>NC_133507.1:75337748-77852996 GCF_049354715.1 Callithrix jacchus
CCACCTTTCTGAACTGATTTTCTTCTACTATTTCTGGATTCTGACCACTTTGAATATCTCACTTCTCACAGTTTTCACAACATGTCATATTTCCTCTTGACTTTATGCAGTTATATGTTTCTTCCTCTGCTCTAGTCGTCCTGGAAAACAGTTCTATTCTTGTGTCTAGAAAACAATTACTTATGTTCAACACTTAGCTCAGTAGCTTCTCTGAAAACCTCTCTTCAGCAGCAACTTCTGTTAACAGGCAGTATTCATCTCTCCTTGTCTTGCATTAAAATCATATGTTCTGCCTCATACTATTATTTAGGTTTCTGATTCTAGATCTTTTCTTAAGTCATGAATGCTCTGAAAGAGACAGAATACATTGTTCACCCATGAATCTCTCACACCAGTTAACATAATTGTGTTTTAATAAAAGTTTGTGAAAGAAATGAGTTGCAGATTCTCTCAGGACACCATCCAGAGGGAGACCCACATTTTCTAAGGAAAGACTTAGATTCTGTATTGATTTTAGTTTGTGGACTACACTGGTACTTTATCATCACTCTGTATCACCTGGAAATCCTACTTCGCCCTCCAGGTTATCCTCAAGGACAAACAACTTGGAAACTCCTCTTCCAGTCAAAACCTCAAAAAGTGCATAGCTATCTCCTAGATCTAAAAGGAAAAAATACAGATAATCATGAACTCATTTCTAAAAAATAAACTATCACATCCTAAGGCTGCTAGAGGTGAAAATATATTATATGCATGTCTATGAAATGCAATGAGGGTTGAATAAAATCAATAAAAACATAAATTGATTTTAAAAATGCCTTTTATGTCTCTCTGCTACATCTGTATTGGGATATCTTTTTCCCAGAACCAAATTATTTTACAATAATATGTGCTGTTTTGCCAGAGCAGAGTACAGAAGGCAGAGCCAAACTTATCTTGACCCAAACACAGATCACCTCTCAGGAGCCTTCATAAAGAACAGTTACCATATGTGCTATAACACTTTGTGGGACACAGTGATATTCTGCTTCCAAGCTTCCTAACACAGATGATGGTTGGCAGCCAAATATTACTTGCTGTACTTCTAAGTAGCTCTGTAATGGTGCTAAATTCTTTTAAAGTGTTGCTTTGCCCTTTCCTGCATGAAGGTCTTGGCACATGGATCAGGAGCCTTTTTATGGTTTATGAGAATACAATTTGTGAGTTCCATGTAGGCCTGGCACATTTATGAAATGATGACATTAGCCTGATGGAAATGAAACCCAAAATGTTATTATGAGACAGTTCTGAATAAAACACATGTTCCCTCGTGAATCTATGTTAGAATACAGCTGTAAACTCTATATCCTATGTAAGACATATTTATATCTTGTAGCCAAATTTTAAGTACTTTTAGAAACAAAAATAATTGGGAAAATCAAGCCCAGATTTTTTCTACATTAATAATAATAGTAATAACTTCTAAAATACTTCCTATGTGTCTGGTATTGGACTATTTCAAGCACTTTGAATGTTTAATGTTTGAAAGTTAAATTTTATAAGAATCTTCAGAAGTAAAACTCCGCTACTATAGATATTGCAGAGAATGTGAACTATAGAATATGTAAACAACTTTTCCAAGGGCACACAGATAGTGTGTGACAGAACTAGTAATAGATTTCAGTCTGGCTTCACAGCCTACAGATTTGACCACTATCCAAATAGCCTCTTCTTTACTATTGACCAAGGAGAATTGTTGACTTTCTGAAAAAGGTGAAAAAATCCAGTGCACATTGCTCAGTCAATTATACATAGTCTCCAATCATAAAATGTGTTTTAGCCTTTAATCATGCCATTTGCACTTGTGTATAACCATCTTAAATATTCAGAAGCTATCTACATGTAAATTATCTTTACCTAATTTTTATTAATTTAACATGATCTGATCATTGAATTGTATATTTGAAATGAATTCAAAGATTGCACAAGTGCAAAGTCCTAAATGTTTAAAACAGTGAAATTCTGCACTTCCTAAAAAAATGCATGAGCAAGTTATTCAAGGTTATTTTGAAGTCCAACAGAAATCCAACTTAATCAGTAAGTCACGGTCAGGTTGACAATTTTTCATGACACAAATGAAACTGCAAGGAGCAGTTCCCAGAGAAGACAAGAGTAGGTTATACAGTCACCCCAAAAGGAAGCCTGGAATAGCTTTATATATGATTGAATCAACTAATTAAAAGTGTAATTAATGCATTTTAATGATCAGCTTGCCCCTATTTATATGAGCAATGAAGAGGTTACTCTGAGGAGTAAGCAGAAAATTTCAGCTTAGTGGGTATGAATTAAAACACTGTGCTTTCACTGCTAGAATATCTCCATATCAAGTGAAGGGATCCTTGCCAACTCACCATGAGAGGGAATGCTATCTAGTTTTCAACTTCCTACAGGAGCTGAGAAGTAAAATATGTTCAGAAGGCAAAATGAAATCAACCTCTTAGCAACAAATTAATCTTTTATTGGCAAATAAAAATTCACATATCCTCATCCAATCTCAAAAGCTAAATAGTAAAAATCGAGGAGCTTAAGATAGAAAACATTCCATTAAAGTTTGAAAATCCCACTTATCAGTAAAAGCAAGTTCAGAAATCCAATGCTTAATGTTATCCTTTCATAATTTATCAAGTCCAACTTCCACCTTCAGTTAACATATTAGGTAGGGAAAAGCTCTTTATGTGAGTCATGCTGAGGAAGAGAATGAAACACTCCCACAATAGAAAGCTCAATACAAAAGAAGAGAGGCTAGAAATGGAATCTCCTCACCAACACTGCAAGGAAGAGGAAAAGGCACTGTACCACAGAAACTTAAGTAGGTCCAAAGATTATGCAAAATAGAAACACATTTTAGAACTGTTTAATATGCTATAATCTCTCGCCTTTGATTTGGCTACACCACAAAAGGAGGCAGTCTGGACTTTTTCAGAAGAAAATAAAAGGAGAAGAAATACACACACATATACTATATATATGGCATCTATATAGTAGGCATATATATATTATGTTTTACTTTTCCTTTTTATATATATTACTTATATAGTAATCTTTTTACACATATTACTTGTATAGTATATAGTACTATATACTTATATATACTATATATGTATATACTTATATGTATGTGCCATGTATATTATACATGTGCATTTCTTTTCCTTTTTATATATATTACTTACATAGTAATTGTATAAAATACAGTATATAGGACTATATACCTATACTTATACTACATAATATGTATAAATTTTACATATGCATGCAAATAGTCCACCAAGTTTTAACTGTTAAAAGTCATATAAAGAATGCTAAATGGTTCATTATGGTTTTAGGGTTTTGTAGTACTCATCATCATAAATATGAGATTCAAGTTTAAATTAGCTTTGCATGCTCTGATAGCTCGTGAGCAAAGGAGCCAAATGTGATGTGGCAAATAGTTCTGTGCCTCAATATTTTACAGATTTGCATATTTTGTTAACTATTTTTTCAAGAGTATTGTTCACCTACAGTCTGTATACGAACTTTGTAACACACTATCTGCTCTGTGTTTAAGAGAGGCTTGGAATTAGAAAACATGAGTATAAACTCTGCTTTGCCACATTCTATCTTTCACCAACAGGGTACTTTTACTTTTAAATGAGGAAAATAGAACAAAAAAAACTTGTTTGTGGTGATAGCTAAGTGAGATTGCATGTGTGAAACCAACTTGTAAACTATAAAATGCTATGCAAAAAAAAAGAATAGAACTACTTTTTGGTTACCATTTGTCAGTTGTAAGTTATAATACATCACTAGCTGGATCTAAAACATGGCTTTTTTAACAATGAACTTATAATCAGAAAAAACAAATTATACATGTGGTGTAATTTTGTACAGAAATATAGGACTGCCTAGTTAATATGGTAGCAAGATTTTCTAGCTTTAATACTTGTCCTCTACTCTTCCTGTAAAATGACTGTGAATATATCTAAAAAGCCAAAAGCAAATAGTAGCACCGGAATGAGAGATAAAATTAAAACCCTATAACAACAGGAAGAAGGAAGTTCACTAACTTTATTATTGGTGATAATGTATTGAGAAGCAGAGGTTTGAGTTATACATCATGTTTCCCATCTTTGGAGAACAAAAAAAACCAAGAATAACAAAAATCATACCCCAGAGGTTCTCAGAGTATGCACCTAGAATCACAGGACCAACAGCAGCAGCTTCTCCTGGGAAATTGTTAGAAATGCAAATTCACACTCTGAATTAGAGACTGTTAGTGGGGCCTAGCCACCTGGGGTGGGTGGTGGTCTAACAAGTGCTCCAAGTGGTCCTTATACCTGAAAACACCAAAGAAAAACTAACAGAGGATAGGAAAAATATTTTGACAAGTGCTCACCATATGAACAAACTTCAAAAGAAAAATTTGCAGTGGTCCCAAACAGATAAGTATTATTCCCACTTTTAAGGGAGAAAATTAAGAAATTTGACCCAACTCACCACAATTAGAAAGAGTCAAAGCTCATGTTTTAATTATTTGACCTTGAAGACCATCTCTTTCTTAACCACAGTTTTATAATGTCTTCTTAATGCTATAACTAGTTAAAAGTATTTACACAGAGTAAATAGGAAAAAAATAGAATATTTCTGCATAATTCTCTCAAAATCATTGTAAAGCACATAGTCTAGATAATGGTAAGATGAAAACAAAATTAAATGGGATCAGGGAGACTAAAAGAATGGGTGATGAAATAGGAGCATAGGAAATCCCAAAAGACAGTGACAGAATCAAATTTACATTAATAAGAGCAGAACAAAAGTACACAAACTGGAGAGAAAACAGAAAAGAATATGAAAGTAAAGGATATGTTGAAACTATAACAGAGAAGATAAAAGATACAGAATTCTGAGATCTAAGACCTAAACAAGAATGACACTTGCTTACAAGAAATCTAAAAACAGAAAGAGAAGCAACAATATGTGCTATAATATGTAAGAAAAATGTATATGTATCAAGAGGAATCACAGAATTCCACATAAAACTAATAATAAAAGACCAATCTACAGCCAGACATATAATGATAATTTTATATCATTCTAATTTTAAAAATCCATGAAGTAGTCAGGCTGAAGACACATGTTACAATGAAAAGAAATGAAGGTTATAAAATGGGAATAGAACATATTTATTCAAAGCGTCCTGTATCAAGAGAGTCAGGCTTTTCCAGGGACTCAAAGCAAAGGCAGTAAGGGAAATGAGAATAAACAATGGTTTTTGTTTTTATAGTTTTTATATTTACACATCTTTTTAGTTTGTCATTATTTTAAGTTTTATATTTCACTCCATCTCACTATAAATTTCCAATTGATAGAATATTATGCTGCCTCTTTTCATTGTTTTGAACAATGTTAATGACCATAAGAAATTGTTAATGTTACAGTTAGATGAAAATAAGTAAGACACAAATATATTATATAGCTTCAATCTGTGTATAGATTTGTAAAGATAGATGTATGTATATATAATCTTTTGATGATTAAAATTAATGTATTTTCATAAAGTATATATTCACATTTTATAATATATACACATCTATTAAAATGTTTACATAGTTTTGATATATTAAAACATATATGCCTTGTAATGTTAAAGTATATAGAGAGGAACTTCCACCAAGATGGCTGAATAAGAACAGCTCAGGAGAGCAGTTCCCAGTGACAGTGACACAGAAGGCAAGTGATCTCCGCATTTCCAACCGAGATATAAAGTTTCTTTCAATGGGACTGGTTGGACAGTGGGTGTAGCCCAAGGAGGGCAAACTGAGGCAGGGTGGGGTGCTGCCTCACCTGGGAAATGAAACAGGCCAGAGGAATCCCCACCCAACAGAAGCCATTGGGGACTTTTCCGGCCACTCCAGTGCTCCAGTTCAAATACTGTGCTTCTCCCATGGTCTTTGCAGCCCACAGAACAGGATATCACCCACTTAGATCCCCACCCACTGCGGGTTTCTAGCACAAATCCAGGTGGCCAATTCAGCCAGTGCCACAGGTTTCCAGCACATATATGAGCGGCCATTTTGGCTGGTACCAGGAGCACCTGCAAGACAGAGCCACCCATACCCCTGAGAAAAAGGAGGCTGAAGGTGAATAGTCAGGTGATCAGGCTCATTGTGTCCCAGCCCCACATTGACCAGCAAACTGAATCCTACTGACTTGGGATTTTCGCAGCCAGCATAGCAGTTTGAGCTCAACCTGGGATGGTCGAGTTTGGTGGGAGAAGGTTGTCTGCCATTACCAAGGCAGTCTGCCATGACCAAGGCACCCCACCATTACCAAAGCAGTCCACCATTACTGAGGCAGTTTGCCATTACTGAGGCAGTTCTAACTTTACTGGTGTAAACAAAATTGCAAGGAAGTTTACATAGCAGCTGGGCAGAGCCTACGGCAGCTCAGCAAGGCCTCTGCAGCCAGACTGTTACTAGATTCCCTCCTTGCTGGGCAGGACATCACTGAAAAAAAGGCAGCAGGCCATCAGGGACTTATAAATAAAGCCCCACCTTCCCAGGACAGAGCACCTGAGAAAAAGGGCAGTTGTGGGTTCTACTGCAACAGACTTAAATGTACCTGCCCAGCAGCTCTGAAGGGAGCAAGAGAGCTCCCAGCACAGCACTTGAGCTCTGATAAGGGACAGACTGCCTCCTCAGGTGGCTCCCTGACCCTAGTATATCCAAAGAGACACCTCATACAGGAGAGCTCTGGCTGACATCTGGCAGGTATGCTTGGGATGAAGCCCCCAGAAGAAGGAAGACAGAAATTCTTGCTATTCTGCAGCCCCCACAGGTGATTCCCAGGCATGCAGGGTCTGGAGAGGACCTCTAGTAGTCCTGTTCAGAGGGGCCTGACTGTTAGAAGAAAAACTAAAAAACAAAAAGAAGTAGCTTCAACATCAACAGAAAGGACATTCATTCAGAAACCCCCATCCGAAAGTCACCAACTTCAAAGACCAAAGGTAGATAAATCCACAAAGATGGTAAGAAACCAGTGCAAAAAGGATGAAATCACCAAAAACCAGAATGCCACTCCTCCTCCAAGGGATCACAACTCCTCACTAGAAGGAAACAAAACTGGATGGAGAAAGAGTTTGATGAATTGACAGAAGCAGGCTTCAGAAGGTGGGTAATAACAAACTTCTCTAAGATAAATAAACAAGTTTTAACCCAATGCAAAGAAACTAAGAACCTGGAAAAAAGGTTAGACAAAATGCTAACTAGAATAACCAGCATAGAGAAGAATATAAATGACTTGATGGAGCTGAAAAACACAACACAAGAACTTTGAAAAGCATACATAGATATCAATAACCAAATCAATCAAGCAGAAGAAAGGATATCAGAGATTGAAGATCATCTCAATGAAATAAAACAAGAAGGCAAGATCAGAGAAAAAAAAGTGAAAAGAAAGAAACAAAGCCTCCAAGAAATATGGGGTTATGTGAAAAGACCTAATCTATGTTTGATCAGTGTACCTGAATGTGACGTGGAGAATGAATCCAAGCTGGAAAACACTCTTCAGGGTATTATTCAGGAGAACTTCCCCAACCTAGCAAGGCAGGCCAACATTCAAATCCAGGAAATACAGAGAACACCACAAAGATATTTCTCAAGAAGAGCAACCCCAAGGCACATAATTGTCAGATTCACCAGGTTGAAATGAAAGAAAAAATGCTAAGGGCAGCTAGAGACAAATGTTGGGTTACCCACAAAGGGAAGCCCATCAGATTCACAGTGCATCTCTCTGCAGAAACCCTACAAGCCAGAAGGGAGGGGCCAATATTCAACATCCTTAAAGAAGAAAACTTTCAACCCAGAATTTCATATCCAGCCAAACTAAGCTTCATAAGTGAAAGAGAAATAAAATTCTTTATGGACAAACAATTGCTGAGAGATTTGTCACCACCAGGCCTGCCTTACAAGAAAGAGCTCCCGAAGGAAGCACTAAACATGCAAAGGAACAACCAGTACCAGCCACTCCAAAAACATACCAAATGGTAAAGACCATTGACACAATGAAGAAACTGCATCAACTAATGGGCAAAACAACCAGCTAGTATCAAAATGGCAGGATCAAATTCACACATAACAATATTAACCTTAAATGTAAATGGGCTAAATGCCTAATCAAAAGACACAGACTAGAAAATTGGATAAAATGTCAAGACCCATCAGTGTGTTGTATTCAGGAGACCTATCTCACAGGCAAAGACACACAAAGACTTGAAATAAATGGATGGAGGAAGATTTACCAAGAAAATGGAGAGCAAAAAAAAAAAGCAGGGGTTGCAATCATAGTCTCAGATAAAACAGACTTTAAACCAACAAAAATCAAAAGAGACAAAGAAGGGTATTACATAGTGATAGAAGAATCAATGTAACAAGAATAGCTATCCTTAATATATATGCACCCAATACAGGAGCACCCAGATACATAGAGCAAGTTCTTAACAATCTACAAAGAGACTTAGACTCCCACACAATAATAATGGGAGGTTTTAACACTCCACTGTGTTATCTAAAATCGACACCCTATCATCAGAAGTAAAAGAGCTAGAGGAACAAGATCAAACAAATTCAAAAGCTAGCAGAAGAGAAGAAATAACTAAGATCACAGCAGAAGTGAAGGAGATAGAGACACAAAAAAACCCTTCAAAACAATCAACAAATCCAGGATCTGGTTTTATGAAAAGATCAATGAAATAGATAGACTGCTAGCCCAAATAATAATAAAGAAAAGAGAGAAGAAACAAATAGATGCAATAAAAAAATGATAAAGCAAACATCACCACCAATTCCACAGAAATGCAAATTACCATCAGAGATTACTACAAACAACTCTATTCACATGAACCAGTAAATCTAGCAGAAATGGATAAATTCCTGGACACTTACACCTTCCAAGACTAAACTAGGAAGAAGTTGAATCCCTGAATAGACAAATAACAAGGTTTGAAGTTGAGGCACCAATTAATAGCAAAAAAAAAAGTCCTCCCTATCTCATTTTATGAGACCAACATCATCCTGATACCAAAACCTGGCAGAGGCACAAGGGAAAAAGAAAATGTCAGGCCAATACCCATGACAAACATCAATGGAAAAATCTTCAATACAATACTGGCAAACCAGATGCAACAGCACATCAAAAAGCTTTCCCATCATGATCAAGTAGGCTTCATCCTGGGGATGCAAGGTTGTTTCAACAAATGCAAATCTATAAATATAATCTGTCACACAAACAGAACTGAAGACAAAAAACCCATGATTATCTCAATAGATGCAGAGAAGGCCTTTGACAAAATTCAACAGCCCTTTAAGCTAAAATTCTCAATAAACTAGGTATTGATGGAATGTATCTCAAAATAAAAAAAAGCTATTTATGACAAACCCACAGCCAATATTATACTGAATGGGCAAAACCTGGAAGCATTCCCTTTGAAAAATGGCACCAGACAAGGGTTCCTTCCATCACCACTCCTATTCAATATAGTATTGGAAGTTCTAGCCAGAGCAATCAGGCAAGAAAAAGAAATAAAGGGTATTTAAGCAGGAAAAGAGGAAGTCAAATTTTCTCTATTTGCAAATAACATGATTGTTCGTTTAGAAGACCACATTGTCTCAGTCCAAAATGTCCTTAAGGTGATAAGCAACTTCAGCAAAGTTGTGGGATATAAAATCAACGTTCAAAAATCACAAGCATTTCTATACACCAATAACAACAGAGAGCCAAATCATAAGTGAACTTCCATTCACAATTGCTACAAAGAGAATAAAACACCTAGGAATACAATTAACAAATGATGTGAAGGACCTCTTCAAGGAGAAATACAAACCACTGCTGAAGGAAATAAGAGAGGGCACAAACAAATGGAAAAACATTTCATGCTTATGGTTAGGAAGAATCAGTATCATGAAAATGGCCACACTGCCCAAAGTAATCTATACATTCAGTGTTATTCCCATCAAGCTACCACTGATTTTCTTCAGAGAACTAATAACAACCACCTTAAACTTCATATGGAACCAAAAAAGAGTTCCCATAGCCAAGACAATCCTAAGCAAAAAGAACAAAGATGGAGGCATCACGCTATCTGATTTCAAACTATACTACAAGGCTACAGTAATCAAAACAGCATGGTACTTGTACCAAAACAGACTTAGACCAATGGAACAGAACAGAGGCCTCAGAAGCTACACCACACATCTACAACCATCTGGTCTTTGACAAACCAGACAAAAACAAGCAATGGGGAAAGGATTCCCTGTTTAATAAATGGTGTTGGGAAAACTGGCTAGCCATGTGCAGAAAGCAGAAACTGGACCCCTTCCTGACACCTTACAATAAAATTAACTCCAGATGGATTAAAGACTTAAACATAAGACCTAACACCATAAAAACCCTAGAAGAAAACCTAGGCAAAACTACTCTGGACATAGGCATAGGCAAGGACTTCATGACTAAAACACCAAAAGCAATGACAACAAAAGCAAAAAAAGACAAATGAGATCTAATTAAACTCCAGAGTTCTGCACAGCAAAAGAAACAATCATTAGGGTAAACTGGCAACCAACAGAATGGGAAAAAAATTTTTGCAAGCTACCCATCTGACAAAGGGCTAATATCCAAAATCTACAAAGAACTAAAGCAAATTTAAAAGAAAAAAGCAAACAAGTCTATCAAAAAGTTGCTGAAGGAAATGAACAAGCAGTTTTCAAAAGAAGACATTTATGCAGTCAACAAACATATGAAAAATGCTCATCACTGGTCATTAGAGAAATGCAAATCAAAGCCACATTGAGATACCATCTCATGCCATTTAGAATGGCAATCATCAAAAAATCTGGAGCCAACAGATGCTAGAGAGGATGTGGAGAAATAGAAAGATGTTTACACTGCTGGTGGGAGTGTAAATTAGTTCAACCATTGTGGAAGACAGTGTGGCGATTCCTCAAGGATCTAGAAATAGAAATTCTATTTGAACCAGCAATCTCATTACTGGGTATATACACAAAGGATTATAAGTCATTCTATTATAAAGACACCTGCACACGTATGTTCATTGCAGCACTATTTACAATAGCAAAGACTTGGAACCAACCCAAATGCCCATCAAGAATAGATTGGATAAAGAAAATGTGACACATAAACACCATGGAATACTATGCAGTGATAAAATAGGATTTGTTCATGTCCTTTTCAGGGACATGGATGAATCTGGAAACCATCAGTCTCAGCAACCTGACATAAGAACAGAAAACCAAATACTACATGTTCTCACTCATAAGTGGGTGTTGAACAATGAGAACACATGGACACAGGAAGCAGAACATCACACACTGGGGTGTTGGGAAATGGGGGTCTAGGGGAGGGATAGCAGGAGATTGGGAAATTGAGGAGGGATAAGATTAGGAGAAATACCCAATTTAGGTGATGGGGAATGGAGGCAGCAAACCACCATGGCATGTGTATACCTATGTAACAATCCTGCAAGATCTGCAAATGTACCTCAGAACTTAAAGTATAATAATAATTTTTAAAAGTAAAAAATATATATATTTAATTTAGAAACAGAATAATCCTTTTGTAGAATAAGAAAATAAATTTTAAAAGTACATATACCATTCGATAAAACACTATGAGGATCAAAAACATACAAATTCAATTTATATAATTCATATTCCAAAATATACAAAATAAATCTAGCTTAAATTATAACTAAAACAAAATGAGGTATAGTTTTTCATTTGCAATCGATAATATGAACACATTATAAGATAAGTATTTTCTCAAAAGTTGGTATAATCATAAATCAGAATATTTTTGGAAAGCAATTAACCAAATAACACACACTTTTAAAAAAAGATCATACAGCTTATTCTACAACTATAACTAGAAAATAATCAGAAATTTGTGCATAAATGTTTATGAAAATATGCATTAAAATTTTGTTTGTAAAAGCAAAATTGGAAGCAATCTAACTAGAATTTCCAGTTGATGGAATATTATGCTGCCATTTCTTCAGGTTGTAAACAATTATGAAATGAGGAATTGCTAATCTTATTACTCAATTAGGTGAAAATAAGTAGGATATTAAGTTATAAATACAGTACAATGAAGACTGAAGAGAGAAGGAGAGAGACAGCAAGAAACATACACACAAATAATTAAAACTGCTCTGTTGCATGCTTTTCCAAATTTCCTTTTGTTAATTAATAAAATTAGTTTCAAAACAGAAAAAAATGTCAATAGTAGTTTAAATATATATTTACATTGATATATTATCACATATGGAGAAAATAGCTTAGAAATAGAAAAAATTACAACATATTCTTTGTAATTACAGAATTATGTTTTTTCCTGAGAAAATGTGTTTTTAATTTTAATTTGAATGTTTTTCAATATAATGACAGACATTCCCACATTTGAACATTCTGAAAACAGCTTTCAAAATTAATATGATTAATGTCCTCAATCATTATTCTCACAAAACCAAAATAGCTAGTGCATCTGATTTTTTGAAGTGGAATATTTTATGATGTTTAACTTATCCTTTTATGTTTGATGATGGTATATTTATACCTGACTCCTTTATTATTATTATTATTACTAATTTAATCAAGAGATTCCACTCTAGATAGAGTTATATGAAACTCAGAATTAAATGTTGTCATTTGTATATACACATATATGTGAGTTTACTTTCTTGAAATATCATAATACAAAGAAGGATACAAAAATTAGCAGAATGTTTAATCTTATAGGCCACATAATATGGTTCCATTTTCAAAAATTTATAGACTCAGTGCAATAATATCTTACTAATTACATGGTGAAACAGCAAGGCAATTATTAGTATTTTTTGTAAACAGTTTCTAATGTATTATCAGAACACATAGATTAAAAAATTGCATTTTAAATTTACCTGCTTTTATTTAAAGAAAATATTTCATATATATGTACATATAACATATAATGTAAATATATGTATATTGTGTGCATGTATCAAATCCTCTATTGTTATAAGAGCCACTTCAGGTGTGACTGGCATTCTTCTATTCTCCTCTGCCTCAGGGATACACCAAATAAACAACTTATAAAACACTGCCTTTGGAAATGGTCAAGTACATAAACATATACTTTTCTGAAAGAATATGTAATTCTTTTAATAAAAAAATACAAAGCAAACAAAACAGGTAAAAAATAGAATATTCAATTCCTATGATTAACTTCTATACAGTTTACAAAACTCAATGCACTATGTTTTTGTAATAACATGTACATATTGGCAATCTATTGAATTTGTAGATGAATACAACAGGCATGTACAACAGGTATGTACTGTATCATCCTATTTATATAAGGTCCTCTTTTACAGGGATGGATGATTGTATCCTATGTTGAGACTTGTCATCTATAATGCAGTACACATTACGAGCTTACCAATAGATGGTTCTTCTCTACTTCTACAATGCACTTAATGCCTGATGGTGAATGAAATGGACACAATACCTTCTTCAGAGAGCTTGCCATCTAGTGGAAGTAACATATTTATAAATTATAAAATATTTAGCATTTTGATGAGTTCTGGTGATTAAGATATAAAATAAGCAGAGTGTGTAATAGCATCTTGGTCTAATACAAAGTCTCAATAGTCGACCCTAGCCAAGTGTCTCTGAGGTGAACACCAGAAAATGAATAGAAGTTGACTAGTAAAAGTAAAATGGCATGAACTAATGTGGTGTCGACAGAGAAGAGAATACCAAAAGACTTGAGACATATGAAAATATTGTATGTATGAAGAACTGAAAGCCATTCAATATGGAAAATTGAAGAGAAAAAGATGAGTAAACATAGCAAGATGGCAGTGGAGAAACGGATAGGAGTAGGAATAGATTAATTAGGGTCTAGAGCAAGACCAGTTAACATGGCTGTTTTTCTTATTCCCACTGCATTGTTTCAAGCAGGAAATGACATGAGCAATTGGAATTTTAGAAGATATATCTGGGTACCATTTAAGAGGAGATTGGAATGGAGTAAGTGATTTAAGGAGACCCCTTTAGGAGGCTACCACAATTTTTCAAGCAAAATATGATTACGATTGGACTATTATAGAGAAATGGATATAGACCATATGTAAGACATTGAGGAATAAACTCAAACAAGAGTCAATAACATATTAAATATGAGAAAGAGAGGAAGGTTTCAAGAAATACTCTTTTTCTGACTGAAGAGCTAATATGAATATTGGGGATAGTCAGTGAAAGTTGTAGTAATGGAAGAGCATCAAAAGTCAAACTGAAAAGTGGTCATGAGTTTTAGATGAATTTATACTCAGAATAAGACAATGAAAGCCCAGAAGCAGTTACGTAAAACAATTCAGTTGAATCCCTCACTTTTGCAAGTGAGGAGGTGAGGGGTCAGAGACAATAAAGAGTATGACTTTTAAGCATTATACAAAACATCCACACATATGTACATACATTTGCAAACACCTGGTACCATGTTGCTAAATTGTCCACTTTAGAATGAATATATGCCTATAATCTGTTATTCTGAAATATTTGAAAATTCATGGTCAAAGAAACAACTTACTATTTTTATATAATTTCCTAGAAGAAAAGTGTAATGAAAAAACCAACAATCATCATATCCCCAAATTTGATAGTTATTGAAAAATGAAGGAAAAATAAAAAATTTAAATTACAGAATTATATAGCACATTTTCCCACTATCTATATATTGCCGGCACATAGGACAATACTGCTGAGTAGATGGTCAACACATCAGGAGTATTACAATGAAAGATATTTTTGAACAACAGGCACTAAATTTATATTTTCTTAAAGTTCCAGTTGAGGCCAGGCATGGTGGCTCAGGCCTATAATCCTAGCATTTTGAAAGATCAAGGTTGGAGGACATTTGAGGCCAGGAGCTCGAGACCAGCCTATACAACATAAGGAGGCCCCATCTCTACAAAAAATTTAAAGTATTAGCCAGGTATGGTAGTGCCTCGCTATAATCCCAGTTATTTGGGGGACTGAAATGAGAGGATCACTTGAGCCTGGGAACTCTGATTGTATCACTGCATTCCCACCTGGGTGACACAGTGAGATCCTGTATTAAAAAGATAAATTTTAAATTAAATTTTAAAAATTAAAATAGCAATTGTATAATTCTGATAAAGATTGAAGGGAAATGGCCTAATTTATAATTTAAGTGATTAATTAAAATTAGAACATCAACATAAAAATTCGTGTTTTTTAATATTTGGGTTATTTTAAAGCTTTTTATTATATTAAACTCAAAGAATTGAGAAAGTGAAGTTTCTAATATAAACATATACTAAAGTAAAAACTTAATTTTAATAATAAGCTTGATACTTTGGAGATTAACTCTTCTGTACCAAATATGTTAGGTAGCATAATCGCCTTAGTCCTTAGAATTTGTGAAATATTCTTTGAAGTTCCAGACCACTTCAACACACTTCAGTACTTGCAGGCATCTACATACAAATGCTAGTAAAGACAAATTATTTAGAATATCCATTCAATCAGTCCAAAAATGTAGAATAAATATTAAGATAAACTGAATTAACTTCCATATATATATATATATGAGAGAAAGGGTCTCACTCTGTCACCCAGGCTGGAGTGCAGTGGTGTGATCACAGATCGTTGCAGCCTAAACGCCTCCAGGCTCAGGTGATCTTCCTACTTCAGCCTCTCAAGTGGCTAGGAATACAAGCACATGTCACCAGACCCAGCTAATTTTTGTATTTGCGGGGGGTTGTCGAGAGATGGGGTTTTGCCATGTTTCCCACACTGGTCTCAAACTCTTGGGCTAAAGTGATCCTTCTGCCTTGGCCTCCCAAAGTGCTAGGATTTGCCATGAGGCAAATAAGCATTAGCCACGAGGCCTGACCAATGTCCATATATTTGATGCCATTGCTACATAGGAGACACACTATATTGCACATTGTTAATTCCAATGGACATAATACAATGGTTCTGATTCTTTAAAATTATGTGTATGACCTTCAATATAGCATACAACTAATCATTTACTAAGTGCCTTTAATGTGCCAGATCCTGTGCTAGGGTATATTAAAACTGAGAAAGCTATAACTTCTTTTCTCAGGACTTCTCAGTCTAGTGCACCTAAAAGTTATGAGACTCTAAAGGCACAGACTTGAAAAATGTAGACTATGAGGGTAAAACAGAGCCATAGACAAGAAATCATGGAAGATGCACTTTAACCTTTCCCACTGAAAGCCATATGTAAATTCCTAGTAAGCTCTACAATTCTCTGAATGAGGAGTGTGTGCTCGTGTGAGTGCATGTGCCATAAACACCACTGGTGGAAGAACAGGAGATTTCCAATTCATAAGTAGAAGCTGTGGAAATGAAGGAAAAGAAAAAACTAAAGAAACTACAGAAGGCTAGACTTCACTTTCAATATTCCTATTTCTTGATACCCACCGGAGAGTCATGGTCAGAAATCACAGCTGTTCCATAGTACTCTGAGGATATGATGGTCTGACACATGATAGGTTCATCTAAGAGAAGATCCAGTACACTTTCCATACATGGGAACTTTGTTTCACAAAGAGTAATTCAGAAGAGGCAATGAAAAATTATGAGCAAATATTTATTGAAAACTAAGGAAAATAAAGAGAGAGACATTTATTATGGCATGTATTGAGAAGTACACTTGAGAACAACTGTACCAGAGGCTGACTTGCGGTATGCTCTAGGATAAAAGGGGAAAAATAAATGAAAATGGTTTTCCAAACCCGAGGTAAAAATGAACACAAAGAGTAATAAAACTAATAATATTTGTAAATAATGAAAATTACAGAATATTTTGACATTCAGAGTCCTGGTGCTCTAACATTTTTAGATATAAATTTGATTAAATTTCTTTCTATTTTAAAAATGACTTCCTCTTATATAATCTACCTTAATATATAGTAATAGAACAGCTCAAAATCTTCCTCACAGAAGGTTGCCACAGCAACAACCTTTTGATATATATGCATGAAATTGACGAGAAAAATACAGGTAAAATGCAATGGACTATGAAATAAAACAGTTGATTTTCAAGGGAGGAATAATAAGTCAGAGGAAGATGAAGAAAAAGTAAAGGATCTGATTGCAGAGCAGATAAATTATTTTATCATTGGTCACCTCTGGTTCCATCCAGCTGTGGATACAACTCCAAAAATCCTAACACAGAGGAATGCTGCTGCTGAGATAGGCAAGGATGACAGACACAATGATGATTTCTGTGGTAAAAGCAGGGAAAAAATTGTATCCCAAGGGCTGGCCCATATCCAAACAGAGCTAAAGTAAGATTGATGCACAAAAGAGGAAGCCCAGTCTACCTTTAGTCCTAGCTGCTCTTGATGCCAAGTATTCATATGCCTTTGCAAACATTTTAATGTTTTGTACACTCAAGAAAATTTGACTTGAAGAAAGTTCTGCATTGAGGTTAGCTATGTCACCCACTTTTTAAACCATTTGGTCCTAGTGAAAGAAGACTTTCCTGGCACAATCAAGCCAGATAAATGTATAAATGAGGCAGTACTTGACTTAAACACTATTACTTTCTGCTGCTTCTGGTGACATTCTCTATTCTCATATTTCTGTTCTAAGGTGCCTAATATCAGTGGACACACACTGGGCAGCCTCCAAAATTCAAGACCCATCATTTCATCTCTTCCCTAGAATTTTCTAACTGTGTAATTTTCCTCTTTTCATTATTTGCCCTAGATTTCACATTAGCCTGTTTCTTTTCCTGAGGGTCATGGTAAATAATGTTAATCAACTGAACAAGAAAGGCTAACATTTACTACTGATAGACTTATGCTAAGCCTTCTACAGGCATTTAATACTTGTGACTGTACTATGATGTTGATATTATCCCCACTTTTAATGTAAAGAGTATGAGTGTTCAAGTTATTATATCACTTGAATAAAGTCACAGTTAATATGTGAAAGTCAGAAATTGAGTCCACAGCATGACTCCAAAGTTTAATTTGCTAGTCATCATACTCACTGCTTCCTACTGACTAACCCATTTGAAGATTTTCATGAGTTGTAATGGCCTAGGGTGGCTTTCTCTTCTTCTGAACAATATTTTCTTTTATTCAGAGGAAACTTCAGTACATCAATAGAGAGAACTGATTATGAAGGAGATTCCGAACGAGATATGTTTAACCTAATCTCTCACATTTCACTGGTATATGTGACTGTCCTTTCCATTTTCACTAGCATTTTTGTTTGAGTCTCTGCTCCCAGCTTATGTCAAGGATACCTTTTACTGAAATCCAAGCATCTGTCTGTCTCACAGAATCCAGTGCTCAGGTATGTATGTGGCTGAAGCTTTTCTGGGTGACACACTGCTCCCTCTGCTGGAATGTGGAGGACAAAGAGAAAAAGCATCTTCAAATCCTTAAGTTTTACATGGTGCCTAACTTGCTTCACAATTATGAAAAAATTAAGAGGCAATGATCAAAAAATATTCAAGGGTATTTTGGCCCCAGATAGCTTAGAAGTAATAAGGAATTCCAATGAGGTATTTGCCTAGCACAAATGTGTCTTCTTTGACTAGGTTTTATTTTTATTTAGGAGGCACAGCAAATAAATGTTTTTAACATCAACAGCAGAGCTTGCAATTACCATTGTGATCTGCTTTGCAGATAAACCTGGCATTACTAGCTTAAATTTCTGCTATTTGTGAACCATTCCTGGCATGTAGACTGCATGTACTTTAATCTCCTGGGAACCCTTTACAATCTAGAAAAATATTAACATGAAAGAATATGTATTGACATGGTAAAGCAATTTATAGCAAAGATAATCTAAGTTTACTGCAATATAGACAAGATACTGAATAACGTGTAGTGCAAAAATATGGCAAGAGTGGTAGCTATTTAAAACCTTAAAATACAGCTTAGCTCATATGAATTCAAGAACATGGCAAGACTCATGATTTGTTAATTTTATTCATTTATTCATTCAACAAACACTTATAATGCTCTGACTATGTAGGAGTCTCAGAGGTGGGTATAGAAACTTTTTTTTACATACCGTTGAAAGCAAACCTTGAAACTAAGATTTGTTTGCAAGTTATTTCCTTGGGAAGTGATCTAAGGAAGCACCTGGATAGGGGAAGAGGAAAGCAAAGAGAAACAGGGAAAAGATGACAATTGATAAAAGGTGCATTATTAAGCATTACTGTGGGTCAACTAGAATTTAATCAGGCCAGTGAACTCTGGGAGCAAATGTAGAGCACATTCATCCTAGTTATCCTGCCTGAGGAGCAAAAGGGCTGGAATATTTATATACCAACTTTCAGAAGTCATCATTTGAGGGCTGAACCTGGGTTGGGAAATGGAGGAATATAGGATCTCCATATGCAGTGCTTGTGAGTAGAGTGCACTGCTGCTACAGCAAGCCTAGGCAAAGAATGTCCAGTTTAGTCATTCAAATGGTAAGGCCCAGGGAATATAAGGAGGCCATCTATACACCTGCTAGAGAAGACCAAAGTGGTCAGGACATAATAACTGACCTTGAAGAGCTCACAGTCTCTTAAGAGATGGAAGTCAGGAACACAGGAGATTGACCTAGGTTGACCTGGAGAAACAGAAGTACCCTGTACTATTTGAGATTTAAGGCAAGGAGATACAGATAGTTGAGAATCAGATCAGTCTGTAGTTAGAAGTGTAAGCAGTTCATAAAATAGACCTGATCTTCTAAGGAATTAGGACCTAAGTAATCGATGAGGGTCAGAGGAGAGTTCAGGGAGAGATGCTTCAGGAATGGGAAAGAAAGACAATCAATGACAACTAAAAACAAATCACATGTAATGGAAGATAAAGGAATGCAGGAAAGCTATTTGTAAAACCTTTATCAAACATAATTTTGGGCTTCTCTTGGACCACATATATAGAGGTAGGAGATATTTAACGAAGGTGGAACACTGGATATAATTCTTGACTTTCCTAATGCCATCTCACTCTAAAGAATCTAATTTTACTCACAGTGAGCACTGTAGAACACTGACATTATGAACCCACATCAAATCACTGACTCTTAAAATTTCAACTGATGGAAAGTTCTTTAAGGGAAATACTTTCTGTTCTTCATCTACTATGATCAGCATTTTCTCATTTGGATTTACTTCTTGCTTGGACCACCAGAAAGGCATATACTTGGCTCACATTATCTTAGTGCTTCTTAGGGTAATTCTCACTGAATTATAAACAATTGCTGTATCTTCAGATTTTGTAAAGTAGTTGAAATAGTCATGTTAAATTTGCTTCAATAATTTTCATAAATTTATCATTGATAAGATTGTTCTTTATATTATCCCATGTCTGTTTCAAAATTCCATGTGAAAAATTTTTATTTTAACTGAATAAGATATATGTGTGTGTGTGTGTGTGTGTGTGTGTGTGAATCTCCTTCCTTTTGATAATAAAATACTCCAACTTGTTTTGCCAATTTTACGCTGGTTAAAAGGAGCTTGGAAGCTAACATAAAACCAAATATATATATATATATACACACATATATAAAACATATGTTTACTTTGCATTTATAACATTGAGCTTTTGCTCACTACTTAGTGGTGATTTTCTACTTTTATCATCATTACCATTCTAAATTTCTTTATATGACTGAAAGCCGCTTAATAAAAAATAAGAAGCATAAATGAATTATAAAGTAAAAATTATTTTTGGAGTAATGTAATTTTTAAAAGAATGAGAAAATATAAATATCCAAAGGGACATCTATCTTCTCCTGTCCATGGCTATATATAGAATGAAACCACTTATCCTATTTGTATTAGCATCACAATCACTGTACTGCTGTGTCCTTGCCACCAAACACCTTTATCATAGCAATGTGATTTATAGTCTACAGGGAATCTACAACATAAATGTATCTGCATTAGAGCATTAGAAAGCAGCTTATTTCCCACATCTACACACCTAAGAGTGGGATCCAGATTCAGTAAGACCCTGTTTGTCACTTCAAGCTTATCAATTTACCATATTCTCAGAATAATCCCAAAAGGTAAAACCCATTTCACAGAAGCTAAGTAAACTTGCTAGTAAGAAAATGGGTCAGGATTCAAACATAGGTCTGTCTGAACTTAGACTATACTATCTATCAAAATACTTTATTAAGACTTTTACTTTCTATCTGAACATTTAATGGCATGTAAGAAGGAAAGAGATGTGGTGTTGTGATAGTTCAGCTTTTGTGTCCGTTTGGCTGAGCTAGGAGATTCCCACATGGCTGGCAAAACATTATTTCTGGGTATGTCTATGAGGGTGTTCCTGGAAGAGATTGGCAAGTGATTTAGTGAACTGAGTGACGAAGAAAGAAGTTCTGCCCTCACTAGTATGGGTGGGCACCACTCCACCTATTGAGGGCCTGAAAAGAATAAAAAGGCAAAGAAATTGTGGAGTTGCTCTCTCTGCTTAAACTGAGACATTCATCTTCTCCTGTACTCAGACATCAGTGTTCTTGGTTCTGGGGCCTTCAGACTCCAGGACTGTAAATAGCAGCTCCCTACTTCTCAGGATTTTGGCCTTTAACTGAAAGTGCATCATTGGCTCCACTGCTTCTCAGGCCTCAAGTTTTCACTGGAACTACACCACCAGCTTTCCTGGGCCTCCAGCTTGCAGAAAGTTTGTGGAACTTCTCTCCATAATCTCTGATGAGCCAATCCCTCCTAATACATCTCTTTCTTTATATCTTTATATATATTGTGGGTTCTATTTCTCTGGAGAACTCTAACAAACATGTATATTAATACATATTCAATGAACAACTGGTGACTAAAAATATGAAAAGCCTCACTATGGCAGTTCTAGCACAGACCATTAATTGTGTCACATCACTAACTATTCTTATCATGCAATGTGACATTTCATTCTTAGGTGCCTTTAAAGAATAGTTTATAAGTCTCTACAGGGGTTTTTTGCCATGTCATAGGGAATTATTAAACTCGTACATGTTTATTTTCTATGGATCTAGAGATTAAGTCAGCTAGGCAGATGGCTCCAATAGCAAGGCTGAGGCACCTGAGGAGGGGGATAACAACTGACTCTATGCTGGCAGAACTAAAAGCAAAAAGATGAATGCAGACAAAAGCACGCATTAGCATTAAATGGTCTCAGCAAATTAGTCATATAACTAATAGAGTGAAAGCATCTGTCCTCTGTAGTTTGGGTGAAAAGGAATGCTAACTAGTAGCCTTCTCTTTTTGCACATCTGCAAATTAGTGTATGAATGAAACAGTACATAGTCACTTACACTGAGATAACAAGTACAAGTACAGCCACTGACAGAACATCTCATCTCAAGAAAGTGTTGGTAACTAAAGGTAAATGGTTACTATTTTCTATTTTCCAAGATCAGCTGATTCCCTTTATCCTTTCACTGCTGGTAATAGCAGTTTCACAGGTCATGGATAGTGCAAAGAAGCATCACTTAAAACATGTGCTATCCTTGTTTGGGCAAAGATGCTGGAGGAAAGTGCTACCTGCTATTACAGTCAAAGCCTGTTAACAAGATGGATTTCTGCCAACAGTGAGGCTGAAGCAAAAGCTACATATCAGGTAATGGGTTGCCCACCCAATTATAATTACCAAAGGGGGTGGAAAAATCACGAAAAATGTCTGATATGGGCACCCTTTACACTAAGGCATTATTTTCTAATGTGGCCCTTGAGCTTCTGTGCCAGAACCTCCTAAGGGTGGTTTTGAAAATCTACCAAATTATAATCTCTGGAAGTGGCACCCAGAAATCTACATTTTTAGTAAGCAGATTAAGCATTTTAAGCAGATTAACATTTGTATTAAAGTGGACTACTATTCACTCTAGTTATGACATCATCAACATACTCCAGCTTGATGGGAAAAAAAGACTTTTCCCTTACTCTTTATCCAAAAGTAAAATGGTCATAACAACAGTATTGTGCATTATGAATGCGTCTTTTTCATTGAAAGCAGTTAAAATTCTAAAAGTCCAGAATGCCAAATCTCACACCATAAGTTAATTCTCTTATTTTAGAAAATATAATGAAAACACTTTAGAAAATATAATGAGTAAATCTCTATATCCTTCAAGCAAAAGCTATCATTTTAACAAATTATCATTGCCTCCCTTTATACCAAAGATGACTTTGGCAATTTTTGTTGCTAGTTTATAGAGGACTGGCCAAAAAATTCTGCCAGTCTGATTAACATGGTTATGATTAAACCATATTCTTTAACTAACTAAACATACTCTAACTGTGGATTCCTGGATGGCTAATCTTGTCACTTGCTATTCGTCAAGCTTACATAAGGGGAAATCAACCATGTATTATACAATCTAATTTTCTTCTGGAATTCTGAGTAAATTTGTATGGCCAACACTGACTAAGATGTCTATGGGTAGAATAGGTAATAATTAGATATATTGGGTTAAAAAAAAACACTAAGAGAATAAAATAAAACAAAGAACTAGTAAAAAAGCTGAAGTCTTCCTGGTAACCATCTTAATGGTGGGATAATTTTATTATAAGATTGTTTTAACATCTATATCCCTTAAATGAGACTTGATTTAATAGAGCTACATGAAAATTTAAATATTGTTTTCTCACCGAGAGCTATAAATTATAGATTCATTTTCTGAAAGGAGAAGTCAAAATTAAATGAACAGATTTTGAGACGATTTCTAGTCATTCACTAGCTGATGACCAATTTAAGTTCTTGATGTTCTTATCAAATAGCCATTTATAGAGTATTAATACTAAATATCAAACAGCATCAGCTTCAAAAATTGTATATTTACCACACA
This sequence comes from Callithrix jacchus, assembly GCF_049354715.1. NCBI lineage: Eukaryota > Metazoa > Chordata > Mammalia > Primates > Cebidae > Callithrix > Callithrix jacchus. The sequence goes on from NC_133507.1 coordinate 75,361,676, forward strand.
CAACCATTACTATTCTATGTAACTATAATGGAAATGCAATACTCATTCTTCTACTGCTTCTCTGAGTTGTATATAAATCCTTCTAATGAATCAAGTTGCACTTAATCGGCTAGAGTTTGTTTCTTCTTTTTTTTTTTTAATTTTTTATTGGATTTTAGGTTTTGGGGTACATGAGCAGAGCATGCAAGACAGTTGCGTAGGTACACACACGGCAGTGTGCTTTGCTTTGCTTCTCCCCTTTACCCACATTTGGCATTTCTCCCCAGGCTATCCCTCCCCTTTACCCCCCAATAGACCCCAGTGTTTAGTACTCCCCTTTCTGTGTCCATGTGTTCTCATTTTTCATCACCCGCCTATGAGTGAGAATATGTGGTGTTTCATTTTCTGTTCTTGTGTCAGTTTGCTGAGGATGATGTTCTCCAGATTCATCCATGTCCCAACAAACGACACAAACTCATCATTTCTGATTGCTGCATAATATTCCATGGTGTATATGTGCCACATTTTTCCAATCCAGTCTATTACCAATGGGCATTTGGGTTGATTCCAGGTCTTTGCTATTGTAAACAGTGCTGCAATGAACATTCGTGTGCATGTGTCCTTATAGTAGAACGATTTATAGTCTTTTGGATATATACCCAGTAATGGGATTGCTGGGTCAAATGGAATTAATATTTCTAAGGCCTTGAGGAATCGCCAGACTGTCTTCCACAATGGTTGAACTAATTTACACTCCCACCAACAGTGTAAAAGTGTTCCTTTTTCTCCACATCCTCTCCAGCATCTGTTGTCTCCAGATTTTTTAATGATTGCCATTCTAACTGGCGTGAGATGGTATCTCAATGTGGTTTTGATTTGCATCTCTCCGATGACCAGTGACGATGAGCATTTTTTCATATGATTGTTGGCCTCATATATGTCTTCTTTCGTAAAGTGTCTGTTCATATCCTTTGCCCACTTTTGAATGCGCTTGTTTGTTTTTTTCCTGTAAATCTGTTTGAGTTCTTTGTAAATTCTGGATATCAGCCCTTTGTCAGATGGGTAAACTGCAAAAATTTTTTCCCATTCTGTTGGTTGTCGATTCACTCTAGTGACTGTTTCTTTTGCCGTGCAGAAGCTGTGGAGTTTCATTAGGTCCCATTTGTCTATTTTGGCTTTTGTTGCCAATGCTTTTGGTGTTGTCTTCTACCTACAACTGTGAATCCTAACATATGTATCTGGCCAATTCCTTTGTTTCAGGTCATCTAGATAGCAAGAGGAAGAAAAAGAAATTGTATGAACCTATCTTTCCTTACATGAATTCTTATACCCTTTTCACTAAGGCATTCTGCTTCCCCCAAAAATGTTACCCATCCCCTCTATCACATTGAAACTCTTGCTTTCTGAACTTTCACTATACAAAAACACACAGCTGAATAGTTTTAGTTATATCCATTTCTATCCAAATTGTTTATCTAAATACTCATATCCAAACTAAAGATCAATTAATTAGGATAGACAGGGATATATTATGGAAAACAGACCTGTTCTACAACATTACCCAGATTAGGTAGCAAATGGATAGTTACCAAATAGATTTTCTGCATAGGGGGCAAATTTTGATATTAAGACTCAGACAACAACTGTAGAATAAAAGACATGTAAAACCTGGAGTGAGAGAGCAAGGCAATATCCTTGCAAATAGCTTTTATTCCATCAAACTGTATTATATAATCTCTAACAAAATAAACATTATAAGTAACTGACCCCATCATAAGCTCCCCTAATATAATTCACTCATTGTGGAAAACTTCCTAAAAATCTGCAACCTATGATTAGACTCTCCTGCATCATAATTACCAATGTGTGTTTTAGGAGTTGTTCCCATGTAACAAGAGGAAGCATTCCATGTTAATGCTTTTATTAAAATCAATTTCCAGTTGATTAAGATAAATTATACTGATATTCAAGATCATTTAACCTGGAAGGGTCAAAGTGATCACCTACTTCAGGATTCATATATTTCCATATATTTATAAATGTGGAAGCAGACAATGAGACTGAGAAAAGCCTTGTATAAGTTCATAGAGCTTGTTAGGGGCATCTTCTGACTCTATGGCAAACATGCCTTCTATTACATTACACATATGGTTGACAAACAAATGTACAATTTTATTTTGTTTTTGGTAATTGTAATGGTTACTTCTCAGGTTTCATTGATTAACTGTTATAAAACTTTATAATTTATAATATGTTCCTCTGTCTGTGCCAGTGGTCCCCAACCTTTTTGGCATCAAGAACTGATTTTGTAGAAGACAATTTTTCCATGGATGGTCAGAGCTGGGGGGTGAGATGGTTTTGGGATGAAACTGTTCCACATAAGATCATCAGGCGTTAGATAGATTCTCATAAGGAAGACGCAACGTAGATCCCTCGCATACTCAGTTCACAATAGGATTTGTGCTCCTATGAGAATCTAACACCACTGCTGGTCAGATAGGAGGCAGAGCTCAGTTGATAAAAGTTTCTTGCCCACTCACCTCCTGCTGTGCAGCCTACTTCCTACCAGGCCACTCACCAGTACCGGTCAGGGCAGAGTTTGGGGACCCTTGCTGTGTACTATACCATCCTATTATAAATAGCCATGGTTTCAGACACTCAGTGCTTTTGAGAAACCTATTTTCCTGATGTGGGCACCTAGAGTGATAGAGCAAATTGCTGATATAAGAAGCAATGTAGAAACCAAGTAAAATAGGAAAATACTCCAAGCAAAAAGAAAATACATTAAGTTTTAACTCTAAAAGAGAATAATGTGAATTTCTATTTGACAGGGAGAGGAAATGCTCTATGGAAAACATTAAAAAGAAATGATTCATGGCACTTTACTTTTAGTCTTTATACATAAAAGATGTCACTTGTGTTCAGATCAGCGGAGAAGGCTACACCGTGGGTAGGAGGGCAGGACGTCATTCTGAAATAGTGAAGAACAAAATGGTATAAACTCTTTTTACCTGCAGGAATGACGTTTTAATAATTTAAATCATTTTTTGAGACCCTATCAAGTTAACATCAATTACTTTGGTATTCAGAGAAGAAAGACAGATGTGAAATGTAGAAAAACTAAGGGAGAAAAAAAGATGAAAGAAATGGAAACTTTAACTTTTCTCTTCTGCCATCAAAACCTTTTAAATAAAGTTTTCTTCTTGTTTTAAGTGCTCAGGAAACTGAAGACATGTTTTCTGTTGAATTTCAGGAAATACATAGATTGCAAAGCTAAAATATTTATTACACCAGCTTAGGATTTCATTAAAACTTCTTTGTGCCCATATATATATATATATATATATGCAGAGCTGGTAAGCCTTAATTGTTTTAATAATATATTCCTGCATAAAAAGATGACATTTGCAATAATCACTGTAATATTCCTTTTCTGACTGGTATCACTATACCACAACTTTTCACTCATATAAATTAATCAGATCATTTTTGTGTAACTTGACATTAAAAATTAATTGTAAAATATTTACTCCATGGCTCCTGGGAGATGTGAAGAGGAAGATCACTTCATTATTCAAAGATTTCACCACTCTGACTGACTGGAGTTTTGACACTTAGGTTCTGCCAAAAACTGAAGCTAGCTAGTGCCTGAAACAATACTCATCATTGTCATGGGCTTCTAATCTGTAGCCTCTACCCCAGGTCCCAAGAACTTCTTGGAGCAGCACCTCACAATATCAATGTATTATTTCAATGGGATACTACAGAAATGGAGGTAGGCAAGTGCTACTTTTGAGATGTGATATAATCAGTGCATGGCCAAATGTCAAATAGGCAGCAAACTAGAAAATTCTGCTTCAAACAGTGTCCTCTTTTGGATAATCTTTAGAACCTTCAGATCTTTGTCAAAATGTACTTCTACTGCTTGAGAAATGAATTTTTTTAACCCATTATTTCCAGTGAATACAAAGATAGAGCTTAGCTTCTTAGATAAATCAGAAATGCTTCTGAGACTAGAGGACAATTACATTTTGGTCACATAGATGAGTTTGAAACAGAAAGCTAAAGTTCTGCTAGGGAGTTTCTGAGTAGTCACAGAACAGCATGTGTGGACCAGATTTCTAATAGCATAATGGTTGGCACTGGAAGAATAGGTGATCAAGGACCAGTATAGAAATTTGCCAATGCCAAGTTCAAATTCCTGAGACTGTGTTGCAATAGATAAGAACACTATTGTCTTTTTTTTCTCCTTTGTCCTCTCCAAATGAGTGACCAATTAATGCTGAAAGCTCTGAGGTTGGACAGGTATTCAGGGCATGTTATCTACCCAGAGATCATGCTATGTAATTAACAAATCTTAAAATATTCCAAAAGAAACATCCTTCAGGAATACTGCAGTGGTGAATACTATTAGTTGCCTATTTACGAAACCATCTTCCATGCTCCTCCATCTTTTCATAAAACCTTGATTTTGTTCAGTTATTAGATGGTCATGCATTTCAGAGAAGGATGAATCTAAGCCAATCATGGTGATTACATTATTCTTGCCATCATATTTGGTTGGCTTAGACAGAGCAAGTGTTGTATAAATGGCAATGAGATGTGAGAGGAAGTCTAGACAACACCATCTAGTAAAGTTTTCTAACCCTTGTAAAGGGACACAATGTAAGAATCATTCATTTTTCTGTGATATCTGAAACTGAAAATCATCTTCAAGGTATGAGAGCAGGCAGCCTAAAAAGATAACCTGGTGTGACAAAAATGGCAGTGCAAGATAATTGAGGGAAACTGTATCTTTGCTTCATATTTAGCCTTTCAATTAACCAACCTGGTAGTTATACTATTCTTTTTATATATGACAGGAAAATCTCTCATTAAAAATAGTTGTATTGATTATTTTGTTATTTGTAACTGAGCATATCTTAACTTTATGTAATAGGCAATTTATATCACTGATAGGATATTGCAACTCCATATCATCTTTAGATAATTAACATAGATGGAAGAAAATTAAATTTATGAGAAGATGTGAATCAGCCATAAGTGAAAATATGGCTGCTTTGTAAAGTAGGACTGAAAACAATATGTGACTTTATTGCCTATTCTATTAGGAGCAAAGGCTCAACCAAAATTAATTCATCTATGAAAAAGACAACAAACATTAAACACACTGACAATACTAGCAGCCAGGAGATATTTCCAACTTAAAACACAATGCATATTGTACCTTGCTCTTCAAGGTACAAGAGCCACATTCATTATTCAAATGCCAAACACTAAGGGGGAAAAAAGAAACTGGAAGTTAGGATGATTATGGGGAGATTTAGGTGAAGTTCTAGCCTATCAAATTACCATAATCCTTGGAAGACCTCTCCTGGGTGGGCCAGGTTATAGATTATTAGGTTGCCACTATCCCCATTCAGTAAATAGTCTAAGTCTGAAGCTTTATAAACTTCATTAACATCACTTATTATTGCAGATAAACCTGATTCACATATGACCCCTATCATTTCTACACCAAGATTCTTTAATTCATATCCCTCTTCCCTATTTGATTCCATGTTTCATTGTCCAGCCCCTCAGCATATCAGAAGGTCACTTTAAGGACTTCTAACAGGTTTTCCTGCACTTGTCTCTTGCCCTTTTGCTCCTTCAATCCATTCTTTACACTATTCCTTAGCATTATCTTTGTAAAACACAATTTTTGTGGTCACCCTCATGCTCAAAAATTTTTTGCTGACTCTCCATTAAAGGCCTGAAAATTAATGCTCATACTCCTTACCATGGCTACAAATAATAAATTTTTCAATTTTATTTCCTATCACTGCCAGTAATATAAAAATCTTCACTTTTTCTGATGAAGTAGTGTGCTTTTCCATTTATTTAAAAATCATGTATGATCATACTTACATGCTTTAATTCGTGTTACTTCTCCTTGTAATTTAGAGAAAATTCTTATACTCACTATATTCTCTACCTAAAACCACTTTAGATAACTTTAGGCTCAATCAAACACAACATCCTCTATGCAATCTTCCCTAACATCCCCAAGACAGAAATGTTCTCTCCCTTCTTTCTGTCTTTTTTTGCAATGTGTTCACACTATTGTATAGCTTTTACTGCAGAGTACACTCTGCAATATTTTTGGCTGTGAATGAGGCTGTGAGTCTTTTGAACCAAATGCCCATAGATTCCTAATTTGTTGGTTGGGATTGGTGGTGGAATAAGAGAAAAGTTTACTAGAGAAGTGAACCAACTATACCATTGGGTAATAGCTTCTCCGTGTTCTGGCATGAAAGGCTAGAGAGAAATAAAAATGATATCTTAGTAAAGCCCAGAGATAAGGAATACTCCTAGAGGCTTCTGACTAAAACTTTCTTTTTTACCTCTAATATGAAAGCTTGTACAAAGAATCATACTAACACAGCACATTGTCTTTTAAATTGAAACAATGCTAAGATAGATTAACATAGTTAAATCTACACATTACCGGAGTTAGTCAATTTCCATTTAGTTTAATTAGAGATCACTTTCCACTGATGATCTTTTAAAAGTATAAATCAGTGATGGGGATGGAGGCAGTAAACTACATTGCCATGTATGTACCTATGCAACAATCCTGCATGTTTGGCACATGTACCCCAAAACCTAAAGTGCAATAAAATATATTTTTTAAAAAAGTATAAATCAGATCCCATATTTCCTGTGATAAAAATCCTTATTATAATATTATTAGAAAAGAAAAGAAACAAAAATAACCTTCCTTACTTCCAAGGCCTATAAGATATTTTTCCATCTGGCCACTGCTGCCTACTTCTATCTGTTACCTTGCACCAACTTCAGAAGTTTAGTTCTCCTAGTTTCCTCTATCTGAAGACATCTTATATGAGACAATTGTTTGGCTGGCTTGTTTTCTTATTCATGATGCCTCTCAAATGCATTCTTCTTAAAATGGCCTTGCCAGATCATCTTGGCTAATATCACCCAGGACTTTAATATCTAAAGTTATTTTAATGATTAATTTTGTATATGATTATAATGTATATAAGCACATAAAGAGATAAACATATTTGTTTACAAAAGCATATAAACAAATATGGATATCCCTGTTTAGAGAATAAATCCCTTGAGAGCCAAAGTGATTTTGCCTTCCTTATTTATAGTGACATCCTAGACTCAGAATATAGAATGTAGTTGGAGCTCAATAAATATTTGTTGGATGAATTGAAAGGATGAGTGAATAAATAATATACTCAAAAATATTTTTGGAAAATGTTTAGAAGTAATGGACCTCAGCATTCTAATTCAAGTAGAAATTAGAGCACTTCATAGATCGGCTTTCCCAAGCAACCTCCTGAATTAGAAACATTCTGATTCAGGGAAACTTAAACATGAAGGATATATATGTTGAATATTTTTACCTTGATATAATTAACTATACTGCTTCAGGATTTTTAAAAATATTGTGTGTTTGATTCTGGCATGTAATCACAAGATATCTGAGGGCAAGATCATTAAAATTTTTCAGGACATATCATTTATTTGTTTCTTAGCTGCAATAATTATCTTTAAATGATATGAATACTTTGTCTTAAAAGAATTATTTTGGGTTTTTTAACTTGGAAATAATACAATTAGAACATCAAAACTTCAGAAATAAAAATAGTAAACTATTCAATGTTTTCACAGATAACAGGAACCACATTTAATTTGGAATGAGTTCTTTTTTCTTAAAAAACAAAGCTGAAATCATTGTTCTACTTACCTTCTAAACTACTAGCTTTTTCCATTTTTTTCATTCTTTCAGTTGTTATCACAAATCTCCTTCATCTATCGAGCTCCCAAGTACACCTGATTTGAGTGATAACAAGCTTTTCAAATTATGTTTTTATTGGAAAGAAAAATTTCTGCCAGGGATTCATGCAAGCAAGGAGTCAAAGGCTTTGTTTCCCAGGCCCTTCAATTCCTACAACAGTTTCATGTGGCTCATTATGACTTGCAAAATTGTAACAGGTAGAGCAGATCCCAGATATTACTGAAAAACATAATTGCCTCACATCAAAGCTAAAAGCTAAAAGGTTTCTTGATTTTTTTGTTTAAAAAAAGAATGTGGTTTCCATACAGGTAGATTTAAAATTATTATGCACTCCCTTTTGAAACATGTTGACTTAGAGGACAGAAGGACATAATTGGACTGTTAAATTATTGAATATGTAAAGGCTTTAATTACTGTGTTTGTTTAAAACCTATATTTAAGTATTCAAAAACTGATTTTTCTTAAAAAAGGAAAACAGCCATGATTTTAGGTAATTCAAATAATACAATATACAGCTGTAATTTGTAGCAGGAGTCAAGAGGCTACTTGAAGACAGTGTCACGATGTGGGCAAAACATGAACCCAAGAATACAAAAGTGAGATGCTAAAGGATTAAATATTTATGGCTGGGCATGGTGGCTCATGCCTGTAATCCCAGGACTTTGGAAGGCTGAGCCAGGAGGATCACTTGAGGTCAGGAGTTTGAGACCAGCCTGGCTAACATGGTGAAACTCTGTCCTACTAAAAACACAAAAATTAGCTGGGCATGGTGCTGGGTGCCTATAATTCCAGCTACTTGGGAAACTGAGGCAGGAGAATGGCTTGAACCCAGGGGGTTGAGGTTGCAGTGAGCCAAGATCCTGTTATTGCACTCCAGCCAGGCAATAAGAGTAAAACTCTATCTCAAAAAAAAAAAAAAAAAAAAAAAAAAAAAAGAATATGTGATAGCCTGGCGACTGAAGCCAAGAAATTTGTTGATTTATTTTTCAATGAATTATTGAAATATTTGAATATACCAAGTGCTTATTTTGACATCATCTTGCTGAAGGACCAAATAATTAATGTCTATGGTGAGACAAGCATTTCTGGGTTGGGGCAGCGGTGCCTCTAACAGAGAAGGAATTGGCTGCCCCTTCAATGATACTTAAGTATGTCAACTCAAAAAAGTAGTATAAGATGCAAACCTCCTGGAAAAGATAGAGAAATGTATTACTCATAAATTAAAAATATTTTTAAACTGTAGAAGAATCTAATATTCCTGAAGTAGATAAAGAAGGGGGTAAGAATAAAAGACATAGGTTACCAAACTTTTATTTCATTAAGTCTAAACAACAATATAAAGAAAGAATTTGATTAATTTTATTTTCAACCAGTATGTATTGGAAAGAATAAAAAATTGTTGGTAAAAATAACTATTGAAATTTTTCAATACAATAAAAAACAGGAAGCTGAAATTCAACATAGTTTTATGGCTTAGAAAATAAAGAAAGAAAGTCATATATTGTAAAGTCATTCCCCTTTTTACATTCATATCAGCTGCTTCTTTCTAGTTTCCCTAGAGCTGCCAGTGGAAACAATTTTGGGAACAGAGTGGCTCCATTTTTTAGTGACTTATATGAACAAGTGGTATAGCAGTAAAGCCCTTAATGAGAGTTTCTTGTTTATATATGCTGGGCATATAGAAGAATTGGGTAGCATGGATCTTGAATCTCATACCTACTCATGTGAAGGTGGAGTGAGTCAATCATATGGGGAAATTCGACAAGACTTCAAGACTGTGAAGTAGAAAAGAATATATGAGTTGAAAAATACCAAAGTGTTCTAAAATTATTATTGTGGTAAAAAATGGCATAAACTATCAAAAATTTTTGAAAAGGCACACCTTTAATGTCTTCTGAGAATAGCACCATTCAATTTCAGTCTTAGGATGTCCTTAACATCAGAAAACATAAAAGAAGGCCAATATATTTTACAGCTTAGTGTTTTAAATCCCACTTCTGGGGTCCGGAATACAGGTGGTGTCATTTGATTTTCTGAGCATATGCTGGAAAGAATTTCCGGCTAAATTAAATGTAAAATTGTAATACATGGTAAAACTAGTCAAGCACTGACATATATCTATATTGATATGAATGTTAGGGCTACAAACATATATTTCATGAAAACCCATAAAACTGTTTTGTAAATTTAAAGTGTTATTTTTTAGTATTTGATTATTTTACGATTCCCACCATTTTAGGTACTAGCAACCTGATATAACTAATTGCCAGTAATCTTCTTTTACCTTTTATACCTAGTTTCAGGAATTAATGCTTAATACATGTTTATTAATGAATAAATAAATAAATGAATCTATAAGTAAATAACTGAGTTAATACCCAAATCTTCATCTTTTTGCCATAGAAACAATATCCTCAGGTATTCTCTAAGAATTTTCTAACAAAGTCTAATAGCTTTTTGTAGATAGATGTTAATACACTTTTTCATAAGGGGTTCAGTTTTTTAATTGCTATTGTTGTATTTTTGTTATTTTTGAAACAATTATTCTGTGTCTACAGTGTGAAAGCCCAAGGTTATTTCTTTATTATTTCACTTTTTTACAAGGTAATTGGTTACAGAAAATCAGTCTTCTCCCTTAGCATGGTCATATCTGATACACCTCAGCCTACAGAATTTTAAAACTGCAATCTACTCTCAAAGGAAATTGTGCAACTAAAATGCACTTCAATTTAAGTTAGCTTAGTTAAATATTAGATTGCCAGTCAATAGGGAAATAGTGTGGACATCCATGAATAATTATCATTTGCTGCTTTAGGAAAGATTCCGAATCACATTTCATACATACTACCAAGTGTTATATTGACATCTACACAATAAAATAAATATATAGATTTGTGAGGCTGTTGCATTTGGAAGACTTATTGGTTATACTTGATATTGGCATGGCATTTGCATTTTGCTAAATTCTTGATATATTCTGGTACCATCTCTTTTTGCTAATAACTATATAACTTATTTAATCTTCTGGGGCTTAATTTAAAATCTCTGCAAGCAGATGTTGGATTGAAGAAGACAATTAGTCTGCTGAAGAAATGATAATATACTTTCAAGGAGGTTGACACCAGTTTTGCTAGAAATACCATGGTTAGCTATGATAAGGCAGAATGCAAGTCTGAGGGCAACTTAAGGCCCTGTGTTAGAGAGATGGATAAATGGGGAAAAAGAAAAGTGAATGCATTACTGAGTTTGCTTGAAAACCTGCACCAACTCCGACAGCTGTAATATGAATTGAGAGAGGGCGAAGAAAAAAAATAACTCAATCAGGCGTATGCAGACTGTTTTCTACTCTCTTCAGTAGTCTGATACTATCAAAACAAGAGCTCTCCCTTTAGCTCCTTAGTCAGTTTTTTCTCTTAATTAAAAACACTGTGACACTTACCGTGTATAATTGAACTACCTCTTTCTCTTCCCCCATCTTTTTTAATGCTCATGTAACTCAGAAAGTATACTCTGCAGAAATATAAATCCCACCTTTCTGCTGATAGTTTCTTTTTTACTACATAGAATGCCGTGACTACTTTTTACGTATTTTATTTGCTTTGAAATATTTCCATTTAAAATGGGAAGTGCTAAGAAATTGTAAAGCAAATAGCATAAAGGAAATCTTTGTCATTTTTACACAGGTAGAGATCAATATTGAGTTTTGCCTCCCGAACTCTGCCAATATCATTTCTGCCCCAAGCCATGCCTACAGTTATACCAGAAACCAGAATGGGGAAAATAGTTTCCATTAAGCTATTTTTGACTTGAGAATAAAGCTAAGGAGCACAGATAGTCCACAGCAAAGTCTCAAAACAGACATCCTCAGGCAGAGGGCTGGTGGAAGGCAGGGTTCCCCAGGCTCTAGCACAACATGGAGAGGCATATGAGGGTCAGCCATAACTGGACTCACTAGGGGGGATCACACACCCTGCTACCTCTTATATTTACAAACACATGTTTACAAAGAGTTGGATTTGGCAGTGGGAGCCAACCAAGTTGGAAAACTTTGAGCTTTATGATCAAGGTTTGGGACTTACTAATTTATGAAACCTGCTATTCTAGAACCCTAGTCATCAGAAATTTGGGTGTCAGAAGTGTTCCTCCTGCTTTGGCCACCAAACAGGAACTGCCTGGGTCATGCAGCCCACATATAGGTTTATTTCTCTGTGGTTATATGGTTGTGAGAATTCCTAGGTGGCAAATAGTTTCACAAAGAGACAAGTAGGCTTTGGTCAATATTCCCATAAATATTCGCTTCAGTGAATTTCCCCTCTCACTGAGAGAAAAGTTCAGAGTGGAAGAGCCTAAGAATGCTCACAAGAGAAGTGCTTTCCCTCCAAGAGATGGTCCGGAGTAGAAGACATAAGTAAGGAGGCTGGCATGCTCCTAAGTAGAAGAGCTCATTATAATTTATATCTCTGAATTTCTCTTACAGGTAACGCTAGAAGATCATCTATTGTATAATAAGAACACTAATGTTTAATTCACATAGCTATTACAGAGATTCCATAAAATGTTATACATAAAGTACCTACTTCAAATCTTGGTAAATACTATCAGTCAATTATGTACACATTTTTCTTTCACCTATGCATGTCCAAAGCACTTTTTTTTTTTTTTTTTTTTTTTTTTTTGTCAATCAGTTTGAGCTTATGAGGTTGCTCAGGTTAGCCTTGAACTGATGACCTCGCCTTCGTGAGCGCCATGACCTCCGGCGGGAGCCACTTTGGACCCCGGCACTCTTTACTTAAATCTCCAAATCTAAATATTATCCAAATAAGGCTATGGGTTAGGAGAACAAATGAACCTCCATGGCCCTCCTTTAAATTATCCAGCTATCCAGAATTACATCTTTGGGTTAGTATCTAAACCATACCATATCTCATAGCCACCTTTGAAAGAATACCTTGCATTTAACATCCAGTAGATATTGGATAAATATCCTGTGTATTATCAGAAAAGGTTTTATTCTATTTAAGAGAGCAGACATTTCTTAGACCTAAATGACAACCTAGGATCATTCATTCTCAGCAATTTGCCAAGCAAGCAATTTTTATGATCTTGAGGATTTATAAAACCTTACATTATTAAAACTATACTCTGTGACCCTTTCACCAATGGAATAAAAATAATTATAAGTGGGCTTTTGTTTTATTATATACAATATCAAATAATGTTGCTCAAAAGAGACATGCCAACTGCTGTCTGATTGTTTCTAGGTCGCAGAAAACATGCAGAGATTCCTCCCACATAAGTCACTTACATGGCAATAAAGCCAATTACTACATCTCAAAGCAAAAGAATTCACCACAATTTAGATCTTTAGAACTCTTCCATTGAAGAAAGATTTATTACAGTGGCCTCTGAAGAAATAATGCAAATCACTACATTCATATTTAAATATAGGAAAGGAAATTAAACACATTTATAATTCTAGAATGTTCTTATTCTTTGCCATGAATTAAATAGATATTCAATAAATAGTGTTGGAAACAATGTTTTGACCTTTCAAAATAAAACATACATTTAATTTCTTGAATATCATACATAATTCCTAAGCATAATTATGAATAAAATTATGTTTCTGGGGACAGCATCCAGAAAGGAAGAACTATGTTATGTATTCCTCAAATAATGTTCTTTGTGAAGTCACAATGACCCAGGTGCTAGCAACACACCTTTTATCATATTAAGTACATTTTTACTGAAAAAAACGTTCAGATTTCCAAGTATGGCCACATGGATAAAAATGTCTTACAGATAATGTAATGACAAACCCAACCAAGTTCTGTATTTCTTTTTAAAAAAGACTGGTGCTAGCTGCTATTCTGTAGCAGGAAGCTGTGGTGTTGTTTTGTCCTCCACAGTCCCTGGACTCATTCTTTTACCCCATTAGGATACAAGCAGCACAAATTATTCCTAGGATAGCAAGAAAAAAAAACTGAACATAAACCTTCACTTTTATCTTCCCTTCCTCAAAACCTCACTGAATAGCATTTCATATCCTATTCATTGAGGATAATTTATCTGGTAAACCAAGCTATGGCATCAATGAATGTTACTGAGTTACCAGCTAAACATCCTATTTTCATATGATATTTCCATGGGTTCTACCTCAAATTATTTGATGTCTCTCAAATTATTTTAATTAGTGGGATGTAAAAAATACAAGATATTGTGTATGAGCTGACTGACTTCCCATTAATCATAGTCCCTAAAGTGCCTGGTGAGTTTATTGTAGTCTAGTTTGTAACTGGAAGAATGAATATTTTTCTGACTTTCTTTGGAGAGCTGGTTTGCTGCTTAGCTGTATAAGCTGAGAGTAGAAATGCAAGTGATCTAATGCCTACTGTAGCTCAGGGCTTCATATCAGAAAAAAATCAAGTATAAGACAAATTAAAACAAAACAAAACATCATGAGAAATTTTACAGCCATTCTCAAAAATTTCTTCATTTGACCTCCTCTAAAATTACTCTTATTCTTGTTCTTCAACAATTATTTTAAGTATTAGGTAGAATATGTAAGTCTAGGGCCAGGCACGGTGGCTCATGCCTGTAATCCCAGCACTTTGGGAGGCCGAGGAGGGTGGATCACGAGGTCAAGAGATCAAGACCATCCTGGTCAACATGGTGAAACCCCATCTCTACTAAAAATACAAAAAAAAAATTAGCTGGGCATGGTGGCACGTGCCTGTAATCCCAGCTACTCAGGAGGCTGAGGCAGGAGAATTGCCTGAACCCAGGAGGCAGAGGTTGCGGTGAGCCGAGATCGTGCCATTTGAAGAAGAGCGAAACTCCGTCTCAAAAAAAAAAAGAATATGTAAGTCTAAAGGAAATTCTGGCTTCAAGATGTTAAGCAATACTATTTACAAGTGGAAAGAATTCTGAAATACATTTCCAATAAGGACATAATAGAAAATGATTTTAATCTTAAGACTTTACTATTTAACTTTATATACTACTGATAAACATACACAAGTATGATTAACAATTTTGGGGGTCTATATTCTCCTGAAATTATGTTTGTGCATATATTTTGGTATATATGTTAAATAAGACAATACTAGTAATTGCATTAGCTATGCACCCTGAAATCTCCACAGCTTAGTATTATTGAAGTTTATTATGCGCTCCTTTTAGAGTCCAACTAGAGGCAAGGACTGTGACATGCTTTGTTAGTAATTCAGGAACTTAGATGCCTGGAGGCTCTGCCATCTTGAACACACCCCCCACCCGCTGAAGCCCCCATCCACCACCCCTCAGCACCCTGGGCATTACATCCAACCAGCACACAGAGAAAGAGCAAGCCTGAAGACTGTATGGGAGATCAGGCTTGGTGGTCACATACATAATCTCCATGAAGATTTTATTGGCATAACCTCATAACAGCCCTCTCAAAAGAGGTAGGCTGGGAAATACAGTCTAAGAAGAAAGAACAGGAAAATAGTTTTGGTAAATAGCCAGTATAGTTTATAGCCCCTTAATCCCATTAAGATCTCATTAATTTACTTTATAATTTCAGTACATGTTTCTTTAAAAATGTTTGAACCTGGCCCGGCACAGTGGCTCATGCAGGTAATCCCAGCACTTTGGGAGGTCAAGGCAGGTAGATCACAAGGTCAGGAGTTCAACACCAGCCTGGCTGAGATAGTGAAACCCCATCTCTACTACAAATAAAAAAATTATCCAGGCATGGTGGTGGGTGCCTGTAATCCCAGCTACTCGGGAGGCTGAGACAGGGAACTGCTTGAACCCAGGAGGTGGAGATGGCAGTGAGCCGAGATCATGCCACTGCATTCCAGCCTGGGCGACAGAGCGAGACTCCATCTCAACAAAAAACAGAAAAAAAAAGTTTGAGCCCAAGATGTAATTTTTAAACCTATGTAAGAAGCCAAAGAATATTCTTCTAAAATTATGTGTAACTTCATATTAATAAATGTCTTATAAATCAACTCATGCAATAAAAAATATTATTATATACTAGGAGAAATCATGATTAACAATGAGGTCAGTATTTGCTATAAGCAGTGTTCATGTAAAAGAGAGCTCACAAGGGAATAAAAGATGTAGCATATGATGTAGGCTCCAGGACACATCAACTGGGAAACTTTGTACTTGCTCGGGCTGTCCATCCCACACTGTCTATAAAGGCTCACACCTGTATCTACTTAGCAACTTCTTCACATGCTAACCCTTGGGCATTTGGAGCCACTTCTCTGGGAGTTGTCTTAGGGTTACACAGCCAACTGCATATTCAGTGACAGACTAGTCAGAATTACAAAAGTCCAGCTTCCTTACCTACAGTTACAACATAATCTGCATTGCAATGTACGCATCAAAGTTCCTGGATGAATCAGACTGAAGCTAGACTTCTGACACCTTTCTCTTGTATTGTACTCCTATTTCCCTATCCACTCTAGTTCCCCTCACTTCCTTAGAGATTTTGCCTAAGATCACCCTTAATAAATATCTTTCATGCATACAAATTCTTGTTTTAGTCTGTTTCTAAGGGAACCTGACTCAATAAATAACATAAATCATTTAAAACATATTTTTAAGTCTCTGGCATCTGTAGACATATTTAGTACAGGTAGCGAAGCTGCAAAGATTCTGCACTTATATTCTAGAAAATATGTCTGCATCATGTCTTTACAAATCAGTCTTTTCTTGTTTTGCAACTTTGCTGAGAGCCTTTGGTTTCCTTTATACTCATCAGGAGCACATACAAAAAAGCTAGGAATAAATGAAAAGAATAAAGTTAGAGAACGAAGATCCAAGGAAGAAAGTTGACCTCAGCAAGTTGGTGAATAGAAAAGATGATGATGCAAGTTTACCAGCAGGAACTATTTCAAGTTAACATTGAATCAGTAAGTGCATGTGTAACTGGAGTCAGATATATTTAATGTTCTAAAACAAATTGTACATGTACTGAACAATTCTGACCTCTCTAAGGCTAGCCTGCTTTAACATAATTTTTTTTCAAAATAGATGTACTATTTAGAAATTTAAATGTACCTTCTAAATCCATGCAATTATTAAAGACAAAAATGTGTAAGTGCTAAAGTTTGTGAAATTAATATGTGAATATGATGCATTTGAAAGAAATATCTCAGTAGATGTGCATATGTGTAGAAACTGGCAAGCTGATATTCAAAATTATATTTAAATAAAAAGAGGAAAAGAATAATACAATCTTGAATAACAATAGTTTTTCCACTCTTGAATATTAAATTCTATTGTAAAGCTATAGTAAATAAGACACTGTAACAGAGAAATAGATCAGTAAAATAAAATGGAGTTCATACATTAGATAAAGCCCCCCAACCACTGTCCACATTTTAATTCCTGAGATTAGTACCATATACGTCAAAAGTGACTATGGAGATGTGATTAAGGCACAAACAATCAAAGATATTAATAATGGAAAGGTTTTCTCAAATTAAGAGTAGAAGGGTTAAGGATCTAGAGAAACAAGAATAGAATAGGCATTGAAAATGTACCATTTAAAGCTGGGCATAGTGCATCATCCCTGTAATCCCAGCAGTTTGGGAAGCCAAGGCAGGTGGATTACCTGAGGTCAGAAGTTCAAGCCCAGCCTGGTGAACATGGCAAAATCCCATCTCTACAAAAAACACAAAAATTAGCTGGACATGGTGACATTTGCCTATAGTCCCAGCTACTCAGGAGGCTGAGGCAGGAGAATTGCTTGAACCCAGGAGGTGGAGGTTTCAGTAAGCAGAGACTGTGATACTGCACTCCAGCCTAGATGACAGATGAGACTCCATCTCAAAAATAAAAAAAAAATTAAAAAAAAAGAAAATGCATCATTTAGATCTTAGAAATGTCAAACGTGTCCACCTTAAATTAGCAAAAGACAAAAACATAAAGAGTTTGCAATGAAGAAATTTCAAAGTTCTGTCATGAATTTTAGATTGAAAAAGAGTATAGCACAAAGAGAATACTTGAAAAGGTAATTAGTGATAATTTTACAGAACTGAAAATATGAATGTTAAAACTGAAATTATTCAACAAAAGCTGCTGAGCAAAAACATACTTATATTTAGGACATAATTATAAAACTAAAGAAAATAATATACAAAAGGAAATAAAACATGATAGCTATCAATCAGAAAAGTCACATTACTTAGAAGGGAAACACCACATAGTTAATACCCTACATCTCAGAAAAAAATCTCAAATGCCAAGGGAAAGTAATTCTGAACTGAAATTCTATGTCAAACTAAACTAACATCAAGAGGATAGCATAAAGATATTTTCAGACAATTAAAGCTACAAGTACTTAGTAACCCAGAAATGTGTTGATATTAAATAATATATTTTAGCAGATCAATATTGGCAAAACAGAGTGAACTTGAGCTTTGATGCTGATGAGCTCCAGGGCCAACACATGACAGAAGCCAAAGTCCAAGGCCTGCCTAAGAAAGCGTCCAATTGAGCTCCATCATATTCTTTTGAAAGGTATCACAAAAGAATAATCAGTTACATAAGGATACAGAAAACCATGAATAAGTGGGGATGAATCCAGTTCATTCAGGTTGTTGGCAGAATTTCATTTCTGGCAGGTTTATGATTGAGGTTTTTTGCTGGCTAATAGCACGAGCTGCTTTCAGTTTATTGAGGTCATTTTCATTTCTTGTCACATGGGGCTTCTCCATCTTCAAGCTAGCAACAACATACTAAATACTTTTGGTATTAGGAATCTACCTTCACCTTCTACCACCAGCCAGCAAAAATTCTTGGTTTTAAAATGCTTGCCTGATTGGGTCAGGTTCACTCAAATCATCTCAGTACCTGAAAGTTGACTGACTTGGGATTTGTATTATATCTGCAAAATCTCTTCACAGTAGTGCCTAGATTCGTGTTTGATTGAATAACCAGGGGTAAAGAATGTTTAGAGCACTGGTAATGATGTTAAAATATTCAAAGATACTTGTAACATCTGAGAAGAGTAATACCTACTGACTACTGTGAGACAATATTAAGCATGTATGTTATAATTTCTATAATAAAAATAATAAACAGAGATACTATAATTTTGTATAAGCAGCAGATGAAACAGAAAAAAATAAAATGCTTAATATAAAAGAAAGATTTTAAATGGAGACAAGAACAGAACTGCAGGGACAAAGAGGGAACATATAATAACACAGATAACTCAAACGGAAATAGATCATTAATGACAGCAATCTCAAATGACAAGAATGAATGGACTAGCTAAAAAGCACAGAAATATATATTTAATTTAAAACCATGTCCTAAATTAATCTAAATATTAGTTTATTAATTTTAATAATAATTTAGATTAATTTAGGACATGGTTTTTAATTAAATATATAATTTATTTTTTATTATTTAAATTTTATCATTATTTATTATATTTATTAAATAAAATATTTCTAATATATTATAAATATTTTTATGTTTTATATTAAATATAGAAAACACATAATCTAAATTACATGTCCTTTATGAGAAAGATATATAAAACATATTCATACAGAGAAGTCCAATGTGAAGAAATAGAAAATAATATTCAAAGACTGCTGAAATTAAAGCTTTTTTAATTATATTAATAAAAAGGAAAAATAGATTTTAAACCAAAAAGCATAACTAAAGATTTAGAATGATACTACTAATAAAAAAGTTCAGTTCACCAAAGAGATACAACATTGCTACATTTATATGAGCATAATAAAACAGCTTCAAAATCAATGAAGCAAAAGTTTACAATAATTAATATAAGGCTAAAGAAATATGGTACACAAAAATTTGTTATATACAAAGCTATATAAATTATTTAAAGTCTATAAGGCTACAGTCATATAAAGCTAAAAAACAACTCCACAAATCTACTGAATAAACACATACACACAACCACAAATCTGTGAATACACAAATGCTACACATAGGAAGAGTAAACAGATTTGTATATTTATGTGGTAGAATACTATTTATTAAAGGTTCTTTGAGGATGGGTGCAGTGGCTCATACCTGTAATCCCAGCATTTTGGGAGGTCGGGGCAGGTGGACTACCTGAGGTCAGGAGTTTGAGATCAGCCTGGCCAACATGGTGAAACCCCATTTCCACTAAAAACATAAAAATTAGCAAGGCCTAATCCCAGCTACTGGGGAGGCTGAGGCGGGAGAATTGCTTGAATCTGCCAGGAGTAGGAGGTTGCAGTGAGCCAGGATCTCACCATTACACTCCAGCCTGGAACTCCATCTCAACCACCAAAAAAAAGTTCTTTGAACATATTAAATTAAGCTAGAAATCAATAAGAAAAGATGACTAGAAAATTCCATGTTTGTAGGTTTCAAATAAAAATATAAGCATCAAATGGATCATAGAATTTTAAAACATATTTTAAACTGAACCACAATGAAAATACAACATACCAAAATGCAAGAGATACAGCTAAAATATTAGTTTGAAGGAAATTTATCAAGATAAACTTATGTATTAAATGACTGAAGATTTTTTTTCTCTCAATTTTTGTTTTAGATATGGGGGTACATGTGCAGGTTTGTTGGGTGCTCAGGTAGTGAGCATAGTACCCAATAGGCAGCTTTTTATTACCATGTCTCCCTCCCTTTATCCCTCCTCTAGTAGTTGGCAGTATTTATTGTTGCCATGTTTACATCTATAAGTGCTCTATGTTTAGCTCCCAATTATAAGTGAGAATATGCAGTATTTGGATTTCTGTTCATGCATTAATTTTCTTAGGATTATAATCTCTAGCTCCATTCATGATGCTGCAAAGGACATGATGTCATTCTTTATGGCTGTGTAGTACTCCATGATGTATATGTACCATATTTATTTATTTATTTTTGAGATGGAGTCTCATTCTGTTGCCCAGGCTGGAGTGCAGTGGCATGATGTTGGCTCACTGCAACCTCCACCTCCTAGGTTCAAGCTATTCTCCTAACTCAGCCCCCATAGTAGCTGGGACTACAGGCATGTACCACCACATCCTGCTAATTTTTGTATTTGTAGTAAGCACAGGGTTTCACCTTGTTGGCCAGGCTGTTCTTGAACTCTTGACCTCAAGTGATCCACCTGTGTTGGCCTCCCAAAGTGCTGGGATTATAGGTGTGAGCCACATGTTCTTTATTCAATCCACCATTTATGATCACCTAGATTGATTCCATATCTTTGCTCTTGTAAATATTGTGGGAGTGAATATATGTATGCAAGTACCATTTTGGTACACTAATCTATTTTCCGTTGATTATATATCTAGTAATGGCATTGCTGGGTCAAATGGTAGCTCTGTTTTAAGCTCATTGAAAAATCTCCAACATGCTTTCCAAGTGGCTAAACTACTTTACATTTCTACCAACAGTGTATAAGCATTCCTTTTTCTCTGCAGCCTTGCCAGAAGCTGTTTTTTGACTTTTTGTGATAACCAAAAATAAAAATAACAAATTTTCGATTAATAAACATTTATCTCAAGAGTTAGAGAAAAAAAACAAAAAAAAAGCAAACAAATTCAAAGAGAAACTAGAAGGAAGGAAATGAAATATAAATGAAAGTAGAAAATAATGAAATGGAAACAAACATATAATGAAAAATCCACAAAGCTAAAAGTTGATTTTTTTTTTTTTACAATATACACATTTGTGGTGGTTTACACATTTGTGTTGAAACAAGAAAGGGACCAGTTGTGGTGCCTAACTCCTGTAATCCCAATACTTTCAGAGGCCAAGGCAGGCAGATCACTTGAGATCAGGAGTTTGAGACCAGCTTGTCCAAGACAATGAAACTCAATTTCTACTAAAAATACAAAAATTAGCCAGGCATGGTGGCACATGCCTATAATCCCCAGCTACTCCAGAGGCTGAGGCAGGAGAATTGCTTGAACCCAGGAGGCAGAGGTTGCAGTGAGCCGAGGTCGCGCCACTGCACTCCAGTCTGGTGCCTGTGAGACTCTGTCTCAAAAAAAAAAAAAAAAAGAGGGGAGACAAAAAAGGAAATCAAGGGGAAAAAAAAGGAAACATCATAAAACTATTTCAGAAAGAAAAAGGGTATGGATTATATAGAGTGTGTATATACATATTTATATATATGTACATATTATATATTACAGATTATACATGGATTGCAAACATACCAAAATATGATTTAAATGAATATATTATACCAAAAAATCTGAAAATGTGTATGAGTGAAATGAACAAATATCCAGAAATATCCAACTTACAAAAACTGACTTAAACTGACTTAAAGATAAATAAAAATCCAAAAGAAATCAAGGATTTACAATAGCTAGTCACTATTCTAGTCACTGACCATATGTATTCTGTGTGGTACCAGTGAGAGTTTTTTTGTTGTTGTTGTTAAATGTGATTCATATGAGTCTGTTTTGACAATTCAATCTTTTACGTAAACATAGTTTTATTTCTTCTAGAATAAAATGCTAGATTTAAATGTCACTGAGGCAGGTGGATCACGAGATCAAGAGATTGAGACCATCCTGGCCAACAGGGTGAAACCCCGTCTCTACTAAAAATACAAAAATTATCTGGACGTGGTAGCACGCACCTATACTCCCAGCTACTCAAGAGGCTGAGGCAGGAGAATTGCTTGAACCTGGGAGGCAGAGGTTGAGGTCAACTGAGATCGCACCATTGCACGTCAGTCTAGGCAACAGGAGCTAAACTCCATCCCCCGACCCCCCCAAAAAAAAAGTCACCAAATATTAACAATAACTTTTGAAGGGGATGGGTACTTGTAATATTTAGTGCTATAATTTCTAAATAAAATTTTAAAATAATATCTTATGAGAAGAAACACTCAAAACACTACATTTTTAAATACATTGAAAACTTATTTAGAAAAACTAATACTGCACAAAATTGTTTAGCAACTGTGTAATGTTTAGCAACTTGCAATTGTGAGAACTTTCAGTACAACAAGTTGTGATAAATAAATCTCAAAATCTGAAAGTAAAAGTGTATTACAGAAACATTTATTCAGAGCTGGTGTTTCTAAAACGTAAAGTGGTTTTCAAGGAAAAATCAGGGACACATTTAGAACACCACTGTCATACGTAATCATTATGCAGTGTCAAGTGGTCTTTAGTGTTATAACATTAGTCAAGCACCAAGGGTAGATAATCATTTCTTTTATTCTGGGCATAAAAAGAAATCATTTTAATGTACTGAAAAACAGCCTTCTCCTCACTCTTCTTACATAAATATTGTTTCATCATTTATACCCAGGAATTTGGAAAGGAAGTTTTTAAAAACTTTTTACAAATTTTAAGAGAGGTTTATTGAGATATGATACATACAGTAAAATTCCCCCTTTTAAAATATACAATTAGATTGTTTTTGACACATAGACAGTTAGGTAATCACACTAGAATGAAGACATTGAACATTCCATTACCTCAAAAGTTCCCTTAGGCCACTGTGCAGTCAATCTCCTTCCTCCATCCCTGCCTCTGGCAACTACTGATTTCATTTCTGTCTCATTATTTTGCCTTTTCTAGAATACCATATAAATGGAATCACACAATATTTAGCCTTTGTGTTATCCCTCTTCTTTCAAGAAAAGTCTTTATGCAAAAATATATGTACATACGAAGATTTAAGTATTAAAATAAGGTCAATTTTGAATTTGCCATTTTAATGAATAGCGACTTTATTTTCCTGTGTCTGACTGATAAATGTAATCACTGTATTTCATTTAACCAACATAGATTAATTTTTATTTCTGTTTACTGAGAGACAAGTTATATTGCCATGCTATACAATGCTTCAAACACAATCCTAGACATCCTTCATATTTACACATCATAACAATCACACAACTTAAGAAGTCACTTTTTATTTAACAAAGTTAGCATATCACAATAGAATTTTTTCTGAAAACCACAACCTTGGCTTTTTGGAGAATTCCAATGCAATTTTCACCCCCCTTCAGAAATTGCCTATCTAGAAAGAAACTTATCTAGAAAGAAAATTCTTCATTGTAGAAATATATAATGATAAGCATAAAAATGTAAAATAATGACCTCACAGTGTTAACAGAAATACGCTACATATAAAAAAAAGTTCTTAAAGAGAATTGAAAATACTAGGATGGTAAGTCACCCTTGTTCAATTGTTTATGTTTGTATAAATTGGCATCAGCTTTTTGGAGAGACAGTTAGCAATATCTGTGAAATTTTGCATATACATTTCTTTGCAGAAAGATTATTATTTAGGAATATATTCTATACATACAGTAAATTGTACACAATAATACGATAGTGCTCACATTGTTTCCAGTAGTAAAAATACAGGGATAACTTAAAAGTTTATTAGTAGGGAAATGGGATTAAATCATGTTACTGTGAAATAACATAAGGCCATTCAATTTTTTAAAAAAAGGTAAACACCTTTGCATAGGAAAGAAAAGATAGCTTAAATACACTATTATGCTTTTAATAACCCTCTTTACATTTTATTGCCATATGTACTTGGGAAACAGATTACTCACACGCTGGAATGACAAGGAGAATACAACACTACAAGAAGAAAATGTAAACCAAAAAGCAGGGAAAGGCATCCAGTTTTCAGTTTCTATATTGTCTCTGCTCTTAAAGAAACTAATGCTTACAAAATATCTTTTATTTTTAAACTATTTCTCTCCAATGAGTCATTTAGGAAAAATGATGTGTCCTGGTGAATTGCCTGCTTTTACCATTCCCTATGAAGTGTACTACAGATTAATCTCACTACATTCTACAAACTGGTACCCGTTACATTCACAATTGCTCTCATCACAGTTAAGGTGTCTTAGCAATCTTCTAATGGTTTCCCTACAGCTAAACACAGTAATAATTGACTTGTTAATACAAACCGAAGAGTTGAGGGGAAATCTATACCAAGTGAGTTTATCAAAATGTCACTTTAAAAAATGAAATAATATAGTATATATTGTAGATCATTTCTATAGTGTCTGAATAGAAAGATTTATATCACTCCCAATTTGAAATTCATTCCTACATATAATACATTTTTATTCAAACAATAAATATATTTCAGTTTAAATAATGTCCAAAGTAATTTCTCCCTATGAGCTGGTTATGACATATCAGAGTGTATTTCCCCAAGTATCTTTCTTAGTGCAAAGGAATATCTGTATAAAAGTTGCAATTAATGCAAAGTCAACAAGACTAGAATAAGAAGTTTAATTTAAAATATCTGTATCTGGCCGAACACAGTAGCTCACTCCTGTAATCCCAACACTTTGAACAGCCAAGGCAGGCTCCGAGGTCGGGAGTCTGAGACCAGCCTGACCAACATGGAGAAACCCCATCTTTAGTAAAAATACAAAATTAGCCAGGTGTGGTGGCGCATGTCTAGTCTGGAGGCTGAGGCAGGAGAATCACTGGAACCCAGAGGTAGAGGATGCAGTCAGCCGCGATCTCACTATTGCATTCCAAGCCTGGGCAACAAGAGCAAAACTCTGTCTCGAAAAAAAAAAAAATCTGTATCTTAGGCTCTACAATTTTAAACATGAATAATGCAATTTCTAATCTCTCCTATTCAAAGTAACTCTTTTGACAATTTCAACTTTGTTGAATATCCAAACCCTCAATCAGGTTAAATAATTCAATGTTTCTTAAATAACTCACATAATCCATCTTAGATGTTGCATGATTAGTCATTATTACAATGAAAAGGGGGAGTTGTAAGTAAATATTTATAAATTATAGTCAAGGTGTGATCACTCTGATGAAATTCATTTTTCCACAAAAGGTAATGAAATAGTCATCTCCATGTTGACAACTTCTTTTGAATATAACATAATACAAAATAAATATTAAACTATCAAGCTCATAATTTATTCATCTTGAGAGCTTAAATTGTTGCCCATAGTATAAAATGCTTCTATAAAAAAACCCCGGCATTTTAAAGGTGCTTTTTCATTTTCTAAAAAACCTTTTCTTTTTATGATATTATTTATCATAAAAGTCCTTTAATTATATAATGTTTATATTAGAGATGAGGAACCTAAACTTTGGATAGAAGAGGGAGCTTATATGTACAAGACACTATAGTACATGCTAATAAATTATGGACATAGGAATGTAAGACAGTAGACAAACAACAGATTAAAACAATGAGCAGAAATTAATAATGGAAAAATGAAAATTCACAAATTCATTTCGTGTAACAAATATTAGTTACTTCAGTCTGCCCAGAATTCAAACACACCTTTCCCACTTTGGAAAAATACGAGAAGTTAACTAGATAAGGTGTAGCCCCAAGATGGGTTTATTTTGCCCACTGCTCAGATAGAGGCTATTTATGAAGACAGGAAAATTGCAAGAGAGAAAGTTTAATTCACCCACAGCAGGCTGAAAGAGACACCTTATTATTACTCAAATCAGACACACACAAAAATCAGAGGCTAGGGGTTTCAAGGATAGTTTGGCGGGCAAAGGAATTCCTGCATCTGACTGGTTGGCAATGCAATCATGGGGTGAGGAAAATGGTCCTCCTGTGCACTGAGTCTGTCTCTGGATGGGGCCACAGGATTGGCTGTCCATCAGGGTGGAGCCACTGGTCATCAGAAATGCAAAATCCTGAATAGACATCTTAAAAGGCCAATCTTAGATTCTGCTATAGTGATGTTATCTGCGGGAGTAATTGGGGAAATTGCAAGTCTTACAACTTCTGGTAATCCATTAATGTCTACACTTTCGAAGAATTCAGGCTCCTCCAATCCTCCTAACCTGGGGTTCCTTCATTAGCTTTACAAAGGTGGTTGAGTTTGGGGGAAGGGCTATTAATTATCATTTAAACTATAAACTAAATTTCTCCCAGAGATAGCTTTGTACAAGCCCAGGAATGATTAAGTGCAGTTTGGATGTTATAAAGTTCGGGGCTGGTTAGATATCTTCCACTGTCATCCTTTTGTCATTGCTATAATTTGTGCAAAGGTGGTTTCAAAGGTTTTCTTATTTTTAAATGGAATTGCTTCCTCACTAACTTACTGGATGTTATGCAATTTTCTTTTTCATATCTGTGTGTGCAACATCTCGCAGACTTGGCTCATAGTGAGACAGGAATAATACAGGGTGACCATGAGAGAATAAAAAAAATCTAGGCAGCAGTTTCACATGGCTAGCAAAAGGAAACCGTTGAAATAGATTCATAAGCTAGGCGCTTATAAGATCTTGAAAAACAAGATATTGGCCAAGCTAGCTAACACCCACTGGACCCAACATGGCGTTGGATTTGACCTAGGTTTTATCTAGGACCTCATTACACAGTCATTAATATGCTAAATTACTACACTCATCAGTGCCATGACAGTTCTGAAATATCTATATTTGGTATAAAAATGGGCAGCACCACAGTTCCAAAACATCTTCATCTTTTTCTAAGAATCTTCATGAATATTCCACCCCTGGGTTGAAAAATCCATATCATGAATAATCCACCCCTGGGCTGAAGAAACCCATAAAGGTAAGAAGCCCCAAAACCTCTTATGAGACTCTGAGTACACCCTCATTCCCTTTTCTTGAGTGTGTACTTTTCACTTTGCAATAAATCTTTATACTGTCACTACTTTTTGACTCAGTCCTGAATCTGTCTCATAATTGTGTCAAGAGCCTGAACACTAACTGGGGTTGAGGTCCCACTGGTGTTTGGGGACTTCTCCTAGCCCACCAATATTCATAGGAAGCACTCAAGTATGATTGTTTAATTTGAACTTGATTGCCATTCAATGTAGTCCATCAAGACATTACTTATAATCTCAGAATAGGAGCTTAATAAGCATCATTTTAATAGTCTATATAGTGGCTATTCATTAGTGAGGAAGTTGTTCAAGGTAAGTATATTTAATGTGTAAGACTTGGCTTTTTTATGAAACTCTATTTCTTAATCAGTATGTTATTTTCAAGGTAGTATTTTTCCTCTATTGGGAAAACATTATTTGAGGAATTCAGAGTCACTGTCAGAATATGGTACTTACAGATGTAACAGAAATCCATTTAATTTATAAATGAAACTAGAAAAAATTCAAAATGTCACACATGTGAATTTTTTTATTTTATAAGCATACATGGCCCTTTCCCTGTCAAAATCTTCCTGTGTTCAAATGCCAGTGAACCAACTCAGCACAAGTAAGACAACTTCCTGAATTGAAAACAACATGGTTTTGCAAAGCCAGGAAGATTTAGCTTTATTTTTATTTATTTTATTTATTTTTTGTAAATTTGCAGTAAGTATTCCACGGCATACTCAGGAAGATCAATATATCTTCAGCTTTGTTTTATACAGCTGTGCAGGCACAATGGTGAGTGAAAGCTCATCTGGGTTCTTAATTGAATATTCTCCTAGAGATGCACCAAAACAGATCAAAATGACTTGCTTTTAATTTCCTTAGGGGACAACTTGCTGGCATGGCCAATGCTGAATTTCCATCTTGCCTCTTTCTCTTCTTTTTGAGTTTCTCCCTTTGAGCAATACTGTAATAGCTGCTGGCTATGCAATTAGGCATCTCTGCTTCCCCTTCAATCTTTTTCTCCCTATTAAGCTAGTAGGAAAATGTTAAGCCCTTAGGCATCTGCATCTATTAATAGGAAGAGAAGATTAACTGTCACTGTTGCAAAGATTCATGATTAGTATACTGCTGACAGAGTTCTCTTTTATTTCCTCCTTTTTGGCAAAAGAATGCCATTGACATAGTCGTAGCATCATAAACTAACTGCAATAGGGCCTCTAATCTCCTTCTGGTAGGAGATTGTTGTCCCTCAATCTTGAATTGTTCATTGATAGGAATAAGACAAAGGAAACAATTTCACTTAGTCCAAGACTCTCATGTAACAGATAAAGAAATAAAAGTCATGTGATCTTTCATGGGGCATGAAGGTCATTTATGACAAAACAGAAACAAGTAGAGTATCAAGGTCACCTGCTACTTCTAACCATCATGCTGAAATTATTATATTTCCTAGTATTTCAGAACCAGAAATTAAACTTTGTATAAATCAAATACACAGAAAATTATTCTTTCTGGGATAATAGAAAAAATTCAGGACAGAATTGCCTGAAGAGAATTACCGAAAAAAGGGATAGTTGTAAAATAAAGGCAGTGTGAATTGTCTGTGGTACAAGGCACTCCAAAAGATTTCTTTGCTTAATTAGAAAATGTTTTCTTCAAAGCATCTGGGAATTCTCAGTACATATCATTCATTTGGTTCTAGCTTTTATTTTTCTACAAAAAGACTACTTTAAATCGTAATTATGTAAGCTAAAAACTATTAAACACAGAGCGGTCATATGTAGCATAATTAAGTGATTCTTGAAGTGTGATGCCTGGACCAGCAGCCACAGGATCACCTTGGAAATTGATGGAAATCCAAAGTATCCAGCCCTACTGAATCTGAAATTATTGGGAAGGCAGATAACTGTGTTTTAACAAATTCTTCTGGTGATTTTGATGCATGCTACAGTTTCAGAACAATTGGCAGAGTCATTAAGAATGTCTTTAAGTCACTGAGTTTGAATCCAAGCCTGCTACTTAGGTGTGTGACTATAACACATCACTTAATTTTTCTATTCTTCAGTTTCTTTTGTAAAATGTAGGCTACATCTTTATAGTGTTGTCTTCCATCCAAGTACTAACTAGACCCAACTCTGGTTAGCTTCCAAGGTTAGAGAAGATCAAGCACATTCAGGGTGGTTTGGCTGTACTCTTATTTCATAAGGTTGTTATGAAGATTTAGTGAGCTGATATATGTCAATTGCTCCAAACAGTGCTTGGCATATTATAAGCATTACCTGTATGATCATTCTTACAATTACTACTGTCACATGACAACTAATGTACCAGTTTAGCTAATTGGAATTCAGCTTCAAAAACAGACTTGAGCAACAAGACTGCTAGAAATAATGGGTTAAAAAAAAACATTTGAGAAATGTTCCCATGAGGAAGACAAGCTTGCGTTGAAGGACACACTGCAATACCTGAGCATTAAGGCTACTTGTGGACTTAGAGATCTCTACACATAATAGTTGATATATTTGCCACAAAAATGCAGTAGAAAACAAGCTTCAGTGCAGCACATTTTTTCCATGAGCTAAGGATATGCATCCATTCTGTGGATAAAGGAGCTTTATTTTCCACACATAAGTCAAAATCTCAATTGCTTCCATTTATCTTTGTGAGAACCAATATGTTTCACCTGTCCCTGGCCTACAGTCACTTCACAGGAATCAGTAAAGACATCTGTGAAAGAAGGAAATATTGAGGAATCCTTTGATTAGAAAACAAAGGATTGAAGCCTGTCATCTTTTACTCTCTCCTCTCCTTTGACCAAGGATTCTCACACTTGAATATGTATACACTCACTTGGGGATCTTGTTCAAATGCAAATTTTGATTTACTGGGTTTCCAGTAGGGCTAGTAATTCTAGGCTTCTAACGAGCGTCAAGGAGGTGATGATACTGCCAGCTCAGCCTCCACACTTGCTGTAGTAAGGATTTATAACACAGCTGATTACTAATAAATCCTGTTTAGTCTTTCTTCATGGACTTTTGGACATCATTTCCTCTGAACCATCCTGGTTCAGACACTTAATCATGCTTCTGATCTTCAGTCTTCCTCACTTTAATTCACCTGCCCTACCACTGCCAAAGTCATTTTTCTCCAAGCAGTGTTTTGATCACATTCCTCCTGTGTTCAACAACTTTCAGTAGAAACCCTGCCTAAGCTTCATGTACTGAGAATCAACCACATATTGGGAGCTCTGTTATATCCTGGAAATATAAAAATAAATAAAATATTGGCTCTATCTTTGAAAAGCTCAAACTAAATAATTTTGAAACAATAAAAAAGGCAATAATACATACATACCATGAAATACTGCAAAAGCATCAAAAAAGGAGTTTAAGAATTGCTTATATAAGCAACACACTACTTTTACAGGATGAATGAGGACCTTTGAAAATGAAACCCAATGAAAACGGCAAGGAAGGTCATGGAAGAAGAGTAATGAGTGTGAACAAAGGCGCAAAGTCAGTAGTGGGCTGCTAAATGTCTAACAGTAGGCTCTTGCAAGCAGGTAAGAGCAGACCACAGCATATCACTGAGTAGAGATATGTAACAATTTGGAAAGGTGAGCAGGTAGTAGTTTGATTCAATAGAATATGAAGTTTGAATTTGGTTGTCACTAAGATTTTTTTATAACATAACTATTTTAGACCATTCAAAAAGCCTTGTGATTTTTCTTCCCCACAGTCACCTTAGAAAAGTAGGGATAACAAGTCCTTAGCCATGCTAACGGGACACAATATATAAATAGTGTGATTGAAATTCACTGGCATTAGAGTAACCCGTTGCTACCAAAGTGAGAGTTTCCCAGCTTTCCAGGAACCAGAGTCTTCCTGGGTCAGTGAGGAGCATGGTTTCAAAGGCAGGAGTTTCCCAGCCCCACGCCTTCATCCAGGAATGTAAAGTTCTTTGTCTGGGTTTCCCCATCCGGGGTAGGTAGAGAAATCCAGCTGGGCTGCTTTCTCCAAAAAGTCACCCCACGTGCTGCCCCCACCCCCCAACCCCGCGCACACATGCACAAAGCTCTGGGAAAGTTTGAAAGAACTCCTCTCATTGGACCAGAACATGAATGGGGAGGGAATAACTTAAGGGTTAAAACTCCCACTACACACACACACACACACTCACTCTCTCTCTCTCTCTCTCTCTCTCTCTCTCTCTCTCTCTCTCTCTCTCTCTCCTCTCTCTCCTCTCTCTCCTCTCTCTCTCTCTCTCCTCTCTTTCCTTTCTCTCTTCTCTCTCTCTCTCTATCTCTCTCTCTCTCTCTCTCTCTCTCTCTCATAAATCACTTTTCTGCAAAATTCTTTGGGTCCACAACATTTATTTGAACGGTAAGCTCACGGTGCATCCGGGGTCACTTCCCCATTCTTCAAGGTAAGAGAGGCCAAGAATCTCTAGGGACTGGGAGGGAGCTGGAAGCACTTAGGGACCGCCCCCCACCCCCGCCGCCAACCCTTACACTAAGATTGTGGTCCTTACAGCGGCTCAGCTGGTCTTGAAAAAACAAAGATATTAGGGTCAGTTAGTCCATAATAGTTGAGTCAGTTCTAGGGCTAGACAAATGTTCCACTACCTAGAGGGGTAATCTTTGGAAAATATTTAAGTCAGCTTGTACTGCTATAAAAAAAGAATACCATAGACTGGGTGGCTTAAATATTTATTTTGTAAAGTTCTGAAAGCTGAAAATGCAAGATTCAGTGTCTGGTGAGGGACTTCTTCCAGCTTTGCAGATGGTTGTCTTCTTGTATCCTCACATGGCCAAAAGAAAAATCATCTCTTTCATGTCTCCTCTTAAGAGAGTGCTAATCATATTCACAAGAGCTACCTCAGGACCTAATCAGCTCCTAAAAGCCTCACCTTCGAATCCTAAGACATTGTGGGTTAGGATTTCAGCATATAAATTTTTAGGTGGAGTATTGGGTGAACATTCAGTCTGTAACAATATTTAACAACATTGTACTTACTATTTGTCACTGCAAAAGTGAAGACAGTAATTGTACCTGACCTTTTAGAGTTTCTGAAAAGATTAAATCAAATATAATAAGAATAAAGTCCAGCTTAAGTGACAGGGATATGTAGGGTTCTCAGTAAATATTAGTGTGATGGTTAATTTTTTTGTTAACTTGACTAGGGCACAATGTGCTTGGATATTTGATTAAATGTTACGCTGGGTATGTCTATAATCAGTAGGCTAGGTAAAGCAAATGACTCTCCTCAATGTGGATGGGCCTCACCTAATCTGTTGAAGTCCTGAACAGATCAAAAGGCTGACTAAGGGAGAATTTGCATTCTTTGAGCTGAGACATCAGTTTTCTCTGGACTTCTGATGCAGACTCAGACTTGAACTTACACCATTAGCACTCTTGCTTACTAGGCCTTTGGACTGTGACTGGAACTATGCCATTGGTTTTTCCAGGTTTTCAGCTGGAGCTGGAACCACATGAATCAATTCCTATTGTAAATCTCTTTCTATAATATATGTATATAAACCTACACCACTCAGTCCTTCCCCTGCAACACATTTCCCATTGGGTTCTGTTTCTTATTGTTCTGTTTCTCTGAAAGACCTTGATTTATACAATTAGTTATTACTGTTATCAGAAAGACAACCCAGAGGAACCAAGATTCAAAACCATCTGTTCACAAAGTTGGTGGTCAGAGTGAATGCTGTAGAAGGTCAGAATAGAACCCTAATGTAAGATCTGACCACGCCATGAATGGCATGGTAACCTCTGTGACCTGCACGTACACCCCAGGTGAGTTCCTGGAAGAAATGATCTACCCCTGCGGCACCTAACTAACTTGAGACATTCTTCTATTGTTTCTTATTCTGGCCTCAGTTGAAAAGGCCATTGGACTTTGTAACTGACCTTGGTCAACGTCCAGACTCCACACCCTACAATCCTTTCCCAGCTTGCAAACCTACCACCCCCTTCCAACTTGCAAAAACCCTCCAATTGTAACTCCTGTAACTTTCCACTGTTTACCCCAAACCTATAAAACCAACTCTTATCCCTCTGCCCTTCGCTGACTCCATTTTCAGACTCGGCCTGTCTGCACCCAGGTGAATAAACAGCCACGTTGCTCCCACAAAACCTGTTATGAGGGCAGTCTCTTCATTCAGAGCATGCGTTGTATTACCTAAGAGACTTCAGTGATTGTGATTAAGGTTTCTCGCTTTCCACAACCTTTTATGCCAGCTTGGCCCCACATTTGGGATGGATGGCTATGAAGTTTAAAGAATTCATGATTTATTACCTTAGACCACAATGGATATTAGAACTCTTTGGTCTCCATGTTGGTTATTCACCCTATGCTTCTGCAGTACTTATAGTATGGCATTTGATAGCTGATGGGTAGACAAGATGAGTTTCCCTGAATGCCCCTGATGAATGTTCTGCAAGGTATAATATTATGGTCACTGGACAAGTAGAGAACTTCTGTGTACAGAATCATCTTTCTATTTCTCAAGCTTCTCATATTTGAAGCTATTTATCTCATATTACATATATGAACCTCTGATAATGACTTGAACTAATAATTTTTCTGCTACTAAAAATAGCTTTCATTACCTGAAAAATATTTTCCATGTCCTTCAGTGTCCAGCTTTAACTAACTTCTCCATAAATTCTTCTTTATTTATATCAAGTTTTGAAGTAACCACTGGTTCTTCTACGTTCCCAGAGAAGTATACGGCTAGACAGTCAATGGGAGTTTATCACATGCCTCATCATTTTTTTTTTTTTGAGATGGAGTCTCACTTTGTCACCCAAGCTGGAGTACAGTGGCATGATCTCAACTCACTGCAACCTCCACCTCCCTGGTTCAAGCAATTCTTCTGCCTCAGCCTCCCAAATAGCTGGGTCTACAGGCGCACGCCACCACATCTGGCTATTTTTTTAATTATTATTTTTAGTAGAGAGTGTGTTTCACCATGTTGTCCAGGCTGTTCTTGAACTCCTGACCTCAGGTGTCTACCCAACCCAGCCTCCCAAAGTGTTGGGATTACAGGCATGAGCCACTGCACCTGGTCCCATGCCTCATTATTTTTAAATAGTTTTATGAAATTTTTAGAACACACAGGCAAAGATATTTTTGGCATTTTTATGTAATTTGCAAACCTTCCATATACTACTTAGTATTTTAAAACTATTACAATCATGTTAGCAAATTAAGAAGCACTTGCTTATTGATGAAGATGATGATTACTGGAGTCAGCACTGGGACCATACGCAAATGGAAGATGTCCTTTCTGGAAGTGTAATAAAGACTACGGAAGTCCAGAAATGCTCACAATTAATCTGGAGGGAAGTCATTTCTGGATAATGATTTGATAAATATTTTCAAATATTAAACAACCATCCTTGGAAATTTGGATTGGATTATTATTTGTGACAAAATATTTTGCTCTCCATTTTTGTCATTACTTCCACTAATGACATTTTGGTTATATGGGCAATTTTGGAAAAAGAAAGAATCCAGTACATGTGGGAATCAAATGCTGTGGGAACTGACTAGCAATCTAACCATGTCCAAGGCTTCGTAACTTGCACTTCATCTTGCTGATATCAGAAGATTCACTAATTAGGACTGGATCAGAAACAAGGCCGTGTTTCTGAATCTGGCACTTGACCTCAGTGCCTGTGACTGAATATAGCTAGGAAAGGCAAGGCCTAATATGGAAGAAGTGGTCAGAAACCTCATGGTTTAATATTTTTGAAAAAGTTCTTTTTCACTATTAAGAAAGTTTTCTTGGTTTTTGAAAATGGGTGTGAAACCATATAATTAACAGATTTTCTTATAAAACAAGACAAGCTTTCGGTAGAAAACAAATACCAACAACAATTTAGGTGAACCTAAATTGTTCACCTCCTCTCTACCCAAAAGTGATAGGGAAGCACAGCACAATAAAGGTAGAGAACCTCTGAGCATGGACCAAAGTTGATAGACAATTTATGGCAAGAAAACACATATCTGCAATAAAGACTTATAAGCACAAAAATGAAAAATATTGAGGTTGATATCTGATACTGTTGATATATTTTCTAAAATAAATTTTCCCTTTAGAAAAGTTTTAGATTTACAGAAAAATTACAAGAATTCATAGTTCAAATTTCCACCATTTCCCTATTTTTAACATCTAGAACCTTAGTATATATGTGTATTACAATTAAATAACAAATATTGATATTTTATTACTAACTAAAGTGATTAATGTTATTCAGATTTTCCCAGTTTTTTCCTACTATCCTTTGTCAGCTCCAGGATTCCATCCAGGATGCCGCAATACGTTAGCCATCATGTATCTTTAGATGCCTTTAGGCTGAGATGGTTTCTCAGACATCTGGTGTTTTTTATGACTTGAAACTTTTGAAGAATACTAATCAGATATTTTGATATATTTCTAGATAAGTTTTCTGATTTTTTTGAGGATTTTTACATCCATATTTATCAGATGTAAATATTGGTCTTTAGTTTCCTTTTCTCAAAATATTTCTATTAGGTTTTAGTATTAGGATAATGTTGGCCTCATAGAATAAATGTGGATATATTCCCCCTACTTCTATTTTCTGGAAGAGATTTGGAGAACTGGTATTATTTAATCCTTAAGTGTATGGTAGAAATCACCAGTGAAACCATATTGGCCTGTTGCTTCTTGTTTCGAGAAAGTATTAATTTTTGACTCTATTTCTTTAACAGATACAGATCTATTTGTAATATTTATTTTTTGATTCATGTATCTTATACCTTTTGTAAATGTTCCATAGTGCTTGAATATTCTGTTCTGTTATTTCCATTCTTCCCTTCGCATTTCAGATTGAAAGTTTATACTGGCATATCTTCAAGCTCACTGATTTTTTTCCTTGTTCATGTCCAATCTATTGATAAACCAGTCAAATACATTCTTCATTTCTATTACAGTATTTTTCATTTCTAGCATTTCCTTTTGATTCTTAGCTTCCATCATCTCTCTTCTTACCTATGTGTTCTTGCATGTTGTTCACTTTCTCCATTAAAGCCCTTACCATATACATAATTTAAATTCACTGTTTAATAATTCCACATTTGTTTCCTATTTGAGTCTGGTTCTGATGCTTGCTTTTCTCTCCATACTATTTTCCTTACCTTTAAGAATGCCTTTTGATTCTTGGTTGAAAGCTTGATATAAATAAATTGGGTAATTGAACTGAGGTACATAAGTATTTAGTGTGAGGTTCGTATGTTAATCTGACAAGGACATAGCCTGTGGTTAATGTTTTCTGTAGCTATAGGTGCCAGAGACTTCAAATTCCTATACTGTCCTTGTTCTTGTCTTCCCTATTGTTTCTGGGCTTTTCTTGGAAGTCCTACTCAAATAGACTATGTGCGTAAAGTACTTTCAATTGTAATTTGCTGTTTTTATACTGAAGGCCTGTTGGTATAGCAGTAAGGTATGGGAGAGGGGAAGCACCATAATTTTATAGTTAAATCTGGCTTTTTGAATGGGCCTGTCCCCCTTGGTTATGACCTTCACAAGTGTTTTTTGGCTTTGCCTTCTTCCCTTCCCCTTCCCTCTCCCATTTTGGTGAGTCAAGGAGGCTAAAAGGCACTAGAGTTGGAGAAATTTCCTTCTGCAGCAATAGATTAGGCCCTGGTAAGGTCTTTTTCTCTGGCAAGTAGAAATTTGTATTGAGAATGCTTTGATCTATTTCAAAATGGTTACTTTTCTGCTGTAGGATTCTCTGTTCCTCACCACAAGAAGCCAATGTGGCTATCTCACCACATGCCCCCAAAAGTTTGTCTCTCTCAGTCTAGTCCACACACAGCCTCTAGGAGTCTGTTGAAATTCCTATTTAAGTGTTGTTACCACTTCATGGCTTGTTTTAAAATACAGAGTATTAATTTTTAAAATGAGGTACAGTAAGGCCAACGTATCAGGATATGATTGCCACTGACAAGACAGTTACTCACAATTTCCAAGAAGAGAGGGTGTGCCATGCCATAGGGGCCACATGAAGAATCAGGGTCAGTAAAGAGGTAGCGGGAGAAGAGAAAACTGTTGGCAAAACCCTTATTGGGTTTTTCTGTTGGAAGGAATGGGAAACAGAGTAAGCAGTTTTAGGAATGACTAGTTTGAATAATTTCAGCAAACTCTGAACATGAAGGCTGTCCTTTGCTATCTGGTATCCAGGCTTGTGAAACTTTATTTTGCAAAGCACTACAGAAATGTAGAACAGAAACATTAATAAATCCCATGCACATCCACCTAAGGGTGGTCAATTAAAAGCAGCAGAGCACTTCTAATACTGGTTGAAAGAAACCCCATCCTCAGACCATATTCATGTTAAGAATGAGTAAATTGAGAGGCCAAACTGCACTCAGAGACAAGAAGCCCATAGGTTTTATATTCTTGA
This sequence comes from Callithrix jacchus, assembly GCF_049354715.1. Taxonomy (NCBI): domain Eukaryota; kingdom Metazoa; phylum Chordata; class Mammalia; order Primates; family Cebidae; genus Callithrix; species Callithrix jacchus. The sequence continues at coordinate 75,399,492 of NC_133507.1, forward strand.
CTCTCCTCCCTTCAGCTGGGCAAGAAAGCCTAGATGACTCCGATGAGAAAAATAAGTGGTGCATAAGCAAGTGTAGGATGACCAATAAGGCTCATCAACATAAGCAAGCAGTGCCCAGTTTCTCAGAAAAGTTAACTAAATACGTAGATTTAATTGTCTCTGTGAGCGTGTACTCTTGTTGATGGCTTATAAAGTCAACTGGGCAATCCCAGCACATATTACCATGTCTGTCGGCCAGACCAATAGACAACTTACGTTCCTGGCTTGACAATATGTCTTTTCTTTCAGCAGTAAATCCAACCGAAATGACAAACTACAGGCAGAAAATGCTATTAGACTACGCCTTGGATAATAACACTGGGCAGATAACTTTATTGCCCAACGAACATTTGTCCCAAGTGTGTCATAAAGCATAGAAGGGGAAGGCAAAAATTCCCCATTTTCTCCAAATACATTCCTATTTTTAACATTGAAAGTGGTGAAGTTTTATATTATCCACTGTTTGTATATCTGTTCCATAACACACACAGCTATGTCTTGTCAAAGTACGAATGCCTTCACTTCCTCAGGATATTTAGTGTTGGAAAGGAATGAGGAAGGGGCCCAGCGTTTCTTGAGCACCTGCAATATACCTAGCTCAGTGGGAATGGATGCATGTTAGAGGGAAGTAGATGGCAAGGCAAGCTAACTGGGATTTGGATCCTTGGTTGTGCGTGCTGTGTGACTTTAGGCTATGAGTTTACTTTCTCATTACGTAGGTTCTCCCCCTCACTTGTAAATTGGGGATAATAATGCAATTTGCCTTAAAGGATTTGGAAATGGTAAATGTAAAACACATGTCACTATCCCTGTGAAGCAATGCCAGCTATTTTTTATTTGCATATATTATCTCAGACCATCCTTTCAGGAGTTCTATCAATTAAGTATCTTCTACTCCAATTTTATTTTAAAAAATAAAACTTAAGAAATATGCTCAAATGAGAAATATGGCAGAATTTGGTGAGGGTTTTTCTTACTCCCATATCTGGGCTTTTTCATTCTAGTCTGGAATTTTGGAATAGCATTGCTAATATAAAATATTAATATATATTTTATGTTATATAACATGTATTAACATAATGCAAATAACATACATGTTCTTGTACTTATTATTTTCTCTTTATTTTAAATTATTTACTTATGTCTTCCTTAAAGCTCAAAGTTTTAAACTTTGAGTGAAGTGGTAACTTATCTCTCAATTAAGCTTTTTACTTTGTGAAAAAATATTCATACTACAGTGAGAAAGAGTAAAAAGTTTAGCAACTACTAATTTGGTTTATGTGTTCACACCTTATGTGGTCATTGTACTATATGTCATGTGTCATTGTATTGTATGAATCAAAAGGTGAATCACTGAAACAAGTTACAAACAGATAGTAAGTCAATAAAATACCTATCTGCATTGCAAATATTATTTGGATTAGTTTTTGAAAAATTGATATAGTTTTAATAAATTGTAAGTATTAATACTAATTTATGATTGCTTTGTATTATTTCTTGCATGGCAAAATTATAACTAGATCTGAATATCAATCAATTTTCAAATATAAGGATAATGTAGATCATGTAAACTAAATTTACTAAAGAAATATCCCACATGCTAAATTTCAGAGAAAAAAGTAAATTATTCAAAAATATGTATTTGGGGCTATAAGCTTAACTTGTAGAAAGAAACGGATTCTTTAAAAAGAATTTCAATAAGTTGAAAATAATTATATTCTTTCATTTTGAAATTTGACTGCAAATTGAGTAGAATCATATGCATTTTATTTAATTCCAATAATATGCTTGAAAGAAAAAATTATAAATGAATAGTGCATGGAATGTCATCATATTTTGATTATGTAAATTAAAAATTTTGATGTAGCGTTATTAAGCAATTTTCTCAGATGCTAATATTTAACAGAGCAATGCTAATTTTTTTTTCTTGCCTTGACTAATTAATGCTACTTTTATGAATTTTTTTAAGATTCTTGCTTAAACTTTAATGAAGCCAGTTAGTCCCCAAAAGAGAGTAATATGATATCTGTTGTTGAAAGATAAGTAGAATGTTTAATTCTTTCAATAAAGCAAGCCATTTCTCAAACCTGGGCACTAATGATAGTGGAAAAACTATCTTTTGAGGGTCGGATGGAAAGACAGCTTAATGTGTGAGAAGATTTTGAAAACAATGACTAAGATGAAAAGAATCATATATATTTTAAATTAGCCTGCTTTTTATAAATAAAATAAGAGCAATAATAAATGAGATTACTTTTATTTGCCTTCTAGAAAACAATTTATAGTTATTTTCAATGTTTCAAAGGTTAAAAAAGCAAAGAACTGAACAGTTCATATAATAGTTATATTTCTAAAGGAATTATATAAATTAAGTGCACAAAATATAGACATACTTGTCCATTTTTGCAGATACACACACACACGGTATACACCAGAAGCTAAAACAGACTAGGAGGCAAGAGGAAGTGTGTGATAAAGATAAGAAAGAAAAAGAGACTTCCATAAATACAAGATTTTATATAATTTTGACACACATGTATGTTTTATCTACTCAAAAATATAAAGTTATATAAAAAAGCTAATGCTAAAACTTGGAATAATGAATAGAAATCAATGATCCTAGCTACTTGTCAACCTGGACACATTAATACAGAGGGGAAACATTTTTCAAGAGACTTTTAAATACTGTATTCTGTATATTCTTGGTGATATATATGACAAGAAAAGAAAATTGAGCAAAGAAGTCTTCAACTCAACAGGTATAATGTTAATAATACCATTACCATGGTAACTTTGAAACTATTCTAAATATACCAACAATGTAAGATAAAGAAAACAAATAATTATGTTAATATATTAATTCTATTAGTAACCAAGGTTTTCTGTGCAATAAAATATAGATGCAGGCCAGGCACAGTGGCTCATGCCTGTAATCTCAGCATTTTGGGAGGCCAAAGCAGGGGCATCACTTGAGGTCAGGGGTTTGGAGCCTGGCCAATATGTTGAAACCCTGTCTCTCCTAAAAATACAAAAATTACCTGGGCATGGTGGCATGTGCCTGTAATCCCAGCTACTTGGGAGGCTGAGGCATGAGAATCTCTTGAACCCAGGAGATGGAGGTTGCAGTGACTGTACCACTGCACTCCAGCCTGGGCATCACAGCAAGACTCTCTCTCTTTCTCTCTCTCTCTCTCTCTCTCTCTCTCTCTCTCTCTCTCTCTCTCTCTCACACACACACACACACACACACACACACACACACACAAATACATACATATATATATATATACACATACACATACACAGATATAAAATCAACCAAATTAAGTTAAAAATATCAATATGATTGCAAGATGTTGATTTAAATTTTTTTTCTAGCTCTGGTCTCTGAATGTAAAAAGAATTGAAGTTATCTCAATAGCAATGAGCATCCCTTGTACCTATACCTTGGTTTTAAATATTATTCTTAACGAAAACAAATCAGAGCTTCATGGATAAATTGGTATTCCATGTAAGGGACAAAAAAATACATTAATTGTAGGACATCTTGTTATGCCAGAAAACAAGGAAGAGTTCAAAGACTACTGATACTGTATCAAATGGACCCAGGATCCTGATGGAATTATTACTGGAATTGTCACTGGCCAAATTAGGTACAACATAGATATCAAATAAATAGCATCTACAATTAATATTTATATACTCAGTACTTAAAAACCCATAATGAAAGTCAAGAAGAAAGATGAAATAATTTACAAGCCAATAATCAGATTATTACAGGACCTCCTTACCCTGTAATTGAAAATTAAAGATACAAAATTAGTCTGATTTTTTTTTTTTTTTTGAGATGGAGTTTTGCTCTTGTTACCCAGGCTGGAGTGCAATGGCGGGATCTTCACTCACCACAATCTCTGCCTCCAGGGTTCAAGCGATTCTCCTGCCTCAGCCTCCCAAATAGCTAGGAATAAAGGCATGCACCACCACTCCCAGCTAATTTTGTACTTTTAGTAGAGATGGGATTTTTCCATGTTGGTCAGGCTGGTCTCAACTCCAGACCTAAAGTGATATGCCTGCCTTGGCCTCCCAAAGTGCTGGGATTAGGATTACTGACATGCCCAGCCTAGTTTGCATTTTTATAAGACATTGGAGTTCAACTCAGTGGCTGATGATCAAACTCTCACCATCAGGTAACAATGCCAGCTAAAATAAGGCGGGAAAATGACAGAATTAGAAAATCACAATTTTGTAACACCCAGTGAAATAACTGATTCATACAAAGATTACTAATGGTTGCTAAAACCATTAGGTGGAACAGTTGAGTGAAAGTAAATATTTGTATATTATCCAGTAGATTACTTTCTGAATGCAAAAGAATAAAATTTCCAAAAAAAAAGAAATTCTGGCTATCACTATCATAGCCAAGTGATCAAATATGTTACCACTAATAGTGGGGTCACCTAACATTGTCTGCTGTTCAATATGATAAAATATGAAATACACAGTATGACCTATGAAATATTCTTGCCAAAAATGTATCATAAAAAAACTAATCAAGCTTTCAGTTCTAACTTATAATGCCTATGTAATATAATTATTAGAGATGTAAGCGAAATAAAACCATGTATGAACCATCACATGAATCCAAAAATATTTTCATTGCAAGATAATTGTCCTGTTCTCTTAAAAAATTATAGTCATGAAAAATAAAAGTGAGAGCCATTCTAGAATGATGGAAATGGAAGCAAAATGATGGCCAAATTAAATGCATGAAACTTAGTAAGATTTATTGAAAAAATAAAATATTTGTTGTGCAATGGGAAAATTTGAATATGAACTGTGAATTAAATAATATTGTAATTAATATTTTCTTATGTGACATGATGACATACGATCATCTAAGAGCAAGTTCTTATTTTAGGAGTGGCAAAATGTAATTTTAGAAATTAAGTATGATGTTTGCAACTTGCTTTGAAATGTTTCAGAAAAAATATAGATAGAAATAAAGCAAACATGGCAAACTTAAAAATTGCATGTATGGGTGTTCATTATACTATTGTTTTGGTGTAAATAAATGTTTTTAAATATTAATGTTAAGATATTTAGAAAAACAAAGAAGTGTGAACAAAACTTTCATTTTGAGTAATGGGTAATTTAAAAAAAAAAAACTTTTTATGTGTTACCTATCACTGTTTCTCTTTGTGCTTGAATTATCCTGATTTGAGGCAATGAGAATCGTTTTCCACAGCATGAGTTAAACTTAGCTGATTTGGGCTAATCATGTTATTTGTTCCAGAGAAGCCTGGAATATGATAGTTCCTTTGCAAAACTGTAAATTACATTCACTACAGATAAGTGATGTCCTTTAATTACAGGTCAGCAGCTAATACCTGCCTGTCAGCGTTATTTGACAATGATAATTGGACTCATGTTTTTTACACATGGTTTTAGTAGAGACGCAGGGGTTTTGATAGTTAAGGGTGATTATAGAATTGGAAAGTACCTATAATACTTGTGCTTAATATAAGAGATTCTTCTCACAAGCAGAACTGGACTTCCTACTACCAAGCTGCTTCACAAGCATGCCAGCCAAGATCTGAAGTTGAAGATTTGTCTTGATTTGTCAGTGCTTCCTCTGCAACCCAGTGGTGGAAAGACAAAGAAACCTAACCCCAAGATCTCCAGATCTCTTTCAATCCATATCCTTGCCCTGCAGTTGGTATACTGCCTCTTTTGCCTTTAATAAAGCTATTACATGAATGAACCACTGAACTCCTGGGAGTCTTTTTCAGGATCCAACACTTAAAGCAATTAGCATGTAGTTAAACTTATTCTATATCCTTTTGGCACACTCCCTTATTCTTTGAGCATTTCCTTGCTTTTTGGAATAAGGTATCCTACATTATCTTGTACATTTCCTGCCCTAGACCTGTAATCAACTATTTCTTGAAGGAGTTCTAATTGCTTTTAATGGAATATTACATTTAGAAAATAAAATTGGGGCCTTAAGGATGCTTTACTGTTTCTAGGCCCGTTCAGTGACAAAACCGGAATATATGTTTTTAAAAATAGAACAGAGTTTATATTAGTATTTCCAATTCCATTTCCAACATCAATATGGTTTTTCTGAACTTTGTTATTTTAAATTAGCATATAAGCATATATTAATGCACTAATGTAGTATTAGTGTACTAGAATATAAATGTTTTCTTTCTCTAAAAACATTGTTACTAAAATATCACAACATAATTCCTGCAATTTGTCAATAATATATAAATTAAATGGTTTTAATCTGTAATATCAACCATAATATTAAAAATAAGATACTATCTGAAATTTAAGATTTCTTTGTTGTTTTTATCTTCAGGATATAGTCCTCTAAGAATGTACTGAATGCAGTCTTGAAATTTTTTCTCTGTATGGTTATGTTACAAATGTGCTGCATTAGGCCATTCTTGCACTGCTGTAAAGAAATACCTGAGACTGAGGTTTAATTGGCTCATGGTCCTACAGGTTATATTGGAAGCATAGCAGCATCTGCTTTTGGGGAATCAGTCAGGAAGCTTACAATCATTGCAGAAGGCAAGCAAGGAGCAAGCATATCACATAGTGAAAGCAGGAGCAAGAGAGAGAATGGAGGGGATAGGCGCCACATACTTTTAAATTATCAGATCTCACAAGAACTCACTATCACAAAGACAGCACCCAGGCATGAGGGATCCGCCCCCATGATTCAAACACTTTCCACCAGGTCTCCAGCCTCCAGTATAGGGGATTACCCTACAACATTAGATTTGGGCAGGGATAAATATCCTAACTACATCACATGGGAAATAGACTATTCACTTATTCACAATCCTGAAACTTCAAAAGCTCTAAATCCAGAAGTTTGCTATTTTGTTATTTGTAAATCCGAGATCAAAGCTAGTGATTTGCTTCCTCTTGTATTCAATAGTATGGGGTTTGGTTTGTTTTCTTTTTTAACTAATTTCATTATTTAATTGGTAAAAAAATTCAATTTTGCTGTCAAAGATATATTTAAATGTCTATTGAAAGAAATATTGCATCCATTGCTAGTTTCCTTTGCCTGTCTCCTCCCATGCCATAGGCAGCTGTTCCTTTTTGAAACTAGGTGAATTATTGGGGTCTATAGATTTCATTATTTGTTTCCTTTTCTTCTGTTACTCAAAGGAAGTATGCTACCTATATTATTCTGCACTTTGATTTCTCTCCTAGCATATGTCTTAAATATCTCACACATTCAATATAGAAGATCTTTCTCATAATTCTCATGGCTACATTTAATCACAGAAAGCTTTTTTTCACTCTCAGTCTATAAAATAATTAATGCATTTTTTAAGTAATTGTTTGGCTTGATTTTTACAAGTGGGATTTCTGACTTATTTGGGTTTTATTCTAGTGTGTGGTGTGAGGTAAGGATCCAGTTTTTTCCAATTCCCCCCCCAGTGGCCGTCAAATTCCTCACTCCATTTATTTAAAAGTATGAGTGTTCCCTAGTGATTTGAGATTCACATCATACATGATATATTATATAATAAGCTTCCATCTGTACTTATGTTTATTGCTTTAGATGTTTCAAAATAAAATAAATTTCCTTTTTTTATTTACCCCAGCCTGATTTCTCATTGTTTTCCTTTTCAGAACTAAGTACCACCTTGAAATTTGTGTATATTATTTCAATTTGTGTTTTTATATTTTAATGTACTTATATGTATAAACAAATTATTTTGTCTGATTTTAAGATTATATATAAATGTTAAACTGTGATAAGTATCCTTATGCAACTTGCTTTCTTTCATCTAAACTACATGATCAACTTATTTTTAACTCATGTTTAGAAGGTCCAAAGTCACTTAATCACAATTCTGAAACCTCAAAACTCTAAATCCAAAAGTTTGCTATTTTATTGTTTGTACATTTGATATCAAAACTAATTTTTAACAAAACTCCTAAATTTACATTGATGTAATTATTATCTTTGTCAACAGCTATATATTTTACTGTATATTAATGAGTTTGACTATAAAGAGGTATTCCAGATTCTGCTTAAGGTCTCAGTAAATCTAATATATGCAGTTAATCACTTTTCTACAATGAAAAATGTATGAATTTGAAAACACTTCTAACCACCAGGGTAGACTAAAGAAATAGCCATGATAATTTGCAGCTTCTCATATGAGAAGGTAATGTGTATTTATCCACCACTTGAGTCAGGATTGGCTATTTGGTTGATTTGATCAGTAGCATGTTAGTGATAGATCACAAGCAGAAGCTTGAAAGGTGCCCCCATATTGGATCTTGATTAGTTGCTGTTCTTAGAAATCTGTGACTACCACCATGACAAAAAGCCTGGGCTTGCCTGATTGCTGATTAGAGACACATGGCTCTGCTATTCCCTCTCCCCAGAAAGCAGCCAGCCAACTTCCAGACTTGCAAATGACGCCACATACCAGCAGCTGCCTGCAGATTCATGGTTGAGTCCAGTTATGAACAAAAGAACTTTTCAGGTGAACCCAGTTTAAGTTAGCTACACAAATACATAAATTAAATAAATGGGCATTGTTTTCAATGATTAAATTTTAAGCTTGTATTATTATGTAGCAAAAGCTAATATAGATAAGAAACTATGAACCTGTATTCCATCAGATCCATATATGACTATATAGGTACTTGCTTCCTTATTAATGGACATTTAGGTTGTGTCCAATTTGCCACCTCTAAAATAATGCAATGAGCATGACTTCTTTGAGAACATGAATAAAAACTTCTCCAAAGTATATGCTTAGAAAGAAAACTGAGGAATTCTAGGAAAACTTTAATTTCACTATATATAGCCACATTGTGTCCGGTAATTTCATTATATTAGCACCAATAATGTATAAAACCTATATTTCTTCAAGCTTTCCAATATTAACCTGTTTTTCTTCCTACTTATGAGTCACTGAATATGAATATTTCAAATGTTTTAATTTTCATTTCTCCTATTGCTGGTAAATTGGAATTTTACACACTTTGACTTTATGAACTTACACATTTTCTTTTCTCTGAAATGTTAGCATGAAGAGTCCATGTTTCTATTTGTAGAAGGTGTTTTACATATATGTCACATATTTACTTAAATATATTAAAAATAATGTTTTTTAGTTCTGTGGTTCTCAACTTTGGTAACATTAATACAATAGATTAACTTAGGAAACTTTAAAAGCTACCAATGCCCAAGGCTGTTGAACTCATATAATAATCACAATCATTTTATATTTCTTGCACAGTCCATTATTGCCATTTTTTAAATAAGTTTCCTCTTAGCTTTGGACAGTGCCAACAGAATGTTGCTTTTGAACTCTCTTTACCACCCACCTCCATCTTCTTTTTCGCTTGCTTGGAGTAAGTCTAAAACATTGGCCAAGATTCCTGAGATATGTTTCTTTCCACTTTTGGTCTATGTAAGTGTTTAACTTGTATTATTGGTTTTGTTTAGACCATCAATCCTTTTTATGGTTTATATGCTTTACATTTCCACTGTTTGTTTTTTTTCTGATGTTTTATGGAGAGATTTTTAAAAACATAGCAGGATGGGATGTTGACTTAGTCCTCTTCACTGTTAAACCCAACAACTACCTAGGTAATTAAAACCAGTAATGATTTTCAATCCTTATTTATTATTCAGTCAATGAGGTAATAAATACCTTTTTTAAAATGTTTACTATGGACTCTACTAGGCACTAGTTGTAGGATGGTAAAATCATCATCTTGCCTCCCAACTCCCATTAAAAAGCAAAGAAAAGAAAAGAAACCGAAGAACAAAATGCCTGTGGTGTAGCTCACAATCTGGTGGGAGAGCCAGCTGTCAAATAATTTCATAAAATGTAAAATTACAACTGTGGTAAGTACTAAGAAGTGGACATAATTGAAGCTATAATAATGTAAAATTTAGACAGTTGAATCTACATCTATGTTAGGTAAATCTCTTCCGAGTTATTGATAGTTGACCCGAGATAAAAAATTGAATAGTGCAAGGAGTTAGTCAGCAAGATTTTCAGATTAAGATACCCCAGGATCACTCCCCACTATAAAAATACAATTAGAAACTATTCAAAGATAAGACTATCACCTGGAATTCACTAGACTTTGGGGAGGAGTGAAGAAACCCCCTGGGCCCACAGAATCAAAAGAAGCCATGAGGAATAAGAGAAATGGTTATTTTAGACTGTGTTACCCTTCCTCAAAACTGGCATAATTCCACTCACAGATTTTCCTAGACTCATAGTTTCTAAGCAAGAGGAGAGAATTAGATGTGGAAGTTTTATCTCCCCTCTGTTTTGGGAATCTTCACAGGAAGCCTACTTCAGTCCTATTCCATTTGAACCATTGAAAGTGCCAGGAGGACTGAACTGGGGCCAAAGAGTGGGGTGCTGAGCTCAGTGACTGGCACAAGGATGCTGATGGCTACTTGCATTCTAATCAATGGAGACACAACTTAGAAGAGATTGGCCAGTGCTATAGCACTCCAGGGGCACAATTTATGAAAAAACCCAAATAGCTAATAGGATTTTCCACAATTCCCAGGTTGCTTACATGAAGGCTTCCTCAGGCCTGGGACACTGTCAAGCAAATTAACCTCTCCATAATTGTAATTTTCAAGAAGATGAAAGGAAAAAATGGCCTAGAAAGCAAATTTAAGGAAATAGTACAGAAAATTTTCCACATCTAGAGAAATACAGCAGCACACAAATACAAAAAGCTCCTAGGTCATCAATCAAATTTAACTTGAAGAACAATTGTCCAAGGCACATCATAATCAATGTAGCAAAATTTGAAGACAAAGAATGAATACTCAAAAGGGCAAGAAAAAAGAAACATGGCATTCAACAGAGCACCAATATGGTTTTCAGGAGATTTCATACCAGACACCTTGCTGGCCCAGAGGGAGTGGATTGTTATATTCAAAGAGCTGAGGAAAAATAAGTGCCAACAAAGAATACTCTGCCCCCAAAAACAATCCTTCAAATATGAACAGCTCAAGACTTTCTTAGAAAAACAAAAGTTGAGATAACTCATCAGCACTAACACTGTCTTACAAGCAATGCTAATGTGAGTTCATCATTCTGAAATAAATGAAGACTGAAGTGTAGCAAGAAAATATCTGAAAGTATTAAACTCACTGCTAAAAGAAAGAAAACAGATAACTTTGTAAAACTCCAATACTGTAATTGGGGTAAGTAAATTACTTATCTCTTAAACATAAAGGCTAAACTACAAAGTTATTAAAATAATAACTATACTGGTTAAGAAATAGACAATATAAAAATGTAAATAACATCAGAAAGGCAACAGATGGGGGATAAGCTAGTGTTAAAGCATAGAATTTGTTTGTGGTTAGGAAGAATTAATATCGTGAAAATGGCTATACTGCCCAAAGTAATTTACAGAATCAATGCTATACCCATCAAGCTACCATTGACTTTCTTCAAAGAACTGGAAAAAACCACCACGAACTTCATATGGAACCAAAGAGAGCCCGCATAGCCAAGTCAATTCTAAGCAAAAAGAACACAGTGGGGGGCATCACACTACCGGATTTCAAACTATACTACAAGGCTACAGTAATCAAAACAGCATGGTACTGGTACCAAAACAGAGATATAGACGAATGGAACAGAACAGAGGCATCGGAGGCAACACAACATATCTACAACCATACAATCTTTGATAAACCTGACAAAAACAAGCAACGAGGAAAGGATTCCCTGTTCAACAAATGGTGTTGGGAAAACTGGCTAGCCATGTGCAGAAAGCAGAAACTGGACCACTTCCTGACACCTTACACCAAAATTAACTCCAGATGGATTAAAGACTTAAACATAAGACCTGGCATCATAAAAACCCTAGAGGAAAATCTAGGCAAAACCATCCAAGACATAGGAGTAGGCAAGGACTTCATGAACTAAGCACCAAAAGCATTGGCAACAAAGGCCAAAATAGACAAATGGGACCTAATCAAACTTCACAGCTTCTGCACGGCAAAAGAAACAGTCACTAGAGTGAATCAGCAGCCAACAGAATGGGAAAAAATTTTTGCAGTTTACCCATCTGACAAAGGGCTGATATCCAGAATTTACAAAGAACTCAAACAGATTTACAGAAAAAAAAACAAACAAGCCCATTCAAAAGTGGGCAAAGGATATGAACAGACACTTTACGAAAGAAGACATATATGAGGCCAACAATCATATGAAAAAATGCTCATCGTCACTGGTCATCAGAGAGATGCAAATCAAAACCACATTGAGATACCATCTCACGCCAGTTAGAATGGCAATCATTAAAAAATCTGGAGACAACAGTTGCTGGAGAGGATGTGGAGAAAAAGGAACACTTTTACACTGTTGGTGGGAGTGTAAATTAGTTCAACCATTGTGGAAGACAGTGTGGCGATTCCTCAAGGCCTTAGACATAGAAATTCCATTTGACCCGGCAATCCCATTACTGGGTATATATCCAAAGGACTATAAATCGTTCTACTATAAGGACACATGCACACAAATGTTCATTGCAGCACTGTTTACAATAGCAAAGACCTGGAATCAACCCAAATGCCCATCGATGATAGACTGGATTGGGAAAATGTGGCACATATACACCATGGAATATTATGCAGCAATCAGAAATGATGAGTTTGTGTCGTTTGTAGGGACATGGATGAATCTGGAGAACATCATTCTCAGCAAACTGACTCAAGAACAGAAAATGAAACACCGCATATTCTCACTCATAGGCGGGTGATGAAAAATGAGAATACATGGACACAGGGAAGGGAGTACTAAACACTGGGGTCTATTGGGGGGAAAAGGGGAGGGCCAGCGGTAGGAGGAGGTGGGGAGGGATAGCCTGGGGAGAAATGCCAAATGTGGGTGAAGGGCAGAAAGGAAGCAAAACACACCACCATGTATGTACCTATGCAACTGTCTTGCATGTTCTGCACATGTACCCCCAAACCTAAAATGCAATAAAAAATTTAAAAAAAAAGAATAGGAAATAGCAAATGCCAATTACATGCATATGTAAATAAATGTATAACTTTAAATAAAAAAAAGAATTTGTTACTTTTCTTTGCATTCAAAGTTAAGTCATTATCAGTTTAAAATAACTTGCTATAATATGATTTTTTGTAACCACATAATAACTGAGGTAAAAACCTATAATAGATACGCTAAAAATAAATAGCACATAATCAAACATACTATTTGCCAAAAATTACTTCACCACAAAGGAATACAGTAAGAAAAAAAAAAGGAATAAAGGATCCACAAAGCAACCAGAAAACAAGTAACTAAATGGCAGTACTAAATTCTTACCTATCAAAAATGATTTTGAATATAAATGAAATAAATAAGTCAATTAAGAGACATATGATGGCTGAAGGGATTTTTTAAAAAAGCAAGACCTAAGTATATGCTTTCTTCAAGAAACTCATGTCACATATAAAGACACATATAGATTCAAAGTGAAGAGATGAAAAAAGATAGCCATATAAATGAAAAACAAAATGAGCAAAAGTAGCTATATCAGATAAAATAGGCTTTAACTCAAGAATAATAAAAAAGGACAAAGAAGGCCATTATTTAATAACAGATCAATACAGCAAGAGAATGTTACAAAATATATATCTATGTATATGTATCTAACAATAATGTACCCAAATACATAAAACAAATATTAATAGACCTAAAAAGAGAAATCGACTGCAATATAATATTAGGGAACCTCAAAACCCCATTTCAGCAATGGAAAGATTATTTAAACAGAAAATCAACAAAGAAACATTGGAGTTAAACTGTACTCTATACTTAACAGACATTTATAGAACATTCCATACAACAGCTGCAGAACAAACATTTTTCTCAATGGCACATTGAAATTTTTCCAGGAATAGACCAGGTGTTTGTCCACAAAAAATGTCTTAAAAATTTTTGGGAGAAGAGAAAACCCACAAAATAATGTCATGTATTTTTTCTGAACAACGATGAAATACCACTGGAAATCAATAAAAGAAGATATGTTGGAAAGTGTATAAATTCATGGATATTAAACAACTTGCTCCTTAACAAATGGGTTAATAAAGACTTTTTTTTTAATTTAAACAATTTCTGAGACAAGTGAAATTGAACACAAAACCTACTGAAACCTATGGGATACAGAAAAAGTTATAAAAGGGATGTTTACAGCAATAAATGCCTATATTAAAAATTAGAAAGACTTCAAACAAAAGCCTAATAATGTACCTCAAAAAACTAGAAAAGCAAGAACAAACCAAACCCAATATTTGTAGAAGGAAAGAGTGAAGATCAGAGCACAAATAAATAAAATTAAGTCTAAAAAATACAAAAAAATCAACAAAACAAAAAGCTGTTTTTTTTAAAAAAAGAGACAAAATTGACAAAACGTTAGCTAGACTCAAAGAAAAGAGAGAAGACCCAAATAAATAAAATTAGAAATATAAAAGAATACATTACAATGGACCAACAGACAGACAAAGGATCATTAGAGATTATTATAAACAACTATACACCCACAAATTAGAAAAACTTAGAAGAAATAAATTCCTGAATACATAGAACCTACCAAGTGTGAACTGTAAAGAAATAGAAAACCTGAAGAAACCAATAATAAGTTTGAAGGAGTTATAAAAAGTCTCCCATCAAAAAAAAAAAAAAAAACCTAGGGAAGGACCAGTTTTACTAATTAATTCTACTTAACATTTAAAAAACTAATACCAATTCTACTCAAACAATTTGAAAAATATTGAACAGAAGGTACTGCTTTGACATTCTTTCTATGAGTCCAGCATTACTCTGAAAACAAAACTAGACAAGGATGAAATATAAAAAAAAAAGAAAACTACAAATATCCCTGGTGAACATAAAAGCAAAAATTCTTGGCAATATATTAGCAAGCAAAATTCAACACAATATTAAAAACATAATTATTCATGATAAAGTGGGATTCATCCCAGGAATATAAGGATGGTACATTTGCAATAAATAAGCATAATATATCACATTATCAGAGTCAGAACAAAAACTATATGGTTATTTCAACATATGCTAAAAAGGATTCAATACAATTTAACATCCCTTCATGATAAAAACTCAGCAAACCTGACATAGAAAGAACATACTTTGGCGCAGCCTGGTGGCTCACACCTGTAATTTCAGTACTTTGGCGGGGGCCGAGGCAGGTGGATCACCTGAGGTCAGAAGTTCCAGACCAGCCTGGCCAACATGGTGAAACCCCATCTCTATTAAAAGTACAAAAAGTTAGCTAGTCATGGTGGTACAAGTCTGTAGTCCCAGCTATTCAGGAGGCTGAGGCAGGGGAATTGCTTGAACCAAGGAGGCAGTGTTGCAGGGAGCTGAGATCATGCTACTACACCCCAGCCTGGGTGACAAAATGAGACTCCATCTCAAAAAAAAAAAAAAAAATCACCTCAAAATATTAAGGCCGTATGTGATGAACTCACAGCTAGTAATGCACTAAAAGAGAAGAAATTAAAATTCTTTCCTTTAAATTCTGGAACAAGAGAAGTTTGCACCCTTTCACCATTTTTATTCAACACAGTACTGGAAGGCCTACCCAGAGAAAATAGGCAAGCAATGGAAATAAAGGACATCCAAACTGAAAAGGAAGAAGTCAGATTATTCTTGTTCATAGATGTTTTGAGCCTATATTTAGAAAAATCTAAAGATGCCCTCAAAACCCTGTTAGAACAGATAAATGAATTCAGTACATTTGCAGGATACAAAATCAATGTACAAAAACCACTAGCATGTCTATACACCAACAACAAACAGTCTGCAAAATGAATCAAAAACAATCTCATTTACAATAGCTACCAAAATTACCTGGGAATATATTCAACTAAAAATGTGAAATATCTCTACAATGAAAGCTATAGAAGACTGATGAATAATTGAAAAGGACATGAAACAATTGAAAGATATTCTGTGCTCTTGGATTGGAAGAGTTAATATTTTTTAAATGTTCATGCTATCCAAAGAAATCTGCAAACTCAATGCAATCCTGCTCAAAAGACCAATAACATTCTTTATAGATGTAGAAAAAAAAAACCTAAAATTCATATAGAAACACAAAAGACCCAGAATAGCCAAAGCAATCTTGAGCAAAATGAACAAAGCTGGAGGTATTACACTTTAGCTTCAAAATACACTACAAAGCTATAGTAACCAGAACAGGATGATACTGGTATAAAAGCAGATATACAGACCAATAGAACAAAATAGAGACTCCAGAACTAAATCCATGTATTTATGGCTAATTCATTTGCAACAAAGTTGCAAACAATATACACTGGAAAAATGGCAGTCTAATGGTCCTGGGAAAACTGACTATCCATAAGCAGAAGAAGGAAACTAGACCAATATTCTCAAAATATACAAAAATCACATCAAGTTGAATTAAAGACTTAAATTTAAGACTAGAAACTATGACATTACAAGATGAAAACTTTGAGGAGATGCTAAAGGACATGGTTCTGGTCAAGGACATTTTCAGTAAGACTTCAAAAGCACAGACAACAAAAGTAAATATATACAAATAGGATTACATCAAGATAAAATGCTTCTGCACAGGAAAGAAAGGAAGGGAGGAAGGGGAGAGGGGGGAATGGGGGAAGGGAAGAAGGGGGAAAGAGGGGAATAAAGGAGGAAGAGGGGAAGGCTGGAAAGCAGGAAGGCAGGAAGGAAGGAAGGAGGGATGGAGGGAAGAAAGGAAGGCAGGCCAGAGTGAGGAAAAACCTAGAGCATGTAGAGAATGGGAGAAAATATTTGCAAACTATCCATTGGCAAGGCATTAGTAACCAGAATATACAAGAAACTCAATCAATTGCAAAAAAATTTATGTATTTCATATATATACAATTTGTGTATATATAAATGTCAATTCAGATCATTTGCCCATTTTAAAATCAAATATATATATATATATATATATATATTTATTATTATATATATATAAATATATATATATATTTGATTTTAAAATGGGCAAATGATCTGAATTGACATTTCTCAAAGAAGACATACGAATGACCAACAGGAACATTTAACAATGCTAAACATCACTAATCATCAGGGAAATGCAAATCAAAATCAGTAACATATCTTCTCACCCCAGTTAAAACGGTATCAAAAAGAAAGAAAATAACAGTTACTGATGGGGATGCAGACAAAGGGGAACACTCTTACACTGTTGGTGGGGATGTAAATTAATACACTCAGTATATAAAACAGTAGGGAGGTTACTCAAAGAACTAGAAACACACCTACCATATGATCTAGCAGTCACATTGCTGGGTATATACTCAAAAAAAAGAAAATCAGTATTTGAAAAGATAACTGCACTGTTATGTTTCTTGCAATACTATCCACAATAGCCAAAGTATGAAATCAACCCAGGTGTCCATCAGTGAATAAACAGACAAAGAAAATATGGTATATATACACAATGGAATGTTATTCCACCATAAGAAAAGAAATGAAATTCTGTCATTTGCCAACAACATGAATGGAACTGGAGCACATTTTGTTAAGTGAAATACGCCAAACACAGAAAGACAAATATTGCATGCTCTCACTCATATGTAAGCACTAAAAAAGTTGATCTCATGGAAGTAGAAAGTAAAATAATGATTATCAGAGGCTGAGAAAAGTAAGGTGGAAAGGGAGATGTAGTGAAATTGGTTAATGGGTCCCAAAATACAGTTAGATAGAAGAAATACACTCTAGTGTTCAATAGCACAGTAGGGTGTCTATACTTAATAACTTATGGTATATTGCAAAATAGCTAGAAGAGAAGATTTGGAATGTTCCTAACACAAGAAATAATAAATGTTTGAGGTGATAGGTATCCCAGTTACCCTGGTTCATTATACATTGTATGTATATACCAAATTGCACGACAGCTAAATTTCCTTTTATTTTTTGCTGTCTTTAAAAGATAGTGTGCTACTGTGAAAAACAACACACTATTTGAATCATCAAAGAATTATCCAATATTAAATAATTGATTTCCTGTTATTATATCACCAAAGATAAAGATAATCAGTTATCTTTGATTTCATAACTTTAGCAAAATCCAAACATCTCATAATATATTCTTTCCTGATTGCAAAGCAATTATGTAACAAACATGAACCTTGATTTTTAAGAGAATCCCAGGTATACTGCTCCAATAGGTGTATCTCTCCATTTAAAAGTACTTCTGACTTACACTTTTGAAGAATTGCTAGCTTCTTTATACCTCTCACTTTGCCTTAACTTTATCATCTAAAACTATCTCCTGTATTTTTATGTAATAGGAATGAAATTTCATTTTTTTTAGATGGAGTTTCACTCTTGTTGTCCAGGCTGGAGTGCAATGGTACAATCTCAGCTCATTGCAACTTCTGCCTCCCGAGTTCAAGAGATTCTCTGGCCTCAGCCTCCCAAGTAGCTGGAATTACAGGCATGCACCACCACACCTGGCTAATTTTGTATTTTTAGTAGAAATGGGATTTCACTATGTTGGTCAGGCTGGTCTCTAACTCCTGACCTCAACTGATCCATCTGCCATGGCCTCCTAAAGTGCTGGGATTATAGGCCTGAGCCACCACACCCAGCAGAATGGTTGATTTTTTGATAATGCCTTTTAAATGTTCTTAGTACTAAATAAAGCACTTTGTCATTGAGACTCGATGGAACACTGATTGGGAAAAAATTGTTTGAATGTTTAAAATTTTCTAGTACAACTCCTCAATGAACATTCTCTTACAAATACATAGAGATGCATCCTATTTGAAAAATATATATAAAATCATATCAAAGTTACAATAAGAAAAAAATATAAATTTAATAGCAAACAGTAGTGATGATGTCACTTTTCTACAATAATATTTGGAATCCAAAACAAGTGGTAATTATCATTGGGTTACTTTTTTGTTATAATTTAGTTGATCTATTAATGACAATTACACAAGGTTTTTAAAATTCCACACACAGGAAGTTTTCTGCCTGTTATTCTGGCATAATAAAAATATTCATTCCCCCAAATTATGTAAAATATACAATACCCAGTCACACAAATATATCTGTCTTTTATACTTAAAGACAAATCATTTGTAACAAATGTCAGGAGAGTACAACATTCACATTTATCATATGCTGGTAAACTGCCCCTATTCTATAATCATAACTCCAAATAAACTAATTTTGGGGAAAAGTTTCCTTATTTGCTCCAGAAGCTGGAAGAACTGGAGATAGTTAACTTGATGCTGTACTGTAAAGAGAAACTAAGAAAATGAACACACTGGAAAGTAAGAGAGAATATATGAGAAAAACAAGAATTATAGACAATTCAGTAGTCAAAAATGACAGACTTTGCTCTTTAAAGTGCAAGAGTTTTATTTCAGTGCAGTTGGTGCTTGATTATACACAGAAAATGCCAACCCATCATTGGTCTCTCCTGTATACCCAGTCAACAGTGAGTATAATTTCAAGTACATCCACAGTTTTAGAGAATAACAATTTCTCTTTGCCTATATATGTATAATTATGTAACTTTCATGAATACTTTAATGTTAACAAATAACATTTCTTAATAATCTTTTAATTTTTCTTATTTCTCCATTGCACAAATGAGGAATTTTGATTCATTCAGCATTTTGAGATATTCTAAAGCAGTAGGACAATTAATATTGAGATGAGCAGTATAAAAAAAGTCCTCTACTCCATGGAACATATTCTGTCTTTGCAGTCATTTAGATCACAGTCTCAAAGCCAGGATGTTGAATTCATTATTTCTTTCTGTCTTTGTTTTGCTCTTTTATAAGTTGGAGAAAATGAAATTAGTCCTACTCTAAAATGATTTTTTGAATTATGGTGAAAATTGAGAAAGTCTGAGTGCTTACCCACCTACCAAAATATTGGTTTTGCATAGGTGTTCTAACATGATACACAAGAAGATCTATACTTGATGTTAATTTGCCACTCATAATCATGCGTAACATAATGAAAGTATAGAAAAATCAACTTGACTCCATTAAAATATAACCTTATGGGTTATTAAACCAGGTTTACTTCTTTAGCAACAGTTGCATAATTATTTGTACTGTCATACATGATTATAGTAATCAGATAGCATAGTTTTCCTACTATTATTTACCCTTTTTTACTCAAAATATTCTGGTTTGGAAAATTCTTTCAAAACCTCTTAAATTTCTGACAAAGCAATGAATGCTTCTGCTGGGGGATGTTTCAGCCAGAGATTTGGCAAGAATTTCATTGAACTATAAATTATAAATACCACTGGAGCACTTAGCTCTTAACGTCAAGGGACTAGCAGGTAGAAAAGTCATCGACCTAAAATGATTTACTAACGTTGATTATTAGGAAAAAGTTGGGCTACTATTACACAGTGGGAACATGAAAGCCTATGGTTCACACTCAAGCTAACCACTTAGGTACCACTTTTTATTCCCTTGACCAAATTACTACGCTGCACAATCTTGTTCCCTTTTCTTACTTTCTGCAGGTATTTCCCCAAGAGCTCTGCATCGCAAATCTCCTATTGGCTAAAAAGCAAATGAAGCAAAATATAATCAACTGTGAAAAATGAAGGAGAATTTAGAGCATATATGTCAACACTTTATGATTAAAAATAAGTTTATACATTATTTTTATTCTTCATACATGCTGTATATAATCATTCAGTATCTTCTTTCTCATTTCTTATATATTTTTGTATATCAGAGACAGGAAAGCAAAACATTCTTTCCCCAGAATCCATTACCGCTAAAGTTCTGCATATTGTTTAATTTTCCTAAACGGTGGGAAAATCAAATGGGAGGCCTGTCTTCCAGTGAAGAGGCCATTTTCCAGAGGCTGTATCTATTATTCAGCAAGGCTCAAGACATTTGAAGCCAGACTGAAAGAGCTCTGCAGGTTCGCTTGCTCAGGGGTAAGTAGAGGTAACCTAGGTAACCTATTAACTGGTGCTTCTTACTGCCTGTGCTCATGTAGCCCAGAAAAACAACTGTGAATGGATTAAGATAGTGCCCTTAATTATGAGCTGTTTTAACAGTGTAGTCTTGGGTTTTTCATTTCAATCTTTAGGGGTTTTTCTTGAACAGAGTTACTTGCATTTATTTTTTCAATTTAAAAATTGAGACTTATAAAACATCAATAAAAGAGTTTGTTTTTTTTTTTCAAATTGCATCCAGAAAATGAAAGGCTGAGATTTTTTTTCTCACTGCCTGAATAAGCAAAGGGAGCCACCACAATTGGTTTGATCCATATAAAGCAATCCAAGACATCTTTAGAACATAAATTCCCAATCCCTGTGCCAAGTTCTCATCACCAAACTCTACAAAAATTTCCAGCAGACTTGTTATATGAAATTTTAAGAGCTTAAATTAACTAGTTTCTATTTTATGTATAAGATATGCTATTTAGAGGAATAGCACACACTTTATATATACATATAACTTAGGTTTTAAAATATATATTTCTTGAAGAGCTTCTGTGACACATCCGACTATGTAAAAATAGCTCATATAACATTATTTCTTCTGCTAGGAATCATTTGCTCAGTAGGATAATTCTAACACTTTAGGTTTAAGTATATGGTTCTTTGGGTAATGTGTATAATATTATAGTTCTGCACATATTTTAACAAACACTATACATTTGAAACAGATCTGTATATATGCAGTACATATTTTAGGAAAATGATATACGGTTTCAAATAATAAGCTTTCCAGTTATAAAAAATCTATGAATTTCATCACCTTTATGCCATCTAAGTCATGTAAAACTCCAGTGTAATTCCTCAATTAACCTCTTGTACAGAAATCTTCCCTACCTCACTCCACACCCATCCCTGACCTTCTTTTGGCTTCTGGTATAATCGGAAAATAACAAAAACAAAACAAGTTTATGCAAATTTTGGAAAATGTTAAAACTCGTTAGAATTAATGGAGTTTTGTAAGCAAATAAAATGATTTCTGAAGCTCCACAAGGAATGCATTTTAATACAAGTTTATATCAATTACACAAATGTCATTGCTGAAATGAATATTGATCTTGAGTCATACATTCTTAGTTGTTTGGCAAGAAAATTTTCTTTTTTGTAGCTAATTTTAGAATGGTGTTTTAAAAGTCCCATTTTATGAAAATTTTACATGCCAAAGGGAGACATAGTTTCTAGCAAAGCCATGCAAGCTGTATATAAGAATGTGATAAATAACCAGGGCTGTCCCAAACCAGTTTGTTAGATAATAATAATTTTTTAAAAGCATTAAGAATAGCCTATATACAGGGAGTAAGAAATTCCAATCATAATTTCTGTTATGGCTTGAATATACATCCCAAATTTCATGTATGAGAAACTAATCCCTATTATAATGACATTAGTGGTGGGACATTTGGGAGATAATTAGGGTTACATAAAGTCATCAAGGTGGAGCCCCCATGATAGGACTGATGGCTTTATAAGTAAAGGAAAAGAGGTCTGAAGTGGCAGGCTCCTGTCTTCTCACCCTGTGATGCCTCTCATCACATTATGACAGAGCACAAGGCCCTCACCAGAAGCCTACCAGATGTGGCTGCCTGATCTTGGATTTTCCAGCCCCTAGAATTATAAGAAAAGAAAAAACTCTTTTCTTATAAATTACCCTATCTTAGGTATTCTGTTATAGCAACACGAAACAGATTAAGACATCTCCTACAATTAAGAGCCCTCCGCAGTAAATTGTTTGAGAGTAATTCTCAAGACCTTAACAACACTGTATATCATAGTTTATTCAGATTTCACATCCCTAAGTCTTCAAATTCCTTTATATCTTGTGTTATATCAGTCCAGGCTAGGGAACAGAAACCATTCTAGGTATTTCCAACAACAAATAGTTAATAGAAGAATTGGCTATAAAAGTGTTAGAAGGTTTAGAGGTGAAAGAGAAAATAGTGCTACCTACGGCTCTTTTTTGTGGCTTCCTTGCCATCAAAGTGGCTTCCTAGCAGGCAGCTATGAGCCTACACCATGATACTGCAGGAGCCTGAAGTCCACTCTCCCACAGATGCTGCTGGCTTTCCCTATCGCTGGAGCAAATGGCTACTTCTAGTATCCTGCTAGGCAGAAACAATATGCCTCCACTTTTTATAAAATTTCAGTCTAAATTAAGTGCCTCATTTTGGCAGAATCTAACCAGCACACAGTTCACAAGGGAGTCCAAGAAATATAATTTAAAATTCCAGCCCCTCATAACACAGAAGAGAGTATGAGACTGAACTCAGATAAATATTTGGCAAATTTATTTATGCAGTATTCCTAAAGAGATCCTGTGCAATTGCATTTTAGGGTTTATTTTGGAGAAAATATTAAGATACGTAGGCATGTTATATAACACGAGAAGGGTGTGCTACACTAGTATGGTTATCAGAAGAAGTATTCTGAGAAAAGTAGGGTTAGATTATTGTTGATGAACCTCCAGGCCCTTTTGCCAGTTTCTATTTTACACTGGAATAATTGTACACATTTAAAACAGCAAATGATGCCATGAGCAAATATAGGTCCAGTAATAAGCATTCAACTGATCCTTAAATAGCTCCTCAGTATTTGGTTTGAGGCTGCCAAGGGCACAATAGGACCTGTAATACAAACTACTGATGGCTAATTCCATTAAGATCTTTTAGTAAAAATAGCTTTTTGAGCCCTGCTTGTGCTTTATACTGCAGTAGTTTCTAAAGCATGTAAATACATATGTATGATGAAATGGTCACTAGACTCATGAATTTCCAAATAAAATACTTCAAATAATTTTTACATATTTGGGTAGACAACTTGTATATGTGTGAAAGTATGCATGTGTTTATATAAATATGTTGCAAGGACATTTACACACAAATCTATGTGTGCCCACACATATCTGAATACTTAGGTATATTAAATTCAAGGTTACAGTGTTAAAACAACAATATGGTAGCCAGAGAGAATGTTAGTCAAAGAGAAATCTATTTTATATGCAGTTTTTCTTGCTTTCCTGAATTGGCTAGGACATTCAGACTTTTTCCAGACTCACTAATTTACTTTAGAGAAAATGATCCTAACATTGTGACTCAAAGTATATTATTTCTCATACATTTCAGTCTATCAAGTTTGGACATTATTTCTTTTTCTGGCTTTTTCTTTCTTTTTCTGACTTTTTCTAGGTTGTATCAAATATATTTTGTGTGTGTGTGTGTGTGTGTGTATGTGTGTACATTATTAACATAATTAAGTTTACCATATTGCCTAGTGCTAAATCTCCTTGCATTTCTAGAATAAGTACATAGGCATGTTGTACTAGTCCTCTTACACGTTGCTAGATTGCATAAGCAATTATGTACTTGGAATATTTGTAATTATTTTGCATTAATTTGGAATACTATATTTCTAACAATCTCATTTTATTGTGAGGTGTCAAGGATATTACACTGATAGAGCATTTTGAGAAACTATAGTTTCTTCGTTTGGAAGAAAAAAACATATCCATAGAAATCATGTTACTTGAAGTTGCCTGGGTCTAGCAACTTTAAGGGTAAAACTTGGGATGGTATATTAGATTTGGCTATCATTTACATTTTTGGGGAACTAGCAAAAATTCAAGTTTTATGGTTTTCGTAATCAAGTAAGGACATATTCATTTTATGAGATTTAGTGAATAATTCACAAAATATCAATTTTAATGCAATTTTATAAAGATATTTAGAATTTTTCCAATTATGTGTGTCTAACCCTCTTCTAACACTTAAAATAGTTTCTTAATATTTGTTGCCTTGTGCTAGGGACTGAATTTTGTCCCCCTCCCAAAAATTCCTATGTTGAAGTCTCAACCCCTAGCACTTCATAGTATAACTATATTTGAATATTGTCTCTTCAAAGAAGCAATTAAGTTAAAATGAATATATTAGTTCATTCTCACATTGCTATAAAGAACTACCTGAGACTAGGTTATTTATCTATTTATACATACATACACACATACATACATACATACATACATACATACATACTGGGGCATTCCTGAGTTTATTTGGGGCACTCCTGGGCTAGGGCCTGCACCTCTAAGGTGTTGGGCCTCTTGGTGGTGAAGCGTGGTTTGTGCTGAGGGCGCAGGACCCAGTGGGGCAGCAGGAACTTGATCTTGGCATTGTGGAACTGCTTGACCTACGGCCGGCAGCACTTGCAGGCTGCGATCTCCTCCACTTTCATGATCTGGATGGAGTAGGCTGGGCGCAGTGCCAGACGCCCAGGTCTTGGTAGCACGGGGTGACAGCGCCCGCGGTCAGCAGGTCCTGGTATTACCGGTACATGTTGTGGGTGCCACTTCGGAAGTCAGCGCAGCCAGATGCCGAAGTTCTTCACTCGCAGGGGGGGATTTCTCAAACACCTGCCCACACTAGACAATCTCACCTGAAGACTTGTTAATTTTCTTTAACTGAGATACGAAGTACCAGAAGCGGGACTTCACAACGACATGATTAGGCACAAAGATTCGCATTTGGTAAAGGGGTGGTGTATGGCATTTGGGGGTTGGCAGGCAGCAACCCACCCCCTTGTACTTTTGTAGTGTGCCTGAAGCTTTCATGGAGGCCTCTCCATGCCCACCATCACCCACAAAAGGAGACATTAGGTAATTTATGAAGAAAAGAGGTGTAATTGACTTACAGTCCTGCAGACTGTACAGGAAGCATGGCTAGGAGGTTTTAAGAAACTTGCAATCATGGCAGAAGGCTAAGGGGAAACAAGCACGTCTTACCATGGCAGAGCAGGATAGGGTGAAAGGGGAAGTGCCAAACACTTTTAAACCATCAGATCTTATGAGAACTTATTTACTATCATGAGAACAGCAAGGGGGAAGTCTGCCCCCAAGATTCAATCGCCTCTTACCAGGCCTCTCCTCCAACACGTGGGGATTACAATCTGACATGAGATTTGGGTAGGGACACAGAGCCAAACCTCATCAATGAGGCCATTCAGGTGGTCCATAATCCAATCTGACTGGAGTCGTTATGAAAAGAGATTAGTATATACAGGAGGAGACACCAGGGATATGAGCACACAGAGAAAAGGCCATGTGAGGATGCAGTGAGAAGACAGCCATCTGCAAAGCAAGAAGAGGAGCCTCAGGAGAAACCAAAACTATGAACACACTGATCTTGAACTTCCAGCCTCCAGAACTGTGAGAAAACAAATTTCTATTGTTTCAGCCACCCAGTCTTTGATATTCTGTTATGGCAGTCCTAGCAAGCTGATAAACCTGTATCGATCAGACACATCAAAGCCTTGTTATTTGATTGTTCTTTTCCCCAAAACCAACTTTTGGTTTTATTTATAAAATATATTTTAACATTTTTCATCTTTATTTTTCTTGTGTTTTATATTTTAAATTTTACTTAATATACCTTTGCTTCTCAAATTGATTTTTTTGACACACTCATTTTTAAAAATATGTACTAAGGCTCAGTCCCTCTGTTTATCTATTCAGTCAGTGTTATCCATTCATTCCTAAGACATATAATTTCGGTGGAAACTCTTTTTACCTTTAGAGTTAACTTATAAGAGGCTTAGTTAGATAAAGATGGATTTTGATTTTTTTCTTTTTTTGTTATCTTTTTGAGATAATTTCTAGAGCATTACATTGCTTTCTAAAAACATATATTATTTCTAAAGGAAATATTTTTCTTGTAGCTAAAAACATGTCTTATTTTTAAATGTTCTATGAGTGCTTTATTTATTCACTCATTCATTCAGAAAACTTTTGTTGAGCAGTTATTTTTTCATGCCAAGCTCGGGGAAAGAAAGGAGATAGTATCATGAACAAAAAACAAGGTCACAGTGATACAGGTCACATTTTGATTGTGGGAGACAGACAAAAGTAAGCAGTAAAATAAAATAATCTCAATTCATAACAAGCACTTAAAAAACAAACAAACAGGAGCCGAACTAGAGTATTCTACCCTAGGAGTCTACCCTAACTAGAATAGTCATGGAAGTCATCCCCCAAAAGAAGACACTATCAGATATGTTGAATTAGAGAATCAGGAATTAGCTAATCAGGACAATAGCATTGGTGGTCTATGAGGGAAAATGGATCCTCAAAGGAACCCCAAAGCCAGTGGTCTTTTCCCCATAGAGGAAAGTGAGGCTTACCACCAGGAAGCCTTTCCTTCAGTACTGGGGATAGCTTACCTTTGACTCTAGCTATAAAAACCAGCTTTCTGGTGGCCCAAGTAATCTGTGGCACTCACAGTTCTTCCTCTTTGGCCCCAGTGCCAACCGTGCAAGTCTCCTTGGTAATAATACCCTGCTTATTGAGAGAATTATATGCACAAATTTAATTGGAGAATGAGGAAATAAATATAAAAGTTCTTCCACTTGTTCTACCACTTTGGTCAGCACACAGCACCTCTGATGATGTTCTACCAGGGAAATGCAGCTTTTTAGGAGATTTCCATTTTCATTTTTATGAGGTAGCAGATTTCTCAGTTCTCTTGGGTTTCTCTCTCAAGTTGATAGCATCTGCTTTGTAACTTTCTGAATTCCCATCTATTTTGGCTTGCTGATGGCACCTTTCCAGCTTGCTGGTGCTATTTTTAATTTATTCTCAAATCACATTTTTCCCTGTACTTTCAGTGGGATTTGGGAAAGGAATGAAAGTAAATACTTGGGACCAGTCAACTTTGTTTATACTGGAAGTCCTAGAATTTATTTCCAAAGCATTACTCTTATTTTTTTTTAAATGTTTTTTGCAATTCACAAGCAATTGTAAATCTGTTAGTAAGTTTATAAAAACCTCTATGAATGCACATGACCTTCTTTCACAAATTGATATTTCTTTCTTTCCATTTTCCCTCATTTTTCTCTCTTTCTACATATTCTTCAGTTCTGAATAATAAGTGGTATTTCTGTTAATTATTTAATAAACGAATGAATAATGTGGGATTACTTGATACTTCATATAATGCATATAAACAAAATAAAAAGTAAACAAGATATATTATGCCCCACCAAAGCCGTCTACAGACAGACAGACACACACACAGAGAGACACACCATTTAGTATTATCATAGCTCCAAATACACTGGTTCACTTGCTTAAGATCCCGAAGTGAGCAGCTGGTCTAGCTAAGATTGGGACCATGTTTATTGATTCCAAATATTCCTCTCAATCCCCAACAAAATCCAAAATCCATGGCAAATGAAAATAAATGATTTTTGGATAAAATTATCAGTGTAAATAATGGGTCTGCAAATTCCAAAATACAGTGACTTGGAAAGACTACGTTATATCCAGTAGGAATCAAAGAGGCAGGAGAATGAATAAGTCCAGAGTGGCATTTCTAACTAACAAGGGTTGTTGTCACTTACTTCAATGAACATCACCCCATAACACCATTCCCCTACATGGCAGCTTATGAGAGAACACAGTGGCTTGAGCATTTGTTGCTATGAGAACATTGATTACATTTATTTGTTTTCTATTTCAAGCTGCAGATTTCTCCCTTCAGTACTTTAAATAGTCACAAAAGAATAACAGTCCCATTCATCACTCATCTTTCACTTGGCATGCTATAAAAAAGCATTTGGTCAAAGTAATATTTTATAAGCTTGGCAAATTGTTTAATTTTTAGCAATAAATTTTGCCCAAAATATGAAATGTTGCCAAGGCAACATAGCAATTTCTCCTGTACCAAAGTAACTGAAGTGTGCTGAAAGGGTAATGTAAAAATAAAAATAACAAAATTAGTACAGGAAAATGAAACTGACCTCTTTCATTTATTTACATTTCAAAAATACATTTGATACAATAAGAATGCTATTAAATAGCACTAGAGAATTTCTGAAACTGATTTCCAAAATATTCTAGGTAAATAAATGATACATAAGTTAGGTAGGCACTTTGATAAAGAAAGTATCTTCTCAAGACCTGCTTTCTCCCACCTAACTGCTGCTCTAAAGCACCAAATCTTCCACAAGGCCCTGCATATCAAAAATTCATTAAAGAAAAGAAACGAGAGAAATTCCAGTTGGATTTTAAAAGGGGTGGGTGAAGGATTGCTAATTCAAGATAACTAACTTAAATAAAATAAACATAAAATGCAGAAATGATTGAAAAAATAATAGCAAAACAGAATCAATCCAGAGCAGCTCTATAAACCAGAAAGTGTTATCAAAATGACATGGAAATATTGAGGAATTTCTAAAAAATAAAAAGCACACATAAATGGATATTCTCTCTCTCACATCCACACACACACACACACACACACACACACACACACGTACGTGTGAGCTTACCAAGAGTTTTGAAACTAAGATTCAATAAGTAAAGGAAGAAGATTTATAACAATAATCCTAGGAAACTGTAAAGTGAACTCTGACAGGAATTCATTCCAATATTTCTTATTTGTATAGATTAGAGCACTGAAAGATTAAATCATGAACACATTCACATGTATATAATTTACATATAGTGTACTTGGTCCATTTTCATACTGCTATGAAGAAATACCCAAGACTGGGTAATTTATTAAAAAAAAAAAAAAGAGGTTTAAAGGACTTGCAGTTCCACATGGCTGGGGAGGCCTCACAATCATGGCAGAAGGTGAAGGAAGAGCAAAGGAGTATCTTACATGGCAGCAAGGAAGAGAGCATGTGCAGGGGAACTGTCCTTTATAAAACCATCAGATCTTATGAAACATTCACTATCAAGAAAACAAGGAGGGAAAAACCCACTCCCATTATTCAATTACTTCCCAACAGGTCCCTCTCACGACATTTGGGGATTATGGGAGCTACAATTCAAGATGAGATTTGAGTGGCAACACAGCAAAACCATGTAATTCCAACCCTGGCCCCTTCCAAATCTCATGTCCTCACATTTCAAAACCAATCATGCCTTCCCAAGAGTTCCCCAAAATCTTAACTCATTTCAGCATTAACTCAAAAGTCCAGAGTCTAAGGTCTCATCTGAGACAAGGCAAGGCCCTTCCTCCTATGAACCTGTAAAATGCAAATCAAGTTAGTTATTTCCTATATGCAATGGGGGTACAGGCATTGGGTAAATACATCCATTCCAAATTAGAGAAATTGGACAAAACAAATGAACTACCAGTCCCATGTAAGTCCAAAATCCAATAAGACAGTCATTAAACCTTACAGTTCCAAAAGGATCTGCTTTGACTCCATGTCTTACGTCCAGGTCATGTTGATGAAAGAGGTGGGCTCCCCTGGACTTGGGTAGCTCTGCGCCTGTGGCTTTGCAGGATACAGCCTACCTCCCAGTTGCGTTTACAGGCTGGCATTGAGTGCCTGCAGCTTTTCCAAGCACATGGTGCAACCTGTTGTTGAATCTACCATTCTGAGGTCTGCAGGGTGGTGGCCCTCTTCTCAGAGCTTAACTAGGCAGTGCCCCAGTGAAGACTCTGTATGAGGGCTCTGACCCCATATTTCCCTTCTGCACTGCCTTAGCAGTGGTTCTCCATGAGGGTTCTGCTCCTGCAGCAAAGTTCTGCCTGGACACCTAGGCTTTTCCATGAATCCTCTGAAATCTAGGTAGAGGCTCCCAAAATTCAATTCTTGATTTCTGTGTACCCACAGGCTCGACACCACATGGAAGCTGCTAAGACTTGGGGCTTGCACCCTCTGAAACCATGGTCTGAGCTGTACCTTGACCACTTTTAACCATGGCTGAAGTGGGTAGGACACAGGGCACCAAGTCCCCAGGCTGCACACAGCAGGGGTTCCTGGGTCCAGCCCATGAAGCTACTTTTTCCTCCTAGGCCTTAAGGCCTATGATGGGAGAAGCTGCTGTAAAGGTCTTTGACACGCCCTGGAGACATTCTACCTGCCTTGTCTTGGTGATTAACATTCAGCTCCTCATTACTTATGTAAATTTCTACAGCCAGCATAATTTTTTTCCCCCAGAAATTGTTTTTTCTTTTCTACTGCATTGTCAGGCTACAAAGTTTTCAAACTTTTATATTCTGTTTCTTCTGGAGTGCTTTGTCACTTAGAAATTTTTTTCCACTAAATACCCTAAGTGATCTCTCTCAA
This sequence comes from Callithrix jacchus, assembly GCF_049354715.1. NCBI lineage: Eukaryota > Metazoa > Chordata > Mammalia > Primates > Cebidae > Callithrix > Callithrix jacchus. Next base: position 75,430,698 of record NC_133507.1, read on the forward strand.
GTTCAAAGTTCCATAGATCTCTATGGCAGCAGCAAAATGTCACCAGTTTGTTTGCATAGCAAGAGTGATCTTTTCTCCAGTTCCTACAATTTCCTCATCTCCATCCGAGACCACCTGAGTCTGGACTTTTGGGTCAAAATCATTCAACAACTCTCTAGGAAGCTCCAAACTTTCCCATGCCTGTCTTCTTCTGAGCCCTCCAAACCGTTCTTACCTCTGCCTGTTACCCAGTTCCAAAGTTGCTTTCACATTTTCAGGTATCTTAATAGCAGTACCTTACTCTACTAGTACCAATTTACCGTTTTCATCCATTTTTATACTGCTGTGAAGAAATACCCAAGACTGGGTAATTTATAAAGAAAAAGAGGATTAATGGACTCAGTTTCACATGGCTGGGGAGACCTCACAATCATGGAGGAAGGCAAAGGAGTAGCAAAGGTACTTCTTATATGGTGGCAGGCAAGAGAGTGTGTGCAATGGAACTGCCCTTTATAAAACCATCAGATCTGGTGAGATTTGTTCACTAGCACAAGAACAATGCAGGAAAAACCTGCCCCATGATTCAGTTACCTTCCCCTGGGTCGCTCCCATGACACATGGGGACTATGGGAGCTATAGTTCAAGAAGAGCCTTTGGTAGGGACACAGCCAAACCATATCATGATGAAATGCACAGATTTAAGTAAGCATTTCAATGAATTTTGATACATGCAATCACTCAGGCAACCTACTATTCCATCAAGATCAGGAATATTTTCATCACCCCAGTAAGTTTCCTTATGTTCCCTTTCAAACACTGCCACTCATTTACAACCACTGCTCTGACTTCTATTTGCTGGTTCTTCACCATCGTAGAAACAGGTTCCTGCCAATGGATTCTTTAATATGGGACTTTTATTCAACTCAGCATTATGTTTTTGAAATTTATCCATGTTATTTTTGTATCAGCAGTACCTACTTGCTTACTATTGTCATCCCATCATGTCAATATGACATATTATTTTTTTACATTCCTCTATTGATGGACAGGTGGAATGCTTGGAGTTTTATTGGTAGTAGTAGTCTTTGTAAATGATTGAGGATTTTCTGCCCACAAAATTATGTCATTTGCAAAATTCAGCTATTTTACTTCATCCTGTTCTGTATGCTGAATTTTATTTCTTTATCCTGCCCCCTATGTTGTTAGTATGACTGGTACAAAATTGATAAAAATAGAACAATCTTTTCTTAGGAGAGTTATCATTTCATCATTAAATACAATATTAGCTATAGGATTTTGATAAATGTTCTTTAGCAGGTTTTCTTCTATCCACACTTTGCTGAGGCTTTTTATATATTTTTTTTTACAAAACTTATTTTTGCTTCTAACTAATGACTATATGAATATTTTCTTTCAGTCTGTAAATACATGAATTACATAAATTTTTCTATATTAAATCTTGTATTTCTATTGTGGATACAATTTTATCAGGTGTACTATCCTTTTATATATTGTTGGACAATTTGATGTTTTGTTTAAGATTTCTATGTCTATATTCATAAGAGAAATTACTGTTTTTCTTCTTGGGATGTTTTTGATTTGTTTTGGTATCAGAGTTATAGCAGTTTCCTAATACAAATTAGAAAGTATTCTTTTGGCCTCTGAGTTTTTGTAGGAATGATATTTTTTCTTCCTTATTTTAAAGATTAATCAATGAAGTCATATGTGCCGAGAATTTTTAGAAAGTTGTTTAATTATAAATTTAATTTCTAAATATATATATCTATCTATTACATTTTAAAGTCATTTAGTAAATTCTTATAATTTCTGTCATTCAAGGAAAATTATTTAAATTATAAAGTTGTTTATATATTTTCCTTCATAACTTATGTTGCTAAATTTTTTTCTTTTATCATTATTCTCATTAAGCTTCTATCATGTTTAGAAATTGTTCAAAGAATCATGATTTATTTTAGTCTATTGTTTGTTTCTACTTCATTGATTTATGTTCTGATTTTTACCATTTCTTTTAAAAATTAATGTTATTTAATTTGCTCTTCTTTTGAAAATCTTAAGGTGGAAGCAAACTGCATTAGTTTTTTTTTTTTTTTTTTAATTTTTTATTGGATTATAGGTTTTGGGGTACATGAGCAGAGCATTGCATTAGTTTTAAGCCTTTTTTCTTTTAAGGATTTAAAATTGAAATGTCACTCTAAGGACTGTTCTGCCTAAATCTCACATAGTTTTACATGTTGTGCCCTGATTTTATTCATCACAGAATATTTTTTCACATTTACCTCATAATTTTTCTTCTGTCCATGGATTGCTTAACAGTTCATTTTCAGATCTCCATGTTTCAAAATCTCCAGAATTTTGTAAGTATCTTCTTATTATTGATTTCTAATTTAATTCCACTCTGGCTTAGGATTTGTTCAATCTTGGTGAATGAACCACATGTGGTATTTTTGTTGGGTATATTGATTTTAAAATGTCAATTAGGGCAAGTTTGTTAAAATAAAGTTAGTTGATAGTATTGTTCAAATCACATAGATCTATATTTTTTGTGGGAGTCTACCTTTCTATTTGAAAATGGTGTACATCTCTGATATTAATATAAATCTGTACATATTTCACTTTTGTTTTTTTTATGAATTGAAAAACTTTGTTATTGGTTTCATACTCATTTAATATTTATATTTTCTTAATTAGTTGGCTCTTTTTTCATTGTGAAAGAACCCTTTACGTGGCATTCTTCTTGAAGTCTTCTTTGTTGGATATTGGTATAGTCAAAACTGTTTTCTTAATATTTTCCATTACTTTACTTCCAATCTTAATGTGTTTTTGTGTTTTGAGTATATTTTGTTTTTGTTTTTGGTAGAACACAATAGGTGGTTCTTGTTTTTTTATAACTACAGTATGAAAATCTTTTCCTTGATTTGAAGTATTTAGTCTACTTACATTTAATTTAAATATTGGTAAGTTTGGAAATAATTCCAGCCTTTTAGCATTTGATTTCTATTCATCACAACTGCTTTTTCTTCCTCTGTTTCTATGTCCCTGCCATTGTAGGAAATGACATATTTCTGGTGTTCCATTTTATCTCCTCTAATAACATTTTAGAGCCATACCTTTTTGTATTTTTTGGTGTTATTTAGAATGTGGACCTGTAACTCCCCACAGTCTACATTCGAAATCGATTCCATTACTTCACAAATAATTGAAGAACAATGTAGAAATGGTGTTATATATCCAATTAGCATTCCCCCACTTTTTATTTATTTTATTCTGATACCTCCTCTCAAATACATGTTATTACTTTAAATAAATGTCTTCATGAAATTAATATGTATAGTATATAAAGATAGAATAAAAGCTGTCTGATAACATATGTAGTTTTTCTAGCATTCTTTCTTTGCATAGAACTTGGTTTCCATCTATCATTCCCCTTAACCCTGAAAAACTTTCTTACTTTGTATAGAATAGTTCTGATTTTGACAATTTTTTCACCTATGATTTATCTGAAACAACTTTATTATTCACTTTTGAATAATATTTTTATTGAAGCTAGAATTCTAGTTTAACAGGGTTTTTTTTTTTTCTCCAGTATTTTAAAGATTATCCATTCTGGCTGCAAACTTTTCTTATGGGAAGTCAGCATCATTTTTATAGTTCCCTTACATGCAACGTGTCCTGTTTTTTCTCCTGTGGCTGCATTAAACATTTCCTCTTCTCTTTGATTTGTAATGGAATTGAGGCACCTAGGTGTGTTTCCCTAGCAATTATCATGATGAAGATTCATTAAGCTTTTTGATATTCTTCATCAAATTTGGGAAATTTTAGACTGTCTCTTCAAAATTTTTCTGTCATATTCTCTTTTTTCCTTCTGCAATTTAAATTATATGTATGTTATTAGTAAATTCTCCTTATTGCCCCTCATGTCTTTTAAGAGTTTTTTTTCTTTCCATTCCTCAGGTAGAATGAAGTATAAAAATCTGTTTCTAAGTTTACAAATTCTTTTTTCTATTTCTAATTTCTAATCCAGTTAATTTTTCATCACAGTTAATGTACTTTTCAATAAAATTTCCATTTGGCTTATTCACAATTTCTACTTCTCTCCTGACATTTCCCAATCCTCACGTTCACTTAGGAAGACAATCCTTGCCTGTAATTTGCTATTTTCCAATTACAATTCTGAGTCAGTGGCCGTTTTCCTCATTGTTTTTCTCCCTGGATGTTATGGATTGCACAACCCTGTTCTTGGCATGTTTAGTAATTTTCTACTTACCGCATCCTAAATATGTGGATGGCACATTTTACAGGCTATATTGTTATTGTCCTCTAAAATGTAAAAGTTCTGCTCTATTAAATTATGTATAGACCATACTGAAATTTTGGAGACTTGATTTTATATTTTATTAATGCTTGCATATTTCAGTTTAGCCCTTAGTCCAAGGTAAATCCCTTTGTTCTGTTACACAGTGTTTACTACATAACTTGTGACTCTTAAAAGTTTCCATTGCAAAACCAAGACATTTACACAGTCTCTAACTTGGCAGAGGTCATATTCTAAACGCTGTGTCCCCTTAATTATGCAGAAGGTGAAATATATGCCTAGTTTTATTTTTTTGTTTTTGTTTTTGTTTTAATCCTCAAGCTACTGCTTTCTGCTGAGCTCCCTGGAATTGTGCCTACATATGTATACTTAGGGGTCAGGCAAAGAGTGATTTTGTTTTTTAACTCATTTCTAAATTTCCCTTCTCATCCCCTACAGAGTGCTGTAGGGGAAAAGCCATATAAATGTAAAAGATCTCACTAAGTGCCTTGCCAATCATTCAGGGACCAAATTCCTCTAGTTTCTATCTGTTTTTATGTTGTTCAGTATCCTCAAAATGTTATATACTCAATTCAGAGTTTATGTTCTATGTTGCTGGGACTAGAATTTTATATAATCAGCTTTCACTTGAAAAAAAGTTCATACAATTCCACTCTTAACACCAAACAAGTGCTTTTAAGTATTTTAACATAAGAAAAACAACTTGCTTAACTTGATAAAATATATCATATAGAAACTTACAGCAGCATGCATTTAAATGGCAAAATATAAGAAACATTTTCATTAAAGAGTACTTTGTAAAATAAAACAATAGCTAACATAGTCATTTAGTAAGCTATTTGGAGTCAGCCAACAAAAATGTTAAATTTTGTTATTTAAACAGATATAACACCTTAGAAAATATTATGTTTATTACCGAAACAGAGTTTTCCTCTGTTGCCCAGGCTGGAGTACAGTGACACTATCTCACCTCATTGCAACCTCTGTCTCCTGGGTTCAAGCAACCCTCCTGTCTCAGCATTCCAGGTATCTGGAATTATAGGTGCAAACCACCACACCTGGCTAAGAACAAACCAAAAAAGGAGAAGTGTAAGTAAAGGCATCAATGTAACAATTTTTTTTTTTTTTTTTTTTTTTTGCCTACCAGATGGGCAGTATATTTTTGAGAGAGAGATAGTATCTGTCATTGATAAAAGTATGAAGAAATTAGCACATTTATATATTATTAATAGCAGGGTGAAATGTGACATCCTTTGGATGGCAGTTAAGTCAGTTGGTTCATTTATAATCTTAACTTATACATTTTTGTTTTTTTTTAGACAGGGTCTCACTCTGTAGCCTAAGCTGGCCTGCAGTGACACAATCTCAGCTCACTGTAATTTATAAATATTTCAGTAAAGTATAAGATTTCCTATCACATGATGCAGCAATTCCTCTTCTATCAACACGTCCTCTGGGGATGAGAGCAGTCAGAACACTGATTCATCAGGGCAATAAGTTAGAAAGCACCTACCTCTTCATTAGTAGGCACTGTTTACATAGATTACAGCAGAACATACCATACACTCTTTATTTTAATAAAATACAGCTTTAAAAATCAAAATTATTTCATGATATATTAAATAAAAAGTCCCTATGATCAAATAGAAATATTTGAGTCCTATTTTTTGTATAAAACATTCAAGCACAGCACAGCTAAAAATATTCATATTCTCATAATTGCATAAAAATTGATTTGTTAATGGTGCTACTTCTGGAGACAATTGAGAATAAAAAGAGTAAAGAACTTTTCAAACCAATAGAAAATATTATTAAAATAAAAAATAAATTAGAAGCAGCAAAAGAGGGAAGTGTTCACTGCAAAGCTTGCTCTTGTATGCTCTGAGAGGCCACATCATACAACACTGGCTTTATGGAATGTGCTCATTTTTCTGGATAACTTGGTATCTTAGTTTGTTTTCTACTGCTTATAACAGAATACCTGAAACAACAATTTGTAACAAAAAGGAATTTACTTAATACGGTTATGGAGGCTGGAGAAATCCAAGTGTTCTATAGTAGGTAGGCCTATGTAAACCTACCCCCAAAGTCCAAGGAAGCCGAGAGGCTGAAGAAAGAGGCTGACAAATCCAGTTTCTTAAAAATAAATATTTAATAGGAATGTATGAACAGAAGTTATGTTTGTGTCTGAGGCAGCAGAGAGACCAGATGGTGGATCCCCATGCCATTATACCCCCAGACCCAGGGCTTATCTACCATAGGGAATGGATGACTCAGAAGTGATGTGCAGGACAACTGAAGTATAACAATATCAAATGTTTAATCTAAGGGCAAGATTTATGGTAAATATGTGGTCTTACAGAAGGAACAATAAACTGGAAATCTTACAGGCCTTCCTGAAATAGGGGTTTATCAGAAGCAAACACGGCAGGTTAGCATGCAAAGTGGAGTTGCTTTAGCCTTATATCAAGGTTGAGGATTGACATCTGTTGAGGGCCTTCTTGCTATTGTGACTCTGCAGAGTCCTAAGGTGGGGCAGGGCATCACATGGCAAAGGAGCTGAGTGTGCTAACTCAGGTCTCTCTTCTGCTTACACTTTTTATAAAGCCATCAGTCCTAATCCCATGATAAACCATTAGTTTATTAATCCAAAGAGGGCTTTGTTGGGGTCCGGCACATCTGCCGGGGGGCTACCGACCTGCGGGAGTCCCCGAGACCGCCAACGTAGATATCTCATTCAACCTGAGAGAGAGAGTGTGTGGAAGTGAAAGAAAAAAGAAAAGCGGAGTCTGGACGGCTGGCTTAGGCTATGTCCAAGCAGCAATTTTATTTTTGCAATATGTTCCATTATATACTTTTCTGAAGTTAATGTTGTTTATGCCAGATCAACATACTTAAGTTACAGTAAGCAAGTTATGCCCACTAAGTTATGCCCAGTAAGTAAGTTAAGCCCAGTAAGTCAGTTACGCCCAGTAAGTACTTAACAATTGTAAGCAAGTTACAGTTACACCCAGTAAGTTATGGTAAGTAAGTTACAGTTACACCCAGTAAGCTATGGTAAGTTACCAAGTGTAAATACTTAAGTAAATATTTTACAATGAAGGTAACAAGGGTCCAAAGTGAACACAATCAAGCAATAAACCATAAGGAGCCGAAAGTGGACACAATGCCTCCCAAGTCCTCATATCCATAAAGTAATGTCTGTTAATTATTTTGAATAGCATAGTCCCTCTCTCGGTTCCTGCTTTCCCTCAGCTCGACTCCCCCAACCGGGGATCTGTGTCCGGGCTCAAGCTCACTGTACGGCGAGGCCCATTTCCTAGGGGCCTCACACGGGAGTGATCCTCACAGATCCCTCAGGGCCTAATGTATACATGAAGTTAGAGCCCTCATGATCCAATTGTCTCTTAAAGGCTTCACCTCTCAATACTGCCACATAAAGGATTAATATCTACATGAGTTTTGGAGGGGACAAATATTCAAACCATAGCACTTGGGTACTTTTGTGTGAAATAATGAATAGGCATTTGGGGAATAACTACATAAACCAATTAAAGTGCCTGATGGCAACTGAATTTATCCAGGTTAATTTAGGAAAAAGAGTAGATAGCACCTGCTTTTAACTTACTGTTTTCTTAAAATTAGAGACTTTAAGAGACAGCATTTACCCTGGATTCATCTTTTATTAAAATATAAAATTTAGAAAGTTTATCTCATTCTATTAAATCTTGAGCATTGTCGAATGTCCATTCTTTTATCCTGCTGAAGAGAACTGGTTACTATAACAACCACTGCAGCAGTATTACTAACTACAGACACAAAAACCAAACCTGCCTTAAACTGTTGAATGTTTTTGTGTTCACAGCATAATCAGGTAATTTAGAAATTGACAGTAATATAAAAGAGAAAATGAAAGGAACTTGAAAATAGAAAATTAATCCAGGAAGCAAGTGTAAACAAAATAAGGACAGAGGAAATTGACTAAACATCTAGGGTAGCTCCCACCTTCTGCTTCTGGCAACTTAGCTCTCTTGGCTGAGGGACAGCAAGATGCCAATGCTCCCATTGTTTAGAGAAGCAATGTCTCAACCTCATTCCCCAGCTAATATTAGGGCCATGGATGATGTGAGGAGGAAGAACTATTGATGCCAGAAACAAAGTAATGAAGTATTTACATCCAGAAATAGACCCTGATTTCATAATAGACTACTAGGAAAGGTAAGAGCTACTGAATAAAAGGAAGTAAGAATTTTGAAACCTCTATTTGTATTTACTGTAAAACAGAAATAACAGTTTTGTTTTCCTTATCACTATTAAGGTTACAAAATCTTCTTAGAATGTGATTTAAAAGCTATCAAGCTTTATAAACTATAAGTAACATTATCAATAGAATTTAAATAACCAAATATCTACAATTTAATAAACTACTTTTTGTCATAGTATTTTTAACACTGACCTTTCTCCTTTGAATAAGAGAAATGTTTATATTAAATCTGACAACCAAACAATATCCTTTTAATACTCTTTAAATAAATGTAAGCCTCTGGGAATTAAAAAATGAAAATATATAAAAGGTATATCCACATATAGATGAATATAGTGAATTTTGAATAAAAGAGTTTATGACATTAAGTTTATGATTTCTTAAATAACAAATAACCCTTATTTAAACTCTTCTTTGTATATGTATATTTGTAGTCAATCAGAAACCTATTACTTTTCAGAATCTACATTTAAAATGACAAGCTCTTGTTCTTGCTATATATATATATTTCCCGCCACCTAAAAGCGTAGTGACCTAAAATGGTTTAACTCAATTAAGTGGAGCTATTTTAGTAGCTGTGAGAGAGTAACTGTAAAAATGACAATCTCTGATTTTAGCTCAGCTTTTCTGAAACTAACATGTAGTCAAAATAACCTGTTTTAAAGAGAAACAAAAGCTTGTGGGACCATCTTGTCTTCACAGAGTTCATGTACACCACATTTTAAACTCTAACAGTATTTTTATTTTGCTAAGTGATAAACTGCTAAAAATAGAGACTTATAAAGACATATTGTTGGTGAGCTTTAAATACAAAGCTGAATGTATTCCTGTAAACCCTTACCAGATCTTGAAAAAATCCTAAATGATTGTTCAATTTGTTAAAATAGAAAAGAAAAGAGTGATAGAATATGATAGAAAGGGTGTGAGTTTGTAAGCTTAGGAGTAGTGTTGGTTTTGTTTAATCAAGTGATATCTATGATTAGTTTTATGAATCACCTATAATGTTAACAAAGTTAGAATCTATAGAAAACTAGCAGATAACAATGACAATATTGTGTTTCTAGACCTTAGATTTAATGTACCTGTATCCTAACAATATTAAAGAAAATATTCTATATAAACAATCTTTAATTATTCTATAAATAAAGATTTGTTTTATTTTTCCTATTGAACATGATTCAGCCAAAAAATTCTTTCTTCAGAATTTTTCTGTTGTTGTAGTTTATTTAAATATTTCCTAAGGGGGTTTCAAATCTGAATTTTTGATTTCTGCTTTCATTGTAAAATAGATGGAGAGATAAATCTAAACTTACAGAAATTGTGATTTTTAGCTAATTAATAAGATTTGGGCCAAATGCCAGTTGAAAACATGGTACCACTTCAGAGATCATTTAAAAAAAAATTTGATCAGAAAATAAAATACATACGCAAAAGCAGTAGCCACTTTATCAATTGACCATTGTTCATGGAAAAGTCAAACTTCTAGCCTGGCATGCAAAGTGCTCTACCGTTCATCACTGCCTCTCTCTATGTCTTTCTCATTATTTCTCTACCCAATCACTCTTGCAGCCAAATCTCCCTGGTCCATACAAGCTCCACCACTTGTACTTAATTTCTGCTGGGAATATTCTTACTTTTTCATTCACAATTGACGAGCCCTTCTAAGTCTAGCTCAAGTTCCTTCTTCATGAAGTTTGCCTGTCACATCAGTCTTAGATAATCTATCCTTCAATCTGAATCTTAACACACATAGGCAAGTTTAAAATTTTCCCTTGAAGATTTAATAATTTGAGTTTGTAAAACAAACTAATACACTGATTACCAGGAAAAAGAGCATACAAATTTTATTACATGTACACATGTGCACAAGATTCATACAAAATATAAAAACCCAAAGAAAGCAAGATGCCGACACTTTTGTATCATCTTGAGGTTATATAAAGAATAGAGGATTGGATCCTGACAAAGACAGGTTATGGGAAGAAGAGAAGAGGAAAGACCTGCAGAAAAGTCATTCTTTTTAAACAGATAATGGTAACAGTAGAGTGTGTCTAGGTTCTTGCAGTTTTGATCAAAGAATTGAACAAAACATACACAGAAAGCAAGGAAAGAATGAAGCAACAAAAGCAGAGATTTGTTGAAAATGCAAGTACACTCCACAGAGTGAGAGTGGGATGAGCAGGCTTACGAGCCCAGTTACAGAATTTTCTGGGGTTTAAATACCCTCTAGAGGTTTCCACTGGTTACTTGGTATAAACCTTATGTAAACGAAGAGACTAAAGTTACAAAATTATTTTCTTGGTGTACGCCCATGTAAATGAGGAGGATGAAGTAAAGTTACAAAGTCATTTACTCAGGTAAATTACTTCATTTACCTTATGTAAATGAAGAGAATGTTTCTGTTCATAGCTGACTTCGATTTGATTTAGTTCTAGGAAATCCTTAGGTTCCCTGCCTCCAGGCCCTATTCTCCTCCCTAAATAAGATATAGATGAAATTTCACAGGTAGTAGCTCTCAGAAGGAATAGATGGTAGCCAGTAGTAAATGTTTCTGTCAGACCTTTAAAAGTTTCTAGATATGTAGAAGGGGGACTTCAGAGAAAGTCTGTTTGCATCTGTTGTTTACTTTACTATTTCCTCTACAGATGCAAATCTCCCTTCAAAAGACAGCTTTTTAGTTATTCTTGTACTTTCAGCTCCTCTGAATAGCCATCTTGAAATATGTTTAAAAAGTATGTTTTGAGATAAAAGTTTCAGTTTCCTTTACACAGCCAATGTCCACTGTTCAGTTGGCACATATTAAAGCCTGCTGTGTAGGCTTTGTCACTTTTATGAATATCCCCACTCTTTAACTGCATTGTAATGTACTATGGTGATACAGAGGAGAGTGGAGTCTAATTAACTTTTGCAGTTCCACAGGAATTGCAGATTTTTGCACACAATTATAGCCATAATAACAGCTACATTTATGAAACAGATATTATATTTACTGTGGAGAAAAGATAGAGAACTGAGTGTAAATCCAATTTTCACCATTTATTAGTGTTGAAGCTATCATCAAGTTAGTCATTATATGGAAGGCTTCACAAATGTGATCCAATTTAATCTTCAACATAATCTTGCACAAGTTCTATTACTAGCTCAATTTTAAAATAGAGAAAAGTGAAGACTAGAAAGTTTTACCTAATGTCAAAAGACAAAATTGCAACAAATTTAGAGATCTAATTGGTTTTTACTTGCAGTTCTAGAATTGGGCAGCATTTTAAACTATAAAATAGAATGAGTGCTCCACTGGTCATGGCAGAACAGTTGGTTTTTGTAAGATGGGAAGAAGGAAACAGAATGGAGCAAATTGGATTGGTTAACATTAGGTTACTTTAGGCTACTTTTCTTGTAAGGGTTAGAGCAGAGAGAATTTCCTTATTATGCTAACTCAAGTTGACTGTGCGTTTTCTAATTGGTTGCTTTGAATCTCCTGTTTTCAGGGAAAACAAGTCTGTTTACTGATAGCAGTTTTCTTAAAGTTTCATTAGATTATGTAGAATTTTGCATAAGTAAACCCTACATAGTTTGGTCTGGTCTATTGGTGCCTAGTGCAGGACCTGAGTTGAAAACAATGGCCTCCCAATAAAATGTGTTTCACACTAAGGATAGTGACTAGTAAATAAAATAAAGAGTCCAGGATTTCCCTGACTGAGAACACAAGCCCTGGTATTAGTCAGAGAGAATTGTAAACTTGCCCCCAAAAGACTGCTGAGTGTATAAGTACCTAGCCTTACACCTGCAAGCAAAACAGATTTGAGGGTTATTTGGGGGCTAACAACAGTAGTGGGACCTTCATAATTACAGTAAGAACCAGGCACCTGGATCCAAGATGGCCAATCAATAACAGCTCGGGATTGCAGCTCTCAGTCAAAGTGCAGAGAACCAGAGGACGCCACACTTTCAGACAAATTGTGGTCACTCACGGAGCAGAAGATCTCCAGTGGAGGAACCACACGGGTCGCCAGCGCGACTCTTGTGGCCAGTGCAGTGGTTTCGCTGGCACCTCGGCGCAGCTCTTGGAGCAGAGTAAACAGGTCTGGCTCCCCTTCTGACCGAAGTTTGGAGGACCCACACGGGTCCCCAGCATGACTCCTGAGACCAACGCTGTGGCTGTGACAGCACCTCAGCACGGCAGCTCTCGGCACAGAGTAAATGAGACTGGTTCCCCTTCTGACCAAGGTTTGGAGCCCAGGGAAGGCAGAGTCGCCTATTACGGACACAAGAAGGAAGCCAGACAGGAGAATCCTGGGCAGAAAAGCACCATCAGTCTTAACGCTACTGTTCTGGCCCTGGAAGCTAACAACTTGGACGTCCAATCAAGAGACCTAATCTGTAAGTTGGTAATTTCAAAGGCGACTGGAGGATAAATTTACAATGATGGGAAGAAACCATTGTAAAAAGGCTGAGAATTCTCAAAATCAGAACGCCTCTCCCTTTAAAGATGATCACAGTTCCACATCAACAATGGAACAAGGCTTGATGGAGAACGAGTGCATCCCAATGACAGAATCACTCTTCAGGGAATGGATAATAAGAAACTTCTGTGAGTTAAAAGAACATGTTGTAGCCCAACGTAAAGAAACTAGAAACTTTGAAAAAAGGTTTGATGAAATCCTATTGAGAATAGACAACTTACAGAGGAATATAAGTGAATTAATGAAACTGAAGAATACAATACAGCAACTCCGAGAAGTATGCACAGGTTTAAACACTCAAATTGTTCAAGCAGAAGAAAGGATAACAGAGGTCAAAGTCCAACTTAATGAAAGAAAACAAGAAGACAAGATTAGAGATAAAAGGATAAAAAGGAATGAGCAAAGTCTCCAAGAAATGTGGGACTATGTGAAAAGACCAAATTTACGTTTGATAGGTGTACGTGAATGTGACGGAGAGAATGAATCCAAGCTGGAAAATACCCTTCAGGATATTATTCAGGAAAATTTTCCTGAACTAGCAAAGCAGGTCAATATTCAAAACCAGGTAATAGAGAGAACACCACAAAGATATTCCTCAAAAAGAGTAACCCCAAGGCACATAATCATTAGATTCACCAGGGTTGAAATGAAGGAGAAAATACTAAGGGCAGCCAGAGAGAAAGGTCAGGTTATTCACAAAGGGAAGCCTATCAGACTTACAGCAGATCTCTCAGCAGAAACTCTACAAGCCAGAAGAGAGTGGGGGCCAATATTCAACATCCTCAAAGAACAGAACCTTCAGCCCAGAATTTCATATCCAGCCAAACTAAACTTCATAACTGAAGGAAAAATAAAATCTTTTATGAACAAGCAAGTACTCAGAGATTTTATTACCACTAGGCCTGCTTTACAAGAGCTTCTGAAAGAAGCATTCTACACAGAAAGAAGCAACCGGTATTAGCCTTACTAAAAATAAACCAAAAAGTAAAGAGCACCAACATAAAGAAGAATTTTCATCAACGAATGGATCAAACAGCCAGTTAACATCAAATGGCAGTAACCCTAAATTTAAATCGACTAAATCCCCCAGTCAAAAGACACAGCCAAAATCCAATGGCATGTTATATCCAGACCTGTTTCACATGCAAGGATACACAAAGACTCAAAACAAAGGAATGGAGAAAGATTTACCAACCAAATGGAGAGCAAAAATAAATAAATAAATAAAAAGCAGGAGTTGCAATTCTCGTAGCAGATAAAATCGATTTTAAAGCAACAAAGATATAGTGGTAAAAGGATCAATACAACAACAAGAGCTAATGATCCTAACACCCAGATACATAGAGACTTAGATTCAACGAGACAGAAAATTAATAAGGATATCAAGGACTCGAACTCAGATCCGGAACAAGTAAACCTAATAAATATTTATAGAGCTCTCCACTTCAAATACACAAAATATACATTCTTGTCAATACCACATCACACGTACTCATAGGTTTAAATGAAACATTGATTGGCCATTATTAATACCTTTTTTTTTTTCAGAATAAAGCAATATTTCCATTCACCCTCCCTCTCTCTCTTCCTCTTTCTTTCTCTCCTTTACTCATTTTTTTTTACTTTCCTTCTCTCAAAAAAAGAAATCAACTTGTAAACCTCTAGATCCAGGTCGGCAATGTCTCTCTCATTGCTTGAAATCCTTCCTTCCCTTCCCTCCCACCCCCGCCTTCCTCCCTTCCTTCCTTCCTTCATCCCTTCCTTCCTCCCTTTCTTCCTCCTTCCCTCCCTAAAAAAAAAAAAAAAAGAAAAAAGAACCAGGCACCTTAGTTCAAAGAAATTTTTAACACTAACAGAGGGAACTGTTAAAGGACTACTTCCTACTTGATCTACAGACAGCAAAGCTGAAAGCCAACCTCCCTCCCCTACATTGATGAACTAGGTATTATTGGTTAAATTCACTCACAAGGTTCCCCCAAATAAGGAAGGACATTCCTGAGCAGGTCTGACAGTCAGCTAACCATTGTTACATGGAGCATTTGTCTTCAACTGGAATTGGGGTTTGAAGTTGAAGTGGGTTTCCAATTAACCATTCAAAATTAAGGCAGAAAGTGTAAAGAATGAACAAGGAAAAATTTGATACACTTTTGCTTTATAATAGGTTTGACCTTTTTAAGGTTGAATTTTGTGACAGGCTATGCCACAAGAAAATCTGGAGGAAATAAAACTGGAGAGTTCTAAAAATATAAAGTATATACATTGTTCATTTAAAAAAGCTTGAGCCTTAATTCAGCTAGGATGACGTAAACACAAACAATTGCCTCTGAATTATCAGGCCAGCCTCCCTAAGCTATGCAAACAGGGAGTCTCTATCCACCCCTCTTATTCTCCTCACAATTTCACTCCTCAGGGCAAGCACTTTCAGCTCTGTTTTGTCCTAACTTTTCAGCAAGTGTTAAGTTGAGAGTCATTGATTACTTTCCTCCAGGGCAAAGCCAGCACTCCCTTCTAAGTGTTTATACATGTTAATGTCTCATTTGCACAGAAGTGGCCAGCCATTGAGTTACACAGCCCAGACAAAAACTAAGACCTGGTTTAAATCCTAGCTCTGCTGGTAACCAGTTGAATGGTCTTGATTAAATCAGTCATTCTTTAAAAAAAAAAAAGTTATAAGAAAATAACATTTCTAAGTGAATCAAACCATGAACACAATCCCTTTAAAGGTTGTTTTCCTCCATTATATCAGGTTGTTACATAACTAAAATTAACCAACTTGAATCTGATTGTTTTAAATCAGACTATAAATAAAACAAACAAAAATAAACAGAAGGAGGAAAAAAGATCACCTAGGATACAGTGTTAAACCACTTTCACAGTTCAGCTTGAGTTGTGGCTCTTGGAGAATGAGGCAAACCATCTAACTTTTTCATTCATTTTGTTTGTTAAATCACAGTCATTCTTAATCTCAGTTTTCCAATTTGTGAAATAAAACTCTTATACTAGACTACAGCCAAGCATTTAACTCTTTAATTTTATACCTATAAATCTAACTGTTGCATGTAGCTTCCATAATAGTACTCTCCTCCTTATCTTCTTTTCCTTTCTGGCATTAATTTATTTTTCTTTACTGCCTATTAGCTACTAGTATCCCTGAGGTCATTTTCAAGTCTTCTTTATTTTTTCACTGCTTTTACTCCTATTCTTTTTCCTTCTACATTCACTCATTCACAGGATTTCAACTATCAATTATTTGAGACTGAATACTAAATTTTCAGTTTTTCATTTCATAACCATGAGGCCATATAATTTTTCCAAGTCATTTATTTTAGCACTAAAGATCACAGACTCTTCCCACAAAGCATTGTCTTATCCTCCAAGTTCCTAAATTGATTCTCAATTTAGACTCCTTCAACCCTTTTGCAGTTAATTCACAGCTAAGTCTTACTATTCTCTCTACAAACTTTCCTTGTGAGATTTAAAACCGCTTTTATCAACAAGTCAACTATTAGGACTCAGAACTGAGGCCCCTATACCTATGTCAGCAAGACTTAGCTGCTTGTTCAAGGGAATATTTGCCCGGGAACGTAAGACTATGTATAACCCAGCAGACAACTTTACAGTTTGTTTCAGGAAGAAACAAATTGCTTCATAGGAGATATGAATTTCTTTTTTTTTTTTTTAGACTGAATCAACCCAGGCTGGTGTACAGTGGCATGATGTCGGCTCACTGCAACCTCTGCCTCCCAGGTTCAAGCGATTCTCTTGCCTCAGCCTCCCAAGTAGCTGAGACTACAGGTATGTGCCACCATGCCCAGCTTATTTTTGTATTTTTAGTAGAGATGGGATTTTGCCACATTCACCAGGCTGGTCTCAAACTCCTGACCTCAAGTGATCCACCCACCTTGGCCTCCCAAAGTACTGAAACTACTGCATCCAGCCAGATATGAGATTTTAATATCCAGTAAGAACATACTAATGTATATGACTATCAGCCCTATCTCTCTACTCTTCACATGGTTGCTAATTTTTTTGTTTTAAGAGTTTGGCCATGTACACACACTCCAGAATCTATGCGGAGTTTTTATTTAACCTGCAGAGCCAAATTACTAATACATACAGTTAACGCTCTTCTCATCAACCATCCCACCTTAACTGTTAGGTAATCGATTTTAAGCTGCTTTTCTCATTATTGTCTTACATGTATGAGAATTCTTTCCCATAGGCACTTAATTTCCAGCATTTAATCATCAACCTCTAACTTTCTGCTTTTACCAGGGGGTCTGACTATAAACACTAATCCATATTTAACGTATTCTTTGCATCTTGCCTCAATGGTTCTCATTTTTCAAGGAAGCATCTAGCCATAATAATTGGTCAACTTAATTTAAATCACTCTTTTCATTAGTCTTCCCAAAGTTTATTTATTTGTACTTAAAGATTCTTCGTGAAAATATCTTTCAGGTTTTAATCTTTGTTCCCTCTCTATGGGAGAGTAAGTTCCCCTCATCAAACATTCCATCCTCTGCCTCACATATCCCTGCCTCTTTACAGTTAGATAGACCCATGTGAATAGTTCTGGCTGGAAAGTAAGTGAAATGTGTCACTTCTGAGCAAAAGTATAGAAGAGTAGGAGCTCAACTCGCCAGTTGTCTCTTCCACTATAAGGCTTCCTGTGCCAGATGGCACAGCTACAAGATGGTAGAGACTCTACTGGTGTGGGCACCCAATTGATGCTATACAGCAAATCTTCAGTGTGGCCTATGCTGGACGCATAGTGAGAGCAAAAGCAAACCTTTATGTGTTAAAGTGCTGAGATTATAAATAATAGAGTCTTCAAAGTTAATTAGTCAAGTGACTTGTTTTTTTCAATTGATTTCACAGTTTTCTCCTCAGTATATGATATAGTCTCTATACAAACCTAGTCAGTCAATGCTTTTGTCTATATTGTTTTGTATATATTTTTCACTCAACATAATTGACCCCAGAATTTTATTGCAATAGAAACAAAATCAATAATGTTCTATAACTCTTCTTTATATCATTCTAAGTATTGAATTTCAGATATTTTAAAAATCTGTTATAAAGATTTTGAAGAAGATAGTTTTCTGGTATATCTGTCAGGGATTAATCAGGGAAGCTCAGATCTGAGGAGTTATAAGATAAGGGATTTATTATAAAAATTAGGCTTTTCACAATTGAAGGAGGCAATGGATAAGGGCAGGACTGAAAGAGGGAGTAGAAGAATCAGAGGAGACACACATCAGTCAATGTAAAATTCAGCAAGTGCAGGCACTGAGGTGGAACTACAAATGGTAAGCTGGTGGAGAAGTCCTTAAGAAACAGTTGACTCTATGGGTCTTCAACCAGGTGTCTAGTGAGGGACTTGGGGCCACTCTGGGTTAGCAGGATCAGCAATTGTGTCGGAGCTGAACATGGAGTGGGAGAGAGTGAGGTCACCACAGGTAATAATAGAGACCTTCAGAGAGTAAGGATTACTACTTCATTTCCACCTCCCAAACTTTGTGCAATTTCCCATTTAGCTCAGGTAATCCAAAACTATATAAAGGAAGGGATTTGATAAGGAGAAGTGGGCTGGGTCTGTCAAATGAGAGAAGTTTAAGTGAAAGTAGACAGCCTGAAAGAAAAGGGTAGAGGGTTAGAGACTGCCATAAATTCTGTACTGCTTCTCCGTAAATGAGTGGAGACTATCTCCTCTTCAGCTGAATCTGAATTGGCTTTGAATTGTGCTTTGGTTGTCAGCAGGAGTGAAGTTTTGTCTATTTACACAATGTTGCCTTTTCCTGCACCAAACCACATTCAACAGAAACACCACAAGGATACTACAGATTATATATACCAGAATATACTTAATAAAATCAAAGCAAATTACAGATTGAAAAAAACCATGATAATCATTTAATAAAACCAGGACATACATGTGCATAGTCTTTCATTAACTGTACCATTATTCTTTTTTGTCTCCTCTTTATACCCATACTTATTAGATTTTTTTCATGAAAAGCAATTTTACACTGAAGCTAACTGCAAATGTTTCTAAGAAAAATTTAGAGCAGGCCGGGCGTGGTGGCTCAAGCCTGTAATCCCAGCACTTTGGGAGGCTGAGACGGGTGGATCACGAGGTCGAGAGATTGAGACCATCCTGGTCAACATGGTGAAACACCGTCTCTACTAAAAATACAAAAAATTAGCTGGGCATGGTGGCGCGTGCCTGTAATCCCAGCTACTCGGGAGGCTGAGGCAGGAGAATTGCCAGAACCCAGGAGGCGGAGGTTGAGGTAAGCCAAGTTTGCGCCATTGCACTCCAGCCTGGGTAACAAGAGCGAAACTCCGTCTCAAAAAAAAAAAAAGAAAAATTTAGAGCAATAACTGTGGATGGCAAAAGCTTGTATATTTACTGTCATCTATCATTTGATAATATTTTACATATAATTTACCAAATAATCTAATCCTTTAATATCTCAAGATGAGAAACATTCTGTGAGGTTTCTCAGAAGCCCAACTGGAAAATCCAAAAGTTAATTTTAGACCCAAAAGACTTAATTTAAGATATTAATCTTGGAGAAACCTGCCAAAAATGTCAAAAGGTTTAAAACACTTGATCAAAACAGAATCACAGCTCATTGTAAAATAACAACTATTTAACCAGAGCAATAATCAAAAGACTTACACAAAAACCTTAACCTTTAAAAGCTCAGTTTTCCCAAATAATTAAAAAATCTAAATAGGACAATACATGAATTATCTTGATAAAATGTAAAATCTTTGTTTTTTAGGCCAGTTACCAAAAAAGTCAAGAAAAACTTCCTGTGTCATGATGACGTCTCCTTATGTGAAGCCCATTTGGATAACCTGGAAGTCAAAAATGATGAAAAGGATACTTGAATTTAGGCATGGGAAGAGCATGTTCAGGGTTATGAGTACATGTTATATTTTAGAGGAATGTAAACAAGAGAACTAGTACCTTGAACTGGGAGATATATGGCTCTTACTAACAGGTTGGGACATTTCCTGGTTACACTGACCAATTTAGACATACCAAGCAAAGCCAAGTGCACAGAATAAAGTTACATGTAAGAAAAACATTGCTTTTCTAGACAGTCAAGATAAACATTTCAGCATCAAGCTATGACAGCAAAGTTAGAACCAGAGAAAAAAGACACTGGGATTGACAAAAAGGCTGAAGAGAAGAGTTATCATCCCAGTCAAACAAAAATAAAAATGTATCATTTTAAGAGGAGAAAGAACAGAAGGCAATGATGTATGACTGGAAATCACATGCAGCAAGGTACAGCAAAAAATGAACTTCTGAGATATATATCTGAGAAGTTTCAAAAACCAACAGATTATAAAATTTAAAAAATGTAATTTTTAATTGAAATATAATTTTATTAAGAGCCAATCAATAATTTAAGAAAACTTTGTTGTCCTAACATAAGGAACCAA
Source organism: Callithrix jacchus (assembly GCF_049354715.1). NCBI lineage: Eukaryota > Metazoa > Chordata > Mammalia > Primates > Cebidae > Callithrix > Callithrix jacchus. Next base: position 75,451,198 of record NC_133507.1, read on the forward strand.
AAGTTTTAGTTTTGTATTAGTGTATTTTTTTATATCAATGTTCATTCTTTTTAGGACGAGGGGAAGAGCAAGATGGCAGAATAGAAGGCTCCATTGACTGTTCCTTCCACAAGGACACCAACTTAACAGCAATCTACACACCTAAAAACCACCTTTATAAGAAACAAATTCAGGTGAACACTCACAGTACCCGGTTTTAACTTCATGCCACTGAAAGGGTAGAAAAACCAAGTCTGGACTCACTGATGTGACTGCTCCCCCATCCCATCAGCTGCAGGGCCATGCAGAGAGCAATTCTGTGCACTGAGGACAGGGAGAGTACAGCAATTGTGAGGCATTAAACACAGTTTTGCCCTGTTATAGCAGAAAATAAAACCAGATCAAATTCAGTTGGTGTCCAACCATGAAGGGAACATTTAAGCTAGCCTTAGCCAGAGGGGAATCCCTGATCCCAGCATCTGAACTTGAGTTCCCACAGCCTCACCAGCATGGGCTAACGTGCTCTTGGGCTCCAAATACACTTGAAAGGCAGTCTAGGCCACAAGGGCTGTACCTTCTAAGGGAGTCCTAGTGCTGACCTGTGCCCAGAGACAGTGGCCTAAAGGACTCACTGAGACAGCAGCTGTGGCAGGTGAGGGAGTGCTGGCCTTACCTTTTGCTTAACCCCAAGCTGCAGAGCTTGTGGCTCCAAGAGAGACTCCTCCCTTCTGTTCAAGGAGAGAAGAAAGAAGAGTGGGGAGGACTTTGTCTGGCATGTTGGATACCAGCTCAGCCACATCTGGAGAGGGCACTGGTCAGAGCTGTGAGGCCTCCATTCCAGACCCTACCACCTGGACAACAAGTCTAGATATACCTTGGGCCAGGAGGGAACCCACTTCCTTGAAGGCAAGGACCCAGTTCTCACAGGATTAATCACCTGCAAACACAAGAGCCCTTGGATCCTGAATAACTAGATGTGATACCCAAGTACTATATCAAAGGTGTTGGGTGAGACTAAGCACATTCCCAGATGTGGTGAATACTGGATGATACTCCTTCAGCTCCTTCAGAAAAGGAGAAGGAAAAGTAAAGGGACTTTGTCTTGCACCTTAAATACTAGCTTGGCCCCTAAGGTGCAGCTTAGATACCAGCTTGGGGCCATGAGCGGTAGAGCATCAAACAGGCTCTTGGGGTCCGCAGTTCCAGGACTTGGCTCTTGAACAGCATTTCTTGACCTTCCTTGGGCTAGAGGAGAGTCCACTGCCCTAAAGGATGAGTGCTAGGCTAGGCACCATTCACCACAAGCTGACTGATGAGTCCTTGTGCCTTAAAGGAACATCAGCCGTAGTCTGGCAGTACTCCCCTTGGGCCTAAGGTGGTGGTGGTGGCCACAGGTTAAAGCTCCCTTGCCTTTGGAAAGGGGAGAAAGGAGTGGGAAGGACTAGGTCTTGTGAGTTGAGTGCCAGCCCAGCTGCTGTAAAATACAATACCATGTAGACTTCTAAGGATTTTGACTCTAGTCCCTGGCTCCCAGATAGCACCTCTTGACCTAACCTGGGGCCTGGGAAAACTTGTCTCCCTGAAAAGAAGGACACAGGCATGACTAGTTTTGCCATCTGCAGACTATAGAGCTTCAGAGCCCTGAGTGAACATAGGCAGTAGTCAGGGAGTGGTTACAGTAGGTCTTAGGTGAGACCCAGTGCAGCCCTAGTGCTGGTGACCATAGGAGTGCTTCTGCCACTCCACTCCAGCTCCAGGTAGCACAGAACAGAAGGAGAGAGCCTCTGTCTGTTTGGGAGAAAGCAAGGGAAGAAAACAAGAGTCTCTACCTGATAATTCAGAGAATTCTTCAGGATCTTGTCCAAGACCATCAAGGTAGTACCTCTATGAGTCTGTAAGAATCACAGTATTACTGGGTTTAGGGTACTCCCTAAAGCAGATACAACTTATATCACAATACCCAAGTCCTCTTGAATATCTAAAAAGCCTTCCAAAGAAGGATGGGTACAAAATAGGCCCAGACTGTGAAAACTGCAATAAACTTAACTCTTCAATGCTCAGAAACAGAAGAAAATCTACACATATCAAGACCATTCAGGAAAACATGACCTCACCAAATGAATTAAGGCACCAGGGACGAATCCCAGAGAAACAGAGATGTGTCACCTTTCAGAAAGAGAATTCAAAATAGTTGTTTTGAGGAAACTCAAAGAAATTCAAGACAGCACAGGGAAGGAATTCAGAATTCTATTAGATAAATTTAACAAAGAGGTTGAAATAATTTAAAAGAATCAAGCAGAAACTCTGGAGCTGAAAAATACAATTGGCATACTGAAGAATGCATCAGAGTCTTTTAATAGTAAAATCATCCAAGCAGAAGAAAGAATTAGTAAACTTGAAGAAAGGCTATTTGAAAATACATAGAACAGGAAAAAAACAAAGCAATAAAAAACAATGAAGCATGCCTATAAGATCTAGAAAATAGCCTGAAAAAGGCAAATCTAGTTATTGCCCTAAAAGAGGTGGTAGAGAAATTGGGGTAGAAAGTTTATTCAAAGGGAAAATAATACAGAATTTTCCAAACCTAGAGAAAGGTATCAACAATCAAATATAAGAAGGTTATGGAGCACCAAGCAGATCTATCCAAAAGACGACTACCTCAAGGCTTTTAATATTCAAACTCCCAGAGGTCAAGGATAAATAAAGAATTCGAAAGCAGCAAGAGAAAAGAAACAAATTATATACTATGGAGCTTCAATATATCTGGCAGTGGACTTTTCAGTGGAAACCTTACATACCAAGAGAGAACTGTGTGACATATTTAAAGTGCTGAAAGACCCTGTAATCCCTGCACTTTGAAAGGCTGAGGTGGGTGGGTCACCTGAGCTCAGCAGTTAGAGACCAGCCTGGGCAACATGGTGAAACCCTGTCTCTACAAAAAATATAAAAATTATCTGGGTGTGGGGGCACATACCTGTAGTCTCGCTACATGAGAGGCAGAGGCAGGAGAATTGCTCAAGTCTAGGAGGTACTGGTTGCAGAGAGACATGACTGTGTCACTGCATTCTAGCCTAGGCAACAGGAGTGACTCCCTGTCTCAAAATACCTACAGTGAACTCATTTTTGACAAAGGTGGCAAAAACATACACTAGGGAAAAGACAGTCTCTGCAATAAATGCTGCTGAGAAAACTGGATATCCATATGCAAAAGAATAAAACTATCTCTCACCATATACAAAAATCAAATTGAAATGGATAAAGGACTTAAATATCAGACCTCAAACTATGAAACTACTAAAAGAAAACATTGAGGAAACTCTCTAGGACATTGTAGAAAACATTAAGGAAATTCTCTAGGACATTGGTCTGAATAAAAAATTCTTGAGTAATACCTCATAAGCACAGGCATTCAATGCAAAAATAGACAAATGAAATCACATCAAGTTAAAAAGCTTCTGCACAGCAAAAGAAACAGCCAATAAAGTGAAGAGAAAACCACAGAATTGGAGAAAATATGTGCAAACTACCTGTGTGATAAGGATTAATCATCAGAATATATAACAGGCTCAAACAACTGTGTAAGAAAAAAGCTAATAATCTGATTTTAAAATAAGCTAAAAATTTGAATAGACATTTTTCAAAAGAAGACATACAAATGACAATCAGGCATATGAAAAGATGCTCAACATCAGTGCCCATCAGATAAATCAAATCTACAATGAGATATATCACCCTAGTTAAAATGACGTACATCCAAAAGACAGGCAATAACAAATGCTGACGAGGATGTGGGGAAAAGGGAACTGTATAGTAAGCTGTTAATGAAAATGTAAATTAGTACAACCACTATCAAGAACAGCTTAGAGGTTCCCCACAAAAACTAAAAATGGTACTATCATATGATCCAGCAATTCCACTCTGGGTACAAACCCAAAAGAAAAGAAATCTGTGTATCAAAGAAATATCTGCATTCCCATGTTTGTTGCAGCACTGTTCATAACAGCTAAGATTTGGAAGCAACCTCAGTGTACATCAACAGATGAATGGATTTTTTAAAATGTGGTACTTATACATAATGGAGTACTATTCAACAATAAAAAAGAATGAGGTCCTGTTATTTACAACAACATAAATGGAACTGGAGATCATTGTGTTAAGTGAAATAAGCCAGGTGCAGAAAGACAAACAGCCCATGTTCTCACTTATTTGTGGGATCTAAAAATCAAAACAATTGAATTATGGAGATAGAGAGTAGAAGAATGGTTATCAGAGGCTGAGAAGGCTAGTTGGAGTGGGAAAGGATAGGTTGGGATAATTAATGGGTATGAAAACAAAATAATTAGAATGAATAAGACCTGGTATTTGATAGCACAACAAGGGGACTACAGTCAAAAATAATTTATTACATATTTTAACATAACAGTATAATTGAGTTGTTTGTAACACAAATGATATATACTTAGGGGATACCCCATTTTCCATGATGTGGTCATTATATACGCCATGTCCATGCCAAAATCTAATGTACCCCATAAATATATATACCTACTATGTACCCACAAAAATTAAAAACTAAAAAAAAAACTCTTTAAAGAATGAAAACAGAGAAAGAAATTACATTGAACAATTAGGAGGTCACTTGAAACCTTCAAGATTTCAAATTCATAGAGTGAGAAATTTCATTTCAAGGAGTATGTAACCTACTAACCACAGCAAAAAATCTCTTTAAAAATGACTTTGGAATTCAACATAAGTAGATTTTTCATGTTCCAGCTTCCTTGTGATTCCTGGCTGGTGGGAAATGGACAATTCTTTAAATTCCCCAGTTAGAATTCTGGGCCACTTTAAAAAAAGAAGGGATTATTTAAACCAGGGAAATAAGCCCATTTAAATGCATAAGAATAATGACATCATTTGAGTGCTATCATTTGTCAGAAAATGCTTTCCAAATATGATCTCATTTAATCTCTTCCAAATGATGTAGAGTAGGCAGTATATATTAATCCCATTTTGTAGATGAGGACTATGATTCACAAGGGTTAAATGAAACTACTCACATCTACATTGCAGGAATTAGGGTGTCCAAGTTTTAAATCCAGACAAAATTCTGGCCTCCATATCCTTTTATTTATAATTTAATGTTTTTAAACTGTATTTACTATTTTTTTAAAGTTTTACAATCACATGGTTAAAATTGCAAGTGTCAACAATGTTAGCAGATTTTTATTTCCAATTTATACTGAGTAATTTATTTTTTAAGTTCTGGGATACATGTGCATATTGTGCAGGTTTGTTACATAGGTCTTCATGTGACATGGTGGTTTGCTGCACCCATCAACCCATCATCTAGGTTTTAAACCCCACATGCATTAGGTATTTATCCTAATAATGTTAGATTTTTATGTATTCTAAAAGAAAAAAACTGCATAAATAATCAAATATATATATGTGCATATATAATCTCTCCATTCTTAACAAAGTATCATATAATATATATTCCTCTATAATTTGCTTTTGCAACTAATTTTCAATATAAGCTTAGGAAAAATCTCTTTTTATTTTATGACTATCTAATCTTCCATAATATGACTATATCACAATTTGTTAGCCATCTACTATTGATGGGCATTTAGATTAATTGGAAATAGATTATTAATTTAGAAATTAATAATTTAGATCATTCCAAATCATATACTATCATAACCAATGCTCTAATAGCCTTGTACTTACCCCACCCTGCATTTCTCTCAAACCCTTCCAATTTATTCATTTCTCCATACTATCTCTCTCAGGGACTCAAATAATTACTCTTGGCAATTGTAACTCTGAGATAATTTTTTGAAGACAAAAGAGCATTTTGAAACATCAGTTTCTCACTGTGATATTTTCCATTAGGCAAAGTGTTCTAAACCTGAATGTTCAGCTCAGAGCGATTCTTAAATTGATGACTTGAATAGGGTCTGATGTTAGAAAGAAGGGTGAACATGTGTGAGGATGATTAAAATGGCAATCAAGAACAGCCTTCAAGAGTCTTGTTATTTTATAATGAATCTCTTGATGTTTTAGAACTACTGCAGCATTCCTCTTTAGAAACTAACATCCCACAAATATATATACAAGCACATGTTTTGCCGTCTAATTCTCTCACTAAACATTTGTCTGATGCCTAGTCATAGTTGAGAGCTCAAGAAACTACTGGTTATGTGTTTGTTTTTTTTTTTTTTCTCACCCACTTTACTTATTTGGAGAGACAACTCACAAAACCAAACAACTTTAGCAAATTCATTTTATTTCAAGCTTTTTGAAGGATACTTGTTATATAAATCCACAGAAATGTTATAAATGGTACTGTTCATTATTGACAAGACCTTTGGAAATTTGAATACTTCTAGGAAGATATTTATTAACTGTACCTGTTGTGCTCTGAACATTTGCTCCTCCTGACTTTTTTTTTCTGATTATGCAAATTCTATTCCAAAGCAATCTTATCTCACTTCATTAAAAAGAATAAGCATTATTAAAGTTCTTTAAGGGCAGGTGAGTAGCGTGAAGCCTTTGTATATTAAAAGTCAAAGGCTTAGAAGATATTTAATAAATGTTATCACCATAATGATAAAATGACATTTACCCAAAGATAAGTGGGAATTAAGACACAGGAGCCTTTAGCCTCAGATTTCCCATCTTCTTTTAATACCTGATGATTGTCAGTTGAGCAGTCTAAATTTTTTACTCAAACTACCAGTAAGAAAATGTTCATTGTTGTATATTTTGGTTTAGAGATTTTCATGACATACAAATGGTAAAACAAAAATATCTGTCACATAGACTAATTTGCATCTAGCTATTGACTTCAGTTTAATGATTATGAAGATATTAACTGAGTGAAGCTATCATCTAAGGAATAAAAGAGCAGAAGCTATTTCTAAAGTATAAGTGAACATGAAAAAACTTAATTTTTTTATGCAAGAAAGCAGTATTACTCAGCTGTAAATTGATCAAGTCTTGACTATGGGTAGACTTTGTACCAGCTATCTCTGTCTAATAGAAGACATATATATAAACAAATGAATGTAATAGAATACTATTGGTGTTATAATATTAAAATAATTAACAACTGGAATGACCAATATACATTTTATTTCATCTGCCAAAGTTCATAGGTTGATGGTAGCTGCTAGAGCATGATTTAGAAGGATTTGAAAAGGTATCTACAACAGAATCAACTGGTGATGACTGCCATTGTTCTGGGATGGAGAGGGTCAGTCTGCCTGTTGTCTATTTGCTCTCTCTGCTGTGTGGTGTAGAACAGGTGCACAATAAGGAGACAGAGGTTTTCAAAGGATCATTGACATTTGTGAAGAGCCTTGAAACTGGACCTAAATATGAAGAAGGTGAGTGGTAATGAGCGGTCAAAGCAGAAGGGAAAGTATGAAGAAAGGCACAGGTCATAAAGTAACCTAAGTGTTGTGCTCAGCACTTCTGTAAGTGTGAAATTGGTTGGAGAGGAAGTAGGATGGGTGCCAGGCTAGAGCTCCACAGGCATTAATCTCAGGAGCTGCAAAATAATCCTGTTGTTCTGGAAACCTGTATCAGAATTACCTAAAGTGCTTGTTAGGGCAACCAAATTAAAGTATCTTGATGTGGGGCTAAGAATCTGCATTTTTAACAGGCTCTCCAGGTGATTCTTAAGCACACTAAACATTGAGAGCCCACAGTCAAAGACCATTATAGCAGGAAGATAAAACTTTTCAGGAAGCTTTCATGCTGAGCAGTAAACTCATGCTGTTTACAAATATGTCCCACTCTAGAAGTGGGTCAAGCTGGTGTTCATTTTAACATCCACATGCAAAGCCTCCCAGAATCCCCTTTGCAGGCCAAGCTGCTATTACACTTTTAGCTCATGAATTTTAGTCAGGAAGAACCCTCAGCTCAGTGTGCAAATTATAACACCAGAATTCAATTGTAATTGAAAATATATACTCAATTTAATTTGAGCACTTTTTAGTAAATCGGATCAAAGGGAGATCTTTCATCCGAGAGTCAGAAACACATTTTTAGCTGTAAAGATAAAAAGATTTAGAAAGAGAATAATATACTTTATTGTCATGACGGTCCAGATTACAGCAAGGTATGCAAGAATTATCTACTCTCAGCTGCAGGCTTTTCCTAGTTCACTATAGAAAACAAAGAAAAAATGCTACTGCTATTTAATGGAACCCCTTAGTTCACTAAATGAATCCTTCCTATCATTAAGTAGACCACAACTAATTAGGATCAGTTCCCTGTTACATATAAACATATACCAGTAGTTTTTTTGTTTGTTTGTTTTAAATACAGCTTTGTAAAACAGAGAGACCTGATAAAGAAAATCCTAAAATTTGAGATTGGATTATTCTATTATTTTATGGTATACATTATAAAAAATGTTTATTCATTTCATAACATATAATCAATATGGGTTTATTCATTAACTCATCTCCTCAAATAACTTTTTTCTTGATAGGTACTGAGGACAATATTTATTACTAGGTATTGGGGCAAGTAACAAACTATCTCCTGCCCTCATGGAGCTTCCTGTCTAGTGGAGGTAATAGCTATATTAATCAACAGTCAACCAATTATCAATTTAGTTTCAATGGCCTAAAATGCTTTGAAGGAAAGTCACATAACACCATGAGAATATCAAGTAGGAGAAACCCCATGTTTTGGGAGTTACGGAAATCCCTGCAGAGGGACAGTTGGTTTTGAGTTGTGAATTAAAGGAAAGTAATTATGAATTTGGGAGATGATGGTGGATTCTAGCTAAAGGGAACTTTATATTTGCATATTAGGGGGGTGACAGGTTTAGGAAATATAAAATGTAGATGGGGGTGAGGGAAACTTGAACAAGTGTACAAATTGAGGATGACGAGTTTTGTAGGGGCTAGACAATGCGAAGTCTTGTAGCCATGTAAAGTCTTTAGGTATTTTATTCAAACATGTAATAAGATCAGTTAACATTTACTACATGCCAGGTCGAGTGTGATAATTTTACAAGAATGATGAGGAAAGGCTATGGTGTTGCCCAGAACCTGGTTTTAGGACTGAGCACCATTCCCTTAGCTGCTGGGCATATTACTCAATGACAGGAAGCCTAGTCCCTTCCCATGAATTTCCCTTGATCAAAACAGTCAGGGGTGTTATGATGTATTATTTAAAATTTCTCACTGAATGAGCTCATAATACTCATTTTAGCAACTGAACTGAGTAAACACAATTGGAAAAATATAGAATATTTAATAACATCATATAAATATGTATACTGATTTGCCTCCTCATATAAAATAGAAAACTATAACATCAATCAAATAATTAGATTGTTTTTTAGTATAATTTGTCAAGTCTGTTGAAAGAGGCAAGCAAATTTGTAAAGATGGTTTCATTGATCAGTAACAATTCATAAACTGCCAAATTTAAAAGTGTTTTTCTGTTCATATCCACATCACTTGACACTATTTAAGTTTCTATCTTTCTTTAAATTCTCTATTCTTTTGCCTTAATGACAGTGTATCTTTGACAGTGTATCTTCTGCTTGCTCCACAACTTTTCTGCCCATTCATTTTCTCTTCCAAGGACCCCTTCTTCATGTGCCCATCCTTGCAAATTTTAAAGTCATACAATTCAAGACAGATCTTGTCTTATTACTCTTCTCATTTTAAGTATTCTCATAATTTTACCTATGTGTATAATTTACCTACTACAAAAATGATGGTTTTCAAATCTCATTTAATCCTAAACTTATTCTCCAGGCTTAAACTTTGCATCTTCAGATGTCTGCTGTACATTTCCAACTGGAAATAAAATTTTAAAAAAAACAAAGCAAAACACAAACCCTAAACTGAAATATTAGTTTCTTTCAATGTCATTTCTTTCTCTATCTTCTCTATCTTCTCTATCTCAATTATAGCTAAATTGATTTATGTTCTGTGAATTTTTTTCTCCCAAATATTCCTGAAATCAGTCTACTGTCTTAGATTCTAGCCTCCACTTGGCAGAAGTGAGTTTTCTGTCTCTCTCACACTTTTGCTTCTGAACTCAAATTCATTTTTCATGCTACTGCCAGAATGATCCATGGAAAAATGCAAATTCAATGTGTCGTCCCTCAGCTAAAAACTCTCCAATATCTTCTTATTTTCTACAAATAAATTCCCAAATCCTTAGTCTGTCATGCATATTTTTGAAGATAAGACCTCTAATTACCTTTCTAATACTAGATCTTATCTTCACTTAAATGGCTCATGGAGCATTTTGTATGGTCTTTAGTGGTGCTCAAAAGGTGTTCCAAAATGAATGAATACTAGAAATGTGATGTAATATATCATTCATAACTAGACAGATCTATCAACACAAAGGGAGATTGTGAAGTAAAGTACCCACATTGTCAATAGCTAAGCAGTAGCGGTGGTTAATAAAAATGGCTGATATAGCAATTGGAACGCATGTACTGAACCAGTGAGATAATTAGTGTGTGCTCCGATTTATACATGTCCACTCTAAGACAGATATATATTTAAAAAAAAAAAACCTCAGAAACAGGCAAAATCCTTTATAAAACATGTATACCATAACACTGTACATATTTTGATATTCTTTACAGACCACTTTTAATGGTAATTAAATGAATGTTAAAATCATTTAAAAAAATAAAGTGTATATAAACTTACATTTACAACTTTTTAAATATTTCATTATTTTACTGAGTTTAGCTTAAAAACATCTGCCGTAATAAATCTCTAATTTCCTTCATGCTTGGTTAAGTGGGTTTTAAAGTTACATCAAGAAAAATTTTGAAGTATTATATATTATATATTCTAATATAGTAGATGATCTAGCCAAAAAGCAAATTATTGGTTTAAGAATAGTAATGGATCAGTTTAAAATTAATTTTTGATGCAATATACCAAATTTTTTCTTTATTAAATTAAATAAGAGATGTGTCTGTATGCTCATAGTCCTTGAGAGGTATGTGCTAAAGTAGATGATGTTTGAACATAGGTCTATAGCCACAGAAACAAATATAGTCATGGCTACAAGACTTTGCATTGCCTAGCCCCTACAAAACTCGTCATCCTCAATTCGTACACTTGTTTACATTTCCCTCACCCCCATCTACATTTTATATTTCCTAAACCTGTCACCTCCTAGTCTGCAAATATAAAGCCAAAAAAAAGGGGTATTCACATTTAATCTAAAAAAATTCAAATGGTTGAGCTATTTATGCTTTAATTTTAAAAATACATTTTTCTAGACTTCCAATTTTATTTTTTATTTTTGCATTTTGGAATTTAGAATACACACAGGCACAAATATAACAATGCTTTGGCATTACTCAAAGTATTTAATTAAAGATTAATATTGTCATTGTTTTTTCAGCCCTACAGACAAAGCTTACATTATTCAAGGAAAAGAGAATGAAGAGCTGAGCAGTAAATGGGTGATTCAGAGCTGTTATAAATACCTCTCCTGGAGTATTCATTCAAATGCTTATCCTTCATCAGGCTCAGGATTTAGAGTCAGAATTATATGGACAATTTCCCCATCTTGCCACTTTGCCATCTGTCCTAAAGTAATCATTATTTTTCAACAACAATTACATTGTGGAATCTTCACTAAGGAACAAACTACTACTTGGAACAATTAGGCTGGCAATGAGGCTGTTGGCCCAGCAAAGCTCACTATTCACAAATCCCACATGCTCCACATATGTTAGTCCTATTGCAGACAAAACTAGGAGTCTATAATTTTACCCTGATATGAGAGCTTAGAATAAAAAAATAGTAAATCAGGTAAATCAAATAAAATATCAATTTTTAGATAAGGAGCAAAAGTCAAGATTTTTTGAAGCCTTCTTAATTGTAGGCAGGAATGGGACAATTAATATTTTCACTTTACTGATGTATTCATTGACCACAGTTCTGTTTAAAACTTCCCATTTGATTCTTTTTTTTTCCCATCATACCCTGCAGTCAGCAATTACAGTCATTTCTGTTGAAATGGCTTAAGACCACTGAAATGGATGAGAGGTTTTGTGTGCTTGACAATCTAATAATGTTATGCCCTACTCACTTTCCCTAAGAATTGAAATAATTTGAAATGATATGTGTATTAGGTAAAAATATCAACCAAATTAGTGTTCTGTGTATTCCTTTTTTCAATAGCATGCAATAAATACCCACAGAAGCATATATGATCATTATGAAGAAGCCTTGAAAGAAAGGAATGTTTAAGCAATGGAGAGATAGTTGTGCTTGCGTGTTATACAATAATGGATGGAATGGAAATAGTAGATTCCATCAAGCTTTTGTTTTAAATTCTGGAGTATTATTTATTTCTCTTGCTTATTTTTTGGTCTCTGTTTGGCAGTGAGTAAAAATAACAACAAAGTGCATTTTCTATACCTAAAATTTTCTATAAATTCTTTTTCTTAAAAGACTTAAAATATTTAATCACAAAGTTTTGCATTCCTTGTGGCTGACAGAAACATCTGGGATATTTTTGACAGACTGAAAAGTAGAGAATACCAGGTCAGTATCAAAGCAATGGCAAGTTGGCCTATGTCACATTTGCACTTATTTATCATTTATAAATTCCTTTCTATTTATATAAAAAGAAAAGTGTTCTACTTGAGCAAATATAGTATTTGGAAGAAAGCTTTCCAAATATTTGTGGGGAAAAATGGAATCTCCTATCTTTTAAAGAAAAGTAGTTGGAATCCTTGTGTACTGCTAGTGAAAATGTAAAACGGTGCAGCATATTTTTTTTTTTGAAATCAGTCTAGTAGTTCCTAAAGAAATCATAAACAGAATTTATTATGTAATACAACAATTACACTTCCGAATATATCTCCAAAAGAACTGAAAGCAGGGACTACATCCATGTTCACAGCAGCATTATTCAAAATAGCCAAAGGGTGGCAACCCAAGTGTTCATCAGTGGATGAATAGAGAAAGAAAATGTGGTATATACATATAATGAAGTATTATTCAGGCTTTAAAAGAACATTCTGATACATGCTAACATGGATAAATCTTGAAGACAGGATATACAATATTTAAATAAACTTTCTTAATAGAGAAAGAGATTGCTATTAAAAAGTTTAAACTTAGAGAAACTTTAAAAAATGTTAGTGAATGTGTTACATACATAAAATTGGAAAATACAAAGCAAAATGTTAATGGTATCTATTAATGTTTGTTCGCTTTAATTATGCCTATTTTCAATTTTGTACATAATGAACTTTGTATAATAAACAGTTAAGGAAGGAGGAGGTGAAGGAAGTAAAGGAAAAGATATTGTAGTTTTTTTTTTCTATTACCAGATGCTGATATCTTGATAAACACGGAATGTTTTAAAATAACATCTCAGCTAGGAATTTTATGATCTCATTTCCCAATTCAAAGAGTCTCTTTTATGAAAATATTGCCCTCTATTGGAGTTAATGATGTGCTTTATTTAGTATCATCTGCTGATTTAATTAACATATGTTTACCTTCTATTTTGGGTGATAAATGTGAGAGATGTTAAATGTGAGATAGCACACCGATTTCTTTAGCACTCCACTTGATAGCTCCCCTTCATTCATTAAAAATGATCATTACACTTTAACTTTTCTTTATCCCTCAGCTAGCTTTTAATCCATAGCTGTTTCAAACAAGTATTGACACGCCTCCTCTGAAAGATAATGAGACTGTGTAACATCTTTGTATTTACTGTGCAACCCCTCTGAAAAATGCATGATGTAGACGTCATACAAATACCACAGCCCTGTTGAATCTTTTTATGTTGTGTTTCATGTACAGACACTAGGCCAGTCAATAGGCCCTTTTGCAAATATAGTCCTCTCTTGACAATAAAGTCAGAATTCTAAAGGCGTTCTGAGGAGTGTAATATAGATAAACCCAGGAAGTAGACATTGTTCTGCTGCTTTAACTTCCCTGGGATGCCCTGAGCAGAATTACCCATGAGGAGAGTTGATGCTGAACATTATAGAAAATCACAGTATTTACGACACTGGCTTTGTTGAGTACAGCAATACATAGTGGATTTAAACTTGATTTTTAGAATCTGCCTATAATCACAAAGTTTATGAGAAATAAAGCAGTAATAAACTACTTGATTCATGTTTTTAATTCCTTGTATTTCTTAGTTTTTCCCTAGGCAATTAGGCTATTTCTAGCATGAAAATAATCAATTCTATTACATTCAGTATTTTTAAACCAAAGAATGATTTTATATTCCAAACACTACTTTTTTAAACCCCAACATTATACAGTAGTTGCTACTGTCTTTAAAAACAGATACAACCAGAAAGTGCTTACCTTTCTATTTCCCAGTGTTCATTCTATACTCACAGTTTTCAGGGCTCCCTCTGTGCTGATGCCTAGGATGAAAATCCATTTCTAACACACTTCCATTTCCTCATACTGCTCCTTGTTCTTTTAAGAGATCCCCTGTAAAGACAGGACGAACACTGTCATTTTACCACACAGGCCCTGCTCCCTCTCCACCTAGCCATCTCTTTGTGTTCTGGATATTTGCCTCTTTTTTGTTTCCAATGGGAACATAACTTTTCTGTATCCCATTCTTGCAATGTCATCCTTCATTGAAAACTAGCTAATCTGATGAACTCCAAAGCTAATTGGTTCATGAGATTTCATTGTAAAATGTCAACTGGCTGTGGTAAAACCTAATGTTGCCCTCTTAGGAACAATAAATTAGCCTAAAAGAATGTCTATTGTATATGAGATTTTAGACACTATTTTCAGCCTTAAGGGATAATTTTCCTTTTTCATTTTTTTGTTTTTTTGTTTTTTTGAGATTGAGTTTCCCTCTTGTCGCCCAGGCTGGAGTGCAGTTAATGGAGTTAATGATGTGATCACACACATTGTGTGTGATCTCTGCTCACTGCACCCTCCACCTCATGGGTTCAAGTGATTCTCCTATCTTAGCCTCCAGATTATCTGGGAATACAGGCGCCTGCCACCATGCCTGGCTAAGTTTTGGATTTTTAGTAGAGACGGGATTTCACCATGTTGGCCAAGATGTTCTCGATCTTCTGACCTTGTGATTCTCCCGCCTTAGCCTCCCAAAGTGCTGGAATTACAGGCATGAGCCACCACACCTGGCTGAATTTTTCTTAAGTCAGCGGGTTGTGTCTGTTAAGCCTTTTAGTCTCAGTGTGTGGATCTCAGACCAACATCAGCATCTTTTGGAAGTTTGTTAGAAATATATTCTCACTCATAGGTGGGTGATGAAAAATGAGAACACATGGACACAGAGAGAAGAGTACTAAACACTGGGGTCTATTGGGGGGAAATGGGGAGGGCCATTGGGAGGGGGAGGTGGGGAGGGATAGCCTGGGGAGAAATGCCAAATGTGGGTGAAAGGGAGAAAGGAAGCAAAACACACTGCCATGTGTGTACCTATGCAACTGTCTTGCATGTTCTGCACATGTACCCCCAAACCTAAAATGCAATAAAAAATTAAAAAAAAAAAAAAGAAATATAGACTCTCAGGTCTCTTCCCAGACCTAACAAACCATCTGCACTTTAAAAACATTCCCAGATATTTACATGCACACTAAAATTTTATAATTCCACTTTAAAAATTTTTGCCAATGTGTTTGCTGAAAAGTTTTATCCAATTCATATTTTAATTTTTATTTATGTGGCTACTAGCAACATTGTTTTCAAATAATTATTAACCATTTATATTTCAATTTCTATAATTACCTATTTATTTTTTCCATGTTTTACATTTGAATGTTCATATTACTTGTAGGATTCATTGGATTTTATAAGTATTAATTATTTTCTCTAAAATAAGTTATATTCTCTTTCCAACAAGTCATTTGTTAACAGTATCTCTTACAAAAATACTTTAAATTTCAGAAAATACTTATCTGTAAATATTTTATCTTGAAACCCAAGGTAGCATATGCTGCAATTTATTTTATTTATGAAAAATATCATCTACACATTTACAAACCAAAAATTGGTTCAAATGGCTTCATGTAATTTCTGATCGTTCTGACTGTAGATGGAGAAGTTTTTATTTATTGAAGCCTGTCCATTTCTCACTAATTTTTAGGACATATTAATAACTTTCTAATGTATTTTTGTTGGAAGTTACTTTGAAGTGAGTACCTTTTCATTATAATTTCATTTAGGTCTCAGAGAGTATAAAATAAAGAAGTAATTGCATTGTGTTCACAGATCTATAATCTGAAGTATACCCTTTTGTTGTCCTGCTCTTTGAACTCTATAATGTGATGAATCACTACTAAAAAGTTGTTCTTTCAAATAAAGTCATTCAGAAAGATTCCAGGTAGCTCTTGTGAGGAGAAAAGATAAGTTTATTTCAGGCAAATAGGCTAAATCAACCACGATTATTAGTTGAGTGACAGATATTTTTGTCAAGTGTCTTGCCTATTCAGAAAGAGAACACATCCAAAGACAAGCTTAGAGAATCTTGAAATATTTGCATTCAGAGAAGTCAGTTGTTATATATTTCTAAAATCTCTTGCTAGAAATGATTATTTAAATTACCTAAATTTAGACAACTCTATCATAAATGTAGTTTCTAGAAATAGAAATCAGAAATGGGAAAGTGTTTCAAGAAGTTTCAGTTTATAATTAGGGCAGGTTTGTAAAAACAAAATTGCAATAGCTTTAGAAACAGAATATTTCCCTGGTGTTTTTAGTGCAGAGAACAGACCCTAGAGGCCCTTACAGGGCCATCTGTGCTAAAACAAGTCAACTTCAGAAAACAACAACAGCAGAAACAGTCCCCATTACAAATGTATTTAAGACTTGTCAACTACCTTACCGCTCCCCCACCCTCAAAGGACCACCAGATTAATCTGTCGAAGCAAAGCAAAGTTTATTAAAGTTATATCAGAAAGGATTAACAACATCTTGATAATCTTAATAGTGTCTCAGAAATGGAAGGCAGATAAAGATATTTATAGTATTTTGGGTTTGGGCTCACTGATTCCAGTTAGGTTTATTAAAATTTTGCTGGACAAAAGTTTATTAAACCTGTGTACTCAGGTGAGGAAATTATTTGTCTGAAAAAGTGATTTTCAGGAATTTCCTAAAGTTATTTATTATTTTATACCATCATTTTCCTGCAAGAAAAAGAAGTATAAAAGAAATTTTCCTTCATAAGAAATGCAGCATTTCTTTCTCCTCAAATAAATGCTGGAGTTAAATTGACAGAAGTGGTTTTATCCCTCATTAAGCTCTGTGGATGCAGTTGGTCTCAATTTCAAAATTTTTTGGCGATTATCTGGGAGACACATCTTTCTGCCTTCCTACTTCTTTGTCAATACGAATATTGTAGTCATTCTAATCCTTAACAGGATTCTTTTAGATTGCTATAGTATAATTGCAGGGACCTATTGGCTCCTCAAAATACCTTGCCATATGCTTGAAGATATCTATCCACATTTCTGATTAGAAATGAAAGGTTTAAAAGACAAGTTGTTGGTTGAGCTAAAGCATCGGCTGAAACTCCTTGAAATGAAAAAAATGACCAGACTACTGGTTAACACGTTTAAAAGATGAAATAAATGCTTTCCCAGTTTTGAAAGGATGAGGAGCCACAAAGAGAGCAGAAGTACTTTAACATGTAAAATGTGGAGGAGATGAGGAAGTAGACTTCAGAGGAGAAGCAAGAGATGCAAGTAGAATAAACAAAAACCATAGGATGGAGTGTTTTAGTCTACCTAATGCAAACAATCCCAATTCTGTATAATGGGAAAGTGTGAAAGATTAAATTGGTACATAAATAATTTAACCACTTAAAAATAAATCTGTAATTTTTTAATTTTTTTAAAGCATTTGAACTTAAGTCATTTTTACCTAACTGCTCATTAAACAAGTCAAGCCAAATACTATACAACCCCATATTTGTAGGATGTGGGGACCAAGAGTGTCCCATATTTGATCCAAGTCTAGATCCAGATATAAAATAATTACCATGATATGTAACATGTTTTGTAATTCCCTCCTTGTCTTTCTTTATAGAAGACATTAAAACATTAAGACAAAAAGACATTAAAACATTAAGACAAAAAGACATTAAAACACTGCCTGTACTGAAGTAAGAGCTATTAGATGTTAGTGCCACATAATTTATTTTGTGGAAAGTATAAAACAAATATGCTGTTTAGGTGTCATTTTTCCAGCATATGTTTTATCCTCCTAGCATTAGTTGTCTGACAACAGGTGGCCTCCTCAGAATACAGAATGACAGTTTCTTAGTAAGTAAACTGTAAACATTTCTTCCTGGACTAGTGATGAAAGTAAACAATTAAGTCACAGTTTTCACACTAGCAGATTTGAAGAAAAGCAGTCAAAACTTATCTATTTATTATATATAAAGTGATCTTAAATGCTGTTTCTATGATGTGTAATGAAGGCAGGATAGCTTATTATGTTTTAAAGTATTTACAAATAACTATTGAAACACAACTATTCTCTGCTTTATTGAGTTTATTAATAAATGTTATATATATACACTAATGATTTTGAGCTATTGGATGTTATATTAGTCTGTTTCCAGGCTGCTGATAAACACATACCTGAGACTGAGAAGAAAAAGAGGTTTAATTGGACGTACAGTTCCACATAGCTGGGGAGTCCTCAGAATCATGGCAGGAGGAGAAAGGCACTTCTTACGTGGTGGTAGCAAAAGATGAAGAAGCAAAAGCCAAAACCCTCGATTAACCCATCAAATCGCATGAGATTTATTCACTATCACAAGAATAGCATGGGAAAGACCCACCCCCATGATTCAGTTACCTACCCCTGGGTCCCTCACACAACATGTGAGAGTTCTGGGAGATACAATTCAAGATGAGACTTGGGTGGGGACACAGCCAAACCATATCATTCTTCCCCCGACTCCTTCAAATCTCATGTCTTCAAATTTCAAAACCAATCATGCCTTTCCAACAGTCTGCCAAAGTCTTAACTTATTTCAGCATTAACCCAAAAGTCCACAGTCCAAAGTCTCATCTGGGACAAGGCAAGTTCCTTCTGCCTATGAGCCTATAAAAACAAAAGGAAGCTATTTATTTCCTAGATACAATGGGGGCACTGGCAGTGGGTAAACACAGCCATTCCAAAAAAAAAAAGTAATTTACCAAAACAAAGGGGTTACAGGGCCTATGCAAGTCCAAAATCCAGTGGGGCAGTTAAATTTTAAAGCTCCAAAGTGATCTCCTTTGAGTCCATGTCTCACATCCACGTGACACTGATGCAAAAGGTGAGTTTCTCATGGTATTGGGCAGCTCCACTGCTGTGGTTTTGCGGGGTACAGCCTCCCTCCTGGCTGCTTTCACAGGATGTCATTGAGTGTCCGTGGCTTTTCCAGGCACACAGTTCAAGATGTCAGTGGATCTACCATTCTGGGTTCTGGAGGATAGTGGCCTTCCTCTTACAGCTCCACTAAGCAGCGCCCCAGTAGGGACTCTTTGTGGGGCTCCATTCTGCACTGCCCCAGCAGAGGTTCTCCATGAGGACACTGCCTCTGCAGAAAACTTTTGCCTGGCATCCAGGCATTTCCATACATCTTCTGAAATCTAGGTGTAGGTTCCCAAACCTCAATTCTTGACTTCTGTGCACCCACAGGCCCAACACCATTTGGAAGCTGCCAAAGTTTGGGGTTTGTACCCTCTGAAACCATGGGCTGAGCTGTACTTGGCCCCTTTTAACCATGGCTGGAGTAGCTGGGACACAGGGCACCAAGTTCCTAGGATCCAAACAGCATAGGGACCCTGGGCCCAGCCGATGAAACCATTTTTTCCTCTAAGGCTTCCAGGTCTGTAATGGGAGAGGCTGTCATGAAAACCCATCACATGCCCTGGATCTATTTTCCTCATTGTCTTGGTGATTAACATTTGGCTCCTTGCTACTTACACAAATTTCTGCAGCCAGCTTGAATTCTCCTGAAAAAAATAAATTTTTCTTTACTACATTATCAGGCTGCAAATTTTCTGAACTTTTATGTTCTGTTTCCCTTTTAAAATGGAATGGTTTTAACAGCACCCAAGTCATCTCTTGAATGCTTTGCTGCTTAGAAATTTCTTCAGCTAGATATCCTAAATCATCCTTCCCAAGGTGAAAGTTCCACAGATCTCTGGGGCAGGGGCAAAATGCCACCAATCTCTCTGCAGAAACATAACAATACTCCTTTGCTCCAGTTCCCAAAAAGTTCCTCCTCTCCATCTGAGACTACCTTAGCTTGGACCTTATTGTTCACATAATTACCAGAACTTTTGTCAAAGCCATTCAACAAATCTCCTTTATTTTTCTGTATTCTTCTGAGCCCCCCAAACTGTTCCAACTTCTGCTTGTTACCCAGTTCCAAAGTCGTTCCACATTTTTCGGTGTCTTTTCAGCAACGCTCCTCTCTACTACTACCAATTTACTGTATTAGGCCATTTTCACACTGCTGATAAAGACATATCTGAAACTTGAAAGGAAAAGAAGTTTAATTGGAATTATAATTCCACATGGCTGGGGAGGCCTGAGAATCATGGCAAGAGACTAAAGGCACTTCTTACATGGTGGCAGCAAGAGAAGATGAGGAAGAAGCCAAAGTGGAAACCCCTGATAAACCCATCAGATCTTCTGAGACTTCTTCATTACCATAACAATACCATGGGAAAGACCCGGCCCCATGATTCAGTTACCCTCCCCCGCAGGTCCCTCCCACAACACATGGGAATTCTGGGAGATACATTTCAAGTTGAGATTTGGGTGCTGACACAGCCAAACCATATCAGATATAAATCACTTCTTCCAATCATGGGTATATCGCTCTGATGTATTAAATTTATATGGAAACTTTCTGATCATAGCACATAAAAGTGATAAGATGAATATTTTTAAATAATAATGATTATTGTTGTTGATGTTGTTGGCATCAATCCCATTAGCTCCTGCTTTTGTCTATTGAGTTTTGCTATTTTTGAGACAAGGTCCCACTCTGTCATCAGGCTGCAATGCAGAGGTACAATCACAGCTCACTACAGCCTCAACCTCTACGCTCAAGTGGTCCTCTCAACTTAGCCTCCATAGTAGCTGGGACTACAGGTGAGCACACCATGACTGGCTTTTTAAAAAAAAATTTGTAGAGATTGAGTCCCATTGTGTCAATCAGGCTGATCTTGGACTCCCGGGCTCAAACCCAGGATCCTACCACCTCAGCCTTCCTAAGTGCTGGGATTACAGGTACCTGGATAGATCATGCTTCTAAAATATAGTAATGATGAGGGTAAGCAAAACTATCTTTATAATTTTAAATTTTATGATAAAGACTCCACTACCCAAAATTAGTCTGAAAACTAAAACAATGGATTAATTCTCCATCTTTTCCAATAATCATTACTTTCCTTTCACTTTATAGTTTTGAGTCAAAAATAATTACATACACAATATTCTTTATATGATATTCTGTCTTAAAAATTATTAGAGTGTGCAAAGAGATGATTTTTTGGCTTTGCTACCAAAACATAAAAACTACATTAACACAAATTTACTACAGATCATTTATGGCATTTTCCTGCTTCATTCTTTAATCAAATGTTAGCCTTTTAAATAGGAGGTACTATTTGGGGTTTCTGGCTAAGGTAAATTTAGAGCAGATATGCCAAAGAACCCATACATTCTTTGTGTTTTTAAAAATTTTTAGATTTGGTGGTACATGTGCAAGTTTGTTACATGGGTGTGTTACATAATGGTGAGATTTGGGCTTGTATTGAACCCATCACCCCAATAGTGTGCAGAGTACTCAACAGGTAGTTTTTCAATCCTTGCCTCCCTCTCTTCCCCCTTTTAGAGCTCCTTATGTCTATTGTTCCCAGCATGATGTCCATGTGTACCCAGGGTTTAGCTCCCACTTATAAGTGAGAATATGCTGTATTTGGTTTGCCATTTCTGCATTAATTCAGTTAGGATAATGACCTCTAATTGTATTTATGTTGCCACAAAGGACATGACTTTGCTCTTCTTAAGGACTGCATAGTATTCCATGGTGTATATGTATCACATTTTCTTTATCCATCTCACTATTAGTGGGCACCTAGATTGATTCCATGTCTTTGCTATTATAAACAGTGCTACGATAAACATATCGGTGCAGGTGTCTTTTTGGTAGATATACAGCAATGGGATTGCTGGGTCAAATGGTAGTTCTAGTTTTAGTTCTTCAAATTGCTTCCCACAGAATCTCCAAACTGCTTCCCACAGAAGCTGAATGAATTTACATTTCTACTGATAGTATGTAATAATTCTCTTTTCTCCACAATCTTGCCAACATCTATTATTTTTTGACTTTCATTTATAGCTATTATGAGTGGGATGAGTTGGTATCTCATTGTGGTTTTGATTTGCATTTCTCTGAAACCAGGAAAAGAGCCTGAATAGCCAAAGCAATCCCAAGTGAAAAGAACACTGTGGCAAGGGCATCACATTACCTGAATTCAAACTATAGTACATGGCTACAATAACCAAAACAGCATAATTGTGGTACAAAAACAAACACATAAACCAAAGGAACAGAATAGAGAGGCTAAAAATAAAGCTGCCCACTATAACCAACTGATGTTCCATAAAGTTGACAAAAATGAACACCCTATCCAGAATCAATAAGAAACTTAAATTGGTCAACAAGAAAAAAATTACATGACCCTAATAAAGTATGGGCAATGGACATGAACAGACACTTCTCAAAAGAAGACACACAAGCAGCCAACAAACATATGAACTCTCACTTTCTAAAGCAATAGTTAAGACTAGCCCTCTTTCCACCCTCTGGCTGCATAAAGGAAGGCTCAGAGTCACCAGGAATGAGAATGTCTGGGAAAACTGCTTTGTGAAGATTGTCAAAGGTTCTTTCTTCATGCCTTTCTGCTCAGAGAAGGGAATAATTATTGTTTTCCTGAATTAAGTTGGGCAGTATTCAAGAGAGAATCCCTTAGAGAACTTGGCATGTGTCCCTTGAAATTGGGTGGTCACAACAACTGATACCTGACTCATATGTAAACAGTTTTTAAAGGTCAAATCTTGGTGGGATTTGCCACTGTAATGAAGAGAAGCAATATATTTGTATTAGAAACATACCATCCTTCTTCCTGGCAGGGCAGGGTGACTGTTTTTCAAAACCCAGCTGTGAAACTGCAGAAGTGAAGTAGAACTGAATTACCTAGCTTATGCTAACATGCAAGACCTGACTGGATGGTTAGGTCAACCCAACAGAAAAAGTCCTCCTGCATGGAAGGCAGGAGCTGAGGAAGACGTTTTAAACAGCTTAATCAACATATACAAACTTAAGTGTACAATGTGATATATTTTGAAATATGTATCTATTTAAGAAATCATCACCACAATAAATATAATTAACATCCATCAACCCCATCCATTTTTTCCTCACCAATCTCATTCTCCTATACCTCCTAACTTTTTTCAGAGGCAAGCAATAATCTACTTTCTGCTATTATTGTTTAATTTGCATATTTTGCATTTTGCAAAAATAGAATCAAATAGTATATTCTTTTTCTGGTTTCTAACACATGGCATGATTTGGGGGCAATTCATTCACAATTTTGTGTATATCAATAGTATGTTCCTTTCTTTTGGTTAGTAGTATTGTTGTATAGACATACAAGGAAATAAGAGTTTATCTGTTACTTATCTGTTCTTCTGTTGATGGTCATTTGGGTTGTTTGAGGTTATTACAAATAAAACTTCCATAAATATTTTTGGAAAAGTTTGTGTGTGAATACCCTCTTTGATAAATATCTAGGAGTTGAATGGCTAGATAATGTAGTAGTTGCATCTTTTTTTTTTTTTTTAAGAAACTGCTGACCTGTTTTCCAAAGTGGTTGTACCATCTTATTCTCCTATCAGCAGTTTACAGAGTTCCATTTTCTCCATATCCTTGGTAATACTTGATATGGCCAGTCTTTTTTATTTCAATTATCTTAATAAGACTTTTAAGATAATACAGAGTGACTTTTAACATGAATTTGTCTATTAACAAATGAAATTGGATTTTGCAATTCAAATATCTTTAGTTAAAAGTATGTTTTTTGTTTATTTTTATTAGCCCTTTTATTTTCACATTTGTGAGTTCAAACATTCTTTTTATATTCTGAATATAATCCATGATTTATGATTTGCAAATATATTTTTCTAATCTATTGCTTGTTTCTTGATTTTCTTAATAGTGTTTTTCTGAGAGCAGAAGACTTTAATTTGGATGAAGTAGAATTCATCATTTTTTCTTTTGTAGATTATACTTTCCGTGTCATAGCTAAAAAATTTTTGCCTAGCCCAGATAACATTTTTTCCTTTGCATTTTCATAGAAATTTAACAGTTTTAGGCTTCACTTTTTTTTATTAAAGTTTTGTAAGTGGTATGAGCTGTAACTGAGGATTATTTTTTTCTCTTTTTGCATATAGAGCTACAATTGTTGTTGCACCATTTGTTAAAAAGAATATTCTTTCTCCACATAATTTCCTTTAAAGCTGTCAGCTATCAGTTGTCCAAATATGTGTGGATTTATTTCTAGATTCTCTATTCTATTAATCTACCTGTCAGCCTTGACACTACACTTGTAATTTCTGTCATTTTAGAATAAGTCTTAAAATCAGATAGGGTCAGTCTTACAACTTCGTCATTCTTTTTCAAAAAATGTTCTCACTATTCAGGGTCTTTATAAAATTTTTAGAATCTACTTGTCAAGTTTTGCAGAAAAGTCTGCTTGGATTTTGATTGAGATTGCTTTGAATCTGTAGATCCAATTGAGAAGAACTGACACCTTAAGAATATTGAGTAATTGGACTCAATACAAAGACCATTTACTTAGATCTTATACAATGTTCCCAGCAAATTTCTGTAGATGTTCATGTATAGACCTGGGACATTAGTTACTTAGATTTACCTGTCTCTGGCTGAGAGACCATGTAAACAAATTTTCTGAGATACAAGAACTATACACTTCATTTCATAGAGAGGAAGGAGCCATACTTAACCCCTCATAAAAAGAGTTGTGTATAAAATGAGGCAATAGAAACTCCTGTGGTTCATGTTGACACAGTTGCTAAGGGTAGGAATCATGGGTGGTAGTAGATTCAGGATTGAAGTGAATTGTCTTGAGAAGGACTTAGGGTGAGACTAACATTCTCAGAGAGAATAAAGTTTAAGAATCTGCTCAGTTAAATTTCTCATGGTGAAATTTAAAACTTTATTTTTAGACTTGCCTAAAATGGCTACTTCTTTACCCTTAATAAAGACACGTTGATACGTCATTTATTTCAGTATCACAGAGCTTAACTTATTAGATGAAATAACTTCTGTACTCTAATGTTAATTAACATAAGGTCAGGTTCTATTTAATATTAGCAAACTTCCCTGTCTGCCAACCTTTAAAAACTGAATAGCCAATAATTTGTAGAGGATAGTATAGGCACTGACCTCCCTAGAGTCAAAAGGCTACATGACTGTAGAGTTTCCTATGACACCTTAGAGCTCTGTATGCAATTAGATAATAACGTTAAATAAAAATCCACGTGGCTTTAACAAAGAAGACCATTTGCATTAACACCCTTAGTGGATTTCCTTCCCTCTTGTACAATCCTGAATAATTTTAGACTGTGGGGAAAATATTGGTATTAAAATGCCTCACAGCTATGTCAACTCCCTTGAGTGGCAGTTGACAGTTCTGAAAGGCTGTGGCCTTGTAGGCTGATGAGGTTCCTACCCATCCTGAATTCCAAACAGAGAGAGTTATTTTTAACTTCACTATCAGTGCACATGACTGTCCTTCAGGGAAAATGAGCCAAATTGACATGATGATTCTATTGTTGAGGTGAAAGGCATTGAGGTACAGCCAGTAGTTTCACATGGTACTTAAGGATAGTAGACAGTTTTTCAAAAATAATACAAAAAAATTAAATAGTGATTTCAGGAATACCAGATGTTTACTACTGAGAAAATGAAAAGTTAAAGGGATTATTTTAGATTAATTCTACCTAATTCTAGATTATTCAACCCACACCTGATAATTCAAGTGCTGATGTTTAACGGTAATGGTCCAAAGACCAATTTAAGGAGATTCTTTGTCACTCATTTCACCAAGGACATGTTCAATCCTACCAACATTTTTATCTCCATATGAACTTTATTAAACTCACACACGATTCAGCTCCTTATAAATTACTAAGCTGTCAAACTCAAACTTCAATTCATTCAATTCAACACTTATTGGGCAAATAGCATGCACAAAGCATTAAACTGGAACTGGAGGAGACTTCAAGAAAAATAGCACATATTCTTCATTCTCCAGAGAGCCAGAGTCCAATAGGGAAGAGAAACACACATTAACAATTTTAAAACAAAGGAAACTCTGGTAAGTATTTCTATTATTAAGTTGTAGAAGGAGAGATGAATTCTGGCTATGTGCAGAAACATAAACACTGTTTTCCATTATTGATGACTTCTGCAACCTCTTCATAAATCTCAGCTTTCACTCATCATCTTATGGCATTATCAAGTAGAATGCTTTCAGTTGCAAGCCCAATAATTAACTAACAGTGGCTTAAATGAGAGAAAGAATTATCACACACAGAAAAGATAATCTGAAAGTAAGTGGTTCTAAGTGTTGCATAGAACATCATGATATTATTTAGAATCCAGGCTCTAACTCTCTACTCTATTGGAGAACTTGATTTTTCATCATTTATTATAGCTTGTTACCTCTTGGTTGCAAGATGGCAGCCTCAAGCATTACATGCTATACAATCCATCCAAAGTCAGAAGAAAGGGGCAAGATTTCTCGCTATTCCTTTATACCTGAGGAAAATATTCTGCTCAGTAGGTACCCAGGATACTTCTTTTACATCTTATTTGTCAGTACTGGGTCATGTTTACTTATAAATGAGCATTTAGCAAATGGGGAAATATTCACATTACCTGTCTTTGGCCAATCATGATACATTTTCGGAAGCTGTGGAGGTTCATGCTTTCCCTGAGAGTGCTACTGCTCAAACAAAACCGAGAATCTATAAATCAAAGGAGTTTATAGAAGGGAGGCAGTTGACAACAACAGTGTCTGTGAGAACACATTAATATAACTAAGTACTTAGATTATGCAATCACCCAAACTGAATGACTATATTGTTGAGCTCAGAAACCAATACTCCAAAATATGATGCTTTGACTCACTGAACTGAAGAAGCCTCAAGGTCTATCTGATTTTCTCCTCTCCTGACTCTTATTTATCTCCTAAAGTACAGGATGAAATTGTTCTCTGAAGCTCCTTTAGTGATTTAAGTCTAGCCCTGACACAGAAGAAATCAATTAATCCTAGTACCTTCTCTGAGTTTTCATTAATTGAACTCATATCCCTGGAAGAAAGACTGAAGTGTGTTAACACACAGGTTTGTCACAAACCATGGCCTGCTCTGTGGGCCCAACAGACTTTGTCCCAAGCCACTGAATATTTTTCAAGCCCATTGGATTCCCCTAAAAATCACTTACCACCTTCCCTAAAATTATCCATACTTCCCCATTCCTTTTACCCTTAGAAGAAGGGTACATAAATCATCTGTACCCCTTTATGGGATGGGGCAATTACTGAATTTCCTCCATGCACATTAGTAAATTTGTATGCCATTTCTCCTGTTAATCTGCCTTTTGTCAGTTGATTTTCAGAGAGTCCTCAAAGGGCAAAGATAAAACGTCCCCTTTCCCCCTATAACACCATCACTACACCTAAAATAATCCTAATCAATAAGTCAATCATGGGGCCAAAGACCATCGTGGCTCAGTTAGAGAGCAGGTGTTGGAGTGTAATGTTACAGGACAGGCATATAGACATGTGATGCTCAGTCCATATTCCAATTGCCTGAGTAGCTTTTAAAAATACTGATGCCCACATCACTTGAGATTCTAATTTTCAGATTTTATTCGTCCACGGTAGGGCCTGGGGTTTGTTTTTGGTAGGTTGGTTTGTTCTACATTTTCTAGGAAATTTTTGAATTTAACTGACCCAAAAAGCCTAAGCTTGACCACAAATTTAAATAGGTTTCTTTCTGACAATAGGCTGCCAAACTCTCTTTTCCTAGAGCATTTACTTTAGAATACTTACAAATGTAAATTTTTATCTGTTCCTTTGAAATGTATATAAATCTTTTGCTAGTTTCATAATTCAGGAAATGTCATCCTCAAGAATCTGGGAACCATCTCTTTGAAATCTGAACATCGGAGGAGATAGCACCCCTATTTCTCAGTCATTTTGTGAGAGTAGGAACATGTCTTCACAGCAAAGCCACCAATTAGCAAACACAGAGGGCCTAATCACAGACAAAACATTTGCAAACTTAACTATAACC
Organism: Callithrix jacchus; assembly: GCF_049354715.1. Classification (NCBI taxonomy): domain Eukaryota; kingdom Metazoa; phylum Chordata; class Mammalia; order Primates; family Cebidae; genus Callithrix; species Callithrix jacchus. The sequence goes on from NC_133507.1 coordinate 75,479,622, forward strand.
CAATGAGTTCAATATACCCCATTGATCAACATCTTCCTTGCACCTTGCAGTCCTCCAGTACTTTTTCCCTAGGCTCAGCTCAGTACTTAAAAACCCTCCTGCCTTTGCCTCAGCAGAGTTTGGTATAAAAACTTGATCTATTCTCTCTGACCTATTTTGGGCAATAGTATTGGAATAATAAAATCAATGTTTGTTCATCCTGTCCAGTGTAATTTAACATAATCACAATTAAGAATTTCCAAATGGCTCTAGAGAACCAACTGTCAATCTACTTAACCTCAAAAGACCTTCATTCTCCCATATGTTAATAGACTTTCCATATGAGATGGGCATGAGGACCCATTGAGATAGGCATACTTCCTGACCTAAGGTTGGTGGGCACCCAATAGTTGCTTCTTTCTTCCCCTGAGGGATAACCTGTGCACAGATAAGGGTTAAACAACCTGACTTTAAGAAGCTTCCTTTTATTTATTATAGGTCTACACTATTACAGCGGTCTATGTGTTAATACAACCATCCAGAAAATAATTTCACTTCATGTGGACTGCTCTAAGAGTAATTATGAGACAGTAATTATGTTTTAAGAATACAGAGTAAAGTGCTGAAATCAAGGATTAATTGATTTACATTTTCAGGACAATGAGAAGAGGTGATTGTAATCTGGGTTTCATCTCTCAAGGCAACAAAAGAATGTTCATGTAGGCTAATTATATTTTTCGTCGTGTCCTTCTAACCTAGTAGTCCTCAACCTTTTTGGCACAAGGACTGGTTTCATGGAAGACAATTTTTCCATGGATGTGGGCAGAAGGAGATGGTTTCAGGATGAACCTGTTCCACCCCAGGATATTAGGCATTAGATTCTCATAAGGAGCCACAAACTAGATCCCCCACATTCTCAGTTACCATAGGATTCACACTCCACTGAGAATCTAATGCCACTGCTGATCTGACAGGAGGTGGAGCTCAGGCAGTAATGCTGGCTCACCTGCTACTCACCTCCTGCTGTGCGGCCTGGTTCCTAACAGGCCATGGACCAGACTGTTAACAGTCTCTGGTCTGGTCGTTGGGGACTCCTGTTCTAACCTACATCTCTCTACATCTGAATATGGAATTGAATTCCTTTTGCGGACTCCTCTCTCTACTCCACTACACCTGCCACCCACCTTATTACTAATTCTAGACTCTCTTTTCTTATGTACTCTTCTTCTTAGTACTTAACTTTAAATGCATGTTTTTTCCACCCTCTCATTTGAGCGTCCTACTAACCCTATGAGGAAGACAGGCCACAGAAACCACTTTCATAGATAAGTACACTGGAAGAAGAGAGCATTAGCCAGATAGGTGGTAATTGGTGGAAACAAGACAAAATTCCCCTCGTTTAAATGTAAATTCAGTATATTTTCTATGTGATCATGCTAACATACTTTAGGATGTGTAGTGACTATACTTTTATATTTCCAAATTTTCATTAAAATATTAAAGTATAGATATCTGAGTTATTTCATTTGAACTTGTAGTAAGAGAACAAAAAACTCAATTTACAAAAGGGCAAATAATCCAAACAGACATTACTCAAAAGAAGACACACAGATGGCCGACAGGTATATGAAATGTTCAACAACTAATCATCAGATAAATGCAAATTAAAACCACAATGACATATCACTTCATACCTCTTAGAATGATGACAAAAAGACAAAAGATAGCAAGTGTTAACAAAGATATGGAGAAAAGAAAACCCTTGTGCACTATTGGTGGGAATGAAAATGAGTACAAGCATTATGCAAAACAGTATGCAGACTCCTCAAAATATTAAAAATAGGACAACCATATGATGCAGCAATTCCACTATTGGGTATATACCCAAAAGAAAAAGATATTTGCAACCCTGCACTCATTGCTTCGTAAGAGCCAAGATATGGAAACAATATAAGTGTCAGTCACTGGATGAGCAGATAAAGAAATTGTGATATATATACACCATGGAATATTATCCAGCCTTTAAAAAGAAGAAAAATTCTGTCATTTGTGACAACATAGACGAATCTGGAGGACATTAGGTTAAGAGAAATCAGATGGGCACAAAAAGACAAATACTTCATGATCTCACATGTCGAATCTAAAAAAGTTGAACTTGAAGTAGAAATTAGAATAACTGTATGAGAGGCTAGGGGTGGTGAAAGGGAAATGTTGATCAAAGGATACAAGATTTCTTCAGTTAGATTGAAGGAATAAGTTCAAGTAGACTGTCATACGACATTGTGACTACAGTTAAAAACAACATATTCATGGAAATTGGGGAGAGTAAATTTTAAGTGCTCTCACCACAGAAAAGTATGTGAAATAATGTATATATAAATGAGCTCTACTTAGCCATGTCAAAATGTATATGTTTCAAATAAAACCATGTACATGATAAATATACATAATTTTTGTCAATCATGAAATAAGTATCTTAGCTCCTATGGCTTATTTACTTCTCTTCTTTAAACTAACTGCCTGGATTTCTGAATGTTCTTAGCACTGTTTGTTGCCTATTAACTGAATTTACACTTTTTAAAAATCACTGAAGAAAACTCTTAATTAGACTTAGAGCTACTGCTGGATTCTGCCAATTTTGGTCAATGTGCTTGGCTAAAAGATTTCCACTTCAGCACTGTGGTGGCCTGCCTCCCACATAACAAAGCCTCCCTGGAGATTTTTTCTTCTTACCTGTCTTTTTGTTATAATTCTTTACTCCAAATTTGGACATGTTACAACCTGTCATAAATGCATATAAGAACCGGATAAATTCAATTGCCATAGAAAAGCTTTCCTGGGGCTGGGCATGGTGGTTCACACTGGCAATCCCAGCATTTTGTAAGGCAGAGGTGGGTGGATCACGAGGTCAAGATTGAGATCACCCTGGCCAACAAGGTGAAACCCCATCTCTACTAAAAAAAAAAAAAAATACAAAATTATCTGGGCGTGGTGATGCATGCCTGTAGTCCCAGCTGCTCTGGATACTGAGGCAGGAGAATCGCTTGAACCTGAGAGGTGGAGGTCTCAGTGAGCTGAGATTGTGCCACTGCACTCCACTCCAGCCTGGTGACAGAGTGAGTCTCCGTCTTAAGAAAAAAAAATAAAAACTTTCCTGGCTGATACAATAAATAAACAAGGGGATGGATATAGTGATGGACTCAACTACACTCCTGTCCAAACCGTCTTTTTCATAGCCAACCCTAAAAATAAGAGAGGAAATTTGCCTTCTGATGGAAATCAAGGTCTCTATCATGGACCTCCAGCAATTAAAGGCCACAAATGATTTTACTCCACGGGGGAATCTGAGTAAAAGCAATTCCATTGACAGAAAAATCTTAAGAGACAGTGTAAAGGAAATTTAATATTTAATAATATATGTTTTTACTATATTTTTTGACATATATAACATATTTTATTATGTTATAAAATATATATGTATATGTATATATTATGCATTATATATTTTATGTGTTAAAAATATATAGTAAAAACATATTGTTAAATAACATTTTAACTGTTTTTAACATATAAAATATATAAATATATATTAATATATAACATAACAAATAACATATAACAAATATATAAAATATATATTATTTGTTACGATGTTATTTATTATAAATATGTTAAAATATGTTATTTATTAACATATATTTTTAATATTTTTAATATATGTTAATAAAACAATATATGTTTTATTACCCCCCCAAAATTAGGCTTAAAATAAAAAGTTATTAGTAATTAAGAATGGATAAAGACAATGAGATGTTTATTTCTTTAAATTTTGCTAAATTTATTTTTCTTTGCTCACACTGGTACATTTATAGTTAAAAAAATTATGATGCTAGGTTTTAAAACATAACATTTTACTGGATCCCTTACCTCATTAACTAACACCTGTCTGATTCCCTTTACTAAATGACCTAAGTGTTGCTAATCAGGTGAAACGACAAGATCCTGGTTTGGAAGGGAATTTTGTGACTCAAGTTTTGATTCTGTATGTGTTACTTCCTGAAAGAAATGAGCAAAAGACGTTTCTCAACACCATTTTTCACATATTTGTCTACCTGAAATGCATTTGGGCTAGCAAATACTTCAAATGGAAATATCTCTTGACACTATCTACCCTGCTTTATTGCTTGTTGTGAATTATTAACGTCAGATTCACACGTAGGTTAAGGACTGAAGAGAGGGGGCATTTCACTTTTAAAGGCTAAGAAATAACATGCAGCTACATGGACAGCCAGAAAGATACAGGAACAATGTTTAAATGCAGAACACTAAGACCCAGTTTTAACAAGGAAGAGAAACAACAGTAGGAGCAAAGGGGGTGACAGATAAAATTAGTCTATTTTTAGGGTACCCCTGAAAATTCTTGCTACAGGCACTGCCTATTTAAATTCCATCCACTCCCTCTTTGTAACAGAGAGGAGGAGGGGTAAAAGGATAACAGCTGACAAGATATAGGCCGCAAGAGCCTCCCTTTTTTAGTCAGTGTAGAACAATATGTCTGCCATATGTGTTCAATAGAATTGGGTGCCTATAAGTAGGAATATGGGCCAAATCTGCAGGAATGATTCCCCGGAGACTGTGGAAGTTCATGTTCCAATTAGGAAGGTATGTCAAGAAGTTGGAGTAAACATCTACTTAGTCCTGCATGGAAATCAACACTGTTCCAGCATTTATTTTGACTACTGGTACAGAAAGAGAGGAGAGGGAGAGAGAGAGAAACAGGATAGAAAGAGAAAGGAGACAGAGAGAAAGAGCAGACAGGAGAGCATGAGCAGTTCTTGACATTGTAGTGACATTCTTATTTAGGTCACAGCAATAGTGAAATTTCTCCAATAGGAGAAATGATCCAAGACAAACTCAGAGTAGAATGGGAAGAAGCTACATTGCTACAGAAGCCGACAAAACAGTTGAAGGTATCTATGAGGTACTATTTTGGTAATGGCCTAGAAACAACTGGGGAGGTTCTAGTTGTGCCCTGGAACTTCTGAGGGCCTGTCAAGTCAGCAGATTTCTGTGATAAAACAGTAATTAAATTACCAAAATAAACCAGCAAAACCAAAGATATTTAAGAGCTCACGTTTCACAGATAGTGCATGGATAATTGATCTTCTGCTAGTACTACTATTTCTCAGATATTTATGCCTGCATTAGTCAGCAAGGTGTTCTCCACGAAACTGTGGGCAGAGCACGTCAGGCTGTAAAAGGACTGCACTTACACATGGAACTCATGAAGCAACTTTCAGTATCACGTACATTTTTTAACCATGACCAAAAGACTGGTGGCTAATCACCAGTCTGTCACTTTAATTTATTGGTTTATCCATTTGTTGAGTACCACTATAAACACAAACTCAGTGGCATCCTGTACTCAAAATGAAAGATCTATTTTTAGAGGAAAGGGCTGAGGAATTTCATTGATGAGAAGTTTTCTGAAAACTAAAATAAAAAACCATTAATACTACTTCCATATAAACTTTAATCTCAAAATGAACATGGGTAAATTATTTATGATGAACCCAGGATTTACATCTCCATCAAATCCAAAACAAGTGTTCATTCATCAAATATTTGTTGGGTGTCTACTTGGTGCCAGCACTATAACGAACTGTGGAAATATATGTGAGCCAAGGAAGCACAGTTAATGCTGACAGAAATTATAGATTAATGGAAAGTTTAACATCAATGAAATAACCAGAGTAACAAATGTGAATTACTAGTGAAGAATAGTGCTCTGAAAAAGAAAAAAAGGATCCTAGTTTGTTCACTAAGGAGAGGGGCACTTAGAGTAAGATACCCGATTTTGACTAGGTATCAAGCATGAAATCCCAGGAAGAGAGAGAGGTCTGAAAGGTTAAGTAAATTAACCAGGTAAGATTAACTCAACATTAACTCAAGCCAAGGTGACTATATAACACATTAGAACCTCTGTAATTTGAAAATAAAGATCCATGGCAGGAGAGGCATCTCAGCCTTCAGCCAGTCTGATCTTTACAATCACATAAAATGTGCAAGACCATAGTCAAGAGAATAGGGAGAAGTAAAATAAATGTAAAGTGGCAGACACAACCTTACCAATTTTGCTTACATTCAAATCTTTTATATTAAATGCATGTTTCCCCCTTGTTGTGAAGTCTGATACTCAATGCATACAGCACTGGTCTGGCTCACATGCCTACAGTGCCCCAAAGATTGGGAGCCCTATCTGTGTTGCCATCACATGTAGTGACAGATAAGTCCCCACAAGTATGTAGTAAAACTTGGAAGTACTCTTAGCCTAAAACTTTCATTAGCGTATTTAAAGAGCCAACTGTCAAGGAGTAAAAAGAGCAGCATAAAAATAAAAGAGATACAGATACCTTGGCGATTTAACATACGTGAGTCTTGTTTTTTCACCTGTGATTTTATCTTGGTGACCCTGAGAAGTCACTTATTCACAGTTTCCTAAACGTTACCATCAAATATAACAAGAAGGGTTCATTATTTTGCCCTTCTCCCAGCTTTTTTGAGGACAAGATTTCACTAGCCATCAGGTGATAGTAATAAATGAAAATCAGTGCCAAGTTCCCTGCTGTTTCTCATTTTAGGGTTAATAGGAACTTTCATTTCCCTCTCTAGTATTGTGATATATCCTGATAAAAAGTTCAACTCACTGCAGCATCTGTTTCCTGGCCTCAAGTGATCCTCCCACCTCAGCCTCCTAAGTATATGGGACTACAGGCACACACCACCACACCTGACTAATTTTTGTATTTTTTGTAGAGACAGAGTTTTGCAGTATTGCCCAGGCAGGTCTCAATCTGTTGGGCTCAAGCGATCCACTGGCCTCAGCCTCCCAAATTGTTGAGATTACAGGTATGAGCAGTTGCGCCTGGCCTTCCTCTAGCTTTTAAGGGTAGAACACAACTTTAATTGCACCAATACAATAAAACCTTCTTTGCTCTGTTCCAATTTTACAGTTTTTTTTGAAAAAATAATATAATACTTTCTTCTTGGTTTCATGAAATCTTATTCTCCAACCATATAAAAAGTGAAGCTACTACTTATTTTGAGGAAAATATCACATCATGGGTATTATTATGAACAAGTTGAGTTCCATGAGAATGTAATCATCATCATCTTTTTTGAGCACTTGTGTTCCAGTCTTTGTTATTAACTAGTAAATGTGAATTATCTAGTTTAACCATCGAAACAATTATAGGAAGTAGGTATTACCACTACCTCCACTTTACAGAGGAAGATACTGAGGCCTGAAGAGACCAAGTTAACTTATCAAGGTGATAGTAAACGTTAGAATGGGATTTTCATCTTGAGTCTGTGCTCTGAATTTCCTTCTACCTATGCACAAAGCATGTAACTCTTTACTGATAGCTGCATTTTTAAAAAGGTGAGTAAGCATGCTGAACTGGAAGGCAATTTCTTAGTGTACTCATTTTCTCTATAAACTCAAATGCTTATGACAGCAAACTTCCCAGGTATCATTCCTTAATGCCCTCCCCTTGCTCGAAATTATGAAGTACTTGAGGTAACAAGTCAACCCACCCGCTGTGTAGGTTGTTCCTCCAGCCCCATCATCTTGTACAGAATCTGCAGGCGGATATTCACTTCTTGCTTAGACTCAGACATGTTTCACTTTCTCTTCAAAAATTTAATATATCGTCCTGCAGGGACAAATAAATACATCAACCAGAAAGTAATTAGTAGTGCCATCATTCACAGCACTTTGTGAGAAAACCGTAGAGAATTTCTAGGGAGGCATAAAAATAGACCAAAGTCCACAACCCCTTTCCTGCCTTTTAAACAAACTTCCTCAAGGGCATTTGGAACCATAGTTTCAACTTGCTATGGGAAGTATTAAACTCGAGAATATTCTGAGAGTGAGAATGCATTTTCTTTTCAGTTTTGTTGTTCAAAGACTGCATTTCATGCTCTTGTGTAACTTTGAAAATAGCAAAACTTGGTTTCTGTGTCTTTAAATTCAAATCCAAAATTGTTTAAAGGACGGAGCACGTTTTAGTCTGTTATCAGGCTGCTAATAAAATATACCCGAGACTAGGTAATTTACAAAGGAAAGAGGTTTAATTGACTCACAGTTACACATGGCTGGGGAGGCTTCACAATCATGGCAAAAGGCAAATGAGGAACAAAGTTATGTCTCACATGAAAGCAGGCAAGAGAGCTTTTATAGGGGAGCTCCCGTTTATAAAACCATCAGATCTCGTGAGACTTATTCTCTATCCCGAGAACAGCATGGAAAAGACCTGCCCCATGATTCAATTACTTCCCACTGGGTCTCTCCCACAACATGTGGGAATTATGGAAGCTACAATTCAAGATGAGATTTGAGTGGGGAAACAGCCAAAGCATATCAGAGCATAAGAAGATAATTTTTTAATTTGACCTTAAACAGCTTATTCCTTGGTGGCTAAAGTATGCAGATTCTGTAATGACAAAATAAAACCCTGAACACCAAATCCTTTCAGGTGATATGAAACTAGAGATGGAAGTTATCATTCAGCTAATTTGGGTAAAACTGGGAGGAGGAATATTCTGATAGTACTAGCTCAGTAACACAAACCAGTGAAAAATATTTCTAAAACCAGTTTGTAAAATATGTTTCTTATCCTCATTCACAAACTTCTTACGTGAGCCTGTTATGAACCTGGATGCTGCTAACATATGGCACAGTACTTGAATTTTCTCTGTACCCAGATATCTACAAGGGTATTGGTGCTTAGCATTGGTTTTCAGAGTAGAATAATATAGAAAGCACTTCTGATTTGTTAGTTCATTTTCTTGCTATTTATGCTACTTCAAACAAGGTAATTAACCTGTCTGAATCTCTATAACATCTATAACATAAGGGCATATACCACCCACTTTCAGTGTTGTTATCAAGCATTAAATAAGGTAATATACATTACAAAGGGGAGAAGCCTTCTCTCCTCCTTGTATTTCTTTGTATCCTCTGCAGTGCCTTAAACACAATAACTTTCTGCTTTTTTTCTGAATATTATCAACTGTCATTTTTTTGAGACAGACTCTCTCCGTCACCCACGCTGGAGTGTTATGGCGTGATCCCAGCGATCCTGGCTCACTGCAACTTTGGCCTCCTTAGCAGCTGGGCCTACAGGTGAATGCCACCACTCCCTGCTAATTTTTGCATTTTTAGTAGAGACTGGGTTTCACCATATTGGTCAGGCTGGTCTCGAACTCCTGACTTCATGATCCACCCACCTTGGCCTCATAAAATGCTGGGATTATAGGCGTAAGCTACCGCACCTGGCCTTCAACTGTCATTTCTAATAACTCACTGCTAGTGTTGTTCCCAGAGCAATAATTTCATCATTGGCATAGTTTCTGTTCATGTAATATTAATACCAGCATCATCAACCAATAGTTATAATTTATAAGGTCCACTGACATAAAAATTTATAATTTTTATGGCCTTTTGTCCAAGGTGCTGTGCAGAGCAGTTAATTGGAGAGTGTTTCATTGCTGATATCTTCTCTGAATTCATTGGCCTGTGGATAACCTTGAAGGGCTCAGCTAACCTTCCATTGCCCTTATAGAGGCCTCACCTGCTCAGTTCACTAAGGGCCTTGATTTTAAATAGCTCTAGTTGCACTTTGATAGGATACTTCTGAACTATTGGACTGAAAGGGATTCATCTATTCATTAAACAAATATTTGTGAAGCATCTGCCATGTACAGGAGCTGTGTTAAATGTGAAAACCTTGTGCATGACACAGGCTGTTAGATTTTTTTTCTTTGTATTAAAGCCCAATTGCCACTCAGTACCAATCAAATCACAGCAAATGAATCCACTTGTATATCCTAAGAATGTTTTCTTTTATAAAGATTAAATTAACAATGGATCAATCCCAAAGGACTAAAAGAAAGAGAAATTGTTTCAGTTCCTCCACTTTTTGAGAACTGAGATTTAAAGGAGTAGGCAGAAACTGGAAGTGATAATCACTCTTTTCACTGCTGCACTCTGGAAGCAGACATATTTGTGAGTCACCCTCCTCAGCAAGCTTTAGTTAAAGGATAATTACATGTGTTGTCCCAGAATAGAACAAAGAGAATTAATGCAGCAGTTTTTTTCTAAGTCTAATGTACTAGTATGGACATGTACACACAACTTTTTAGAAAACAGCCCAGAAGTTCTCAATTTTACATGGAGATTACATGAACATGAACATGTTTACTTGCAATTTGATGAAGGAAAAGTACACTGGATTAGAGGAATGAGATAAATGAAAATCAGTTTCAAGATCCCTGCTGTTTCCCATTTTAGGGTTAATAGGAAGTTTCATTTCCTTCTCTAGTATTGTGATTTAACTTGGGAGAAAAAAACGTTTTAAAATCACATTTCATGCTATATGTTCTGGAAGGTCATACTGTCTGTTAATCATGTTGCCATTCCTTAACAAATGATGTAGAAAGGAGGTTTAAAATTTTTTCTTGACCTTTTCATTATTAGTTCAGGGAAGAGTTAGAAATAAATATGGGTAAAATGTCCTTTTGAGAGCTAAAGAAAGAGAGACATCCTTTTTCTACCCACTCACTGTCCCAGTGAAATCTCTCTAAAGATTATACCTTCAAAAAGAGTTTTTGTCTTCCTTCTACTCTAATGAATATTGAAGAATGGAGATGTTCAACATTCACTATTTGCAGCACTCAATATTGCTTGGAAATTATTCTTCATAATTCAGCTTCTAGAGATTATCTTGTTTCATTTTTTTATTCATATTACCATCTCTTCTACTTTATGTAAATTCTCTCAATATAACATAAATAGGTAAAATTATCTTGGATTTTTAATTGTCACTGATTCTTCATTATACCTCCTGTGTTCTGTATGTCTCTCTTCCTTCCCATTGTATCTCTATGCCTGATGTGTGATATGTAAAATAGGTACTATTTGTTGAATAGACTGATGAATTTAATTTTCACAGGAATCACCTCCCACCCTCAAGACAAAGGAACTAAAAATCTTAGTGACATTTACTTCTTATGAATTATGTTAAAATACATGCTGCATGTGGTTGAAATTATTAACCTAAATAAAATAATAGAAAATGTACTGTGAGTACAAATGTAATGATAGAATTGGAATAAGTTTTAGATCTGGCAGGGAATAATTGTCAAGAGTACTGTCTTTAGAATCACCGGGGTTGGGTTGAAGTTCTGGTTCAATCATTAATTAACTAGGTGATTTGAGTAATTCAATTACAATTTTATGTGCCTTTTTATATCATGTGTGATAAGTACTTTATAGAGTTTAGCAGTTTAAATAAGATTATCCATGTAAAGGGCTTTGGAACAGGATCTGATCAAGAGGAAGCTGTTATCTACATTTTGTCTTGCCCATCTTATGCTCTGGTTCCCAGAAACTTCTTATTTGCACAGAGGAATTAGTGTTTACTGTGAAAACTGACAGAGCAGGTCCAACCTAAATTAATCAGCTCAAATAAACCTGTATCACCTTGGATCTGAGTGCCCCTGCCTCAATCCTTTTCACCCCTTGCATTTCCCATATGCTTAGAAATGGCATCAAGAGTAAATATATAGCAAAGGAAGAAATGCAAATTGAAGAGGAGAGGAATGGCTACTGCTTTACCCAAGTTGGAAAGCCAGATTTACATACCCTAAGAGATGTTAATACATCCACCTTCTCTCAACCTTACTGTTTTTCTGTTTTCCCTATTTAAGGAGTTCCAGTCCCTATACTGACACTAATTACTTTGAGCAAATAAACTCCCCTCTCTGAACCTCTTGTTTCCTCTTGCAAAAACGTAAGAGGGTAGATGTAGTTAGTTTAGTGGTTCATTTCAGCTCTAAAGTTGTATGTTTCTGTGTTTTCCCTATTACACTTTCCTCAGAATGGAACACTTTGACATGATTTTTAACAAAGTCAAATTTATTAAGTCAAACTTTTGTTTTTTTTTAATGATTGCAAGCTAGCACAGTGAATGTTTGTGTTAATTTATAAGCAGTAAATAGCATCAACTTACTTGCTCATAAGTAAATGCCTGTACTTTACAAATGGAAGCAAAATAATATTGCTGTTTACTGGGGGTGGAAATGAGACATGTTTAAAGTCAACATAGGGTGAATTGTTAGCTGCACTTTGTGAGGACTTTATGACCTCAAGCAGTCATCCAACCTCAGTCTTCCAAAATGTTGGGAGTATAGTCAGAAGCCACCATGCCTAGCCATCTTCTGCATTTTAGTAACTCTTTTTCTAATTATCAGAAATCTCCTGTGGCAGGAATGAAGTTATATTGCTGAAAATATGCAAAATGCTTTAGGATAGGAGTTTAGAACCTTATATTCTAACAATTTCAGTACTGATTATATTTAACGTTTAGTTTCAGGTATGTGAGCATCTGTGCAGAAAATGAAGGCTGTCTTGATAATGACATATACATAAAGGGTTGTTGTGTTTTCAGCTATGAATTAGAAAGGAAGTGTCTCAGCATTTCCAGGCATCTCATTATTTTCTTAGTTTCAAGAAGATTCCAAATGACCTTTAGAAACATTTTGAAAAATATTCCCTGTTGCAAACTTCAGAGAAAAAAAATAATGCCCTGAGCAATCAGACACAACATGTTACTGTTTGCTAGCCATTAATATACCCTATGGATCTGCATAAGGAAGCAGAAGCCTAGAGGGTATATTTTCTAAACATTTGCAGGGGGAAAACTGCTCCACCCCTATGGGTATACAGTATTATTGCAGCTGCCTTGAAAAACATTCTCTGATATGGCTCTAATAAATGGTGCTTCACTTCTTCAGCAGTTCTTTCTTTTAACTGTTATTTGCTTAACCTCTTAGAGCTGTATTAGGCGTTCTGATCTCTAATTTTTCCCAGACTAGTTTATTCATTCATTAATTGCCCACCCATTAAGTACAATGTCTTCAGGTTGGTTGGAGAACAAAAAGAGCAAGTAGAAAGGCACAAATCCTGTATTTAAAAATAAACCTTTAGGATACAGTCTCTTTTTAGAAAAATGGGTTTGCAGGTGACTATGTTAGGAAGTTTGACCAGGCCTCCAATTACCTGTCACATATAAATTGGAAACTTGGAATTTTAGGAAGTTTCCCAAACTCATTCCATCTTGAAATAGTTGTAGAATATTCCTTCTGTTCTGAGTTTGTAACTGCCTGAGAGGTTATTTCTGCCTCTGCATATAGAAAGACCACAGTACTTTAGTAGAGGAAGAGTTTAATATATAAGGACGGCCATGTCACATGTAAGTGATAGAGTCTGCATCAAATCATCACCTTCAAAGATCCTGGGTTACGGGTTTTTCAAGTGCAGTCTAGGGGAAAGGTGCGGGTGGCCAGGTAACAGATCTTAGCTGTTGATATGTTCAGGCAGAGATGAAATCACAGGTGATTGACGCTGTTCTCCTCTATGTGGAACTGCTTCTGGGTGGGGCCACAGGAAGTGGGTGTGGAGGATGAGGGTGTCTTGTGGGTCCCCGTGAAGCCATGGGAGTCAGACATACAAAAAATGTGGAAAGGTATCTCAAAAGGCAAATCTACAATAGTGGTATTATTTGCAAGAGTAATTGAGGAAGTTGTATATCTTACAACCTCTGAAATAATGGCTGACCTTAGCAGGACTAAGGCTCTTCTTCTTCTTTCAGCCTGATGGCCTCCTATTGTCTTTACGAAAGTGGCTGAGCTGTGTGCAAGGCCTATTATCATTTAAATTGTAGCCTAAATGTCTGCCAAAGTTGACTTGACCCAATAACCCAGGAATAATTAAGGAAAAGGCAAGAAGGGGGTTGGGTTAGCTTAGTTTATGGTTATAATTTTCTCACTGATACAGCTTTTGCAAAGGCAGTTTCAAACTCATGAGATAACATGTACTCATTAAGAAGACACAGACACTCAGAAATTAATTGCTAAAAGAAGCTGCCAAAAAGGGGAAATAGTCAAAATCTGATTTTTTTGCTAAAATAAAAATCAAAATTAACTATAGTGTTACACCTGAAAAATAAGTAGTGTTTACTAATAAGTTTTTAAAAAGACTTTTGAAAAGTAAGATAAAGCAAAAGTCTTTCATTTTATAGTTTTTTTTAAATATGAATTTTAGAAACAATATATTAAACTAGAAGAATGTTTTGCTCTCCTTTAAAGAAACTGTACATTGGACACATATTAGAAGTATTATTGCTGAGTTCTACTCTCATTTCAAATGCAACATCCTTCTTATTCCAAACTTCCACTATAGAGTAACATATATACCATTTTTATGATATGATAATGAAGGCAGAGAAATAGGGAACCATGCAATTTTCAGGTTTTCAAAAAGCCTTTAATTAGACAGCTCCCAAAAGAATAATTTCTTCAGCAATAATTTGGTTTTGATATTTTTAGAAACTAAAATATACCATTTTGTGTGTGTGCATGTGTGTGTGTTTAACAAATGTATAGCTTTTTATTACATAAATTTGCAAATACACGTAGAAGTAGAGAGACTAATCAGTTAAACTCCCATGTACATTAACCAAGTTTTAATAATGACCAACTTTCTATCCTTACTGTTTCTCAATCCTCAAAATCCATTATTTTTTTTTTTTTTGGAGTATTTTAAAGCAAATCCTAGACATCACATAGCTCTTCCCTTTTAATACTTCATGTAGTATATATAACAGATTATAAAATTAAATATATATATGTATATACATATATAAACTGTGACAATATAATTAACAAAAATTTTATAGCAATATCTGATACATCTTTTTACAGTTAGAGTATAAAGAATCTGATCCAAACAAGGTCTAAGTACATATTCTATGTGGCTGATATGTCTCCTACATCACTTTTAATGGTATAATTGTTCATGCTCATTCTCTCTTACTCACACTGTCTCTCCAATTTACATGTTTACAAAAGTGGGCCATTTGTTCTGTAAAAATTTCAACACATTCTGGATTGGATAGATTATATCCCTTTGGTATTGTTTGACATGTTTCTCTCTTACTGTGTTTCTGAATTTTCTGTAAATTGGTAGCTATTGAACAGTCAATTAAGCATATCACTGCATTCCACCAAGAGGTATATTGTATCTGGCTGTTTGACTTTAGAATTGTAAAGATTCATCAATCGTAACAATAGTAGAAATCTTGAAAGTCATTTGTCTCTTACAGAGTTTCAAATATTCACCTATGGGATTTAGATCTTTTCTTCATGAACAGTTGGGTGACTCTGAAAGTTGACTGAAGAAAGGCTAAATAGATGCTTGGTTCTTTCTCATTTTTATTTTTAAATAATGAGTTTGTGCCTTAGTAAACCCCTAAGGAGATCTATAATTTGTGCTCTGTTTTGTTGTCCATTTTATTTTCCTTGTGTTTTAGGTACCCATAGATGTTAACATAGTTTATGATTTCAGTCTATGGCAGTCATTATTCTTGGTGACTCAAGTCCTCCAGTATTTGGCCAGTGGCTTGTAGTGCCCCTTTATTTAGATGGATTTTTTGCTTTCAAGTACAGCAGGATATTTCATCTTGTACATTTTCCATTCCAGACTCTGGATTAGCCATTTGTCCAAGGAGCCCTGGTTCTTTACACTGAAAAGTTGCATTTAGATATGACAGTCTGGGCAAGAAGGCCTCTCCTTGCTTCTAAGACTTGTTCAATCAAGTTTAGGTTAAATCTAACTGCTTAGACATTTTAAGTTCTGCCTAAAAGTTTCTCTGTACATTGTGAACTATAACAGGTAGAGGTGTAAACAGACCATAGCCTACACTTGTGCAAATAATTGAGTTTTGGCCAATCAAAGGCAGTCAGCTGTTCAAACCATGTTCAAACGAGGCAAACACCAAGCTGTAACCTTCTGACTGTTTCTGTACCTCACTTCAATTTTCTGTATGTCAATTGCTTTTCTGCCTATAAATACTTTTTCATCACGTTGCTGTGCTGGGGTCTCAGAGCCTGTTTTGGCTCAGGAGGCTGCCCAATTTGCAAATTGTTCATGCTCAGTTAAACTCCTTTAATTTTAATTCAGCTGAAGTTTTTCTTTTGTCAGATGGCGTCAGAAGTGGGATCCAAAGTAGACCTTCTAACAACCCCCAGAAGCACTGAGTGTGGTTTCTGCTTGGCTCATTGTGCCCATTGCTCTCTTGGAGCAGCTGGGGATCATGGTAAGTTCTCCGTCAGATTCTGAAGCCCCACAGATTTGTGTTGTGAGCCCTTTGAGTTTCTTTGAGCAAATTTCTGATCCAAACTGGGTTTGGGAGTTGTGACAGAAACTGGAGTGGGTCCAGGATTGGATTGGATCCAGTAATAAACTGGCTTGGATCCAACTAGAGGTCTCTTACATCTAACTGGGTTAGAAAGAAACTGATAATAAATGGCAATATTGCAGTGGATAAAAAATTTGGCTTTTGGGAATTCACAGGAAGTTTTGTGCTCTATTCTTTTGTTTCACTTTTCTTGTGTGCTTAGATAGGAAAAAATCACTGGGTAAGTTGATCCAGGAAACCTGAGAGAGAGCCAGTATTTAAGGTAAAAATGAAATCCTTAATTTCTGAAGAACTAAGCAGCAAAGTCTTACAGAAATGGTGAAATCTTACTAAAGACAACTTACAGTGGAACGTTCCAAATGAACAACACTGCACAGACATGCATTTAAAAATGAGGGCTCCCAAATTAGTCTCATCTAGGAATGCCTATTGATGTAAAGAAGCTTCTAAGAAAATTTCAGTATTTTTATTTAAAGACTTTATGAAAGGCAAATAAAAAGTGTGAATGACTAATTGATTTTAAAAATTAAATCTGCTAACCTTTTTGCTTAGTTACTATCCTGATTCAAAAGATATAGACTGCAGCAACAGATGGCTGACACTGGGTAAGTAATAGGGTAAATTTTACCTGAGTAAAGGATGGGATTGGGTTAGATGCCCTCCCCTCAGAATAGTGCCTCTTGGTTAAAAATTGATTTGGCACAATGGGATGCATACGATACTATTCTCTTTGTATTAATCTGCCTTGCACTCTTCACTGATGGTTGTGACAGGATTAGGTATGTATAGGATCACAGGGCATGAGGAGCATTTTTCTCCCCAAAGGGAGGAACTTGAGAGCTGATGGGTTTCCTGGAAAAGATCCCTTTGCAATAAACAAGCAGCCACCGGAACTTTTGATTCAGTGTTGCTGCAAAGGGTGGGTCTTTCTCTGGCCTCCCTGAGCTCTTCCTATTCCCCAGCTTGCTGCAGGCAATGCTTTTCTCCCTTCCCGTTCCTCTGTGCAAAGCAGTTGTAGGAATAGTAAAAATTACTATCTCTTACAATGTTTTAATTAATGAAAAAAATGGATTTGTGAGGCTACTCTGAAGCTGTAGCAAATCTGGTGTACTTTATGCTGTGAACTGGTCTTTCTGCGTCCTTCTGTCATAAAATGGGGTAACGTAGGGTGAAATGCAGGCCTAGGCTCCATAAGCTGGCTGTCCAAGACAGCTCAGCAAGCTGGGCCATAACAAAAACAAACAAAATTGGATCAGGTTTCCATCTTGTTTTGTTTTATGTCTTTGGGAGCTTTATCTTGTAACCATATGGTGGTGCTTTCTCTCGATCTCTAACATCCAGTAAACAGGAATTAGGGGGCTCATGTCACAGTTAGCTCTAAAAATTATCTAGATCCCTTAAAAAGCATTGCAAGCTCAAAGTTGACTGCTTTATGCACCTTCTGGGAAAAGCAATGGAAACCACTCAATGCTGCAGCTCAGCAGCTAAGGCTTTGCCATTTTGAAATGGCGGCCCAGGTTCAGCCTGGCTTAGGTATGGGTACTTTCTGGATGTTATATGTGTGATTTTTTCCATTTGTTGTACTCTTCCCCTCCATGTGCAACTTCTGGCTTCCCTTCTTGAATTTTCCTTTCTCTGAGCACTTGGGAAGTTGCCTTTGGTAAAGTTCAAAAGTCAGAAATATTGGTTATTTGGCCTGGCTAAAGTTGGATAATAAGAGATTTAAAATATTTTTTAAAGATTCTTATGGTTAAAAGCCAGCTTAATTAAAAGTGAACTTTCTAGCTCTAACAGGCGGGATTCCGTGGGAAAGATAGAGGAGATGCCATAAAGGCCGTTTTGGGAAAAACCTTTGTTTTTCTTATGAAACTCCAGGAATCAAATGCAGATAGATTCTCTTAAAATCTAAGGCAAATATACATTTAGGGATGACAAATGGCAGTTATGAGGGAATACTCACTTCTTTGTACATTTGGATCTGAGGAGCATACTCTTGGTCACCTAGAAAATATGGAAATGTCCCCAGCCCTCAAAGAGATAAGACTTCCATGGGGATGGGTTAATCACAGAATGGGCAGATCAGCTTTGAGTTGCTTTGCAATGAAATGCATTGTAAAATCATTGCACTGTCTTGTTCCATAGTGTTTCTCTTTTGGGGATCCAGAATCCAGTATAAAAGTGGAACCCTGAATTTAGGGGGATCTGTTTTGCCTTACAGCTGTGCCTGCTTATTAGGCCCTAGAAACTGCGTGTTTTACAAGCCTTGTTCCTCCAAAGACGGTTTCCCTGAAGCCAGTAACTGAATTAAGAAACTTAAAAACTGACAAAAAAGTCTTACAACTATTGGATCTCCTTTTATCTTTCTGTGTATTCATATGTGTTATGTATGAAAAGTTTAGATATGAAATAGCTCTTATTAATTGGCATAAAAATAATATAAGCACTTAAATATGTTGTCAGAAAAATTAAAACTGTAATGCCTTTTAGTTCATGTGACTTTAGTAAGCTTTGAGAAGTAAAACATGTTAAAGATTATTGGTAAAACAAAGACAGTTGGTCTAAATTATGCCGGTCAGATATTAAATAGGTTTACTAAATGCTTTAGGGTAATAAACTGTTTCTTTGACTTTTCAAAATTGTTCAACTTAACTGCTTTGGAGCTATGAGATTCTAGGAAAGGCCTGGAGACTTGTAGAGTTAGCCAAGCCCCTTGGTTATGCTGTAAAGAGTCAGACTTTATTTACACTTCTGTCTGGTGTCCTAGGCTCCATACCTAATATATAATTAAAATAACTTACTAAGATTAATAAGTGAATTTTATTTTCACCAATTTGGTGAATTTTATTTTCACCAAAATTAAAAATGCTAAGAGTTAACATTGTAACATGTAATTAAGACCACTGGGGGGGAAAAACAGTTTTACGTGCAAGGTATGTGAGAAAAGTGAAATGTGCTTTTTAGTTAAAGACTATAAGCATGAGAATATAAATTTTTGCCTCATGTAGAGGGTTAAAGGATTGTTTAAAATTAGATAGGATAAAGCTGAAGATTTGAGCAAACTGGGGAAGATTTTTGAAAAACTAATTCTGTGAAAAAGCATTCTGTGGGTGGACATATTGGCTAAATTTAAAGGAGTATTGTAAGGTTTTTCTGGAAATTGAATATTGGAATAAATCATAACAGGGTTTTCTTAGAGCACCAATCTCCTCTTAAACAAAGATTTACAAAGGGTTATAAAGTGTTTATGAGAATCTCACCTTATGGCCAAACCAATTAATATTAAAATGATTTGTCTGTAAGGTTTTATTATTACAAATTCCATACAATTTTGGAAGAAATATTAATATTATTCACTAAAATATAACCTGAAGAAGATTAAACATTATTTTTTATTTTTACAATGCTTCCCATGTAACTTAACATGTCAAATAATCCTGTATGCCTCTCTTTTGGATGCTTCAGGGGTCCACTATAGCATATCAAAGTTAGAGGTCAGAAAAGACCATTTGAAAGCTGATATTTGATTTTTGGAAGTCTATCAAATATGTTTAAGTTTAAAACACTTGAAATTATAAAATGGAATTCCAGGTCACAGTAAGTCATTCATTTAGCCAAAATGATAACTCAGAAGCTTTAAACAGGCAAAAATATTTACTCATTGATAGAAGGTAAACTTAGCTTTCCAAACAATCTGTCTCTTGTCTTTTCCTTCTTTTTCCTGAGTTTATTCAAAAGGCAAACAAACATCTTTCATTATTCTTTAACATCACATGAAAACTTTGATAAAGAGACAAAGCCAAATTTCACCTTTGTATTAGTTTTTATATGTATATTATATAGTTTCAAAATAAAATTATTTACATTTCAATTAAAATAAAAACAAGAACGACTCAAGATGGCGTGGTGAGAACAACCCAGGATTGAAGCTTTCGGTGAATGTGTGGAGGGTGAGTCAGGGCCGCATTTCCAGACAGATCTTTGTTGCCCACAGAACGGGGAAATTCTCAGGTATAAAAGAGACATGGGATGCCAGTGAAGCGGTTTTGGCTGGTGCAGCTGGCGGCAGGTGCAGCTGCACAGTGGCACTCCACAGCACTCCACACAAAGCGCACTGGTCTGGGTGCCCTGTTGAACTGGCAATCTGAGACTTGAGAGGGCAGATTGGCATATCCATCTGATTGAACGGGGGACAGTGAGCCAGGCCAGGAGATTCCAGGGAAACGGCATTTGGGCCAGGGCAGTGGGATAAACAAAACGGCAATTCCAAACGCTCCAGGTGGAGAGTTTCACTGTAGGGACAGCTGAACCCAGGACAGTGCAGCTCGGTGGGGAAGAGGCATTTGCCATTACTGAGGCAACCCACCCCTACTGAGGTACACTCCCATTGCTGAAGCAGCCTGCCATTGCCGAGGCAACCTCCCACAACAGAGAGACTCCGCCACAGGGCGTAGCCTGTGGCAGCAGGGCAGAGACTTCAGCAGCAGGGCAGAGCCTGCAGCAACAGGGCCAACCTCACACCAGCAGGGCAGAGCCTAGGCAGGCAAATAGTGACTAGACTGCCTTCTAGCTGGGCAGGACAGCGCAACGAAAAAATAAAGAAAACCCCAACCCCCCGAGACACAACATCTGAGAAAAAAAGGGTTTTTTTATGAGTTCTGCTGCAGCAGAATTAAATGTAGCAGCCTCACAGCCCTGAATGAACAACAGAGCTCACAGATCAGCACTTGAGCTCCTATAAAGTACAGACTGTCTCCTCAAGCAGCTCCCTGACCCCTCTATATCCAGAAGACTGACATTTGGCAGGCATCATTCTGGGACAAAGATAGCAGAAAAAGAAACTGGTAGCATCCCTTACTGTTCTGCAGCTGCTACAGGTGCACCCCAGATAAGCAGGGCCTGGAGTGGACCTCAGCAGTCGTACAGTGAAGGGGCTAGACTGGTGGAAGGATAACCAAGTAATAGAAATACTTCATCATCAACAATCTGGGCGTCCACTCAGAGAACCAATCGAAAAGTCAGCAACTACTCACACGACAGGTGGATAAATCCGCAAAGATGGGAAGAAACAAGCACAAAAAGGAGGAAAACACCCGAAACCAGAACACTGTGCCTCCTACAAAGGACCAAAACTCCTCACCAGCAAGGGAACAAAGCTGGATGTAGAATGACTATGACGAAATGATGAAATTAGACTTCAGAAGGTGGATAATGAGAAACTTTTGTGAGCTAAAATAACACGTTTTAAATTAATGCAAAGAAACTAAGAACCTTGAAAAAAGATTTGAAAAAAGATTCGAGGAAATGATAACAAGAATGGATAACTTAGAGAGGAATATGAATGAATTGAAGAAGCTGAAAAACATAATACAAGAACTTTGCGAAGCATGCACAAGTTTCAACAGCCGAATGGACCAAGCAGAAGAAAGAATATCAGAAGTCGAAGATCAACTCAATGAAATAAAGTGAGAAATCAAGATTAGAGAAAAAAGCACAAAAAGGAATGAACAAAGTCTCCAACAAATGTGGAACTGTGTGAAGAGACCTAACCTAAGTGTGGTAGGTGTACCAGAATGTGATGAAGAGAATGAATCCAAGCTGGAAAATACTCTTCAGGATAGTGTCCAGGAAAATTTCCCCAACCTAGCAAGGCAGGCAAATATTCAAGTCCAGGAAATACAGAGAACACCACAAAGATATTCCACAAGAAGAGCAACCCAAGGCACATAATCGTCAGATTCAACAGTGTTGAAATAAAGGAGAAAATACTAAGGGCAGTCAGAGAGAAAGGTCGGGTCACCCACAAAGGGAAGCCCAGCAGACTCACAGCAGATCTCTCGGCAGAAACTCTACAAGCCAGAAGAGAGTGGGGGCCAATATTCAACATCCTTAAAGGAAAGAACTTTCAACCCAGAATTTCATATCCAGCCAAACTGAGCTTCGTAAGTGAAGGAAAAATAAAATCCTCTGCGAACAAGCAAGTACTCAGAGATTTTGTCACCATCAGGCCTGCTTTACAAGAGCTCTGGAAAGAGGCACTACACATAGAAAGGAACAACCAGTACCACCCATTCCAAAATCACACTAAATGCGAAAGAGCATCAACATAATGAAGAATCTACATCAACTAACGGGCAAAACAGCCAGGTAGCATCAAAATGGCAGTATCAAATTCACACATAACAATATTAACCCTAAATGTAAATGGACTAAATGCACCAATCAAAAGAAACAGACTGGCAAATTGGATAAAAATCCAAAACCCAGCAGTGTGCTGTATCCAGGAAACCCATCTCACATGCAAGGATACACAAAGGCTCAAAATAAAGGCATGGAGGAAGATTTACCAAGCAAATGGAGAGCAAAAAAAAAGCTGAAGTTGCAATTCTCATCTCTGATAAAATAGACTTAAAGCAACAAAGATCGAAAGAGACAAAGAAGGCCATTACATAACGGTAAAAGGATCGATACAACAAGAAGAGCTCACAATTCTAAACATATATGGACCCAATACAGGAGCACCCAGATACATAAGGCAAGTTCTTAATGACTTACAAAGAGACTTAGACTCCCACACAATAATAGTGGGAGACTTTAACACTCCACTGTCAATAATAGACAGATCAACCAGACAGAAAATCAACAAGGATATCCAGGGCTTGAACTCAGACCTGGAACAAGCAAACCTGATAGACATTTACAGAACTCTCCACCCCAAATCCACAGAATATACATTCTTCTCAGCACCACATCACACCTACTCTAAAATTGACCACATAATTGGAAGTAAAGCACTGCTCAGCAAATGAAAAACAACTGAAATCATAACAAACAGTCTCTCAGACCATAGTGCAATCAAGTTAGAACTCAGAATTCAGAAACCAACTCAGAACCGCACAGCTTCATGGAAACTGAACAACTGGCTCTTGACTGAATAAACAATGAAATGAAGGCAGAAATAAAGAAGTTCTTTGAAACCTATGAGAACGAAGACACAACATGCCAGAATCTCTGGGACACATTTAAAGCAGTCTCTAGAGGAAAATATATAGCAATAAGTGCCCATATGAGGAGATGGAGAGATGAAAAATTGACACCCTATCATCAAAGTTGAAATAGCTAGAGGAGCAAGATCAAAAAACTCAAAACCCAGCAGAAGACAAGAAATAACTAAGATGAGAGCAGAATGGAAGGAGATAGAGACACGAATAACCCTTGAAAAAATCAATAAATCCAAGAGCTGGTTTTTTGAAAAGATAAAAAAAATAGACAAACCACTAGCCAGATTGATAAAAAAGAAAAGAGAGAACAACAAAATAGATGCAATAAAAAATGATAAAGGGGAAATCACCACAGATTTCACAGAAATTTAAACCATCATCAGAGAATATTACCAACAACTCTATGCATATAAACTAGTAAACCTGGAAGAAATGGATAAATTCCTGGACTCCTGTGTCCTCCCACACCTAAACCAGGAGGAAGCTGAAACTATGAATAGACCAATAACAAGGGCAGAAGTCGAGGCAGCAATTAGGAGCCTACCACACAAAAAAAGCCCAGGTCCAGATGGGTTCACAGCCAAATTCTACCAGACACACAAGGAGGAGCTTGTACCATTCCTTCTAAAACTATTCCAAATAATCCAAAAAGAGGGAATCCTTCACAAATCATTTTATGAGACCAACATCATCCTGATACCAAAACCCGGCAGAGACCCAACAAGAAAAAAAAACTTCAGGCCAATATCCACGATGAACATAGATGCAAATATCTTCAATAAAATATTGGGAAGCCGATTGCAACAGCAAAGCAAAAAACTTATCCATCATGATCAAGTAGGATTCATCCTGGGGATGCAAGGCTGGTTCAACATATGCATGTCTATAAACATAATTCACCACATACACAGAACCAAAAACAAAAACCACATGATTATCTCAATTGACATAGAGAAGGCATTTGACAAAATTCAAGAGCCCTTTATGCTAAAAACCCTCAATAAATTCGGTATCAATGGAATGTATCTCAAAGTAATAAAAGCTATTTATGACAAACCAACAGCCAATATCATACTGAATGGGCGAAAACTGGAAGCATTCCCTTTGAAATCCGGCACTAGACAAGGATGCCCTCTTTCACCACTCCTATTCAATATAGTACTAGAAGTTCTAGCCAGAGCATTCAGGCAAGAAAAAGAAATAAAGGGCATTCAAATAGGAAAGGTGGAAGCCAAATTGTCTCTATTTGCAGACGACATGATATTATACTAGAAGACCTCATCACCTCAGCCCAAAAACTTCTGAAACTGATAAACAATTTCAGCAAAGTCTCAGGATATAAAATCAATGCGCAAAAATCACAGGCATTCCTCTACACCAATAACAGACTTAAAGAAAGACAAATCAAGAACGAACTGCCATTCACAATTGCTACAAAAAAAATAAAATACCTAGGAATACAACTCACAAGGAATGTAAGGGACCTCTTCAAGGAAAACTACAAAACATTGCTCAACGAAATAAGCGAGGACACAAACAGATGGAGAAATATTCCATGTTCATGGTTAGGAAGAATTTATATCGTGAAAATGGCTATATTGCCCAAAGTAATTTACAGACTCAATGCTATCCCTATCAAGATACCATTGACTTTCTTCACAGAACTGGAAAAAACCACCATGAACTTCATATGGAACCAAAAGAGAGCCCGCATAGCCAAGTCAATTCTGAGCAAAAAGAACATAGTAGGGGGCATTACACTACCGGATTTCAAACTATACTAAAAGGCTACAGTAATCAAAACAGCATGGTACTGGTACCAAAACAGAGATATAGACCAGTGGAACAAAACAGAGGCATCGGAGACAACACAACATATCCACAACCATACAATCTTTGATAAACCTGACAAAAACAAGCAATGGGGAAAGGATTCCCTGTTTAATAAATAGTGTTGGGAAAACTGGCTAGCCATGTGCAGAAAGCAGAAACTGGACCCCTTCCTGACACCTTACACTAAAATTAACTCCAGATGAATTAAAGACTTAAACATAAGACCTGCCACCATAAAACCCCTAGAAGAAAATCTAGGCAAAACCATCCAGGACATAGGAGTAGGCAAGGACTTCATGAACAAAACACCAGAAGCATTGGCAAAAAAGCCAAAATAGACAAATTGGACCTAATCAAACTCCACAGCTTCTGCACGGCAAAAGAAACAGCCACTAGACTGAATCGGCAACCAACAGAATGGGAAAAAATTTTTTCAGTTTACCCATCTGACAAAGGGCTGATATCCAGAATTTACAAAGAACTCAAACAGATTTACAAGAAAAAAACAAGCCCATTCAAAAATGGGCAAAGGATATGAACAGACACTTTACCAAAGGAGACATATATTGAGGCCAACAAACATCTGAAAAAATGCTCATCATCACTGGCCATTAGAGAGATGCAAATCAAAACCACATTGAGATACCATCTCATGCCAGTTAGAATGGTGATGATTAAAAAATCTGGAGACAACAGATGCTGGAGAGGATGTGGAGAAATAGGAACACTTTTACACTGTTGGTGGGAGTGTAAATTTACTATTGTGGAAGACAGTGTGGCAATTCCTCAAGGCCTTAGAAATAGAAATTTCATTTGACCCAGCAATTCCATTACTGGGTATATATTCAAAGGACTATAAATCGTTCTACTATAAGGACACATGCACACGAATGTTCATTGCAGCACTGTTTAAAATAGCAAAGACCTGGAACCAACCCAAATGCCCATCG
Source organism: Callithrix jacchus (assembly GCF_049354715.1). Classification (NCBI taxonomy): domain Eukaryota; kingdom Metazoa; phylum Chordata; class Mammalia; order Primates; family Cebidae; genus Callithrix; species Callithrix jacchus. Next base: position 75,505,704 of record NC_133507.1, read on the forward strand.
ATGATAGACTGGATTGGGAAAATGTGGCACATATACACCATGGAATATTATGCAGCAATCAGAAATGATGATTTCGTGTCTTTTGCAGGGACATGGATGAATCTGGAGAACATCATTCTCAGCAAACTGACACAAGAACAAAAAATGAAATACCGCATATTCTCACTCATAGGTGGGTGATGAAAAATGAGAACACATGGACACAGGGAGAGGAGTACTAAACACTGGGGTCTATTGGGGGGAAAAGGGGAGGGCCAGTGATGGGTTGGGGGAGCTGGGGAAGGATAGCCTGGGGAGAAATGCCAAATGTGGGTGAAGGGTCGAAAGGAAGCAAAACACACTGCCATGTGTGTACCTATGCAACCTTCTTGCATGTTCTGCACAAGTATCCCAAAACCTAAAATGCAATTAAAAAAAATAAATAAATAAAATAAAAACAAATCTAATTTTCCTTTTTTTAAAGTTTAGAATATATACATCCACATTTTTTTTTCATACCCCAACTTGAGGAATATATACTTCCACCTTTTGAGTCAAAGCATTGTGTTTTTTTTAAGGTCATCTAAAAGAATGCTTATATGTCTGTTTATTCCACCAATCTTACATATTTTATTTATTTATTTATTTATTTGTTTATTTATTTATTTATTTATTTATTTATTGAGACACTAGAGCACAATAGCACAATGTTCACCACAATTTTCACCCCCTGGGTTCAAGCAATTCTCTTGCCTCATCCTCCCAAGTAGCTGGGATTGGAGGCATGTGCCACTATACCTGGCTAATTTTGTATTTTTAGTAGAGACGGGGTTTCTCTAATGTTGGTCAGGCTAGTCTTGAACTCCTGACCTCAGGTGATACATCCACCTCAGCCTGCCAAAGTTCTGGGATTACAGGCATGAGCCACCACACTCAGCCGATTTTACATATTTTATATAATATAAAAACTGTTTATATATGAATTTGTACTATAGTCTGTCAATATACTATATATGTGTGTATATATACATGTGTTTATACATATATATATACACACACTTTTTATATATTGTTCCACTTTAACAGAATACTTCACTATTTGTTTGCTTTTAATTTGGGTTGTTAATTAATGAGGAATACAAGATTCCAAAGTCAAAACTATAAACTAAAATACTTTCAGAGTTTCAAAGTTCTTTCTTATTATTCTCTTTCTACAGAGTAATTATTTTCATTAATTTTTAGATTATCTTTCACTTTTTCTTTTAAAAACAGTATAGAATAAAAACTCTTCTTGAATCTATTAGAATTTTATCAGAGAAGCAGAACCACTACAAGCAATGTTAAGGATTTATTGTTGGAATGCCCCTTACATAATTGAGAGAGCCAGTTAAGCTATGTGAGCCTGCTACACCTAGAACTCAAGCAGCGCTTGAAGTCTGTAAGATTAGGAAGCAATGAGCAGGACAAGACCAAAGTGGAACCTTTGAAGATAAACTTGGCAACCATGTTTGTCTCTCATCTGAACTGGCAGTGTTTTCAGCACCTCCAATCCTCCAACTTTGGTGATGTGGGTAACCCACAAAAGAGCTGGAACAAATTGCCAAGACATTAGCCACTGATGCGAGCAGCTTTCAGAAAAGCTGAAGGAGAAGATCTAGGGGCAATTTGAGAGGCTGCCAACCAAGCTGCTGCACCATGCAGATCCACCATAATGTCATAAACTGTGTGAGCTGCAACAGCGCATGACCCCACACAGACCTGAGTATAATCCTGGCAGCTGATTCCAGTTAGAGTTTAAATTCCACGCAAATTTCACTTGTGGCAAATTTTAACTTAGAACTGAACATGGTGGAGAATACTGAGAAATTTAGTTCCAACTAAGCTAAAACTTTACAAAACCACCTCAATCTATCTTTTGTGCAGTCATCTTCCAATATATATCCCTTTTTAAATTATACTTAACTCCCAAATAAATGCAATGGCAAAATCATGAGTCTACCTAATAAGATTCAACCATACTTTGTATAACCAAAACTCAGTCCTCTTTCCCAAAAGAGGATACATTCTTTGTATCCATCTGTGGCTGATGTTTATTCTTCTTTTTACTGAATCATGCTTTCTCAAATGCTGAGATACAATGCTTACTACTATGAACGCATGTTAGATGGTAGAGGTACTGGAGAGAGAATGAAAAAAATGACTTACATATGTGTAAGAGAGAAATAAATGATGAGTTACATATGTGTATATACACATATATGTACTTACATTCATATCAAAATAAGGAAGAAACATTAATGATTATCACTTAATTTCTGCAACTTGAAAAATTGTCATTGCTGATAATTATAATGACCGTCTTCCACTATACCTTTTATATTCCCTATGACCTGGGTAAGCACCTTGATGGGTAATGCTTCCTTGCCTAGTAGGATAACCTAAATCTTTATTTTTGAAGGTCTAATCATTAGAATTGCTGCCTCTATTGAGTCATTCTAGTTTCTTCTGACTTTAATGACTGGACATGGGAGTTCTAAACAATACTCTATGGACTATCCTGATTTCAGGCATACTCTTCCTTATTCCCAATGTGTAGGAGTAATCCAATTTTTCCTTGATTTTCAGGACCAATCAATCTAGCAAATACAATAAATTTCATTTTTGCCTGTTGCTTTCTATTTGATGATTTATTACTTTATGTCCCAGAAGATACATTTCTCCCTTTCTAATCTAAGACCTCTATACCAGCAGAAGTTAAGTAGAAGCAACTACATATCAGTGGGGTTATAGGGAGATTAGACACTCTTTTCCACTCCTTGATTCTCAGGCCCATAAATCATAACTATGGGGAAAACTGTACCCATAGTCACTCATTCAGAGTATATGTTGCATCCTGAAGAATATACTACCCCACACACAAGGTATGGCCAACTGGCTCCACAACTGAGTCTTCAATAGACTAATCCACTCTTCTCACAGGCCAGATACATCAGGGCAATAAGGAACATGGTAAGACCAATTAAGGCCATAAACATGAACCCATTGCATTATTTTCTACAAAGTGAGTTTCTTTGTCAGAAGCAATACTGTGTGAAATATTGTGAAGGAGAATAAGGCATATTGTAAATGCAAGGATGGTGACATTGGAAGAATTGTGAAAAGGCAATTCCATATTCAGAATTAGTGCCTATTCCAGTTAAAATAAAGTACATTTTTTGCATGATGAATGTAGTCTAAAGTAGTTGACATGGTGGCCGGCAAAAGCTAAATCACTATTTATAACCTAGCCTTGGAGGTAGCGTTTATCACTAGTTAGTTGAAACAGTCAAAAAGTCTTCCAAGTTTCAAAGGGAAGGGACATATACTCCAATTATTGAAGGGGAAGAAACTGGGTTCTGAAGAACACGTTGAATGTTAGCTGAAAAAAATGGTACACGACTCCTGGAAAATATAATCTGCCATTCTGTAACTTGATGTTTTTATCTAGTAATACGTCTTGGAGACTATTATAGAGTCATAGCATCACATATCTTTCTTATTATTTTTATAGCTAAATAATATTCTACTGTGAGATTATAATATAGTTCAATCATTATGCTCCTTACTGAAGGTCATTTGAATTATTGTACAAAATAATTTTGCTTTATAAAATTATTTGTTATACAAATAATGCTTTAATAAGTAGACTTTTTTATAAATTGCTCCCTTTTATTTTGTTGGTATCTTCAGGGTAAAAATATGTATTTTAAAATATTGTATTTTTGCTTTTTTGATTCAGATACAGTTTAAAGAATAAAAAATTACATTCTTTCCTTGAGATGAGCCCCTTTTCTTCACAGATTCTTAGACAAATGCATGCAAAATATAAATTAACAGACAATAAAAATCAAATATCTCAGATATATTTTAAAATTATAATACACATTACACAACAAAGAAGCAATCATTAAATAGACAACTGTATTAGAATGTTCATTCTGTAGTATTGTGTGGTCTGTACCCTGATGAGAGCAAATTAATCCTTCTACCTGCTCAAATGTACAAAAAGAGAAAGTCTTGAAAAACACCATTGATTTGTTAGATGCCAGCATGAAATTTTTATGATTACGTGGGATACTGCAGAAAACAGTGATCCACACTTTTCAGATCTATTTAAAAACAGAATTGAATTTTGATCCAACTGAGTCTCTGGGGATCTCCTATAACTCACAGTCTCACTTCCTAGGTGAAAATGAGGTTTTTCCTGTGATTCAAGTAAAAAACTGATTCGGTCTGTTTAGGTTCACAAGGGCCAATTCTGTTAAAAATATTATATTTATGTTAGGTAATTCATCTGATTAAAACAATTTTCCTTGCTTTTTAAAAATACTCTTAGTCACTCCAAGGTGCTATCATATGAGAAGTTTACGATGCTTTACAAGTAGAGAGTTCATAAGCTGATATGAAAAGGAGCTGAACATAAAAATATGGAGCTATTGAAAATTCAAAATTCAAACATTACTAGGGAAAAAGAAATGGGCATCGAGAAAGATGGAGTTTGGGGGAATAGGAGATTGGGCGAGGCCATACTTTACAGGATCAGTGTGCATGAAGGAAAGACATGTTTTTCTAGATATAAGACGGAAGACGGAAGATGGAAGAGTCACTAAACCTCATGTGGTTCTTACCCAAATTTGACTTGTTGCATCAGAAATTTCTGCTAAAAGATAAATACAGATGAACTTAAAATGGTGAGAGCATTCTATGTGGATTTTTGTCTTCTCTGTCTCCCCTGTTTAGAATTATTGTCTCATGTTCTCTCCTTACATGGTCCTCAGGTTTTGTTCTTAGCTTTCTAAGTTTCTCACTGTGTATCAGTATTTTGAAAGCTATTTTGACTTCTACTTATAGTTAGAAATATATCTTATATTACGATCGAGAGCACACAACTGTATGACTAAATGAAAGTTTTAAAAAACAATATTTTCTCCTGTTACATGCACTATACATTGATATTTTATTTTCTGTTCAACTCTAGGTTCTGTGTGCTATATCAAAGAAAAAAAATGAATACTGGCCTTTACCTCATAAGTTAATATCCCATCTCATTTTGCACAATGTTTTAAAGCCCCTATTGCACACGAGTAATTTTCAAACCTAAAACTCCATGCTAGATATCATTCTTGAATTATAGATGAGAATGTACATTATTTATTAGTTATCTCTCTCTGGATATTTTATATATGTCACAAATCCAACCAACCTACTATTAAAATCTTTACATCCTCCATTGTCCAGTTTGATGAATGGAACCAAAATCCACATAGTAGCTGAAAATATGAACTTGGGAGTTGTGCTACAGGAAGGACAATGAAGGCATCATTAAGTAATGTGTTTTGATTACAAGTAATGGAAATCTTAGCTCAAACGGTTTTAAACAATATGGATATTTATTGGTCTACTAATGTTGGCTTAATCCTAGCTTACTCTTTTTTTTTCCCTACGTTACTCTTAAGAGCAAGAAACTTTATTTCCCAGAAGCCTCTGGAAAAGCTCTCTTGACATCTCATTGGCCGGAATGGCATCACATGCCTAATTCTAATCCACTCTCTTTGTTTGTGGAAGTGACAGGGGCTGATGGGCTTTGGCTTACGCTCTTGGATAATCCCTATGCAAAGGAGATGAGTGACATATTATGAATATCCATTGAAGTTGCCCTGTGTGATTCCCTTTTCCTAAAGAACATAAAATATAGAAGTGGCTGTCTGAAAAGAATCTGGAGATCTGGAAGGAAAAGAGAAATATGAAATGGTCCCTAGTTATGCAGCCACAATGCCATTTTCACATGACTAGTGTGTTCCTTCTTTCTTCTCAAGCCATGACAACTGTGATTAATTCATCACCTTCCTAACATGTACTCACGTAGCCCTAAAATGAGTCTGAACTGAGCACTCCAAGCCAGGCACTTTGAATTCATCAGAGTTATCATTCTGTGTTGAAATCGATTTAGTATTCCTACCCTGGATTCTTTCTTCTACTTCAGCCTCATCACCTGTGAAGTCACACAATTTCATCTCTGTCTGACGTAACTCACAAATCATTCCTAAAGGCAGTATTCTATTTCAAGGTTCAATCCTTTCTAGCCTAAAGTATTACAAAAGTCTCTAGACCTCAAACCTGTCCTCCCTTCTGATTTTAAAGGGCAATTTCCAACATCCAAATATAATTATATCACCAGCATGCTTTTAATTCTTGAATGATACTACATTATTTATGGGAAAAATAGTCCCAGGCTATTATCTGGCAAGCAAAGCTGTCCCAGACAGCTTATTTCTTTCTTATTTCTCATTTCTATTTACCTCCATGTGAGCCTGTTTTTGGCATAGCAAACTTCATACAGCTCCTTAATCACATCATCATGATTCATAACTTTATGTCTAGCATCTCTGCCTCTTCTGCTTAGAAAATTCTCCCTTGTTGCTTCCTAACTTCTGACACATTTTAGTGTTCACAACAGTATGTGTTCTTTGCTGCAGTAGGTTAATAAACCTAATTTTGGTTGACTATGGGTGTGTTTCTGGTAGTTTCTAAGCACTGTTCTTTATCAGCGTAGAACAGTGCTTCATGTCGCAGCACACATGGATAATTAGAATACGGTTTATGAGGCACACTGGGCAAAGCAGGATGCTACCTGGACACCATTTGGCAACAGATGGTGTCACCTGTCTTCCATAGATGGAAGGATATCAACATCTCAGCATAACTATCATGATATTTAGTTTGAGAGGTTCTAGTAAGGGATTTAGGGTACATGATGACAAAGCGGAAAAAGAAAAGTATTTTTGGCAACAAGCCAGTATACAACTGGGTAGGCATTCCATCCTATTCTACTCACCAATCCCTTGTTCTCTATTAATATATTTATTGGATCTACAAACAGTTCTCTCCTAGAATGAGGAGTAAAAGGGACAGCTTTCTTCATCTTAACACTTTCCCAGGGAAGCTTCTCCACTGCAAAATATTACAGTGTTTCTTATTTTGACATGACTTGCCCATCTATTAGTAGACTATCGTCCATGTGGAAACTGAAACTGCATAGGTGAGAGTTAGGTGGAGTGGAAAGAAGGACACTTGAAAATAATATCATCTCCTTATTATGGTTTTTATGGGAAATTCTTATTGCAGACCATTAGTATTTGTATAAAGGAGGTGGGGAGTAGGGGAGAGTATTATGGAGAAAAATTAACTCTGAGTATAGTGCAATATTTATGATTTTAGAAGAAAAGGTAGTGTGGCATGAGAAGGCCAGAAATGTACAAAGTGTAGAAGCATGAGTAACAATGGCAGAAATTGAAGGTGCTGAAAGTTTCTCCAAGAATCCCTTTAGACTCCTATTTTTGTGAGTGAACTTTAAAGGAAGGCATAAACCTTAAGTGTTATGGGTTGAGTTGTGTCCCCAAAAATGTGTGTTGAGGTTCTGACCTCCAGTACCTCAGGAGGTGATATAATTTGGAAAGAAGGTCTTTGTAGGAGTAATCAAGTAAAAATGAAGTCATTAGTGTGGACTCTAATTCACTATGATTAACATCCTCACAAAAAAGGTAATTTGGATGCACAGGCAGACAGACACAGCGGGAAGATGATGTGACGACATCACAGGGAAGAGACGGCCACATGACTAGAATGATGCATTTATACAAGTCAAGGAATGCCAAGTACCGCCGGAAAATGTAAAAAGCTGGAGAGGAAAAGCATCCTCCCCTAGAATCATCAGGGAGAGCATGGCCCTGTTGACACCTTGATTTCAGACATCTAGCCTCTAGAACTGTGAGAGAGTTAACTTCTGTTGTTGTAAGCCCCTTGTTATTATTATCCTGTTACAACAGGCCTAGGAAACTAACACACAGAGAAAGCATCATGAAGGCAGCTTGAGAGTGAAGCTGTGGAAAACAGCAGGGTTGGACCAACTCCATTAGAAAATCTTCACAGCAAGCACTACTGGTCTTCTCCATGCCTTCTGCTCTGCCTTTAGCAAACAACAACAGCTCCTTGAAGCCTTGCTCTCTGAAGACAGGGGTTTAGCTGAAAACATAATTCAGGCTCTTTAACTCTGAGATCTATGCCTCTGCCATGAAACTTAGGGAAGTTTAGCAGAATATTTTTAGCCTGCTTCCAAGCCTGTAAAATGCCTGTTTCTCCTGTTTTAAATAAGAATAGTCTATACACACACTGACAGACAGACACACACACTGACAGACAGACACACACGCACACACACACACACACACAACCACATGCATACACAATAATGGATGAGTAGTTTTTGAAAGGTTTTTCTTCAAAAGGAGTGAAGAATGTTTTATAATTTGTGACTTTGTAAATTGATTTTAGGCCTACAGTTTCTTACTATTGGGAATCTTGATTTTAAATCTTTACTAGAAACATCAGTCACAAAAACACTAGCTTATTGCTTTTTGTATCTGAGGGATTACCTTTGAGATTTTCCATTCTCGCTACCACAAAATTACCTTTGTTTCCTCTTTTAAATACTGACTTAATGCCACACCTTTCCCAGAGGCATTATACCAAATGATACTACACTATTCCAATATTTCATACAGTCCGTTATACTAAATAAAATTATAGTTAATTTATTTGCAGATGGCATATCAAGATATAGGCACAGGTGTTGATGTTGATGTCTGTTTCTAATGTCATTATTTTACCATCTTACCTCATAAGCTCCTAAAAAGGTAGGGACTCAGTCTATTCAAATCATGCATAAAATATTTAGCTTTAGTCTGCAGAATACAGGTGCTTACAAATAATTTTGATTATGATGAATTTTAATCAGATACAAAGTAATTTTGATTATCAATGAATTTGAATTGGATACAAAGTAATTAGCTTTTTCTTTTCAAATATAGGTACCGTTATCACTCTGATTCAATCATATCCTTTGTCAGTTATTGCTAAAATGCATTTCTAGTTGTGTCCTGCCTTTCCAAATACTTTTTATTTTCACATGCTGTCATTTGAGAAGTTATGAGATTTAGAATTATAATGGCTTCCTTGGCCAAGGCAATCCTTAAACAGAGAGGTAAGGTTTGTAGGGGCAATAATAGTGCACAATCACTGCACCACAGACATTATTTAATAAGCACACTTTCACACTTCTAGGCATTACACTTGAAAAGTAACTAATGTCATTTGTAAGATTTTTTGTTTTCTGCATCAAAACTTTAAAAATCACCACCATTGAGAGAAATTGTGTCAGTAGGCCTACTTGTTTATTTACTATAATAAAGGACTAACAATTAAGACCCCTCACCTCCAAAAAAGCAACAGCCAGTTAGTAGGTATATTAGTGGTGTGTAAATATTTCACTTGAGCATATAATAGGGTCTTCTAGACATGTTCTTTTCCAGTGGCATGTTAGAAATAAAAATGTCATCAAGAAACTAATTTCTGACGAGCACCCCCTTGACTCATGCACAGTTAGACTATCTGCATAGATTACAATTTTACAAGAAATCTATGATGACCATTTTATCATTTACATTTTTCAAATGATGAAACATGTTCAACTAGTTTAAATAATTGATTACCCAGTCCACTTTCATTTGTGTGTGCTTAAACCCAACCTTGAACCAGTTTAAACAAGAGGGGAGTTTTTTGATAAACTATCCAAATGAAAGGATGAGGGCAGAACTGAACTGCACTTAGTTCAGGGACCTAAACTTTAATTCTCGTGGTTTATTTATTTTTTTCTTTTTTGATTTCTTACTCACTCTTCATAAGTAGGAAGCTTCACATGCTTGAGTTTGAAACATAGCCTTTTTTCTTTAATTCGTCCTGAGAGGAAATGAAAAGGTTTTCCCCCAGTTCCAAATAAGATACTTATAAAACAGAAATCTAGTTAGCCTGGCTGCAATCACAGGTCCATCTCTGGAGCCATCACTAGTGTCAGAGGGGCAAAGGGGTCCATAATTGGCTCAACCCAGATCACATGTTCCCAGAGGGAAGGAGGTGGGGACAGGTACAATGGTTAGCCCATGAAAACCATAGCTTTCAAGAACTTTCTCATTGCTAGAACTGTTAATTGGATCCTGATTTGTCCATTTCAAGCCTGCCCTTTCTAATACACCTTGTTACTGTAAAACATATTTGCTATAAATATGGAGGCTTTAGGTTACAATCGAGTTAAACTATGCTTTGAAAGACTCTTACAGACATTCTGTTTTGACTATCAGACTTGACCTAGAAGAGAGACTTCTTATTTTGAGCAATGAATAGCAGATGTAATAGGCAGGAAGTCACAAAATCAGTCAATATCATAACAAATGCATGAGCCTTTCTATCTACCCATCTGATCTCCACCTTAATATCCAAGCAGCAATCTGATTATAGATCTCTAGTCCAAAACTAGATTTATCTAATTGCTTTTGGCCCAAGAGCTTTAATTTAAAAAGAATTTTTTTCAAACCATATTCTCTAATCACAAAAGATAGCATATAAGCATAAGGATTCATGCTAATATATCTTGCTTGTTTTCAATGCACTCAAATTAGCTGATGATGATCTTTTATAAGCTATGCATGTTATTTTAATCAGGATAATATTTCTTCATTGAGATTTATGAGAATTTCATTTTTTAAAAAAGATCTTACTTTTCAATTTATTTCCCACTAACCCAAATTTTTTTGCTTTATATCTTGTTAAATTCCAAGAGAATGCCAAAAGAAAATCACTTTTCTAAACGTGCATTCAATTGGCATGTAGGTGGAGAGAGATGGTTGGCACTGAGGAGAAAAATGGGATTGAAATATTCTGCCTGAATAGGGAGTAAAGAAAGCTCTTTTGCCTGACTGATTCCCTTATTCTATTTGAAGATTACAATGTGATTAGTTAATTTAAATTTAACTGTTAAAATGCAAATAGAGTGTTGTCTTCATCTTTCTTTAATTCTTACATGTTGACATTAGATAACTAATAATGTAATAACCAATATTTGACATTTAGTCATAACACACACCACAACAACCACAGCAAATCCTCATATCCTGCATTGTCATCACTAACTTGCATGGAAAGTGTATCTATACTGAGTCTTCTCACAATATTCAGATGATTAAAAATTAAAAATTTTTTTCCTTGCAAGAGAATATACCTGGGTGATGAAATAATCTGTACAACAAAGTCCATGACATAAGTTTACCGATGTGATAAACCTGCACGAGTACCCCTGAACTTTAAATACAATTTAAAATAAATAAATAAAAATAAATAATAAAGAATCCAGAGTTTTACTAGAACCCAATAAGAGTTTCAAAAGCATGAACTTTGCCTAAGATGTCCTATTCATCTATTGGCGAATGTTTCTGACTTAGTGATTTTCTCTGTAAATAGGTTAAACATTTTTACAAATAGAAAATATGCTAAAAAATCATTATGGAAAAAATAAATGGTTCTAATTTTGAGTAGTTGAGAATAATTAAGGATAAAAATATCATTAATTAGTTTGATGCCATAGGCAACTTCAGCTCTTAAGAGTCAAAAGTAAGTTATGTAATGACTCAGGTACAGGCACACGTACATTAATTTGCCTTCTTCTGCTGCTGTGTGCATCTTTTGAAAAACAAAGCAGCAATAAGTCAGACAGCATTTTTAATCCTTTCAAAATATTTACCTATAAAGCCCAGCTTTAAGGATCAACATAGTTTATCATAAACAGAGTCTTGGATGTCAGTATGGTAGTTACTGAAGAATGGTTAAAACTGTTTTCATTCTGGGCTTACTTCTGTAAATCTAAGGTGCCACTTCTCAGAAAAGCTGATTTCAAGAGCTTCTTACACAAATATATGAAGTTCCAGAATGTGTCTGCTGCAAGGTGCTCTAGTTTATGTCCTCCTCCACTGACTTGCAGGCCTACAGGGACAAAACACAGGGTGTTTAGTCTGCTTATCTTTTATAAGCTATGCCAAATCTATACATAATGGGAAAATGAGGACAAAGAAAAACAAAATGCCTGGACATTTCTTACTCATTAACAGCAGCTTTTGTGTCAGTGTTTCTTCTACACGGAAGAATCATAATGAACATAGCAGACTCAAGTCAACTTACAAAGCTAACCTTCTGTGCAAGAGGCACTTTACCTGAATCATTGCTAACCCTCACAAAAGGCCCTCAAGGTGGGCACTGGTGGCTGATATGAACAAGGACAACTGTCAGCTCAGATAGTTATGGCCCATGTGAGATGACAACCTTAGTTATGTGGCTTCAAAATCCATCCTCTTCCTACGACACTCTAACTATAGGATAAAAAGTTCAGATTCTATTTCAAGTTAAATAAAATTAACCTGAGCAGTTACCTAAGCAAACGTGGCTCTTCTCCTACTTGATTGGTATTGAAAGGAATCTCTGTCAGGTCAAAGCAGCTGTCTTCAGAACCTGGCCCTGCAGTGCAGGTAACAAGAACCTGTACTCCTCCCACCTTGTGCCAATCGTGATAAGATAGTTAGATCTCCTGGATCTGTCCATAGCAGATAGAAGATAAGATAAGAATGTCATATTTAGTGTTTAGGAGCTAATATGACCTAAGATTTTGACAAACATTGGAGGGAGAAGCCCATCTCCCTACCTATCTCCAGACACTTGTGCACATAAACAATGACCCTAATAAAGGCACAGCAGGGAGAATATAATTTTGAGTATTTTATTTTAACTTGAAATCTATGCATTTCCTTTAAATACATGTATACTTAGGAATGTCTAATTCTTTAGTTTTAAAATAAACCTTAGAAAGACATTACATGTGTACAAATAGTCTAGAGTAACTCTTTTTGTTTTTATGATCACATCTCCAGCTCCCTTGTCATCTGAACATTCCATTATTCTATCCCCCAAAACCATGCTTTTATTAGAGGAAAAAATATGCTCATCTAGGTCATACAAAATATAACTACCCTAATAGTCACATAATTATGGAATTGTCTCAAGTTCCAAATGCACCCATTCCCTTAAAAATTAATAGTTTTACAGTGAATATAAATGGTATAATCCTATTAGTAGGAGGACATTGAAAAGTGTAGTGGAGGTTAAACTGTATCAATATAAAGAAGAACAAGAAAAATATTCAAGTTCTTTTCTCTCTGCTTCCAACCCTTTTCCCATCAACTCCCTTGGATGGAATATAATGCACCAATAGAAAGGAAGGATGGAAGTTCATTTGATACTCAGCAGATATGTATTCGGTACCTAGAATGTGCCAGACATTATTCTGGATACTTGCAATATATCACAATGAAATCTAGATTCGCGTACTGCAGTACAGTTTATTCAAGAGGTGAGAACAAGATTCCTGCTCTGAGGTGCCCTCACCCCTATTCTAGAGGTGCTTGGTAGGGGTTTGAGGTAGAGAAAAAGGGTAAATAAACAACTAATCATTAAAACTGATAACTGAGTAAATTAGGCTACAGTATTAAAAAGAGCAGATGGGGGATCTCAGATAATTTAAGTTGTGATCAAGGTGAATGAGTTACCACATACATATCTAGGAATAAATATTACAGGTAGAGGCTCTAAAGCAAGAACATGCCTGGCTTGTTCAGATACTCAGCAAGGACAGAGTGCTTGGGATGAAGTGCATAAGAGGAAACATTGTATGGGAGGAGGTCAGAGAGTTAACAGAGGCCAGATCATCATGTAGTGATTTTGGCTCTTATAAGGACATAGCCTTTTACTTTATGCAAAACATGAAGTCACTGAATGACTTTGAGCAGCAGACAGACATATCTGGGTTACATTTTATAGCATTATTCTAGATCTCTTTTAAATAGTTATTTATTTTAAATTTAAGGCTCTCTTTGAGAACGAACGATGGAGGAGGCAAGGGTGCAAGCAATTGGAAAACCAGTCAGGAGAATCTGACTATAATTTAGTAGGTGGTACAGATCAGGATGGCAGTAGTTGAGGTGTTAAGAAGTGGTCAGATGCAGCAAACACTGTGAAGGTGGAATCAGGTGATTTTCTAAAGGAGAGAGAGGTGTCAAGAACTGATTTGTAGGGAAGGAAAACGTTCAGTTTTGGACATATCAAGTTTGAGATGTCTATTAGTTATCCAGGTGCAGATGTTAAGTAAGCAGTTTGTGAACTGGAGAGAGATCTTTGGGAGTCATGAGCATTGGAGGAATGGAAAGCCGTGCTTCTGGATGAGACTACTAAAGAGGGAATGCAAATTGACAAGATCAAGAACTGCACCTTGAGGCACTCTAGTATTAAGACATGGGAAAAAGAAGGGAAAGCCTAGCAAAGGAAACGAAATCATTGGCCAATGAGGTAAAAGGAAAACCAAGAAATGAAGGAAGTATATCCAAAGGAGGAGATGGTGAGCTGCTGAGTCAAATGATTCTAAATCTGCCAGTGGAAACGAGAATTTTAAAAGGTAACTACGTGGAAAAATGGATTCATCCCCCACTTTGGTCCATATAAATAAAAGAAGAAATTTGAAGTGCTTTTATATATCCAACTTAATGTCACATCATTGTTTAAAAGCCAAAAACTTTCACAGGTACACAGAGAAAACAAGCTGCAGGGTCAGGGCCCATTAGTCTTAAGGAAGGGTATTTTAAATTCAGACCTTGATTGTTTGGACAATGTTGATCTCACAACCTCCAACTTATATACATTATCATGTAGTAGAGTGTTTGCTGCACCAAGTTCATGTGTTTCGTATTGCAGAGAAAACTGTAAAATATGTTTAAGATATTTGCATGTTTATCTAGGTATTCACTTCAAAAAACTGGTGAAGAGACTTCCTTCAAAAAAAATTCAGTAGGCTACATAGCAACTCGTTCCCACAGTAGAAGCAGAGGTTGGTGATTAATATACTCTATCCTGTGGGGGAAAAAATCATTATGTCAGAAAATGAGTGAGTCAGCAGAGAGCCCACCTAATAGTGTCCTTGACTGAGGAGGAAGAGGAAAACACAGTTCTGAGCATGAGTGCTCACATTCTGTTTCTACCAGATGCTGAAGAAAAGCAAGACAAGGTAAGTTAGTGGGTGGGGCTGCATTATTAGGCTATACTGAGTACCTGGTTACTGCTGGAAATGTATGCTGTGTGTGGACAAGAGTAACAGAAAAGAGAGTAACAGAGTTGGGTATTGGGAGTCACACTTGGTTTACAGAAAGCCAAGAAGAGACATTTTGTGTGTAAGACACAAAATCTAGAAATGTTTTTATATGTGCTGACAGTTACAAAAGTTGTGGAAAATTAATGAGGTGTTCATGTTTGCAGATCAATGAACTTCTGAACCATGCAAATACAATAGAAAATTTTAGATGAGTCTCTGACAAACAAAATTATGAAAACAGGTATTAGAATCTCCTTTTTCTCTTCCCTTCCCCTTCTCTCTTCCTTTCTTTTCCTCATTCCCGTCCCTTCTTTTCCTTGCCTTCTTCTCTTCTCCTCTCCTCTCCTCTCCTCTCCTCTTCTCTTCTCTTCCCGTCCCTTCCCTTCTACCCTCCTGTCCCCTCCCCTCTCTTTTCCTTTATTTCTTTCCTTCTCTATTCTTGTTTCTCTCTTCCTTCTCTTCCTTTCTCTACCTTAGAAAATTAAATGCTCTTTTTTGCTTCTCTTTGTAATTAAGACTGAAGAGTTGATCCTGGGAAATCACTGCGCTGTGGAATGGGCAGCTTCTCTCCATCTTTCTCTCACCCTGACAGACTGTCTTTTAGGATTTCAGCCTCAGAATCCAAGTATTAGGTATGGCCTATAGTATTCTGAAAAGTAATTTTTATCATTAATATGAGACTTTTTAATTTTTCTATTACTAATCATTATTATAAAATAGAAAAAATCCATCTCAAATCATTTCAGAAAAATAAAATAATTTAAAATCATGCATATTTTAATGTTTCTATTTTTATATTTTGGTATCAAAATTGTGCTGGGATCACAACATTTTCTTGCTGCTAGGAGATATTCATAGGCAATCATTTATTTAAATAATCTACAAATATGAAAGATAAGCATAGAATACCAAAGTTATCTATTTGAAATGTTAATTATTTATTTTCAAAAATGACAATATATACCAAAGGAAAACTAAGTTGGCATATTTTAATTCTATAAAAATGTATATTTAAATTTATAGCAGAATAACAATGATATCATTTAGTAATGCTTACAGTATTTAAAATGTGTCATTCTTTATGCATAATCTACTTTTATAAATGTTAAAGAACCATAAGCCAAGCATATATCTAAAACATTTTTTAAATTACTCCTTCCTAGCTGTGGCTACACTGACCAAAACAAAACAAAAAAACACCAAAGCTGAAATAGAAAAACAAAAAAAACCCATGTAATCATCAAGTCCTTTTTTCCCCCTTGTGCTATTTTTAGCTAAAATTTCAGTACAACTGGAACCAAGCAGCAGCTTACATTTCATTTTCACACCAATTGAATGCATGATGAAAAATCTCATTTTTAAAAAACTTTATAGATATATCCTTAATCATCTAATTTTAATTGGCATTCTAACTCATTAAAAACAAAATATTGAGTGATTTGTTCTCTCCAGCTGAAAACAAAAACAAAATAACTTCATATAATGATGACACAAGTATCGCATAAGTGGTCTTTATCTTAAAAGATTGTTAAGAAAATAACTGCTCTGAATTCACTAATGTTTCAGAGGGATTTTTTTTAAAAACAAATACAATGAAAATTGTCTTTAGAATTTATTGACTAATATAAAACAAACTGGGCTACAAATATACACAAATCATTTCAAACACATTGCTGGTGCTCATTCAACACCATAAATTCATACAATAGCTGATATTTAGTAGCAGTTCAAACATGGTGTAGTCACAACAGATGTGTCTTTATGCGGTACATAAGAGGGGTTGATTTCACCTATTCCATATTTTGACATATTGGGGAAAATGGGCAGTGGCAGAATCCTGAAAGACAAGCTGCCTTAAGATCTAATTGAATTTTTGCTGCCCAACTGAATTGGAAATGTATTCAAGATTTGCAGCAGACATCAGCTATGCAAGATAACAGCTGTGGATGGTGACACATCCATTAAAAATTTGAATTTCTAAAATTCTTCATATTTGTGAAATCAGTGTACTTTATAACTTAAGAATGCATACATGTTTTGCCTCCTCTGAGACTGGATTTAGCATCTGTAAATGAGATGCAAGTAAAATGGTTGTGAGCAGATACGATCATCATGTCTTAAGTGGTGAAACCATGTGTGGGGAGATGGTATTTTGAGGTTTACTGAACCAATTCAGAATATGTTCCTAACCTCCCACCAAATTTCTTAAAAGGGTAAAAACAGTCCTGTTTTACTGTAGTTATTTTTTTCTTCATACTCTTTTTTCCTTTTTATTAGACTGTTTCTAAGCACCATGGCAAAATCAAATTTATGGATTGTGTTTACTAGAGTTTACAGAGCTCCACTGGGAAGCCTAGAAATCTCTGCTGATTTCCCTGCAGTCTTTGAAGCTGCATAATATAGAACCTACCCAATCTTCACAGTAATAGACGGTCTAATTTTCTGTGCAAGCTGTAGGCAAGCTGTAGGCCAAACCTTTCGACTTGAAGATAATTAGAAGGAAAGTGAAAGTGAGTATGTTCCATTAGTTACTACTCAAGAGACTTTGCTTCTCTGAATCCCAGCTTGCCCAGTAACACTAGAATGTTCCTGTGATCATGATGTTTCTTGGTAGTTTATTTCTGCTGTAGGTCTTAGTGCTTGTATTATTTTAAAGAATTAATTTTATTTAAACACAAAAGGTGGTAAGAATTTAAATATTTCTAAAAAAAATCATAACTTTTTTTTTTTTTGACATAGTCGAGGCTGGAGTGCAGTGGCATGATCCTGGCTCACTGCAGCCTCTGCCTCCTGGGCTCAAGTGATTCTCCTACATCAGCCTCCTGAGTAGTTAGGATTACAGGTGTGTGCCATCAAACCCAGCTAATTTTTGTATTTTTAGTAGAGAAGGGGTTTTGCCATGTTGGCCAGGCTGGTCTTGAACTCCTGAACTCAAGTAATCCACCCACCTTGGCCTCCCAAAGTGCTAGGATTACAGTTGTGAGCCACTGTGCCTGGCCCCATAACTTGTTTAATGAAGATTTTTTTCTCATCATTGTTTATTTTCATAACTTTTTGACTGACAGTATTAGTTTATATTAATAATAAGGGGTCCAGGCAACACCACTTGTAGATATATGATCCTTAGAAAAGCTATATTACATATCTGGGTTTCAGGCTTATTATCTATAAACACAGAAACTAAGACTAGGTCAACTGTAAAGTCCTTTAGAAATCTCTATAATTGTGTTTATTCCGTTCACCGCACTTAGAAGATAAATTTAGTAAGTCTTATGAAATCATGAAAATACATAATTTTTAAGACAATGACATGTCTCCCTTTTAAAAGTCAAAATCTTATCCCATGAGGTGGCCATTGGACACAACCAAAAGATAAAAATTAAAACTATTTTTAGCTGAAATAAACAACTTATATAATATAGCAGCATTTTAATAAAATATATTTCATTTCTGTAAGGCAGGATATTTTATCCATAAAATAATATATAGTCCATAGTTTAATGTGAAGAATATTAGGAAGAAAATTATAATTTGAAGACAAAGTTATTGAAAATCCTGTCTAAATACATTATTAGCCTTTATTTTAAAATTTAAAATACAAAAAAAAGTATGATACAATAACACTTAGCAACTTTAACACACATTTTTCAGTTCGTTAATTCAAGAAATATTTAAAGAATACTTTGTATATGCCAGGAATACCAAACGAACAAAACTGACAAAGCCCCTGCCTTCATGGGACTTACCTTCTAGAGCATGTGATGGGCATGTTTTGGGCTGGGGAGGAGGAAGTGTAGACAGAAATAAAGAAGCAAACTTATAGAGTGTCAGGTATAGGGGATAGGGAAAGCAGAAGGGATAAGGGTTTGTCTTACTGATAATATTTGAACTGAGACCAATAAGAGGAGCTCTCTGGGGCAGAGGGAACAAAACACTAAAGCAGGAACTTTCTTGGGACCCATACTGGGGTAAGAGGCAGAATAATAAGAGATAAGAGATGAGTCAGAAAAAGGTGGAATTTTATCTGTGTGTGTGTGCATGTGTGTGTATGTGGGATGAGTTGCATGGATGTGTAGGGGGCTATCACTCATGAAGGACCTTGAAGGCCACTAGAGGGAAAAGTCATTGGAAGATTCTGAGGAGGGAGTTGACACAATCAAATTCATGGTTAACAGAATCACTATGGCTGTTGTACTGAGAAAAGATTGTTCAAGACAAGGACTGGGAAATTAGGGAACCAAATAATAAGCATATTGCGATTAAAAAGGTCAGAGGTAGTGACACCTAGTGGATGTGGTGGCAAGTCATTCTTTTCTAGTTATATTTCAAAGGTAGCATTGAGGGAATTTGCTGATGGATTAGATGAAAGTTGAAACAGAAATAGAGGAGTCAAAAGCAACTTTCAGTTTTTGACCTGAGCATCTGGAAGGTTGAAGTTGCATTAAATGAGATGGAGAAGAAGACTAGAAGAGATTGGTTTAAAATAAAGTATCTGTGAATCTAGCCCCATAAATAAGGGATGAGTGCATTACAAATCCAATCATGGTTTTAACTTTTTGTACTGAAGACAATAAACATTTTTGAAAATAAATTGAATGTTAGTCATTTCTTTCTAGTGTTGGGTGTTTTATAATATTTTATGCCACTTTTTGTTAGATAATATAATGGCATGTATTCAAGCCATCTGAAGACTCTTTAAAAATTCTTTTCTTGCATGAAACCCATGTAGTTTTAGTTTTCTCACTATGACCATAATGACCTTTCACATATTTAAAATGCTGCTAAAATGTTTTAAGTTCAGCTTTGATGGGGTAGCTGTATTTATAAAAATTTGCCATAGACCGTTTTCTATATAACATGCATTTTGACAAATCGGTAAGTGGAACATATGGTATACATGAGTCCTTGAAAGCTGAAGCTTTTTCAACTTAAGGAATAATGCGGCGCAGGGTCTTTTTGCCTTACTTTAATCAGGACAAGAGGAAATGAGGGGAGAAAAGGAGTGTAAAAATGAAAAATGGAAATTTCACATGAGGCCTCAATGGACTTGAGACTGCTATGAATTTAAGGCAATGGTTCACTGCCTCTTGGGAGTCATAGCCTTCTTTCCAAGTTTGCTGTGATATATTCCCACCTCTGAAAAACATGCCCTGATATTCAACCTTTTGCTTACAATTTTAGGAAATTCACGGATTCCCAGAGAGCTCGTGGTGAGGGGTATCTACACTTTTAGAGCAAATCTGAAATGCTCCAGGTTGTAGATTCTTCCCCAGAGATGTACTAATGAAAAAATCAAAAGAGGAAGGAACACCAGCTGAAAAAATCATTTAATATTTCACTGACCATCAGAAAGTGTCCTCAGTTTCATTGTAAAGTAGTGTATATGCATGTGTATATCAGAGACGTAGAGAGTTTGTATGTAGTCAAACTGATTACTCCTTTCTATAAGAGCTTTTTAAGTAAAGATGAGGGCCAAAGAAGTGAAATCTTCTGCTCCAGAAAATGCTTCCATTTTTCTTCTCAAATTTCTCTTAGCTGCTGAGTGCATTTATAATGAATAACATACATATATAGGGCAACTCTATGAGCATTTTAAATGATGTCAAATAGAAAAACTTATTAGCAAAAATCTGAGTTTTTCCTTTTCATGGCTTCTGCTAATGTATTTTGAACATAAATGGTTTTAAGACGAGAAAAGAAAATGTGAATCTGGCTTTATTATAACTATGCTCCCTGGGTCATAATATATGGCAAACAATATCTAGCAATTTAATTATGATGAAAATTTAATGAAGGTGTGTTCAGTTTATTCCCCTGGTGATAAATTGTTAGATACTGGAGCACAGCACTGAAAGGTGTTCTTTAACATATCAAATTAAAATTACAGTGGTGACCTAACTAAAATCTTTAAGTGCAATAAAGTTAAAAATTAAATCTAAAATTCTCCCTTTCACCTACAATTCTGTTCAGCATCAGTGGCATGCCACTGTCTATAGACTGTCTATAGAGTGAAAAAAAAAGGGATGCTAGAGTTCCTGGAGAGCAAAATTTTGGGTAATAATTGAGTTTCCAACATAAATTCTGGGAGCAAGATTGTTTGGCTTCAGCGTGTGTTAGGAATGATTGCAACCCACTTTGAGTTCTCTTACAGTGATTGAAGTGTTGTGGCTTAGATTCATCTTGTTCCCTTCAATGCTTTACAGAGTTCTTTTTTAATGTACTTTAAATTGAATTAAAAATTTACCATCTCTTTTTTGAATTCACATTGGTTTGAATGTGATGCTTCTGTTAAGGCTCTATGAATTCAACATCCAATGTAATGTTTTCCTTGTCTAAAACTTGGAACATTTTGTGAGATGAATTCACCATTCAGAAATAATTTAATATGTGGCCCTATTGTAGACATAGAAATTAAACATGTTTCTATGAAGGTCCAGTAAAAAGTTTATAAAGAACTGATAATATTTCATAATGAACATGATTTTATAAGGCATTTACATTCTATCACCATGACAACAAAAATAAAATAACCTGCAATTAACCCTGTGACATGGGTGCAGTAAAGATTTTCCTTAAAGCAAACACAATTTGTTTTCCAAGTTGTTCTGTTGTTTAATAACAGTTTGCTATTTACTTATATTTTTATGTGCTTCTTTGATCAGATACAAATTTTAGTAGGGAAATAAGCAAACATTTCTAGAAATGAATTATAAACAACTGTGTTTTAGAATACTAAAAGGATTTTTAAAACTTTCAATTCAGCAAAGTTAATATTTTCCCCAATTGAAATAATGGAAAAACAAAAGCGTAGACACTTTCACGGCTTGTGGGACGTGGTCTTCATGTGCCCAAGGTCATGTTCCTTAGCAGCCACTGTTGGGATCTGCTTCCACTACAGTCCTGCATTGTAGGCACCATTTTGTCATCTTCAGAAGGCTCATCGAGGCATTGGTTACTGTTAACGTGTCGCAACGTGAGTCTCTGTAAAAGATAACCAATAATCAGTGCAGCTTATTTCATCTTTAGCTTCACTAGCACATCAGATTAAATCTGTTCTTTAAAAAATCTTTTATTTTTTTTTTAGTATATTACATGGTGATGGGCTTGTAAAAGGAACTGTGCACAGGTGTTCCTGGATTAATTATTATACAACGTTGACTGTTATGAAGTCATCATTGTCTAGTATACCTTTATTTGCAGATGGTTAAAGAAACTGGCTGACATTTATCAAGCATTGCCAAGAATTCAAGCTCCTTTGCAAAAAGCCCATTTGTGAGCTCTGAGTTCAGTTGAGGACTGCAAATATTAACAAGCTTTTGCAAAAGCTTAGTTTTCTTAGGCATGTGTTATTCAGTAACCATTTGGTAAACATGCAAATAGATGGCACAGCTGTGACCCAAATGAACAAAACTGCTAGAGATGTTCCCATTTCAAAATACTAAACAAGCTATAGTATCTATGACTGTAAGATATTCATTGTGGAAAATGATTACCAGAGCAAAAAATAATCTGTCTTACTTGATAAAATTTTTTCACTATTTTAGTCTGCATTTTTAAGAATCTTAAAAATATATCAAATAAAAACAGGAGCATGATAATCATATATTTTTAAATGTTATATTTATATTTTAGATTCATCATAAATTCCAATAATTGTATCATGTTAACCAGTCATTATATATATATTCTCTTTGGTATTCTTATGTAGATTGGAAATCACAGTTTTGGACTTTTCAGATATACATTTTAAATCAACATAATTTATACATACTAATTAGATATCTATATATACACGTTTCTTCTATCTCATGGGCAATGCCTAGGACCATGTTATATGAAAACTTTTCCAACTAGAAGTGAAGTATTTGAATGTATGAGAAATGATTTGCAAATATATCTTGAAAATAGCACTCTACTTTTTTTGCAAATTACCAAAATTAAAAGTAAACAAAAAAATTTTTTTTTGGCTTATTAATAAGATGAAAATAACTGTAAGGGGTGGGCAACAAAAATGGTAGAGAAACAGCAACCAGACAGTTGTAATTTGTTTAGATTAAGACTGAAAAATCCTGGACTGCACTGTTGTAAGAAACAATGGAATGGAGAATAGGTTTGTGCTGGAAGATGCCTAAGAGACAGCAAGCAGGAAATTAAAAGAGCAAGGCAATTAGATGCAAAGGAGATTTCAAGATTGAGACCTTTGTTGTTGCTCTTTCAAAACATGAAATCATGTTTTTATTTACACTAAAAAACAAAGAAAGGAATAAATGGCCAAAGATAGGAACAAAGATGGTTGATTTATGCTTATAATGCCAGAAATTCAAGCAGTAGCGAGCTTGAAAAAATAAAGATACAAAACAAATATTTTTTTCTAAACAGTTTTAGTTAAAAATAAACAAAATTGATTCATTTTTGTTATGTACCTGTGGTCCTTTGTGTATATAGTGTATATATATATTTTTTGGAAAATATCACTTATCATTGCATGCTTCTATTAGATCCCTTTTTAAAAAACAGTATGATTTTTCATATATCAAATATGTCATTGCCCATTAAGCTACCCCAGAAAGTACTGCCATTGTCTTATTGCAACTGATCACATATCATAGTAGTTGAAGTCTTTAATCAATCTATAGTTACCTTAGTTCAAAATACATCATAGACTTTGAGATTTTTCATTAAGGATCATGTTGAATAGATGTTCTCAACTACAGAAATAATGATAATTTTTAAAACACCAGTTATTATTGTTCTTTCTAAACAACGCATAATTTATGTGAAGGAATTCACTACAAAACCCACTGGTGCAGAGATAGAGAAATTACTAAATACTTCTTCTAATGTAGTGCAGTAGACAACCAGACATTTTAGGCTCAGGTAAATTCCTGTCCCTTACTTACTAGCTGTAAACACTCGGGCATGCTTCAAATTATTCTGAGGAGTCATGTTTTTCATCAGAAAGTACTTAGACTTAAAAATGCTTATAAATATCCTTTTGTTTAAAAACTTTGACTGTCAGTGAACTAACTGTGATCCCTTGACAACCTCGAAAGGGTTAAAAATGTTAACTATGTTTCTAGCTTGCTTATGATAAAACGACCTCTGATTGATAAACTGCATCTGCAACTTATAAACTGTGTATACATACTAAGAGAAAAGCAAACTTTAGCCTTTTCTAAGTGCAGACTTGTAATTTGTATGTTTTATTTGATTCCTGGAAGCTAGACCTATGGAGTTTTTACAGGGAGAGATTATCTTCTGTGAGGATATGGCCAGTAAGCCAGAATGGTTTTGACATCTACCTGATGTGGACCTAATTTCCTTGCACCAGACTGTTACCTGGGGAGAAGCTAACTCCCAGAAGGCTGGCTGTAAGAACTGCTAAAGGAACTGCTGCAATTTCTCCCATGGAGAGAAGCACTCTGTGGTCTCTGCTCTAGCACGCTATAGTAGACTTGTGAGAGTAAATACAGTTAAGCCTAAACCTCTTTTTTGGGCATTGCACATATCAGGTTTGGTTGCTTTGAAAGCAAACTAAGAAAATAGACATAAAATGCTTTGTACATAGTTCTCTTTGTGCAAAGGCCTCGGCTTTTCCAGCTTTACCAACTCTTACATTTGGAATTCTTTGGCTTGAACATAGTTCTAATCAAAACAGTACCTCCTATGTTGTCCCCTCTCCATAACTTCATTCTCAGCTTTGTTACAGGACTTCTGAGCTCAATTGTTTCCTCCACTAACAATCTTTAAGTGGTTCATGTGAACCAGAAAAATGCCCAATGTCCCTTGTGTTCTCATTGTAAGGTATTGGACAAAGTAAAATATTTTATTTATTGGATAATAAACCCCTTAACACCAAAAGCTAGGACATGTTCTTACTTGCACTCTTTACAAGAATTCCATATCAGTTTGTTGACTTAAACTGAATAATAATTCATCTTATTGCTTATTGAAAAGATAGTGACAAATCCTACAAGTGAGAGATAAAAGATTCAACTTTAAAAAAATATTTTATTATTTCACTTAGGCAACCACAAATAAATGCTTAGAAATAATTTTCTTTATAAAATTCTCTTTATAAAGTTATTGAAAATCACATCTTAATATTTAATATATTTGCTTAGTGTTTTAATTAAAATAATAATACTTTAGAAAGGATATGCTATATTTTCATTTAACCAAAGTATCTGAATAAAAAGAAACAAAAATAAATTATTTCAGTGTTCCAGAAACAATCCTTTTTTTGGCTGTTTTTTAATTAATTTTTTCCAGATCCGATGATGAGGAACCTGTTGCCATATAGACACGGCTATAGTTCTCATCAAAAAGAGCTAATTTTCACAATAGAGTGTTCATCAATTATATTTATGTATATATATGCTTAAAATAAAAGAAAAAAAAACAAGAAATACCTACTCATTAATGATAGACTAAACACAACTCAATATATGCAGTCCCCAAAATTAATGAGTAGCTAAGAAGTAAGAGACAGAGAATTAATTCCATGGAGAAAAAGTATATACAGATTTTTCTCAACCACATTTTAAAGGAGTTTCCAGATTTAAATAACTGAACATAATAAAAATATGAAAATAAATTTAATAAAGTCTGCAACACAAACCTCCAAAAATCATTAGAGAATGTAATCAGTAGAATTCCCAAAAATATTTCTAAAAATTTCCATTCTTGTATAGTTTCTTAGTAGCCATTTTTGCAAAGCGCTATCATTACAGGTTTCCACAGTAGGATGCTGTGAGCCATCAGCTACTTTGTTCACTGAGAGACAAGACTGGGTGATTATATGAAGAAGAGTGTGGGTCTGTTTGACAAAGAAAATAATGAATAACGACAAAATCAAGTACAAAGACAGTAATAAATCAATCATCCTAGGCAACATACAATTTCTACTGGATAAAGATGGAAGGCATATGTCACAATAATTGCATCCATGGAGCTGTGAGCCGCATTTTTTAAGATGGTTTTAATATCAACCCTATTAAGGAATAAATGAAGATAAGACTGAGAATATGGAGAGGGGCTTGAGAGTAAACGATAATATATTTCTGGCAAAAGGTTATTTTAGATATAAAAGATTATATTCTCAGTCATCATCCTAGTAATACAATGCTTTTTAGTACCAGAAGAGTTATTTGGGAGTGGATATTCAAAATAGTTGATTAGTCCCACTATGGTCCTTGGCCTCCTCATTCCTTTGGCCTAAAATTAAATAAATATCAGGGACAAATTTGGAGGATGATTTAGCTTTAAGGCTTTACTTTGAACACTATGGTACTTATATTGTTCCCACTCGTGTTTTTATAGGGCTAACCTGATTGTGTTTAGAAGGGTTCAACATATACATTGCCACCTTTGCTAGTTGTCAATTAGGAAGGTAGGTAATAAAGGTAGGAAAAAGATTATCAACTCTTTTTTTTTTTTTTTCGAGACAGGGTTTCGCTCTTGTCGCCCAAGCTATAGTGCGATGGCATGATCTCAATTCACTGCAACCTCTGCCTCCTGGGTTCAAGTGATTCTCCGGACTCAGCCTTCCAATAGCTGGGATTACAGGCATGCACCACCAAGCACAGCTAATTTTGTATTGGTAGTAGAGATGGGGGTTTCTCCATGTTGGTCAGGCTGGTCTCAAACTCCTGACCTCAGGTAATCCAACTGTTTTAGCCTCTCAAAGTGCTGGGATTACAGGCATGAGTCACAGCACCCGGCCTGAAGGTAGGTAATAAAGGGAGGAAAAAGAAGATAACTTAACTTGATCTAATTCTCCAAACAATTTTAATTTATTTATTTATCTGTCTGTTTCTTGCTCTCCATTTATTTCCTTCGCAGGAACATAAGCTCCAGGAAGCCACAGACTATGGCCACCTACATCTTGAAGCCTAGTGCCTGCCCATGGAAGACACAAAAGAAGTCTGTTGATTCAAACACTTAGTGATAGGCCAGTGCAGACAATAAATTCTGTTAAAATTAAGCTGCATCTCTCAGGCAGATTAATAGACACAAATTATTGGATCATGTTTTCAAGGATTTATCTTCTACAGTAAAATAGTACATAATTTATAAAGATAAAAAATAACATTCATAATATTAACTATGTAGTTTATATTAAAACTATAACTATAAATAGCATTGTTAACTATATAGTTTTATTTTTTACAAAGAATAGTTTATATTTATGTTTTTTTTAACCAAACATGAATTTTCCATCCATACTCTTCAAAATCACTAGGCTAGATCATCTTCTACCCTCAGTGATTTTTCTTCTTGCAGTGAACTTTTCTTGGAAAATGCCATGTTAACATCAAAATATTAATATAAATGATTTTAATTTTATTTGTAAATTAAAAGAAAAATTAAAGTTTTATGACACAAAACAAAAACAAAATGATTTTGCTTATCCTCTGGAAGTGTGACTCCAGGGCACAAATACAATATAGAATTTCCATAAAAATATGACTGTAACATACTTCCCAAAGGTATTTATCACATGAATGGCCATGAAAAAAATTGTCAAAGAACTTTCTTTCCAGGTACTTCTAAAAAGCCGTAGCCCAGAAGAAAAATTATAAATTTTGTCCATATTTAGACAAAAATTATTTTTCATTTAAAAAACACGCAAAATTATGTAGTGTCTTCATTTGCTTGAAAACATAGTTCACTTTTTTCCTGAGTATACTGTTTGAGGAGATAACAATTATTAACATTGTATGTATCTTCTAATAATTTTATCTTTTATATGTTTATATAATTGAGGTCATATAACAAAATATTATTTTATTCATGCTGTGGATATTTTTTCTATCATTAAAATAATCTAAAAACATATTATTAAGAAATAAACTTTTGCTCTTAAATGAATTTGCCAAAATCCATTTAAGATTTTAATATCTTTCCAATTTGGAGCTATGGTAAATAATAAAAATGTATTGTATTTCAGAGATACTTGATCAATACATTGATGTTCAGAGATATTTGCCATTATTTATAATATATTTATAATACATGGCAGATGAGATGTTATCAATATATTTATAATATATTATATATAAACATATTATAAATAATGGCAAATATCTCTGAACATCAGTGTCTACATCTGTCATTATTTCTTTAAAATAATTCTTAGAAGTGAAATTGCAAGGTAAAAAAACATATGAACACTTTAACATATATTAGCAAAGTTCTTTAAAATACATCTATAACAGTAATTTTTTAATAATAGCAGCAGCAGCAGCTAACACTTCTTGTGCTTGCTATATGTCAGGATACTGTATGGGCGTCAGTATCACTGCATCTTTACCAATAGTAAATGTTGCTGCTAAAAACATTTCTTGCCCTATTGATAGGATAAATAAGAAATAAATACAATAACATAAAGTGATTTTTATGTATGTATGTTTGTTATTTAAAAACATTTTTTCCATTTTCTTTGGCTATGTTTCTACTATGCTGATAATTCAAGTCTTTGCACATTTTGATGTCTGGTATACTAATTTCTCTTCAAAAAGTACAGTAACTAAGTTATATCTGTTTTTGTGGCAAATGCCTAGTTAAGCTAGTGTTGTTTTGTTTTAGGAAAGGGTCTCACTACACTGCCCAGGCTGGCTTTGAACTCCTGGGCTCCAGCAATCCTCCCATCTTAGCTTGCCAAGTAGCTGCTACTACAGTCCCATGCCACCTCATCCAGCTATGTTAACTCAGTTTTGAAGACTATGTGACATCCAGGCTGACATGAAACTTACTGCCAAATATATTTTCCTATAGCTTTATTTAAAATATTGACTAGAAATTAGGATTCTAAACCCTAAGCTAATATTGAGTTTTGTTTACAATTTAGTATTACTTTATTTTCTCCTCTAGAATGTAAAGCCTTGGTATTTCCTGCCATGTACAAAATTTTAATCATAAGATTTAAAAATACTGAGAAATACATTAATGATTCCTTCCTTTTAATATATTCACATGTTTTGCTAACATAAGATGTGGCATGAAGTATCTCTAAATCTACCCTTCCAAAAGATAAAATTCCTACTTAAGGCCAACTGGAATCAGGCTAAAGAATTTTGGTGACAAAATGAGAGTCATTAATATTGTAAAATTAGGTTATACCTTGATATTAAAAAGTATTAAGTGAAAAAAATAGAAATTTTAATGTTCTGACTGCATAGTTGATTTGAGAGCCAACTGCACAGGTCTCAGTTTAAAATTTGGTATATTAAAGATTAAAATAAAACCCAATCAATTGTGTTATTACATATAATAATATGCAAAATGAGGACAAATTTGGACTATTATAGATATTTAATTTCATAGCAAAGATATTCCCAATAGTATTTCTCCTGTTGATCAAACATAGAATAACAATTAGTTGAAAGTTAATACAAAAAAGTTGTTATTCACAACATTATGATCTCTAGACGAGGTAATATATGCATTCAGTAGAATAGAAATATTCCAAAATATGAAGTGTAATCGTTTAACATACAGGGACTACAGCGTGATACAAATCTATTGAAATTCCTACTCACTACTTCTAATAAGAAACCACAGCTACAAGTCAATAGGAATACGGAAAAGTAATACCTGTGTAATGCACACAAACTTCACAAGGTAAACTGAGCCACTGTCTTAGGAATGCTACACAGGGGAATGGTTGGGATGCACTTAGAGATCACTTACCTTGAAATTATAATCCCATTTACCTGCTCTCTAATAAAGGTAAATAAAAGAGGGCAGTGTGAGTAAAGTCTAAATATTAATCTACTGCATTTTGCCTATGGAAAAAAATTTCTTATATTGTGACCCTAGAAATTATTTGATACAGATATATATAGAATTCACATCAAGTATTTCCTAAGTCAACTTGCTCAGTCACATGAAAAATAAGTTATTTTTAGCATCATATTTTTCTCCCTTTTTTCTCTGTTGCATAGTGTTTGTTGGACACAAGTGTTCTGATCTAAAATTAGATTCTCACACTGTATGTAGCTGCCTAGTTATTCAAAAAGAAATGTAATTATGTGCACATATCATAGGAAAATATTCTAAAATGACTGGAACACAATTGTGATGTTCAAACAGAATATAAGAACACCCAAATAAAATAGAATGAATAGATGACAGAACTTCATAAAAATATTTTTTAAAATGCCTCAGTGAGATGAATTTTTTTCTTTTCATTTAATCCTGGCAATAGGCAATTCATGGCACAGAAGGGTTTTTGTAATTTGCTTAAAATTCTAATCCAGATAGGTATCCCACAATTTTGCTAATGATGCCCAGGTTGCCCTCAATTCAAGTAGGTTAGGCCACATATAAGGTGACAGTGAATTGAATGCATGATTATTTAAGAACTGTTTATTTATGGGTGTCAGAAACTCTACATTTCAAATCAAAGTTGACCAAAGAAGTGCATTTATTACTAACATGTGCTTAGTTTTACTCAATTACAAGGATAAGCAATTAGGCATTAATTATATTATGAATATGTATAGCTAAAGTTTGTAAGCAATTGGAGCAAAATGACAAAGTAGTTTTATGACTGCCTGTTTAGCTAAATAGACCATATTTATTGCAGAACACCTTTTCCACTATTAAAAAAAATGAGAAATTTTATGTTAATAAAATTTGGCACAACAAATAATTGACAAATTTATTTTAAATTCTGTATATTTAGCTTATTTTATCATAACCATTGAAATAATCTAATTATTTCTAGTTTTTCAATAACATTGAGAGGCAATGCAGTATAGTAGAAAAATTGCTGGATTTACTGCCAGAATCTGGTTGTGCAAACATAAATGAGGCACTTACTCTATGCTTCAGTTTAATAATGTGAAAAATAGAATAATATGTCTTATAAGACTATTGTAAAAATTGCATGAGAAAATTGATAAATACATGATGAACTTTATTCCTTTCCCTTTTCCCCTACAAGTAAACAAAACCAAAAAAGCTGGATAGATTCCATGTTTTGAGGCTTCATGAGACTGTTTCGATTTTTCTCTGGATATTCCAACAATTCTGCTCCTATTTATGACTTGCTTTTCTAAGATTAAAAGGACTATGGGAGAAGAGGTGATGGAATATTTCAGCTGTTCACATGGTGAGATTCACAACTGTACTGATAGCTAGCTTGCTTTGAATACTTTATTAGGACCTGAATCCTAGCTCTGCTGTTAGTGGTATAATCTTTGCGCTATAGTTCCTCCTGATAAAAGCTGAAAGGAGAGAACTTTAAGGTACATTTCAGTTCTGTAATTCTGTGAACTCCAACAATTTTTATCCTGCCTTGAACTGTACCACCTTAGAGATTTTTCAAAGAATAATTTTGTCCTTGCTAGCAAAAGATAAAAAAATTGAGTTAAAGTAGCAAGCTGTGCTCACACAGGATGGAATACGAGAAGAATAGAGCAATTATTCCTCTTTCTCATCTCAGTACCTCTTACCCTTTTGCTCCCTTTCCCTCTCTCTGCTCCCCTCTGGAGGCCTTGCTATTTTCCAAATTATATTCATACCTTATCCTGAATTTGTAATATTCTTTAATCAGTGTATGAAGAGACTATAGAAGATACATAGATATTTGACCCTGTCCTTTTTAAATGTAAATGTGTATATAAATGATCAGGGATTTTGTTAAAATACAGACTTGGATTCTGTGTGTTTAGCATGGTTTCAGATCCTGCATTTCTAACAAGTTCCCAGGTGATGATATTAGTCCTAGAATTGCCCTTTGGGTAGCAAAGGGTGGAACCCTTCTGTGAATGAAAAAACTTGAAAGCATACTAATGTTATATTTCAATTTTGTTAAAAAGAATATCTTTCTTATGACCTTATCACAAATATAATTACATTTCAAAGTTAAATTTCCAGAAAGGCAATGTATTATTCCTATAACTGCTCTATTTTCATTTTTTAAGATTATGACTTATAATTTTTTTTTAATTTGGCAAAGTGGTGTCATTAGACAATGTGAATATCACTAGTTAATCTTGAAAACACAAACATAAAAGATAATTAAGCTATATAAATTATATAATCTATTTAAAATAACAATTTCTCAATATTTATGGCATTTTACAAGCTTTGTGTGTGTGTATTCCAAAATCAAAGTAAACATAACACAAAATTTTACAGTGCACTGAAATACTGCAACTAGTCACCCAAAAGAGTAAATTTATAGCAATCATTTATTTATCTTAGGTGAAGCTACCTAGTTTTTTTCACATTTTACTTAAAATTCCTTAGTATTCAATAACATTTCTACCAGCTGACAGGAAATATAAACAAAAATATACACCTAATTGCTAAGATAGTTATTTGAGAAATGAAAGAATTTGAGTTATGACATTGTTCACTCAAGAGTTATGGAAATGTTTAAAGCTTAAAAGCAGTATTCTAAAATTCACACAGTTTCATTTTATAAAATTGCATACAATCATTCCCCTTTCTTAATAAATATGTTCTAGATTTTCTTATTTTTAGCATAAGCTTAATAGAGTCTCAGGTTCCTGGTAGAAACTAAACAGTAACAAAAAGAAAAAGAACACGTTTCATTTAAAAATAAGTATCACTTGTAGGATTTCTACTGTATCTGTACATTTAATTGTACTTTTCTTCGCAGAAGAGATAGAGTGCTGAGGAAGGGTCCAGATTTACCTGCATGTATTTTTCATAAGCACTGTTTTCTGTAGGCTTAACATAAAGGATGGGTCCCATAAAAAATAGTTGAAGAGTAAAAACTTGGTGGTCAGATAAAGTGAGTAAGATATAGAGAAGGCAATATCATCTTAGTAGAGCACATTCGTACAACATAGGAAGGCTTCTCGGTGTTTGTCCTCAATTATGGCCCAGAAAAAGATTTTGTGTTCTAAGATCCTGATAACGTAAGTTTTAGGTCCCAAATTAACCCTACATAACCAGTTTCAAATCGTATGAGAATTTGGTAAGTTTTCCTAATATTCAGCTTAAGAAACTACAAAATCATGCAAATAATTAAAATGACATTCAAAATAAAAGACCTTGTTAAAATATCAATAATACCAAAAACTCTGTAGATTGGTTTTTAAAATGTTACATTGTAGAATATTTTAGGCTTACATGGAATACTGCATCTGTGAGATTCATTTATCTCTATTGTAGAATTTATCTTTTAAGAATGAAGTTTAGTTCTTCTTTTAAATAAATCACCTATTAATTAATAGTGTGGGAAATATAACACAGATGACCAATTCATTTTGCTAATCAGAAAAGTAAACTGAAAGAAATGGAGCTGTTTTCAAGAGTAAGCTTCCTTATGCAAAGGAAAATATTTCTTTTTTATTAGCTCCATCTGATGGCTGATCTGGTTTTTACACACTGCCTGGAAATAAATTTCCAACAGGAATTTTGTTATTTTCTCTCCCTCTCCTCTGACAGAAAGGTGTGCTATACTGAGGAGAGGCTAATCAGCTCATTATATGATAATTAGTTTATTGAATTCTGTGAAGTATTTAAAATTGTAAACAGTAAAGAAATCTTGTTAAGCTTGTCAGATATTATTCCTTCCAGTCCAGAAACATAAATGTCAGAGATTAGTGTTATAAAATTTGAAATTTAAAAATATGGATGTATTGTCAATATTATCCCATATGCACATCTTCATATAAACCTCTCAGATAAGCTTGGCTTGCCCCTTGCCTAATTTATGTTTGGCATGTACATGGAGATAACAAACTATCATACAGAAAACTGATTTTATTGTCTTTATTCATGTTTTATATTAATGGACCAATTTGGCAAAACCTGTTTATATGATATGGCATCCTAATATTATTAGATATGAACCTGCATGCTTGAAAATCTAATTCTGCCAGTGCAGATAAAAAACCACCTTAAGATTTAAATGATGAATGCTGAAATATATAACTGAGCTTAAGCATCAAATAATAAGTAAATTAAGGAAAATACTCTACCTCAGCATCATATTCCCATAACTGATTTCCTCTCATATGGTGGCATTTTAACATGATTACAGGTCCATTGAGTCTAGAAACATCCAAGCACAAGTCATCGGTTCGGATTTCTTTATCAGCAGTATAAGAAAATACCTGAAAATATAAAATTCAGCTAATAAAATAATATGTACATTTTACAATGTCATAGTTTAAAAGTTTAGCATAGCAAATCTATCCATGGAAGCTTTCATATCAGATAAACTTGTGTTTTCACACAATTACTGGTATGTCATCTTGAGAAAGCTAGTTCATCTCTTTGAGTCTTTTTCCTCAACTGCAAAATAGGGAAAATGTCATCTATTTTATGATGTTTTGGTGAGGCCTCAATTTAATAAAATAAACTATTAAATTTCAATTATTTGATGGCATTGTATTTCTTGCATGACACTTGCACTATAAAGCTCACAATAGGTTAAATAAAATAAAGTTTGCCAACTGCATAAAGCTCAATTAGGGGCAGTTCCTGTTCCTACCATCTTATGACCAGTTCTCCAAATCTACAATGTCAATTTTCATATAAAAGTTTAAATCTTCCTTCTGATAACATAAGTACGTCTTGTAAATTGTATTAAGTATTGCCAGTAAGCTTCTGAAGGGTGTGAAATTATCTTCTCTAGAGATCTCATTAAAGGTAGGCTCTATACTTATCTCTCAAATATGGTTTGCCTACACTTGACTACATCAATTATTCTCAAATTATCCAAGAATGTCATTGTGGATTAAGGACTCTTTGTTAGATAATTCAACTGAACTATAATAATCTTTATTATTTTGCTCCTGGTGTGAATAATTTATTTATAACATTGATTATTAAAGTTTCATGAGGGTTATTAAGCATATAATTATAGAATGTGTGTTCTTCTATTAGCTAGGGTAAGTGTTGTTCAGTATTCTCTGGGTTTTTCTTTCTCCTTGCAGTGTCAAGAATGTACATAATGAGAAAGGTCATGTAAGGGTCTTTTGTTTCCCAAAGATATCTCATGAAATCAGCTTTACAAATAACATAAACTCCGGAGCTTGTAAGCTGAATGAGTTAGTCTTGGAAGAGTTGCCTCTGCAGTACTGCTACTCAGGACTTCGATGAAAATCACAAGCAGTGGTGAGAGGAAGCGGCAAAGTCAATGAAAGAACACCAATACCCTCTTCTGCAAACCTCTTAAAAGGAAATTATTAAGGGCTGGGTCAGTGGCTTACATCTGTAATCCCAACACTTTGGGAGGCTAAGGTGAGAGGACTGTTTGAGCCAGGAGTTTAAGACCAGCCTGGGAAACAGATTGAGATCTCATCTTTACAAACAAATTAAAAAAAAAAATTGTCCAAGCATGGTGGTACATGCGTGTTGTCCCCACTACTTGGGATGCTGAGGTGGGAGAGGCTGAGTTAGGCAGACTGCTTAAGCCATGATCACACCACTGCACTCCAGTCTGGGTGAGAGAGCAAGACCAGGTCTCCAAAAAAAAAAAGAAAGAAAGAAAAGAAAAGAAAATTCTTCACAAAGGTTATACGTTTACTCAACAATATACAAATTTGAAAAATATGTGAAGTACATTTAATGAATTATGTAAAATACATCACAGACTTCAGGTATTCAATTTAGAAATAAATTTTCTGTCTTCATTACTTTTTCACATTCTTTAGTGAAAAACATCTGATTACCAAAAGAAAAATAAAATAAAAACCCATTAAACAGAAATATTTATATCCTCCCCAAACAGTATTATTTTAAACACAATTACAAGCATATTTAATTACGTAAGTTAGTATGGTAGTGAATCTTAAGCTGAGAGAGAGAAATTTCTATTGTTCATTATAGGATTATTTCAATACTGAAGGATAGTCTTCCATCTTAAAATGTATGCAAATGCCAGTGTAAAAGGAGACATCATAACGTCCATTTCAGCCTTAATATTATATGGTAATGGCTCAGGCCATTCTTATACAGTATATTCTTCTTGAGTCTCTTAAGATAGTTTGGAAACAGTAGCAGTTGAAAGTTTTGGAGAGCTTTGATCCTCAATTTCTAATTTGGACTCATTTTGTGGTCATTAGAGATACCTTACATAATTTACATTTAAGAAAGATATATTTGTAGAATAGTTTCTGTACTTATATATGTATATAAATTGTATGTCTGCTAAATTGACTTTTGGCCTTTGTACATGAAAAAAATTAATGGATGTTAAGTATTTGGCTCATGAGGAATTTTTGTTAAAACTATCTGTAGATAACACTTCCTTATTTTTCTTGCATTAATGTAAAATCAGGATTAACTTTCTTTTTGGACCTGGGAAATAATCTAATTTTTATACTCGTTTCTAGGGTTTTTTTAATCTTTATAATAATAAGTCAGTGCATGTCAGTATATACACATCCTTCTTGATTTTATCTGGAAGCCATTAGGTTTGATATTAATTATTTATTATTATATCCATTAGTTTTTTTAAACCCATAATTGTCATTATTTTTCATACCTACTACTGTAAAAGGTTCATGGAATTCAGTTTGGGTATACTGAAAACATATGTGGAATACTTTGCAGAGATTTTGGCACACAGACAAAATTCAGTAGCTGATATTTAGAGTTATTATTCTCAGTCTTGGAGTTAATCCCAAATTGTGAATCTACCCAATACTGCCAAGAAATTTTAGTATAGGCGTACAGCAATTTTTGGTCTTGCCTGTCTGTGCTGACCCCTTGTCCACTGCACAGTCCTAAGAAAGAGGTTATAATACCTGCTGACGGATGTTCCTGATAATTTCATAATTGTATTATGACCCTCTAGATTCACTACTTATGGGTTCCTTTATGACTTTGGGGACAATCTCCAAATCTCATGCTGGATATCCTGGGAAGTAGCTATTCCTTATGGCTGTTGCTTGTTTTTCTGTCTTACTACTCCAAAGACTCTCTCAGTATGTGTAAGGCCCAACCTGTCTTCTAGCTGTGACTAAAACCACAAGCCTGACTATAATGTGATTTAAAATATTTCAAACCTTAACACCAATGAAGCACTTTACCTTAAACTGTCACACATGTTGATAACTACAGTATACAAGATTGATTCATTCATTAGTAAAATTTCATTGTACATTATCTTAAAAAATGGAAACTATTCTTCCTTTTCTAATGATCACCCAAATTGCTTTATCATCAGTTACCAATACTTAGTAAAGCAGAACTGAATTACACGAACCATAGATTTAGCATATGTTTCCATTTGTTCCAGTGCCAGACTGAGTTTAATAACAAGTAATTGGTTCAAAGTCTAATCACTTTAATTAAGCTAAGGTGGCTGGGATCAGGGAAAAACAATCAATCTCTGTGGCTTTCCTTCTATTATAAAAGAGGAAACAGGGAGGAAGTTAACATTAATTGGACACTAACTTTGTTAAAAAAGTGTGTTCTATGCTTTATACATATTACATTAAGTAAATGTGCTCTATTACTTCATTGTGCAATTACATTTCTATGAATGTATACCAACTTACAGTATTGCAAAACATAAGTAGAGCTCTTTGTATGAATCCTTTGAATTTAATAATTTATAGTGATTTTTAAATATATATTTTATTGGATTTAGGTTTTGGGGTACATGTGAAGATTGTATTGCAAGATTGTACCTGCAGTGATTTTAAAATTCTGTGTTTCACACTTGCTGTTCATGTTGTCTAAACTAAAATTAGGAGCTATCTAGTATTGCATACATTCTTCCATAGTCCTTCAGTCAAGCTAGGTCTACCAACAATCACTACATTGGCCATTTTTACTCATCTCTTTTAATCTCAGCTATAAAACAGTGATAATGATACAAGTAATAATGTCTTTGCTCCATTTTGTGGACCTTGTTGATTATTATGCCTTTCAAAATTAACTACTGTAATAACTCAGTGTTTATTGTTTACTGTTGTATTAGTTCACTGGGGCTGCCACAACAAAGTACTATGGACTGGGTGGCCTAAGCAATAGAAATTTATTTCCTGACAGGTATGGAGGCTGGAAATCCAAGATCAACATATTAGTAGGGTTGGTTTCTGCTCAGACCGCTTTCTTTGGCTTGTAAGAGGGATCTTCTCCATGTGTCTTCACACGGTCTTCCTTCTCTGTTTGCATGTGCCCTAACCTCCTCTTTTAATAAAGACATCAGTTACACTGGATTAGGGTACCCTAATGATGCCATTTTAACTTTACCTCTTTAAAGACTCATCTCTAACACAGTTACATTCTAAGAAACTGGGAGTTAAGACTCCAACATATGAATTTTCTTGATGAACACAATTCAGGCCACAACACTATTAACCCTTTATAATGTATTGGGGTATTTAACATATCTTTCCTTATTCCTAAGTGAAAAACATGATGTGCATGATTTTTTTGGGCTAACTTGTTTAGGTAACCTTGGGATCAATTTTAAAATTAGAATGTACTGTTTAGTTTTACTTATCAAAACTCTAAATGTAATGAAATATCAAATCTATTCCCCTTCTCCACATTGGACCTGAGTTATGTTGGCAGCCTGCAGAAGAAAAGGCTTTTCCTGTTTTACATCTTAAGCTGCTTTATTTTCTTACTGCTCCTGCCCACTCCCAAATTTGCCCAGTCTGCTAATCAGCTTTTTTTTTTTTTTAATATTATTCCAGAGTTGCAAAGGTGTAAGAGAGATCTTACTTGAACTATTTTGTATAACCCCTTCCTGTTCTCCGGTCTGCTAGAGATTTAAAGCTCCCTGTCCTGAGACCATTTGAGGTTTCTTAGAGATTCCCATTAAGTGAAATGTAAAGGAAAAAGACAAAGTATATTTTACATGTAAGCCACTTTTTGTGAAAACTCTTGGAGGCAGGCTAACATTAGGCAGTGCAGACAGTTCCTGGAACTCATTTGTCACAGGCCAGCCTTATTATCTGTGAGTCAGGTCACAGCCTGCCATATTCTCAAGTACTAGAAGCATATAGCAAGCTCTTGAAACGTCATCCTACACAATTTGCAGGCCTCAGTGCAAAATAAAAATGCAGAACTTATTTTTATAAAATTATCAAGAATTCCAAAATTGTAGGGCTTTATATGATTGCATGTGTTGCACAGTCAAGAACTGTCCCTGCTGTGAATCATCCACTGGAAGCTAGAATCCCAGCCCATCTCCTCTAGAGGGAGGGCAACTTTTCTTTCTAGGCAAAATCCTGCAAACTTCCCCATATACTGATACGTTCCATTATGGGTTGAACTGTGATATATTAAAGTCCTAACCACCAGTACCACAGAATGTGTACACTTATGGAGATAGTCGATATGATGAAGTTATACTGGAGTAGGTTGGGCCCTTAATCTAAAAGGGCTGGTATCTTTATAAGAGAATAGAGACAGAGAAGAGACAGCCATGTGATGACAGAAGTAGAGACTGGAGTGATGCATCTACAAGCCATGGGACACCAAGAATTGTTGGCAAACACTGGAAGCTAGAAGAGGAAAAAGATGAATCTCCCCTAGGATTCAGAGGGAGCATGGCACTTCTGACACCTTGATTTCAGACTTCTAGCCTCCTTAGAACTGTAAGACAATAAATTTCTATCATTTTAAGCAATGTAGCTCATGATAATATGATACAACAGCTCCAGGAAACTAATATATCTCCTTTTTCTCCTCATACTGGTTGAAGCATCTAAAGTGACAAAATCAGATTTCCAAAGTATCTTTGCAAATTCTCCACAAGAAAATCTGATTTTAGATTGTCATTGCAAATTTTGCATAGGGAAGTCTGATTTTAGATTTCACATTTACTTTGTCTTGGTGTCTGGGCTAAAATGTTAACATCCAGTTTAGTCATAATTTCCAATAGCATAAAATTAACCATTTTCATGATAATTTTCTATTTAGCTATATCTTCACAAAGGTATTTTATAATGTGACTAGGTGATTTACCTGATTTTATGTATACTTTATTGAGGTCATATTGATTTCTGTCTTTGAATTTAAGTTGCAATCAAATGAGTACTATCTATAATGGATGGTGCTGTATATAAAGCCAATTAAATCTCAATTCCTTTTCATCTTTCATAGATGGTGTATTAGTCCATTTTTACACTGCTATAAGGACATACCCAAGACTGGGTAATTTATAAAGGAAAGAGGTTTAATGGACTCACAGTTCCACATGGCTGGGGAGGCTCACAATTTTGGTGAAAGGCTAAGGAGTAGCAAAAGCACACATTACATGGTGGCATGCGCAAGAGAGCATGGGCAGGGAAACTGCCCTTTATAAAACCATCAGATCTCATGAGACTTATTTACTATCACAAGAACAGCATGGGAAAAACCCACTCCCATTATTCAATTCATCTCCCACCAGGTCCCTCACACGACACATGGGGATTCTGGAAGCTACAATTCAAGATGAGACTTTGGTGGAGACACAGCCAACCCATATCAGATGGTAAGCATTCTTTATTTTTCACATACGTGTATAGTTTGTTTTGGATTTTTCTTTTTATGGAAAATGTCCAAAGACATCTTAGGATTCTCCAAATACCTAAAACAATATCTAATGTTAAGGATTTCTGTGAGAAGGTTCTAAAATATTCTGTTAAATTTTACATAATCAAAGATTAAGTGTCCACATTTTTTTTACCAATTTTATTATGTTTAAAATTCTAATGTATGCATAGTTACTTCATTTAAAATACTCTTCTTTCATGATCCTTTAGAAAAACTACAAACAAACATTTGCTCAAATCTCTAGCATAAGCCTCTACAAATGAAACCTTGTTCCAGCAGCACAAGTTACAATGCAAGGAAGCAAAGACATTGCTGTATTACTGGGACCTGCACGCTGCCTCTCTGCAAAGGCTCAAGAATTAAACACCCTCTACTTGCTCTATCTTGTCATAACATTTCTTTCCTTTTTTTAATCCATAGAGTAAGAGATGTGTGTGTGTGTGTGTGTGTGTGTGTGTGTACACAAATACATATACACAGGCGTACCTCAGAGATACTGTTGGTTCAGTTTCAGATCACTACAATAAAACAAGTATCACATTTAAAGCAAACCACATGAATTTTTTGGTTTCCCAATGCATATATAAGTTATGTTTATACTATATGGTAGCCATATCAAGTGTGAAATAGCATTGTGTCTCAAAAAACAATTCCTTAAAAATGTTTTATTACTAAAAATACTAAGAATTATCCTAGCTGTTGGTGAGTGGTAATCTTTCTGCTGCTGGAGGGTCTTCCCTCAATGCTGCTGGCTGCTGACTGACTAAAGTGGTGACTGATGAAAGTTGGGTGGATGTAGTAATTTAAAAAACAGTAAGACAACAGTGAAGTTTATCACATCAATCAACTCTTCACTAAAGATTTATCTGCTGTTTGATAGCATTTTACCCATAGAACTTCTTTCAAAATTGGAATTAATCCTCTCAAAACCTGCCACTGCTTTATCAACCTGAGTTTATGTAAAATTCTAAATACTACATTGTCATTTCAACAGTGTTCACGGCATCTTCAACAGTAGATTCCATCTCAAGAAAACACCTTCTTTGATCATTAATAGGAAGCAATGCTCATTAACTAAAGTTTTAGCAAGAGATTGCAATAATTCAGTCACATCTTCAGGCCCCACTCTTAATTCTAGTTCTCCTATTTCTACCACATCTGCAAATACTTCCTCCATTGACATCTTGAACCCATCAAAGTCATCTAAAAGAGTTGGAATTAACTTTTTCCAAACTCCTGTTATTGTTATTTTGACCTCCTCCCATGAATCACAAATGTTCTTTATGGCATCTAGAATTTTGAATCTTTTTTGTAAAGTTTTCAATTTACTTTGCCCAGATCTATTACAGGAATAACTATGGCAGTTACAGCCTTACAAAATGTATTTTTTTCATTACATTTAGAGTTGAAAGTTAAAATTCCTCCTTGACTTGAAAGTTGAATTTACTCCTTAATCCAGGGTCTGCAGAGTGAATACTGTTAACAGACATGAAAATATTAATCTCCTTGTACATCTCCATCAGACCTCTTGGGTGACTGAGTAAATTATCAGTGAGGAGTAATATTTTAAAAGGAATCTTTTTTTCTGATAAACAGGTCTCAACAGTGGGCTTAAAATATTTAGCACACCATGTTGTAAACAGATGTGCTGTAATCCAGGCCTTGTTGTTCCATTTATAGGCACAGGCAGAGTAGATTCAGTGTAATTCCTAAGGCTCCTAGGGGCCGGGCACGGTGGCTCACACCTGTAATCCCAGCACTTTGGGAGGGCGAGGTGGGTGGATCACGAGGTCAAGAGATCGAGATCATCTTGATCAACATGGTGAAACCCAGTCTCTACTAAAAATACAAAAAATTAGCTGGACATGGTGGCGTGTGCCTGTAGTCCCAGCTACTCAGGAGGCTGAGGCAGGAGAATTGCCTGAACTCTGGAGGTGGAGGTTGTGGTGAGCCGAGATTGTGCCATTGCACTCCAGCCTGGGTAACAAGAGCGAAACTCCGTCTCAAAAAAAAAAAAAATAAAGGCTCCTAGAATTTTTGGAATGGTAAGTGAACATTGGTTTTTTTCTTAAAAGATGCTAGCTACATTTTTCCTGCGAGAATCAGCCTGTCTTTTGAAGCCTTAAAGCCAGGCATTGACTTCTCTTTTCTAGCTATGGAAGTCCCAGATGGCATCTTCTTCCAATAGGGTGCTGTTTCATCTACATTGAAAATCTGTTGTTTACTGTATTCACTTTTATCAATGATCTTGGCTGGATCTTCAGGATAACTTGCTGTAGCTTCTCCCTCAGCACTTGCTACTTCACCTTGCACTTTTATGTTATGGAAAGAGCTTCTTTTCTTTAAAACTCATAAACCAACCTCTACTGCCTTCAAACTTTTCTTCTGAAGCTTTCTCACCTGTCATAGAATTAAGGTGTTAGGGCTCTGCTGTGGATGAGGCCTTGGCATAAAGGCCTGTTATAGCTTGTTTGCTCTTCCATCCAAACCACTAGAACTGTCTCCATGTAAGTATTAAGCTGTTTGCTCTTTTCATTTCTGTGTTTACTAGAGTAACACTTTTAATTTCCTTCAATATTTTTTTCCTTTGCCCTTACTATTTTCGCAACTGTTTGGTGCAAGATGGCCTATCTCGGCTTCTGATATATCCTCCTCACCAAGCTTAATATTGTATAGCTTTTGATTTAAAGTGAGAAACATGTGACTTTTCCTTTCACTTGAACACACAGATACCATTGTGGGTCCAATTTCAATATTATAGAACTGGCCTAATTATATTATTTTGTATATTATTTATATTATATATTATATATATTATAATATTATATAACTGGGCTAATTTCAATATTGTTTTGATTTAGGAACAGAAAGGCTTGAGACATGAGAGATAGGGAGTGGTCAGTCTATGGAGCAGTCAGAACACACACAACATTCATCAGTTAAGTTCGCTGTTGTTACATGGGTACCATTCATAGCACCCTGAAACAATTTTAATAGTCACATTAAAAAAGTCACTGATCATAGATCACCATAACAGATAAAACAATGGTTAAAAAGTTTAACATATTGGGAGAATTAGTAAAGCATGACACAGAGACATAAAGTGAGCACATGCTGTTGAAAAATTGGTGCCAATAGACATGCTCCATGCAGGGTTGCCACAAACATTTGTTAAAATATGCAATATCTGTGAAGTACAATAAAGCAAAGAGTAATAAAACAATGTATGTCTAGAAACATATACATGTATTCATTTTTGCTTTGTTTAAGGTATAGTTTACAAATAAATGTATATTGGAATTCAAAATGTCTACATGTATATTTAGTGCAGCTTTATCATATAGGTTTTGATTTTCCTACACTTAATGTTAAATTATATAATTCTTTTCTTGTTTGAGTACATCAAGACAGTATTTACTATAAAGATTCACAGTTTGATATATCAAATTATGCCAACTGCTTCACTTTCTAAACGAAACTGAAGCCAAAGAAGTTACAGGATTCACCCAATATGTAGCGGCTTAATGACAGGTCTTTCTGAACCTGAAGCTCTATTATTTGCCACTATTCTTCCATGTGCTTAAACTTCTCTTTACACACCCATCATTTGGTCATTTGGGACCTTTGCATCCTCTG
This sequence comes from Callithrix jacchus, assembly GCF_049354715.1. NCBI lineage: Eukaryota > Metazoa > Chordata > Mammalia > Primates > Cebidae > Callithrix > Callithrix jacchus. The sequence goes on from NC_133507.1 coordinate 75,549,928, forward strand.
GAAGACCTCTTTAGGTATTTGGAATGCAGTCAATTTGAAAATATGTCAACAAAAATCCAGAAATATAACTTATAAGAAAATAAACTTGTCATAGTGGTTTTCTCTTATTTATAAAAATAACCCAAGACAATTTGTATTGAAATCAGGGAAAACTGTTTAGCAACGCAAATTATACCTTTAGCAATGTGAATTCTTTTTTAAGATATTATCTTCCTCCATATGTCACACCATCCTGAAGTCAGCATGGATAATTCATAGATGGAATTGAATTCACCAATGGAGCTGCCGAGTTTATTCACAGACAGTACCTTTCCCTATGCCTGACTTGAACAAGTTTCATCTGTAGGATGTTAGCTCAGTGGTTTGTGCAGAAGAGGGTCAGGAGGAAGAAGTAGCTTCTAACTGTATACTCTTAACTTACTCTTACATATCTAGATGATATCACTTATTTTTTACAGCTTTAATGCTCTAAAATTCTGTAACTATAAACAGGATGCAGGTATGCATCTTAAGTTCAACATTCTCATTCTCTCCTCAACATCATCTGTAAAGTATTAACTATTTTTGCTTTCACCTCAGCATAATGATATATAACCTCAATATAACAATGTGATGCTTTTTAATTTGCACCCATCAAGCCATCTTATTCTTCCATCCCTGACCTGGTATGTAGTGATTACATCACTAGGACTATCCTTCCCACTCTACCTTTACAAGCAAAACACTAGTCTCCTTAAAGTGTTCATACATTTTCTCACTTTTCTCATTTAGCACTCTGTTACCATTTTTACCCAGACAGCATATCTGCCAGTGTACTGCAGGTAGGTATCATCTTTATATATATTTGGAATTGGATAATACTGGAACAATGAGGTCTGGAAGATTATACAAACCTCAGTTTGAGAGCTATGACTGAGGACCAGAGTTACTGGGAGGCTTTGTCCAAATCTTGGATTCCTCATCTGAGAAAAGGGATAAATATATGCCTCCTCTTTCATAGGTTATTTTACAGACTGAATAAGGCAAATTCATGTAAGCTCCAAACAAAGCATTTGCCTCAAGTAAAATCTAAATATTAGTGATTATCTTTGCAATATTCATGCATAAAATCTGTATTTGGTTATATTTTATCTCATCTTTTCTACTGGTTTTTAACGTTCTTTTTAAAAAATCTTGCAGACTCAGTAACAATGCTAAGGATATATTTTGAATCCCTATGGAAACTGTTCCAGTAGGAGAATAGTGTCCAACAGTTAAAACTTGAATTGAAATGAAAAAAATTTGTCTTTGAAATTCCCTAGTCTTTATGGAAAACAGAACAAGAGTGCAAGATAATACAATAAGCAATATGCAGTGATATATAACAAAATGTGACTGACATTTCTATTTTCTTTCTACTTCTTTGTTAAATCTTCCCATTTTAAACCTTGCCAATGTTAAATTTTATGTACTTTTAATACTTGACTCTGCCCTGAAGGGTTTTTAAGGAAGTCTACAATTTGGGAAATCTAATTTATAAACATTATGTTGCAGATACTTATATTTTACTATTTCAGTGTTGAATAATATAAATTTGCAAATTTAAGCTCAGTTGGGAATCCCTTCCAAAATATATCCCATGAGTTGTACTTGAATGTACAGATGTTGCTTTTTATGTGACTGATGTACAATTTGCAAATGGCTCAAGGTTTCCGTCCCCTGGTATACATGCCTTATATAACTTCCTTAAGTGCGAGACAGACTATGACCATGACAGGACGGTCATTTCAAGATCATATTACATTATATTACAAAGATAGGAGATACAGCCTTGGGTTAGCAACAGAAGAGAGGGATTCTTCTGCTGGCCAGAGGATGAGAACTGCCATGATTTGGAGATAGCTACATGGCACGTAACTGAGGGCAGCCTCTAGCTGCTGGCATAGAGCAACTCTGGCAGAGAGCAAGACAACAAAGATAGTAAGTCCGTCTTACGGACAATCAGCGAGGTTGGAAGAGGAATCTCCTGTGGTTCAAATGAGATCACAACTCTGGCCAACACCTGAGATTCAGCTATGTGAGACCCTGAGCAGAGAACTCAGCCACACTGTGCTAAATTTCTCTTACAAACTGTGAGATAGTTTTGTATTGTTTTAAGCCACTAAACTTGTAGTAATTTGTTGTGAAACAATAGAAAACTAGGAAAAAGGAAACATGCAAAAACTAGAATTGTTCTCACCATGTGACCATCTCCCATGACCCATCTCTATCATTCTTGTACTCAGCTTTTCAATCATCTGTTTATTCAACAGATATTTTTGTGTGTGTTGAATGTGTCCAGTTTTATCCAAATTACACATGACCTTCATGGACTCCTAAATCTAGTACACATACATCTAACAGAGTGCTATCATTCCTGTAAGAATCTTTCCCACTATTCCAACCTCATTGGAACTCTGTTATTTTTGTAATGATCTTCTAGCAACTTCTCTCTCTCTTAACAATATATTTTCACCTATGTTTTTTCAATTGTATCATTTCTTAAACATTTATTCTGTGAAGAACTGGCTCTGAAACATATATTTTAAGGGAAGAACACTGACTCCAAATGAAATATTCTTCTTTAGCCATGTGCCATATACATATATATTTTCCCTTTACGCCTGTCTCATTAGTTGGTACCATTGTGCAGCAAGATATCCAGTCTTTGAGGTTCTTACTGATCTAAGCCTGTGAATGTAAAACAGACATATCAATAATAACATATATCATTCACATGACACCTATATTAACTATATTTATTTTAGTATTTAATAGCTGAACATTAATGGCAAAAGACATTTTGCTATCCCATCTGAATGTCTTTTACAGGTGTTTTTGTAGCATTGCATATAATTTTAAAAGTTTTCACTTATATCATTAGACACTTTCTAAAACTCTGGTATATAATATACTATACCAGATATATTTAGGCATATAATTAGATAAAATTATTAAATATATAAAAAGTCTGAAAAGGCAAATTATAATGTCATAAATGGCACAATGATATACTTATGTATTGATTACAACTCCCTATCTGTAAAGGGAAAGTACTCTCCATCAGACATGACTGAAAATGTACCTCGCAGTTATTACCACAAAGCTTGCATTGGGTGCAAATAATACTAAAGTTTTCTAGGTGGTTTCAAGTTTAAAGAAATTGTATTTACTTATGGCATTCAGTATTGCTGCCAACTAAGTGAAGGGACTATTTAGTCTGGCTTCCTCCAAAGGCCAACACTGAGACAGCGATTCAAATGCAAGCAGTTTATTAGGAAAATGAGCTCAGTAAAGACCAATATGGTGGTAGGGAAGAGAATAAGGCTAATATATGGTAAATTATCAAATTAGATACACTGGGGATAACTAGAGCCTAATTCTGTTGGGGATCCCTTGCAACCATTGTAGAAGAAGCATCTCAGAGTCAGTCCCTCAAAGAGTGACAGGGCTGAGATATTTATATGTGACTACATCGGCAAAGCAGCCATTGGAGTGGAAACCCTCAGAAGGAGGGTCAGAGGTGCTGGCCTTTTGATGTTGGGCTGGAAGCAAGGAGAGAAACAACATTTGGGAGCAACTGTTGTGTGTTAAACAAGACAGCTATCATTTAAAATATGCTGTATATTAAATATGATATAGCACATATCATATATTATTCCTCTTTTGCAAATTAGGAATGAGGTTTGCAAAAGTTAAAGAAGATTGAGGAAGTCACTCTGTTTGCAAGTGGGAGAACAAGTCTTTGAACTATGGTCTGTCAAGCTCCAGGTCCCATGTTCTTCCCACACACTTAGCATTTCATTTCTTAGTGATACTTTTTAAACTCCAGAGTTTATTCAGATTTCATTAGGTTTTCCCTCATGTTCTCCTATGAATCCATGCTCCTTTCTTAGAAGATCCCATCCTGCAATACATTTAGTCATCATATCCCCTCAGCCTACTCTGACACATGCTCAGACTTTCATCTTTTTGATGACAGTTTTGAGAAATACTTGTCAGGTAATTTATAGAATGTCTTTCAGTTTGGATTTTTCTAATTTTTACCTCATTGCTGGATTAGGGGGTCTGAGGTTTGGGGTGGAAGGTCACAAAGTTTCAATACCATTCTCATGTCATATCAAGGGTGCATGGTTTCGCTATGACTTACATTATAGAATCTTGATTACATACTCAAGGTGGTATTGGCCAATATTTCTCCATGTAAAGTTGCCACTATCCTCTTCTACATTGTACTCTTTGGAAGAAAGTCAACACAACCCACAAGGGAATGGGGAAGGTTACGTTATACCTCCTGGAGCGGGCATGAGCTACAAAAATTATATGAAAATTCTTCTGTACAAGGGATCCAAGAGATCAATTTTAACTTGTCTTTAAAAGCTTTAGTTGAAAATTAGGGGCCATGTCTTTATGTTAGATTTATATGTAATAATAATAATCTTAAATAAAGTATTTAATCTTAAATACATTATTCTATGTAATAGTAATAATAATCTTAAACACATTAAGATTCCTACATTTAAAAAAAAAGTCCAGCTCATGGGTCATTTGGTTAACTCACTGAGTGAATAACAAAAAATCAGGTTTTTTTGTTAGGTGGATTGGAACATGACAATTTCTGCCATCCAGAAGTGGCACGTTCTCTCAGCAATGTGTAAACCCTGATTGGACACTGGCCATGGTGAGTGATCAAGACCACTTTGATCATTCCTTGCGGTTAGGGTCATACAATAAACCTTTGAGTTTTTTGGTTAAAAGAAGAAAAACCAATTTTGCATATTACAGGCATAAACACATATTTCACTTTTTAAAATAAAATGAATATTCCAAACCTTTTTAGAAAGTTAGAACTAGAGAGTTGGAGTAGAAATATTTCTATATGGTAGGTTTTCATTAGAGACTAAGATTTTCTATTAGAAATTGGAATGGACACTAGGCCATTTCCATGGTTACCTACTGAAGCCTTTTTCTTTAATGGAAAGGTATCATTTCTGTACACACCACATGTAGCTTCCTGCTTTGAATTGGATCAAATCCTTTGATAGCAGAATAAAAGAAATGAATTAAAAAAGGTTCTACAGTCTGCTCCTGCTTGCTGTGAAGTTATACTTTAGTACTAAATAACATGAATAAAAATCCCTTTTCATATTTGGCTGGATTCACTATGTCAGTTTTAATAACAAAAGTGCATGTCCAAGTATTTTCATGATGCTTATTACACACTATCCTTTGACAACCTTTGTAGTCTGAAAGCTCTTTGCTTCTTTTGTCCCCTCAAGTAAAAATTTCCTTTCTTGACATTTACATTCCATTGTAATCTTACCACTCCTAGTTATAAAACTTAATTTTCCACTGTCCAGTCCAGACTTTTAAAATTCCATTTGTGCCAATGTCCTTGCTGTCCTTGTTCACACTCTGATCTCTGTGCACTCTGAGTGCTTTGTGGAGTCCTTTAGACCCATTCCTGTCCTTATCAGACCTTTTACTGAATGCATCTTGCAAATGCTTTCTGTATTGTTGATTATTTTGCATTCCCTATGAAATTAAATATAGGGTTTTGTGTGCCCATTTACTTATATTACATCCTATTACAAAGTGGATTTATAGAGGTATATATATATATAAATATACCCATTTATAGAGGTATATATATATATATATAAGTATACCCATATAAATATATAAAATATACCCATTATGTATGTGTAATTAAATATGATGTAAGTAAAAAAGAAAAAAATCCATACCATACTAATACATGCTTCAATTTAGTCTAGAATGCAATAAAATCCTAGAAAACAAAAATTTTTTGTGCAAAGAAAAAATATTAGACATTTCAGTATAAAGACAGCTTTTAATAATAAGAACAATTTGGAAAATTATTAAAAATAAGAAGTAATTTTTCTTCATCATTTATATAGAAAAATGATGACAATCTCATGATATCACAGATCCAATTCCTTTTTGACAAAATGAGTACATAATTAGGGCAAGTAAAATATATAATAGAAGATACTTTGCTGACGTAGTATGACTACTATGTCTAAATTTGTAACAAGGCAAAATATATATGGGATATACAGTTAACTTTAAATGACATATCTAAAACATTTTGTTTTACCCTTATCAATGTATAGCTTACATTTGATTAGTCTTCTAACATTGGGCTTTCAATAATATTTTATATTTGATGACTCCTTTTAAAATTGATGAGTTTTAAGCAAGGAATACTTTAACAATCTTATACAAAATATAAAATGTATTCTGTGCTATAAAACATTATATCAAATATTTTCATTTCATTTGAATATTTTTTTCAGATTTTTTCTTCTTCTAAACTTGATGTTTCTCTTCCTGGAATAAAGTATTAGCAAATAAAGTATTCATCAAATATTTCAAAGTGAATTTCTTGTCTAGTTTTATGTCATCTTGGCTTTGTTGTGCTATCATTTCTGAAAAACTAAGTTCTCATATTTAAAAAGCAAAACAACTAGGAAGACCCTTTTCTCATTTCTTCCAAAACGGTAAGAATGTAATAGCTAGGATGGAATTGCAAACATAATAAGATGAAGACAATCACAGGTACAGCAAAAGCAACTAAACCTAAGTATGAACTCTGCTTGGCTTCTCAAGAATATAAAAGTGGGCTAGCCACCCTGTTAATTTAGAAATCAGAGACATGACTTACCTAGAAAGTAGCCCATTGCCTTTTACTTCATGGATTAAGTCAAGGTAAAGAATGTTGGCAGGAACATTACTTGAACAAGAATATATTTCACAGTAATAAATAAGGTTATAGCCTCAAGTCCAGGAATTAGGCACAAAACAGGAGAAAAATATTTGAAGACAAGGTAGAGAAAAAAATGAAGGTCAGAAGTTTAAAAGATTATACAGGAGTAGTAAGCTCTGCTGGGACTAAATATCAAGTATAATGGGAAGACATGTCCATCTTGGTACAGTTAGCAGAGAGCTTGCAGCTCATCTGTATATAACAGGAGCTTTAGAGGAGATAAATTTGTGGGCGATGGGTACAAAGTGGATGCTCTTAGTAGCAAAACATTTTCCTTTTAGTAAATTTTTAAGGTAACACATATTCTTATTTTCAGTAAGAAAATTTGTCTTGATGGTTAAGGTACGAGAGGTATGCCTCTGTGTGTGTGTGTGTGTGTGTGTGTGTGTGTGTGTGTGTGTGTATGTTGGGGTTTTATTATACCAGGGTAGTATTAAATTTTCTGCTTTATATACTTTCTGTGATATTTCACTTTTTAAGGGGAGTTTCTCAAATTATTCTGGGAATTCCATTAATAAAACTGATATACATTTATGTAAATTAAAAACAGACATCATTTTAATGTTTAAGCCTTATGGAAATGGAATATTAATCTTTATTAAGCATGGGATGGTGATACACTTTAAACAATGGAGTGATTTTTTTGTCCTATTTGCACTGACATATTTTGTTATCATTTTCTAAGATGCCTTCTTAAAGACTGTCTTCTTCAACTTGGTCTGGTTTCCTTCCCTGGTTGGTTCCACAGTCCCTTTTCTGTGTACTGCTTTTCTTATCAAGAATCATAGCAGACATCCTTATAATTCTAACACCAGGACTATCTGAACTTTTATGAAGCCGTTTTTTTATATTACTGACACAAGGAATCATATAACCAACTTTGTACTCATAGCTAGAAAGCAAAGAGCCACAGTTGTTACTAACTTAAATGAATGTAGGATTCCATAAAACTAATTTTAAATACTTATGAAAATGGAAAAGGTGTTTTCTAGATTAAATTGAATTAATATTTTTATAACAATTATTTACTCTTTCAATGAGCATTTATTCCTGTAGGGGGATATTTTAAAAAGAAAAAGAACAAATTCTTGCTTCTAAAAGAAGATTACAATTTAGTTTTGAAGATAGGATAATAAAAGATAATTGAATGACAATGTAAGGATTAAAGAATAAAATACTGAGAAATAGTATATAAGTTAAAAACATGAGAAAAAATTCTGCAGTATAAGTAAGTTCAGACAAAGGAAATATAAATGTATATTTACAAGCAGAAAAACAGAGCACTATAAAGAGATAGTGGGGGTTTTTTGGTTTTGTTTTGCTTTTCCTTGAGACAGAGTCTCACTCTATCACTCGGGCTGGAGTGCAATGGCACAGTTTGGGCTCACTGCAACCTCTACCTCCAGGGTTCAAGCAATTCTCCCGCCTCAGCCTCCCGAGTAACTAGGATTACAAGCACCCGCCACCACGTTCAGGTAATTTTTGTATTTTTAGTAGAGACAGGGTTTCACCATGTTGGCAGGCTGGTCTCAAACTCCTGACCTCGTGGTCTTCCCACTTTAGCCTCCCAAAGTGCTGGGATTACAGACATGGGCCACCACGCCCAGCCAAGATGGTGGGTTTTGAAGAAATACTAGATGGATAGAATTTACATGGTTATAAAAACACAAAGCTCATGGCAAATGTGTATAAGAAAAGTCAAGGCTATAAGAAAAACCACGAATTTTGGGGGTTGGGCGTGGTGGCTCACGCCTGTAATCCCAGCACTTTGGGAAGCCAAGGCAGGTGGACCAAGAGGTTCAAGAGATGGAGACCATCCTGGTCAACTTGGTGAAACCCCGTCTCTACTAAAAATACAAAAAATTAGCTGGGCATGGTGGTGCATGACTGTGATCCCAGCTACTCAGGAGGCTGAGGCAGGAGAATTGCCTGAATCCAAGAGGTGGAGGTTGCGGTGAGCCGAGATTGTGCCATTGCACTCCAGCCTGGGTAACAAGAGCGAAACTCTGTCTCTAAATAAATAAATAAATAAATAAATAATTTTTACAAGTCTGGTCAGGGTCAATAGAGTTGATGGAGTAGAGCAGAAAGGGGTCAAAGTTGGGTAAACTATCCCAATTGTATCCTGCTATAACTAGGAACTCTTTCAGGTTTTTTTCTGTGATTGTATGTTTTTTCAGCTGGGAGTGATAATTTAGAAGGAGTCATCACTTAATTATCTAAGGAGGGTGGAATGAAGACAGGAACAGGGTGGAATGAAGACAGGAACAGGATGGAGCTCTGGGGAAACTACACTGAAAATTATTGTAGTAATCCAAGTCTGAGGCAATCAAGGCTCAAATTTAGAAATTTGAATTATTAATGGAAGAAAAGAAAAGAAAAAGATTTTTAAAAGACTAGTAGGATGAATCCCCAGGGCTTAGTGTCCAGTCTGGGGAGAGCAGGGGGTAATGAAAGATGAGAGGGTAAAATATACAAGATAAAAGAAAGAGATTAGGGGACAAAAGGCTTGGGGTAAAAGATAAGGTAATTATAGACACACTGAGTTTGAAACAATGGGTGCGAGCCCAGAAATTGGTAAAACTTTGATGCCTTCTTAAAGATAAACTTGAGGGGATTAATTTTCTAGAAAAATAAAATATTTAGAATCAAGACTGAACAGAGTAGCATGGCAGTAAGAGACTACTGACATGTAAAAGTGTCCCAAGGTTTTGTTGACACCTGACTGATCCAAAGACTGCACAGCCTATTGGATTTACTTGAAAGGAAACTTTAAACTTCATTGTTTGAAGAACTAAGGATAAAGAGAGAACTCATGATCCCCTAAAAAGCTGGCCAAAGTGAAATGTTTCTTTTCTTTGGGTATTTTCCCCTTAGTCATATACTCCCTGGAGTGTTTATTATAGACTACAATAACCAGGTTTTGTTGGATAAATGACTGATTCAAATTATCATTTGTTGTGGTTTAAATGTTTGTGTCCCCTCTCCCAAATTCATGCACTGAAATCCAATCCCCAGTGGGACAGTATTAGATGTACAGGCCCTTAGAAGGTGATAAAATCATGAAGTCTCTGCCCTGAGGAATAAGATTAGTACCCTTATAAAAGAAACCCCAGAGATCTAGCTCTTCTCTTTTACCATGTAAGCATGCAACAAGAAGGCTCAATGAACTTCACCTTCTCCAGACACCAAATCTGCTGTTGCCTTGGTCTTGTATTTCTTGACATCCAGAACTGCATTCAATACATTTCTGTTGTTTTTAAACCACCCAGTTTCTTGTATGTTTATTACAGCAACCCAAGCAGACTAAAACACCACTCCATCCCAAGTATAGTGTAATCTCCTGATAGGAGGACAAGGCCAGCAAAGACCAGAGAAGTTCTCCCAGTCAAGTATTAATGATAAGAAAAGACTCTTGTAATAATTCCTGTTGCTATAAAACTTGTAACTCTGCTTTCTTCTAGCCTGCATGTATCCAAGTCATTTAAACATTTAATGAATGGTAGATATTCCTTCTTTCCTCACAGGCCATTCTATTTAACTTGAAAATTTACTTCGTGAAATCTGTGGTAAGTTTTAATTCCACTGTGCAGGCTACTATAAAGGGACCCAATTAGTGTTAAAATGGCTTCTAAGTAAATATAGTAACTTACAAAAATTCAAACTTTAAAATGAATACATATCTGTTGAATGAATGTATTCATTACAATCTGTGAGTACATTAGAACACATTACTAACATAATTAAGCTTTCTCTAGGAGAGGATCTGTAATGAGACAAAGTATTTGTGTATTCTCTAAAATTTTAATACACCTGTCACAAGGTTAGATTCATCTTAAGTAATCAGATATTAGAGGAGGAGGAGATGTTGTACAAAAGTGTAGATAATACCTAATAATTTCTTCTTTAATCTTGGCAGAAAACAGCATTTTAATAAATGGCTAGCATAAGCTTCCATAAAGGCCTGCTACCTTGAGAAATAGCTCTGAATCATTTACCGCAATCAATTATATGAAATGTTTCCATGTGCTTTCTAGCTGTCTCCAACTGAGTGGCTCCAGGGAGAAAAAGCAACATTGTAAATGCAATCACTAGGATGTGAATATTTTTCCATTACTTTACATTTTTTTTTTTGCCTTTAAAAGGAAAAGGTACACTGTGTATGGGGCTATTTTTATTTCTTTTTTTTTTTTTTTTTTTTTTTTTTGAGACGGAGTTTCGCTCTTGTTACCCAGGCTGGAGTGCAATGGCGCAATCTCGGCTCACCGCAACCTCCGCCTCCTGGGTTCAGGCAATTCTCCTGCCTCAGCCTCCTGAGTAGCTGGGATTACAGGCACACGCCACCGTGCCCAGCTAATTTTTTGTAATTTTTAGTAGAGACGGGGTTTCACCATGTTGACCAGGATGGTCTCGATCTGCTGACCTAGTGATCCACCCGCCTCGGCCTCCCAAAGTGCTGGGATTACAGGCTTGAGCCATCGCGCCCGGCCTTTTTATTTCTTTTTAATTAAAGATATGCTGCTATTCAAAGGGAAACAGCATTGGATTTTTAAAATTTTCATAGTGATTAATTTCAAAGTAAAATGCTTAGTTTATAAATATTATGTTAATCTAATTGTGTACCTAATTATAAATATATTTTATGTATTATTTAGGGTTTTGTTTTTCCCTAGAAATAGAGTTTTACTATATTTCCCAGGCTGGACTCAAACTCCAGCACTCAAGAGATCCTCTTGCCTTAGCCTTCTGAATAGATGGTACTACAGATGGATGCCACAATTCCCTGCTATTTCATATACATTTTAAATAAAAATTAGTACTGGTTTGAGTAGATATAACATATTCCTAAAAAGACTGATTCAATTACCAGTTTTGATATTTATGCCTTTAAGATGATATAAATGCTGTTTAAAAGAACTTCTTTAAAAATGAATGGTATTTATACACCAAAGACAAGTATTAAGACAAACATTGGTTTGAATATATAAACTGTTATATTTTATATATAAAAGTCTGTATGTAAAAACAATCTGTAAACAAAAAGTCAGAAAATGTTTGCAACATGTATGATGAGGTTAATATTATTTAACAAAGTACTCTTAAAAATGACAAGAGAAAAAAGAATCCCTTCAACCCTCAATGAACACATAAGCAACAATATTACTAGAAAATTTGCAATAACAATTTTTGAATTTGCAATAATAATTTTTGAATTTAAATGCCAGTTTTTAAAATCATTAAATGCATTGATAATGCTAGAAACATGGTTGAAACAAGATAAAATGTTTTTCCCATATTAAAACAACAAAGATAAAAAAAAGAAAAATATAATACACAAGTGTGGGCACTGTGATTATAACCCTGGGCAAGTGTAGTTGGGAATCAATGCAAATACAGTGACAATACACTTGGTGTGGAATCAGACTTAGGATCAAACTGGCTTTGACATTTCGGTCATAATACTAATAACTTAAGATTTCCATTAAACTCATAGGTAAAATCAAGATAATAACACCATCCACTTCAAAGATCATTGTAAGACTCAAAGACGGTAATTTGTATTAAATGTTTATCCAAGTTCTTTTTATTTTAGCTATTAGTCTTATTAAATTGGTGAAATCTTGAGAAAAAAGGACAATTCGTCACTGTATCTTAAAAGCCTTATAGCTTTGCATCACCTTTAATTTAGTTAATATACTTCTAGACCAATTTCTAAATAAGCAAATATTGGTGATCACCACATTTTAGCTACAAGGAAATTGATGGGCCTGGTTTATAATAATGAACATTTACAAATATTGTATGTTAAACAATAAAAGAATGAATGAATTATAGTTTATCCATTAAAAATGTGTCCTGTTTAGGTTAAGGAGTTTCTAGGGAATAAATAGCTAGCAAAAAAGAAGCTAGATTATTTGGGTTTTCAATGGTGGGTGTGTCTTAAGATTTTTAGTGGAGCACAGTGTAGCCAACAACTCAATTTCAGAGAACAGTGTAAATGAACTTCTGGGATATGAAAACACTGAAAGCATGCAAGGAATGAGAAATTATCAGATATATGTCTAGAGCACAGGAGATTGCTAAGACATAAAGGTAGATCAGGCTGGAAAGCCAGATGGGGATATTAGTTATGAAGATTTTTGTATATCATACTAAGGAAGTTGGCTTTTATTCTTTGGACTGTGGAAAGCTGAAGACTTAATGAGATATTAAACTAATGTAACACGAATTATGAGTCATGGAAATAATGAGGTTTTAAATCCATACAGATGAAAGTAGATATAGGCTAGAACAAAGGCAGATATCCTGGTTATGAAAGGATGAAGAGGTAGGGACATTTTTCCATAGAAATGTTGAGATTTGGTGACTAATCAGACTTCAGAAGTAAGTTTCTATGTTAGGTTTCAATTTTGGATGACTGTGAAAGGGAAGGAAATGAATTCAGTTTGGAAACAGGTGGGTTTGAAATGTCTGCAGACATTAACAATAAGTAACTGGTTATAGATTTCCAGAGCTCAGGAGAGAGGTTGGAGCTGTATATGTAAATCTGAGCCATTAATGTAAGGGACATGGAAGTGCTTTCAGGAATCTATGTTATCTCTAAGAAGTACAGAGAAGACAATCTCATAACTTCTATACTTTATTTAAGTAAATTATAAGTTCTGTCTTTCAATTGCAAAAGTTTATGTTCAAGTTATTCAAATTCTTCTTATTCTTTTCAAAGTGTTCATCATCATCATGAAGTTTCTTGATAATGAAAAGAAATCATTGCAAGAATAGATATAAATGGAGTGCTGAATTTTCTTATTCTTTGAGCAAGACAGTTTTTATTTATAAGACTTTAAAAAGAGCACTTCAAAATGGTCATGTTGAACTTCACAATACTTCTCTAGTTGTTAGTTTTTGCAATATTCCTGCTACAAAAACTTTCAGTAACTCCATTTGGATTTTACTGGAAATCTGAGTGAAGAAAATTATTTCTAATGACTACTGAAGAGCAAGTTTCTTCCTGATGTCCCCAAGGCCTTAAAAAAGTCCCAAACTATCAAAACTCCTGTGCAAGGAGAGATAGTTAAGGTATAATTGTCAACAACCAAAAATACCTTTTTAAAAAATATAACTAAGTTAAAAATGGATTTTAACATTTGTTATGAGTTTTTGTGTAAAAGCAAGAGAGAAAAGCTTGAGTAATTTTTATAGGTTGGGGGCTACTTATAAAACATTCAAAACTAAATAACCATAAAAATAAATGTTGCTTCCACGGTAACATAAAAGAACAGCAATAAAACCAGGGAGGGTAATTCTGAAAATACAATTCTAAAATCTGTTTTCATTAAAGTGAGAAAGATAAAAATGTAAAAAGGTCCCTAGTATTAATTATCTTAGAAATACTGAATTCCATCAGAGCAGAATTCATAATAATTGAGTTTTATGTGATGGCTAAAATCTTCCATAATATACATTTGTTAGAGTTACAGAACTCTGTTCATTGTTTTGAGATGAACAACACCAAATGAAGTGTTGTGCTTTTATCTTGCTTTTAACTACTTGTTCATTAGCCACTAAATAAACATTTTTTAACTTTAGGAATAAAAAAGAAAAATAATTAACAACATCAATGGAAATAATAAGTAAAGGGACTAATTAGTGGCAATGGACCAATACATATTGTGTGTTTACTGTCTGCCATGTTTAGTGCTAATTTTTTTTTGTATAGATTCTCACTATACTTTAATTTTAATAGTTTGAGAACTACTAGCATTAAGACCAACTTGGGTCAAGCACAGTGGGTCATGACTGGAATCCCAGCACTTTGGGAGACTGAGGTGGGTGAATCGCTTGAGCCCAGGAGTTCCGGACCAGCCTGGGCAATATGGCAAAACCTCATCTCTACTAAAAATACAAAAATTAGGCCAGGCGAGGTGACTCATCCCTGTAATTCCAGCACTTTGGGAGGCCAAGGTGGCTAGATCACTTGAGGTCAGGAGTTTAAGACCAGTCAGGCCAACATAGTGAAACCCCATCTCTACTAAAAATACAAAAATTAGCTAATTAGTGCTAATTTTTTAATGAATTTTTCTAGTCTTAGAAAAAATTTGAGTGAAATCTTTTGTTCATTTTATGGACAATCAATATCAGAACTCAAAAATATTACATAACTTGCCATAAGTTACCCAATTAATCAGACTGGAGTAATGCAACACAACAAGGTTCTTCTACTCTCAACTGTTTAAAATTCTCCATTCTTATTTAATTGTGAAGGTAATACATATACTGCATGAAGAAAAATGTGGGGTAAAAAGGAAAATTTCTTTTCCAATTCAGTCTTCTTTCCAGATATTCACTCTCCAAATACAATCTATATTCCAGATAGATTTTTATAGATTTGTAATAGATTACATAGCATCCATATAAATATAGATACCATATATAGAAAAATGTTCATATATTTTTCATAAATGGGGTTATTGGAAGGAAGTTGTTGGGATTGTTTTCCTCTTTTAAATTTCTAATGACATTCATGCAGACCTCCCTCAGTCTCTGTGATGGTACAGCTTTCTATACTATGTGCAAACCATGCTTTGTTTAGCCACTCTTCCCTTGGTAAATACTGAATTGTTTCCATTGTTTGTGTTATAAGAAAAAGGGCTCCAAAAACATTTGTGTGTGTGTGTGTGTGTATTTGTGCAATTAAGTATTTATATAGATGGAAAAATAATGATCTTAATTTCTAGCTTGTCATTAAATTGATCATGAAGAGCACATTACAATAAATGTAGGAATAGATTTTATGCTTATTTGTTCACTTTCTTTATGAATCCCTGAGGTGTTTGTATATACTTTTGGTTACTTTGAAAATAACAGCCATTGATTTCTTGGCAAGGTCTACAAAGTTCTAAGATACACAAATCTACTGTTCTGACCATACAGTCTTTCATCTATTTGCTTGCCTAGTATTCGTCAGGTGCCTACCATATCCCAAAACTGTAGCAGGTGCTGGGTAAACAGAAGATATAGGACTGCCAACATAAAGTTTGCAGTAGTATAGGATAGCTTATTTTGCGGTATTTAAAAACATGCAGATGAACAAAGTAATTTTTAACATGGCACTGTAACGACTCCATGAGGAGAATTCATCTGGGGTACCATTCTCATTTTCATCAGCAATAGAATCAGAGATTTTCATAAGTAGTGTTTCTTTTTTTAAATTCTGTATGGCATCATGGAGAAGATGATTAGTTGATTTTTTTTTTGCCATAAGTTGTGGAAACAGATTATGACTGGCACTTCTAAATGTGCCCCCAATATCTTGGTAAATAAACCATGGAAGCAGCTACTTGTCAGTGTAAGGTTAAATATTCAGTGTTTTGCTGTACTGGGGATGACCAAGTAACACATTTGTAGACAAAGAGATCTACACTAAGATGTGCTGAGCCTCTATGAACACTTTTGCTTTTCCTAAAAGAACAGATACGGCTATTGCAGTTCTTCCCTAACCCCAGATGTTCCTGCCTTGAATGTGGACATGACGTATGAAAATTCAGCAGCCCTCTTCTGACCAGCTGATGATAAAAGTTAACTCTTAACCACTAAATAATGGAAAGATACAAAGTTTTTGGTTTCCTTATGAAATCACCAAGGTCCTAAACAAATGTCAGAATTCTTATTATGTGAGAAAATTAAACCCTTACACATTTAGTCCTCTTATAATTATGCATTTTGTTGTCTAGCTGAATTCATCAGGACTCTATTGGTTTTTGACAGTAGAGGCCTCTCACATTCATTATGAATCAATGAAACAATAAATTCAATTATTTCTGAAAGGTTTGTCATTACTCTGCCTATGTTGTTTCTATCCTCTTCTAATAAGGTCAATTTCTCATTCAGTAATTTAGAAATTTGGTTTAAATATTTTCCTGCTTAAATTGACAGTTTGGAACACTAATTAGGACTTTTAAAATTAAGAATTTTAAAGGGAGCAACTTCCTTTTAATGTTCTCCATTGACTAACACAGCTCTGTTTGAAGTATGGTGCCAGAACTCAATGGAGTTTATTTTCTTCTTGTTTTATGGTACAAGAATCAACAAATATTTTTGTACAAAATCTTAACACATTTAGGTGCATCACACATACAACTGTAATTGTGTTGAAAAGGATAACTTTTGCAACCTCAGTTCACTCCAACTCAGAAATTCTACATCTGGATAAAGAACTTGTGGTTCTCCTAAACTGCTGTAGACAACTTGTTTACAGAGGATCAGCTACCTCAAATTTGCTTTGTTGGTATAGCTCCCCAAAACTCCAAATTCTACCTCTCCAAGTGGCTACGGCAGCAGAATAGCTCTGTCCTGAAGACTCGCAGTCAAATAGCCTCCATGTGGCCCACCTTGCAAAGCCATTTTCCAATGCTTAAGGAGAGCACAAAAATTTTGTCATACACAAGAAACGCTGTTCAAGACTTTTAGTCTTCAACACTGAACTATGCACTTAAAAATTTTATTAAACTTCAAAAACTCTTAAAAATCATAATATACATAAAAATTTGAAAAGAAATGGAAAATAATAACCATTGGGAAAAAATCATGGATGTTGAGGAATTGTTTTACATATTCAGTTAATAGAATGAAATGTACTGCTCATTTGCTCATTTATAATAAGATGTGTCTAAAATATTTGGATATCTTCATTAACTGTAGGCACACTGAAAGTTTTCTTTTTATTTACTTCTTCAGTGTTCTTTTAAGATCCTTCAGACAATAAAATAGCCAAATTAGTTCTAGATTGGAATGCACATTTACTAAGCTCAGTTTATAGTTATTAACATGTGAGCCATGGTCTACACTGATAGTTTCAACAATATTTTTGCTCTAAAATATGAAGCTGCTAAGAAGGAAGATTTTACCTGATTTCCTCCCATACCATGACAGTTGAATATACCCACTTTTTCATTTTCCTTGCGGCCCATGTTGTCTAAACACTGATTGGTTTCAACATTTCTTATCTAAAGGAAACACAGAAAAAAGAAGGTAAAACATAAACCAGACAGTCATTTAAGTGATCAAAGCTTTCTGATGTTACCGTCTATTGTTAACTAATACAACTGTGTAAGAAAATTTCTCCAAGAAAAACACATTGCTTTAAATATTTTTCTTTTTCTTTGTCCATTCTTAACCTGTATATACTTCTAAACACCTCCTGAAGTTTTTGAACATAATTGGCATTAGCATCTAATCAAGAGACATTCCCTGTTTATAGCACAGTATCATAGAAGAAGGAAGCAGCTACATAATATGAATTAGGAATTCTTATCTGAATCCTCTAAAAATTAGGACACAGTTTTCATATTCCATTCAAATAATCATTGTCTATTCTTGAACTCCTATACAACTGTACAGAAGGAAATAAAAACAAATTGGCTGAATACTGAAATTTATGTTCAGATTTTTTCATGATGAAATGTTCATTCTGTGTATTTATAAACATTAATTACATTGTTTATATCTGTGACTAAAACATATTCATGCATATTTTTTCATGTCTAATGCCAAACTTATTGGGAAGTACTTGACCCTAAGGAGAGCTGTTACAAGGCTAAACAGTGATTTCACATTACAAATTCCTCAAAAGCAAGATTAAATTGCTGGCTAGAGACATAAAGTTCTTGGTTTATATTCAAACACTGCATTAGTCCTATAACTAACATAAAGTTAATACATATTTGTACCAAATAGTAATTACAAAACCATTAATTGACTTTAAAGATACTAAGATGACTGAATCAAGAATAAATGTAAAAAAGAAAAAAACTTCTAATAAATAGGATATTTTAGATTTTTGCTTAGTCTCAACTCCAAGTATGTATTTATGCTTGTCCACTCTGTTCTTGAAAAGGTTGTATCTCTGAGCCATAGACATGCATATTTTACTGTTCACTCAGTAGAATAATGGGACACATCTATTTAGTTATCTATGCTTTGAGTGCATGTTTCCTCACACTGACAAATGAATGAGAAACTTATTATATAAACATAGAGAAGATGAATTTGGTTCATACAATTTATACAATTCACTTTTTCTGTGGTGCAGAACCTCATGGTCAAGTACCTGGTGTTGGGGGAAGTGGTATGACTTGCATTAAGGCCCCCATCAGTAACTGAGAATAGTATAAATCAGAATTCCCATTTGGTAAGTGTTAGAAAAAGCTGAACAGAGGGGTCAAGCCCTATTTCAATGGGCTGACATTTAGAGCAGTTATATGTGCTTTTATCAAAAATCTGAGCAGCAACCCATCTAAAAAGGACAGAACACATACTGAATATTACAAGGAAAGGGCACGGGCTTCTAGAAACAAAATCTGTACCAGTTCATATAGGGCTGAAATATATTCCCCATCTGATTTCAGTTGGTCCAGGCACTGGAAGGGATTGAAGGTATAGGCAAAAGACTTTTCAGGACCTTCAGCTGGAGAGGACTGAGGAAGGTAACAATTGACAAACTGCAGTATGATATAACAAATAGGTTGGTGTAGGTTTGCACATAGTCTGACCAAATTATATAACATATAAATTAAATTATTTTTGAATCTCTTACATCAGCTTTTCTTAACTGTTTATAACAGGCAGATTTATTGAAAATAAGATTATACATTATTGCTATTTAGCTTCTAAAATAGTGTAGAACAGTGTAATGTCATAATACTTAAATAAACATCTCACAAAATGATTCAGTTTTAGACATAAGGTATGCAATCCGATTAGAAGAATCTCTGCTAGGTGCATTGTACTTGAATAGACACTAATTAATAATTACAGACTGAATTGTTTATAAGGCTTTCTCTCTTTGCTGGAAAATGGAAAATTCAAAGCCATATTCATCCCAGTACCTATTCTGACAGTGGTATTGGAAGGGGACTTATTGGAGATGCATGCCATCTTACTCTTTGAAAAATTCAGAAAAAAAATTTAAGAATAGCTCCAAAATATTTTGCCTTCAGGAACAACCTATATTGATTTATTTTCTGCAAAAGATAAAACATTATGTTTTAGTCTGTAACACCTCTTGTGAATTCGTTTGAGAAAGAGTATCAGGAAAATATATACCTCATACCAGGCACTACTTGAGGTGCTGAGGATACAGAAGTGAACAAAATAAACATAGTCCCTTCTTTCATAAAGCTTATGTTTTGGAAGGGAGGAGAGCAACAAATAGATTTGTAATATGTCAGAGGATCAAGAGGTCCTGTGAAGAAAGGTAAAACATAGTAAGGGTAAATAAAGCAAAGGAGATGGTAGTATTTTAGAAAGGAAAGGTCAATCCGAAAAAAAGACATTTGAAAAGGCAAGTTGGTGAAGAGAAGAGCAACCATATTTTCATCTTTGGAAGGACATTTTGGGCAGGGGAACAGCAAATGGATGCTGCCAGTGGCTGGACAATACTTAGAGTGAAATAATGGGCTAGCATTGTACCAGAATTGCAGTGAGCAAGGAGCAGTTTAGAGAGGTATCCCAGACTAAGTAATGTAAGGAATCATGAGACTTTTAGCATAGGGATAGGATAATAGTAACTTATTGTGGCTGTTGTGCAAAGAACAGATTAGAGAGAGGAAAGACTGGGAGAAGAGAAACAAGGAAGGAGGCCACTGCAGTCATGCCAGCAAGAGATGATGGTTGATTAACAGAATAACAATGGGGGTGGAAGGTCCCCCTTTTGGATATATTTTGAAGGTAGAGCCATTGAAACTTTCAGTTGAATTGAATTATGAGAGAAATAAAGACATCAAGAAACATGCCAAGCTCTGGGCCTGAACAAGTGGGCAAATACATTTCTATTTACTGGGAACAATAGACTGAGTTATTGTATGTTGATAATTATATCTGCTACTATACCTGAAAATCACTTTGATAGATGTAAAGCCCTTGGCTCACAAAACTTGAATACCTTTTAAACGTTACTCCATTTACTTCCAGAATAAATAATTTCTTTGAAAACTCTGATGACAATCTGGGTTCCCCCCCACTTAATTCTTATAAGTATCTATTTCTGTGGAAGTGAAACTGATTTTTTTTCTTTTTAGTTTGGGAGATTTACTACAATATATCTTGATATTATTCATTATGGATCATTCTCCCAGGGATGTAGTGTTCCTTTTCACAATATCAATATTTCCATTTTATTTTCAGGAAAGTTTCCTAGAATTATTTTATTTTTTGAGACAGTCTTACTCTGTCACCCAGGCTGGAAGGCAGTGGTGCCATCTCAGCTCACTTCCCGGGTTCACGCAATTCTTCTGCCTCAGCCTTCTAAATAGCTGAGGTTACAGGTGCTCGCCATCACACCTGGATACTCTTTTGTATTTTTAGTAGAGACGGGGTTTTGCCATGTTGGTCAGGCTGGTCTCAAACTCCTGATATCAGATCATCCACCCGCCTCTTCCTCCCCAAGTGCTGGGATTACAGGTGTGAGGTACTGCACCCGGCCTATAGTTATTAATGTTCATTTTATTTCATTGCTTTTTCTCTTTGGGAAATCCTAATACTTTTCGTCTTGTTGCTTATCTCCTGTATGTGTCACTTTCAATTGAATAATTTAGTTTCTAATTTTTATTTTTTAGTTGCTCCTTTTACTTTTCTAAAATTATTATGACATACTCTCCTATTATTCACTCATGTGTTCTTACAAGTTTAACCTTCATATCTGAAATGATTTATTCTTTGATGTCTAATCCTTTCCTGCATTCTAGTCCCACATTTCAGTTTTTCTAAGTTTGATTTATGTTGTTCCTTTCTATATTCTATCATTTATAGCATTTATTTTGGCATCTTTTGAAATATTAGGCCACACTTTTCCTCTGTCTTATAAAATATTGGTATGTTTGCAAAGATACCATTCTACTTTTTATTATCTTTTTCTTACAACAGTCATGCTTCTCTAGATTTTCTTTTCTCCCTTTTTTCCTTTCTTCCTTTTTTTTTTTTTTTACATAAAATCAATTTTCTTATGGGGAAAATTGATTTTATGTAAAACCCCTGTTAAGGGGAAAGTGCTGATCAAAAGACTGTTTCTAATTTCACAAATATAGAACTCCCTTTCTTCTATTTTTTGAAGTGTTAAAAAATACCCTTCTATTTTTTTTGAGAACTCCTGACCCCATTTATATCACCCATTTTAATCTGGACCATCCATTTTATTTTCCTCTACCTTTTCTACCCACTCTAGTTTGGCTTTATTCCCTGAAGTGTCTCCTGAAAAAGAGCTTCAGCTATTGAGTTTCAAGAGTTCACAGACTGTAGACTGTTCAGACTCTTCAGATATTAGAGAGGAGTTGTTTTGCTCACCTACAAAGTACGTCTTCCATTTTTAGCTACAATTATATCATTGGCCTGAAACAATTTCTCATGAGTATTTATTAGAAATTTGGGTGTTATCTTGACCTCATTTCCATCAGATACCTCATTGCTTCCTTCTGTTGTCTCCTGTAAAAATTGTAGTATCATGTGGGTCATGACAATGTTAGCTCATATTTGAGAATTTGTGAGAACACTTTGCACCTAATTTCGTTGTCAAAGTTGTTCATCATTTTTTTTAACCTTTGCTGTTCTAGTTGTTCTTTTCTCTTTTAATGGGAAAATTCAGAGATTCATACACTATGTCATTGCTGCCACCAATTTTTCCAGAATTTCAGAATAGACTTATCTTGGGGACTGTATGAAAAGAAGCTTATCCTATTTCTGGCACATTCTGACCACTCCACTTTCAATCTGGTTTTGTAGTTTCTGGATGTATAATATTACTTGTCCTTTAGAATGCAGCAGGTGCTAAGTGGATACAGCATAGGAACTGAAGTCAAGTCTGCCTGGATGTAGAATCCAGGAGAATAGCAAGAAACAGGAGTCAGTGGTTTAGGAAACCTGCCACAGGAAGAAAAGAGAGACAACCACCACCACCTCCACTACAATAATAACAACAATTAGAAACAATTTTAATTGTATGTGCCAACCTATTACTCCCGTTTTACAAACAAAAACATTAAGATACAGAGAGGTTAATTAATTTGCCAAAATAAGGAATGTAATGGTATTCCAGTGAGTCTGGGAATTGCCAGTCCTGACTTCCAGACAGGCATGAAGCATTTGTTAGAAAGGAGGCCTGGAAGGAGCAAGGGAGGAGTGAGTTCTGCTTGAACAGAGGTAACCAGAGGTTATCTAGACAATGGGTGAAGACACATGAAACAAGACACACAAAAGCAGCCTGGTATTAGACCTGGGGGACCAGGTCAAAAAGCGGAAAAGCAAAGTATTCTTTATGCCTAGTGCCAGCCTGATGAGCTGAGGTCCATGAAAATAATTTCTGGCTATGTCCAGGGTAACCTGAGAGATAAGGAGTGTGGAGGACAGAGTGTCAGGGAACCAGGATATCAATTACCATCTTAAACAAATAGGAGGGACCTATCACCTGGGATAGAGACAATATATGAAAGGTGATTTTTTGTTTCTTTTTTTTGAGACAAAGTCTCACTCTGTTAGGAAGGCTGGAGTGCAGTGGTGTGATCTCTGCTCACTGCAACCTCTGACTTCCAAGTTCAAGTGATTTTCATGCCTCTGCCTCTCAAGTAGCTGGGACTACAAGGCATGGCATGACATCACCGCCTGCTAATTTTTATATTTGTAGTAGAGACAGGGCTTCACCATGTTGGCCAGGCTGGTCTCAAATTCCTGACCTCAAACACCTCGGCATCCCAAAGTGCTGGGTTACAGGTGTGAGCCACCATGCCCAGTCCAGAATCTAAAAGGTTTTTTTATCACTAGGCCTATAATATTCAGATTTTTAAAGAAGCCATGCACAACTAGAAGGCAGATAGCAGCATATAGATTGTTCCCAAGTGAGAGAACCCAACTCTGTAGTCACCTGCTATATTGTCTTCAAAATACAAAAATGGTCCCTGGTGTTTTCTAACAATCCTCAGCAAACAAATCTTAACATGTATCTCAATACTAGCATATGGGAAAGTTGAAACTATGCATCTCATCTTTTGAGATGTAAAGGATAATCAAATTTAGGATAACCATGTATAATTTTTAAATCAGAGCTTTTCTAAGAACACCTTGAGACCTTAATCAAATACATACTCACACAGAATGCTGGTCAAGAGAAGAATTAAATTTCAGAAAAGATGCAATTTTGTTACTGTTATTGTATTACCTGACAGTAACAATGGCTTGGTCATGCCATTAATCCTGAGAAAAATCAAAGCAACCAACAACTAAAAAACTTTATCCATCAAAAATTCTTTACGAAGTCTGTTTTAGGACTTGAATCAAAATAATAGAGTATATTGGTAGCTCTAAGATCTGTTAAACTCCTTTGACTCATTCTTAATGTCATCGTAGAGCTTTGAATGTATGACACAAGGCCAAGATAGTTTTAACTTTAATTGGCTGTCTGCTTTGGTATTTTTATGTTTACACATAATCTTTTATTGCTTGTAAACAATTCTTAATGACATAAACTGGAGAGCATTTTTCCCATTTGTATTTTGATGTTTGAAATCAGCCATCCCTTTTTTAAATGTTTCTGTGCAATGTAGCATCATTGATAATGTTACCACTTATATAATTTGTTCGTTAGCTTCTGCTCCCTCTGCTGGATTGTAAAAGCAAGTAGCAATGAGAACTCCGTTTCTAAAAGATACATATTCACCACACCCCCACCACCAATATTTGCATTTTAAAAACTCAAATGAAATCCATTCTAAAGATAAGACAATCTAAACTTAAACTAGCATTATTTTACTTTAATTATCCCAACATATGCTTATCCTTCAATTGCACGTTGTTACTCTGTATCATTATTTTACAAACGTCAATCTCATTTGTTTTCTTTTTTTGTAAAGATAGAAATAAGCATATTTGCAGTGAATTCCAGAGCTTAATGCTAATATTTCCATAATGATTCTCTTGTAAATATGCACCTAAAGTATATTTTCTGTTTTCCTAATTGTGAATATATCAGGAAGTTAGAATAAAATCTGTATATTGAAACAATTCATATTGACTTCACTTCTGCAGATCATGGTTTAGAAGGTCCTTGATTAATAATTCTAAATTAATAATTCAAAAATTATTATCTGTTATCTGAAACGCCTTTTCCAAAAGTAAAGAACATAGAAAGATAAACAATTTCATTTATTTGGTAGATAACAAGAATAACAACAACAAAAATCCTGAGAGAATTCGGTAAATGTCAAATTGGCATATAGTTTGTTGCAATTGTTTGTGTCAATACACAATTAAGTAATAAAATCAGAATGAATGCTAGTTTATTTATTAGAAATATGAAGTTCAAAAATACATATGTTCAGGTAACAAAAATATCTCGCTTTGCTCACAGGTGAGTTACCTAGCCCAACATGCTTCAAGATAGCCATCCAATAAAGAGTGACATATTCTGCCTATATACACACATATTCAGAAACCTTGGGATAAAAATTAGTTCCTGAGGCCAGGCGCGGTGGCTCACGCCTGTAATCACCGCACTTTGGGAGGCCGAGGTGGGTGGATCCCGAGGTCAAGAGATTGAGACCATCCTGGTCAACGTGGTGAAACCCTGTCTCTATTGAAAATACAAAAAATTAGCTGGGCATGGTAGTGTGTGCCTGTAATCCCAGCTACTCAGGAGGCTGAGGCAGGAGAATTGCCTGAACCCAGGAGGTGGAGGTTACGGTGAGCCGAGATCGCGCCATTGCACTCCAGCTTGGGTAACAAGAGTGAAAATTCGTCTCAAAAAAAAAAAAAAAAACAAAAAAAAAACTTAGCTCCTGAGTCCCCAAGGATTTTGGAAATTAAATCATGAACAAAAAATGTCCACATTTATTTAAGTTACGTAAAATGAGGTTTTCTTGCTGGTCATCCTATTAAAGGGCCAAGAAGACTGAATCTATAAATAGATCTGATTACCAAAAGGAAGTGTAAACTTTTAAGCGTTTTAGCTTCTGCATTTGGCAGTAACTGATTTTACCGTTAATCTCTGCAGCCTAGAAGCTTCATGGATGTCTATTTTTCATTACTTAAATTTGCTCTTCAGCAATATTTAAGGAATGCAATACAAATATATGCAAGAACTTTAACTACTTACTGTGGCTAAAGGATACAAGAGGAAAAAGAAATCCTGAGGTCAAGTACAGAATACAAAATGCATAGACTAATGTCAAAACCTCTTCAAAGCAACATGCAAATGCAAATTTGAAGCACCAAGAGTTGTCACTTGGCTCCTGAAATCCTCATCTCCTTCATTTGCCCTCAGATTGTGTTCAATTTTAGTTCACAATGTACTTTTTTTCCAGAATGCTAGCCTGTCATACCCAAAAATTTGGGCTGAGACATTCTATTTTAGAATGCCCTTTTTTCAATCTTACATTTAAATTTACAAGATCCGAACCCAGCCTGTTAAATCTACATAAGCTACAGGGCTAGTTAAGAGATAATTTAATGCTGCAAAGAGCTCAACTTCCTTATTCCATTATGATCTGCTTACTGAGTCTAAAAGACACATGCTTCATTAACTTACTTAAAGGTTTTAGTTCAACGCAATTGCACAGCTTTTAACTTCTCATTGGAAACTGCATGTCATTCATGGGCTGGATAAAGTAATATTTCAATTACTTGAGTAAGATTCAAACATAAAATAAATTAAGATACAGATATCTGATATCAATAACTATTGACCTTGGTGATGGTATATAATAGAGAAACTGAATACCACATTTGCCTCTATATATTCCAACACAGCAAGGAAAGTTATAAAAGGAAATTGACAGGGAAACATTTATATTCACCAATACACAGCAATATTAAATAGACTTTAGAAAACATTGAAATTGAAAATATATAAATTGTTAAAGTCACACAATTTCACTCCAAATTCAGTGAGAAGTGCAAATGAATATACTGCAAAGAAATATTGTTCTCATTTTGATGACAAGTAGCTTGAACACCTGATATCTATCATTTTGGGCCTCTAATTATTCAAAAGAAGGTGTCTTATACATAAGGAAAGATACCTTTGTACATTCTTTCAATAATGATTAATAACAGGCAATAAGAAAGAAAAAGCTTTAGAAAATGACTGTTGTTCATTATCAGCTCAACTCTAACTCATTATCAAAATGTCCATCTTAAATTACGTATAGATGGCCATGCAAAACTGAATTAGGATGTAGTGCTTGGTGAATCTGTCCTTCTGTTTCCATGGAAACAGATGCTGGATTGTATTTCTTTAAGGCTAGTTTTAAAGTGGGAAACTACAGTACATTGATACTCCAGCAAGCTCAGAAATTAACATATCTCATAAATATATCAGGTTTTTCAAACAGCAGTTATAGCGTACCATATAACACATGCAGGGCATCTTTCATTTCTACTGAATTTCTCTTCCTGTCGGATTCTTTCTTGCCATACCCACCCCCACATCCCTATTTTGGTAGAAAGGCTTTAGAGTAAAGGTCTTTCCTTATTCGACTTTATATTTTCAACATATAAGAAAGGTTTCAGTTTGATACAGTCTGAATGCATTCATCCAAAATTCATGTTGAAATCTAATCCCTATTGTGGTGGTATTAAGAAGTGGGGCCAAGAGGACCAGTGCCCCAAGAGATAACATGTCTAAGTATGAATCAGAAGATTCAAGAGGTGGAGACTTTGGGGAAGGGTTTAAGTCATGAGGGTTTCATCCTTATGAATGGGATTGGTGCCTTTATAAAAGAGGTTGAAGGGAGCTGTCTTGCCCCTTGTCCATGTGAGAATATGTCATTTGCTTCTTTTTCTATATGAAGACTTAGCAACAATGTGCCATCCTGGAAGGAGCCAGCCTTTACCAGACACTACATTGGCTGGCACCCTGATCTTGGGCTTCCTAATTTCCAGAACTGTGAGAAATAAATTTCTATTATTTATAAATTACCCAATCTAAGGTATTTTCCCATAGCAGCCCTACCGGACTAAGACATTTCCCTTTTTATTTTTATTAAGTAGAGATGAGTTTTCACTATGTTGTACAGCTGATCTTGAATTCCTGGGCTCAAGCCATACTACTGCCTCAGCTACCTGAATAGCTGTGATTACAGGTGTATGCCAACATACTCAGCTTCAAGCTCTCATTTAATAAAAACATTTTGAATGATTAAAATGTAATTAAATCATCTATTTCTCCCTCTAGTTGTAAGAAAAAGTGAGCTTTAGTGTTGGACTAGTATGTAATTTATCCTAACTTCAAGAGTTAAGTAGCGGTGTGACCTATAGGCCAAGCACATAAACTTTCTGCGTGTCAGTTTCCTTATTAACTCTGGGATAATAACAAAACCCAAGTCATGAAAGTTGTTCTAATTTTTATGCAATTCATATAAACCACCTAGAATAACTGTTGGCATAGGAAATCAATAAATGGTAGCTATAATTATTATAACTATAACTACTGGTGTACTACTATTCCTGCCAGGCAGTGATGACTGAAGACATATTATCTTTATTCCATTGACAGACGTAGTGAAGAGGACACTTAATGCCACTTGAAATGAAAGCTGTAAGGCTAGGATTTGAACCCTCCTATGCTTGATTTCAGGGACTGGAAATTTTTCAATAAATCATACTGTCTCTTTTAGATACTATGAAAGGCTCAATTCCTCTCTTTAAAATCTTTTCATAAACTATTTCTACAGATTAAAATATGGCCACCTAATCCATTGCAGAATATAGCTAATTTGAAATCAGTACTTTACAAAGGAATTTGCCCACACTATGTTTTTACTTTTTAGAAAGTGACTCAGGTTTCCTTGATGGAGTGCAGGACAGCATACAATTTGATTTTTAACTTGGAAGTAAACATTTAGTTGTTACAGAGCTCTGAGTCTTTCTCAGGAATCACCTTGGTGGCCACAGAGAATTTCCAAAAGTCCTCTTTGCTCATTTCTGTCCTGTTATAGCCCCTGGTCATTCCTCCTTTTAGAAAAAGAAATTGATGTTTACTAATGATTTGGGTCCACTGACAACAGTGACAGACACATTTTATAATAAGAATAGAGAAACTCCCTTTTTCTGAGGATATAGTCAGGTTCATGAATGTTCAAACAAATTTTTCATAAATTGATAAGGGTATTAGATATTTTATTGGAGATCTTCAGTGGTTTATGATAACTAATATGCAAGGAGTGTTCTATTTTAAAAAGCACTGTCAAACACTTTCTGCATGAAATATAAATCCCTGTGAAATCAGTGACAACATGAGGATGTTACATATTTTTAAGCAATAGCAACAATACCTCCTCTCCAATAAAAAAAACAAAAAAACAAAAAAACTGAGGTACAGGACTAAGTGACTAAAGTCACACTTAGAAAGTGGTAAAATAAATGTTATTACACATGAATTTTTTTACGTTATTCAGATTAAAGTTAAATATATGTAAATCAAGCTCTATATTTACATGGCTAATGAGAAAGTGGAGACTTGGACAATAGGGCATGAATATGGAACATAAATCTGTTGTTAAAAACAATTCAGCTACGGCTCCAGTCACGTAGAGCATTTTCTTTCACTTGTTCAAGTTAATTGCTAGTAAGGTATGTTTATAAAGTTTAAGAACAGTAAGGCAGATGACCCAAAACAGTATAGATGGAACCATACAAATTTTTAGATATTCTATCACTATGACCTACAACAATGGCATTTTAATACTAAGAACATGCTTACTTGATAATTATTTCCTAAGTGCCTTATTTATTGCTGTTGGAATGCTTTAATCGCAACTGATATTAAAGTAGCTTTGATTCCTATTAAGTGGAAAATTATCAATATGGAAGATAATAACTCATAAAGGAAATATAATTTTTATTTTGACCAATTGAGATACATCTATATGATATATAGAAATATATTATATATAATCATATCTATAATATGTATGACTATAGGATTATATATAATTATCAATCTATATGTATAAATATATATAAATATACTATACATACATTATATACATGCTTAGTTATAATAAAGTTTTTATTTAGAAATACATAAATTATGTTAAACATACATAATATACATGTTTGTATAGTTATAATGAGTATTTTATTTAGAAATACTTTTGTATTATTTAGAAAAGAATGGTGCAGATCAATGGTTTTCATAGTGTCTTAAAGACTCAATACCACTTTCGGAATAATATCAAGATATTACTTGCAGTTTTCACTTTCACTTTCTCCTGAGTGTACAAACAGTTTTCTAGAGGATATTGTAATTGACTGTCTTGTATTACAACAGAATGAATACCAAAGCACATATGACAATCCAGCTATCTTCTATTAAGCCAGACATTAATGCAATTTACAAAAATATAAACAATGGCAGTCTCTTCTCATTACTTGACTTTACTTGGAAAATATTTACTTTTCAAAAATATGTTAGTAACATGTACTTGTTTATTATATAATGTTTAATTAGTAAAGAAATGGGTTTTAAAGTCCGCAGTTTTAATTGAAATACAGTAAAAATAATAGTTGCAACTCACATGAACAAAAGGTCTTTGGAGTTCACAGCAAATTTTAAGAGGGTAAATTACCAAAAGCTTTAGAACTGTTGGTAAAAATATATTTGTTGTTGTTGTTCAATCTTAAAATTTCCCCTCATTTTTATGATTTCTTATTATGAAGACTTTATGGTCCTTGAAACTTGAAAGTTATTTAAAAATGATCTAATTACCATCTGACAAAGTGCTGATATCCAGAATTTACAAAGAACTCAAACAGATTTACAGGAAAAAAACAAACAAGCCCATTCAAAAATGGGCAAAGGATATGAACAGACACTTTACGAAAGAAGACATATATGAGGCCAACAATCATATGAAAAAATGCTCATCATCACTGGTCATCAGAGAGATGCAAATCAAAACCACATTGAAATACCATCTCACGCCAGTTAGAATGGCCATCATTAAAAAATCTGGAGACAACAGATGCTGGAGAGGATGTGGAGAAAAAGGAACACTTTTACACTGTTGGTGGGAGTGTAAATTAGTTCAACCATTGCGGAAGACAGTGTGGCGATTCCTCAAGGCCTTATAAATAGAAATTCCATTTGACCCAGCAATCCCATTACTGGGTATATATCCAAAGGACTATAAATCGTTCTACTATAAGGACACATGCACACGAATGTTCATTGCAGCACTGTTTACAATAGCAAAGACCTGGAATCAACCCAAATGCCCATAGATGATAGATTGGATTGGGAAAATATGGCACATATACACCATGGAATATTATGCAGCAATCAGAAATGATGAGTTAGTGTCATTTGTAGGGACATGGATGAATCTGGAGAACATCATTCTCAGCAAACTGACACAAGAACAAAAAATGAAATACTGCATATTCTCACTCATAGGTGGGTGATGAAAAATGAGAACACATGGACACAGGGAGGGGAGTACTAAACACTGTGGTATACTGGGGGAAAAAGGGGAAGGCCAGCAGGGCAGGGGGAGCTGGGGAGGGATAGCCTGGGGAGAAATGCCAAATGTGGGTGAAAGGGAGAAAGGAAGCAAAACACACTGCCAAGTGTGTACCTATGCAACTGTCTTGCATGTTCTGCACATGTACCCCAAAACCTAAAATGCAATAAAATATTTTTTAAAAAATGATCTAATTAAAAATCCTTTATAGCATTTTCATAACATAAAAAATACTGAGCTCCTTAGAAATTGCTCCATTTGGAAAATATATTTTTAACTTAACCAAAATAAATAATTCATACCTCACCAAGTGAGTAATAACGTCTTGGGATCTGGGAGTCCGGATAGATGTTTTCTAGGTACCAAGAAAAGGGCTTACACTTCAGATTTTCTCTTAGTATTTTTCTGACTGACACATCTCCATAATCCACTTTGACAACACCTGGAATTTTTCAGAGAAACACAAATCAGTTTGTGCTATTTTTGTTTTAGTACTGTTTCACTCCATTTACTTTGCTATCAGTTTTTTTCTTTATAATTCAGCAAATTCAATTGCATATGCAGCTGCTACTACACTAGATTTTTACTACCATCCAATTAGTACATTAAATAGATATAAATAACACTTTTTCCATTGGTTATGACTTTTCAAATGCAAATATTTATCATCAAGTACTTATACTACTTAGATTGAATTATTAACTAAATTTAAATTGGTATGAATTTAGTATCTCATAATCAAAGCTTAACTGAGCTGGATAATGTATCTGTTTCTCCTTAATAAAAAATTCTAGTATCTCCAATGTTTTTGTTAATATTCATACTTTCCCAATAGACACTTATTTGCCACCTGTAGATTTTATGAGAAATTTAAATAAATATAATTCATATAATAGACTGCACATGTTCTTTTTCTTGAGCTTCTATCTAGTTACTATAAACTTATTTTCTTACTGATTTATTGAGTTATTCTAAGCTACCCCAGTCCTTAAAAAAGTAAATGTGTAAGTGTAAAGAAATTAACAGGAATATATTCACATGTATATATGAAAATTGCTTAATTTTATTTCACAGAGTATTTGACATTTAAATGATTTCTACTGAAAATCATTAAAGAATGCTTTCTAGTTGAGAAATAATGCTACTAATTTTTATATAAAAACATGACTTGATTTATTCTTTATTAATAAGTCTGACATTTGATTGAAATAACTAAGAACTATGACAAGAAAGCAATTAATTCTTAGATTATTCTGAAAATATTTCAATGTTTAACTCTTTTCTTTAAGGCCATTATGGAACACACTGGCACAAATGGCCTAGTATTTAAAATATTCTATCCTAACCAAGTAACAGAGTCAATGAATTGTTCCCTAAAATAGGAGCAAGTGTTTAGACTATCTAAGTGTAACTAATGCCATTACCAAGCCACTATTTTCCAGAGCAGCAACACTCTCAAAACTCATCACTCACTACTAGCTCCAAACCCCCGCCTCTTCAGAATTCATGTTTTTTCAAAATTAAATGCCATAGTGTTGATAGAAACATTTTGATGCTGAAGCAGCCAAACCACTTCCTTCCAAAAGAAAATATTGATTTTCCTAGGCGGTGTTTGGACAGAAAACAAGGTCTTTGGACTTTCTAAAAAGATAAATATTTGCTTTCAAAATAATTCTACTCAGAACTCCCAATCTGGAATGCAACCTTCAAAATAAGAGACTCAAACCAATTTAGTATTTATAAAATAAATCTCTAGAATTTCTCATTATGCTAAGGACTATTGCAATTGAAATAATTGAATACGTAGTTCTCAAAATCATATACAGAGATGTCATTGTGCCTGGTGGGGAGAAGAAACACTATCTTCAGAGAACTTAATTCAACAGTCAATTTTACTGTTCTGTTTTCATTTTTGAGGTGGGTGGATTTAATTGAGGTGGCTTAATATCACCGTCATGAAATATTTTTCTTTTGACTCTTCCCCA
Source organism: Callithrix jacchus (assembly GCF_049354715.1). Taxonomy (NCBI): domain Eukaryota; kingdom Metazoa; phylum Chordata; class Mammalia; order Primates; family Cebidae; genus Callithrix; species Callithrix jacchus. The sequence goes on from NC_133507.1 coordinate 75,583,221, forward strand.
ACTTCTTAAAATTAGATCTTGAGTCATTAAAAAATGGACAGCAAGCTAGTTTTACATGGGTCATAGTGGCTAACTCCTGCTCTAAAATATAAAGTCCTAGAAAGGTTTTATGAGCAGTTATCTGATTGAAATAAATATTTAAAATTTCATTTGCATATCACTTTACCTAAGGTCAGAGAAAACATTAATTTCTCATTCAGATTTGGCAAAAAGTGGCTAGTGGAGAATTATAGAACTTACTAAATAAAGTAAAAGCCTTCTTACCCTGCCACCTCTAAGCCATCTCTTGGCATTTCCATTGCAACTTGCTTTAGTTCTAATCTTAGATAATTATGCTAAATTACCTTTAAGAATGCACAAAGCTACCGTGGGCTATCTTAACATTTTGGTGAGAATGGCTTTTTCTCTCTGAATCCCTATTTTTCTTCTTGGAAGTGAGATATATTAAGAGACAGCAGTCCTCACAGATACTCCATGTACTCCTCCACATTTCTCAGGGCTCTGTAGTTAGGTAGGGACATCTAACTGGTCCTGGCCAATAAACTGTGAGAAAAAGGGGTTATATAACTTCTGAGGGATAGCAGGAGGTAGGGGGATTGGGGAGGGATAACATTAAGAGAAATACCTAATGTAGATGATGGAGGAATGGATGCAGCAAACCACCATGGCATGTGTATACCTATATAACAATCCTGCACGATCTGCACATGTATCCTAGAACTTAAAGTATAATAATAATTTTTAAGTTAGGAAAGCAAGTATGAGAGCTTTCTTTCCTTTACCACAGGAACTGAGGAGGACTTGTATCCCAGTGGGTACAGTTATAAGATGGTGAGTCTTTTCTTGTACTGTATGATTTAGTGACTGTAGTGTCAGAATTAGATTATTCATCCATGGTTTGATATGTAATCTCACTTGTTCCCCAATCTCTTATCTCTAATTCAAGCCTCTTCAAAGTAGGTTATCCAATTGTTTACCCAACAGTTTTATGTATACTAGCCATCTCAAAATTGACAAGTCAAAAATTTGATTCTCCAATTTGCTCCACCTCCAAGGTTTTTCATTGCAGTAACTAGAACAAATATCTACCAATTTTCTCAAGGAAAAACAATTTTCTTTCCCTCACATATATACATTTTTAACTCACTAGCAACTTCTGTTGGCTCTACTTCACAATATATTTTCATCCACTCTACTGTTAACCATCCTGGTCTTAACTTCTCCCATCTCTTGCTTACACTAGCAGTGCAATATTCTCCTAACTAGTCCCCAAAACATTTTACATTTCTCTACCTACATTTTATTCAATATTGCATGCTCCTTAGATAATACATTTAAAATACAACTCAAATCATGTTACTCTCCTGCTCAAAAGTATACCGTGATTTTCCATAATACTAAGAATAATTGAGTATCTCTTAATTATTGCCTGAAGATCCTTCAGAAAATAGCTCTTGGCTAACTCTTTGAATTCATTTATACTCACTTTGAAATCAGCCCAGTTGTCCCACAGAAGTGATATTTATGGTTTCTTTTGAATAAAGATGAAAAAAATGGCCCTCCGGGTCTTGAAACTTGAGAAAATTATGTTTGTCTTATCTAATTTCCACGCTCAGGAAACCAACAAGATAGTATCAAGGAAATGAAACTTACCAGATCACCATATCTGGACAGAGAGACATCAGACCCCTTTACCTGTCACGATTGCTTAACCACCTGTTTTTTGTTGATTAATTCCTCTTCCTTATCCCTCCCCAATTCCTAGTCTCCCATACATGGTTACATTTCTTCCCTGCTATATCAACCCCTAATTTTAGTCAGTTGAGGAGATGAATTTGAAACTGATTTCTCATCTCCTTGTCTGCAGCACCCTATAAAATCATTCTTCCCTGTAAATACTGGTTATCTTGGTGATTGGCTTTCTGTGCAGCAAGCAGCAGGACCCAGACAGAACCCTTTGTGTTTCAGTAACATCTTCATTCTAGCCACATTGTTGTTTTTTATTCTTAACTTTTCTTAAAACATGCAAAGTTCATTCATAATTCAACAATTCAAGGCTTTATGTTTCTCTTTTTTTCTGTCTGGAATGGTGTTATCCTGCAATTTCATGAGATGGCCTTCACTTAGTCCAAGTCTTTGTTCAAATTTTACTTCTTCAGGTTTATTCCTATCAAAATTGATCCCTTTCTCTGATCTTCCTGGGTCTTTCTCTATCTCTGTATTCTGTTTAATTTTTTTCCATGGCACTTATTATTATCTGATATCATATTGTTGATCACTTTTGCTCATTGCCTTCTCAACAAAAACTTTGGATATTTCCTTTCTTGAAGGATAAGGTAACCTACCTGATAATCTCTTACAACATATTGTGAATACTAAATAATGCCTGGAAAATGCTTAGTACAATAACTGGCATATAATAATTGCTTAACACATATTGTAAATTTCATTGGATAGCTGTTGTTTTGCATGCCTGACATACATTCTGTTTTCTGGTAAAAGTATTTGGGTTTTCTCTAGGAAACCATTCCTACTTCATTTTCAGCTTAGGTGGAGCTGGTTTCATTGCTTTCCCCACTCTCTTCCAGTTCCATCTGTGGGCATATCACCAGAAAATCTAGTTAAAATGCAAATTGATTCAGTTGGTCTGGAGGGGGTGCCTTAGGGTCCATATTTCTAACAAGCTTCAAAGGATCCTACTTTTGCTCACTCCAGATTTTGATTAGCATCTTAAACAACTAGAGCATTCTATTTCTCAACCTTACATATAACCCAGATAACAATGACTGACTCAAGAATGGGCAAATAAACCAGTCAGCCTAATAAAAGTATACCCGTGAGAATATACTAGGACTCTTAGAAAGTTGAAACTATTTCCTATGGAACTAGGTAGCTGTATAGATGAGTTAAGTCTGAAGTTTTTGGGGCTACCATACAAAAAAGGCCTATGAAAGTGACACCAGTACAGAAGTAAGGTAAATCCACATATGGAAAAATATAAAGTATGAGGGTAAGAGAGAAGACTATCTAAAGATAGAAAGCAGAGGCCAAGCCAAGATTAAGGTAACAGATTAGCTTTTGTGGTCAAGTTTTGCACAGGGAACTTTTCTAAGCACTTGGGATATATCTGTAAGTAAAACCAAATTATCTTCCTCCATGGAGTTTACATTCTACTGGAGAGGGAGCTAAATAAACAGTAAAGACATCAGAAGGTGATACATGCTGTGGAAAAAAAATTGTAAGTTTTTAAGGCAAGTCTTTCAATGGGATATGAAAAAGCCATGTAAAGGCTTTGACAATGAGATAAAGATTCATAATGAGTATGAACAAAAGAGTATTTTAATTAACTCCAGGTTTGCAGGTTTCATTAACAGCTAAATGATAAAATTTGTGGGTTGCTGTATTTTCTAAATAAGCTGTCTATTCATTTAATCAAGCTAAATGCCATCAATGATAGACTGGATAAAGAAAATGTGGATACAGCCATTCTTTTTCATGGATACAACCATGAAAAAGAATGAGGTCATGTTCTCTGCAGGGACATGGATGGAGCTGGAGGCCATTGTCCTCAGCAAACTAACACAGGAACAGAAAACTCATGAAAACACCTGGACACAGAGAGAAACAATACACACTGAAGCCTGCTGGAAGATGGAGGGTGGGAGGAGAGAGAGAATCAGGAAAAATAACTAATGGGTACTAGGGTTAATACCTGGGTGATGAAATAATCTGTACAACAAACATCCTTGACACATTTTACTTAACAAACCTGTACATGTACCCCTGAACTTAAAAGTTAAAAAATCTGTCTTTTCTTCTTAAGTCTACTGCACTATAGTGTTAAATTCACTCTTTAGAGAAATCATGTCTTAAATTTCAAATAGATTAGATGGAAGATAAAAATGACACTGGCCCAACTGTCACATAAAACTGATATTTCTGGTCTTTAAAATATAAACATAGAAATTCATCCTGTCAGTCTTGAAACTTGAGAAAATTGTATTTGTCTTATCTGAGTTCCTTTCTTAGGAAACAAATGATCAGCCAACTAGACATTTTCAAGGAACTGCAACTCACCAGATCACTGCATCTGGACAGTGAGACACCAGACCCCCTCACCCATCATGACTACCTAACCAACCAACTGCTTCCTGTTGACAAACTCTTCTTTCTTACCCACCCAATTCCAATTTTCCCCACACATGACTACATTTTTTCTCTGCTATATAAACACCTAATTTTAGTCAATTGAGGATATGGATTTGAGATGGATCTCTGATCTCCTTGGCTGCAGCACCTGATTAAAGCCTTCCTTTCTGGCAATGCTAATTATCTCAAGGATTGGATTTCTGTGTGGAAAACAATGGGCCTTAGATCAAACCCCTAGCAATAATTATTTCAGTTAAATTCTTCCCCTAGTATATGTCTAGTAAGTCTAATAGTTCTGTCCTCTAAAATCAAGGTACCTGAAGAAAGAATACCATAATTACATGCTAAAGCTTAGATTCATGCACAAATAATACATATTTCATCATAACTTAAAAGAGGAAATTATTTTTCTTCAATAAATAATGCTTAAGTGGGCACAGTGGTTCATGCCTGTGATTCCCAGCACTTTGGGAGGCGGAGGTGGACAGATTACTTAAGGCCAGGAGTTCAAGAACAGTGTGACCAATAGGGTTAAACACTATCTCTAATAAAAACATCAAAAAATTAGCTAGGCATCGTGGTGGGTACCTGTAATCCCAGCTACTTGGGAGGCTGAGGCAGGAGAATCACTTGAACCTGGGAGGTAGAGTTTGCAGTGAGCCGAGATGGCGCCACTATTCTCCAGCCTGGGCGACAGAGCAACACCCCGTCTCAAAAAAAACCTCCAACAAACAAAAACAAAACCAAACAAAAAAAGAATGCTTAAGTAAATCAAAGTTATATCTGGTTGACAAAATGCAATTCTTGTATTAAAATAATTATGTCTGTATAAGAATATGGAAAATGTTAATAAGCCAAACATGTTTTTTATACAGTTATAATTAAAATATATAATAAAAAATTGAGATAAAGCAAGCTTTTTTCCTTTAACAGTCAAAACTCTGCAATTGATTATAAAGTTTGTTATATATGATGTCATATTAGCAACATATATTCACATTACAGGAGTAGACCAGAATATATAGTTTAAGCTAATAATTTTTCCATGGTGTTTTCTAAATTCCAAATAGAAAGTGAATTTTGTTATTTACTCTTAATAATTGTAATTAGGATCTTCATGAATAAGGATCTGCATTTTTCTCCTCTTTAAAAGTGATAATATAAGAAGCCACTGTTAATCCAGCTAGCACTTATTGTATTATATTGCATCTAAATACCAAACTGTAAATGTTATTGCAAAAGCTGGAGATCCAAATGCAAAAGAAGAAACTAGATTTTATCTTAAACCAAATATGATAAATCAAATCAAAATGGATTAACAATTTAAATTTAAGATCAGAAACTGTAAAAGTACTCAAAGAAAACATAGGGGAAATAGTCCACATTTGTCTGGACAAAAATGGTTTGGATTTGACACTAAAAGCACAGGCAACAAAAGCGAAAATGGACAATTGTGATGGCTTCAAACTAAAAAGCTAAAGCTTCTGCACAACAAAGGAAACAATGAGCAAAATGAAGAGAAAACCTACAAAATGGAAGAAAACATTTGTAAGGCATGGATCTGATAGGGGATTAAAATCTAAAATATATGAGGAACTCAAAAAACTCAAAAACAAGAAAACACCTCATTAAAATGGGCAAAGGTCATGAATAAACATTTCTCAAAAGATGACATCCAAATGGCCCATAAGTACATGGGGAAACAAAGTTTGTATCACACTAATCATTAGGAAAGTGCAAATTAAAGTCACAGTAAGGCATCGCCTCATACCTGGAGTGACACATTAAAAATATAAAAGATACATGTTGGAGAGGATGTGGTGAAATGGGAATTCTTAGATATTGTTGATGGAATTAATATTGTTGATGGAATATAAATTAATATAGTAAATATAAAGATGGTATGGCACTTGTAAAACTAAAAATAGAACTACCACATGATGCTGTAATTCCTCTTCTGGATTTATATAAAGGAACTGAAATCAATATGTTAAAGGGATATCTGCACTCGCTTGTTCACTGCAGCATTATTCACAATAGTCAAGATATGGAATCAACCTAAATGTCTATCAACAGATGAATAAAGAGAATATGGTATTCTACACAATGAAGTACTATTCAGCTGTAAAAATGGAAGAAAATCTCATCATTCTGACAACATGAATGAAGCTGGAGAACATTATCCTAAGTGGAATAAATCAGGAACAGAAAAACAAATACCATATGACCTCACTTATGTATAGAATCTAATACAATTGAACTAACAGAAGTAGAGAATGGAATTATGGCTACCAGAAGCTACAAGTCTGAGGAGGGAGGAATGGGGAATTGTTAATCAAAGGCTATAAAATTTCAGACAGACAAGAGATAATAGGTTTTGGGATCTATTGCTCATCATGTGATACAATCAACAACAATCTATTATGAATTTTAAAATAATGAGGATAGTAAATTTCTAATGTCTTAACACTAATAATAGTAGGTAAGCAAGGTTATGGATATGTTAATTAGCTTGGTTTATTTATTTTATACTGTTTGTGTATGTATATGTAAACTTAAAACATCATCACATTGTGCCTTATGATTACTGATAAAACTTGTCAATCAAAAATATGAATAAGCTATAAGCACATAAATACTGTATTGTTTCAGAGGTTTAGGAGATTTCTTGTGATTATCATTGTCACTGTTTTGAAATTTAAAATTATTCCCTTAATCTATTTTTATCTATTCCTTATGTGCATATAAATTACCCGGTCTCAGAACCTCTCATTAGGATGTCAGTGGACAGAAGTACATTAACTGGCTGATGGCTCATTCCAGCTAATAATACATAGTGATTATCTGTTGAATTTATCTTTTACTATTATTACTGCAATTTTATTTTAATGGAATAAAAAGGAGATAATGAATTTTATCAAATCAGAGCTTCTGCACAGAGCTGTCACACAAAAGAGGATTATTAGACAACTTTCAATTTATTTAACTCTAATATCCACAGTCAAAACTTAGAACAGGTCTTGAAGCTGAATTTTCTAAGTAATTACTTCAAATTTCAGTTCAATTGACAATAACGATCTCATATGCAAATGCTTGGTCCAAGATCAATGAGAATATGGGAAATAAGAAAAATGAATATTCTTTCAAAATAAAGAACAATTTGATATACATTGAGGCAAAGGAACTATAAGATCTACAATCCCTAGAATATTTTTTTAGTGAGGACCATCAAGGCAGTGTTTACCATCCTTCAGAAGCTAGAGAAGCCAGGGTAGTCACCTGGTCCCTAACTCACATATTTTATGGAAAAAGCAAAGGAGCTATCAATGCACTGATAATACCACTGACCAACCTGTGTGCATTTTGCTTTTGCTTTACTGGAATTTTTATTCTAGTACTAAAGACAGGTATTTTATGCAATTTATCTATTAACCTTTTTTTAAACTTCTAATAATTATTCAAGGAGTATATATTCATTGCAGAGAAAATTAAAACATAAATAAACCTAAAAAATAAAATCACCTCTAATATAACTACACTTGTATTATCATTTTTCTAGACTTCTTTCTATTTATGTGTAAATATATAGATACATCTTTTCTTCCAAAAATTTACTCATACCATAATATACATTTGCAACTTTTTCCTAAAACAGAATGTGATGAGCACTTTCCCTAGTCAATTGGAACTTTTCCATAATTTTGTTTCTATGCTTCTATGGCATTGCATTTTAACAATTAGTCATAATGTACTTAATCATTCCCCTATAGTTGGACATTCAAGTTGTCTCTAATTCGGGAGTTTATAATCAACAAACGTCTTTGTACACATTTTATATTATATACTTATTTCATTATTTTCTAGAATCAAAGTATTTTGATAAATCATAAGCTATATATGTACAGAGAATGAGAGAGTGCACATTGACCTGCTCTCTTTCCAGAAAGGTACAAATTTTAACACCCTTCAATATCCTAAGAAGTCAATTTCTCCTCCACAGCACTGGCTATTTTAATTTACTATTTAATTTACCACTTTTTGTTATGTGAAGATAAGTGGTATCTCATTATTATTTAAGATATATTACTAGTGGGCACAGTTCTTTTCAAATTGACCTCTCTATTTCCTCTTTTATGAACTGCCCATTCTTCTCCAGCTTTCCATTCATATGTACATATTTTTTGATGTATAAACGCTTGATAAAACAAGCATATTTACCCTGTACATGGCAAATATTTTTAAGCAACTTTTTTTGCAATACATAGCTTTTTATTTTTCACATGTTAAATTCTAACAATCCTTTCCTTTTTCTATCCTTAGTATCATGCATAGAAATTCCTTTGCTATCATAACTGTCCAGCTACATCTTCTTCCATTTTTAAAATGTTTTACTTCATATTCTTTTTGCATTTAACTTATCAATTATCTTAAATATATTTCAGTGAATTATCAACCACTTTTTTTTGGATTTTGTTGTTTTGTTTCTTTGTACATTTAATAACATCCAACGTTGAAATAATGTACCTGTTTCAGTTTGTCTTGATTAATGAAAGATACTAATCAGATCTCTAATATATCTTACAGCTTGAACAGTCTGTAGGTTATCTAATGTAGAATTAACTTAGTCGAATACATAGCTGTATATTTTCAGCATTATTTTGACCCCTATCAAGTCAAAATGAAGATTTAGGATTATGATATTGGCTTTCATTTGAAACTGGCCCAATTGTCTCATAGAACTGTGCTTATCATTTCTTTTGAATAAGCATAAGAATTGACCCTCCCAGTGCTGAAGCTTGAAAAAGTTATGCTTGTCTCATCTGAGTCCTTTCTCAGGAAACCAACCATCAGGCCACCCAGATAGTATCAAGGAACTAAAAGCTACCAGATCATCACATGTGGACAATGAGATGCCAGACTACTGACCCATCATGATTGTTTTACTGACCACCTGCTTGCTTTCCATCAACTTCTCTTTCTTAACCCCTCCCTAATTCCTTTTTTCCCACATATGGTTACATTTTTTCCCCTGCTAAACAAACCCCTAATTTTAGTCAGTTGAGGAGATGAATTTGAGACTATCTCCCATCTCCTTGGCTGCATCACTATCAGTTAAAGTCTTCTTCCCTGGCAGTACTCATTGCCTTGGTGATTGAATTTCTATGCAGCAAGCAGCAGGACCTAGACTGAATTTCCAGTGTTTTGGTAAGACACTGAGAATCGATACAAAAAAACAGTGACCCTAAACCTGTTACTGTGCTAGCGTTTTGTATTATGCTGAGCCTTTGACGATCTTATCATACATGTTGTTGCTATTGTTTTGTATTTTGTTTTTCTAAGAAATCTCAGGGCCGGGCGTGGTGGCTCATGTCTGTAATCCCAGCACTTTGGGAAGCCGAGGCGGGTCGATCACTTGGTCAAGAGATCGAGACCATCCTGGTCAACATGGTGAAATAAAAATACAAAAAATTAGCTGGGCATGGTGGCGCGTGCCTGTAATCCCAGCTACTCAGGAGGCTGAGGCAGGAGAATTGCCTGAACACAGGAGGCGGAGGTTGCAGTGAGCCGAGATCGTGCCATCACACTCCAGCCTGGGTAATAAGAGTGAAACTCCGTCTCAAAAAAAAAAAAAAAAAAAAAAAAAATCTCAGTAGTAATTTCTTCTGTGGACTCAGAAACAGGAAAAGTTGTGTTTGTCCTTAGCTATATCTGACAAACACTGCTAACTTTATAGTTGATGAGGTATCCCTCTATATTCTTCCCATGTATCATATGAATTTAGAATGTAGAAAGCCATATTGAATCATTATTGAAAGAGGACATTCAACTATCCATCCATGGAGTATGGTTTAGTTAGATACCAGAAGTACTGGAACAAGTATTATGGTTCAGTTAGACACCAGAAGTATTGGATAAAGTATTACTTACACAGTCAGCACTTTTGTACACACTCATTTAGTCTACACAGCATTTCTATCTATTATTATTGTTTTAAGGATGAAAAAATTAAGACTTCGAATGGTTAAATTATTAAGTATACTTAGAAAATAGCATAAATAGGATCAGATGTCATTCGCTTTTATCTAGTAACAAAATCTGGGTTCTTGTCTACTCTACTAGAATGGGATCATAAAACTGGAGAAAGTTTGAAAAACCTATAAAGAAAAATATTTTCCTGGGTCCAGAACACGGTAATTATCATTCCTTGAATGATAGGATTCATGTGACAAATTCTACCTGACCTATCAATGTGATTGATCCAAGATCCCAAACTTGAATTCATAGAAATAAAAAATCAATAATGATATATAATCATGCTACTTTATTGATTTGACAATACAAGCCAGAAGATTTCAGTGTGCAATTGACTGAGAAACCAAAATATTTCCTAAAGTTCTTCACAAATTGTATCCCATCCATAACTAGTTCTGCAAGATGCTAGTTAGATATAACTGTTTCTTCAGTTATATGCCGCATGTTATCTTATTGGAACCTTTTTGAAATACTGCTATGTTTTATAATCAACAATATCTTACCATTGGTGTTGGTGAGACAGCAACTTTATTGTAATTATCACTGCTTTCGCACGTGCAAATAAGTTCTCCCCTCTCTAAAATCAGTAACCAATTGCAGTTTCATTAATGGCCATTTAAATTATGAGGCATTTCAATGCATTCTAATTGTTTGAAAAAGCTTCCTTTGATGCCTTCTGGTAAAATAAAAAAAGTACCAAGATAAAAATTTCCTGAATGGTTTCAGGTACTTGAAAGACTACCCCAGGCACAATTATGAATCATGATTTTAAGAAAGTCTAGATTGTCAATCATCATGATGGCGCTGAGAAAGACAGTGGGTAGGAAGCACATGCACATCAGTTAATTTGCACTGAAAAGTGATTCAAAAGAGTCAACCTGCAAATGTAAAGCTGCTTGATCAATTCATTTGCTTATATTTTATTTTTGTGTATATACAAGAATTACATGATTTGAAAGCTGGTTTTGAATTAGTTATGTCCAAAAGAGTTCCTTAAATAGGGACAAAATAATTCTAGGTGAAAAGGAAGCTATGCATTATAGTTTAACTAGACATTTTTTTTCTTAGAGATATATTATCTAATGGTGATCTTCAATTGATGACAGCCTAAATTAGATGAAATAGTTTTTCCTTAATAATTTACAATCTGGTTATATTTTAATATTAAGAATGAGTAAAACAAAGTTAAATAGGTGCTTTAAACAGTACTTATAACTTTTACTATGAAAGTGCATTATAAATAACCAAAGTAGTTTGTATTTTCCAGTTTTATTCTCTCCTTTCCAGAATTTGAGACAACAATGCTCCATTGAAAATATTTTGAGAAACACAGATTTGTTGTATTTTCTATATTTAACCCAAAATATTAGTCACTAACAAAATATAAATTGATCCTATTAGAGAAAAAGTACAATTCCTTCCATGTATTTTTCAAATTCTTCCATTAACAAGTTGCAATTACAAGGTTTTAATTAAGCCAAGACAATGATAGCAAACACAAACACGTATTTGTTGATATGTGCATTTACATTCAGTTGCTAGAACAGTATCTGGTGCCAGTAGACATTCTCTAAATATTAGCTGGGCTACTATTTGCAAAGCTCTGCCATATGCCCTCTCTTCTGTCTTATTCTTTCTCTCACTCTTTCACATATATGTATGTTTTAGAACTATTTCTCTATATATTTACCTTTATGACTTAGAACTACTACTTACACTTACTAAAAAGTGTTTTGGACTTATTTAGATATACATTTTATATTACTCTTGTAATTTGTAGACATAGCAATATAGAAAGGAATAAATTTACCAAAACATTGGCTTCAAAGTATTAGTTGGTCTCAATAAAATATCATAACAGTAATTTTTAATATTTATTAAAGTGCATTGGTCTAGTCTATATTTAGTCAGCATTCTGTTTTGGAAAGCCAATAAGAAAATCTAATTATGTTTTAAAATTATGAGTTAGTGCGGAAAAAACCATTATAATCCAGGAAGACAATTGTGAATTGTTGACACAATTTAGTAAATCAAGTAGCATCTAGATTATATTATGGAACATGTGAACTCAAACCAAGAAATAATAACTATGAATAATCAATTATTGACTATCTAGGCAGACTGTAAACATAGGGCATATAATTTTTTTCCAACAGGAATGATCTTTATAACATCTGAAGATTTCTATTTATACAGCAGTGGTAATAATAGCATATTTTTCTGAGTGATACTGTGATTATGAAATGAGTTAGCATATAAAACACTCCAACAGTGCATCACGCATATTAAGTGCTCACTAAATGTTACCCATTATGTCTGTTGTTTTTATGTGGATATGCACTGCAAGTAGCACATCATCTCCTAACAGAAGAGTAGGCTAGCTAATTTCTGGGGTTGTGTATTTTTGTTGTATATCAGATGAATGCAGTGGGAAATCAACCAGTTACTCTGGCTCAGATGCCTTTTCAATGAGAAGCATACCATTCATCATCTCCAAGATGTCTCAGAATTGCACTCCTACAGGTATCATTTAAGGTCTCAGCCCAAGGATTTTTATTTTTATTATTTTTAATTTTTTATTGCATTTTAGGTTTTGGGGTACATGAGCAGAACATGCAAGACAGTTGCGTAGGTACACACATGGCAGTGTGTTTTGCTTCCTTTGGATTTTTAAACCCCAAAGTACTAGCAAACATGAAACTGATGCTCCACACCTCTCTACACTTGCCATTTCTCCCATCTACATTTGTGCACTAGGGTGGTTTTGACACATACATCACATATTAACAAAGAAAAATACACATTCCATAACCACTGTCTCTCAGTTAAGACACACTACTAAGAACAGTAGAAACTGAGATTTTTTTTTTAAATGCTTTTTTAAAAGAACATGTTCATTTGTGGATTGAAAGAACAATTGTAAAAATTACTCTTGGCCTCAACTGTCAACCAATTTTACTCTTCTGTCCTGAACTGCTATAAATGAGTAAGCTGAAAAAGGCTACAGGAGAATCATTAGTCACCCCCTGGACACTGTGCACTGTTAGCTGTGGAACAATCTATGACCAAAATTTCAATAACCATGAGTTTGATATATGACTTTGGAGAATGGCTGAGTAACATACTGCTCCTGGGTTTCCCATGCAGTATTTATCTTCTTCTAGCACTGCTCATGTCAAAGAATTGATACTGAAAACAATGCAAAGTTATCTATTGCATACATAAGATACACTTCAAAAACTAAACACTGTTTCGTATGAGAACCTCTCAGTAGTCACTAAATAAGGAAAACATTCAGTCATGATGAAAGCAGGCCAAGCATGTCAGCTGTACTATTGTGATGCTAAAATATGCTCCTACATAATAGTCTAGTTCTCTATTACAGAGAGAATTCTAACATGCCACTCTTCTTTTTTAGAGCTTTATATTTTTCTCAAGAAGTCATTGGTCCTGGACTATGGTACCATTTAATTTAACAAACCCTCTGTGTCCACAGAGGGGATTGGGCAGCTGAAGGGGAAGGCAGGATGCCAACATCTTGAAAGGAAACAACATGTGTGTAATGTAGTTTCTGTTTTCTGGTGAGGTTTTCATTTGTCTAGGGGAAAGGGAAACATTTTGAATTATATGATAGCTGTGGCATTCAAATTCAGAAACTCTGAAGAGCATCAGGAGTGTTTCTTAAAATATATGTAATTTACAAATGTTGATTTAAGCTTCTCACATTACTTCTCTTATCCTCTAACTCTGCCTGTTGCAAACTGTTTGGGAATACCTCAAAAGCACTGGTCAAAAGATGAAGGCAGCAGCTGCCAAAGAATTCTGGGAAAAAAAAAAATTTCAATACTTTAAAAATTTAATTATTAACAACAGTATAAAAAATTGCATCAAAATTCTCACCATTTGCATTAGAAAATGACCTTTCACAGATGAATAACCTGAGCCTTGGAAATATGATTTGACTTGAGTGAAACAGAACAGCTCACATTGGAGCCTAGGTTTCCTGACTTCCAGGTTAGTGTCCTTAACATCTGTTCCTTCACTCATGTTTTGTTTTGCATCTTGTGTTACACACTGTCCTGGGTGATGGGGATACAATGTTGCACAAAACATCTATACAGTTTCTTTCCTCATCAGCTTAATCAGGATTTAATAAAATATCCAATACTAAAAATTAACAAATGTCAGATTACAAGTGTATTTGAGAGATGTATAGAGAATAAACAAACAAATGGCATCTGATTCACTGGTGGTCAGGGAGGGGTGGTCAGGGAAGGCTTCTCTGAGGAAAGTAGTCTTTGAGCTGAGATATTGAGTGGGTGGGCATTACAGGAAATGCCTCCTGGTTTCATTGTTTGGGAATATATTGATAAAAAGTGGTTTTTATTTGGCTATTTACAAGGATTGTTCACTCGTTTGGTTCTGCATTATTTTCTGTAGCAAACAGACCCTAAAAAGGTTTACTATTTACCCCTACTTCCTGATCTTCATGTGTAGTTGTGACCTCTTGCCCTTGAGTGTGGCTAGAACCTATGACTTGCTTCTAATCCAAAAAATAGGACAAAGGTGATGAGGTCTCACTTAGATGATAACACTACATCTTGCTAGCAGAAACTATTTACTCTCTGCATTTCTGGCATTGGTGAAGCAAATTGCCATGTTGTAGGCTGTCTTATGGAGAGGGCCACATGATAAGAAATGGCTGGCAAACAGACAAGAAACTAAAAGGTTTCAGCCTGACAATCTGCAAGGAACTAAATGTTGACATGTAAAATTGGAAGCAGACTCTCCCCCAGTTGAGCCATTAGATGAGATTGCAGCCCCCATCAACACATTAATAGCAATTGTGAGAGATCCTGAAGCAGAGACCCCAGGTAGGCCATCCCTGGACTCTTAAGAAATACTACCTCTGGATTTCAGCCACTAAGTTTGTGGCAATTTAGTACAGGCTTTGTACATATTGATAGATAATATGTTGCCCTTTGTATCTTTTTAGATTTCACTTGGAATGTCATTTGATGCTGATAGCATTAAGTTCTTTTACATCTTTGAAAATCTCCCAGAAAAAAAAAAAAAGAAAAAAATTCTGGAAGGACTACTATAAAACCGTTTAAATCATCCATCATTTAATTTCTTAATATATACATTAAAATATCTTTTAAGAGTTGAACTTTTAGAAATATTAACACATAACTATTTAAGGCTACATACAGACATGCTATCACCTTTTACCAAAATGTCACCCTAGAGTCTAAAAAGCATTAGGCCGAAAACTGTGAAGCAATGGAGAGTTAGATTATTAATGTCATTCATGTGAATGATCCTTCTGAGTATGAATTTCAGTGCATCACATGGTAGCTATACAACCTTTAATAAGTTGCTTTACTCTTCGAGAGTAAAACAGATAACTTTTAATACTTCATGGGAAATAAGTAGAATGATGCCTACAAAGTATTTTGTCACAGTGAGAGATAAAGAATGTTAACTCATGTCAAAAAACTGATAAGTAGCTTTTGCTCAGTTACAAAAACTTTATAGTAAAGCACTTCATAATCTAATAACAGGTTACTGTCCTATTTATTCCTTTTTGCATTTTTAAATATAAATAGAAACATTTAAAAAGTTTAATTTTATTCCTTCTGCTAGATTTAAAAAATTCAAAAGCAATTTTCAGGGATTTTAGTCAAGGGTTAAGGTATTTGCTACTTCACATAACAGTCATTATGTGCTTTATTAATATTTTCATGGGGTTCAGTAATCTTAATCCCTTTAATCTTTTTAAATGTTGTTACTTAATTTTGCAATTTTTTTCCTGCCACGTATTCAGTATTTACTCAGTTAAGAGTAACTCTGCAAAGCAGTGCTGCAAAATTCATTGCATATTTTAAGAGCATTAAAATTGAACAATTACTACATAGTGTAATTATAGATTTCTGTTTGTCAATAAACCAATGCTGAATTTCAATAAGTAAGAACACAGATATTATAGGACTACTCATATTAATTAACACATCAGTGTATTTTTACATTTTAAGTAGTTTCTAGATGATTTAAAGTTAATTTTAAATACATGAGAATCAAACAGCCTGCTAAGAAATTGAATATGTAGAAGACTATTAGACAATATTAATAAACCAAAAATGAATTATTTTAAAGCTATTTGCACTTAAGCAATATCTTAATTTTCACTCATAGCTTCATAACCAAGATCTCTACTATTAAAGACAGTCTATAGTAAGATTAAGAAAATGTTAAGAAAGTTTGATAAACCTGGTTTATAAAAATCTAGTTTAAGGCTCTAAAAAAAGTAGAGAAAGGTACATAGCATTTTACAAGGTGAGTTTGTTTTATGAAGACATATTGTTAGCCCTTAGTCAATATGACACGTCTTATATGAAAGTACAATTAACTGTTTTACTAAGATGAGCTAATGTCATAACATTTAGTTTATTTTTTAAAGTTATAGTTAGTGTAGTTTTATTTTCTGCTTTTAAAGGGCTAGGCATCATTTATTACACACACATTATGTATTTCTAGCCCCATATTCTATGTCCCCTGAAATTACTGCCATTATTATGATTTCATTTTATATAGTGTAACAGGAATTTCCTTAAGACTGGGCCTGAAATATTTTTAAGTCACAGTTTATCAAATTTTAAATGAAGAGAGGAGTCTTGATAATTGAAGCCAAAGTAGAGGCATTGTAACAAAATGGTGTAGATCAATTGTTCATCCAAAGTAATTTATCTTGAAAAATGTTTCTATTACTTCCACTGAACACACTGTAGTTGTAAATACTTATGGGGTACAATATGATGTTTTGATACTATATATGTTGCATAATGATCAAACCAGGGTTAATCTCACTGGTGTGGAATTTAAAAAAAAGAGATATAGTATCACATAAGCAGAGCGAAAGAGTCAATACCAGAGAATCAGGAGGGGAGGAATACGAGAGGTTAGTCAATGGGTGTGAAGAAAAATTATCTGTGATTTCAAAATTGACAACATTTGACACATATTTTTGTAAGAGAGCAAACTGTTGCAACCAATCTGTGCTCTGCATTGTTTAACATAGGCAGAATAAGATGAAATTTTTGTGCATGTGTAAACTACATTAAATTAGATACCTACAACAGAGAAGATGGATAATGGTTTTGAAGTAAATTTCCTATAGCTCAGGCATTTCCTAATAGTAGGAGATGCAGAAATAAGTCAATCTCTCTAACTTAAAGTATTAGTTATATACTTCCTTATCTCTCAAGTGAAGGCACAAGGCTGCACATCGCAGATCATTTCTAAGATAGTCAACCAAGGGGTCTCAGTAACACTTGTGATAAATGATCAATTCTTAATCTGAATATTGAGCAAGTATAGCAGAACAACCTCCTTCTGGGATCCTACTGAACCTCTTGAATGGGGGTTGTACTTAAATGTGGTGTGGAAGGGTGGGTTTCTCTTATAGAGAATTGGCATTCTCTGTGTTCATTCCTCAGACAGGGACTTAAGGTAAAATAGTCTGTGGGTCTGAAATGCGAGTAGCATATTTGAGGTTGGGGGCACTCTATAAGGACAGGGGTCATAAAAATGCAGCTACAAGGAAGAAGACCAAGATAATCTAGCCAAAAAGGAAGGCACTCCAAAAGGGTGGCATGTCTTTAGAGACTGAGCTTTGATTTCCCCTAGGACACAGCATCATATGATTAACACACTAAAGACTCTCTGTGAAGCCTCTGGCTACCCTATCTAACATGGTTTTGCTTCTTCACCCAGTTCCCTTTCAAATCTACTGATTTCCTCAGCTGCTATCATAATCTATCTTATTGTCTTTCATCATACTAGTAGGTAAGTACAATAAAGAAAAAAATATTTTGGGCCGGGCACGGTGGCTCACGCCTATAATCCCAGCACTTTGGGAGGCCAAGGCGGGTGGATCACGAGGTTAAGAGATCGAGACCATCCTGGTCAACATGGTGAAACCCCGTCTCTATTAAAAATACAAAAATTAGCTGGGCATGTTGGTGCGTGCCTGTAGTCCCAGCTACTTGGGAGGCTAAGGCAGGAGAATTGCCTTGAACCCAGGAGGCGGAGGTTGCGGTGAGCCAAGATCGCGCCATTGCACTCCAGCCTGGGTAACAAGAGCGAAACTCCGTCTCAAAAAAAAAAGAAAAAGAAAAAAATATTTTGTCTGTTTCATGTACTTCTAGAGCCCTAGGACCTAGAGGAATGTCTGGGACATATTAGAATGAGTTAACTATTATTTTTAAGTCAGATTATCTATGCCTATGTAACTTTTCATTTTTATTTCCTCTGTGTCCTCCCCTAGGCTTTAGTGAAGTCTCATTTAAATAATTTGAGGTGAATGTATGGACTAAATCCTCTGAGTGGTTCCTTCTTTTATTGTTATATTTAATAGTTCCAGGATTGATTTAGAGGGGCAAGTGCAAACAAAAGGCTAATTCTCCCCTGCCTCTCTCCCTCCTTCCCTTCCTATCTTCTTTCCTTCCTTTGTCTCTTATCTTTCTTTTATAAATGCCAAAAAATTTTCAGTTGCAAAAATGAAATAAACATTTCTATTGTCAATCTGCACGGGTCATAAATATGTGAGAAAGATTGGTCACAAAAAAGACAATGAACAGAACCCAGACAACCCAAAGAGAAACAAACCACTGAATGGAAATATTTAGGTCCTTATCAAAGAGGAATTATCATATTCTCTTCTGTAATTTAATATTTGTTTTACATACTTACCATGCTAATATATATTTAAATATAAACAATTTACATTGCCAATTATTCTCAGAAAATCATTTAACTGTTTTAAGAAGTACTATTTTAGACAATCCTTCAGATAGAATTATAAAAATATACCTGAACTAGGTGGATCCTAACATTGTATTATATTCCAGGTCCTGGAGCTAAGAATATTAAAAATAAGTTCTACAGCAACCCTGACAGAATTCTGCTTTAGCAAGACTTAGTCTTTTCTAGGTGTGGAATTATACATTCACTAACTTATAAAGGAAGGAAGAGTTAAAGCTGTAGATAATGCATCTGCAAATCCTTAGGTATTTGCTTTAGTATAGGGGGAAAGTCTTAAGAATTTTCTGCTTTATTTCTTCAACCTCACTTTATGGAAACATAGAAAACCCATAAATAATACTGTCCTAGATATGAATGAGTTTGAATTAAAAAAAATCTTGTCATGATTTCTAAATTGTCCTTTTTGCCATAATATTCTCATAGTTATAAGTGGACATGATTAACCTGTAATGTGTTTTCATTTGATATAAAAGATATTCAGTATAATTTGGATATTAATTTTGACTTTGATGTTTTTTTAAAAGATTTTAGTAAGATTCAGACCCTAAGATATTGTGCTGTATACTTAAAAAATATTATTAATGGAATTTGTTTTAAATAAAAGCATTAAATTCTTACATTCTTTAAAAAATCTGACTGCTGGAAAAATGTATTTTTTATCTTTATGTGCTAACTTAAAACATTACAGAATAAAATACATAATTTAGCTCAACTTATATATATATCTCATTTACAAAATATGCTTAGAAAAATGCCCATGTTCTTTTCTAACTATATAATGCAACACATTAGCAAAAATATATGTCATTAAATAGAGTTAGCTGAACTCAAAATAAGGGAACTCTAATGAAGATGAGATTTGTTAGTTAAAAGCAATATAATTTTTAGAAAAGAAAAGTGAGGGGACTGAAACACCCCATTCTGTTTCAACCATCTTCATATCCCAGTTAAAGCTATCTTCATTATGAATTTTCTTAACAAATGGAATGTCTTTATTGGGTATTTAACTGCTCCATATAATTGTTTCCAAGTGGAAAGAAGAATAAATCATATATTTCTTTTGACTCGCTTTTGTGATATAATGCAGGCTTTATATTTTGTCAAAGCTGAACATATTCGGTAATAACTAGATTTTTCCAATAAAATGTATTTTAAAGGAATTACAAAACCTCTAAGTGAACATGTCAGGTTATGCATTGCTAGCACAAAAGGAAATCTGATGTGGATTCTCAGTCTTTGTTTCTCAAAGCAACCAGTAGATGGAAGCCTTTCCCTTTTAAAAACTTAAGCTGCTTCAAAAGCATGCACGCAGTCGTATTTGCTATTCCCTCTGTGGAAAAAACAGCTGCTCTCCTAAGAGCATATCAGAAAGACCACAATTTGCGTGATTTGTAAGTGGCTTGAAAATTGTATTATTAAAGTCAAGTTGTTTTGACCCCCATGAGGGGAATGAGAATGGGAAGAATAAATTGATTGATTCCTGAAGCTAGTCTCTTGGTGGCTGCTTGGGTTTGTTTGTCTTCTTGCATTAGTGTCCACATTTCTGCTGTCCTTTTTCAGTGATAAATTTCCCAGGCTAGTGATTACATCTCTTTTGGTCCATTATTGTTCGTTGGAAGCAAGCCCCCAATAAGCAGAGAAGGACATTCTAAATCAGATCCTCCTGGAATGAGCAAAGAAAAGTAGCCCAGGGTTTTTCCAGAGGGTAACACTAAAGCGCACACAATGTTTCCTCCTTGTCCCTATATATAGCTCTGTCTTTTTATCTTGGACCTGTCCTCTTTATCTTCTTACCAGTCTTAGGTATTATTTCTGTGAACATCCATACATTATATTTACAATTCCCCGTCCAGGAAATGAATGACTGTATTCTAAATGACTGATCAGATTTAATAACTGAGATTAATTAAATCACTATCTATTAGAATGGTTATTTAGCTCATTGTCTTTTGAAAGATAATTAAAACAAAGGTAGTTAAAAAAAAATAAAAACCTGGGCTTGCAGCATTTCAAAGCACAGTATAAGCTGGATTTTTTTGTTAGTTCAAACCTCAATACGGAATCAACACTTTGTCAGGGAAGCCATACTTTTAACTGCAAAAGGGACAGCTAAATGATGTTTCCATGCGTTTACAAGTCGTAACTAATGAAACAATTATGTGCAATGACAACCTCTGCTGGTATAGCTAGGGTACTTGAAATCAACTTTACATACTTGCCATCGAATTACATCATAATTAGGTATGTGAGAGTTCTCCCACCCTTTTTTTCCTTACTCAATTCCGAAGTTTATAGTTCAGCTTTAATTTAGAGCCTTCTCTCTGGTAATGGCTTCTAATTCTTCCAACTGCTCATCAGTTTTCCTTGTACTAAACAAGAACCATCAGCTCACGTTTCCTTGAAAACTCATTTAACAGTCTCTCCATATGCTTTTAAGGACAAAAAGGCAATTATGCTTAATTAAGATTTGAAAAACAACTACCACAACTTCTCCAAATTAATAATTTGTAAGTATTCCTTCTTCAACAAAGGGGAATCTGGGTAAAGAATTTGTATGATGTTTGCCTAATATTAGGAATTCACCCTGTATCTCAGTGGCTTTCAGCAATACAGATAATAAAATCATATTACCAATTTGCAAAATGGAGGTTTCAGACTCCCAGTCACAACCTCATTCCTATACTGCACAAGAGTGAAGAAAGAAGGAAGCCAGGAAAGGAAGAAGGCTGGGAGTAAAGACAGTACTTTGTGTTATAATTGGTGAACTGTCTCAGTTGACAAGTCTGAAGGAAGAACTCACAAAAGGCTTTGAGGAGTTGTAGCAAATTTTGACTACATTAGCCTCACATCTTGAGACCAAAAAATGGCCCTTGGATGCATGAAATCTTAAATAAAATAAAGCAAAATATAAACAAAACCCACAGAGCTCTGAATATTTTTGTTATTGTTGTTCACACCCGGTAAGAATCCTTAAAAGTCCTTAAAACACTACTCCTTCCACAGTTGTAAGCTGCTATTACAAGGCCAAGGGAAGACTTGTGCCCAACATGGGAAAAGGTTTACTGTTACTATTCTGCAATCAAAGCCTGTTTCATGTCTTTTGACTTAACAATTATGGAAGTAAAGGCAATGCAAAAAATAGTGGAAACATGGGATGCTATTTTAAAAGCAGGTCTGATTTTTATACAAGATCTTTTGAGGGCAAAAGGTCCAAAGGCCAGTGATGAAATTATCTGTTCTATCCCTTACTGTTTACATGGTCCAAAAAGATATATTGTTTGTTGAATACATCATTTTTCTTAGCAGATTGAAAGTCTGAACTAGACAGCTCTCAAGGTTTTGAATTTGAATTTAAAATTATCTTCAAGGTTTTGAATGATCAAGACATGGACAGACAAAATCAAAGATGAAGGGAACAGAAAAATCCTTGTGCCATCATGATTCAAGCCTCAATGTAAACAGTGAGTACATATGTATAACACAACCTCAGTTTTGTTATAACAATTTTTGTATTTGATTTGGTAATTAGGACAACTAAATTTAATGTATTTTTTTCTTTTTTAATAGTGTTTCCTCATACTGTACCAGATGTCTTAATCTCATCATCTGGAATAAATAAGTGAAGGTTTACCATAAAATGATAAACACAGAGCAAATATTTTTGCACATGATTCTTTTTATAACTTTCCATTATTCTAATTGACTTTGATGTTAAAGCACTTAAAATATTTTGACTTTTTAAAACCAAAATTTTAGATATCTTAGCTCATAGGAATAATGTCCTTTGGAAAGTGTTCTAAAAATTTTTTACAGTATTAATGATTACATAAAAAATTGAGTTTATCTTTTATTTTAAAATTATATTGAAAAGGGAAATGAGTAAATGGAGCTTATATAATTTTCCTGATTTAAGTATAGCTGTAAAAGGAATGTTTTTTTTTAAATACAGAAAAATATATGCACACTGTGAAAACTCAAATACGCTGAAAGGGAAGAAGAATAAAACGTAATAATCACAGACAATTTCCCCACCCCAAAATAAGCATGGTTAAGATTTTATCATCTTACTTTTTATTTTGTATTTTTCAGCTAGCTGAAAATATACTGTATTTTGTCTTCACTTTTTAAATATTTTACCTCATTTCCTATGAAATTTCTTAATAAAATATACCTTATAAATATTTCAATGGCTGTTTTAGTTGATTGGTCCCCTATTGTTGACTGTTAGATTTTATCCTTGTGCAAGTATTATTACAAATGACATTGGAATGAAGGCATTTGTATATAGATATCTGAATGCGAACTTATTTCTTAACAGGACTCCAGGTACAAGAAATCTATTTTCTATCGCCTTTAGTTGTTAGGAAAAATTTGCAGCCACACAAATCAATCAGTACATCATGGGGATTATAGGATTCCTCCATATGCTCAGGTCTTGATCTCTTTGGATTACAACCCTGAGCAAATTCCATTCCTCTCTTGGACTAGACAGATATCAAATTAATGTAACAAAATCTCACTCAACTTAGTGAATTTTGGAGGCTTAATTAAACCATTTTTTTTCTTTACAAATCCAGGTAACTTCTTTACAATCAGAAAAAAAGACCCATTTTTTTATGTAGCCATTAAGCTTTAGAATCTTCAAAGATTTCTGTACCATTCATTGAAAAGTAGCCTTCTATATTTCCCATTCTTGATGAGAGCATCTCTTCCTCTCTAATATGTTTTAGTAACTTATTGAATATCAGTTTAGGCAATGAATTTCCATTTTACTCTTGTATTTGTCTATGTCAGGTATAAGTGGTTAAACTTCTATTCTTAAACTTTGGAAAGTTGTGTATGAAACGGATTAATAGATTGTTCATTCTTATTAACTAAATAGAGGATAGGTGAGTATTTTTATGTATATGTTGACTTACCTCCTGATCATAATGACTCCAAAAGATTAATGTTTCTAGGGGAAATTAAGATTTAATTAAAGCAAAGCAAAACAAAACAAAACAAAAAAACCCTTAAGGCCTTGTTTTCTACGTTTTCCCTACTCAGAATCAGAATACAGGTGCAAACCAGGCAAGATGAGTTTCTTCACTGGTGAAAATGAAAATGCCTGCCCTTGTTACCATCAGATATGATTTCTATAATTATGCAGTTTCTGTCCCCTCTGCCCTCCTCAAGGAATTTCCTTTTGCTATTGTTTCCTCTTATTCCTGAATCATCAATTACTCTCCCTGTAGTCAGGATTTTCCTCATGAATTCATAACATCCTCTTGTATTTCATATTTAAAAAACAATCAAACCTACATTTAATAACAACATATACTTTTCCTGCTACATGGTCACCCTCTGCTTTCTGTCACACACACTCAAAAACTTCTAGAGGCCGGGCGTGGTGGCTCAAGCCTGTAATCCCAGCACTTTGGGAGGCCGAGGCGGGTGGATCACGAGCTCATGAGATCGAGACCATCCTGGTCAACATGGTGAAACCCCGTCTCTACTAAAGATACAAAAAATTAGCTGGGCATGGTGGCACGTGCCTGTAATCCCAGCTACTCAGGAGGCTGAGGCAGGAGAATTGCCTGAACCCAGGAGGCGGAGGTTGCAGTGAGACGAGATCGCGCCATTGCACTCCAGCCTGGGTAACAAAAGCAAAACTCCGTCTCTAAAAAAAAAAAAAAAAAAAAAAAAAAAAAACTTCTAGAAACATTTGTTTATAATAGTGATTCTCAATGCTGGCAGCAATATTAGAATTATCTGGAAACTCATTAACAATACTCCAGCTTCAAAAATACTTTCAAGCTCATCCCTCTACTTCTGGTATGGGATGAAACACT
Source organism: Callithrix jacchus (assembly GCF_049354715.1). NCBI lineage: Eukaryota > Metazoa > Chordata > Mammalia > Primates > Cebidae > Callithrix > Callithrix jacchus. Next base: position 75,608,057 of record NC_133507.1, read on the forward strand.
GGAAATTCTCTAAAATTCCACAGGTCAATCTAGGGTTGAGGTAGACTAGCCTATGTTGTCATTTTCCATTTCCACACTTCCTGTTCTGCCTTCAGTCTCCATCAACACCACTCCATTGAAACTTCACTAAGCAAAGTCACCAATGGCTTCCATGTAACCTAATCTCATAGTCACTTCTTAGTCTTCATCTTACCTTCTCAGCAACATTTCACACAAGTGCCTACTCCCTACTTGCCAGCTTATCTTTTCTTGGCTTCCATAACACCAACTCTTCTGGTGTTCTTTCGTTACAGCCATCCTTGGTTCTCTTTGCTGGTGCCTCCTCTTAGTTGGCCTTCTAAATGTTATGCCTTGAGACTCAACTCTGAGACTCTTTTGCTTCAGTGGAAACTTTCCCCCTAGGGCATATCTTTTAGTCCAGTGGGTTTAAATACTAGCTCTAACTTCCAAAATGTTATATGTATTTAAATACAAATTAAGTATAATCCAAACCAAAACAACTTGGTGTCTTCATAAAGCCTCCACCAGACAGATACTTTACAATTCTGGAACACAATGGTGCCTTTACTGATGACTTGTGATTTGAAGCTAGCAAAATCTGAAGGAAGTCAAGGAGAGTGGTACCCCAGAAGAATCTTCTTGCCCCTTAATATCTCTTACCAGTTATCAAAAAGTTAAGAATTTTGGAGGATGTCATACTAAGGTTGTAATTATAATAGTCAACATTTACTGAGAGTTTCCTCAGTCCCAGGCCCGTTCCCCTAACTGTATGAAACAGATGTTAAGTTTATTTTAGTAAAGAGAAAACTAAGCCAGATAATTCCATTACCTGTGCACCATCCAATAACAGGGCAATGGCATAAACAGCATTAAGAGATGACATATCTGACTCCAGGAGCTGTGGCTCCCCATCTCTGCATAAGTTCAACTCCACCCATCTCCCTGCCTGTACACCATTTCTCTGAAGTTAAAACCCTTTACGTTTTACTCTACAAATAATGAAGGTAATATTAGGGAGAAACTTGACTAGATATTATCCATTTAAAAAGGGTTTTATTCATCCTTTTCTTGGAGTTGTGCTACTGTCCAATGAGTGCATAGTGAGGGCAGTACTGCTAATACCTAAACAACACACTCGCATCAACTAAAGCTCTGCTTTATGTTGGTACAATTTTTGGAAGAAATGAAAACCCTTTAAAAAAAAAAAACAAAAAACAGAAAGAGGTTTTCATGCCACAGAAGTGGCACCCATGGTTCTTTGGAAAAGATAGGCCTACATCTGGTCAGCCATACCTCCACAGAAGGATTTGCTGCCACCTCTGTTGGCAGAGGTTTCTGTTCTGTGATCAGCTTTGTCTGAGCCATACTGGCCTTTGCACTGCCTAATCTCTCATAAGAAGCTCATAGAATATCAGAATAAAAGAAAAGGAAATGTATGTAGGTTTCTCACTATGAAAAAGTAATAATTTGTGGTAGCAAATCTGTGAAATTGCCTTTCCATCATCAGAGCCAGAGATTTTTTTTTTTTACATATTTTATCCAACTTATCCATTATCTTTTAATCAAAGTGAATTCACTGGAACTATATATAAATGTTTATTCTAAAAAAACCCTCACATTTCAATATCCATTCTTGTCCCAAACACAAGCTTTTCTAGTTATACTAATTCATTCTTTTGCTTTTCAATCACTTTTTATTCCACCACAGTTCTGAAAATATTGTGAGAAACTCTATTAGTACAAATTGTACTTTATTCTTAAACTTTTTTACTCCCGGTTTTCCTGTTTTCCACGATAAATCTTTTCATCCTTAACTGCTTTGTTCCATAAATTATTCTGCTTCAGAGAATTCTTTATGCCTGTCATTTAAAAACATGTTTATAGATAATATCCACATTTCTACTATCAATAGATAAATTGACAAGGTCATAAAAACAGTCTTGTTTTAAATTATAAGAATTAATAGCTTCTAGATATTTTTATAATCAGGCTCTGTCAAAAAATTCTATTCATGTTTACAATAGGAACCATGAAAATGTGGAATTTTCTAAAATATCAGAATGAGAAGGCCAATCCTACTGTAACTTTATTTTATACTCCTGAAATGGTAATAAGTAATGAAATGTTATATAAGATTAAAGAGCAATGCTGACCTTGGGCTTCGGAATGTAAATTGTGTTCTCCCAAATTGCTGGAAATGCCAGCCAGGGTTTTCAGTAATGCTTTCTGACTTCTCAGGTAGGAACATAACCTGCTCTATGTAACTAACGGCTAACGAAATTATGCTTTCTACCACTTGGCCTACTTCTGGACCATTTGCTCATATCAAATTCTTTTTAATTTTTTAATCTTTCTTTTCTTGGGATTTTTTTTTCACTTTTAGGAACTGAATCTAGAGAGGGGATTGATAGAGGTATCAATGTTTCCACAAAGAGAAGGGCTCTTAATATCCTGAACTCCCTTGCTTCCTGGTAGTTATTTTTAGAATGATTTGCTTATGTCTGTATCACTTATGTTTTCTCTCTTCATTTATGGTTTACCTCTCAGCTGTTTTATAACCAGAAACTCTCCACACAGCATAAAGTTCTATTTTTACCCCATTATATAATTTCAATTTGTTTAAAAAGGAGTTTATTTAACTAAAATAAATGGACATAAAAACAAAGCAGCAATGAAACGCCTTCATTTCACAGTGTCCAATATGGGATAAGGGAGAGTATTACATGGTATTTCTTCTTTTACATTATTCATAATCCAGTCTGATCGGACTATGTGCTCACCTTATATGTCTGATAGTTTGTTGGAGTCCCTGTACCTTAAGTAACCTCTAGAATTGACTTATTTGATCATCTGATTAAAACGTGGACTTGCTTTTTTGTGTAGCTATACTCTCCTCCTTCCCTCTTCTCTGCTGATCTCTTTCCACACAGAAATCATAGTTGTACTCCAACTCTGTTTCTATCCATCTTACAGAGGAATTTTTCCCATGGTGCAACAAATCCTGCTCACTTGACAGATAACCTCAGTTCTCACCTGAGAATTATCACCTGATTAACACTACTCAGAATTTGTGACAAATGTAATACATTTTAGAAATTAATGCTCACTTGAAGCAGATTTGAATTTAACAGTTTAACTCATTGCACTTGAGATCTCAGTCTAAAAGAGATGTCAGTTGGTTTACTCAATCTTGTTACGAGGTTCTGGTTGTTTCCATCACATTCTTCTTTAGACATGACTTACGTCTGAGGCTGTGCTATATATGAGCGGCAAGGTGTTCATGATTAAATATACGTTAATTACATATATAGCAAGCAACATGTACACCTTTATATTTATAGACTATTATATAGATGTATGTAATACATACATATATACAATATATTTTCTAAACTATATATTTTAGACAAAGATACAGAACTTTGAAAACTTTTGAAAAGACAGGAATATTTTATTTTAAATGTAAATATCTGAAAATCAGATTATGACTGTCTGCATCTGGGATATTTATTAGGAGTAAGGAAGAAGAAAAAGAGAATAATTTTGGCTATGATATGACACTAAATCCTTCCTAATAGCTTTGTCATGAATCAATGTTAAATGATGTATGTGCACACACAATCAGGAAGAAATTTAATATATTATTAAGATTAATTACAGGAACACATCAACAGGCTTTACTTCTCATCAATGATATTTATTTCTTAAGTACTCTAGTGGAAGGGATGAAAGTCTTTGATGATCGTCAATAGTACTGACTTCACACTAATGGCCTGAGGTCTAGGTCTCTTCACCAGGCTGATACTGGGTCAGGTTTCTGTGGAGGAAAATAACTCATTACTCTTCATATTGAAGACATCCTTCAGAAAATTTGGCTGCTAAGGGAGATTTCCTTTTACAGAGATAGTTCCTGTTATGCAGTAAGTAAGACTCATTTAGTCAGTTAATCAATCTAATTACATTTATTGAATATCTAACAGGAAAGAATGCAGACAATGGAACCCTAAGTCGATGGCTGTTTCCACTTGCTCTGAATAAATCTAGTGAAGAAACATTTCATTACTTTAGTCAAGTCTCAATCGATCTATAGGATGATCTTGTCATGGAAGTTCACCTTACTTTATGAAATAGACATACTGTTTGCAAATTAAATCTTAATTTTATTGGGAAAACTTACCCTTTCAAACAATTTTGGGATGAATCATAGCAATGCACAGATGAAATTATGGGAACTTTTTGTAACAACAATAGCACATTCTAGCATAAAGTTAAAGTTTTTCATTCTGTATATTTTTAATATATTGGCAATTTATAAGTAGAACATAACTATATTTTTCCTTTTGCCCTTGATGGTGGTGTAGCTGTGTTTCTCTGGTTGACTTAAATTGAAGGGTATGCTTGAGAATTACTTATATGGACATCATTTACATTCAACAATTGATTGTGACCTGCTTAGGGAAAAAATATCTAATCTTGTAAACCCAGAGACTAAAGTTGTAGCATATTCGAGGGTTTCAGCAAATAGAATAAAAGGATAAATAAAGCCTCTGTGAAGTTACTGAGTTTCCTCATTTGAAAAGAAAAGAGCAGAATGGGAAAATAACCCCAACTAGATGGGATTTTAATTTTCATGTGAAAATTAAATGTTAAACTAGTTTTCTAGTAGGTGCTAAATTGGCACTTATATTTTTGCAAAAAACATAAGAATGCAAATGTATATAAAAAGTGAAGGATAACTGCCTGGCATGGTGGCTAACGCCTATAATCCCAGCACTTTGGGAGGCCAAGGTAGGCAGATCACTTAAGGTCAGGTATTCGAGACTAGCCAGGCCAACATGGAGTAACCCACTTCTCTCCTAAAAATATAAAAATTATTGAATAGGAGTGGTGAGAGAAGAAATCCTTGTCTAGTGCCAGTTTTCAAAGGGAATGCTTCCAGTTTTTGCCCATTCAGTATGATATTGGCTGTGGGTTTGTCATAAATAGCTCTTATTATTTTGAGATAAGTTCCATCAATACCTAGTTTATTGAGGGTTTTTAGCATAAAGGGCTGTTGAGTTTTGTCGAAGGACTTTTCTGCATCTATTGAGATAATCATGTGGTTTTTGTCTTTGGTTCTGTTTATGTGATGGATTACATTTACAGATTTGTATATGTTGAACCAGCCTGCATCTCTGGGATAAAGCCTACTTGATTGTGATGGATAAGTTTTTTGATGTGCTGTTGCAATTGGTTTGTCAGTATTTTACTGAAGATTTTTGCATAGATGTTCCTCATGGATACTGGCCTGAAGTTTTCATTTTTAGTTTTCTCTCTGCCAGGTTTTGGTATCAGAATGATGCTGGTCTCAAAAAATGAGTTAGGGAGGATCCCCTCTTTTTTTATTGTTTGGAATAGTTTCAGAAGGAATAGTACCAGCTCGTCTTTGTATGTCTGGTAGAATTCTGCTGTGAACTCATCTGGACCTGAACTTTTTTTGGTTGATAGGCTATTAATTGCTGCCTCAACTTCAGCCCTTGTTATTGGTCCATTCAGGCAAGAAAAATAAATAAGAGGTATTCAGTTAGGAAAAGAGAGTCAAATCGTCTCTATCTGCAGACAACAGGATGGTATATTTAGAAGACCCCATCGTCTCAGCCCAAAATCTCCTTAAGCTTATAAGCAACTTCAGCAAAGTCTCAGCATACAATGTCAATGTGCAGAAATCACAAGCATTCCTATACACTAATAATAGACTAACAGAGAACCAAATCATGAGCCAACTCCCATTCACAATAGCTACAAAGAGAATAAAAAACCTAGGAATATAACAAACAAAGGATGTAAAGGAGAACTACAAACCACTGCTCAAGGAAATAAGAGAGGACACAAACAGATGGAGAAACTTTCCATGTTCATGGTTAGGAAAAATAAGAATCATGAAAATGGTCATACTGCCCAAAGTAATTTACAGATTCAGCACAATCCCCATCAAGCTACCAATGACCTTCTTCACAGAACTGGAAAAAAACTACTTTAACCTTCATATGGAACCAAAAGAGGGCCCACGTAGCCAAGAAAATCCTAAGCAAAAAGAACAAAACTGGAGGCATCACCCCACTGGACTTCAAACTATACTACAAGGCTACAGTAATCAAAACAGAGATATAGACCAGTGAAACAGAAGAGAGGCCTTGGAAGCAAACTCACACATCTACAACCATCTGAACTTTGACAAACCTGACAAAAACAAGCAATGGAAAAGAATTCCATATTTAATAAATGGTGTTGGGGAAACTGGCTAGCCATGTGCAGAAAACAGAAACTGGACTCCTTCCTGACACCTTACACTAAAATTAACTCCAGATGGATTAAAGATTTAAACATAAGATGTAACACCATAAAAACCCCAAAAGAAAACCTGGGCAATACCATTCAGGACATAGGCACAGGCAAGCACTTCATGACTAAAACACCAAAAGGATTGGTGACAAAAGCCAAAATAGACAAATGAGATCTAATTAAACTTAAGAGTTTCTGCAAAGCAGAAGAAACAATCATTAAACTGGCAACAAACAGAATAGGAAAAAAATGTTTGCAATCTACCCATCTGACAAAGGGCTAATATCCAGAATCATCAAAGAACCAAAGCAGATTTACAAGAAAAAAACAAACCCATTCAAAAGCGGGTGAAGGATATGAACTCTTTTCAAAAGACGACATTTATGAGGCAAAAAACATATGAAAAAATGCTCATCATCACCAGTCATTAGAGAAATACAAATCAAAACCACGTTGAAATACCATCTCATGGCAGTTAGAATGGCGATCATTAAAAAATCTGGAGACAACAGATGCTGCAGAGGATGTGGAGAAATAGGAACATTTTATACTGTTGGTGGAAGTGTAAATTAGTTCAACCATTGTGAAAGACAGTGTGGTGATTCCTCAAAGATCTAGAAACAGAAATTCCATTTGACCCAGCAATCCCATTACTGGGTATATATCCAAAGGATTATAAATTGTTCTATTATAAAGACACATGCACACTTAAGTTCATTGCAGCATTGTTAGCAATAGCAAAGACCTGGCACCAACCCAAATGCCCATCATTGATAGACTGGACAAAGAAAATGTGACACATATACAAGGTGGAATATTACGCAGCCATAAAAAATGATGAGTTCGTGTCCTTTGTAGGGACATGGATGAATCTGGAAACCATCATTCTCAGCAAACTGACACAAGAACAGAAAACCAAACACCCCATGTTCTCACTCATAGGTAGGTTTTGAACAATGGGAACACATGGGTTCAGGCAGGGGAACATCACACACTGGGGTCTGATGGGGGCTGGGGGGGTAGGAGAGGGATAGTGGGGTGTGGGTAAGTTGGGGAGGGATAACACTGGGAGAAATGCCTGATGTAGGTGATAGGGGAATGGAGACAGCAAACCACCATGGCATGTGTGTACCTATGCAACAATCCTGCAAGATCTGCACATGTACCCCAGAACTTAAAGAACAATAAAAAAAAATTAGCCAGGTGTAGTGGAGGTGCTTGTAATCTCAGCTACTCAGGATGCTGAGGTAAGGGAATCACTCAAACCCGGGGAACAGAGGTTGTGGTGAGCTGAGATTGCACCACTGCACTCCAGCCTGGGCAAGACAGCAAGACTGTCTCCTCTAAAAACAAACAAACAAATAAATAAATAAATAAATAAATAAATAAATAAATAAATAAATAAATAAAAACGTGAAGGGTAACAATATTCTATAGACAGGTCTGATTTCATTCTCACTAATATCCTAAGAAAGCAATTTTCCTAAGGATATTAACTTGCTATACTTTCTAACTGCCATCACACTGTTCTGTCTTGATGGAATTCACTGGAGTCCTTTGAACTTATAAGGCCAGTCTTCCATAATCATCAAATTTTGATTATTTTATACAGGATACACAATATCCTGTATAAAATAATCTGTATGCTTGATACAGTTAGGTTAAATGTATTCTTGCTAACAGAGAGGTTACACTATTACACTCCCAGAAGTGAGGTTAATTTTTAAATTAAGTTTCTATTTTAACTCCATGAGATAAAATTAAAAATAACCTTTCTATAAATAACTATAAGACTTGTAAAGTATTTCCTTGTCTCAATACCATATAGCTTGCCTACAAATAGAAATTACGATTTAAATTCTATAAGCATAATACGGCAGTATCTTCTCTCTGGTCAATATAACATACTTATTTTGTTCCATTCAATATATAATCTGTGTGATTTTTAGTTTATTCAATTTGTAATTCAAGGATGGAGTTTAGTGTTCTTAACATCAAAAAAATAATTACTGAAAGGTATGTGAGGGAGACTGTTTCACTTTTTAGACCTCCTAGATAGTTTCACCTCATGGCTATACAGGGTTTGAGATGTCTATGCCGACCTACTGAGCAGGTCTCAAATATGATTCTTTTGTAGATATGATAATGCACTTGGGTGATATTTTCAGATGAATAAAGACATTGCCTTCAAGACACAATTGCATAAACATGATGTGGAAGGCACAGGTCTGGGGAGTCAATTCAATATTTCTATTTAACTCCAGTCTTTATCTTTTATATTTATTCCAAAAGAGCTTCACATAAAAACTGCCTACAGATAAAGAATTTGCCCATATTTACATTTCAGGCTATAGACATAACCATTTCATCATTCTGCTCTTTGCCTTTTTTCAAATTTTGGAGTGTGGTTTAATTTTCTTATAATGGGTCAGAGTGTGCAGAACAGTGATTGCAACAAAATTGCATTTTTAAGAAAAGGTCATGCAATTAGCTGATGGATAGATGGAGACAACTATGAGGGACAGAATCCTCACTGCTCCCCTGCCCCCACAGAAATCCATAGAATAAGTGATCAGAACATTTATCCTCCACACCCCCAACCCTACACACACACACACACACACAAAGTTAAATGCTGTAGACATAATTCAGAGTACTGCTCTGAAAAGGTTAGAAGCAAGCCAAGGCTTGAGAACATCCAAGCCATACTGGGAAGGTAGGGCGGATGCAGAAGTAGTGATTCAAATTGGGGTAAGCTGATTAGACAGGAACGCATCTGGCTTACGAAGACCTTTGGGTTTTTAAGCCAACAGAGGTAATATAGTGTGAGAAAAAGTTAGAAAAATAAACAATGGATTCTGAAAATAAATCTTAGAAATCAGTAAAATTAAATCAGAAAAAAAAATTTTCAATGTACTTAAGCTTAGAAAATATTACTATTATTAGGTTAAAGTAAGTGAGAAAGTAAAACGGTAGAGGGCAATGAAACTTTAAAAGCTGTGTAATGAATTTGATACCTCAAAAATAAACTGACAATTTCATTTGTGATTTAAGTCTGTTATAATAAATATTCACTTAATGACTTTAATACTTTAAAGGGCTTGAAAGTTTGACCTACACTAATTATTGAGCGCTATAGTATCTCCACACGTGAAAACGAATGTGGGGAGAAAGAATTTCTTCCTTAATGCAATAGCTAGTTGGCCACTTACAGGCAATATTTTAGAGGTGATTCATGCATTGCTAATAGGAGTTATCCAAAACTTAGTGCATAAAATAATGGCCAGTTTATTTTAGCTCACAATTCTGTAAGTCAACAAATTGGCTGGGCTTAGCTGGGCTTTATTATTTCTTCTTTTATATCAAGTTTTCTCTTGCATTTGGGAAGAGCTTTTGAGTTGGTGGGGGTTGGCTAATTTAATATGACTTTGACTAGAAAGACTGGGATGAGTGGGACCCCTCTGCACATGGTCTCTCACCTGCCAATAGTTTAAATTAGCTTGCTCATATGGTAAACATTCTGAGAGAGAGAAAGAGAGAGAGAAAAGGAAAGGGGGAGGGAGAGATGAAAGGAGAGAGGGAGGGAGAGAGATGAAAGGAGAGAAGGAGGGAGAGAAGGGGAGAGACAGATAGATGAAATATACAAATCCTCAGTTTGAGGAGCAAATTTTACTCTATTTCACTCTATGTCATGTATGTCAGAAAAGCAAGTAATAAGACTAGTCCAGATTCAAGAAGTAGGAAACTAGACAGACTCACTTCTTGTTAAGAAATTAGGGTGCGGGTGGGGGTAGAATTTGTGATCTTTTTTTGTACTTTCTGAAAATATGTTAGAATCGAAACTTCTAAGGACCATTCCAATTCTTAATGCCTATTCTTTTGCGAAAATAGGGTGCCACCAGTTCCTGTGGACACTCTCGTTTACCTACCTTCGTTGCCAACTTTACTCCTTTTTTCTTTACTCTTCTATTTCTGTAGTTTAGTACTGATTCCATGGTACCGAGCTTAGCAGTAGCAGGATCTCTTACCTAGAACTGTGAGCATACTAAATCAAGTACAGCAGTCAAGGGCTAGTTACTTTGAGATGTGAGTCATATTAGTTTTCCAAAATAAATAAGGTTTAAAAAGAGTGCCAGAAGCTAAACTATGAAGTCTTAGGAAAGCCAGAACTAGAATTCAAGCATAAGGAATCACTGCCCATGGCTGAGGTGAATAATGTTGACTTAGAAAGCTGGGTCAAGCTTATTAGAATGATACAGGCCTGGTTTTTGACATTCAAAGGCCTAGAAATTAAGTGGATATGATTCTTTTACTGATCAGTATGGAATCACACAATAGTAATAGGCAGCATCTATTAAGTACTCACTATGTGACAGAAATGGGCTAAGTGCTTTACACTTAATCTAAAGGCAATCCTACGAGATAGACACTATTTTTAGTTTTATATAAGAGGGATTTGAGGATTAGTGAGTACACTGTATTACAGAAAAATGATAAAGTTTACACAACCAGCAAGCAGTAGAAATAGAGGATTTCAATTCAGGACAGTCTGATTCCAAATATTCTGCTTTAAACCACAAAATCCTAAGATCACTCATAAGGTTTTGACTGAAAGAAATATTATAGACTAGTTACATTTTAGAAAGGCTATAACTTAGTCAATGTTATATATTTAGACAGTATCAGAAATGGAACTATAGTCTAATTTAGATTACACATATACCAATCTTGAAGGAAGTGTTCATGCTGTATATGTATATAAACCATATATGGATACATCATTATAAAAATTAATTTACAAATATTCTCCTATGCTTTGTAATAACAGCAGTGTTGATCATATTCTGCTCAGTAAAACCTTTATAATCATAATATCAGACAAAAATGAATTAGGTGATCTTCTGGGTATTTAGCCTGAAAAATATACAGGGAAATTATGCTATCTATGCAAGATCACTCTGCTTTCTTCCCCATCACTCACTCCATGCTCCAATTGTTTTACATAACCCATCTTTCCAAATTGTGCTTTGTATATTCCTTTTGTTTTCAAATTTTCTGGGTTTTTCACCAACCCCATCTTCATCTCACTTCCCCATGCTTCTAAAGTATGACTCATTTTTATAATCCCAAGTCAAATCCCTGAACTCTTCTAGCCTGGATTAATCTCAGCCTTCCTTCTCTGAATTCTTGTAGAGGACTTAGATTGCCTGAGAGCTATCATGGTGCCACATTTAACTGAGTTCCTTGAAAACAGGTGCTCTACTTTCTATTTCTTTTAATGTCTAGGACACAGTATACTACTTGCTGGAAAATATGTGCTCAATAAACATTTATTGAATAGTCACATTCATGGAAATAGACTTTTATGAGACATCCATCCACACGTAGGTACATGGTTGCAAATTTGCATCACTGTAAAAACAAGTGTAAGCCATCTGAGGAATAATTCCAGTGGAAAAACAAAAGCATACCCTTATTTGGGATTTTTTTGTTTTGTTTTCTGCTAAAGCAGTATCCTATCTTGGGATAAGATAGTCTGTGGTACCTCTGGCACCTTTCTCTCCCACCTGGTTTTTACAAACTTTTAAGATCTATTTAAGAAAGAAATTGGACAAAGAATTGCCTATTCCTTAGTATTTCAGGAACATGAATGGTTGGACTTTTTTGTTTTTGAGATGGAGTCTTGCTCTGTTGCCAGGCTGGGGTACAGTGGCACAATCTCTGCTCACTGCCATCTCCACCTCCTGGGTTCAAGCAATTCTCCTGCCTCAAGCCTCTCAAGTAGCTAGTACTACAGGCAGACACCACCACTAATTTTTTTGTCAATTAGCCCAGCTAATATTTGTATTTTAGTAGAGATGGCATTTCACTATGTTGGCCAGGATGGTATCGATCTCTGGACCTTGGGATCCACCCTCCTCAGCCCCCCAAAGTGCTGGACTTACAGACATGAGCCATTGCACCCAGCCCAGACTATTTTTTTAAAGGAATGAACAAAGCCTGAATATACAGCCAGTGGACTATAAATGGATTATAATTTTCTTTACATTGTAAGCAACAGCAGTGAACAAGGATATAAATGTTAATGATCTTTCTTTAACTGAAGCTATCCAGTCAGCACTGTTGCATCCTGAGCAGTGCAGTGATTAAACCACTGTAACATATGTATATATGAATATTTACAAACATCCAATCAAGGAAGAAAAGCAGTATAATACTGCATAACTCAAAAGAACATGATTATCCTTCTTTTTAAAAAAACAAACAAGATTTATTGTCAAACATTTTTTTTCCAGATTTGCTAAAAATGCCTTAACTGCATTTTCTTAGACATAATATTGTATTTGCTCATTAAATTATGTTGCTTTGGGAATGCTTATTTTTGAGATCAAAGGCTACATTTTCAGTCGGTCCACCTTAACCGATTGCCATAGACAGCATTCTATTACATTAAGTTAAAGAAAATAGCCATTGTAACTCATAATTCATTTTACTGGGGAACAGCAATCTAATTCACATTGATTTTGAGTAAACCTTTACATACCCATCTGTTCCATTTCAAGCCAGGCTTGTACCAATCAATACATCCCCAGCATCAACATGCACTAATCAATGCATAGGAAAAATCATTATTTACTGCTTGGTAATTGTGTTTACAAGCAAATAAAATACAGCATGTGCAAGACCATTTTGGAGGAAGAATGAGTGGCCTATGGATCACAAGCAGATTGTCTTACATTGTGTCAGATGACTGAGGAATTTTAGCAGGAAGGTAAGAGATGACCATAAGTCTCACCTTTGCCTCATTTAGCTCTCAAGAAGGGTAGTTGTCAACATTTTCATGATCTTTCAATTTTAGGAAGTCTCCAGTTGGTGAATAGCATATCCAGGAACCATGGCTGCAGGTAGCCATCCTCCCTGCTGAATTATGATCAGCTCCAGTGCTGATCTGGTCTCTGCCCACCTGCTCACTCTTGGCTCTGAAACTTCACTTTAATTTTCTCTCTTGTCATTTGAACTTGGAGTATATATTTGGTTTCCTAGTGTTTGGATCTCAGTTTTCCTTAGTGGATTATAACTGGGACTTGACCTGTTGGTGCTCTAGTTTTAAGACTACCTTGAATAGGGCACCCATCTAGTTCCAACCTCATTTAGACTCCTATCTCTGATGCCACTAGATTCCTGCTTTAAACCCACAATAAAGGGCAGGGGAAGGAACGTCAAAACATAGGAATACACATAGAAGTAAATGAAACCTGTAGTTCTGATTCACCAAGCTTTATTAAGGCAGCTCTACAAGCAGCAGGACAGTTAAGACTAAGTTCCTCCCTCCCAGCATAACTGAACAGATGGGCTGCGATGAAATTACCCATCAAAATTTGTTTTGTCCTATTTTATTACAGTTATTCAGACAAGGAACACAGATTGAAGGAATGGCTGAAAACAGTTCTGTTTTTAATGAATTTCAGTGAGTGAACAAATTCACAGTACTATGAATGCAAGTCACACATTTCTTCCATTGTAGCTTCTCATAAACTAAAAGTTAGAGACTGTACCTGTCAAGTATCTAAGTAGTTAAGTTAGGTGTATAAACATTGGAATGAGGCAAAGAAAATGGGCAAGCATTCTGGCTTAAAGACCATGTAAATTTGTAAATCAAATTAGAAAATAAGGATATAATTTGAAAAACAGTAAGATTTATTGTTTGTAATCCTGAAAAGAAAAAAAAATCAAAAAAGCAAATAAAACCCATAAGGTCCCATTATGATTTCCCTTTGTAGTACTACTGTATAGACTTCCATTTTAGAAATAAGTTATTATATCGCATAGAAACTTCAAAGTAAGTGATTTTGAATCTAGTTAGTGCTTTAATGTATAAGAGATTATAAAATCTTATATGAAAGAGAATATATTCTATAAATGAATATAAAGTTGGTTCAGAGTGATAAATGATTTCTGTTTGCTGACGTTTAGCCAAAGCGTTTTTAGTGTAAGTAACCAATTTTGAGTTCGCATAGAGAAGAGTGGAAAAAATAGATTTCTGGAAATACCAAAATTCACCTAAAATATATCACCTTATAAGAAAATGACAACACTTTCTAAGATGTGAGATTTGCTAAAAGATACTTAGGGGAAATGAAATTTCAAAGATAACTGGATCACACATTCATGGTAAGAGAACCTGCTGTTTGAAACAGTAGTTTGTTTCAATGTATATATGCGTAGCACATGAAATTTGTATAAGAACAAAGCAAATCAGATGAGAATTTCAAGATGTCAAGTATTACATAAGCAATAGAAGTATTATAGTTTAGAATGGCATAGCACACTCAAAACTTAGATATACACAAATTGTGCTAAGTTAGAAACTCAGTATAGAAGATCAAAAATGATAATTTGCTAAGTTTAAATAAAGAAGAAAAGTTTTAAAATGTGTAGTTTCATTTGATTTAGTCATTTAATTAGTAGGCTATTTTACAGAACCCATTTGAACATAATAGTTGCAAACCATCATTCTTTATGCTCTGAAGCACACACTGAAAGACCAATGTTATCTACCTACTTCTGCCATCACTCCAGGTGAATGTCAAATTTGACTGATATTGGGGTATTATGAGTATCATGACTATCCCAGTGAATGACCAGTCATCCCTTGACCCACACCCCTCACTAAATGAAGATTTGTTTCAGGTGACAACATGGAGGATCAGAGTATTTGAGTAGCTTGCCTAATGTCATAGAAAAGATACAAGTCAGGTCTTTCTGCAGTTGTCATCCTGCAGAAAATAATCATGCCTCATGATTATTACCTGCTAGTGACTAAACTCACCTAGCTAAATAATTTGCATGCCTTAAAAGTCAGCAACACCCCACTTCTTACATTGTGCATGTAGTCAAATGAGAAAGCAGGAGCAGAACTGGGACCCCAGTCCAAATATTAAACTCTAATAAGGAGAAAACAACTTGACCGGGCATAGTGGCTCAAGCCTGTAATCCCAGCACTTTGGGAGCTGGAGTGGGTGGATCACGAGGTCAGGAGTTCAAGACCAGCCTGGCCAACATGGCAAAACACCATTTCTACTAAAAATACCAAATTATTTGTGTATGGTGGCAGCCACCTCAGCTACTCTGGAGGCTGAGGCAGAAGAATCACTTGAACCCAGGAAGCAGAGGTTGCAGTGAGCAGAGATCATGCCATTGCACTCCAGCCTGGGCAACAAGAGCAAGACTCAATCTCAACAAAACAAAACAAAACAAAATAAAAATAAAGAGAGGACAACTCACATGAAATATGAAAATTAAAGGTTAATACTCATCAGTAATACAAAGAAACAAAAAAAAAAACAGCAATATAGCTTAGAACACATATTGCCCCAAATAAGTCATCCAAGAGTGCTACAAAGTATTTTCGACTTTCCAAGAAGAGATCTTAGAGATTTTAATGATTCTATGTCTCTGATTTGTAGATGAAGCAAAATCAATTTAAAGAAACATAAATATAGATTAGATATGGAAAAGGTAATAAAAAAGTTAAACTAATGGCAGAGGTTTGGGAAAAACTGACCTAAAGTAGAATATATTGAACATACAAAATTGAGGAGAGTTAGTTTTTACAAAAAGATGCACCAGCGATGAGGTTTCCTAAGTAGAATAATTTAGTGTAAATGATAAAGTACCTCAGGTAAGATATGAAATGGGGATTCATGTAGTATATACTGTGACACCCACCCAGTAAAATTTTTTCAAAATAATTTCTCGTGTATTGCTTTATTGCTATATTGATTTCAAGAACTGATTAAAAAGCATGTTTTCCATGTGTCTAGATTTCTCATAAGTAAAATCCAATCTGAGCAAACTGAACACAAGCAATTCTCAGACACTTAAATGAAAACCGTCAATTTTAGAGTCTGAGTTTTAAAAATCGGAATAATCCACTTGAGACATATTTCAACATTTTTTTTAAAAAGTTCCAAGAAAACCTACTTAGCAGTTAGATTTAAATTTAATTGATTAATAGGAGAAAGCTAATGGGTAAATCTGTAGATAACTTTGTCAAAAAATAAAGCAAACAGATTTTAAGCCACTTCTGAGAAGTTTATCTCACCAATAGTAATAGAATAATCATCAAAAAGAAATCATTTGAAATTGTGTTTAGTAGAGGTTTAGTAATATCAAACCTAAATTAAATCAAATTGAGGTGTTTGAAGCCATTTTAATTTCAAAGGGAACCTGATGATAAATTCTGTTCTCAATAAGAACACATGGCAACTAAAGATATTGGCAGAAAGGAAGTCAGAAGGCCCAGACTGAGTTTCCTATCACTAACTAGGAAAATTTTAAAACCTCTTCTTGGTACATCGGTAGCAAGAGAAAAACATGACCTCACAGTCCATTATCAAAAACAATTCAACTTAAGAACACAGTGTCTACAGCTCTGGAACATGATTATTGAGTGGATAATTTTGCCTGAATAGGTGTTGGGAAATTATTCATTTTATACAGTCTCTCAAATTAAAAACTATCTTGTGGATGCTGTGAGAAATAATTACTATATTTATAAATAAACTCTGGGGTTATCAGTTACACATATTAGCAGTAATGATAATGAACAACTTACTTTTCCCAGTTCTACAATCAGCTGTTTTCATATCATACATGCATTTATGTAAGATTTTAAAAGGTGGATCGCACTGTAATATATGAAATACATTCTGGAGTATCATTCAGCAAAATCTGAAATATATCTCTTATGCTTCTATTCAAACAATGCCAACTAGAGTTGCAAAGTTGCTATTCATCTTACAAGGCTTAATTTAAGATAAATTATATTTGCCTAAAGAGAGAAGATATTTGACATTATCCAAAATAATAGTGGAAATTCACTGTCAATCTGTATGAGTGATGAAATTTCAGAGTATTTGCAGCCCTTGTCAATAGTACTTATAAACAAATTCTAAATACCTATTAGGTGCCTACAATTAAACATGTCTTATCTAAAATCTTTGTTAAGGAAGAAATGGTATTTTCTTTGAGGAACAATAGTATAAATAACCAACTAAGCCAAAAAATTAAGTTCATGGTTGACTAGTAAGTATTTCAAGCGTTACCAGAATACAGAGATGAATAAAAACATAGCCCAAATCCACATGAACATTTCAAGAATGAGCATTATAAAGAATGATCTATTTCTTTATGTTTATATAGCTAGAAGTCTCTTGTATCCATTGCTATGCAGAAATCATGGTACCTTCAAGTTTTGGGAATTCTTACATCCTTTATTACTTTAAATTATGTTTAAATAATTGAAATGCATGTTGTAGATATTTGAGAGGAGAGTTTTTTTTACCTTCTAGGCAAATATCTGAACTATATATTATTTTCATAAGTTGGTTAATGACAAAATGGATTAAAACAAATAAAATAAATATTAAAGACAAAACGGATAAACAAACTACTGTATATTTGTACAATGTTACGGTACTATGGAATAGAGAGAAATAGACTACTCAAACATGCGGTGTCACAGATAAATCTAAAAAAAAATGGTGAGTAAAACAAGACTTACAATATAGAGTACCTACTATATGCTATCATTTGCATGAAGTTCTAGACCAGGCAAAACTAATCCATTGTGCAAAAGTATCACAGTTATGGCTGCTCTTGAGAGGATGAAATTGTCATTTAAAGGTCATGGGGAAATGTTCAGGAGTGATGGTGATGTATTGTATTCTGAATAGGGTGTTTATTTACACAACTGTATACATATTTCAAAACTCAGCAAATATTCACCTAAGATGTATAAATTTAATTGTATATAAATTTCACCTGAAAATTCTATAGAAATATTAACTCTAATTGGTACTATAGATATTTAAGTATTAAATGTACTGAAGGGTACTGATGGCTGCAATTTTCTTTGAAATCCATATACAGTATAATATTAACAGCAGAGTACAGGTGCTTGGGTACAGTTTTTCACTGTAAAGTTCAGTCAACTGCTGTATACGTGAACATTTTCAAAAAAGTTTGAGGGAAATGTACTATTTTATACATAGGATAGAGGAAAGGTAACATCACTGTTAGAATGTTTTGAAAAATAATTAAGAAGAAATTCTCACAAATCTGAAAATCAATTAGGGTGTTTCCCTCAATATGGAGAATATATGGACAGTTGGTTTGAAACAGATTGCAAACTTCTGTTTTCCTCAAACATCACACTTACCAACCAGATTTTAGAAGTTATTTTAATTATGTAATAACATCCTAAAAAGAAGGTTAAAGACACCCAATGTTATTTGTAAATTAAAGCATGAACACTATTTTTGTGGTACTTTTCCATGCATCTTTGATCACAACTTCAGTGAAAGTATGTTTGTACAAAAACTATGCTTTTCTTTTTTTTTTAATTGCATTTTAGGTTTTGGGGTACATGTGCAGAACATGCAAGATAGTTGCATATGTACACACATGGCAGTGTGTTTTGCTGTCTTCCTCCCCTTCACCCACATTTGGCATTTCTCCCCATGCTATCTATCTCTCCCCTGCTCCCACCCCCCCGCTGTCCCTCCATTACTCCCCCAATAGACCCCAGTGTGTAGTGCTCCCTTCCCTGTGTCCATGTGTTTTCATTGTTCATCACCCACCTATGAGTGATAATATGCAGTATTTTATTTTCTGTTCTTGTGTCAGTTTGCTGAGAATGATGTTCTCCAGATTCATCGATGTCCCTACAAAGGACACGAACTCATCATTTTTGATTGCTGCATAATATTCCATGGGGTATATGTGCCACATTTTCCCAGTCCAGTCTATCATTGATGGGCATTTGGGTTGGTTCCAGGTCTTTGCTATTGTAAGCAGTGCTGCAATGAACATTCATGTGCATGTGTCCTTATAGTAGAACAATTTATAGTCCTTTGGATATATACCCAGTAATGGGATTGCTGGGTCAAATGGAATTTCTATTTCTAAGGCCTTGAGGAATCACCACACTGTCTTCCACAATGGTTGAACTAATTTACACTCCCATCAGCAGTGTAAAAGTGTTCCTATTTCTCCACAACCTCTCCAGCATCTGTTGTCTCCAGATTTTTTAATGATCACCATTCTAATTGGCGTGAGATGGTATCTCAATGTGGTTTTGATTTGCATCTCTCTAATGACCAGTGATGATGAGCATTTTTTCATGTTTGTTGGCTTCATGTATGTCTTCTTTTGTAAAGTGTCTGTTCATATCCTTTGCCCATTTTTGAATGGGCTTGTTTGCTTTTTCCTTGTAAATCTGTTTGAGGTCTTTGTAAATTCTGGATATAAGTCCTTTGTCAGATGGGTACACCGCAAAAATTTTTTCCCATTCTGTTGGTTGCCAATTCACTCTAGTGACTGTTTCTTTTGCCGTGCAGAAGCTGTGGAGTTTGATTAGGTCCCATTTGTCTATTTTGGCTTTTGTTGCCAATGCTCTTGGCATTTTGGTCATGAAGTCCTTGCCTACTCCTATGTCCTGAATGGTTTTGTCTAGATTTTCTTCTAGGGGTTTTATGGTGCCAGGTCTTATGCTTAAGCCTTTAATCCATCTGGAGTTAATTTTAGTGTAAGGTGTCAGGAAGGGGTCCAGTTTCTGCTTTCTGCACATGGCTAGCCTGTTTTCCCAACACCATTTATTAAACAGTGAATCCTTTCCCCATTGCTTGTTTTTGTCAGGTTTATCAAAGATTGTATGGTTGTAGATATGTTGTGTTGCCTCCAATGCCTCTGTTCTGTTCCATTGTTCTATATCTCTGTTTTGGTACCAGTACCATGCTGTTTTGATTACTGTAGACTTGTAGTATAGTTAGAAGTCCGGTAGCGTGATGCCTCCCGCTGTGTTCTTTTTGCTTAGAATTGACTTAGCTATGGTGGCTCTCTTTTGGTTCCATATGAAGTTCAAGGTGGTTTTTTCCAGTTCTGTGAAGAAAGTCAATGGTAGCTTGATGGGGATAGCATTGAGTCTGTAAATTACTTTGGGCAGTATGGCCATTTTCACGATATTGATTCTTTCTAACCATGAACATGGAATGTTTCTCCATTTGTTTGTGTCCTCTCTTATTTCGTTGAGCAGTGGTTTGTAGTTTTCCTTGAAGAGGTCCCTTACGTTCCTTGTAAGTTGTATTCCTAGGTATTTTATTCTCTTTGTAGCAATTGTGAATGGCAGTTCATTCTTGATTTGGCTCTAAGTCTTTTATTGATGTATAGAAATACTTGTGATTTTTACACATTGATTTTATATCATGAGACTTTGCTGAAGTTGCTTATCAGTTTCAGGAATTTTGGGGCTGAGACGATGGAGTCTTCTAGATATACTATCATGTCGTCTGCAAATAGAGACAATTTGGCTTCCTTTCCTATTTGAAAACCCTTTATTTCTTTTTCTTGCCTGATTGCTCTGGCTAGAACTTCCAGTACTATATTATATAGGAGTGGTGAGAGAGAGCATCCTTGTCTAGTGCCAGATTTCAAGGGGAATGCTTCCAGTTTTTGCTCATTCAGTATGATATTGGCTGTTGGTTTGTCATAAATAGCTTTGATTATTTTGAGATATGTTCCATCAATACCGAGGTTTATTGAGGGTTTTTAGCATAAAGCGCTGTGGATTTTGTCAAAGGCCTTCTCTGCATCAATTAAGATAATCATGTGGTTCTTGTTTTTTGTTCTGTTTATGTGATGAATTATGTTTATAGACTTGTGTATGTTCAACAAGCCTTGCATCCCTGGGATGAATCCTACTTGATCATGATGGATAAGCTTTTTGATGTGCTGTTGCAATTGGCTTGCCAGGATTTTATTGAAGATTTTTGCATCTATGTTCATCATGGGTATTGGCCCGAAGTTTTCTTTTATTGTTAAGTCTCTGCCGGGTTTGGTATCAGGATGATGTTGGTCTCATAAAATGATTTGGGAAGGACTCCCTCTTTTTGGATTATTTGGAATAGTTTCAGAAGGAATGGTACCAGCTCCTCTTTGTGTGTGTGGTAGAATTTGGCTGTGAACCCATCTGGACCTGGGCTTTTTTTGTGTGGTAGGCTCTTAATTGCTGCCTCAACTTCTGACATTGTTATTAGTCTATTCATAGTTTCAGCTTCCTCCTGGTTTAGGCTTGGGAGGACACAGGTGTCCAGGAATTTATCCATTTCTTCCAGGTTTACTAGTTTATGTGCATAGAATTGTTTGTAATATTCTCTGATGATGGTTGGAATTTCTGTGGAATCTGTGGTGATTTCCCCTTTATCGTTTTTTATTGCATCTATTTGGTTATTCTCTCTTTTCTTTTTTATCAGTCTGGCTAGTGGTCTATTTTGTTGACCTTTTCAAAAAACCAGCTCTTGGATTTATTGATTTTTTGAAGGGTTTTTCATGACTCTATCTCCTTCGATTCTGCTCTGATCTTAGTTATTTCTTGTCTTCTGCTAGGTTTTGAGTTTTTTATCTTGCTCCTCTAGCTCTTTCAATTTTGACAATAGGGTGTCAATTTTGGATCTCTCCACCCTTCTCGTGTCGGCACTTATTGCTATATATTTTCCTCTAGAGACTGCTTTAAATGTGTCCCAGAGATTCTGGTATGTTGTGTCTTTGTTCTCGTTGGTTTCGAAGAACTTCTTTATTTCTGCCTTCATTTCATTGTTTGTCCAATCAACGTTCAAGAGCCAGTTGTTCAGTTTCCATGAAGCTATGCAGTTCTGAATTAGTTTCTGAATTCTGAGTTCTAACTTGATTGCGCAACTATGCTTTTCTTTCATGTTAAAAGTGAGCTTTATACTTAATTAAATTGTAATCATATTTTCTTGCATTTAGGAAGAAAACCGTTTGAGACTCAAGGATATTTGAGAAGTTCTTGGAAGTATTTAGAAAAAAATTAATGAAAATACTTTAAAACCTTTTTTTGTTGTTGTTGCTGTTGTTTTTGAGACAGGGTTTCCCCCAGACTAGAGTGCAGTAGTGTAATCTTGGTTCATTGCAACCTCCACATCCCAGGTTCAAGAGATTCTCCTGCCTCAGCCTCCCAAGTAGCTGGGACTACAAGTGCCCATCACCTCACCAGACTAATTTTTGTATTTTCAGTAGAGACACCTCTGACATGCTGGCCAGACTTGATTTGAACTCCTGACCTCAGGTGATCTGCCTGCCTCGGCCTCCTGATGTGCTGGGATTATAGGCATGAGCCACTGCACCTGGCCAAGACTTTTAAATAAAGTGCCCAAAGCACAATGTCTCATTGATGAATTTGTCACTTTATCTATTTTGAAAAAATTAAAGTCCTAGGTAACATGAAATATCAGAGGAAATAACCACAGATTAGAACAGATGCAACTCTGATGTTCGGGAATCCTTACTTTCAGGTTCCTATTTTTATCAATATAGAAAATATAAAACTATTTCACATAATAAAAGTAAAATATATAGACACTACCCATTAAGTAGTATTTGATTTATTAGTTTTCAGTTTATGTAACAATCCAGAAGATTTATTAAGTGCCTACTATGTGTCAGGCCTTGTACTAAGGATATATGAGTTACTGCAGTCCAAAGCTCTCTCTATGTTTTCACAAAATGGTACCAGTCTTCATATTGAACAAGCAACGAGTAAGTATTAATGGAAATAAGATTACACAAGAACATCTAGGAAGATTTTGAGCCTGACCAGGAATTTAGCTTTAGATTTCTAGAAGAGAAGCAACAAGCTGAACTGGGTTCATGCTGTGCCAGTTGATGACATTGAGACAGCATTAGTCCCTTGGAATCCTGTGCTTTGTGCCAAGAGAGGAAATATAAGATGCATTTCCTCATTTTAATGTGGCAAATACAATATCTTAGAACAAAGTGTGACATTTACATGCACCTGTGCTAATGCACTTCGTGAACTAAAACTATTTAAGAACTCATGTCTTGCATATTCAAGGAAGTATTAGATTGAATCCTAGGAAATTGTTATTGTAGGTTAAAGATATCCAAATATCAGCCATGTCATGTGGTTCAACTAAATATTTTTAAAAAGCAAGTCTCCATTTTCTCATGTGACCTGTTACAGCTCAACAGAATTATTGCAAAAGTTAAATGAGATGGCATATCCAAAAGTACTTGGTCAGCTATCAACATCACAAGCTATACAACCTGAGCTTGGGAAGAGGCAAAACATGTGGCTGGGTGGGGGGAAAAGCTGCTGTGTATTATCCTAATAGCAGTTGAGTTGGGACGAAAGCTTAAGCTCATTTGTAAATCCAAAATCAGTCCACAAAAGACAAGGTAGGAATTAAATGGATTGTGGTTCAAGTCCAGCTGAATCTAATATTTGACTGAGAAGGGTTATGGCAGGCAATGGCAGAAATCCAGTCAGGTGGAAAGTTAATATCACAGAAAAAAAAAAAGGAAAATTCCATGTATAGAAACAGTGGCATTCAAGT
Organism: Callithrix jacchus; assembly: GCF_049354715.1. NCBI lineage: Eukaryota > Metazoa > Chordata > Mammalia > Primates > Cebidae > Callithrix > Callithrix jacchus. The sequence continues at coordinate 75,631,813 of NC_133507.1, forward strand.
AGAAGCCAGATATGAAGAAACCGTAAAGAGAATTGCTGTGGAAAAATAAATTACAAATTATAATTTAAAATCACAAAACATGATGTCTGCAAGTATGATGTCTAGCATATACATAGAAACAATGACCAGTGAAATAGAAGAGGGAACCTAGAAATAAATACAAACATTTATGATCAGCTAATTTTCAACAAGGGCACCAAGAGAACACAATGGGGAAAGGGTAGTCTCTTCAATAAATGGTTCTTGGAAAAGTGAATTTCCACATTCAAAAAAAATGAGATTGAACCATTATTTTACACAATCTGCAAATATTAACTCAAAATGGATAAAAGACCTAAATGTAAGATCTGAAACCATAAAAGTCTTAGAAGAGAACAGAGGAAAAATTCTTTGACATGGCCATGGCAATTATTTTTTTTAGATATCACACCAAAAGCTCCACTAAAAAAGCAAAAATAAAACAAAGCGGGGGCAACATCAAACTAAAAGGCATCTGTTTGGCAAAGGAAACAATCAACAAAATTAAAAAGTAACCTGTGGAGTGGAAAAATATTTGCAAACCACATATCTGATAAGGGATTGATATTCAAAATTTAAAACCCTCACAACTCAATAGAATAAAAACAATTCAATTAAAATATGTACAAAGGACCAGAACAGAAGTTTCTCCAAAGGAGACATGAAAATACCAACAGGTGTATGAAAATGTATCTCTAATCATTAGGGAAATGCAAATGAAAACCACTACAATATCACCTCACACCCATTGGGATGGCTATTATCAAAGAGACAAGTGATAGCAAAAGTTGGTGAGGGCAGAGAGAAAAGAAAACCCTTATATACTGTTGGTGAAAATATAGCTATTATAGAAATCAGTATGATGGTTCTTAAATATGTTAAAAATAGATTACCATGTAACCTAGCAATCCCTTTTCTTGATATATAGCTGTAGGAGATGAAATCACCACCTCGTAAAGACATCTGCATTCCCATGTTTACAGCAGCATTGTTCACAATAGCCAAAATATGGAAACAACTGAAGTCAACTGGGTAAATGACTTTTATTGAGATTTGTGTAGGATGAGTATATATCACAGTATATACTCATCCTACATAATGGAATATTATTCAGCAAGAATAAAGTAGATCCTGCCATTGATCACAACATGGATAGACCTGGAGGGCATTATGCTAAGTGAAATAAGCCAGATACAGGAAGAAAAAATATTGCATAATCTCAATTATATGAGGAATTAAAATAAAAAGGTTAAACATACAGAATAAAACTGGGGTTACCAAGGAAGAAGGTGTAGGACAGAAAACGGGGAGATATCATTCAAAGAATACAAAGTAGTATATGTGTAGGATGAACAAGTCTAGAGATGTAATACACAACATGAGGACTATTATTAATAAATTTGTATTATATTAGGGATCTTTCTTAAATACCTAGATTTTAGCTCCCCATATGCTTCATGATGCAGACTACAGCTCTTACATGGCACACCTGAAACTTCAAGACCTGTAAGCTTCCTCTCTCTGCAGCTGCAAATCCTGTGCCCCCAACTACCCTGCCACCAGCTCCACTGAATTTCCCACACATACCTCACACCACATACAGGTAACTATGTGAGGTGATGGATATGTTAATTTGCTTCACTGTAGTAACCACTTTACATCTCTATGTGTCCCATAACATCATGTGTAAACCTCAGACATACACAACGTATTTTTTAAGTAAATATAATTTTTTAAAAGTTATAAGAAAGCATGTTCATTGAATGCTAACTATACAGGGGTTCCATGAATATAGAGAAGTTCCCTATATTCAGTATTTAAATTGACAAAAAAACCTAATGAGGTATGTAGTAGCCATTATACAGATGATAAACTAAGGCTCAAAGAGGTCAAGTCACTTGATAAAAGCTGCACAATAAATGACTGAGTTGATGTTTGCCTTCTGGTCACTTTAGTGTAAAGCTCATAATCTTCCCATGACTTTCTTCAAAGAACTACCAAGTCACTAGAGAAAAAAGGCCAGTGCTCTATTACTGAGTAACTGTCAAAGTTAGACTCCAGCTGCTAGCAAACCAGAGCAAAAACATTGGAGGATACTAATAGTAAGCCTAACTTGATGCTGACAAAAGGAGATGCTTCCAGTTGGACTCTGTGCTGGACTTGCCAAAGTCCACAGAGAGAAAAGAGAGGCTAAATAAATTTTTGTAGGCAGAGCTGAAAGACAGCAAGTGAGGACACTGAGTAGGTACCCTAAGTGGGAGGCACACTGAAAGTACTTACCCTAGGAGGTAGACTGAAGAAACTTATGTAGTGTGGGAAACATTTCTTATACTATTGACCACTGAATAAGGGGAACGTGGTGTTGGCAAGATTACGAGCCATGGAGCCTGACTAGCATTTGATTCAAGCTCTGCACAACTGCTTCTTCCATGGGTGACTTTGGGAAGTTATTTCACTTCTCTGAGCCTCAGATTTCTCCTTTGTTACCTGGGAGCAATAAGATTACCTACCTCATGGATTATGAGACTTACATGTGATAATGCATGAATAGCACCTAGAACTGTGTCTGATTAACAATATTAGCAAGCATTCAGTAGATACTTTTTTGAAATGAACTTAAATACCTGTTTTATCTACCCGAGACTCAAAGACAAGTTTTGGGGAAACAAGTCTTGGCATAATCTTATAAACTGGCCCAGAACACAAGCAGGTCATGCAGAGCTATGGGAGGCCAACTGCAGTGGCATGTCCATGGTTCAGTTTTATTGATTATTAGTGTATAGATGAGGCGGGTTCATGTAAAGAAATGAGATTGAGGCAGGTGTAGCAATATTGGGTATTTCTATTTCCTTGAACTTTAATTATTAAAAGCAATACTAATTTTTAGTAGACCATTGCAACCAAATAAAATTGTGTAAGTACACTGTCTAAATTAAAACAACATATGAACTAGTTTGTATTATCAAATGACACTGAAAAAGTATGAAAGAAAAATTTTCCTCATGGAGCTAAAATATAGCAAAACTTCACATGAAATAATTGGACCTCCTAAAAGATGGCCCATCTAGTAGTTTGTTTCAAAGAAAAGTGAACCCTGTGGGTGAAGTTTTTATAATCTATGCTTGATTAATATATGTGCTTATTTCTTCCTTTTTATATGCATACATAAAACTACTTGTTTTATTGATCAAAGTTTTTCGAACCTGTATTATTCCTTGTGATTGATACATGGATCAATATGATCTTATAGAAAATTTATTGTGTCCAAGTGATAGAGTGATCTTATAGAGCTCTGGTCTTTATTGCATTTTTTCAATTCAGTTCTCGAAACTCACAACTGCAAACATCTGCAAGATGCAATAAGAATATTAAAAAGTTAACTCATATTTCCAAATGGGAAATACTTCAGCTCTGAGATCTTTCAAAATAATAAAAATCAAGCTTAATGACACCATTTCCAAAAGATATTCCACTGCCTGGCCATCAATGCTTTGACTGAATCAGAGCCAAAGTGCCAAGTCATTCCTTGTTGCAAATCCTTCAGGGCCTCCTCATGTGCTTCATGACGCAGACTAAAGCTCTTACATGGCACCCATGAACCTTCACCTGTAAGCTTCCTGTATGCAGCTGCAAATCCTGTGTCCCCAACTACCCTGCCATCAGCTCCACTGCATTTCCCACAAATACCTTAATCTTCCTCAATATCAAACTGTTTACTGTTCTCCAAAACAACAGGCATTTAAAAACACACATTTTGGCCGCGGCGAGTGGATCACGAGGTCAAGAGATCGAGACCATCCTGGTCAACATGATGAAACCCCGTCTCTACTAAAAATTACAAAAAATTGGCTGGGCACGGTGGCGCGTGCCTGTAATCCCAGCTACTCAGGAGGCTGAGGCAGGAGAATTGCCTGAACCCAGGGGGCAGAGGTTGAGGTGAGCCGAGATCGCGCTGTTGCACTCCAGCCTAGGTAACAAGAGCGAAACTCCGTCTCGAAAAACAAAAACAAACAAACAAAGAAAACACCACACATTTTATCTTCTTTAAATCTTCTTCAGAGGAGTATTGCTAGTTTCTACTCGTCACTGAAGACATGCTTCAAGTGTGAAGTTCTCTGGAAAGTTTTTGCCTGGTCCCCACTGCCTTTCACTGCTGCCATACAATGCTAATTGCCCTCTGTTCACCCATTTGTCTCCTAGGTAGAATATGAGAATAGGAGAGCTACTGTATCTTCCCCTGCACTCCTGAAACATATTCATTTGTTCATAGCAGGGTGTGTATTAGTCAGGGTTCTTTAGCAGGAATAGGACTAATAGGATAGATACATACAGCAAAGTGAGTTTATTAGGGAGTATTGACTCACAGTCCACAATAGTCTGTCTGCAAGTTTTGGTTCAACTAAGCCAGTCTGAGTCCCAAAATCAAAAGTAGGGAAACTGACAGTACAGACTTCAGTCTGTGGCCAAAGGCCCAAGAGCTCCTGGCAAACTGCTGGTGCAAGTCCAAGAGTACAAAAGCTGAAAAACTTGGAGTCCAATATTGGAGGGCAGGAAGTATCCAGCATGGGAGAAAGATGAAGGCCAGAACACTCAGCCAGCCTAGTCCTTCCACGTTCTTCTGCCTGCTTTATTCTAGCTGTGCTGGCAGCTGATCGGATGGTGCTCACTCAGACTGATGGTGCGTCTGCCTCTCCCAGTCCACTGACTCAAATGTAAATCTCCTTTTGCAACACCCTCACAGACACAACCAGGAACAATATTTTGCCTCCTTAAATACAATCAAGTTGACACTCAATATTAACTATCACAGGGAGTTAATGGATACTTACTGAATGCACAAATGAATAAATTAGTCGTACTGCTATTCTCACTCTGAACTAATATTCTATTTTTGATAAAATTGCTTCTGGTTTATTCTTTTGTCCTTGAATTCCACAGACTTTAGGTTACCAAAACTGCCTTGCTTTTAGCAAAACTTAGAACTGACATCTATGTTTGAACTTCACAATCTAATGGCCAGATTCCTGATAGTTCCAGTGGATTCTTCTAATATGTTCTTACTTCTGCTTTCCATCCAGCATTGCCATGCTCTACAAACATGTGCAAGACTGAGTTACTTAACAATGGACCCAATTTACATTGCCTGTGGGCCTAGATGGCACTTATTTATCAATGTCCAGAGATTTAGATTATTAAGTATGCTTACTAGCTTGGACATCATCCCAGCATCTGATTCTGTGTATGCCCATCTCCCCTCTCCTGGCTTCTCTTTCTGCACCTGTGTCTGTGTCACCCTAGGGTTTGGATTTACATCTGTTTCTAAGGCCTTTCTCAATTTGAATGATTTCATAGTAAATTGCCATGCTCATCCACATCTTAAAAGATGACTTCTGGCAGCTTTAATGTTTGACCTAACAGTAATGTTTTTTGTGAATAATTTTATGCAATAGAACATTGTGACTTTTCCAATTTCGAAGGGATATATTTATGATTTAATGCTTATAACTTGTTTGCCTATATTTCAGTCAGGGAGGAAAAAACAACTAGAAATTAGTTTCTTTCATTAAAGAAAAAGATGCTGCCGGGCTTACGCCTATAATCCCAGCACTTTGGGAGGCCGAGGCAGGTGGATCACGAGGTCAAGAGATCGAGACAATCCTGATCAACAAGGTGAAACCCTGTCTCTACTAAAAATACAAAGATTACCTGGGCATGGTGGTGCGTGCCTGTAGTCCCAGCTACTCGGGAGGCTGAGGCAAGAGAATTGCTTGAACCTGGGAGGCGGAGGTTGCAGTGAGCCGAGATCATGCCATTGCACTCCAGTCTGGGTAACAACAGCGAGACTCCGTCTCAAAAAAATAAAATAAAAAAATATGCTTTAAACTATTTTAAGTGGTACTTTGATGATCCTTGCAATCCTTTAACTGGATCCTTTAACTGGTTCTTGTAAACCAGTTAAAACAGTTGTATTTTATCCATGTTTATGGATAGGAAAATAACAGGGTAAATCTAATGAGATATCTCATCAATTATGTGTCTAATAATTAATGATGATAATTAAATGTAGATCCTTAGGCTCTTGTTTTATAGCTCTCTCCTTGGATTATATTATACATACCTGTTTACTGACGATTGCTCATGTGGACATTTGTGGAGACATTCTTGGTACTCTCAAAAAATGCATTTGATTAATAGAATGCACATGAGTTGTTACGATCTTTTAAATGTTGTGGTAATTTTAAATAATTTGATATTTGAAGTATTTTAGTGAACCTGCAACAAATGTTACCTTGAAATTTCAGTATTCATTTCTAAAAAACTAGTGAGAAATGCAGAAAGGCAGAGTTATGTGAAAGAATTCACTAGTCTTTTCATTTTCATGACCCTTTAAAAAGTTCTAGAAAGGCTCTGTTTGATTCTGACTGTGCGCTTTCATCCTGAATTCTCACCTCTGAATAATGTGCAAACTCCAGAGCGCTAGATATTCAAGTGCATTTCCAGGACCTTGTAGAATAAAAGTGACAAAGAGGGCTTTGTGAAGGTTTTCCTACCATCTAGTATAAAATGACATTGGGACTTCCTCAAATAGATTCCCCTGCTGAGACACACCTTTGGGAAGCAAGTCATAGCACATTAGAGATGGGCCAGGCCTATACATAATATAGATGCTGTGGCTTTGTTATGAATATGGCAGACTTCAGGGTCAGTGCTCCTGTCAGGAGGGAATGAACACATTTTTCAAAGGAGCTCTATGACATGCCAGGGAACCTAAGACTGTGTGGGTGTTTCTTTCCTTTTGACTCTAAACTCTGACTAATAGAAAGTATACTTAAAACAAGCAAACCAACCAACCAATGAACAAAACACACTTTAACACTGAGAAACTATTAAACACTATTAACACTATTCAATTGGAAGTGAATATGTTACAAGTGCCTAATTTAAAAAATATGCTAAAGAAGCTGTTTAGGTAGCCATTCATTTGGGTAGGTTCTTCCCACTTTTAAAGTATGACACAATACATAGTAGTTTGAAGCAGGATTGTACAGTGGTTAAGGCCAGGAGTTAAAACCAAGACCAAGGTTATAAACCTCTCTCCAATACTTGAAAATTCTGTGACCTTGGGCCTCTGTTTCTTCACCTTTAACACAGGGATATAATACAGTGCTATAGAATTATAGTCAATTTCAAATAAGATAAAGCATGACAGGTTTTAAGTAGAAACTGCTTCTCAGTAAAGTTTAATAATTACTGGTTATTACAGAATCATTAATATAGATGTACTTGATTTTTTTATGGTAAGAGTTTTTTATTTTTTATTTTTGTTTTTTTATTGCATTTTAGGTTTTGGGGTACATGTACAGAACATGCAAGATAGTAGCACAGGTACACACATGGTAGTGTGTTTTGCTGCCTTCCTCCCTTTCACCCACATTTGGCATTTCTCCCCAGACTATCCTTCCCCTGCTCCCCCCCCACTGTCCCTCCCCTGTTCCCCCCAATAGACCCCAGTGTGTAGTACTCCCTTCCCTGTGCCCACGTGTCCTCATTTTTCATCACCTGCCTATGAGTGAGAATATGTGGTATTTCATTTTCTGTTCTTGTGTCAGTTTGCTGAGAATGATGTTCTCCACATTCATCCATGTCCCTACAAAGCACACGAACTCATCATTTTTGATTGCTGAATAATATTCCATGGTGTATATGTGCCACATTTTCCCAGTCCAGTCTATCATCGATGGGCATTTGGGTTGGTTCCAGGTCTTTGCTATTGTAAACAGTGCTGCAATGAACATTCGTGTGCATGTGTCCTTATAGTAGAACAATTTATAGTCCTTTGGATATATACCCAGTAATGGGATTGCTGGGTCAAATAGAATTTCTATTTCTAAGGCCTCTTTCACCACTCCTATTCAATATAGTACTGGAAGTTCTAGCCAGAGCAATCAGGCAAGAAAAAGAAATAAAGGGTATTCAAATAGGAAAGGTGGAAGCCAAATTGTCTCTATTTTTAGACGGCATGATTGTATACCTAGAAGACCCCATTGCCTCAGCCCAAAAACTCCTGAAACTGATAAGCAACTTCAGCAAAGTCTCAGGATATAAAATCAATGTGCAAAAATCGCAAGCATTCCTATACACCAATAACAGACTTAAAGAGAGCCAAATCAAGAACGAACCGCCATTCACAATTGCTACAAAAAGAATAAAATACCTAGGAATACAACTAACAAGGAACATAAGATGTACTTGATTTTTTAAAAAACACTTCTAATAAGGTAAGTGGCCTTCCAAGTATCATGGTCTAAGGAAGAGCATATTGACTCTGAGCCAAGTGCACCTGGATAAGAAAGCCAGATCCACTAATTTCTAGCAGTATGATCTTAGCAGGTTACCTAGCCCCTCATAACCTCAGTTCTTACCATGTAAATAATAATACCTACTTCAGGCTGGATATGGTGGCTCACACCAGTAATCCTAGCACTTTGGGAGGCTGAGGCAGGTGGATCAGGAGGTTAGGAGATCGTGGCCATCCTGGCCAACATGGTGAAACGCTGTCTCTACTAAAAATATAAAAATTAGCTGGGTGTGGTGCCACATGCCTGAAATCCCAGCTACTCAGGAAGCTGAGACAGGAGAATTGCTTGAACCAGGGAGTCGGAGGTTGCAGTGAGCTGAGATCGCACCACTGTACTCCAGCCTGACGACACAGCCAGATTCCATCTCAAAAACAAAAAACAAAATGAAAGTCCCGTTCTGAGTTGTGGTGAACATGAAAGAAGGTCATACATACCACATGCCTACAGCAGTATGTGGCTAGTCCCTTTTGCCTTCACTGAAATCTGTGATTATAAACTTTGTTCATCATTTCAAGTTGGGCAGAATTGAAAAATCAAACATTTTCCTTCTAAGACTTTGTCATAGAATTTGAGCTCTTAATTGCATTAGTTCCAACATTATGAACAAAGACAGAGTTGAGAAAAATCAAAATCTATAGGTGACATCTTGGTATGGAAAGACCAAATTTGACAACTGGTCAGATTACCAGAAAGCAGATGATTTACAAAATAAAAAAGAGATAGAAAAAAATTAAGAAACATAATTACAGATTTAAATACATAAAAATTTTAAAATTAGATTCTCAAATTATGTTTAAAACTTTAAAAAGGAACTAGAAATAAACTATTATAACAAACATGAAAGATCAAGTGGTATCATCTTTTATACAGTATGTACTCCATGAGTTGATAATCAATATACTAAGGTCCTGGCAAGTAAATGGGCCAAAGCAAGGAAACAGAGTATATAGAAGAGGGAATACAATTATGGACATAAAGCAAAATGTCTAGAATTTATTGATCCAAGCATAGAAATTAAAATATCATAGCATTAACTACTTAATTGTTTTAACATTTAATTAATTAATTATTGCTGGTGATAATGCCCAATGAAATGCTAGCTTTCTAACAGTATTTTCCCTAACTTTCAAATTTTCTGAATAAGGTTATACTTTTAACTGGAAACAATATTTTTAAAAATCAGATATCAGAGTAACAGCTTTGGAGTAGTAGACAAAAATTTTCATACCATCATGAGAACACATGAAACCCACAGTTGGTTACTGTGCACAATTATGTATCAAATCTATTTTGAGAATATTTCTAGAAGATTTATTTGCATGGCTATTCAACCAGGGTCTAGGAGAGAATCTAGGTAGCATTAGGCAATAAATACATGCAGTATTATATTAAAAGCAGATTGTAAATATATGTTCTATGTGAATATAAGATATTATTGGTGATATGCATTAGTCTGTTCTCAGGTTGCTAATAAAGGCATATCTGAGACCAGGTATTTTATAAAGGAAACAGATTTAATGGATTCACAGTTCCAGGTGGCAGGGGAGACCTCATAATGATAGGGGAAGGTGAAAGGTACACCTTACATGGTGGCAGACAAGGGAAAACGAGAGCCAAGGAAAAGAGGAAACTCCTCATAAAATCATCAGATCTCGTGAGACTTATTTACTACCATGAGAACAGTATGGGGGAAATCACTTCCACAATTCAATTGTCTCCCATGAGCCCCCTCCCACAACATGTAGGAATTATGGGAGCTACAATTCAAGATGAGATTTGAGTAGGGACACAGCCAAACTACATCAGGATATAACTTTAGAAATGGGAAGAAGGGTCAGTCTGTGAGAGAAAGGAGAGATGGTTGACAGAGTAGTTATATTTGTTGACATTTTCCTAGCATTTTATTTAGTTTTTGGAAAGCATTTATTTCCCTTCTTTAAAATAAATATATAAATATATCTTATTTAGTTCCTTCAAGAATTCTGTAAAACACATACATATCATTTCACTTTTACAGATGAGAATACTGAAACTGACTGAGGTTAAATGGTTTCCCTAAATTCAGAAAGACTTGAGCTAAGCTTGAACCTGAGTCTCAGGACTAAAAATTCTATACTTTGTATGATGCTGGACTGTAGGAAAAATATTAATATGTGAGTTTCAATTATATAGTATAGAGTGTTATTATAGGCTAAAATGGAAATTTTGAATAAAGGGTTAGGATAATTTGGATGGGGTAGAAAGATTATATTTACGAATGTTTTCTTCAGCTTTTAACTCCTTTGAGAATATTACAATAAAAGGTCCTACCGATTGCTAAAGAAGTCAATGAGAAGATTGTCTGGAAATTCTCACCTGAAAGTCTTTACAATAGAAATGAGCATTTGTAACTGAGATTATGTTCATAGTTATGAGTTATGTCCAAGGATCTCCTTTTCAGAATTAGGTGGAGTTCCCAGAAGAGACTTAATTTCTATAATTAGGAGTTTGTGTCACTCAGACATTACTCAGTTGGTCTCAAAAGCAATTCAATTTTAGGATATGCTCTGGGTCAAGCATATCACCCTTTATTCTAGAATTGTGCTAGAATATGCCACTGTGCTGTCCAAATAATTACATTTAAATTAATTTAAAGTAAATAAATTTAAAATTCAGTTCTGTAATCAACCTAGGCACATTTTAAACACTCAGAAGCCAGACATAGCTAGTAACTACTATACTGAACAGTATAAATGTATAGAACATTTTCAGTATCACAGAATGTACTCTCCTGAGCCACAACATTCCTAGATGATGGCTACTTTTATTATTTTACTATGCTTTAAGTTCTGGGGTACATGTGCAGATTGTGCAAGATTGTTACATAGGTATATACATGCCATGGTGGTTTGCTCTATCCATCCCCTTGTAACCTACATTAGGGATTTCTCCTAATGCTATCCCTTCCCAATTCCCCCACCCACTGCTATCCCTCCCCTAGTCCCCCACGGGCCTAACAGACCCCAGTGTGTGATGTTTCCCTCCCTGCGTCCATGTGTTCTCACCCACTTATCAGCGAGAACATGTGTTATTTGGTTATCTGTTCTTGTATCAATTTGCTGAGAATGATGGTTTCCAGCTTCATCCATGTCCCTGCAAAGGACGTAAACTCATCCTTTTTCATGGCTCCACAGTATATCATGGTGTATATGTGCCACATTTTTTTAATCCAGCCTATCATTGATGGGCATTTGGGTTGGTTCCAATCTTTGATATTGTAAACAGTAAATGGCTACTTCTAAGGAAGAAATCTTCAGCCTGAGAAATATGGAAAATTGTTTAACCATTTGGTGAGCTTGAATCCTTTGTGAGGTTATTGATCTCAGGGACAATCTGTCTTGTGCTTTAGGTGTTTCAGAATTATTATGCACTTTCCAGCTACTAAGGGGTCAAGAAAGAATAGCAGTGGCAAGAATGAATCACTCATTAATCAATAGTAGCTTCAGGAGTGAAGCATGTATTCATCTAAGGTCTTTTGGAAAGCCTTATTTCAGGAGATATACAAAAGCTGCTCTGAAGAATTTCTGCTCTTGTTGTTTTAATTCCCCACCTAGTGTATCCTAAGGCATTTCTAATTAGAGATAAAGTTGTAAAGCATCTGGAATTTGTTTTTTTTTAGCAACAGCCCAACATTCTGAGTTTCTTTGTATTTTTGCCCCTGTGTTTTTTCTTTTTTATTAGAGAATTCCTAAGTCTCATTTTGCCCCACATTTTTAACCACACAGTGTTTGGAGTCCTAAGATATCCTCCAGTGGTCATGTATACTATTAACAATTCCCAGTTAACTCTCCCAAAAGCTCAAAATGTATCTTTCCTTCTCTCTCCATCTAGAATTCAAACTATACCTTTCTAGAATTCTATTCACTCCAGCAAGTTGCACTAATTCTTATCCTTGCAATTAATCATTAATGGTAATGGCATAATGAGATGCTCTAGAAATAAGAGAAAATAGATTTTCTGGTTGGAGGGGTGGTAGTACTGCAAGATCATATCTTTTAAAGGGAACAAAAGAATAGAATAACACCTAGGTCTGGTTGTTTTCCCACCATTTCTTAATTATGTATCCACAGGCATTATTAAACTATCTTGAGCTGGAATCTTCATAGGATAAATGAAGATAACATTTACATCACAGGATTTTTTGTGAAGATTAAATGGGATAATGGATTTAGATGTAAATACATTTTAACAATTTTTCCCCATGCTGTCAAGCTAACATCTTCACCGGTTTTATTTTATTCCTTTGTGAAAGCATTGATGTCAGCTCAGGGCTGTTTTCTGCAGAAAAATTCTGATGTCCTTTAACACTGTCAGAATGTTATTTGTTAGTGGAAGATAAAAGGATGACAGAACGGTAACATAACGGTTTGCTGGAAGTCTTCATCAGGCCAGTCAACAAGCAAGACTCCTTCTATTTGTTAACTATGTAGTATTACTTTTCATTAAATTTTGCAAATTCCCACTATGTGATTATGCAATTTGCAAATAGTCTTTTGTGTTTTAAAAGCAGAAAATTTTAGATCTGAGTTTAAAGACACTATCTAGTAAGGAATTTGTAAAGATCATAGAGATGGTATCCATAAAATTATTCTTAGAAACAAATTGTATCAAGTAATGGGTCATAAGACTCACAAGCAGAGAGAAAATAGTGGCTCTTTAGAGCTGTATTCATATTTCTAAGCCACTAAGGTGCCACTTACTGAAATATTCTGTCTATAAATAGACACAAGTGACAGAATAACATATCCTCTCAAAATGCAAAATGTTCGTCTCAAGGGTTCAATTAGTCACAGTAAAAATAGTCAGAACAGCTATCTTCCCAAGCTTGAATAGCTCATAACTTTTTTTCCAAAATATCTTCATAAACTATTATCTCATTTCATGCAACCAAAATCCCGGGAAGGACTCCTGTCCTTTTCTGATTTTATCAGTAATTAGGGATGAACTTGATTCACCGTATATATCAATGTTGTAGCCATGATTTGCGATCACAAATTCAAGATCTTAGATCTTCAAGATCTCATCATAGGTAAGTTTTATTCAAGTCAAAAAATTGTGCAACAAAAGGCATGCTAGGCAGGGGCATGCCTGTCATTTATTGACTGACTGGATGTTTAAGTTTCAAACATTAGTAATGAATACTCAAATATATTCTTGAAAAAATAAAAGCTCTAGCATTTTATCGTATTATAACAGGCTTATGAGATCACATCCTAATTGTATCTCTTGCATAATGAAATTGCTTGTTTGCTATTCAGTTTGAAAATTTTTTAATGTGTCATTCATCATTTTATCTTCAGTAACCAGCAGAGTGCCTATTAAAACCACTTTCTTTAAATTAATAAATTTACGAATGAGCAAATATATGTATTTAATAAGTTTTCCCTTTCCCTAAACAAACAGCTCCACTCACTTGAGGCAGGTAACAGTTCCTTAATATTTTCTGTGGTACCGTTTACAATAGCAAAGACCTGGAGTCAATCCAAATACTCATTGATGATAGACTGGACAGGGAAAATGTGGCACATATACACCATGGAATAGTATACAGCCGTAAGAAACGATGAGTTCATGTCCTTTGTAGGGACATGGATGAATCTGGAAACCAGCATTCTCAGCAAACTGACACAAGAACAGAAAATCAAACACTGCATGTTCTTACTCATAGGCGGGTGTTGAACAATGAGAACACATGGACACAGGGAGTGGAGCATCACACACTGGGGTTTGTTGGGGGGACTAGGGGAGGGACAGCAGGGGTGGGGTAGGGAGTTGGGGAGGGATAACATGGGGAGAAATGCCAGATACAGGTGATGGGGATGGAGGCAGCAAACTGCATTGCCATGTATGTACCTATGCAACAATCCTGCATGTTCTGTACATGTACCCTAGAACCTAAAGTGCAATAAAATATATATTTAAAAATATATATTTTCTTTTTAAAAACTAATTTCACTCACTTTTCGAATCTAAATCTTAGAATATCCTCCAAGACCTGGCTGGAGCAAGAGATGATGCCCCACATGTTTAGCTCCGCAGGGCGGGGCAGGGTTTGTGGTAAAGTAAAAAGATATCTCAGGCCAGGTGTGGCTGCCCACCCCTGTAATCCCAGCACTTTGGGAGGCCAAGGTGGGTAAATTGCAAGGTCAGGAGATCGAGCCCATCCTGGGCAACACAGTGAAAACCGGTCTCTACTAAAATACAAAAAACTAGCCAGGCATGGTGGTACACACCTGTAGTCCCAGCTACTTGGGAGGCTGAGGCAGAAAAATTGCTTGAACCTGGGAGGTGGAGGTGGCAGTGAGCCAAGATGGCACCACTGCATTCCAGCCTGATGACAGAGCAAGACTCCATCTCAAAAAAACAAAAGAGATGCCAGACGTAAAACCCAGATCCACTCTAGAGTTTGTATTCTGATAATGTATTTGATCTCTCTGATCCTTGTCTCTAAAATGGGTGTGACAAATTCATGCTAAATATCACACTTCCAATGTACTTGGTAAATAGATGTTCAAATATGGTACTAAGAACAGTGAGATTAAATCAGGCAAATGAAACAATGTGCTCCATAGAAAAGAAAAAAATGCTGAAAATATTTTAAAAATTAAATACCCCAAGAAATTATCTAACACATTTATGCACACACACAGAGAGACACTCTTAATTATATGCTTTTTATACATATCTATCTACAACTGTATAAAATTGTATAAGTCCCGTGGTTAGCAAATTTTTTTGTAAAGGACCAGAGAGTAAATAGTCTCTGTGAGACTTACAGTCTGTTGAACCTATTCGACTTTTTTGTCATAGAGCTGAGACAGCCATACATAACACAGAAACAAATGAGCATGTGTGTGTTGTAATTAAAGTATTTTTATGAACAATGAAATCTGAATTTTATAGAAGTTTGATGAAATATACTTAATTTGATTAAAAAATCATTTAGAAATGTAAAATGTAAAAACTATTCTACTTTACAGGCTATAAAACAAACACAGACAGACAGCAGCCTGGATTTGTTCTATGGCCATAGATTGCCATAGTTAATTTCTGGTATAAACCAAGCCATACATACTGAAATTTAGAGGTGATTTAAGGAGTTTAAGATTAATATTTACAGTTTGTCTTATGTGCTAACTTAAGAACTCAACCACCTTTTTGAGAGGTGATATTAACTTTTATTGTTAGTATCTTTGAATTATCTCAGTATTCAACCCTTATTAGATCATGTTTTCCTACCTCCATTCTCTTGGTGAGCTCATCGAGTATGCCCTGACCTTAAAATTATATAAACATTGATGTATCCAAAATTAGTATCTCCAGCCTCAAAATTTTCCCTAAACTCTAGACTCCATTTGAATGGAGATGTTGAGTAGAGTTTTTATTATACAAGTACATCTCAAAACAAACACATAAAATTAGACTCAATCTTCTTCCTAAGCCTGTCTTTTCCCCAAGTCTAACTCAATTTATGACAAATCTTCCTTCTATTTGTTCAGGCTCAAAACTTTGAGTCATCTTTAAATGTTTTGTCTCACAACACACATTCATTCCACGTGCAAACACTCGTGGCTCTATCTTTGAAATATATCTGGAATACAATCATTTCTTGACATCTGTTACCACTGTCATCTCGTGCCTGGATTATCACAATAAGCTCCCAACTGGTTTTGCTGTTACACCCTCAGATATTTACAGTTTATTTTCCATACAAGATTCAGAGTAATTTGCTACAATCTATGTTAGATCATATCATTCCTTTTTCCAGGACAGGACATAATTTTCTCACTTCGAAAAATATGCCAGAGTCCTTGCTGTGTCTTACAAAGCCCTATTGTCAGTGGCCTGGGTGCCTCTTTTCCTCTCCTCCTTCTTCCACAACTCGTCTGACCTCATATTCTACAACTTCTTCTCACTTTGCTGTAGCCACATGGGTCTTCTTGATATATTTCAAGCATGACAGTCCCACCTATGGCTGGAATACTATACCTTTTGTTTGTAACAAAGTTTTTTGCTTAAATGTTATTATCTCAATAAGGCAATCCCTGATTATGGATCTTTTTAACACTGAATTCCACACTTCCATCTCAGCAGCTTCATTTTTTCTGAATATCATTGTCATCACTTAACATATATTGCACATTTTAGCTTTTTAAAAATCACTGCCACTAGAATGTAAGCATCACAAGAACACAGATGTTTTTTAATTTTTACCTGTTTCTTTCACCGTGGCTCTCTCTGGTGACAAAGAATGGTACCTAGCACAGTAGGAATTTAAAATATATTTGTTGGATAATTGAATATCATTTGGGACTGGCATTGTGAGTGGTCTTTAATTTTTTCCTTTGTATATGCCTGTATATTTTATTAGAAAGAAGTAAAAGCTAGTGTAGAGTTTAAATCAAGATACACAAATGTTGGGTTCTAGCCCTTGATATGTTACTTTATATGTGTGTCTTCTTGGGTTAGTTCAAAAGCCTATGACTTGAGATTTTTATCTTTATGACTAAAATATGTATTATATAATATATAATTGTAATATATAATTGTAAACCTATACATGCACATACTACACACACGAAGTACAAAGATATCTATGACTGCCTAACTTACCTATTATTGGAAGGATAAAATCTGATAAATGTGTTAAGGATATCTGATAAACTATTAGTTGTTCAAATGTTAGATCATTACCAAGGGAGGATACTATATATTTGTGCACTAATCATTTTAGGCTAAGCAATAACTCAATTACATTTACATATTTATTTTGTCCCATGGACTTTGTAATGTGAATTTGATGTGGGACTAGTTCCGAATCTCAATTTAGGATGATGGTATAGCAATTTTTCTTCAGCTATGGAAGAAAAGGAAGAAGACACTTGAAAAACAAATTCCTTTTTACCATCAACAGCAATATATTACATCAGGCAACACAAGGTATAATAAAAAAGAAATGAATCAAAAAACCATTTTATTAAATTGAAGTCATCATCAAGAAAACTCAGTGTGAAGTGACATTAAGCACTAAACAATTTTCCTTCGTTGCATTTGGAGAATATATGTCTGTCTTGTCAGTGAGGAGGGCCAGGCACAGTAGCATGTGAACCTGTAGTCCCAGCTACAGGTAAGGTTGAAATGGGATGATCATTTGAGCTCAGGAGTTCTAGGCCCTCTGGGCAACATAGTGAGACCTTGTCTCCAAAAAGGTAAATAAATAAGTAAATAAATGAAGAGTGATGAAGAAAGAAGAGGAATAAGGAAATGCAAGTAGAAAATAAAGAATGAGGGAAACTTACCACTTGAACCACATTAGAAAGTTGGAGCAATAGAGATCTGCACAGGCAATGGAAGTGATATTATGCCTGGCTGTCTTAGGAAATGTCAGAGTCTATTACTTGAAAGCCATACATTCTAATTCTTTCCACGTCTTCCATTTTGAAGACAGAAATAGAATACACACTTTTTATAAAAATGAGTTTATATAATGTCACCTAATACACTTGCAAAATACCTCTGTGGTAAAAAAAACATAAAATATATATTTACAAAACATGCATTGCAACTGAGTGTATATTTCACCTGCTGATAAGCCTCTAATGGTTTGAAATAAAATCCTTCCCAGCCGCTCACTGAAAAATAAGCCATCAATTTGAAAAAAAAATCTGGTATATATAGAGAGAGCAAGCTCAGGTACCAAAACTGATTATGAAAATAAAGTTTTACTACTGAAAGCACTTCAAATCATTTGTTGGAAATCAGAATTTAAATCAACAACTGGAAAAACCTAATAATGTCATATACATTGTCACTTAAGTAGATACCCATTTCTGTGTGTGTGAACTGAACACAATATTAAAACTCTTTGTAGGCTGGGCATGGTGGCTCACACCTGTAGTCCCAGCACTTTGGGAAGCCGAGGTGTGTGGATCACAAGGTCAGGAGATTGAGACCATTCTGGTCAACATGGTGAAACCTCATCTCTACTAAAATTACAAAAAAGTTAGCTGGTGTGGTGGCACATGCCTGTAATCCCAGCTACTCAGGTGGGTGAGGCAGGAGAATGACTTGAACCCGGGAGGCGGAGGTTGCAGTGAGCTGAGATTACGCCACTGTAATGGTGTCACTCCAGCTCGGGTGACAGAGTGAGACTCCATCTCCAAAAACAAAACAAAATAAAACAAAACATTTGTAAAATTTCACCGCAAATGCTATTCCCTATTTTTATTTAATTATTTCCAGTCAAACACATCTCTATAAGAACTATATTTAAAAATGCCTGCAATTTCCTTCCAAATAATGAGTATATTTTAAACATCACATTTGGCCAACACAGTTCTTAAATTATTAACAGAGAGTGTTAAGTACTAAAGTACAACAGAGTTTTTAATTCTAACCTTGAATACACCTATTATTTTGTTGAATCACACAAAGAAAAGCTAGTTACTTATCCAAAGTTCCTCCAAATTATGAAAAACCAATGATACAACAGTATTATTCCTGTTAAAGACTAAGGGAAACGTGAAAGTCTGGAGAAAACATTCTATATAGAAGACACAAGATAATGACAGATATACCAACTGCATATTAGTCTTGGTTTGAAATATATTAATAGCAACTATGGGAAATTCATACTAGTATAATGTATTTGAAAATGAGATTCAGAGTGTCAGTTAAATAAAAGCAGGATGTGGGTCTGGTTTTGCCCATGATTGAATGCTTAACATGTAGTAGATGCTTAGTAAACATTTGCCTAATGAGTTAAACAACTTTTACAACTATAATATCTTTGGTTTAGTTACTTTTCTCCAAAGTGCATTATGTACCTGTGCTCAGTATTTAAAAACATCTTATTTAATACCAAATTGCATCAACCATGTC
Source organism: Callithrix jacchus (assembly GCF_049354715.1). Taxonomy (NCBI): domain Eukaryota; kingdom Metazoa; phylum Chordata; class Mammalia; order Primates; family Cebidae; genus Callithrix; species Callithrix jacchus. Next base: position 75,651,111 of record NC_133507.1, read on the forward strand.
TATTTTCTGTGTTTTGATACTTTGAAGTATAAGGCCCTGCAGACTCTTGTTAGATAATTCCTAGATATAATAGGCAATTCATGAGGGAGTCTGGCTTTCAAATGCAAACCAATCATGACAGAGTCCACACCTTAACTACCTTCTCTGCAAGGTTCTCAAACTCTGGGCCATTATCCACCAGCCCTAAATTTCCAGGGGGCTGGTACCAGCCAACTAGAAACTATCCTTATGTCTACTGAAATTATTCCTACTAGTTAATCCTAAACTTGGTTACCTTGCCTTGCTCATTTCTTCTCACAGAAACCATGATAGGGGCTCTTGTCCACATTTTACCCACTCTCTCTGCTTCCTGACTGACCCTTGGGCCTCCCCATGTGGCCCTGCATGGTGTGCCATGCCTCCTGTTTCCAAGAATTTGTGAGTACAATAAAACTCCTCGTTCAAGATAGTAATTTCCATGTCTGCCTGTCTGGCCATCCCTAGTTGAAACAAATCCTAGGTAGCCTTAAAATGTAATTCCTCGAGAGAGGGGACTCAAGATGGCGCTGTGAGAACAACCCAGGAGTGGAGCCCGCGTTGAATTCGCAAACGGTGAGTCAGTGCTGCATTTCCAGACTGATCTTTGTTGCCCACAGAACGGGGAAACTCCCAAGTATAAAAAGACACGGGACGCCAGGCAGTAGGTCTGCCTGGTGAAGCCGGCAGCCGGGGCGGCGGCGGCCGGCCCTACTCAGCAATCCCCACAGGGCACGCTTGTCCGGGTGCCTTGTTGAACCGGCAACCTGAGACTTGAGAGGGCTGGACTTGAGACTGAACGAGACTTGCACAGTAGCCCAGCCCAGGGGATTGCAGGGACAGATCGTTTGGGATACCCAGTGGGACGAACAAAACCGCGATTTCAAACTATCCCGGGCAGACGGTCCGGGACGCTCTGTGGGGGAGGGGCGTCCACCACTACGGAGGCAACCTGCCCCAACTGATATACACGCCCACTGCTGAGGCAGCCAGCCGTTGCCGAGGCAACCCGCCCCAAATGAGATACACGCCCAATGCTGACGCAGCCAGCGGTTGCCGAGGCAACACGCTACAACGAAGAGACTCCGCCGCAGGGCATGGCGGAGACCACAGCAGAGCCGGCAGGAACAGCGCGAATCACACAACAGCAGGGCGGAGCCTCGGCAGCCAAACAGTGGCTAGTCTGCCTTTGAGCTGGGCAGGACACCTGATCGGACATCCAAAAATAAAGCCCAAACCCCTCAACACAGAGCATTTGAGAAAAAAAAAAAGGGTTGTTTAATGAGCTGTGTTGCAGCAGAATCAAACATAGCAGCCTAACAGCCCTGAATGAACAACAGAGTGCACAGCTCAGCAATTAAACCCCTATAAAGTACAAACTGTCTCCTCAAGCAGCTCCCTGACCCCTCTATATCCAAAAGACTGTCATTAGGCAGGCATCATCCTGGGACAAAGAGAGCAGAAAAAGAAACTGGTAGCATCCCTCGCTGTGCCACGGCTACTAGAGGTGCACCCCAGACAAGCAGGGTCTGGAGCGGACCTCAACAGTCGTACAGCGAAGGGGCTAGACTGGTAGAAGGAAAACCAAGCAACAGAAATACTTCATCATCAACATTCTGGGTGTCCACTCAGAGACCCAAACGAAAAGTCAGCAACTACGCAGACGACCAGCGGACAAATCCACAAAGATGGGAAGAAACCAGCGCAAAAAGGAGGAAAACACCCAAAACCAGAACACATCGCCTCCTAGAAAGGACCAAAACTCCTCACCAGCAAGGGAACAAAGCTGGACGGAGAATGACTGTGACGAAATGACGGAATTAGACTTCAGAAGATGGATAATGAGAAACTTTTGTGAGCTAAAAGATCATGTATTAAATCAATGCAAAGAAACTAAGAACGTTGAAAAAAGATTTGAAAAAAGATTCGAGGAAATGATAACAAGAATGGATACCTTAGAGAGGAATATGAATGAATTAAAGGAGCTGAAAAACACAATACGAGAACTTCACGAAGCAAACGCAAGTTTCAATAGCCGAATTGACCAAGCAGAAGAAAGAATATCTGAAGTCGAAGACCAACTCAATGAAATAAAACGAGAAACCAAGATCAGAGAAAAAAGCGAAAAAAGGAATGAACAAAGTCTCCAAGAAATGTGGGACTATGTGAAAAGACCTAACCTACGTTTGATAGGTGTACCAGAAGGGGACGAAGAGAATGAATCCCAGCTGGAAAATACTCTTCAGGACATCATCCAGGAAAATTTCCCCCACCTAGCAAGACAAGCCAACACTCAATTGCGGGAAATACAGAGAACACCACAAAGATATTCCGCAAGAAGAGCAACCCCAAGGCACATAATCGTCAGATTCAACAGGGTTGAAATAATGGAGAGAATACTAAGGGCAGCCAGAGAGAAAGGTCGGGTCACCCACAAAGGGAAGCCCATCAGACTCACAGCAGATCTCTCGGCAGAAACACTACAAGCCAGAAGAGAGTGGGGGCCAATATTCAACATTCTTAAAGAAAAGAACTTTCAACCCAGAATTTCATATCCAGCCAAACTGAGCTTCAGAAGTGAAGGAAGAATAAAATCCTTTGCGAACAAGCAAGTACTCAGAGATTTTGTCACCACCAGGCCTGCTTTACAAGAGCTCCTAAAAGAGGCACTACACATAGAAAGGATCAATCAGTACCAGCCATTCCAAAATCACACTGAATGCTAAAGAGCTTCAACATAATGAAGAATCTACAACAACTAACAGGCAAAACAGCCACTTAGAATCAAAATGGCAGTATCAAATTCACACATAACAATATTAACCCTAAATGTAAATGGACTAAATGCACCAATCAAAAGACACAGACTGGCAAATTGGATAAAAATCCAAAACCCATCAGTGTGCTGTATCCAGGAAACCCATCTCACATGCAAGGATACACAAAGGCTCAAAATAAAGGGATGGAGGAAGATTTACCAAGCTAATGGAAAGCAAAAAAAAGCAGGAGTTGCAATTCTCATCTCTGATAAAATAGGCTTTAAAGCAACAAAGATCAAAAGAGACAAAGAAGGACACTACATAATGGTAAAAGGATCGATACAACAAGAAGAGCTAACGATCCTAAACATATATGGACCCAACACAGGAGCACCCAGATACATAAGGCAAGTTCTTAATGACTTACAAAAGGACTTAGACTCCCACACAATAATAGTGGGAGACTTTAACACTCCACTGTCAATACTAGACAGATCAACCAGACAGAAAATCAACAAGAATACCCAGGGCTTGAACTCAGACCTGGAGCAAGCAAACCTGGTGGACATTTACAGATCTCTCCACCCCAAATCCACAGAATACACATTCTTCTCAGCACCACATCACACCTACTCTAAAATTGACCACATAATTGGAAGTAAAGAACTGCTCAACAAATGCAAAACAACTGAAATCATAACAAACAGCCTCTCAGACCATAGTGCAATCAAGTTAGAACTCAGAATTCAGAAACCGACCCAGAACCGCACAGCTTCATGGAAACTGAACAACTGGCTCTTGAATGTTGACTGGGTAAACAACGAAATGAAGGCAGAAATAAAGAAGTTCTTCGAAACCAATGAGAATGAAGACACAATGTGCCAGAACCTCTGGGACACATTTAAAGCAGTCTCTAGAGGAAAGTATATAGCAATAAGTGCCCATATGAGGAGAATGGAGAGATCCAAAATTGACACCCTATCGTAAAAATTGAAAGAGCTAGAGGAGCAAGATCAAAAAAACTCAAAACCCAGCAGAAGACAAGAAATTACTAAGATCAGAGCTGAGCTGAAGGAGAATGAGACACGAAAAACCCTTCAAAAAATCAATAAATCCAAGAGCTGGTTTTTTGAAAAGATCAACAAAATAGACAGAACACTAGCCAGATTGATTAAAAATAAAAGAGAACACAACCAAATAGATGCAATAAAAAATGATAAAGGGGAAATCACCACAGATTCCACAGAAATTCAAACCATCATCAGAGAATATTACAAACAACTCTATGCACATAAACTAGTAAACCTGGAAGAAATGGATAAATTCCTGGACTCCTGTGTCCTCCCAAGCCTAAACCAGGAGAAAGCTGAAACTATGAATAGACCAATAACAAGGTCTAAAGTTGAGGCAGCAATTAAGAGCCTACCTCACAAAAAAAGCCCAGGTCCAGATGGGTTCACAGCCGAATTCTACCAGACACACAAGGAGGAGCTGGTACCATTCCTTCTAAAACTATTTCAAACAATCCAAAAAGAGGGAATCCTTCCCAAATCATTTTATGAGACCAACATCATCCTGATACCAAAACCCAGCAGAGACCCAACGAGAAAAGAAAACTTCAGGCCAATATCCATGATGAACATAGATGCAAAAATCTTCAATAAAATATTGGCAAGCCGATTGCAACAGCAAATCAAAAAACTTATTCATCATGATCAAGTAGGATTCATCCCAGGGATGCAAGGCTGGTTCAACATACGCAAGTCTATCAACGTAATTCACCACATAAACAGAACCAAAAACAAAAACCACATGATTATCTCAATTGACGCAGAGAAGGCATTTGACAAAATTCAACAGCCCTTTATGCTAAAAACCCTCAATAAACTCGGTATCGATGGAACGTATCTCAAAGTAATAAAAGCTATTTATGACAAACCAACAGCCAATATCATACTGAATGGGCAAAAACTGGAAGCATTCCCTTTGAAATCTGGTACTAGACAAGGATGCCCTCTCTCACCACTCCTATTCAATATAGTACTGGAAGTTCTAGCCAGAGCAATCAGGCAAGAAAAAGAAATAAAGGGTATTCAAATAGGAAAGGTGGAAGCCAAATTGTCTCTATTTGCAGACGACATGATAGTATACCTAGAAGACCCCATCGCCTCAGCGCAAAAACTCCTGAAACTGATAAACAACTTCAGCAAAGTCTCAGGATATAAAATCAATGTGCAAAAATCACAAGCATTCATCTACACCAATAACAGACTTAAAGAAAGCCAAATCAAGAGCGAACTGCCATTCGCAATTGCTACAAAAAGAATAAAATACCTTGGAATACAACTCACAAGGAACGTAAGGGACCTCTTCAAGGAGAACTACAAACCACTGCTCAACGAAATCAGAGAGGACACAAACAGATGGAGAAACATTCCATGTTCATGGTTAGGAAGAATTAATATCGTGAAAATGGCTATACTGCCCAAAGTAATTTACAGAATCAACGCTATCCCCATCAAGCTACCATTGACTTTCTTCACAGAACTGGAAAAAACCACCATGAACTTCATATGGAACCAAAAGAGAGCCCGCATAGCCAAGTCAATTCTAAGCAAAAAGAACACAGCGGGGGGCATCACACTACCGGATTTCAAACTATACTACAAGGCTACAGTAATCAAAACAGCATGGTACTGGTACCAAAACAGAGATATAGACCAATGGAACAAAACAGAGGCACCGGAGGCAACACAACATACATACAACTATACAATCTTTGATAAACCTGAAAAAAACAAGCAATGGGGCAAAGATTCCATGTTTAACAAATGGTGTTGGGAAAACTGGCTAGCCATGTGCAGAAAGCAGAAACTGGACCCCTTCCTGACACCTTACACTAAAATTAACTCCAGATGGATTAAAGACTTAAACATAAGACCTGGCACCATAAAAACCCTAGAAGGAAATCTAGGCAAAACTATCCAGGACATAGGAGTAGGCAAGGACTTCATGAACAAAACACCAAGAGCATTGGCAACAAAAGCCAAAATAGACAAATGGGACCTAATGAAACTCCACAGCTTCTGCACGGCAAAAGAAACAGTCACTAGAGTGGATCGGCAACCAACAGAATGGGAAAAAATTTTCGCAGTCTACCCATCTGACAAAGGGCTGATATCCAGAATTTACAAACAACTCAAGCAGATTTACAGGAAAAAAACAAACAAGCCCATTCAAAAGTGGGCAAAGGATATGAACAGATACTTTACGAAAGAAGACATATATGAGGCCAACAATCATATGAAAAAATGCTCATCGTCACTGGTCATCAGAGAGATGCAAATCAAAACCACATTGAGATACCATCTCACGCCAGTTAGAATGGCGATCATTAAAAAATCTGGAGACAACAGATGCTGGAGAGGATGTGGAGAAAAAGGAACACTTTTACACTGTTGGTGGGAGTGTAAATTAGTTCAACCATTGTGGAAGACAGTGTGGCGATTCCTCAAGGCCTTATAAATAGAAATTCCATTTGACCCAGCAATCCCATTACTGGGTATATATCCAAAAGACTATAAATCGTTCTACTATAAGGACACATGTACACGAATGTTCATTGCAGCACTGTTTACAATAGCAAAGACCTGGAATCAACCCAAATGCCTATTGATGATAGACTGGATTGGAAAAATGTGGCACATATACACCATGGAATATTATGCAGCAATCAGAAATGATGAGTTCGTGTCATTTGTAGGGACATGGATGAATCTGGAAAACATCATCCTCAGCAAACTGACACAAGAACAGAAAATGAAACACCGCATATTCTCACTCATAGGTGGGTGATGAAAAATGAGAACACATGGACACAGAAAGGGGAGTACTAAACACTGGGGTCTATTGGGGGGAAAAGGGGAGGGCCAGTGGGAGGGGGAGGTGGGGAGGGATAGCCTGGGGAGAAATTCCAAATGTGGGTGAAGGGGAGAAGAAAAGCAAAGCACACTGCCATGTGTGTACCTACGCAACTGTCTTGCATGCTCTGCTCATGTACCCCAAAACCTATAATCCAATAAAAAATTAAAAAAAAAATGTAATTCCTCGGTGAAAATGTTTCTATTCAACATGCTGGCAATAAAACATAACTCCACATATGAAAAAAAAGGATGGGGGAAAAAGAACAATGAAAGGCTTTTCACATACGAAGTTGACAAAGATTTTAAATTGGTTATTCTGTATATAATTTGGTGCAAACTCTCTATAGAACACTTTGGTAATATTTAAACCAATATAGTAACAATTAACTCAGCTTCTAATTTTAAAAACCTAGCTAAAATGCCTAATGGAATAGTGTTCTGTTAAAAATATATTATGTGAATGTTGATCATGCAGATTGGATTATTTGTGTCATACTGAACTAAATCAGAGTCTAGAGGCCAGGGGGACAAAGCACTCAGGGCACACAGTGTTGCTCTAGAAAAGAAATTCTCTGCAAGTCTGGCTGCTGAAAATGCCTGTTATAACCTGAGACGAGTTTTATGTACAACTACTGAAATAACCTGCTACAACACTAGGACCAACTTTGCTTCCTGCTGTCACCTACCAATTGAAGCTTGCCAGTTCCCCAAAGCTTTACTAATACCAATGAGCTTTTTCTCGGACCACCTACAACATTCTTCTTTTTGATAACACCCCAAACTCTCTCTTTGTTTTTCCGATATATCAAAGACCACTTGGTCTCTAAGTATGCCTCAACTGCAATTCTTTATTCCCGAACAAAATGTTAAATTTAGACTTGTGTTTACATTTTTATTTTGACTTGGACAATCAATATATACTATATATGTTATATATGGCCTATGGAAAATGTGTAATACATTGCTCAAAAATATATTTGAATATCATAATTCCACATTTATAACAAAATATATACTTAAATATTCATATAACAAAAGCTGGAATGCTAAGCACTAAAATGCTAATAATTATCACTATGTCGCATGCTTAGAGTTTTTAAAAGTATTTCATTTTAAATTTTAAAACATTTCAAAGTAGAGAAAGTAAACTATATAGCCACAATCTAGATGTAACAAAGTCAATTATTTTACCATATTAGCTTCAGTTTTCTTTGTAAAAAATAAAACATTTGAAATATAGATGAAAGCCTCACTTAATCCTTTTCCTTCCTCATAATTTACCAATGAAGCAATTATCATTCATATGTACTTTTTAGAAGGTATCCACAGTAAACATATATTACTCTGTAATCAGTAAGACCCCACATTTTAAGTTTACCTAGTGTGGTATTACAATGTCTCTTCATATTGAACTAATATTAACCTGCATCACTATATTCCATTTTATAAATTATTAACTAAGCATTTCAATTTAAACCTTGGCCTTAACTTAGAATACCTGTTATGTGGGGCCTGGCACTCTAGCAGAGACTGCCAGGCATATCAGGCATATTTTAACAGGCATACATGTGCAATTTTCATAGAGAAATAATTTCACAATTAAAAAATTATATTAATTGGAGATGGTATATTTGAAAAGTTACCTGACTATAATTTTTGCTTAGGTGTTATTCAGAAAATTAAACTAGAAAATATTCTAATATTCTGGAGAAATTAGGAGTCTCATCACAGAGGTTTACCCAGATGAGGGAACGAAAAGGACTCTGTTGTCAAGAAGCCCCACTGCAGAGAGAGGGCTAAGTTAACTAGAAGTAATTTCACTGTGGATTTCCTTACTAATGAGTGTTAGAATATTAAAACTTTAAACAACCATAACCAAATTCCAAGTTATAGTTACTACAAAGGGCTTTTACTAAGAAAATTAATTAGACCATTTTCAAACTAATTTTATAATTATAGTAAAAAAATGTGGTTTTATTATTTGCTTGGATAAAGAGCATTTTCTAGGATTTCTGATTTGAAATTAAATTCTAAAAGCATTATTTAAATATAACTATACTTTAAAAAAAATGCTTTACAAACATAGTAACTTTTCATTCCTTTCCATGCTGAATAGGAGATTCTAAACAAAATGAACCCTATTGGTGATTTGAAATTTAAATCGGCCCCCTTGGTCTCACAAATGAGCTGGAAGCCAAGATTATCTCTGATGTGAATGCAGTCATCCTCACTGTTGAGCTTGGTTTTTAATAGTCTGGATTGGGAAAGCCCTGTGGTGTTACTGATGATCACTGAGTAGGTTCGGGTAGGGCAACTTTTAAAAGACCCGTCTGTGGCTCTTGTCTTCATAAACTGCAATGATTATTTAAAATATCTCTACCATTAACCATTTGTATTACCCGGTAGAGTCTGTTCTTTTAATCCCAAACAAGGCAGGGAGCTTGTTTAATCAATTAGACTTGTACGTGTGCTAGAAGTTTTATATGCCAGTGACACTGGATTCTTTCTCTGATCCACAATTCATGTGGATTCAGTCTTTTGGTATTCTGTATTTGTCACTAATCTTAACAGATAAATGTGTTTTCATACGTTTGTCATCTTTGAATTCCTAAGGATTTTTAACAAAGTACCAAGTAAATACTTAATGTGTAAACACTAAAAATTACATAAATTTAGACTTAACAGAAATATAAGAGATAAAGTTGTCAAGTCAAGAGGAACCTTGCTTCTTTTGGTTGTATTTGTTACTTATTCCGGCAGTTTAACATCAAATGATTTATATATTAAGAACGGGCAGTCCAGGCTTGGTGGCTCACACCTGTAATACCAGCACTTTAGGAGGTCAAAGCAGGCAGATCAGGAGGTCAAGAAATAGAGGCCAACATGTTGTCCCTGGCCAACATGAGGAAACCCTCTATCTACAAAAATTCAAAATTTAGCTGGTTATAGTGGTACATGCCTGTAGTCCCAGCTACTCAAGAGGCTGAGGCAAGAGAAATGCTTGCACGCCAACCTGGCAACAGAGTGAGACTCCATCTCAAAAAAATAAAGAATGGGCAAACATTTAGTTTAAAAAATATTCATTGTTATGCTGTTTGTAAGAGATTACATGACCTAGAATCCCAGTAATTAGGGTTTGGATAAATAATTTTGATTGATCAAAATTTGATTGATAAGAGAAAATGTATGCATAATTAATGAAGCATAAATATAATTTCTAACAAAAAATGTTCAATGTATATAAGTTGATTTTTTTATCTACCTAGAAGTTAGAAAATACAAAAATTTTCAGTAGTTATCACTGATATTGGTGTTATAGTTGTATTCATAACTATATATAAATGTATACACACATGTATAAAAATACATTTTTCTAAACGTATGTTCATTTTACATAAATTAACATTTATGACTACAACTCATTTAATTATTACAACAATTAAAGTATTTTATTGATTATACAAAGTGATTATTTAGCCAGGGATTCTAGTCATGCATTAAAGAACATACATACACAATTGTTAAGGAAGTTTTATCTTTTGAAATTAGGAAATTCAATTACATTATTGGGTTTGAAATAATATTTATCATTTGCCATTTGTTGAACAAAATAATTAAGGAAAGCAAAAACAAATTGCACGTCTTCAGTTGTGCAAAACATTTTCAATGACTTCTCTTACTTTCCTCTATTTTATATTAGTTTTTAATTCACTTGAAATAGCAATGAATTTTTCATACCTGTTTAACTATAAAAGAAATGCTGAAAAATGTTTCAAAATATCAGTTGAACAATTACTAATAGCAGTTATAAATGCACAGCCCCTGCTTTTGTAAAGGCAGTTAGCAGCTTATCCCTCCTCCTAGACAAATTAAAACGACTTTCTTCCTGTTAAGAGAAAATGATAGTTGTTCTACTAAATCTGCAAGTGGCAGCCCACGCTTCACTTGAGTTTAGCCTTTTGTTTTAACAAATGAAAATAATCCAGTGTCTTTGCTTGGATACTAATCATGGAAGATATTACAGTGGCCCATGTCTACAACTGTAGTAACTTGCAAAGCTTCACAGACAGCTGAGTTCATTATGTTGAAGTTGTCAATCACACAAACAGTTGTTTATGTTGCTTTTGAACTCTCATTGTTATGTTTCCTCATGGATGATTTTTTTTCTCTTCTCTTTTATATGATGTTGAAATGTTCCATTCTGTCTCCTTTAGAGACATTCTAGAAGATCCCCATAAGATTTCCTTTGCCGAATAGAGAAATACGATATTTTGTTCATTCAACTAATGTTAGAGATATGATTCCTAGGGCTAATCTGAAAAAACGTTTGAAATAATATTTTACTATTACATTGAGAATTCCTTTCTACTTAACTTATGAATAACTATAGGATGCAGCAGTATTCTACACCCTATAAGTTCATTATAAATTCACATAGCATCCACCAAGATAACTCATTTATGACTATCAAATCAATAAACAACCTTTAAACTGAATTGGAACTTAAAGTATTATCAATACTAGAGAAATTTAAAGCTGTAAATATGACAGGGAGCAATGTTGAAAAACTGTTGTGGGTTTTTAGTACCGATCTAACCTCCACTACATCAAAACATTTTTGTGGGGTCCCCATTTTGGACAAAGGCAGTAACCACTCACTTATTTGCTTGTGTCAGAAAACTTGCCATCATTCTTCTTCTCTCTTAATTGCAAACTTTCTAACCATCAGTACAGTCTGTCGTTTCTACCTCCAAAATATTCCTGGACTTTGTATCCATTCTCACTACAAACACAGGTTTGGGCAATCAACATTTTACACTTGGTTTATTACAATACACTTTGCATCCAATTCCTTTTCCATAAAACAGCCAGAGTGATTCACTTTCCACCGACTTCCTTAACTTGCAGCCAGTTGCACTTTGAGATAAATTTCAGGCTGCTGCTTAATTCTTCCAACGATATTAAATGTCTCATTTTTTGTCCTAGATAGCATCATACTCTTAATTCTCTGCAAGAAGAAACTGTGATCCTTCTGGCAGAAATACTACGTTTTTCCACTGGTCTTCTTTTACCCTAGCTAACTTCTATTCAGCATAAAAGTCACTTTACTCAGAAAAAGTGTGAGCTCCTACAACTATTTTCAGAAGACTTCCTGCATGTTCTCTTGTACATTTTCATTCTATACCCTACTTTTCAGCTACATCCTGCTTATTTACTTGTCTTTATTTACTTCTATGTGGTAACATTAAAGAAGATTGGGGGTATAATCTTTTGATCAACAACTGTTAAAGAAAAAATAGAGTCACGATTTGACAGCAAAAGGCATTAATGTACATTTTATCATAACTCAAATTTACTGACAAATGAGCAGAACTATCTAATTTTCTTCCAGATCAGAAGTTTCAACTTCTTATCCTTATCCGAGTATCTAAATAATGTCATTATTACAAAAGCATTGCAATTCTTTTATATTGTTCCAAATGTGTTTTCTTTCCTTTTCAGGGATGGGGAATTTTCTTCTTTCTGGAAAAATAAAATCCATTTTTCTCTAACAAGCAAGTTTTCTGTTTTATAGGTGAGTTCTTATGCTGCCAAAACACCAAGGGCATTAAACACAATAGACTACTGGGACCCTTCTCTGTAATGGCCCTTTGTTGGAGTAGCTATCTCTTTCCTATGTCCCTTTATAAATATATCCACATGAATAGAGTGCAACACTTTAATAAGTGAAAAATCCTCATTTATTCAGCACCAAGTTGAAGCAGCTAACCAGTCTTCCATCATTTCCAAGCTTTCTGAATATTCAAGTCATGTACTTTCTTTTTCCAAACTTCTCTTTTCTCTGCTACATATTCAAGCCCTCTTTTTCCCCTTTTTCAGAGCAGACTTATTTCTAAAGGGTGAGGGCAGGAGGGAAGTTAAAAACATCATGGTTTCTAAAAAGTCAGTGTTTCCTTAGTCTCTGCTGAGTCACAGGTGCAGAGCTAGGGAGGTCCTGGCAATACAGAAAGGAAAAGACAGGGCTCCTATTTTGCCTTATTTTAGGGAAAGCCAGGCTCCTAAAAAAGATCATTCTAAAGCCATGTGACATTTTAAAATCAAGGTAACTCCACAGAAGCATTGATAATGGAGTCATTAATTCTGCTTGGAAAAAATTAGAAAAAGGAGTTATGTGTAGGGAAGCTTCCAAGAGCCGTACACCTTGGAAACTTTTTGTATTGTGACTACAAAACATTCGGGTAACTGAAAGTAATGAAAATATGTACATAAGACAGATTTCTTATTCTTCATTTGATTTTATCACATAAGAAAACTGACGGCTTTTCAGCATTTGCCTGTAGAATCGAGTTAAATATAATTTCATAACTTTACTCAATTTCAACCAATAACATTGCTTGAAGTGTTATTGAAATGTTATAGAAAGAGAAAGTGGCCACAGCTACTGACAAATTTTCAAACAGGGCAACCAGCTGAGATAGGCAGAAGACAGATTCATATTCTGGAGACAATGCTCTTGCTGAGTGAAAAACTAGAAGAGGTAGGTGTCCTGTAAAGAGGCTCCTCAACTGGTAAGTTTGAGCATCCAGTGGGTAGACAAATGAATCCTATAAAGAGTATTATTTTTTAAAAATACCACATTTTAAAACAATGCAGGAGGGCTTTATAGAACAAATATCATGTCTTTTTAACATCTTACTTGGTTAGACACTCATTATTTTATGTGGGATAGCAAAGGCAGAATCTGTTCCCATTTTACGGATATGTTGCTGAGGAGACTCACTGAGATTCAAGAATTTATTAGAACTAGGGAACTCTTGTAACAACCAAGCTTTGAACATTCTGGCCTCAAGGTCAGCATTTATGTTTGTTATTTTTAGGCTCAGCGGAGGTAGAAAACACTATCTCTTATAAAAGATATGTACTCAATGGCAACCTCAATTCTTTTCTCCTTCACTTTACCCTTTTCATATTTTTGATATCAAAGAAAAGGAAATAGGGTATATACAAATACAGAGGCTAAGTGTGTCTGGATTGCTATCAAAGTGTGAGAAGCATGGTGTTTTGAATGCAGACTCCAAGAGGTAATAGCTTCAAGTATTTTCCATAAAGTATTCAACCCAGTACAACAGCATTCAAGCCTGAAATAGATCACATGGAGACAACACATTGCTATTCAAATTATTCAAACCAGTCAAATGAATTTATTCCTTAACGAAGATTGCCTTGGGCATTTGCCTCCAGAGCTCTTGTGTCTTTCACAAATAACAAATTTACAGTTTTCTATTTCTGCAGCAAGAAGCACTATTAGCTTATTCCAAGAGCTAGATGTTTGGTATTTGGAGAAAAAAAAAATTAAGAGCCATTTCAAATTAGTACTCACTACTCTGAGACAGATGTCCACATGTAATATATTCTGGTTGTTAACTCACATATCAAAACTACATAAATAGCCTATTAACATTACCTTGTCAAAATTAGATATCTTCACCTTCCTATGAACAGGGTGTTCATACATGATATCATTTCATGATAGGCACAGTGCCTCACACTTGTCATCCTAGCACTTTGGAATGCCGAGGTGGAACTCCTGGCTCAGAGTTTGAGCCCAGGCTGGGCAACATGGTTAGACCCAGTCTCTACATTTTTTTTAAACCTATACTTGCATATTTATTGCAGCAGCAATCACAACAGCAAAGACATAGAATCAACCTAGGTAACTGTCCAATGGTCAAAGAAAATGTATATACATAAAATCATGGCAATATTATTCAGCCATAAAAAGAATAAAATCATGCTACTTGCAGCAATTTGGATAGAACTGGATGTCATTATTTTAAGTGAAATAAGTCAAACACAGAAAGACAATTTTCTCATTTCTTATCTATTTTCTATTATTTACCTCCACAAAAATCAATCTTTTTTTTTTTTTAAATTATGTGGGCATTGTGGCATGTACCTGTGATCCCAGCTACTGGAGAGGATGGGGTGAGAGGAGGCTTGAGCCCAGGAGTTGGAGGCTACAGTGAGCTATGATGATTCCATTGCACTCCAAGCCAGGAAACTTGTAACTTGCAATGAAAAGTGCTTTTAATAGACATATAGGGGAATTTTTAAACAGTAAAAAAGTATATGTAGTTATTGAATATATTTCAGTGGAGATTTCAGATGATAATCTTTTCAACTTGCTGTCACATATTTCCCCCTTCTCTAAAGCTTTTATTATTTTTATCTCATGTACAGCTACTGCCTTGATTAAATTTTTATTTTACATAGCATTTTAATAAGAAAATGGCATAATATTATAAAGGGGATGTTAAAGGGAATATTTAAAATGAGCTCTAAGCTTTTTTTGAAATCCTCATAATGTTATAAGCATATGAAACAGTGTCCAGGCATATTAATTACTCCATGTCTACTCCCATATTAGCTGTTGTTCTTATCACTCTTCCAGCTGAGTCTAAGGAAATCAAAATTTTCAGAGAAAAATAATTTGTACTATAATTCCTTTGAATTTACATGGTATCAAAGAGAAATTTAAAACAGTCATTAGAAACTTATTAATGTGGGGAAGGGTTATGTTGTTTAAATTTAGAACATGATTCATTTTGTTATTTGAACCTGTACAATTTCAGATTCACTATACTGGACAGCACAACAACCCAATGTATACTTGGGTTTAGAATAAATGGAATTTTTGATCTATGGCATAGTGTGGTCTGAGTGAAAAGTTAGTGTCCTATTAAGATCTGTTTCAGAGATTTCTGGAAGCAAGAGCTGAATGGCCACATCATTGGTCCCCAGATAATCAAAGGGAGCATTGGAGGAGTATTATTAAGCTGGGAGCCAAAGAAGCTTCACTCTTAGTAACTACAGCCTAGTCGTTAAAGAGAAAAATCAGCTGTACATAAATTAGAGAGCAAGGTGATTACTATCTGTCTTCTTTACCATAGTCACCTTTGGCAAACAGGTGAAGAACATTAGAATACTTTCATATTCATTTCACTGCCTTTGTGGTCCTCTCCTTCCCAAGCTGTGGAAGAAATCATTGCAATTTGACTGGTCTCTGCTGCCAAACATTCACTGAGGGTGTTTTACTAGTGAATGGGTTTCCTGGACTCCACTATAAGGAATAGAGGCTTTAGTCTGTCCAGCACTTTCTGCTCCCTTGTGGTTAGAGAACATGTGCTGGTCATTCTCTCTGCATTTAAACTGCATTTTAAAAATTTACTAGCCTGGGTTCCTAGATGAGATTGAGTCTCCTTGCTTTGAGGATGGATGCATATCATCTGCCTGGCTATCCTAAGGTGATCTTTAGTTCCCATTTGGCTATTACTTTCTTGTGTGCATACTACTTCTAATGGGAACTGGCTGATGTCTTAGTCTATTTAGCGTTTCTATAAAGAAATACCTGAGGCAGGGTAATTTATAAGGAAAAGGGGTTTATTTGGCTCATAGTTCTGTGGGCTATACAAAAGCATGACACCAAAATCTATTTCTGGTATGGGCCTCAGGCTGTTTTCAACGATGGCAGAAGGTGAAGGGGAGCCATTCTGCACAGAGATTACATGAGAGAGAAAACAAGAGGCAGAGGTGTGGGGCCAGGCTCTTTTTAACCACCTGCTCTCTCAGGAACTAACAGAGTGAGGACTCAGTCACACTGCTCCCTAGGAAGGATTCATCTTTCCAGGAGGGATACACTCCCATGACCCAAACACTTCCCATTAGGCCCCACCTCCAACACTGGGATCAAATTTCAAGATGAGGTTTGAGGGGCAAACATCCCATCTACAGCAGCTGGGCTATGAAGTGAGTGGCAGTATAAGAAATTCACTATGTCTACTGTTTTCAAAATGTGAAAAACTAGAAGTCCAGAGAAACCAAACAGGCAAAAGCGAAGCACATTAAAAAACCCCGAACACTCATAACCCTTGAAAAAGCTGATAAGTTTGACTGTATTTTAAAAAGAACTTTAATCAACAACATAAGAATAAAATTGCAGGCCATGTGTGGTGGTTCATGCCTGTAATCCCACCATTTTGGGAGGCTGAGGTGAGTGCATCACATGAGGTCAGGAATTCGATACCAGCCTGACCAATATGGTGAAACCCCATCTCTACTAAAAATACAAAAATTAGCCTGGCATGGTGGCCGGTGCTTGTAGTCCCAACTACTCGGGAGGGTGAGGCAGAAGAATAGTTTGAATCCCAGATGTGGACTATTGTTTCATTGAGCAAAGATGGCGCTATTGTACTCCAGCCTGGGCAACAGAGTGAGACTTGTCTCAACAACAAAAAAGAAAAAAAGAAGGAAAAAAAAAAGAATAAAATTGCAAACTACGAACTGGGTAGAAACACTTTCAACACCTATAGCCAACAAAGTAGTAGTAAAAAGAATATATAAAGAATAACTACAGGCAATAAGGAAAAGATGAAGTACAAATAAAACATGAACAAAATAATGAGCAATCTTTTAAAAGAGGGAGAAATATTGATGATTGAAAAATAATCGAAGCTTAACCTCACGAACAAGATGGCTGCACACACAGAAGCACATCAATTGCATTTACAGACAGAACTGATAAACATTCTTAAAAAGACCATTTTCACATTACACTTGTAAAGCCTGACAATACCACTATTGGACAAAATGTTGAAGCAAGGATGACTCTGTGGGTAAAGCTGGTACAACAACTTTAGAAAAACACTAGGTTTTATCTTGTAACATGTTCAGAAAACATGTTCAGCAATTTCACTTGTAGGTTTATGCCATGGAATGACTTATTGAAACACAGATTTTGATTCAGTATATGTAGGGTGGGGCATTATTTAACAAGATCCAGGTGATGCTTTTCTTGCTAGTCCCTGGACCACATTCAGTACCAAGCCCTAGAGATTCTCTGGCACCTATGCACAAGAAAACATGAAAAATAATAGTCACATCAGTATTATTTACAATAACATATAGTTTGAGACAATGTAAATATCCCTAATTGGTAGCAGGGAAAAATAATTTATGATATTATAATACCATAGAACATTCTATACCAGTGAAAATGAATCAATGTGGGTGAGTATTAAAAATATAATATTGAGCAAAAATTAAATCCCAGAGCAATATATAAATCCAGTTATATCAAAAGCAAGCAAATAAACATATGTGATAAATTCAGTAAGAAGGGAAACCAGAAGAATGTTTATTACAATATTCAAGACAACACTTGACCCTAGTAGCAGGATGATCAACATGATACAATTAAGATGCAGACAAGGTCCTTTTAAGATAGGATTAGTACCTAGTTTTTAAACAGCATGCTGGGTACAAAGATATTTTCATATAATTCTTTAAAATGCATTTTATCATATGAATGCTGTTTTTATAAAAAACAGAAGTACTCTACACTATGCTCCTCTTAAAAATATAAATACAGGTGTATAAAATAGGAAAGTGAGGTTAACAAAATAAAAAGTAAAAATCAAAATGCATGAAATTATACCTTGTATGACAATTGACAAAATTTGAAGGAAAAACTAAGATCATTTAGAAAGGAAAATTCTCAAATTTATAGCTCTCTGGTGTTGTAATTTGATCCAATGATTGTCTTTAAATGTACAGGAGTGCACTGTTAGCAGTATATCCCTTAAACTGTTTTCTATAAAGACTTTTGGTAGAAAATGCAAATCACATATCAATAGTATTCCTGTGTAAGAGATTAAATTGCCGTAATGTGACATTGCTGATCAAGGTCACTTATGTCAGTTCTGAAAACCAACTAAGCAGGACAGGCTTCAGAATATATTATTAAAATTAAAGCGTGCTCCATCCAAATAAAAGTGCACTTCATAGCTACCTAGAGTTGGGTCCAATGACGACCAATAAGAGGTTTCTTCAGGGAAGTGAATTAGTTCCCCCTGGCTCCAAACCTGTGTTTAACTGCAAAGCCCCAACTGGCATCATAGCAGACAATTTTAACTTAAAAAACAACAAAAACAACAACAACAACAAAAAAACCAGTTAACCTCCAAGGTTAACCAGATGGATCTTGTATTAGTCCGTTTCTGTAATATTCTAAAGTACCCAAGACTTGTAATTTGTACCAAAAAAAAGAGGCTTAATAGATTCACAGTTCAGCATTCTGGGGAAGCCCCAGGAAATTCACAGTCACGGTGGAAGGCAGAGGAGAAATAAGGCTCTTTCATCACAAGGCGACAGAAACATGAAAGGAGAAAAAGCTCCTTATTCTCACGAGAACTCACTCACTGTTACAGCATAGTGATGAGAAAAGCATGGGGAAATCTGCCCCAGTAATTCAATTACCTCCACCTGGTCTCTTCCTTGATGTGTGGGGATTGAGACATCTGGGTGTGGAGACAAAGTCTAACCATATCAGATCTTCAGAAATAAGTCAGAAGAAATAGTATCAAATTTATATCCATAGGAACTTCTGATGGACAAGCCAAAATGACAGTTGCAAAATGTGCCCTCAACACCTGAAAAATTTAACTTACTGCAGAGGCTGTTGATACTAATTTTTATGTTAGACAATAATTCTCAAAAATGATTTTTGTTTTGTCCTTCCTTCTTACTAGCTTCAGATAGCAAACTGTTTTGATTCTTAAGGTTCTTATTTAGGATAAAAGGTCTAGGACTCTAAAATCAAGAAAGTAACTTAGAAAATTTGAGTTTGAGTTTACTCTCTAAAAGATGTTCTTTTTTTTTTTTTATTCTGGGATATTGCTTTACCCTCACAGGCATTAAATATTTTCATTTAAATTGGCAGTTGTAAAGGATTATTTCTAATTCCAACTTCAATATCTATATTCTTATGAAATAACTAGCTTCTCCAATCCTTTTGAAATACAAGACCATTGTCTCCCATTTGATCATGCTGGTATGAGTGGGATGTTCAGCAGCACTCACTAAAGAAATGCATATTCCTGTGACTCTGGCCTTTTAAGTTGGGACAAGGCACTAGGGGCAAGAGCCAAAAGTA
This sequence comes from Callithrix jacchus, assembly GCF_049354715.1. Lineage (NCBI taxonomy): Eukaryota > Metazoa > Chordata > Mammalia > Primates > Cebidae > Callithrix > Callithrix jacchus. Next base: position 75,670,799 of record NC_133507.1, read on the forward strand.
GAAAAGACAAGAGGCTTGCTCACAGAGACTAAAAGGACAATTATATGAGGATATCACTGCACATTAGTGGCAGCTTTAGTTTGAAGGATTCTGACTCAGAGTGGGAAAAAGCTTTGAAATGTGTAACAGCATTTTGTGAATATTTAACTTTTAGTCCTTTGTATTTTTAGCCCTGACTCTTTGTCTTTAAAACTGGTAGTAGTCAAGTTCTGTTATTTGTCTTGGTTCTGGTTTTCTATTACTATATAACAAATTACCCCAAAACGTATTGGCTTAAAACATTTTATTTGATGGCAGGATTCTGTGGGTCAGGAGCTTAGGCTGGACTCTACAGGATGATTTCTCTTATCCTGAAAGCATTAACTAAAGTCCCTTAGTGATATTCAGCTGACAAATGGGATGTTCTGCAGGATCCAAGATGGCTTTATTTACATGTCTGGCATTTTGATGTGACAGCTTGAAGACTTGGCTGACCTAGAATGGTCAACTGAAATGTTCACTCTCCAGAGTAGTGATCTCGGGGTACTAAAATAACTTGCAAGGAACCTGGCTCCCCCTAGAGCAAATGTTTCAAGGGGCCTGCACAAGAGCTATAAGAATTCTTATGAGCTTGTTTCAGAAATTCTAAAACGTATCGGATTCAAGGACATGGATTATAAACCCCATGTTTCAAAAGAAGGTGTAGCAGCTGAGCATGGTGACTTCTGCCTGCCATCCTAGATACTTGAGAGGCTGAGGCAGGAGGATCCCTTGAGCTCAGGAGCTTGGGGCTACAGTGAGCTATAATTGTGCCACTGCACCTAAGCCTAGTGAGATCCTGTCTCTAAAAAATAAAAAACATTTAAGAAAGAGGAGTAGCAAAGTATTTATGTCCATCTTTAATCAATGAATTTTTCCCCCTAAACTTTAAGAGGGTTGAGTTAATCACACTTCTCGGTTTATTGTATGTTAACATTTTGGTTCTTAAATAGCTTATATATTTGTTTGTTTGTTTTATCCCCCATCATAGACAACTATTGCATTTTGTTTAATATGTATATTTTATTTGAATATTTTACTGAAAAATGTGTATTGTTTGGGGTTACTTTATTTTGGATTAGCATAAATGGCACTGAGTTACGTATCTTACTCTTTTTCTTCATCATACAACTTTATGTTAAAATTCATTCCTTCTTTCTAAGTGTGCATCTTTGTGTTGCAAAGCCCTCAGTGGTGGGAATCCACTGCATTTTTAACTAGTCACCTTTCCAGTGATGGTTACCCTTCCAATGATGGTTATCTCCAGCTTCCTGTTACCATTAATTTATTAGTTTTGTCAGCAAATAACATCAGTGATCTTCTGTGTGCAAGCACTAGTCTAGGTAAAAGCAACATACAAATTCTTACCAGCATATGTCCATAAGAATGGGGAAGGAGGATATCTTTCCAAGAGCAAAACTTCTAAGTCACAGAATTTTGTCAGATGGTTTTGCAGAATCCCAGCAGGTATTATCTCCCAGGTGCCAATTAACTTTGTCCATGGTGGATTTTTTTAAATTAAGCAAGATTCATTTTTAAAAATTTTAAATACTTATCCTATTTTGGCTATGTAATACATTCACAGGATTCCAAAGTAAAAACAACATAGTAATGTCAACATTTAGAAATCTTAGTCTCATCCTATCTGTACCTGCTCTACTCTTTCCTGACATCTTGTATTAGTCTCTTCCGTATTGAAGAAGAGAAGGATATTCAATGAGAAATCCTTAACTTTGTTAAAATAATTTTTTTTTGCCTTTTGGTTTATGCTCTTCAAGTTTTTTAGAACATATTTTTAGGGCTTTAAAATTATTTTGTTTTACATTTTGGTTCTTCATCTTTTTATTATTTTATTGTCTTTAATAGTCTCAACTATGTCTTGTTTCAAATAATTTTAAAATTACATGCAAAGAGTGTAATTTTGTTTTTTTTTAACTAGATAAAATCTCAACTTTGTCCACTGGAGAATATTCAGCAATACAAATGTGTGAAGATTTTGTATATTTATATTTTGATATATTTAAATTACTAATTTTGAGAAGTTTCTTGTGAATTAGTTGGCAAATGCTACCTCCACATCTTTTATAGAGCCCTGGTCTATGGAGACAGAGTAGGTTGATTTGCATGGGGAGCCCATCGTTTTCCTGAAAAGAAGGAATAATTTCTCTCCAAATTCCAGGTTTAAGGGGTTAAACTAGGGTGGCTACAAAGAAAGTGGGTTGCAGAGGAAATAGGGAGAACCAGTGGGCCAATCTTCCCTCTAAATCAGAGAAGTGGAAATAGAGTGGTCTTGGTGCACAGAGCAAAGAATGAGGTCACCGATTATAACTGAGAACCTCCAGGACCTGACGCTTGCCAGCAGGAGTGTGGTTGCTTGGCAGCAGCCAGTGGATCTATTTATAATACGTGAGAATTTCTCTGCCTCACAACAGTGTTCTAGACATGGTCCTGAGAAGCTCCTGAAGCAGTATATGTTTTTCAGTGAAGATTCAGAGCCTTATTTGTAAGACGTCTCACTCTGTTAAGAAGTTTGCTGGGCAGGGCCATGGCTCACGCCTGTAATCCCAGCACTTTGGGAGGCCAAGGTGGGTGAATCACAAGATCAGGAGTGTGAGACCAGCCTGGCCAATATGGTGAAACCTCATCTCTACTAAAAGTGCAAAAATTAACTGGGCATGGTGGCAGGTGCCTGGAGTCCTGACTACTTGAGAGCCTGAGGCAGGGGAATCACTTGAACCCTGGAGGTGAAGGTTGCACTGAGCTGAGTTCTTGCTGCTGCACTTCAGCCTGAGTGGCAGAATGAGACTCTGTCTAAAAAAATTTCTGTATACATATATATAGATATGTGAGATGTGTGTGTGTGTGTATTTGCCTCATTTTCTTCTCTGTTCATGGGAGACCCAGCCTCCCTTTCTTCCTGAGTTCTGCATGCAGTGGCACTGTTTCACTGTAGCTGGACTGTCTAGCATCTAATCTACATGAGGCCAAACCTTGGGGCATCCCAGTTTCCTGTGGAAATGGCTCAATGAGAAAGTAAAAATGCTTCACATTAGAGAGTTGGGGCCAGTTTGAACAGTAACATCCTGATTCCTGAACCTAAACCTATGCCTAAAAAATGATGAGGCCCTCCTCACAGGAGAGGAAAATTCCAAACAGAAAACTTAGCTCCTGTTCTCAGTCATCTTATTCCCCACCAGAATTCCCCACCACTTCCACATTAAAGGAACTAGATTGGGCTCCTCCAGATTAAGGTTCTCAAATACACTAGAGTATGTTAAGGTAAATGTGGTGAGGCCTTGGAATGGGATAGATCTTGCTACTGCTGGCACTGGGGTACTACAATCTAGGAACTGAATTATTGGGGCATCCACCACTTCATGTATTGTAACTCATTTTTCAAACTAGATACTTTCTTTTAATTATGTATAATCATGCATATATTTCATTTTTTAGTTTTACTATTTCGATATGGTATATAAATAGCTTAAGCATATAGAGATCAGCTGTAAGGGTAACTCATTCTCTAATTCTGGGTTCTCACATTAGCAAAATGAGCATCACTTGGGAGGTTATTAGACCCAAACTCTGAGGGCAGGGCCCAGGAAGCTGATGGGCTGTAATAAGCCCACCAGGTGTTTCTACAGTGCACTAAATCTGAAGAAACACTGCTCATCATTCCCTTCTATTCAGTGTGTGTTGTCATCATCTGCGCTTATTAGGCACAGTCTAAGGCCTCATTCCAGGCTCACGGTATCAGAATCTGAATTTCAATAAGATCTCTGGTGATGCGATTCTTGTGGACATTTGAGAAAAACTACAGCCTGTTAGAAATTGTTGGGTTTCATTTTTATCTGCTTTGGTTGGTCCTGTCTGCTATTGTCCTTCTGGCCTCTGTAACAAATGCACATGTTTTACAAACGTTGAATCCTTCAAAATATGATTACTTTATATAGAAGAGGATTTCTGCAAATGAAAAAATAAAAGTTAAATCTGAATGTCAGATCAATAAGCAATATTTTAATGTATGTATGTGCCATGTAACATTTGATACTTGGAACGTAGTTGTACAAATAATTACTTGTTGATGTGAAATCCAAATTTAACTGGGAATTCTGTATTTTTATTTGCTACATCTGTAAATTCTATATATATATAAATTATCTCTATGACAACCAGTAATTTCTGCCAACATCAATATGAATATTTACTAAAACAGCCCTGTCTTGTTGCATAACAATTTTTCAGTTTCTTTTGGAAGAAAATGGAATCTGAAATCCCGATCTCTACCCTCAAATAAGCCAGAATCTACATCACTTTTTATACTTACAAAAGATAAAATTAAGCTTAGACTTATTTTTAATTTTTTTTCTTTTTTTTGAGACAGAATCGCCCTGTCTCCAGGCTAGAGAATAGTGGCTCAATCTCAGCTCACTGCAACCTCCACCCGCAAGCAATTCTTCTGCCTCAGCCGCATACGCCACCAAGCCCAGCTAATTTTGTATTTTTAGTGGAGATGGGGTTTCACCATGTTGGCCAGGATGGTTTCAATCTCTTGACCTTGTAATCGGCCTGCTTTGGCCTCCCAAAGTGCTGGGAATACAGGCGTGAGCCACAGTGCCCTGCTGCCTTATTATAAGAACCTTAAGAATCAAAACAGTCTGCTATCTGAAGCTAGTAAGAAGGAAGGACAAAAACAAAAAATTAGTATCAGCAGTCTGCAGTAAGTTAAATTTTTCAGGTGTTGAGGGCACATTTGCAACTGTCATTTTGGCTTGTCCATCAGAAGTTCCTATGGATATAAATTTGATACTATTTCTGTTGGCTTATTTCTGAAGATCTGATATGGTTAGGCTTTGTCTCTATTCACAGATGTCATAATCCCCACACATCAAGGAAGAGGCCAGGTGGAGGTAATTGAATTACTGGGGCAGTTTTCCCCATGGTTTTCTCATTATCACTATGCTGTAACAGTGAGTGAATTCTCCAGATATCTGACAGCTTTATAAGGTGCTCTCCTTTCGCATTTCTTTTTCCTGTTGCCTTGTGTTGAGGGAGCGTTATTTCTCCCCTGCCTTCCGCCATGATTGTAAACTTTCTGCGGCTTCCCCAGAATGCGGAACTGTGAGTTAATTAAACCTCTTTACAAATTACCCAGTCTGGGGTACTTTTTTAGAGTATTATAGAAACAGACTAATATAAGATCCCTCTGGTCTTGGAGGTTAACTGGTTGACTTTTTTTTTTTTTTTAAGTTAAAATTGTCTGCTATGATGCCAGTTGGGGCTTTACAGTTAAACACAGTTTGGAGCCAGGGGGAACTAATTCACTTCCCTGAAGAAACCTCTTATTGGTCGTCATTGGACCCAACTCTAGGTAGCTATGAAGTGCACTTTTATTTGGATGGAGCACGCTTTAATTTTAATAATATATTCTGAAGCCTGTCCTGCTTAGTTGGTTTTCAGAACTGACAAGTGGCCTTAATCAGCAATGTCACATTACGGCAATTTAATCTCTTACACAGGAATACTATTGATATGTGATTTGCATTTTCTACCAAAAGTCTTTATAGAAGACAGTTTAAGGGATATACTGCTAACAGTGTACTCCTGTACATTTAAAGACAATCATTGGATCAAATTACAACACCAGAGAGCTATAAATTTGAGAATTTTCCTTTCTAAATGACCTTAGTTTTTCCTTCAAATTTTGTCAATTGTCATACAAGGTATAATTTCATACATTTCAATTTTCACTTTTTATTTTGTTAACCTCACTTTCCTATTTTATACACTTGTATTTATATTAATTTATATTTTTAAGAGGAGCATAGTGTAGAGTACTTCTGTTTTTTATAAAAACAGTATTCATATGGTTCTGCATATCTTAAAGGTAAGATGTTTCTTAACCTAGAGCAGGGATAACAAACTGAAAATTTGATAAAGTCTATGAAATAATTCCTAGATATTTACATATATACCTAGGTATGCACAACTTTATTCACACAAATTTAGATATCATGGAAGCTTTAAACTTAGAAACATTAGTATTCCATTTAGAACTTGACTTTTTATTATCATAAAGCTAGTGATAATCAGACAAATTAAAGTGAGAGCAAACACATTTCAAAAAAAATTCAAATCTCAGTGATAAAATTTTATCTCCAAAGAGCTTATTTTTAATTAGTTACCTCTTTCTAGGTAGTATTTTAAAGAAAGGCATTTGTCTTGGGAAATCAATAAACTTACTGAGGTAGAGCAGTTATCTACAAACTGATAGTCTGCGAAAGCCTAAATGACTTACAGAATTTTTTTCTAGAATTTGGTAGGACAAGAAACTGGACGAATAAGAGTCTACATCCTATTCAATGACAGAATGATTGTTATCCCTGACAGTTCACTTAGTCCATTACAGAGAAAGTCACCTCCAGGGTCAATGTGCTCAGTGCTTTATAAGTAGAATAACTATGTAATTTATTGTTCAAAAATCAGGACACTATAGTGAATGAATGGAGTGCTGTATATTATTATTCCAAGAAAACAAGCATAAACCAGGAGTCTCAGGGAAACAGGGAAGTATACCCACCTTCTTTCAAAGATTTCCGTCCCATGGTTGAAAAGCTTGTTTTTTAGAAAATTCTCATGCTGAGTCAAAATCCATTTTCTTTCCATTTTTATATAGTTTACTAGAATAAATATAATGTGATTTTGTTCACTGATACAGGTTTCTATGATGGTAGAATTTTAGAGTTAGACTGGATAAGAAATCAAATCCAGCTTCTTAATTTTCACTAGAACATCCCTAAAAGATTAACATCCAGCCTTTGAATATTTCTAGATATTCCTAGTTTGTAGCTTATCACACTGAAAATCAGTACCAAATGCAACATCTTCTGGAAAGCTTATTGATCTAGAACTTAAAATTGTGTCTATTTTCTTATCTTCTGAATCTGTACAAATGTCAAAGCTCTTCTGGAAAACAGTTCCTTTGAATACAAACACTACACCATTCTTTTTTTTTTTTTTTGAGAGGAAGTCTCCCTTTTTCACCCAGGCTGGAGTGCAGTGGTGCAGTGTCAGCTTACTGCAGCCTCTACCTGTGGGGTTGAAGAGATTCTCCTGCCTCGGCCTCCTGAGTAGCTAGGGCTACAGGGGCACTCCCACCACACGTGGCTAATTTTTGTATTTTTGGTAGAGACAGGGTTTCACCATGTTGGCCAAGATAATCTTGATCTCCTGACTTCCTGAATGCCTTGGTGCCATCCTTGCAGTAATAACTAAATTCTCACTCTTAGTTTCCAAAAGAGTTTCCCTGAGAGCTAGTTATTAAAAGGAAGCTAGCGCTTCCCATCTCCCTCACTCTTGCTTCCTTTCTCTTCCTACAAGATCTCTGCACACGCTGGCTCCCCTTCACCTTCCACTATGAGTGGAAGCAGCCTGAGCCTGTTAACAGAAGCCAAGCAGATGCTGATGTCATGCTTCTTGTACAGCCTGCAGAACTGTGAGACAATTCAACATTTTTTCTTTTTAAATTACTCATCTTCAGGTATTTCTTTACAGCAACACAATCAGACTAAGACAATGAGTATAACAGAAATGCAAGCAAGTGGGATCCACCAGAATATCTAATTTGGGGGACTTAGATGAGTATATTAGAGATAAGAAATATGCAATGTTTAACCACCTACACCAATAACATTATATAAATGTCTGGTAATAAGTGTCAGAGCAATCTCAATTTTGTTAAGAAATTAGAATTGAAATTTGGTGTAATTAATCACATAATTTTAACCTATTCAAATTTAGTTGTTAGATTTAAATAGTAAAACTGAGGTACTCTGAAGAATAAATGGCAAGATGAAAGGAGGTTTAAGTAGGCCTCTGTATGTACTTGAGTAATATTTAATTCATATGTAGTTCTCTTTTTTTGGTCTTACTATGTTTATTTTAATTGTAATTTAGTTTCTGGGGGTACATGTGCAGATCATGCAGGATTGTTGTATAGGTACATACATGGCAAGGTGGTTTGCTGCCTGCAAACCCAGCATTCCCCCATTACTTATATCTGGTACTTCTCTCCTCATTATCCCTCCCCACCCCTGCTGTCCTTCCACCAAACTCCCCCGCTACTGACCGAAGTGTGTGATGCTCCCCTCTCTGTGTCCACCTGTTCTAATTGTTCAACACCTGCCTATGAGTGATAACATATGGTGTTTCGTTTTCTGTTCTTGTGTCAGTTTGCTGAGAATGATGGTTTCCAGATTCATCCATGTCCCTATGAAGGATAGGAACTCATCGCTTTTTATGGCTGTGTTGTATTCCATGGTGTATATGTGCCACATTTCCTTTGTCCAGTCTATCCATAATGGACATTTGGGTTGGTTCCAGGTCTTTCCTATTGTAAACAGTGCTGCAGTAAACATATGTGTACATGTGTCTTAATAATAGAACAACTTATAATTCTTTGGGTATATACCCAGTAATGGAATTGCTGGGTCAAATGGTATTTCTATTTCTAGGTCATTGAGGAATCACCACACTGTCTTCCACAATGGTTGACCTAATTTACACTCCCACCAACAGTGTAAAATGTTCCTATTTCTCCACATCCTCTGCAGCATCTGTCATCTCCAGATTTTGTAATGATCACCATTCTAACTGGTGTGAGATGGTATCTCAATGTGATTTTAATTTGCATTTCTCTAATGACCAGTGATGATGAGCATTGTTTCATATGATTGTTGGCCTCATCAATGGCTTCTTTTGTAAAGTGCCTGTTCATATCCTTTGCCCACTTTTGAATGGGTGTGTTTTTTTTCTCGTAAATCTGTTTTAGTTCTTTGTAGATTCTTGATATTATCCCTTTGTCAGATGGGTAGAATGCAAAAATTTTTTCCCATTCTGTTTGTTGCTAGTTCACTCTAATGATTTTTTCCTTTGCTGTACAGAAGCTCTTGAGTTTAAATAGATCCCATTTGTCTATTCTGGCTTTTGTTGCCATTGATTTTGGTGTTTTAGCCATTAAGTCCCTGCCTATGCCTATGTCCTGAATGGTTTTGCCTGGGTTTTCTTCTAGGGTTTCTATGGTGTTGTGTCTTATGTTTAAGTCTTTAATCCATCTGGAGTTAATTTTAGTGTAAGGTGTCAGGAAGGAGTCCAGTTTCTGTTTCTGCACATGGCTAGCCAGTTTTCCCAACACCATTTATTAAACAGGGAATCCTTTCCCCATTGCTTGTTTCTGTCAGGTTCGTCCACGATCCGATGATTGTAGATGTGTGGTGTTGCTTCTGAGGCCTCTGTTCTGTTCCATTGGTCTATGTCTCTGTTTTGGTACCAGTATCATGCTGTTTTGATTACTGTGGCCTTGTAGTATCATTTGAGGTCCAGCAGCATGATGCCTCTGGCTTTTTTCTTTTTGCTTAGGATTGTTTTAGCTATGCAGGCTCTCTTTTGGTTCCATATGAAACTTGAAGTACTTTTTTTCCAGTTCTGTGAAGAAGGTCATTGGTAACTTGAAGGGGATAGCATTGAATCTATAAATTACTTTGGACAATATGGCCATTTTCACAATGTTGATTCTTCCCAACCAAGAGCATGGGATGTTTCTCCATCTGTTTGTGTCCTCTCTTATTTCACTGAGCAGTGGTTTGTAGTTCTCCTTGAAGAGGTTCTTTACATCCTTTTTTAGTTGTACTCCTAGGTATTTTTTTCTCTTTGTAGCAATTGTGAATGGGAGTTCACTCTTGATTTGGCTCTCTGTTTGCCTGTTACTGGTGTGTAGCAATGCTTGTGATTTCTGCACATTGATTGTATATCCCGAGACTGCTGAAGTTGCTTATCAGTTTCAGGAGATTTTGTGCTGAGAGGATGGGGTCTTCTAAATATACAATCATGTCATCTGCAAACAGAGACAATTTGACTCCCTCTCTTCCTATCTGAATACATTTTATTTCTTTCTCTTGCCTGATTGCCTTGGCTAGAACTTCCAATACTATATTGAATAGGAGTGGTGAGAGTGGGCATCCTTGTCTAGTGCCAGATTTCAAAGGGAATGCTTCCAGTTTTTGCCCATTCAGTATGACATTGGCTGTAGGTTTGTTGTAAATAGATTTTATTATTTCAGAATATTTTCCATCCATTCCTAGTTTATTGAGGGTTTTTAGCATAAAGAGCTGTTGAATTTTGTCAAAGGCCTTCTCTGCATCTATTGAGATGATCATGTGGTTTTTGTCTTTAGTTCTGTTTATGTGATGGATTACACTTATAGACTTATGTATGTTGAACCAGCCTTAAATCCCTGGGATGAAGCCTACTTGATCATAATGAATAAGCTTTTTGATTTGCTGTTGCATTCTGTTTGCCAGTATTTTATTGAAGATTTTTGAGTCTACGGTAATCATGGATATTGGCCTGAAGTTTTCTTCTTTAGTTGCGTCTCTGCCAGGTTTTGGTATTAGGATGATGTTAGTCCCATAAAATGAGTTGGGGAAGATTCTATCTTTTTGTATTATTTGGAATAGTTTCAGAAGGAATGGTACCAACTCTTCTTTGTAAGTCTGGTAGAATTCAGCTGGAAGCCTGTCTGGACCTGGGCTTTAAGTTGGTAGGCTATTAATTACTGCCTTAACTTCAGCCCTTGTTATTGGTCTATTCAGGGATTCAACTTCTTCTTGGTTTAGTCTTGGGAGAGTGCAAGTGTTCAGGAATTTATTCATTTCTTCCAGATTTACTGGTTTTTGTGCATAGATTTTTTGTAGTATCTCTGATGGAAGTTTGTATTTCTGTGGAATCTGTGGTTATGTCCCCTTTATTGTTTTTTATTGCATCTATTTGATTCTTCTCTTTTCTTTTCTATTAGTCTGGCTGGCACTCTATCTATTTTGTTGATCTTTTCAAAAAAACCAGCTCCTGGATTTGTTGATTTTTTTAAGTTTTTTTTTGTGTCTCTATCTCCTTCAGTTCTGCTCTGATCTTAGTTATTTCTTGTCTTCTGCTAGCTTTTGAGTATTGTTATCTTGCTCCTCTAACTCTTTCAATTTTGATGATAGTGTATTAATTTTAGACCTTTGCTTGCTCCTTATGTGGGCATTTATTGCTATGAATTTCCCTCTAGACACTGCTTTGAATGTGTCCCAGAGATTCTGGTATGTTATGTCTTCATTCTCATTAGTTTTGAAGAACATCTTTATTTCTGCCTTCATTTCATTATTTATCCAGTCTACATTCAGGAGCCAGTTGTTCATTTTCTATTAAGTTGTGCAGTTTTTAGTTAGTTTCTCAATGCTGAGTTCTAATTTGATTGCCCTGTGGTCTGAGAGACAGTTTGTTATGATTTCCATTCTTTTGTATTTGCTGAGGAGTGACTTACTTCCAATTATGTGGTCAATTTTAGAGTAGGTATGATGTGGTGCTGAGAATAATATGTATTCTGTGGATTTGGGGTTAAGAGTTCCATAAATGTCTATTAAGTTCACTTGGTTCAGATCTGCATTCAAGTCCTGGATTTCCTTGTTGATTTTCTGTCTCGTTGATCTCTCTAATATTGACAGTGGAGTGTTAAAGTCTTCCACTTTTATTGTGCAGGAGTCTAAGTCACTTTGTAGGTCATTAAGGACTTGCATTATGTATCTAGGTGCTCCTGTATTGGGTGTGTATATATTTAGGCTCGTTAGTTCTTCTTTTGTATTAATCCTTTTACAATTATGTAATGTCCTTGTCTCTTGATTTTTGTTGGTTTAAAGTCTGTTTTATCAGAAACTAGGATTGCCATCCCTGCTTTTTTTCTTTTTATCTCCATTTGCTTGGTAAATCTTCTTCCGTTCCTTTATTTTGAGTTTATATGTGTCTTTGCATATGAGATAGGTTTCCTGAATACAGCACACCGATGGTTCTTGGCTTTTTATCCAATTTGCCAGTCTGTGTCTTTTGATTGGGGCATTTGGTCCATTTACATTTAATGTTAATATTGTTATGTGAGAATTTGATCCTGCCATTTTATTACTGGTTGGTTGTTTTGCTCTTTGGTTGGTGTAATTTCTTCACTGCATTATTGGTCTTTACCATTTGGTTCTTTTTTGCAGTGGCTGGTACTTGTTTTTCCTTTCTGTGTTGAGTACTTCAGGAGCTCTTGCAGGGCAGGTCTGGTAGTGACAAAAATCCCTCAGCCACTGCTTGTCTATAAAGGATTTTATTTCTTCTTCACTTATGAAGCTTATTAGTTTGGCTGGATATGAAATTCTAAGGTGAAAGTTCTTTTCTTTAAGGATGTTGAATATTGGCCCCCACTCTCTTCTGGCTTTTAGGGTTTCTGCCAAGAGTTCCACTGTGATTCTGATGCACTTCCCTTTGTAGGTGACCTGACCTTTCTCTCTGGCTGACCTTAGTACTTTTTCCTTTGTTTCAATCCTGGTCGTGAACCTGATAATTATGTGCTTTGGGGTTGCTCTTCTAGAGGAGTATGGTTGTGGTGGTCTCTGTATTTCCTGTATTTGAATGTTGGCCTGCCTTATTAGGTTGGGGAAGTTCTCCTGGATAATATCTGGTAGAGTGTTTTCCAGCTTGGATTCGTTCTTCCTGTCATCTTCTGGTAAACCAATCAGGCATAGATTAGGTCTTTACACGTAATCCCAATCCCATATTTCTTGAAGGCTTTGTTCATTTCTTTTCACTCTTTGTTCTCTCTCTTTTTTTTTTTTTTTTTTTTTTTTACCTTCTCATTTTATTTCATTGATTGGATCTTCCATCTCTGATATCCTTTCTTCTGCTTGATCTATTTGGCTGTTGAAACTTGTGTATGCTTCATGAAGTTCTTGTGCTGTGTTTTTCAGTTCCATTGAGTCGTTTATATTCTTCTCTAAGCTGGTTATTCTAGTTAGCATTTTGCCTAACCTTTTCCCAAGGTTTCTAGTTTCTTTGCATTGGGATAGAAAATGTTCCTTTAACTCAGAGAAGTTTGTTATTATCCACCTTCTGAAGCCTGCTTTTGTCAATTCATCAAATTCATTCCCCGTCCTGCTTTGTTCCCTTGCTGGTGCAGAGTCATGAACTCATGGTGGGGGAGGGACGTTCTGGTTTTTGATGGTTTAATTCTTCTTGCTCTGGTTTCTCCCCATCACTTGGATTTATGTAGTTTTGATCTCAGGTAGTTGCTTGAGGAGGCAGCCTTCCCTTTGTCTGCCTGCGGTGGCGCTGCTGGGCTGCCACAGATTCAGTGGAGCTGCTGGGTCTTTTACGTACTTAGGAAAATTAGGCCGGTTTCTACAATGGCAACCTCCTTTCTGCCCGCTGAGCTGGAGCATTCCTGGTCGCTCTCTAACTGATGTTCTGGGTGCCTAACTCTGGAGTGAGAGTTTTTTGGCCTGCTGGGCTTTGTGCAGCAGTGGGGGAACCTGTCCTGCCATTTGGGCTGTTTCCCTGCGTTCCATGCCCCTTCTTACTTGGGGGCAGGTAGCTCAGTCCCACTGGCTTTTTGGCTTTCTCGGCCTCAGCCAGTGCTTCCGCCTAGATCTATGCTGACAGCCCCAGGGCAGAAGTTGCTGTTTTGCCCTGTTCAGGCAGCTCGCTAAGGCTTTTCAACTGGGCGAAGATCTGCTGTTACAGAGGGCTTGGGTAGAGTGCTGTATCCGAACCGAAGTCACAGAGTGGGGATCCCCCGGTCCTCCAGTCCGTTGCACGCTCCACCTTGCAGCAACTTGCCCTGTTTAGTTTATACCCACTCTGAACAGACCCACAAAATGAACCTGGTACCTCGTTTGGAATTGTGGAGACCACTGGGCTTCTGCATCTCTCTTGCTGGGAGCTGCTTTCTAGAGCTGCCTCTTATTTGGCCATTTTGGGATCCCCCCCTGCAGTACTCTTACATCAGACAAAAACTCAGCCAAATACTGACCAAAAATCCATGCATTTTTCATAAGTGTTCTTGATCTTTTGAACCATGAAAAGTTTTCTAATCTCCTACCTTGACTAATTCAAAAACGTTTAGGGCAATGGAAACTAATCGTGACCCATACAATTCAATTGGGGTAGAATTTATTAATATAAAATTTCAGATTATTGTATTAGCTGCATATACAAAAAAAGTTTTTAGACTACAGGTATCCATGTTTTGTTTGAAGGAGAATCAGAAACAAGACATATGAACAATTTTGGTATCTGAAACCTAGAAGGTAGTATTTATTTTGTGAAGCAGCATATACTAGGGCCAGGCGCAGTGACTCATGCCTGTATTCCCAGCACTTTGGGAGGCCGAGATGGGCAGATCATGATGTCAGGAAATCAAGACCATCCTGGCCAAAATGGTGAAACCCCATCTCTACTAAAATCACAAAGATTAGTTAGGTGTGGTGGCGTGTGCCTGTAATCCTAGCTACTCAGGAGGTTGAGGCAGGAGAATTACCTGAACCCAGGAGGCAGAGGTTGCAGTGGACCAAAATTGTACTACTACACCCTGGGGCACAGGGCAAGACTCCATCTCAAACAAACAAACAAACAAACAAAGCAAAAACATATGCTAGAACTTGAATTCTATTCACTCTAGAAATAGTTGGAAAGTATCCAGATTTCATTCTAAATTTATTTTGAGGACCAAATTATCTGAAATAATTGATGAAATGCTAATCAGAGTCGATGAGGATGCAATGGCGTACCCTTTTGCCATTGTAATATTTGATGAATAATATTTATACCATCTGCTTATTAGTTTTATGCCATGAATACAATTAAAGATATTTAGAATTAATGTAATATAATCACATTAATAGATTTACTTAAAATTTTAACTGTTAAGCTAATAATTTAAATTTTGTTCCATGTATACAAACAAGACACTTTTCAAAGGGAAAGATACCTGATTCTGGTATTCTGCTCTTGCTTATTGCCCAGAGAAATCACTGACTTCACTAAAAAGCATTAATTTTGTTCAACTCAAGCCTAAGTCATTCAACAAATATTTCTGGGCCATATACAACATGCCGTACTTGGGGGAGATTGTTTTAAAAATGTATAATCTAAAAAAGCCATAAAGGCTAAGATAGACTACTTCAATAATTAAATTCTTTTAAAATATCTTTTTATATATCAATTAAGTTACAACACATACATAATAGCCTTGCAGAAAATCCTCGACAATGTATATAACAGGCAAATAATTTATTGCCATAATACATAAAGATCTATGAATATATATAAGATAGGCAAAAATATCCAAAGGTAAAATGAATGAAGCATATGAATAAAAAGGGTAACTAGTTTCTTTACAGAAGAAATTCCAATGTCAGTAGAAAGTTGCAAAAAAACAGATTATCTGTGAAAATATCTATACAAATATAAAGAAATATGTACATATATGCCAATATACATACATATGCAAAAACAAAAAGATTAATCTAGAATTTGATAGAATACAGTAAGTGCTCAAGCATTGTTGGTGGGAGTGATAATAAGGTATTTTTAGAAGTTAAGAGTTTTTGACAATATCTACCAAAACATAAATCTGCATATCCATTGAACTAATAAATTTACTTCTATGAATATGTATGAATAATAATAGCAATATTGAATGCTAATTGTCTGATATTTGCCAGACATTGTTCTAAGTGTCTAATATACCTTATTTTGCTCTCAAAAAACTTTATATGGAAGGCCCTATTTTTATAATACCCATTTTACAGTAAATAAAGTAAGTAGAGAGATTACGTACAGACAGATTAAGTAGAGCCAAGATTTGAACTAACCCAGGATGTCTGTCTCCAGTGCTCTCATTCTTAATGCTACCACATCTCTCAGAAATATCCTCTCAGGTTCACAAAGTGTTATAGGAAGTTTCTGTAACTATTTTTGTAGTAAGGGACAACTGAAACCTAACAGCTTGTCAAAATAATGGTATGATTAAATAAGTTTTGACATATCCATACAATATAAAACTATTTCTCTACAAAATGGAATAACAATTCTAAGCAAATAGTATATAAAATACTGTAGGAAATAATGTTAAGGTAGAAGTAACGGAGTTACAACAGTACTGATTATTTTTTATATATGAATATGGATCTGTATACATAAGTAAATGCGTAAGAAAAAGATTTGAAGGATACATGGTGAGTGGGACTTACATATATTTGATTTTGTCTCTGACACAGGTTAGAAAATAGTACAAAAATAATAGGATTTGAGCTCGGTAAGCTCTAAAAACAAAACCAAAAATAAAAAATAATAAAACAGATACAGTCCTTTTATTCACATCATTTAGTAGCAGTAAGAAATACTTGAAATATGCATAAATGTTACATTAGGGAAATTACCAGAAGCCATCAGAGTCCCTGGGGGAATTACATCAAGCCTGATTGATAGGGGTGGATGATTATGGTACTTTAAGCAGAGGTGGCAGTATTCATTAATGACTCAAATACTCTTTAGACATACAGAAAAACTTGAAGGTAAAAGGGAGCATGGTAAGCTTGGAGACCCAAATGAATGTAGTTCCACATGGCAGGTTTATGGAAATCTTGGGAAGAAAGTGTACGAGAAGAGACTGGAAAGTTGGGCAAGGACTGAATCTCACAGGGCCTTGTTGGCCACATTCGTGGCTTTTGACTGTGTTAAGTCATTAAAAGGTTGTTAGAAACCAGTGATAATTTGGTTTGGGAAGATCCTCCAGCAGCACTGAATGTATAGATGAGGAGTAGGCAGTCTTAGAGACAGGGAGACTGCTGTGGTTTTGATGAGGTTTGTTCCTGCCCAAATTTATGTTGAATTTTATTCCCAATGTGGCAATGTCGAAAGTAGGACCTGGTGGGAGATGTCTGAGTCATGAGAGTGGATGTCTCATGAATAGATTAATGCCATCTCATGGAGTGAGTTCTTGCTCTAACAGGACTGGATTAGTTACTTCAAAAGTGGGTTGTTCCTTCTTGTGTCTGGTCTCTTTGCACATACCCATTTCCCCTTCCACCATGAGTTGAAAAGGCACAAGGCCCTCACCAGATGGGCTGCTTGATCTTGGACTTCCCAACCTGCAGAATTGTCAGCCAAGCTTTTTATCTTTATCAATTACCCAGCATCAGATACTCTGTTATAGTAACACAAAACAGACTAGGACAGAGCCACATCAGGATAATCAGGGTGGTTGAAGATGAGTCTAGAGATGAAGACGAATGAATTTGAGAGCAATTAAAAGGTAGAATAGAAAGGAGTTGGAGATTCATTTGAAGACTGTGGGACAGAATGAAGAATCTAAGAAAATGTAGGCAGTTCACACAAGAATCACATTAATTCTTGAAAATGTGTTTCCTATGTACTAAGCATTTAATTTTATTTTTTATTTTAACTAATTAAAGGTGCTCATGTAGACAATTCACTCTTTAACAGCAAAGACAACCATTTTAAAAGTGTTCATAGTCCTTCCTACTTGACAAAGTGACAAAAACTTAATAAGCACGTAACAAATGAAGACAGAAGCAAGGCAGTATCATTATGATAAAAGTACAAATAACCCATAAAACACCAGTAAAAGGACCAATAATAAATGATGGCCTAATGCCTTAAAGAGTTAAACAATCCAAAACTGTTTTAATTGATTGTAGCAAGGAAAAGCTGTAGATGAATATAGCTGTCATTCTTTATTTTCATTATTTAGCATTTTAGGGTATCACACAAATAATGTATTATGTATTATTATAACACAGCACATTAATATAAGTTAGAATTTTCTCCTCATCTTACCACATTCCCTTATTGATACTATGGTTGCTGCTGCTGAAAAAGCTTATTAAATAACAAGTTCAAAATTCATAGGTACAAATTTAGTATATTTTCAGAAGTGCTGCACTCTTTTCAGATGAATTCCTGTTAATCCAACCAAAAACTAATATTCCTAGATTGTTAAAAAATATTCATACTGCATATTTTGCTGGAAACAGCAAAAGTTGTGGTTGTGAAATCAGCCTGGGACATTTTCATGACAGAATAAATTAGGCCCTACATTCAAAGAGCTGGTTATTAAATATTGTATTTTTCAAAAAATCAGCAGATTAAAAACATTAGTATTTCATAAATGGAAATTTCAAGAGATAGAAATGAATATAGACTTTAAAATTTAACAATGATGCAAAGATGCTGCTAATGGAGGTTGCCTTTGGTGAGCTGATTTTTCTTAAGCATTTTTAAAAGATTAAGAAATTGGGAGTTAACCTTCAAAGTAAGTTCAAGGAGTCTTTATGTGTGGGCTGTGGTTAACTGAAATACAGAGCAAACTACTACAAAATTGCCAAAGAAAAAGTAAGCTATTTTCCCAGCTACATATAAATACCTTTAAAGGATGTTTCATGATCCTTTAAATTTAATTTTAATATGTCTCTGCTCAAAACAAGAGTGCCCATCAAGTAAAGGGAGAAGAACCTGGGTGTTGTATTAAAAGCAGCTGTTTCTAATTACCATGCCTATTGATATACAGC
Organism: Callithrix jacchus; assembly: GCF_049354715.1. NCBI lineage: Eukaryota > Metazoa > Chordata > Mammalia > Primates > Cebidae > Callithrix > Callithrix jacchus. The sequence goes on from NC_133507.1 coordinate 75,689,260, forward strand.
TAGAAATCTAACTTTCCTCCAAAAGAAAATCACTACTTATAAAACAGGCAGCATATCAGACATACGGAAAGTATTATGACTATAGTCTATCTTAAAGTTCTGAAGCTTTTCACCTGTGACCAAGAGAGAAAAATAATGTTGCCTTTTATAATGTGGTATTCTGTGAAGAGCAGATTTTGCTTACATAACTTCATTTCAAAGGATTTGCTAGGACCATCAGATTGGTTCAAGCTAAAACAGCTCAATTATTTGTAAAAACTGCCTTAGGCTTTAGCAGCCTATAGGGCTTTAAAAATCAATGATGCTATAGTAGTTGCATCCTCAAGAAGACAGCCAGAAATCAAACTAAACAATTATGAAAAAAAATATATTCTTGAACACAATTTCAAAGTATGTCTATTCTTTATTTACACACCTATTTAGAAGACATAAGTAGATCCTACCAACTTTGTCAATATTACCAAATGGCTAATGGGTAAAGGCCAAGACTGTTAGGATATATAGTAAATATTGAGGGGGTGGGGGGTGCGGGGGAGTCAGATAAAGGTATTCACACATGTAGCTTTTTATACATCTCATTTTCAACTTTAAATTAATTGGGAGTCATAAGAAATATAAAAACCAAGATGTATAAAAGTAATTGTGGGCTTGTGCATTATGTTGCTCTGTTAGACAATTTTGTCTGCTTTAATTGCGCCTGTTAGACTTTTGTATTAGCCCTGGAGAGTAAGATTATATTACAGTGTGCACCTGTGATTATGGTGAAAACATAAAATCCTAAGCACACATGTAAACCAATGGAATTTTCTTTTCCTATGGAAAACTCAGAGGAATTGAAACTGCCTTTGCTAAAATTCTAACAGTGAGAAAATCAGTGAAATGGATCTGACCTAACCAACTCCATCTTGCTTCTAACCTCCAAACTGTCCTTGTTCATTCCTGGGCCCAGGCCAAACTAATTTTGGGAAAGAACTTAGTGTAATGTTGAAACAAAAATAACAGCCCTTTCTGAAACAAACCACCTTCTTGTCTGCGGACTAGTCTGCCTTTGTAGAACTAACAAACTAGCCACAATATTAAAAATTATGGTTTAGGAGTTATGCAGCCAGAAGCCACAAGATTCTGAGCCTCCCCAAATTGCTCCTGTATATATCACTGTTGTGATATAAAACCTAAGATTAATGCTGCAGATATTTTGCAGGCACTGCATTTTTGATGCACCAGCTGATGCCAGTCATGGGTAATCTGGCTCAACCAGTTCTTCAATCCCACCCAGGAACAGAAGACTGCAAGAAAAACCCACTTCGATACCCTGTGATTTCTTTTCGGACCAAGTGGCACTCCACATTTCCTGACCCCACCTATCCACCAAATTATCCTTAAAAATCTTGATCCTTGAAATTTTAGGGAGACTGATTTGTGTAATAATGAAACTGATCTCCTGTACAGCCAGCTTTATGTGACTTAAAATCTGTATTGCAATTCCCTGTCTTGAAAAATCAGCTCTGCCTGGGCAGTGGGCAAGGATAACTTGTTGTGTGGTTACAGCATGATATAAGAGATTTATGAAGAACACACTTCACCTCTCTTTAAACAGTGGGTCCTTATCCAGGGCTGGATCAGAGAGGTGCGACAAAGGCTTATTTGCCTCAATTCTTGTGAAGAGTTTCCCTGATATAAACCAGACACCCATGGATAATTCAGCAGAAAGAATGAAACAAGGGTGGTTCCCTTTTAAAAATTATTCATTCTTTTATTCTTCTAGTTATTCAACAAATATTTTTAACAAAATGTCAGGAAACTTGCTAGGCACTGTAAATAGTTGTCTCTGAACTACACTGGATATAGAGACAAGTAATAAAAATTAAAAATTATGGTAAAAAGTGATGATGGCTTGCCATTTTATCAAACTTCAGGAAATACAAAGAGAGAAGGAATACCCAGATAGTTCAAAACAGATACAGAGCTGAAGCATTCCTGAAGCCAACCAACAAAGTAGGCAAGCAGTATTTTATAGAGTATATTGGAAGTAAGAAAGTTATCGTCAGAATTCAAAAGACTGAAGTTTGAGAAACTGCCTAAGAATACAATTTGGGAGAAGTCCACATGTGAAAACTGGAAATCTCACAAAACACATTGGAAGAATTAACAAATATATAGAGTTTTTAGAAAGAACCAGTATAATTTCCTTCACCATGTTAAGGAAGTTTTGGGGAGCTCAGTATAAACTCATAAACTCTTTACAGTTTTTCATAAATACACCTCTGTGTGTGTGTGTGTGTGTGTGTGTGTGTGTGTGTGCGCGCGCGCGCTCATGTGGGCTATAGTCAAGGATATAGTTCTAACTATGGATGTAAGTGCATGTAGCTCCCACCCCTCCTTCTCTAATACACACACCAAATTCTCTCGTTTCAAACTCTCCCATTATCCAAAGTGATGAAAAATAGAAAACAAAAATTCCAGAGGATAGCAAAAAAAGCATGATTTTGATTTTAAATTAAAATAATCAGCACTATTTTAGCCTAAATTAACAATGGCTGAAATTGTTATCATAAAAATAGTAGATTTATGACTTCCTAAATACAACCTGTTTTAGGATAATCTAAAATCTTCCAAGGGCTCAAATTGTTTTTAGACATCCAGCCTGGTTTCCAGCCTGTGTCCATTCTTCCTTTTCCAGGGAGAAGGAATTCATTGTTTTGTGTTTCAGGTTTGGGGTTTCCTCCCTCTGCCAACACTTTTGCAGGTAGATTCCACGATTGCTTAGCTACACTGACTGTCTCTGAGACACATGTAAACATAAATGTCTGTTAGGAAGTTCTTAGATATCTTCAACACATTCCCCAAAAGTCCTTGTTCTGCTTCCCAAACTACTTTTCTTTTTTTTCTTTCTTTTTTTTTTTTGAGACTGAGTTTTACTCTTGTTACCCAGGCTGGGGTGCAATGGCGCAATCTCGGCTCACCGCAACCACTGCCTCCTGGGTACAGGCAATTCTCCTGCCTCAGCCTCCTGAGTAGCTGGGATTACAGGCACGTGCCATCATGCCCAGCTAATTTTTTGTATTTTTAGTAGAGACGGGGTTTCACCATGTTGACCAGGATGGTCTCGATCTCTTGACCTCGTGATCCACCCGCCTCGGCCTCCCAAAGTGCTGGGATTACAGGCTTGAGCCACTGTGCTCGGCCCCCAAACTACTTTTCTAGATTTAAATAAGTCCATTTTATATGAACAATAACCCAAATAATATTTGCTGCAATGTAAAAACTATACTTTCCAGGATATACAAACAGTCCCTATTGTGCCACATAGTCATTAGTTCCAGATAGCAAGCATTTTTTCCCCACCCTTTCCATTATAAAGTTAGTCATCTCATTATAGTTTGAGAAATGGTTCCATTATTTATCTGCCTTTTTATTCAGTGGAAAATTATACAAAAGACTAGCACCTTTCACCAATATTCATCATGGACAAATATAATACATGAGATTACAATTATTCTCAATTACTTATATTCCTGAATGTACACTGCATGTAATCAAACATAATACACTTTTTTTCTCCATTACTCCTTTATTCATATTTGAACTTACATATCTCCACAAGTAATGATTTGAATTCAGAAAGTATCATCAAAAGAAAATGAAAAGGTTATATAAATGTCACTGCCTTGCTGTGAATATTACATGCTCTTGGTGAATTCAACTCTGAACATCTGGACTAGATTTCTACTGTAAAGAGAAATATATCTATGCATGAAATGGTGTTCCTAGCAATAGTTTTTTTTTTTTTCTTTTTTTACATAGAAGAGGCTTGAAAATGTGTGAAAAAGTTCTTCTAATCACACACTTACAAGTACAATACCCTCATTCTTCTTCTTATATAGCAATGCTGGATATTATTAAGAAACTCCATACTGCTCTTGCTGCTCCTTCTCTTCTTGGTACTTGTATATAAAAACGTTTTGACTGGGTGCCGTGGATCAAGCCTGTAATCCCAGCACTTTGGGAGGCTGGTGAATGCTGATCACTAGCAGTCAGGAGTTCATTACCAGCCTGGCCAACATGGTGAAACCCTGTCTCTACTAAAAAATACAAAAATTAGCTGGGCATGGTGGCAGGTGCCTGTAATCCCAGCTACTGGGGAGGCTGAGGCAGGCTGATCATGAGGTCAGGAGTTTGAGACCATCCTGACCAACATGGTGAAACCCCATCTCCACTAAAAATACAAACCCCATCTCCACTAAAAAATTAGCTGGGCCTGGTGGCATATGCCTGTAATCCCAGCTACTCAGGAGGCGGAGGCAGGAGATTCACTTGAACCCAGGAGGTGGAAGTTGCAGTGAGCCAAGATTGCACCACTGCACTCCAGCCTGGGCTCAGTAACAGAGCAAGACTCCATCTCAGAAGAAAAATCATTTCATGCATCCAACCCAGTGATCTTTCTCTTTCAGAAGCCCTCTCTCTGGTGAGAGAGAGGGCTGTCTTCCTTTCTCTTTCTTCTGCCTAGTGAACCTCTGCTCCTAAACTCCTCCTGTGTGTCCCTGTCCTAAATTTTCTTGGCAAGAGAGGATGAACCCCTGGTATTTACTCCAGACAATGTAGCCACTTTATCATCAATCTGATTGTGGTATAAATAACAGATAAAGAAGGAACCCGAAAGTACATTTATTTGCATTAACTTGAAATGGTCCTTCAAAGACATCTTTTGTGGAGGAGAATCTGCATCTGGACCTTTCCCCTTCCACGCCATTCCAAAACTGAGGAGATCAACTGAGAGTTTAGTACCTTTTAAAGGTTTGAATAAGAAACCCTTGCCAACTATTTACTCTAAGGTGACCACCTATGATACTTCATCTACTAGTAAGAACCTTGGTCTCCACAACCTCCTATCTTAACCCAGTCAATCTTTCCCATTGGTTCTGGGCCTTTAGATAATAACTTGACCAAACAAATATACCCCTCACATGTGTTCACTGATGTGTCTTATGTCTCCCTAAAATGTGTAACATTAACCTATAACCAAACCATCTTGGTCACGTGTTCCCTGGAACTCTAGAGGATGTGCCTTGAGGCAAGTTCATTCAAATTTGGTTCAGAATAAAGCTCTAAATATTTTACAGTTTGACTCTTTTCACTGACACTTAAATATGCCTTTAAAAATCAGAGCATGCCAATTAAAATCTAGATAGGCTTTTCTAAGCCAGCTAATTACAGAAAGAGGATGTAGGCCTGGACTTTTGTTATTGTCCTTATGGGTTACATAATAATGACAATAATGTCACTGATGACCATGAGGCCTATACAAAAACTGAATCTTTTTGTATCCTTACTTTTCTCCCTTTTCAAATGCTTTGGCTTTTTTTTTTTTTTAATAAGTAATGTAGCTATTGCAGAAATCTAGAAAATCATAAAGAATCTACTAACAATCCCATTACCCAGTAATAGGATTTTCTCATCTTTTTCCTTTTAATGACTTTTGTGAAAAGTAAAAAGTTTCTCTTCAAACTTTGACTTTTTGATAAAGAGTAAATAAATGTTAGAAATAATGGTTTATTTTAAAAACAAATTTCCTTTAAGCTTCTTTGCTTTTGCTAATAACTCTTTGTTAAGCCCTATGTAGCTGTTAAAGATTGTACACATTCTATTTCCTTGTACCTTAACCAAGTTATTTGTTCTATCCTACAGCTGCTCAGACATGTCTGAACATGCCCACGCATTTCCTGGCCTACTGCCTATGCCTCTTCCTTATTTGGAAACGTTATTATCTTCCTAGTTTCCCATAAACAAACCCCTTCCTTTCTTCGTTCTCCATGACACAAGTTTGCCTATTTAAGAATGTTTTAAGTTTTTAGCCAATGGGGATCAGTCTAGATTGTATTGTCCAGCTCCAGCCAATGGAGATAGGACACAGCAGTAAGGACCCAATGTGTCAGAGATTAAAAACCTCTGCATTTCTTTGTTCGTGGTGCTTTTGTAACAATCAGCTTCTGGGAAGCATCATTTCTGCAGAAAGTAAAATTGCCTTGCTGAGAAAATTCTTTGACTTTGCTCCAGTTCTTCTTTCTGGCACCAAGGAACAAGCATTTGCTTCTAACTCTTTTAATTTTAAAAATAAATAAACTATGAATATTGAGAGAATTTAGAAAATATATGTAAAAAATTAAATTACTCATAATCCTACCACCCACTGATAGCCTATATTTACTTCTACCTCAATATATATACTTCTCTGTAACTAAAGTATGAAGATTTTAGTCTTATATTATTATTTTCCACATATATTTATTGATGGATAATTTACTATGTTATTCTTTAGAAATATAAATTTGAATATCTGCATAATTTTCCATCTTGTTTCCATATGAAGTCATTTAACCTTCCCCTACTATTTATTAAAATATTCTTAATTTGAGTTAATAAATATGAGTTAAGTTAGATCTCTCTGTACTGCTTGTTCCATTTTTCTAGCATAATACTTGGGTTGAGAAAAAAGATAATATTTAGGGATTTGAAGTATAGTTCTTATTTTACATCAAAAATAAGATACTTCATAGTACAGCTTTCTCATATACAATTTTCTACAATATTATAGAAATAAATAAAATTTAAATAGTAGAATAACAGAAATAATGAAACACATATTCAGTATGTTTCAACATTATTTTCTCCTGTAGAGAAATTAAAAATGTCAGAATTCTGTACCTGGGGATATGATGTAGAAGAAATCTTTAAATTCATCCATCCAAACTTCTGCCAATCTCCTGTTGTTCTTGTTGATGACATGACCAGTGCCACCAGGAAAAGTGTATGGAGTTGCCTTCCGAAAAACATGACCAACATGGGAACAAGTAACAATCTCCAAGGAGCCTCCACATTGCCAAATCTGAGAAAAGGAATAATCATTGTAAATAATGCAATTAATGTTGTATGAGAATAAGCCACTGAAGCTTAGGCCAAATCTTCAGATCTTAAATGTTTCAAGCAAAATGCTGATGCAAAATTTGCTAATTTGAAAGATCTTGATATATTTAAATACCTGTAGCATTGGAATTATGTAGGTAATGTAGGTAAGATATAATTAATTTGTGTCTCTTTATTAGAGTACCTAATTTCTAGTTTTTAATAGTCAACCCAATTGCTAGTTAGTAGATTTGGTATGGAAATCTGCTATTAATAAATTTGTACATGTCAGATGCTGTGGTCAAAACAAATTTGATCTGAAGAAAAATCAATTATTCTTCACCCATCTGGAATTATAAATGACCATTCATTCTAAGCTGTTCATATGCCTCACATCTTAAGCCTTTGGACTTTTATTATTATGTGCTAGGATGCCTTTATAGGTGCTCATTGTCCACATAACCTTCTAAACTCATCTCCACTAAGATCATTTCTTCTAGAAAGCTCTGGGGGAGATTTAGTAATGTGTACATTTTGTATTTTAAGTATGCTTTTATTGAAGAACTGACTGTAATTATTCACTTTCTTATCACTCCTTTAAACTATAAATTCTTAGAAAATATTCCATATATTTCTTAGTATCCTAGATTCACTGCATATTTAAGGCTAAGTATTAATGTAAAATATCCGTAAGATATTTATTTCTGGCCGGGCACAGTGGCTCACGCCTGTAATCCCAGCACTTTGGGAGGCTGAGGCGGGTGGATCATGAGGCCAAGAGATTGAGACAATCCTGGCCAACATGGTGAAACCCTGTCTCTACTAAAAAATACAAAAATTAGCTGGCTGTGGTGGCACGCACCTGTAGTCTCAGCTACTTGAGAGACTGAGGCAGGAGGATTGCTCAAACCCAGGAGGCAGAGGCTGCAGTGAGTCAAGGTCATGCCACTGCACTCCAGCCTGGTGCCTGGCAACAGAGCGAAAATCTTATCTCAAAAAAAAAAATACTTCTATGAAATTACATTTTATAGCCACAGCTTATGGTAATTGTTTATATATGTGTGTGTGTGTGTGTGTGTGTGTGTGTGTATACATTGCTATTCATACAATTTTATATATACATATATTACATATATGCTACAGATTTTCTTGTCACAATTAGAAGTCATAGTTAATGCTATACAAAATTTGGAAGATATGGTTTTATACTGAACTAACATTGTTTTCATTTGATATATCTAATTTAAGTAGAGTTACTATTTTTGAAAGAAAAAATATCTTGCTGGCCATTTCCAGCCAGGTGCAGTGGCTCACACCTGTAATCCCAGCACTTTGGGAGGCTGAGACATGAGGATCACCTGAGGTCAGGAGTTCAAGAGTAGCCTGGCAAACAGGGTGAAACCCCATCTCTACTAAAAATATAAAAATTAGCCAGATGTGGTGGCACATGCCTGTCGTCCCACCTACTTGAGAAGCTGAGGCATGAGAATTGCTTTAACCTGGGAGGCAGAGGTTGCAGTGAGCCAAAACTACACCATTGCATTCCAGCCTGAGTGACAAGAGTGAAACTGTCTCAAAAAAAAAAAAAAAGATAAAAATAACTTTCCACCTGACCCTTCAGGTAACATTCAGCTTAGAAGAGAGCTGCTGTTGGACTTGGGTAACAGTAAGAGACATTCACTTTTTTATCAGAAGATAAAAGATGATAAATAGTAAGTTATAATAATGGTTTATGTATTTCATATAAATCTATTCTTTCTTATTTTATAATTTTTTAAACAGTATTATGCTAGCAGAAAAATATGTCCAACAAACACTGAGATACAGATGAATATAAGAGAAGAATAGAAACCTTCATCCCCCTTAAACACAGGGAAGCTCATTCTTAAATAATCAAAGTATTTCATTGATTGATAACTTGCTCATCTTTCTAGCTTCATGAAATAAATGAACCTTCTTGTAATTACGCACATTTTTACATTCTTCCTTCCTGTTAAAATGGAGGCAGTTAATCTTTATCCCGTCGAAGACAAATCAATACTTCTTTTTCAGCCCCCATTATATCCCTTGCATCATTTTTAAGGATGCTACTAATTTAGTCATTCTCCTTGCTTTTCTCCTGAAATATTAATCATGTTTCTCATTACTAGATTATGTGTATCTTTGCATAATACCTTTTAAAGTCATCTATCTTTCAAATAGCTTAAAAATTTATAAAACAGAACAAAAAATCATCACTTGTTCAATATCTATATCCTAGATATCTGTTTCCTTTTACCATTAAATAATATAAAATACATATCATATATTTTACATAAAATATATTGTATATTTTTTATGGTGAAATTATGAAAAATTATTAAATTTTAGCATATTTCTTCCTAAACAACAGGTTAGGAAACAACAGTAAAAGCAGCAAGACCATTAAGATTCTGTTGAATAGACAGATGAGATGCTGGGGATTAAGACAAGGATGGTGGCAGTGGAAACAGAGAAATGTTTCCTGGTTCCTAAAAATCATGTATCATTAATATGGTAAAAATATATTTTAGTGATACATGTTCTTTCCCTTCCTCAATTTTCATTTGTTTGGATCTATTGTAAAAAATGATGTTTATTTCTGTAGCTACCCGCAATTCCTCTGGTCAAAATAACAAACATCTCTTGTTGCATTCATTATCTTATTTACTCTTTTCTTGGAGTCTCCTGATTTTTCTCTTCTTACACGTTTATCCATTATTACTTTAAACTTGTATTTAAACGTTGGTCTTCCTCTTTCTTTAAACATTTCATGAGTGGTATCATTTGTTCCTATTACTTTACATAGAACCTGCCTCCTGACAATCTCAACATTTACATCTCAACCCAAATCTCTTTTCTGAGATCCCGACTTGTGTATCCCACATCTACTTGATACCTCCTATTGTATGTCCCAGAAATATACAAACAGAAATGTTCAAACTGGGTTTGTTGATTCACCCCTGTTCTGTCAGCCAGGTCTTATTTTCTTCTGGTGTGTGTGTGTTTTTTACTTAATTGACAGTATATGGTACCACCATTCACTCAGATAGTCAAACAAATAAATACATAAGTAAAGCAAAATAAATAAATAAAACTAGAACATATCATTGATTTATTTATTTCATTACCTGCGCAGCCATAACAAAATCCTGGGAGGCTTAAACAACAGGAATCTATTTCTCACAGTTTCAAGAGGCTGGGAAGTTCAAGTTCTAGAGGCTGGGAAGTCACACGCCATATGTGAGGAGGGAATTAGGGCTTCAACACATGAATTTTGTGAGAACCATCCCTGTTTCCACTGCTACCATTCCTGTCCTAATCATCAGCATCTCGTCTATCAATTCAATAGACTCTTAATTGTTTTGCTGTTTTCACTGTTGTGTTCTACAATTTGTTTGTACAGAGAAATCAAAGTTGTCTTTTAAAAACTTAATTTTACTGCCCTGCTTAAATCCTTCAATGGTTTTTCATTGCACTGTGAATGTAAACAACATCCATTAGCAGGGCTTCTAAGACCATACCTGATTCTCCCTCTCTGTCAAAAAGCACTGATGATATTGGCCCTTTGCCACATTCTAGGATAACATACCAAATATCTTTTCATACACCAAATTCTCAAATCTCCTTCCTCTGTACCTGGAATACGATTCTGTCAGCCCTACACCTTCAGTGCCTTTTTCCCATACTTCTCATCTCAGCTGAAACATCACTTCATCAGAGAGTTCTTCTCCTATTGTTGTATTTAAAGTAGGCCCAACCTAGCTATTTTCTCTAAGAAAACCCTGTTTAGTTTCCTCTTTGCTTACCACAATCTGTAACTTGTTTATTTGTATTCCTCCTATACACTTTCTTTCCTCAATTGCATTGTAGAATCTAAAAAGGACAGTGGAGATGTCTGGTCATTTTTATAGCCCCAGAGCTAAGCCCAGTGCTATATACGTAGTAGATGTTTATATATGTTTTTTGAATGGACAGATGGACAATTCAAAATTAACTACCAAGGTTAACATGAAAAAAAAGACATTCCTGGTACAGTGATGAGATTTAAACAGACATATTTTTGTGCAACGTTAAATGGCATTTTTGTAGAAAATATCTTTAAAAGACTAGGTAAAGCAGTCAAGTCAAATGATACATAACTGCTGTTCCACATGCCTTGGGAACTAAGGAAGTTCTTTGGAGGTCACAGAATAATAAAGAAAAATTAGAAATGGTTGATGGTTCATGGCAAACAAGATTGCTCAATTATACAATCTTAATTTTTAATGTGCTATGAAAGCTATTTAGCCAAGCTCACATAAATCTCATGCTCTCTCTCTCAAAACATGGTTTCGTTTAGTACTCAAGCATTCATACTATGACTAGGACTTTGTAAAGAATGTGCCAGTTTCAGAGGAAATGACACATGACTTGTTATACATGAGAAGAAATTTAAGGTCTTCTTTTTATTGTGAGGAATGCAAAGCCTTGGTAGAGAGCCTTTTCCCTCCCTTTCTATGGAATACACATAAAGGAAGAGCTTCTTTCCTCCTTCACCCCAACAAGGGAGCTAACTGAATGAAGGAGAAACTGGCATTTCCCTCCCAGATGGATACTTCTACAGCAAATTAGCATGTTATCCTTGTGTTGCCTTTAGAACAGAGAAGAATGTGTTCAGAGAGTTACATGACCCTAGTAAAAAAGAGACCACTTCCAATCTAGTGAATTCTGAAGGTATAGTTGGGGTATATTGTACAGGGTTGTTCCAGCAGAATCGATAGGTACCAGTGATGCGGTGAACGTGGAAAGAAGTGGTCTTTAATAGCAACTGGACCAGACCATAGTCATTTCTGGGCTCTATAGAGCATGGAACATAGAAAAGAAAAAATGAGCCGTGGGATTATCAATATGGCAGATCAGCATGGAGGCACACTTTGAGAAAGGCAGTTAGGTGAAATAGGGACTAAGATCTCCTTCTCCAAAAGGCCCTTGGAAAAGAGAAGAAATAAAGGTGAAGCTGAACACGGTTTTAGGAAAACAGTAAGACTATGTATGGAAGATAATAACCTGGGTAAGGCCACCAATAGCAAGTAGAATCATATGGAGCCAATAATGGCAAGCCATCATCAAACTTATCATGAAAGACCTGCCATTTTTGTAGACTTCCTATTTGACCCTACCCACTGGGGAAAGCAACCCCCAAACCCCTGCTCTTCCTCATTCAAAGCTCCTCTTTCTTCATGGGCCTAGGGTAAACAGAGAATGTGAGCTCTGTAATGCCTACAAAAATCAAGGCTTTACAGTGGACACTAGAGTTTTCAATAACTGACTGGGAGCAGTTGCTCATGTCTGTAATCCTAGCACTTTGGGAGGCCAAGGTGGGCAGATCACCTGAGGTCAGGAGTTCAAAACTAGCCTGGCCAATAAGATGAAACCTTGTCTCTACTAAAAATACAAAAAAATTAGCCAGGCATAGTGGCAGGTGCCTGTAATCCCAGCTACTCAGGAGGCTGAGGGAGGAGAATTGCTTGAACCCACGAGGTGGAGGTTGCAGTAAGCCAAGGTGGCACCACTGCACTCCAGTCTGGGCAACACAGAAAGACTTAGACTCAAAAAAAATTTTTTTTTAATAACTAAAAGTGACCACAAAACTAAATAATCAGTGCTAAATGACATTAAGGATTGAAAATGATTATTCAGAGCATAAAAGCAACAATTGGGAAAAAATAACCATTTTAAATCTGTACTCCATTAAAGTCAGACTAAGCCCTGTTTAATATAAACTAGCAACTGACAGTTGTCCTCTGGATTCTCTATTTGCTTTTTACAAATATGGATTAGCATTGTGGTTGTGTGAGTTAGATGCCCAGGGCTTTTTTTTTCCACTCTGTCACTTCTTGGTCCTCCCATAGCTTTTGGGTTTATTGGTTCTATGCCAGTATCAGGGCTCTAAACATAATACTCCAAAATATGTCAAGACGGCAATTGAAAAAACTGCAGTAGCCAGGAGGCCACTCTGACCTTCTCCCACCTTTCTCCCCTGAAGTATAGCCATAATGAAATTCTCTGACTTACTTTGCCTTAAAGAAGATCGTACACTTGCAGGCCAAGAAGAATCTGAACAAACAGACCTTACTAAGAGCCCCACTACTTTAATTCCATTAGATCACAGATAATTTTTATACAATCATACTTCTATATGACTGTCCATTCTTCTTGGATCCTAAGAATGAAAGTATTCATTGAGTTGTGAAACAGATGCCTAAGGATAAAAATTCCTGGGTCTTTACGTCTTCATTTCTGAAGGCTCTCATTTGACATAAAACTTTAAATAAATTTGTCATAATTTCCTTTGGTGAATCTGTCTGCCTTTTGTTTAAGGGTGTCAGTCATAAACCTTGTGACAAGCAGGGAAAAGATATTGTTTTGATTTTCCCTACATCCTGAATGTGCACACTGAACAGGAAATGAAATCTGGTTCGAAATATTTTAAAGGGTTCCAATGGTCTCATTCCTTTCCATCTTAATTGGCAAAGATAAGAATATATGAAAGTGCTGATTTTGTTATCCTCCTGACAAGTAATGACATTTTGTATGTACATATGCAGATATAATACTGCAATGGTTGATTATTTTTTTAATGGTTGATATTCATAAGACAAGGAAAACCTGTCTGACTTTGATTCTCACAGATAAAGGCATTTCTTAAATATATTGAGGATAAATACAAAGGAGTGATGGCAACTGTTCCAGAACTCAGTGAATACTGGCTCATGTTTTGCCTGTGTGCCATAGGCTACTGACTCTTGGAATAATGTGAGTGCTTCTCCCATCAGCCATCTGTGCTCACCGACTGTGTAGATAAATGCTAATAATGCATTTCCTAGGTAAATCCTCTCCTCAAAATTTGCACAAAAATAAAAAGATGAAGGTTAAAATGCATAGCACTATGCATTAATTAGGCGAATACTCTTACTAAGTTAACATAAGAATAAAACATTTAATTTACGAAATATTGACCAGATAAATGCCATATATTTAGACTCCTGGGTAATGTGAAAAAATTAAATGTTAAAGCAGAAAGAGCTTAAACTGAGTGGAGTCCACAATGACTACCTTGATTATTTTCTTTAGTGTGTACTCTCAATATTTTAAAAGGACGTGAGAAAAGAAAGAAGAAACATTATGACCCAGTCATTAAGAACTTGGGTTATGAAATAAGGAAACATAATATTTCTACTGGCTCTTTCATGTACTATGTATACTTGTGAAAATTATTAAAAGTCTTCAAAGCCTTAACATTCCCAGTGGTAAGTGGGAATAATAATGACTACTTACAAGACCCTAATAAGACTGTATGTATAAAGAAACAAGGAACTATGCCTGGCACTTAATATGGGATGAAGTGAAATAATAATTAGATATTATTTAACTTTTATTGCCATTGTTTCTCAGGGAAATCAACATCTATACATTATTAGCTGATTCTTGTGTTTTAAAAAAAAAATTTTATTCAGGTCTTCAAAATTTTGTTTCTTTAAAATTATAGCATCAATATCCAGGGGTATGTACACTGTTTGGAGTCTAAAAGAATAGTCTATTAGCTTCTAATCAAAATACTGCATTTCATCCCTGAAATTGTTTTAGTATGTCTGAACAAACAGTATAAGCTGAATAAAACATGATGTCTTGTTCACATGAACAAGTGATATCTGAATTACTTTGTATCACTGAGTATATCTGATTAATTTGTAGGCTTTCAAAATATTAATATTTTATATTATATCTCTTTCAAGTAAATTTGACCATGTATACAATATAAACTATGCTATCATCCACAGGGAATTAAAACTTGTCTTTGTTCCCAGATATTTTTATAAATGTCTTCTGATGATGGAGAAGGTTCTTAATCAAAATGTAAAACACCCATTGCTCATTTGATTATCTACTTGATTTTCTTCCCCCACTAGGAGACAATTAACTAACATAGTTTATCCTTTTCATGGTTTTTGGCACCTACATCAGTGACATTTTAATTAAAGTTCATAAACGTCATGATCTCCACTTTGGTTGTTTCTAATTTTACAGCTCTTGTGTTAAATTCATGCAGCTGCTTGTGTTTATATTTATCTTTCCCCTAACCCATACACATACTACCTCTGGCACAAAGTCATTGTTTAATATAGCCTTAATGAAAACAAACAACAATAATATACAATGGAGACCATGTAGCACAATGATTATGAGTAGAGGCTATAGCTCCTGATATTATAGCCCAGCTCTGCAACTTACTAGCTGGGTGACCTCAATTATGTCACCTTTCTGTGATTTGGGTATAAGACAGTAAAATGAAACTAGAAGCATCTATCCCAGCAATCCTGCTAAAAGAACATTGTTGTGAGGATTAAGGCAATCTAGTTCACATAAAAATACTTAGCTTTGGAAAATGAATTGGAATGAAGTGAATGAGTGATTTATTGAGGAGTTATTCCAACAATCTAGAATAGAGATGATGACTTTGCCCATGCTGATGCCAATGTCATAGAGAGAATTTAATAACTTGACAAAATTTGGGATATTAAAATTAAAAAATAATATATGAGGGTATGTCAGCAACATGGTAAAAGAGCAGTCTCTGGGCTACCCCTCATCCCACAGACACATCTAGTATACACCTACACATGAGTCAGTGCTCTCCAAGAGAAAGCCAAAATATAGATGAAAGACCCCTAGAAGTCAGACTACTGAGAAATAATCACATCAAAATAGATAACGAAAGCAGAAATACACTCATACTCTAGCTCCACCATGAGCACAGAGCATTAGAAATGAGAAGAAGAATCCCAACTCCTAGCTTCTTCCTGAGGGGTTGAGGGGCTTGTACCACGTATAAAGTGTCAACTTTTGCAGTTTCTATGGAGGGCCTGGCTCTTCAATCACCATGCTTGATGAACCACAGGGAGAGGGCATCAGAAGATTTCTCTCAAGCACAAATGAAAAAAAAAAAATGGTTCCTACTATATGAGCCCTCCTAGCAACTGTAGCACTCAGGATTGGCACAGCTTCTAAATTCCCCCAAATTTGGTCTCAGGCTTTCCTATCAGGCTTCCGTGGTTCTGGCTTTTTTTTTTTTTTTTTTTTTTTTTGGTAGAATCTCTATCTGTTGCCCAGGCTGGAGTGCAGTGGTGTGATCTTGGCTTAATGCAACCTCCACCTCCCAGGTTCAAGCAATTCTCCTGCCTTAGCCTCCTGGGTAGCTGAGACTACAGGCACACCACCACGCCTGGCTTTTTTTTTTAAAGTAGAGATGGGGTTTCACCATTTTGGTCAGGCTGGTCTTGAACTCCTGACTTAGTCCTCCACCTGCCTCGGCCCTCTAAAGTGCGGGGAATACAGGCTTGAGCCATCATGGCCGGCCAGTTCTGGCCTTTTAACAAACCAGTATCTGGGAACCTACAGTGCAAATAAAGAATAAACCTCCTCCAGCTTAAACAGAAAGGAAGGCTTGTCCTTTCTGTTTATGTACCTTCTGTTATGTACCTTTGTCTATGTACCTTCTTCTCTGGCTTACTCCTAAGATAAATTCCTGCAATCTCAGTCTACCCCTGCAAGAGAGGTTATAAAAGTTCTGCTTGCTTTAATAGGAGAGTGGGCATTCTCCTTGCCTCCTTCCTTGGCTTTTTTTTTTTTTTTTTGAGATAAATTTCTGCAGTCTCTCATTAGAGAGAAACTGGGGACCTCTTCATTTCTGATTGGAAAAGTGGGTATTCTTTGCACCTTCTTCCCTGCTTTGTTTCAGTAATAATTCTGGACATTTTTCCCCTGCTAGAAGGGTGTGAGGATTCCACTTGTTTGAACAGGAGAATGGGCTCTCCCTGCATATTTTTCCCTAGCATGCCCCAGCAGTAAATCCAGATATGTAGACTCTCACGGGAGTAGTTTGTGCATGCTTTGAGTGCCCCAACTTTTATAGCCTTTCCCCAAGGGACTGGCTCCTAAATCACCTAGCTATGGGAGTTGACAGTGCATTCTTGAGTCTGCTAGACAACAGGGAACAAGAAAATGAGGTTTAAACTTGAAAATGTTCAGCATCTGTCTCACCAGGCTCAAAGTGAGCATTGTGATTATGAGCAGAGGCAGCTGTTTCAGACTGTCTCCTTGGTGAAAAACAGAATAGTTTGGCTCTCGGCTTCTCTGCAAGAAAAGAAGGAACTGGAATACACGTCTACCACCCTAGCCTCTCTAGCTGAATCTCAGGAGACTGGCATCTATTCCAACTCTCTCAAGGCAATAGCATGACTTGGCAATAACTAATTTCATGGCTATGTCTTTGCCCAAATCTCATTTTGAATTATAACTCCAATGAGTTCCATGTGTCATGGGAGGAACCTAGTGGGAGGTAACTGAATCATGGAGGTGAGTTTTTCCCATGCTGTTCTCTTGATAGTGAATAAATCTTGTGAGATCTGATGATTTTATAAAGGGGAGTCTTCCTAATCAAGCTCTTGTCTACTACTGTGTAAGACATGCCTTTGTTCCTACTTTGCCTTCTGCCATTTTGTGAGACCTCCCCAGCCACGTGGAATTGTGAGTCAATTAAACCCCCATGTGGAAATGTGAGTCAGTTAAACCCTCCTCCCCTTTTTGTAAAATCACCTAGTCTTGGATGTTTCTTTATTAGCAGCATGAAAATAGGCTAATACAGTAAACTGGTACCATCACAAGCCTGGAGACTTAGGATAAAAAATTTTTTCATGAGCTGCTCCAGGGCCTTGTTGCTTTGTGCAGTCTTGAGACTTGGTTCTCTGCATCCCAGCCATGGCTTAAAGGGGCCAACGTACAGCTCAGGCTGTTGCTTTAGAGGGTGCAAGCCCCAAGCTTTGGTGGCTTACATGGTATTGGGCCTGCAGGTGCACAGAAGTCAAGAATTGAGATTCAGGAATATTTGCTTAGGTTTCAGAAGATGTGGAAATGCCTAGATATCCAGGCAGAGGTATGCTGCATGAGCAGAGTGGTCATGCAGAACCTCTTGCTAGGGCAGTGTAGAAGAGAAATGTGGGGTGCAAGTCCCCACACAGAACCCCCCCACTGGCATTGTCTAGTGGATATGTGAGACGAGGGCCACTGTCCTCCAGACCCCAGAATGGTAGATCCACCAGCAGCTTGTACTGTGTCCTGTAAAAGCCATAGACACTCAATGACAAACCATGAAAGCAGCAGGGACTGGGGCTGTACCCTGTACCCTGCAAAACCACAATGGTGGAGTTGCCTAAGGCTATGGGAACCCACCTATTGCATCATTGTGACCTGGATGTGAGACACGTACTCAAAGGAGATCATTTTAGGGCTTTAAGATTTGACTGCCCCACTGGATCTCGGACTTGCTTGAAGCCTATGGTCCTCTTCACTTGGGCTAATTTATCCTATTTGGAACAGCTGTATTTTCCGAATGACTATACCCCATTGTATCTAGGAAGCAACTAATTTCTTTTGATTTTACAGGCTCATAGGCCCAAAGGATTCACCTTGTCTCAGATGTAACTTTGGACTGTGGCCTTTTGAGTTAATGGTGAAATGAGCTAAGATTTTGGGGGACTGTTGGGAAGGCATGATTAGTTTTGAAATGTAAGAACATAAGACTTGGGAGGGGCCAGGGGTAGAAAAATATAGTTTGGCTCTGTCTTTACCCAAATCTCATCTAGAATTGTAGCTTCCATGATTCCCATATGTTGTGGGAAGGACCTGGTGGGAGGTGTTTGAACCGTGGGGGTGGTTACCCCCATGCTGCTGTTCTTGTGATAGTGAATAAGTCTCATAAGATCTGATGGTTTTATAAAGGAGTATTCTCCTACACAAACTCTCCTGCCTGCCTCCATGTAAGATTTCACTTTCCTCCTCTTTTGACTTCCATCATGATTGTGAGGCCTCTCCAGTCATGTGGAACTGTGAGTCAATTAAATCTCTTTCCTGTATAAATTACCCAGTCTTGGGTATGTCTTTACTATCAGCATGAGAAAAGACTAATACATGGACCAATAAAAGCAAAGCAGATTGTACAAACAGTGTTTTGAGGCATCTAGAATCTCCAGCCTTTGGAGATAGGGAGGAGATGCTGATAGGAAGGAATATCTCCAACATAAGGCCAGTCTAGCAAGACTAGGAGAGGTAGTTCTTTAATGTACTGAATTCCACATAGAGAGTCAAGGAAAATGAAGAAATATGCTTCAAATAAAAGATAAATCTCTAGTAGCCAACCCTATTGAAATGGAGACACACAATTTACTCAATAGGCAGTTCAAATGAACAGTCATAAAGATACTAACTGAGGTATGAAGCACAATGCGTGAACAAACTGAACTTTAAAACAGGGATAGGAAATATTAGAAACCACCAAACAGAAATCACTGAGTTGAAGAATATCATAATGTCAATTCAAAAGAGGGGTTCAGCCGGGTGCAGTGGCTCAAGCCTGTAATCCCAGCACTTTGGGAGGCTGAGGCGGGTGGATCACGAGGTCAACAGATCGAGACTATCCTGGTCAACATGGTGAAACCCCGTCTCTACTAAAAATACAAAAAATTAGCTGGGCATGGTGGCACATGCCTGTAATCCCAGCTACTCAGGAGGCTGAGGCAGGAGAATTGCCTGAACCCAGGAGGCGGAGGTTGCAGTGAGTTGAGATCATGCCATTGCACTCAAGCCTGGGTAACAAGAGTGAAACTCTGTCTCAAAGAAAAAAAAAAAGAGGGATTCAATAGCTAGGTAGAACAAGCAGAAGAAGGATTGATAAACTTGAAAACAGATCATTGTAAATCATCCAATCTGTGGTGGGGAGAAAAAGGAAGGCAGTGTTAAGAGTCACTGGGCTGTGATCCAGCTGGCTGTCAGAGGTGAAGGCAATGAGGTGGGCCCTCACTGGGGCAGCTGATATTCTGATAGTATGAGAGCCAGTATGGAATGTCTCACAGCTTCCAGGCTTTGCAGTTCAATCAGGCTGTACCTTCTCTGTGGCCAGTGAGTTGGTGATCAGCTCTGCTGCCTTGGAGTTGCCTTTGGCAGAGATGATGGCTGCCTTTTTCTGATGTTGTCTATTCCACCATAAATCTGGCCCTATCTACTTCCTGTTGAGCTACCCGTTTGGCTTCCATGGCTTCTGCAAACTCCTTCCCAAAGGTCAGATGTGTCAAGGACATGTTGTCCAGGATGAGCTCAAAGGTGGCTGCTCGCTCTGTAAGGTCATTACGCATCTGCCTGGAGACCAGCTCTCTTTGGGTTATCAGCTCTCCTGCATCAAAGTGAGCCACCACTGACTTGAGGGTCTTGGTAGTTATACACAGCAGCACACAGTCATCGTAGTTCTCTCCAATGCTGGTGAAGATGTGAATGAACTGACTAGCAAGAGGCCAGAAGAGAGTACAAAGTGTGATACTGACATTCTGCAAATCTTTGTCACCGGTGATGACTGGCACATTACATGGTGAAGAACATCAGTTAAAGAAAATTGGTTTCTGTACCCATGGGATGAGAAAGTGAGTACCTTCCCCTACCAAAATGTCCTGACCTCCACAGAGTCAGTCAAAGCTGGCAGCTCTGTGCCCCACATGCCCCACATTGTATAAGGCAGAGTTCACCATGCCTCCTACAATAGCTAAGGCCAGGCCAAACTTGCTAATGGACTCAAACATGCTGGCAGCCATATTTCTTCTGCTGGACCCTCTCACACCTGCTTCCACTCTGACCGTATTTTTATACATTTTTGTTTCTGCTTAGTGGTATCTTTTCCTTCAGGTTGAAAAACTGCTTTTAGTATTTCTTGTAAGGCATGTCTAACAAAATGAAGAACCAAAGCATATGATCATCTGAGTAGAAGCAGAAAAAAACATTTGATAAAATTCAATATCCCTTTATGTTAACACCTCTCAAAACACTAGGTATACAGTACATGTACCTCAACACAATAAAAGCCGTGTATGATAAGGCCACAGCTAACATCAGACTCAACAGTGAAATGCTGAAAACTTGTACTGTAAGGTCAACAACAGGAATGCCCAATCTTGCCACTTCTATTTAACATAGTACTTGAAGTCCTAGCCAGAGCATTTAGGTAAGAATAAACTAATGGCATTCATATATCAAAGGAAGAAATAAAATTATCTCTGTTTGCTGATGACATGATCTTCTATGTAGAAAACCCTAAAAGCTATACCAAAAAATCTGTTGGAACTGATAAAAAAATTGTAGGTTACAAAATCAAGATATAAAAATCACTAGTATTTCTATACACTAATAATGAGCTATCTTGAAATGAAAAATAACAATTCTGTTTACAATAACATAAACACTTAGGAGTACATTTAGCCACAGAGGTAAAGGATGTGTTTTTTGAAAATTATAAAAAACTGAATTAAAAAATTGAAGACATAGATAAAAATATATCCCATCTTCAAGTAATATTGGTAGAATGTTCATACTACTTAAAGTAACCTACAGATTCAATACAAAATGTATCAAAATTCCAGTGTTATTTTCACAGAAATATAACAAATAATCCTTAACTTCATGTGGAAGCAGAAAAGACTCTGAATACCCAAAGCAATTTTGAACAAAAAGAGCAAAGCTGGAGCATCACATTTCCTGATTTCAAAATACGCTATAAAGCTATTATTGTCAAAAAAGCATAAAACTGGCATAAAAACAGACACACAGACCAGTGGGACAGAATCAAAAACCCAAAAATAAACCCAAGTATTTATTAATTGATTTTCAGCAGGACACATAATTAAGGAAAGAGAGTGTCTTTAATATGTGGTATTGGGAAAACTGAATATTCACATGCAGAAGAATGAAACTGGACTATTTCACACCATATACAAACATCAAGTCAAATCGGATAAAATATAGACTTAAATATAAGACCTGAAACTGTAAAGCTACTCAAAGAAAACATGGAGAAAAACTCCATGGTATTAGTCTGGGCAATGATATCTTGGCTAGGACTCCAAAAGTATAGGCAACAAAAGCAAAAAGAGACAAATTAAATTCCATCAAACTAAAAAGCTCTTGCATAACAAAGGAAACAGAGTAAGGAGACAACTCAGGAATTGGTGGAAAATATATGCAAACCATATATCTGATAAAGAGCAAGTATAAAAAATATTTAAGGAATTCAAACAACTTAATAGCAAAAATACGAATAACCCAATTTAAAAATAGGGAAGTGATCTAACAGATGATTCTCAAAAAAGAGATAGGAATCTCTAACATATATGAAAAAATGTGCAACATCACTAATCATTAAGGACATGGAAATTAAAACATGAGATATCACCTCATACCTATAAGAATAGCTATTATAAAAACATTAATAATAAGTGTAATATTTCAGTTATTCTCCAAATCCTCATTCTCCACATAAGGATGTGGAGAAAAGGGAACCCTTGTACACTTTCAATGGAAATGTAAATTTGTACAGCTATTTTGGGAGATAGTTTGACAGTTCCTCAATAAGCTAAAACTGGAATTACCATATGATCCAGCAATCTCACTTCTGGGTATATATTCAAAGGAATTGAAATTAGTATATGAAGCAGACATCTGCATTCTCATGTGGATTTCAGTATTACTCAGAATAGCTAAGATATGGATGCAACCAAAGTACCCATCAATGGCTGGATGGATTAAAAATGTGATACATATATGTACAGTGGCATGCTATACAGACAAAGGAGGTGAATTATTTGTGATGATATAAATGGAACTGGAGGACATTGTGCTAAATGAAGTAAGCCAGGCACAGAAAGATCAATACTTTATAATGTCACTTATATGGGGAATCTAAAATAATCTCATAAAAAAAGAAAGCAGATTACCAGAGATTGGGGGATCAGCGAGTGATGGGGTAAGATGTTGATCAAAGGATAAACAAATTTCACTTAGACTGGAAGAATAAGTTTTAGTGATCTGTTGCACTGCAAGGTGACCAGAGTTGATGATGTATTGTTTATTTCAAAATTGCTTAAATAGTATAATTTTAACATCTCACTATACATATAAAAATAAGTTGGGGGGCGATGAATGTGTTAATTGATGTGATTGGCTCCTTCTATAATGTATACATAGATCTAACAACACAATGTACCTTACAAATATACACAGTTGTGTTAATTACAAATAAATATAAAAAAGAATTAATATATGTACTTTCTCTTACCTATGATGTCCTCCCTTCACGGCCCACATTTGTTTTCTTCCTATAAATGGTTTTTGACTATGATAGTTTTCATTGATCTCAAATTTTCACTGATTTATAGAACTATGTGCCTCTACACCACCCCACTGAGTTCTCAGTTCTATAGTCTGTCATCCAGATAAATGTTCATGTATATGTATATATTCACATACACATACATAGAGGTCTGTGTGTGTTTGTTTTACATATATTAGCTTTATAGTCCCACTCACATTATCTCTAAGAAAAAGCTTCATGTTTCTACATTATAAAACTGAAGCATAATTTATATATAGTAAAAAATCAGAAATTAAAGATATTCTATCAGTGTTTGCAAAGTCTAAAAAAAGTTTAACTCATATCAGTGCTCAATAAAAATTGATTATTGATCTATTAATATTGATAAAAATCAGAAAAATTATACAGTGCACACAAAATGTATCTACCATGTAATAGAATTACCAAAAACAGCTATTATTTTCTCAATTTTGGCAAAGGGAATACTTAAAGATACTGGTAACTTAATTTTCAAAATATTTTGCTCTATATTCCTTGTTTTCTTAAAAAGAACAAACAAAAAAATTCCTGTCAGTATATCAACTCTCCACTTTCTATATATTCAAGTAACCTGATGACAAATCCCTTAATCCTTAGAATGGAAACAAAGTCTAAAACGGTCTTCATTGATGCTGAAGGCACTATGATCCTTGATAAACTGGCACACACAAACACCAAAAGCATGAAAGTCATTCAAATGGGACAGGCATAAAGGTTACAGTGGTATTTTCTCTTCATTCTTGATACAAAACTTGCCACTTTTTCTTTATTGTCATTTTGATTGAGGATGTGATCTGCAGTTGTTTGGTTGACTCTCAGTTCTACTTTTAACTTCCCAGTGTAACCTAGATTTATATTATTTTGGAGTGGTTGCTAGAGTTGAATTCTGATGTAAAAACATCTCAAGATGAAGATTTTTCTACGTCAAGTTGCTGTGGCCGTTAAGTGGTCACCTGCCAGAAGCCACAGGGAGATTCAACACACCTGAGGATTCTGTCCAATACTTGATAATTTCGGGTTTTTTAAACAAATTATTTTGCATAGAAAATAAAAGAAAGTATCACATTTAAAATTGGAAAGCTGGATTCTGTTCTTGAAATAGACACAAACTGATTGTAGAATTTGGAACAAGTCAGTTAATTTGGAGTGTCCTTAGAAAACTCACATGCAGAAGAAGAGGGAATGAGGTTGACGATGGTTTTGCATTTTTTGCCATATATTTATGATTTAGTCTTTTCATATGGGGTACACAAACCACTTGTAGAGATCATACTTTTAGATAGGAATGATAAAACCCTCTGAAATTTAAAACTCTTCCTACTTAGGCAAGCTCATTTTATTTTAACTGTATTAAAGGGACATAATAAAAATAATTTTCTGAACAAGGGAAAGTATAAAGGAGCTGACACTATAAAACTTATTATGAAACATAAATGTATTTTTCACCATCATATGTGGGAATTCCTGTTTAGAAAGGCCACAAATGTTTTAAAAACAAGAAAAAACAGGAGAGCACGTTTGTTCTCCTTTAAGAGAATTTTTAAAGTCATAGTCATATTAGAGTAATTTGGAGATTTTCAAGTCAGCATTAAACATAGACAATGCTTGCTGAGTTGAATCCATCCCATATATTTATCCCACCAATGTCAGGTTGCTTCTAAAATGTTCAGTTATCAAGTATTTTCCCTTATCAAGTACTTTGTCTTAATTTAATAATGAACTTCTTGAAAGCCCCAAATTCAAAATGGTCCTTTTCATACTTACTCATTTTCTAAACGATTTAGCAAATTGACCTTGAACTAGGTTTTGTTTTTTTTCTTACAGTTGTCTCTCAACCATAGTTCATCTTTTGCTTTTCCAAAGGCCTAGCAACTGACTTTTGGGAGAGCAGGTTGGAGAAGACTCGGGGTAGCAGAAGGGGAGAGGAAAAAGTAGAGTCAAAGAATGCGAAGGTGTGTATATACTGAACACAGCTGAAGGAGAGGATGTGTTTAAGAACAAAATGTGCATGAACTGGAGTGTATGAGAGTTATGGTGAAGTAATGTTGATCACAGATGAAGTCTTTAATCTTCTCTCCTCTCCTCTCAAAACCAGACACCAATTCCTAGCAGCTCAAAAAGTGAAGCTACCCCCAAAATACACATGCTAACACATTTTATGAAGAACAATCTACTATTACTTTTTGCCTTTCAACAACTTTCTTTGCTTTGGAGTTTTCTGACCTTTTGGACTGATAACACTTTATAGCTTCTGTATTTTCTGGGATCAGAAAAATTGTTACGTGTCATTACTCCACATCTTATTAGCGCTGTTGATATTTCAGAAAATCCCAATTGTCCTTTAGATCAACAATAGAACACATGGTTCTGATTGTATTATGGCAAATCTTCCATTCTCTGTGTAAATAAAATGTATAAATATAACAGGGAAGAAATGAAGAATGTAAAGTCATCTGTCAGATATTAAAAATCCCACATAATATAAGATGGTTCTGCTTTAGAAATTAATGTTTAGGTTTTCATGTTATAGACAAGTATTGCTTTTTTATGAGCACAGATTTTTTCAAGACGTAACTCATGAAAAAAATATACAGTAACACTTTTTAATCTTTTGATAATTAATAATTTTAAAGTGTAATACATCCTGGAGGCTTTGAAAGTATTTTCAGTACAGTTAGGTGATTATTAAGACAAAGGTAGAATTATTGGAATTTTTGTTTTCCTTGTTGTATAATTAAGCCTACCAATTACTCTCAACAGTGAAAAAAATTGTATGTGGATGTGAATTTGAAAACTGGATGGAAAGCATGTGTGATTTGTTAAATGATATTTGGGTCAGATACTTTGCATTTTACATTGGTCTTCTCCCATTTCTGATGATATGCCTGCCTTCCGATATCAGTAACATCTGCTGCTTCTAGCCACAAAGTGGCTCATGACAGCTGCGTGACGCTACCCTAGAATTCATGCCAAACCAGTCCCCTTTGAATATCAGTAGACCACCTGGGTACCCAGCTGCAATATATGGCATCTCCTGTTCTTTCACAGATGCCAGCAATACATAAAAAGAACTTGAGTGGAAAAGAAAATCTGATAGCTCAGAAAAAGTTCTCATTCAGTCTCTCCATCTGTAAATGTCCACCTCTCCTGATTGGAATTATAAAGTTTCAGTTTCAATTAAGTTTCCTGTGTAATTTGTAAAGTGGTCACCAGTGTCCCAAATGTAAAGAATTGTGATAAATTTGAGGACATGGGACAACCTGTCTCCTCCTGCACGATCTGCACATGTACCCCACAACTTGAAGTATAATAATAAGAATTTTCCTTAAGAACCTGGCTGATACCTATTCAGCAACTATATATTAGCCAATGACTTTGTGCTTTGTCAAGGACAATGCTGGGCTCTGGGGCATAGAGAAAGAATAATAATAATAATAATACATAGCTCTCTAGTAGCTCACAGGCCAGTCCAGTTCTGAATGACAAAACTGGGCATATTGAAGTCTAGTCATCAGTTTGCATTTGACAGGGAAAAACAAAAACAGTCTCTCTTGCCTACAAGAAGGGGACTTGAAAGGTTCTCATCCCCACCACTGTTATAGACAGGACGCTTTTCTCCTGACTTTTAATCAGCTAGAGTCATTTTGTTTCTTGTCCATTAACGCTGTAAGTTTTGCTTCAAATAAGTACTTTCCCTAGGAGGTATACATAAGATTCTAAAACTATCAGTGGAACACTATGAGTACCTCTCAAAACTCATCTTACGGGCTCTTTATTTTTTTAATATTTTTTTTGCTATGTGGTGTTTTGCAAGAACCAATGTGAAACACCTAAAAATATCCATATTAATATCACTTCAAGTGCTTATTCAAGAAACTCACAAACCACCTATGAAGGAAATTAATAATCTACTTTGACAGTTTTTTATTTAAAAAGTTAATTGGTAATAGTCATTGATGGTTACATTATACTGTAGTAGACTAAAAAATTACCATGAAATAGCAACATCTGCCATATTACTTTGTTCACTTGTCAGTCACAAACAAGGAGAGTGGAGTGCAAATTTTATTTCTCCAGCTATGATGCCTAAAGCCCAGTAAAGATAATTTCCTTGGTATTCTAGTATTTCAAAATGTTATTCCTGTGATATTTAAAAGTTGCTTCATAGAGAACATCAATGCTCATTCAAATGCTTGTTGAAGAAGCTGTGATTAATACAAAATTTTCATCTCTTATCAAGCTTCATATAAAGTCTATCTTCTCTGTAGATAATCTTTTGACTCCACTTTCCTTGAGATCAAGAAGAGCTGGCCAGGCGCGGTGGCTCATGCCTGTAATCCCAGCACTTTGTGAGGCCGAGGCGGGTGGATCACGAGGTCAAGATATCGAGACCATCCTGGTCAACATGGTGAAACCCCGTCTCTACTAAAGATACAAAAAATTAGCTGGGCATGGTGGCACATGCCTGTAATCCCAGCTACTCAGGAGGCTGAGGCAGGAGAATTGCCTGAACTCAGGAGGCGGAGGTTGTGGTAAGCCGAGATCGTGACATTGCACTCCAGCCTGGGTAACAAGAGCGAAACTCCGTCTCAAAAAAAAAAGAGCTGACCTGATTTTCTACTCATTTCTACTTGAAGTGTCTCACATATTCTTAGTTTCTTCCTTCTGTTTTAGGTAAGAAAGTCAATCCTCTTCTCTAAAGTTAACTCTTGCTCTTGGTCTCTTGAACGCCTATTATAGGAGCACTAGACTTGGAGTCAGGAGATGTGAGTTTGATGTTCAGCCCTGCCAATTTCTAGGCATATGAAAATTTATATGAGGCTCAGAACCTTTAGCTATAGCATAAGATGATGGTAGGAACTCATCCACAGTGTTCTGGTAAGGACATAGTAAAATAATGAGTGTGAAATTTCACTGTAAATTAAGTGTTGCAGAGATGTTCTTTATTTCTACACCATTTGTCCAATACCTGTAGGTATTTAACTCATAAATTATCCCTTCCTTTTCCTTTTTAGATATCACCTCATATTTTAAAATATTTATTAGTTTATAGATTAGAGATATCTAAAATAGAGCAGATATTTTATTTTAACTTCTATAAAATGAAATGATAGAAAATACAAAATAATTAATTTGTTCATATTTAGCCTTAAAATTACTATGCTTTTTTCTTCTTATTTGCTGGCAAACGTCTTAAAAAGATTTTTCCCCCACTACATGTCTTCATAATCCAATTATCTTAACATCTTATATTCCAGTATCTTGAATCCATCACCTGAAACTGCTCATGAAACTTTTTATGAGCTTACATTATTCTTGCTTCCTGACTTCTCTGCAGCATTTGACGCTGTTGACAATCACCATAACTATCTAAGTTTTTGTGACATTTTATTTGTACTTCATTGACAGTTTTGACTTAGCAGTCACTTTTTCTTCTTTCTCCCATCCCTAAAGTGGGTGCTACCTAAGGACATGCCTTGCTCTTTTGCTCTCCCTATTTTTTTCCCTTGGCAAATTAACCAATCCTCATACACCCATTTAATTATAAATTCTGTAAAGCTAACTCTTAAATTTGTCACCCTCCTTATACTTTGCCTCAGCTTGGCAACAGATTTCCAACTGCTTCAAGTACATCTTTAACTTTCCATAACTATATAGAATCAAGAGCTTCAATTTTGTTCCCCAAATAAGAAAAGAAAGCTTGCAGTTTCTGAGGTCTTCTCTTGTAGGGTAAGAGAAATGATAGAGGAGTACTAGCATTTCATCAGCTCTAATTACCATCCAAGTAGACCATTACAGGATTAGGGTGGGACACTCTGTACTCTTAAAGTTTTGTATAGATTATTATCTTAATTTAGGAATTCCTAAATTTATGATGTTTAGGATGTTTTTCTTAAATGCAAATGGTTTTTATTGGCCAATTAAAAATATGGAATATAAAGTTGGCTGACCAACCAAAACACAGAATTTAAAAATGTAGACATAGAATTTGGTTGACCAACTAAAATAGAGAAAAAATATTTTGGTAAGTTATTACTAGGCTATGAGGTAAGTAAATGAGTGAGAAAATGTTACCAAAACTCTGATAATAGAGTCGAGCATGCAGAAATATATTATCACATGCAGGCATATCATCGTGGTAGTAGAGAAGTGCTAATAATTCCACAACAAAAATGTTTATTTCAATTTGGGCATATTTGAAGTGTAACCATGTGGTTGGCTTGACAATTATAAAACATTTTTAGAATTTTTAATCCATCAAGTTTGGAATTTTGCAGATGTGAAAATTGTTTGGTTGAATATAATTTTATTTTTAAGATGGATTCTTGCTCTGTCACCAGGCTGGAGTGCAGAGGCACGATTTGGGCTCACTACAATCTCCACCTCCTGGGTTCCAGCAATTTTCCTGTCTCAGCCTCCCAAGTAGCTGGGACTACAGGCACACACCACCAAGCCCAGCTAATTTTTTTATTTTTAGTACATGTGGCATTTTACCATGTTAGCCAGAATGGTCTCGATCTGCTGACCTCATGATCTGGCCACCTCGGCCTCCTAAAGTATTGAGATTACAGGTGTGAGCCACCGTGCTCAGCTGGTTGAATGCAATTTTTAAGGGTAACTTAAAATATCTATTGAAAATCAACAACTAGCTTGTCAGTTATACTTAATTACTCAGTAGTGATTAAGTATTGTTGCTTACCAATTTTTGTACAGTTGGATCAAATTCTCCCCTCAACATTATTTCACACACTTAGAGTCAGTCCTAGTGTCTAGAATCTGTTATTACAGAACTTGTTCAGCCTTATTTAAATAAATCTTATAATTGGTTTCCTTTTTTAACCACATTTCTGGTTGACTAGGACAACAGTGAAACGATTGGTAGTCATGCACTGAAGACAGACATCACTAAGTGTGACAATATAATCATAGCTTAAGATGTTGCACATTTATTGCAGTGGTTACCATAGAGATTTAAATTTAGCTCCTTAATAAAAGATACATAGATTTGATTTGAATGCATTAATTTTGACTAGCAAGATGCAGTAGGTTTCCTAACTGAATGTACATATACAAAAACAACAGGTTTGTAAAAAATAGGTTCAATTTAATTAGGTCTTAATAGATACTTAATCAATTCTGCCATTTAAATCTTAGTTTTATAAGATACACATGTAATGCTTTAGTAATACTTCATTCATGTAATCTTCCATAGAGAAAACAAAAGGTGGGAAACCATATGTTCGACTCTAAACTTAGATATGGCTGAAAGCACAAAGTAGGAGTTTATTAGTTTGTTCTCATGCTGCTAATGAAGACATACCTAAGACTGGGCAATTTATAAAGGAAAGTGGTTTAATTGACTCACAGTTCAGCAAGGCCTATAAGGATTTAGGAAATGTACAATCATGGCAGAAGGGGAAACAAACACATCCTTCTTCACACTTTTTATTTATAAATCCCTCCATGAATGCCTTAGACCAGCAATCTTTCCCTCCTTTTTACTTAATGCATTATATATCTGTACCTTCAAATGATACCTAGAACTTTGTACATTATCAGGTGCTATATATATATTTTTTAATTTGAGACAGAGTTTCGGTCTTGTTACCCAGGCTGGAGTGCAATGCCGCGATCTCGGCTCACCGCAACGTCCGCCTCCTGGGTTCAGGCAATTCTCCTGTCTCAGCCTCCTGAGTAGCTAGGATTACAGGCACGCGCGACCATGCCCAGCTAATTTTTTACACTTTTAGTAGAGACGACGTTTCACCATGTTGACCAGGATGGTCTCGATATCTTGATTTCGTGATCCATCTGCCTCAGCCTCCCAAAATGCTGGGATTACAGGCTTGAGCCACCCTGCCAGGCCATCAGGTGCTATTTTCTATCTTACATACCCACACACTGAGTGAAATCAAGAACCACACCTTTTGTATATTCCATCCATAGGGTCTATTGCAGGTTTAGGTATGTAACTATTTATATTGATTGATAGGTAAAATGAGGGTTGATTTGTGCCTGGCTAATATTTAGAAGTGATCTGAAGTATAATGCAAATGTTACAAAATGCATTCAAGATAAAAAACAAATTAATGCGGCCGGGCGCGGTGGCTCACGCCTGTAATCCCAGCACTTTGGGAGGCCGAGGCGGGTGGATCACGAGGTCAAGAGATCAAGACCATCCTGGTCAACAAGGTGAAACCCCGTCTCTACTAAAAATACAAAAAATTAGCTGGGCACGGTGGCGCGTGCCTGTAATCCAAGCTACTCAGGAGGCTGAGGCAGGAGAATTGCCTGAATCCAGGAGGCGGAGGTTGCGGTGAGCCGAGATTGCGCCATTGCACTCCAGCCTGGGTAACAAGAGCGAAACTCCGCCTAAAAAAAAAAAAAAAATTAATGCAAAAAAACTTATCATATATTTAATCTATACCAGATCCATTATAACAACATTTGTAAAGTGATTTTATTATTTATTTATGTATTATTCAAATGTAACACTTCATCAAAATATTAACTACTACAAAACATCTCTTGGACCTCTTTTGTAACTGTACTCGGTGTACCTGTAATACTGAAAGACTGGGATACAGTTTGAGAAATTCACCATTAGGTGATTTATTATCATGTGAACATTACAGAATATACTTATACAACCTAGATGGTACAGCCTACAAACCTGAAAAGCATGTGTCTGTAATGAATGCTGTGAGCAACTGTAACTGTGGTAAGTATTTGTGTATAAAAATATCTACATATAGAAAAATACAGTAGGATAATCCTATGGGACCACCTTTGTATATAAGTGGCTGTTAACCAAAACATCATTATGTAGTGCATGATTTTCTGTGGCAAATAGGTGCATATTAACTGTATGCTGGACAAATCAGCCAACCAAAACATTATTCTGAGAGGATGAATTCTCTCTTAACCCTCCCAGTTCTTTAGGATATTTGTGATTGTATAGACTTGGAACAGGAGAATTGAGATCAGTTCATAGCTGCTTAAGGCCTTTTGCATTTGTCATTTGTTCTATGTTGAATATTCCTCCCTGCAAATCGTTGCATAGATAGATGCTTCCCGTCACCTTGGTATCAGCCCAAATGTCCCCTGGGAGTATTTCTCTTACTACTCTAGGTAATGCAGTTCTCTAACCCTCACCCTCCACCCCTGTCATTCATGACATTTTACCTAATCTTATTTTCTTCTAGGCACTTGTCTTTATCTGAAATTCATAGACTAATATTTCTGCTTATTTGTTTATTGTCCATGGTCTCCCTCTAGCATGAGTTTTAGAAGACCAGGGAATGTATATGCCCAACAACTGGCAAAATTTTAAAATTAACCAGAAATTTCCTGACTTAAACTTATTTGCACATTTTATTTGAATTTAATGGCAGTTTTAGCTCATTAATAAAACCCAATCTGTCTAAATGCTTAAAATTTTAAAGCTAATTTTTACAAGTTATTTATTTTAATATTCCCCTTCCATGTAAAAAAAATGAAACCCTGATTTGTAAAATAAATAGCTAAAAGTCAATTCATGGCAGCATATATTTAGCTTTAAAAGAAAGTTAAATATTTCTTTATTAGAATATTTCAGGGACATTTCAAATGTAAATCACCAGGATAATTGCCTTAATTTTCAATACCATTTTATTTGATTAAGCACTCTTAATGGGAAGCTCCATTAAAATTTGGCCTTAAGGGGATATCAAACTTTCCTGTTCAATAATTCTGAGCATATTAATATTCTTCATATGGCTGTTTTTACTGCTATAAATTCAAACAGCAGAATTTAAGAACTTTATGTTTGGGATCAGAAGAATTATAAAGACTTTTAAGGGTAACATGCATATGAAATATCTGTTCATATGAGCAGAGAAGCGTCAGAAAGCCACAGCAATGAAGTATGTTTCTCAAAGTTGACATTTTAGACATTTGTCTCTAATAAGAGTGCTGGTTTCTTAATGTACTGAAACTCACTAAAAAGCCAGGTATACCTTGCTTATTTTTACATACTGGGACATTCTGCTTAGTATGTTTAAAATATCCCTGTATTTGTTAAAGAACAAGATTTTCAAAAAATGTTTTTATCGTAATTCAGAATTGCTTATTTTTCTTGTGTGAGCTTTTATTTCCATCTAATGCTATTATTGAAGAAGATAGAAAAACTTTCTGAATTAGATTGATTTTGCAACAAAACTTATATCCAATGTGTGTTTTCAAATAAGCCCTATAAAATATAATTTACTTCTGCTTTATTAATGGAAATGAAAATGTGTGTTTTACACATACTCTTTTTGTAAATTTTCATTCCATTTCTTTTTCTTTTTATTCATTTAATTCCTGTCCATCTTTCAGAGTTCCATAATTTTATAATTCCCTTTATTATCCTAGTTCCAACTTCTTCATGATGTCTTGTGAATATGATCCAGCATTTATTTGCATAGAGACATCTAATACTGTAATATTTTTATCAATCTATCATTGATTCATTATAACTTATACAGAAATCACCACTAGGGACTGAATATTTTGGGCCCTCATAAATGTTTAGTTTTTACACTCACATAGACTCACATATATACATAATTTAGAGAGATATGAATAGATGGATAAAATAAATAGGTGGTATTCATAATTGGTTAGATTGTAGATGAGTATTTTTGCTGATTTACCAATACAGTATATGCTTAAAATTCTCCAGAGAAACACTCATAAGATTTTGTGAGATCATGAATGAGAAGAAGTGAACATTACTAATGTAAGAGGGCTAGGTTTATGTTCCATATTATAATTCCTCATAGATGTGGTATTCTGTTCCTCACATGCCTTTCTTATTATTCTTGAAATAGCTAACTACTATCAGTTCTTTAACGCTCAGTTTAAACATCACCTAATCTTCTCAAAATTCTAATTAGGATTTATCTTACCATTTTCTATTTCCTCATGAAGTTACTTAACAAAGCACATATTTAACTCCACCAACATTTTTAGTTGGTTTAGTTACAAGACAACTGGTACATGCTAGCATAGACATTTCATTGTAGCCAGTAATTGGGAATTATTCTATGAGTTGCATAGATAACTAATAGCATAACCAAAAATATCTAGATAATTTGTATATTTATTACTTTTTAATCTCTTTACCAAGTTGTATCCAAGCAAATCTATTCTCTAACAGCATTATTCACAAGCGACTATGGGAAGCACATCTGTGAAAAAATGTGATGGGTCAGAGTAGGAGAAAAAGTTTGTATCATAATTTTCATGACTAGCAACTAATGTTAGTATCTATATCCCTGCATCTTGTGTATGTGACTTCTATGTTTATTAAGAGGAAAGAATACTAAGATTATTCAAATGTGAATTGACCAACAGTTAAGCTCAACTGAATTTAGGTAAGTTTTATTTAGAGAAAAAGCCTATATGATACTCTGTCTTCCATATCTATTACTTTATGAGATTAAATCATTGAAAAGCAATGAAATAGATCATTTTCCTTAGAGCACTAAAAAAACCCCACCATCAATTTAAAGGCATTAGTGGATGTTTGCTAAAACATGTTCTAATATATCAACTGCTTGTGTCTACTGGGCAATGTCTTTTAGAATCTAGTTCATTTCATCTGAACAAAAATGTTCAGTGCAATTTTATTTACTTATTTATTTTCACTTTAGCTATCAGGAATATTTGAATAAAGTTATTGCTTATTCAAAGTGACTAGTTTATCTCACTTTTCTATTACTCCATTTCTCCTGCCCTTCATTTTCATCTTTACTCTCAGTTGCTTTATTTTGAATCATTTTTAAAAAATTTTTTATTGTACATTAGGTTCTGGTGTACATGTGCAGATTATGCAGGATTCCAGATTCATCCATGTCCCTATGAAGGACACAAACTCATCATTTTTTATGGCTGCATAGTATTCCATGGTGTGTATGTGCCACACTTTCCTTGTCCCATCTATCATCAATGGGCATTTGGGTTGGTTTCAGGTTTTTGCTATTTTAAACAGTGCCACTATGAACATACTTGTGCATGTATCTTTATAATAGGATGATTTATAATCCTTTGGTATATACCCAGTAATGGGATTGCTGGGTCAAATGGAATTTCTGTTTCTAGGTCCTTGAGGAATTGCCACACTCTCTTCCACAATGGTTGAACACTCCCACCAACAGTGTAAAAGTGTTCCTAAGTCTCCACATCCTCTACAGCATCTGTTATCTCCAGATTATGTAATGATCACCATTCTAACTGACATGATGTGGTATCTCAATGTGGTTTTGATTTGCATTTCTCTAACAGTCAGTGATGATGAGCATTTTTCCATATGTTTGGTGGTCTCATATATTTCTTCTTTTGAAAAGTGTTCATATCATTCCCCCACTTTTAGATGGGTATGTTTGGTTTTTTTCTTGTAAATCTGTTTTAGTTCTTTGTAGATTCTGGATATTAGCCCTTTGTCAGATGGGTAGATTGCAAAAATTTTTCCCATTCTTTTAGTTGCCAGTTCACTCTAATGATTGTTTCTTTTGCTGTACAGAAGCTCTGGAGTTTAATTAGGTCCCATTTGTCTATTTTGGCTTTTGTTGCCAATGCTTTTGGTGTTTTAGTCATGAAGTCCTTGCCTATGCCTATGTCCTGAAAGGTTTTGCCCAGTTTTCTTCTAGGGTTTTTATGGTGTTAGGGCTTATGTTGAAGTCTTTAATCCATCTGGAGTTAATTTTAGTGTAAGGTGTTAGGAAGGGGTCCAGTTTCTGCTTTCTACACACAAAATGCTAGCCAGTTTTCCCAACACCATTTATGAAACAGGGAATCATTTGCCCATTGCTGGTTTTTGTCAGGTTTGTCAAAGATCAGATGGTTGTAGATGTGTGGCATTGCCTCTGAGGCCTCTGTTCTGTTCCATTGGTCTATATCTCTGTTTTGGTACCAGTACCATGCTGTTTTGATTATGGAAGCCTTGTAGTATAGTTTGAAATCAGGTAGTGTGATGACTCCAGCTTTGTGCTGTTTGCTTTGGATTGTCTTGGCTATGTGGGCTCTCTTTTGGTTCCACATGAAGTTTAAGGTTTGTTTTCAGTCCTGTGAAGAAGGTCATCGGTAGCTTGATGGGGATTGCATTGAATCTATAAATTACTTTGGGCAGTATGGTCATTTTCACGATACTGATTCCTCCTAACCATGAGCATGTAATGTTTTTCCATCTGTATGTCTTCTGATTTCCTTGAGCAGTGGCTTGTAGTTCTCCTTGAAGAGGTCCTTTACCTCCTTTGTTAGTTGTATTCCTAGGTATTTTATTCTCTTTGTAGCAATTGTGAATGGGAGTTTGCTCATGATTTGGCTCTCTGTTAGTCTGTTAATGGTACCTAGAAATGCTTGTGATTTCTGTGCATTGATGTTGTATCCTGAGACCTTTCTGCAGTTTCAGGAGATTTTGGGCTGAGATGATAAGGTCTTCTAAATATTCAATCATGACATCTGCTAATAGAGATAATTTAAATTCCTCTTTTCCTAATTTAATATCCTTTGTTATTTTTTTCTTGCCTAATTGCTCTGGCTACAACTTCCAATACTATACTGAACAGGAGTGGTGAGAGAAGGCATCCTTGTCTAGTGCCAGATTTCAAAGGGAATGCTTCCAGTTTTTGCCCATTCAGTATGATATTGGCTGTAGGTTTGTCATACATAGCTTTTATCATTTTATAATATGTTCCATCAATACCTAGTTTATTGAGATTTTTTAGCATGAAGGGCTGTTGAATTTTATCAAAGGCCTTCTCTGCATCTATTGAGATAATCATGTGGTTTTTGTCTTTGGTTCTGTTTATGTGGTGGTTACATTTATAGACTTGCATATGTTGAACCAGCCTTGCATCCCCAGGATGAATCCTACTTGATTGTGATGGATAAGCTGTTTGATGTGCTGTTGCAATCAGTTTGTCAGTATTTTATAGAAGATTTTTGCATCTATGTTCATCATAGATATTGGCCAGAAGTTTTCTGTTTTGTTGAGTCTCTGCCAGGTTTTGGTATCAGGATGATGTTGGTCTCATAAAATGACTGGAGAAGAATTCCCTCTTTTTGTATTGTTTTGAATAGTTTCAGAAGGAATGGTACCAGCTCCTCTTTATATATCTTGTGTAATTCAGCTGTGAACCCATCTGGACCTGGAGTTTTTTTGGTTGGTAGGCTATTAATTGTTGCCTCAACTTCAGCCCTTGTTTTTGGTCTATTCAAGGTTTCAATGTCTTCCTGGTTTAGGCTTGGGAGGGTGCAAGTGTCCAGGAGTTTATCCATTTCTTCCAGGTTTACTGGTTTATGTGCTTAGAGTTGTTTATAGTAATCTCTGATTATAGTTTGTATTTCTGTGGAATCAGTGGTGATATCTCTTTTATTGTTTTTTATTGCATCTGTTTGATTCTTCTCCCCTTTCATTTTTATTAATCCAGCCAGTGGTCTATTTTATTGATCTTTTCAAAAGAATAGCCCCTGGATTTATTTTTTTCAACGGTTTTATGTGTTTCTATCTCCTTCAGTTCTGCTCTCATCTTAGCTGTTTCTTGTCTTCTGCTAGCTTTTGATTTTTTTTGATCTTGCTCCTTAAACACTTTCAATTTTGATGATAGGGTATCGATTTTAGATATTTCCTCACTTCTCATGTGGGCATTTATTGCTCTAAATTTCCCTCTAGACACACTTCTTTAAATGTGTCCCAGAGATTCTGGTCGATTGTGTCTTCATTCTCATTGGTTTCAATGAAAATCTTTATTTCTGCCTTTATTTCATTGTTTATCCAGTTGACATTCAGGAACCAGTTAGGTTTCCATGAAGTTGTGTGGTTCTGAGTTAGTTTCTTAATTCTGAGTTCTAATTTGATTGCCCTGTGGTCTGAGAGACTCTTTGTTATGATTTACATTCTTTTGCATTTGCTGAGGAGTGATTTACTTCCAACTATGTGGTCAATTTTAGAGTAGGTGCAATGCGGTGCTCAGAAGAATGTATGTCCTGTGGATTTGGGGTGGAGATTTCTGTAGATGTCTATTAGATCCACTTGTTCCAGATCTGAGTTTGAAGTATTGGATATCCTTTTAAATTTTCTGTCTTGTTGATCTATCTAAAGTTTGTGGAATGTTAAAGTCTCCCACTATTGCTGTGTGGGAGTCTAAGTCTCTTTGTAGGTTGTTTAAAACTTGCTTTACATTCCTAGGTGCTCCCGTATTGGGTACGTATATATTTAGGATTGTTACCTCTTCTTCATACATTGATCCAATTAGCATTACATAATACCCTACTTTGTCTCTTTTGATCTTTGTTGGTTTAAAGTTCATTTCATCAGATGCTAGGATTGCAACTCCTGCTTTTCTTTGCTCTCCATTTGCTTGATAAATCTTCCTCCATCCCTTTACTTTCAGCCTATTTCTGTCTTTGCATGTGAGATGGGTTTCCTGAATACAGGACACTGATGGTTCTTGACTTTTTTTTTTTTTTTTGAGGAAGGGAGGAAGGGAGGAAGGCAGGAAGGGAGGAAAGGAGTCAGGGAGGGAGAGAGGGAGGGAGGGAAGGAGGGAGGGAGAGAGGGAGAGAAGGAGAGAAGGGAAGAAAGGAAATCAGGCAATGAGAGAAACATTGCCAACCTGGATCTAGGGGTCTACAAGTTGATTTCTTTTTTCCTTTTTTTGAGAGAAGGAAAGAAAAACAAGGAGTGAAGAAGAGTAAGAAAAAGGAAGAAAAACTGGGGACAGAATGAAAATGTTGCTTTATTCTAAAAAAAAAAAGGGTATTGGAGGGGACTCAAGATGGCGCTGTGAGAACAACCCAGGATTGGAGTTCTTCTTGTTGAATCCGCAAACGGTGAGTCAGAGCGGCATTTCCAGACTGATCTTTGTTGCCCACAGAACGGGGAAACTCCCAAGTATAAAAAAGACACGGGATGCCAGGCAGTAGGTCTGCCTGGCGAAGCCAGCAGCCGGGGCGGCGGCGGCCGGCCCTACCCAGCAATCCCCACAGGGCGCGCTTGTCCGGGTGCCCTGTTGAACCGGCAACCTGAGAATTGAGAGGACTGGACTTGAGACTGAACAAGACTTGGACAGTAGGCCAGCCCAGGGGATTGCAGGGATTGGGATACCCAGTGGGACGAACAAAACCGCGATTTCAAACTATCCTGAGCAGACGGTCCGAGACGCTCTGTGGGGGAGGGGCGTCCACCACTACCGAGGCAACCCGCCCCAACTGAGATACACGCCCACTGCTGACGCAGCCAGCCATTGCCGAGGCAACCCGTCCCTACTGAGATACACGCCCTCTGCTGACTCAGCCTGCTGTTGCTGAGGCAACAGGCTACAATGAAGAGACTCCGCCACAGGGTGTGGCGGAGACCACAGCACAGCCGGCAGGAACAGTGCGAATCACACAACAGCAGGGCGGAGCCTCGGCAGCCAAACAGTGGCTAGTCTGCCTTCTAGCTGGGCAGGACACCTGATCGGACATCCAAAAATAAAGCCCAAACCCCTCAACACAGAGCATCTGAGAAAAAAAAAAAAAAAAAGGGTTTTTTAATGAGCTCTGTTGCAGCAGAATAAAACATAGCAGCCTAACAGCCCTGAATGAACAACAGAGTGCACAGCTTAGCAATTAAACCCCTATAAAGTACAAACTGTCTCCTCAAGCAGCTCTCTGACCCCTCTATATCCAAAAGACTGACATTAGGCAGGCATCATCCTGGGACAAAGAGAGCAGAAAAAGAAACTGGTAGCATCCCTCGCTGTGCCACAGCTACTAGAGGTGCACCCCAGACAAGCAGGGTCTGGAGCGGACCTCAGCAGTCATACAGCGAAGGGGCTAGACTGGTAGAAGGAAAACCAAGCAACAGAAATACTTCATCATCAACATTCTTGGTGTCCACTCAGAGACCCAAACGAAAAGTCAGCAACTACGCAGACGACCAGCAGACAAATCCACAAAGATGGGAAGAAACCAGCGCAAAAAGGAGGAAAACACCAGAAACCAGAACACCTCGCCTCCTAGAAAGGACCAAAACTCCTCACAATCAAGGGAGCAAAGCTGGACGGACAATGACTGTGACGAAATGAAGGAATTAGACTTCAGAAGATGGATAATGAGAAACTTTTGTGAGCTAAAAGATCATGTATTAAATCAATGCAAAGAAACTAAGAACCTTGAAAAAAGATTTGAAAAAAGATTCGAGGAAATGATAACAAGAATGGATACCTTAGAGAGGAATATGAATGAATTAAAGGAGCTGAAAAACACAATACGAGAACTTCACGAAGCAAACGCAAGTTTCAATAGCCTAATTGACCAAGCAGAAGAAAGAATATCTGAAGTCGAAGACCAACTCAATGAAATAAAACGAGAAACCAAGATCAGAGAAAAAAGCGAAAAAAGGAATGAACAAAGTCTCCAAGAAATGTGGGACTATGTGAAAAGACCTAACCTACGTTTGATAGGTGTACCAGAAGGGGACGAAGAGAATGAATCCCAGCTGGAAAATACTCTTCAGGACATCATCCAGGAAAATTTCCCCCACCTAGCAAGACAAGCCAACACTCAATTGCAGGAAATACAGAGAACACCACAAAGATATTCCGCAAGAAGAGCAACCCCAAGGCACATAATTGTCAGATTCAACAGGGTTGAAATAAAGGAGAGAATACTAAGGGCAGCCAGAGAGAAAGGTCGGGTCACCCACAAAGGGAAGCCCATCAGACTCACAGCAGATCTCTCGGCAGAAACACTACAAGCCAGAAGAGAGTGGGGGCCAATATTCAACATTCTTAAAAAAAAGAACTTTCAACCCAGAATTTCATATCCAGCCAAACTGAGTTTCAGAAGTGAAGGAAGAATAAAATCCTTTACGAACAAGCAAGTACTCAGAGATTTTGTCACCACCAGGCCTGCTTTACAAGAGCTCCTAAAAGAGGCACTACACATAGAAAGGATCAATCAGTACCAGCCATTCCAAAATCACACTGAATGCTAAAGAGCTTCAACATAATGAAGAATCTAAATCAACTAATGGGCAAAACAGCCAGCTAGCATCAAAATGGCAGTATCAAATTCACACATAACAATATTAACCCTAAATGTAAATGGACTAAATGCACCAATAAAAAGACACAGACTGGCAAATTGGATAAAAAGCCAAAACCCATCAGTGTGCTGTATCCAGGAAACCCATCTCACATACAAGGATACACAAAGGCTCAAAATAAAGGGATGGAGGAAGATGTACCAAGCTAATGGAAAGCAAAAAAAAGCAGGAGTTGCAATTCTCATCTCTGATAAAATAGGCTTTAAAGCAACAAAGATCAAAAGAGACAAAGAAGGACTCTACATAATGGTAAAAGGATCGATACAACAAGAAGAGCTAACGATCCTAAACATATATGGACCCAACACAGGAGCACCCAGATACATAAGGCAAGTTCTTAATGACTTACAAAAGGACTTAGACTCCCACACAATAATAGTGGGAGACTTTAACACTCCACTGTCAATACTAGACAGATCAACCAGACAGAAAATCAACAAGGATATCCAGGGCTTGAACTCAGACCTGGAGCAAGCAAACCTGGTGGACATTTACAGAACTCTCCACCCCAAATCCACAGAATACACATTCTTCTCAGCACCACATCACACCTACTCTAAAATTGACCACATAATTGGAAGTAAAGCACTGCTCAACAAATGCAAAACAACTGAAATCATAACAAACAGCCTCTCAGACCATAGTGCAATCAAGTTAGAACTCAGTATCAGAAACCGACCCAGAACCGCACAGCTTCATGGAAACTGAACAACTGGCTCTTGAATGTTGACTGGGTAAACAACGAAATGAAGGCAGAAATAAAGAAGTTCTTTGAAACCAATGAGAACGAAGACACAATGTGCCAGAACCTCTGGGACACATTTAAAGCAGTCTCTAGAGGAAAGTATATAGCAATAAGTGCCCATATGAGGAGAATGGAGAGATCCAAAATTGACACCCTATTGTCAAAATTGAAAGAGCTAGAGGAGCAAGATCAAAAAAACTCAAAACCCAGCAGAAGACAAGAAATAACTAAGATCAGAGCTGAGCTGAAGGAGATTGAGACACGAAAAACCCTTCAAAAAATCAATAAATCCAAGAGCTGGTTTTTTGAAAAGATCAACAAAATAGACAGAACACTAGCCAGATTGATTAAAAATAAAAGAGAACACAACCAAATAAATGCAATAAAAAATGATAAAGGGGAAATCACCACAGATTCCACAGAAATTCAAACCATCATCAGAGAATATTACAAACAACTCTATGCACATAAACTAGTAAACCTGGAAGAAATGGATAAATTCCTGGACTCCTGTGTCCTCCCAAGCCTAAACCAGGAGGAAGCTGAAACTATGAATAGACCAATAACAAGGTCTGAAGTCGAGGCAGCAATTAAGAGCCTACCTCACAAAAAAAGCCCAGGTCCGGACGGGTTCACAGCCGAATTCTACCAGACACACAAGGAGGAGCTGGTACCATTCCTTCTAAAACTATTTCAAACAATCCAAAAAGAGGGAATCCTTCCCAAATCATTTTATGAGACCAACATCATCCTGATACCAAAACCCAGCAGAGACCCAACGAGAAAAGAAAACTTCAGGCCAATATCCATGATGAACATAGATGCAAAAATCTTCAATAAAATATTGGCAAGCCGATTGCAACAGCAAATCAAAAAACTTATTCATCATGATCAAGTAGGATTCATCCCGGGGATGCAAGGCTGGTTCAACATACGCAAGTCTATCAACGTAATTCACCACATAAACAGAACCAAAAACAAAAACCACATGATTATCTCAATTGACGCAGAGAAGGCATTTGACAAAATTCAACAGCCCTTTATGCTAAAAACCCTCAATAAACTCGGTATCGATGGAACGTATCTCAAAGTAATAAAAGCTATTTATGACAAACCAACAGCCAATATCATACAGAATGGGCAAAAACTGGAAGCATTCCCTTTGAAATCTGGCACTAGACAAGGATGCCCTCTCTCACCACTCCTATTCAATATAGTACTGGAAGTTCTAGCCAGAGCAATCAGGCAAGAAAAAGAAATAAAGGGTATTCAAATAGGAAAGGTGGAAGCCAAATTGTCTCTATTTGCAGACGACATGATAGTATACCTAGAAGACCCCATTGCCTCAGCCCAAAAACTCCTGAAACTGATAAACAACTTCAGCAAAGTCTCAG
Organism: Callithrix jacchus; assembly: GCF_049354715.1. NCBI lineage: Eukaryota > Metazoa > Chordata > Mammalia > Primates > Cebidae > Callithrix > Callithrix jacchus. Next base: position 75,732,702 of record NC_133507.1, read on the forward strand.
GATATAAAATCAATGTGCAAAAATCACAAGCATTCGTCTACACCAATAACAGACTTAAAGAAAGCCAAATCAAGAGCGAACTGCCATTCACAATTGCTAGAAAAAGAATAAAATACCTTGGAATACAACTCACAAGGAACGTAAGGGTCCTCTTCAAGGAGAACTACAAACCACTTCTCAACGAAATCAGAGAAGACACAAACAGATGGAGAAACATTCCATGTTCATGGTTAGGAAGAATTAATATCGTGAAAATGGCTATACTGCCCAAAGTAATTTACAGAATCAACGCTATCCCCATGAAGTTACCATTGACTTTCTTCACAGAACTGGAAAAAACCACCATGAACTTCATATGGAACCAAAAGAGAGCCCGCATAGCCAAGTCAATTCTAAGCAAAAAGAGCACAGCGGGGGGCATCACACTACCAGATTTCAAACTATACTACAAGGCTACAGTAATCAAAACAGCATGGTACTGGTACCAAAACAGAGATATAGACCAATGGAACAAAACAGAGGCACCGGAGGCAACACAACATACATACAACTATACAATCTTTGATAAACCTGACAAAAACAAGCAATGGGGCAAGGATTCCATGTTTAACAAATGGTGTTGGGAAAACTGGCTAGCCATGTGCAGAAAACAGAAACTGGACCCCTTCCTGACACCTTACACTAAAATTAACTCCAGATGGATTAAAGACTTAAACATAAGACCTGGCACCATAAAAACCCTAGAAGGAAATCTAGGCAAAACTATCCAGGACATAGGAGTAGGCAAGGACTTCATGAACAAAACACCAAAAGCATTGGCAACAAAAGCCAAAATAGACAAATGCGACCTAATGAAACTCCACAGCTTCTGCACGGCAAAAGAAACAGTCACTAGAGTGGATCGGCAACCAACAGAATGGGAAAAAATTTTCGCAATCTACCCATCTGACAAAGGGCTGATATCCAGAATTTACAAACAACTCAAGCAGATTTACAGGAAAAAAACAAACAAGCCCATTCAAAAGTGGGCAAAGGATATGAACAGATACTTTACGAAAGAAGACATATATGAGGCCAACAATCATATGAAAAAATGCTTATCGTCACTGGTCATCAGAGAGATGCAAATCAAAACCACATTGAGATACCATCTCACACCAGTTAGAATGGCGATCATTAAAAAATCTGGAGACAACAGATGCTGGAGAGGATGTGGAGAAAAAGGAACACTTTTACACTGTTGGTGGGAGTGTAAATTAGTTCAACCATTGTGGAAGACAGTGTGGCAATTCCTCAAGGCCTTAGAAATAGAAATTCCATTTGACCCAGCAATCCCATTACTGGGTATATATCCAAAAGACTATAAATCGTTCTACTACAAGGACACATGTACACGAATGTTCATTGCAGCACTGTTTACAATAGCAAAGACCTGGAATCAACCCAAATGCCCATTGATGATAGACTGGATTGGAAAAATGTGGCACATATACACCATGGAATATTATGCAGCAATCAGAAATGATGAGTTCGTGTCGTTTGTAGGGACATGGATGAATCTGGAGAACATCATCCTCAGCAAACTGACACAAGAACAGAAAATGAAACACCGCATGTTCTCACTCATAGGTGGGTGATGAAAAATGAGAACACATGGACACAGAAAGGGGAGTACTAAACACTGGGGTCTACTGGGGAGAAAAGGGGAGGGCCAGTGGGAGGGGGAGGTGGGGAGGGATAGCCTGGGGAGAAATGCCAAATGTGGGTGAAGGGGAGAAGAAAAGCAAAGCACACTGCCATGTGTGTACCTACGCAACTGTCTTGCATGCTCTGCTCATGTACCCCAAAACCTATAATCCAATAAAAAAATTAAAAAAAAAAAGAATTCACAAAAACAAAAAAAACAAAAAAAACAAAAAACAAACAAACAAACAACAAAAAAAAAGGTATTAATAATGGCCAATCAATATTTCCTTTAAACCTATGAGTAGGTGTGATGTGGTATTGACAAGAATGTATATTTTGTGTATTTAAAGTGGAGAGCTCTAAAAATATTTATTCAGTTTACTTGTTCTGGATCTGAGTTCGAGTCCTGGATATCCTTATTAATTTTCTGTCTCATTGAGTCTAAGTCTCTATGTATCTGGGTGTTAGGATCGTTAGCTCTTGTTGTTGCATTGATCCATTTACCACTATACCTTGTTGCTTTAAAATCTATTTTATCAGATACAAGAATTGGAACTCCTGCTTTTTATTTATTTATTTATTTTTGCTCTCCATTTGGTTGGTAAATCTTTCTCCATCCCTTTGTTTTGAGTCTTTGTGTATCCTTGCATGTAAAATGGGTCTGGATGTAGCATACCATTGGGTTTTGCCTGTATCTTTTGATTCAGGGATTTAGTCGATTGAAATTTAGGATTACTGCCATTTGATGTTAACTGGCTGTTTGATCCATTTGTTGATGTAAATTCTTCTTTATGTTGATGCTCTTTACTTTTTGGTATATTGTTAGAAAGGCTAATACTGGTTGTTTCTTTCTATGTGTAATGCTTCTTTTAGAAGCTCTTGTAAAGCAGGCCTGGTGGTAATAAAATCTCTGAGTACTTGCTTGTTCATAAAAGATTTTATGTTTCCTTCAGTTGTGAAGCTTAGTTTGGCTGGATAGGAAATTCTGGGCTGAAAGTTCTGTTCTTTAAGGATGTTGAATATTGGCCCCCACTCTCTTCTGGCTTGTAGAGTTTCTGCTGAGAGATCTGCTGTAAGTCTGATAGGCTTCCCTTTGTGAGTAACCTGACCTTTCTCTCTGGCTGCCCTTAGTATTTTCTCCTTCGTTTCAACCCTGGTGAATCTAACAATTATGTGCCTTGGGGTTGCTCTTCTTGAGGAATATCTTTGTGGTGTTCTCTGTATTACCTGGGGTTGAATCTTGTCCTGCTTTGCTAGTTTAGGAAAATTTTCCCAAATAATATCCTGAAGAATATTTTCCAGCTTGGATTCATTCTCTCTGTCGCATTCAGGTACACCTATCAAACGTAAATTTGATCTTTTCACATAGTCCCACATTTCTTGGAGACTTTGCTCATTCCTTTTTATACTTTTTTCTCTAATCTTCTCTTCTTGTTTTATTTCATGAAGTTGGACCTCGACCTCTGATATCCTTTCTTCTGCTTGAACAATTCGAGTGTTTAAACCTGTGCATACTTCTCGGAGTTCCTGTATTGTATTCTTCAGTTGCATTAATTCACTTATATTCCTCTCTAAGTTGTCTATTCTCATTAGGATTTCATCAAACCTTTTTTCAAAGTTCTTAGTTTCTTTACATTGGGCTACAACATATTCTTTTAACTCACAGAAATTTCTTATTATCCGTCTTCTGAAGCCTGATTCTGTTAATGGGATGTGCTCATTCTCCATCAAGCCTTGCTCCCTTGTTGGTGAGGAACAGTGATCCTCTGTAGAGGGAGAGGCATTCTGATTTTGAGTATTCTCAGCCTTTTTACGCTGGTTTCTTCCCATCATTGTAAATTTATCCACCTATCATCTTTGTAATTACCAACTTTCAAATTAGGTCTCTGAGTGGACGTCCAAGTTGTTAATTCCCAGGGCTGAAATATGAGCAACCCACTGTGCCAGCCAAAACAGCGGCGTTAAGACTGATGGTGCTTATCTGCCTGGGAATCTCTAGTCTGGCTTCCTTCTTGAGTCTGTAATTGGCGACTCTGCCTTCCCAGAGCTCCAAACCTCAGTCAGAAGGGGAACCAGTTCCGTTTACTCTGCACCAAGAGCAGCCACCCCGAGGTGCCGGCAAAACCACTGCACTGGCCATTAGAGTCACGCTGGCGACCCGTGCAGCTCCTCCCAAACCTCGGTCAGAAGAACCAGTCCCATTTACTCTGCACCACAAGCTGCTATGCCTAGGTGCCGGCAAAACTGCTGCACTGGCCATAAGAGTCATGCTGGCAACCCATGTGACTCCTCCACTGGGAATCTTCTGCTCTGTGAGCGACCAAATTTTGTCTGAAAGTTTGGTGTCCTCTCATTCTCTGCGCTTTAACTGGGAGCTGCAATCCCGAGTTGTTAGTGATCAGCCATCTTGGATCATTCTCTGGTTCTTGACTTTTTATCCAATTTTCCAGTCTGTGCCTTTTGATTGGGGCATTTAGCCCATTTACATTTAAGGTTAGTATTGTTATGTGTGAATTTGATGCTGTCATTTTAATGCTAGCTGGACGTTTTGCCCATTAGTTGACACTTCTTTTTCATTATCTCAGTGGTCTTTACCATTTGGTACATTTTTGGAGTGGCTGGTACTGGTTGTTCTTTTCTGTGTTTAGTGCTTCTTTTGGGAGATCTTGTGAGGCAGGTCTGGTGGTGATTAAATCTCTCAGCAATTGCTTGTTTGTAAAGGATCTTATTTCTCCTTAGCTTATGAAAGTTAGTTTGATTGGATATGAAATTCTGGGTTGCAAGATCTTTTCTTTAAGTGTGTTAAATATTGGCTCCCACTCTTTTCTGGCTTGTAGGGTTTCTGCCCAGAGATCCACTGTGAGTCTGATAGGCTTCCCTTTGTGGTAACCTGACCTTGCTCTCTGGCTGCCCTTAGCATTTTTTCCTTCATTTCAACCTGGGTGAATCTGACAATTATGTGCCTTGGGGTTGCTCTTCTTGAGGAATATCTTTGTGGTGGTCTCTGTGTTTCCTGGACTTGAATGGTAGCCTGGCTTGCTAGACTGGGGAAGTTCTCCTGCAAAATATCCTCAAGAGTGTTTTCCAGCTTGGATTCATTCTCTCTGTAACATTCAGGTACACCTATCAAATGTAGATTAGGTATTTTCACATAATCCCATATTTCTTGGTGGCTTTGTGCATTTCTTTTCACTGTTTTTTCTCTATTCTTGCCTTCTCGTTTTATTTCATTGAGTTGATCTTCAATCTCTGATATCCTTTCCTCTGCTTGGCTGATTCAGCTACTGAAACTTGTGTATGCTTTGCAAAGTTCTCATGCTGTGTTTGTCAGCTCCATCAAGTCACTTATATTCTTCTCTAAGCTGTTTATTCTAGTTAGCATGTCATTTAACTTTTTGTCTAGTTCTTAGTTTCTTTGCATTGGGTTAGCACATGTTCTTTTAGCTCAGAGAAGTCTGTTTTTACCCACCTTCTGAAGCCTGTTTCTGTCAATTCATCAGATTCATTCTCCATCCATCTTTGATCCCTAGCTGGTGAAGAGTTATGATCCTTTGGAGGAGGAGCAGTGTTCTGGTTTTTGGTGTTTTCATCCTTTTTGTGTTGGTTTCTTCCCATCTTTGTGGCTTTATCTACCTGTGGTCTTTGTTGGTGGTGACTTTTGGATGGGGTCTCTGAGTTGACATCCTTTTTGTTGATGATGAAGTTATTTCTATTAGTTTTCCTTCTAACAGGCCTCTCTGCTGCAGGACGGCTGGAGGTCCACTCCAGACCCTGCTTTCCAGGAGGTCACCTGCAGGGACTGCAGAACAGTAAGGGTTGCTGCTGGTTTCTTCTGTTATCTTCCTCTGAGAAGGGTACCTGCCAGATATTGTCTGACCTCTCCTTGCTGAGGTGTCTCTTTGGTTATATGGGGGTTGGAGAGCTGCTTGAGGAGACAGTCTGTCCCTTATAGGAGCCCAAGTGCTGTCTGGAGCTCTATTATCCCATGCAGAGATGCTGGGCAGGTACTTTTAAGTCTGCTGTAGTGGAACTCATAACTGCCTCTTTTCCCAGGTGCTCTGTCCTAGGAAGGTAGGATTTATGTGTAAGTTCCTGTTGTGCTGCTGCATTTTTTCATAGATGCCCTGCCCTACATGGAGTAGTCTAGTCACAGTCTGCCAGCAGAGGTGTTGCTGAGCTGCCACAGGCTCTGCCCAGCTGCTATGTGAACTGCCTTGGTAGTGGTGGACTGCCTCAGTAGTGGTGGTCGTCCTTTCCCCCACTGAGCTGGACCATCCTGGGTCTGGCGGCACTTCCTGCAAAACTCTCAATCCAGATAATTTCAGATTGCTTGTTTTGTGGGAATGGTACCCCCTGAATCAGATCCCCCAGTTTATTGTCCCTGCCTCCTCCCTTTCAGTTGAATGGGCAGCTCTGTCTTCCAGGCATTCCAGGCGCCAGTTGAAATAGCCACCCAGATTTGTGTGAGTTTCTGTTTGCCAATCTGGTACTGGTTGAAACTGCCATGCTGAAGACTCATGGCACTTTTCGGCATGGGAATCTCCTGGTCTGTTGGCAGTGAAAATCTGTTGGAAATGCAGTAGGCACTCACCCTCTGCATTGTTCTTGCTTGGAACTGCACTCCAGAGCTGTTCCTATTTGGCCATCTTGGATCCTCCCCTATTTTGAATCAATTTAATGTGAATTTTCATGCTTATTAGGATGGTTTTAGGATGGTTTTAGAAATAACAAAAAAGGTGCAACTATGTGGTTATGCTCTAAAAATAAATTATAAGTGGTACTGACCACATCAAAATCATTTTTAAACAATTACTTTAAGAAATAATTAAATAACTATGAAGAAAACCAGAGGTTAATACCAAGTTTTAGGTATCTAACTATTCTAAAATGGTTTCTAAAAGTATAAGCATGTCCCCAAATTGAATGTTTACAGGGTAAAGCATCATATCAAAGGCTAATGTAACACTTTTCTCATATTCCAGTTTTCTGAACCAAAAATGTTAATGAAGAAATGTACTTATTGAAATTACAATGCCTTAGGCTATTAAAATTTTAAGAGCAATACAAGTTCTGTTGATGTTTGCTAATGTTTTTCTAAAGCTCGATTAATGTCTAATTTACCTGTTGTTCACTTATTTTTTGCCAAAGAAGCATATGAAGCAAGTTATTTATAGCAGTTAATATTCAAAATAAAATTCTAACACATTTGTTTTGGGTAAACAGAATTCTACTGGGAACCATAATGAAATGTAACTCTGTGACACCTACTCACCCAATGCTTTAGAAGCATATATAATAGATATGACAGTTTTTACTAGCACTGTCTCATTGTCCCTTATGGAGAAATATTTTATTCCTTGATTTAAATTTTAAAAAGCCATTCTTTAAATGAAAATACATGTTCAAACAATGGCTCAAAGCAAAGTGTTGGCCCAGATGACAGAAAAACTAGTTGCAGGAACAAAGGCTAAAAATTCAAACTATTTTTCAATACGTTTAAGGTTTAGCCTGCACCAAATAGGGAACAAGAGAAACATTTGATAAACCAAATCATTAAGATTGGTTTGTATTCTTTGTGGAGACTATGCACACATAATGTCAGTTTATGATTTCATAGGATTTTTCAAAGGTTAATCTCTATATTATCATTAAGACAGTGGGTTATCATATTTAAAGAAAAGTATCCCACAAAACCATCTCCATATTTCTATTATAATCTGTTATTTATGACTGGTCCACAAAAGCCATCCAAGTTTTACACATTGGCAAATAACTTACTTTCATCAGATTTGTATGAATTAAGTTTAGAAAAAGCAAAGAACTCTAATAGAAAAAAATCAGCTGGACCTTTGTCTAAAATAATTTCTAACAAATTATTATGATTGACATTTTCACTTGTCAAAATCTGAATTGTGTGAACATTTCTTAGAAAGTACTTTACTTTCTTTTAGTACTTAAAATATCTGGGTACTATAAGCCTCCAAAGGTTGGCAAGTTTCTTTGCCTCATTTACCATACTATTCTGTTCAATGGGAACCACTGCTTTTCATTTTTCCACTATTTATTATGTCAGCTCTCATTTCTTTTCCACTTCATTGCTTGTACAAATTGGAAATAAATAGATTTCACATGAGAAGACATTTTACTTGGCTATATTATTTAGGCGAATATACTACTCTTTTCATTGTGATTTGCAAGCCAAAAATAGTGGGGTATTTGAAGTAAATTCCATGTTGTTAATTAAATATTAGTTACCTACAAAGAGTTTGTTTTAAGGGTGATAATAAAAATTAATACTGCTGTGCAGTTATAAACAGCTTTACAAAGTATTACCTCATTTAATACACACAGTCATTCTTTGTTTTCCTTTGGAGTATGCCTCTCTCTCTCTGTATTTTTTGATTATTAATAGCTTTGTTAAAATATAATTAACATACCATGAACTGCATATATTTAAATTGTATCACTCAATAAGAAGTTTTGTCATGTGTGTAACTTGTGAGGCTATCACCACAATTAAGATAATGAATTTATCCATTACCCCTAAGGGTTTTCAGGTGCTTCTTTGTAATCCCTCCCTGCAATCTTCCCTGTGCCACCTCAATCTCGTGCCCTGAGACAACATACCTGATTTCACAGATAAGTTTGCATTTACTAAAATTTTATACAAATTGAGTCATACAATATGTAATCCTTTTATCTGACTTGTTTCATTAAGCATAATTATTACAAAATCCACCAAAGTTGTAGGATGCATTAATAGTTTGCACATATTCTGAGTAGTATTCTATACAGACAAACCATAGTTTATTCATTGACCTGCTGATGGACATTTGGATTGTTTCTGGCTTTTGGCAATACAAATAACTCTGCTATGAATATTAGCATACAACTCTCTATATAAACAACATTTTCCTTTTCATTGAGTAAATACTCAAGAGTTATTTAAAAAGCACTAAACCTGGTTTCTGGAGTTTAGTGTACCATTGCATATTCTCACCAGCATTGCAGGTACAGTTCTTCCATATTATCACCAACATGGTCAGCCTTCTTAATCTTTGTTTTTCTAATAAATGTGTAGTGTGATCTCATTGTGTTTTAAATTTCGTTTCCCCACTAACTGTTGAGGATTTCCTCATTTGCTTATTTGCCATTTGTAGACCTTTCTTAGTGAAGTGTCTATTCAAAATATTTTGGTCATTTTTTATTGAGTTGACTGTTTTATTTTTACTGAGTTTTGAAAGTTCTTTTACTGAGTTTTGAGATTTTTTTTTTCTAGATACAAATCCATTAACAGATATATAACTTGTCAAATTTTCTTTCTGTCAGTGCCTTGACTTCTCATTCTCTTAATAGTGCTTTGAAAAGCACAAGTTTTTAAACTTTGGTGATTCTTTTTTAAAAAATTTATTTATTTTACTTTAGGTGCATATTATACGTGGCATTTCTCCCCATGTTATCCCTCCTCAACTTTCCCTCCCTCCCCACCCCCTGCTGTCTCTCAGCTACCCTGCTCCCCAACTTCCCCCAGTGTGTGATGCTCCTCTCCCTGAGTCCACATGTTCTCATTGTTCAGCACCCACCTATGAGTGAGAACATGTGATGTCTGGCTTTCTGTTGTTTTGTCAGTAGGCTGGGAATGATGGTTTTCAGATTCACTCAAGTCCCTACAAAGGACACAAACTCATTGTTTTTTATGGCTACATAGTATTCATGGTGTATATGTACCACATTTTCTTTGTCCAGTCTATCATTGATGGGCATTTGGGTTGGTTCCAGGGTACACAGGGCTGCAATGAACATATGCGTGCATGTGTTTTTAGAGTAGAACAATTATAGTTATTTGGGTATATGCCCAATAGTGGGATTGCTGGGGCAAATGGAATTTCTATTTCTAGATCCTTGAGAAATCGCCACAAAATCAATTGTGCACATTGATTTTGTGTCTTTCACAGTGGTTGAACTAATTTACACTCCCACCAACTGTGTAAGAGTGTTCCTATTTCTCCACATCCTCTCCAACATCTGTTGTCTCCACATCCGTTCCAACATCTGTTGTCTCCAGATTTTTTGGTGTTCACCATTCTAACTGGCTTGAGATGATATCTCAGTGTGGTTTTGATCTGTATTTCTCTAATGACCAGTGGTGATGAGCATTTTTTCATGTTTCTTGGCCTCATATATGTCTTCTTTTGAAAAGTGTCTGCTCATATGCTTTGCCCAGTTTTGAATGAAGCTGCTTTTGTCTTGTAAATATGTTTTAGTTCTTTGTAGATTTTGGATATTAGCCCTTTGTCAGATGGTACATTGCAAAAATTTTTTCCCATTCTGTTGGTTGCCAATTCACTCTAAAATGATTGTTTCTTTTGCTGTACAGAAGCGCTGGAGTTTAATTACATCCCATTTGTCTACCTTGGCTTTTACTGCTATTGCTTTTGCTGTTTTAGTCATGAAGTCCTTGCCTATGCCTATGTTCTGGATGGTTTTGTCTATGTTTTCTTCTAGTGTTTTTATGGTGTTAGGTTTTATGTTTAAACCTTGGATCCATCTGGAGTTAATTTTAGTGTAAGGTGTCAGGTCGTGGTCCAGTTTCTGCTTTCTGCACATTGCTAGCCAGTTTTTCCAACACCATTTATTAAACATGGAGTCCTTTCCCCATTGATTATTTTTGCCAGATTTGTCAAAGAGCAGATGGTTGTGTGGTGATTCCTCTGGGGTCTCTGTTCTGTTCCATTGGTCTATGTCTCTGTTTTGGTACCAGTACCATGCTGTTTTGATTACTGTAGCCTGGTAGTATAGTTTGAAGTCCAGCAGTGTGATGCCTTCACTTTGTTCTTTTTGCTTAGGATTGTCTTGGCTATGTGGAGTCTTTTGTGATTACACATAGAATTTAAAGTGTTTTTTTTTTCCAATTGTGTGAAGAAGGTCATTGGTAGCTTGATGGGGATAGTGTTGAATCTATAGATTACTTTGGGCAGGATGGCCATTTTCATGATACTGATTCTTCCAACCATGAGCATGGAATGTTTCTCCATCTGGTTGTGTCATCTCTTATTTCATTTAGCAGTGGTTTGTAATTCTCCTTGAAGAGGTACTTTATATCCTCTGTTAGTTGTATTCCTAGATATTTTGTTCTCTTTGCAGCAATTGTGAATGGGAGTTGGCTCTTGATTTGTCTCTCTCTGTCTGTTATTGTATATAGGAATGCTTGTGATTTCTGCACATTGATTTTGTATCCTGAGACTGCTGAAGTTGCTTATCAGTTTGAGAAGATTTTGGGCTGAGATGATGGAGTCTTCTAGATATACAATTATGTCATCTGCAAATAGAAACAATTTGACCTCCTCCTTTCCTAATGGAGTACTCTTTATTTCTTTTTATTGCCTGATTGCTCTGGCTAGAATTTCCAATACTATGTTGAATAGAAGTGGTGAGAGAGGGCATTCTTGTCTAGTGCCAGATTTCAAAGGAAATTCTTTCAGCTTTTGCCTGTTCAATATGATATTGGCTGTAGGTTTGTCATACATAGATTTTGTGATTTTATGATATGTTCAGTCAATACCTAGTTTATTAAGAGTTTTTAGCATGATGGGCTGTTGAATTTTATCAAAGGCCTTCTCTGCATCTATTAAGATAATCATGTGGTTTTTGTCTTTGGTTCCATTTATGTGATGGATTACATTTATGGATTTGCATATGTTGAACCAGACTTGCATCCCTGGGATGAAGCCTACTTGGTCGTGATGAATAATCTTCTTGATGTGATGTTGCAGTTTGTTTGCCAATATTTTATTGAAGACTTTTGTGTCAATGTTCATCATGGATACTGGCCTGAAATTTTCTTTTTTAGTTGAGTCTTTGCCTGGTTTTGGTGTCAGGATAATGTTGGTCTTATAAAATGAGTTAGGGAGGATTCCCTCCTTTTGAATTGTTTGATACAGTTTCAGAAGAAATGGAAACAGCTCCTCTTTGTACATCTGGTAGTATTCGGCTGTGAACTCATCTGGACCTAAACTTTTTTTGGTTGGTAGGCTATTGATTGCTGCCTCCACTTCAGCCCTTGTTATTGGTCTATTCAGGGTTTCAACTTCCTCTTGATTTAGTCTTGGTAGAGTAAAAGTGTCTAGGAATTTATCCATTTCTTCCTAGTTCACTAGTTTATGTGAGTAGAGGTGTTTGTAGTAATCTCTGACAGTAGTTTGTATTTCTCTGGGATCAGTGGTGATATCCCCTTTATCCTATTTTATTGCATCTATTTGATTCTTCTCTCTTTTCTTTTTTATTAATCTGGCTAGTGGTCTGTTTTGTTGATCTTTTCAAAAAACCAGCTCCTGAATTTATTGATTTTTTGAAGGTTTTTTTTTGGGTCTCTATCTCCTTCAGTTCAGTTCTGATCTTAGTTATTTCTTTTCTTCTGCTAGCTGTTGAGTTTTTTTTTAATCTTGCTCCTGTTACTCTTTCAATTTTGATGATAGGGTGTCAATTTTAGATCTTTCCTCTCTTCTCTGGTGAGCATTTATTGCTAAATATTTCCCTCTCGACAATGCTTTAAAGGTGTCCCAGAGATTTTGGTAAGTTGTGTCTTCTCTCTGGTTGGTTTCAAAGAACATCTTTATTTCTGCCCTCATTTCATTGTTTATCCAGTCAACACTCAGAAGCAAGTTGTTCAGTTTCCAAGTGGTTGTGTGGGTTTGAGTGTGCTTCTTGATCCTGAGTTTTATTCTGATTGTGCTGTGGTCTGATAGACTGTTAGGATTTCTATTCCTTTGCATTTGCTGAGGAGTGATTTGCTTCCAATGATGTGGTCAATTTTAGAGTAAGTGCAATGTGGTGCTGAGAAAATGTATATTCTGTGGATTTGGGGTGGATTGTTCTGTATATGTCTATTAGATCTGCTTGATCGAGGTCTGCATTCAAGTCCTGGATATCCTTGTTAATTTTCTGTCTCATTGATCCATCTAATATTGACAGTGAAATGTTGAAATCTCCCACTATTATTGTGTGGGAGTCTAAATCTTGTTTAGGTCATTAAGAACTTTGCTTTATGTATCTGGGTACTCCTGTGTTGGGGGCATATATATTCAGGATAGTCAGCTCTTCCTGTTGGATTGATCCTTTTACCATTACGTAGTGTCCTTCTTTGTCTCTTTTGATCTTTGCTGGTTTGAATTCCATTTTATCAGAGACTAGGATTGCAACACCTTTTTTTTTTTTTTATTCTCCATTTGCTTAGTAAATCTTTCATCCATTTATTTTGAGTCTGTGTGTGTCTTTGTATGTGAGATGGGTTTCCTGAATACAGCACATCGATGGGTGCTGACTTTTTATTCAGTTTGCCAGTCTGTGTCTTTTGATTGGGGCATTTAGCATTTACATTCAATGTTAACACTGTTATGTGTGGATCTGATCCTGCCATTTTGTTACTGGCTGGTTTTCTTTCTCATTAGTTGACTCATTTTCTTCATTGCATTTTTGGTCTTTGCCCACTGTTTGTTTTTGCAGTTACTGGTATTTGTTCCTTTCCATGCTTAGTGTTTCTTTCAGAAGCTCTTGAATAGTAGGTCTGGTGGTGACAAAATCTCTCAGTAATTGCTTGTCCATTAAGGATTTTATTTCTCCTTCACTTACAAAGCTTAGTTTGGCTGGATATGAGATTCCGGGTTGAAAGTTCTTTCTCTAAGGATGTTGAATATTGGCCCCCACTCTCTTCTGGCTTGTAAGGTTTCTGCCGAGATATCTGCTGTGAGTCTGATTGGCTTCCCTCTTTGGATGACCTGACCTTTCTCTCTGGTTGCCCTTAGCTTTTTTCCTTCATTTCAACCCTGGTGAATCTGGCAATTATGTGCCTTGGGGTTGCTGTTCTTGAGGAATATCTTTGTGGAGTTCTCTGTATTTCCTGAATTTGAAGTTGGACAGCCTTGCTAGGCTTGAGAAGTTCTCCAGGATAATATCCTGGAGCATGTTTTCCAGCTTGGATTCATTCTCCCCATCATATTCAGGTACACCAGTCAAGCATAGATTAGGCCTTTTCACATAATCCCATATTTCTTGGAGGCTTTGTTCATTTCTTTTCACTGTTTTTCTCTTTTGTCTTGCCTTCTCTTTTTGTTTCATTGAGTTGACCTTCAGTCTCTGATATCTTTTCTTCTGCTTGATTGATTTGGCTATTAAAACTTGTGTTTGCTTCACATAGTTCTTGTGCTGTGTTTTTCAACTCCATCAAGTTGTTTATCTTCTTCTCTAAGCTGGTTATCCTAGTTAGCATTTCATCTAACCTTTCTTTTTTTCTTTAAGACAGAGTCTCACTCGATCACCAGGCACCAGGCTGGAGTGCAGTGGCGTGACCTCAGCTCACTGCAACCTCCACCTCCCGGGTTCAACCAATTCTCCTGCCTCAGACTCTCAAGTAGCTGGGACTACAGGTGTGCACCACCACGCCCAGCTGATTTTTTTGTGTTTTTAGTAGAGACGGGGTTTCACCATGTTGGCCAGGATGGTCTCGATCTCTTGACCTCATGATCCACCCACCTCGGCCTCCCAAAGGGCTGGGATTACAGGTGTGAGCCATGGTGCTTGGCCTTGTCTTATCTTTTTTCAAGGTTTTTGTTTTCTTTGCATTGAGTTAGAACGTGTTCCTTTAGCTTAGAAAAGTTTATTATCTACCTTCTGAAGCCCGTTTGTGTCAATTTGTCACACTCCTTGGTCCAGTTGTGATCCTGTGTTGTTTAGGAGTTGTGATCCCTTGCAGGAGAAGAGGTGTTCTCGTCTTTGATGGTTTCATCATTTTTTCACTGTTTTTTCCTCATCTTTGTGGATTTTCCTAGCTGTGGTGTCAGGGAGCTGCTTGGTGAGGTTGCTTGACTGCCTGTGGAGTCACTACTGGGTTTCTAGGGACTCCTTCAGGTTACTAGGGATGCTTCTGTGTCTTTTTGTTTATACTGGGAGATTAGGTCAGCCTCTTCCTCTTACCTGTAGGTGCTGCTGGGTTGTCAAGAATGTGGTCCTGTTGCTAAGCAGGCTTCCTGTGTTTTTTGTTAAAACATGTAGCCGGGTCCCACCCCTCTATTGGTGGGTTGTGTCCTTCCTCCACTGGGCTGGATCATTCAGGGTTCATCTCAGACTGTGGCACTGGCTGCACAACCCACTAAATTAGAGCTTCAGCAGTCTGGAATTTGTGGGGGAGGGTAGGGACCCACCCTGCTGCACCTGGCTGTCTCCCCCTTTCAGCTTCTTCTCTCTCAGAGAGAAGGTAGGGGTCCGCCTGATCCATTTTCTTATGACTCATACTTTTGGTGTCATATCTAAGAAATATTTGTCTAATCAATGGTCATACAAGTTCTTCTATGTTTTCTTTTTCAATTTTATATTTTTACATTTGAATTAATATTTTCATAATATAACTTATAAATTGGAGTTGTTTTTCCCCCCACAGAGATATTCAGTTGTTCTAGTAATACTTACTGAAAAACTATTCTTTCTCTACTAAACAGCCTTTGCATATTTGTTAGAAATCAGTTGTCCATATATGTGTGAATTATTTTCAGATTTTCAGTTTTGTTCCTTTGTCTGTCTTTAATCTATAACACTCAGTCTTGATTATTATAGCGTTACAATAAATTTTAAAATCCCATTTTGTTAAATCTATTTTTTCTTTATTAAAGTATTTTTGACTATAATACATACCTTTTATATCTATATGGATTTTGGAATCAATCTGTCAATTTCTACTAGACGAAGTAAGTTTTATTTACTATTGCATATCAATATAGATTCAATGCAATAGTAAGTAAATACAACACATTTGCTACTGCAGTGACTCTATATTGATAGGAGGAATAATTGTCATATTAAGATCATATTGAGTCTACTAACTCTTAATAAATAATGGACTTTCTCTTCATTTGGGTATCCTTTAATTTCTTAGTAATATACAGTAGTATTTAGTATAGCAGTCTTTCACATCTTTTGTCAGATTTATCATTTTTTCATATTTTTAAAATTATTTTACATAAAGTTAAATATCAGTTTTCTGCTGTTTTTTGCTAGTGTATAGAAATACAGTTGACTTTTATACATTGTTCTTATATTCTACAACCTTGATAAGAAGACTGACTTGTTTTGTAGATTCCATTGGATTTTGTAGATAATTTTGTCTTCTGAAGTTATAGTCTGAATTTTTCCTTCCTAATATGGATGCCTTAACTTATTCTTCTTACCTTATTGTTGTGCCTAAAACATCCAGTATAATATTAAGTAGATGAAGTAAGATCCAACATTTTTATTTATTCCTAATCTTAGAGGGAAAGGTATAATCATCTTTTTACAGTTGAATTTACATTTGCCTATGCTCACATGACAGAGACAAAAAAAACCTCACACATAAATACATAAAAGAAATTATCACTTTTTTTTCAATAACACACATCTCTGTGACAGTAATGTAGTTCTTTGAGAGTAAAGAAGCATTATGCTTTACTCATCTTTGTAGCCTTAGCACCTGGAAACATATCACTTGCTCAGTGTATATTTGTTTTGTAATAATTGGACTGGGTATTAGATCCAAATCCTCTAATTATAAATGCTCAACACATTCTCATTTCATTAAGTCATGAAATTAATCTAAAGAGAGATGAGGGGGTCTCAATCTTTTGCTAATGCACTATTGTAGCATTTTTCCTTACTCAATATATTTCTCAGCTACAGTACAATCTATTAAGCAAACATATTCATGTCACAGAGAAGAAACTAAAACATAAATTAAGAGTATAATAAAAAGCAAAATGCATGTTTCTTTCTATTAAAGTCATATGGAAACTAATGATAACATTTTAAAACACTTGATATTGTTTTAAGAGTTACAGATAAGTATTTTATTTCTTAGTAACCCTAACAACAAATTACAGAAAACCTCCTGTGTCATTTTTGAGGGATCTGATTATTCTTATAGCCCCTAGCTGCATTCCTTCTGTACCCCTGGTATCTGCATCACCTATCATATCCTCAAGTCTTCCTTTTTATACATTTATACCTGTTAAATTTCCTGATCAGGTCCTCCTCGTTTATCATATTATTCCACTAAATTCTTTCTGTGAAATCTACTTTCAATCAGTTGTATAAAGATCATTCCTCCAATCTGGGACATATGTGATAAAAGTAAGAGGAATTTATTGGCAGAAAATTAAGCTTAACAGGTAGGGAGAAAAGAGGTGAATTCGAATTTTAGGAAGACAAGAGAAAAGGGAGCAAGAGAATCCCATATAGTAGCCTTATTTCTGTGTTGATTTTATTTCTTATGTAACCACAGCATAGCACCCAAAGAATATTGGTTAATGAATGAATAAATTATCTCATTATTACATATAAGAATAGAAGCAAATTGTTTTTAAACTTTTGAATATACTGATTTTCTTTTATTTTCTTTTTATTTTCTATTTTCACTGTGAGCACTAAACCAGGTAATAATTTTGGGTTCTCAAATGTCCTCAAAACTTTTGCAAGGATTTATAGGACCTGAAGGCAAGAAGATATTCCTGAGTTTGGTTTGGCAAGTTTCATGAGAATATGAGCATATAAGCAAATGCAAAAAGAATACAATTCTGTTAACTAAGGTTTGTCTCAGACATCTGGCTATAAGGTAAGCTTGCAGGCAAAATAATAATGTAACTAGGTCATCCCAGTGATTTTAAAATAATTTATCCAAGATCCACTGAATTGTATAGTAGAGGAATTCAAGGTAACTCATTCTCAAATTTTAACATTTTCTTACACAACACCACACATATTTATATTATGAAAATGAAAAACAAACTTTACTTTTGAAATGAGAAATTAAAAGGCATAATGTTTCAACTTCATATGTAAATATATGTAAACTCTAATAATTTTATTGTACACATATTTTGGGCAAAATGATGGAATATTTCAAATAGTTTACACTGAAGCTGGGCATGTTGACTTACACCTGTAATCCAAACACTGTGGGAGGCACAGGTGGGTGGATGGTTTGAGCCCACGAATTTGACACCACCCTAAGCAACATGGCAAAACCATGTCTCTACAAAAAATACAAAAAAAAAAAATTAGCCAGGTGTGATGTTGGGCATCTGTGGTCCCAGCCTCTAGGGAGGCTAAGGTGGGAGGATCCCTGAGCCCTGGAGGTCTAGGCTGCAGTGAGCCCTGATTGCACCACTGTACCACTCAAGCCTGGGTGATGGAGTGAGACTCTGTCTCAAAACAACAACAACAACAACAACAAACACACACAAATAGTTTACACTTAATTCTAGGTAGAAAAAAAGCAATAGTATTATGTGTAATTTGAAAAAACCACTATATTAGTGCTTATCAGTTTCTTAGCATGAAAGCATACTTATATGTCCATATTAAAATTTTAAAATATAACAACATATTATTTAAAATATTATTAAACATTTCCTAATAACCTATTTGTAAGGACTTATTCCTTAATTTTTTTTTTTTACTTGGAAGGCCATTTAGTAAATAAATTATCTTTATTCAAACTGATTTATCAAACAATAATATCAGTAGAAATACTCATACTACTTGCAAAATTATCCAAATTCCTTTGACCACAGTTCATTCTTAACATTTTCTGAGCACAATCTCAGGTAGTAGTTGCAAATTCCGATTACATAAATACTTCCAAGATTTAGTTCAAAAACACAAAGTGATTTTATAGAGCAACATTTTATTTATCAATAAAACCTTTCTTTATTTCAGCAGTTGAAAGCCCTAATGTATTTTTTACTGTGAATAAAAACTTTTTGAAAACAAAAATTATCTATAATTTTTCATTTAACAGTAAATATTGCATGCAATAGGATTCTGTCAAATCTTCTAAATATGCATTAAGATAACCAATTGATCAGTAATTTGCATCACTTAGTAAAAATGATTTGACAGTAAATTACTGTGTCTGGTATGTGCATGCTACAGCATAGTATGTTCAGCATCAAAAAATAAAATAAAATGCAATTACCCTAAAAGACATTTCAAGATTCTCTCCACCCCAGATATCCATTCCTGCATCGTAAGTTCCTATCTCTTCAAAGTAGGTTCTGTCAATAGAAAATAGGCCACCAGCCATAGTAGGGGTCCTAGTTGAAAAAAAAAACAAAAAGAAAAGAATATTTTTTGAAAACAATGTGTGGAGTTTAATGAGACTATAGCACATATTTTTGAGACATTCTAAATATTAAAAATAATCTCAAACTAGAAACATAAAGTCCAGGTGTAAGAAGTTTTAAAATTAATAGATAGCATTTCTTTTTACATTTTCTGTAAAACTCAAATTAATTTTTGTTTTTCTTATTGGTGATCAAATAGATACGTGGAAGTAACACTGGCCAGGGAAGACTGGGACTTCTATATTCCCCCTGAAAAGCATAGTGAAGAGAGGTTTGTGCCCTTTTCACTGTCCTTAAAGTGGTTAGCTGGTTATGAAACTACCAGTTGTGAACTTAGGTCACATAACTATAAATCATTTTTATATAAACTCTAGAAACCTGTGGACATGGTTTCACTTTGAAAAGATCCATAACCTGTTTAAATATGAAAAAATTAAGTGCTATAAAATGTTTATAGGAAATAAATATCTAGTGATAGTTATAAAGTTTTTTTAATCACAAGAACTTTACATCTAATTGTTTATTCTCTCTTTACTAATTAAAATGATAGAATGAGTCATCTAATTCTATAAGATTTATGTATGGAAGGACATTTGGAAGGGATTCTAAAACTTTTTCCTAGGAATAAATGCCTTTTGTTCTCAAATTCAAAATTTCTCTATAGGAGCTGAGGAGTCAAGTTTTTAAAGGATAAATTAATTGGTGATTTAAAAGAAGAATTACAGACAGTGTTAATGAGTAAGCTACACAAGTCTTTCTATATATAAGCAGTATAAATTAAAGGTTAAAAAGAAGATTGTAGTTTATCTCAAAAAGATCCATACTGGCAATGATGACTTGAATGCCACTTGTAATATAGTGGTTTGCAACCTTAAAAGCACAATAGCAGCACTTGAGGCACCTTTAAAAAAAAAGATGGGCATGCTTAAGTACCACCCTCCACAGATTTAGATTGAACTGGCTTGGGGTGATGCCTGATTTTGGTATTATATAGTTTCTATGTAATTCTAATGTACTGCCAAGGGTGAGAAACTGCTATAGAAACTTACTGGAATACTCATCTAAGTAGTCTGTGAGGCTGTTAAGAACCCAGTGTTTTGCTTTTGACAAAATTGTATTCTCCTCTGCCAAAGGTTATGCTCATGTTTTAATTAAACAGAATTGTTCATTAAAAACCCACCAAATAATATTGTACTTGGACGTCTACCACATTGCAGAGTTCTCTGTTTCTCCCAGTGCTCTCGCTATTTTATGCTCAGGTAATTAACTGTCCATCAGTCGGAGTAGCAGAGCCTTGCTTAGTCTCAGAGCAATTTTATTACTTTTTGTCTTGCTGGGTTCCTATCATGAGCAGTATCATTGACCTTCTCAGTTATAATGAGAAACACTAACAAAGCTAAACAGATGGTAATTAGGAAGTAGCCATGACCTTCACCTGATGGGGGTTTTGGAACTCTATGGCAATAACTATATTAGGTATTACAGTGCTGGAGAGTCTATTTAATAAAATTAGGAACCAAAATTGATGCAATTATCCTATCATAATGCAACCAAATGCTTAAGACTGATAAGTGATGCATTTTTAATGATCAGTTCAGACTGCCTATCTACTTATCTACTTACTGATAAAGCACTGGCACATTTTAACTTAAATAACATGTACTGAATTTCACCTTACAGTTGGTCATCATTCTTATATGTGAGAAATGTATGATAAGTGGCTAAAAATAAATTACACTTAATTTATTTTTTATACTATTGAGAATGACTCAAATAACTTCTACTTGTGCTTGAAAATAATAAAAATAATAAGATAAAATTACAATCTTCAAGTAATTCCTGTATTTTCTGAAGACAGATACTCCTGGACAGGTTGTGTGCGTGCTTGCAATATCAGTTAGCTCTCTCAGGTTGGATACTGTGCCTTATAATATTTAATACCTATCGCCATAGCCAGTGGTATGCAATACATTCTGTTCTAAGTTAACTACTCTGTAATATGCTTAATACAATATTTACATATGCTCATGTGTACCTTAAGTATTCAGAGCATCTAGAAAATGAAAAACCTTGATTTTAGTGAAATTAGCTGAAATTATTTGCTTTTCAAGATTGTGTCTATACAATGTCAAATCAAACAACCAATTTAATCAATTGAACCTGAGGGGAACAGTCAGCTCAGTGACTGTGAACACTACCCACCACACATAGTAAGTAGGAAAGATGAACTGAGTTAACAGAAGTAAAGCACTTAACACAGTATCCAACACATAATCAATAATTAATAAGGCTAGGTAGTTTATCTTTGTTGGTGTTATTGATGTTAATCATTTAAGCAAAATCCTTGCTGTCCTTCACTTAATTTGGGTTCCTCTCTCTCTACATATACCCTCATTTTAGGTTTCAAAACCATTTGGAACTACCTCATATTTAAGATGTGGACTGAAATCTGCCTCAGAGTATAACATTTTACTCTTGAACCCCTCCCATTTTCATAGGAAGTCAGGTTTTATCCTTCATTGGTGATTCTGGTTCCCTAATCTATAGTCTCATATTAATAATACCCATCAACAATTTTTTCTTCCCTTGTCACAACTCATTTCCAGGGCTCTGTCATGTCAGCAAAACACTAGCTTAGGAACCTTAGTTCTCTGTGCTTGCTTTCTGCAGTTTCCAATGATCTCTCTCTCTCTCTTTCCTTTAATGTTGCTGATTGGGTGAATTTACCTTTTACTTCATTTACTTCTGCTATTAAGGCACTGGAAAAGTAATAAAATATGGCTAACTGGTTATAGGACAAGTCTACATTGTTGATTCTCTGCTTAATTCATAAACTCCTGTTTATTTGTTCACAAACTTAATTCACAAACTGCTGTTTATTTGTTCACCTGTCTTAAACTCTTTTTTTTTTTTTTTTTTTTTTTTTTGAGACAGGGTCTCACTCTGATGCCCAGGCTAGAGAAGTGCAGTGGTGCAATCACAGCTCCCTGCAGCCTCGACTTCCCAGGCTCAGGTGATTCTCCCACCTCAGCCTCCAGAGTAGCTGGGACTACAGACAGGCACCACGATACTGAGCTATCTTTTGGTATTTTTTATAGAGACAGGGTTTTGCTATGTTGCTCAGGCTGATCTTGAACTCCTGAGCTCAAATGACCTGCCTACTAGACCTCACAAAATGCTAGGATTACAGGTGTTAGTCACCAAACCTGGTCTGAGTCTTTTCCAAAAGTTTCAGACTCCTCTCAACAACCAGGGGATCAAGGCAATACATGACATCTAAATTCTCTCAATCATGAAATCTAAATTCCTTCAATCTCTAGCTCAATGTGTTTAAAAATGTGTCTTCTTCATGGCCTCATCTTTCCTCTTGTTTCATAGAAAAGAATATCTCCTTTCCTCTCATTGTGGGCTAGCATTCACCCTTGTTGTCTCAACAGGCTCTCTCCTGACTACTCTTTCAGGCCCTTGCTCATTGACTATTAATATTTACGTTTTATGCCTTTGCTTTCTAGATTGTTCTCTTGAGCTTACAAACCTGTGAACAAAGTTCTATCCTAAACCAGAAAAAATTTTCATTCCATCTTACTACTCTTAAACTAGGGACATATATTTCCTATTCTCTTCACTGGTAACCTTCTTGAAAAGTTACTTTCTACAGACTCCCTTAACAACTTTTGACCTTCTAATTAGAAGGTATATCCTGCTCCCACTTCTACCATAACTTCTTTCTGAAAAGTCCCCATTGATTGTGAACTCCAATAACCTGTCCTTAACTTTTCCTTTGAAACCATATAGCACAGTTCATCAATCTTCTGCTTGAAATTATTTTCGTTTCTAGCTCCCATTACATTGTTCTGTAGAGGTTTTCCTTCTGCGAATTTGACTGTTAATTTTATGATCCTTATTGATAACCCCCTTCCTCTCCTTTTTCTTTGCTATCAGAAATTAGATAAGCTCTTAGTTTCACATCTATCACATAAATGCAATTTGCCATTATAATATGATTTTGTGGATATATGCATTTAGTAATTTTTTCTTTCATCTGAAATGTATCCTCCTAAGGGTCTCTCAGGGGCACTTTTCGCTTTCTAGGCTCTTTGCCTGGGTATGATAAGATCATTCATCACACACCTTTCTATGGTTGACTCCTAAATTTGTGTTTTTATACCTGTTTTCTCTGCATAAGTTGCACTTTTGCAGTTCCTCACTAGATGTTTCCTTTAAAAAACTCCTTTGACTGTGTTCAGTGTATATATGATAGACCTGAGAATTTGGTATTCATCTGCTCCTCTTTTAATGTCTTTTATTTCCTTCCAGTCTCTTAATATAAAATTTTAAAAAACACATTTTTTGTGCATAATTCAATTATTTCCAAAATACTTCTACCTTTTATCTGAAGTGTTTTTGACTCATCTCTGTTATCATAGTGACTCTACTTTTAGTCTTCTATGTCTAACTATCTTCAATGTTTGGTAATAATGAGATCCTCTTAGATGCTAAGAGGATCTGGATGGCTCTAGATTCTTCTGCTTCTGAAATTTATCCTAGAAACCATAGCCAGATTAATTTCTCTAAATCAATGCTTCTCTAAAAATGTAAATCAGATGTTCAGAAATCTACGTTAAGGAAACAAATTCTAGCTTCTTATTCTGGCATCAGTAATCTGGCATCACCCAATGAGCTTCTCCCAATGCTTTTTAACTATTTCTCTGCAGTAAAGTGTTTAGCTGTTACTGGTAAATGCTTTACATTTTTGTACCTTGGTACATTCGTTCACATCCATTAGTCACCTGGATTTTTCTTTGAAAACTCCCCTTGTATATTCAAAGTTAAAATTATCTGTAATCTTATTTCTAAGATTCCAAAAATATTTTTTGCTCATACCTGCTAAACTGATGAGTAACAAAGGTAATTTCACTAATTCCAACATATTTAAAGGCTCGGTCATCTAACAGCAGTTTTAAAGGTTGAGATTGACAGTATTTTATTTAGTTAGTTATATTTTGAGATTGGATCTTACTATATTACCCAAACTAATCTCAAGGTCTTGGCCTCCAGCAATCTCCCTGTCTCAGCTAGGATTACAGGTACATGCCTCAGCACCCAGTTTCTATAAGTGTTTTAGAATTTAAGATATAAAGGTTTATGACTATGTAAAATAGTAAAGGCCTCAAAAAATTATGCATTTGACCTGGAAAAATACTGAAGTTTTTCACCAGAAGTTGGTGAATCAACAGAAATTGTGGCAGAATACATTTAATTATTCAATCATGCTAAAATGTAATGCCTGTATTTTCACCAAGAAGACAATATATTTCGTATGTCACACTGGGACAATCATCTAGTATAGAGAGAGAAAAGGCAACCCTAAGAGGCAGCCAAATTCAGTTGTTAGAAGTCTGGACTTAGTAGCTAGATTGAGTTTAAACACCAACTTCAAAGTGTTTGACTGTCAGTAAGTCACTTAAACTCTGTGCCTCAGTTTCATCACCTATAAAGTGTGGATCATGTGAGCTAATATATGTAATACTCTTGAAAAAATACCAGCACACAGTTAATAGTATACATTTTAGATAATATCTATCAAAAAAAGGGGAAAACATCTGTGTTTACCAAGATTATAATTTGCTTCATTTTTATTTTTTCAAGGTCCAATTAATTTTTAGAATTGTAGTACTTCAGAGCTCTAAAATCCCTACAGATTTGGTCAAAAACGTAGTGGGAATGCGTTTAAGTGACTTGTTCAAAGACCTCTAACTAGTTGGTAGCATGGTTAACAAGCCTAGCCAGCCAGCCTGCCTGCCTTCCTTCCTTCCTTCCTTCCTTCCTTCCTTCCTTCCTTCCTTCCTTCTTTCCTTCCGTCTGTCCATCCATCCTTCCTTCCTTCCTTTCAATTACTAATCACTCCATTCATCCATATACCTATGCAGAAAAAGATTCTGGGTAGTTAATCAGAAACACATTTTTCGTGATTTCAAGCTCCATGTTTATGTACCATGTTTTCCTGTGAATTTTTGCACTGCCCTTCAGAAACAATTTCTCTTAAAGTTCTTGAAACATCATTCCATCTCACTAATTTTTTCTTTTGATACATCAGGATTCTGTTTAATATTAATTGGCAAATAATCAAGATCCTTGGAGAAAATCTCCAAAGAATGTTTGAGAGACTATAGCTCAATTCTAGGCTACTGTTTATAATGTTCAAATAACACAATATCTAAACTGTTAGTATTTAGATTGGCACTAATTACATTTTCCATAGATTATAAATTGCTAAAGATAAGTAATAAAAATGAGTTATTTTTACATTTACAAATATGAGGCATGAATAGCTGAAATACTCACATGCAGCTGATTTTTTTAAATTATAAAATCGAATGGCTTTGTTACGTTAACCATTTTGCAGGCTTAGGAACCAAAACAAAATGAAATGCTGAGTTTCTCTCCTTTCTTCCTTTTTCTATCCACTATAACCAAAATAGAAAGCAGAGGAAAGAGAAGGGAAGCAGAGGCACAAATACTCTTCTATCAGAGTGATGAATAATTAAGTGTTGAAGTAATTAAAGATTTTACAGCTAAAAAATGGGAAGTTTGGTGAATACTGCACACTATTACAATCATCTGAACCTATGTTTGAGCATGAAGATGTGGCTTTTTGTAGAGAAGAAATTGTTACTTTAAGAGTTTATGTTGGCTTAGGTGCTGGACAAGGAAGCTTACTAAAATCCTGCAGAGTCTATGAAACACAATCTCAGTGTTATTTTTAAGGAATAAGAAAAATACAATGTTATGCTTAGTATGGGCAAATGATTTGTTTTGCTGCCAAAGAACCCACTTATCAACAAGCATGGTAATCAATACCTTAACCTGTGCTTAAAGAGCTATATTTCCAATAAAAGTGTAGTTATTTTTTCTAAGTGCTTTTTAATAATTCCTAAGACCTGATAAAGGCCTAAGCTTCCAAAAGCATGTACAGTAATTGGTGCAAATTTTAATCTTTCATTGTACTTTCATTACATGCTTTCAGGGGATTAAAATAAACAATGGGACTAGCTGGGACTAATATATTTAATAGTCTTAAAATATTTTGGTTAGTGTGATAACATTATTCAGTATATAAATATAGTATTTAACTTACCACTCTGAAAACTTTTTACAGTACCCTAGTTTTCTTCTCATCCCAACAGGCTGCTAAGAAAATGTTGCAAATTATCCCCTAAACTATGATAGAAAGTAACACAATATAAATATAGTTTGTTTCATAGAATATAGATTCAAACATTTTTATTGGAGGCATGAAGTTTTTACTTAATCAACAGCCATTAACTTTTAACAAGAGTAAGCAAGGATTTTGACTAATTGAGCATTCCAAAGTTAATTATTTCTTTCAGTCTTTGTTCTGAAAGGTCACAATGCTGACCTTCCCCTGTGCTGTTGTTTTCATATCTTTTATTGTATAGAAGTGCTTTAAAGGTTTTGGTGGTATCTACATCTGTTTCTTTTCTCCAATCCAAACGTATATTATGGTTGTATTGAAAAAAATCTAATCTGATAAAAATTAATTAGTTACTATTAAATATAAAAAGCTTTGTCTTATATTTATATAAGATTTTATAGAGTAATATTTGTGTTTTCAATTTATTATACTAACTAGTGAAATTATGAATTGGAAGCAGTGATAATATTTTGGGGGAGGAATTAAATTGGCAGGAGATAATCAGGAATATTAAAACAAATTTCATGTTGTTCAACTGCATAATTCTAAAGCGACAACTTCATATGCAAAAACTAGATACAGAAAAAATAATTGGTAAAAAAATAAACTGCAAACAAACTCTTGATGAACTTTAGTCACACACAAAAAGTAGGGGAATGACCTAAGTAATTTAAGACATTTGCAGCCTTTAAAACTTACATGGGAAAAAAATTAACAGCATAGAAAAATATTGATGCTATATCAACTTTCACACTGTAGAGAAATTGAATAGAAATGCCTTGGAAGAAAATGCAACCAAATTCTAAAAGGGGTGGCTTATTGGTGTTCTTCTTTATCCTTTTAGGTACTTGTCACATTTATTTTGCAATATATATGTTACATTATCAGAGATAAATTTAAAATCTAATTCATGTCAAGGACATTGCTCGTTTCAATATTTTATAACACTTCATGAGTTAAGCAAGGCAGGGAGAATAATTTTCCATTTTATAGTTGAGAAGACTAGGTAATTTCCCACTTGGAGGAGGTTGAAATAAAATCAGAACCTCCAAACTAGCTTCAATGCTTCTTCTATGATCACATTCCAATGATAGAGGAGATAATATATATGAACACTGTATGAGTTTTTCGTGATAAAATACAATTATAATCAGAGACATTAATAATGTTACTTGATTTATTTGATCCTCATAAACTCCTAATTCTAATTATGTAAAAAATTGAGATCAGGTGAATGCTAATAAAAATCATAAAATCAAGTAAAATAGGTCTAAAATAAAAACCAGTAATATCTATGTTTATTGCTATATTAGAATTATAAGAACATCTAAAACTCTTTTGATTTACTTTAGAAATATACTCAACATGGCACTTGAAGTAAAAATGAAGGCAGTCATATTAAGAATATTAATGGTGATTATATGTAAAAGAGTCCATAAGATGTGAAGGGTAAAAAAAGTTAAATTTATTTAGAAATTACCAGTAGGTTTTTAATTTAAAAACTCTATTTTAGTCAGTGTGAAATTAAAGTGGAAATAAATATCTTTATAATTATTTACTGAGATTCACTTACAGGGCATAATTAAGGACTAAACAATCAATAAGACGTAAGCCAGGCTCATTTCTAGAGGTCCACATCACTTTAGTAGTAGATATATTCCTGTACACCCACACCTGGACCACTTAAACTAGACTCCTGCCCTCATCCAGCATACCTGCAGCCAGTGCCAGAGAGTGAGCAACTTTACAGGAGAGGTTCCCTTACCTATGTTTGTATGTGTGGAACTTGGCATAGTGCCTAACAATTTGTATGCATGTGTTTTTTGTGTATGGAGTCAAACTTATTTTAAGAGCCTAAACCAGATCACCTCCAATTTGTATGTGTTACAAAAAATGCATAATTCATCCCCAATTAAATAATTTAGAAGATTATTTGCATTATCATGTGTCTTTGCTACTACTTGCCTATTCCATTAGGTAATGTATATGCATAGTTATATAGGGGTGATGTGCTTGATGAGTTTGAAACCCAGCCATTTCCTAGGCAATAGCCTCTAAGACTAGGGTCAAAACTTCAAAAGATTATAGCCAGATAAAGTTAATTATATAAAGTGGATTTGTTACAATAAATATATTTTCCCCCTTTTGTTGAGACACAGGTACAGAAAAATATTTCTTCAAGTTCAAGAATAATAACAAATGGCAAATGACCCTCAGCCTCCGAGTCAGGGACATAATTAGAAGGACTTTGGGATAAGCTTTAATTCCATTTCTACATGGGCAGTTTCTACAAAATTCCACTGATGGTGCCAGGTAAGAATCCTGGGCCATTATAGTAATATCTTCTAACTTACTAGTAGCAGGAAATCCAGATTTTTATTTAAAACATCTCATTTTTAAAGCGTTGGTAATTTTTGAAAAGTAAAACATTTCTACAGAGCATATTTCCCATAAAAGCTCCTAGTTAATGACTGCAGTTTAAAAAATACTATTTGTTGTACACATAATTGAAATATTCTTGAAATGTCATATAATTGGATTATTAAATGTCAAGGAAAGTTTACTGACTAAAGAAAACTATATATTAAGAATTATGTATATTATTCCATAGTTATAACAAGAAAAATAACAAGTATTTCACAAACTCCATTTATGATGAAAATGAAAATACCAAAGCCCAGAAGTTGGTAAGAGAAAAATAAGAATAACCATGTTAAGCTTTATTTTAAATGTAGTATAACTGATTTAGGTCACAAGTTCAACTTCACTTTCAATGTAAGCAGATGCATGATTGTATTTCTAAATGATGACTAGCCAATTACAGTGACTACAAAGTTCTGTCACAACTGACATTTTTAATGAAGCATTCCTATAAGAAAATTAAAATTTCAGCTTTATTTTCATCACTTTAGCTATTTAGAATTCTGTTAATCAAGTAGGAAAAAAATTGTCTTCAACACCTAGAATGATTTATCTGTTTGTATGACTGTGAGAAAAATGATTACATCTTCAAGTAATAGATTATAAGTTGGAAGCAAGTTCACATTACAGCTATGCTGATGAAAATTACCTGCAGGCTGTTACAACAGAGCCCATGAATTAATTAACCTTTTGCCATAAAAATCTAGAAAGTTCAGCAAAGACTGAGGGTTCTCTGTTTCTCTTGCTTCAGCTTCCTCAGCATGTTAGGAAATGAAATAATGAGCAGTTACTGAAGCAAACAAAATATATGGAGAGTTTATCAGTTCTCATGTTACTGCAATACAACTACATAAATTATGGTTAAAATATAGCAAGCTAGATGATTCATCTTTTGTTTATTTAATGAAAGGTAAATAATGATTGATTTCTACATAGATGATTATTTTATGAATGAGATCAGTAATTTCTTACTGTGAATATTGGCTACCTCTTAGTTATCTTCCTTTTGACTCTGTGAGAACATAAATAAAGCATGTCTTTTGCCAATTTTTTTGAATGAGTATAAACATGCTTTCTTATAAACAGCATTTTCAAAAGAATAAAAACATTGAGTGTATTGGTCAAGCATTCTGATAGATTTCACTTGGAATCTAAAGTTTAAAAATCAGCTAACACTAAATGAAAACAATTTGGGAAAATATGATTTCTAATAAATGATGGTAACATGAGCCACTATATTTTCTCAAGTTTTTAAGGGTAAGTATAAATAAGACTTGGTGAATTTGAAGATTATAAAAGCCTTAGGACTACTAAATTACGCTTTAAATATTGACATGATAACTTACATGGTTTTATACAAATGTTAGAAGTCACATTTTTTTCTCTTTGATGTAATAGATCTCTTTAAGAAGTTAATTTCCATAATATTTAATTGTTCAGTAGCAAATGCCTTTAGCCATTCTCTTCCACTTGCCAATTTTTAGAGTTTAATTTTAATTAATTCATTATATAAGTAGGTGATAATAGATAAGTAATCCCTTCAGTAGGTTACCAGACATTCTTATTCAGATCATGGATTTTATATACAGTAAGTCTTCACTTAATGCTGTTGCAACCTTAAGTGAAATGACAAATAAAAGGTCCTCAAGTAACATCCTTTAATTCAATGTCCTTTCACTATAAGATACATGACAGTGTTTTCTGGTATTTTTCTTAAAGTTTCAGTTTTCAAAAACTTGTTGACAGTGCTAAGTAAGACTTAAAGTATATGGTTTTAGAATGTTAGGGTGTTTCTCTCATGTTCCAAAGGAAGGATGATTTGCCAAATTCATCTTTAAAGAACTAAACTAGTGAATACCTCACAAAGTATTTTTCAGGAAACCAATGTTCAGTTTCAGGTAGGAAGTCCACAATGTGTTTAAGTAGGAAGATGATGATAGTTGTTTTTTGTGAATAAAGTGGCTAATGCTTATACAGACAGAGATGTATATATTTTTTATTACCAGTAAGCCCATATGTTACTAATCAATATTCTAACTTAAGTAGTATTTGAAGTATTTTGGGGCAATAAACGCTTCATAATTTTGAATACATTAAAATTTTCCAAACGGATCTATGAAGTCTATAAGGAAGATAGCTTTTTAAACATGGTATATTTAGAATATTAACCAAAATATTTTTGGCTATTTCAGTGTTGAGAACATTTCTATTATTATAAACCATATACTTTAAAGTAAGACACACATTTATTTGAAGTTTCAAGGATAGCACATTTCTGTCATGTAGCAAATTCACAGTAAATATATTTTGAATATAAGAATACATAAAGCTTCAAAAGATATTTAGCATTTTTGCCAATACTTAATGTTTGCCTATACTCATTTAAACTAGATTTAATAGTGTCACTGATTTTAATATGATCATATAAATGGTCATAATGTGTGTATATATATAATATATATATACATAGAATAATGAGGATATGACTAAATAAAAATAAGAACAGAAATCTACAATATTCCTTAGTTTTTATGGGAATCTATATAATCTTCAAGAGATATGATCTACATACCTGACAGGTAATGTTCTGTCTCCTTTCCTCCTGTCCATTTCTCTTTGGGGAACAGGATACCAGCGGAAATTCAGTTTCCAGTTAAAACCCCCATAAGTCATGTCTGACCCAGCCATATATTCAAAGGTATCATCACTAATCACATCAATGATAGGGCAGACAACCGTTTTCCTGCCAAGAAATTAAACCCAATTTATAGACACATGATAATTAAAATGTTACATTATCACCTTAAAACTGATTGTAGCTGATATAGCTGATAATTATTTTGTTACTTTAATATGTCTTTAGCTTCATTTTATCCTATTAATCCATGGAATTATTTCCTTTGAATAAATATTCCTTACAGTTTATGCTATCATTTGAAATCTAATCAAATATACTAACTGACCTTCAAGTTTATTTCCAAATGCATTCTAAGTACTAACTTAGCAAGATAGGCATGGTCAATTTTTCATGAAACCTCCACCCACAGCATGACTAGTAGAGCTTCTCTGAGATTATGCTTCATTTTAGCTACAACACTTTGAAAAGCAATAGCATTCAGGGAGGGAAGATGGAATGACAGCAAATTAGATCTGGTAGTTAACATTTCAAGTAGGGTAGGTTAGTTTAGAGAGTTCTGGGACCATCTTCATGGAGAAAACACCTACTAGGAAAAACAAACAAAAAATCAACAAAGAATAACAATAAAAATCATAATCTGTCAGTATATGTTTCCTATGAGAAATGACTGACGTTTTTCTGAGTGAAGTGTCCTCAAATTAAGGGTTTACATTTATAATACAGATGATATCTTCTAGATTATAATTTAGAAGTGAACTTTTCTGAGACATGACAATTTCTGAGTGAAATGTCCTCACTATATTTATAATCTAGATGATACTTAAGATAGGGAAAGCTAAACAACTTCAATCTCTGGTGTTTTATCCCATTTTCTTTTTTTTCTTTTTTGAGATGGAACCTTGCTCTGCCTCCTAGGCTGGAGTTCAGTGGTGTGATCTCAGCTCAGTGCAACCTCTGCCTTCTAGGCTCAAGTGATTCTCCTGCCTCAGCCTCCTGAGTAGCTGGGAACATAGGCACCCACCGTCACACCTGGCTAATTTTTGTATTTTTAGCAGAGACAATGTTTCACCATGTTGGCCAGGTTGATCTCGAACTCCTGACTTCAAGTGATCTGCCAGCCTTGGCCTCCCAAAATGCTGAGATTATAGGCATCAGCCACTGCTCCCAGCCTACCCCATTTTTCTTAAAGTAAGAGCGAAAATGTTGGCGTTTTTAATGTTAACTTCCTAGTGTAAAAAATTGCATTTGGGAAAATCATTAGGTACTCTTTTAATCCATGTTGTGCCTTGTCTAATTATTGACCTAACCCTTACTTATGTATTTTGTTATGGGACCCACCTTCTGTGATTTCCACAAGTAAATTTTCAGGTCTACCCATATTGTATTAGTTGTACCTAATTCTGAAGACCAGAATTCGTATTTCATGTTTGATAGAAGGTACGTTTACAAATAGGTATCTGAATCATCCCTAGATATGCAAGGCACATAAAAGTCCATTATTTATTCTTGTTTTCTAACACCAGTTTCACCAATACTTATTTTCAATTGAGTCTTATATTCCACACAATTGGCCAGAGCCTCTACTTGTCTGCAATCGATAAGATTCCTCTAGCCTTGGAAAAGCTTCTTGGTGACTCTGCACCCAACAAAATCAGTATTTTTCTTACTTCCTTTATTAGATTTAATGATTTAACTTGTGGGGAGAAGAAATTAGGTTTAAAAACCTTGAACAGACTTTATTAAATCCTTGAACAGATTTTAGCTACGTATGGCAACTTTAAAATGTATAAGCAGAACAAGATAATAGGGTTCATCATATGCAAATACAGTGTAATTTTGTTGTTAGATTAAAAAAATAGCCTATACATGACCATATTGAAACATTCGAAACTCACTGAGTAGTACATGAAACACGTGTTAAAAAAAAAAACAAACATAACATTCCAAAAGTTGCCAGGAAATGCATTTTTAAGCTCATTTTACTTTGCCTGTCTTATTGTTCTGTGAGTATTGTACAATATACTGACTGGAAAAATGTTATTAGCCATGTATAACACTCTATAGACTAAAAGGTTCCTACTGCTTTCTTTAACTGCTGTGGCTCATTTTACTGAGAGCTTCCATCCGTCTTCCTGGCAAGTACCAAATTGGCTGGACTAGCTCAGACTAAATAGCTCCTATCTTGAATGTCTAATTAAAAATGTAAATTCTTATTAAGTTTACTTGTTTCGGATCTGAGTTCAATTCCCGGATATTCAGTACTTGAACTCAGATCCGGAACAAGTAAACTTAATAAACATTTATAGAACTCTCCACTTTAAACACGCAAGATATGCACTCTTATCAGTACCACATCACACCTACTCACAGGTTTAAATGAAATGTTGGTTGGCCATTATTAAGCACAATTGATAATATAAGGGAGGTTTTCAATACCCATTTTTAGACTGCATTCTAGCCTGGGCAATTAAGCAACACTCCAGTTCTCTCTTCCTCTTCCTCTTTTTTCCTCTTCTTCATTCCTTTTTCTTTCTTTCCTTCTTTCTTTCTTTCTTTTTGAAAAATGTAAATTCTAGAAGGACTTTTCTACTATAGACAGAATGACTATGCAAGTAAGGTGTTATCTAATGTTATATCAGATAGCATTCAATGTTAGTTATCTTTATTAGGTGTTTAGAAATTATACTCTTTTATAACCAGTGTTTATAAATACTTGTACTTCACAGCATCAACAATAGAAGGAATTGCAGGGATGTGTAAGGATTCTTAATTGTATAAAGTGTTATTTATTCAATTTTCGAGATTTCAAAATGTGTACATATAAGGTGACAATACTGTTGAAATGATTAAATGTATTCTTATAGCTGTGCTTTTATGTTTCTTTTTTAATTATAATTTTGTTTCAGTGCTCTGTGTATATTCAGTGCTCTGTGTACATGTGTGTGCATTTTTAAAAACTAATTTTTAAATTGCAGTTTAGGTTTTGGGGTACATGTGAAGAACATGCAAGATAGTTGCATAGATACACACTTGGCAGCATGATTTACTGCCCTCCTCCCCAACACCTATATCTGGCATTTCTCCTCATGCTATCTCTTCCCAATTTTCCACCCCCCACTGTCCCTCCCCTATTCCCCCCAACAGACCCCAATGTGTAGTGCTCCCCTCCCTGTGTCCATGTGTTCTCATTGTTCAACACCCACCTATGAGTGAGAACATGCAGTATTTCATTTGCTGTTCTTGTGTCAGTTTGCTGAAAATGATGGTCTCCAGGTTCATCCATGTCCCTACAAAGGACACAAACTCATCGTTTTTGTTGGCTGCATAATATTCCATGGTGTATATGTGCCACATTTTCCCAGTCCAGTCTATCATCAATGGGCAATTGGGTTGGTTCCAGGTCTTTCCTATTGTAAACAGTGCTGCAATGAACATTTGTGTGCATGTGTCCTTATAGTAGAACGATTTAGAGTCCTTTAGATGTATACGCAGTAATGGGATTGCTGGGTCAAATGGAAGTTCTATTTCTAGGTCCTACAGGTATTGCCACACTGTCTTCCACAATGATTGAACTAATTTACACTCCCACCAGCAGTGTAAAAGTGTTCCTATTTCTCCACATCCTCTCCAGCATCTGTTGTCTCCAGATTTTTTAATGACTGCCATTCTAACTAAGATGGTATCTCAATGTAGTTTTGATTTGCATTTCTCTAATGACCAGTGATGATGAGCATTTTTTCATGTTTGTTGGCCTCATGTATGTCTTCCTTTGTAAAGTGTCTGTTTATATCCTCTGCCCACTTTTGAATGGGCTTGTTTTTTTTCTTCTATATCTGTCTTACCTCTTTGTAAATTCTGTATATCAGCCCTTTGTAAGATGGGTAAACTGCAAAAACTTTTTCCCATTCTGTTGGTTGCTGATTCACTCTAATGACTGTTTCTTTTGCTGTGCAGAAGCTGTGGAGTTTGATTAGGTCCCATTTGTCTATTTTGGCTTTTGTTGCCAATGCTTTTAGTATTTTGGTCATGAAGTCCTTGCCTACTCTTATGTCCTGAAGGGTTTTGCCTAGATTTTCTTCTAGGGTTTTTATGGTGTTAGGTCTTATGTTTAAGTCTTTAATCCATTTGGAGTTAATTTCAGTGTAAGGTGTCAGGAATGGGTCCAGTTTCTGCTTTCTGCACATAGCTAGCCAGTTTTCCCAACATTATTTATTAAACAGGGAATCCTTTCCCCATTGCTTGTTTTTGTCAGGTTTGTCAAAGATCAGATGGTTGTAGATATATTGTGTAGCCTCTGCGGCCTCTCTTCTGTTCCATTGGTCGATATCTCTGTTTTGGTACCAGTACCATGCTATTTTGATAACTGTAGCCTTGTAGTATAGTTTGAAGTCTGGTAGTGTGATGCCTCCCATAGTGTTCTTTTTGCTTAAAATTAACTTGGCTATGCAGGCTCTTTTTTGGTTCCATATGAAGTTTAAGGTGTTTTTTTTTTCCAGTTCTGTGAAGAAGGTCATTGGTAGCTTGATGTGAATAGCATTGAATCTGTAAGTTACTTTGGGCAGTATAGCCATTTTCACGATATTGATTCTTCCTAACCATGAACATGGAATGTTTCTCCATCTGTTTGTGTCCTCTCTTATTTCGTTGAGCAGTGGTTTGTAGTTTTTCTTGAAGAGGTCCTTTATGTTCCTTGTTAGTTGTATTCCTAGGTATTTTATTCTCTTTGCAGCAATTGTGAATGGCAGTTTGTTCTTGATTTGGCTCTCTTTAAGTCTGTTATTGGTGTATAGGGATGCTTGTGATTTTTGAACATTGATTTTGTATCCTGAGACTTTGCTGAAGTTGTTTATCGGTTTCAGGAGATTTTGGGCTGAGACAATGCGGCCTTCTAGATATACCATCATGTTGTCTGCAAATAGAGAAAATTTGGCTTCTTCCTTTCTTATTTGAATACCCTGTATTTCTTTTTCTTGCCTGATTGCTCTGGCTAGAACTTCCAGTACTATATTGAATAGGAGTCGTGAGAGAGGGCATCCTTGTGTAGTGCCAGATTTCAAAGGGAAGGCTTCCAGTTTTTGCCCATTCAGTATTGTATTGGCTGTTGTTGTGTCATAAATAGCTTTTATTATTTTGAGATATGTTTTGTCAATACCAAGTTTACTGAAGGTTATTTAGCATAAAGAGCTGCTGAATTTTGTCAAAGTCCTTCTCTGCATCAATTGAGATAATAGTGTGGTTTTTCTCTTTGGTTCTGTTCATGTGGTGAATTACGTATGTTGAACCAACCTTGCATCCCCTGGATTAATCTTACTTGATCACCATGGATAAGCTTTTTGATATGCTGTTGCAATTGGCTTGCCAGTATTTTACTGAAGATTTTTGCATCTATGTTCATCATGGATATTGGCCTGAAGTTTTCATTTCTTGTTGAGTCTCTGCTGGGTTTTGGTATCAGGATGATGTTGGTCTCGTAAAATAATTTGGGAAAGATTCCCTCTTTTTGGATTGTTTGGAATAGTTTCAGATGGAATGGTACCAGCTCCTCTTTGTGTGTCCTGTAGAATTCAGCTGTCAACCCATCTGGACCTGGGCTTTTTTTGTTTGGTAGGCTCTTAATTGGTGCCTCACCTTGTTATTGGTCTATTCGGGGTTTTGACTTCTTCCTGGTTTAGGCCTGGGAGGAGGTCTAAGTGTCAAGGAATTTATCCATTTTCTTCCAGGTTTACTAGTTTATGTGCATAGAGTTGTTTGTAATAATCTCTGATGATGGTTTTCATTTCTGTGGAATCTGTGGTGATATCCCCTTTATCGTTTTTTATTGCATCTATTTGGTTATTCTCTCTTTTCTTTTTTATTAATCTTGCGAGTGGTCTATTTCGTTGATCTTTTTGAAAAACTAGCTCTTGGATTTGTTGATTTTTTGAAGGGTTTTTTGTGTCTCCAACTCCTTCAGTTCTGCTCTGGTCTTAGGTATGTCTTATCTTCTGCTAGGTTTTGAGTTTTTTGATCTTGCTCCTCTAGCTCTTTCAATTTTGATGATAGGGTGTTGACTTCAGATCTCTCCTTGCTTCTCATTTGGGCATTTATTGCTATATACTTTCCTCTAGAGACTGCTTTAAATGTGTTCCAGAGATTCTGGTATGTTGTGTCTTCATACTCATTGGTTTCAAAGA
Organism: Callithrix jacchus; assembly: GCF_049354715.1. Classification (NCBI taxonomy): domain Eukaryota; kingdom Metazoa; phylum Chordata; class Mammalia; order Primates; family Cebidae; genus Callithrix; species Callithrix jacchus. The sequence goes on from NC_133507.1 coordinate 75,769,983, forward strand.
ACATCTTTATTTCTGCCTTCATTTTATTTTTTATCCAGTCAACATTCAAGAGCCAGTTGTTCAGTTTCCATGAAGCTGTGCAGTTCTGAGTTAGTCTCTCAATTCTTAGCTCTAACTTGATTGCACTGTGGTCTGAGATATTGTTTGTTATGACTTCCATTCTTTTGCATTTGCTGAGGAGTGATTTACTTCCAATTATATGATCAATTTTAGAGGAGGTTTGATGTGCTGCTGAGAAAAATGTATGTTCTGTGGATTTGGGGTGGAGAGTTCTGTAAATGTGTATTAGGATTGCTTGTTCCAGGTCTAAGTTCACGTCCCTGATATAGTTGTTAATTTTCTGTTTCATTGATCTAATATTAACAATGGGGTGATAAAGTCTCCCACTATTATTGTGTGAGAGTCTAAGTCTCTTAGTTAGTCATTAAGAGCTTGCCTTATGTACTTGGGTGCTCCTGTATTGGGCGTGTATATATTTAGGATAGTTAGCTCTTCTCATTGCATAGATTCTTTTACCATTATGTAATATCCTTCTTTTTCTCCTTTCATCTCTGTTGCTTTAAAGTCTATTTTATGAGAAATGAGAATTGCAACTCCTGCTTTCTTTTTTGCTCTCCATTTTTTTTGGTAAATATTCCTCCCTCCCTTTATTTTGAGCCTTTGTGTGGCCTTGCATGTGAGATGGGTTTCCTGGATACAGCACACCACTGCGTTTTGGCTTTTTGTCCAATTTGCCAGTCTATGTCTTTTAATTGGGGTATTTAGTCCATTTACATTTAGGATTAATATTGTTATGTGTGAATTTGATACTGCCATTTTGATGCTAGCTGGATGTTTTGCCTGTTAGTTGATGCAGTTTCTTCATTGTGTTGATGCTCTTTACCATTTGATATGTTTTTGGAGTGGCTGGTACTGGTTGTTCCTTTCTATGTTTAGTGACTCAGGAGTTCTTGTAAAGCAGGCCTGGTGATGATGAAATCTCTGAGTACTTGCTTGTTCACAAAGGATTTTATTTTTCCTTCACTTATGAAGCTTAGTTTGACTGGATATGAAATTCTGGGTTGAAAGTTCTTTTCTTTAAGGATGTTGAATATTGGCCCCCACTCTCTTCTGGCTTGTAGGGTTTCTGCTGAGAGATCTGCTGTGAGTCTGATGGGCTTCCCTTTGTAGGTAACCTGATCATTCTTTCTGGCTGCCCATAGCATTTTCTCCTTCATTTCAACTCTGGTGAATCTGACGATTATGTGCCTTGGGGTTGCTCTTCTTGAGGAATATCTTTGTGGTGTTCTCTGTATTTCCTGGATTTGAATATTGGCCTGCCTTGCTAGGTTGGGGAAGTTTTCCTGGATGATAACCTGAAGAGTATTTTCCAGCTTGGATTCATTCTCTCCATCACATTCAGGTACACATATCAAATGTAGATTAGGTCTTTTCATATAGTCCCATATTTCTTGGAGACTTTGTTTATTCCTTTTTACGTTTTTTTCTCTAATCTTGCCTTCTCGTTTTATCTCATTGAGTTGATCTTCATCCTCTGATATCTTTCTTCTGCTTGGTCAAATTGGCTGTTGAAACTTGTGTATGCTTCGCAAAGTTCTCTTGTTGTGTTTTTCAGCTCCATCAGTTCACTTATATTCCTCCGTACATTGTTCATTCTCGTTAACATTTCATCAAATCTTTTTTTCAAGGTTCTTAGTTTCTTTGCATTGGGTTAGAACATGTTCCTTTAGCTCACAGAAGTTTCTCACTACCCATCATCTTCTGAATTCTGATTCTGTCATTTCATCACACTCATTCTCCATCCAGCCTTGTTCCCTTGCTGGTGAGGAGTTGTGATCCCTTGTAGGAGGAAAGGTGTTCTGGTTTTGGGTGTTTTCTGCCTTTTTGTGCTGGTTTCTTCCCATCTTTGTGGATTTATCCACCTGTCGTCTTTGTAGTTGCTGATTTTCAGATTGCATCTCTGAGTAGACATTCAGTTTGTTGATGATGAAGTTATTTCTGTTTCTTTGTTTTCTTTCTAACAGTCTGGTCCTTCTGCTGTAGGACTTCTGAGGTCCACTCCAGGCCCTACTTGCCTGGGAAATCACCTGCAGCAGCTGCAGAACAGTAAGGATTGCTACCAATTTCTTATTTTGCTATCTTTGTCCCAGGATGATGCCTGTCAAATGTAAATCTGATCACTCTTTTGTGAGGTGACTCTTTAGATATATGGGAATCAGGGAGCTGCTTGAGGAGACAGTCTGTACTTTATGGGAGCTCAAGTGCTGAGCTGTGAACTCCATTGTTCATTCAGAGGTGCTGGGCAGGTACAGTTAAGTCTGCTGCAGCAGAACTCATAAACCCCCTTTTTTTTCCCCAGGTGCTCTGTCCCAGGGAGTTAGGGCTTTATTTATGAGTTTCCATTGTGCTGCTGCCTTTTTTTCAGGGCTTCCCTTCCCAGCAAGAAGGCAGACAAGACATTGTCTGCCTGCAGAGGCTTTGTTGAGCTGCTGTGGGCTCTGCCCTGCTGCTGTGTGAACTTCCCTGCAGTCCTGTTTATATGGGTGTGGTTAGAACTGCCTCAGCAATGATGGCCCACCTCTGCAATGGTGGACTCTTTCTGTAATGGCACATTGCCTTGGCAATGGCAGGTTACCTCAGCAATGATGGACTACCTCCGTAGGGGTGGAGTGCCTTGGTGATAGCAGATGCCCCTCCCTCACATAGCTGGACAGTCCCGGGCCCAGCTGTGTTTGCCATGAAACTCTCAACCCAGCACGTTTCCAATTGCTGTTTTGTGTGTGTGTGTGTGTGTGTGTGTGTGTGTGTGTGTGTATGGGAGGGTGGGACCCGCCGAGCCTAATCACCTGGCTCCCTGCCTCAGAGCCTTTTTTTAAAGTTGAATGGGTGACTCTCTCCCAGGTGTTCCAGTCACCTGGTGAAAAGGCACCGGCATCTGTGTGACTTCCCATGTGGTGACCCACTATGCCAGATGAAACAACCACTCTGAGATTCGAGGCACTTTTTTGCCCAGGAATCTCCTGGCCTGGCTCCCTGTTTCAGTCCCCTGTTTAATCAGATAAATGGGTGACTGTCTTCCTGGAGCTCCAACTGCCAGCTTAAAAGGGCAACCAGACCAGTGTATTTTGTATGGGGAACCGCTGCACTGGGGCACCAGCAAAACAGCCGCACTGGCCAAAACAGCCACACTGCTGACCCATGGGGATCCTCTGCCGGGGAGTCTCCCAGTCTGTGGGCAATAAAAATCCATCTGGAAATGCAGCATCCAATCACCCTCTGCGCTTTCACTGGGAGCTGCAATCCTCAGCTGCTCCTAAATGGCCATCTTGGATCTTCCATGTGTGTGCATTTTTAAGACATTCCAGGTGAACTTGCACTGTACTGACTCAGAGTCCTGGTGTGGTATAAAGAACACTGGTGGAGGATTGGAAAGAGCTAAATTCCTGTTCCCAGCACTTCCAATGGCTGGGGCAAGCTGGTTGTTACCTTCTTTGTTCCTCCCTATTATGAGTTATAGATAAGAATATCTACAGTACCTACCTTAGAGGGCAATTATGAGAACATGAAAAGGTGCTTTGGAAATGTGCTTTATAACACAATGATTCTATTTCAGATTATATTTATTGCCTTCAACTAAAAATTAATTTAAAACATTTTTATTATTTGAATTGATTCACTATTTATTCATCAAATACCTATGTCCAAGATGAATATACCAGTATTATTTGTCAAATAAGTGGTAAAACTTACTTTTAAGAAAAGCTATAGGAGGATGATCCAAGATGGCCAAATAGGAACAGCTCTGGAATGCATTTCCCAGCAAGAATGCAGATGGTGAGTGATCACTGCATTTCCAAATTTTTACTCCCCACATACTAAGGAGATTCCCGGGAAGAAGAGCACCATGAGTCTCCAGCATGCTGTTTCAGCCAGCACAGTGGGTCTCCACACAAAAACTCACACGAATCTGGATGTCATTTCAACTGGCACCTGGAAGGCCTGGGAGACAGTGTCACCCATTCAATTGAAAAAAAGAGGACTGAAACAGGAAGCTAGGTGATCTGGTTCAGCAGTTCCTACCCCAACAAAGACCAGCAATCTGAAATGCTCTGGATTGAAAGTTTCATGGCAAGCATGGCTGGACCAGGGATGGTCCAACTCTGTGGGAGGAAGGGCATCCACCATAACCAAGGCAATTTTAACTAAACCTCTATAAACAAAACCACAAGGTAGTTCAAACAGCAGCTATGCAGAGCCCTCTGTAGCTCAGCAATGCCTCTGCTGGCAGACTATGACTAGTCTACCTCCTTGCTTGGAAAGGCATCTCTGAAAAAAGGCAGTAGCATGTCAGGAACTTATAAATAAAGCCCACATTCCCAGGACAGAGCACCTGGGAAAAAAAGCTGGTTATGAGTTCCACTGCAGCAGACTTAAATGTACCTGCCCAGCATCTCTGAATAAAAAATTGGATCTCACAGTTCAGCTCTTGGGCTCCTGTAAGGGACAGACTATATCCTGAAGCAGCTCCCCAACCCCCATATATCCAACGAGACACATCACAACAGAGAGCTGAGGCTGACATCTGGCAGGTATCTTACTCAGACAAAGATAACAGAAGCAACTGGCAGCAACCCTTACTGTTCTGCAGCTGCTGCAGGTGATCCCCAGGCAAGCAGGGTCTGGAGTGGACCTCCAGCAGTTCTACGGCAGAGTGGCCTTTTAGAAGGAAAACTAGAAAACAGAAATAACTTCATCATCAACAAAAAGGATGTCCACTCAGACCCCATCTGAAAGTCACCAACTACAAAGACCACAGGTAGATAAATCCACAAAGATGGGAAGAAACCAGTGCAAAAAGGATGAACACATGAAAAACCAGATCCTCCTCCAAGGGGTCACAACTCCTCACCAGCAAGAAAACAAGGGTGGGTGGAGAATGAGTCTGATGAACTGACAGACACAAGCTTCAGAAAGTGGGTAATAACAAACTTCTCTGAGCTAAAATAACAGGTTCTAACCCAATGCAAAGAAACTAAGAACCTTGAAAAAAGGTTTGATGAAATGACAATGAGAATTAACAGCTTGAACAAGAATATAAATGAATGATGGAGCTTAAAAACACAAAACCAGAACTTTGCAAAGCATACACAAGTATCAATAGCTGAACTGACCAAGCAGAAGAAAGAATATCAGAGCTTGAAGATAAGTTCAATGAAACAAAATGAGAAGGCAAGAATAGAGAAAGAAGATTAAAAAGAAATGAACAAAGCCTCCAAGAAATATGAGATTATGTGAAAAGACCTAATCTATGTTTGATAGGTGTACCTGAACATGACAGAAAATGAATCCAAGCCGGAAAACACTCTTCAGGATACTATCCATGAGAACTTCCCCAACCTAGCAAGGCAGGCCACTATTCAAGTCCAGGAAACACAGAGAACACCACAAAGATATTCCTCAAGAAGAGCAACCCCAAGGCACATTATAGTCAGATTCACCAGGGTTGAAATGAAGGAAAAAGTGCTAAGGGCAACTAGAGAAAAAGGTCGGGTTACCCACAAAGGAAACCCAACAGACTCACAGTGGATCTCTCAGCAGAAACCCTACAGGCCAGAAGAGAGTGGGGGCCAATATTCAACAACCTTAAAGAAAAGAATTTCCAACCTAGAATTTCATATCCAGCCAGACTAAGCTTCATAGTGAAGGAGAAATAAAATCCTTTACTAACAAGGAACTGCTCAGAGATTTGATCACCATCAAGACTGCCTTATAAGAGGTCCTGAAAGAAGTACTAAACATAGAAAGGAACAACCAGTACTAGCCATTCCAAAAACATACCAAATGGTAAAGACCATCGATACAATACAAAAACTCCATCAACTAATGGGCAAAACAACCAGGTAACATCAAAATGGCAGGATCAAATTCACACATAACAATATTAACCTTAAATGTAAATGGGCTAAATGCTCCAATCAAAAGACACAGACTGGCAAATTGGAAAAGAAGTCAAAACTCATGGGTGTGATATATCCAGGAAACCCATCTCACATGCAAGGATACACAAATGTTTATAATAAAGGAATGGAGAAAGATTTACCAAGCAAAGGAAGAGCAAAAAGCAAAGCATGGGTTGCAATGCAAGTTTCTGATAAAATATACTTTAAACCAACAGAGATCAAAAGAGGCAAAGAAGAGGATTATATAATGGTAAAAAAATCCATGAAACAATAAGAGCAAACAATCCTAAATTTATAAGCACCCAAAACAGGAGCACCCAGATATGTAAAGCACGTTCTTAATGACCTACAAAGAGACTTCGACTCCCACACAATAATAGTGGGAGACTTTAACACTCCACTATCTTTAGAAAGATCAACAAGACAGAAAATTAACAAGGATACCCAGGACTTGAACTCAGATCTGGAACAAGCAAACCTAGTAGACACTTAACAGAACTCTCCACCCAAATCCACAGAATATACATTCTTCTCAGCACCACATCACACTTAGTCTAAAATTGACCACATAATTGGAAGTAAATCACTCCTTGGCAAATGCAAATGAATGGAAATCATAACAGTCTCTTAGACCACAGTGCAATAAAATTAGAAAACAGGATTAAGAAACTAACTCAGAACAGCACAATTTCATGGAAATTGAACAACTGGCTCTTGAATGGTGACTGGATAAACACTGAAATGAAGGATAAAGAATGCTGACTGATTGTGGCTCAAGCCTGTAATCCCAGCACTTTGGGAGGCCGAGGTGGGTGGATCACGAGGTCAACAGATCGAGACCATCCTGGTCAACGAGATGAAACCCCGTCTCTACTAAAAATACAAAAATTAGCTGGGCATGATGGCGCATGCCTGTAATCCCAGCTACTCAGGAGGCCGAGGCAGAAGAATTGCCTGAAACCAGGAGGCAGAGGTTGCGGTGAGCCGAGATCGCGCCATTGCACTCCAGCCTGTGTAACAGCAGCGAAACTCTGTCTCAAAAAAAAAAAAAAAAAAAAAATGCTGACTGAATAAACAATGAAAATAAAGATGTTCTTTGAAACCAGTGAGAATGAATACACAATGCACCAGAATCTCTGGGACACATTTAAAGTAGTGTCTAAAGGAAAGTTTATAGCAGTAAATGCCCACAGGAGAAGCAAAGACAGATCTAAAATTGATATATCATCAAATTGAAACAGCTAGAGGAGGAAGATCAAGAAAACTCAAAAGCTAGCAGAAGACAAGAAATAACTAAGATCAGAGCAGAACTGAAAGAGATAGAGACAAAAAAATTTCAAAAAATTAATAAATCCAGGAGCTGGTTTTTTGAAAAAAAAAGTCAACATGATAGATCACTAGCCAGATTCATAAAAAAGAAAAGAGAGAAGAATCAAATAGATGCAACAAAAAATGATAAAGGGGATATCACCACTGATTCCACAGAAACACAAACTACAATTACTACAAATAATTGTAGAGATTACTACAAATAACTCTATGCACGTAAACAAGAGAACCTGGAAGAAACAGATAAATTCTTGGACACTTTCACCCTCCCAACCCTAAACCAGGAAGAAGTCGAAACCCTGATTAGACCAATAACAATGGTTGAAGCGGAGGCAGAAATTAATAGCCTACCAACCAAAAAAAGCCCAGGTCCAGAAGGGTTCAAAGACAAATTCAACCAGACATACAAAGAGGAGCTGATACCATTCCTTCTGAAAAGATTCCAAACAATATAAAAAGAGGAAATCCTTCCCAAATCATTTTATGAGAACAATATCATCCCGATACCAAAACCTGGCAGAGACTCAACAAGAAAAACTCCAGGTTAATATCCATGATGAACATAGATACAAAAATCTTCAATAAAATACTGGCAAACTGATCGCAACAGCAAATCAAAAAGCTTCTCCATCATGATCAAGTAGGCTTCATCCCAGGGATGCAAGTTTCAACATACACAAGTCTGTAAACATAATTCACCCCATAAACAGAAACAAAGACAAAATTCACATGATCATCTTAATAGATACAGAGAAGGCCTTCAACAAAATTCAACAGCCCTTTTTGCTAAAAACTCTCAATAAACTAGGTATCAATGAAATGTATCTCAAAATAATAAAATCTACTTACGACACACCCACAGCCAACACCATACTGAATGGGCAAAAACTGGAAGCATTCCCTTTGAAATATGGCACTAGACAAGGATGCCTTCTCTCATCACTCCTATGCAATATAGTATTGGAAGTTCTAGCCAGAGCAATCAGGCAAGAAGAAATAAAGGGTATTCAGTTAGAAAAGAAGGAAGTCAAATTATCTGTGTTTGCAGATGACATAATTGTATATTTAGAAGACCCTATCATCTAAGCCCACAATCTCAAACTGATAAGCAACTTCAGGCAAGTCTCAGGATACAAAATTAATGTGCAGAAATCACAAGCATTCCTATACACCAATAACAGACTTATAAAGAGCCAAATCAAGAATGAGCTGCCATTCACAATTGCTACAAAGAGAATAAAATACCTAGGAATACAACAAAAAAAGGATGTAAAGGATCACTTCAAGGAGAACTACAAACCCTGCTCAATGAAATAAGAAATGACACAAACAGAAGGAATAACATTCCATGCTCATGGTTAGGAAAAATCAATAGTGTGAAAATGGCCATACTGACCAAAGTAATTTACAGATTCAATGCTATCCCCATCAAGCTACCTATGAGCCTCTTCACAGAACTGGAAAAAACCACCTTAAACTTCATATGGATCCAAAAGAGAGCCCACATAGCCAAGACAATCCTAAGAAAAAAGAACAAAGCTGGAGGCATCATGCTACTGGACTTCAAACTATACTACAAGGCTACAGTAATCAAAACATCATGGTACTGGTACCAAAACAGAGATATAGACCAGTGGAACAGAACAGAGGCCTTGGAGGCAATGCCACACACCTACAACCATCTGATCTTTGACAAACCTGACAAAAACAAGTAATGGGGAAAGAATTCCCTGTTTAATAAATGGTGTTGGGAAAACTGGCTAGCCATGTGCAGAAAGCAGAAACTGGACGCTTTCCTGACACCTTACACTAAAATTAACTACAGATGGATTAAAGACTTAAACATAAGACCTAACACCAGAAAAACCCTGGAAGAAAACCTAGGCAAAACCATTCAGGACATAGAAGTAAGCAAGGACTTCATGACCAAAACACCAAAAGCATTGGCAACAAAAGCCAAAATAGACATATGGGATCTACTTAAACTCCAGAGCTTTTGCAAAGCAAAAGAAACAAAAAACAAACAAACAAACAAACAAAAACAATCATTAGAGTGAACCAGCAACCAACAGAATAGGAAGACATTTTTGTAATCTACCCGTCTGACAAAGGGCTAATATCTAGAATCTAAAAAGAACTGAAACAGATTTACAAGTAAAAATCAAACACATTTAAAAGTGAGGTATATGAAGAGAACGTTTTTCAAAAAAAGACATATATGAGGCCAAGAAACATATGAAAAATGCGTATCATCACTGGTCATTAGAGAAATGCAAATCAAAAACACCCTGAGAATCTTACACCAGTTAGAATGGCGATCATTAAAATATCTGAAGACAACAATGCTGCAGAGGATGTGAAGAAATAGGAACACTTTTACACTGCTGGTGGGAGTGTAAATTAGTTCAACCATTGTAAAAGACAGTGTGGCGATTCCTCAATGACCTAGAAATAGAACTTCCATTTGACCCAGCAGTCCCCATTACAGATATATATCCAAAGGATTATAAATTATTCCATTATAAAGACACATGTATAGGTATGTTCATTGTGGCACCATTTACAATAGCAAAGACCTGGAACCAACCCAAAGGGCCATCAATGATAAAATGGACAGAGAAAATGTGCACATATACACCATGGAATACTATGCAGCCATAAAAAACAATGAGTTCATATCCTTTTTAGGGACATGGATGAATCTGGAAAACATCATTCTCAGTAAACACACAACAACAGAAAATCAAACACTGCATGTTCTCCCTCATTTGTGGGTGTTGAACTATGAGAACACATGGACACAGGGAGGGGAGCATCACACACTGGGGTCTGTTGGGGGGGACTAGGGGAGGGACAGTGCTGGGTAGGGAGTTGAGGAGGGATAACAAGGGGAGAAATGCCACATATAGGTGCAGGTGATGGAGGCAGCAAACCGCCTTGCCATTTATGTATCTATATAACAATCCTGCATGTTCTTTACATGTACCCCAAAACCTAAAGTGCAATAAAATAGCTATGTATAGCTCTGGATCCAAGATGGCTGAATAGATACAACTCCAACACACAACACCCAGTAAGAGAGATGCAGAAATCCAGAGATCTCCTAACTCCAACTGAGGTAACAGATGCATTTTAATGGGTCTGGTCCAGCAGAACCTGTGGACTGAGCTATTGCCCCCTCCCACCACCCGGAGACAGAGGGAGCTGTAAGTGGGAGCAGCTGGGCAGGCCTCTACCCCATGACTGGAGAGAGAGGAAGCAAAAAGGGAGAGATGGCCAGGTGCTGCTAGGCAGGTCCCTACTCTCCCCCACAAACCCAAAAGGGCTGAAGCTCTGACTCTATTGGGTTGTGCAGCCAGTGCCACAGTCTGAGCTACATCCTGAATGATACAGCCCAGTGGAGGAAGGGCACAACCCACCATTAGAGGAGTCAGACTGAACTACATGTTTTAATAAAAAACAGGACGCCTATACAGCAACAGGATGGCTTTCTTGACAACTCAGCAGCACCAGGTCAGCAGAAGAGGGGGACCCTAATCTCCCAGTATAAACAAAAAGACATAGGAAGCTTCCCTAGTAACCTTAAGGAGTCCCTAGAAACCCAGTAGTACCTCCACAGGTAGACAAGGGACATCATCAAGCAGCTCCCTAAAAACACAGCCAGGTAAACACACAAAGATGGGGAAAATAACAGTGCAGATGAAACCATCAAAGACCAGAACACTTCTTCTCCTTCAAGGGATCAAAACTCCTCAGCAACAGAGGATCACAACTGGACCGAGAATGTAACGAACTGACAGAAACACGCTTCAGAAGGTGGATAATAACAAACTTTTCTGAGCTAAAGTAACACGTTCTAACTTAATGCAAAAAAACCCCAAAAACCTTAAAAAAAGGTTAGACGAAATGCTAACTAGAATAACCAGCTTAGAGAAGAACATAAACAACTTGATGGAGTTGAAAAACACAGCACGAGAACTACATGAAGCAAATACAAGTTTTAATAGCTGAATCAATCAAGCAGAAGAAAGGATATCAGAAACTGAAGATCAACTCAATGAAATAAAAAGAGATGGCAAGACAAGAGAAAAAACAGTGAAAAGAAATGAACAAAGCCTCCAAGAAATATGGGATTATGTGAAAAGACCTAATCTACATTTGATTGGTGTACCTGAATATGATGAGGGGAATAAATCTAAGCTGGAAAACATGCTCCAGGATATCCAGGAGAACTCCCCAAGCCCAGTAAGGCAGTCCAAATTTCAAATTCAAGAAATACAGAGAACTCCACAAAGATATTCCTCAAGAACAGCAACCCCAGGGCACATAATTGTCAGTTTCACCGGGGTTGAAATGAAGGAAAAAATGCTAAGGGAAGCCTTAGCTGCCTTTTAGAGAGAAAGGTCTCTTTAGCTTCTCTCTTAGAGAGAAAGGTCAGGTCATCCAAAGAGGAAAGCCAATCATACTTAGAGCAGGTCTCTCAGCAAAAACCCCACAAGCCAGAAGAAAGTGGGGGCCAAGATTCAACATCCTTAAAGAAAAGAACTTTCAATCCATAATCTCATATACAGCTTTGTAAGTGAAGGAGAAATAAAATCCTTTATGGACAAGCAATTACTGAGAGATTCTGTCACACCAGGCCTGCCCTACAGGAGCTCCTGAAAGAAATAGTAAACATGGAAAGGAATAAGTGCCAGTCACTGCAAAAACAAATCAGAGGGCAAAGACCAAAAATGCAATGAAGAAAATGTGTCAACTAATGGGAAAGAAAACCAGCCGGTAACAAAATGGCAGGATCAAATTCACACATAAAAATAGTAACATTGAATGTAAATGGCCTAAATACCCCAATCAAAAGGCACAGACTGGCAAACTGGATAAAAAGTCAAAACCCACTGGTGTGCTGTATTCAGGAAACTCGTCTCACATACAAAGACACACATAGACTCAAAAAAATGAAAGAAGATTTACCAAGCAAATGGAGAATAAAAAAAGGCAGGGGTTGCAATCCTCGTCTCTGATGAAATGGACTTCAAACCATCAAACATCAAAAGAGACAAAGAAGGACACTACATAATGGTAAAAGGATCAATCCAACAAAAAGTGCTAACTATCCTAAATATATATGACCCAACACAGGAGCACCCAGATACATAAAGCAATTCCTTAATGACCTAAAACGAGATTGAGACTCCCATGCAATGAGAGTGAGAGACTTCAACACTCCACTGTCAATATTAGATGGATCGATGAGACAGAAAATTAACAAGGATATCCAGGACTTGAATGCAGAGCTGGACTAAGCTGGACCAGAGTGGACCAGAACGATCCACCCCAAATCCACAGAATATACATTTTTCTCAGCACCACATTGCACTTACTCTAAAATTGACCACATCATTGTAAGCAAATCACTCCTCAGCAAATGTAAAAGAATGGAAATCATAACAAACATTCCATCAGACCACAGTGCAATCAGACTAGAACTCAGAATCAAGAAATGCACTCACACCCGCAATTGGAAACTGAACAACTTGCTTCTGAGTGTTGACTGGATAAACAATGAAATGAAGGCAGAAATAAAGATGTTCTTTGAAACCAATCAGAATGAAGACACAACTTACCATAATCTCTGAGACACCTATAAAGCAGTGTTGAGCGGGAAATTTATAGCAATAAATATCCACACGAGAAACAAGGAAAGATCTAAAATTGACACCCTATCATCAAAATTGAAAGAGCTAAAGGAGGAAGATCAAAAAAACTCAAACTAGCTGAAGACAAGAAATAACTAAGATCAGAACCAAATTGAAGGAGATAGAGACACACAAAAAAAAAACCTTCAAAAATCAATAAATCCCGGAGCTGTTTTTTTGAAAAAAATAACAAAATAGATAGACCGCTAGCCAGATAGGTGAAAGAAAAGGAAGAAGAATCAAATAGATGCAAAAAAAGATAAAGGGGATATCACCACTGATCTCATAGAAATACAAACTACCATCAGAAATTACTATAAACAGCTCTACTCACATAAACCAGCAAACCAGGAAGAAATGGATAATTTCCTAGACACTTGTACTCTACCAAGACTAAACCATGAGGAAGTTGAAACCCTGAATAGACCAATAACAAGGGCTGAAGTAGAGGCAGCAATCAATAGCCTACCAACCAAAAAAAGTCCAGGTCCATACAGGTTCAAAGCCAAATTCTACTAGATGTACAAAGAGGAGCTGGTTCTACTCCTTCTAAAACTGCATCAAACAATACAAAAGGAGGGAATCCTCCCTAACTCATTTTATGAGACCAATATCATCTTGATACCAAAACCAGGCAGAGACTAATTAAAATAGAAAACTTTAGGCCAATATCCATAATGAACATCAGCGCAAAAATCTTCAATACAATACTGGCAAACAAACTGCAACAGCACATCAAGAAGCTTATCTATCCCAATCAAGTAGGCTTCATCCTGGGGATGCAAAGCTGGTTCAACATATGCAAATCCATAAATGTAATCCATCACATAAACGGAACCAAAGACAAAAACCACATGATTATCCCAATAAATGTGGAGAAAACCTTTGACAAAATTCAACAGCCCTTTATGCTAAAAACACTCAATAAACTAGGTATTGACAGAACACATCATAAAATGACAAAAGCTATATATGACAAACCTACAGCCAATACCATACTGAATGGGCAAAAGCTGGAAGAATTCCCTTTGAAATCAGGTACTACACAAGAATGCCCTCTCTTACCACTCCTATTCAATAGAGTATTGGAAGTTCTAGCCACAGCAATCAGGCAAGAAAAAGAAATAAAGGACATTCCATTAGGAAACGAGGAAGTCAAACTCTCTCTTTGAAGATAACATGATTGTATATCTAAAAGATCCCATCATCTCAGCCCAAAATCCTCTCAAACTGATGAGCAACTTCAGCAAAGTCTCAGGATATAAAATCAATGTGCAGAAATCACAAGCATTCCTATATACAATAACAGACAAACAGAGAGACAAATCAAGAGCAAATTCCCATTCACAATTGCTACAAAGAGAATAAAATACTTAGGAACACAGCTAACAAAGGATATAAAGGACCTCTTCAAGGAAAACTATAAACCACTGCTCATTCAAATAAGAGAGGACACAAAGGTGAGTAATGAGAAACTTCTGTGAGCTAAAAGAACATGTTCTAAATCAATGCAAAGAAACTAAGAACCTTGAAAAAAGATTTGAAAAAAGATTCGAGGAAATTATAACAAGAATGGATAACTTAGAGAGGAATATGAATAAATTGAAGGAGCTGAAAAACACAATACGAGAACTTCACGAAGCATGCACAAGTTTCAGTAGCTGAATTGACCAAACATAAGAAAGAATATCAGAAGTCGAAAATCAACTCGATGAAATAAAATGAGAAACCAGGATTACAGAAAAAAGCACAAAAAGGAATGAACAAAGTCTCCAAGAAATGTGGGACTATGTGAAGAGACCTAACCTACGTTTGATAGGTGTACCAGAATGTGACAAAGAGAATGAATCCAAGCTGGAAAATACTCTTCAGGACATTACCCAGGAAAATTTACCCCATCTAGCAAGGCAGGCCAACTCTCAAAATCAGAAAATACAGAGAACACCACAAAGATATTCCGCAAGAAGAGCAACCCCAAGGCACATAATCATCAGACTTAGGGTTGAAATAAAGGAGAAAATACTAAGGGCAGCCAGAGAGAAAGGTCGGGTCACCCAAAAAGGGAAGCCCATCAGACTCACAGCAGCTCTCTTGGCAGAAACTCTACAAGCCAGAAGAGAGTGGGGGCCGATATTCAACATCCTTAAAGGAAAAAACTTTCAACCAAAAATTTCATATCCAGCCAAACTGAGTTTCGTAAGTGAAGGAAAAATAAAATCCTTTGCGAACAAGCAAGTGCTGAAAGATTTTGTCACCACCAGGCCTGCTTTACAAGAGCTCCTGAAAGAGGCACTACACATAGAAAGGAACAACCAGTACCAGCCATTCCAAAATCACACTAAATGCTAAAGAGCATCAGCATAATGAAGAATCTACATCAACTAATGGGCAAAACAGCCAGCTAGCATCAAAATGGCAGTATCAAATCCACACATAACAATATTAACACTAAATGTAAATGGACTAAATGCACCAATCAAAAGACACAGACTGGCAAACTGGATAAAAAAACAAAACCCATCAGTGTGCTGTATCCAGGAAACCCATCACACATGCAAGGATACACAATGGCTCAAAATAAAGAGATGGAGGAAGATTTACCAAGCAAGTGGAGAGCAAAAAAAGCAGGAGTTGCAATTCTCATCTCTGATAAAATAGACTTTAAAGCAACAAAGAAAAAAGAGACAAAGAAGGTCATTACATAATGGTAAAAGGATCAATACAAGAAGAAGAGCTAATGATCCTAAACATATATGGACCCAATACAGGAGCACCCAGATACATAAGGCAAGTTCTTAATGACTTACAAAGAGACTTAGACTCCCACATAATAATAGTGGGAGACTTTAACATTCCACTGTCAATATTAGATCAACCAGACAGAAAATCAACAAGGATATCCAGAGCTTGAACTCAGACCTGGAACAAGCAGACCTAATAGACATTTACAGAACTCTCCACCCTAAATCCACAGTATATACATTCTTCTCAGCACCACATCACACCTACTCTAAAATTGACCACATAATTGGAAGTAAAGCACTCCTCAGCAAATGCAAAACAACTGAAATCATAACAAACAGTCTCTCAGACCATAGTGCAATCAAATTAGAACTCAGAATTCAGAAACCAACTCAGAACCATACAGCTTCATGGAAACTGAACAACTGGCTCTTGAATGTTGACTGGATAAACAATGAAATGAAGGCAGAAATAAAGAAGTTCTTCAAAACCAATGAGAACGAAGACACAACATGCCAGAATCTCTGGGACACATTTAAAGCAGTCTCTAGAGGAAAATGTATAGCAATGAGTGCCCATATGAGGAGAATGGAGAGATTCAAAATTGACACCCTATTGTAAAAATTAGAAGAGCTAGAGGAGCAAGATCAAAAAAACTCAAAACCTAGCAGAAGACAAGAAATAACTAAGATCAGAGCAGAACTGAAGGAGATAGAGACACAAAAAACCCTTCAAAAAAATCAATAAATCCAAGAGCTGGTTTTTTGAAAAGGTCAACAAAATAGAGAAACCACTAGCCAGATTGATAAAAAAGAAAAGAGAGAACAACCAAATAGATGCAATAAAAAATGATAAAGGGGAAATCACCACAGATTCCACAGAAATTCAAACCATCACCAGAGAATATTACAAACAACTCTATGCACATAAACTAGTAAACCTGGAAGAAATAGATAAATTCCTGGACTCCTGTGTCTTCCCAAACATAAACCAGGAGGAAGCTGAAACTATGAATAGACCAATAACACGGTCTGAAGTCGAGGCAGCAATTAAGAGCCTACGACACAAAAAAAGCCCAGGTCCAGATGGGTTCACAACCGATTTCTACCAGAAACACAAAGAGGAGCTGGTACCACTCCTTCTGATACTATTCCAAATAATCCATAAAGCGGGAATCCTTCCCAAATCATTTTATGAGACCAACATCATCCTGATACCAAAACCCGGCAGAGACCCAACAAGAAAAGAAAACTTCAGGCCAATATCCATGATGAACATAGATGCAAAAATCTTCAATAAAATATTGGCAAGCTGATAGTAACAGCACATCAAAAAACTTATCCATCATGATCAAGTAGGATTCATCCCGGGGATGCAAGGCTGGTTCAACATACGCAAGTCTATAAACGTAATTCACCACATAAACAGAACCAAAAACAAAAAACCACATGATCATCTCAATTGATGCAGAGATGGCATTCGACAAAATTCAACAACCTTTATGCTAAAAACCCTCAATAAACTCGGTATCTATGGAATGTATCTCAAAGTAATAAAAGCTATTTACGAAAAACTAACAGCCAATATCATACTGAATGGGCAAAAACTGGAAGCATTCCCTTTGAAATCTGGCACTAGACAAGGATGCCCTCTTTCACCACTCCTATTCAATACAGTAGTGGAAGTTCCAGCCAGAGCAATCAGGCAAGAAAAAGAAATAAAGGGTATTCAAATAGGAAAGGTGGAAACCAAATTGTCTCTATTTGCAGACAACATGATAGTATACCTAAAAGACCCCATCGCCTCAGCCCAAAAACTCCTGAAACTAATAAGCAACTTCAGCAAAGTCTCAGGATATAAAATCAATGTGCAAAAATCACAAGCATTGCTCTACATCAATAACGGACTTAAAGAAAGCCAAATCAAGAATGAACTGCCATTCACAATTGCTACAAAAAGAATAAAATACCTAGGAATACAACTCACAAGGAATGTAAGGGACCTCTTCAAGGAGAACTACAAACCACTGCTCAACGAAATAAGAGAGGACACAAACAGATAGAGAAACATTCCATGTTCATGGTTAGGAGGAATTAATATCATGAAAATGGCTATACTGCCCAAAGTAATTTACAGAGTCAATGCTATCCCCATCAAGCTACCATTGACTTTCTTCACAGAACTGGAATAAACCACCATGAACTTCATATGGAACCAAAAGAGAGCCCGCATAGCCAAGTCAATTCTAAGCAAAAAGAACACAGCAGGGGGCATCACACTACCGGATTTCAAACTATACTACAAGGCTACAGTAATCAAAACAGCATGGTACTTGTACCAAAACAGAGATATAGACCAATGGAACAGAACAGAGGCATTGGAGGCAACACAACATATCCACAACCATACAATCTTTGATAAACCTGACAAAAACAAGCAATGGGGAAAGGATTCCCTGTTTAATAAATGGTGTTGGGAAAACTGGCTAGCCATGTACAGAAAGCAGAAACTGGACCCCTTCCTGACACCTTACACTAAAATTAACTCCAGATGGATTAAAGACTTAAACAAAAGACCTGGCACCATAAAAACCCTAGAAGAAAATCTAGGCAAAACCATCCAGGACATAGGAGTAGGCAAGGACTTCATGACCAAAACACCAAAAAGCACTGGCAACAAAAGCCAAAATAGACAAATGGGACCTAATGAAACTCCACAGCTTCTGCACGGCAAAAGAAGCAGTCACTAGAGTGAATTGGCAACCAACAGAATGGGAAAAAATTTTTGCAGTTTACCCATCTGACAAAGGGCTGATATCCAGAATTTACAAAGAACTCAGATTTACAGGAAAAGAACAAACAAGCCCATTCAAAAATGGGCAAAGGATATGAACAGACACTTTACAAAAGAAGACATATATGAGGCCAACAATCATATGAAAAAATGCTCATCATCACTGGTCATCAGAGAGATGCAATCAAAACCACATTGAGATACCATCTCACGCCAGTTAGAATGGCAATCATTAAAAAATCTGGAGACAGCAGATGCTGGAGAGGATGTGGAGAAAAAGGAACACTTTTACACTGTTGGTGGGAGTGTAAATTAGTTCAACCATTGTGGAAGACAGTGTGGTGATTCCTCAAGGCCTTAGAAATAGAAATTCCATTTGACCCAGCAATCCCATTTCTGGGTATATATCCAAAAGACTATAAATCGTTCTACTATAAGGACACATGCACACGAATGTTCATTGCAGCACTGTTTACAATAGCAAGGACCTGGAACCAACCCAAATGCCCATCGATGATAGACTGGATTGGGAAAATGTGGCACATATACACCATGGAATATTATGCAGCAATCAGAAATGATGAGTTTTTGTCGTTTGTAGGGACATGGATAAATCTGGAGAACATCATTCTCAGCAAACTGACACAAGAACAGAAAATGAAATACGACATATTCTCACTCATAGGAGGGTGATGAAAAATGAGAACACATGGACAAGGGGAGTGGAGTACTAAACACTGGGGTCTATTGGGGGAAAAGGGGAGGGCCAGCAGCGGGGGTAGCTGGTGAGGGATAGCCTGGGGAAAAATGACAAATGTGGGTGAAGGGGAGAAAGGAAGCAAAACACACTGCCATGTGTGTACCTATGCAACTGTCTTGCACGTTCTGCACATGTACCCCAAAACCTAAAATGCAATTTAAAAAAAAGCAAATAAGAGAGGACACAAACAGATGGAAAAACATTTCATGCTCATGGTTAGGAAGAGTTAATATCGTCAAAATGGCCATACTGCCAAAAGTAATCTATAGATTCAATGCTATCAATATCAAGTTATGAATGTCCTTCTTCACAGACCTGGAAAAAACCACTTCAAACTTCATATGGAATCACAAGAGAGCCTGCATAGCCAAGCCAATCCTAAGTAAAAAGAACAAACCTAGCAGCATCACACTGCTGGACTTCAAACTATACTACAAGGCTACAGTAATCAAAACAGCATGGTACTGGTACCGAAACAGAGGAAAAGACCAATGAAACAGAACAGAAATCCCAGAAGAAACACCGCACATCTCCAATTATCTGATCTTTGAAAAACCCAGCAAAAACAATCAATCAATGGGGAAATGCCTCCATGTTTAATAAATTGTGTGGGTAAAAGTGGCTAGCCATGTGCAGTAAGCAGAAACTGAACCCCCACCTGACTCCTTACACTAAAATTAACTCCAGATGGATCCAAGATTTAAACATAAAACCTAACACCATAAAAACACTAGAAGAAAATAAAGGCAAAACCATCCAGGACATAGGCATAGGCAAGTACTTCATGACTAAAACACCAAAAGCAATGGCAATAAAATCCAAGATAGAGAAATGGGATGTAACTAAACTCCAGAGCTTCTGTACAGCAAAAGAAACCATCATTAGAGCGAATCTGCAACCAACAGAATGGGAAAATATTTTTGCAATCTACCTATCTGACAAAGGGCTAATATCTAGACTCTACAAATAACTAAAACAGCTTTACAAAAAAAAAAAAAAAGACCCATTCAAAAGTGGGTGAAGGATATGAACAGACACTTTTCAAAAGAAGACATATATGAGGCCAACAAAGATGAAAAAATGCTCATCATCACTGGTCATTAGAGAAATGCAAATCCAAACCACACTGAGATATCATCTCATGCCAGTTAGAATGGCAATCATAAAAAATCTGGAGACAGATGCTGGAGGTGATGTGGAGAAATAGGAACAATCTTACGCAGTTGACAGGAGTGTAAATTAGTTCAACCACTGTGGAAAACTGTGTGTCAATTTGTCAAAGATTTAGAAATAGAAATTCCATTTGGCCCAGAAATCCCATTACTGGGCATATACCCAAGAACTATAAATTGTTCTACTATAAAGACGCATGCACACGTATGTTCACTGCAGCCCTGTGTACAACAGCAAAGACCTGGAACCAACCCAAATGCCCATCAATGATAGACTGGACAAAGAAAATGTGGTACATATACACCATGGAATACTATGCAGCCATAAAAATGATGAGTTCGTGTCCTTTGTAGGGACTTGGATGAGTCTGGAAACCATAATTCTCAGCAAACTGACACAAGAACAGAAAGCCAGACATCACATGTTCTCACCCATAGGTGGGTGTTGAACAGTGAGACCAGGTGGACTCAGGGAGAGGAGCATCACATACTGGGGGCAGTTGGAGGGGGTATAGGAGAGACAGTGGGGGGGTGGGATGGATGGGAAAGTGGGGAGGGATAACATGGGGAGAAATGCCAGATAGAGTATGCACTAAAGTTAAATTTAAAAAAAAATCTCTATATATAATACTAATAAATAAAAGCTATAAAATAAACCTTCTAAAATTAGTAACTTGAAAGAGAAATTCTCATGGACATCTGGAACTGTCCTATGAAGTTCAGTCATAACCTAGGCAGAAATAAGACATAAATTCTTACCTGTCTTCCTTTATTCTTGCCAACAAAGGCTCCAGCCATCCTAACGTGCATTCACAGTGTGCATCAAGAAAAGTTATGACCTGCCCTTTTGAAGCAGCTGCTCCTCGAAGACGGGCACGTATTAACCCTGAACGTTCCTCCATCCTAATAATTTTTACTGGCACTTCTAAATTTTTCACGTAATTCTCTAGTGTCAACTTGAGAAAATCTGTAACATGCAATAAAAATTTACAAGAAAAATTTTTGAAACTGTTTTAAGACACAGCAGAGATACTTTCAAGATGGTAATTCAACACACAGAAATGGTGGCCAATTTCTATCAGTATTTATTGCTTTAGATATAAAACAGTAGAGATTTAATCAGTTAATTAATGTCATGTATCCATAAAATCATATGAATGTTCAATAATATCAGTTGAGTTGAAAAAAAGATGTATTTTTGGAAGTCATTTTGACTGAATTTTTAGGTTAATAAGAGCCATATAGAATCACAAGAGAAAGTGAAAGAATTAATTATTTGCTTCAAGAGTAGGCATTAATGAGGTTATTGATGAGAATTTGATAGGCTGTGGCAGAGCTAGTAAATTTATAATGCAAATATAGATAATTGCATAGTTATCTTTTTGGCCATAACAAAGCTTCTTAATAACAATACAATAAAACAAAGTTTGTACCTCTTTCACTGGCATCGTCTACCAAGATGACCTCAGAGAGGAGATAGTGTGGGGAACGATTTATCACACTGTAAACAGTTCTAAGGAGAGTGCTCCAAGCTTCATTATGAAATACAATGACTACACTTGTGTTTGGAAGTTCATCAGGGTAGACTTTTGTCTTACATCTGAAAAAGAGGAAATAAATTAATAAATGCATTTTTATTCAGATTATTTTAAGAAGAAATATCCATAATAACACAACTTCAGACTTGAAAGTCCCTTACTAAGGAAATGTTTTATGAATATCTAAAATAATTTTCCTTTTATAAGTACTGTGAGTAATCACTTGGCATTTTGAAAATTAAATATGCATAATTACTAATATTTTTATTTTGACTGCAGCAGAGAACAAAGCAGCATGATTTGTACAAGTCTAAGAAAAACCTAAGAAATATAAAATAATATTCTGAGACTGTCGATAAAAGATCTCTTACACCAAGTACAAATGAGTTCATTTAGTGAATATAATTTCGTCATTTGTTAAAAACAATTGTATAACTCAAGAAGTCATAGGAACATAAACAGACATGTGTCCAAAGGTCATGACACAGGTAAAACTGAGATTTTCTGTTCTAAAT
The DNA here is from genome assembly GCF_049354715.1 of Callithrix jacchus. Lineage (NCBI taxonomy): Eukaryota > Metazoa > Chordata > Mammalia > Primates > Cebidae > Callithrix > Callithrix jacchus. Next base: position 75,792,488 of record NC_133507.1, read on the forward strand.
CTAGTCATGTATGCTTCTAACTGCATTTGAGGATGCTATAAATGTCTACTTCCAAGGAAAGGTTTAGATTTCCTTTAGATTCAGAATCTACAAAATGCATCCTGGCCTCTAAAATGTCTTTATGTTTTGGAGATCAAGAAAGGGAATGGACTACCAGCATTTCTCAAACTTTAATGTGCATAGGCACTGATATGGAAGTGCTGGGAAGGGGAGAGCTTGGTCCCTTTAAATGACATGGAAGGGAGAAGGGAAGCACTGGGTAGAGGAGGGCATGGTCCCTCACTAGGGCTCCCCCCCCACCCACAGAGGCTGGGTGAAGACAGGCATTTCCTGACCAAATGTTGCAGTTCCCAAGACCACCCTGGCTTGCCATCCTTACTCTAGCAGGCAGACACAGAAACCACTGGACAGCCAGAGGAGCAAATCTGCCCAAGAAGACACAGCAGGATGTAGAGAGGAGCACATCAGCGGAGTAAAGGACCAGGGGCTAGACACGGAGAGGGACTCACCCATGGGCATGGCATGCCAGCAGGCCATAGACTAATGTGAGGAAGTGGAATTTGGCTCAGGCAGTCAGAGGAGAGCCCAGGCCACTGAGCAGTCAGACTCCAGGCGAAAACCTTTCCACTCCATCTCCCTTCTGGCTTCCCCCATCTGCTGAGAGCTACCTCCACCTAATAAAACCTTAAACTAATTCTCCAAGCCCCATTGTGATCTGCTTCTTCCAGTTCATAAAGGCAAGAACCCGGGTACAGCAAGTCCTCTGTCCTTGTGACAGGGTAGTGACAAGGTAATTGAGCTGGTTAACACAAGCTACCTATAGAGAACAAAATTAAAAGAGCACATGGTAGCACCTGCCCACTGGGGCTTCAGGAGCTGTAAACATTCACCCCTAAACACTGATGTGGGGTCGGAGCCCTACAACATGCCCATCCTTATGCTCCCCTTGAGGTTTGAGCAGAGGGGCACTGAAGAAGCAAGCCACAGCCCCATCACACCCTCTTCGAGGGACACAAGGCAACTTTTCCCATTTCAACATCATCTGGAGATATGTTTAAATGCAGATTCTAATTCACTAGGTGTAGGGTGAAGTTTGATTTTCTAAAAATCTCCCAGACAATTTAGAGGCTGCTGGTCCCTGGAGCACACTGATTAGTAAGAGGCTACACCATAATTACTACTACTTGTAGAACTTAATGTTTTGAAAAATTTTTTTGCCTTTGCTTATAAATCTAAAGAAGTCCAGGTTTTTCTTATCAAGCAATCAATCAAAAAGGGTACACTTTGATAATTGATATGTATAGTACTCTAGGTGGTGATCCCAAATTTAACAGGCAGATGTTTGTTGCTCTCATCAATTTGTCAACATTCAGGCATTTCTGTCATGTCATTTTAAATCAATGTGATTATAGATTATAAAAAAAAATGTCAAAGGGTTTCTGGAGCAGTAACAGAAGTTTATTCACCTGAGGTATTTTTTCATGTAAAATATACTTAAGAGCTAGACAATTAAAATAATACCATAATATAAATTGAATCAGATACCTCTTGCTACTTATGAACGGCTTAATACATGAACAGTACAGTGTTGTTGAAATTAGTTTCCTTCACAAGGGAGTGAAAAAAAAATACAATAAAATGTGGAAGAATAAGGCATATAATAAATACTTGATTGTGTGCTGGCTATCTTCATTATTTTTTTAAAACTGTCTAAATGAGGTCTACTGCAATATAGCCAGCTAAAAATGTACATATAACTCATTACATTTTCCAGCATACATTTATTTGAAAAAGCATCTATAATACAAAAGATACTGTGCATACATGAAAATTAAAATATAAGGTGTGGGAAAAGTAGTTGTATGTATTATCTTCTCTTTCCTTTCAGTGGCAAGATTGAAAACATTTCTATGAACTTCTTCATCACTTGACTTGTATCTCCAAGTAGCTCATCAGTAAATAAACTTAGAAAGCCATCTTGGTAAATCAGAGAGGGTTTTCTCCACCATTTTCCCCAAATCTCCATTCTTCTGCCTCATTAAAAAGCCTAATCACTTTCAGCATGTGAAGCAAAAAGTAAGGTGAAGATCATCCTCCTCCTCAAAGAAGTATAGCTGGTATAACAGGCTGAAAGCAGTCTAACAGCCAGCAACCATTAGCTTCACACAAGGATTACAGTCAATAAAATCTACTCAGCATCATTTGTAAAAAAATATTTTTCAATCAACAAATTTCACAGAACTGGAAATAAAATCACCTTAAACTTCATACGGAACCAAAAGAGAGCCCACATAGCCAAGACAATACTAAGCAAAAAGAACAAAGCTGAAGGCATCATGCTACCTGATTTCTTTTTTTCTTTCTTTTTCTTTTTCTTTTTTTTTTTTTTTTTGAGACTGAGTTTCGCTCTTGTTACCCAGGCTGGAGTGCAATGGCGCGATCTCGGCTCACTGCAACCTCCGCCTCCTGGGTTCAGGCAATTCTCCTACCTCTGCCTCCTGAGTAGTTGGGATTACAGGCACGTGCCACCATGTCCAGCTAATTTTTCTGTATTTTTAGTAGAGACGGGGTTTCACCATGTTGACCAGCATGGTCTTGATCTCTTGACCTCATGATCCACCCGCCTCGGCCTCCCAAAGTGCTGGGATTACAGGCTTGAGCCACTGCGCCCAGCTGCTACCTGATTTCAAACTATACTACAAGGCCATAATCAAAACATCATAGTACTGGTACCAAAACAGAGGTATGGACCAATGGAACAGAACAGAGGCCCTGGAGGCAACGCCACACACCTACAACCATCTGATCTTTGACAAAGATGATAGAAACAATCAATGGGGAAAGGATTCCCTGTTTAATAAATGGTGTTGGGAAAACTGGCTGGCAGTGTGCAGAAAGCAGTAACTGGACACCTTCCTGACACCTAACACTAAAATTAACTCCAGATGGATTAAAGACTTCAACATAAGACCTAACACCATAAAAACCCTAGAAGAAAACTGAGGTAAAACCATTCAGGACATAGGCATAGGCAAGGACTTCATGACTAAAACACCAATAGCATTGGCAACAAAAAGCCAAAATAGACAAATGGGACCCAATTAAACTCCAGAGCTTCTGTACAGCAAAACAATCAATAGAGTGAACTGGCAACCAATAGAATGGGAAGAAATTTTTATAGTCAACCCATCTGACAAAGGGCTAATATCCAGAATCTACAAAGAACTAAAACAGATTTACAAGAAAAACAAACCAACCAACCCATCCAAAAGTGGGCGAATGATATGAATGGATAATTTTCAAAAGGAGACATATATGAGGCCAAGAAACATATGAAGAAATGCTCATCATCACTGATTATTAGAGAAATGCAAATCAAAACCACATTAAGATACCATCTCACACCAGTTAGAATGGTGATCATTAAAAAATCTGGAGACAACAGATGCTGGAGAGGATGTGGAGAAATAGGAACAGTTTTACACTTGTAGGAGTGTAAATTAGTTCAACCGCTGTGGAAGACAGTGTGGTACTTCCTCAAGGACCTAGAAATAGAAATTCCATTTGACCCAGCAATCCCATTACTGGGTGTATACCCAAAGGATTACAAATCATTCTAATTGTAAATCATATAATTGTGTATTATAAAGACACATACACAAGTATGTTCATAATGGCACTGTTTACAATAGCAAAGACATGGAACCAACCCAAATTCCCATTGACGATAGACTGGACAAGGAAAATGTGGAATATATACACCATGGAATACTATGCAGCCATAAAAATGATGAGTTTGTGTCCTTTGTAGTGACATGGATGAATCTGGAAACCATAATTCTCAGCAAACTGACTCAAGAACAGAAAATCAAACACCACATGTTCTCACTCATAGGTGGGTGATAAACAATGAGAACACGTGGACACAGGGAGGGGAGCATCACACACTGGGGTCGGTTGTGGGGGTGCAAGGGAGGGACAGCGGGGGAGTGAGGAGGTCAGGGAGGGATAACACTGGGAGAAATGCCAGATGTAGGTGATCTGGGGATGGAGGCAGCAAACCACATTGCCATGTGCGTACGTATGCAACAACCATGCATGATCGGCATATGTACCCTAGAAAATAAAGCACAATAGAATAGAAAGATTTTTCAATCAACCATTTTTGTTGTTACACTAAATGCCAACAATTAAATAAATGATTTAAAATGTCCAGCTAAAAGCAGATATTTAGATCCAGCATCTTAAAGCATTTCTATCAAGCTTTATTTTGTGATTAAAAAAATCTACTCACCAATATTAATTTTGCATTCATTTTATGTGTCAGTTATGAATTAATTTACTATTAATGCAGAAATCACGTTTACTTAGAGAAAACTTCCACTGTCATTATTTAACATAGCATAAAAATAAAACTAATATTTTAATTAATTCTTCCTCTTCTTCCTGTGTAAACAGTCATTCATCAAAGGGTAACAAGGTTCAGTTATGTGGGATAAATAAGTTCTGGAGATCTAAACAAAGCATGGTGACTATAATTAATAATACTGTCTTATATACTGTAGTTGAAATATACTAAGAGAATTGATCTTAAGCGTTCTCACCACATCGAAAAAAATCATAAAGATGTGAGGTGACAGACATGTTAATTTGATCATTTCACAATATTCATGTATATCAAAACATCAAGTTGTATACCTTAAGTATATATAACTTTTAGTTGTCAAATATACCTCAATAAAGCTGAAGAAATAAAGTCCTTCAGCAAAGATGACTCTGTGCCAATAAAATAATTTATAGGATAATCTAAAGTGATACCAATTAGTTATTTTCTATGTCAGTTTATCCAGTTATCTTAAATGCACAGATTTATATAAGCAAGGGTTATGTTTTTCATTATTTCTGATGAATTTGTGGTACATTGAACTGGAATTATTGTCTGTATTTTACCAGAGTTAATATTTCATCCATGGACATGGAAAGATATACTGATTTTTATCTACTGCTGGAAAGAAAAAAATGTGGTCAGACTATGGCACAATGCTTTCTTATCACTAGAATCTATTTAATAATTAAATAGAGCTTATAGAAAAAGTTTTTAAATGAATTTGGACATAGATTTCTATCAATATTGTCATGTTCGACATATGAATCAGTCACATCACTTTCTTGTGGATTTGAAGTTTCTTTCATGTATTTAATCTTTCTCCAGCTTTAAACAGTATTGCTTATATGAGAGACAAACATTTAGCATATAACTCAATTAAGAAATCTAAAACAGTATCAACTTCTTGTGTATATCTTCCTTGGTACTATAAAGTCCTGCTTTTTAAAGATTAAGGCACAAATGAATTGTGTGGGGATCTCGTTAAAATGCAGATTTTTATTCAGTAGGCCTGGGATTGACTCAAGATTCTGCATTTATAATACCATCCTTGGTGGTGCCAACAGTCTTTGTTCTTGGTTGACATGATAAGAAGCAAAGCCATATAAATCAGCCAGCTGCCCATTAGCAAGCAAATATAGGATTGTCATGATGACTCCAATAACAAATCTTTGTTTAATCATATGAAATTTAATTATTCCTACTCCTTTCTTTCTTGTTTTCAGAAAATAACTCTTTGTTCTGATACTGAAGCATAATGCAATCTTTTTGAAAAAACAGTGAATGACAAACTCAGTATATGCAGTACTAACAATACACATAATTCAGTTGAAGCAATGGCTAACAGCTATGACCATGTTTGTTAAACTCATGCTGATTTCAGAATATAAAATGAAAAAATGACACAACTTAACATACATGAATACAATAATTTCTTTTGTTTAGACAAGTAAAAGCACTGAAAGCTTTGTGTCGTTAACAAAAACCTTTAATAGATGTTATACTATATATTATAAACAATATTTCATATATATATGTGTGTATATATATATGAAATGTCAGTGAGTTAAAAACTCTGCCAGATATAGAGAGATAGATATAGATATAGATAGAGATAGAGATAGATGTTATAGATATAGATATCTGGCAGAGTTTTAAACTCACTGATATTTCCAGAAATCATTCAAAACAAACAACAACAACAACAACAAATAAGGAACACATGATAGAAGTGGGGATGAATACTAAAATCGATAGAACTTGGCTAATAATCTATTTTCTCTGATACAAGAATTTGTTCTTTGTGATATGAAAAAGATAATTTCACTACTTTTCACCTCAGTTTTTATATCTTTTACATAATAAGATTAAAGTAGGCAATCTCAAAGGTCTTATCTGAAATATATGGTAGACATTCCTTGGTATACACTGCAGAGTGAAGTTTATAATCGCCACATGGTGGAACTAGAAAGGACTTTCAAAGTTGACTAATTCAATGCTTCATTTTAAAGAATACAAGTCTCAAGCTGCACAGCTCTTTCAGTACTATAATAAAGTAATGCAATAAAAATAATTTATTATTTTAGTAATGCTTTCTAATGATTTCTGCCTGAGATTCTTTCATATGCTATATCAAAAGTTTTAAATGACATTAATTGAAAAATAATTAGTTGGAAAAATTAGAAACAAAGCATATCAAATGTGTCTTAATCTTGCATTCAAATATATATCTTTATATATATATATATATATATATATATATATATATAATGAAGGATCATTTCATTAAAACTAAGCATAGAAAGTCAGCTTTAATTGAAATTATGCACAAATAGACCAAATAACTTTAAGCAACATGTTTTCTGAAGTTAATATTTGTTTTCTTTTACATAAACACCTAAATAGGATTAGCAAAAATTGATATTATTGTGGAGCACAATGCATATGTAATTAACGTTGAGAGTAAAAGTGGCAGGTGGCAACAGTAGCAATTTTCCTCAATTTGAAAGGAATATTTCATGTCAAATTGTGCCTGAAATCTGGTATGCCAGTGAAATCATAAACTTTATCATGGCAACAGTTAATACTATGTTGACATGCTGAATTTGTAATACTTGCAAGGAAGTAAAAGTTTTTTTTAATTCTATGATAATATATCTGTGGCTCTTAATCTTGGCTGCACATTGAAATTATCTCATGAGCTCAGAAAACTACGGGTGTGAGCGTTTCTGTTACACAGTTAAAGTGTGTGAGTGTGGCTATAGATAAGATTTTTAAAAATCTTTGTAAATTCAAATGTGTAGCCAAAGTTGAGAATGGTTACTCAAGTACTCTACCATAAAGACAGACTTTTTGAAATATGTAAAACCTTAAGTCTTAGGTCAACATTTAAAAAAAAGATGCAGGGCAAGGGACAGTGCGGGGTAGGGAGGTTGGGGAGGGATAACATGGAGAGAAATGCCAGATATAGGTGATGGGGTGATGGAGGCAGCAAACCACATTGCAATGTAAGTACCTATGCAACAATCCTGAATGATCTGCACATGTGCCCCAGAACCTAAAGTACAATTTAAAAAAAACTATATATATATACACACATATAAATAAATAAAATAAAATGCATGAGGTTAACATCTCCTTTTGTGTTTATATCATAGAAAAGTAAGATTACTTTTATGTCATACAAAAGCAAGAAGACTCTGTTTACTGTCATAAAAGCAGGAAAAGTCAGATAGTCTCCATTTTGTTTACAATCTCTTCTGTCATCTGAATATACACTAATGTTGTTCTAATGGTCTACTAGCTGTTGATTTATAAATATATAAAAATCCAGCTGATCTACTTTGCAGAGAATATGGAGGTAGAATGGTATTTCCAATGTCTGTAACACAGCAATACAGTGAGATAGTATACCTATTCATTACCTTCCCCTAGGCTATGCACACATCATGGAAACATAAACTGTTACAATTTGATTTTATCCTTTCAAAACTGTATTGATGTTTTCAGATAAGCTACTGAACACAACATGCCACATCAGAGAAAGAAAAATTGACCATAAGATGAGAATGTGAAATCACAAAGGATCCATGATTACACAGTGATTTAGTTAGACACAATCCATTCATTGAGGACTCCAAACAACGGCTGTCAGCATTGGAGTTTGCATGACTTGTTGGAGTGCTGCTCACTGAGTCAGGGGCTGCTTTTTACTACCTCAATCAAAGAAGATTAACAACAGTAATTAAAGACTTGCAATGCACGTCCTTTATATACTTTTATGAGAATTGCAAAATTGTGTGTGGTTTCTATGTTTCCCAATCATTAATATTCATATTCACAGAGAGAAAATTCATCAATCTCCAATACATCCATGCAAAGAAAACCTGGCCAACCAAAAAGTGGTTCTTTCATAATAATTGAGCAGCTTGGCGCCTGAAGTAAAATGAAGCACTATATTTTGTATGGGTTTCTATGTGTTGATATATGTTTACAATGTGTTGTCTTCCAAAAGTAAGTTCGTATGTCATAATTACTTGAGTAATTAAAATTTAAAAAAAATCAGACTGATATTTATCTGCTCCAAACATCTTTATTTTAAAATCCAGTTCTGGTGCAGTGGCTCATGCCTGTAATCCCAGCACTTTGGGAGGCCGAAGCAGGTGGATCACGAGGTCAGGCATTCAAGACCAGCCTGGCCAACACGGTGAAAGACGTCTCTACTAAAACTACAAAAAAAAAAAAAAAAATTAGTTGGGAGCGCCTGTAATCCCAGCTACTCAGGTGGCTGAGGCAGGGGAAATCCCTTTGACAGGGAGGCAGAGATCGCGCTATTGCATTCCAGTCTAGGACAGAGCCAGGCTCCCTCTCAAAAGGCAAAAGAAAAAAAAAATCCAGGGAGATGCTATACTCATCTTTGGTCTGTTTGCTATCAGATCAATTCTTTGCTCCTCTGGTTTCTTCTGAGTATTGGTGGGGATGGGATGAGAGGGTCATTGGGCAGGATGTATTTTCAAGACTTTCAAACTTCTTGGGTCTATTGGAAATATGTCATAGGGATCTCAGGTGGGACATAGCAGTGCTGGACAAAATAGGAACTGGAAGCCAAGGAATTTCTGTACTCTTCCCTAAGCCCATATTAGAATATACAGCCCCCTCCCTAACCTTGTACCTTGTATATGCCTTAATCTTTTACTTTTTATACTCTATCACAATAAATCGATCGAATTCAACAGACTAGGGAATTCTTAGAAAGGAGACCAGTGTGAAGGTTCATCTTATTTTTCTCTGTTTCTCCAGAATCTACCATTCTGCATGTTACAAAAATATAGTTAATAAGGGATTGAATGGATGAAAGGTTCACAATGAGGAGTGATACTGTATGAATTATCAGATCAGTTCTCCAGTCGTATCTCTGCATTGTTACAAGATGAAATGGAGGTGCAGAAATATCTTTCTTAAAAAACATTTTTTCCATATCTTCAATTGATTTTGTTTTTCTATAGCCAGAAATGAGCAAAAGACAAGAAAGGGAAGAGTATATGAAAATGAGTTTGCAAGTGACCCAATTATAACACATTACCCTCAAACCTCAGTAACATAATTACTATTTGGACATACTGAAGCAAGATCTGTGTCTGGAAAACTTGTAGTTGTCTCTTCATTCTGCCATTTAAAATCTGTGAGTAAACTGTAAGATTCAGTTTTGTTATCAACTAAATTAGAGTAAAACTGCTCCAATAGCTAAACTGCAGAAGTTTGGAGGACAACACATAAAATTATAAAGGAATGATATGAAAGTAATTTAATATTATAATATGAAGTACTGTACAGAATATTACAGGTAAGGTCTCTAAATTATTTGGGTCGGCCATGCTGCTGGTAAAACTCTGATGATTGCCATGGTTCTGATATCTTGTATCTTATGTTTAATTTCTATGGCCAAGCTTTCATTTTATATTCACTATTTCACAATACATTTCAGTAGAAGATCTGATGTCTAGACCATCTAGGCTTAAGAGAAGCTTTATCTGTTTGTCCAGTGCAGCAGTGTGGAGTAAGGGTCCTGCCTCTTTCCCTTTCAGCTCTTTTAAATCATGTGTCGCTTCTAATACTAAAAGTATCTGGCCTGCTGGTAGATCTTCCTGCTTACTTACCTTAATCTCTGTTTAATATTTTCAGCTGGAAGAACCCAGAGGATCATGTTTTGCCTATTTTCTGAGATCTCTGCTTCTTGCCCACTCATGACCATCCATGAGCTATCTGCCATCTTCCACCCCCCTTCCTAAGCACAACTGGGACAGTCCTGAACCACTTTCTCCACTCTATTGGTCTGTCTGGTTACCAAATTTTGCATCTTGCCAGAGTTAGGCTAGGTCTCCCATCTGTCAAGCCCTGATTTAAGAAACATCATAATACAAGATACAGTTATAGATGACTAATATTTATGGATATGTTAATTATATAGCAGGCATTGTGCTGTGTTTTATATGGATCATGTCATTTGCTCTTGAGAATTGAGACTTCCAGCAACCACACAGATTACCTATCAGAACTATGATAAGGCTTAAAATTCATTAATAACTTCATTTCATGCATCAAGAACTATTAGGAAATAAATTTATTCAAACAATAAACGTTCAAACAGCCCCCTTCTTAGGAGGTTAAGTTGCTCACGTGGGTAAACAGCCTGTTTCATAGGACAATTATATATTGTATAACTAGACAAACTGCTTGCTTATCAGTTAACCTCCAGAACCTCCTTATTATGTCTACCCATCCCAAACTATTACATCTTTCACCCAATCCAATTGACATCCCTACATTAAAAACCATCGTTAAATAACTTAATGGCCAGACTCCCAATGTCTACAAATATCTACCTTGGTGTCTCCTTTCCAAGATTACTAAGTCATCTGTTAATGTGGTGATCTTTACTGCAGCAGGAAATAAACTCAGTTTCCTTTTTCTTCAGGGTATTCTGGTGGTCTTTTGTGGGGTTAACAGAAAAGATAATCCTCACAATATTCCTTATGAGCTAATTGTACGTTTTTTCTTTGTCTTTTCTCCCTCCCCTCCCCTCCCCTCCCCCTTTCTTTTCTTTTATTTTTTCTTTTTCTTTTTGAGACATGTTCACTCTGTCATCCAGGCTGCAGTGCAGTGGCATGATCCCTGTTCACTGGCACCTTCACTTCCTGGGCTCAAGCATCCTTTCACCTCAGTCCCCTAAGTAGCTGGGACTACAGGTGCATGCCACCACTCCAGACTTGTTTTTGTATTTTTTTGTAGAGGCAAAGTTTCACCATGTGGCCCAGCTTATCTTAAACTCCTGAGCTCAAGCAATCTGCAACATTGGCCTCCCAAAGTGCTAGAGTTACAGGCCTGCACCACTGTATCCAGCCTAATTATACTGTTACTCCCACTGGATAAATAAATAACCTGATGTTCCAATCAGTTAAGTAACTTGCTTCTATGTAGTGGAGCTGGGTTTCAAGCCCATGCAGTCTGATTTCAGAAGTTCTTTCCTGATGGGATAAAGTTTTTACTAGTTCAGATAGTATTTCTGTTAACAATGACAGTTATATCACCATTTTAACTAAGCCACATTGTAAATAAAGATGGTAAATTATGGTCTACGTGGTGGCTCATGCCTGTAATTCCAGCACTTTGGGAGACTGAGGTGGGTGGATCACAAGGTCAGGAGTTCAAGACCAGACAGCCCAATATGGTGAAACCCTCTCTCTCTATCTCTACTCAAAATACAAAAATTAGCTGGGCTTGGTGGTGCACATCTGTAATCCCAGGTACTCGGAGGCTGAGACAGAAAAATCGCTTGAACCCAGGAGATGGAGGTTACAGTGAGCCGAGGTCTTGCCACTGCACTCCAGCCTGGATTACAGAGCAAGACTTTCTCAAAAAAAAAAGATGGTAAATTATTTTTGCTGCAGTATACTTTGATGGAAATAAATAGGACTTAGATATAAAGAAGTCTACTGTGATTATTAGAGTTATGATGATTTTAAAGTTCAAAGTAATAACTGTCCATCAAGGCTTGGTGCCTTAAAAATAGGGAAGGTTAACAAATGAGAAGAAACTCATGGACAACATGAGAGAAGCAGAACAGAGTACAATATTGACAATTAGGATCAATACTATTAACTTTAGAAACTGTAAATGTGCTATTACATATTTACTAGTTATATTTTCATGTCACAAAATATACTGAATAAGAGGTTGAATGAGTGAAAGCTTCAGAATGAGGCAGGCATTGTATGAATCATTAGATCAACTTCCCAGTCATATTTCAGCATTGTTATAATTGGAATGTTATCTGAAATGATCCCGGATAAGGCAGCGTAGGCCTAGATTTAGAATAGAATTCTTTTTTTTTTTTAACTCTCTGTGCGCCACTTTCTTCAGTTGTAAAATGGGAATAAAAATATTATCTATCTCGCAGAGTTGTCAGACAGGAAGGAGTAAATGTAAAGCAGGCTAGTGCCTGGCATATAATATTGTATAACAGATATGTAAATTTATTACATGGTGCTCTTTTATCGTCTATAGTCAGAGTTTTCTTATTTGAATTTTTAAAAAATTTATAGAAAAGTAAAACCAAACAAAATAGGCTAGATATTAGGTTGGTGCAAAAGTAATTGTGATTTTTGTCATTGGAAATAATGGCAAAAACTGCAATAACATTTGTACCAACCTAATAGCATCTGGCTCAATGGAATTCAACATTATTGGTAAGGAAAGGCATGTTATCATTCACAGCACCATGTGGGTTTTATTAAAATTGTAGAAATAGAACTTCAAAGGAATAGTCACCCTTTATGGACTGGTTTTGAAAACTATTTTGGTGCTAATTTAAGTTCTTAAAAATCATAAAACTTCTTTATCATTTTCAAATAAATTAAGTGCCTTACCAGAGTAATAATGAGTAACTGAAAATAAAAACAAAACCAATCAAAATCCATTTTTAGAGCAACATCATCAGTAGACACATGAGATCTTCTAAGGTAAGTACTTTGAAGAGGCCTCCATTTCTCTGAATCATAAGCCCAGACACCATGGAATATTATACAGCAATCAAAAATGATGAGTTCATGTCCTTTGTAGGGACATGGATGAATCTGGAGAACATCATTCTCAGCAAACTGACACAAGAACAGAAAATGAAATACCACATATTCTCACTCATAGGCGGGTGATGAACAATGAGAACACATGGACACTGAAGAAAGTACTACACACTGGGGTCTAAAGGGGGAAATAGGGGAGGGACAGTGGATGGGGGGAGCTGGGGAGGGATAGCATGGGGAGAAATGCCAGATGTGGGTGAAGGGGAGGAAGGCAGCAAAACACACTGCCATGTGTGCACCTATGCAACTATCTTGCATGTTCTGCACATGTACCCCAAAACCTAAAATGCAATAAAAAAAAAATAATAATAATGAGAATATTAGCCAGGCATGGTGGCATCGGGAGGCTAAGGTGGAAGGATCACTTGAGCCCGAGGGGTAGAGTGTGCAGTGAGCTGTGATTGTGCCACTGTACTCTAGCCTGGGTGACAGAAAAAGACCCTGTTTCAAAAAAAAAAAAAAAAAAAAAAAACAGAGAGAAATGAAACTCCTTAGTCATACACCTAGAGCCAGTCTCACCATAATCACTTTATTGGTAATAAAATGATATTTTGAAGAAAAAAAAGTAAACATATTAGTATTTTCACAGCTAGCAATGACAATCCACTTACGGAAGAAACTGCCTTTGATAGGATGAATTTCTTTTGGGGAGGTACATATTGCCAGGAAACAGAGTAAATAGCTGCTTTGAATGAGATAAGAGGAACATTTGCTTTCTTTCAGGAAGGGAGGGGCTTGAGGTGGGGGAAACTAAAGAAAGGAATAAAAAGAGACTATGCTGAGAAAATGAGCAAGTCAAATGATGTGAAGCTAAAAAGGCCAGTGAGCTTTCCTTAGGGGTGTGATAGCTGGAGGAAATCTTAAAATGAGTTACATCTAAAGTTCAGATTTGACTACAATTTTGCAATACAAACACATCTCCTCTCTTATTGTCCACTAAATGTAGCCCGTTCATAAATGCATTAGATTAGTAGTTTCATGGCAATGCCATTAATCTAAGAAAAAAGCCAAGTTTAGTATCTGGATTGAACTGTGAGGGTCAGAGAAAGCAATAACAAAAGCAGTCACAAAACACCTTTTTTTTAAATTGCATTTTAAGTTTTGGGGTACATGTGAAGAATGTGCAAGACTGTTGCATAGGTACAAACATGGCAGTGTGATTTGTTGCCTTCCTCCCCATCACCTATTTCTCCCCATGCTATCTCTCCCCAACTCCCCACCCACTGCTGTCCCTCCCTATTTCCCCCAATGGACCCCAGTGTGTAGTGCTTCCCTCCCTGTGTCCATGTGTTCTCATTGTTCATCACCCACCTATGAGTGAGAACATTTGGTGTTTGATTTTCTGTTCTTGTGTCAGTTTGCTGAGAATGATGGTTTCCAGGTTCATCCGTGTGCCTACAAAGGAAATGAACTCATTGTTTTTGATGGCTGCATAATATTCCATGGTGTATATGTGCCACATTTTCCCAGTCCAGTCTATCATCGATGGGCATTTGGGTTGGTTCCAGCTCTTTGCTATTGTACACAGGGCTGCAATGAACATTCATGTGCATGTGTCCTTAGAGCAGAACGATTTATGATCCTTTGGATATATGTCCAGTTATGGGATTGCTGGGTCAAATGGAATTTCTATTTCTAGGTCCTTGAGGAATCGCCACACTGTCTTCCACAGTGGTTGAACTAATTTACACTCCCACCAACAGTGTAAAAGTGTTCTGTTTCTCCACATCCTCTCCAGCATCTGTTGTCTCCAGATGTTTTAATGATCGCCATTCTAACTGGCTTGAGATGGTATCTCAATGTAGTTTTGATTTGCATTTCTCTAATGACCAGTGATGATGAGCATTTTTTCATATGTTTGTTGATCTTATGTATGCCTTCTTTTGTAAAGTGTCTGTTCCTATCCTTCACCCACTTTTGAATGGGCTTGTTTTTTTTCTTGTAAATCTGTTTCAGTTCTTTGTAGATTTTGGATATCAGCCCTTTGTCAGATGGATAGACTGCAAAAATGTTTCCCAATTCCGTTGGTTGCTGATTCATTCTAATGACTGTTTCTGTTGCTGTGCAGAAGCTGTGGAGTTGATTAGGTCCCAACTGTCTATTTTGCCTTTTGTTGCCAATGCTTTTGGTGTTTTGGTCATGAAGTCCTTGTCTATGCCTATGTCCTGAATGGTTTTCTTACATTTTCTTCTAGGTTTTTTAATGGTGTTAGGTATTATGTTTAAGTCTTTAATCCATCTGGAGTTAATTTTAGAGTAAGGTATCAGGAATAGTATAAGGTGTCAGGAAGGGGTCCAGTTTCTGCTTTCTGCACATAGCCACTTTTCCCAACACCATTAATTAAACAGGGAATCCTTTCCCCATTGCTTCTTTTTGTCAGGGTTGTCAAAGATTTGATGGTTGTAGCTGTGTTGTGTTGCCTCTGAGGCCTCTGTTCTGTTCCATTGGTTTATATCTCTGTTTTGGTACCAGTACCATGCTGTTTTGATTACTGTAGCCTTGTAGTATACTTTAAAGTCTGATAGTGTGATAACTCCAGCTTTGTTCCTTTTTGCTTAGAATTGACATGGCTATGCGGGCTCTCTTTTGGTTCCATATGAAGTTTAAGGTGCTTTTTTCCAGTTCTGTGAAGAAGGTCATTGGTAGCTTGATGGGGATAGCATTGAACCTGTAAATTACTTTGGGCATTATGGCCATTTTCACGATATTGATTCTTTCTAACCATGAACATGGAATGTTTCTCCATCTGTTTGTGTCCTCTCTTCTTTTGCTGAGCAGTGATTTGTAGTTCTCCTTGAAGAGGTCCTTTACATTCCTTGTTAGTTGTATTCCTAGGTATTTTATTCTCTTTGTTGGAATTGTGAATGGCAGTTCGTTCTTTATTTGGCTCTCTTTAAGTCTGTTATTGGTGTATAGGAATGCTTGTGAGTTCCACACATATATTTTGTATCCTGAGACTTTGCTAAAGTTGCTTATCAGTTTCAGGAGATTTTGGGCTGAGACGAAGGGGTCTTCTAGATATACAATCATATCATCTTTAAATAGAGACAATTTGACTTCCTTCTTTCCTATTTGAATACACTTTATTTCTTTTTCTTGCCTGATTACTCTGGCAAGAACTTCCAATTATATATTAAATAGGAGCGGCGAGAGAGGGCATCCTTGTCTAGTGCCAGATTTCAAAGGGAATGCTTCCAGTTTTTTCTCATTCAGTATAATAATGGCTTGTAGTTTCTCATAAATATTTTTTAATAGTTTGAGATACGTTCTGTCAATAGTTTATTGAGGGTTTTTAGCATAAAGGGCTGTTGAATTTTGTCAAAGGCCTTCTCTGCATCAATTGAGATAATCATGTGGATTTTGTCTTTGGTTCTGTTTATGTGGTGAATTATGTTTATAGACTTGCATATGTTGAACCAGCCTTGCATCCCCGGGATGAATCCTACTTGATCATGGTGGATAGGCTTTTTGATGTGCTGTTGTAATTGGTTTGCCAGTATTTTATTGAAGATATTTGTATCTATGCTAATCATGGCTATTGGCCTGGAGTTTCCTTTTCTTGCTGAGTCTCTGCCGGGTTTTGGTATCAGGATGATGTTGGTCTCACAAAATGATTTGGGAAGGATTCCCTCTTTTTGGAATGTTTGGAATATTTTCAGAAGGAATGGTACCAGCTCCTATTTGTATGTTTGGTAGAATTTGGCTGTGAACTCACCTGGAACTGGGCTTTTTTTGAGTGGTAGGCTCTTAATCGCTGCCTCAACTTCAGACCTTGTTATTGGTCTATTCAGGGTTTTGACTTCTTCCTGGATTAGGCTTAGGAGGAGGCAAGTGTCCAGGAATTTATCCTTTACTTCCAGGTTTACTAGTTTATGTGTATAGAGTTGTTTGTAATAATCTCTGATGATGGTTTGTATTTCTGTGGAATCTGTGGTGATATCCCATTTATCGTTTTTTTATTCCATCTATTTAATTATTCCCACTTTTCTTTATTAATTTGGCTAGTAGTCTTTCTATTTTGTTGATCTTTTCAAAAAACCAGCTCCTGAATTTATTGATTTTTTGAAGTGTTTTTCATGTCTCTATCTCCTTCAGTTCTGCTCTGATCTTAGGTATTTCTTGTCTTTGGCTATGTTTTGAGTTTTTTTGATCTTGCTCCTCTAGCTCTTTCAATTTTGAGGATAGCATGTCAATTTCAGATCTCTCCTTGCTTCTCATGTGGGCATTTATTGCTATATAATTTCCTCTAGAGACTGCTTTAAATGTGTCCCAGAGATTCTGGTGTGTTGTGTCTTCATACTCATTGGTTTCAAAGAACATCTTTATTTCTGCCTTCATTTCATTTTTTACCCAGTCAACATTCAAGAGCCAGTTGTTCAGTTTCCATGAAGCTGTGTGGTTCTGAGTTAGTCTCTCAATTCTTAGTTCTAATTTGATTGCACTGTGGTCTGAGAGACTTTGTTATGATTTCCATTCTTTTGCATTTGCTGAGGAGTGATTTACTTCCAATTATGTGGTCAATTTTAGAGTAGGTGTGATGTGGTGCTGAGAAGAATGTATATTCTGTGGATTTGAAGTGGAGAGTTCTGTAAATGTCTGTTAGGTTTCCTAGGTCCAAGCCTGAGTTCAAGTCCTGAATATCCATGTTAATTTTCTGTCTCATTGATCTGTCTAATATTGACAATTGGGTGTAAAAGTCTCCCACTATTATTATGTGGGAGTCCAAGTCTCTTTGTAAGTCTATGTATCCGGGTGCTCCTGTATTGGGTGCGTATATATTTAAGATCCTTAGCTCTTCTTGTTGCATTGATCCATTTACCATTATGTAATGCTCTTCTTTGTCTCTTTTCATCTCTGTTGCTTTAAAGTCTATTTTATCAGAGACGAGAATTGCAACTCCTGCTTTTTTTTTGCTCTCCATTTGCTTGGTAAATATTCCTCCATCCCTTTCTTTTGAGCCTTTGTGTATCCTTGCATGTGAGATGGGTTTCCTGAATACAGAACACCAATGGGTTTTGGCTTTTTATCCAATTTTCCAGTCTGTGTCTTTGGATTGGGGCATTTAGCCCATTTACATTTCTGGTTAATATTGTTATGTGTGAATTTGATCCTGCCATTTTGATGCTAGCTGGCTTTTTTCCCCCATTAGTTGATGCAGTTTCTTCACTGTGTTGATGCTCTTTACCATTTGATATGTTTTTGGAGTGGCTGGTACTGGTTGTTCCTTTCTATGTGTAGTGCCTTTTTCAGGAGCTCTTGTAAAGCAGGCCTGGTGATGATGAAATCTCTGAGTACTTGCTTGTTTGCAAAGGATTTTATTTTTCCTTCACTTATGAAACTTAGTTTGGCTGGATATGAAATGTTTGGTTGAAAGTTCTTTTCTTTAAGGATGTTGAATACTGGCCCCCACTCTCTTCTGGCTTCTAGGGTGTCTGCTGAGAGATCCACTGTAAGTCTGATGGGCTTCCCTTTGTGGGTAACCCAATTTTACTCTCTGGCTGCCCTTAGCATTTTTTTCTTCATTTCAACCATGGTGAATCTGACGATAATGTACCTTGGAGTTGCTCTTCTTGAGGAATACTTTGTGGTGTTCTCTGTATTTCCTGGACTTGAATATTGGCCTGCCTTGCTAGGTTGGGAGGTTTTCCTGGATAATATCCTGAAGAGTATTTTCCCTCTTGGATTCATTCGCTTCATCACATTCAGGTACACCTATCAAACTTACATCAGGTCTTTTCACATAGTCCCATATTTCTTGGGAGACTTTTTGCATTCTTTTTTACCCTTTTTTTCTCTAGTCTTGCCTTCTTGTTTTATTTCATTGAGTTGATCTTCGACCTCTGATATCCTTTCTTCTGCTTGGTCAGTTCGGCTGTTGAAACTTGTGTATGCTTCACAAAGTTCTCTTGTGTTTTTCAGCTCCATCGGTTCACTTGTATTCCTCTCTACGTTGTTTATTCTCTTTAGCATTTCATCAAATCTTTTTTAAAGGTTCTTAGTTTCTTTGCATTGGGTTAGAACATGTTCTTTTATCTCACAGAATTTTCTTATTGCCCACTTTCTGAAGCCTGATTCTGTCAATTCATCACACTCATTCTCCTTGTTCCCTTGCTGGTGAGGAGTTGTGATCCCTTGTAGGAGGAGAGGCATTCTGGTTTCAGGTGTTTCCATCAATTTTTCACTGGTTTCTTCCCATCTTTGTGGACTTATCCACCTGTCATCTTTGTAATTGTTGACTTTCAGATGGGGTCTGAGTGGACATCCAGTTTCTTGATGATGACAAAACACTTAAGTCTACCAGGGAATTGAATACATCTGGCATGGCTCTCTGAACATCCATAAATAATTCTTCTGGAGTTTCAGTGGAAGTCATCTGGACTTTAAGAGACAGGGTATACTCAGCTGATATCCGGGTTATTTTAAGAAATGAAATATATCATGGATGTAATTTCTATTAAATGAATAACAATCATATATTACCACTGGAGTTATTTCCATAATGTCAATAATTTTAAAACAACCTTTTCATCCAGAACATAAAATGAGAGAGATAACCTACAGTATTATGCAAGCAAATTTTATACTCTTTCTATTGTAAAGAACTCTCTTGAATTTTGGAAATAAACTATAATAAAAGTAAAATAACACCATTCAAGTAAGTACTGAGGCCTTTGTTGTTCTGGAAAATAAATTTGTGACATTGTTACCTTTGTGTAACCTCTGAATATAATTCTTTCATGCTATTAAAAGTAGTTAACAATTAGTTGTCTAGAACAAATATGTTTATTGCCTATGATAACTATAATTAAAGTAACTTTGCAACAAACTTACTCCTGCAATTCATAAGTTTAAATTTTTGCTTTTGTTAGTAAAAATATCACTGCATTTTGTATCAGCAGGCCTGGACTTTGGACTGGGCTTTGCTTCTACTTTCATTTATGGTCTCATCTCAGTCAACTGACCACCCTGGGGCTCTCATGTTTTACGTGTCAGAGACACTGAAACCACTATCCATACAGGTTCAAAGCCAGAAACTTTGATATTGACATTACGATGGTGATGTTGATACCACTAGCCAACAAATACTTAAATGATTACATGTAGTCAGTAGAGTGCATTTGTGGTATATTCTTGATCCTCAAAATATATTCTCCTCATGGCAGACGAAAATGCAAAATTAAAACATCCACTCCTTTACTCAAATGTTTTTGATGGCTCTTCTTTCCTAATGATAAAGTCAAAAGGCTCCACAGGATCTGGATCAGCTTCACCTCATGTTATCTTTTTCTTTCACTATTGCATTTAACTCTTCAGCAATGTTGAACCTATCAATGTTTCTTCATGGAACAAAGGCCTCTCATGCTTTTATTTCTTTCTAGTTGTAGAATGCCTTCTATCTGGAATGCTTTCTTTCATGTAGAACTTACATGTATTGCCCAAGTTAGCCCTGAAGTCACACTTCCTCTCAGAAATCCTAATTTTCTCCAGTGACATTCAACTATTCAATCTCCTGAACTCCTAGTATATTTTATATATGTATTCACCTTTCCTTCTCATATAATTATGTTATTGGGCAATCAAACCCACTGAGAGAATCAAGCTGTTCTGAAGTGTGTGGAAAATTCTTGATCATAGTGTAGCTAGTTTTTGTTGCAAAATCTGAACAATTCTCTGAAAGAATCTCGTTCCTTAGTATTTTTCTAATGAGACTTTTCACTCATAGAATTTTTAAAATTATACACGCACACACACACACACACACACACACAAACACACATTCAGCAAATGTTTGAGAATTTGTATATATTAAACATCTGTTGGCTATGGCCCATACAATCTTGAAGAAAGATGTGGTGTGGTTATTGATAACGAAAGTTTAATTGTCAAGTGAAGCTCTGTATCCAGAGTAAATTAGGATAAGACATGATTGGGAGGAAGAAAGATGTATTTGGTGTTTATACATCATTATATTCAGAGACCCATTTTTTGTAGGGTCAAGAATGCAACAGAACTGATACTATGTCCTTAGTGCCAAGTAAAACACTTAAGAACAGCCTAGTGTTGGCAAAGGACAAGAGCCTTGCCCAGGGATATACAGCAACAAGAAAAATGAAGAGATACTAACAGATAAATTCATGGTATTTGTAGAGTTGAGTAGCAGGTGGTGAAACTGACCCAGTAGTCCCATAAACTGTTCTATTTGATAAACATAGAAATTGACCTTTCCGATCTTAAAGCTTAAAACTTATATTTTTTATTTGAGTTCCTTCCTCAGGAAAGAACCTCCAGGCCTCTCAACAAAGTATCAAAGAACTGAAATTCAACAGATCACCACATCCTGAAAATGAGATTCCAGACCCCTCATTCATCATGATTGCTTCCTTGCCCCTCCCTAGTTCCTATTTTCTTTTACATTGTTATATTGTTAGGGAGATATATTTGAGCTGTAGCTCCTCAGTAGCAACACTGGATTAAAACCTTCTTCCTTGGGATTACTCATCATCTCAGTCATTGGCTTTCTGCATGGTGAACAGCAGATCCTAGACCAAACCTCTCGTGTTTTAGTAACAATAGCAGGGACCAAATCTAGGAGAAAATTCAGAAACAGATCACAGACCCAGAGAAACAAAATAATTCACTCATGGAGAAACAGGGCGTCTGATATTGTCACAGCAAGACATTCATACAAATGTGCAGGACAAAGACTTAGTTCACGGATCGCAGTACAACATGGGAGGTAGAGCTTAGGACCAAAGAAGTACCCTAAATTGATAGGGTTAATTAAGGTGTAAAATGGGCTTGTTAACCCTTTCCGATTTAGGAAAAAAGACAAAAAAAAAAAAAATGCAGCTCGCTGCCAGCACTCATTTAATTTTATATAAACACGCTCTTTGAGGCTGAGGCAAATCTGACTGATTTTTAGTGTGAAAATGAAATATAAAAACTGTTCTTGGAGTCATTTCTAAACAGAACTAACATCAGATTCATCTGAATCATCAGAAACATCTATTTCAGAAAAGTTGGATTCATCAAATGAGTCTTTGGCCAACAAACTGTTTGAGAACAATGTTAACATTACACATAGCAATGCTACGTTTTCCAGGATTTAACATTTACAGTGACTGAAAATTACTATATTTTGCAAATGGAAATACCACTACTAAAAACAGAATGCAATAAATAGAATGATGTCTATTGTTTCCAAAGTTGATATACTAGAGCCATGCAAATATAATAATAATAAAAGTGAGATATTGTGTGGCAAAGTTATTCAAGGTAAACGCTACAGCCACAAGCGCCACTGGTGAGTATTGTAGGGGTAAATGGGAAATGGGTTAAGCTAGAATGAGGGCAACAACCAGCTTATATTTTGTGTGATTTAAAAAATGTGCCCCAGTTAGGCTGTGAAGTCCTGCTACCAAAAACCTAAAAGCAAGTGAAGCCTTTGTATCCAGAAAAAGGCACTTTTTTTCCCCAGTGTGCCAGCCCCTCCCTGCATCATCAGCAGAGGGCACCCACTCATTCCTTCAGCTGGTGTCTTTGTGCAGTACACACACTGGATCACTCTGAATGGATGTACTGAGCCTAGACAGCCTTAAATCACCCTGACTACGAAAGATGATATGTTCTGTTGCTAGAGGCACAGTTGTATCTTTAGATGAAGAGGAGCAGAAAGGCAGATAATTGAGCAGGGTCATTGAGGAGAGTCTCTCTTTACGTAGTAAAAAAATGTGGGCTTTGTGAGAATTTATTTTTTCTTTTGGCTTAGATAACTTTTCCATTATTTCTATATTTGTTAACTATATAGCACTATATACCAATGCCAACAAATATAAAATCAGTATTATTGGTATTAATAATACTCAGAAATTGAATATCATCAATTTCTGACACAAAAGATATGTTTTAAAGAACAACAATACTTTGTTCCTATGGCATAGAAATGTAAATACTACTTGTTATATTTATAAAAATGTTTTAAATCCATCAATAAGAAAAATTAATGTCAGTCTTGTATGTGAAAAACAGTTAAAAAATTAAAGCAGAGAGATCATGTTTTACATACTAAAATAAAGTTAAAAATATTAAATAGTAATTGCAAGGTTTAATTGCTGCTAAATTAAGTATTAATTAAAAGACTATATGCATCATGAATTTCTCTTCTTGCATATTTCTCCATACAGTTTTAAGAAACAAATGCATTATTTTTTCTCTTCATATTTTATTCTTATTAAGTACAGTCAGTGTTATAAATGACAATAATAGGCACGTCATTTTGGGAGGAAGAGAGATGTGTCTGGTATTTACACATCATTACATTCTTGCTTTTTTTGTCAAGAATGCACCAGAAGTGATATTGTGTACTTAGTGCATCATAGAAGTTGGCAGAGAATGTTGATTTGTGCCATTACTAACGTTAACTTTGATCACTTAAGGTGAGAATTTGTAAGTCTTTCTATTTTTTATTGAAATTTCACTCACTAGTTATATCATTATCAGAGCTCAGAAAATGATACACCAAAATAAAGTCTTTATAAGGAATTATTTCTCTGACCTTCTCCTGTCCTTCTGTCTCTGTCTACTCATTCTCCCCCGAGGCTAGCCAGAATTTCTCTTTCCCAAGCTATGTCATAAAAAAAAAACCCATTTCCCCAAAGCCAGTCACAAAACCTAAAAATATTACTCTAACTCCCCACCCACTATATTGTGTAAAAACTCTCCATCAAGAAAATATTTTATCAACCTTATTTAGCTATAGGTTATAAGATCCTCATTCTGGAGAGGGTCCTGCCCCACACCCATAAGGAAGGGCTGTTGCACAGAAAGGTCAAAATCTAGACAGGCAGGCCTTGCTGGGTTTCCCCCTCAGTGTATTAGCATTAAACCTTACCCCTTTTTTCCCACACTGGATAGCCATGTGCAGAAAGCAGAAACTGGACCCCTTCCTTACACCTTATATAAAAATTAACTCCAGATGGTTTAAATACAGGACCTAACACCATAAAAACCCTAGAAGAAAACTTAGGCAATACCATTCAGGACATAGGCATAGGCAAGGACCTCATGACTAAAACACCAAAAGCAATGGCAACAAAAGCCAAAATAGACAAGTGGGATCTAATTGAACTTAAGAGCTTCTGTACAGAAAAAGAAACAATTATTAGAGTGAATCGGTAACCAACAGAATGGGAAAAAAATATTTGTACTCTACCCATCTGAAAAGGGGCTAATATCCAGAATCAACAAATAACTAAAACATGCCTACAAGAAAACAAACAACCCCATCAAAAAGTGGGTGAGGGATATGAACAGACACTTTTCAAAAGAAGACATATATGAAGCCAACAAACATATAAAAAATGCTCATCATCACTGGTTATTAGAGAAATGCAAATCAAAACCACACTAAGATACCATCTCATGCCAGTTAGAATAGCAATCATTAAAAAATCTGGAGACAACAGATGCTGTAGAGGATGTGGAAAAATAGAAACATGTTAACACTGTTGGTGGGAGTGTGAAATAAGTTGAACCATTGTGGAAGACAGTGTGGTAATTCCTCAAGGATCTAGAAATAGAAATGTCATTTGACCCAGCAATCCCATTACTGGGTATATACCCAAAGGATTATAAATTGTTATATTATAAAGACACATGCACACATATGTTCATTGTGGCACTGTTTTCAATAGCAAAGACTTGGAACCAACCCAAATGCCCAACAATGATAGGCTGGATAAAGAAAATGTGGCACATATACACTATGGAATACTATGCAGTCATAAAAAAAGGTGAGTTAATGTCCTTTACAGGGACATGGATTAATCTGGAAACTATCATTCTCAGCAAACTGACACAAGAACAGAAAACCAAACACCGCATGTTCTCACTCATAAGTGAGTGTTGAACAATGAGAACACATGAACACAGGGAGGAAAACATCACACACTGAGACCTGTTGGGGGTTTGGGGGGCTAGGGGAGGGATATCAGGGGATGGGGGGATGGAGGAGGATAACATTAGGAGAAATGCCTAATGTAAGTGATGGGGGGATGGATGCAGCAAACCACCATGGCATGTGTAACAGTCCTGCATGATCTGCACATGTACCCCAGAACTTAAAATATAATAAAGAAATCATATCCCTTTTTTGTCCAGTCATACTCTACACAGCTGTTTATACTTCATTGAATCTAAGCACAAAAATTAACAATTTCCCCTGCGTCTTTGGGTTTTTATGCTGAAGAGTTTCCATGTCACGTACAGCAATGATAAAATAAAGCTGTATGACTTTTTTTCCTATTAATTTGCCTTTTTTCAGTCATTTTCTGCAAACCTTCCAAGAGAGCAAATATGTTTTTCCCCTGTACGTGCATCATCTTGATAATTATTGCCTTTAACATGTATCTTGTGCATGTATTTTTTTCTCATGTTTGGAGCTGTATCTTGATGGTAAATTTATAGAAACAGAATCACTGAATCAAAGGTAAATGCACAGACAGTTTTATTAGGTATTACCAAATCTCTGACTATAAGGCTTGTTGCAGTTTACTTTCACATTGTCAATGCGTGAACAGTTTTGGTTTTCCCATAAACTTGCAAACAGAATGTGTTATCATACTTTTAAGTTTTCAGCAGACTGCTAGGTGAATAAAGGTGCCTCAGCATAGTTTTAACTTGCATTTTAAAAATGTTAAGAATAAAGTCAAACATCTTTGAATATGTTAAATGTCAATTTTCTCTGTGTCTTTCTGTTTCTACCTCTGTCTCTCTCTATCTGTCTCTCCATGTGTGTTGTGAATGTCTTTTCTTGTATTGGAGGGGTTTTGTTTATTTGCTTGTTTTGCTTTGATACCCATCAATTTTTTACAAATCTTTAAAGTGATATTAGCACTTATATGTGATATATCTTCAATATTTTCTATCAGTTCAATATTTGTCTTTTCATTTAACTTACTGTTTTAATACATAAAAGGTTTGTTTGTATCAATATTTTCTTCTGTTGCATATGCAGTATCACCACAGAGAGCATTTCCCTTTACAGAGGTTAAGAGGATGTAGCTGTTTTTTTTTTGAAAACATTCACATGTTGATTTATGTAGAGCTATTCTTTTGTTCTGATGTGAAATTTGTGTTAAATAATACCTTTTATCAAATGACAAAACAGTTGTTTCAGTATCAATTATTACTGCTAGGAGAGTGATTTGTCATTTTTATCATATATTAAGCCTCCATTTATTTTTATATTTATATTTTCTATTTCATTCCTCTTGACTGTCTATCCAAATTATATACAATTATATAACTTTATAGTATGTTTTAATATCCAGCAAGATTAGTTCTCCCTTTAGATTTTTTTCTTTGCTTTCCTAGTTATTATAGCATGTTTTTTCTTGTGAGCCTCTTTATTCATTCTTATCCACCTAACATTTTATACATATCAAGGTATAGACCCACTCCTCCCCAAATTTTGCCATGTGCTTTATTAACTAGAGTTTGATTTCTGTTTCAGTTTTTTAAATGTAAAATGTATATATAATGAAATGCACATAGCTTTTGTGCATTTCCTAAGTTTTGATAAATGCATACAATTGTGTAACCTAAACACCTATCAAAATGTGAAACATTATCATAGCTACATTTCTTCACAAGAAATTTGTCCCACAAATCAACCAGTTATTTTCTTTTTATCACCAAAAAATTATTTTGTCATGATATCATATAGTATATCCTCTTTTGGATAGGGTTCTTATAATTTTTTTCTATTTCTCTCTGTTCACACACATACACCATACAAATAAATAAACAATGTAAACTTCTCTTTTTTCCTAAAATTCTAAAGAATGGCCTTATTACTGAGCATTTTCTGAATGGTAATAACTGAAGTCAAAGCAATCTTCATACATCAACTCCTCCCTTCCCATCAGGAACACCTCATAAATGCCCTGAGTTTCCATTGTAATTGCTAAGTGTAATATAAAATAGCATGCCTCACTGACTACAAGCAATATCAAAATGTTAAATATAGCTATCCTTAATTTCAATGTAATGCTAGTTAAGAGCAGCTATTACCATTGAAGAATGAGAATCCCGGGTGATAAATACTTTTACTGGTGATAAGATAATTTCCAAATGATTTATTTAAAATGAAATAATAAATTTCAACAAAGTGGATCAGCTTTCCATGTACAATAACATAGTGAAAAGAAATAGTAAATTTAATAACTCCCAAATATACACAGTATCAATCCGGCATCCTTTTTATGTTGCTAATATCTCTCACATTGAACTGTACAAAAAATGTTTATTTAATTTTATTATTAAAAATTTCACATCTATATTCTGTGAAAAGGGCTGAAAAATAAATTGAATATCAGAATAAGAGGTTTCTTCTTTAAATTCATATTGAAGATTTAAGATCACTTTATTATATACATAAAGGTGGACCCTGTTATAGCTTTATATGCTAAAGAAATCCCAGATTCTATCTTCAAATAATTTAACCAAGAGCTACAATTTTTGGTTTAATAAAGAGAAGTTACATGTTTAAATCAAGTACTTCTTTCTTGCTACAAGTAAACTCTGAACTAGAGCTGGAATTTTTTCTTTTTGTTAATATGTTCAAATTTCTAAAACTTAACTTTCTTCTTTTTAAAAAATTTATTTATTTTACTTTCGGTGCATACTATATCTGACTTTTCTCCCCATGTTATCCCTCCCCACCCCCTGCTGTCTCTCCCTTGCCCGCCCCCCGACAACTGCCCCCAGGGTGTGATGTTCCTCTTCCTGAGTCCACGTGTTCTCATTGTTCAACACCCACCTATGAGTGAGAACATACAGTATGGCTTCTGTTCTTGTGTCAGTTTGCTGAGAATGATGGTTTCCAGATTCATCCAAGTCCCTACAAATAACACAAACTCATTGTTTTTTATGGCTGCATAGTATTCCGTGGTGTATATATACCACATTTTCTTTGCCCAGTCTATCATGGATGGACATTTGGCTTGGTTCCAGGTCTTTGCTATTGTACACAGGGCTGTAAGGAACATACGTGTGCATGTGTCTTTATAGTAGAATGATGTATAGTTCTTTGGGTAAATACCCAGTAATGGGATTGCTGGGTCACATGGAATTTCTATTTCTAGATCCTTGAGAAATTGCCACACTGTCTTCCACAATGGTTGAACTAATTTACACTCCCACCAACTGTGTAAGAATGTTCCTATTTCTTAATTTAATCTCCTTTATCACTTATTTAAACAGCATATCTTACATTGTCCTTAAAACCTTTTGAAATTAAGCAGAATTTAAAAAGAGTTTGCCTCTCTCTTTTGCTGACACCAATCACAACCACCACTTCAATGATGCTTCTCTTTCAAATCCAACTTACTCTATGAACTCATTCATAAATGCTGAACCACGCCATGATTGACGAGGAAACATATGGGGAAAGTGTATCACAAACAGGGAAAATAACCTGACAAAAGTATAAATAGTTGGAGGCTGTACTTTGACTAGAATTCAAGTCTTTGAATTCTGTAAACACTGACCTTGCCTCTTGAGGATGTCCAGTAGCTACTGGAGGTGAAATGTACCCATAAAATGCAAAGGTTCTACATAGTTCACCTTTTATGAAACAAATAACAGAGTAAAAACAAAAGAAACAGGCCAGGTCAAAATTCATTCTGTGTTTTATCAACAATAATTTTAGGGATTAAAATAACATAAGACACTTTGTTTCATTTCTTGTAAGGTCCATTCAGTTTTCTTATGAAAGCCTCTTTATCTTTCATAATATTATTGGCTGATCAGAATATGGTTTCACTGAAACAAAATAGTACTCATGAGGAGAAGTAGGGAAATATTTTAAAGATTTCTCTCATTGGCTAATAATTTATATTAATTGTGGAACATATTATAACTTTCAGGAATTTAAATTTTATCTAGTTTTTTTTATTTCAGTAAGATTTCTTACATAGGATTTGTAGACAAAATACTCAATGCTTTCTTTTCTAAGGAGAGTGGGATCAACCCGTAAATTGTGAAAAAAACGCAGGCAGAAATGGAACAAAGGCACGTAGAGAATAAATGGTGAGAAAAAAAGATTTTTTAAAAGATGCATTGTCTGAAATGCTAGAAAAATGCACCCACCCATAGCATTTTAAGTTTTTCCTAATATAACAAATTGAGCTTGAATTCAAGCAACTATAAAAGAAATGAAAACTATTTTGGAGAAATATTGGGGTGGTTCCACCATTTTTCTTTGAGGATTACAATGGTATGGTGTCTTGGGAAAGAGGAAAGGCTATTCTGTGCACCACTTCAAACACGAATAAACAGTAAAACAAATGAATTCTCCTAATAAGATAAACAAGTGATGTTTTCATTGAGGAAAAGAACAAACTTCATTTTAAAGTTACGTTCTATGTTCTAAAATAGAATGTTTCCATGTCAGAAGGTCAGAAGAAGAGTAGTAAAGAGTAGGGTTAATATCTGAACTCTATCTAGATACTTTCTCCATATCCTGCAGAAAGGAACGAATTGGCATTGGGATCTGTTACTAGAAGCCTCGAATATAACTGGCTTTCATTCTCTAAGGAGAACCTACAGCACTTGTGATTGTCAAATTATTGTAAATTCAAGGTCACTGCTCTCTCAGACCTCAAATGTTACATTAATCTATAATTATAGATTCTAATTTTAGGGAACAAAATCAACCTCAACCCAACAGTCAAAAGAAACACATACCTGCAAATCAAAACAATGTAATTAGTTGAAGTACTAAGTCAAGGAATTATTCAAATAAGAATTCTATAACAATAGATGCTGGCTTTGAACACAGTGGTGAGGATCATTCACTCTAAAAAATTATTATTGTCTAATGCAATATACACGATATAACAAGGAAAAATAAACAGTACTATTTATATTAACAATGATTTATATGATAAGGAAAGTGGGCTCTCATTGTTGCTTTTTTTGTTGTTTGCATCAACAAGTATTGTAACGGCCTCTATTCAAGAAAGCTAAGTTAATTGACCAACAATACTAATTTGTGCATTTTATTAATAGAAAATTCTGGCAGGTAGAAAGAATTGGTTAATATACTGGTAAGTGTTAAAACCCACCAATGCTTTTGGAGTCCAGAGAAAATGATTTCTTTATCTTTCTAAGCCCCAGTGAACTATTTAGTTTAAATGTGAGTAAACAAATTAATATAATTCAATTTGGTCTGTTTATAAAATGCCATTATTTCTTTGTGTTTATCTGAAACAAAAAGGTGATTGTTTGGAGAATTAGGACAAGTATTTGGGCCAGAAACTAAAGCACAAGTGTCTTACTTAAACTTTATAAACTTCTACAATCTTTCATTAACTAAATGTGATTTAAAAATGGGCCTTCTTAGCACAATGTCTTTAAAAAGTAGGATTTACTAAGTATCACCTACTCTCTTGATTATTACAAGATGATTCACTTTGGACTACTTATGTTACAACTTGCTTTATAAATGGCATTGCAAAATAATAGAACTCATGATAAGAAAATTGTATAAGATCAAGATTTTAAGAACTTCTATCCCAAGTTCATAATGTAAATATATAAGTTAAAATAACTTTTCTTCAGAAACATGTGTATATGCATATGTGCACATGTATTTTTAAAATTTGAAGTGAAAATGAGCAGAGAGTCTGGAAATTAAGAGCTTAAGATTTAGTAGAAAATAACTTTAGAATTGCTGAGAATAAACATACTCAAAAGCAAGTGATTAGTTCTGTGGTATGTCATAGGAATAACTAATTTCTCTTCATTCTTTTTAATGCTAAGATATTTACTAATCTTAATATCTATATCCAGTTTATTTCTCTACTTTCTAATATCTACAAATGACTTTAAGCTTTTTTAAAATATACATCCAAATATTTCATTTATGGCTCATGAATAAAATTTATGCTGGGTATATACAGTAATATTTACTCATGAGGGAAACTGCATCAACATTATTCTGGTACTCATTGAAGTGAACAGAGGTAGATGAGCATAAAGCCAAGGAATCACAAGCATTAGGGCCCATTGCTTGCACAGCTCATTCAGCACCCTGTATCTAATTTTAAATTCACAGTTTTTATTACTTTTCTTAAAGAAAACACCCAATTAGTTTAAGTATGAGGCACAACACACCTGGATTTGCCCAGGAAGTCACGTATGATATATATAAGATGTGTCTTTATTCTTCATTTACTGGAAATTAGGTTGCTCCCTGCTGAAAGTCTCCTTGTTTTGACAGGTGCATCAGGCATCTGAGGTCATATATTCTCACAGACTGTAGGCTTCAGCCCTTAAAGTGTCTGCAAATCATAAGCTCTGGAAGGACTGATCATTTCCAGGTGGAGACTGGTATTCTTCTACAGAGGCAGGGAATAGGACCTAACCATGGTACATTAAGAGCTAGAGATCACAAAGAGATTCCGCTACTTTCACAGCTCCAGTTTCTGAAAAGTACCCATGGCCCAGGCCTTCTGAAAACAGATCAACTGGGAGCAGGATTGGGTTGGTAAGTTATTACTTCATCATAAGCAAAAGCTGAAGAGGCTAATTTGTAAGACATCTTTGAAATTATAAAACAGAACTTGAGGTATGGCAGTGATACACAATATACTATTAATGTGATTTCTAGATAGTATGAATACTGCTTGAAAATAATATGGGTAGATTTACATCTAGATTTAGGATTAAAGAATGGGAAAATGGGAAAATGGAGACAGGTAAGGAGACTGAAGGGCAGGCTTTGGCACCAGATTTGCCTGAATTCAAATCTTGGCTCTATAACTTACTTGGGGTGGAATGTCAAAGAGAAAGCTTATGCATACTTGTAGGGTGGATCCTGATTTGATAGATTCAAGACAGTATGTCATACAAAAGATAAAATGTTTGACTTTGAAGCTCTGGAGTTAGTCAAATGTTGAGACAGACAATGAAAAATCAACAGACAATTGTCCACAAAATTAGGCAAAATGGATAAGTATGTGTATCAAAAATGAATACTAATGTTTAAGATATGCAAGGCAAAAGAGAAAATTATTGAGGAGCTTGAAACATAACTCTGAGAAAATATGGCTAAGATTCAAGATAAAGTGATTTGATGGAGGCTTAGTCAGAAGTACACAGTAAGAAAAAGACTGAAAGGACTATTGGATTTCCCAATATGGAGGCCTTCTGTGACACTTGGGTGAAGAATCACCAATAATGATTCTCAAAAACAGGCACACCAGATTACAGTGGGTAGGGTAAGGAATTGGAAATGAGTGAGTAAAGACAAACAGTGAAGACTTCTGTAATTTGGGCTCTTAAGAAAAGGTGAGAAATAGTGCAGCATCTGGAGGAAGAGGATTGGAGGTGAAGGGAAGGCACATTTCTTGTATGCAAGATTGTTTACTGTTTTAGATGGCAGAGACAATGGGAGAATGTTCATAGGCTAAGGGTCAGGAGGGAAGGAGGATTTGTAGACTGAGGAAATTTGTAGTTACTGTCACATCTCTGTCAATGATTGATTCTAGAATATATAGGGAATCACCTGTTGACAGCCTTTGAAGAAACAGTAAATGTAACACTGATTGAATGTTAATGGCAGGATGACTGCTGAGAATACACTGATGAAATACCATTTTCTGGGTTCATTTATCTACATATTTGGCCTTTTATTGACTAGCTGTTTTGTGAAATTTCTATTGTTATTATCTCCTGGAATCTGATATCAATCCAAATCTGATGTGATATATTGGTCTGTCCTCTGGCCTGGAAAGTGAAATGTCCTCATGATCTCGTAAGTATAAGTTTGTTGGATATATTACAGTAGATAATCCTGATTTTTCCTGCCATTTAAACCTCCTAGACCCCTACTGCTTACCTACATCTCATTCTGGACAATTTCGTAGATTGTCAACTAAGTCCAGAGGTGATTAAATCCATGTAAATTCTGTTCACATACACTTTTTTAAAAATACATCTTAAAATATTTTTTCTGAGAAGGGCATATTTTTCGTTTTACTTTCTACCTTATATACTTCTATGCAGTTTTAATTTATTTTCTTTTTATAACCATGAGCATGCATTACTCATGAAAAAAGAAAATTATTTTAATCTTAACATTGCATAATTCTCATATCACTGGAATGCTAATGCTTCAGTGAAGGTTTTTTTTCCTTTTTTGATAAATATTTCCAAAGCTTTGTATGCATAGGGGGGATCAACAACATCAGCATCGTCTACAAAACTCATAAGGCTTACAAGTGCCAGAAGATGTATATAACATCATTTGATGTCATTGAAAACAAGAAGTATATAAAATAGAACAGAACATATGACACATAAAGTTAAAATATAAACTTAAACTTTAAAAAATATTGTCGATAACCTTTCTTTCAACTAATTTACACAATTATATTTTCCCTTCAAACACACTAGGCAGGTTTCTAAATGAATGGCCACATGTAGTCCCCTCCAGAAATAGTACTTTACTCTCATATGTTTCAAAATAAGAAGTTAAATGTGAGTAATGTAATAAATAATGAGAATTTCACTGCTGGAATCTGGAGTTTACATTTTATTTGTTATTTGTCATGTTCTTCAGGAATCATATTCATAAGAAGTAAGGCAAATGATAGGGTTCATTTCTTAAATCTGCAAGAATAGAAAATATAAAAGTCTTTTTGTAAGAAGGAACTTAAGTAGTTTAATAAAAAAAGAAATGAGGTTAATGAAATGGCTCAGCCTGTTATCTTAGTGCTTTGGGAAGCTGAGGCAGAAAGATTGCTTGAAGTCAAGGGTTTGAGACCAGCCAGGGAAACACAGCAAGACCCTAGCTCTAGGAAAAATTAAAAAAAAAAAAAAAAAAGCTGGATGTGGTGGTCCATGCCTAAAGTCCTAGTTATCTGGGAGGCCATGTTCACGATTTTGAGGCAGCAATGAGCTATGATCATGCCACTGCACTTGTGCCTGGGTAACAAAGAGACTCTGTCTCAAAAAAAAAGGAGAAAGAAAGTAAATGAAAGATGTTTGCCTAAGAAACTTCTGGGAGTTAAAAGAACTTGTTTTCTAACCCAATGTAAAGAAACTAAGAACTTTGAAAAAAGGTTTGATGAAATGCTAACAAGAATAGACAATATAGAGAGGAATATAAATGAATTAACGGAGTTGAAAAACACACCACGAGAACTTCGCAAAATATGCACAAGTTTTAATAGCTGAATTGATCAAGCACAAGAAAGGATATTAGACCTCGAAAACCAGCTTAATGAAATAAAATGAGAAGACAAGAATAGAGAAAAAAGGATAAAAAGGAATAAGCAAAGTCTCCAAGAAATATGGGACTATGTGAAAAGATCTAATTTACGTTTGATAGGTGTACCTGAATGCGACGGAGAGAATGAATCCAAGCTGGAAAATACTCTTCAGGATATTATTCAGGAAAACTTTCCCAAACTAGCCAGGCAGGACAATATTCAACTCCAGGTAATACAGAGAACACCGCAAAGATATTCCTCAAGAAGAGCAACCCCAAGGCACATAATCATTAGATTCACCAGGGTTGAAACAAAGGAGAAAATACTAAGGTCAGCCAGAGAGAAAGGTCAGGTTACCCACAAAGGGAAGCCTATCAGACTTACAGCAGATCTCTCAGCAGAAACCCTACAAGCCAGAACAAGGTGGGGGCCAATATTTAACATCCTTAAAGAAAAGAACTTTCAGCCCAGAATTTCATATCCAGCCAAACTAAGCTTCACAACTGAAGGAAACATAAAATCTTTTATGAACAAGCAAGTACTCAGAGATTTTATTACCACCAGGCCTGCTTTACAAGAGCTTCTGAAAGAAGCATTACACATAGAAAGAAACAACCAGTATTAGACTTTCCAAAAATATACCAAAAGTAAAGAGCATCAACATAATGAAGAATTCACATCAACGAATGGACAAAACAGCCAGTTAACATCAAATGGCAGTAATCCTAAATTTAAATCAACTAAATCCCCCAATCAAATGATACAGCCAAAACCCAACAGTATGCTACATCCAGATCCATTTCACATGCAAGGATACATAAAGACTCAAAACAAAGGGATGGAGAAAGCTTTACCAACCAAACGGAGAGCAAAAATAAATAAATAAATAAAAAGCAGGAGTTGCAATTCTTGCCTCTGATAAAATAGGTTTTAAAGCAACAAAGATATAGTGGTAAATGGATCAATGCACAAGAAGAGCTAATGATCCTAACACCCAGATACATAAGACCTATAAAAAGACTTAGACTCCCTAGACACCCACACAATAATAGTGGGAGACTTCAACATCACTATTAGATAGATCAATGAGACAGAAAATCAATAAGGATATCCAGGACTTGAACTCAGATCCAGAACAAGTAAACTTAATAAACATTTATAGAGCTCTCCACTTTAAATACATAAAATATACATTTTTATCAGTACCACATCGCACCTACTCATAGGTTTAAATGAAATATTGATCGGCCATTATTAAGCACAATTATTGGCATAAAAGAGGTTTTCAATACCCATTTTTAGAATAAAGCAACATTTCCGTTCCCTCTCCTTTTTCTTCCTCTTCTTCACTCCTTTTTTTACTTTCCTTCCAGAAAAAAAAAGAAAGGTGTTTGCCTTTGTAAATAATTTTAAAGAAGGGAAAATGAATCATTTTTACATTTTTTCTTAATTATTATATACAGACACATGGACATGGTTATGAATCTATATAAAATAGTTATTTTGAAAGTTTTAACTTGCCTTAAGGAAAAAGAAAAGTAAACTTCTATTGTAATATTTTGGGCCATCTTGATTTAATATCATTTAAATAAAAAGATGGGCATTATCTGGAGCATTTTTCACATGGAAGCCAGTACATTTCAAATTTATAATTTGTTATGATCAATAAAAATTAACAAGAAATTTGCTTCATATTGAAAAAAATGGGCTCTATAACAACTACATGTCCACCAACTTCTTAAATTTTGTTAAATAAAAATACTCAAAACCAGCTGGGCGCAGTGGCTCAAGCCTGTAATCCCAGCACTTTGGGAGGCCGAGGCCAGTGGATCATGAAGTCAAGAGATTGAGACCATCCTGGTCAACATCGTGAAACCGCGTCTCTACTAAAAATACAAAAAAAAAAAAAAAATGAGCTGGGCATGGTGGCACATGCCTGTAATCCCAGCTACTCAGGAGGCTGAGGCAGGAGAATTGCCTGAACCCAGGAGGTGGAGGTTGCCGTGAGCCAAAATCGCACCATTGCACTCCAGCCTGGGTAACAAGAGCAAAAACTCCGTCTCAAAAAAAAAAAACTACTCAAAACCAATCAAGTTTTATATGTAGAGAATGATGGATATAGAAACAGCTAAGGAAAATGGCTTTCTAGTGTTTCATTATGCATTATAAGTAGGTTTTTAGTTAATAAGTATGAAGACCCTTCAGTCACAGTGTCAGTTGTCAATGTTCATGATAACACACTCTGAATCTAGATTTAAATGTCAAATCTTCATGGGGAGTTTTGAAACCTAAATAAAACATTAATATATTAGACATTACTACATGTAAGAAGGTGATCTACAGGAAGCTCAAAAGGATATGTGTTTATATAATAGAAATAAAATAATATGTAAGTAATATGCCCAAATTCACTCTATTGTGAGTTAACAAATGGTAAATAAAATATCAAATGTAACAGAATTAATATTTGTTTTATATTTCTAAAGTATCAATTTTTTTCATATATTTTAAAATGTATTCTAATTACAAAATGTGTAAGAATTTGTTTTCCCCAAAATTGTAGGCTTTTATGCCTAAGGTTAAATAAGCAAGGCTTCTGAGGCAGAACAAAATATTCTACCATGCTCCCATTGAAAAGGCACTGTAAATCTATTATTTTAGCCTTTTAAGATTGTTATCAATTTGCTCCTCCAAGCATTCATTAGGTAGACATTTATTAATAGACCAAATGATTGGGTAAGAGTTGGAGATTCGGAAAAAATATTATTTTCTTTATGAAGGTTTAAATGAAAGAAAGAGAAATAAATCCAATGGGCTCTCATAAAGGTATGTACTGAGAGTTATGGGATATGAAGAAGGGTTTTAAACATAAAACCTGATGAGCAAAGGAAAGCCAATAGTTAATACCTATTGGCTAGAAAAGAAAGATATTTCAGGCAGAGAAAAGGAAATATAAGTATACTTAGAAGCATGAATAGACAAATTTGGTGGAGGGAGAGTGCCAAGAGACAAAGTTGGAAAGACAGGTCAAAGGTTAGATCACGAAGGTATCTGTCAGATCACAGTAAGGCACTGTGTTTATCCCAAAGGCTCCACTGTGCTAAGAATAAAGCAGAGGGATTTGATAACCAGGTTTCTATGTTAGAAAGATTTATCTAGTGGCAGTAAAAATTAGATTGGAAGGTCGACATATAGAAGTGGCATATTCAAAAATTTTGGCTACATAGGACAGATTCAGTCCAAATTAGTTCAGGCACGGGGAAATTATTGGTGCATATAACTTCCAAAGTCAGAGAAGAGTGAGAGCTTCATATACAGCTGGAACCATGTGTGCAAACAATGGTGTCAAGTGCCTGTCTTCTCATCTAGGTTTGATTTTCCTGTGTTGACTTTTCTCTTCACACATGGCTGCAGAATCAACCACCAGAAACTTTTGTCTTACATATGCTACACAGCTCAGCAATACCTCTGAAAAACATTGTTTTCACCAAGAGCCCAAATCAAAGTTTGAGTGAGTGCTGTTATAGATCATCTCATTCATACGTCATCTGTGAATCCAGCATTATGCTCGGGAAACAGATGGCTCTTAAGCGTACAGCCAGCAAGTCCACTCTAATTACACACACTGATAATAGGTGTATTCGTCTGTTCTCATGCTTCTATAAAGAATTGCCTGAGACTAGATAATTTACAAAGGGAAGAGGATTAATTGACTCCGTTCCACAGGGCTGAGAAGGTCTCAAGAAACTTACAGTTATGGCAGAAGGGGAAGCAAACCCATTCTTCATATGGCGGCGAGAAGGAGGAGTGCTGAGTGAAGGGAGAAGCCCCTTATAAAACCGAAAGATCTCATGAGATTCACTTACTATCACTAGAACATCATGGAGGAAAAAAAAAAAGCAACATAATTCAATTGTCTCCACCTGATCCCACCCTTGACAAGTGGGGATTATTACAATCAAGGTGAGATCTGGATAGGGACCCAATGCCAAATCGTATCAATAGGGAAAGGCTGGTTCCCCTAATTATAAACTGGAATGAGGTTATTTAAATAAGATGGGAATGAAAATGAGAGGCAAATACAACAATAGCACAACAAGCAAAGGTGGACTGCTAGGTAAAATGTTTTAAAATACAATGTAATAAATGAGGGTGGAAACTAAAGAGATGGAAAATCCATTTGGATTCAACACAAGCTTAGGACAAAGAGGAAGACTAGAGAGCATATGAGGAAGAATTAGTTACTGATTGTAAGAAATAGGAAAGGATTGGCTGGGCACAGTGGCTCACACCTGTAATCCCAGCATCTTGGGAGGCTGAGGCAGGCAGATCACAAGGTCAAGAGATCAAGACCATCCTGGCCAACATGGTGAAACCCCGTCACTACTAAAAATACAAAAATTAGCTGGGTGTCGTGGCCTGCACCTGTAGTCCCAGCTACTTGGGAGTCTGGGGCAGAAGAATCATTTGAACCCAGTAGGTGGGGGCTGCATGAGCTGAGATCATACCACTGCACTCTGGCCTGGGCAACAGAACCTAACTCCATCTCAAAAAAAAAAAAAAAATGGATTGACTATTGGTGCCTTGCATTAGTGAATAGACAATGGTAGAGTTAGTCACTGAGAAAGGATCTTACTGTGGATTCACAAATGAAATTTATGAATTTTTATCAATTATGATAATGTATCAATTATTCATTACATCATTGGTGAGTTATATAATGATATTAGTGGAATATTCTAGTAGGCAGGTGGACCTCATAAAGAGATCTGAAAAAATGGAGGTAAAATTGTTTAACTGAGAAAATAATGAAAGTTTGTATAGTTAAAAGAGGAAAATACTGAGGAGCAGAACAAATGATGAGAAGTGCATGAGAATGACTATTGCTCTAACTCCTCACAGATAATTACGAATAAATCCTAACATGAAAATTGATTTTAGTTAAATATCTGTCCTGTTATTCAAACATTGTCTACCTTGTTATAAAAACTGATTTTTCACTCCCTTCTTTCAGAAAAATGGCTTCCCAGCTTTATTTTTGGCCACCATCTCCTCTTGAGATATACACATCCAAAATCTCACTGTCTGCGTCTTTTCCATTTTTTTTCACTTGCTAAGCAGAATTCTCTTCTTTCTCTCTTACTCCTTCCTTATACTCACCTAGTCTTTCTTATTTTCTAATCTGCTATCTTCCAGATTATCTGTTTTATTAATTTGGAACTGACTTAATAAATATGGTTTATAAATTCATATCTACAATCTGCTTTCCATTTGTCTGTCTGCAACATTTAGTTTCAAATTCAAAGCCATTTGACCACCTTAACTTTAATATAAAAACACTGAGCTGGGCAGAGTGGCTCACACTAGTAATCCCAGCAATTTAGGAGGCTGGGGCGAGCATATTGCTTAAGCCCAGGAATTCAAGACCAGCATGGGCAACATGACAAAACCCCATCTCTACAAAAGATACAAGAACTAGCAGGGCATGGTGTAGTAGTCCCAGCCACTGAGGCTGAGGTTGGGAGTGGAGGTTGCAGTGAGCTGAGATTGTGCCACTACACTCCAGCCTGGGTGACAGAGCCAGAGCCTTCTCAAAAAACAAACGGACAATCAATGAAACAAACAAAAACCTGACTTCCTTTTCTCCTAAGTTCACATTTCATCTTTACAGCAAACACAGCCACTCTTCCTCTTTAAGTCAAATCCTAAAAGTGATCTTCAAATACCAGCTCATTCCTTTGATTCAATATCCCAAATGAATGTTACATTTTCTGTATATTTTAAGGCCCCATAAAATTTTGAGACCTATCCTATTCTATTTTGACTACTGTGATTAATAACATATGTGTATCAATGTGAAAAAAATCTGAAAAGAAATATGCACAAGTATTAAAAAAACATTGTATTAAAAAGGATTATATTACCTTCATTGGCAACCTCCTTTCATTCCACTGCATTATTTGTCTAAGCATTTAAACTTGCTTCAGTATCTATTGTCTTAGAAGGAGAAGAAGAATGGGGGGAAGAGGAGGAACAGGAAGAGAAAGGAGAAAGGAAAGTGGGAGGATAAAGGTGAGAAAGAAGGATAGGAGGAGAAAGGAAAGGAGAAAAGAATAGGAAGAAAGAATAGCAAGAGTAAGAAAGAGAAAGAGAGGAAGAATATACATATAAATTGCCTGAGCTGGGTGTGGTGGCTCACACCTGTAATCCCAGCACTTTGGGAGGCTGAGGCGGGTGGATCACCTGGAGTCAAGAGTTCGAGACCAGCCTGACCAACATGGTGAAACTCCATCTCTAAAAATACAAAAATTAGGCATGGTGGCGGGTGCCTGTAGTCCCAGCTACTCGGGAGGCTGAGGCAGGAGAATTGCTGGAACAGAGAAGGTGGAGGTTGCAGCGGGCAGACATCATGCCATTGCACTCCAGCCTGGGCAACAGAGTGAGACTCTGTCTCAAAAAAAAAAAAATCCTGATTCAATTTCTTCAGAACACTACTCCACCTACTTCCCAACCCCCTGCCCTCCCACCAGTAAAAATTTTGTACACTCTTAGAACAAAGATTCTTGGAAAGTTGCCTACACTTCACTTGCAGTCTCCACTTCTTAACGTTTCATTCTCTTTAAAACATAATTCAATCTGGCTTCTCAACCTAATATGCTAGTAAAGTTTCTTTGGAGAGTATCATCAAAGACAAAATTTCCTAAACTTAATGGACAATATTTAAAATTATTTCTTCGGTAGATATCTTGCAGATTACCACTCCATTCTCACAGCTTTCTTGACCTACCCTTTCTCTGTAGGAAATGACCTACCCTCATTTTTCTTAGTTTACATTTTTGTTTTTCCTTTCTTGATCCATGCTTTAAAAGTCTTCAAGGCTAATGTTGAGCCATCATGCTCAGACAAATGTTATAATTTAAAATGCACTGTACACCTTATCACGAAATGTATGTGGCATCTCCTAATAACTAAAAAGTCATAAAATGTGGGGACACACACACACACACAAAAGTGAAAAAGAGACTAGGAAATACTATTACTAAGATATCTTCTTGGCCAGGTGAGGTGGCTCACACCTGTAATCCCAGCACTCTGTGAGGCTGACGTAGGCAGGTCATTTGAATCTAGGAGTTCAAGACCAGCCTGGACAGCATAGTGAAACCCCTTCTATACTAAATATACAAAATTAGCCAGGTGTGATGACACACACTTGTAATCCGAGCTACTTGGGAGGCTGAGGCAACAGATATCACTTGAACTGGGGAGGTGGAGGATGCAGTGAGCTGAGATCACACTACCGCACTACAGCCTGGGCGACTGAGTAAGAATAAGACTGTCTTAAAAAAGATAGCTTCTTAAGCTTCTGCTCAGCAAAGAAAATGATAAAGAGACAATGTTTGAATCAGAAGAAAATATCTGCAAATCCTAAATCTGACAAGTGGCTAATATCCAAAACTTATAAGGAACTCAAACAACTCAGTAACAAATAAAAAACCGGACTAAAAAAGGAGCAAATGAGTTTAACATGCATTTCTCCAAAGAAGACATACTAATGGCCAACACCTATATGAAAATATGCTCAATATCACTAATCATTAGGGAAATGTATATTAAAGCCACAATAAGATATCACCACACATCTGTCAGAATGGCTACTATAAAAAAATGAATGACAAGTGTTACTAGGATGGTAGAGAAAAGGGAACACAAGACTGTTGTCCCTACACTATTGATAGGAATACACATTAGTATGGCCATTATGAGAAACTGCATAAAGGTTTCTCAAAAGCTACACATAGACTACCATATAATCCAGTAATCCAACTTCTGGGTATATATCAAAAAGATTTGAAATTAGCATGCTGAAGAGATATCTGTATTCCCTTATTCACTGCATCAGTATTCACAACAGTTAACATATGGGATCAACCAAAGTGTCCATCAGTGGATGAATGCATGAGGAAAATGTGGTATAAATATAGAGGAATATTATTCAGATTTAAGGGTAACAACAGCAAAA
Organism: Callithrix jacchus; assembly: GCF_049354715.1. Lineage (NCBI taxonomy): Eukaryota > Metazoa > Chordata > Mammalia > Primates > Cebidae > Callithrix > Callithrix jacchus. The sequence goes on from NC_133507.1 coordinate 75,834,815, forward strand.
CTCCATCTCAAAAAAAAAAAAAGATAAGTAAATTTTGTCATTTGTGGCAACATGAATGAATCTGAGGGACACATGCTACTGAAATTAGCAAGGTACAGAAAGACAAATACCACATGATCTTACTTATGAGTGGAATCTAAAACATTCAAACTCATAGAAGCAGAGAGAAGAGTGGTTTCTAGAGGCTGAGAGGGGGTGGAAAAGGGGAGATGTTGGGCAGAGGCTACAAAGTTGCAATTAGACAGGAGGAGGGATAGTTTCTGTGAGAACTGTTGCATGGCATGGAGACTATAGTTAAATAATTTATATTTTGAAATTGCCAGAAGAATAAATTTCAAATGTTCTTACCACCAATAATCACAAGTAGTTTTGGTGATTTTTATGTTAATTAGATTGATTTAATTATGCCACTATATCAAAAATTAAAATTTACCCAACAAAAATATACTTTATAATTTGTCAGTTAACAATTTTAAAAGGGAACATGAAATAATTCCTCTGAGATAACATTCAAATAACATAATAGGCATGTGGTATAATTCTTTTTTTTTGTTTTTTTTTTTTGAGGCAGAGTCTTGCTCTGTCGCCAGGAAGGAGTGCAGTGGCACCATCTTGGCTCACTGTAATCTCCTCCTCCTGGGTTCAAGCAATTCTCCTGCCTCAGCCTCCCGAGTAGCTGGGACTACAGGTGCGTGCCCCCATGCCCAGCTAATTTTTGTATTTTTTAGTAGAGACAGGGTTTCACCATGTTGGCCAGGATGATCTGGATCTCTTGACCTCATGATCTGCCCGCCTTGGCCTCCCAAGGGACAATTCTTAAAAGGCTGGATGTTTTCTAAAACTTTTAATGAGAAAATGTCTAGCAGAGTTGGAGAAATGAAATAGCATCAGCATTATGTAAATGATAGGAGGAGACTTCAAGTGGCAAAGCAGTAAAATATGTTATAGCTTTAGAAGATACAAATCTTTAGCAGGAGATAGTGAAAACTGAATTGAATTCAGTAAAGTGAATCTTAATTTTATAGATTCAGTCAGATGTTATTAACCTAAGGTCCATCCTTTGGGTCCTGTTCCCTGAAATTTTATGAAAAAAGTTTGTATTTATTTGCATGCAAGCATTTTGCTTAGAAGAAAAAACCCTTAGCTTTCATTACATTCTCCACTGAGGTTTGTGACCTAAATAGGCCAACCAGCACCAGCACTACAAAACCCCACTCTATCCTCAGATTTAATTAAATTTCCTTTTAAGAAGGATTTGGATACTCTCATCTTATCCAGTTGGAAACATCATTTGCTCTCATTTATTAGTACTATTTCTCTTTTTTTCCCTGAACTTTCACAAACTCCTTTTTAAAGAAAATTATCGTTCTTCTCGTTTTTATTGTTATAACCAAAAACACTGAAGATGAGTCTTAGATCTGGAATTAGGATAGTTTAAAAGGAATTTCTTCAATGTTTGTAAACCCATACAAAAATTTTAAAGGGGAAATATAGACCTACTTAAATTCTTAAATATTATTATTGTAGGTATCTCTTGCAGAAGGACACAGACAAAGTTAATTGAAATAAAAATAATTTCTACTTATTTGTGCTTCAGTGCAGGTAATATAGACACGGATCTCACTATAAAAATATTCTACAGGATTAAAACATAGTTTCAGAGATTGGGTAGCTGAACTATGGTAAGTGATTATGAAAAATATGATACTCCTGGGCATTTGAGGTAATAAAAGTATATGATCCTTATCTAATGTTAGACCAGCACTATTCTAGGCATGAAAGTTCAATTAGCTACACACACACACACACACACACACACACACACACACACGACTAAAATAAGACAAGGCAGTGCTTCAGATATTAGACTCCAGAGTCAAACAGACCTTTGTTGAATCGTGTGGTTCTGCTCTGCATGACTCCAGGAAACAACCTGAGCTCTAGATCATTATGACAATTATGTATGAAAAAATATTAGACTCTCAGTAACTGCTACCTAATATTAGATTTCACACAGTACATTACATATTTGCAGCAGTATGTATGAAGTGATTTTATATTTATTTTTATATAAAATATATTTACTTGTATGAAAATGCAATATGCAGATTAATTTTCTAGTTTTAACTTCTCCTTTTCTCATAATGACTCAAAAAGCCAGGAACTAGGTCTGTTCTATAACAATATATTATGCTAACTAGATAATATCATGAGTGCCAAACGCAAAGTAAGAACAAATTATTTACTTAAATCATAACCAATTAAGTGACATGAGATTTTTCTTGCTCTTTTTACAGTTTTTTCTGGAATGACCTTTGGTTAATTTTGTTTTTACCAACTACATGATTGATTTCTTCTTTGATCTAACTGGAACTTATGAAAAATTGCTAATATCTTTATTAGTTACTTTAAAAAAATCCCCTAGGTATTTGTTATTGAAATAGAAAAGGGCCAAATTAGCAGTACAGAATTACAGGAAGTAAATTAGGATAATGCTGAAGGAGGTACATTCAAAAGTCCTATTTCAAAGCCACATATTTTGTCTCCTATTCAACATCAACTAATACTGACTATGATTGATCTCTGAGGGAACTTACAATGAATATATAAAAAATTACTCCTTACGGGACAGTTAGTATGTAAGCTAATTGAATGATCGAGGTTTAGACCAGAGCAGAGGAACCAGTAGTTCCAATTAGAGACTTCTGGTCTCATGCTTGCCTTTTGAATTTCTTCCTTCTTAATTCAACTCAGTGCTTCCCTGTCCCTTTTTCCTGGGATCCTAAGTATAATTAATCACCTGATTTTTATTTACTATATACACATTACTGAGGGCTTAACAGTGTGATAAATTACTATTAATATTGATAATGATAATAATTATGTTAAATGATAAAACAAACATTTAATGACCATTGACTATTTGCCAGGCACATGTATTAACTCACTCACTCCTCCTACAAAGTAAGTAATGAGTCATTCTCATTTTTGTGATGAGGAAAACAAGCCACAGAGAATAAGGCAAGATCTGTGCCTTATAAAACAAGCATTGTCAGGTTATTTATAATAAACAGATTCATAATAAAATTTGGTACGGAAATTATAAACAATTTAACAGATAAATGGGAGAGCAACAAAAGGAGTCAGCAAAAACAAGCATAAAAGAGCAGGTTATGGAGATGAGAGCAAGGAAGACATGATTGGTGCTGCTAGAACATGTAGCAGGAGGTAGGGGAGGTATCAAACAAGACACGATATTGGAGGTAGCGAGATTTCAATTACACAGAGGCTTGTATACCCCAGCTAGGGATTTAGACTTTAGCTCTGTGTTTAATGGGGTCATAGTTAGTGATTAACAAAGGCTCTCACTTAGGAAAGTGATAGTTTTAAATTATAAATATTTAATCATCTCTCTGGTAGCAGCATGGAAAATGGATTTAATGCAGACACTAATGGAGAGAAGGATAACAGGAGATTGTTAAAATCATCATGGTAAAAAGTAGTAAATCCCTAAAACAGGGCATGATATCAGAGATGGGAAATAAATCCTGATTGCTGATTTGCCTGGTGAAGTAGTTTCTTTGTTCTTGACCTTAGACTTATTCCTTAACCTCAAATCCCCCCTTTTTTTTAGATAGAGTTTCGCTCTGTCACCCAGGCTGGAGTGTAGTGGCAGGATCTCAGCTCACTGAAACCTCCACCTCCCATGTTCAAGTGATTCTTCTGCCTTGGCCTCAGAGTAGGTGGGATTAGAGGCTACTGCCACCATGCTCAGCTAATTTTTTTCTATTTTTAGTAGAAATGGAGTTTCACTATGTTGGTCAGGCTGATCTCGAACTCCTGACATCAGCTGATCCACTCACCTTGGCTCCCAAAGTGCTAGGATTACAGGGGTGAGCCACCAAGCCTGGTCCCCATTCCTCTTATATCCCTAGATAATTACGATCCCAAACCTAGAATGTTTACTAGGTAAATATTTGTAAGTAAGTAGATTCATTTAAAACCACAACTTTCAACTTAAAAAAAAAAAAGTGTCTCTGTGTCTGTATATATACATATATATATATATATACATACACACATATAGATATCATATATATAATTTCAAAAACAAAATGCTTCCTACAAAATAATAAAAGAAAAATCATAATTGTTTGAAAATATGTATGTCAGAGCCCGTAAATAAAATACAATCAAAGTAAAACATTTAAATAAAGTTGAATGAAGTTTAAATAAAGAAAACTAGAGAATTTTTTTTCTGATACTAAAGTTGTATCTATTCTAAAATTGAAAATAAATTATCTTTAGATCTTTTGTTGGGGGTAATGGAGGTAAAAAGAAAGACAGATCACCTGATTATCATATCTTAGGAGGTTTACTGGTGAATCAGAAACACAAATAAACAGCTGTGTGATAGTCATCCGACTTAACTATTTTATTCTGCAAAACAGCAAATGTGGTGAAAAGAACATCTCCCAAGAAAAGTAGCATCACTGGCTTGTAGATTGTGTGAGTTAGAAATGACTGCTGTTAACATATAACAAGACATGTTGAAAAAAGACAACCATAATTGTAATAAAACAGAAATAAGGTGTAAGCCATATATGTAATGATAAATTTTCTACTTGCCACATCAAAAATGTAAAATCAAACAGGTAAATTAATTTTAATTATTTGTTTGATATGGTTTGGCTATGTCCCTAACCCAAATCTCATCTTGATTTGTAACTCCTATAATTCTCATGTCTCGTGGGTGGAATCCAGTGGAAGGTGATTGAATTATGGGGAAGGGAGGGTCTTTCCTTCTTTGCTGTGCTGATCTTATGATAGTGAATTGCTCTCATGATATCTGATGGTTTTAAAAATGGGAGTTTCCCTGTACAAAGCTCTCATTTGCCTGATGGTATTTGCGTTACATGTGCCTTGCTCCTCCTTGCCTTCCTCCATGCTTATGAGACCACCCCAGCCATGTGGAAATGTAAATCCAATAAACCTCTTTCTTTATTAAGCTGCCCAGTCTTGGATATGTCTTTATCGGCAGCATGAAAACAGATTAATACAGTGTCTATGTGACAATATACCCAAATTACTAACATTTCAATATATAATTCATATTAAATTATTGCCTAGCTAATTTACATTTTTTCTTATTAAGTGTATATATTTTAGACTTACAGTACATTTTGGCTTGGACTAGCAACATTTCAAGTGTTCAGTAACCTTAAATAACTAGTGGCTACTATATTAGAGAACACAGGACTAGAACACAGAAAAACTGTTGAGATGAAGTCTCGCTCTGTGACTCAGGATGGAGTCAGTAGTGCATCTTGGCTCAATTCAACCTCTGCCTCCCAGGTTCAAGCAATTCTCCTGCCTCAGCCTCACAAGTAGCTGGGACTACAGGCATATACCACCACTCCTGGCTTATTTTTGTATTTTTAGTAGAGATGGGGTTTCACCATATTGGCCAGGCTGGTCTCAAACTCCTAACCTTGTGATCCTCGCCAGCCTTGGCCTCCCAAAGTGCTGGAATTACAGGCGTGAGCCACTGCTCCAGGTCAGAAAAACTTTTTCTGAAGAAGAAGATAATGATTCTTTAGGTAAAGTTTGTGAATACCACTACTTTAGCCACTCTCTTAATAAGTATTTTTATTATAGTACAGTGAATAAAATAAGTAGAGTTATTTTATCTACTTCCTTAATAACATAAAGCCTTTAACATATGTAAAGCCCAGTGTCAAGGGAACACTTAGATGAATAGGAAAGGATCCTGTTCACAAGATGATTATGAATTAGTAGAAGACATCTTTCATATATTCATCTACCCATGCACCCATCTACCATCCAACACTTGTTTGATTTACACATATGTGACATATGCTGAGCACATTATGTCAGTCTTCAAAGCTAGTATAGCATATAAAGAAATAATTACCATATGCTGTATTAAACACTAAGACAGAGACTTGTGAAAACCACTAACTGACAACGAAGAAGGGAGAATTGACACTTGAGGTGAACTTCAAAATGAATAATGTACTAGTACTGGCAAAGTCAGGGATCACAATATAACATGATATGTCTGAGACTACTCAAGTTTTATGTAGTTAGATAGTACGGTATATAGGGGAAGAGGCAGAAAATGAAGCTAAAAATACAGATGCACAATAAATTATAAAAAGCCTTTAGAAACTGATCAGGACTTTTGACTTTATCTTATTAAGTTGGAGAATGAAAAAAAGTTCAACATTTTGTTGGTTTAGAAATTTAACTTTGGCAACTCTGTGGAAGATGAAGTGCGGTAAGATTCAACTGGGAAAAGGAGTTAATATTCAGTGAATATTTATTGTGTACTTACAATATATAAGGGACTTTTCCAGTTAGAAATGTAGTAATAAAACAGAAACATCTTATATTTTAGAGAGAAAAAACTTGGATTAAATCAGTATAAATTACAAAATAAGTTATATGAAACAATTAAACGTGGTAATAAATTGAAAGAGGGAATAGAATGGTGGCGCTAAATTTAGGCTGATTAGCCAAAGACTATCTGAGATGGTTGATGTTTGAACTTACACTTTATTAATGAGGAGGCAGTCTGGGATAAAATGTGTCAGAAGAAGGAGGACAATGGTACAGAGTGAATAAGTCCCACTGTCAAAAGGACAGAATTACAGCCTGTGTGTTTGGATCAAAATGGGCTTGTGGGCACATGATACTAGAGGTATAGTTAAAGAAGTGGGCATAAGTCATAGATTGATGGCCTAGTAGGTAAGACAAAGATTTTGCATTTTATTTAAAGCAATTAGAATGTATTGGAGAATCACTATTGAAGGAGTGACTTAGTTTTTATACAGTCTCCTCTTGCTACTCTATAAATAATAGATTGTAGGTAGGTAACAGTGGAAACACAGGCAATGGCAGTGATTTGCTACAGGAAAGAAAGAGAAGTGAATTAACTCAGGCTACATTACATAGCTGAATGAATAGAACTTTCATGTAGTGGAAATTGTAGGCATAGTATAAATCAAAGAAAAGAATCAAGAAAGATCCTGCCCTTTTCTCCAAAGCACCAGGTGGAAGGAGTTGTCATTTACTGATACAGGGAAGACTGGAGGTGGAATGGATGAACAGGGGTCCCCTGGAAATCAGGAGTTAGGAAGAGCTTCCAGACTTCTGGTCTAGATTAACGGCTTCCAGGACCCATTTCATAAAATGACTAAATCAGATTCACCTGAATTACATATTACAGATCCTTACCATATTTTCCTACCACAGACCTATTGCAGCAAAACATCCAATGTTAGGCTCAGAATTCTGGGTTTTTATTAATTTCCCTGAGTGAACGTGATGCACAGTTACCGTGGAATCACTGATGGTAGTCATTTTAGATAGTTGTTACATACCCTGAAATACTGAAGCATATGGTTTTAGCCTATTTGGAATAACAAAAGAGACTGGGCCTAAACATAAACAAAGCTTCTTAATAGTTTTTAATAGAATGTCATGGTAGTGAAAGATGGGTAAATCTATGAGGATATTAGTAAATACATGTTTATAAAATCTTGATAGTGAAGAAAGCTTGGCTCTTGGTATTGGCCATCAGGTAATGAGAAAAAGCTCCTAAATTTTCTCCAGCCTACTAATGTATTAATTTCCCATATTGTTTTAAGTTACCCTGGCTCCCTGGCCCATGGCTAAAAAAAGAGGATACTGATAGTCATAACCATAATATATAAAGTGTCCACTTAAGAATATGTGCCTTAGGGGGATTCTGGGAAGATGGCATGGTAGGGGCAACTCGGGACTGCAGCTCTCAGTGAAGATGCAGAGGGTGCGTGAAAGCCACATTTCCAGACGGATCTTTGTTGCCCACAAAACGGGGAGGTTACCAGGCGTAGGAGAGGCACAGGATGCCAGCACAGCTGTTTCAGCTGGCACGGCCATTTCGGCTGGTGCCGCAGCGCAGTGGCAGTGCGCACAAAACGCACTGGTCTGGGTGCCCTGTCAAACTGGCAATCTGAGATTTGGGAGGGCAGATTAGCATATCCATCTGATTGAACGGGACTAGGACAGTGAGTCAGAACAGAAGATTCCCGGAAGGAAATGTTTGAGCCAGCTCAGTAGGTTGCTGCACGGGAAATCACACGGATCCCAGTGCCCTATCAGCAGGCAACTGAAATGCCTGGGAAAGAGCCAACCATTCAACTTAAAAAGAGAAAAAAAACGGCTCTGAGGTAGGGAACCAGGTGGTCAGGCTCGGCGGGTCCCACCCCCATGGGGACAAACAAAACAGCGATTCAAAACACTTGGAAATGAGAGTTTCACTGCGGGCATGGCTGAACCCAGGATGGTGCAGCTCAGTAAGGGAGGGGCGTCCGCCATTACCAGGCATTCCGCCCTACTGAAGTACACTCCCATTGCTGATGCAGCCTGCCAATGCCGAGGCAACCCGCTGTAACAGAAAGACTCCAACAACAGGGTGGAGCCCATGGTAGCAGGGCGGAGCCTCGGGAGGCAAATAGTGACTAGACTGCCTCCTGGCTAGGCAGAACAGTGCAACAGATACTCATAAAGGAAGCCCTAACTCCCTGAGACAGAGCATCTAAGGAAAAAAAGGGGTTTTATGAGTTCTGTTGCAGCAGACATAAACATACCTGCCTAACAGCCCTGAATGAACAACAAAGCTCACAGCTCAGCATTTGAGCACCGATAAAGTATAGACCGCCTCCTCAAGCAGCTCCCTGACCCCTGTATATCGAAACAGTCACCTCAAAAAGGACTGATCAGACTGATATTTGGCGGGCATCATTCTGGGACAAAGATAGCAGAAGAAGAAACTGGTAGCATCCCTCACTGTTCCGCAGCTGCTACATGTGTACCCCAGACAAGCAGGGCCTGGAGTGGACCTCAGCAGTCATACAGCAGAGGGCCTAGACTGTTAGAAGGAAAACTAAGTAACAGAAATACTTCATCATCAAAAATCTCGGCATCCACTCAGAGACCCAATCAAAAAGTCAGCAACTACTCAGACGACAGGTGGATAAACCCACAAAGATGGGAAGAAACCAGTGCAAAAAGGAGGAAAACACCCAAAACCAAAACACATCGCCTCCTAAATAGGACCAAAACTCCTCACCAGCAAGGGAACAAAGCTGGATGGAGAATAAGTGTGATGAAATGACAGAATTAGACTTCAGAAGGTGGGTATTGAGAAACATCCATGAGCTAAAAGAACATGTTCTAAATCAATGCAAAGAAACAAAGAACCTTGAAAAAAGATTTGAAAAAAGATTTGAGGAAATGATAACAAGAATTGACAACTTAGAGGAATACGAATGAATTGAAGGAGCTGAAAAACACAAGAGAACTTTGCAAAGAATGCTCAAGTTTCAACAGCCAAATTGACCAAGCAGAAGAAAGAATATCAGAAGTCGAAGATCAACTCAATGAAATAAAACGAGAAGCCAAGATTAGAGAAAAAAGTGCAAAAAGGAATGAACAAAGTCTCCAAGAAATGTGGACTATGTGAAGAGACCTAATATATGTTTGATAGGTGTACCAGAATGTGACAAAGAAAATGAATCCAAGCTGGGAAATACTCTTCCGGATATTATCCAGGAAAATTTCCCCAACCTAGCAAGACAGGCCAATATTCAAGTCCAGGAAATACAGAGAACACCACAAAGATATTCGGCAAGAAGAGCTACCCCAAGACACATAATCGTAAGATTCACCAGGGTTGAAATGAAGGAGAAAATGCTAAGGGCAGCCAGAGAGAAAGGTCGGGTCACCCACAAAAGGAAGCCCATCAGTCTCACAGCAGATATCTCGGCAGAAACTCTACAAGCCAGAAGAGAGTGGGGGCCAATATTCAACAACCTTAAAGAAAAGAACTTTCAACCCAGAATTTCATATCCACCCAAACTGAGCTTCATAAGTGAAGGAAAAATATAAGCCTTTGCAAATAAGCAAGTACTCAAAGATTTTGTCACCACCAGGCCTGCTTTACATGAGCTCCTGAAAGAGGCACTACATATAGAAAGGAACAACCAGTACCAGCCATTCCAAAACATACCAAATGCTAAAGAGCATCAACAAAATAAAGAATCTGCATCAACTAACGGGCAAAACAGCCAGCTAGCATCAAAACGGCAGTATCAAATTCATACATAACAATATTAACCCTAAATGTAAATGGGTTAAATGCACCAGTCAAAAGACACAGACTGGCAAATTGGATAAAAAACCAAAACCCATCGGTGTGCTCTATCCAGGAAACCCATCTCACGTGCAAGGATACACAAAGGCTCAAAATAAAGGGATGGAGGAAGATTTGCCAAGCAAATGGAGAGCAAAAAAAGGCAGGAGTTGCAATTCTCATCTCTGATAAAATGGACTTTAAAGCAACAAAGATCAAAAGAGACAGTGAAGGCCATTAAATAATGGTAAAATGATCAATACAACAAGAAGAGCTAACGATCCTAAACATATATATGGACCCAATACAGGAGCACCCAGATATATAAGGCAAGTTCTTAATGACTTACAAAGAGACTTAGATTCCCATACAATAATAGTGGGATACTTTAAAATTCCACTGTCAATATTAGACAGATCAACCAGTCAGAAAATTAACAAGGATATCCAGGGCTTGAACTCAGACCTGGAACAAGCAAACCTGATAGACATTTACAGAACTCTCCACCCTAAATCCACAGAATATACATTCTTCTCAGCACCACATCACACCTACTCTAAAATTGACCACATAATTGGAAGTAAAGTACTCCTCAGCAAATGCAAAACAACTGACATAATAACAAACAGTCTCTCAGACCATAGTGCAATCAAGTTAGAACTCAGAATTCAGAAATGAACTCAGAACCACACAGCTTCATGGAAACTGAACAACTGGCTTTTAAATGTTGACTGGATAAAAAATGAAATAAAGGCAGAAATAAAGAAGTTCTTCGAAACCAACAAGAACAAAGACACAACCTACCAGAATCTCTGGGACACATTTAAAGCAGTCTCCAGAGGAACATATATAGCAATAAGTGCCCATATGATAAGAGGAGAGAGATCGTAAATTGACACCCCAGCGTCAAAATTGAAAGAGCTAGAGGAGCAAGATCAAAAGAACTCAAAACCTAGCAGAAGACAAGAAATAACTAAGATCAGAGTAGAACTAAAGGAGATAGAGACACGAAAAACCCTTCAAAAAATCAATATATCCAAGAGCTTGTTTTTTGAAAAGATCAACAAAATAGACAGACCACTAGCCAGACTGATTAAAAAGAAGAGAGAACAAATAGATGCGATAAAAAATGATAAAGGGGAAATAACCACAGATTCCACAGAAATTCAAACCATCACCAGAGAATATTACAAACAACTCTATGCACATAAACTAGTAAACCTGGAAGAAATGGATAAATTCCTGAACACCGGTGTCTCCCAAGGCTAAACCAGGAGGAAGCCAAAACTATGAATAGACCAATAACAAAGTCTGAAGTCGAGGCAGCAATTAAGAGCCTACCACACAAAAAAAGCCCAGGTCCAGATGGGTTCACAGCCGAATTCTACCAGATACACAAAGAGGAGCTGGTACCATTCCTTCTGAAGCTATTCCAAATAATCCAAAAATAGGGAATCCTTCCCAAATCATTTTATGAGACCAACATCATCCTGATACCAAAACACGGCAGAGACTAAACAAGAAAAGAAAACTTCAGGCCAATATCCATGATGAACATCGAAGCAAAAATCTTCCATAAAATACTGGCAAGCTGATTGCAACAGCGCTTCAAAAAACTTATCCATCATGATCAAGCAGGATTCATCCCAGGGATGCAAGGCTGGTTCAACATACGCGAGTCTATAAACATAATTCACCACATCAACAGAACCAAAAACAAAAAACACATGATTATCTCAATTGACGCAGAGAAAGCCTTTGATGAAATTCAACAGCCCTTTGTGCTAAAAACCCTCAATAAACTCATTATTGATGGAACTTATCTCAAAGTAATAAAAGCTATTTATGACAAACAAACAGCCAATATCATACTGAATGGGCAAAAACTGGAAGCATTCCCTTTGAAATGTGGCACTAGACAAGGATGCCCTCTCTCACCACTCCTATTCAATATAGTACTGGAAGTTCTAGCCAGAGCAATAAGGCAAGAAAAATAAATAAAGGGTATTCAAGTAGGAAAGCTTGAAGCCAAATTGTCTCTATTTGCAGATGACATGATATTATACTAGAAGACCCCATCACCTCAGCCCAAAGACTCCTGAAACTGATAATCAACTTCAGCAAAGTCTCAGGATACAAAATCAATGTGCAAAAATCACAAGCATTCCTATACACCAATAACAGACTTAAAGAGAGCCAAATCAAGAACAAACTGCCATTCACAATTGCTACAAAGAGAATATAATACCTAGGAATATAACTTACAAGGAACGTAAGGGACTGCTTCAAGGAAAACTACAAACCACTGCTCAATAAAATAAGAGAGGACACAAACAGATGGAGAAACATTCCATGTTCATTGTTAGGAAGAATCATTTTCGTGAAAATATCCATACTGCCCAAAGTAATTTACAGACTCAATGCTATCCCCATCAAGGTACCATTGACTTTCTTCACAGAACTGGAAAAAACCACCTTGAACTTCATATGGAACCAAAAGAGAGCCTGCATAGCCAAGTCAATTCTAAGCAAAAAGAACACAGCAGGAAGCATCACACTACCCGACTTCAAACTATACTATAAGGCTACAGTAATCAAAACAGCATGGTACTAGTACCAAAACAGAGATATAAACCAATGGAACAGAACAGAGGCATTGGAGGCAACACAACATATCTACTACCATACAATCTTTGATAAACCTGACAAAAACAAGCAATGGGGGAAGGATTCCCTGTTTAATAAATGATGTTGGGAAAACTGGCTAGCCATGTGCAGAAAGCAGAAACTGGACCCCTTCCTTACACTTTACACTAAAGTTAACTCCAGATGAATTAAAGACTTAAACGTAAGATCTGGCACCATAAAAACCCTAGAAGAAAATCTAGGCAACACCATTCAGGACATAGGAGTAGGCAAGGACTTCATGACCAAAACACCAAAAGCATTGGCAACAAAAGCCAAAATAAACAAATGGGACCTAATCAAACTCCACAGCTTCTGCATGGCAAAAGAAACAGTCACTAGAGTGAATCGGCAACCAACAGAATGGGAAAAAATTTTTGCAGTTTACCCATCTGACAAAGGGCTGATATCCAGAATTTACAAAGAACTCAAACAGATTTACAGGAAAAAACAAACAAGCCCATTCAAAAATGGGCAAAGGATATGAACAGACACTTTACAAAAGAAGACATACATGAGGCCAACAAACATATGAAAAAAATGCTCATCATCACTGGTCATTGGAGAGATGCAAATCAAAACCACATTGAGATACCATCTCACGCCAGTTAGAATGGCCATCGTTGAAAAATATGGAGACAATAGATGCTGGAGAGGATGTGGAGAAATAGGAACACTTCTACACTGCTGGTGGGAGTGTAAATTAGTTCAACCATTGTGGAAGACAGTGTGGCGATTCCTCAAGGCCTTAGAAATAGAACTTCCATTTGACCCAGCAATCCCATTACTGGGTATATATCCAAAGGACTATAAATCGTTCTACTATAAGGACACATGCACACGAATGTTCATTGCAGCACTGTTTACAATAGCAAAGAACAGGAAGCAACCGAAATGCCCATCCATGATAGACTGGACTGGGAAAATGTGGCACATATACACCATGCTATATTATGCAGCAATCAAAAATGATGAGTTTGTGTCATTTGTAGGGACATGGATGAATCTGGAGAACATCATTCTCAGTAAACTGACACAAGAATAGAAAATGAAATACCACACATTCTCACTCATAGGCGGGCGATGAAAAATGAGAACACATGGACACAGGGAAGGGAGTACTACACACTGGGGTCTATTGGGGGAATAGGGGAAGGACACGGGGGGGGGGACCTGGGGAGGGATAGCCTGGGGAGAAATGCCAAATGTGGGTGAAGGGGCGGAAGATAGCAAAACACAGTGCACCATGTGTGTACCTATTGCAACTATCTTGCATGTTCTGCACATGTACCCGAAAACCTAAAATGCAATAAAAAAATTTTAAAAATTAAATAAATATGCATTTATATGCATTTAAAAAAGAATAATTTACTTCATGTAAAAGGAATTTTTTTGACAGCAACTCTTTATTAGTAAAGAATATAAAATAAATTTTTTTTTACAACAACAACAAAAAAGAATATGTGCCTTAAAATAATGCTACTTCCAACAGTGGGGTCTATTGGGGGGAAAAGGGGAGGGCCAGTGGGAGGGGGAGGTGGGGAGGGATAGCCCGGGGAGAAATGCCAAATGTGGGTGAAGGGGAGAAGAAAAGCAAAGCACACTGCCATGTGTGTACCTACGCAACTGTCTTGCATGCTCTGCTCATGTACCCCAAAACCTATAATCCAATAAAAAATTAAAAAAAAAAATAATGCTACTTCCATTCATGTTTCTACTAATCCAAAAGCAGAAGTGTGGTCTTAGGGACACAAAGTGCAGCAGTGTTCCCTGAAAAATAGAACTTCATCAGGGAACACACAGCGCTTAATATATTCATTTAAAATACATATATCTTTTAAAATCTAGATCAAATATTACCTTACAGGAGTTTTACTGACTATGCCAATCTAGCCCCTTTCTATGAAAGGCAAAGTTTTTATCTTTTCCACAATAGAAACTCTATTAACACCTTATGTATGCCTGCATTATTCTTCTATAATATAGTTATTTTTCCTCCCTACTAGACAAAGAGCAACCTTGTCTGCAGCCAGGCACAAAGTAGGTGTTTCATAAAAGTTCTTTGGAATGAATTAGGTCTAAGGGTAAGTAGTATAAATGCCAGAAAGTGACTTTCACCAATGCAACGTAGTTGTAAAAATGTGGTTGTCAAGAGACAAACTGTAAACAGCAACAATAAAATTAGGTGACTCTCGTTAAGTCTTGAGATGACAAGGAAGAATAAAAAATGGTGCTCCATCTGTCAATAATAGTCACTCTAATGGAACAAGGATTAGGTGAAGGGAAAGCACTGCCAGACACACATCAAACTTCTGGGACACACTTGCTCATTTAGGTGCCTATTCTGTAAGTAAAAAGCAAAGAATTCCCAAATATACATGCTTATGGTGAAAACATTTAGAATTAACTCTTACCATTATCACAATAAAATGAAGATAAAGGAAGCTTTTGAAAAGAGGAGATAACCAAGGATACTTTTTTAAAAATATGGTCTAAAGAACAGCACTTTATGGTCCATGGTTTTGGTAGCATCTGTATGTTTAAGCTGCAAAATAATCTTAATCTGTTTGGAATAGTTATCTAAGGGGCCCAATGCCATGACACTTCAAATAAAGTAAGAAGGTAATGCTATGCATGTGTGTCATCATTACTAATGTCCTCTTGTCATGATTGCTAATAGGTATAAGACAGTCTTCAATGCTATGCTTCACAAAGCAGGTAACAGATGCGTTGGTCTCAGAGTTCCTCCCTAAATTGAATTTCTGTCATGAAAGCAAAAGCAACAAATCAAACAAAGCTTCTACAACATGCCAAGATTTCAAAGTGTAACTAGAGAGAATTATTCTCCCGTGCTGTCATCAATACACATTCATGCAAGACTTTCTATTGTCTTTATTAACTACCAGCAACACAATTTCATCACTGTGCAGTCATTCAGATTACATTATTAATACATATGACAACTCTTTGTAGCCTGACCACAGTTTCTTCAGTTAGCTAGCTAAACTTGGTAACAGCTCTTACAAACTAACACAAAGTATATTATAATTACCACCTGTGTGACTACTCACACATATACATATAAGGAGACCTCAAGTTACGAACTGATAATATTCCAAAAGTATTTTCTTGAAGTTCATTTAATTGCTTCAAAATAGAATTGCATTTTCTTGGACAAACAAAATTATACAATATATTACATTTTCTCAGCTAGTTCCCAAAACCTCTTTAGTTCAAAATAAACCTTAAGAGATAAACCATCTTATCATGTATGTTAGTAAACTTTTATAGATAAGCTCTGCTATAGTCACAATGGATTCTCTCCAAAAGTCAGGTATTAAAATTTAATGGCCAATGTGATAGTAGCAAGAGGTGGGGCCTGTAAAAGGTGATCAGGTATGAGGGCTCCTCCCTTGTGAATGGGATTAAGGCTCTGGCAAAAGAGACTTAAGGCAACGCTTGGCCCTCTTGTCCTTCTACCCTCTGCCATGTGAGGACATAGCATTCCTCTTTTCCAAATAATGCAGCAACAAGCTGCCATCTTGGAAGTGGAGACCAGGACCTTCACAAGATACTGAACTTGGCAGCATACTGATCTTTGACTTCCCAAGTTTCAAATGTGAGAAATAAATTTCTGTTATTCATAAATTACTCAGTCTATGATATTTTGTTATAGCTGTGCAAACAGACTAAGGCAACATGCATGGGAAATGCATTAAAAGTAGTGTAGTGGCATTTCTTCTATTACTCTTGCCTTACTCTTACCAGAGCACAGTTCAAATCTTTGGGGGGATATTCCTCTTAATCACCACCCCATCTCCACAGTTAATGTAATTCTATTGATTGGAAGTAGAAGAGATAAGAAAAAAATATGCATTGCATAAGTTAAATAATAATCATACCTAGAGGATTGACTTCAATATGCAGAGACAAAAATCTAATTTTATGCTTACTACCCAATATATCATCATGACTTCTAAAATAAAATCTTACAGGAATAACAATTTGAAGAAACTTTAATGCCTTAATATTTAAGAGTTAATCCCCCCATCCCTCGCAAAATAAATAAATAAATTGCTAGTGAAAGTTATTTTACTTACGTTAAAGATATGATTTCTGGAGTCTATGTGGAATGTGCAACTGTGCATATCTCATTAACTGTGCAATAATGCATCTCTAAAAAAATTTATTATGCTTTCAATCCAAACTTATATTATTACAAGTCTTAGAAAATTCAAGACAGAGTTTAGATAAGTAATTGCTTACCCTAGGGTCAAAAAATTCTGTATTTGGTATCCAAAAGAGACACATTCCAAAATCAGATTTTTAGAAAGTTGCAGATTCCCTGCACTCTAATAGTATTACAATATCCAGTTTTATGTCCCTAATCAAATTTTAGGACATAGTTATAACAGAGAAATTCTAATATACACATAAGCAATAATTACTCCACTGAGACGTATCTTGTTTAGCTTCCACTGTCAAACACTATAAAACCCTTGTTAACTACATTGTCTTAGAAGTAAATTGTATGAACATAAAAAATTGAATTAATGAAACCATTTTTGGTAAGGTATTAAAAAAGAAAAATTTACTAAACTTCAAGTTTCCTAAGGTTGAATATACCTATGCCCATTTTGTGCTCTGATTGATTATACAGAAAGAATGATACAGTGAAAAATTCTCCAAAAATCAAGATCAAATTCTATTTCAAGAAATACTAAACTTAAACATTTTTTGCAGCATATTTTATTCTACTTCCTAGACTTAAAATGCATCCCCTTTCGTCTTGCATTTCATTTTTTTACAGTAATCCTATAAAAGATATACTACTGTCAATAATAAACAATTAAAATTTAGATATAAATCTGAGTGAGACATTCAAAGCAAAACAGAATCAGTTTTCTAAACCTACCATGATGATTATTTTTAATGAAAGAATACAAGCAAGTTACATAAAAAAATACAGAAGAAATTATCATTAAAAGCCAAAATTTCCTATCAACTTCCCCACCCTGAGTCCAGCTCCTTATTTGCAAGCATTTGGACCTCTTTCTGTTCTTATTTCTCCATAGTTGTAAATCATATACTATTAACTTTTTAATTTGAACATATACATACATTTTTATTGAAAAAGTGAGTGTTAACTACGGAAATTCTGCTATGCTAGATTAAGATTTAGTTTAGTTATAACTTCCTCTTTTTCCTGATATATTTGTGATACTAAGGCTATAGTACTCTAGTAACTGTATTTGTATATTTTTAGGTACCATATCTAAATCTCTATTTTAACAACCACAGACAACATATCTTAATTCTCTACTTTGTAAGATAACCTTATTCACTTATTGACAATTCAGCTCCCTTCTGCCCATATTCTAATTTGTTACTGAGTCATTCTACTTTTTATTTTTTCAAAAAGTTAATAGCATTTATGTTTTTCTGTTCTGTAATCTCACCCAGAAAGGTTATATATGGAAAGCACCCCTTTTAGGGTACTTATAGGGACTCCAAGTCTCCTTCACTATCAGTTGAAGAAGTTACAATCATTTTCAGTATCTTGCCCACCCAAATTTTCTGTTTCAGGATAGTAGTTACATCCATAAGAAGAAAAAACTTACTTTAGCTATTATAAATGTACCTAATGCCACTGAATTGCACACATAAAATGATCAAAATAGTAAATTTTATGGTGCGTATACTTTACCACAACAAAAAAAGGCATCAAGCAAAAAAAAAAAAAAAAAAAAAAAGGTTTAAAGCATATGAGGTAAAATTCAACCTCCTGGTAGCTTATTCTGATGGCATTTCCCTTTTTTTCTCACCCCATCTCACTGTCTCAATAGTTATTCACAAATTAAATGTTTTTTTTTCTAAGCATTGTTTCTACTTTGAATACATTTGTATGTAGTCTTAAACAACATGTAAAATCATTTTAAATTAAAATCATTTAATTTCTTAAAAAGGTAAAATGATTTCTATGATTACAATGAAGTAAAGCTTCTTTTCATATATTTGTTGATCACTTGTGTTTCTTAGATACTTTTATACTAGATGAGTGTTTCTTAAAAATTACTCACTAGACTTTGTATGTTCTGAATTAATCCTTCATCAGTTATATATGCCACAAATATCTTCTGCTTATTTGTGGCTAGTATTCTTTATTTTTTTACTCGATGCTTTCCAATGAATAGATGTGCTTAATTTTAAGTTAAAGTGACAGTCTTTTTGTTTTCATAGTTTATGTTCTCTTCTGAGTTCTTTAAAAATTTTTTTATCTTGAAATGATAAAACATTCTCCTAAATATATTAGTAACAGTTTTAGCACTCTACTTTTTACTTTGAAGTCTTTAATAATCTGGAATTGATTATGTGTATCATGTGAGGTAGGTGTACTCATTTATTTTTTTCCAATAGATCCTTTTAGAATAGGGAAAGACTTTCCTTATTGAATAGGGAAAGTCAACTTTATCAGCTCAGTTGATTCAAAAGTCCATCCTTTACCACTTGGAATGTAATGCCTGGTTATCGCCTCAGACTTCTTTGGGCTTTTTGTTTGGAGAAACAGATTATCTATAAATAATGAAAGTTTCTGATTCCTTATCAACCTTTGTTTCTTTTATTTATTTTACTGTCATTCATCTCTTTGGCCTAAATAAAATATTTAGAATACGTTTTTTAAAAATCAAATAACTTGAGGATGTTGGAGGAATTTATCCTGAGAAGATATTGGAGATCATGTAAAAATAAATAAAAGTTATAAAGGACATCTTTAAATATTGAACAGACTTTCATGTGCACACATAATTTCTATATGGCACTTAGGGAATAAGATAGCAATCAGATGATCCATTTCCTGACAGTAAGGAAGCATATAATAATAGTAAAAACCTGTCAAGATTTTTAAGCATTTTTAAAATGGTCAAGATTTTTAAGATTTAAGCACACATGGTGCTTAAGCATGTGATATATGATCATCTAGCAAAGACATTGCCAAAAGGCATTCAATAAAGAGGTCATGACCTCTTAAAATTTTTAATGATAATTTTAGTGGAACCTAATTCTTTGAAATATTAATTCCAAAAGCAACTAAAGAGCTTTTGATTATGAAAACCCAAATCTAAAAATACATTGTGACTACTGAAACATGGTTGAATTTATAATTATCACGAAGTTTAAACAAACGAAAATAAACTCACTTAACAATGACCAGTAGTAGTTTCCTATCAGAATCACCTGTTTTCAAATAAATGCATATTAATGTTCCTGTTCATTGAATCAAAGCCTTTAAGCAGGAATTAAGTTTTGTTACAGCTTTTTATTTCTGTCTCTGTGCTGCCTCTGAATCTATGATTAGCTAATTATTTCACTTCTCTGTGTTTTTGGTATGACTAACACCAGTGGATTAATAAAAAAGAAAACAAATAAAATAACTTCTATAAAGTCTTATAATTCAAGCATGAATTATAAGTTTCAGGCTGTTTCTTTCTTGAAGTATCATTTAGAACTCTTTATGTTTTATACAGCCAAAAATCACAGACCACACAGCCTTAAGCATAAAAAGGAATTATAAAGCTCAGAGTTCTCTAACTATGGTTTGATCTGAATTATCACACATAATTCATGAGACATTCTTTTTTTTTTTGAGTATCAGATCATTTCTAAGACTGGCTTTTCTCTTTTTATCAGAAATAGCTGCAGCAGTTCTAGGCTTTACAATCTTGTATTTCAGTGTCCAGAAGTAAAGAGGTAACACTGTGTTCACAGCTTTCAGTGGAAAGAGAAGCTTTTTACCCAGAAGACACCAGCAAATGTTTGCAGTGTCAAATTGGTTTGAACTGACTTACAGGCCCAGGCCTGATGCAGTTAAGGTGAACAAAAGAGTGTACTTCACAGTTTCTGTTCCTAGCTAGGTTGAGTTAATATTACCCTAATCCTAGAACAAGAAGCAGTATAGGCAATATCACTTCACTGCAAGTGCTTAGCTGTGTAGGGTGTTTGGAAAATATCACTATCCACTGGTTTGAAACCTGAGACAGAGTTGTTCATTTAAGCCCCACAGTTGAGATTTTTTTTTTCTTTCAAAATTTGAAGAGGCTCATCTTTAATCACCACAAAGAAGCTATGAGCTCCTATATGTGTGGAAGCTCTTAACACTAAACAAAGAATGGACCCAAAAAATAAAAGTCAGACCAAAGTGTTGAAAATCTGAAGAAGTATTAGGAGCGAAGACATTCAGGATAATATGATTAAAGTTGAATTTAGGGTGATATATTTCATCTGAACAATGTGAAATGAGCAGCAGCCTTTGAAACTTGTGAGATTTATGGTTTCTTAGGAATTCTCTGTTTCACCTGGTTGAGTCATTTATTGATGTGGATTGTTTAATCATATCTAAAGGAAAGAGCCCTAAAGGAAAGATGGCTGCGTTTCTCCCATGGTAAAATTTTAAAAGAAAATGGAAAACTGTAATAGCACTGAAACTTGAAATGCTAAGAAAAGCAATTCTAAAGAAGAAGGTATAGTAGTGGCCAAAACCTGCAGCTAAGGACAAAAGTCAGGAGAGAGAAAGAATATTTCTGTTTATGCAAATTAGTCATCTTTAAGAGGATGTATTTATTCTCAAGGGAAATGGGCTGAAGAGCTGCAGTTGTGGGAGAGAGCAGTACAAAGCAGTGGTTACGAATATTGCTCTCTTCAGGACACAGGGACACAGGGAGGGGAACATCACACACCAGAACCTTTTGGGGAAGGGGAAAGGGGAGGGAGAACATTAGGACAAATACCTAATGCATGTGGGACTTAAAACCTAGATGATGGGTTGATGGGTGCAGCAAACCACCACAGTACATATATACCTGTGTAACAAACCTGCACGTTCTGCACAGGTATCCCAGAACTTACATTGAAAAAAAAATACTCTGGAGTCCAGGCTGAAATACTTAAAATCCTGGCTATATCACTTATAAATTTTGCAGCTTTAGGCAAGTTGCTTAAACTCTCTGACCTCAATCTCTTCATAGGCAAAATAATGACATTAATTCCTCTTTCATAGCATTATTGTGATAAAATCATGTAAAGCACCTAAAACATTTTTTTTTAACTCCCAGAAGGCCTTTAATAAATCTTAGCTAATAACCTTATTGGGGCAAACCTGCAAAAGTTTACCCTGACAATAGTGGAACTGTGCTCTAAAGGGACAGTGGAAATATTGGGGAAAACAGGGATACAAAGAAATTCAGATTTACCATCTGGTTTAAGTAAACTCAACCTTTCACCAACAATTCCCCAGAAAATGACTGTTCCCTCTAAGGCTGAACCAAAATCTAAATTTCCCTTACTGTCTACACTGTATTTTCTTAGTTAAACTTTAACCCGCTGGGCATTTCTTCCCAACTCTACTTTTAAAAAATTGCATGCTCAGCTACTCAGGAAGCTGAGGAAGAAGAATCGCTTGAACCCGGAAGGCAGAGGTTGCAGTGAGCCAAGATTGTGCCACTGCACTCCAGCCTAGGTGACAGAGTGAGACTCTGTACCAATAAATAAATAAATAAATAAAATAAAAAATTGCATGTAAATGGCATAGAAAATAAATGGTCTCAACCTCTCATTTGAGATCTCTATATAAATAATGACATTGAATAATGGTCTAGAGTCAGTAAAGCACAGAATGGCCACTGTCAGTATATGATTAACTTGTAATTAATAAAATTGGACACCAAATAGAATGATTATATCTTCTTGCAGCAGTAAGACTTAAACTTGACTGCAATATCAGAACCATCTTTGGAACCTGAAAAGAAAAAACACATGTTGAGACTTACTTCTAATTCAGTAAGTTTAGGCTAGGACACAAGTAGCTTGGTTTTTAAATTTTTCATTGGGTGATTCCGCTGTGCAGTTTACAGCCACCACTGTAAAAATATACTATCTTACGATGGTAATATAAGTGCCATCTGCTGGTTGCTTACCATTTGCCAGGTCCTATTCAACCTGGTTTACAGGAATTAATACATTTTGCTCTCAAGTCATCTAATCTTCACAGTAATCCTCCAAAGCAGGCTGATATTATTATTTCAATTTTACAGAGTAGGAAATTGAGTTTAGGTAGTTTAGGTAGGTTAGGTAATTTTCCCAAAATAGTATAGACAGATGTGGGGCTGGGATTAAAACCCAGGAAGCTTGCTCACACTTATTACCTATAAATATTAGAAAGCAAAGCAAACTTTTGACCTTCACTTTCAAGCAATATGAGAAGGCAAATTAGATGAGTTATTATTGCTATGGTACAAGGTCCAGCACTGAAGCAAGAGTTTCTCGAGAGATGGTGGTGTGTTTCATCAAATCCTGTCAGGACAAGGCTGTCACTGAGATCAGGAATCTTCAGGGAATCAGACTGCTGGAGAAAAGTTACAGAAAAAGAAAACTTTCAACATTCAAGTGATATTTAGTCATGATCATGATTCTTCAGGAAACAAGACTGCCTACAGCAGCAGACTGGTCAGCTCTGAGGGAGGCTACCTACTGTCCTTCAAGGAGAGATGACCTAATTTTGGGGATGAAACTGAACATCACAACTTGGATGCCTCCAAACCTGAGTCCATGAGTTCGATTTAATAAGAATGAAAAACAAAGCAGCAAGAGATAACAGTATCATTTGAGATTGTCAGAGAGAAGTTCAAGTGAATCATATGAATAAACATATATATTTGTAGATACAAAAATTATAAAGTATGTGATATTTTCAAATAAAATTATTTGTTGTCATTGTTCAGAAAGAGCCAAAGGGATCTGTACTCTTACCCTGAGCAGAAGTACAACATATGCATATGTATAGTTCCTTGCTAAGAATCACATGACTTTGTTGATCTGACACACACACACACACACACACACACTAATATTTTAGTCAAAATGTTTTAATTTATGTGACATTTACTCTTTAACTATTCTAATTAACTTTTTTCAATAGCTTTTTACTCAAGAAATGGAACTTATAGCCAGCCAATTTAAGGAACTCAACAAATCCCAACTTTCATTGTTGTGAATTAGAATTATTAGTGTAGATTTTTTATGTGACATTTACTCTGTAACATTCTAATTAGCTTTTTTCAATAGCTTTTTACTCAAGAAATGGAACGTATAGCCACTTTAAGGATCTCAACAAATCCAAACTGTTGTGAATGAGAGTAGTATAGATTTTTAAGTCATATGCTTCTAAAATACTGAAATAGCTCTTAACAAGAGAGATTTTAACATTTTTTTCAAGCTACACATAAGCATTAAGTTAATCACAAGATAACAACCTTAAAACTTATAGATATTTGCCTTGAAATCCTTTGTCCTTCATGATTAGCCTTTAAATAACTTACACAATATTTTTGAAAATTTAATATATGTGACAGTAACAAACAAACTACTCGAAGAATAGTAGTTTGTCTGTAAGAATAGACCTAATTGCTGGCTAACAATGATAAAAAACAAATTTTATAATGACAAATCTAAAGTTTTATACCATGTTTGCTTGCACACACAAACAGGCTAAACAAGTTACTTTATTTCATAATGCTATAAAGTATATATAAAAAAGTGTATGCTATATAATTGGCAAAACACAGATTAAAAGTTTTTTTTTAAAAAGCTGTATTGTTTGTCATTCAATCCAAGTGAATGTAAATATAACCCAAATAAACCTGGCTGAATTCATGGCCCATGTAGGTGATAAAAGATTGGAGCAGAGAAATGCTGGGAGGAGAAGGGCGGATCCCTGGGTAGGACTCCATTCCCAGGCCTGTACCCACAGACCTAGCTGAAGACTGGCACTCCTGACCTCGTGCCCAAATGTTGCATTTCCCAAGACCGCGCTGGCCTGTCACACCCTCATCTTGTGCCTATAAAAACCCGAGACCCTAGCGGGCAGGCACACAAACAGCTGGACATGGAGAGGAACACACTGACAGAAGAAGACAAGTGGTTGGAGGTTGAGAAAAACGCACCCGTGTAAGAGCACAGCGACAGGCACCATCAGATCATCAACCAGAACGATGTGCAGTTTGGCCAGGGGTTTCAGAGGAAAGCCCAGCTGCTGAGCAGCGGGATTCCATGGGAAAACCACCTTCCCACTCCAACTCCCTTCTGGCTTCCCCCATCTGCTGAGTGCTACCTCCACTCAATAAAACTTGGTACTCATTCTCCAAGCTCACATGTGATCTGATACTTCTGGTACACAGGCAAGAAACCCTGGGATACAGAAAGCCCTCTGTCCTTGCGATTAAGCCTGGAGGTCTAACTGATCTGATAAACACAAGCTGCCTGCAGATGGCTAAACAAAAAGAGCACACAGTAACACATGCCCACTGGGGCCCCATGAGCTGTAAACATTCACCCCCGGCTGAGGGGTCGGAGCCCCATAAGTTGCTCATCTGCCTGTTTTCCTAAGGGGTTTGGAGCAGCAGGGCACTGAAGAAGTGAGCCACACCCCACTGCATGCCATGCAAGGGGGATAAGGGAACTTCTGTTTCGTGGGTATAATGTTATATTCAGAAAACCATCAATTAAACGTTTTTCCAAGTTGAAAAGTGGTTTAAACTTTACCAAAAACTATGGAATGGATAGCCAGGGTGATTACATTCATACCTCACAACAAACTGTTAGCCCTCTGAATCTCTTCCTACAGTCGGATGTTTTCAATCTCTTCTATCACTCTCGGTTAAATCTCATCCAAAAATGACACTTTTTTTGCTTCCAACTGCAGCCTTCCTAGATCTTTTCTTTGATCTCAAATGGTAGTTGTCTAGTCTTTAAAATTTAAATAAATCTAAACTTTTTAATCCATTACTCTGCTCAGGACAAGACAAGTGAACCAAGAACTTAAGCAGGGTGTGTGTGTGTGTGTGTACGCACATACGTGAATATTTATGACTTGTTCCACTGCATAAAAAAGAACATTTATTTTTTTAGATAGCCTTATCATATTGAAAACACCTCAATAAAGCAGGTAGCCTTGTCTATTCCTCTCAATCATTTCACATCTCCAATGTTTGCCACTTAGAGGTTCTGAAAACTGCTGAGTTCAGAGAGAATATTTTACCACATTAATGACGGGAGATTTGCAGTGTCCAATACGATAAGAGCATGTGGCTACTGAGCATTTGAAATACCACTATTCCAAATTGAGACGTCCAGTAAGTAAACAATACACACCAGATTTCAAAGATTTAGTATGAAAAAAAGAATATAAAGTATCTCATCAGACTTTTCTTTGTTAAGTGTTGAAAGCAACCATATTTTTGATTATTGGGTAAATTTAAAAATATATCATTAAAATTAGCTTTACCTGTTTCTTTTTATGAAGTGATTACTAGGAAAAAATACAATTATATATGTAGCTAAAATTTGTGGTTCAAAATTACTCCTGGACAGGTCTGCACTATTTGAATTTTCATACTTCAGAAGTTGCAATTCAAAACAACTGCACTTAGGGTATTTGATTAGGTTAGTGAGGAAAACCAAATTGTTTTTCATTGCTTCCTATAAAGCAGATGGTCACAGACAAAGCTGAGTTGGACTCTGCCTCCTCTGTAATTCTTAAACCTAGTAGGTTTTCTTGTTAAAAGAAACATGTTTAAACTGAATGAAAGCACATTCTAGTCAATTAAAGAAATACACTTCTCAAGTACCCCTGAACCTAAAATAAAAGTTCAAAAAATACACTTTGATCTGTGCTATGATCATATTTGGTTCATTTTAACCCAGCATGTTAATCACATAGTGCTGAGATTTTAAGAAGAGCTACATACCTATTTTCACCTTTTAGCTGTTCACACACGTATTTTCCTCAGTGGGGCGTACAGAAAAGCTTAACTCTGATTCCAGCAACAATTGGTTGGGTCAACAGCTGTAATCACAGTAGACATCAAGTTTTTAAGCCTTGACTTGCCAGGCAAAGGGGATCGCTCTACATGAATAGGTAATTTCATGCTTGAATAACGCTGCACTATTAAATCAGAAAATTGAGTTACAGTCCTCTCACATCCTAGACCCTGCTGCAAGTAAACCTGCCTCTAAGGAGAATTTGAGGGAGTTTTATCAAGAACAAGACACTGAAAAGAAATACACACAAGAAGGATACCAAATACAGTGTCTTTTATGACCTGACATTTTAGTTTTAAAACTACTTTCAGGTTTTTTACAGTTTTGACAACCACTTGTATTTTATATATTAAAGCTAAAACAGAACAATGGAAGCAGCACTGTTATAGGTATAAAAAGGTGAATCTTTTTCCATTTTGGCTTTTTTTTCCTATAAGGTGAAGCTATTTTTACTAATGTAGATCAAATAGCTTTACCTATTACTAATCCATTCTTATCCTACTCCACCTTAGTAGCAGAATAAAATGTGGCTAGTGACCTATTTATTGAGATGAAGGCAGACAACTCTGTTATGTTTACCATTTTAAATCATTCTATTTTTGTTCTAAATTAACTTCTAATTTTTATCTGTCTTAATCAGCTTCAACTGCCACAACAAAACACCATAGAAAACAGAAATTTATTTTCTTACAGTTCTGGAAACTGGAAATTCAAGATCAGGGTGCCAGCATGGATGGTCAGGTAAGGATTCTCTTCCTTATTGCTGAGTGCTCACATGGCTTTTTTTGGTATGCAAATGAGAAGCAAGAAAGTGAACAAGCACTGTGGTGCCTCTTAAGGCCATAAGGTCACTAATCCCATCAGACCAAATTACCTTTCAAAGGTTCCATCTCCAAATACAATGACATTGGAAGTTATGACTTCCCTATATGAATTTTGGCCACATAAACATTCAGTCCATAACATTATCCAACTTTTTATTCTATATGTCCTATTTATAATTAAAAGGATCTTAATTCTATCTCTATATGCTAGTCTGAATGGTCAGAGTACAACGAATAAGTGCAACTATATGAACTTACATGAATAAGAACAGCTTTTTAATTATCTTAGTTCCAAATGTTTTCCTTAAATCACCTAATTCAAAACTTTTGTTTTAGATAGGATTATGAAGCCTGTTTGATGATGTTAGGAAACTGAGGCATAGTAAATTTAAATAATTGATTCAAGATTATTACAGTTATTAAGTTGTTGCAAAAGTAATTTTGGTTTTTGCCATTAAAAGTAATGGCAATCAACCTAATAGCAAGTTGTCAAACGACAGTCTTAAAAAATATTATCTAAAGAAAAGTGCAGAGAAAATGAAATACTGTATTTTGACTATGAGATATGCTTTGTACTTTATGAAATAGCATATGCTTTTCCCCATGATAATTTTTATTTCCAAAATAATATTAAAGAAAAGAAATAAAAGGTAACATCCTACTCCATTTGTTATATACAAGGATAAATGAAATATTCACCAATCTAATTTAAAAGTAGTCTGTTGTTCATCAAATATTCTTTGCTGTTAGGAGATTAATATGCTTATCTTTTTTTGCTTTAACATTAATAACTACTAATTAATTTACATGCAAAGCTTCTGCTGGGCTCACCACAATCATAGCATCTTTTTGTGTTTTGTTTTCCCCAGCTGGCAGCTGGCCTACTAATGAATTTCATTTTTATTCAACATGGATACATCTTATAACTGTAATTTATAATAACTTAATTGACTTGATTTTTAAAATCTTATAACAATGAGTCTCTGTAGTGTAAACTTTTATTTTGTCTGTCTAGTACCCACCCCTTCTTCAACTACAATAACCACTCTTTATTTAGAGATTGTTGATATCTTGTACTCAGTCCATATAGTTCAAGTATGGACTGTTCTTATTCTGACCTCTTTATCATTATTCTGTGTGCTACAGAGCATTCATCTGACCAAAGGCAAATGAGTTCCTTCCCTGACATTTGGACATCTGTTCAGAAGAGTCATGTTTCTAGAAATGGAAATTCTGGAGGCCACATTTCCACCATTTGGGAAAAATGCACTGCAATGAGTAAAAAATGAAGCTAATGTAGATAGAAAATGGAAAGAGAGAGAGAGAGAGAGAGAGAGGAAGATGCCTGATGGCCAGCTATATCACTAGTTTTTTCTTGGCTTACATTTTCCATAAAAATACCAAGGCAATTATTCTCATCAACACTAATAGAAAAGAACAATCTCCATTACATATCTATTCTTCATGAACTAGTAGGAGCTTATTTCTGTTACTTATGGTAAAAAAAAAAAAAAACTAATAAAATGTCACAGAAGCAGCAAAAAAATTTTTAATTATAACATTAAAAATGCCATTTTTATGTATTTTATGTATGTAGTAAATTATTTGCCTTCCTTTCCCCCAACCTTACTTTTTATTTTCTGTGATCTCAGGTAGTTGTTTAGGTTTACACCCAGTTTTGAGCTGGGTCAAAGTCATAGGCTTAACCTGTAAGTCTACTCGGATTGTGAGAAAATATTTTTACTTTACCTCAACAATATAAGCATACGGTTTCAAGTAGAACTAAGTAAAGAAATGCTGATTGATTATTGCAGAGTTTCTCAACTAGTTTCAAAGCAAAACTAAGATATTTGCCTTTGTCACAGAGTTGACATTTGCACTGATGATGTAAAATCAATGGTGGGTAAATTGCTGGCCTCTTTTCAGCAATTCAGTTGGCAGCGAACTGTACTAGTGATCATTAAATTCTTCACCTTCCAGTAAAAATAACGTGAGCAATAGCGTGAGCAGCAATAAGATATGCCTTTTGAAAATTCTGTGAGATAAAATGCAGAGGTGGCCCAAAGAACTTCTGCTATGTACATAAATATAATGGTTGCGTAAAATAAGCCATTATGAGATTGTTTGAGTTGCAAGCTAAATCATCTGTTTTTCTTTTTAATCTTATGACATTGTTACTGGAAAGCATGGATGACAGATAAACTGTCATGTAACAATTAGAAATTTGCCAAATATTTTCTTCGAATTTAACAAAATAAAGCTGCTATTCATGGAAAACCACCGACATTAATAGTCCTTTGAAAATAATAAAAATTCAATATTTTATTACTTATTTATTTATTTATTTATTTATTTATTTATTTATTAAGGCCTTTGGGCTACTACATTGCTGGAAAATAAATATTTGCATAACATTAGTTCTATTTTTATTGCATTTTAGGTTTTGGGGTACATGTGAAGAACATGCAAGATAGTTGCATAGGTACACATGTGGCAGTGTGTTTAGCTGTCTTCCTCCCCTTCACCTACATTTGGCATTTCTCCCCATGCTATCCCTCTCCAGCTCCCCCTCGCTGTCCCTCCCCTATTCCCACCAATAGATCCCAGTGTGTAGTACTCTCTTCCCTGTATCCATGTGTTCTCATTGTTCATCACCCACCTATGAGTGAGAACATGCGGTATTTCATTTTCTGTTCTTGTGTCAGTTTGCTGAGAATGATGTTCTCCAGATTCATCCATGTCCCTACAAACGACTAGAACTCATCATTTCTGATTGCTGCATAATATTCCATGGTGTATATGTGCCACATTTTCCCAGTCCAGTCTATCATGGATGGGAATTTGGGTTGCTTCCTGTTCTTTGCTATTGTAAACAGTGCTGCAATGAACATTCGTGTGCATGTGTCCTTATAGTAGAATGATTTATAGTCCTTTGGATATATACCCAGCAATGGGATTGCTGGGTCAAATGGAATTTCTATTTCTAAATCCTTGAGGAATCGCCACACTGTCTTCCACAATGGTTGAACTAATTTACACTCTCACCAGCAGTGTAGAAGTGTTCCTATTTCTCCACATCCACTCCAGCATCTGTTGTCTCCAGATTTTTTAATGAAGGCCATTCTAACTGGCGTGAGGTGGTATCTCAATGTGGTTTTGATTTGCATCTCTCTAATGACCAGTGATGATGAGCATTTTTTCATATGTTTGTTGGTCTCATGTATATCTTCTTTTGTAAAGTGTCTGTTTATATCCTTTGCCCATTTTTGAATGGGCTTGTTTGTTTTTTTCTTGTAAATCTGTTTGAGTTTTTTGTAAATTCTGGATATCAGCCCCTTGTCAGATGGGTAAACTGCAAAGATTTTTTCCCATTCTGTTGGTTGCCAATTCACTCTAGTGGCTGTTTCTTTTGCCGTGCAGAAGCTGTGGAGTTTGATTAGGTCCCATTTGTTTATTTTGGCTTTTGTTGCCAATGCTTTTGGTGTTTTGGTCATGAAGTCCTTGCCTATTCCTATGTCCTGAATGGTGTTGCCTAGATTTTCTTCTAGGGTTTTTATGGTGCCAGGTCTTATGTTTAAGTCTTTAATCCATCTGGAGTTAATATTAGTGTAAGGTGTCAGAAAGGGGTCCAGTTTTTGCTTTCTGCACATGGCTAGCCAGTTTTCCCAACATCATTTATTAAACAGGGAATCCTTCCCCCATTGCTTGTTTTTGTCAGGTTTATCAAAGATTGTATGGTAGTAGGTATGTTGTGTTGCCTCTGATGCCTCTGTTCTGTTCCATTGATCTATATCTCTGTTTTGGTACCAGTACCATGCTGTTTTGATTACTGTAGCCTTGTAGTATAGTTTGAAGTCAGGTAGTGTGATGCCTCCTGCTATGTTCTTTTTGCTTAGAATTGACTTGGCTCTGCAGGCTCTCTTTTGGTTCCAGATGAAGTTCATGGTGGTTTTTTCCAGTTCTGTGAAGAAAGTCAATGGTACCTTGATGGGGATAGCATTGAGTCTGTAAATTACTTTGGGCAGTATGGATATTTTCACGAAAATGATTCTTCCTAACCATGAACATGGAATGTTTCTCCATCTGTTTGTGTCCTCTCTTATTTCGTTGAGCCGTGGTTTGTAGTTTTCCTTGAAGAGGTCCCTTACGTTCCCTGTAAGTTGTATTCCTAGGTATTTTATTCTCTTTGTAGCAATTCT
The DNA here is from genome assembly GCF_049354715.1 of Callithrix jacchus. NCBI lineage: Eukaryota > Metazoa > Chordata > Mammalia > Primates > Cebidae > Callithrix > Callithrix jacchus. Next base: position 75,866,596 of record NC_133507.1, read on the forward strand.
GAATGGCAGTTTGTTCTTGATTTGGCTCCCATTAAGTCTGTTATTGGTGTATAGGAATGCTTGTGATTTTTGCACATTGATTTTATATCCTGAGACTTTGCTGAAGTTGCTTATTGGATTCAGGAGTTTTTGAGCTGAGACGATGGGGTCTTCTAGATATACCATCATGTCGTCTGCAAATAGAGACAGTTTGGCTTCCACATTTCCTATTTGAATACCCTTTATTTCTTTTTCTTGCCTGATTGCTCTGGCTAGAACTTCCAGTACTATACTGAATAGGAGTGGTGAGAGAGGGCATCCTTGTCTAGTGCCTGATTTCAAAGGGAATGCTTCCAGTTTTTACCCATTCAATATGACATTGGCTGTTGGTTTGTCGACAATAGCTTTTATTATTTTGTGATATGTTCCATCAATACCGAGTTTATTGAAGGTTTTTAGCATAAAGGGCCTTCGTCAAAGGCCTTCTCTGCGTCAATTGAGATAATAATGTGGTTTTTGTTTTTCATTCTGTTTATGTGGTGAATTATGTTTATAGACTTGTGTATGTTGAACCAGCCTTGTACCCCCAGGGTGAATCCTACTTGATCATGAGGGATAAGCTTTTTGATGTGCTGTTGCAGTTGGTTAGCCAGTATTTTATTGAAGATTTTTGCTTCTATGTTCATCATGGATATTGGCCTGAAGTTTTCTTTTCTTGTTTAGTCTCTGCCGTGTTTTGGTATCAGAATGATGTTGGTCTCATAAAATGATTTGGGAAGAATTTTCTCTTTTTGGATTATTTGGAATAGCTTCAGAAGGAATGGTACCAGCTCCTCTTTGTGTGTCTGGTAGAATTCGGCTGTGAACCCATCTGGACCTGAGCTTTTTTTGTGTGGTAGGCTCTTAATTGCTGCCTCAACTTCAGACCTTGTTACTGGTCTATTCATACTTTTGGCTTCCTCCTGGTTTAGGCTTGGGAGGACACAAGTGTCGAGGAATTTATACATTTCTTCCAGGTTTACTAGTTAATGTGCATAGAGTTGTTTGTAATATTCTCTGATGATGGTTTGAATTTCTGTGGAATCTGTGGTTATTTCCCCTTTATCATTTTTTATCGTATCTATTTGGTTGTTCTCTCTTTTTTTTTTTTTTATCAGTCTGGCTAGGGGTCTGTTTTGCTTCTTTTTTCAAAAAACAAGCTCTTAGATTTATTGATTTTTTGAAGGGTTTTTTGTGTCTCTATCTTCTTCCGTTCTGCTCTTATCTTAGTTATTTCTTGTCTTCTGCTAGGTTTTGAGTTTTTTTTATCTTGCTCCTCTAGCTCTTTCATTTTTCATGCTAGGGTGTCAATTTTGGATCTCTCCACTCTTCTCATATGGGCACTTATTGCTATATATGTTCCTCTGGAGACTGCTTTAAATGTCCCAGAGATTCTGGTATGTTGCGTCTTCATTCTTGTTGGTTTTAAAGAACTTCTTTATTTCTGCATTTATTTCATTTTTTATCCAGTCAACATTCAAGAGTCAGTTGTTCAGTTTCCATGAAGCTATGCGGTTCTGAGCTCATTTCTGAATTCTGATTTCTAACTTGATTGCACTATGGTCTGAGAGACTGTTTGTTATTATTTCAGTTGTTTTGCATTTGCTGAGGAGTACTTTACTTCCAATTATGTGTTCAATTTTAGAGTAGGTGTGATGTGGTGCTGAGAAGAATGTATATTCTGTGGATTTAGGGTGGAGAGTTCTGTAAATGTCTATCAGGTTTGCTTGTTCCAGGTCTGAGTTCAAGCCCTGGATATCCTTGTTAATTTTCTGACTGGTTGATCTGTCTAATATTGACAGTGGAGTGTTAAAGTATCCCACTATTATTGTATGGGAGTCTAAGTCTCTTTGTAAGTCATTAAGAACTTGCCTTATATATCTGGGTGCTCCTGTATTGGGTCCATATATATGTTTAGGATCGTTAGCTCTTCTTGTTGTATTGATCCTTTTACCATTATGTAATGACCTTCATTGTATCTTTTGATCTTTCTTGCTTTAAAGTCTATTTTATCAGAGATGAGAAATGCAACTCCTGCTTTTTTTTTGCTCTCCATTTGCTTGGCAAATCTTCCTCCATCCCTTTATTTTGAGCCTTTGTGTATCCTTGCATGTGAGATGGGTTTCCTGGATACAGCACACCAATGCGTTTTGGTTTTTTATTCAATTTGCCAGTCTGTGTCTTTTGATTGGTGCATTTAGCCCATTTACATTTAGGGTTAATATAGTTATGTGTGAATTTGATACTACCATTTTGATGCTAGCTGGCTGTTTTGTCCCTTAGTTGATGCAGATTCTTCATTTCGTTGATGCTCTTTAGCATTTTGTATGTTTTGGAATGGTTGGTACTGATTGTTCCTTTCTATCTGTAGTACCTCTTTCAGGACCTCATGTAATGCAGGCCTGGTGGTGACAAAATCTCTGAGTACTTGCTTGTTTGCAAAGGCTTATATTTTTCCTTTACTTATGAAGCTCAGTTTGGGTGAATATGAAATTCTGGGTTGAAAGTTCTTTTCTTCAAGGATGTTGAATTTTGGCCCCCACTCTCTCCTGTCTTGTAGGGTTTCTGCCGAGAGATTTGCTGTGAGTCTGATGGGCTTCCCTTTGTGGGTGACCCGATCTTTCTCTCTGGCTGCCCTTACTATTTTCTCCTTCATTTCATCCCTGGTGATTCTGACGATTATGTGTCTTGGGGTAGCTCTTCTTGCCGAATATCTTTGTGGTGTTCTTTGTATTTCCTGGACTTAAATATTGGCCTGCCTTGCTAGGTTGGGGAAATTTTCCTGGATAATATCCTGAAGAGTATTTTCCAGCTTGGATTCATTCTCTTCTTCACATTCAGGTACACCTGTGTAGATTAGGTCTCTTCACGTAGTCCCACATTTCTTGGAGACTTTGTTCATTCCTTTTTGCGCTTTTTTCTCTAATCTTGGCTTCTCATTTTATTTCATTGAGTTGATCTTCAACTTCTGATGTCCTTTCTTCTGCTTGTTCAATTTGGCTGTTGAAACTTGTGCATGCTTTGCGAAGTTCTCATGTTGTGTTTTTCAGCTCATTCAATTCACTCATATTTCTCTCTAAGTTGTCCATTCTTGTTATCATTTCCTCAAATCTTTTTTCAAGGTTCTTAGTTTCTTTGCATTGATTTAGAACATGTTCTTTTAGCTCATGGAAATTTCTCATTACCCACCTTCTGAGGTCTGATTCTATCATTTCATCACACTCATTCTCCATCCAGCTTTGTTCCCTTGCTGGTGAGGAGTTTTGGTCCTTTGTAGGAGGTGAGCTGTTCTGGTTTTGGGTGTTTTCCTCCTTTTTGTGCTCGTTTCTTCCCATCTTTGTGGATTTATCCCCCTGCCGTCTGAGTGGTTGCTGATTTTCCAATTGGGTCTCTGATTGGATGTCCAGATTATTGATGATGAAGTATTTCTGTTTCTTAGTTTTCCTTCCAACAGTCGGGCCCCATTGCTGTATGACTGCTGAGGTCCACTCCAGGCCCTGTTTGCCTGGGGAACTCCTGTAGCAGCTGTGGAACCGTAAGGGTTGCTACCAGATTCTTCTTCTGCTATCTTTGTCCCTGAATGATGCCTGCCAAATGTCAGTCTGATCAGTCCTTTGTGAGGTGACTCTTTGGATATATGGGGGTCCCGGGGCTGCTTGAGGAAACTGTACTTTATAGGAGCTCAAGTGCTGAGCTTTGAGCTCCATTGTTCATTCAGGGTTGTTAGGCAGGTACGTTTAAGTCTGCTGCAACATAACTCATAAACCCCCTTTTTTTTCTCAGGTACTCTGTTGCAGGGAGTTAGGGCTCCATTTATGAGTATCCGTAGCACTGTCCTGCCCAGCAAGGGGGCAGTCTAATCACTGCCTGCCTGCAGTGGCTATGCTGAGCTGCTGTGGGCTCCGCCCTGTTGCCATGGGCTCTGCCCTGTTGCCATGAGCTCCGCCCTGCTGTCATGGGCTCTGCCCTGTTACTGTGGGCTCTGCCCTGCTGCTGTGTGTAATTCCCTGTAGTTCTGTTTATATGGGTGTGCTCACCTCTGTAGTCAAAAATTCAAGATTTTAAACAAAAATTAGAATTTAAGAATATGTGCATCCTTCACCTTGAGCATGACAGTGTGGCAATATGTAAAAATTAATTCTCTCATGAGATTGGTGATGGCTATTACGCAATATAATTTTACAACAGAAATCTATCAAAATGTATAATATGGAATATATTTGGAAGACTGGAATTATTAAGTAAAAATACTTTCCAAATGAAAAATAGTGTCCCAAATATAGCATGAGTGAAAATGTCCACTTGAACTACAAGCTAGGCAATAAATATTAATGTAACAGAGTATAGAAAGTATGTTGATATGGAGTCAGACTCTTCAGTGTAAGTAATCATTTAGAAATTATAACTTGTAGATTACTAAACAAAATCAGGAAAGCAATGAATGAACAATATGAGAAGTTCAACAAGGAGATAAAAATTATTCTAAAAATAAAAACTCTGAAGCTAAAAATATAATTTATGAACTTAAAAAATCAATAGAGAACATTAAGAGCAGATTTAATCAAATACAAAAAAAGAATCAAAGAACACAAAGACAGATGATTTAAAATAATCCAGTCAAAAACCAAAAAGTAAAATCAATAAAAAAGTGAAGAAAACCTATAGAGCTTATGATATACTAGCAAGTGAATTAATATGTATACAATGAAAATCTTGGAAGGGATAGAGAAAGAGAAAGTTGTAAAAATCTTATTTAAATAATTAATAACACAAAAATGTTTCAAATACAAATAGGGAAATGAACATCCAGGTTGGTAAAGCCCAAGAATCCCAATTAGTTGATAATAAAGACATTTTCACTGAAACATAAAAATCAAATTGTCAAAAGTCAAAGACAAAGATTTTTGAAAGCAGTAATAGAAAACCAACTTATTACAAACAAAGAAACCTTCATAAAATTATCCGTAAAATTTTCAGCAAACACTTTACATGTCAGGTCAAAGTGAACTGCATTTTCAAAATGCTTAAAGAAAAGAACTGTCTACTAGGAAAACAGTAACTACTAAATCTGTCAAATCAGGAGATAATAATTTTATTCAACAAGCAAAATCTAAGGGAGTTTATAATCATTGGACCTGCCTTACCATAAAGGCTAAAGGAAGTTCTTCAAGGTAAAACATGAAGATACTAATTAGAAACATGAATACATATGAAGGTATAAAACTCACTGGCAAAGGTAAGTGTATCATCAAATTAAGAAAACTCTAATACTGTAATAGTTGTATATAAATCACTTTTAATTCTAATATAAAAAGATAAAAGTGTTACAAATAACTAGAGCTGCAATAACTTTTTAAATTATATACTATATAAAAAAAATGTTAATTGTGATGTCAAAAACACAAAATTGAGAGAGTGTCCAAGTTTTATATATCATTGAAATTAAGTTGTTATCACCTTAAAATAGACCATCATAACTATAAGATATTTTATGTAAGCCTCATGGTACTATAGTTCAGATATTTGTCCCCTCCAAAACACATGTTAATATTTGATCCTCAATGTGGGAGTTGGGGCCTAGTCTTAATGGGAGATGTTTGGGTCATAGGAGCAGTCCAAAACTTATGTTAAAATCTGATCCTCTATATTGGAGGTGGAGCCTAATCCTAATGGGAGATGTTTGTGTTATGGAAATAGAGCACTGATGAATGGTTTGGCACTGTCCTTGGAATAATAAGCGAGTTCTTGCTGTAGTAGTTCTGGTGAGAGCTGTTTGTTAAAAAGGGCCTGGCACTTCTACTCTTTATACTTGTTTTCTCTCTTGCCATGCATCTTATATAGCCTGCATAATGGTGAGCCAAATATCTCTTTACAAATTACTCAACCTCAGGTATTCTTAGCAACACTAAACAGACTAAGGCACATGGTAATCACAAATAAGAAACTAAATGATACCAGATAGGAAACAAAGTATATCACTATGAAAAGGAAAAAAATCACAAAGGAAGACAACAAGATAAGAAAAAAATAACAAAGGAATTTAAAAACAGAAAAGCAGTAACAACATAATAATAATAAATCCTACTCAATCAATAATAACTTCAAGTAAAAGAAATTTTTCAATCAAAACACAGAGATTGAATGAATGGATTAAAAATGGTATCCAAGAGACTTATTTGAGTCTTAAGGACACACACATGTTGAAAGCAAAGGGGAAAAAAAGCATATTCCATCTGTTACAAAAAGTGAGAAAAGGCAGGTATATGTATATAAAAAATAGACTATAGGTCAAAACCTGTCACAACAGAGACAAAGAAGTTTATTCTACAATAATATATGGGTAAATTCATATAATATATTTTACCCACATATTATTATAGATTTATAAGTTCACATATATTATACATTTATAAATTCAAATAATATATGGGTAAATTCAAGATAAGGTTATAAAAAGTGAGAATCTTTTGAGGCCAGGACTTTGGCTTTGGCAACATAGCAAGACCCTGCATCAATAGCTATTGATTTTTTATTTGCTATTTAAAAATTAATAGCAATTAATGCCTATATTAAGAATAGAGAAATATTTCACATCAGCTTTTCATTTCAAAGAAATAGAAAGAGAATACTAATCCCAAAAGTAGCAGAAGAAAAAAAACATAATAAAGATAATAGCAGAAATAAATGAAATAGATGAAAAAAACAACCAAAAGAACAATGAAACTAAGAATTGGTTTTTTTTGAAAAGTAATAAAAGTTAACAAGGTTTTTTCAATTTGCTTGTTTGTTTGAGATAAGATCTCACTCTGTTGCCCTGGCTGGAGTGCAGTGGCAGGATCAAGGCTCAGTGCAGTCTTTATTTCCTGGGCTCAAGTGATTCTCCTGCTTCAGTCTCCCAAGTATTTGGGACAACAGGCATGCACCATCATACCCAGCTGATGTTTATATTTTTTTTGTAGAGATGGGGTTTTATTATGTTGCCCTGGTTTGTCTTGAACTTCTAGGCTCAAGCAATCCACCCGCTTCAGCCTCCCAAAGTGCTGGGATTACAGTCATGAGCCACCATGCTCAGTCTGCAAGCTTTTAGATAAACAAAAGAAAGATAGATAGGACTCAAATAAATACAATTATAAATCAAAGAAAATATATTACAACTGATAGCACAGAAGTATAAAGGATCATAAGAAACTACTATAAACAATTATACTCCAACAAATAGGAAAACCTAAAAGAAAGAGATAAATTTCTATAAACATACAAGTCACAAAGACTGAACCATGAAGAAATAGAAAACCTCAACATACTAATTACAATTAAGGACAATGATTTGGTATTTATTCCCAACAAATAAAATGCCTAGGAGCTAATGGCTTAACTGAGGAATTCTAACAAATACTTAAAGAAGATTCAATGCCAATGCTTCTTAGTCTCCTCCAAAAAGTTAAATAGGAGGGAAAAATTCTAAACTTATTTCACAAGACCAGCATTATTCTGATATCAAAGCAAAATAATGATAGTACAGGAAAAGAAAATTACAGACCAGTATCATTAATAAATATGAAAGCAAATATTCTGAACAAAATGATAGCAAACTGAATTCAACAGCACATTAAGAAGATCAAACACAATAATCAGGTGGGATTTATCCCTGAGATACAAATGGCTCCGGCTGGTTTGGAAATCTTAGGCTCAGGTGATCCTCTGGCTTTGACCTTCCAAAGTGCTGTGATTAGTTGTGAGCCACTGTGCCAGGCCTACTCCTATTTTAAAAAGGGTTCAACACCAATATCAATAAATATATTTTCATATGTTATATAAATATATTATTCTATATCAATATGATAAATATATTTTATATATTATATAATACTTTTTTTCTGCTTTAGTTTCTGATACAACAAATTATAATTAGTTATAACCTACATAAACAGTGTTTGGGTTCCTCAATAATTTTTAAGATGAAAGTTTGAGAACTCCTGGCTTATCATTCCACATGGATAGGGAAAAGTAAGATCTTTAAAGACCACAAAATAGAACCAATATTATTGTACACAAAAAGCAGCCATTTGAAGCTCAGACAGATCTGATCATGATATTTAGACAACTTTGAAATATTTAGAAATATTTCTACCAAATTCACACACAAAATACCCCAGCAATGTGTGCTTTTCAGTTTGTGCAACTAGAAATGCATTGACAAATTGAAACATTGTCTTGTTATAAGTGTAGCAGTCAAATAATTGACATATCCCGGGCTTGAAACTCTCTCAGTTTACTAGCACTGCAATGGATTGGGCCATTTGTTTAACCTCCATAAGAATTTGTTCCCTATATACAAAGGGAACTAGAAATAGTACCAGCTCAGTGGGTTCTAAGTTAAATAGTCAGTGCGTATGAAATAGTTAGCACATTGTTTAATATTCAGAAAGAATTCCCTGAATATCTGTGAGTATTTCAATTATATCATCATCATTCATCTTATTAGACTCTCAGATTTAGAAATCTTACGAGAAAAGAGGGATAAATGATTACCAATAACATATAAACAAAAAAACGAGAAAATCTAAAAATGTTCTTTAGAAATACACTAATTAGTGGACTTTGACATTCATAACATTAGCTTAGATACTAAGGAACTGACTAAAATTGTGCAATATTGTTTATGTTAAATATTTCTCTATAATTTATTTATAAAGTATAAAAATATATTTTGAGTAACCTCTAAAAGATATGTAAATGTACCTTGCAGTCATCATGGGTTAATAAGGATATTAATTGTTTCTATTTTTACTTGTGAAATCCAGTAACTATTAATTGTGAACAGAAAAAAATGTATTTTGTAGTTAAAACTTAAAAGGCTATACATATATATCATATTGTAAAAATTTATCAAACTCTTGTTTTTCTTTTTTTTTTTTTTTTTAAATTTTTTATTGGATTATAGGTTTTGGGGTACATGAGCAGAGCATGCAAGACAGTTGCGTAGGTACACACATGGCAGTGTGCTTTGCTTTCCTTCTCCACTTCACCCACATTTGGCATTTCTCCCAAGGCTATCCCTCCCCACCTACCCCTCCCAATGGCCCTCCCCTTTTCCCCCCAATAGACCCCAGTGTTTAGTACTCCCCTTTCTGTGTCCATGTGTTCTCATTTTTCATCACCCACCTATGAGTGAGAATATGCGGTGTTTCATTTTCTGTTCTTGTGTCAGTTTGCTGAGGATGATGTTTTCCAGATTCATCCATGTCCTTACAAACGACACGAACTCATCATTTCTGATTGCTGCATAATATTCCATGGTGTATATGTGCCACATTTTTCCAATCCAGTCTATTATCAATGGGCATTTGGGTTGATTCCAGGTCTTTGCTATTGTAAACAGTGCTGCAATGAACATTCGTGTACATGTGTCCTTATAGTAGAACGATTTATAGTCTTTTGGATATATACCCAGTAATGGGATTGCTGGGTCAAATGGAATTTCTATTTCTAAGGCCTTGAGGAATCGCCACACTGTCTTCCACAATGGTTGAACTAATTTACACTCCCATCAACAGTGTAAAAGTGTTCCTTTTTCTCCACATCCTCTCCAGCATCTGTTGTCTCCAGATTTTTTAATGATCGCCATTCTAACTGGCGTGAGATGGTATCTCAATGTGGTTTTGATTTGCATCTTTCTGATGACCAGTGACGATGAGCATTTTTTCATATGATTGTTGGCCTCATATATGTCTTCTTTCGTAAAGTATCTGTTCATATCCTTTGCCCACTTTTGAATGGGCTTGTTTGTTTTTTTCCTGTAAATCTGCTTGAGTTGTTTGTAAATTCTGGATATCAGCCCTTTGTCAGATGGGTAGACTGCGAAAATTTTTTCCCATTCTGTTGGTTGCCGATCCACTCTAGTGACTGTTTCTTTTGCCGTGCAGAAGCTGTGGAGTTTCATTAGGTCCCATTTGTCTATTTTGGCTTTTGTTGCCAATGCTCTTGGTGTTTTGTTCATGAAGTCCTTGCCTACTCCTATGTCCTGGATAGTTTTGCCTAGATTTCCTTCTAGGGTTTTTATGGTGCCAGGTCTTATGTTTAAGTCTTTAATCCATCTGGAGTTAACTTTAGTGTAAGGTGTCAGGAAGGGTTCCAGTTTCAGCTTTCTGCACATGGCTAGCCAGTTTTCCCAACACCATTTGTTAAACATGGAATCCTTGCCCCATTGCTTGTTTTTGTCAGGTTTATCAAAGATTGTATAGTTGTATGTATGTTGTGTTGCCTCCGGTGCCTCTGTTTTGTTCCATTGGTCTATATCTCTGTTTTGGTACCAGTACCATGCTGTTTTGATTACTGTAGCCTTGTAGTATAGTTTGAAATCCGGTAGTGTGATGCCCCCCGCTGTGTTCTTTTTGCTTAGAATTGACTTGGCTATGCAGGCTCTCTTTTGGTTCCATATGAAGTTCATGGTGGTTTTTTCCAGTTCTGTGAAGAAAGTCAATGGTAGCTTGATGGGGATAGCGTTGATTCTGTAAATTACTTTGGGCAGTATAGCCATTTTCACGATATCAATTCTTCCTAACCATGAACATGGAATGTTTCTCCATCTGTTTGTGTCCTCTCTGATTTCGTTGAGCAGTGGTTTGTAGTTCTCCTTGAAGAGGTCCCTTACGTTCCTTGTGAGTTGTATTCCAAGGTATTTTATTCTTTTTGTAGCAATTGCGAATGGCAGTTCGCTCTTGATTTGGCTTTATTTAAGTCTGTTATTGGTGTAGACGAATGCTTGTGACTTTTGCACATTGATTTTATATCCTGAGACTTTGCTGAAGTTGTTTATCAGTTTCAGGAGTTTTTGGGCTGAGGCGATGGGGTCTTCTAGGTATACTATCATGTCGTCTGCAAATAGAGACAATTTGGCTTCCACCTTTCCTATTTGAATACCCTTTATTTCTTTTTCTTGCCTGATTGCTCTGGCTAGAACTTCCAGTACTATATTGAATAGGAGTGGTGAGAGAGGGCATCCTTGTCTAGTGCCAGATTTCAAAGGGAATGCTTCCAGTTTTTGCCCATTCAGTATGATATTGGCTGTTGGTTTGTCATAAATAGCTTTTATTACTTTGAGATACGTTCCATCAATACGGAGTTTTTGAGGGTTTTTAGCATAAAGGGCTGTTGAATTTTGTCAAATGCCTTCTCTGCGTCAATTGAGATAATCATGTGGTTTTTGTTTTTGGTTCTGTTTATGTGGTGAATTACGTTGATAGACTTGCGTATGTTGAACCAGCCTTGCATCCCTGGGATGAATCCTACTTGATCATGATGAATAAGTTTTTTGATTTGCTGTTGCAATCGGCTTGCCAATATTTTATTGAAGATTTTTGCATCTATGTTCATCATGGATATTGGCCTGAAGTTTTCTTTTCTCGTTGGGTCTCTGCCGGGTTTTGGTATCAGGATGATGTTGGTCTCATTAAATGATTTGGGAAGGATTCCCTCTTTTTGGATTGTTTGAAATAGTTTTAGAAGGAATGGTACCAGCTCCTCCTTGTGTGTCTGGTAGAATTCGGCTGTGAACCCATCTGGACCTGGGTTTTTTTTGTGAGGTAGGTTCTTAATTGCTGCCTCAACTTCAGACCTTGTTATTGGTCTATTCATAGTTTCAGCTTCCTCCTGGTTTAGGCTTGGGAGGACACAGGAGTCCAGGAATTTATCCATTTCTTCCAGGTTTACTAGTTTATGTGCATAGAGTTGTTTGTAATATTCTCTGATGATGGTTTGAATTTCTGTGGAATCTGTGGTGATTTCCCCTTTATCATTTTTTATTGCATCTATTTGGTTGTTCTCTCTTTTATTTTTAATCAATCTGGCTAGTGGTCTGTCTATTTTGTTGATCTTTTCAAAAAACCAGCTCTTGGATTTATTGATTTTTTGAAGGGTTTTTCGTGTCTCAATCTCCTTCAGCTCAGCTCTGATCTTAGTTATTTCTTGTCTTCTGCTGGGTTTGGAGTTTTTTTGATCTTGCTCCTCTAGCTCTTTCAATTTTGACGATAGGGTGTCAATTTTGGATCTCTCCATTCTCCTCATATGGGCACTTATTGCTATATACTTTCCTCTAGAGACTGCTTTAAATGTGTCCCAGAGGTTCTGGCACGTTGTGTCTTCGTTCTCATTGGTTTCGAAGAACTTCTTTATTTCTGCCTTCATTTCGTTGTTTACCCAGTCAACATTCAAGAGCCAGTTGTTCAGTTTCCATGAAGCTGTGCGGTTCTGGGTCGGTTTCTGAATTCTGAGTTCTAACTTGATTGCACTATGGTCTGAGAGGCTGTTTGTTATGATTTCAGTTGTTTTGCATTTGTTGAGCAGTTCTTTACTTCCAATTATGTGGTCAATTTTAGAGTAGGTGTGATGTGGTGCTGAGAAGAATGTGTATTCTGTGGATTTGGGGTGGAGAGTTCTGTAAATGTCCACCAGGTTTGCTTGCTCCAGGTCAGAGTTCAAGCCCTGGGTATCCTTGTTGATTTTCTGTCTGGTTGATCTGTCTAGTATTGACAGTGGAGTGTTAAAGTCTCCCACTATTATTGTGTGGGAGTCTAAGTCCTTCTGTAAGTCATTAAGAACTTGCCTTATGTATCTGGGTGCTCCTGTGTTGGGTCCATATATGTTTAGGATCGTTAGCTCTTCTTGTTGTATCGATCCTTTTACCATTATGTAATGGCCTTCTTTGTCTCTTTTGATCTTTGTTGCTTTAAAGTCTATTTTATCAGAGATGAGAATTGCAACTCCTGCTTTTTTTTTGCTTTCCATTAGCTTGGTAAATCTTCCTCCATCCCTTTATTTTGAGCCTTTGTGTATCCTTGCATGTGAGATGGGTTTCCTGGATACAGCACACTGATGGGTTTTGGATTTTTATCCAATTTGCCAGTCTGTGTCTTTTGATTGGTGCATTTAGTCCATTTACATTTAGGGTTAATATTGTTATGTGTGAATTTGATACTGCCATTTGATTCTAAGTGGCTGTTTTGCCTGTTAGTTGTTGTAGATTCTTCATTATGTTGAAGCTCTTTAGCATTCAGTGTGATTTTGGAATGGCTGGTACTGATTGATCCTTTCTATGTGTAGTGCCTCTTTTAGGAGCTCTTGTAAAGCAGGCCTGGTGGTGACAAAATCTCTGAGTACTTGCTTGTTCGCAAAGGATTTTATTCTTCCTTCACTTCTGAAGCTCAGTTTGGCTGGATATGAAATTCTGGGTTGAAAGTTCTTTTCTTTAAGAATGTTGAATATTGGCCCCCACTCTCTTCTGGCTTGTAGTGTTTCTGCCGAGAGATCTGCTGTGAGTCTGATGGGCTTCCCTTTGTGGGTGACCCGACCTTTCTCTCTGGCTGCCCTTAGTATTCTCTCCTTTATTTCAACCCTGTTGAATCTGACGATTATGTGCCTTGGGGTTGCTCTTCTTGCGGAATATCTTTGTGGTGTTCTCTGTATTTCCTGCAATTGAGTGTTGGCTTGTCTTGCTAGGTGGGGGAAATTTTCCTGGATGATGTCCTGAAGAGTATTTTCAGGCTGGGATTCATTCTCTTCGTCCCCTTCTGGTACACCTATCAAACATAGGTTAGGTCTTTTCACATAGTCCCACATTTCTTGGAGACTTTGTTCATTCCTTTTTGCGCTTTTTTCTCTGATCTTGGTTTCTCGTTTTATTTCATTGAGTTGGTCTTCGACTTCAGATATTCTTTCTTCTGCTTGGTCAATTCGGCTATTGAAACTTGCGTTTGCTTCGCGAAGTTCTCGTATTGTGTTTTTCAGCTCCTTTAATTCATTCATATTCCTCTCTAAGTTATCCATTCTTGTTATCATTTCCTCGAATCTTTTTTCAAATCTTTTTTCAAGGTTCTTAGTTTCTTTGCATTGATTTAATACATGATCTTTTAGCTCACAAAAGTTTCTCATTATCCATCTTCTGAAGTCTAATTCCGTCATTTCGTCACAGTCATTCTCCGTCCAGCTTTGTTCCCTTGCTGGTGAGGAGTCTTGGTCCTTTCTAGGAGGCGATGTGTTCTGGTTTCGGGTGTTTTCCTCCTTTTTGCGCTGGTTTCTTCCCATCTTTGTGGATTTGTCCGCTGGTCGTCTGCGTAGTTGCTGACTTTTCGTTTGGGTCTCTGAGTGGACACCCAGAATGTTGATGATGAAGTATTTCTGTTGCTTGGTTTTCCTTCTACCAGTCTAGCCCCTTCGCTGTATGACTGTTGAGGTCCGCTCCAGACCCTGCTTGTCTGGGGTGCACCTCTCGTAGCCGTGGCACAGCGAGGGATGCTACCAGTTTCTTTTTCTGCTCTTTGTCCCAGGATGATGCCTGCCTAATGACAGTCTTTTGGATATAGAGGGGTCAGGGAGCTGCTTGAGGAGACAGTTTGTACTTTATAGGGGTTTAATTGCTGAGCTGTGCACTCTGTTGTTCATTCAGGGCTTTTAGGCTGCTATGTTTGATTCTGCTGCAACACAGCTCATTAAACAACCCTTTTTTTTTTTTCTCAAATGCTCTGTGTTGAGGCGTTTGGGCTTTATTTTTGGATGTCCGATCAGGTGTCCTGCCCAGCTCGAAGGCAGACTAGCCACTGTTTGGCTGCCGAGGCTCCGCCCTGCTGTTGTGTGATTCGCGCTGTTCCTGCCGGCTCTGCTGTGGTCTCTGCCACGCCCTGAGGCGGAGTCTCTTCGTTGTAGCGTGTTGCCTCAGCAACGGCAGGCTGCATCAGCAGTGGGCGTGTATCTCAGTAGGGACGGGTTGCCTCGGCAACGGCTGGCTGCGTCAGCAGTGGGCGTGTATCTCAGTTGGGGCGGGTTGCCTCGGCAACGGCTGGCTGCCTCAGCAGTGGGCGTGTATATCAGTTGGGGCTGGTTGCCTCCGTAGTGGTGGACGCCCCTCCCCCACAGAGCGTCTCGGACCATCTGCCCGGGATAGTTTGAAATCGCGGTTTTGTTCGTCCCACTGGGTATCCCAAACGATCTGTCCCTGCAATCCCCTGGGCTGGGCTACTGTGCAAGTCTCGTTCAGTCTCAAGTCCAGCCCTCTCAAGTCTCAGGTTGCCGGTTAAACAAGGCACCCGGACAAGCGCGCCCTGTGGGGATTTCTGGGTAGGGCTGGCCGCCGCCGCCCCGGCTGCCGGCTTCGCCAGGCAGACCTACTGCCTGGCGTACCGTGTCTTTTTATACTTGGGAGTTTCCCCGTTCTGTGGGCAACAAAGATCAGTCTGGAAATGCAGCACTGACTCACCGTTTGCGAATTCAACGCGGGCTCCAATCCTGGGCTGTTCTCACAGCGCCATCTTGAGTCCCCTCCCTTTTTTTTCCAAACTCTTGTTTTTCAAAAAGCAAAATGGCAATGCTTCATTTCAACTTTAAATTATCCCTTTGGGGAAAATACTCACTTTACATCAAATAATAAAACCTAAAATTGTTATTTTGCCAATTACTTGCCAGAGAGAATAATGTTAATGTAATTATGAGAAATGCTATAAATATAAGTATTAAATTGATGCCTTATTGGTAGCAAAGCTGAGGAGAGTTTTCTCTTCAAGGATAAAATATTATTCTTTTAAGTGATACATTTTTATTTTGTTAATTTTCTTCTAAATTCTCATCCTAGTACTAAAATCTATTCCCTGAAGTGTTACTGATAATAAACACTTTACTGTCAATATGGTCTACAAAAATCATAAAAATGACTAAACATACAATAATAAAGGTTTGATTAAATTCAGAGCAATATAGTTGTCCCTTGGCATCAATGGGAAATTGGTTCTAGGAATGCAGTGGATACCAAAATCTGCACATACTCAAGTCCATCAGTTGGCCCTGTGGAAACCGCAGATATGAAAAGTTGGCTCTTCCTATGGCAGGTTTTGCATCCCGAAAATACCACCCACCTGTGGTTGTGGATATGGAACCCACCAATGGATGGTTGATGGTGGTTTTTTTTCTTTTTTTAATCCTTGTATCTGTGGACCAGTGCAGTTCAAACTCATCTTGTTCAAGTGTCAAGTATATTTAACACTTGTTTTATCACTAACATGTTCACAAAGATCTCCAGTTAATGACATCAATAAAGACCAATGAAATGAAGTATATAGAACAGATTAGGGGGAATAAAAACAAAAAATTAACCATAAAATATTTAACACTTGGTTAATTTAGATATACGGATGAAGATACCTAGATAAGGACTTTAACTTAGAAAAAGAAGTGAGAATTATGAATAGCAATATTTTAACTCAGCTTATTTTGCATGGTGATTTTTAGAATTCTTATACATGGCTATGAATTTTTAAAAATGTTTCCAAAATCCATTACATTTATAATCAGAAATAACAAATCTGTTAGTTTTAGCAGGTACTTACAACTCTAGAAATGCACAACTTTCAGCAAGAAATTATAAATGTAAATTTAAAAAGCAACATTTATATATTTTTAAAAAATAAGTGGACTGCCTGACAAAACGATCTGTAAAAGACAAGGAGAAAATGATCTACCAAAATGTGTAACATACTAGCTATGTTAAAGTAAATAAAATAAAATAACAATAATTATATATAATAAACTTTTCATTTTAATGCTCAAAAACAATTTCTATATTGTTATGTGTCTGTATGTATTTTGAAATAGCATAAAAGAGTCACTGAACAAAAAACACAAAGAACTGAAATGATTAGGGAAGGCTACAGATGTCACAAATTATTTTTCAGGCACTGATGCCTACAATGCCATCTGTATTATGTGTGTTTGGGTTGGTTTAAACAACTTGATGACACCTTCATAAATTGAGATTCATGCTGAGTATGTGAATTGCATTACAAACTAAGCAGGATATTTCTGTAAATTTTGCTGTGAAATTTGTTTTCAAACCAAGCACATAATAAAATTCACTCTAAGTCAGCTATAGAGAAATGTGTGTCCAAAACATCTGCAGCCCTGTGTATTTGATTGGATATGCACTCAAATAACAAATAGAATTATGTTTGAGTTAACTGACAACACTCCTTTTAAGATTTTTTTTTGTTTATCATGGAAGAGGATACCCAAACCAGAAATACTGACACTTAAATGTCATTTCTTGAGAAGCTGCTTTGCCTGCTTATGAAATTGTACCTGAAGCCTCATTCAGCTATAAGTCAGTTGAAAGAAAAGAAAGCTTTTAAAGATTAGCATTAGTATTACTTTATGACCTGTTTCATAATAAAAATGCAAACTCAAAATATTATATTTCAAATGAAAGTCAGTCAAGTTCTTTAATACTTAACCATACAACCCTGCAAAAATCAGCCCGCTTTCAGATTTGATATTCCACATTTTACAGTTTATCCTCACACTTGTTGACTTTAAGAACATTTTGTGTATGCTTTTAATTTTAAAACGAGTATGAGAGAATCAATAGGAAGTTAAATCATATGTGTAATTTACCAGCATATTTCCCTTTTCATAATTTAATTATAATAAAAATCAGCAAAACAGCATCATATATTTCACATGCAGAATCATCCACTCATATGCTCATATCTATTTGTTCACTGAACACTTACTAAATATTTACTATAGGCTACGAAAATAGACAAAAATATATAGTCTCTGATTTATTCTCTAGATGAGGAAAACTGCCATGTAAAATTAATCATAATAAACTATATAATATATGCTATCAAAAAGGTATAAACAGAATGTTTTGATAATGGTTACTACTTACCACACCTGGGATAGAGTTAAGAGAGTAGAAGGACTTTCAGAGGGAGGGATAATTTTCTTGGGACATGAAGGATGAGTGAGAGTTTATTGAGCAGATGTGCCAAGAAAGGACATTTTTACCAAAGGGAACACCATGGTAAAAGAGTTTTATCAGTAAGAAAAAAACTGAGAGCTCTAAAATTCTCAGGTTGGTTCTGTGTGATTGGATCCTAAGGCACCACAGGGACAGAGGCTGCAGATAAACTTAGAAAGGCTGTCTGAAGGAGTTTTAAATGATGCTAAAGTAGTTAGACTAGAATATCAGTGAAAGATGTTAGGAAGGGAGCCACATGATTACTATTTGCATTTAGAATACAATTCTGGCAGACTCCTGAAAGAAACTGGAGCTGGCTGAATGGGAAAGGACATTGACCACAATGCTAGCAACAGGGAGATAAAGTAAGAAGCTATTGCAAACCCTCAGGCAGCAAATGATGAAGACAATGGAATTGGAAGAGTCAAAGCAGACTTGAAGAATATGTTAATTGATACAATTAAGAGAGGAAGTCATGCTTAATTCTTAGTGTTTTTCTCACTGAGCACTTCCCATGTTTTAGATAATGTTTCTTCACATTAATTTCCATTTGAAAAATATCTGCCAAATCTATCAAATGCAAAAGTAACTAGAAACAATTTGGCACAGGCTGGTGATTCTGAGTACCCTCTTCTATTCACTAGACACATGACCTCCAGCAAGTTGCTACCATATTTTAGTGCCTATCTCATAGAGGTGGATAAGGATTGGCATGGTTGATGGCTCAACTGCAGCAATGACCACAGGTAAGCATAGTAGCAGAAGAGATGGCCCTGGTATCCTCTCCCAGAGTTCTCCAGAGCATTGCAATTACCAATGCAATTCTGCTCTTAAAACTTGCTCTTGAGTTACCTGAGTCATAAAGGTTCAGAAGCCAGGTATATATAAATCAAATTTTTAAAATGGCACTTGGACATTGAGGCAAACTGGTGTGTGTTTGGCCCTTCAAAAGGGGTGACTTCTACTCAGCTGCAGAATGCTATTCCCCAAAAATCTAGTCCAGTGTTGCCAGATCTTTTTTTAGGTCTGGTCTCTCTCTCTGTCTCCTGTATATGTGTAGGCAAACATCTATGTATGTATACATATATTAAATAGCATTATTTTTAGAGTTTTAGATTTACAGAAAACCTCAGAGCACTCCCATATATTCCCTTTCCCCGTCCACTGCCCCACTGCTAATCTCAAGAAAAAAGTCAGAATATTAGTAACAGTATCCCTGTTATTAACATTTTGCATTAATGTGCTACATTGATCACAATTGTTGGGCCAATAGTGATGTATTATTATAAGCTAAAGCCAATAGCTTACAGTCTGGTTCACTCTTGGTGTTGTATTTTATGGGGGGAGTTTTGGCAAATGTATGGATTCACCATTGAATAATGAGATGTATCCACCATTATAGTATCACAAGAGAATTTTCAATGCCCTAAAATCCTGTGTTCCACCTATTCATTTCCAACTCCCCAACTTCTGGCAATCATGGCTTTTTCACTGTCTCTGTCATTTGCCTTTTCCAGAATGTCATATAGTTGAAACCATACAGTATATAGCCTTTCTAAGATTGTCTTCTTTAATTTAGCAATATGCACTATAGTTTCCTCCATGTCTTTTTGTGGTTTGAGAACTCATTTCTTTTTAACACTGAACGATATTACCAGTGTCTGGATGTACCACAGCAGATCCTTATTTTGTCAGTTTCTTTTCTTGAGATTAGCATTCTGAATTATTTTAATGTAAAATATTTCTAAGTTTAAATATTGGCAGTTAATTCAAGTTACTGCTGTTTAACATTATCCGTGGTTCTTAAAAGACTGATTCCTTACCCATACTCCTCCAAATATGACTCAGTAAGACTGGAGTGGAGAGAGGCCTCATGAATTTGCATATCTAATGAATTCCCAGGCAGTTGCAGAAGCTGCTGCTCCTGGCCCACAATTTAAGTAACAGCCTACATAACCAAAACCATAAATTTGGGCTAAGAACTTTTTTAAATAAAATGAAGTCACTAAGTATTTTTATTAAGAATTTTCCCTTTACTTTAGGTGATAGATTAAATGAAATATATTAGACATCTTTTCAAAAGCAGCATTTTAGGGGAATATCAATAGCACACTAGCCATAACAGAAACACTACAAACAAAATGAACATCTTAATCATGTTTTTCCTCTTCCTGGTTTTATGTAACATCATTCATACCATTATCCATAACAAACATGTACCTTAAACCAAACAGCTGCCTTTTAAATTCTTTTGATATCAGGAATTCTTAAAATGATTATTTATCAATTAAATTATATGCTCTATTAGACCTTAAACAAAAATACTCTGCATCATGCTGACTTCTCAGAGGAACAAATTCCCATACCAAAGAGCCAGAAATTCTAGTACAAAATGGGTTATGTTCTATCTTTTACGTCTGTGTGTATACTGATCTATGTAGCATAGTCTAATATTATCATTATCACTTCTGCCTCTGAGTGAAATCATTAACACAAGGTTTCCTATCCTGTTTTTCCTTACTGCCTTGACAGTGGTCCATGTTTAGAATTCATAAACTTGGATGGGAGAAAATATGTTTCTTAATTTTTTTTTTTTTTTTGAGACGGAGTTTCGCTCTTGTTACCCAGGCTGGAGTGCAATGGCGCGATCTCGGCTCACCTCAACCTCTGCCTCCTGGGTTCAGGCAATTCTCCAGCCTCAGCCTCCTGAGTAGCTGGGATTACAGGCATGCGCCACCATGCCCAGCTAATTTTTTGTATTTTTAGTAGAGACGGGGTTTCACCATGTCAACCAGGATGGTCTCTATCTCTTGACCTCGTGATCTACCCGCCTCGGCCTCCCAAAGTGCTGGGATTACAGGCTTGAGCCACCGCGCCTGGCCCTGTTTCTTAATTTCTAAGTAAGAAACAACATTTACTTTAATTATGACTATAAGCAACAAACCATAGACATACTGTAATAACGGGTACTTTATCAATAACATAAATCATAGATATTTTTATAAGCAGATATCTGGGATCATCATCTATGCTCATTACTATTTTGAAATTATGATAGTTATTACAAGTACCTCAGGATAGAGATAATTTTACAGTACATATTACCCTATTACACACTTATTTTAAACTATTTTGGTGACCATATTTCAATATAATATTCTTTCTTTTTTTTTTTGGTCTTCTGTACATTTGAAAACTAATTCTGAGAAATTATCTATAGTTTTAACCAGATTTTCAAAGGAGCCTGTGGCATTTAAAGGTTAAGAATCCCCATACTGCTTGGTAAAAATTTCCTGCTTGTTCCAAATTAGCACTTTAGCACTAAGGATCCCATTTAGCTTAAATTATTCCCTCCAGAATAGTTTTCAGTTCTGCCACCTGACTAACATAGTTCATATTAAGTAGCTGTATGGAAATATGGCTATTCAGATAGTAGAAAGGCTCATGTCTTTCTACACAGAATGAATGAATCTCATTATGTCAAAAGTGTCATGTTACATGATCTATGTGGATCTTTATAAATTGATTTGATCACAGTATTGATCAGGAGAACAGCTGAAAAGATTAACTATGTCACATACTAATGTGTTTACTGGATAAACTAAAATGTTCCAGAAAATGAAAAGGGAATGCTAGAATTCCTCCACTTATGAGTTAAGTTCCCAACAGAGATGTGTATTTATTGGGTAAGAATATGCAGATGTTTGGCTCAGTGGTTCTCTCAAAAATCAGAAAACCTGAACTTACAAGCTGCCTAATCAAATTAACAAAATGATAGGGAATATTATTCACTATTTTCTCAAGGAAAATATACTGGTTATTATAACCACATTGAAATGAAATATCAGCTCAAGTTTTCACTTCTGGTAAATTTCTTTTTAATATGCAAAGGCTTTCTAATCAAGTATATGGAGTGCTTGATTGTTATGTTGACAAGAAGATTTTCCTCATTTCCCAAGACTGAAAACATTTTTTTTAGTAATAGACATGCAGCTAGAAAAACATGGTAATATTCTATTGGAGGCATCAATGAAAAATGAGACATAGCAAAACCAAAAATCCCATATATGCAATGGATTTGAATTTTCATAAAGCTTCAGTTTTATTTCCCAACAAGAAATGTAAAACGTCAATTAACCAAATGTCAACTTTCCTGTATAACATTACATAGAAGAAAGGAAATAAAGGTTATACCTTTAAGTAAACCTAATAAACTCAAACACTCCAAAATTCATCTTGCTTAAAAACCTTCTTTGACTAGAAAGGATTATTTTAGACAAGTTAGCGTTCACTTTTCAAAGTGCGTGCATGTATACTTCATTAAATGCTTTCCAACTTGCTCATGGAACTGTTAGGTTAGCTTAAAAATACCTCAGATTTACCTCCCTGAATTTCTTATTTAATATCACCCTCTACACTCCAGAGTTCAGTTGTTTCTGAGAGTCTTTGATTATATAGATCAGAGTCTGCTTTGTGTGTGGTTTCATAGATGTACTGACCTAGAGAAGAACTGCTCACCCCAGCTTAGATTATAATTGCATCTGCCCTATTCACATTCCCTTAACAGGAATACCAGTATTTGAGTAAGCAGTTGCAAACACTCTAAGGTACTGTCTAGCTAAATCCATTTGGACCATCCAGCCAATCAGTGAAGGGGTTGAGATGGCATAATTTTAACGTATCTTAAATTCTCTTTGCAAACAAATCCAGAAGATCATAAATTGCAAACTCATCATAATTAAATTATGTATATCTAATTTAACTTCAAAGAACATTCATACTGTTTTCCTTTCTTTTGGAGATATACCCAGTAGTAAACTTGCTGGATCATATGCTGGTTTTCCTTTTAGTTTTTTGATGAAGCTCAATTCTATCCTCTAGGGGCTGTACTAATTTACATTCCTGCCAACAGTGTATGAGCATTCCCTTTTCTCCACATCGGTGCCATCTCCAGGTTCTATTATTGCTGTCTTTTGATAAAAATCATTTTAACTGGGGTGAGATAATGTCTTATTATATGTTTTGCTTCACATTTCTCTGATGATTATTGATGTTGAACTTTTTTTATACATTTGATGGCCTTTTGTATGTATTCTTTAGAGAAATGTCTATTCAGACCTTTTTTAATCAGACCTTTTTAATCCATTTTTAATCAGATTTTTCTTTTGTTATTCAGTTGTTAATTCCTTGTCTGATGAGCTGTTTGCAAACAGTTTCTCTCAATCTGTGGCTTATCCCTTCAATGTGTTGATTGTTATACTTGCTGTGCAGAAGCTTTTTAGCTTTATATTATTTCACTTGTCTATTTATCTTTGGTTACTTGAGCTTCCAAATTCTTACATAGAAAATATTTATCCAGACCCATATCCTGGGTCATTTCCTAAATGTTTTCTTCAGTACTTTAATTGTTTCTGGTCTTAGATGTAAGTCTTTAATCGATTTTGATTTGATTTGGGTGTATGGTGAGAAATCGGAGTATAGTTTCATTCTTCTGCAGATAATTATCCAGTTTTCCCAGCACAATTTATCAAAGAGACTGTTCATTTCCCGATGTATGTTATCAACACCTTTGTTGAAAATAAGGTGGTTGAAAATATGTGTATTTATATCTGGGTCCTCTATTCTGTTCAATTTCTCTATACGTCTGTTTTAATGCCAATACCAAGCTGATTTGGTTAATATGGTTTTGCAGTAACTTTTGAAGTCAAGTAATGTGATGCCTATAGCTTTACTCATGTTCTTTTGCTCATGACTGCTTTGTCTATTTGGGGTCTTTTGTAGTTCTACATAAATTTTAGGATGTTTTTCTATTTCTGTAAATAATGCCATTGGTATTTTGAGAGAACTGCAGTGACTCTGTAAATTGCTTTGGGTAGTATTATTGTTTTAACAATATTAATTATTCCAATTCAGGAGCATAGGATATCTATCAATTTTTTATATACTCTTCAATTTCTTTTGTAAGTGTTGTACAGATTTTCTTGTATAGATCTCTGTACGCCTATTTCATTGCTGAGCTATTCCCAATAGCCAAACTATGAAATCAATGTTAAGTGCCCATCAACACACACAAACACTAGAATATTATTCAGCTATATAAAGGAATGAAACATGGATGAAACTTGAGGTTACTGTGCTAAATGAAATAAGCCAAGAACAAAAAGATATATACCACATGTTCTCACTGATGAGTAGTAGCTAAAAAATATGAATCTCATGAAGCCAGAAGATAGACTGGTGGTTACTAGAGGCAGAAGGGTAGTGGGGAGGGAAGATAAAGAAAGTTGATTAATGGGTACAAAAAGCAGTATGATAGAAGGAATAAGACGCAGTGTTAGATACATTAGTAGGGTAACAAGAGTTCAAAATAAGTTACAGATTTCAAAGTAGCTAATAGAGAATAATTTGAATGTTTACAGCAAAAGGAAAAGACAAATATATAAGGATTGATCTTTGCAAATTACATGAATGTTAAATTGTCACATGTACCCCTAAACTATATGCATCTATTATGCAACTGTAAAAATAAAAATAATTTTTTTAATATAACATTTTTATTAGAATGTTCATTTGAAATTCACCCTCAAAACTTTTGGCAAAGATACTCATTTCTTGGCTTAGTGTGTGTGTGTGTGTGTGTGTGTGTGTGTGTGTGTGTGTGTGTTTCAGAGAGAGAGAGTCGGAGATAGAGAGATTTAATTCTGGCATTGAGCACAGATATTATGTTTACTGAACAAAACAATTGAGATGGCCAAGTGATGGCAAATAATTAATAATAATAAGCTCATAACAGAGTTACCAAAACCCATAATTTACCACCATTTCCAAAATGGATATCATTAGTGACTTACAGCAGGCTAGAAGTACAAAACTCTCAAGTGGAAATAGTCTTGAAATAGCTGATAAAACAAGCTGTGAAGCTGAGAAACAGTTTAGCACTTATGCATTCATACTTCACTATGCCTGTCTTAATAACACATCCAGGAGCTTCTATTTCAGAGTCAAGGATTTCAGAGTGTTCCAAAGTAGACAAATCATTCACTTCAGAGCTAAGAAAACTATGTTTGTATCCTGCCTGTCTCTTCCAGTTATCATATTATCCAGGCAAGTCAAGTAACCTCTTGGGATTTCATATTTCCTATCCGTAAAATGAGACTAACACATGAATTGACAACTAATGCACTGTTTTGATGTTCAACTGAGATGTAATATGTAAAACCATTTTTATAAATTGAAAACACGCAAATGTATAGTATGATTTTATATATATTGTCATTCATGCCATAAGGAAATGCTGCTGGTGGAGCAGGTAGAAGGAGAGTGGAATTGAGAACAGGTTTCTAGAGTAGTAGGTGGTATTAATCCCAACCCATCCTTCCCTATAAATGAGAATTTTATTATTTCATAAGGTAAGTTTGAGGACAGAAGACTCTCTGCTTTGAGAAGTTTGGAATACTCCTTCCAAGCCCTCCATGTAGTTGTTTGATCTTAAAAATATTCCTAATGTCAGTCACTTTTCTCATCCAGGAGAGGAAAATTTACATTGCTCAGTGTCTAATAAGGCCAGGAAGACACTATGGATTTAAAGATATCCTTTTGATAATTTACAACCCAGTAATTGAGAGACCCAAAGCTGAGAAAGTTTAAGCAAATTGCCCAAACACAACTACTGCTTATAAGATTTTGGGGTTGACGCCAGACTTCTGCATTGAAAGCTTTTCCAGCAAACTACACAAGTTGTTCAAGAGTACTCATTTGTTTAAAAAAATCAATCATTTCTTTCTTTTTATATTGGTGCTGGATTTTTCATGTTGGAATTCTATTGTAGGGACATTTTAATATTTAGTCATTTGGGGGCAGTATAAAATGCTATCACAAGGAAAATATAGTAATACATAGGTGCTATTCCAATAATTTAGCTTGTATACTTTTGCATATTTTATCTTATTTAATTCCAATGACTGTCTTAAAAAATATTGTTATTCTTTTTCCCAGGCTTTAAATGCCAGTGAAAGTTTGTGACATCTGCCACTATGTTTTCTATGCTTCCTCTCTTGTAGAAGCAATCCAGTTAGGATAGCAATGTAATTTATTGTTCACACTGGGCTCTTTGGGGAAAAATAGAGGAGGTATTATAGTTATTCCATGAAGCAGGTGGAGACCCGAGTAAATCACATGTATGGTCACTGTAAACAAAGTGGATAACACTCCAGCATCAAATCTCCAACCTCTCCCTTACTGAGGTTGGTGGGTGTGATGGCTACTTTTATGTGTCAAGTTGACTGAATTAAGGCATACTCAAACAGCTGGAAAAGCATTATTTCTCAGTATATCTGTGAGGGTGTTTCTAGAAGAAATTAGCATTTGACTCAGTGGACTGAGTAAGGAAGATCCACCCTCATCCAATGTGGGCAGCCACCATCCAATTGGCTAAGGTCCGAGGTAGAACAAGGCAGGGAAAAGGCAAATTATCTTTCTTTTCTGCAGCTGGAAACCCTGACTAAAAGAGTAGGCCTATCAATTAAAACTACTCACTTTCTGTGATGAAGGACTAGTTCCACAACTCAACTAGGCTGATAAAAATAAAGAATACTTTTAGAATTTGAGTCTTGGTCTAGCTCAAATTCAGTTGAGTCTTGGTGTGCCTGAAATTCAGCTGAAGTTTATTCTTTGCAGCAACTGTGCTTCTGCTCCATAGAACTCTGGATATGACTGGGTTCTCTCTCTTACTCTTTCTCTCTCTGAGCAGTTCTTTACTGAGCTGCATTCAGTAAGGGAGAGGTAGGAGATTTGATGCTGGACTGTTATCCACTTTGTTTACCATGACCATACATATGATTTACTCGGGTCTACACCTGCTTCATGGAACAACTATAATAGCTCCTCTTTTACTCCCCAAAGAGCCCAGTTTGAGCAATAAATTACATTGTTATCCTAACTGGATTGCTTCTACAAGAGAGGCAGCATAGAAAGCATAGTGGCAGATGTCACTCTGAGAGACAGCAGGAGAGAGTCAGTCTCCAATTTCTTCTTATGGATTTGGAGAGACCTAATCATGGAGATCCATCACTGAACATAGTGGGTTGCTATGATGCTACAATGTGCTGCCTAGATCCTCATCCACCAATAATAACTTACTACTCAACTTACTGGGAGTGCTGCCAGTGAATAGCTCCAGTTACCAGCCCAGCCTAAATTGAAGAGAGCTGCCTTCCTCAAATCCTTGCTCCCTTCTGAAGGTACCCTGAATCCAATGATTGACTGATTCAGGGCATAGTAATCTGACTCACTAGGCCAATATGGGACAGTTTTGAAGGGTGTCCCATCCTCAAAACCTTCCACAGGGTTGGACAAAGATTCCATTCAGACATCACAACTCAAGTTAACTCAGTGGTATGCTGCAGCTGGCTAATAAGTGCTCACAAGAGCTGGCTGTGTTCATATAATTCTGTACTTTACATCCAGTGATGTGAAGCTGATAGGTTAAAGTCAGCCATAGTGAGACTACTAATACCTCCGAGCCTACTTTCCAAATGTTATGCTATCAATTTGAGTAGGCTAAAATACTGAGATATTTGTTGCTATAGTGTGGATATGGTTTGCTTGACCCCTCCCCTCCAAAACTCATGTTGAGATTTGATTTCCAGTGTTAGAGACAATGGGATATGTCTGGGTTATGAGTGTGAATCCCTCATGATTAATACCCCCTGTGGTGGTAGGGGGGAGTGAGAAAGTTGTTGCAGTATCAGTTCCTGAGAGAACAGGCTGTTAAAAGGAGCCAAGCACCTCCCTCCTTTCTCTTTCTCTTTCTCTCCCCCCACCTCTCTCTCTCTCTCTCTCTCTCTCTCTCTCTCTCAAGATGTCATCTCTGAACACACTGGCTCCCCTCCCCCTTGCACCATGAGTAGAGGCAGCCTGAGGCTCTCTACAGGTGCATATGCTGGCACCATGATTCTTGTATGGAGTAATAAATCTTTTTTTTTTAGGAGACAGAGTCTCACACTGTCACTCAAGCTGCAGTGCAGAGATACAATCTTGGCTCACTGCAACCTCCACCTCCCAGGTTCAAGTGATTCTCCTGCCTCAGCCTACTGAGTAGATAAGATTATAAGTGCCTGCCACCATGCCCGGCTAATTTCTATATTTTTATTGGAGATGGAGTTTCACTGAGTTTGCTGGGCTGGTCTCGAACTCCTGACCTTGTGATCAGCCCACCTTGGTCTCCCAAAGTGCTGAGATTACAGGTCTCCCACCTTGCCTAGCCAAATCTCTTTTCTTATAAATGACCTAGTCTCAAGTTTTCTTTGTAGCAACACTAATGAATGAAAACATTTGGTCAAACATCATTTTAGATGTTTCTATAGTGGTAGTTTTTTGATGAAATTAGGTTTATCAGTAGACTTTAAGTAAAGTAAATTACTCTCCATAATATGGGTGTATCTCATCCAATATGTTGAAGGCTTTAATAGATAAACACACCTCTTCTGAAGAAAAGGGAATTCTGCCAACAGACTGCCTTTAAATTTCCAGGCCACTTCATGTTGCCCAGGCTCCATACCATACCCTGCCTGGGTCAGTTACTGCATGGACAACATACCTACCCCACTTGGACTCCAGATCCTTAGGCTAAACAGCTTCTTGCCATTCACTGATGCCCTCCCCACCTGACCTGGCTTTGGCACTCCAACTTCGCTGGGTGAAAGTCCTCTTCCCATGTGAAAGTACTCTTTGCTCAGGCTCTTACAATGCATTTTGAAAAATCTTCCTACAAGAATGCCTTGCTTACCCTGCTCAGGTTCTGACATGCCATGCCAAGGTACCATCCATTGGATTGTCAGTCCCAACG
Organism: Callithrix jacchus; assembly: GCF_049354715.1. Taxonomy (NCBI): domain Eukaryota; kingdom Metazoa; phylum Chordata; class Mammalia; order Primates; family Cebidae; genus Callithrix; species Callithrix jacchus. The sequence goes on from NC_133507.1 coordinate 75,895,245, forward strand.
TGCACAGGTTTTTAACCCCCAAACAAGGCTGTCTTTCTGCCAGGACTCTATCCTCAATCTGTTTGGGCCCTGATGCCCATGTGGTTGCCTCCTTATACCCACATCTGTGGTAACACATGGATGCCTTTCTCTCCCTGCATTAAGTTTTGTCTCTCTACTCAAATGACCATTGCCTTCCCTCTGTTCAGCACCACCTAAGGGCTTTGGACTGAAGTGGTAAAAAGAAAAGGGGAATGGAAAGGAAAGGAGTAAAAGAAAAGCTTTTGCTTAGTTTTACATGCAAAGGAGATGTTTGCTGTTACAGTGTTTACTTCCAAAAGCTTGTTTAAAGAAGAGGCTGCTTTTTTTTATAACCTTTCAAATATTTGAACTAGTATCTGAAAGTTGCTTAATCAACAAAGCTTAGTAATAGAATTCCTCTATAAACCCTAGAAGAATAAATTTTTAAAAAATGCTATATGTGCCTATTGGAGAAACAGATCGATTGATCATGCTATGTTCTCTAATATACAAAGTGTTTTTTGTATACTTTTGACTTTTCCTCAGCTACAAGGTAAATCTCACAATGGCAGGGAATATGCCTTACTCATAATTTTAATCACAGGATCTGGCACAATTCCTGGAACCTGATAGACCCGAACAATACTGATTGATTGACTGATTGATTGATTGATTGAGATGGAGTCTTGCTCGGTCACCCAGGATGGAATGCAATGGTGCAATTTTGACTCACTGCAGTCTCCACCTCCCAGGTTCAAGCGATTCTCCAATCTCAGCACCCAGAGTAGCTGGGACTACAGGTGCCTGCTAACCTGCCTAATTTTTGTATTTTTAGTAGAGTTGAGGTTTCACTTGGTTGGTCAGGCTGGTCTCGAACTCCTGACCTCAGGTGATTGACTTGCCTCAGCCTCCCAAAGTGATGGAATTACAGGCATACGCCACCATGCCCAGACAACAATATTTATTTAGTAACTGAATTGAGCTCCTCTACACAAGTCTTTTGGAACAAATAAAACGTTATTTTATTTAGTAATGTGAGACCTTAGGAAAAATTGACCAGTCTACCAGGCACAGGTCATGACATCCAAACTTCCTACACAGAGCTTTAAATAATAAACACTTTGTGCCCAAAGATGCCAAGCAAGAAGTGCCTCCTCTCAATACTCTCTTGAATTCATAATCAATCAAAAATCTTTTCCACCTGTGGAGTTTGACCCAGTGATATCCTTTCTACTGAGTTCTGCTAATAGCTTTCTCTCTGTGTAATTTTCTTCTCAGCTGGGAGTCCAGATCTTGATCTAATTTCACTTACTCCAGCCCCAAACCACAATCAGTGCCCTTTGGTAATGCTTCTTTTAGACTTCCTCCTCTTCTGACAGAAAGATCCAGAATAGTCTTTAAATTATTTCTCTATGAGGAATCAGAATGCTATGTTGCATCTATTCCTATTAAGTTAAATTGCAAGAATTCTAAATATTAATGAAAACGAACTTTAAAATAAACACAAGTAATAAAATGTAAATAAGTATTCCACAACATCTTAAATGATTAAATTCCCAAATCAATGGTTCATCCTTTCTAGAGCTAATTTTCTTTGTATTTTGATAATATAATGAGGCTGTAAGTGTAAGCATGTACATATGTCTCAGTTAATTACCAATCTCTGAAAATGGTGATAATTACCTAACGTGTGAAGAAAACAGGAAAAAATTTAAAAAAGAAACTTTAAATGGAAAGGACTTCCCTCGAAAGAAAACAGACAAACAGAATGGTTCCTTCAAATTATTGATGAGTTTTGTCTTAAAAAACAGTGAAGGAGGTAAAAGTTCCCCAAGCAAAAATATCAATCTTCTGACTGACACCTGTTAGATTATATTCTATTCTTTAAATAAATATTTTTGTGTATTTTTCTCTCACATTAACACTCACTTAAAAATGAGAAAGTAGCATCATACTATTTCCTTGTGTTTTTCTCCTTTGAAATTTTTTTTGAACAGTCTTGGGGCAGGAGACACATTTTTCATTTTGTGTTAAGAGTTTCACTTGGATTTCAGTTTTTCAAACAATGCATTTATTAATGTATTAAAGATATTGTTATTGAAGAGACTATTTTTCAGGTACTTTGCTAGATATTATAATTTTATTAAATTAAAAAATAAACCAGACTCAAACCTTGTCCTCCTTAAACTTATGACTTACTATCAACCAAAAAAGTGTTTTGTTTTTTAGTTTTTCTAAATAACATGGCTGATTTTTTGATTTTCTGAATTCTAAATTTGTATAGACTGTGCATATGAGTGTGTGCTCAAGTTCAAATATCCATTGTATAATCAAGTTCTAAATTTAAATTGCTATTTGAGGCTTCCACATCACGTGCTTTCTTATGTTCCTTACAAAGAAATTTTCAGTATTAAAACTACATGTAGTTTTTGAGTAGATAATTTATAAAACCTTTTAACTTAACATAACAATTCTCTGTTTAGTCAACAGAGTTCTCCTGAATCTCCCATCCGATATACGCTGTTTCTCTAAATACCAAGTTTAGATTTCATGTGTGTTTTAATGAATCTGTCATATCTTTCTTTGAAGGACAAGTATTTCATGCTTCTATTCCGTCTTGTACAAAGTTATGCCTAGTTGTTGAAATCATATAAATATTTTAAAAATTTAAGTTATAACTCCAAATTTCAAATATAATTAACGTAACACAAACAGAATGCTATATATGATCTATGTATCTTTCACTTATACTTAAGCTATTAATTGCCCAAAGATCACCTTTTAGGCCTTTATGGTAATTTACCCCATTACCAGTTTTGCCTGATAAATATTGTGAATTTCTAGATTCACTGCTTTTTTTTTCCATGATCAATTCTAGACTATGTTTTCCTGTCTCATATGTTGGGGCATTAGAATAATTCTATGTAATCCCTACACTATGCCTACATTGATGCCTACTAAACTGTTTTATAAATATGTTAGCATCTGTGATTTAGTATAATATAAATTTTTGTACTATTTGGCATGCCAAATGGTTCAGCAATCTTAATTAGGAAGAGTTTATATCTTAAGAAATCTTCATTTTAAGATGAAATCCTACAGCTAGAAGAAATCTTGGGTGATACCAAAGTCAATACTCATATTTGATAAATAAAAAAAACTAAGACCTATGAAATATAGAGTGGGAACTAAGGAACATAGCTTATGAAAGAGGAACCACTTTTAGATATGTTATCCTGAATTCTTGTCCTTTGTTTCAAAACCCAGTTTAAAACAGGTACTTCTATGTGTCCCTACTTAAACTCCACCATTTCTACTAACTTCTCACTGTTATTTAACTTATTTCCTAGGGTGCTCATGTATATTCACTATCCCTGTCCTAAGACAGCTTCAGGGTTGTTACTGTACAGATATGATTCTGATTATGCTAAAGAATATGAAGGGACACACAGTCATCCCTGCTACTGCATGCCAAATAGACGACTACCCCAATAATCACAGCTGCCACAGTCTGGGTGTTAAATGGACAATAGCAGTGAGATGAATGACAGAACACTCATACTAAAGAATGTGGGTTGAGACAGAGTTTTGTTCTTTTTCATAAACAGCTTCAGAAAACTCAGCTCACTACTATGGACTTCCATTACATCATCTACACAAAAAAGAAGGTGTAAAATACATTCATATATTTAAAAGTGACACTAAACTAACACTTTAGTTAGTACTGTTTTCTAGTGGTAAAACTGACAATAATATTGTTAATTCTTCAAACAAATAGTTTTTGGTTGCTATTTTTAAGCACAGTGAGAATAAAAATCTTATGTTATTTAACTCTGTCTCTTTATCTAACATTGTTCTTCATAAGACACAAATATTCAATGCATATATAAAAACAAACCAATATATTTCATGAGGAAGATCCTATCTCTGTCTACCCCCTAACTCATTGAAAATGAATAGGAAGACATGGTCTTGTGTTCCCAGCCAAGTCCTCCTAGACTGCATCTACCGTACTCAGACTATGACTGAAACATGTGTATCTCATGTACGTCTCATGTCTTTTAGCATCCTGTTTTCTGGGCTGCAGTCTTGTGACACCATCTATTAAGCACAGAGTTGAAGCAACTTAACTTTGGTTAAAATCACTCACAGTGGAATAGGCTCGCAGATGATCAAAACTGTTTATAAAAGGCACTCAGTGACTTTTTAAGTATTATTATGTTATTTAAGAATTCTACATGACACAAAAACTTAGCAATTAAATAGCTATTTCCTCACATATACAAATTGTTTTTTTTTTTTTTTTTTTTAAGACGGAGTTTCTCTCGTTACCCAGGCTTGAGTGCAATGGCGTGATCTCAGCTCACCGCAACCTCCGCCTCCTGGGTTTAAGCAATTCTCCTGCCTCAGCTTCCCAAGTAGCTGGGATTACAGGCGTGCACCACCACGCACAGCTAATTTTTGTATTTTTAGTAGAGACGGGGTTTCACCATGTTGACCAGAATGGTCTCAATCTCTTGACCTCGTGATCCAACCGCCTTGGCCTCCCAAAGTGCTGGGATTATAGGCGTGAGCCACCGCGCCCGGCCAAAATGGTGGTTCTTTTATCAGCAACAATTTCTTTTTTACCAAATTCCATTGTAATGACGTTTTTCTCTTCATTCTAGTGGTTGATTGTTGCTTGTTCATTTCTGATATAGAGTATTTATGTTAGAATGAAAAATGACAACATAATTTTTCAAAAGAAAAAAATACACTTGATTTTGTTATGCTGCTCAGCCTTATCTTTTCCTATAAACTAATGGTCTTGTTTATAAAAGTTTATAACAAAAACATTTAAAAATGATTTTCCAAGATTTTTTTTTGTCACAATGTTTAAATAATTAAAGGTAGTAAACATTTAAATATCTGATTTCATCCTTTATTCCCTGAATTCTTTAGATAGACTTGTCCAGTTTTTCCTTACTCCCCAGTGCTACTCTCTTTATTATTTATCCACCACCCTCTGGGTTTCTTTATTTGAAGTCCACACCATCTGTCTCAGACACCCACTTAATCATTCCGGTTCTCTCCTGTCCCCACTCCTACCACAATGCATACCAATTCTGAACTCCCTAAAATGATACCAGTGTGGGACTCACTTTTATTTTCCTTTCTACTCCAGACTACTTCAATCATCTTCATACAACTGGCATGAACTTTGAGATCTCTTAAATGTAGCAATATCCATTCTAGCAGAATATTCATTAATAATATACAACACATTTATTGGACAATGGGAATACTGTTGTTGAACCAAGAACACTGCAGCATTTCATATATTTATGCTCACCCTTTATGATCTTAATATCCTGACCATTTCCTCTTCATTGCACAAATATTTTAGTGTCTTTTACCCTCTCAGGAAACTCAAGTAAGAAGCATCAGAAAGAGTACAACTTTGGAGTCAGAGAATGTTGCTCAATTCCTGACTTTGAGGCTTATATACTGTGTGATAATAGATAAATGTGGTAAGTATAGAGATAAGAAAAATTCATTTTCCTGGAATTTTAGCAAGTATGAAAAGTGAGACTAGCCAGTGATAAGTGACCCCCAAATTATAAAAGAAGCGGTTGGAAAGACAGCAGGACTGATATTGTAACTGTGAATCTCTATCACACATCGCTAATTTCTATGGGAGAAGGCAAGACATTTGGATAAGAGTTCAATGAAGTAAGAAAGTTTAAAGGCATTGGGTATCTGGTGGCATTTCCTCCTTCCAGGGAATGGAAAAAGTATACTTTCATCTCTTAAACCAAGTGACAGGAATCTTAAAATACCTATTTTCAGAGGTTGTGCCTGATTTTAAGAGATCAGCATCTCTTAAACTAAAGCTTTTGCTAAAAATGTTTAATGGCCATAAAATGATAACCTAAAATAATGCTTTGGTTTTGACTGAATGTAATGGGAAAATAACATGACTTGGTTTCTTTAATGTTTGGAGACACGTAAGGCAGGATTCATCTTGAAAGAGATTGTAAGGGCTGATTGCGGAAAACAAGTCCACGGTTGAAGAAGTACATTTGCAAAACTGGATGTGGTAAGGAGTCATGAATTCCTACAGGGAAATGGACATGGTAGAAATTATTGGACTCAAGTCTCTCCTCTATAGGGATGTCTGATGAGGAAAGAAAGCCTCAGAAGCAAGTACTTACATGGTGTTCTGCCAGAAGCAGGAACTGAAAGAGATTGAAAGAAATCAGGTGGGAGTCATCAGTCTGTTGAAATTTTGCAGTAAGGTAGTCTCCAAAATGCTTCTCATAAAAATGAAAATATAAATGCATGCAGCATGGAGAATATGAAGGCCAACCAATATTAGCCAAAAAATAGGCTGTATCATTTAGTATCTAAAAATGAGAGTTTAAAAATAGCTGAAAATGGCCAAAAAACTGCAGACAAATCATCTAAAGGCTGGAAAGAGAAGTCTGGCAGCAAATATAGAAGAAATTACAGGAGAAAGCCATTTCCAATAGTTCAGTCCAAATAAAAATCTCTCTTCTTCCCTCAGTTCCTTTAATTGTAAACTGGAAATAATGCAATTTACTTTTTAAGCATGATTTAAAGATTGAAGAGGAGGACTTAAGTTAGAAGATTTATCAGAATCTCGGGCACCCAGTACTTGCTCAATAATAGAAGCTATAAAAAGGACTTCCAACTTTAATTGTAACAATTCGTTAGTCCTCTCTTACCTATCACGAAATTTCAATGACCTCAACCACAATCTGATTTTTTATAGTGTACATTGTAATAATCCCCAACATTAGACTATTTTCAATTTCTCTTTTTTCTTATTCTGCTCCAGGATAAACTGTCCTGCTGGGGAAAACATAGATTAAAAAAACACTAACTCGTTCCAATACAGATCAATACCTCTTTTATCATCTTAGTATGTCTCTAAAAACCTATTAAGTTCATCTTTAGATTACAAAATAAGTCAAGTTTTTCTGCCTATCACATCTTTTGTGTGCTATCGGTGCTAACAGAATACATATAATCATTTATTAATTTGTAAAGTCACTCCACAAATATTTATTAAGTGCCCACCATACAGATGAAAGTCCCCTACAAAGATCCCTGCAATTGGCTGGGAGCAGTGGCTCATGCCTGTAATCCCAGCACTTTGGGAGGCCAAGGCATGTGGATCAATTGAGGTCAGGAGTTCAAGACCAGACTGCTAACATGGTGAAACCTCATCTCTACTAAAAATAAAAAAAAAATTAGCTATGCATGATGGCTTGTGCTTGTAATTCCAGCAATTTTGGAGGCTGAGGCAGGAGAATTTCTGTTTTTTCTTTTTTTCTTTTTTTTGAGTCAGAGTCTTGCTCTGTCATCCAGGCTGAGTGCAGTGGTGTAAACTCAGCTCACTGCAACCTTCACCTCCCAGGGTTCAAGCAATTCTGCCTCAGTCTTCTGAGTAGCTGGGATTACAAGTGACTGCTACCATGCCCGACTAATTTTTGTATTTTTAGTAGAGACAGCATTTACCCATCTTGGCCAAGCTGGTCTCGAACTCCTGACCTCGTGATCCACCTGCCTTGGCCTCCCAAAGTGCTTGGATTACAGGCGTGAGCCACCACGCCTGGTCCAGAATTTCTTGAACCTGGGAGGAGGAGGTTGCAGCAAACCAAGATGGTGTTACTGCATTCCAGGCGGTGCAACAGAATGAGACTCCATCTCAAAAAATAGATAAATAAATAAAATATAATAAATAACAAAAAGACCTCTGCAATCAATCAACTTATGCTTAGTGATAAAAGAAATATGTTTTACTTCCTTATTCATAATAAAGAAGTAAAGCATTCATTATATTAGGCAGTCAGTAGTTCAAAGCAGATGAATACAGCAGAATAAGGGGGTAGAAAGTGTCATGGTGGGAGTAATTTTATATAATTTGGCCAAAGAAGAATTCAGAGAGATGATAAATGGGTTAACCCATTTATGTCTACTGTTCCATTACTGGAACACTAAGCAGGTGGGTGTTATTTATATCCTACTCTTCAAGGTCATTACCAAGTCTGATTTTTTCAAATTCAAAAAAATTGCAACCTCAGGAATAATGACAAAGATTGAAAGTAAGGGAGCAAACCACGTGGATATTCAGGAGAAACCTCCAGGCAGAGAAAATAGGAAGCAAAAAGGTCCTGAAGTAGAATTGTTCTTGGTATGGTTCACCTGTGCCTTGGACTGAAAGAAATAAGCACAAAACTGATCAACGATTTAATAGCATTTATATTTTAATAGGCTCACTCTGACTGTTCTGTTGATCAGAGATGGAAGGATGCCTAAGAAAATGAAAAACAACATCATATAAAAACCAAACCAAACCAAACAAACAAAAACATTTATTAGATTGCTACAATGATTCAGGTAAAAATACTGGCAGCTTAGACTAAAATATTAATTGTAGCAGGGAAGATGATGGTAAGTTAATATTTTTAATGAAATGATGAGTCAGATGTTGATTGTAAGAGAAAGAGATGGTCCAATGAGACTTCTTGGTTTGACCTGAGCAAATGAAAGAATGGAGTTTATGTTTTTTAAGAGGATTAACTTCCTGAAAAGATGAGGCTTCCTGGGAACTATCTGGTGCTGAGTTTTGGATATGTTAAGATTTAGATGAGTATTATAGTCAAGAGAAGATATCCCAAATACCATTACATATTCAATTCTGGATATCAGGGCAGAAGTCTGGGCTGCAGATTAAAACGATATTGAACATTGACAGACTACATGAAATAACCATGGGAATGACTGCCAACAGAAAATTTACCAGCTCATTGCCTTTAGGCGTTACCCTTAGGGCATATCTACACTTGAGGTTAGAGTGAAAAGGCATCAGCAAATAACAAAGGGAAGGAATCGCAAGAGAAGTAGCAGAAAATTACATTCCAGTGTAGTGACTTAAAAGCCAAGTGAAAATTTATTTCAAAAAGGAGATTGTAATCAACTGTGTGACTCAAATTCTGCTGACAAGTCAAGAAATATGAGAACTGAAAACTGACGGTTAAATATAGCACCATAAGAATTATTAGTGGACTTGGCAATAGCAATTTTGCTGGGATTGTGGGGACAAAAGTCAACTGATGGGAATTTCAAACAAAATGGTGGTGGGGAGATGGCTCAATACAGTGACTACAGTCAACTCTTTCAATAACTTTTTGGAATAAGAAAAGAAAAACGAACATGTCCATGAGAAGCATTCTCTAAAGGAAGCATTTTGTTTATACATTTGTTTTTAAGGGAGGATAAACAGCATATTTTCATGCTGCTAAGAATAACCCAAGAGAGAAAATTGATTAAAGGCCGGGCGCGGTGGCTCAAGCCTGTAATCTCAGCACTTTGGGAGGCCGAGGCGGGTGGATCACGAGGTCACCAGATCGGGACCATCCTGGTCAACATGGTCCCGTCTCTACTAAAAATACAAAAAATTAGCTGGGCACGGTGGTGCGTGCCTGTAATCCCAGCTACTCCGGAGGCTGAGGCAGGAGAATTGCCTGAACCCAGGAGGCGGAGGTTGCGGTGAGCCGAGATTGCGCCATTGCACTCCAGCCTGGGTAACAAGAGCGAAACTCCGTCTCAAAACAAAAAAAAGAGAGAAAATTGATTAAAGAAGTAAGCAGAATTCTGTAGTCCCAGTTATTTGGGAGGCTGAGGTAGGAGGATTGCTTGAGCCTAGGAGTTTGAAACCAGCCTGGGTCATAGTGAGACCCCATCTTTTAAAAAAATTAAAAAGTGGGTAGAATTGTTGGAACAGTGTACTTGTGCTTCAGTAGTTAAGAGGTAAGAAGGAAAGACACCTAAAGGATGGGCTGAACAATGTATTCATAGTAATAGGCGAGAAGGCTCAGTAAAGGGCTACAAATTCAAGTAAGTGGTTAGATGTCATGGTGAGACCAAGGGGAGCTTTCTTTGTGTCTATTTTTCTCAGTGAAACAGAAGGTAAGCTAATGCGAATGAAGGTTGAGAGGAAGTATTGTAGGTGTGAGGGAGGAGACTGATGAAATTATAAAATAATTTAAAAAGTGGAAAAAAGGATAGAAAAGGGTTATGTCATATGACAGATGGACAGCATTAAAGCATGTGAAAGTAGTAATTTAAGTATTTAACTCAGGACAGGTCAGCATGGCTGTATGAACAGTCTCCCAAATAAACTCATTATTATATTAGATCAGTCTCTTCAACACACTATTTAATAATTCTATTCTGTGCATGAGGAGATGGAATAACAAAGGGATTTTTGTCTTTTCACATGGAATCTTTGTGTTTTCCCTTATTTATATAAGACCCAGACCTTATTTAAGGGCTAACCCTTGCTTAGTCTTTTCCATGAAGTTCCTAGTAATGTAACTCTCTACCTTGTCTTTTCCGCCTTTATATTCTTTGGTGTTCTGTAGTGGTTGAGAGTAAATACTCAGAATTAGACAGCCCTACTTCAAATGTCAACTGCATGACCCTGAGGAAGTTCCTTAACCTTTCTGAATATGTTTCCTAATCTATAAACCAATAACATTAAAACATATGATATACTTCATAGGGCTTTTATTAAAAATTCCATGCCATAATTCAGCTAAAATACTTAATATATAGCTGATACATACTAAAAGTCCAATAAATATTGATACTAAGCTACATTTACTATTATCATAGTATTTATTAATTCATGTATTTAAACTGTGCCATGGGGGAAATATATCTTCCTAATCCCTATGCTATGTAAGTTGCTTTTAAATTTCTCACAAAATACAGCGTAGAAATGAGACACTGTATGAATATAAAATTTGACTTTTACTTAAGAATTCATATTGTGAAATTCAACCCTATGTTACATAGTATGACTATAAAACAATCACATTATATTTGATCTTTCCATTTCTATTTGAAGATAGAACACTATCTTAGAAAATTAACTATCTTGTCAAGTATAACCAGAAAGCCTCCTACGACATTTTAGTGAAAACGTCTCTATCTGTATCTATAATATAACTCACAAATAAAAAGACATTGAAAAATAATAGAAAGAATGCTTTTTCTTAGGGGAAAAAATAAAAGAAGACACTATAAATGCAATACATAGGTATACAGTAGAAAATATATTTTTACACCTATAGTTTTATCCTAAAATTATAACCATTACATATCTTCCATTTATTTCAAGTTGGACTTGGAATGTAAGAAAATGCAACTTATTTTTGGCCTTGTTTTCAATATTCTTAATGAACAAAATTACATACCAACATTAAATACTGAAATTCAAAGTTCAAATATAAATTTTCTAATTTAAACAGCAGTTACCATGCAGAAAGTATACTGGCTTCTACAGGGAGACTTTGCAAGCTGATGAGAATAGTAATTATTATATACAATGAGAAATTTTAGACAGACCCTAACATCTCTCATGTCAATAAAAATATGTCTTACTATCATGAGTTAAACTATTTAACTATAAAATCAAATTCTTCCTCAGTAACATTTTACTGTAAGTTGGCATCAGAACAATTTAGCTTTCCCTAAGACACTGATATGTACACAGAAAACAATTGGGGCAAAAAACAGAAGTAATTTAATACAGAAGTCAAATCTTCCTTCCACATAGGATTTTTCTAGCAATAACAGAACTATCTTCTTTCTTAAGTTAAATCAATCTGCAATGTCTACTATAAAGTTTTTTTTGCTTTTTAAATCATATTTTTAATGAAGTAAAAAAATACACATTTTAACCACAAAGACTGACTTTCAAATGGTTGATTTTAAAAAATATGTTTTGCACAGTTATTTTAATAATATGCAGTTAAAGGCAGCATTGATTTCACAAAGAAGAAATAGAAATGAGAATATTAATTGAATTTCTGATCTCTGATACACACCTTTTCTTTTTAAGTTGAGAATTACAACTTTCATATGCTGATAAAAATCTTGCTTCTGAAGATAACAGTAATAGTTTCTACAATATTTTGATTTATCTAATGTTCTTATGTGTGAAATTAATTCTACTATCCATATTAAAAGTGTCATTTAAGTGTGTCTCTTTGTATATGTATGTTTATACACACACATACACGTACACAAATGTAACAATCAGTTAGCAATACCACAAATCTCCTAGTCACCCGATTTGAAATATTAGAGTCATATTTTGACTTCCCTTGTATCTAGTAAGTCACCAATTCTGAAAAATCACTTGAAAATATACTTGGGATAATTTTTACTTACAATTCCTTTCTCTCTCCTATTTGCTTCAGGGTTAAAATGCACATACACAAACACTTGCAAATAAAGTTGAACACTCAACCACATATCCACCCCTCCTTTTTCCTTTCTCTTCATATTAATTTATTACTACATATTGCTTTATGTTTCTAAGGCCATTATCTTAGACAAATTCTTCATCCAATTGGATCTATGTGACTATAATAGCCAGTAGGGAATCTCAGTAAATTCAGGCTTCTCTTATTTATAATATCTTCTATATAATACTGCAAGAATAGCTATTCTTCAATATCATTTCCATCTCACCATGTTTTTGTTCTAAAACCTCCTTATTGCCTACCATCAAATGTCTAAATAACATTGCTTCCAAGATTCTTCATTGTCATCCACAGACCAGTGAGCTTGGATGGATAGTTAACTTTCTAATTGAGTTATTTTCTCTTCTCACAAGGCCTCACGTCCCTTCTGTCTTAACAGTACCATCATTTTCCATTCCTTGGTTATCCAAATCTTCTGCATTTTTAAAATTACTTTTTTTTTATTAAATGTTCTTATCTGTTGGGAAAAAAACCTGTCAGATTTAATTGCTGTAAACTCTAATTTTTACTGAGGTTTAAATAATTGAGTATTTTTGCTTTAAATCACATAGAACAAAAATATACGGAACAAAACAAAACATTAGAAATATAAGAACACATTAACAGCCATGATAGTGGATAGTATTTTCAAAACCATTTCAGGCCTAAATAACTCAAGTAGGAAAAAAAGTGAAAATATGATTACCATGTACATTTACAAAATGAAAATTAGATTTTCTGCTTTCTCAATTAGAATTTGCAAAAACAAACAAATAGGTATTTGGTAAACTTAAATATGTAAACTCTTTTTTTTGTTTTCTGTGACAGAGTTTCACTCTTGTTACCCACGCTGGAGTGCAATGGCGTGATCTCGGCTCACCGCAACCACCGCCTCCTGGGTTCAGGCAATTCTCCTGCCTCAGCCTCCTGAGTAGCTGGGATTACAGGCATGTGCTACCATACCCAGCTAATTTTTTTTTTTGTATTTTTAGTAGAGACGGGGTTTCACCATGTTAACCAGGATGGTCTCAATCTCTTAACCTCGTGATCCACCCGCCTCGGCCTCCCAAAGTGCTGGGATTACAGGTGTGAGCCACTGCGCCTGGCCCGAATATATAAATTCTTTTTTTGTGTGTGTTTAATTAATTAATTAATTTTTTTATTGCTTTAGGTTTTGGGGTACATGTGCAGAACATGCTAGACAGTTGCATAGGTACACACATGGCAGTGTGTTTTGCTGCCTTCCTCCCCCTCACCCACATTTGGTATTTCTCCCCAGGCTATACCTCCCCAGATCCCCCCCCAACGCTGTCCCTCCCCTATTCCCCCCAATAGACCCCAGTGTTTAGTACTCCCTTCCCTATGTCCATGTGTTCACATTGTTCATCACCCGCCTATGAGTGAGAATATGCGGTATTTCATTTCCTGTTCTTGTGTCAGTTTGCTGAGAATGATGTTCTCCAGATTCATCCATGTCCCTACAAATGACACAAACTCATCATTTTTGATAGCTGCATAAAATTCCATGGTGTATATGTGCCACATTTTCCCAATCCAGTCTATCATCGATGGGCATTTGGGTTGGTTCCAGGTCTTTGCTATTGTAAACAGTGCTGCAGTGAACATTCGTGTGCATGTGTCCTTATAGTAGAACGATTTATAGTCCTTTGGATATATACCCAGTAATGGGATTGCTGGGTCAAATGGAATTTCTATGTCTAAGGCCTTGAGGAATCGCCACACTGTCTTCCACAATGGTTGAACTAATTTACAATCCCACCAACAGTGTAAACGTGTTCCTATTTCTCCACATCCTCTCCAGCATCTGCTGTCTCCAGATTTTTAAATGATCGCCATTCTAACTGGCGTGAGATGGTATCTCAATGTAGTTTTGATTTGCATCTCTCTAATGACCAGTGATGATGAGCATTTTTTCATGTTTGTTGGCCTCATATATGTCTTCTTTTGTGAAGTGTCTGTTCATATCCTTTGCCCATTTGTGAATGGGCTTGTTTGTTTTTTTCCTGTAAATCTGTTGGAGTTCTTTGTAAATTCTGGATATCAGCCCTTTGTCAGATGGGTAAACTGCAAAAATGTTTTCCCATTCTGTTGCTTGCCAATTCATTCTAGTGACTGTTTCTTTTGCCGTGCAGAAGCTGAGGAGTTTGATTAGGTTCCATTTGTCTATTTTGGCTTTTGTTGCCAATGCTTTTTGTGTTTTGGTTTCAAATGCACCTTCCTGTAAAGCTGTCCTTCATCTTGCCTTGATACAATGGCACATCTAAATTCACACTGTCACATACTAGGTGTATATATATTCCATTTTCTAATGGAATAGATCTCTCTCTTAGTTTTCACTGGTACTCAATTAAGTCCTGATAGATGCTGAAAATATCATCTTTAGAAAGTCAGGACATAGTCGGGCATGGTGGCTCACACCTATAATCCCAGCACTTTGGGAGGCTGAGGCAGGTGGATCACAAGGTCAACAGATTGAGACCATCCTGGTCAACAAGATGAAATCCCGTTTCTACTAAAAATACAAAAATTAGCTGGGCATGGTGTCACACGCCTGCAGTCCCAGCTACTCAGGAGGCTGAGACAGGAGAATTGCCTGAACCCAGGAGGCGGAGGTTGCTGTGAGCTGAGATCGCACCATTGCACTCCAGCCTGGGTAACAAGAGTGAAACTCCGTCTCAGAAAAAAAAAAAAAAAGAAAAGAAAGAAAGAAAGTCAGGACATAGAATGCTGGTTGCCAGGGGCCAGGGAAATGTGGAGTTGCTGTTTATTGACTACGGAGTTTGTTTTAAAAAAGGAAAATAATTCCGAAGATTCATTGCAGAACAATGTGAATTCCCTTAAAAAGAAGAGAAAAGACTTTCTTCTACCTTCTTAGGTTCTGTAACTGGGGCATTTGAATTAATATAACAAAAAACAGATTAACAGGGAAAAAGGTATACACATTTTATGTGATTAAAATCATTTTATTTTTACATGGACAGATACCTTCATAGAAAAGAAGTGAAGACCCAAAAAAGTAGTTACACTCAGTGGGTTTATATGGCATTTTTAAAAAGGTGATACATTGTGGAGAAGTGGCAAGACAGAAAAAAAAGGTTTTGGGGCTTCTAGGGTGGGAATCTCTGTAATGTAGGAGAGAAACTAATGGATAACAAAGGTTATTCAGTGAGATTTCTTTATGCTGACCCATCTTGGCAGCATTTCTATCTCTGCTAAGAAAGGTTGCTCTTCTCCTCCTGGTATGAGAGTGGGGGATGCTTTTTTTTTGTTTTCTTTTTTTCTGAGACAGAGTTTCGCTCTTGTTACCCAGGCTAAAGTGCAATGGCACGATCTCGGCTCACTGCAAACTCCACCTCCTGGGTTCAGGCAATTCTCCTGCCTCAGCCTCCTGAGTAGCTGGGATTACAGGCCCACACCACCATGACCAGCTAATTTTTTATATTTTTAGTAGAAACAGGGTTTCACCGTGTTGACCAGGATGGTCTTGATCTCTTGACCTCGTGATCCACCCACCTCGGCCTCCCAAAGTGCTGGGATTACAGGCTTGAGCCACTGTGCCCGGCCTGAGAGTGGGGAATGCTTTTATAAGTCGAATGTATGCCCTACTTTTAGGTAGATGGGGAAGAGCAGAGAGGCTTCCTGTGCCTGCTCTTCCTTAATTGCCTTCAGTGCAAAAGGATCTTTATGCTAAATCGGCATATTTTAGGGTAGCATGTTCTTATGCCCTTTATACTTAACACTACTTAACTATGTACTTTAAAATAGTTAAAATGGTAAATTTTATGTTATGTACATAGTTGTTTTAGAAGTTGAAGGTAGTAGTGTCAGAAAATTAAATTACATAAGGAAACAATGGAGGGGTAGTTTAAGTGTAAATAAAGATCATGTGGCATGTTTTCTGCATACGATGTACTTAAATGTGTAACTGAGAACATGCCTAGACGTGTGTTACACTACTTGCTTATTTGAAAGGAAGCTTACAGTGTAACAGTATTATTATCCCCCAAGTGATAATACTTATATTCACATTCCTCAAGCCTGTATGTATATATGTGTGTATGTGTGTGCATGTATATATATATATATATATATATATATATATATATATATATACACACATATGTGCATATATAAACATATGGATATTCTAATACACCGTTTTAATTTGGGTAGTGAAATTAATTCTATACATAAGCACATTACACAAATCTAAATATTAAAGAAATTATTGACCGGGCACGGTGGCTCAAGCCTGTAATCCCAGCACTGTGGGAGGCTGAGGCAGGTGGATCAGAAGTTCAAGAGATCGAGATCATCCTAGTCAACATGGTGAAACCCCGACTCTACTGAAAATATAAAAAAACTTAGCTGGTCATGGTGGCGCGTGCCTGTAATCCCAGCTACTCAGGAGGCTGAGGCAGGAGAATTGCCTGAACCCAGGAGGCGGATGTTGCAGTGAGCCAAGATCTCGCCATTGCCCTCCAGCCTGGGTAACAAAGAGCAAAACTCCGTCTCAAAAAAAAAAGAAATTATTATTATCTTCACAGGGAAGATTTTTACCACCATATAAATGTTGTAATAATTTTCAAATTAAAAAGAAAAGATGTGGAACAGAGATTGGAAATCCAATCAATATTCTCATTTTCTATTTCTCCTTGTGCAATCAATACTATATTTATATTTTAATTTATGGGAAGGGCAATCCTTATAAATGAACATGTACTCATGAAATTGAGTATAGAAAAGATATATGCTATGTCTTATTTCTACTTTATGTAGTAAATAAATACTTTGTCCTTTGAGAGCAACTTATTCAAAATTTGTATGCTATAGCTCCTCTTTTACTAATAATATACGGCTGCTAGAGTCTTTTCCTCTTGATTGACTTGAAAGTGTGCATATGTAACAAGCAGTTATTTGGCGGCCTAGGATATAAATAGCTAAAATAAATTTCCTATTTTCTTAAATTTCTCCTGATGAAAAATATTTAAATGCCAGCTGTAATATAACCTTCAAATAACTCAATACCAGTCATTGAAGTGTTATTAAATGACGGAATTCAAGTAAATGCCAAAGAACTTTAGCATTTTGTTTTAATTGCCTGTAGCTGTTTTATAATTATTCACCAATAGTTACTATTAACTTCATATTCAAAAAGAATTGTAAAGAATAAAGGGAGCAGCTGATTGCTTAAAAAGTTTCCCTTAATCCAGAAAAGAGCTAGAGGGCATAAGAGAATCCCCCACAATCTTAATAATAACAAAATATTTATAGAGAGTTGAAAATATTTTACATATATATAAACATACGGACATTCTGTTTATGCATATGGAAACATACAGACATTCTAACATACCACTTTTAATTTGGGTAGTGAAATTAATTCTACACATGAGCACATTACATAAATCAAAATATTAAAGAAATTATCTTCAGAGGGAAGGTTTATATATCTGTGCTGCACTAAGAATTCATGGCAACTCTATTCTTACTTTGTCATTTTTGCAATTCTAGGTGTGTTCACACAATATTATAATCCTTCTTTTTTAAGATGGGGTTTCATCATGATGGCCAGGCTGGTCTCGAACTCCTGACCTCAGGTGATCCACCCACCTCGACCTCCCAAAGTGCTAGGATTACAGGCATGAGCCACCATGCTCGGCCTCTTTTTTTTTTTCTTTTCTTAATTTTAGACAGAGTTTCACTCTTGTCACCCAGGCTGGAGT
This sequence comes from Callithrix jacchus, assembly GCF_049354715.1. Classification (NCBI taxonomy): domain Eukaryota; kingdom Metazoa; phylum Chordata; class Mammalia; order Primates; family Cebidae; genus Callithrix; species Callithrix jacchus. The sequence goes on from NC_133507.1 coordinate 75,913,315, forward strand.
GCAATGGCTCGATCTGGGATCAATGCAACCTCCACCTCCGAGGTTGAAATGATTCTCCTGCCTCAGCCTCCCAAGTAGCAAGGATTAACAGACGTGCACCACCATGTCTGGCTAATTTTTGCATTATTAGTAGAGAGGAGGTTTCACCATTTTGTCCAAGCTGGCCTGCAACTCCTGACCTCAGGTTATGCATCTGCCTCAGCCTCCCAAAGTGCTGGGATTACACACATGAGCCACAGCATCCAGCCTATAATTTAGTTTTTATGTAAATATATTCATTTTACTTCTCGCAGTCAAGGCCTATTTTAGGTTCTTAAGGCTAACTCTGCATTAGGTAAATAACACGAATTTGCTGGTTAGTTGAGTGACTGATTAGTTGGTTTAATCAGTAAAAGAAAACTAGGGCTTGGTAAAATAATAAGTTGTCCAAGATGTAATAGTAAGTCATAGAGCCAGGTTATAAACCTATATATTTTGGCTCCATGTCTAGAGATTTTTTTCTCCAAATTACTTGAAAAATCTCTCCCCACAGTTGGCTTTTTGTTCTCCCTGTTTTGAAAATAATGGAATGGAGTTATGTTTCCATCTCACTGATATGATCACAGTCATATTGTTTTGTCAATTTCCAGGAAAGCCTATAGGCATGGGAGATGTCATCGGCTACCAACACGCCTTACCAAAAAAAAATGTGATTTTTGCTGGCTTGCAAGGAAACACAATTCAAATACTACTTTCAAACTTTAATACAAATATAGATATATATCTATGCATTTGCTTAATGTTTACATATTTGCTTTTGTATCTTTACAAGTTTTATATATCCACAGGTCAGTTATATTTGCAGTATTATCTGTACCAGGAACCCAGTAAATACTTAACAATCTGTGTATTCATTAAAAAAAAGAAAAGAAAATTATAATATTTAAATGTCATTCGACTTACTTAAACATAAATTTCTCAAAAAGGCTTTGCCTCACTACTCTATTCTCTACCTTTTGGCATTCTTAGCTCTTTGACTTCTTCTAAGCTCCATGAACAGGAATGTAGTTTAGTTTTGTTCACTGCTTTATCCTCAGTACATAGAACAGTACTTAGTATTTATTAACATATTAGATGCTCAAAATAATGTATATATATGTTAATAGGCACTTTTAATCTGGTAATATTCTCTCTCTCTCTCTCTCTCTCTCTCTCTCTCTCTCTCTCTCCTTTTTTCCTTCTCTTTGTCTGCCAACCCCAACTGTCCCCTGACCCTGCTGCACTGCCCTTATCCCTCTTCAAATATTCTCATAGGGATCTTAGGTTAAAAAACAAACAAAATAACACTTGTTTATTTACTTTCTAACAACGCAAGTATGCAAACCCTGCTCTTCGGAAATCCGAAATATATAAATTTACAAAATCTTAGATGGGAAACAAGCTGACCAATCCCTAATGCTGAACCATTAGTTGATAGCCATTTTTCTCAACATTCTGAATCAGACAGACTATTAAGACATTCACTTTTAAAATTTTTATTTGTGGGGTAATGGGCAAAGGAGAGAGAGGGCTGGTTACAGCTGTCTAAACTTTTATTTATAGAAATAAAATTTATATGTAAATGTTTTAGTCTTTCTCTTTCTCTCTCTCTCTCTCTCTCCATATATATATATATATATATATATATATATATATATATATATATATATATATATTTCAGACAGACTAAATAAGAATTCAAGAAATAAAGGGCCTTCAAGAAGGTAAAACATTTTATAAAGGTATCTGCCCTTAATTGTACTTAAAATATAAAAGCAACATAACTTTTTGTAACTAGCATCTTATATAAAAAAATTAGAATTACATACAAATGTGTTACATTTATTAAGAAATTAAATACTTTAAGTAAACCTGTATAAATATTTAAACATTCCTAGGGACAGATATTAAAGAAGAGAATTGTAATACGTCCTGATGTTTAATCAGAACTGCCTCCAAGATAAACTACTTTTTACCTAATCTGTTCTCTGTATAAACACAGGCTATATGCCTAGATTTACTTCTCTGAATATATCTTCCAGTATTTGTAAATTGATTTTAACACCAAACACAACATGAAACGTTTTGGACAGTTTTTTGAATTTAGCCAAAGATATAATGCAGTAAAATATGATTAGATATTTGAATGAATTCACAGTTTGGATGACTCAGACACTTTCTAAGTACCTACTTAAGTTTTCCACTAAAATAAATTAAGCTTCTTCTTAAAATTAATAATTTAAAAATCATATTCTTTTGACATCTTTATATAATTTATATCAGTCATCACTGGGGCTAGCTTAATATATAATAATCCAAAAATTGAACTGTAACTGACACATAACCAAATTATAAAAATATTTTCTAGATCAAATGATTAACATTTCCACATCTTTTAAACAACGGTTTGGATATATGATTCATGGTAAGTTTTTTAACATTAGTTGTTCCCAGGCAGTCCCACAACTGAGTCATTCTAGATGATTTGCAAATGTCCCTGGTAAACCTCATACACTGTGACTTTAATAGGAATTTTGGATGGCATTTCTCTTTTCTTACTTATAATACACTGTAGTTTTATATGAAGATAAAATGAAAATTATTTCATTAATATTATTTTAGAAACTATTTGTAAAACCTGGGAATTCAAGCAATAATAACCACAGTAAATACAGCATTTAAATACTCCTTATGCTAAGCAACTTGAAAAATTATTCATTTAAAATGCTGGATTGCCCCACAGTTTGACTTACTCATAAACTTAGCATGCTAAGGATTTTTTTTTTTTTTTTTTTTTTTTTTTTTTTTTTTTGAGACAGGCTGGAGTGCAGTGGCATGATTTTGGCTCACTGCAACCTCCGCCTCCTGTCTTCAAGCAATTCTCCTGCTTCAACCTCCTGAGTAGCTGGGATTACAGGTGTGGGATAACACACCTAATTTTTGTATTTATAGTAGAGACAGGGTTTCACCATATTGGTCAGGCTGTTCTTTAACGCATGACCTCAAGTGATCCACCCACCTTAGCCTCTCAAAGTGCTGAGATTACAGGCATGAGCCACAGTGCCCGGCAGAGATTCTTAAAAGAAAAAAATGTAACTGGCTATGAATATTTTAATCATTAGCTTAATGAAGACTCTATTATTTTTTAATCGATGGTTCTGATTTATTTGTATTCTGACAGTTGAAAGTCATAATTTTTAAAAATCTGAAATACTGTTTACCTAGTTTTCTGAAACATACAAGTATCATACCCACTAATTTTATCACATTACAGCAGAAGTCCCTGGGACTGAGGACCAGTACTGGTCCTGGCCTGTTATAGGAACCCATCCACACAGAAGGAGGTGAGCTGCCTATGAGCAAGCATTATCACCTGGGCTCGTCTCCAGAAGATCAGCTACTGCATTAGATTTTCATAGGAGCACAAACTCTATTGTGAACTGCACATGCAAGGGATCTAGTTCGTGTGCTCCTTATGAGAATTGAATGTCTGATGATCTTAGTTAGAATAGTTTCATCTTGAAATCACCCCACACTCCAACCCACCACCTCCAAATCTGTAGAAAAATTTTCTTCCATGAAACTGGTCCCCAGTGCCACAAGGCTGGGGACCACTGCACTATAGCATACTGCAGCATATAAAACAAAGGAATAAATGTAACATTAAAACTTATAAACTTAGCATCTAAAATGCTCAGAAATGCTTTGAAGATTATGCATATTGTATATACTTTTTGTATATGCTTATTTTATATGCTTTTAAATGTATTTACATACAAACATATATATATATATACACACACATACACACACATATGGACAGGACTACATGTAAAATTATTTTTACATAACAATTTACAATGCACAAATTTAATATCCAATTTTGAATTATATTCCAGGGACCAAACATGTCCACAACATGTAATTATTTGTAATTTTGTTGAGAGAGACATTTCAAAAGTATACAATGGTTGTGACAAAGCAGTTACTAAACTACCAAATAAACCTCTGACAATTACCTGTCCTGGAATCTCAACAAGGTTTTCTTTTTTTCTTTCCTTCCTTTTTTTTTTTTTTCCTTTTAGGATGGAGTTTTGCTCTGTTGCCTAGGCTGGAATGCAATGGCACAATCTCAGCTCACTGCAGCTTCCACCTCCCAGGTTCAAGCAATTCTCCTGCCTCAGCCTCCTGAGTAGCTGGGATTACAGGCATGCGCCACCATGCCCAGTTAATTTTTTGTATTTTCAGTAGAGACGGGGTTTCACCATGTTGACCAGGATGGTCTTGATCTCTTGACCTCGTGATCCACCCGCCTCGGCCTCCCAAAGTGCTGGGATTACAGGCTGGAGCCACCACGCCCAGCCAATAAATCACTTTTATAGGGTCAAAGAGTCATATAGACAATTGGCTTTTTTTTAATGCTAGAATAGCAATGGATATATACTTTTTATAAGCAAAGTATATACGCAGCCAAGTAAATACAGTCATGTACTGCACAATGACAGATCACATATATAAAGATAGTCTCATAAGATTATAATGAATCTGAAAGATTCCTACTGCCTAGTGATGTTTTGATGATCTTGACCCTGAAGAGACATAGGCTAAGGTATGTGTTTGTGTCTTTGATTTTAATAGAAAAAAATTAAATTATAAATAGAAAAAAGCTAATGGAATAAGGATATATAGAAAACATTTTATACAGCTGTATAGTATACTTATGTTTTAAGCTAAATATTAATATTAAACAGTTTAAAAGTGAAAAAATTCAAGACTCTATGAAATAAAAACATCACAGTAATGTAAGGTTAATTTATTACTAAAGAAAGAAATTTAAAAAATAAATTTAGTATAACCTAAGTGTACAGTGTTTATATAGTCTACAGTAGTGTACAGTAATGCACTAAGACTTCACATTGACTACTTGCTCACTGACTCACCCCGAGCAATTTTCAGTCCTGCAAGCTCCATTCATGCTCCATGAACTATACAAGTGTACCAACTTTTACTGTCACACCATGTTTTTACTCTTCCTCTTCTATGTTTAGATACAAAAATACTTAACATAATGTTACACTTATCTACAGTGTTCATTCAGTACAGTAATATGCTGTATAGATTTAAAGCCTAGAAACAACAGGCTACACTATATAACCTAGAAATATAGTAGTCTATATACCATGGAGGTTTAAGTACACCTATGATGCTTACACAATGACAAAATTGCCTAATGACACGTTTCCCAGAACATATCCACACTGTTAAGCAATATATAACTGCAATCTATTAAAGAGTATGTTTGCTCTGTATTTGTAAGATAAAGAAAGCAAAACAAAAAAATAATAAAAAACGTCTCACAAGGAAAAATTTGTTTGGCCTGAGTATCTTGCAGCGTCTTTGCAAGTAACATATTTTGCTTTGCCAGAGAAGAAAATTGTTCATCTTTTCAGCATATGCATACATAATAAATTCCTGCTATGTTATAGGTACTAAAAAGTACACATTTCTAGAATTGATATAATCAGAGTTAGCTGAAGTTCTGAGATTCTGAAATATGGTGATTATGAATATCAAAGATTATATAACAAATGTAAACTTACCCTTCTAATCTTACGTCTGGCAGACTTCTGTTAAGGGCAATCAAATCACTGGCCATAAGGTTAAACTGATTGATTTTAAACAGCTCTTTCATTTTCTCCTGGTCATCTTTAGGAATCAATACAGCTTTTCCCATTTCTCCTGGCCCTTCTTGGTTTCTTGAAATAACAGCTGTAAGACATACACAGATACACATATACATACAAACACATAGATAATGAACTGAATAAATTTGTGTGTCTGATTCGATTCTGAAGCATATTATTTATATACAAGCTTTATAATATAATGATCAAGATTTTACTACTTATAAACCACACACTATGCTAAGGAAAAAATCAATTCTGTATGTTGTCTTCCAATATAGGTGTATTATATGACAACTAATCATTAAGACAATAATTTTAAACAGTACAAAATACCAGGTCTTAAAACTTGTGTCCTATTTTTAATGCACTTATTTGAGAAAAATGAAGTTGAACACTAGGGAGACAAAATAGTGCAAAATAAAAGAACTTTTTAAAAAGCAAGATTATTTTCACAGCCAATTAAATGTTTTGATATTTCACATATTCACTGCCATTACATCTTTATAAAGGCAAGCAAAATTAATAAGGCTTAATCCCATAAAAATTTAATTCCTTTGTCAAAGCATTTTGAACTTTGTCAAAAGAAGCTTCACAGTGGTGACATATAACTTCAAACACCAAGTTGAATTTAGATACTATGTGCTCTATAACTGAAACTTCACAATAATTTTCTGAGTTTGAATATACTTTAAGAGAAGGCAGGATTTGATAGACAGGCTAATTTTCTTGCCACTTCTCCCAAGTTATCACTACGTTAAAGTCCCTTCTAGCTCTGAAGTATATGTTTCAAGGTGTGTGTGTATAGTAATAAGACAAAGTTCCAGTTGGTTCAAATGTATCCTGAACTTACTCTTCACAGTGATATTAAATTAGGTTAAAGTGAAAGGAATGTAGTTCTGGTCTTGACTCTTCCAATGTTTTGCTATATTTCCTAACACATTAATCTTACTGAGTTTAATTTCCACATAAATTAAAAGGCACATATATATTTAGGCACAGCCTACCTTGAATTACTATAAAAAAAGGGTTATAACGCATACAAAAATATATTTTATAAGTTAGAACATTTCATTAAAATATAGATTCTAAAATAATATATGAATATGGTAAAAACCAGGATAGAACACATTCAGCAAATTTTCCTCTGAGTTTACCATCACAGTTACTAAACATCAAAACTGGCATTATTAGTAACAACACATGGTTGACCATCCCAATGATGACTTTGTAATGGCATGAGTCAAACTATAGAAGAGAATGGGCACCTCTAAGTACCTTTAGATATGGGTAACAGGAAGGTGATTGGCCTTGAAATCCTCTTACGTAAAGAAAAATAGTTAGAACTGGAAACACTGAATATAGAAGAAAAGGTATGCATTCAGTAGTAAACTATTTAAAAAGTTGTCATCAAAATAAAGTTTACAAAGATTATCATTCACTCTAAGAAGCAAAAACAGGAATTTTATGAGAAGGTATATTTTTCTAAATTTAAGAAATAAAATTCTAATAGAAATAATTGTCCTTGGGCTTTAGTACATGCAATATCCCTAAACTCAGATGGAGTTATTGGATTTGGCTTTGGATGAATTTGTGCTCTTGATGAGACAATCACGTTAAGGTGTCTTCCACTTCTTAGATTAAAAAAATATTTTGAGTCTATAGAGAGCATTAAATAAATTTGTATGTGGCTCCTTTAGGAGTCCATAACTTTAATTCCCTTAAAAAAAAGATAATTTTCCCCATTATAAAAAATCTTGTGATTCTTAACATTTTGAAAATTTGTGACTCCTTTAAATGATGAAAATAATTTGGGGTACATTTTTAAAAATAATTTTTAGAAATTAAGAAAGCAATTATCTGTTTACAGTTGTTTAAGGTATTGTAAAGGAATACCTTTGTAAAGGTATTGTAAGAGAAGAAAACCTTCTTTATCCTCTTACATTCTGTGGTGACCTAAGAATTAAACTGGTATAATAAACATTAACAGCAGAAAAGCATACAAATGTGTTTTATGTCTTCAGAGGAAATTAAACTGGCATAATACACATTAATAGGAGAAGAACATAGAAATTTGTTTTATATCTTGAGAAGGAAAATCAAGGTCAAAGAACCTTTTAGGCCAAAAGCTTATATGCCATTTTAAATAAAGAATAATAAATTGTCAGTGATAATACAAAGGGGATTTAGGTAGGGAGCAGGGGGCAGTAAATTGTGAGACAGTAAGTAGGTAATATTTGGAGAAAACTATTAGGAGATGAGGGTTATTTTAGTAAGCTTGTTTGCATAGGTCCATTTCAGTGTTGACTCCTAACTTCTGGTGATAAGAACAATTTTTGCTTTCTAATATAATGGGAAGGGGTAGGGGGTATTTTTATCATGGGAAACTTCATGATTTTCTTTTAGGTAGGAAGGGGGAGATCAGAAACAGTTTCTTGAATGTGCTCTTTCTTAAAAAAGAGCCTGCAGCTCAAAATAACCCAAATGCCAAAGTGGCATATTTAAGTGTGCATGTTCTGATCCCTTCACCATCTGTAAACTAATAAAAAAACATGCTGCAGAGAAAAATCACCATAATCAATATAATCCTTCCAAGACTAGGAAGCAGATAGGATTAAAATTTCATCCTGTGGAAAAGACACAAGCTCAACTCTAACATCTTAAGGTATGAAGGTCAATTTAGAGCACACAGAAGTATTTGATATTTGCAATACATTCAAAGGCATCATGGCAATCTTATTTTCACTTTATGTAAGTTATTGTTTTATCAGTGGTAGGAGTAATTGTGTCATGTTATATAGTATCATAATCAGTAAAATTAAAATGGTCATAAACAGTGTCCATATACCTAGAACTACTTGCATTAACATGTTGTTAATTTTGAATAAGAATATTAGTCATTCTTCTAATCATTCTCAGTTTCTTAGTGGAGAACAGGTAACAACTTAAAGCCTATCAGGTTGTGTTTTCTCCTCAGACTTAAATACATTTTCTACAACAGCTTCTAATGAATATATACTTGACATTTTAAAAATGTGTGTGTGTGTTCTCCACTTTGCTCAAGCAAAAAGAATGCTAAGTAATTATGGTGGGGAAACAGCCTTTTACTTTTTCTGGCTTTTACCTGGAGGAAGGCATCTTCCCAGAAGAAAACACTTTTCTAATCCTTCAAATAGCATAAATAACAAATGGGAAAGAATAAGCAATTGGGTTTTATGACTTATCTCTGATCTGAAGTACCTTTAATACCCATTTCTATACATTTTACTCAGCTGTTGATTTATTTCCTCTACATAGCACTAAAAAACAAAACAAAAAACCAAACACCTATATCTTGTGTATGCACAGAATACCATACTTTCCTATAGCAAAAGGAAAACAAAATAAAACAAAACAAAACAGTTGCCATTTAAATATGTGTGCTACTTATGTCCTCTAATAGACAAATGGAATCCCGAAGGCAAGTAAATATACATTGTGATTTCTTTATTGTTAATTTGAATATGAATGGAAATGTTCCAATACCAAAGCTGGTGTAGACAGCAAAAATAGATTAATATACTATGCTATAAGCCTTTCTTCCTAATTATATGGTGAAATATTTTTAAAAGACAATTAATTTGACTCAAAATGACATTATAAAGCTTGTAGAAATATAATAAAGTGAGAATCATTTTTTATCTTTCATTTTCTTTACCATAGAACCTACTTTAAAGATGGCTGATCACTAACAGCTCGGGATTGTAGGTCCCAGTGAAAGCGCAGAGAATGAGAGGATGCCAGACTTTCAGACAAACTTTTGTTGCTCATGGACCAGGAGATTCCCAGCGGAGGAGCCCCATGGGTCGCCAGCACGACTCTTGTGGCCGGCACGGCGGTTTTGCCGGCGCCTTGGCACGGCAGTTCTTGGTGCAGAATAAATGGGACTGGTTCCCCTCTGACCGCCATTTGGAGCTCTGGGAAGGCAGAGTAGCCTATTCAGCTGATTGAAGGATGGACTCAAGAAGGAAGCCAGACCGGAGATTCCTGGGCTGAAAAGCACCATCAATCTTAATGCCGCTGTTTTCGCCAGTGTAGTGGGTTGCTTAGATTCCGGTGCTGGGAATCAATAAATTGGACGTCCACTCAGGAACCTAATTAATAAGGCGATAATTACAAAGACAAAAGATGGATAAATTTATAATGAAGGGGAGAAACCAGCTTAAAAAGGCCAAGAATACCCAAAATCAGAATGCCTCTCTCTCTACAGAGGATTACACTTTCTCATCAGAAACTGAACAAGGCTGGATAGAGAAAGACTGTGTTCCATTAACAGAAGTAGGCTTCAGAAGGTGGATGATAAGAAACTTCTGGGAGTTAAAAGAACTTGTTCTAACCCAATGCAAAGAAACTAAGAACTTTGAAAAAAGGTTTGATGAAATGCTAACAAGAATAGACAATATAGAGAGGAATATAAGTGAATTAACGGAGTTGAAAAACACAACATGGGAACTTCATGAAGTATGCACAAGTTTTAATAGCTGAATTGATCAAGAAGAAGAAAGGATATCAGAGGTTGAAGACCAACTTAATGAAATAAAACGAGAAGACAAGAATAGAGAAAAAGGGATAAAAAGGAATGAGCAAAGTCTCCAAGAAATATGGGACTATGTGAAAAGACCTAATTTACGTTTGATAGGTGTACCTGAATGCAATGGAGAGAATAAATCCAAGATGGAAAATACCCTTCAGGAAATTATTCAGGAAAATTTTCCTAAACTAGCAAAGCAGGTCAATACTCAACCCCAGGTAATACAGAGAACACCACAAAGATATTCCTCAAGAAGAGCAACCCCAAGGCACATAATTGTTAGATTCACCAGGGTTGAAATGAAGGAGAAAATACTAAGCACAGCCAGAGAGAAAGGTCAGGTTATTCACAAAGGGAAGCCTATCAGACTTACAGCAGATCTCTCAGCAGAAATCCTACAAGCCAGAAGAGAGTAGGGGCCAGTATTCAACATACTTAAAGAAAAGAACTTTCAACCCAGAATTTCATATCCAGCCAAACTAAGCTTCAAAAGTGAAGGAAAAATAAAATCTTCTATGAACAAGCAAGTACTCAGAGATTTCATTACCACCAGGCCTGCTTTGCAAGAGCTTCTGAAAGAAGCATTACACATAGGAAGGAACAATCAGTATTAGCATTTCCAAAAATATAACAAAAAGTAAAGAGCATCAACACAATGAAGAATTTACATCAACTAATGGGCAAAACAGTCAGCTAACAACAAATGGCAGTAATCCTAAATTTCAATCGACTAAATCCCTCAATCAAAAGATACAGCCAAAACCCATCAGTATGCTGCATCCAGACCCATCTCACATGCAAGGATACACAAAGACTCAAAACAAAGGAATGGAGAAAGATTTACCAACCAAACGGAGCGCAAAAATAAATAAATAAATAAAAATCATGAGTTGCAATTCTCACCTCTGATAAAATAGATTTTAAAGCAACAAAGATATAAAGGTAAAAGGATCAATGCAAAAAGAAGAGCTAAGGATCCTAAATACATACGCACCCAATACAGGAATACCCAGCTACATAGTCTCTATAAAGAGACTTAGACTCCCACACAATAATAGTGGGAGACTTCAACATCAATATTAGATAGATCAACGAGACAGAAAATTAATAAGGATATCCAGGACTTGAACTCAGATCCAGAACAAGTAAGTTTAATAAACATTTATAGAACTCTCCACTTTAAATACACAGAATATACACTCTTATCAGTACCACATCACACCTTCTCACAGATTTAAATGAAATATTGTTTGGCCATTATTAAGCACAATTATTGGCATAAAAGAGGTTTTCAATACCCATTTTTAGAATAAAGTAACACTCCCGTTCTCTCTCCCTCTTCCTCTTCCTCTTTCTTCTTCTCCTTCATTCCTTTTTTTTCTTTCTTTTTTTTGGTCAAAAAAAGACTTTTTCACAATGAAAAAAAAGAAAGAAAATGTGTCACATATACACCATGGAATACTGTGCAGCCATAAACAATGATGAGTTCATGTCCTTCATAGGGACATGGATGAATCTGGAAACCATCATTCTCAGCAAATTGACACAAAACAGAGGACCAAACACCACATGTTCTCACTCATAGGTAGATGTTGACAATGAGAATATGTGGACAGAGGGAGGGAAGCATCACACACTGCTGTCAGCTGTGGAGGGGGGTGCTAGTGGAGGGACTGCAGGGAGTGGGGACCATGGAAGGGATAAAAAAATAAAGATTTAAATAATATTTATTTTAATCTCAGAATTCCCAATGATAAAGAAGATGATCATCATACTATAAACAAACCAACTGATAAATCCACCAAAAAGAACACTATGTAGCAATTGCATTATTTGCTTATGTATTTAACATTATGAACATTATTTTATTTGCAGAATTACCCCTTTAACAATGAGCAGTGTCTATTTGAAAAAAGAATAATGAACTAGTCTATATCTATGAAAAAGCTTGAAGTTAAAAAAAAGCAACAAAAGCATTTCAAGTTGATTAATTTTAAAGTAATTATTTTATTCTGTTAGAGAACATAGTAATAGTTGATAAGCTGGGAGCAGTGGTTAACACCCATAATCCCAGCACTTTGGGAAGCCAAGGTGGGCAGATCATGAGGACAGGAGTTCAAGACCAGCCTGACCAACATGGTGAAACCCTCTCTCCAGGCATAGTGGCACGTGCCTGTAATCCCAGCTACTCAGGAGGCTGAGGCAGGAGAATTGCTTGAACCTGAAGGTGGAGGTTGAAATGAGCCTAGATCATGACATTGCACCCCAGCCTGGGATACAGACTCCATCTCAAAATGAGAAAAAAAAAAGTGATGAATAATGGTACAAGCATAACATTAAATCAAAATCTAAATGATATCACACATGCCTTGCTTGTCAAAAAATTCTTTCAAATTGTATTTCCATTCTCAGATCTACTAAGTTGTTAATTTCTGATTTCTGTATATTTTCCTTTATTTTCTTTTCATTGGCGTAGATCTCCCACTTTTATTACTTCAAATTTTACAATTGTATAAATTAGAAACACTGACTTTTAGTCCCTCTCATATTTGAATATTCATACTCTGCTACCAATAAATCAATTTCCCTAAAACAGTGCTTTTTATCTTGTTAATCAATAATCTGCTTATAGTAGACTTAGAATATAAAAAAACCATAGTAGTTTTTGCACCACCCCTCCACCACCAAAATCACTTTACCCTTCACTCACCATTCTCCAGATCATGCTCTTTTGCCAGTCCAAAGGTTCTAGTTTATCAAGGATTATTATATGAGTAATTGCCTTTTTCATTGTTTTAAAAGAGATGGGTATCTCCCTATGCTGCCTAAAGTCTGGTGGTTCGGTCACAGCTCACTGCCACCTCTAACTTCTGGGCTTAATGGATCCTCCCTCCTTAGTCTCCTGAGTAGCTGATGTTATAGAAACCCACCACTACACGGGGCTCAGGATTAATTCTTAATAAAATAAGGGGATTCAGTATACACTTGCTTTGGCTCATTTCTCTTAGAAACAAATATAGACTCTACATATCAATATTATACTTAATCTATAAATTAACTAAATTTATTCTATTTAATGTATGACAAGTAGCAATTCATTTAGTATCCCTTTGCAAAGAAAATGTATGCAACTTTTATAAATCTGACACATTTGACAATAAGATTTGTTTTTCATTTCTTATGTAGAAAGTAGTAAACAACAAACCCTGACTGCATCAAGTCTAGCATATATTAACTACTGTTTCCCAGAAGGGTGTCATCTATTAGACAATCAATAAGGTCACATTTTACATCAGCTAGCTAAGTAAGCAAGAGATTATCACAAAACCAAGAGAACACTGATCACCAATATTATCTTTTTTAACTCAAAATATATTATTTTTATGATAAAAATAATGCATGCTCATTTACAAGGATGAAGAAAGGCAGGAAGGCAGGCAGAAAGCAAGGGAGGAAGCCACTATAGAAAAATAGTGAAAAATCAATTAAACTACTGCTTGAATGGACAGTCAGCAGTAATCTGTATATAAACATAATTATGCATTTAAAATAAGACCATTCATTCATGTTGAATTTTATAATTTCATTCATCATTATTGTACATGCCAATTTTTTTTTTTTTTGAGATGGAGTCTCCCTCTGTTACCCAGGCTAGAGTGCAGTGGCACAATCTCCACTCACTGCAACCTCCACCTCCTAAGTTCAAGTGATTCTCATGCCTCAGCATCTTGAGTAGATAGAGTTACAGGTTCTCACCACCATGCCGGGTGAGATTTTGTATTTTGAGTAAAGACTGGTTTTCACCATGTTGGCCAGGCTGGTCTCGAACTCCTGACCTCAGGTGATCTGCCCCGCCATGGCCTTCCAGATGCTGGGATTAAAGGCGTGAGCCACCATGCCCGGCTTGTACATGTTATATCATTTAAAATACATTTGTGGACATCTTTCCAAATAAATATGCGAATCCATACTTATTTTCTAATGGCTGCAAAATATTCCAAAGTTTAGATATACCATGATTTATTTAACCAATGCTTTTTCTTTGAATATTTATGCTGCTTGCAATCATCTCTATTATAAACAGCAATGCAATTAATTTTGTTCTTTATGTATACATCTTTGTAAATTTGTCTGAAAACACCTTTTGAAAAAGTAGTGGAAATTCAATGGGTGAATTTCAGATAAACCATGCTAGAATTATTCTTTTCCTCATCTCTTTGTCTTTCTGTATATTTCTTTTGCTAGAAAGTTCCTTCAACCTCTGATCACTCAAATAATCCCTGTTCATCTCTGAAGACCCATTTCAACTTTCAGATAACTCTCTCTTCTATAATTTTATAGCTCTTTTACATCTACTCCATTATACCTTGCATAACGTTACAATACCATTTTTTGCATGTTATCACAGAGAGTCTAACTACTGAACAAACGTCGTTTCTGCTCCTCCTGGACACATAGCTATCCAACATTTTTCAGCCTGCCCTGCAGTTAGGTGTGGTCCTTAACCGAGAATAGAAAAGATATGTGCCAATTCTGAGCCTGGCTCGTAAAACCTTCCCATATGTGGTTCTCCATGTACTTTCTCCTTCTGTAGCAACTTTGGAAGCCATGTGTGGAAAACAGCAGTCGACATGACCAGCAGTAACCTAGATGTCTGAATCACCACTTGGAAGAGAGCTACTTGCTCATCAGAAATATCCATTGCAAAATTTACATGAGAAAACAAAACAAAACAACTCTATTTTGCTAAACCATTAGAATTTTAGGTCTATGTGTTATAACTGACAGTGTTAATTTTATTAATGTACTGGGTTCATTCCCTGTTTAGTCTGTGAGCCTCACCAAAGCACTGGGCATCAATTTTGGCTCATCCCAGTGCTTGGCACTGTCCATTCAATCCGTGAATAATTTTTTAAAGTAGAAGGAAATTTTTATACAATCTAGTTCTATTATCAAAATACTGATGAAAAAGTAATTAGAATAGAGGTTTTTAACATGGGTTTTCCCCATCTCATATATATATGGTTTGTCATATTATTGAAAAAAACTTAGATGAATTGAGTGGCGATTACCATATGTACATACATTATAAATAAATTGATATGTGTTAATACAAGCTCAAAAATCTTTATTCATAGCAACTCACAGTGAAAATGTGTGGAGACTATGGCCTTAATGGGTTTAATTAGATCACAAATCAGATTTTAAGCAGAGAGTTAACAAATCACCATTTAAATTTAAAAAGTACATGATTAATTTACTTCAATGCCCCAATGGCAACTTTAAATAAAAATGGAATTTTGTTAACTACTACAAAGGAGTCTCAAAAATACCTCAACACAAACAGGCTTATTAAATATTGTCAACTATTTCCTGTACAATCATGGACCACTTATTCTGCCTTTCTTGTTCAAAATCACTTCCTAAATAAGATACTTAAATAATTTCACCATATAGTTTAGATGGAAAGTTATATGCCAATGCCAGTAGGAACTACAGTAGATACCCATATCATACCTTCCTATATTATTCAATACAAGCAAATAAATCACAGCTTATAACTTATGACTCAGAAATTCCTTTTAAAAATATATTCTAAGACATACATAGATCTGCCCAAAGATTTACCTGCACACATTATTTGTTGTTGTTGTTTGTTTTTTTGAGACAGAGTCTTGCTCCAATGCCCAGGCTGGAGTGCAATGGCATTATCTTGGGTCATTGCAACCTCTGCCTCTAGGGTTCAAGCAATTCTCCTGCCTCAGCCTCTGAAGTACCTTACAGGTGTGCACCACCATGCCCAGCTAAGTTTTTTTTTTTTTGTATTTTTAGTAGAGGTGGGGTTTTGACATGTTGGCCATCCTGGTCTTAAATTCCTGATCCACCTGCCTCGGCCTCCAAAGTGCTGGGATTACAGGCATGAGCCACTGCGCCAGGGCCTGCATACATGATTAAAGCAGCTTAGGTATGCATGTGTGTTTGTACATGGATCCCATTATAAATGTATATATCACTCCCCCTCATAAATATCTTATGTACAGTACTATGAAAATTGTGTTGCATCCACAAGAAGACTATGCAGTGATTAAAATGATGCATAGAAGAATGTTTAATGATGTGAAAGATGTTCATGTTATATTAAGTAAAAAGGGGTATTATAAAACAATGTCATAAAATAAGCCTATTTTTGAAAAACAAAAAGTTAAATGAAGCATATACATATATCACCAATGAAGATTAGCAGTGGTTCATTTAATTAAAGGGCCTTTCACATCTTTCTTTTGCATTATCTACATTTTCCATATTAGTACATTACCTACTATGATGCTTAATATACAGTATTAACTTGATTTGTTTGGATGAAGGATGCAAATTATTGTTCCTAGGTGTGTCTCTGAGGGTGTTGCCAAAGGAGATTAACATTTGCATCAGTGGAATGGGAGAGGCAGACCCATCCTCAATCTGGGTGGGCACCATCTAATCAGCTGCCAGCATGGTTAGGTAAAGCAGGCAGAGGACCGTGGAAGGACTATACTTCCAGCCTTCATCTTTCTCCCATACTGTATACCTCCTGCTGGAGAACATGGTACTTCAAGCTCTTCAGCTTTTCTACTCTTGGACTTACACCAGTGGTTTGCAAGAGGATCTCGGGCTTTTTGCCACAGACTGAAGGCTGCATTGTTGGCTTCCCTACTTTTGAGGTTTTGGGACTCCAACAGGCTTCCTTGATCCTCAGCTTGCAGACGGCCTATTGTGGGAATTCACCTTTTGATCCTGTGAGTCAATACTCCTTAATAAACTCCCTTTCATATATACATCTATCCTATTAATCCAGTCCCTCTGGGGAACCCTGACTAATACATCCACTAAGGTAATTTTAGCTATGTATTAATGAAAAATCTGGCTTCAGTGAAAATGAATATAAAGTAACTTTTATAGTGGCAGGTACAAAGTGATCAGTAGATGTTGGGATATGAAAAAGAAAGGTTCAAAGTTCTGTGGAAAGACACGTTCTTAGTGGACATAAGATCAGAAGTGGGGAGAGGAATATCCATAAAGAAATACGTTTTCTTCTAGAATATAAGTTCCTCACAGGAAATTCACTACAATTTACAAAGATAAGGAAAACATTTAGTAGCTGAGCAAAAACAAATAGCAAGGTCCTTATTTCCTTTTTGGGAACAAACACACTCCTACAGTAATATAACAATTTTTACCACTCCTTTTGCAATCATCCTTACAATATATTCTTCTAATCCTTTAAGCTCATACTCTTCTCATATACAATAAGAGGTTGTTTGGCACATGTTACATTCATAAATGTTTCCTGGAATCCACTGACCCAACTATAAAGTGTTCACTAAGGTAAGAAAATAATGCTGAATTATGAAATTATTTCCTTCTGCATTAAGAATGAGCTTCCTCAATAAAAATATTTAAAAGGTCCTTATCTTACAATGGCTCCAGTTATAGCCTTAGTTTCAGCATTGTACAGGAAATATCCTTATCTTCCCCATTCTGCCCACACTGTAAAAAAAAAATTTTGAAATGACCATAAATTCTTTGGAAACAAAAGCACCAATTTGGCTGCCAGATGCTTTGAGAAGCCCTTTGGAAGGGAACATCTCAAGTAGAACAAGGGCCATTTTAAAGAAGCTCTTTACATAATCCAATATTCATTATGAGTTCTTCTTCAGATAGAAAATAGTAAGCTTTGAGCAGCATACAGCATATCATCACATATCTGGATTCACCATATTTGAAAAGTATACTCATTTTTGTCATAAAGAAAAGAGTACCGCATTCATTGACTATACATCTAATTAGGATATGGACATATATTTTAAAAATAATTTCTGGATGTAATATTTTATTTATTTTAAACCTTCATAAAATATCTAACAAAGCCCCACACACCAATTTAGTGACAGAAAACATGAGGCAAGTATTAGCATGCTAATCAGTCCTTGTCAGAAATAAAAAAAAATATATCTTTCACAAAAGTTTACAATTACAAATTATCAATAAAATAATACTGGACTAAGTGTGAACAGAAAAATGAATTATCTCAAATATTCTAAAGTATTTTAAGTTATACAATTAAATCTACGGCTGGACTGCGAAACTTTGCTGAGGGCAGTTGTGCTGAATGCTATTTATTTGGCTCCACAGGCCTGACTGCACCATCTCTAGCTCTGTACCCTGGGTTGCTGACCTATATGTCCATACCAGCCAGGCTCCCTTTCCCTTTGGCTCCTGGTTGGTAAGGCAATGACAGAGTATTAGAGGACAGAAAATGAATGAGGTGAAGGCATTTATTTCTATAGTTCTTCTCTGTGGGGTTGCTGACGTTGGCTGTCTCAACCATAACTATAATTTCATAGGTAGTGCCTTATAACCAATTAACAAAGGAAGAAAAATTGTAAACTTACATTGAATAAGAATTCATTGATAAGTTAGCAACTGCTAGCAGTTGCTTCTCTATAACCCTACCTACGCATGCATGGTTCTGCAAGTCAGTGAGTGAAAGGAAATCCTCCCATCAGGGAGAAATTCAGAGGGGAAATTAGACTGAGCACTGTGTGAAGGGAGAGAGGGCTTGAGGTAGGGACTTGAACACCCATGAGCAGTAGTTAACAGGTTGGGCAGCTGGTAAGGGAACTGCAAAGAAGCTAATTGGAGGATTCAAAGATTGATGATCAGGATATCTCATGCAGGAGTACATTAATAGTCCTTTTGAAACAAGCACCAAGTTTGTTAATCAATTAAAAATGCTTGAGTATGAATTTGTAATAAATTATATTTGTTGGGAATTAATATAGGTATCAGTTTCAATCAGAAGTAGAAAATTGAAAGGTAAAATATAAAAATAAATAAAAAGATATTTACATATTATAAATAATATATAAGAATATAAACATAAAACAGTATTTCATTTTTTCTACTTCAATGAAGCATCTTCCACATTTCCTGGGTTTCAAATTCAACACTTTGAAAATTGCTGTAGATAAAGTGATGATAACATGCATTTACACGTCTTAAGACATTTTACTGTGATATTGCATTAATTGTTATATAGGTATTATTTTATTTTAGTACTTACCTATTATATGCTGGGCATGGGGTGACCTTTTTACGATTATTACTGGCACAATACAAAGAAGAAGAAAAAATTACCGAATGGCATTTCTGAGGGCCAAAATAGGGACAAGTATGTTTAAATGACAAGTATGTTTTGCTCTCTTTCCTGATAATCACATTGCCAGTTTTCATAGAATATGGTTTGCTAAGATACTGTATCTATGTGTGTACTTTGGTGTGTGTGGTAATTGGGATGGTGGGGGATACAAAAACTATAAAAGGTAGTTTAGGATGGTGAGGCACATACAGTGGAATCCTAAAAGTACAATTTGATTGCTCGATTTTAGATATTAATCAGAATATACTCCTTGAAATAGGGTTAAAATATCACTGATCTCCATGATGCTAAAAAAATGAGAGTCTAATAAATGCTTGTAAGATTTGCATTTCCAAATGACTAAATGTAATCCTGAGAGGAAGGGCACATATATACCAGTAAATTCAGAAATATAAAATTATTTAAATTATTCAATTTAACTGTCAAATAATGGATAATGTCTTATGACCTAAATGATTACTTGATTTTTAAATGAGGTATTTTTTCAGATGCTCTAGCAGCCATTTCAGGCTATCAAAATAAACTGATGTATATGTGCTGTAAGAGGCATTGTAATTTGAACTGTAGCATTTTAATAATTTTTTTCATGAAGAAAATTTCATCAAGAAAATTTTCATGAAGAAAAAATTCAACATTCTACGAAAATTAACAGCTAACCTCAGTGATCACATATCTAATCACTACCTGCCTCCTACTGGCACCCCTTATGTTTATGTTTTGGGCATTCCAACATTTTATTGACCATCTGTATAAACCACCTGCTGATCTCTGTATTTCCTCACAGTCATTATAAATCTTGCTGTCCATTATTAATTTATACTGGGTTTGTGTTTTTCATTGCCTCTGGACATTTTCTGTTAGTTAACACTAATAAAAAAGAACAGGGATACTAAAATTACACTATAAAAAGAAAAACTTACCTTAACAATCAAAATAATTAAGTTGAATGTGTAAACTAAATAATGCAAATATGCCATTAAAAATTAAGAAATTGCCATATACTATTCCTAATCCTTTTTCAAGTATTCAAACATTCTAGTCACTAAAAAAAATCAAAACATGCAAGACCTAAGTCAACATTATTTAACTAGCATGTATTAAGTATGCCAAAGAAATATACTAGTTCCAAAATTTAAATGCTGTTGTAAACATTAACACAAACCTACATTACCAGTAGGTGCATCTTTAAATGAACCTACTCTTTCTTACAACTCATCAGACCTATATAGAATATTGTCGAACGTACTTTATTATGTAAGCCTTGCTTTAATAAAATAATTTGGTTATATCATAAGATCAAGGGCATATTATGAGTGCTTTCTTATGTAGAAAAGCTAAGGTTAAATTACAGAAGAGTAAACCAATATAAACCGATATGAAATAACACAGTGCTCTAAGTAATAAATTTGCCCTATTTATAGTTTCCTTTTAAAATCCTAAAAATTTCTACCTGATTATATTTAATAAATATATCAAATATTTATGTATATATATATATGCATGCAGGTTTATATTTCTGCATATGTATGCAGAAATATATGCAAATCCAAAAGTTTAATGTGTGTGTATCTGCATATATGTATATATGTATGTGTGTGTGTATATGTATATATACACACACACAAACTTCTTCCTATATTTTTAGAAGGTCTAAAATAAATTTATGAAAATACTTGTTTGTTTTATAACATTTGATATTTCCTCTTCACCTCTTCACAAGGACTTCTGGAGGTACTTAATTTTCCTTACATAAACACCGCTAGTTTAAATCCTGTGCTACATTAAACAAAATCAATGTGGTTTTAATATATTTCTGAAGATTCTGCAGTAAAGTTTGACTTTCAAGATAACTATGAACTTTTTGAGGAATGTTTAGCATGAATTTATTCAAAAAAACAAAAAAGTAGTTTACTATGGCATAGTAGCCTCCCAATGTCTAGAAATTGGTTAAGATCTCTACAGATACAGATCAGTGGTCACTTTTAAAAACAGCTTTTATAATCCTTTATATTATGGGTTAATACTGCCCATTAGGTACCATTGCAATTTATGCTTAATGGCTCTTTATTCATGATACTGGGGAGGGTAAACTTTAATATATATCATTATGTTGTTATATTTTCAGTGATTTTATATTTCCTCCCTGCATCACTAAGCTAATTTGAATTATTATTAATTTTTATTTTATAGTCCAGAGAGGTAAAAATAGCAATTAAAAATGACCTTCTAAAGTGCAGCTGAGTACTCTTTTAGAAATGAGTTTTAAGACTGGTTATTGATCAAATTTGGGTTCTTATTCCATTGCAGCATAATAAAAACATTATCATTAACCCTCAGATATTGTTTTTTTGCCTTATATCCCATTTCTTCACTCTGGCCTCTTTTTTATTTTTTTTTAACCATATACTGTGGTATTTCATGCACTACCATATGGGAGACCAAGTGAATAAAATAAGTCAACCTGGATTGGTACATGCATTGCATGTTAAGCCCACATTACCTTGCATTCTTCAAAAACCACATACATGTACATCTGATAGAATTAGACAATCACAAAATCTCAAGATTGTGGATTCATCAGTCTAAATTTATTTCTAATGCATAAACATGTTTTGAATAGAGAACTGTTCGGCACCAGTATTTTTTTTTTACCCAGCTGTTTTTTAGTTGAAAAATGCAGTTGAGTGGCCAGGCATGGTGGCTCACCCAGTCATCCTAGCACTTTGGGAGGCTGAGGCAGGAGGATCCCCTGAGGTTAGGAAGTGAAGACCAGCCTGACCAATACAGTGAAACCAAGTCTTGGGGAAAAGGCACAATCTTGGCTCACTGCAACCTCTGCCTCCCGGGTTTAAGCAATTCTCCTGCCTCAGCCTCCCGAGTAGCTGGGACTACAGATGCACACCACCATGCCCAGCTAATTTTTGTGTTTTTTTTTTTTTAGTAGAGATGGGGTTTTACCACATTGGCCAGGATGGTCTTGATCTCTTGTCCTTGTGATCCACTCACCTCGGCCTCTCAAAGTGCTGAGATTACAGGTGTGAGCCACCGTGCCTGGCCAGCATTTTAAGATACATCTATATTGTTGAGTGTATTAATAGTCAGTTCTGTTTGGTAAAAAGCAAAAGGTAAACTTTCTGGATTAAATGATAGTACATTTCTTAACCTTATAAGAAATGGCAAACCCTTCTCTAAGTCACTTTCCCACTAGAAATGTGTAAGAGTCCCAGCTGTTTCCCACATCTTTCGCAGGATAAGATATTATCATTCATTTTAACTTTAGCCATTTCATTGAGTGTGTAGTTACATTCCCTGTGGCTTTTTTAAAGGGTATATTACATATTTAATAGTTTTCTATTAATTTTATAAATAGGAAATATTTACACAAGTAGTAGGAGTATCTATATTTGTCATCTTGATCCCCATCCTGCAAATATTTGAAGCTCAGCCTAGATTGAGCCATAGTAGTAACATACATAGGGGAATATTACCTGAACAGATTTAGGTACAACTTTCTAGAAATACACACTATGTCCGCATGAATAAAAACTCAATTATGACATCATAAAAGCATACCTATGTATCTCTGTGTTTCAGTTCATCACAGTCCCATTCTTGATCTCAGAAGTTTCTATAGATTATGAAATTTATTATACACAACTCTGCTAGCAAAATTTCCTTCAGTTTTTTTGTTTAAAAATGTTTATTACTTCTTTACTTTTAAAAGACAATTTCATTAGATATAGAATTATTCATTTTTCCTTCAATGCTTCAATAATTCATTCCATTCTCTTCTTGTTCACATACATTGGGAAATTTGCTGTGTTTATTATCCATATTCCTATATAGGTGAGGTTGCCTTTTCATTTACCTGCCACCCCGGATGCCTTCAAGGTTTTCAAATTGTCTTTAGTTTTCTAATGTTTGAATACAAAATGACTAAATGTACATTTTTAGTATTTATCCTGTGTTTCCTGCACTACTTAGATATGTAGTTTAAGAAAAATCATTATTTGTAATGATGTTATAAACGTCAAAAGAACAATAAAGAAATAGTTTAAACAAGACTAAATTTATCAAGTTTATAATTTAGTACAATGAAAAAAAACTTCTTGAAATACATAAATTATCAAAACCCACACAAGGAAAAATACATATCCTGAATACTTATCTACTTATTGTAGAAGTTGAATCAATAATTGTACTTCCAAAAAAGAAAGCACCAGGCCCAAGTAGTTTCACTAGTGGATTCTACCAAATATTTAAGAAAAAAATATATAAATTCTTCACACATTTTTTCAGAAAACAGAAGCAGAGAGAATAGCTACTAAAATATTTTATTATACCACCATCACCTTAATAACAAACCAAAAAAATATAGTACAAAAAGAAAAATTATGGACCAATACCTTTTAGGAATATAGACACAGAAATACTCAACAAAATGTTACTAAAACATCAACAATCTAAACCCATTCTGAATAAAAATTGAAGCCATTTTTTATCTTAAATAGATTACTTAAATTTATTTATAATAAAAAGATTATTTCAATCTATTTATAATAAAAATATAATAAATAGGCATATGCCACAAACAAATGTAATTTAATCCAGGTATATACGAATGTTTCAACATTTGAAGCATCAATGAAATCCACCACAGAGGCAGGCCAAAAAAAAAATAGCATATAAACATCAACTAATGCATACCATTTTAACATCCAACAGCAATTCACCGTAAAATCCTTCAGACAATAGAAAACAAGAACTAGTATTGTCTGGGTGCAGTGGCTCAAGCCTGTAATCTCAGGCTGAGGCAGGCAGATCACGAGATCAGGACATCAAGACCATCCTGGCCAACATGGTGAATCCCTGTCTCTGCTAAAAATACAAAAATAAATTAGCTGGGCAGAGTGGCATGTATCTGTAGTCCCAACTACTCAGAGACAGACACAAAACAATCACTTGAAATGGGAAGCAGAGTTTGCAGTGAGCTGAGATTGTGCCACTGCACTTGAGCCTGGTGACAGAGCAAGACTCTGTCTCTGAAAAAAAAAAAAAATTTGTAGAAATTCCTCAACTTGATAAAATGTTCACAAAAACCTATACCAACAACAGAAACATTAAAAAACTAGAAGGTTTCCTGCAAAAGGTTGGAATCAAGGAAATAAATTCCTCTCCTACCTCTTCTAGTCAAGACTACCGAAATTCAGATCAATAAGGCAGAAAAAAGAAAGATCAGTTTCATGAATTGGAAAGAAAGAAATAAAATTGTCATTACTTGCACATGACATATTGTCTATGAAGAAAATCACAATGTACATACATAAGAAAAAAAAATTCCTAAAACCAACAAATAACTATAGCAAAGTCTAAAGAAACAAGGATAATACACAAAAGTCAAAACATGGCAATAAACATTTAGTAAATGTACTCAATATTTAACAACTACAATTACAATACACCAAAAATTTCAATATTTAGCTATAAATCTTACATAGTATGCACAAAACCTATATGTGGTAAACTACGAAATTCAGATCACAAAGCATACACAAGTTTCAATAGCTGAATCAACCAAGCAGAAGAAAGTATATCAGAAATTGAAGATCAACTCAATGAAAAAAAACAAGAAGGCAAGATTAGAGGAGAAAAAAGAGTGAAAAGAAATGAACAAAGCTTCCAAGAAATATGGGATTATATGAAGAGACCTAATCTACAGTTGATAGGTGTACCTAAATGTGAAGGAGAGAATGAATCCAAGCTGGAAAACACTCTTCAGGATATTAACCAGGAGAAATTCCCCAACCTAGCAAGGCAGACCAACATTCAAGTCAAGGAAATACAAAGAACACCACAAAGATATTCCTCAAGAAGAGGAATCCCAAGGCATATAATCATCAGATTCATCAGGGTTGAAATGAATGAAAAAATGCTAAGGGCAGCCAGAGAGAAAGGTCAGGTTACTCACAAAGGGAAGGCCATCAGGCTCACAGCCAATCTCTTGGCAGAAACCCTACAAGCCAGGAAAGAGTGGGGAACAATATTTAACATCCTTAAAGTTAAGACCTTTCAAACTAGAATTTTATATCCGGTCAAACTATGCTTTAGATGTGAAGGAGAAATAAAATCCCTTATGAACAAGCAATTGCTGAGAGATTTTGTCACCAACAGGCTTGCCTTACAAGAGCTCCTGAAAGACACACTAAACATAGAAATGAACAACCAGTACTAACCACTCCAAAAACATACCAAATGGTAAAGACCACTGGCACAATGAAGAAACTATGTCAACTATGGGTCAAAACAACCAGCTGGTGTCAAAATGGGCAGGATCAAATTCACACATAACAATATTAACCTTAAATGTAAATGGGCTAAATGTTCCAATCAGAAGACATAGACTGGCAAAATGGATTAAAAAGTCAAAACCCATCACTGTGCTGTATTCAGGAAACCCATCTCATGTGCAAGGATACACACAGGCTCAAAATAAGGGATGGAGGAAGATTTACCAAGCAAATGAGAGCAAAAAAAAAAAAAAAAAAAAAAAACAGGAGTTTCCATCCTAGTCTCTGATACAATGGACTTTAAACCAACAAAGATCAAAAGAGACAAAGAAGGGCATTACATAATGGTAAAAGGATCAATGCAATATGAAGAGCTAACTATCCTAAATAAATATGCACCCAATACAGGAGCACCCAGATACATAAAGCAAGTTCTTAACAACCTACAAAGAGATTTAGACTCCCACACAATAATAGTGGGAGACTTTAATACTCCACTGTCAATATTAGACAGATCAATGAGACAGAAAATTAACAAAGATTTCAGGACTTGAACTCACATATGGACCAAGCAAACCTAATAGATACCTATAGAACTCTCCATCCCAAATCCAGAGAATATATACTTTTCTCAGCATTGCATCATACCTACTCAAAAATTGACCACATAATTGGAAGTAAATCAATCCTCAGCAAATGCAAAAGAATAGAATTCATAACAGTCTTTCAGATCACAGTGCAATCAAATTAAAACTCAGGATTAAGAAAGTAAATCAGAATCACACAACGTCATGGAAATGAATCAAATGGCTCTTGAATGCTGACTGGATAAACAATGAAATGAAGGCAGTAATAAAGATGTTCTTTGAAACCAATGAGAACAAAGACACAACATACCAGAATCTCCGGGACACATTTAAAGCAGTATCTAGAAGGAACTGTATAGCAATAAATGCCCACAAGAGAAGCAGGAAAAGATCTAAAATCTATATGCTATCATCAAAATTGAAAGAGCTAGAGGATGAAGGTCAAAAAAAAAAATCACAAAAGCTAGGAGAAGATAAGAAATAAATAAGACCAGAGCAGAACTGAAGGAAATAGACACGCACACACACACACACACAAACCCCTTCAAAAAATCAGTAAATCCAGGAGCTGCTTTTTTGAAAAGATAAACAAAATAGAATGCTAGCCAGATTAATAAAAAAGAAAAGGTAGAAGAATCAAATAAATGCAATAAAAAATAATAAAGGGGATATCACCACCAATTCCACAGAAATAAAAACTGCCTTCAGAGATTACTCTGAAGAGTTGTTTAACTCTATGCACATAAACAAGTGAAGCTGGAAGAAATGGATAAATTCCTGGACACTTGCACCCTCCCAAACCTAACCCAGAAGAAGCTGAAACCCTGAACAGACCAATAACAAGGACTGAAGTTGAGGCAGCAATTAATAGCATAACAACCAGAAAAAAAAAATAGATCCAGATAGGTTCATAGCCAAATTCTAGCCACATGTACAAAGAGAAGCTGTTACCACTTCCTCTGAAACTATCATAAACACCCAAAAAGAGGGAATCATTTCATGAGAACAACATCATCCTGATACCAAACCTTGCAGAGACTCAACAAAAAAAGAAAACTTCAGGCCAATATCCATGATGAACATAGATGCAAAACTGTTCTATAAAATACTGACAAAACTGAGGGAAAACCTTATCCATCCAAAACCTTCTCCATCACGATCAAGTAGGCTTCATCCCTGGGATACAAGGCTGATTCAACATACAAAAATCTATAAATGTAATCCATCACACAAACAGAACCAAAGACAAAAACAACGTGATTATCTTGACAGAAGATGTAGAGAATGCCTTCGACAAAATTCAACAGCCGTTTATGCTAAAAACTCTCAATAAGCTAGACATCAGTGGAACATATCTTAAAATAATAAAAGCTACTGATGACAAACACACAGCCAATATCATATTGAATGGGCAAAAACTGGAAGCATTCTCTTTGAAATCGAGCACTAGACAAGGATGCCCTATCTCACCACTCCTATTCAATTTAGTATCTGAAGTTCTAGCCAGAGCCATCAGGCAAGAAAAAGAAATAAAGGGTATTCAATTAGGAAAAGAGGAAGTCAAATCATCTCTATTTGCAGATGACATGACTATATATTTATAAGACCCCATCATCTCAGCTCTAAATCTGCTTAAACTGATAAGCAACTTCAGCTAAGCCTCAGAATACAAAATCAATATGCAGAAATCACAAGCATTCCTATTCACCAATAACAGACTAAAAGAGAACCAAATTAAGAGCAAACTCCCATTTACAATTGCTACAAAGAGAAAAATACCTAGAAATATAACTAACAATAGATGTAAAGGACCTCTTCAAGGAGAACTAGGAACCACTGCTCAAGGTAACAGAGGACACTAACAGATGGAAAACCATTCCATGCTCATGGGTAGAAATAATCAGTATTATGAAAATGGCTATGCTGACCAAAGTAATTTATACATTCAATGCTATCTCCATCAAGCTACCTATGACCCTCTTCACAGAACTGGAAAAAATCACATTAAACTTCATAGGGAACCAAAAGGGAGCCCACATAGCCAAGACAATTCTAAGCAAAAAGAACAAAGCTGGAGGTGTCATGCTTCCTGACTTTAAACTATACTACAAGGCTACAGTAATCAAAACAGCATGGTACTGGTACCAAAACAGATATATAGACCAGTGGAACAGAACAGAGGCCTTGGAGGCAAAGCCACACATCTACAACCATCTGATGTTTGACAAACCTAACAAAAACAAGCAGTGGGGAAAAGATTCCCTGTTTAATAAATGGTGTTGGGAAAACTGGCAAGCAATGTGCAGAAAACAGAAACTGAACCCCTTCCTGACACCTTACACTAAAATTAACTCCAGATGGATTAAAGACAAACATAAGACCTAGCACCATAAAAACTCTAGAAAAAACCTAGGCAAAACCATTCAGGACATAGGCATAGTCAAGGACTTCATGACTAAAACACCAAAAGCACTGGCACCAAAAGCAAAAATAGACAAATGGGATCTAATTAAACTCCAGAGCTTCTGGACAGCAAAAGAAACAATGATTAGAGTGACCCAGCAACCAACAGAATGGGAAAAACTTTTTGCAATTTACCCATCTGATAAAGGGCTAATATCCAGAATCTGCAAAGACCTAAAACAGATTTACAAGAAAAAAACAAACAAACCTATTAAAAAGTGGGCAAAGGACATGAACAGACACTTTTCAAAAGAAGGCATATATGAAGCCAACAAACATATGAAAAAAATGCTCATCATCACTGGTCATTGGAGAAATGCAAATGAAAACCACACTGAGATACCATCTCATACCAGTTAGCATGGCAATCATTAACAAATCTGAAGACAAGAGATGCTGGAGAAGATATGGAGAAATAGGAACATTTTACATTGTTGGTGGGAGTCTAAATCAGTTCAACCATTGGGGAAGACAGTGTCATGATCCCTCAAGGACCTAGAAATAGAAATTCCATTTGATCCAGCAATCCCATTACTGGGTATAAACTCAAAGGACTATAAATCATCCTGTTATAAAGACACATGCACACATTTCATTGCAGCACTGTTTATAATAGCAAAGACCTGTAACCAACCCAAATGCCCATCTATGGTAGACTGGACAAGAAAAATGTGGCATGTATAACCATGGAATGCTATACAGTCAGAAAAAACAATGAGTTCATGTCCTTTGCAGGGACATGGATGAATCTGGGACCATCATTCACAGCAAACTGACAAAAGAACAGAAAATGAAACACTGCATGTTCTCACTCATAGGTGGATACTGAACAATGAGGACACATGAACACCAGGAGGGGAGCATCACACACTGGGGTATGTTGGGAAGCGTCTAGGTGGCAGCAATGGGGGTAGGGAGGTTGGGGAGGGATAACATGGGGAGAAATGTCAGATATAGGTGACAGGGGGGTAGAGGCAGCAAACCACATTGCTATGTATTTACCTATGCAAAACTCCTGCATGATCTGCACATGTATCCCAGAACCTAAAGTACAATAAAACATATATATATATATACACACACACACACACACACACAAATCAAACATACACATAAATTGAGAAATCGTTTCTTTTCATGGATTAGAAGACAATACTGTTGAATAAATTATTCCCAACTTGATCTATAAATTCAACAAAATTCCAATCAAAATGTCAGTAAGCTACTATACATACATCAATACTGATACAGAAGATTAAAGAGAAACATCAGCACAATGGCAAAAACAAACTCTCAAGTTCCACTTCCCATCCACAACAGAAAGTTCAACTAGCAACGCTCCACAGACCAAAATAACCATCTGAAAACTCCAATACTTTGAAATGTGCCTGAACATCCATGCGTCCCCTAGTACAGAATTATATCTGAATTAGAAGGGTAAGAAGAATGGTTTTAGTTCACCTGAACCACTTTATTCCCTTCCCCAAGTCAGCACAGTAGGAGACAGACAGGATTTTCCTGACTCACAGTTTCTACAAAGGAAGGAAAAACGACAGGTAGTCATCTAGTTTCCCTAGAATTCCTAGACACTTCCCAAAAAGTCTATGCTAAATTCACCTTACGGAGAACACTGGGGAAACAGCCTGGCAAGAATAATCAGTCAGACAGAAACAAAGAAAGGAGATGGAGGTCATAGTGATCTTATCGGTTGCTCTGTTTTCCTGCCAGTTGTGGCACTACATTGAAGTTACCAGTCAACTTCACAGCCCACTTATAAAACTGAGGTGGTTGCCTTCAAAAGTATGGTGGGAAGTTTAACTTACTTTGGGTCCCTAGGCAGCTAGTTTCCATGCCCATAAATTGACCAAGACAGGAAGACTCCCACCTCTATGAAAAAAAAAAAAAAAAAAAAAAAAAGCACAAAGGCTAAACTGATTTGACCTGGGAACTTATGCAGTAGCTCCACTCAGCACAGAAGCCCACCCAATGACCTTGCCTAGCCAGGGAGACTTCCACCTCCATACATCCCAAAGAAATAAACTGGTTTGACCTGGAAAGTCAAACAGCCACTCAACTTAGCCAAAAGCTCACCCTATGGCTTCAACCTAACAGGCCATTCTCAGTCTTCCAGTGCTCATGAGTATAGACTCTGGTCCTATTTGTCTCTCCATGTAGCAGCTACACCTAACTCAAAGCCCAACTAGCAGCCCTGCCCAACTAAAGATCCCAAATAGCAGAACTGCCCAGCCAGGGATTACATCCTGTGACCAGCCTGACCAGAAGACATTTCAGTATCAAAACAGAAGCTCTGCCTGATAGTAGAGCCCAACCACAAGCTCCACCTGACATCATGGCAAAGGTAGTAGCCATGCCAACTAGAAAACTGACAGCAAGTTCTACCAGGGTAGGGTCTTTATCAGATTGCCCTTCCAGAATCACA
Organism: Callithrix jacchus; assembly: GCF_049354715.1. NCBI lineage: Eukaryota > Metazoa > Chordata > Mammalia > Primates > Cebidae > Callithrix > Callithrix jacchus. The sequence continues at coordinate 75,944,563 of NC_133507.1, forward strand.
GGTTTTATTAAATAGTTAAGATCTATCCCTGACAAAAAAGACCTAAAAACAACAAAAGAGAAGAATGTCTCCTCAAATGTACAGACAACAATGCAAAGAAACAAGAATTATTATGAGAAATTAAGGAATCATAACATCTCCAAATGTACAATAAAGCTACAATAATAAATGCAAAAGAAATGAATATCATCAATGAAATGACTGAAAAAGAAGTCAAAATAATGTTCATTTTAAAAGCTCAGTAAAGTAAACACCTAATAAAGTTTGGAAAACAACACACTAAATATTAGTTTGACAAGGAAATAGAATTAAAAAAATCAAATAGAAATCCTAGAGACAAAATATACACCCAAACAGAAAAACTCAACAGAAAACTCAAACAGCAGATAATATCAAACAAAAGAAAGGATCAGTGAGTGGAAAACAACAATTTGCAATAATACAGTAAAAGACAAAAGAATAAAAAAGAGTAAAGAAAGCCCTTTGAAATTTCAGACACCTTGAAAAAGTCTTTGCAGAAGAGTTGCAGAAGAAAAAGAAAGAGAAGAGGGGCCATAAATCACATTTAGAGAAATAGTGGTTGAAAACTTCCCTATTCTAAGGATAGATGTAAACTCCCAGGTAGAGGAAACACAGAGTTCAATCAAACTCAAACAAGAGACTACATCAAGATACATAATACTCAAACTGTCAAAATCAAAAGCAAAATATTCTGAGAGCAGCAAGAAATAAGACAAACATTTCATACAAATCAATGGCAATAGAACTATCAACATATTTCTTAGAAAAAGCCCTACAGGCCAGTAGAAATTTAAATAATATATTCAAAGTGCTAAATAAAAATGAAAACTGCTAATGATGAATATTTTATCCAGTAAAACTGTCTTTTCAGAGTCATAAAAATAAGAACCTTTGCAGGCAAACATAAGCTAAGGGAGTTCAACACCACTAGATCTGCCTTGTAGTAATCTTAATCGGAGTTATTAATATTTAGATTGTAATAATATACAAAAACACAAAAGTTAATGATAGAAATAAAACACAACCATTTTCACAATACTCTAGGATTTTAATGGCATGTGTGTAAGGTGTGTAAGGCAATAGTATTCCTAGTATGAAGAGTAAAATGCAAAACTTAATTATAGCTAAAATACATTATCAAGGGATACATAATAAAAATGATATCAATTCTGGCATCAAAAACATAAACTGTGAAGGGAAGAGTAACAGTGCAGAGCTGTTGTATACAATAAAATTTAACTCATTATCAGACTGAAATAGAATGAAATAAGTACAAGATGTTCTAGCAAATAACATGGTAACAAGCAAAAATATTTAGTAGGGCACAAGACAAAAAATAGAATTCAATGCATGAATCAATGGATTCAAAGCAGAAATTACACAGGTTTTAAAGCATGAACCACTACAGAGAACCACTGAATCACAAAGAAGGACAGCAAGCAAGAAAGAAAAAACAAAATATCTACAAAATAATCAGCAAACAGTGACAGTAGTAAGTCCTTACTCAACTGTAATTACCTGGAGTGTAAATTTATTATATTCTTCAACAAAAAGAAACAGAGTTACTGAAAGGATTAAAAAAAAAAACACCTACTTGTTACTAAAGAGAGATTGACTTTACTATTAAGGGCACACATGGACTGAAAGTGAAGGAACATAAAAAGATGAGAGACAGCATAGATATATATTAAAAAATAAACTTTGTATTCACAAGGAATGTGGTAATAAAAAATAAACTTGAAGTCAAAAAATATATATATATATAAATAAAAAGATCTGAAGACAGAGGTCACAATAAACTAACAAGGTGGGACTTCAATACCCTTCTGTTAATACCCTACTTACAAACAGAAAATGAATAAGGGAAAATTTGGCTGAAAAAATACTGTAGACAAAATGGATCTAACAGACATGTATAGAATATTCCAAAAAACAAATAACAACAGAATACAGGTTCTTCTAAAGACCATGTGGAACATTCTCCAAAATAAATCATGTTAGGAAACAAAACAAGCCTCAGCAATCTTCAGAAGATTAAATGAAAACATTACAGTTTCAAGTCTTAGATTTAAGTCCTTAATCCATTTTGAGCTGATTTCATATTAAAGTGATAGACAAATATCCAGTTTATTTCTCCTGGATATTTGGCTTTCCAGTGATTCCAGCATCATTTTTTGAATGGGGTATCCTTTCCCCAATTTATGTTTTTGTTTGCTTTGTCGAAGATCAGTTGGCTGTAAATATTTAGGTTTATTTCTGGGTTCTCTATCCTGTTCCATTGGTCTATGTGTCTATTTTATGATGGAATACTACTCAGCCATAAAAAGGAACAAATTAATGGCATTTGCAGCAACCCGAATGAAAATGGAGACTATTATTCTAAGTGAAGTAACTCAGGAATGGAAAACTAAACATTTTATATTCTCACTCATATATTGGAGCTAAGCTATGAAGATGCAAACGCATAATAATGATATAATAAACTATGGTGATTCAGGGTAAAGGGTGGGATGAGGGCAAGGTATAAAAAAACTACAAATTGGGTTCAGTGTATACTGCTCCAGTGATGGGTGCACCAAAATCCCACAAGTCACCACTAAAGAAAGAGCTTACTCATGTAACCAAATACCACCTTGTGATGATTAATACTGAGTGTCAACTTGATTGGATTGAAGGATGTAAAGTACTGATCCTGAGTGTGCCTGTGAGTGTGTTGCAAAAGGAAATTAACATTAGGGTCGGTGGCTTAGAAAGGTGAACCCACATTTAATCTGGGTAGGCACCATCTAATCAGCTGCCAGCATGGATAGAATATAAAGCAGGCAGAAAAATATGAAGACTGAACTGGCCTACCATCCTAGCTTATATTTTTCTTCTGTGCTGGATGCTTCTGCCCTTGAACATCAGACTCCAAATTCTTCAGCTTGGGGACTATGACTAGCTCTCCTTGCTCCTCAGCTTGCAGTTGGCCTATTGTGGGATCTTGTGATTGTTTGAGATAATATTTAATAAACTCTCCTGTCTGTATGTCTATCTATCTTATTAGTTCTTTTCCTCTAGAGAACCCTGACTGTTACATATTTGGGTACCAGGATTGGTTCTTGAGAAACAGAATATTAAAGATGGAGTTCTTTCATTGGTTTTGGGGTTTCTGGATTTGGCTGCTTAATATGATTAAACCAAACAATGCTAAGGACTCTATTTCTAATGGTATGAAGAACACTGATAGTCTTTGGTGTGAATTGTTTATAAACAGAGTTTATAAACAGAGTTATGCAAAATAAATGCATTGGACACTCCTAATTCACTGCTCATGACAGGCAAAGAATTTAGTGACTCTATACATAACACCTTTGACTGTATGTGAAGAACCAGAAAAGGTAATGAAGCTGATTGGTTGCTTCTAGTTCAGTAGGCAAAACGATGAACTCAGGGATTTTAACTCCCAGTTTCAGAAGTAGATACTGAGCCTCAAAGCTGCTTAGATTACCCTGAGTGAGAGTCTTATCTCCTACAGAGAAAGAGCTGAAATTATGAAAAACAAGACACAAACTCTTATCATGTGAGTGGCTGACCTGCAAGGAAAGGTGTATGCACAGCTTCACCAGGTGTCTACCATTAAAGTGAGGGCATTGATTGGAAAAGAATGAGACCCTGCAACTTGGAATGGGGAGATATGGGAGAACCCTAATGAAGCTGGGAATACTGAGTTTGTAAACATGAATGAACCTTTCTTGCCAGAAGAAACAGGTTCCCCATCTCTAGTAGTTGCCATCAGCCTTTCTACTTTTGTCTGAGGAGATAAACCCTGTGCTGCCCAAGGAAATAGTGATGCCTCACCTGAGGTAGTTGCCAGGCAACATAATGTTGATTCTCCTCAAAAGCCAACCCTAACACCCCTGTTTGCCTCTATACATATAACTAGACTTAAGTCCCAGGGGGCTGCTAGAGGTGGGGTTCAGAGCATGACCAATGAGGCAGTATGCTACACTTGAAAAGAAGTGTAGCTCGAGTTTTCTAATTTATATAAGCAGAAATCTGGAAAACAAGTGTGGGAATGAATATTAATGGTGTGGGATAATGGCGGGAGGAGCATCAAGTTCGATCAGGCTGAATTGATTGATTTGGGCCCACTAAGTAGGAACTCTGTAGTTAATGTTGCAGCTTGAGGAGTCAACAAAAAATTCTAATAGGCCTAGCATGTTGGCTCACACCTGTAATCCTAGAACTTTTGGAGGCCAAGATGGGTAGATCACCTGAGGTCAGGAGTTCAAGACCAGCCTGGCCAACATGGCTAAATACCATCTCTACTAAAAATATAAAAATTAGCTGGGTGCCTATAATGCTAGCTAGTCAGGAGGCTGAGGCAGGAGAATCACTTGAACTTGGTTACAGTGAGCCAAGATCATGCCACTGGACTATAGCCTGGGTAATAGAGCAAGACTCTATCTCAAAACTTAAAATACAAAGTTCTAATAGCTTATTTGCTTAGTTAGGAGAAATATGGATTAAAAGATGGACCACAGTGAGTAAGCTGAAAATGCCTGATCTCCTCTGGTTTAACGTAGAGAAAGGAATCCCAAGACTCAGGGAGATCAGGATGATGGAGTGGATTAGTCATTTTAGACCTACTCATCCCAGCTGGGAGGGGCTAGAAAATATACCCTTGACCAATGCCTTGGGAAATAACTTTGTGAGGGCAACACCTGCATCTCTGAAGAGGCTTGTTATTGCTCTTCTCTTTATGTCAGATCTAATGGTGGGAATCACTGTTACTCAACTACAAAATTTAAATACAATGGGAATAACTAGATCCCAGGAGGCAGAAGCCAAGTGGTGGCACTCAACTGTCAAAATCAAGGTGGGCATAGCTACTGTAATGAACAGCAGAGGCAAAGCAGCAATTACAATACTCTAACTTGTGTAGAGTTCTGGCATTGGCTAATTTAATCACAGTGTTCTTTAAAGTGAAATTGATAGGAAGCCTACTGCATTCCTACTTAATTTATACAAGCAGAAAACTTCAAGGTGGAATGGACAAAAGACTAATTTGAAATATAAAAACAGAGAATCGTGGCCCCTCAATCATTTTCCAGACAATCCAGTTTACAGACCCAGAACCCTTTGAATGAAGGGGAGGCTGGGTCCCCTCGGGTAAGGACCCCACTACACTACTGACAATTTATGCTGTTAATCTTTCTCCCATCCTTTCCCAAGGAGACCTTCAGGGAAAGGGAAATGATCAGGTATTTCAGGGACTACTGGACACTGGCTCTGAACTAACATTGATTCCAGAGGACCCAAAATGTCATTTTGTTCTTCCAGTTAAAGTAGAGCCTTATGGAGACCAGGTAATTAATAGAGTTTTAGCTCCAGCCTGACTTGCAGTGGGTCCAATGGGTTCCTGGACTCAATCCTGTAATCATTTTTTCAGTGTTGCAATGCATAATTGGCATAGACATATTTAGCAGGTGGCAAAACCACCACATTGGCTCCCTGACTGGTAGAGTGTGGGCTATGATGGTGGGAAAGGCCAAATGGAAACTATTAGAGCTGCCTTTACCTAGAAAAATTATAAATAAAAAACAATATTGCATCTCTGGAGGGATGGCAAAGATTAGGGCCACCATCAAGAACTTGAAAGACACAGGGGTGGTGATTCCCACCACATCCCTGTTCAACTCTCCCATTTGGCCTGTACAGAAGACAGATGGATCTTGGAGAATGACAGTGGATTCTCATAAACTTAGCCAAGTGGTGACTCCAACTGCAGCTGCTGTACCAGATGTGCTTTCATTGCTTGTGCAAATTAACATATCTTCTGGTATCTGGTATGCAGCCATTAACTTGGCAAATGCTATTTTCTCCATTCCTGTCCATAAAGCCCACAAGAAGCAGCTGGCTTTCAGCAATATACCTTTACTGTCTTACCTCTGGGATATATCAACTCTCTGGCTTTGTGTCATAATCTTATTCAGAAAGACTGTGATCACGTTTTGTTTCTGTAAGATATCACACTAGTCTATTACACTGATCACATTATGCTGATTGGATCCAGTAGCAAACTCACTAGACTTATTGGTGAGACATTTGCATGCCAAAGGATGGGAAATAAATCTGGCTAAATTTCAGGGACCTTCCACCTCAGTAAAATTTCTACAGGTCCAGTGGTGTGGGGCCTGTTGGGATATTCCTTCCAAGGTGAAAAGTAAGTTGCTGCATTTGACCCCTCCTACAACCAAGAAAGAGGCATAACACCTAGTGGATATATTTAAATTTTTGAGGCAACACATTCCTCATTTGACTGTGTTGCTCTGGCCCATTTATCAAGTGACCCAAAAGGCTGCCAGTTTAGAGTGGAGTCCAGGCAGGAGAAGGCTCTGCAACAGGTCCAGTCTGCTATGTAAGTTGCTCTGCTCTGCCACTTGGGCCACATGACCCAGCATATCCAATGGTGCTTGAGGTGTCAGTGGCAGATAGGGATGCTTTTTGGAGCCTTTGGCCGGCCCCTACAGGTGGATCACAGCAGAATCCTCTAGAATTTTATAGCAAGGCCCTGCCAATTTCTGCAGATAACTACTCTCATTTTGAGAGACAGCTCTTGGTCTGTTACAGGGCTTTGGTGGAAACTGAACATTTGCCTATTGTTCCTCAAGGCACCATGCCACCTGAACTGCCTATCATGAACTAGGTGCTTTCTGACACATCTAGCCATAAAATGGGTTGTGCACAGCAGCAATCCCTCATTAAATTTAAGTGGTATATATGTGATCAGGCTCAAGCAGGTCCTGAAAGCACAAGTAACTTACATGAGGAAGTAGCTCAAATGACCTGGTCTGTACTCCAGTCACCCTGCCTTCTCTCACCCAGCCTGTATCAATGGCCTTATGGGAAGTTCCCTATGATCAGTTGACAGAGGAAGAGACTAGGATCTGATTCACAGATGGTTCTGCATGATATGCAGGTACCACCCAAAATTGGACAGCTGCTGCACTACAGCCCCTTTCTAGGGCTCCCTGAAGTACAGTGGTGAAGGAAAATCTTCCCAATGAGCAGAACGTTGAGCAGTGCACCTGGTTGTGTACTTTTCCTGGAAGAAGAAATGGCCAGATGTGTGATTATATACTGATTCATGGGCTGTAGCCAATGGTTTGGCTGGATGGTCAAGGACTTGGAAGAAGCATGATTGGAAAATTGGTGACAAAAAATGTGGGGAAGAGTTATGTGGATGGACCTCTCTGAATGCGAGTGCTCACCAACAGGTGACTTCAGCAGAGGAGAAATTTAATAATCAAGTGAATAGGATGATCTGTTCTGTGGACACCACTCAGCCTCTTTCCCCAGCCATCTGTCATTGCCCAATGGGCCCACAAACAAAGCGGCCATGGTGGCAAGTACTGAGGTTATGCATGGGCTCAGCAACATGAACTTCTACTCACCAAAGCTAACCTAGCTACAGTGACTGCTGACTGCCCAATTTTCCAGCAGCAGAGACTAACAGAGAGCCTTTTATATGGCACCATTACTCGGGTTGATCAGCAAGCTACCTGGTTGTGGTGGGTTAATTATATTGGACCTCTTCCATCATGGTAAGGGCAGAGATTTGTCCTCACTGGAATAGACACTTACTCCAAATATGGGTTTGCCTATCCAGTAGACAATGCTTTTGCCAAAACTACTATCCCTGCACTCATGGAATGCGTTATCTACTGTCATAGTATTCCACACAGCATTGCCTCTAAGTTTATGGCTAAAGAAGTGTGGCAGTGGGCTCATGCTCAAGGAATTCACTGGTCTTACTATGTTCCCCAACATCCTAAATCACCTGGATTTACAGAACAGTGGAATGCCCTTTGAAGTCACAATTACAATGCCAACTAGGTGACAATACTTTACAGAGCTGGGGGTGGGGAGCAAAGTTCTCCAGAAAACTGTGTATGGTCTGAATCAGCATCCAATATGTTTCTTCCATATCCAGGATTCATGGGTCCAGGAATCAAGGGATGGAAGTGGAAGTGGCACCATTGACCATCACCCCTTTGCTTCCTGTTCCTATGACATTACGTTCTGTTGGCCTAGAAATCTAATTCCAGAGGGAAGGATGCTGTGAACAGGAAGTTAAGATTGGCACCTGGACACTGTGGGCTCCTCCTACCTTTAAGTCAACAGGCTAAGAAGGGAGTTAAAGTGTTGGCTGGGGTGATCGACCCAGACAATCAAGAGGAAATTATCTACTACTCCACAACAGAGGTAAGAAAGAATATGCATGGAATACAGGAGATCTATGAGGGTGTCTCTTAGTATTATCATTCCCTGTGATTAAGGTCAATATGAAACTATAACAGCCCAATTCAGGTAGGACTTCAAATGGCTCAGACCCTTCATGAATTAAAGTTTGAGTCACTCCACCAGGAAGAAAACTGTGACCTATTGAGGTACTTGCTGAAGGGAAATGGAATACAGAATGGGTAGAAAAAGAAGGCAGTCATCAATACAAGCTATGACCATGTGGCTAGCTGCAGAAACAAGAACTATAATTGTCATGAGTATTTTCTTCTTCTTTTGTTAAAAACATGTTTGTTTGTGTATGTATGTATATACTTGTACTATGAAAATACATTCATTTTATTTTCTTTCTCCTTTTTCGTGTGATATAAGATTTATTGACTTCATATTAACATTTAAGTATTGTTAACATTATGTAATAGTATTTGAGTTTAAGATTGATGCATTTCTGGTTGTACAAGGTATTATGTTAGGTGTAATTATGATCTTACTCTTGTCTTTATTTGAAGATTATGTATGATCTCAGGAGATGTGTATGGGTTCAAGTTGACAAGGGGTGGACTTGTAACGATTAATACTGTCTACTTGATTGGATTGAAGGATGCAAAGTATTGATCCTGGGTGTGTCAGTGAGGGTACTGTCAAAGGAGATTAACATTTGAGTCAGTGGGCTGCAGAAGGCAGACTCACCCTTAATCAGGGTGAGTACCATCTAATCAGCTGCCAACTAGAATATAAAAGCAGCAAAAAAATGTGGAAAGAGTAGCCTGGCCTAGCCTCTGAGCCTACATCTTTCTTCCCTGCTGAACAATACTTCCTGCCGTCAAACATCAAACTCCAAGTTCTTCAGTTTTGAGACTCAAACCGGCTCCCTTCTTCCTCAGCTTGCAGATGGCCTATTGTGGGACCTTGTGATCATGTGAGTTAATACTTAATAAACTCCTCTTCACATATATGTCCTATTAGTTCTGTTCCTCTGAAGAACCCTCACTAGTCCACACTTGCTCCCCAAAACCTTTGGAAAGAAAAAACTAAAACAACAATAACAAAAAGACAAAAGTCATGAAGAAATAGAAAATACAAACAGATCAGTAACAAATGAGGTTGAATCAGTTCATTCATCAAAGAAAACTCCAAGACCTGAGGCCTTCACTGCTGAATTGTACCAAACATTTAAAGAAGAAACAATATCAGTCTTTCTCAAACTCTGCTGAATAATAGAAAATAAGGGAATACATCAAAACTCTTAAGAGGCAAGAATTGTCTGCTACTAAAGCCAGACCAAGGACAAAACAGACACACATATGCACAAATTACAGGCCAATATACTTGAGGAACATAGATTCAAAAAGTTTCATCAAATAATGTAAAACAAATCAACAACATATTAAAAGGATCATCCACCAAGATTATGTAAGATTTATTCATGGGATACAAAGATAGTCAGCACACACAAATCAATAAGTATGTTAAATCATATGGACAAAATAAAGAACAAAACCATTTTATTATTCAATTAAATGTAGAAAAAGCATTAGACAAAATTCAAGAAACAAACTTTCATCAAAACTCACTAAATTAGATGGAGAAGACATGCACTTCCAAAAAACAATGAAGTCTATATATAAGAAGCTGACAGCTAACATTTATATGCAATGGTGAATAATTGAAATCCTTCCTCTAAGATCTGGAACATGACAGTAATACTCACTCTTTCCAGTTCTATTAAACAAAGTACTCTAAACCCTTGCCGGAGCAATAAGAGAAATGAATAAAAATCATCTGAACAGAAAAAGAAGTAAAATTGTTGATATTTGCTGATGACATGATCTTATGTATAGGAAATGACCACCAAAAACAGTGTTAGAAATAATATGTAAATACTGTAAAGCTACAGCATACAAATTCAACATGCAAAAACAGTAGCATATCTATATACTAAGTAAAAACTATCTGCAAAAGAAATCAAGAAACAAGGAAATGAAAAATCAGTACACTAAAACTTACAATACTTCGATGAAATAAACTGATGACAGAAATAAATGAAAACATATTCCATGTCCCTGAATTGGAAGAATCAGTATTAAAATGTTCATACTACCCAAAGTGATCTAAACATTTAATGTAGTCTCTATCAATATTCTAAGGTCATTTTTTATACAAATACAATTAAGCCTAAATTACACAGGAAAGCAATAAAACCCTGAAATAAACAAGGTAATCATGAGTTAAAAAAAAGAAATCTGAAGTTATTACACTACATAATTACAAACTAGTGTATACCACAGAGCTATGATAATTAAAACACAGGAAACAAACCCACACATGTAACATCTATTACCTTACAACAAACATGCCAAGAATACTCAAGGAACCATTTCTTCAATAAATGGTGTTGAAAAAGCTGGATATCCACATGCAGAAAAATAATTGAATCTTTACCTCATAGCACATACAAAACTCAACAAAACTCATACCCCAAAATGGATAGGTGACTTAAATGTAAGACCAGAAACTGTTAAACTACAAGAAGAAAAAAAAAACATAAGGGAAAAACTATATGACAAAGAGCTAGGCAATCATTTTTCCTGGATTTGACCCCAAAACACAGGCAACCAAATAAAAATGGACAAATAGAATTACATCACATTTAAAAGCTACTGAACAGCATAGGAAACAATTAACAGATGTATGTCTTGCACATATTTTCTCATGATTTTCAATTAACCTTGTAATCATGTAAGTTAATACTTAATAATCTCCCCATATGTGTGTATATATATACATATATACACATGCATATATGTGTATGTGTGTGTATTTTATTAATTCTATCCCTCTAAGAGAACCCTGACTAATATATTGGTATTAGTATTTCATTGACAATGTTGCATATAAATTTGTCCCATATTCTAATGCTGAATAAAAGTGGTTTCAAATAACTGTATCATGATTACATTTTATATGTGCATCTATCCAATTACTCTGGTTGTCAATAAAAAAAGTTATTAAATTTCATAAATCACTGTACTTTAATCACTATAATTGCCTGTTCTAACATTTTGCCAGCAATAATCATAATACTGTTGCAGGATACATTAAAAAAAGAATGCTATTGCATTATAAAGCAAGGATTATGACTACTGAAGAAGTCAAAATAGTCTGTATCTGGCATTTTAGGCAGAATTCTTATCAGTAAGTATACTGATAGTCATATTGATGACACTACAATACGCTGGGTGCTTGCTTAACTAAGGGAGTTGAATCCGCGTTCAGAATCCGAGAGTGAGAAGCACATTTCTTCTAGGAGCTGCGTTTTGATATACCAGAGTGAATGGTATATCAAACGGTATATTTCGTATGAAAATCATGAGAAAATATGTGCAAGACATACATCTGAGAAGGATTTAATATCTAAAATATGTAAGAGATTAAAACAACTCAATAGTAAGAAAACAAAAAAATCAAAAATGGGCAAGAAAGTTGAACTGACATACTATAAAATACAGCAAACAGGAAACAGAAATACAAACAGCAAACAGAAATGTGAAAAAATGCTCATTATTACTAATCATGAAAAATGCAAAATAAAACTATAATAAGATATGATTTCACACCTTTCAGAATGGTAAATACCAAGAAGATAAAAGATAACAAGTGTTGCAGGGATGTGAAGAAAAGGGAACTTTTGTATGCTCTTAGTGGGAATGTAAATTATTATATCTATTATGGAAAACTTTACAGAGATTCCTCAAAAAACAAAAATTAGAATTACAAATGTTCAAGTAATCCCACTTCTGAAGATTTACCCAAAAGATTTGAAATTAATTTGTCAAAGTGATGTCTGAACTCCCATGTATGCTGCAGCACTATTAACAAGAGTTGAGTCATGGAATCAACACAAGTGTACATCAACACACAAATGAATAAAGAAATATATACACAATGACAAACTATCCATGTTTAAAAAGAAATAAATTTTGTCATTTTTGACTCCATGAAATTGGAGAACATTATGTTGAGTAAAATAAGCCAGGCATAGATATACAAATACTCTATGTTCTCTCTAACATATGGAATCTATAGAAATAAAAATCATAGAAGCAGAGAATAGAATGGTTTTTACAGAAAAGAAAAATCTTTGGAACACAGAGGGAATTGGAATTGATGGTCAAAGGGTAGAAAATCTTAGATGAACAGAAGGAATATGTGGGTTTTTAAAAAAATATCTATTGCACCTCATGATAAATATGGTTAATTATAGAGTATTACATATTTGGAAATTGCTAAGAGAGTATATTTCAATGTTTTTAACACAACAAATGTAAAGCATTTCAGTTAAAGGATATTTGTCATAATATGTTTCATGTTGTTATAAAGAAATACCTGAAGATGAATAATTTATAAAGAAAAGAGGTTTATTAGGCTCATGATTCTGCAGGCTGCACAAGAAACATGATGCTAGCATCTGCTCAGCTTATGGTGATGTCTCAGGCAGCTTCCACTCACAGTTGAAGTTAAAGGGGAGTAGCCATGCACAAAGGTCACATGATAAGAGGAATCAAGAGACAGAAAAGTGCCAGGTTCTTTTTAATAACCAGCTCCCCTGGGAATTAATAGAGTGAGAACTCACTCACTCCCTAAAGGTAGTCATTAATCTATACATGAGGGATCTGCATCCTTGACCAAAACACCTTCCATTAGTCCCCACCTAAAACATTGTGGATCAAATTTCAACATGAGGTTTCGAAGGGACAAATATCCACACCAGAGTAATATGTTAACTAGCTTGATTTATGTATCCCACTGAACTTACAAAGCATACTATCATATTGTATCCCATAAAAATATAAAATTATAAATGGTCAATTTACAATGAAACATTTAGTAATTTAAAAATGATTACATGGAAAGACCAACAGAAAGTAGCACAATATTAAGGAAAAAAATTAAAATTTTAAGATTCACACTACCTGACTTCAAGAGTTACTATAAATCTATAATAATCAAGACATTATGGTATTAGGCGGAAGAAGAGACACATAGGTTAATGAAAGAAATACAGAAGTCGTAAATATACTGAGGTAAACATATTCAACAGATTTTTTACAAAGAAGTAATTCCAATTCAATGGAAAAAAGTCATTTCACAAACAGTGCTAGAGAACTTGGACATACATATGCAAAAGAAAGTAAACCTAGATAAAGATCTGACATGTTTCACGAAATGAATTCAAAATGTATCATAACAGTTAAAGTTAAAAATTCAAAACTAAAAATCTTCTCAAAAAATAGGGTAAGATTATCATGAGTTTTGGATTGATGATGAGTTTGTAAATATACCAACAAAAGCATGATCCATGAAGTAAGAAATGATAAGTTGCACTCTATTACAATTAAAAAGTTTTGCTCTACAAAAATACAATATTGAATGAATACAAAGACAGCCCACTGACAGTGAGGACACACCTACAAAACCTGTATTTGACAAAAGACATCTACCCATAATATAAAATGATCAAAAGAGCACTAAAAAAGGAGAATGAGGGCTGATGACAGAGACTAACAGAAGTCTCTTTATTTTCCCTCCCTTTGTCATTTTTTTGCTTCCTTAACTTATTGATTATATAAGGGTGGCAAAGCCTATTTTCAGAAATATACTATCCAGTTGTCTGGTACTGTAGGTACTAGCAGAAATAAGTATTTTAATTTAAGTTAATTGAAACAAAACAAAAATTTAGTCCCTTCACTGAGCATTTCAAGTAGTTAACATTAACATAGGGCTAGTGGCTACTATATTGGACAGTACAAGTCTTAGAACATTCATATCAATGCAGGAGATTCTAGGGATAGCACTGTCTTAACTTTCTAATGTGTCAAACAAACTTCTGTTTTCCTGTCAAAGTTTATTAAAAGTACAGTCATGCAACACTTAACAATGGGGATACATTCTGAAAAATGTGTCATTAGGCAATTTTATCATTCTAGGAACATCACAGAGTGTACTTACATAAATCTAGATGAGATAGACTACTATATACCATAGCTATGTGGTATAACCTGTTGCTACTAGGCAACCAGCCTGTATTTTAGTATAAGCATGTTACTTCACTGAATATTGTAGGATATTGTAAGAAGTATATTCATGTATATAAACATAACTAAACATAATAAAAGTTTCAGAAAAACTATGGTATTATAATCTAATGAGACCAGTCATATATGCAGATCATACTTGACTGAATGTCCTTATGTGGTACATGACCGTTTTCAAAAACAAAATTTTTTATTCAAAATCGCTAACTACAGACATCAGATACAAGTTTAGAAAAAAATCATGATCATAGGTGAACAGTCAACGCCCTAGTGGAAAGATGAGGGCAGAGTGCCAAAACCAGCTGAAAAACTCACAAGAAGCATCTGTGATGCAGAAAAGGAAGGTAGCAAGAATATGACAGGAAGTGATCCCCAAGGAACCGGGAGTACCACCAAAAAGGTAGGTGGAAGTTATTCTTTGCCCCCCTCGGTATGCAACATCCTGCTGACTACTAAATGGTCAAAGAGCTCCTCTGCCCTTGCACGTCTGGGCAACACTTGCAGTTTGAGAACTTCTTGGGGGCACAGCACCAGATGGCCTACTTGCACAAGTGTGGTTACACTCTACACAAGCCTGAAATGAGGCAGCAGGTGCACTCATTCTGGGCCACTGGTTGTGCACTCATTCTGGGCCACTACTTTGCCCAGGAAATCACAGACTTTGTGTCACTCCATCACTAAATCTCTCACAAACACACGCAAGAACACACTCTGACTTTGGAAAACACAGGGATCAGTAGGTCATGGAGAGCTGTGGGATCACTAGAGATCTAGTGCATGGCATAGGCCACCCCTATGGAAAATGAGAAGACAAGCTGCAAAAGCACCCAGAGAGACAATTAAAACACACACACACACACACACACACACGTGTGCATGCACGTGTGCAGTCCAGGTCTTCAAGAGGGGAGCATTGTTCTGTCCCAGAGAATAGGCAACCCTAGCTGCCGGGAAAAGGAGGTGAAGAACTTCCCCTGTCCATGTTATGGATATAGCCAAGGCTTTTCCCTCTGGAGGCTGGCATGACTGCCATTGTAAACAACCTTCTGAGTCTTGTTCACAATAGCTGCACATTCACTAAATGTGTGCCCGCTGCCTGTGCTCACACAGAGGGCAAGGCTCATCTCTCCCTCTCCACACAGAGCAGAAGTTTCCCTGCACTGGAGGGCAGACCAGCTGCAAATCTACCTGTTTTGGAATGACTGAAGAGGTTCTTCCCCTGGCCATTTTAGTGGTACCTGCCAGACGTGTCCACCCCCCTAACTCCCAACCCTATGAAACTCAGTTGCATCATGTCCTGAAGATTAAGGACAGTTTCTCTGTGAATGGAAGATGGCAAGTGCTTATACAGTAGCATGACAGAGAAATGGATCATGTGTCTGTCTGCACCCAAGCTGGTGCAGTCCCCTCCCCCACCGGGACCCTAGCATATCTCACCATGAACTTCCCACACTACTCCCATCAGGGGTCGGGGCTGGGGCTTCACTCATTACTGGGTTACCCATGGGTGAGACAGTTCTTAATCATGATTGCCAACAACTGAACTGGAGACCAAATTGGATCACAAAATAAAAAGTCTGCTGGCAGAAGGGAATTGTGCTAGACTATGAAAGAAGCTTTGTGAGACATCCACATTCCCATCACCATAGCAGATGTGTGGCGTCATACACCAAATACACTGCCACAAGGACCAGAATTTGAGAAAGCCATCGCACAAGATAATAACTAAGGAACCCAAAAAGAACATTGGCCCTCTGAAAGCTTCTAGAAACAAAGCCGAATGCCCATATATAACATACCCTACGGTAATATCCACAAGGGAGAAAAGAATAACAAATTTAAAAGTGCTATCAAATCAATACCAATTTCAAAATAAGTGACTGCTTCTTCAGATGAAATAGAATCAGTCCAAGAACTCCAACAGTATAAAAAAGACAGAGTGTTTCAATATCTCCAAGGATCATGCAAGCTGTTATAGCAATGGATCTCAACCAAAATATAAATTCTGAAATGATAAAGAATTGACAACATGTACTATAAAAAAGCTCAAGAGATACAAGGGAAAGTTGAAAACCAACACAAAATAATCAATAAATCAATTCATAATAGAAAAGATGAGACAGATATACTTAAAAAAAACCCAAAACTTCTGTAAATAAAAAATTCACTATAGGAATGTCAAAATCATTTCAAACATTTTGCAATATATGATACAAAGCAGAAGAAAGAATTTAAGAGCTTGAAGACCAGTCTTTTGAAATGACCCAGTCAGACAAAAATAGAGAAAAAATTTTTTGATGAACAAAGCCTTGGAGAATTATGTAATGTGATCAAACCAATGACTTATAGGCACTCCTGAGGGATAATAAAAAAAAAGAAATTCGAAAAATATATTTGAAAGAATAATGAAAAAAAAATACTTGATCTTGCTAGAGATTTAGACATCAGATACAGGAAAGACAGAGAACACTTAGAAAATACTATATGAAAGAAACATCACCAAGACGATAATCAGAAATGGAAAACTAAACAGAACAGTAGTACCTATTATCATATTAGATGAAACAGACTTTAAGCCCACAATAGTCCAAAAATACCAAACTGGCATTGCAAAATAATAAAGTATTCAATACAACAAGCTTTAGCTATCCTAGATTCATATGCACTTTACACCCAAGAAATCAGATGTCATTAAAAAAATTACTAAACAAGAAAAGAGACAGCAAGACAGTATTAGGGGATGACTTCAACAATTCACTAACCACACTAGATAGATATTTTTTTGTGTGTGTTAAATATTTCGTCTTTTTAAATTTTAATAGTTTCTTGGGGAACATATGTTGTTTGGTTACAATACTGGGTAAGTTCTTTAGTGGTCATTACTGAGGTTTTGGTGCACCCATCACCAGGCACTGTACGATGTACCCAACGTGTAGTATTTAAACCTTCACCCCACTCCCACCCTTTTCCCCAAGTCTCCAGAGTTCATTATATTATTTTTATGCCTTTCATCATTATGTTTAGTTCACCGGTTTCCTCGAATGCTAATTATGCTAGCAGTGAAGTGTCATGTAGACAGACTGAAGACCTCTGATTGGTCAGGGTGTTACAGGCAGTGGAATTAGCTGTGATTTTCTCCTTTTTGGAGCAGGGTTTTTTTTTATTGCATTTTAGGTTTTGGGGTACATGTGCAGAACATGCAAGATAGTTGCATAGGTACAAACATGGCAGTGTGATTTGCTGCCTTCCTCCCCTTCACCCACATCTGGCATTTCTCCCCATGCTATCCTTCCTCAACTCCCCACCACCACTGTCCCTCCCCTATTCCACGCAGCAGACCCCGGTGTGTAGTGCTCCTCTCCCTGTGTCCATGTGTTCTCATTGTTCATCACCTGCCTATGAGTGAGAACATGCAGTATTTCATTTTCTGTTCTTGTGTCAGTTTGCTGAGAATGATGTTCTCCAGATTCATCCATGTCCCTATAAAGGACATGAACTCATTGTTTTTGATTGCTGCATAGTATTCCATGGTGTATATGTGTCACATTTTCCCATTCCAGTCTATCATCGATGGGCATTTGGGTTGCTTCCAGGTCTTTGCTATTGTAAACAGTGCTGCAATGAACATTCGTGTGCATGTATCCTTATAATAGAATGATTTATAGTCCTTTGGATATATACCCAGTAATAGAATTGCTGGGTCAAATAGAATTTCTATTTCTAGGTCCTTGAGGAATTGCCACACTGTCTTCCACAATGGTTGAACTAATTTACACTCCCACCAGCAGTGTAAAAGTGTTCCTGTTTCTCCATATCCTCTCCAGCATCTGCTGTCTCCAGATTTTTTATGATCACCATTCTAACTGGCGTGAGATGGTATCTCAATGTAGTTTTGATTTGCATCTCTCTAATGACCAGTGATGATGAGCATTGTTTCATATGTTTGTTGGCCTCATGTATGTCTTCTTTTGTAAAGTGTCTGTTCATATCCTTTGCCCATTTTTGAATGGGCTTGTTTATTTCTTGTAAATCAGTTTTAGATCTTTGTAAATTCTGGATATCAGCCCTGTGTCAGATAGATAAACTGCAAAAATGTTTTCCCATTCTGTTGGTTGCCGATTCACTCTAATGACTGTTTCCTTTGCCGTGCAGAAGCTGTGGAGTTTGATTAGGTTCCATTTGTCTATTTTGGCTTTTGTTGCTAATGCTTTTGGTGTTATGGTCATGAAGTCCTTGCCTACTCCTATGTCCTGAATGGTTTTGCCTAGATTTTCTTCTCGGGTTTTTATGGTGCCAGGTCTTATGTTTAAGCCTTTAATCCATCTGGCATTAATTTTGGTGTAAGGTGTCAGGAAGGGGTCCAGTTTCTGCTTTCTGCACATGGCTAGCCAGTTTTCTCAAAACCATTTATTAAACAGGGAATCCTTTCCCCATTGCTTGTTTTTGTCAGGTTTATCAAAGATTGTATGGTAGCAGATATGTTGTGTTGCCTCCAATGCCTCTGTTCTCTTCCATTGGTCTATATCTCTGTTTTGGTACCAGTACCATGCTGTTTTGATTACTGTAGCCTTGTAGTATAGTTTGAAGCCCAGTAGTGTGATGCCTCCTGCTGCATTCTTTTTGCTTAGAATTGACTTGGCTATGCAGGATCTCTTTTGGTTTCACAGACAAATTCTACCAGACATGCAAAGAGGAACTATTACCATTCCTTCTGAAACTATTCCAAATAATTCAAAAAGAGGGAATCCTTCCCAAATCATTTTATGAGACCAACATCATCCTGATACCAAAACCTGGCAGAGACTCAACAAGAAAAGAAAACTTCAGGCCAATATCCATGATGAACATAGATGCAAAAATCTTCAATAAAATACTGGCAAGCTGATTGCAACAGCACATCAAAAAGCTTATCCACCATGATCAAGTAGGATTCATCCTGGGGATGCAAGGCTGGTTTAACATATGCAAGTCTATAAACATAATTCACCACATAAACAGAACCAAAAACAAAAACCACATGATTATCTCAATTGACACAGAGAAGGCTTTTGACAAAATTCAATAGCCCTTTATGCTAAAAACCCTCAATAAACCCGGTATTGATAGAGCGTATCTCAAAATAATAAAAGCTATTTACAACAAACCAACAGCCAGTATCATACTGAATGGGCAAAAACTGGAAGCATTCCCTTTGAAATCTGGCACTAGACAAAGATGCTCTCTCTCACCACTCCTATTCAATATAGTACTGGAAGTTCTAGGCAGAGCAATCAGGCAAGAAAAAGAAATAAAGGGTATTCAAATAGAAAAGGAGGAAACCAAATTGTCTCTATTTGCAGACGACATGATAGAATATCTAGAAGACCCCATTGTCTCAGCCCAAAAACTCCTGAAACTGCTAAGCAACTTCAGCAAAGTCTTAGGATACAAAATTAATGTGCAAAAATCACAAGCATTCCTATACGCCAATAACAGACTGAAATGAAGCAGGGTTTTTATGAGTTACTGTAATGGCATCAGTTGGTTGAGCTCCTGCCAGGCAGTGGTGCTTTCAAGAAAGCACCACCTGTGGTTGGAGAAGGGGGATAGCCACATAGATTATCACAGATAGAAAATCAGCAAAGAAACTCTGGATCTAAACTGTACTTTAAACCAAACAGAACTAATTAAAGGACATTTATGAAACATTCTATTACAAAACTGCAGAATAAACATTTTTGCCAACTGTGTAACAGTTTTCAAAAGTGACCATATATCTGGCAATAAAACAAGTCTCTGTAAATTTTCAAAAATCAAAATCATATCAAATGCTTTCTTGAAGCAAGGTAGAACAAAATGAGAAATCAATACCAAAAGGAACACTTAAAACAAAGAAAAAGTACACAGAATCTAAACAACTTGCTCCAGAATTACTTTTGGTGGACAAGGAATTATAAGGTAGATATCAAAACATCGTTTGAAATAAGAAAAAACAGAAAAACAACATATCAAAACCTCTGGGATACAGCAAAAGCAAAACTAAGAATTTACACTGTTAAGTGTCTATATCAAAAAGATAGCAAATTAATAATTTAATGTCACACCTCAAGGAAAAAGAAAACAAGAACAAACCAAAACCAAGCTAAGAAAAGATAAGTAGTAACAAAGATCAGATCAGAACTAAATAAGATTGAGAATAATAAAAAAAAATGATAGTGGCCATGCATGGTAGCTCACACCTGTAATCCCAACACTTTGGATGGCCCAGTCAGGTGAATCACAAGGTCAGGAGTTTGACACCAGCCTGGCCAACATGATGAAACCCCGTCTCTAC
The DNA here is from genome assembly GCF_049354715.1 of Callithrix jacchus. Lineage (NCBI taxonomy): Eukaryota > Metazoa > Chordata > Mammalia > Primates > Cebidae > Callithrix > Callithrix jacchus. The sequence goes on from NC_133507.1 coordinate 75,965,278, forward strand.
TACAAATACAAAAAATTAGCTGGGCATAGTGGTGGGTGCCTGTAATTCCAGCTACTCGGGGAGCTGAGGCAGGAGAATCACTTGAACTTGGGGGGTGGAGGTTGCAGTGAGCTGAGATCACGCCATTGCACCCCAATCTGGGTAACAAAGTGAGACACCATCTCAAAAAAAAAGAAAGAAAAATCATACTAATATCCATGAAATGGAAAGTAAATTTTTTTGAAAAGATAAGCAAAATTAATAGAATATAATCTAGATTAAAGACAAAAGAGACAAAATTCAAATAAGCTATCAAAAATGATAAAGATAACAGTTCAATTGTTAAAACAGTAATACAAAACAGTATGAGAGACTACTATGAATATTTCCATGTGCACAACTGTAACATTTAAAGAATTGGACCCATTCTTGTAAACATACAACCTTCCTAGATAGAAGAGGGAAGGAACAGAAATCTTAAAAAGGCCAACAGGACAGGCACAGTAGCTCACACCTGTAATTCCAGCACTTCTGAAGGCTGAGGTGGGGGGATCAGGAGGTCAGAAGATGGAGACCATCCTGGCCAACATGGTGATACCACGTCTCTAAGAAAACTACAAAAAGTTGGCTGGGCATAGTGGCATGTGTCTATAATCCCAGAATTCCAGTTGGGAGGCTGAGGCAGGAGAATTGCTTGAACCAGGGAGTCGGAGGTTGCAATGAGCCAAGATCATGCCACTGCACTCCAGTCTGGTGACACAGTGAGACTCTGTCTCAAAAAAAAAAAAGACCAACAATGTGTATTAAAATTGAGCAAGTAATAGGAAATATTACAATGAAAAAGAACTGGTAACAATCTTACTGAAACTATTCCAAAAAAAAGTGAGGACGAAGCATTTTTTTTAACTTAGTCTGTAAATCCAGTATCATCATGATGCCAAAATTAGGGAAGGATACAACAGCAGCAACAAAAATATCCCTGATACACACAGACCAAAAATCCTCCCCCAAATACTAGCAAACAAAATCTAACAACATATGAAAAAGATAATTCATCCTGATCAATTTGCCTCCAGCACAATGCAAGTATGTTTCAACATGCATTAATCAATGAATGTGATTCACCACATAAATAAGGTTAAAAACAAAAACCATGTGACTACCTCAATAGATAGAGAAAAAGCATTTTATAAACTCCAACATCCTTTTTAAATAAAAACCCTCAACAAACTGGACACTGAAAGAAAATACCTCAAAATATTAAGGGCCATGTATCACAAACCCAGAGCCACTCTCAGACTGAATGCAGAAAGGTTGAATAATTTCCCTTTAAGAACTAGAAACAGACAAACATGCCCACTCTAATCTCTCATATTCAACATAGTACTGGAAGTCCTAACAAGAGCAACAAAGTAAGAGAAAGAAATAAAAGGCACTCCTAATAGAAAAGAGAAAGTAAAATTATCTCGCTTCATTTATGACATGAACTTATACCTAGAAACCCAAAAGATCTCTCCAAAGACTCCTAGACTAGATAAATGACAACAATAAAGTTTCAGGGCACAAAATCCACATACAAAAATCAGCAACATTTCTTCTGTATAACAACAACATTCAAGCTACCAACCAATTCAAGTTTTGTATTTAACTCAATCTCATTGACAACAGCTGACAATAAAATAAAATAAGATACCTTGGAATATATTTAACGAAGAAAGTGAATAATCTTACAGGGATAACTACAAAGTACTGCTGAAAGAAATCATAGATGATATAAACAAATGGATAAACATCCGATCTTCAAATATTTCAAGAATCAATATTATTAAAATGGCCACACTGCCCAAAGAAATCTACAGATTCAATTCAATTTATAACCAGTTACCAATGTCATTTTTCACAGAAGTAGGAAAAACAATCCTAAAGTTCATATGGACCAAAAAAGGGCCCAAATAGCCAAAAAAAAAAAAAAAAAAAATTCTAAGTAAAAAGAACAAAGCTAAATGCATATCAGTCCTTGAGCTACAACCACACTTCAAGGCTACAGTAACCAAAACTGCAATGGTATTGGTACAAATACAGACACAGTGATCAACAAAACAGAATAAAGAATGCAGAAATAAAGGCACATAACTACATCCAATTGCTCTTCAACAAAGCCAGCAACAATAAACAATGTAGCAAAAACTCCCTTCTCAATTAATTGTGCTGGAAATATTTTTGAAGGTTTCACTCTGTTGCCCAGGCTGGAGTGCAGTGGAACAAACACAGATCACTGCAGCCTCAACCTACTAGGTGCAAGTGATTCTTTAGCCTCAGCCTCCTATGTAGCTGAGACCACAGACATGAACCATCACTCTTAGCTAATTTCTTCAAGTTTTTTTTTTGTGGAGAGAGGGTTTCACCATGTTTCCGAAGCTGGTATTGAACTTTTGGGCTCAAGCAATCCTCTTGCTTTGGCTTCCAAAAGTGCTAGTATTACAGGTATAAGCCTCTGTGCCTGGCCAGTGCTGGGAAATTGGCTAGCCATACGCAGAAGAATGAAACTTGACCCCTATTTCTCGCCATATACAAAAATTAATCAAGATGAATTAAGAACTTAATGGTAATATCTGAAACTAAAAATCTTAGAAGAAAGCCTAGGAAAAACTTCTCTGGGTATTGGGCTAGGAATATAATTTATGATGAAGACCTTGATAGCACAAACAACAAAAGCAGAAATAGACGGATGGGACTTAAGTAAACTAAAAAGCTTCTACACAGCAAAAGAAATAATCAACAAAGTAAACCAATAATCTATAGAATAGGAGAAAATATTTGCAAATCATGCCTCTGACAAAAGTAATATCCAGAATTTACAAGGAACTAAAGCAACTCATGAAGAAAAAGACAAGTAATTCCATTAACAAATAGGCAAAGAACATGAACCAACATTTCTCAAAGTAAGACATGCAAGCTGCCAATAAACATGAGAAAATGCTCAACATGACTAATCGTTAGACAAATGCAAATTAAAACTACAATAAAACACATATTACACCAGTTAGAACAGCTATTATTAAAAAGTCAAATAACAGCAGATGTTGGTATAAACGCAGAGAAAATGGGATGCTTTTCCTTGTTGGTGGGAATGTAAATTAGCATAACCTCTACAGAAAACAGCATGGAGATTTCTCAAAGAAACAAAAAGAGAACTTCCACTTAACTCAGCAGTTGCACTACTGTGTATCTATCTAAACAAAAAAAAATCATTATATAAAAAAATAAACCTACACTAATTTGTTTATCACAACACCAAAGTCATAGAATCAATCTGTCTCTGAGTCTTTGTGTATCCAAGAAATGAGTCGGCTTTAAGAATCATTTTAGTGTTGAGAAAAATTTTGCCATTTCTAACCAAGCATGAGATTTCTGTAAGCCATCTCAATGTCACAGCAGTTGGAAAGATGGAATGCCTCTTATAAGTATTTGTCTCTTTTCTCCACACTACCAATTATGCCAGCTGGGTATGTCCCAGAGCCAGACACCATAAGAGGAGTGGATATGTACCTAATATCAATTACAAGGAACAGAGTTGGCAATGGGGATGAAGAAATAGTTGCCAGCAATTGAAATTTTATTTTCTTTGAATATGTTAACTAAGTTCCACTGGAAAACTTTAAATTCAATTTCAATTTGTTTGTGTAAACATATGTATCTTAGTAAAAGTGATATATTAAGAATATAAATATTGTTCCTTATTATACATACAAATACATTGACATTATATAGAATAGAATACCTTTTCTCAGAGTTGAAAGAAACCTCAAATTGCTGTTTTGCCTAGCACTTTGTTAATAAGAAGACAAGACATTTTCAATCATGTTTTATAGATGTGGTATATGGAGATTACTTTAATTTACTTATTTTGTGGTTTATAGGAGCTGCTGAACACACTTTGAAAATGACAATATTGAACTTGCAGGAGTTCATTATCAATACTGCAATCTTTAATATGGAACAAAATCAAAACCAGTGTGTTAAAGATTTAAACAGTAAAGCCATTATATTTTAAAATGTGTGAATTATTTAATGCCCTAAAATTCATTCAGATAAAACTATGCAATTATCATTTAACCTAGAAGTAATCCATGTATGTCATTTATTAAGTTTAATACTTAGCATATTTTGGGGTAAAGACTGAATAAATATAGAAGTATATTCTATTCACATATTAAGAAAAATCTATTGTTTTCTTTTTCTCTTCTGTAGGGAAACCACAGACATTAATAAAAAAAAGAGTTAAGAATAAGATGAATTGGGGATAAAATGTGAAAATTAGCTTGTTATTGGCAGTGATTTGAAAGCAAACATTGAATTAAACCTTTTAAAATAGGGGTTCTTGGCCAGGAGCCGTTACTCACGCCTGTAATCCCAGCACTTTGGGAGGCTGAGATGGGTGAATCACAAGGTCTAGTGTTCAAGACCAGCCTGGCCAACATGGTGAAACCCTGTTTCCACTAAATATATGGAAAAAAAAAATTGCTGGGCCTGGTGGCTACTCAAGAGGCTGAGGCAGGAGAATCCCTTGAAACCAGGAGGTGGAGATTGCAGTGAGCCAAGATCTCACCACTGCACTCCAGTCTGGTGACAGTCCAAAATTCTGTCTCAAAAATAAAAAAAGGGGGGATTATTGACCTTTCTTTGTTCCATACATCCCTTGGGAATTCCAGTGAAAAAGCTTAGGGTTCCAAAAAAACAAAAACACCAATTACATTGAACTACAGTTATCAAAAACATTTTTAAAACACAAATTTGTGATAAAGTAATATAAATTGTTCTATGCAAATATATCCTACAGCATCACCTAGCAGCAGATCTAGTAATTCCAGTTATTTTAAAGCAGGGATGAGACCAAATTATACTTAAAGATGCTAAATCATCTGGACAATGAACTAACACCTGAAAGAATTACTCAAAAGCTGTATGTCAGGACACCATTTAACTGCCTGAACATGAACAACATATGTCAGATTTATTAAGCCACGTAGGTTTATGGTAGGAATTCTTCCTTTGAACACATTTCTAACATTAGTCAATTAAGTATCAAGTAGAGCTGATGAAGACATTCACCTTCCGTATGTAAGAATTTTCTCTATTGAAAAAAAAAGTTCAGTTTTTGCAAACTGGACATGGATTTAATAAAAAAAAATACAGGAGGGGACTCAAGATGGTGCTGTGAGAACAACCCAGGATTGGAGCCCGCGTTGAATTCGCAAACGGTGAGTCAGTGCTGCATTTCCAGACTGATCTTTGTTGCCCACAGAACGGGGAAACTCCCAAGTATAAAAAGACACGGGACGCCAGGCAGTAGGTATGCCTGGCGAAGCCGGCAGCCGGGGCAGCGGCGGCCGGTCCTACCCAGCAATCCCCACAGGGGGCGCTTGTCCGGGTGCCTTGTTGAACCGGCAACCTGAGACTTGAGAGGGCTGGACTCGAGACTGAACGAGACTTGCACAGTAGCCCAGCCCAGGGGATTGCAGGGACAGATCGCTTGGGATACCCAGTGGGACGAACAAAACCGCGATTTCAAACTATCCCGGGCAGACGGTCCGAGACGCTCTGTGGGGGAGGGGCGTCCACCACTACTGAGGCAACCTGCCCCAACTGATATACACGCCCACTGCTGAGGCAGCCAGCCGTTGCCAAGGCAACCCGCCCCAACTGAGATACACGCCCAATGCTGACTCAGCCAGCCGTTGCCCAGGCAACCCGTCCCTACTGAGATACACGCCCACTGCTGACGCAGCCTGCCTTTGCTGAGGCAACACGCTACAAGGAAGAGACTCCGCCGCAGGGTGTGGCAGAGACCACAGCAGAGCCGGCAGGAACAGCGCGAATCACACAACAGCAGGGCGGAGCCTCGGCAGCCAAACAGTGGCTAGTCTGCCTTTGAGCTGGGCAGGACACCTGATCGGACATCCAAAAATAAAGCCCAAACCCCTCAACACAGAGCATTTGAGAAAAAAAAAGGGTTGTTTAATGAGCTGTGTTGCAGCAGAATCAAACATAGCAGCCTAACAGCCCTGAATGAACAACAGAGTGCACAGCTCAGCAATTAAACCCCTATAAAGTACAAACTGTCTCCTCAAGCAGCTCCCTGACCCCTCTATATCCAAAAGACTGTCATTAGGCAGGCATCATCCTGGGACAAAGAGAGCAGAAAAAGAAACTGGTAGCATCCCTCGCTGTGCCACGGCTACTAGAGGTGCACCCCAGACAAGCAGGGTCTGGAATGGACCTCAACAGTCGTACAGCGAAGGGGCTAGACTGGTAGAAGGAAAACCAAGCAACAGAAATACTTCATCATCAACATTCTGGGTGTCCACTCAGAGACCCAAACGAAAAGTCAGCAACTACGCAGACGACCAGCGGACAAATCCACAAAGATGGGAAGAAACCAGCGCAAAAAGGAGGACACCTGAAACCAGAACACATCGCCTCCTAGAAAGGACCAAAACTCCTCACCAGCAAGGGAACAAAGCTGGACGGAGAATGACTGTGACGAAATGACGGAATTAGACTTCAGAAGATGGATAATGAGAAACTTTTGTGAGCTAAAAGATCATGTATTAAATCAATGCAAAGAAACTAAGAACCTTGAAAAAAGATTTGAAAAAAGATTCGAGGAAATGATAACAAGAATGGATACCTTAGAGAGGAATATGAATGAATTAAAGGAGCTGAAAAACACAATACGAGAACTTCGCGAAGCAAACGCAAGTTTCAATAGCCGAATTGACCAAGCAGAAGAAAGAATATCTGAAGTCGAAGACCAACTCAATGAAATAAAACGAGAAACCAAGATCAGAGAAAAAAGCACAAAAAGGAATGCACAAAGTCTCCAAGAAATGTGGGACTATGTGAAAAGACCTAACCTACGTTTGATAGGTGTACCAGAAGGGGATGAAGAGAATGAATCCCAGCTGGAAAATACTCTTCAGGACATCATCCAGGAAAATTTCCCCCACCTAGCAAGACAAGCCAACACTCAATTGCAGGAAATACAGAGAACACCACAAAGATATTCTGCAAGAAGAGCAACCCCAAGGCACATAATCGTCAGATTCAACAGGGTTGAAATAAAGGAGAGAATACTAAGGGCAGCCAGAGAGAAAGGTCGGGTCACCCACAAAGGGAAGCCCATCAGACTCACAGCAGATCTCTCGGCAGAAACACTACAAGCCAGAAGAGAGTGGGGGCCAATATTCAACATTCTTAAAGAAAAGAACTTTCAACCCAGAATTTCATATCCAGCCAAACTGAGCTTCAGAAGTGAAGGAAAAATAAAATCCTTTGCGAACAAGCAAGTACTCAGAGATATTGTCACCACCAGGCCTGCTTTACAAGAGCTCCTAAAAGAGGCACTACACATAGAAAGGATCAATCAGTACCAGCCATTCCAAAATCACACTGAATGCTAAAGAGCTTCAACATAATGAAGAATCTACAACAACTAACAGGCAAAACAGCCACTTAGCATCAAAATGGCAGTATCAATTTCACACATAACAATATTAACCCTAAATGTAAATGGACTAAATGCACCAATCAAAAGACACAGACTGGCAAATTGGATAAAAATCCAAAAACCATCAGTGTGCTGTATCCAGGAAACCCATCTCACATGCAAGGATACACAAAGGCTCAAAATAAAGGGATGGAGGAAGATTTACCAAGCTAATGGAAAGCAAAAAAAAGCAGGAGTTGCAATTCTCATCTCTGATAAAATAGACTTTAAAGCAACAAAGATCAAAAGAGACAAAGAAGGCCATTACATAATGGTAAAAGGATCGATACAACAAGAAGAGCTAACGATCCTAAACATATATGGACCCAACACTGGAGCACCCAGATACATAAGGCAAGTTCTTAATGACTTACAGAAGGACTTAGACTCCCACACAATAATAGTGGGAGACTTTAACACTCCACTGTCAATACTAGACAGATCAACCAGACAGAAAATCAACAAGGATATCCAGGGCTTGAACTCAGACCTGGAGCAAGCAAACCTGGTGGACATTTACAGAACTCTCCACCCCAAATCCACAGAATACACATTCTTCTCAGCACCACATCACACCTACTCTAAAATTGACCACATAATTGGAAGTAAAGAACTGCTCAACAAATTCAAAACAACTGAAATCATAACAAACAGCCTCTCAGACCATAGTGCAATCAAGTTAGAACTCAGAATTCAGAAACCGACCCAGAACCGCACAGCTTCATGGAAACTGAACAACTGGCTCTTGAATGTTGACTGGGTAAACAACGAAATGAAGGCAAAAATAAAGAAGTTCTTCGAAACCAATGAGAATGAAGACACAATGTGCCAGAACCTCTGGGACACATTTAAAGCAGTCTCTAGAGGAAAGTATATAGCTATAAGTGCCCATATGAGGATAATGGAGAGATCCAAAATTGACACCCTATCGTCAAAATTGAAAGAGCTAGAGGAGCAAGATCAAAAAAACTCAAAACCCAGCAGAAGACAAGAAATTACTAAGATCAGAGCTGAGCTGAAGGAGATTGAGACACGAAAAACCCTTCAAAAAATCAATAAATCCAAGAGCTGGTTTTTTGAAAAGATCAACAAAATAGACAGACCACTAGCCAGATTGATTAAAAATAAAAGAGAGAACAACCAAATAGATGCAATAAAAAATGATAAAGGGGAAATCACCACAGATTCCACAGAAATTCAAACCATCATCAGAGAATATTACAAACAACTCTATGCACATAAACTAGTAAACCTGGAAGAAATGGATAAATTCCTGGACTCCTGTGTCCTCCCAAGCCTAAACCAGGAGGAAGCTGAAACTATGAATAGACCAATAACAAGGTCTGAAGTTGAGGCAGCAATTAAGAGCCTACCTCACAAAAAAAGCCCAGGTCCAGATGGGTTTACAGCCGAATTCTACCAGACACACAAGGAGGAGCTGGTACCATTCCTTCTAAAACTATTTCAAACAATCCAAAAAGAGGGAATCCTTCCCAAATTATTTTATGAGACCAACATCATCCTGATACCAAAACCCGGCAGAGACCCAATGAGAAAAGAAAACTTCAGGCCAATATCCATGATGAACATAGATGTAAAAATCTTCAATAAAATATTGGCAAGCCGATTGCAACAGCAAATCAAAAAACTTACTCATCATGATCAAGTAGGATTCATCCCAGGGATGCAAGGCTGGTTCAACATACGCAAGTATATCAACGTAATTCACCACATAAACAGAACCAAAAACAAAAACCACATGATTATCTCAATTGACGCAGAGAAGGCATTTGACAAAATTCAACAGCCCTTTATGCTAAAAACCCTCAATAAACTCGGTATCGATGGAACGTATCTCAAAGTAATAAAAGCTATTTATGACAAAGCAACAGCCAATATCATACTGAATGGGCAAAAACTGGAAGCATTCCCTTTGAAATCTGGCACTAGACAAGGATGCCCTCTCTCACCACTCCTATTCAATATAGTACTGGAAGTTCTAGCCAGAGCAATCAGGCAAGAAAAAGAAAAAAAGGGTATTCAAATAGGAAAGGAGGAAGCCAAATTGTCTCTATTTGCAGACGACATGATAGTATACCTAGAAGACCCCATTGCCTCAGCCCAAAAACTCCTGAAACTGATAAACAATTTCAGCAAAGTCTCAGGATATAAAATCAATGTGCAAAAATCACAAGCATTCGTCTACACCAATAACAGACTTAAAGAAAGCCAAATCAAGAGCGAACTGCCATTCGCAATTGCTACAAAAAGAATAAAATACCTTGGAATAAAACTCACAAGGAACGTAAGGGACCTCTTCAAGGAGAACTACAAACCACTGCTGAATTAAATCAGAGAGGACACAAACAGATGGAGAAACATTCCATGTTCATGGTTAGGAAGAATTAATATCGTGAAAATGGCTATACTGCCCAAAGTAATTTACAGAATCAATGCTATCCCCATCAAGCTACCATTGACTTTCTTCACAGAACTGGAAAAAACCACCATGAACTTCATATGGAACCAAAAGAGAGCCCGCATAGCCAAGTCAATTCTAAGCAAAAAGAACACAGCGGGGGGCATCACACTACCGGATTTCAAACTATACTACAAGGCTACAGTAATCAAAACAGCATGGTACTGGTACCAAAACAGAGATATAGACCAATGGAACAAAACAGAGGCACCGGAGGCAACACAACATACATACAACTATACAATCTTTGATAAACCTGACAAAAACAAGCAATGGGGCAAGGATTCCATGTTTAACAAATGGTGTTGGGAAAACTGGCTAGCCATGTGCAGAAAGCAGAAACTGGACCCCTTCCTGACACCTTACACTAAAATTAACTCGAGATGGATTAAAGACTTAAACATAAGACCTGGCACCATAAAAACCCTAGAAGGAAATCTAGGCAAAACTATCCAGGACATAGGAGTAGGCAAGGACTTCATGAACAAAACACCAAGAGCATTGGCAACAAAAGCCAAAATAGACAAATGGGACCTAATGAAACTCCACAGCTTCTGCACGGCAAAAGAAACAGTCACTAGAGTGGATCGGCAACCAACAGAATGGGAAAATATTTTCGCAGTCTACCCATCTGACAAAGGGCTGATATCCAGAATTCACAAACAACTCAAGCAGATTTACAGGAAAAAAACAAACAAGCCCATTCAAAAGTGGGCAAAGGATATGAACAGATACTTTACGAAAGAAGACATATATGAGGCCAACAATCATATGAAAAAATGCTCGTCGTCACTGGTCATCAGAGAGATGCAAATCAAAACCACACTGAGATACCATCTCACGCCAGTTAGAATGGCGATCATTAAAAAATCTGGAGACAACAGATGCTGGAGAGGATGTGGAGAAAAAGAAACACTTTTACACTGTTGGTGGGAGTGTAAATTAGTTCAACCATTGTGGAAGACAGTGTGGCGATTCCTCAAGGCCTTAGAAATAGAAATTCCATTTGACCCAGCAATCCCATTACTGGGTATATATCCAAAAGACTATAAATCGTTCTACTATAAGGACACATGTACACGAATGTTCATTGCAGCACTGTTTACAATAGCAAAGACCTGGAATCAACCCAAATGCCCATTGATAATAGACTGCATTGGAAAAATGTGGCACATATACACCATGGAATATTATGCAGCAATCAGAAATGATGAGTTCGTGTCGTTTGTAGGGACATGGATGAATCTGGAAAACATCATCCTCAGCAAACTGACACAAGAACAGAAAATGAAACACCGCATATTCTCACTCATAGGTGGGTGATGAAAAATGAGAACACATGGACACAGGGAGGGGAGTACTAAACACTGGGGTCTATTGGGGGGAAAAGGGGAGGGCCAGTGGGAGGGGGAGGTGGGGAGGGATAGCCTGGGGAGAAATGCCAAATGTGGGTGAAGGGGAGAAGAAAAGCAAAGCACACTGCCATGTGTGTACCTACGCAACTGTCTTGCATGCTCTGCTCATGTACCCCAAAACCTATAATCCAATAAAAAAAAAAAAAGAAAGAAAAAAAAAAAATAAATAAATAAAACCAAACAAACAGGAAAAAAGAAATTTGGCACAATTAAAAAAAAAAAAAAAAGAAAAAAGAAAAAAAAAATACAGGTATTGGGAACTTAATCAATAGAAGGCTTTATATGGTGACAAAAACAATCATATACAGGTGGCTCACACCTGTAATCCCAGCACTTTGGGAGGCCAAGGCAGGCAGATCACAATGTCAAGAGATCAAGATCATACAGGCCAACATGGTGAAAATCCACCTCTACTAAAATTACAAACAAAAATTAGCTGGTTATGGTGGCATGTGCCTGTAGTCCCAGCTACTTGGGAGGCTGAAGCAAGAGAAACACTTGAACCAAGAAGGTGGAAGCTGCAGAGACCCGAGATCGTACCACTGCATTCCAGGCTGGCAACAGAGCAAGACTCCATCTCAAAATAATAATAATAAACATATTATTTTGAACATAAATTTAGTTTATTCATCTTTTCTCCTTACTCCAACACATAAATGAGTACTTTATGAAGTAGTCTGCATAAGATTAAGAGGTCTGAATACGGAAATATTCAAGATGAAGGTAAGCCAGATAACTAACTGGGAGATGAGGAGTTGACATTTAAGCAAAGAGAATGTGTTAAATGAATAATATTTGCCTTCAAAAGTGAACATAGTCGGGCAATTAAATATTATGTATAACTTCTCTGTGCTAAATCAAATATAAAAGTTTATTTGGGGCCGGGCACAGTGGCTCACGCCTATAATCCCAGCACTTTGGGAGGCTGAGGCGGGTGGATCACGAGGTCAAGAAATCGAGACCATCCTGGTCAACAAGGTGAAACCCGATCTCTACTAAAAAAACTAAAATGAGCTGGGCATGGTGGTGTGTGCCTGTAGTCCCAGCTCCTTGGGAGGGTGAGGCAGGAGAATTGCTTGAACCCAGAAGGCGGAGGTTGTGGTGAGCCGAGATCGTGCCATTGCACTCCAGTCTGGGTAACAAGAGTGAAACTGCGTCTCAAAATAAATAAATAAACAAATAAATAAAAGTTTATTTGGAAGGAGACAGAAAAAGAAGGATTGATTAGAATATTGGATATATATCAATTAAACGATAAATCTTAATTTTTTATTGGAACAAATATTTTTTCTCACCAAAATACGCATTTAGAATTTATCTGAATTGGCAAATGTAAGGCAAGGATTACTGCTGAAAAATAATTTTTAGTTATTTTCTATCCTATTGTGTTATAAAACAAGTGCCTTAGTTTGGAATAAATGATAGCAGAGACTATATGTTGAAGCTGTACAGCATTGCACCAAGGCTTACAGTTGAGCAAGCAACCTGAGAGGTGAACAGGACATTGCCCGAATATTTCCTTTCATGATCTGCACCTATTGCTTTACTCATTGGAAAGGAGGTACATTATACTACCCTGGAAACTGCCTAGTGGCCTAGTTTCACAGGACCTTGACCAGTTGGCTTTAATGGGCTGCTCAACTAAACTAAGTATTAAACATAAGAAACTGGCCTGGGAAAAATAGTAATAACAACTCATCTGCATAAAACATGTTTTAAAGGTACTTTATACTTATGAACTCTGAGATAACTATGCAGTATCTTGGAAAAGTTAAATGCTAAACTATAAACAGTGACAGTCTCCACAGACAGGAAACACACTCCAAGACCACCATACCAAAAATCTTTTGCATGGCAAGTCAATAGGCAGCTCACTTACTGCGTAGTACATGAGGGTTTTTATGAAGTTTAACAAGCAGCTTGATGGGCAGGGAGGAGGGAGAATACACTTAGAGCAAGATTACCTGCGTTTGAGTTATGCTCTGTAACATACTAGTTGTACACTGAATTATATGTACATTAGACAAGAGTGTTTGTTTACTGTATTACAATCAATTTTATCATTTGTAAAATGAGGAAGATACCCTATGAAACGCCTGGAATTCCCATAAAAGTCCAGTGAAATAATGTCTGACAAAATGCTTTAAACATTTTAGGATATTTAATTAATAGTATAAATTATTTACTTTGTATTTAGCTATTTTATCTTTAATGCAGCAGCTGTTGCAGGAAGTTTCCCCTAAACTCTCAGTATGAACTGTTTTCCTTCTTTATGGTGCCACAGTATGCTGGACTACTCACTGAACACACATCACAATTATGCTTGATTCATTTTTGTGAAGGTAGAGTCTGGTGAAGGTACATTAGAGATATGACATAAATACTGTTGAATTATATTTAGTTAAAATTAAAAATCGAAAAAATATTTATGGGCATTACTCTTTACTCCAAACATTAATCATGTGTTTGAATTTCTTTTAACACTCAGCAGTCACTGACATTTTGGTTACAGATATTACTAAAAATAATCATAGGAAAAAAAAGTAAAAGAGAATCCCCTATACTCAAATAATTTATAAAAGATACAATTTAAAATAAATATTCACCATTTACTACCTATTTCACATCTCATTTTCTTTACCCATATTACTTTATTTCTTCTACAATTGAGAATCTATTGAGACATAAGTAGGGCTACATTATTTTCATTTAATGGTACATGAAATCTTTCAAGTATTTCACTTTAAGTACTTAAATTTATATTTAAATTTTTTTCTACTTAGTGCTTTAAAAGTAGATGTGTTGTGCATTTTACATTTATTTTTTGAACAAGCACTGGGATGCAATCCAGCTTCCTTGGGCATGGCACAGAATCTATAGTCACTTTTCTCTGCATGAAATCCTTTAAAGCAAAGAATTACCCTCAGTTGCCTGCACCCCACAATATTCCCTGCAGTCATACTTCATGCCTCTTACTTCACATAAACACTCAATATATTCTTCCTACCGCAAATAAGGTGCTCCTTCACCTGATCTCACATTGGTTACCACTGTCCATGTTGATGATGGAGTAAATGATGTTTCTCTGAAATGTAAATTTCTCTTAGTCTTGATACTCTTAACTAGCTGCTAAGTACATTCTTGGGTACCCTTAAAGCCACTTCTTATTCTAGCAAGAATAATTGCACATTTTTAAGTATTTGGCTATGCCAGTGCAGTGCCAACAGTGACAGTTTTCAGTTAATTAAGTTAATTGGAGAAGATATTTTCAGCATTAAAGGAGCTGTAGCCTACATGGAGCACACATTTCAAATTGGGTAGCTGCTTTTAAATTCCAAAAGATCCATATTATAAAAGGCATTTTGCATATCTCATTTACTCTAGCAAAATACTTTCAGAAATGACAGGGCCATCTAATGCACACAAAATGTCAAACATTTGCCTCAGATTTTCTTCCTAATGATTTTAAATAGTTCTTATTTTAAAACAACAATAGCTCTAAAGACAGAAACGTACAGTAATTCCTAACAATATTCATGAGGTCTGTCAAATGACTGCAGTTAACCCGGCTGGGATTTCATAATTTTTCACAAGAGGACTCATAGGACTGAGCAGCTGGAACTTGGACTATCAAAAGCACCAACTTGAATTTGTCTGAACAAGCATACACAACTAAATTATAGCATATTTTTTGCAGACGTGAAGCATGAAATGTCTCTTCGGGCAGCAAGATTCTCTGTACTTAGCTTATAGTAAGAGGGTTGCCAGACAGGACATATCTAAATTTTTATAATAAACTCTCAGGGTACAATAAAATATCTGATTAGTTCAAAGCCATTCTGTAATTTAAATGATCCATTTAGTTTTTTAGTAGAGCCTAACTTAACTAATCATTTAGTTCATTTCATCAAAGTCATTAGTCAATATCTCTTATTTCAATGTATAAAATTACCTGAGTATAGTGGAAAAAATAAAAACCCTTTCAGTTTAACAAGGATATGTTATCTTCTAAGAGAAATGACTAATTCTGAAGAAGCAGGTTACTAACGTTTTTGTAAATGAATTAGACAAATGATTTAATACAATAATCCCAATTACAGAAGCCACTGAAAATGACATAAACATTTTGATAAATATCTTTATTTCTAGTATTTAGAACTATCAAAAGCATACATTTAAGAATGAAATATATTCAGAAAGTATGGTGTATGCTATAAAAATAATAGAAGGTAATAACACATCCTTTTAATTTAGCATATTTTGTAATGCTTAATATAAATTATTTATATTGGTAAGGTTATTTTCTTCAGCTTATGAAAATTATTTTGAGTCTTGAGTTTTTAGCCATTATAACCAATATTTTTTCCAAGTTGACCATGTTATACACACATAATAAATATGACTTTGTCTTCATTCAAGTCAGTAATAAGAACAGAAAATTAAAATTTAACTTTAAATCAAATTTCCATATACAGCAATAAAAGTAAATAAATGTATACATATTAAAAATAAAATTTTATAACATAACATCATTCAGCATATACTGCATTGTCTCCATTCCCAAATGGAGATCTTCTCAACAAGAATATGATAAAAGCCTTAATCAAATATCTGAGTACTAGACTTCAAATATAGTGCTAGCTGTAAAACAGGCAACAGTTGCTGCATATTATCACAAAAATTATACTCTGTTTATGCAGTTTAAGATAATTTAGGTAATTTTTATAGCTACAGCAAACAGCTTGTCTTCCTATTTTTTTTATCCTTGTAAATAATATTGATGATAATTTGTCTGGCATATCAAATTAAGAACCTTAAATTTTCATGCAAAATAATCCAAAGTGAAAATTTTGTGATTGCTTTATATATCCAAAAATGTTACCCAGTATTGTAGACTAGATTTATTAAAAGTTGTATTTTAGATTTTTTATATTTAAAATCATGCAGATATACAAATATTTCTGTTAGATAATTGTGACATGCATGTTTGTGTGATATGGGAAAAAACTAGGGGCAAAGTGAGTAGGATAAATATAAAGTACCCTAATAGAGGAAAGTTATTTTTATAATGGCAAAGGAAACTTGAGTTGAGTATCTGAAGCAGTTTCCTGACTCTGAACAATAAATGAATTATGGAACAGGTTCCTGAGACTATGGTAGAAGTTCAATCACAGAGGTTATTTTAAAACAGACTGAGAAAAGTGCTGAAGGTACATTTTGTAGAATAGGAAATCTAGGTTTTCAAAGGAATAGAATGAGTAAATCAAGTTTGGTTATTTTTTCTGTGCTGATAGTTTGGGCTTACATTGATAAAATAAATTTTAAATGGTTAAAAATAAAACAACTTTTATTAGAATAATGTTTAAAATCTATATATTTTAATATTATAAAATAAAAAGCTGATTAAAATAATTTATATCTGCATTTCATCAAACAGAAGTTGAACAGACATTACAGGTTCAAATAAGGTAACCATATAATGATGTAGATTTTCACCTATTTCTGGAAAAAAGTTATTTCACCTTCTTTTTAATAAACTTAAATATCCCTATATTTTGATTTCTTTAAAGGAGCATTCCACACTAAAATTACCACCCAGTGCTTATCTTATGCATAGATATCTTTCACAGTGATACTATGTACTCACTTCATTTTGTATTTTACACAAATAATAATATTGTTTACATTTTTCCAATTTAAATTTTTGCTTCTTGCAAGGAACATTTTTCTCTTCTTAGTATCTGGCCCAATTATTGACATTTAATATATGTATTCATTTAAACAAGATACAATAAATGATGTTAATAATATAGGTAGCAAAAAGATAGTTTCTAGAATGGTGGCAGAATCCAGAATCTGTGGACCCTTTCCACAGGAAAACAACCATAAGTGGTGAAGAGTATACTAAAAAAAAAAAAAAGAAATGTAATATCTGGAAATTGTCCTAAAAACAAACAGTAAATGAAACATTTATTTTAGAAATTCTGCTAAATCTCAGTAAGAGCAGCAAGAGTCTGTGGAATTTGAGCCACAAATACCCACAGCTCATCCACAGCTGAGCATGAGAGAAGCTCCACTCTAGATGGGTGCAGCCAAGAACATAGGGCTCCCTATCCATCCATTCCTAGTCAAGAAGGATGGTATCTCCTCTTCAAGGGCAGAGCACCAGGGCTTCTCAGACCCCACTCCCACATCTCTGTTTCAGAATCTCTTCCAGGCAACAATGGCTGAGACGTCTATGTTTTATTCCTTTGTCTGACCCCCACTTCTACAGTGAAAGCTGTACTCCAGGAATGGCAAGACAAGAAAATTAATGGGCAGGCCCTGATCACTCTTGCCTCTACTCACTCACAGGGCAAAAGTTCCATGCTATAAGAGACAAGCCTAGAAGAGCAGATGTTATCAATCCACCCAGTGTTCTGGTTGTAAAGCAAGAGTGTCACTCTGAGAGAAGTAGACCACTGTCCAGAAGCCAACTACAGAACAGTGAGACACTGGAATCTTGCCCATGGAGTAGGAAGGCCATAAGAACAGAGAGTTCCAAAGTTCTCCTCAAAGAAACTCATTTGTTTAGAAGAAAGTGTGGGGAAGGTTAAACTTGAAGGCACTCTGAATAATAATAGAGATTTTGGAAGTGAGATTAATAGAGGATAGTAGCTCCATGAGAGAGTATCAAGCTAAATTGTAGGCCAGCTATTCATTCAAAGAGAAAGTCAAGAAGAGCCCTCCTGTGTTCAGAAAAGATCTCAGAGATAACTGGTCCCTAAAACTCTCTGCAAAGGAGCCTAAAATTAATTAGATCAGACTCTGGAGAAATTTACGCCCTAGGGCAAAAAATTTTAAACACAACAATGCAATCAGCTCGCAATTGGTATCAAGAAAAAACCATAGCCCTGATACTTTAGTGTAAAAATGTTTTTCAAAATGGTCCTGATATTTCATTTTAAAATAGGAACCGGCCAGGTGTATTGGCTTATGCTCTAATCCCAACACTTTGGAATGCTGAGGCAGGTGGATAACCTGAGGTCAGGAGTTCAAGACCAGCCTGGCCAACAAAGTGAAACCCCCTCTCTACTAAAAATACAAAAAATTAGTTGCACATGGTGACAAGCACCTGTAATCTCAACTACTCAGGGGCTGAGGCAGGAGAATACCTAGAACCTGGGAGGCAAAGATTGCAGTGAGCGGAGATCACACCATTGCACTCACTCCAGCCTAGGCAACAAGAGTGAAACTCCACCTCTAAATAAATAAATAGATTAATTAAGTAACTAAAATAAGCACTGTTACCTCTACTTTTTAACTGTATAGAGAAATAATTAGCTGTATATATAGTACTTTTATAGAAAACATATACAAATAATTTTTAAAATACAGAATATGGAGAGTTTAAAGAAGGATTAATGAACAAAAGGAAATAGCATCTGAATCTAGCTAAAGTACAGGAATAGTGTTTTTCTTCATATCTATTAATACTAAAGATAAAACAAAAGAAATAATATTAGAATGTAACAGAAGAAAGGAAGGCCTTAGTTTTGCAAAATCAATTAGATATGCAAGGCTACTGAAAAAAAAATTAGAGTGTATGAGAAACAGCCTGTAGCCACTTCTTTATTAACACATTTTCAGTTATGGCAAAACTTTTCACATTGTATTATAGCAGTCTGTTTAGAAATATCTAATTATTATCTACTCCATTCACAAACAAATTCTATGATTAAGAAAAAGTATTACTGGAAAGTGAAACAGTAACATAAAGCCAGCAATTTCTACAAAACAGCTACAAAAATACATTTGTATTCTAGCTTTCATAATTGTGTTGAACCTTATAGCTTTTTTGTGACAAAGAGAGAAACATGAATAGTTCTGAGCTTCACATTTTTATTACAAGAAAACTGTATTGTTGCTCTGAAATTATACCATTCTAGCACTGAGGTCTAAGAGAAACATTTCCCATGTGTCAGAAAGATGAGCACATATATAATGACATAATTGCTTGAATGTATTAAATTTAAAAATTATTGATTTTATACTACATTTCTCAATTATTTCAGGGGACAAATGAGCAGATATAGTTGAAGATTACTGATCAAACTAACATAATTGTGCTTTATAAGAATGAAGCCTTTCAATCATTTACTGATAGGAAGTGGTGGTGGTAGACAAATTGATAGCATAGACTTAGTCAAGTAAGTGTATAATGGACTGTAATGTCAATTAATAACTCATTAAAATAAAATGAATTTGGAGAAACTGCAAGATAGATCTGTAATGGTCAAAGTTAAAAAGGACTCAATATGATCAAGATATACTAGTGCTATGAATTCTACAAACATGTCTTCAGTTAATGTGCAACATATTTTGAGACTCAATGTATCAGAGACTTTTTTTTTAACCATACTGTTTAAGTTCTTATATCTGCTCAAGCAATCTATAGAAGAGTCTGAAAAATTGGTCTAGGAGCTTGTCCTTTCTCCTGAAAGAAACTGCAACAAAAATTTTTAGAAAAGCAAAAATATGCTATATGTAACCTTGTCGGAAATGCCTTTCTTCTTTTGAGAAACATTTAAGGTTTCTCAGTAGTGTAAAATCTGCACATATGAACAATTCACACATCTCAGAAGATAGCAATTTATCTTTTATCTTTTTCCTACCAAAAATCTGAATTCACACCTGCTAACCTTTGATGCAACAGCTGAATCCTCTCATAAAAAACAAATAATGGCAGCAGTGCATGTAGTGAACAAAAGTTCTTGTATTCCATCACAAGTCATATTTGTTTCTTTCATCCAGACAGTTTTATATAATGGTATGTTTATAAATTCATTTCACCTTTAACCAGCATATTACTTTATTATGGCATCAATATGTCTGGATCCTATCTTGCATATACATATATATTTTTAAGTTACATATAAGCATATATATATAACTTATATATAACTTAAAAATATAACTTGATATGCTTCGCTTTAGTAAATATCATTTGGTTACCAAGTTGTAATTTGTAATTGGTTTTCTAAAAGCTAACCTATGATTTAAAGTATCACCAAAACAGATGCAAAGGTAAATCCTCTTATAGACAGAAAGTTACATTTATTAGATGAAAATAAGTCAATGTCCCATATAAAATGCATACAATCAAGTTTATGCAGATGAATATACAGAACCCTGATTATGTCTGTAAAATCATAATTCCCCATATCTATATCTTAAGATTTATATAGATAACAAATATATTATAAATATATGTATTTATATATATTATATATAAATAATGATATATAAAGAAATTTATGTGATGCATATAATTGCCATATAATACATAATTATACATATATGTATTCTATATTATACTTTTTATATTATATATAATCACATTATTATATATTATATATGTATAAATATCATATAATTGCTGAAGAAAAAGAGTATTTTCAGTTAAACATTACAGCTCATTGAAATGTTGTCTATTGACAATGGGGAACAACCATCGCATAATAGCTTTCTACTGTATACTACTAGTGGCATTGTAAAATTTAAAAAGGTCAAGTTACAATGTAGTTGTTTTTTACTTTTATTTATTTTTTTGTTGAGAGGGAGCCTCACTCTGCTGTCCAAGAAGGTCTTAAAAACCTGTCTTAATCCATCTTCCCACCTGGGCCTCCCAAAATACTGGGACAGGAGTAAACTATTGTACCTGACCTATAATGTACTTTTAAGTAATAATTTTTAAAAATGAATTATTTATTGAAAGAAAATGAGTCAGAGAGAAATTAATTCTATTTACGTTTAAAGCTTAAAATATATTACTACATGTAATCTGCACAGAAACTCTTGCATGAACAATGAGCAAACTGAGGCAGAGTTTAGATAACCTGCATGAAATTCAATTAAATGATGGGAGCAGAAATCAAACCCAAGATTCTCAAGCTCCAAAGTTTTTAAGATCTTCCTTTTTCAGAGCACATAAACTTTTATGCCATCCTGTCTTTCATAAAGTCAGTGAATTCTGAATGAAGCTTCTCTATGTTTTCTCCAATTTGTGAGTTTGGGTATAATTATTTCTACAGTTAGCTTTTGTGAAGGTAAGTTGCACCTGAAAACCACAAAGGTTTCCATGAACAAGGAAAAGTCATTTACAAAATACTCTTACTGCTTGTATTAAAAATCATAGCTGTACTTTGTTTTAATCAGCAATTAGTTCCAATCCACAAGTTTCAACTTCTACGATTTCAAATTTAAGCAAGAAAGAACATATTTCTTCTTAAAATATATGATTTGAATTGATACTTTTCTTCCATTTGGAATGTTTTTATCTTTGGAGAATTAGTCCTGCCAAATATTTCGATTTCATGGGCAGGCATGTGTGAGGAAGGAGTACTTCAGTAGGAACATAAATATAGATCAGTTGTATATAATTGGGTTCTTTGGCAAATTCATTATCGAAAATCTTCCATAGAATATGCACAAGACCAACAACTAAGCATGACCTTGAAATTACTTGAAAGCAATTAAAGTGCATTACTGAGCAAGAAAAAAGTAAACAGTGAAAGAGAATATAGAAATTTCATTCTTAAGAAATTTGAGGCAAATGTTCAAAATTGTTAATCATGATAAGTTACTCAAAATATAAAAAAGTTCTTAAAACAATTTCAAGTAAAATATCACTAAGCATCGGTCTACGTTGGGCGATTAAAAATAACTTTCAGAAAGAAGAAGATAATCTTTATATAATACAAAGTTATTCTTAGGTAGCACTGGTACCATGAAATCTTATCTGGGCAGTAACAAGCTTCCCTATTACTTTAGCTAAGACACAATATCTGTTTTATAGTTGGCATGAAAGATGGATTTGTTTTAATATGAGTTTTCAGCATTTGTAATAGAGGCAAGTGAAAACATTAGTATTATAAGCAGTTTTACAGCATAAAATATCTCTCCAAGTAGACCTAAATAATTTAGGAATTACATTATTCTCTACTTAAAATCAATTTCGTAAAATTCAGTAGGCTTACCTTCAAGTTTAATATTATTTAATGGATCACAATTGAGCTTTCAAGGGTCCTTTCATACTTAAGATATATCAACCTAATTTTTATAATTCAGGTCAAACTGTTGTAGTAGAAATTACATAAACAAATAATCTTGTTAACCAGTTTGGTAATAACTTTACTATCATAAATTTATAATCAGCATGCTGTAGAGAGAATGGCCAGAAAAACAAATGGAAGAAACTTAATAAAAAATTATTCTGTAAGGTTCTTTAACCTTTGACAATAAAAAGTGGCATTTATAATTAAAATAACACATTTGGACTATTACTGCTTGAGACTCTAACAATGGCAACTCTGTGGTAGTGTTTAAGCTGCATCTCTTCTCCAATAAAAATTGAGAAGTACATTTGTTTTTGTATTCCAGAAGTAGCCTATTTGCATACAGAGCCCAAGGTATCTGTTCCTTTAGTCCTTGGGCTGAGAATATGATCATTCTCTCTTCCTATGTATAAACACATCAAGTTCGAACAATTCTTCATGACAGCTGATACTCATTTTCTAGGACTCCCCAACATTGGCAAACTCCTTGTATTACTAAAAACTGCCATTGTCATCCCAATTTACTAACCATTACGTTCTTTAAAATTTTACTTTCTTCACTTCAGCAGGAACTAAAATAGAACTGCTGCTATGGCCACATAAAAGGAAAGGTCAGGCAGGGACATGGTTGTCTGCTGAGAAGACACAAAGCCTTCACTTGATTTTCAGTGGTGCAAGTCATAAAAAGGTGAGTTGCTACAAAGAGAATAAAATGCCTTGGAACACAACTCACAATGGATGTGAAGGATCTCCTCAAGTAGAACTACAAACCACTGCTCAAGAAAATAAGACAGAACATAAATGGAAAAACATTCCATGCTCATAGATAAGAAGAATCAGTATTGTGAAAATGGCCATATTGCCGAAAGTAATTTATAGATTTAATGGTATACCCATCAAGCTACCATTGACTTTATTCACAGAATTAGGAAAAAACTCCTTTAAATTTCATATGGAACCAAAAAAGAGCCCATATGGCCAAGACAATCCTAATCAAAAAGAACAAAGCTGGAGGCCTCATACTACCTGACTTCAAACTATACTACAAGGCTACTACATTGAACGAAACAAGATGATACTGGTAGAAAAACAAATTATATAAACCAATAGATCAGATCAGAGGCCTCAGAAATAATGTCAAACATCTACAACCATCTGATCTTTGACACACCTAAAAAAAACAAGCAGTGGGGAAAGGATTCCCTATTTAATAATGATGTTGGGAGAACTGGCTAGCCATATGCAGAAAACTGAAACTGGACCCCTTCCTTATACGTTACACAAAAATTAACTCAAGATGGATTAAAGATTTAAATGTAAGACCTAAAACCATAAAAACCCTGGAAGAAAACCTAGGCAATACCATTCAGGACATAGGTATGGGCAAAGACTTCATGACTAAAACACCAACACAATTTTGCAACAAAAGCCAAAATTGACAAATGGGATCTAATTAAACTCAAGAGCTTCCACCCAGCAAAAGAACTATCATGAGAGTGAACAAGCAACCTACAGAATAGAAGAAAAGTTTTGCAATCTATCAATCTCACAAAGGGTTAATATCCAGAATCTACGAGGAACTTAACCCATCAAAATTAGGCAAAGTATAAGAATAGACACTTCACAAAAGAAGACACTTATCAGGCCAACAAACATATGAAAAAAACCTCGTCATCACAGGTCATTAGAGAAATGCATATCAAAACCACAGAGATATCATCTCACACTAGTTAGAATAGCAATCATTAAAAAGTCAGGAATTAACAGATGCTGGAAGATGATGTGGAGAAATAAGAATGTTTTACACTGTTGGTGGGAGTGTAAATTAGTTCACATTGTGGAAGATAGCATGGCGATTCTTCAAAAATCTAGGACCAAAAATACCATTTGACCCAGCAATACCATTACTGGATATATACCCAAAGGATTATAAAACATTCTACTATAAAGACACATGCATATATATGTTTACTGCAGCACTGTTCACAATAGCAAAGACTTGGAACCAATGCAAATGCATATCAGTGACAGACCAAATAAAGAAAATGTGGCAGTATACACCATGGAATACTATGCAGCCATAAAAAAGGATGAGTCCACATCCTTTGCAGGGACATGGATGAAGCGGGAAACCTTCATTCTCAGCAAACTAACACAGGAACAGAAAACCAAACACCACATGTTCTCATTCATAGGTGGTAGCTGAACAGTGAGAACACATGGACCTAGGAAGGGGAACATCACACCAGGGCCTGTTGAGGGGTAGGAGAGGGATAGCATTAGGAGAAATACCTAATGTAGATAATGGGTTGATGGGTGCAGCAAACCACCGTGGTACATGTATACCTATGTAACAAATATGCACGTTTGGCACATGTATCCCAGAACTTAAAGTATAATTTAAAAAGAAAAGCCAAAAGAAAAAAAAATGATGTGAGTTTAAAGCAGAGGTAGTTACGGAAAATAGAATAAAGATGTCTTTCTCATCTTGATAGTTCTAATTCAAAATCGCTTCTCCTCAAGAAAGTCTGTACTTTCTCCAACTCAGAAAGCTCAACAACAGTACTTATTTATTAAATCAAATAGTTATCACTTGTTCCTTTCAGTGAATAAACTGTTAACTGTTTCATAATATTCATCATAATGGAGCTGTACAAAAGGTATGCCCAAGACACAAGCATTCCTGCTAACTCAGAAAGTGGGTTATTTTAGACATCTTTATGCACAACAAATTTAATCAAAAGAATCAAAAGTCAAATAAATTTTTAATGTTTATGAACTAAAACTTAAGTAATTTTTAATGTTATATAGACATCTCAACTGCTCTGGGACATAAGACAGAGAAAAACTTTTCCTGTGAATACACCACCACTAAGCCAAATCTCAAATCCACTGTATCTTTTTTTCTGTCCCTAGGAAAGATTATTATATTACTTCAGTTTTATTTGGTTTAAGATAAAAACAAAATTTATATAGGTTATATTGCTTTAAAAATCAAAGGAGATTAATTCATTTAAAAATACACATTATAAAACCATGATAAAGTTCTCTTTGTATTTACACTCTGACCTTTGGATATAGGATTAGGTACCTATGGAAGCTGTTTGGACAGGGAATAAAAAAATGGTTTCTAGATTTTAAACAGGAGCTAGGAACTGGCAAGTTAATGCTGTTTTAGAAGAAATCTGTCATATTCACAAGATATTTGAACAATCTATTGGTTGTATGGATAGAAAACTGCTTGAATTAGAGCCTAGAGACTAAGAAAACCCATGTGTCAAGCACTGTTTTATTGTGGTTTGACCACAAATGCCTATTAAAGATTGAGGCTACTTCAAGCTGTTAAACATTATACATATTAACAAAGTATAAATAAGATTAATCAATGGTCATTTGACAATGCTCTACCTTCAAAGCAAACTACATTTGGATCTTTTATAGCATGCATACATATAGAAATTTACTTAGTAGTATGGGGAAAAATAATGCAGTATGATGTCAACAGGTATAACTTGGGTGGAAATACCAGTAGAAAGTATTTTCAGGGTATATTCACAGTGTTTATGACCTGAGTTTTGGGTAAGAGCATCTGTGAAATTGATAATGCCTGATCCATCATAGCCCAGTTTTCTACTGTCACTCCCTAATAGGAAGGACTAAAATTGAATTCTTGATACTGCCACATTGAGGGAGATGATGAGTGAGCAGTGATGTGATTGTTTGTTAAGAGGATGCAAGGGCAGTGATGTAAATTATTATAGGAAATTAAGCTCTTAACAGTAGTAGTTTGGAATGGCAGCAGAAGGTAGAAGGCTAAGAGAATACCTGCTTCTCTCTCAAGAAGATGGTTCACATCTTGTGACATTTAATATGGAAAGGGTTTTAAAATAAAATACAAGTGGAAAAGTCAAGGGAAGGGTACTAGGGTGGATTAGTAATCAGAAATGAACAAGAGATTTACATAGGATATGGTCTACAGGTTCATGACTTCTCTGTGGAGTATAAGCTAAAATCATTTGGATTATAGGAGTTCTAAGAAATATTCAGGCAATTAGAACATAAAACTCAGTTTATATGTGAGAAGTATAAAGGAATCTTGGATGCACAACCATAAAATATAATATGAAGTTTCGATGTGATTACACAACATGGGAACTTATACTACATGAAAAACACACACAAAAAAACTAACCTTTCTTTAAAACTAAACACTTTCTGTCCTCCCTCCTAGATGGATAACATGTTTAAGGATCCTGAATACTAGTCGTTGAGTTTCACCCAAGGAACTCTGATATTTACTAGCACTGACATGATGATATACTTAGTTAGCATAGAGTTAAAATTAATGAAGAAAAATCACTGACATAATTGTGCATTGGTAATACTATTTCAATAGTCAAAGGAAGAGGGAGAAAGTGGATATGAAGGTGCTTCCAGAGTATGAAAAGGTGCATTGAACTCTGAACGTATAATGGAATTTGGCCACTGCTGGTATGTCCGAAGAATAAGGAGGGTAGCAATTTAGAGATCAGATACTCTTCCACTTATTACAGTGTTTGAAGGAAATAATGTTTTTAAAGATCCCTAATGGAAAAATTCTAAAACTTATTTCCACTAAATGTTGGGTCTAGAATTTAATCATATTTACCAAGTAATGTCCTGCCCAAGTGCATTTCAAGTTTTTCTTATTGCTATTTGACTTACTACTCCCTTTATTTACTTCATTAAATATTAAAGGAAACACCTCATCTCCTTGGCCCTTCTCTTTCCTTTTTCTTTTCCTTCTCCTTCTTCTTTTTCCACAGCTTCATTTAATCATCAGCAAGGAAGATGGGAAGAAAGTAGCCATACTCCAGCTCATACCCAGTGAATTTTTGCAGAATGAAGGATGCAAGTAAAGCAGCCAAATTGCCTAAATAAAGGTTTCCATAATATACATTCTTCCCAGCAGCCTTAGTTGAAATAAACATGCACATATCATCAATTCTTTTAACAAAAGTGTTGTGTTTCTAAAAATCTAAATTTTCTTTAAAATTCAACAAAGAAGTCCTTTAGAAAACAAAAGGGTGGAAGAAGTTCAACGTATTAAAGCACATGATACCCAAATACACTAAACTCCAAAAAATATATTCTCAAAAGCTACATAAAAATAAACAGAAGAATAAAATGTACTGCCCACTTTGCTCCATATTTCTTCTCAAATGGAAAGTCAAAGTAATTTAATTTACTTTAATTTTCTATGTTCAATGATGATTATTAATAAGAAAAGCAGTAGTAGAAGTAGTCATCATAATGACTTAAATTTGGAAATTACATAAAAGGTTATTTTATGTATTTCAAAAATATCCTTTCCACATGGAAGAAAGCCTGAGGTGAGCATGCATGCGACTTGTTAAACACTGCATGCTCACTTCTGGAGCGTAAGGAGCCACCATGGGTGGCTCAGCCTGAGGGAAGAATGAAGAGAAAGGGGTACAAGATGCAAGAAGTAGGCCAGCATATAAAAATCTGACTTTCAAAGTTAAACAGGGTACTTGACCTCCAAGGTGCCTGCTTGGGTCTCTTCCAAGTGTACCTTCCTTTCTTTCCTGTTAGAAAGCTTTTAAATAAACTTTATACCGCTCTGAAATAAAAAATTATTTTTATCAATTATCTAATTTAGAAAAAGGAAATATTCAGTAAAAAGACTACTTGCAGAATATATCCTGTCAAGATTGAAAGAGCAGCTTTTTTTCCAGTTCACAAATATTTATATTCATGTTAAGAATTCCTATCTGTCTATCATCTGTCATTACAATCTGCTTGAGAAAAATCCTTTCTCAATAAGAAAATATAGGAATATACAATAAGCAAATATTTTTAGTGTTCTTTTTCCTATGGCATAAATTCAATGTACTAAATATAAATTCTACTAGTAATACAAATAGTAATATTATACCTGTGGTAAATGATCTACATAAAAAAGTAACATGCAGTGAATTTTAATGAAATAATATGCTATGATATTTAGTAAACCTGATGGTAGTCAATAAGTTAAAATATCCCCCTCTAAAGAAGAAACATTATACTGGAAAATTTTAATTTTATTTCACTTTGTTTAAGAACTGTTTTCTGATTATAATTAGAAAACTGCAGAGTATTTGGAAAATATCTATAGTTTTGAAAAGCAAACATTACTCACTTTTCTACAACACAGTTTATAACTACTGTTAATCTGATACGTTTATATTTCTTTCTAATTTTAAAAATTGTGACCATACTCTGTTTAACAATGTTGCAGGCTGCTATTTTCATTCAGGATTGAATAATTAAAATTTCCTAAGATACATTATTTGAAATCATGATTTTAAAAAAATGCTGTGTAAGTTTCCTCCATGTGGACAGACATAATTTTCTTAACCTTTCGTTATTGCTTTTAGTTTTCAACACTAAACATAATTTTAGAAGATAAATATTTTACTAAAATCTGTGGGTATTTCCAAAGCATAAATTCCTTGATGTCAATGACTAGGAACATCCATAAATTTTTTTATTTTAAATTATTTTCCCCAAAACATGTGTCTATTTAAATTCTCACCAGTCATATAAGAGAATTCTCAATTGACCATTCTCTCACAACCATTCAGTATCATATTTTCCACCCCTTTACTCACAAATAAGGTCACAAATGATATGGAATATATTTTTGTGTGTCTTTATTATTATCTTGTATGTCTCTTGGGAATTGCCTGATTCTATTCAGATGTCGTGATCACTTCTCTATGGAGAATTTATATTTTACTTTCAAGTTTTCTATAAACCAAAAGAAATCCTGTACAGAAAATTCTTCCCAGGTAATTAATGAATCTGGTAAACCTACAAAAGCTTCCATTTCAAAACTCCCCTTAAGGTTCCTGATATATAAACACGCAGTGTTAAAATTACTGAGATTTTATAGTTTGTATACTTAGCTGCATCTATAAATTCCTCCACTAAGCACACAAAACGATAGGCATATAAGCTCAAGTCTAGAAGTCTTGCTCCTTTTCATTGTTATATTAATAAATTCCTAGTTTGTTTCATTACGTATTCTGTTTTATTAAAACTTTACAACCACTATTTGGGCTCCTTTTGAAATATTTGTTACTTCAAATGGTAGCTTAAAAGTGCTAAAATAGAGCAGATTTTAGAGACCATCTTGGGAAATGCTGCAAACATTAATAAGTTTCACTTACAGAATATAGCAAAGAAGCAAAACCAACTTAGAAATTTAGTGTGCATTGTAGGGTACTACATAATGTATTTTACAGTGAAGCCTCTATAAGTGTTTGCCTGGTTGGTACTCCTTAAACAATCTTGCCAAAAATCTTAATTACTGTCCCAAAGTATAATGTTTCATAAAATTGGCCTCAAGATTTACCTCATTTCTTAGTTTAATTGGGACAATCCCAGGTGAAAACCAGTTAACACATCCCGTCCAGTTTAACAGGCATCCAAGAAGAATGATCTGTTTTTGGACAATAATTTCTAGGGCAGTCATATTTATAAAATACTATGAGGTGCTAGATAATTTATTCTGTATAAATTTTATCTCCTATCATTGGACCAGAACACAATCTTTGAAACCAGAATGTTCAGGCTTGCATCCCAGCTGCATCATTTATTAAATCTCCCAGTATGGGTAAGTTACTCAAACTCTCCATATCTCAGTTTTGAGATGTTTTCCAAATTTCCACAAAATGTGCAAACTTACAGGATCTAGTGTAACAGATTATATCTTTGTTCTCAAATATTTGTCATCCCTCTTTGTGGAAGGATATCAAGACTGATTCTGTGATTTCTGATCCTCTTCCATATGGAAGAAATAAAAATCATGATCCCATTAGGTGTGTTTAACCATTTGCATTATTTTGGTCAAAGCAATATGCACTAAAATGGTGGGAACCACTTACACACAGAAATGTTAAGAGTCATCTTGTGGTTAAGCCCTCTCCCTTTTCCATTTGCCATAAAATTTAAAAAATTCCAATAGGGATGAATCTTTCAGATTGGGTCCTACAATGAAGAAGAGGGACAGCAGACCTGCTCCTGGCCCACAATAAATATGTACTGTGAGCAACAAGAAAATTTTGCTGTTGTATGCCTCTGAGACTTTAGTGTTGCTCCTAATATCAGCATGTCTTCATCTAATCTGACTGGTACATAATTTCCAATGCTTATTTTCATAATTAAATGTCTCAGTATAAATGTATATGTATATACATATGTATATGTGTGTATAAATACATGTGTGTACATATATATGTATATATATGTGTTTTATATAATATATATAAACACTTATAGCAACAAGTGACACATACCATTTAAATAGTGAATAAATTTTTAAAAGCAAATAGCCTATGATCATATGAAACAATGTAAAATTAGTGATACTAGAGATAAAAACAAAAAAAAAAATTAAAGTACTTACTCCAGTAGTGGACTGACAATAAATATTAGATTAGATTAATATTAATAGCTACAATATTTCTGTAGTACAATCTAGAGGTACATATTAATAATTCTAGTTTTAATAATTTTGTAAAGGAAGTAATTATGGATATATTCAAAATTATAATTGAAGAGTGTCTATTGCTACATCATTTACAATAACAAGTGCTGAAAATATATTTTATCTCCAATAATAGAAATTAGTTAAATAACTTATGGGATAGCCATAGTTAAATTCTACTTAGTAACTAAAATTGTTATAGAGGAATATTTAATACTTTTTACATGCATTAATTTTATAATAAAAAAGTAATATAAAAATAGACTAACTTGGTTTTATGTACAGTGTGGATGTAGTCTGAAACCTAAAGAAGAAAATAATCTTTGATATTACAAAATGGTATGACAGAAATAGCAAGAACTGTGGTGTTTTGACAATATCCTTTTTTTTTTAACTCTTATTTTAGGTTGAGGAACATGTGAAGATTTCTAATACAGATAAATTGCACATCACGTGGCTTCAGTGCAGATTATTTTGTCGCTCAAGTAATAAGCATAGTACCCAAAAGGTAGTTTTTTGATCCTCTCATCTCTCATTTCATATTTCATCCATTAAGAGAG
This sequence comes from Callithrix jacchus, assembly GCF_049354715.1. Taxonomy (NCBI): domain Eukaryota; kingdom Metazoa; phylum Chordata; class Mammalia; order Primates; family Cebidae; genus Callithrix; species Callithrix jacchus. Next base: position 75,996,889 of record NC_133507.1, read on the forward strand.
ATAGCTTGTCTTCCTCTCTTCCTATTTGTTTGCATTTTATTTCTTTCTTTTGCCTGATGGTTCCAGCTAGGATCTCCAGTACTATGTTGAATAAAAGTGGTGAGAGTGGGTATCCTTGTCTCACTCCAGTTCAAAGGGAATATTTTCAGTTTTTGTCCATTCAGTGTGATGTTGGTCGTGGGTTTGTCATAGATGGCTCTTATTATTTGAGAGCGATCTCAAATAATAAGGTGTATTATTTGAGATGTTCCTTCAGTGGCTAGTATGCTGAGGATTTTCAACATGAAGCGATGTTAAATTTTATCAAAATACTTCCTTACATCTATTATGTGATGAATTACATTGATTGACTTCCATATATTGAACCAACCTTACATCCTAGGGATATAGGCAATTTAATCAAGGTGGATTAGCATTTTGGTCTGCTAATGGATTCAATTTTACAATATTCCACAGAGGACTTTTACATCTATGTTCATCACGAATATTGGCCTCAACTTGTCTGTTTTTGTTGTGTCTCTGCTAGATTTTGGTATCAAGAAGATGCTGGCCTCACAGAATGAATTAGTTAGGGAGGAGTCCCTTATCTTATTCATAAATCTCTCCTTTTGTGTTCAGGAAAGTTACCAAAATTCAGTGAGCTATGTTCTTCAAATCTACAAAGTTCTCCAGGCGTGGTGGCTCATGCCTATAATCCCAGCACTCTGGGAGGCCGAGGCGGGTGGATCATGAGGTCAAGAGATCGAGACCATCCTGGTCAACATGGTGAAACCCCATCTCTACTAAGAATACAAAAATTAGCTGGGCATGGTGGCGTGCGCCTGGAGTCCCAGCTACTCGGGAGGCTGAGGCAGGAAAATTGCTTGAACCCAGGAGGCGGAGGTTGAGGTGAGCCGAGATCGCACCATTGCACTCCAGCCTGGGTAACAAGAGTGAAACTCTGTCTCAAAAAAAAAAAAAAAATCTACAAAGGTACATTAATAGTATCTACCTCAAAAAGTTGTGTAAAAAGAAAACAAAATTATGTATGTAAAAACCTAATTGTCCTCAATAAATATTACCATTTTAATTTATACTTGAAAATGGGTCCTGTATCATGTTATACCAGTTGACTGGCTCTCCAAATCCCAAGCCAAGGAAACACTTACTGTATTCTCATAGTTCATCCACATACTTTAACCATGTACTGACTGTGTCCAACCATACTTCCTCGATGGTGATAAAATAACTGAGTTCTGAGACCTTCCTTTTGATTATCCTTTTAAACTACCATTTCACTTTTAAGTATAATTTATTTAAGATAATAATGAGAAATGATGAGTTTGTGTCGTTTGTAGGGACATGGATGAATCTGGAGAACATCATCCTCAGCAAACTGACACAAGAACAGAAATTGAAACACCGCATATTCTCACTCATAGGCGGGTGATGAAAAATGAGAACACATGGACAGAAAGGGGAGTACTAAACACTGGGGTCTATAGGGGGGAAAAGGGGAGGGCCAGCGGGAGGGGGAGGTGGGGAGGGATAGCCTGGGGAGAAATGCCAAACGTGGGTGAAGGGGAAAAGGAAAGCAAAGCACACTGCCATGTGTGTACCTACGCAACTGTCTTGCATGCTCTGCTCATGTACCCCAAAATCTAAAATCCAATAAAAAATTTAAAACAAAATGCTTTAACACATATGGTCACATATATAAAAGTATTTATCCATTAAAGTGAGCAATATAGTTGAAAAAAAAAGATAATAATGAAATTTTATACTATTGAGATATTTTCAAAATGTAGCATAGCAGCTCTTGAAATTGTTATCTTAGGACACTTTTACCCTCTTAAAAATTATTAAGGCCTATAAGAGTATTTATTTGATTTAAGAATATAACTTAAAATTGTTTGATATTTGAATGTAAAAATAATGAACCTAAATCAATAATATACATAAAATATTTAAGTATCAAATACTTTTATTATGTAAAAACCAGTAAGAAACATGACATTTTGTTCATTAAAATAAATCTAGTTATCTGCCTTATTAGAAACTAGCTAGATATTCAATTGTGCCTTTGAATTCAATCTGTTATATAGTCTGTTGTTTTTGCTATGTTATTTTGTTCTATACATATATTCAGTTAGAAACTGGAATAGTATTCTGGCAGATTTTTCAGATAATTGAGATATTCTGATTTGATATCACATCAAAATTCAGCAAGTAATATGCTTGCAATGTGAAAACAAAAACCCTAACAATGAATATTTCATACTCTACTTGGTTAAACCAATTGATTTAATGAATTTTCTAAATTTCTTCATGATTTTGTGACATTCTGCATTAGTCATTTGGAAAATACTGGTTCTCTGGGCTATGTAAATTTTCCAAGTTTTACCACATTTCAGATGCTATGTGAAAATACATTTGTTTATAACTTCTTTTCAGAAAAATCTTTAACTATTGGAAAACAATCAGGGTCACAGTAAACACGGATACAAGTTTTCTAAAATTCAAATTGTCACTTGAAAGTTTGAGTTACCACTGGCAATAGTTACTTGTTTTATTTGAATGACTCACTTTCTATATTTTCACAGAAAATGTCTTCAAAATATCCAACTTTTAACATCCGTATATTCTCTTTCAGTTAAATTATTCATAGTAATTCTTTCAGTTAAAAATGACTTTCTATGAAAAAAGCAGCTACTTTATCTTGCAACTGAAACAATCGCACAAGGGCTTTTATTCTAGACGTGCATCACACATAAGTATGGCGCCAATATTGCTTACACTTACTTTCCATTTTATTATAAATGATGTGTAGTCATTGTCTTCCTTCAAATGAAGGCATCAGAAATTTTAATCACTATTTCTTGTCTCCATCACTGCACATGTCAACAAAGTGAACAAGACAAAAAACATTATATTACTGTTATTCTTAAAAAGTGTTGACCTATTAGACCTTTGGAAAGGGTTTCAAGGATACTCAGACAGCCAGGGATCACAATTTGAGAATCACTGACACAGACCATATTAATAACATGAAGTCATAAAAATGTTTGCATATCCCTACCTCCCTGAGGTAGGTAGGAAATTATTATACCCTGTTTTATTATTTTAGAAGAAATTTCTTCTGTTCTCACTTAATTCTTTGTGTTCCTTACAATCAGTGAACTATTTTTCAATAATAAATTTGGTAGCAGATTGCAGTATCATCGGTCAATTTTATCTAATTCTTGTAGCTACAGCCTTACCACCAGTTTCTGTAAGGAGTACATAGACAGGTAGTATCAGTACACTATTACTTATAACCACACAGCAATGTTCTAGGGGTTTTGCAAAACGTTTTATAATCTTTTTTTAAATTTTTTATTGCATTTTAAGTTTTGGGGTACATGTGCAGAACGTGCAAGACAGTTGCATAGGTACACACATGGCAGTGTGTTTTGCTTCCTTTCTCCCCTTCACCCACATTTGTCATTTTTCCCCAGGCTATCCCTCCCCAGCTCTGCCCCCCACTGGCCCTCCTCTTTTCCCCCCAATAGACCCCAGTGTTTAGTACTCCCCTCCCTGTGACGTTTTATAATCTTTTGAGTGGTACAGTGTAAAGGAGAGAGCACTAAACAAGGAGACATTAGTATGGACTCTGGAAAACCAGTCATAATTATGAGCTATAGCGTTATATTGATGGTTGGAGCCAAATCTTAAATACACTATAATAAAAAGAGAATAAGTTGCAATTAGCTCCAGTCCTTTTGATCATAAAAAACAAACTAAACATAACCTAAACATAAATGTTATCCATCATAGACATAATTATACAGAATTCAGATTTTTTTCAAAAATGTTTTTCACAGCCTCCTATCTGCAGAATATGCCTCACCTGCAAGTTTCATATGTTCATGCTATCACTCTTTGAGACATGTGGACCATGTAGCACTAATCCAGAAGGATTTAGCATAGCATTTTTAAAATCCTGAATAACATGACCATAAATTTATTTTGCTATCAGCATCAAAATAATGCTATTCTCTATGTTGGGATGTCATTTTATAAACCCACAGATTTAGCCACTAGTCCACGTTTTCCATAGTTTTATCATGTAGTATAGATGCTAGTTGTGCACCTTACGAAGCCACTTCATATACAAATCAGCAAATTTCCTCTTCTTTTTTCTGAATATCCATATTGTTATTTCATTAACATTTAACTCACAGCCAAAAGCACTATAACTCATGCTGAACAGCTTGTCCAACACTCATATTTTCTCATTGTAAGGCACATCATAGCTTTCTTGAGCTTCCTGTCTATTGCAGCATAAACAGCACATCGGCACTGGTTGGGACAATCTTAAAAAGTAAAATCAAAAGGAAAAAGGACAAAAATTCAAAGCTCTTGGCACTAACTAGACTACAAAAAGACTCTTGTTTATAACATGAGAGCCAAAACAAGAAGGCAGAGTGCTGTTTTGCCTTGTTCTCACGTGACGGGAATATGTGCTTTTGACAGTTCATGTTTTTCAATGTTCTGCACATGTCCATGAATTACAGCAAAGACAGCATGAATACTGACCTGGGGATTATCAACATATTTCACAGTGAGTGGTTAAATTCACAAAAGTGAAATTCATGAATAATGAGGACTAACTGTGCTAACATACCATTTAAAGTTCAAACATATTTAGAATTATAAAAAATATAATCCACAACAACTGTAGTTGTGTTTTTTTTCCATCTGCAATAAAAGCACTCATTTACAAATTTCCCACATTTAAGGTCATGTGACCCTATATTAGGATTAAGGATATTAAAGTAGTTTTAACATATGTTATAACATTAAGACCCAGAAATTTTGGAAAAATTTTAATTCTGAGCTCTTCATCTAAGTGGCATCAACCCCCAATATCAGTTTCATGAAAAGAAATAGATGTCAGTTATGCTAGATTTCAGGATTGAATAAAATATTGGCAAAAAAGCCATAATGCTTGAATTAATAAAAAGAAAGTACCAACTTGCAAGGAATAAGTCAAGAATAAGGAAAAGTATTGAAGCTTTCAGTATTATTTTGAAAATTCATTTTTAACAAATTAGTATTGCCCTAATTCCAAAAGTTTTAGAAAAGACAACCAAATACAGAAATCTAACTTCTCGAAAAACCTTATCGCTATCCATTTTAAATCATCCATAAGTATTTCATTGTCTCCTTATCATAGCTAAGTGATCCAATTGATTTGTTTATTTTCTGAAACAGAATCTTACTCTGTCAACCAGGCTGGAGTGCAGAGGTACAGTCTTGGATCACTGCTACCTCTGCCTCCTGGGTTCAAACAATTCTCCTGCCTCAGTCTCTCAAGTGGCTGCCATTACAGGCTCTCACCACCATACCCAGCTAATTTTGTACTTTTAGGAGAAACGGCGTTTCACTATGTTGTCCAGGCTAGTCTTGAGCTCCTGACCTCAAGTGATCCACCTTCCTCAGCCTCTCAAACTGCTGGGATTAAAGATGTGAGCCGTCACACCTAGCCCAACTTTTCTAATTAAAAACTTGAATCTCTGTCACAATATAAAAGAGGAGAAGGTAGTAAGTAATTTTCCTCTTTTTCTTTCTCATGACTTTTAGTTTTATTTCTTTTTCCATATTCAATTCTGTTCCTCAATAAAAGATACCAGCTCTATATTTCATCCATATGTATTTCTTCTATATCTGCTTTTTATGCTACTTTAGATTAAAACTTAAGTCAACTATTTTGAATGGCATTATCAATACATGGAACCATATGACAGTATGATATGTTGATAATGAAAATATGTGGAACTATATAAATTTTAGAAATCACCGTATATAATACAGTTTCTCATGTTTAGTAACAAAGAAACAACATGAAATACCACTTTTCCATTTCTTTTTTTCCCTGTTCACTTCAACACCAAATGAAGAACCCTACTTTGTGATAGGCTCAATAAATGAGTAACTATGAATTCCTGTACTGGAGCTCAGTTGTGAATCCCCTTACATTTAAATCTAGGGCCACATATCAACCATCAGTAGGATCAGCACTCATTTATATTTCTTCAGTCCTCAAGAAGAAAACTTCCAGGATCCTAAACTCTGTATCAGTCTTATTGCTGTTATCAGTAGTGCATTCTTTTTTTAATTTAGTTTTTCTTTTATTTTAGTAGTGCATTCTAATAAAACTTTCTCAATAATGAGGTTTATGTTAATTGTCACTGATTCATCAACTATTTATTCAATATCCATCATGTGCCTTGAAATGTGCTAGATACTTGGGAAGAAACATGAATGCTACTACACAGACATGTATTTTGTAAATTTCAAGTTAATTTGTATGTAAGAAATGAATAAATTACTACTTTTATGTAAACATTATCCTTTCCTCCTCAATGTGGAGGTGTTAGTCTGTTCTATAATCTAGTTTATGCCACCTCTTGACATGATCCTGTGCCAATCCCATAGTCATTTAACTATACTAATTTTATAATGAGTCCTAAAAACTGGTAATATATATTCTTCTTAAACATTATTCTAGCTATGTTATGTCTTTTGAAATCCATAAAAATATGAAAATTATTTAATGTCCACCAAAGAAAAGAAAATGCTTAAATACAGATTACAATCATAATAAATTTATAGATGATCTTCTCCATTAATTTAGCTCTTCATTAATTTCTCCAAGCAGTATTTCAATATTTTCAAAACAGAGGTCTCAAACATCTATTAAAATCTCTCTTGGTATTTCCTGATTTTATGCTACTATAAATAGCACTGATAAAGGTTCATTTTTGCAATCGTTTTTTCCTAGTCTCTAAGAGTACAGTGTTTTGTTTTGTTTTTTAAATTGACTTTGCATCTATGGTTGAACATTCTGGAACTCTTCTTTCTGTATACTAACTATGTGCTTCCATTTCAAAACTGTGGGAAGTAAAAAGTTCCTTTTTAAAGTTTCCTTTCTTGTCCAAGAATAAGTGTACTAATAACTTTGTTAAGCCCTATCCTATGTATTTGTTAAATATGCCATGTTTACAGGCACACAGTACATGCTATGTCCTTGTACTTTAACCAAAACATCTGTACTGGACATGCTCACATGTCCTGGCTCTCCATTGCTTTCTCCTGTTTAGAAAAGTTTTAAGTTGTTAGCCAATCAGGTTTTAGTTTAGATTGTGAGGTCTGACTCCAGCCAATAAAGATCAAACACAGCAACAAGGACAATCCCTAATGAGTAAGAAACAAATTTCTGTGTTTTGCTTTGTTCATTGTGCTCTTGTAGCATGATGCCTAGCAAGAGTACCTTTCCTGCAGTCCAGGAAATAAAATTTGCATTGCTGAAAGATCCTTTGTCTCAGCGCTGATTTTTCTTTGCAACACCAAGCATCTGTTTCCAACAGAAATATTTTTCTTCAAGACAAGGAACCTTCTTAGTGTTTCTTGTAACAAAGATTGCTATAAATGCATTCAGTTTTATCTAAATAATATTTATTTTTGAAGAATATTTTTATCTGGTATAGAATTCTACACTGAATTTTTCTTTTGGCCCTTAAAAGACATAATTTTATTGTGTGTTTTTTTTTTTTACTTTTTAAATTTTTTTCTAAGTAGTAGGAATATATATTTATGTGGGCCGTGAAATATTTTGATGTAGATAGGCACACAATACATAATAATCAAATCTGGTTAAATGGGGTATCCATCACCTCAAGTATTTATCTTTTCTTTGTATTACAAAAAATCCAATTATACTCTTTCAGTTATTTAAGCATATAAATAAATTATTGTTGACTGTAGTCACCCTGTTGTGTTATCAAATACTAGAGATTATTCATTCTATTTAACTATATTTTTGTACTCATTAATCATACCCACTTCCCATCTGCCCCACTACTCTTCCCAGCTGCTAGTAATCATCATTCTTCTCTCTTTCTCTATGAGTTCGATTGTAGTAATAGCGCTCACAAATAAGTGAGAACATGGAAAGCTTTTCTTTCAGTGTCTGGCTTATTTCATTTAATATAATGACCTCCAGTTTATTTGCATAATAACCTCATTTCCAAATGAAAGGATTTCACTCTTTTTTATGGCTGAATATTACTTCATTGTGTATATATAACACATTTTCTGTATCCATTCATCTGTTCATTTGCACTTAGGTTGCTTCCAAACCCTGGCTATTGTGAATAGTGTTGCAATAAACATGAAAGCGTGACTATGTCTTTGACATACTAACTTTTTCTTCTGGGTATATAACTAGAAGTGGGACTGCAGGATCATATGGCAGATCTATTTTCAGTTTTTTGAAGAATCTTCAAAGTGTTCTCCATAGTGCTTATATTAATTTATATTCTGACCAACAGGTATGAGGGCTCTCTTTTGTCATCATCCTCACCAGAATTTACTATTGCTTGTCTTTTTTATAGAAGCAATTTTAACTGTGATGAGATGACATCTAATTGCAATTTTGAATCGTATTTCTCTGATGATCAATTATGTTGTGTACCTTTTCATGTACTTGTTTGCCACCTGTATGTCTTCATTTGAGAAATATCCATTCAGATATTTTGCCAATTTTTTAACTGGAGTATAAGATTGTTCTTCCTATGGAGTTATCTGTGCTCCTTATATACTCTGGTTTGTAATCCCTTGTCAGATGAACAGTTTGGAAATATTTTCTCTCATTTTGTGAGTTGTCTCCCTACTTTGTTGATTATTTTCTTTGCTATGCCAAAGATTTTAACTTGACACATCCCATGTGTCTATTTTTGCTTTGGTTGCACGTGCTTGTGGTATATTCCTCAAGAAATCTTAGCTCAAATTAATGTACTGGAAAGTTTCCCTAAATTTTTCTTTTAGTAATTTCATAGTTTGAAATCTTCAGTTTAAGTCTTTAATCCATTTGCTTTGACTTTTGCATATGGTGAGGGATAGTGCAGATTAACTCCAATGTTTCTTTGTGTATTTTAAATCTAATATTTCCTTTACATATCTGGCTGTGCCACTGTTGGGTGCATACATATTTATAATTGCTACATCCTCTTGCTAAACTGACCACTTTATCATTATATCATAACCTATTTGTCTCTTATAGTTCTTACAGTTTTTTGTCTTGAAATCTACTTTGTCTGATACAAGTATAACTACTCCTGCTCTTTTTTAGTTTTAATATGCATGGATTATTATATTTTATCTGGTTTTTTTTGCAGTCTATGTATCTTTATAGGTGAAGTGTGCTTCTTGTAGGCAATAGATTGTTGGGTCATTTGTTCAAAATCCATTCAGCCACACTATGTCTTTTAATTGGACAGTTTAGTCCATTTACATTTGATGCCATTACTGATAAGTAAGAATGTAATCCTGCCATTTTGCCACTTCTTTTATATTGGTTTTGTCGTCTTCTCTCTCTCCTTCATTCCTCAGTAGTGAAGATAATTTTCTCTTGTGGTATGTTTTAATTTCTTGCTTACGTTTTATGTATTTCTTACATGTTTATAGATTTGAGGTTACCATTTGGCTTGCAAGTAATATCTTTTTTTTTTTTTTTTAGATGGAGTCTCGCTCTGTCACCCAGTTTTGAGTGCAGTGGCACAGTCTCGACTCACTGCAACCTCTGCATTCCAGGTTCAAGTGATTCTCCTGCCTCAGCCTCCTGAGTAGCTAGGACTACAGGTGCGTGCCACCTCACCTGGTTAATTTTTTTTTGTATTTTTAGTAGAGTTGGGTTTTCACCATATTAGCCAGGATTGTCTCAATCTCCTGACCTCGTGATTCACCCACCTCAGCCTTCCAAAGTGCTGCGATTGCAAGCCTAAGCCACCACCCTGGCCACAAAAAATATCTTATTATCTATTATTTTAAACTGATAATTTGACACTGATTGCATTAACAAAATCAAACAAGTAAAGCAATAATAAAAACATTGCACTTTAACTGTTTCTCCCACCTTTATAACTTTTGGTTTTATTTCTTTATGTCTTACTATACTGACTATGTCTTGAAAAGTTGTTATTACTTTTGACCAATTTTGTGTATTTCTCATTAAGGGTTATAAAAGTTTGTGTATTTCTGTGTACTCACTATTACTAGTGAGTTTTATATCTTCAAATTCTTTTATCATTAACATCCTTTTCTTTCAAATTAAATAACTCCCTTTAGCATTTCTTTTAGGACAGGTCTGATGTTGATGAAATTCCTCAACTTTTGTTTGTATTGAAAAATTTCTCCTTCATGTTTAAAGAATATTTTCTTGCTGGATATACTATTCTAGGGCAAAATATGTTTTCCTTAAGTAATTTAAATATGCCATTTCACTCTCTCCTGGCCTGTAAGTTTTCCACTGAAAAGTTTGCTGCCAGATGTGGAACTCCATTGTATGTTATTTGTTTCTTTTCTCTTGCTACATTTGGGATCCTTTTTTTATCTTTCACCTTTGGGAGTTTGATTATTAAATGTCTTAAGGTAGTCTTTTTGGTGCTAACTCAGCTTGGTGTTCTATAACTTTTGTGTACTTGAATATTAATATACTTTTTTCAGGTTTTGGAATTTTTCTGTTCGTATACCTTTCAAAATTCTTCTACTTCTATCTCTCTCTCTACTTTCTCTTTAAGGCCAATAGCTCTTAGTTTTGCCATTCAGAGGCTATTTTCTAGATCTTGTAGCTGTGCTTCAGTCTTTTTTGTTCTTCTTTTCTTATGTCTCCTGTGATTGTTTATTTTCAAATTGCCTGTCTTCGAGCTAATTGTTTCTACTGTTTGATCAATTCTATTAAGAGACTCTGATGAATTCTTCAGCATGTCAATTGTATTATTCAACTCTAGAATTTCTACTTTATTCTTTTCAATTATTTCAATCTTCTTGTTAGATTTATCTCATATGATTTTAAATTCTTTTTCTTTGTTATCTTGAAATTTGTTTTGTTCCCTAAAAAAAGCTCTTTTAAATTTTCTGTCTGAAAAATCACATATCTCTCTCTTTCTAGGATTGGTCACTGGTGACTTACTTAGTTCATTTGATTAGGTCATGGTTTCCTGGATGGTCTTGATGCTTGTGGATATTTGTTAGTGTCTGGCATCATAGAATTCAGAATTTATTGTAGTCCTCACAGTCTGGGCTTATTCATATCTGTCTTTCTAGAGAAGACTTCCTATGATTTTGAATAGACTTGTGTGTGATGACATGTTTTGGTCACTGTAGCCATATCTGCATTAGGGGGACTCCAACCCAGTAATGCTATTTTTCTTGTGGACTCACAGAGATACCACCTTGGTGATACTGTATAAGATCCATAAGAATTCCCTGGATTACTAGGCAGAGATGCTTGCTCTCTTCCATTACTTTCTACCAAACAAATGGAATCTCTCTCTGTTCTAAGGTTTCTGGAGCTGGGTGAGGGATGACACAGGCACCCCTGTGGGTACCACCACTGGCAATGTATTGTGTCAGACTTGAAGTCAGCACAACACTGGATGTCAGTCAAGCTCCAATGTAACAACTACCAGGTTACCACCTATGTTTGCCCAAGTCCCAAAGGATGTAAAATAGCAGACAGCAAAGCCAGCCAGGCTTATGTCCTCTTCTCCAGGATGGTGAGTTCCCTAGGCCCTGAGCAGGTCCAGAACATCCAGAAACCAGGAACTGAAGTCAGATGCCTTAGAAATCTACCTGTTACTGTATTCTGCTGCAGCTGAGCTGGCACCCAAACAACACGACAAAGTCTTTCCACTCTTTGCTGTCCTTTCAAAAAGAAAGTAGTCTCTCCCTGTGTCACCTACTGCCACAGACCCACAGGAGTAGTGACAGGAAACCACCAATGTTCACTGAAAGCCCAAAGGATATTTGGTCAGCTTGTGTTGAATGCCAGGCTTAGCACTCACTCTGTAGTGCACTGGGCTCCCCTCTTGCCAAAAGTAGGTCCAGAAACAACATCCAAGATCCAAAGGCTAGAACTGAGGAACCCAAGATCCTGATTGATGTTCTCTCCGACTGTGGCTAAGCTGGTCACTAAGCTGCAAGACAAAGTCCCATTTACTCTTCAGTCTGCATTTCTCAAGCAGGAGTCATTCCTCATAGTCACCACTGCTGAGAATTGCTGGATAGCATCTGAAGCCAGCATGGTGTTAGTCTTAAGCAAGGCCCACTGGGTGTATTACCTGGCTACCACTGCTGATTTTCAGGGTTCCATGGCTCTTTGGTCAGCAAGTGATAAACCCTACCAGGACTGGATCCTTCCATTATAGCCAATGGGTAATCTTCTGGCCCATGGTGTGTCTAGAAATGTCATGCAGGTGCTAGGGACTAGAATGGGACCCTCATGGCTGCCCAGTGCTGTAGCCTACTCTGGCTTGAGCTAGTACCCAATTTGCAAGACAAACTACTCTTTAGTCTTCGCTCTCCTCAAGCAGCAGAAAGAAGTCTTTTTCAGAGCTGTGGGCTGTGCTGCCTGCAGTTAGGAGAGGAGTGGTGCAAGCAATCCTTTGGCCACCCTGGCTAATGTCTCATTAGATCACACGCACCCCAATTCCACTGGTACTTAGCCCAGCCCAGCCCTAGAACTTGCCTAAGAATTACAGTTCTTGTGGCCTAGACTGCCTTTTATGCTTATTTAGGACTAAAGAGCACTTTAGACCATAGTAGTGAGGGTTGGCAAACCCTCACTCAGTGGGTTCCAACCACTGAGAGGGATAATTCTCCTCTGTCTAGGGCTGGTGTAAATGCTCCTTCCATCAGCTAAGTTCTGCACGTTTTTGCTTTCTGTTGTGACAGGAAAGTGCTTGGTTCCAATGCAATGTCCTACAATCACAGGGATCTCCCTCCTGCAAGCACACGATTCTCCCTGCCATCAGGCTGCTGCCAGTAGATAGGGGTAGAGTGGTGCTGGCAATTCAAGACTATCCTACCCTGTTCTGTGCCTCTTTCAATGACATGAAGTTAAAACCAGGTACTGTGATGGCTCACCTGACTTGTAGTTCATATGAAGGTGCTGCTTTTCTTGTGTAGATAGTTGTTAAATTTGATGTCCTTGCAGTAAGAACAATCAGTGGAGGCTTCTGTGCAGCCATGTTACTCTGCTTCCCATAAAAGTTGTTCTTTTTTATATTTTACTGCAAAAAATTTCTTGTTTTTGTAACTAGACTTCTCATTTCATATTCAGCATTTATAAGAAAAAGATATATATGATGATTTAAACAAAATAGTTTTAAATTAATTTTTGATTACTCCAGTTCAAAATACAGATGAAATGTCAACCTTTGCTGTTGGACAATAATGATGGGGCCATTGATTCTGAATCTCCTCTACTCCCTTCCAAATAAATTAGAAAATCTATAATAGCAAAATAATCCGAGCATAACCAAGGACTTCAATTTAGCTAGGAGACAGAGAAAAATATGACCTTTAAAAACGGGAAGATGAAAATTCTAGCAAAATTTCTACCAGTCACCTAGTATTACAAATCTAGGGGTATGAAAGTTGGGAAAGAGAAGGTATAAGAGACTTCATGAAAAATGTGAGAAGAGTAGACATTATCCATGAAACATAGACCAAATCAGCCCCTAAAAGACAAAAAGTGCTGCATTAAATGCTAAAATACTAAACATGGGTCAGCATTTGCTTGGTTATAATGTTGGCTATACAAACAGGCCTTGATGGTATGCAGGATCAAAGTGATGGCCTTCTAAGACCATTGCTTTCCTAAGATAATGTGATATATGTAAGGGATTGAAATGAGGCAGTGAATAAAAATAAAGAAATAAATGTTTGCTTCAGAAATAAAAAGGGTAACAAAAATACATCAACTCTTTCCTCTCCCTAACACCCTCTTACAAAAAAAAAAAAAAAAAAAAAAAGAGGCTGATTCCAAGATGGTCAAATAACAGGCAGCTCCAGAAAGCAGTTCCCAGCAAGAGATACAGAAGCCAAGTGGTCTCCACAATTCCAAATGAGGTACTAGGTTCATTTTGTGGGTCTGGTTGGACAGTGGATATAAACAAAATAGGGCAAGTTGAGGCAAGGTGGGGTACTGCCCCACCCTGGAGGTATGTGCAACCAACCGGAGGACCAGGGGATCTCCCACACTGGGACATCAGTTCGGATACAGTGCTCCACCCAAGCCCCCTACAACCCACAGAACAGGAGATCTTTACTGGGCTGAAGAACCTCAGTGAGCTGCATGAACAGACAAAACAGCAAATTTGGCCGGTGCCGGGGCTGTCAGCATAGATCTAGGTGGAAGCACTAGCTGACGCCTAAAAAGCCAAAAAGGCTGCTACACAGAGCTACCTACCACCCAGTAAGAAGGGGAACTGAACGCAGGAAAACAGCCCAAATGGCAGGACAGTCACCCCACCCTGCCCCACACAAAGCCCAGCAGCCTAAAAAACTCTGACTCCAGAGTTACTCACCCAGAACATCAGTTAGAAAGTGACCAGGGATGATTGAACTCAGCCGGGTGAAGGGAAGACACAATTACAGAAGCAAGCCTAATATTCCTGAGTAAATAAAAGACACAGAGGCTCCACTGAATCTATGGCAGCCCAGCAGTGCCTCTGCAGGCACCTATTGAAACCAAAACTATACAAATCCAAGAGATGGGAAGAAACCAGAGAAAGAAGAATGAAACCACCAAAAACCAGAACATCTCTCCCCTACCGCGAGATCACAACTCCTCACCAGTAAGGGAACAAAGGAGGACGGGGAACAAATTTGACGAACTAACAGAAGTGGGCTTCAGAAGGTAGGTAATAACCAACTTCTCTGAGTCAAAAGAACATGTTCTATCCCAGTGCAAAGAAACTAGAAACCTTGAAGAAAGGTTAGACAAAATGCTAACTAGAATACAGCTCAGGGAAGAACATAAATGACTTGATAGAGCTGAAAAACACAGCACAAGAACTTCATGAAGCATACACAAGTTTTAATAGCTGAACAGATCAAGCAGAAGAAAGGACATCAGAGACTGAAGATCAAACCAATGAAATGAAATGAGAAAGAAAGAAAACAACACAAAGAGTGAAAAAAAAAATGAACAGAGCTGTCAAAAAATACGGGATTATGTGAAAAGACCTAATCTATGCGTGATCGGTATACCAGAAGATGATAGAGAAAATGAATCCAGGCTAGAAAACACTCTTCAGGATATTATCCAGGTGAACTTCCCTAACCTAGCAAGGCAGGCCAACATTCAAATACAGGAAATACAGAGAACATCACAACCATACACCTCTAGAAGAGCAACCCCAAGGCACATAATCATCAGGTTCACCAGGGTTGAAACAAAGGAAAAAATACTAAGGGCCACAAGAGAGGAAGGTCGGGTCACCCACAAAGGGAAGCACTTCAGCAGATCTCACAGCAGATCTCTCAGCAGAAAACCTACAAGCCAGAAGAGAGTGGGGGCTAATATTCAATATCCCTAAAGAAAAGAACTTTCAACCTAGAATTTCATATCCAGCCAAACTAAGCTTCATAAGTGATATGAAATCCTTTATGGACAAGCAATTGTTAAGAGATTTTGTCACTACCAGACCTGCCCTATAAGAGCTCCTGAAGGAAGCACTAAACACAGAAAGGAAAAACCAGTACCAGCCACTGCAAAAAAGAACCAAATGGTAAAGACCAATGACACAATGAGGAAATTATGCCAACCAAACGGCAAAGCAACCAACTAGTAATAAAACGGCAGGATCAAATTCACATATAACAATATTAACATTAAATGTAAATGGACTAAATGCCCCAATCAAAAGACAGACTGGCAGATTGAATAAAAAGCCAAGAATTATCAGTGTGCTGTATTCAGGAGACCTATCCCACATATAAAGACACACATAGACTCAAAATAAAAGGATGGAAGATTTACCAAGCAAATGGAGAGCAAAAAAAAAAAAAAAAACCAAGAACTCAGGGTGGCAATCCTAGTCTCCGATACAAAGGACCTTAAACAAAAAAAAATCAAAAGTGACAAAGAAGGGCATTACATAATGGTAAAAGGATCAATACAACAAGAAGAGCAAACTATTCTAAATATATATGCACCCAATACAGTAGTACCCAGATACATAAAGCAAGTCCTTAACCACCTTCAAAGAGACTTACACCCCGCACAATAACAGTGTAAGACTTTAACACTCTGCTGTCAGTGTTAGACAGATCAACGAGACAGAAAACCAACAAGAAAATCCAGTACATGAATGCATATCTGGACCAAGTAAACTTAATAAACATTTACAGAACTCTTAACCCCAAATCCACAGAATATACATTCTTCTCAGCCCCACATCGCACTTACTCTAAATTTGATCACATAATTGGAAGAAAATCACTCCTCAGCAAATGCAAAAGAATGGAAATCGTAACAGTCTCTCAGACCACAGTGCAATCAAATTAGAACTCAGGATTCAGAAACGAACTCAAAACTGCAAAACCTCATGGAAAATAAACAACTGGCTCCTGAATGTAGACTGGACAAACAATGAAATGAAGGCAGAAATAAAGATGTTCTTCGAAACCAACAAGAATGAAGACAAAACATACCCGAATCTCTGGGACATATCTAAAGCAGTGTCTAGAGAAAAATTCATAGCAACAAATGCCCATATGAGGAGCAAGGCAACGTCTAAAATTGACACCCTATCATCAAAATTGAAAGAGTTGGAGGAGAAAGATCAAAAAAACTCAAAAGCTAGCAGAAGACAAGAAATAACTAAGATCAGAGCAGAACTGAAGGAGATAGAGACAAAAAAAAAAAAAAAAAAAAAACTTCAAAAAATCAACAAATCCAGGAGCTGGTTTTTTGAAAAGATCAACAAAATAGATACACCACTAGCCAGACTAATTAAAAAGAAAAGAGAGAATAATCAAATAAATGTAATAAAAAACAATAAAGGGAACATCACTGCCAACTCCACAGAAATACCAACTACCATCAGAGATTACTACAAACAACTCTTTGCACATAAACCAGTAAATCTGGAAGAAATGGATTAATTCCTAGACTCTTGCACTCTCCCAAGACTAAACCAGGAAGAAGCTGAATGCCTGAATACACCAAAAACAAGGGCTGAAGTTGAGGCAGCAATTAATAGCCTACCAACTAAAAAAAGCCCATGTCCAGATGGGTGTCCAGATGGGTTTACAGCTGAATTCTAACAGAAATAAAAAGAAGAGCTGGTACCACTCCTTTTGAAACTATTCCAAACAATGCAAAAAGAGGGAATCCTCCCCAACTCATTTTATAAGACCAACATCATCCTAATGCCAAAACTGGGCAGAGACATAACTAAGAAAGAAAACTTCAGGCCAATATCCATGATGAAAATAGATGCAAAAATCTTCAATAAAATACTGGGGAACAGAATGCAAAAGCACATCAAAAAGTTTATTCATCAAGATCAACTAGCCTTCGTCCTGTGGATGCAATGCTGGTTCAACATATCCAAGTCAATAAATATAATCCATCACACAAACAGAACCAAAGACAAAAACCACATGATTATCTCAACAGCTGCAGAGAAGGCCTTCAACAAAATTCAACATCCATTTATGCTAAAAACTCTCAATAAACTAGGTACTGATGTTATGTATCACGAAAAAATAAAATCTATTTATAACAAAGCCACAGCCAACATCATACAGAACAGGCAAAAACTGGAAGCATTCCCTTTGAAATCTGGCACTAGACAAGTATGTCCTCTCTGATCAATCCTATTAATATAGTATTACAAGTCCTAGCAAAAGCAATCAGGCAAGAAAAAAAAAATAAAGGGTATTCAATTAGGAAAAGATGAAGCCAAATTGTCTCTATTTGCAGGTAACTTGATTGTATTTAGAAGACCGCATCATCTCAGCCCAAAATCTCCTGAAACTGATAAGCAACTTCAGCAAAGTCTCAGGATACAAAATCAATGTGCAGAAATCACAAGCATTTCTATACACCAATAACAGACAAACAGCCAAATCAAAAGTGAACTTCCATTCACAATTGCTACAAAGAGAATAAAATATCTAGGAATACAACTAACAAAGGATTTAAGGGACCTCTTCAAGGATAACTACAAACCATTGCTCAGAGAAGTAAGAGAGGACACAAATAGAAAAAAAAATTCCATGCTCATGGTTGGGAAAAATCAACACAGTGAAAATGGCCATACTGCCCAAAGTAATTTATAGATGCAACACCATCCCCATCAAGCTACCAATGATCTTCCTCACAGAACTGGAAAAAAACACTTTAAACTGAATATGGAACCAAAAGAGAGCCTGCATAGCCACAAGGAACCTAAGCAAAAAAAAAAAAAACAAAGCTGGAGGCATCATGCAGCCTGACTTCAAACTATACTACAAGGCCACAGTAATCAAAACAGCATGGTACTGGTACCAAAACAGAGACATAGACCAGTGGAACTGAACATAGGTCTCAGAAGCAACACCACACATCTAAAATCATCTGATCTTTGACAATCTGACAAAAACAAGCAATGGGGAAATGATTCCTTATTTAATAAATGGTGTTGGGAAAACTGGCTAGCAATGTGCAGAAAGTAGAAACTGGACCCCTTCCTGACACCTTACACTAAAATTAACTCCAGATGGATTAAAGATCTAAACATAAGACCTAACACTATAAAAAACCTAGAAGAAAACCTAGGCAAACCATTCAGGACATAGGCATAGGCAAGGACTTCATGGCTAAAACACCAAAAGCAATGGCAACAAAAGCCAAAATAGGAAAATGGGATCCAATTAAACTCTATAGCTTCTGTACAGCAAAGGACACAATCATTAGAGCTAACCAGCAACCAATGGAATGGGAAAATTTTTTTGCAATCTACCCATCTGACAAAGGGCTAATATCCAGAATCTACAAAGAACTAAAACAGATTTACAAGAAAAAAAAAAAACAGACCCATTCAAATGTGGGTGAAGGATATAAACAGACACTTTGCATAAGAAGACATATATAAGGCCAAGAAACATATGAAAAAATGCTCATCATCACTAGTCATTAGAGAAATGAAAATCAAAACCACACTGAGATACCATCTCATGACAGAGTGGTGACCATTAAAAAATCTGGAGACAACAGATGCTGGAGAGGATTTGGAGAAATAGTAACAAATTTACACTGTTGCTGGAAGTGCAAATTACTTCAACCATTATGGAAGACAGTGTGCCAATTCCTCAGTACCTAGAAATAGAAATTCCATTTGACCCATCAATCCCATTACTGGGTATATACCCAAAGGATTATAAATTGTTGTATTTTAAAGACACATGCACACATATGTTCATTGCAGCACTGTTTACAATAGCAAAGACCTGGAACCAACTCAACTGTCCATCAATTATAGAGTGGATAAAGGAAATGTGGCACATATACACCACGGAATACTACACAACCATAAAAAATGGTGAGTTCGTGTCCTTCACAGGGACATGGATGAATTTGGAATCCATCATTCTCAGCAAACTGACACAAGAACAGAAAACCAAACACCACATGCTATCACTCATAGGCGGGTGTTGAACAACGAGAACATACAGACACAAGGATGGGAGCATCACACACTGCAGACAATTTGAAGGGACTAGGGGAGGGAAAGCGCAGGGTCAGGAGGGTGGGGAGGGATAACAAGAGGAGAAATGCCAGACGTAGGTAATGGGGCATGAAGGCAGCAAACCACCTCGTCATGTGTATACCTATGCAACAATCTCACATGATCTGCACATGTACCCCAGAACCTAAAGTATGATTTTTAAAAAAGAAAGAAAGAAAAGAAAACAGCAACAATGACAAAAAAAGAATACTCTTGAATTAGGAATCCTGTTCACAATATAAATGTTAAAAGAAAGCAGGTCCCATCAATGCTAAATGGCTGTTAAAATTATGACCAACACAATTCCTCTTAATCAAAACTCTCCTGAAAAACAAACATGAAACTAAAAAAGAAAAAAAAAATCCATGTTGAATTCAATATCTTAATATCATTTAAAACACTTTGAATTAGAAGTATAAAAATTAACACCAGAAGTGGTGATATGGTTAGGCTCTGTGTTGCCAGTCAAATCTCATGTCAAATTGTAATTCCATTGAGGGACAGACCTGGTGGGAAGTGATTAGATCATGGGGACAAATTTTCCCCTTGCTGTTACGACAGTGAGTGAGTTCTCATGATACCTAGTTGTTTCAAAGTGCGTAGCACTTCCCACTTAGTTCTATTTCCTGCATGGTAAGAGGTGTTTGCTTCTCCTTTGCTTTCCATCATGATTGTAACTTTCTAGAGCCTCCTAGTCATGCTTCCTCAACAGCTTGCAGAACTAAGTCAATTTAACTTCTTTTCTTCATAAATTACCCAGTCTCATTCTTCATAGCAGACTGAGAATAGACTAATACAAATGGTGAAATAGGAAGAAAAGATAAGAGAATGTATAAGAAGACTTAGAATAAGAATAAGAATAGACTTATTATTATAAGTAATAAGTAATTATACTTATAAGAAATACGTAATAAGAAAGACTTAGGAAAGAAATAGAAGAAAAATAATAACTCATACCAGAAATAAAGATAAAAGGAAAATATTATCAAGGGAAAATAAAATCAAGTACTAATTTATTACAACTATAATAAAAAACATTCCCAAAATAAAAGGAGACTGGATTCCACCCACAGGAATGGCGCACCATTTCTACTGACTAAGACCAATACATTGTTACATTTGTGACAAAACTATTAGAGTTTGAAGATATCGATCCTCAGTACTGTCAAGGAAAGAAAGAAAATTGCTTACAAATCCAAAATAACTCGAATTTCATCAAATTTTTCTCAAAAGCAAGATACACATAGAGTGATATTTTCAAGAAAGTTAACAAAATGAAAGTATAAGCCAAGATACATTCAGTGAAATTCTCTTTCATGTATCAAGTCTATAAAAACAGATTTGAACATACAAAGACCCAGGGATATTGTATATATGTACGTTCAGTGAGAAAACTATTAGGAAATGAGTTTCATCCATCCAAGGAAGGAGTGAAAAGACTTTACAAAAGGAGTAAAGTTTATTTTCAGAATTAAAGCTAAAAAAGAGGTAGAACCATGAAAAAAATATATACATGAAATTATAATTTCTGACAAAGGATTGAAGAGTCCAGCTCTGAGCCAAAATCCTGTGTGAGATCTTTCAGGTGTACCTACAAAGGGTTTTACCTGGCAGGTCACAGAGCAGAAAGCTACAATCCCCCCACGAGACTTGGTATTTATAGCCGATGCATTGCAGTTACTGAACTGCAGCCAAGGACTCAGCCCAATGCCTCAACTGAAAATGCTTTTATTTATTTATTTATTTATTTATTTATTTATTTATTTATTTATTTGATTGTTTGTTTGTTTTATTTGTTTCAGATAGAATATCACTCTGTCACCCAGGATGGAGTGAAGTGGTACGATCTTGGCTCACTGCAACCTCTGCCTCCCAGGTTCAAGCTATTCTTCTGTCTCGGCCTCCTGAACAGCTGGGACTACAGGCATGCACCACCATGCTCAGCTAATTTTTTGTATTTTTAGTAGAGACAGGGATTCACCACATTGACCATGCTGGTCTCGAACTCCTGACCTTGTGATCTGCCTGCCTCGGTCTCCCAAAGTGCTGGGATTATAGGTGTAGGCCACTGTGCCTGGCCAACAGTACTTTAATAATAGAATAATATAACAAAATATATTAGTAAGATAAAAAGAGTCACAGAGCATTTACTAAAGTATATGGAGTAAAATGTTAACATAGGTGAATCTGGATAAAAGGGATATGGATATTGTTTGTAATATTATTTTTCCCACTTTTCTGCAAGTTTGAAAATATTTTCTAACAAAAAATTCATACACACACACACACACATACACACACACTAAGAAGACTCCTTAGGAGCACAATGTGGGGTGTTGAATGCTTGATATATTTGTTGATCATGATATAAATCAATTTTCCCTTTACAAATTATAATTTCATGTAGGTTAGATTTTTCTGTGAGTTTCTCCAAATCTGCTCTTCAGGTCTCTACAGCTTGCTGTGACCTACTGGAGTCAGAGTTGCAGGAACAGTATTAATTGGGTTGCCCTCCTAATGTACTTTCTTGTGTTTAGCCAATGAGAAATGCAAGCAAAATCACCATGTGTGAGCCCCATTAGGTCAAGCTCTATTCCAGGATTTGTTCCACTACATAAGATTACTGCTTCTTTTCAATGGTCTTCTCATACAGATATAGCTACACTTCAAGGCATAACTGGCCTGGTACAGTAGCTCACACCTGTGGCACCAGCACTTTGGGAGGCCTAAGCTGGTGGATAGCTTGAAACCTTGTTTTTACAAAAAAAAATACAAAACTTAGCCAGGCATAGTGGCATGTGCCCATAGTTCAATCTAATCAGGAGGCTGAGGCAGTAGAATCACTTGAATCCGGGAGGTAGAGGTTGCAATGAACCAAGAATACCACTGCTCTCCAATTTGTGTAACAGAGTGAAACACTGTCTCAAAAAAATAAAAATAAGCTAGAGGATCGAAGATGGCCAAATAGGAACAGCTCTGGAATGCAGGTCCCAGCGAGAACAATGCAGAGGGTAAATAATCACCACATTTCCAAATGAGTTTTTGCTGCATACAGACCAGAAGGTTCCCAGGCCAAAAAACGCCACAAGTTTCCAGCACAGCTGATTCAGCAGGCTCCGTGGGTTTCTGTACAAAAACTCAGACAAATTTGGGAAGCTGTTTCAATAGGTGCCTGGAATGCTTGGGAGACAGAGCCACCCATTCTAGTAAAAAAGAGGGGACTGAAACAGGAAGCCTGGTGATCTGGCCCAGTGGGTCCCACTTCCACAACAATTAGCAACCTGAAACGCTCTGGATTGAGAGTTTCACAGCAAGCACCGCTGGACCTTGGATGGTCTAGCTCAGTGGGGTGAAAGGCATCAGCCATTACTGGGGCAGTCCATCATTATCGAGGAAGTCTGCCATTATCAAGGCAGTCTGCCTTTACAGAGGCAATCTGCCATTACTGAGGCAGTCCACCATTACTGAGGCAGTTCAAACTGTACCTCTGTAAACAAAACCAAAAGTAAGTTTACACAGCAGCTGAGCAGAGCCTGTGGCAGATCAGCAACACCTCTACTAGCAGACTGTGACTAGACTAACTCCTTGCTGGGAAGGGCATCTCTGAAAAAAGATAGCAGCATGTAAGGAAATTATAAATAAAGCCCCAACTTCCCAAGACAGAGCACCTAGGAATAGAGGTGGTTATGAGTTCTGCTGCAGCAGACTTAAATGTACCCACCCAGCAGCTCTGAATGAAACAACGAAGCTCCATGCATAGTACTTGAGCTCCTATAAGGGACAGACAGTCTCCTCAAGCAGCTTCCAAATGCCCATATATTCAAAAAAAAACACGTCATAAAGGAGAGCTCAGGCTGACATCTGGTGGATACCCTTCTGGATGAAGATAACAGAAGAAGAAACTGGCAGCAACCCTTACTGTTCTGCAGCCCCCGCAGGTAATCCCCAGGCAAGCAGGGTCTTGAGTAGACCTCCAGCAGCAGAGGGACCTGACAGTTAGAAGGAAAACTAAAAAACAGAAAGAAATAGCTTCAACATCAACAAAAAGGACGTCCACTCAGGGACCCCATCCAAAAGTCACCAACTATAAAGACCAGGCGTAGAAAATGCACAAAAATGAAAAGTAACCAGCACAAAAAGGATGAAAACACCCAAAACCAGAATGCCTCTCCTCCAAGAGATCACAACTCCTCACCAGTAAGGGAACGAAGCTGGATGGAGAATGAGTCTGATGAATTGAAAGAAACAGGCTTCAGAAAGTGGGTAATAACAAACCTCTTTGAGCTAAAAGAACATGTGCTAACCCAATCCAAAGAAACTAAGAACTTTGAAAAAAGGTTTGACAAAATGCTAACGAGAATAAACAGCTTAGAGAAGATTGTAAATGACTTGATGAAGCTGAAAAACACAGCAGGAGAACTTCAAGAAGCTTACACAAGTTTCAGTAGCTGAATCGACCAAGCAGAAGAAAGGATATCAGAGATTGATAATCAACTCAATGAAATAAAAGGTGAAGGCAAGATTAGAGAGAAAAGAGTAAAAAGAAATGAACAAAGCCTCCAAGAAATATGAGATTATGTGAAAAGACCAAATGTACGTTTCATAAATGTACCTGCATGTGGCGGAAAGAATCAATCAAGCTGGAAAACACTCTTCAGGGTATTATCCAGGATAACTTCGCCAACTTAGCAAGGAAGGCCAATATTCAAGTGCAAGAAACACAGAGAACACTACAAATATATTCCTCAAGAAAAGCAACCCCAAGGCACATAATTGTCAGATTCAAAAGTGTTGAAATAAAGGAAAAAAATGCAAAAGGCAGGCAGAGAAAAATGTCAGGTTACCCACAAAGGGAAGCCAATCAGACACACAGTGGATCTTTTGGCAGAAATCCTACAAGCCAGAAGAGAGGGGCCAATATTCAACATCTCTAAAGAAAAAAACTTTCAACTTACAATTGTATATACAGTCAAAGTACACTTCATAAGCAAAGGAGAAATAAAATCATTTATGGACAAGCAATTGCTGGGAAATTTAGTCACAACCAGGCATGCCTTATGAGATATTCTGAAAGAAGCACTAAACATGGAAAGGAACAACCAGTACCAGCCACTTGAAAAACATACCAAATGGTAAAGACCATTGACTGAATGAAGAATCTCCATCAACTAATGGGCAAAACGACCAGGTAATATCAAATAGCAGGATCAAATTAACATACAACAATATTAACCTTAAATATAAATGGGCTAAACGCCCCAATCAAAAGACACAGTCTGGAAAAAAATTGGATAAAAAGTCAAGACCCATCAGTGTGCTGTATAGAGGAAACACACCTCATGTGCAAGGACACACATAGGCTCAAAATAAAGAGATGGAGGAAGATTTACCAAGCAAATGAAGAGGAAAAAAAAAAGGCAGGAGTTGCAATCCTAGGATCTGATAAAATGGACTTAAAACCAACAGAGATCAAAAGAGACAAAGAAGGGCATTACAGAATGGTAAAAGGATCAATACAACATGATGAGCTAATGATCCTAAATATATACACAACCAATACAGGAGCACCTAGATACATAAAGCAAGTTCTTAACAAACTACAAAGAGACTTAGACTCCCACACAGTAAGAATGGGAGACTTTAACACCCCACTGTCAATATTAGACAGATCAATGAGACAGAAAATTAACAAGGATATTCATGATTGAACTCACATCGGTGCCAAGCAGAGCTAATAGACATCTACAGAACTCTCCACCCCAAATCCACAGAATATACATTCTTCTCAGCACCACATAATACCTACTCTAAAATTGATGATATAATTCAAAGTAAATCACTCCTCAGCAAATGCAAAAAATTGAAATCATAACGAACAGTCTCTCAGACCACAGTGAAATCAAATTACAACTCAGGATTCAGAAACTAACTCAGAATCGCACACCTTCATGAAAACTGATCAACTGGATCTTGAATGTTGACTGGATAAACAATGAAATGAAGGCAGAAATAAAGATGTTCCTCAAAACCAATGAGAACAAATACACAATGTACCAGAATCTCTGGGACACATTTAAAGTAGTGTCTAGAAGGAAATTTATAGCAATAAATGCCTACATGATAAGTGAGGAAATATCTGAAATCAACACCCTATCATTAAAATTGAAGGAGCTAGAGGAGCAAGATAAAAGAAAACTCAAAAGCTAGCGGAAGACAAGAAATAACTAAGATCAGAGCAGAACTGAAGGAGACAGAGACACAAACAGACCCTTAAAAAATCATTAAATCCAGGAGCCGTTTTTTTAAAAAGATCCAAAATAGACAGACATCTAGCCAGATTAATAAAAAAAAGAAGAATCAAACAGATACAATAAAAAATGATTAACGGGATATCATCACCAATTCCACAGAAATACAAACTACTGTCAGAGACTACTTACAAACAACTTTATACACATAAACCAGTAAATCCGGAAGAAATGGATAAATTCCTGGACACTTGCATCCTCCCAAGCCCAAACCAGGATGAAGTTGAAACCCTGAATAGACCTTAAACAAGGGCTGAAGTTGAGGCAGAAATTAATAGCCTACCACCCAAAAAAAGCCCAGGTCCAAATGGGTTCACAGCTAAATTCTACTAGATATACAGAGAGGAGCTGGTAACATTCCTTCTGAAACCATTCCAAACAATACAAAAAGAGGGAATCCTTCCCAAATCATTTTCAGAGACCAACATCATCCTAATACCAAAACCTGGCAGAGATTCAACAAAAAGGAAAACTTCAGGCCAATATCCATGATGAACACAGATGTAAAAATCTTCAATAAAATACTGACCAACTGAGTGCAACAGCACATCAAACAGATTATCCATCACAACCAAGTAGGATTCATCCCAGGGATGCAAGGCTGGTTCAACATATGGAAGTTTGTAAATGTAATCCACTACATAAACAGAAACAAAGAAAAAAACCACATGATTATCTCAGTAGATGCAGAGAAGGCCTTCAGCAAAATTCAACAGGCTTTTATGCTAAAAACTCTCAATAAACTAGGTATTGATGAAACATATCTCAAAATATTAAAAGCTATTTATGACAAATCCACAGCCAATATCATACTGAATGGGCAAAAACTGGAAGCATTCCCTTTGAAATCTGGCACTAGACCAGGATGCCCTCTCTCACCACTCCTATTCAATATGGCATTGGAAGTTCTAACCAGAGGAATCAGGCAAGAAAAAGAAATATAGGGTATTCAGTTAGGGAAGGAGAAAGTCAAATTGTTTCTACTTGCAGACAATATGACTGTATATTTAGAAGATCCCAAAGTCTCAGCCCAAAATCTCCTGAAACTGATAAGCAACTTCAGCAAAGTCTCAGGATACAAAATCAATTTGCAGAAATCACAAGCATTCCTATACACCAATAACAGACTAACAAAGAGCAAAATCAAGAGTGAACTTCCATTCACAATTGCTACAAAGAGAATAAAATACCTAGGAATACAACTAACAAAAAATGTAAAGGACCTCTTCAAGGAGAACTACAAACCACTGCTCAAGGAAATAGGAGAGGACACAAACAGATGGAGAAACATTTCATGCTCATGATCAGGAAGAATCAGTATCATGAAAATGTCCATACTGTCCAAAGTAATTTATAGATTGAATGCCATCACCATCAAGCTACCTATGACCCTCTTCACAGAACTGGGGAAAAAAACACCTTAAACTTCATAGGAACCAAAAGAGAGCCCGCATAGCAAAGACAATCCTAAGCAACAAAAACAAAGCTGGAGGCATCATACTACCTGTTTTAAACTACACTACAAAGCTACAGTAATCAAAACAGCATGGTACTGGTACCAGGACAGAGATATAGACCAATGGAACAGAACAGAGGCCTCAGAGGTAATACCACACATCTACAACCATCTGATCTTTGACAATCTGACAAAAACAAGCAACGGGGAAATGATTCCTTGTTTAATAAATGGTGTTGGGAAAACTGGCTAGCCATGTGCAGAAAGCAGAAACTGGACCCTTTCTGACAACTTACACTAAAATTAACTCCAGATGGATTAAAGACTTAAACCTAACACCTAACACCATTAAAAACCCTAAGAGAAAACCTAAGCATAATCATTCAGGACATAGGCATAGGAAAGGATTGCATGACCTAAACACCAAAAGCAATGGCAACAAAAGCCAAAATAGACAAATGGGATCTAATTAAACTTTACAGCTTCTGTACAGCAAAAGAAACAATCATCAGAGTGAACTGGCAACCAACAGAATGGAAAAATTTTTTTGCAATCTACCCATTTGACAAAAGGCTAATATCCATTATCTACAAAGAACTAAAACAGATTTACAAGAAAATTACAAACCCATTCAAAAGTGGGTAAAGGATATGAACAGACACTTTTCAAAAGAAGACCTATATGAGGCTTACAAGCATATGAAAAAATGTTTATTATCACTCGTCCTTAGATAAATGCAAATCAAAACTACATCGAGATATCACCTCATGCCAGTTAGAATGTTGATCATGAAAAAAATTTTTAGACAACATATGCTGGAGAGGATGTGGAGAAATAGGAAGACTTTTACACTGTTGGTGGGAGTGTAAATTAGTTCAACCATTGTGGAAGACAGTGTGGCGATTCCTCAAGGACCTAGAAATAGAAATTCCATTTGACCCAGCAATCCCATTACTGAGTATATACCGAAAGGATTATAAATGGTTTTATTATAAAGACACGTGCACAGGTATGTTCATAGCAGCACTGTTTACAATATCAAGGACCTGGAACCAACTCAAATGCCCACTGATGATAGACTGGACAAGGAAAATGAAGCACATATACACCATGGAATACTATGCAGCCATAAAAATGATGAGTTTGTGTCCTTTGTAGGGACATGGATGATTCTGGAAACCATCATTCCCAGAAAACTGACACAAGAACAGAAAACCAAACACCACATGTTCTCACTTATAGGTGGGTGTTGAACAGTGAGAACACATGGACACATGGAGGGGAGCATCACACACTAGAGTCTGTTCATGTTGGGACTAGGGAAGGGGTAGCAGGCAGTGGGGAGGTTTGCAAGGGATAACATGTAGAGAAATGCCAGATATAGATGACGGGGGGATGGAGGCAGAAAACCACATTGCCATGTATGTACCTATGCAACAATCCTGCAAGATCTGCACACGTACCTGAGAACATAAAGTACAATAAAAAAAAATACAAATACGAATACAAAATAAAGATATCACTCTCTCTAGGTACCTGAAAACTAAGACAGCAATCTTGATCTTGTGAGCCTACTTGCTATCTTAGTCAGCTCAAGCTGTTTTAACAAAGTAGGATGGGCCAGGTGGCTTAAACAACAGAAATCTATTTTCCGAAGTTCTGAAGGCTGGAAAATACATGATCAAGGAACTAGAGATTCAATTCCTAGCGACAGCCCTCTTCCTGGTTTGTACACTCACATGGGTGGAGGGCAGCAGGGGAGCCCTGGTTTTTCTTCATCTTGTTATAAGAACACTAATCCCACCATAGGGGCCCTACCTTTATGATTTCATCTGAAAGTAATTACCACCCAAAAGCCCCATCTTCAAATACCATCACAGTAGGGATTAGGATTCCAACATGTGAATTTTGGAGGACACAAAAAAATCACTCCCTACCAGCTCCCCAGGCTTCACTATCCCTTGCTGACTTCCCTTAATCTTGCCCACACCTTGGTAAGTATTACCTTTATCAGACCTTCCTTAGTCACTTTTTTTGAGTGTGTTATCTCTTTCCCACAAGCATCTTGTCTAGTACGTGGTGCTAATAAGAAGGAAAACACTATGAAAAAAATGTAATGTATTTAAATACTGTAAATATTTTGAAAACTGTATATTACAAAAATGCAATTATTAGTAGAACTGCTTTGTGAATATGCTTGAAAAACTAATCATTTTGAAATACCTACATGGGCTGTTTCACAGATGAAAAATGGATGAAACTAATTTAATTGTGTTAAGATAGCATCACACATTTTCTCAAAAGATTTTTTGTAGAGTAGCTTAACATAATGTTGCATATAAAATTTGGTAGGAATTAAATACTCATATATAGATGTAAGAAGCATTGCCTTAAAAACAAAATGAAGTTCATCCTCTTTCTGATCAAGACTTTATATTTTAAATTATTATCACTTGAGTTTATCATCTCCCTGCAGCCATGGTCAAGATCTTAAGGATCATTCAAGAGAAATGAAGATTAAAATAGCTAGAAGAAACTTAAATACCACCACATGGTTATTTTCCCTAATTATTTTTATCTTCCCTTCGTTTTTCTCAAAATACTGGGTTCATATCTTACAACCAAAGCCACCCGAATTCTACTAGTGATTAATAACAGCAAGTTAGGTGAAAGCAGACAAACATTATCCTTCATTCAGTTTGTGGTAACCGCAGTTTTTCAGTTGCTTAGGCTCCAAATCCTGGAGTCATCCTTGATTCCTATGTTTGCCTCACACCTCAAATCTTAACCATCCATTTTCAATTAGAGCTTTTAGAGGCTTGTGGCTTAACCAGAGCAAAGGCAGTTGGGGATGATCTAACGGTTATTCTGCAGTTTAACACAGAGTATAACTGTCTCCTGGGTCAAGATTTGGCTATTCTCTCAAGCAAAGGAGGTTAAATGAAATTTTAACTTTATTGTTACGTAAAACAA
Source organism: Callithrix jacchus (assembly GCF_049354715.1). Classification (NCBI taxonomy): domain Eukaryota; kingdom Metazoa; phylum Chordata; class Mammalia; order Primates; family Cebidae; genus Callithrix; species Callithrix jacchus. Next base: position 76,027,212 of record NC_133507.1, read on the forward strand.
TAAGAAGTTTTATCTTTGTAGTTATAATTCTGTGACAGACTCTTCTTCATGTCAGAATTACTGATCCCTCATAAAGATAAAAGGTAAGAAAAATGTTTTCATCTGATTTACTTTTATTGCTTAGAGCTGTGCTATTTATATATGACCATTTAAAAAGAAAAAAAGGGGAAACCCCTCAGTAAGTTATTTGTTCTGGATAAAAGATAATTGGAAAGCATTTCAACCAAAAGTCAATATAACTTTGTTGAGTCTGTCATTCTCCAAATATGCCCTCAGTTTATTTTTTAAAAAAATCTTAAGTTGACAATGTATTTTATTTGGCTATAATTTAAGTAATATTAGACATCTAGACTTATCGTATTCATCATAGAACTACTTTGGTATTCTTATATTTTTAATCTAAAGCAAAATATTGATCATCCTATCCTAGGATATGGTTAATACATTGCCTGCTCAATTTAAATGCCCTCATAACTTCAGACTCATAGATCAAGTGCTTTTTATAGTACTTTAGAAACGCTTGAGTTTTTGATTCTTGCACTTGAATTAATTTTCAACATTTTTTCTTACTGTACTTAAAGTTATTGACAGTAGACCATCATTAAATGAATGGTAATTTAAACTCAGACTTATAGCTGATATTGATAACAACAGATTAAATTTTAGTGAAACTGTGAAATGTGTCTTTGATTAAAACATCATAACCTAGGTTCCATGAGTATGTTACTAACTCCTGTTTGTCAGAGTTTATATGTATCATGGTGTTCCATAGGTGATGGAATGACAAAACAATTTAGAATACAAACATTTACATATTTATAGACATATTGGAAACAGTCAATTACCTACTTGTAATAAAATATTTAATATTAGAAAAATTGAAGAATAGTATAAATTGATTCCTTTTAGTTTTAGATTGAGTTTCTTTGACCCAAGAATTTCTCATATTTTTCTTTTCTCTGACTACCTATGACTAAAGAAAACATCAAGAAAAAGGCAGGAAGGAAAACTAATTCATTTTTTAAACTTTTTATTTTTATTTTATTTATGTTTTGAGATGGAGTCTCACTCTGTTGCCGAGGCTGGAGTGTAGTGGCACGATCTCAGCTCACTGCAATTTCTGCCTCCTGAGTTCAAGCAATTCTCCTGCCTCAGCCTCTCGAGAATCCAGGATTGCAGGTGCCTGCCACCACGCCCAGCTAAATTCTGTAGTCTTAGTAGAGACAGGGTTTCACGGTATTAGCCAGGATGGTCTCGATCTCCTGACCTCATGATCTGCCCAACTGAGCCTCCAAAAGTGCTGGGATTATAGGTGTGAGCCACTGTGCTGGTTCTAAATTTTTTGTTTTAAAACAATTTTAGATTGGCAATATGAGTATAACCATACAAAGCAGCAAAAACAAAATGTACTGGGAGATTCAAGGCACTGTCTTATTCCCTTTTTTTTCTTCTTTTTATTCATTAAATATTTATGCAGTACCAACTTTAAGTGCTGGGGAAACTAAGGTGAGTATAATAGCCATTGCCCTGGAAAATTCCATAATCGATTGTGGAATAGAGACACATTAAAAAGATAACCCCAATCGACTGTATTAAATGCAATAGCAGAGCAAAGAGAAGTAGGATCACATCATCCAGCTCTGCGGCTGAGGTGGAGGTGGAGAGCAGCAACAAAACGGAGCAATGTAAAGGGAATTATTTACATTTTTGCACGTGTGCAAAACTCATCAAAGATATTACTCTATCTTCTCATCATATTGCTGCTCCAAACTGACAGCTGTATCTACATAAGCAACATACCAAAATGACAATGATATTACAAAAATTCTTTCTTATGAGGGAAATGATATGGATAAATAATTATGTAGGATTTATTGGACCAAGGAGCCTAGATTTTTTATCAAACCTCTTAACTTTGCATAAAGAGAATAATTTGTCATACATATGCAAAGAGTTACAATAAAAATTCTCTCAACTTTAAAAAAAGTCCAAAATCTTATTTTACCAACATAATTAGACCCTGAACAAGTTATGTAGACCACTGTCATTATACAGAACATTTAAAGACCATTTTAAGATGAGTTAATAATTTCTAATTTCTTAGTTATTTTATTATGGATATAATTTGTATTTCATAAAGTTTCCTGTGAAGAAACTTATACCAATAATTTTGTTAACTTGATTGATTCTGTTTCCCTCCTACAAAGGTACTCATTTGGCCATTGGAATGAATTCCTTAAGGGATGTTATGACCAAAATTATGAAATACCCTCCCTCTTGTCTACCTAGAAGGAGTCATTAAAAAAGGAGGATATTCAGTGTTGTAAATATTTATACAGAAAAAGATAATTTTGAGAGACTGTGCATATACTTGCACACCCAATTTATACCTTAATTTTTTTAATGAAAATAAGTCTTATTTTTCCTATTTAACATAGGTTCCTTAAGTAAAGGCAAAATATTTCATGAATAAAACTCCTACATACTAGAATACGTATTCACTTGGCAGTAACATCTATGGTAGAATTTATGTTCTTTTTATCACTTTTATCTTTCTTCCTCATCTGAATAATATCAGAGGAAAAGAATGTCAATTCATAGCATAAAAATAAAGATGAATTATTTGAAATTCACAAGCTGCTTGTTCAGAAAGTATTCTGGAAAAAGTAAAAAGAAAGGTAGCATACAAAACATTCTGCAGGGAAAATAACTACAAACAAGGCAAAAAGAAAAAGAACTGAACCTGTATCATAAATATGATACAGTCATACATGAAAAACTTCCCATTGGCATAATATAGACTCAAAAGATAAAATATTAAGAGTAAATGTGTTTGCAAAATAGTTTTCTGTGCAAAAATAATACTTTATAAGAAGAAGGTAAAAGCAAATAAGAAAATATTGTGAGTATAAAATTACAGGCAAATGAATAAACTAGGTTTCCTTAGGCAAAAAGTGATAAAAGAAGAAAGAAAAATGTCAAGAACCTCGTGTTTATTTGTAGATAAAATAATAGGAAAATCTATTCATTCTGTTAAATGTGTTTAAACACCACCTAAAACACAGAACAGATGTCTCTCAGTTTTTGATAGAAAAAGAAAAATCAACAATAAAGGAGTATTTAACAATTAAGAAGACTGAATCACCTTGCAAAAGATGCCGAATCCTGGCTTTTCACCCAATGTCAGCCCAGATTCACACTGCAAGTTTCTTTACATTTTATTTCTTTAAAATCTAAGCAACAAATTCATTCCAAAGTAGATTTGGAAGGTAGATGCTAGCAACATACCTAGATATTGCTAACCAATGATGTTTCTAAAATTACTCGGCTTAAGGCACTATTGTTTAGTGTTCTGTTTTTCAATATAAACCAAATAATTTTTATATTTGATTTCTGAAAATCAGACATAAATAATAAAGCAGGCAGAACTGATTTAATATAAAATCCAGGCCAGAAAAATTTTAGGTCATAAAAGGTTAAAAAGTCATTTAATAAATTTGTGATTTTTAAAGAAGAGGGCAAGAAGGAAAAGGAAAAAGAAAAAAAAGTGAAGTGAAGTGAAACAATAAAAAAAGGAAGAAAGGAGATTTTATTGAGGTTTAGCTATTGTCCCGTACCATAATAAATTTTTTGCATATGAGGTTAACATGAAGAATTAATTTTGATGTCAAATTTACTCAACCAGTTCATAGAGGTCCTGTCTTGGAACTCAAGACTCTTCCTCCAAGTTCAGTGTTCTTTCTTATTACAGTATTTCAAATTAAAAGTTATTTGTCAGATATGTTTAAGAACCAACTTCTACTGAATTTCTATCAAATTACATCAGCTGTGGGAAGTTTTTTAAGATAGTGAGAGGAAATAGCGACAACTAAAAAAATAGTCATTTCTGTAGTTAAGTGAACAAAGAAGTGTCCCTTCAGTCAACAATCGTATATTGAACACCAACACAACACGCCAACATGTATTGCTCACCAACACACTTGAGGGTCCTATGCTGAGCACTGTTGAAGAAAGAAGAGTTATGATACTCTCCTATCTCTTATACTTACTCACTTCAAGGAGTTGATAAAGGATATATTTAGTAACCATAATTCAAAGGAAATGTGAAAAAAATAGTAAAGGAAATACAAATAAAATTCTAAGGGAGTTTGAGAAGAAGAAAATTTAAATGAGGTGATCAAAAAAACTTTAAGAAGAGAGTACACTTGAACTGGTGGTTCACACATGAAGATAATGGGATCACCTCCAAGTGCAAGAAAAATAGTCTTCACTGGATTAAAACATAGAATGCATGGAAATAAGTTATGTAACATGGCCTTGGGAAAGTACACTGAAGTCAGATAGTAGAATAACTTGGTTATACATTTTTCTTTCACAAATATTTCCTGATTACAAACTAGAGGACAGGCACAATACCAAGCACTGATGATATTAGCCACAAGCACAACAAGTGTCTGCTCTCATGGAGATTAATCTAGAGGTTTAGGAATTTAGACTTCGTTAAAGAGGTAATGAATATTAATAAAGATTTTCAAGCAGTCAGGTTGAATTTTGGGAACCGAAATGTTTACATGAGCAGAGGAGTATGAGTATAACCACAGGAACAGGTAAAACAAAAAATCACTGATTTCTCCTGCATCCTATATTTGATTTTGCTAACAAGTATATATACTGAGAAATAGTCTTTTACAAAGAAATATCATTTCTGAATAGACACCAGAAAGCTCAGAGTTAGAAGACAGTACACTGAATGAAATATCTTGCTAAGTAGGAGAATCACATTGTTTACTTATAGAGAGCATATAGTTGACGTGCTGAAGTGAATTTATAATGTTTATCTAGAAAGAAAATTATCTATAGATCATCATGTCATTGCTCCATTTAATATTTGTACCAATGGGCATTTATGCTCAGTTTAGAAGGAAAAGTCTAAAAGAAGTAGATTATTTCACTTGATTCTAACCCCGTTTAATAATTAATTGTTAAATGGCTTAAACTTCAAGGAGTGAATAATTTTTTCACCACCTGCTTCTTCCAGTAATTGAGATTTAAATAGGAGGAAAATTTAACAAGTATACTCTACAGAGCATGACATTCTGAACATTTGATGTCTCCTTGGCATTATCTTCTGATTTCCACTAAGACAACCACTGATCCACAAGATGATAAGATGGATATTATTACCTAGAGTTATAACTACTGCTGGCTCTTATCTGAGAACTACTTTTCATCTGACCCAATGCTCCTCCCTAAGTTTTTAAGAAGACTTTCTATTCAGAGTTTATAATGTCCTATGTCCTGGGAGGGGTAGGTCAAGTATTGTCTATGTGCTACAGAACAGATATAAAAGTACTCAGCTTTGGTTTGTAAAACAAACTCTATGTGATTAATTTCTTTTAATCTTTTAAGAAATATATTTATGTACTTTCTAGTAAAAGATCACATACGGTATGCCTGCAGTAAAGACTGATTAATTTTGAAGATGGTGAGTGCGCAAAAAAGTCAACAAAATTCTTAGTATTAAACTATTTTACTATATTTGTTTTTATAAAGAAAAACACAGATATGCATATGTTAAAACAGGGCAAAACACTCTGAGTACTCCACAATATCTGATACTTAAAATGTGTTAAAATAAATATTTATATTTTAATATTACTCCCCACTTTAATTGGCTGCTGTTTTTCAGCACCAGATGAAGATCCTCAAGGCCTTGTTAAAAGAAAAATATAAAAGTGAAGAGTGGTATTTAATCATTCTCCAAAACTCTTGGCTGTTTTTATCAAGCTATCAAGGACTTTCCCAGGGGAAATTACACATCATGATAAGAAACCCCAAGTTCATTTTCTCAACAACAAAAGTGATAAAAGGGTATTCCACAGACACTGTGATGTAGCATGAGAGCACAGGGTCTGGAGTCAGAGGGGCTAGGACAAAGTACCACTTCCACTTTATTGCTTCACTTACTAAGTCTCATTTTTTTCCCCACACACAGTCTAACTTTTCCCCATCACCAAATGATGCTGTTAGAAGATACATTCGTATCACCCCAATATTAGGAAATTTTTTAAAGTCATGTATGAAAAAAATTATACAAAGACTCATTAATATTATCCTTTAAAATCCTTTGTTTCTCTTTCTTTCTATTCTCAATGTCAATGTTGATTGTATAAAACAACCAGGACAAAAATAAAGCAAGTAAAAATGACATAAATATTGAATCTAATTTTAAATGGTATATTTAAAATAACATATTAATGCAAAAATCAGTGCAATTAATAATATAATAAACATTTAAATTAATTGAGAAAGGAATATGTTTAGCTGTATTCTGATTTTGAAAAGACTTGCTGGTATTGATCAAACAGAAAAGGCATGCAACAAAATAAAAATAAAATAACTCATTTCTTAAATTCTCACACTGGCAAAAACTGTAGGACATGGCATTCAAAATGTCAACAACAACAACAACAAAACGGTTTCTTACAGACTATGTAATCAATAATAGGCAACCTATTCTTTTCCAGCTTGTCACCTTGCCAGTAAAGGGTTATACAAAACTTATCCTTAGCATGAAAACATTAAGGGTAACAATTAAGCATGTGGAAAATCCTATTAGGATATTAAATTACTATAATTCTATTTTTTAATTGAAGAAAGACAGCTAGATATCATTTATTATATGTGGTATGTTCCCTGAATTCTGGATCTGTTTGCTTCCTATGCTACTGGACTTTATCACTGTAGTGACATATATATATATATATATATATATATATATATATATATATATATATGTTATTTCATATTACAGGACATTATATCCATATATTCATATGTCTATATATCTCATTACACAGTGATATATATCCTTTCAAATATATACATCCATATATATACACATATAAGTATAAAACAGCATTTATTGGCCGGGCGCGGTGGCTTATGCCTGTAATCGCAGCACTTTGGGAGGCCGAGGTGGGTGGATCACGAAGTCAAGAGATCGAGACCATCCTGCTCAACATGGTGAAACCCCGTCTCTACTAAAAATACAAAAACTTAGCTGGGTATGGTGGCACATGCCTGTAATCCCAACTACTTGGGAAGTTGAGGCAGGAGAACTGCCTGAACCCAGGAGGCAGAGTTTGCGGTGAGCCGAGATCATGCCATTGCACTATAGCCTGGGTAACAAGAGCAAAATCCGTTTCAAAAAAAAACAAAACAAAACAGTATTTATTGTAAAATAAAATACATATTAATTGTTTAAGTATTTAAATACTTTAGAATAAGTATTAAGACAAATTCCACACACCCATAAAATATACTTTTCAGCCTGTTCCACACTGATCAGTTTTTCAGTGTACCAGATGAAGCACTGCAACTTCCAAACAGCAAAAGAGTAATGAATGGTAACTGACAGGCATTAATCATTTTGATTGAGCACACAGGGATGCCAGAAACAAGATGTCATTATGCTTTGGAATTTATGCAAGCATACTTACTTTTTTAAAAACTTCCTAGTGAGTTCTTGAACCATAGTTAAGTGCCATGCAATATCTTAACTTAGAAAGATGATATACATCCACATGTACTTAACTGCAAAGTATCTTATTTCTCTAGAAAAATACCTCTATGGTACCTTAAATAATTATCCATATAATCTTTCTATACCTTTAATCATGAAATATGGCATTACACTTTGACAAATATTTAAATTTCTCCCTCCTACTCCAAATTATACTTAAACAAATCTCTACAGCATCATGAGAAATATAAGTAATTACAAGTCCATTTCTGATAACAACTGAGTTATCTCTGATAAGCTGCAGGTATAATTTATTTCAGCTACTAGATGTTTTCATGAAAACACACTGGATCAGTTTTTAAGTCAATTATATTTTTCATGGCTATGTATTCTATTTTAGAGAATTAGACATATCAAGATATGCTGGCCTTATGACACAGTGAGAGAAATTATGAATTACACTGTAGCTGACTTCTTTAATAATATTTTAAAAGAAAAGCTATCTTACAAAAATACCAAGACTATCGGTCAAACTAAATCAAGCAATCAAGTATAGCTATACCATCAGGTATAGCTCATGGAAGAAGCAGACTTTAGATATATTTCCCAAACAATATTTTGTTAATAAAATTTTTTTTAGGGATTCTCCACTGGGGATAATTTTGCCCCCCAGAGTACATTTGGCAATGTCTGGTGATGTGGTTTTGTTCAAAGTCTCCACCAAGTCTAATGTCAAATTGTAATCCCCAAAGTTGGAGGTTGGGCCCCATGGAGGTGATTGGATCATGGGTGTCCAATGGTTTAAGACCACTCCTAGTACTTTTCTCCTGATAGTGAGTTATCATCTGGTTGTTTAAAAGCATGTAGCACCTTTCCAATCTTTCTCTTCCTGCTGCTCTATCCATGTGAAGTGTTGGCTCCCCTTTAACCTTCTGCCATGATTAAAACTTTCCTGAGTCCTACCCAGAAGTAGAAGCTACTATGCTTCCTGTACAGCCTGAAGAATCATGAGACAATTAAACCTCGTTTTTTATAAATTACCCAGTCTCCAGTATTTTTTATAGCAATGTGAAAATGGATGAATACATCTGGAGACACATTTAGTTGTCACAACTTGGGTGGGGAGGCAGTGTGCTACTGGCATCTGGTAGGTAGACTTTACAGATGCTGTTAAACTCCACATATACTAAACATACTACACGCACAGGAGAGCACTCACAAGAAAGACTTATCCAGCCCCAGATGTCAATACAGCCAAAGGTGAGAAACCTGCTTTAAGTTAATATCACAATAAAGTTCCAGTAGTAACAATATTAACTGAAGATGATTTTCAGGCCAGCAAACAATAGGATTCAGAAAAATAATAACCATAGCCCAGATGTAGGGAGCATTTACCATGAACCAGGGGCTATTGTATTTATTAGCTTACTCAATCTTCATCACAGTACTGTGAGTTGAATATAACTATTATTACTCTTGTTCTACAGATGAGGAAAATGAGGCTTTAATTTAATTAATTATCTTACTCATTGTTACCCAGTTTCCAAGAGGCTAAGCCAGGATTTAAACTACAGCACATTAACTCCAGACCATATAATCTTAACTACATCACTATATTATATTCATGTTGATCAAAGAAGCCTATTTCTGATAAAAGGTTTTAAAAAGCATCATACTTAATAAGATCTACAGAAATCCCTAGTGATCAGTAGCTGTTGGAAAATTTCATTCTTAAAGATCAATAAATGTTCAAGCATACAGCAGATGTCAGTCACTAAATCATGATTTCTTCATTTACTGAGATTTTCATTCCAGCTTTAGCAAATATATTCTAAGTTTCTAGAAAAATGCAGCTAAGTGAAACACTAGCAAGAAAATAAGAATAGAAAGCACTTAGCTTTGATATAAAATTACAAGTGTAAAAGCAAGTTAGTTTAAGAGAAGGGCGCATCAAGTCATCAAAGGTCTCCCATTTTCAGCACAGAAAAGATACGTGCTACTAAAAATTCACTCAGGGAAAATAAAAACTTACTAACCAGAAAGCATTCTATATTAAGTTTTCTATGGCAGGCATAAAAAAATAACACAGGCAAGGTAGCCTAAATGACAGAAGTCTATTTCCTCACAGTTTTTGAAGCTAGAAGGTCAAGATCCAGGTGTGGCAGGTTTGGTTTCTTCTCAGGCCTCTCTCCTTGGCTTCCTACAGAAGGCCACCTACTTCTTGTGCCCTCAGATGGCTTTTAATCTTCCTTTTCTTCTTTCTTTCTTCCACAGTGTCTTTTCCTTTTGTAAGGACCCTAATTCACCAGTTACATTGAATTAGGGTCCCACCCTGTGGGACCTACTGCTCACAGTAGCTCAGTCACATCTTTAAAGACTTATAACCAAATACTTATAACCAAATACATTCTAAGGTACTAGGCTTTGGGGTTTCCTGATAGGAATTTTGGAGAATCACAATTTACACCACAACATATAGCAAGGACAATTCTGCATAAGACATGGGGCTTAATGTGCCCAGAACATTTTCCTGGATGACTAAAAGAACAGTTTGTTAGGTGTTAAGAAAAAATATCTATAAGATATCTACTAAATAAATAGCACTGTATCTTTGCAACATGGCGCCACAAGTGGTGAACCCTAAAGGAAAATGGCCTACCAGAACCAACTTGAAATTTGTTTGTGTCAACAAATGGTTGTCAGGGTCCTTTTTTAATTTTTATTTTTCTTGCTCTGTCATCTAGGCTGAACTCAGTGGTATGATCAGGGCTCAATGAAGCCTCAAACTCCTTGACTAGAGCAATCCTCCAGATTCACCCTCCTAAGTAGCTGGGACTACAGGCATGTACCATCATGCCCATCATCTTGTTGTTGTGTTTTTTAAATTTCTGATAGAGATGGTGTCTTACTATTTTGCCCAGGCTGGTGTCCAACTCCTCGTCTTCAGTGATCCTCCTGCCTCACCCTCCCAAAACACTGGGATTACAGGCATAAGCCATGACATCCAACTCAGGGTCTTATTCATAGTCCTGCAATATTCTCTTCACTAGACCAGAAACAAACAACTGTATTGAACAAGAAACAAAGGCTTACTAGACAGAGAAATAAAAAGATTTTAAGGCAATAATGCCATGACAATAAAAATCTGTTGAATCTTTTTCTCTGTGAGTGAGAAAAAGAGGTAAGTACAATCTGGAGTTCCTCTGCTTTAAGTTCGGTTTCTTGTTTGTCGGTTTGTTATGGCTTGGTTTGGTGAGCAGAGGAATGGTTTGTTTGTTTTTTTTTTAAACTCACAGAAACATCAGAACTGCTACATTGAATTTAAGGCAGTTTTTCTTTTTTTTCCTAGAATTTGGAGGCTGCTTCTCCCTGCCTAGCAAAAAGCAGCATTATAACTACAGGACATGTTTTTCTCCCATCTACTCCTGAAGCAAAATCACTTGCATACAGAGCTGTCAGCCTCCTTAGCAAGTCAGCAGAATCAAAGAGAAAAGAACCAAATGGAAAGATGACTGAAGCAAGGGTCACAAAGGAGTATTCTCTTCGAAATCACAGCTAACTGGAAACAAGGTCAGACCCAGGATACACAATAAAGAGCAATTCATATCAATAAATCACAAATACAATTATCGATCTGTTTCATTTGAGCATACATTTCCATGTTCTTATTCTTTGTCTCTTACATCACATCTATTAGGTACTTCTCCTATGTGCCTCTTCCAACCACAGTAACCAAAATTCACAGTTTGACTGTGATAAAGTCCTGTCCTCCAATGTCTGCCTATTCTTCCTTATGCAGTTCATTCGCTGTGCAATTTCATCTTCTTTTCCTAAAAGTTGCTTCAATTAAAAAGCATCCCACCTCTTATTCTGTTACTTCCATCTATAATTTTGAATCACCATTCTGATCCATGAATCAACCTTATCATATATTACTCTAGCACATGCTGAGTTTCATGATACCTGTCTTCTCCTTATTCCATGGACATGTCACCATGGAGCTCGGAAGCCCTTTCTTTTTCCCTGGTACTGACCATAACATACTACTGACCATAACATACCTCATCTTCCAAGGCCCAGCTAAAATCTAATCCATTACCCTTTATGGCTTCTAAATGGGTAACACCAAGGCTGGACTGACTATCTACCTTCTAGATATCTCATCCTGTATCTCTCAGTTATCTTGGATTAAATGTGAATAACACTTAATTCATTATCTCTTCTAAATGAATTAAACCCCTCCCCACCCCCCAAAAAACCTTCTTGGCCCAGGGTTCCCCTTAAGTGTTCAGTTAGCTAAGACACACATACAAATTATCCTTCATTCTCCTTCCCCTTCATTCTACCTCCAATAAATCATTATATCCTATTGAATTGGCTTCTTAAATACCTCTAACATCTAGCTTCTCTTCTCACTTCCCTATTCTTTTATATTCATCATCTCCCTCCCAGCCCACAATAATCATGTCCTAGCTCCCTCTGTGTCACTCCATACTTTTCCAATGCACAAGACTACAGCTCTATAGCAAGTCCATTAGACCTATCCTGATCTAGCTCCTTTAGTAGTGGTCAGCTTCTACCATGGCTACATCTCCAAGCTAACATCATCTTGTCACATGACTGACACTGAATGATCCAAGCTTTTGTACAGGGAGTGCCTCCATCTGAAATGATCTTACTTCCCTTATCTTTCAGATAATTGTCAAGGTATCTTTTGAATCAGGGTCTCCACTCTTGAGCTTTATATTTTCATAAAGTTAATCTCTTTGTTAATTTCACACATTTTATTAGTTCTTCTATGGCTTGGACCTCATGCTTTTGATTATTAGCATCTCTTCCATTCACTCCACTTGTTTATTTATATTCATCACCTTCTTTTCTCAAAATTCAATTCGAACCTGATCCCCTACAAAGCCTTCTATATTAAACTAAGCCCATATCTTTTTCCTTTCCTTTTTCTTTCTTTGTGAGAGTCTAGGCTGCAGTGCAGTGGCCTCATCTCTGCTCCCTGTAACCTCCGCCTTCTGAGTTCCAGTAATATTCTGCCTCAGCTTTGTGAGTAGCTGGGACTACAGGCACATGCCACCATCAGCATGCCTAGCTAATTTTTGTATTTTCTGTAGAGACTGGGTATGCCCCACCTGGGCCTCTTAAAGTGCTAGGGTTATAGGCATAAGCCACTGCACCCAGCCAAGCCTAGACCTTACTCAGCTATTCCTTTTTATATTTGTGTAGGTCATATGTTTGTTATGACGCCTTTCACATGTATTTTTTTTTAGTTTTTTATTATTATACTTTAAGTTCTGGGGTATATTCATATGTATATTTTAAGTTTCAGTTGATTTTTTGAAAATAATACTAGACCCTGTGTCTCTTCCTGTACCAGTGAGACATTCAATGCATATTTTGATATAATTATACATTTTTGTATTTAATGTGACCTGTACTTTACTGATTACACTGTAGACTTGTTTTTAATTCACTTTGATGAATATTTCTCTCATTAAGGCCTACATGTATAAAAACAAATGATTAGCAAATAACTGTTAAATTGTTAAATAGAGACCTTATTTCTATTTGTAATACATATATTTATATATGTATATATGCATGTCTAACATGCTTATAGAAGTGTTGAGAGAAGACATTTTGAAAATGTTGATATTTTTTTTCCTCTTTATTATTTTATTTTTTTATTTATTTTTTTTTTAATTTTTATTGGGTTTTAGGTTTTGGGGTACATGAGCAGAGCATGCAAGACAGTTGCGTAGGTACACACATGGCAGAGTGCTTTGCTTTACTTCTCCCCTTCACCCACATTTGGCACTTCTCCCCAGGCTATCCCTCCCCACCTCCCCTCCCACTGGCCCTCCCCTTTTACCCCCAATAGACCCCAGTGTTTAGTACTCCCCTTTCTGTGTTCATGTGTTCTCATTTTTCATCACCCACCTATGAGTGAGAATATGCGGTGTTTCATTTTCTGTTCTTGTGTCAGTTTGCTGAGGATGATGTTCTCCAGATTCATCCATGTCCCTACAAACGACACAAACTCATCATTTCTGATTGCTGCATAATATTCCATGGTGTATATGTGCCACATTTTTCCAATCCAGTCTATTATCAATGGGCATTTGGGTTGATTCCAGGTCTTTGCTATTGTAAACAGTGCTGCAATGAACATTCGTGTACATGTGTCCTTATAGTAGAACGATTTACAGACTTTTGGATATATACCCAGTAATGGGATTGCTGGGTCAAATGGAATTTCTATTTCTAAGGCCTTGAGGAATCGCCACACTGTCTTCCACAATGATTGAACTAATTTACACTCCCACCAACAGTGTAAAAGTGTTCCTTTTTCTCCACATCCTCTCCAGTATCTGTTGTCTCCAGATTGTTTAATGATCGCCATTCTAACTGGCATGAGATGGTATCTCAATGTGGTTTTGATTTGCATCTCTCTGATGACCAGTGACGATGAGCATTTTTTCATATGATTGTTGGCCTCATATATGTCTTCTTTCGTAAAGTATCTGTTCATATCCTTTGCCCACTTTTGAATGGGCTTGTTTGTTTTTTTCCTGTAAATCTGTTTGAGTTCTTTGTAAATTCTGGATATCAGCCCTTTGTCAGATGGGTAGACTGCGAAAATTTTTTCCCATTCTGTTGGTTGCCGATCCACTCTAGTGACTGTTTCTTTTGCCGTGCAGAAGCTGTGGAGTTTCATTAGGTCCCATTTGTCTATTTTGGCTTTTGTTGCCAATGCTTTTGGTGTTTTGTTCATGAAGTCCTTGCCTACTCCTATGTCCTGGATAGTTTTGCCTAGATTTCCTTCTAGGGTTTTTATGGTGCCAGGTCTTATGTTTAAGTCTTTAATTCATCTGGAGTTAATTTTAGTGTAAGGTGTCAGGAAGGGGTCCAGTTTCTGCTTTCTGCACATGGCTAGCCAGTTTTCCCAACACCATTTGTTAAACATGGAATCCTTTCCCCATTGCTTGTTTTTGTCAGGTTTATCAAAGATTGTATAGTTGTAGATATGTTGTGTTGCCTCCGGTGCCTCTGTTTTGTTCCATTGGTCTATATCTCTTTTTTGGTACCAGTACCATGCTGTTTTGATTACTGTAGCCTTGTAGTATAGTTTGAAAACCGGTAGTGTGATGCCCCCAGCTGTGTTCTTTTTGCTTAGAATTGACTTGGCTATGCGGGCTCTCTTTTGGTTCCATATGAAGTTCATGGTGGTTTTTTCCAGTTCTGTGAAGAAAGTCGATGGTAGCTTGATGGGGATAGCGTTGATTCTGTAAATTACTTTGGGCAGTATAGCCATTTTCACGATGTTAATTCTTCCTAACCATGAACATGGAATGTTTCTCCATCTGTTTGTGTCTTCTCTGATTTCGTTGAGCAGTGGTTTGTAGTTTTCCTTGAGTAGGTCTCTTACGTTCCTTGTGAGTTGTATTCCAAGCTTTTTATTCTTTTTGTAGCAATTGTGAATGGCAGTTCGCTCTTGATTTGGCTTTCTTTAAGTCTGTTATTGGTGTAGACGAATTCTTGTGATTTTTGCACATTGATTTTATATCCTGAGACTTTGCTGAAGTTGCTTATCAGTTTCAGGAGTTTTTGGGCTGAGGCGATGGGGTCTTCTAGGTATACTATCATGTCGTCTGCAGATAGAGACAATTTGGCTTCCACCTTTCCTATTTGAATACCCTTTATTTCTTTTTCTTGCCTGATTGCTCTGGCTAGAACTTCCAGTACTATATTGAATAGGAGTGGTGAGAGAGGGCATCCTTTTCTAGTGCCAGATTTCAAAGGGAATGCTTCCAGTTTTTGCCCATTCAGTATGATATTGGCTGTTGGTTTGTCATAAATAGCTTTTATTACTTTGAGATACGTTCCATCGATACCGAGTTTATTGAGGGTTTTTAGCATAAAGGGCTGTTGAATTTTGTCAAATGCCTTCTCTGCGTCAATTGAGATAATCATGTGGTTTTTGTTTTTGGTTCTGTTTATGTGGTGAATTACGTTGATAGACTTGCGTATGTTGAACCAGCCTTGCATCCCCGGGATGAATCCTACTTGATCATGATGAATAAGTTTTTTGATTTGCTGTTGCAATCGGCTTGCCAATATTTTATTGAAGATTTTTGCATCTATGTTCATCATGGATATTGGCCTGCAGTTTTCTTTTCTCGTTGGGTCTCTGCCGGGTTTTGGTATCAGGATGATGTTGGTCTCATAAAATGATTTGGGAAGGATTCCCTCTTTTTGGATTGTTTGAAATAGTTTTAGAAGGAATGGTACCAGCTCCTCCTTGTGTGTCTGGTAGAATTCGGCTGTGAACCCGTCTGGACCTGGGCTTTTTTTGTGTGGTAGGCTCTTGATTGCTGCCTCAACTTCAGACCTTGTTATTGGTCTATTCATAGTTTCAGCTTCCTCCTGGTTTAGGCTTCGGAGGACACAGGAGTCCAGGAATTTATCCATTTCTTCCAGGTTTACTAGTTTATGTGCATATAGTTGTTTGTAATATTCTCTGATGATGGTTTGAATTTCTGTGGAATCTGTGGTGATTTCCCCTTTATCATTTTTTATTGCATCTGTTTGGTTGTTCTCTCTTTTATTTTTAATCAATCTGGCTAGTGGTCTGTCTATTTTGTTGATCTTTTCATAAAACCAGCTCTTGGATTTATTGATTTTTTGAAGGGTTTTTCGTGTCTCAATCTCCTTCAGTTCAGCTCTGATCTTAGTTATTTCTTGTCTTCTGCTGGGTTTTGAGTTTTTTTGATCTTGCTCCTCTAGCTCTTTCAATTTTGACGATAGGGTGTCAATTTTGGATCTCTCCATTCTCCTCATATGGGCACTTATTGCTATATACTTTCCTCTAGAGACTGCTTTAAATGTGTCCCAGAGGTTCTGGCACGTTGTGTCTTCGTTCTCATTGGTTTCGAAGAACTTCTTTATTTCTGCCTTCATTTCGTTGTTTACCCAGTCAACATTCAAGAGCCAGTTGTTCAGTTTCCATGAAGCTGTGCGTTTCTGGGTTGGTTTCTGAATTCTGAGTTCTAACTTGATTGCACTATGGTCTGAGAGGCTGTTTGTTATGATTTCAGTTGTTTTGCATTTGTTGAGCAGTGCTTTATTTCCAATTATGTGGTCAGTTTTAGAGTAGGTGTGATGTGGTGCTGAGAAGAATGTGTATTCTGTGGATTTGGGGTGGAGAGTTCTGTAAATGTCTATCAGGTTTGCTTGCTCCAGGTCTGAGTTCAAGCCCTGGATATCCTTGTTGATTTTCTGTCTGGTTGATCTGTCTAGTATTGACAGTGGAGTGTTAAAGTCTCCCACTATTATTGTGTGGGAGTCTAAGTCCTTTTGTAAGTCATTAACAACTTGCCTTATGTATCTGGGTGCTCCTTTATTGGGTCCATATATGTTTAGGATCGTTAGCTCTTCTTGTTGTATCGATCCTTTTACCATTATGTAATGGCCTTCTTTGTCTCTTTTGATCTTTGTTGCTTTAAAGTCTATTTTATCAGAGA
The DNA here is from genome assembly GCF_049354715.1 of Callithrix jacchus. Classification (NCBI taxonomy): domain Eukaryota; kingdom Metazoa; phylum Chordata; class Mammalia; order Primates; family Cebidae; genus Callithrix; species Callithrix jacchus. The sequence continues at coordinate 76,044,270 of NC_133507.1, forward strand.
TGAGAATTGCAACTCCTGCTTTTTTTTTTTAATTTTTTATTGGATTATAGGTTTTGGGGTACATGAGCAGAGCATGCAAGACAGTTGCATAGGTACACACATGGCAGTGTGCTTTCTTTTCTTCTCCCCTTCACCCACATTTTGCTTTTCTCCCCAGGTTATCCCTCCCCACCTCCCCCTCCCACTGGCCCTCCCCTTTTACCCCCAATAGACCCCAGTGTTTAGTATTCACCTTTCTGTGTCCATGTGTTCTCATTTTTCATCACCCACCTATGAGTGAGAATATGCGGTGTTTCATTTTCTGTTCTTGTGTCAGTTTGCTGAGGATGATGTTCTCCAGATTCATCCATGTCCCTACAAATGACACAAACTCATCATTTCTGATTGCTGCATAATATTCCATGGTGTATATGTGCCACATTTTTCCAATCCAGTCTATTATCAATGGGCATTTGGGTTGATTCCAGGTCTTTGCTATTGTAAACAGTGCTGCAATGAACATTCGTGTACATGTGTCCTTATAGTAGAAGGATTTATAGTCTTTTGGATATATACCCAGTAATGGGATTGCTGGGTCAAATGGAATTTCTATTTCTAAGGCCTTGAGGAATCGCCACACCGTCTTCCACAATGGTTGAACTAATTTACACTCCCACCAACAGTGTAAAAGTGTTCCTTTTTCTCCACATCCTCTCCAGCATCTGTTGTCTCCAGATTTTTTAATGATCGCCATTCTAACTGGCGTGAGATGGTATCTCATTGTGGTTTTGATTTGCATCTCTCTGATGATCAGTGACGATGAGCATTTTTTCATATGATTGTTGGCCTCATATATGTCTTCTTTCGTAAAGTATGTGTTCATATCCTTTGCCCACTTTTGAATGGGCTTGTCCTGCTTTTTTTTGCTTTCCATTTGCTTGGTAAATCTTCCTCCATCCTTTTATTTTGAGCCTTTGTATATCCTTGCATGTGAGATGGGTTTCCTGGATACAGCACACTGACGGGTTTTGGATTTTTATCCAATTTGACAGTCTGTGTCTTTTGATTGGTGCATTTAGTCCATTTACATTTAGGGTTAATATTGTTATGTGTGAATTTGATACTGCCATTTTGATGCAAAGTGGCTGTTTTGCCTGTTAGTTGTTGTAGATTCTTCATTATGTTGATGCTCTTTAGCATTCAGTGTGATTTTGGAATGGCTGGTACTGGTTGATCCTTTCTATATGTAGTGCCTCTTTTAGGAGCTCTTGTAAAGCAGGCCTGGTGGTGACAAAATCTCTGAGTACTTGCTTGTTCGCAAAGGATTTTATTTTTCCTTCACTTTTGAAGCTCAGTTTGACTGGATATGAAATTCTGGGTTGAAAGTTCTTTTCTTTAAGAATGTTGAATATTGGCCCCCACTCTCTTCTGGCTTGTAGTGTTTCTGCCAAGAGATCTGCTGTGAGTCTGATGGGCTTCCCTTTGTGGGTGACCTGACCTTTCTCTCTGGCTGCCCTTAGTATTCTCTCCTTTATTTCAACCCTGTTGAATCTGACGATTATGTGCCTTGGGGTTGCTCTTCTTGCGGAATATCTTTGTGGTGTTCTCTGTATTTCCTGCAATTGAGTGTTGGCCTGTCTTGCTAGGTGGGGGAAATTTTCCTGGATGATGTCCTGAAGAGTATTTTCCAGCTTGGATTCATTCTCTTTGTCCCCTTCTGGTACACCTATCAAACGTAGGTTAGGTCTTTTCACATAGTCCCACATTTCTTGGAGACTTTGTTCATTCCTTTTTGCGCTTTTTTCTCTGATCTTGGTTTCTCGTTTTATTTCATTGAGTTGGTCTTCGACTTCAAATAATTCTTTCTTCTGCTTGGTCAATTCGGCTATTGAAACTTGTGTTTGCTTCGTGAAGTTCTCGTATTGTGTTTTTCAGCTCCTTTAATTCATTCATATTCCTCTCTAAGTTATCCATTCTTGTTATCATTTCCTCGAATCTTTTTTCAAATCTTTTTTCAAGGTTCTTAGTTTCTTTGCATTGATTTAATACATGATCTTTTAGCTCACAAAAGTTTCTCATTATCCATCTTCTGAAGTCTAATTCCGTCATTTCGTCACAGTCATTCTCCGTCCAGCTTTGTTCCCTTGCTGGTGAGGAGTTTTGGTCCTTTCTAGGAGGCGAGGTGTTCTGGTTTCGGGGGGTGTTTTCCTCCTTTTTGCGCTGGTTTCTTCCCATCTTTGTGGATTTGTCCGCTGGTCGTCTGCATAGTTGCTGACTTTTCGATTGGGTCTCTGAGTGGACACCCAGAATGTTGATGATGAAGTATTTCTGTTGCTTGGTTTTCCTTCTACCAGTCTAGCCCCTTTGCTGTACGACTGCTGAGGTCCGCTCTAGACCCTGCTTGTCTGGGGTGCACCTCTAGCAGCTGTGGCACAGCGAGGGATGCTACCAGTTTCTTTTTCTGCTATCTTTGTCCCAGGATGATGTCTGCCTAATGTCAGTCTTTTGGATATAGAGGGGTCAGGGAGCTGCTTGAGGAGACTGTTTGTACTTTATAGTGGCTTAATTGCTGAGCTGTGAGCTCTGTTGTTCATTCAGGGCTGTTAGGCTGCTATGTTTGATTCTGCAGCAACAGAGCTCATTAAAAAACCCTTTTTTTTCTCAAATGCTCTGTGTTGAGGGGTTTGGGCTTTATTTTTGGATGTCCGTTGAGGTCCTGCCCAGCTAGGAGGCAGACTAGCCACTGTTTGGCTGCCGAGGCTCCACCCTGCTGTTGTGTGATTCGCCCTGTTCCTGCAGGCTCTGCTGTGGTCTCCGCCACGCCCTGCGGCGGAGTCTCTCTGTTGTAGCAGGTTGCCTCGGCAACGGCAGGCTGCGTCAGCAGTGGGCGTGTATCTCAGTAGGGATGGGGGTTGCCTCGGCAACGGCAGGCTGCGTCAGCAGTGGGCGTGTATCTCAGTAGGGACGGGTTGCCTCGTCAACGGCAGGCTGCGTCAGCAGTGGGCGTGTATCTCAGTAGGGACAGGTTGCCTCGGCACCGGCTGGCTGCGTCAGCAATGGGCGTGTATCTCAGTTGGGGCGGGTTGCCTCGGTAATGGTGGACGCCCCTCCCCCTCAGAGCGTCTCGGGCCGTCTGCCCGGGGCTTGTTTGAAATCGCGGTTTTGTTCGTCCCACTGGGCCAACTCTAACGCTCTGTCCCTGCGATCCCCTGGCTGGCCCACTGTCCAAGTCTAGCTCAGTCTCAAGTCCAGCCCTCTCATGTCTCCTGTTGCCAGTTCAACGGGGCACCCGGACAAGTGCGCCCTGTGGGGAGCGCTGGGTAGGGCCGGCCGCCGCCACCCCGGCTGCCGGCTTCGCCAGGAAGAGGTTCTGCCTGGCGTCCCGTGTCTCCTCTTCACTTGGGAATTTCCCCGTTCCGTGGGCAACAAAGATCAGTCTGGAAATGCAGCTCAGACTCACCTTTCCGCGGACACAACGCGAGCTCCAATCCTGGGTTGTTCTCACAGCGCCATCTTGAGTCCTCCAATCGAAAATGTTGATATTTTAAAATAACCCAGTTACATGAGAGGACAAAGACTCTATGCATAATTGTTGTTGTTGTTGTTGTTGTTTACTCTTTTCCTTTGTTTATACTGTTCTCCCTGTATACATTTTGCTATCTGATATCAAGTATTAATGTGGACCAGTACAGTGACTTACAAGTTCTGTGTCCAGCATTTTAGCTACATCTCTCCCATTCTACCAATTGCCCACTCATTACAGTTAATCCACCCTGGTTTTCTTTCACTTTCTTAAAAGACTCCTGCTGCCACTACCACAGGGCCTTTGAACATGATGTTCTCAATGCTTTTGTTTGGTTAATTCAAACTGTTCAAATTTCAGCTCAAGTGAAACTTCCTCAAAAGGATTCTAGTCTCCCATATTAGGGAGATACCTTACTCTTTAACATAGTAATATGCCACCCTTCACACCATTTCTACATAGCACTTATAATCATTTGCAGTTACAAAATTAGTCCCACCAGACTAAGATTAAAAAAGTACTCCCAAGAGCAAATAGTATGTTTCTGGAACACAGTAGAAACACATATCATTTAAATTAATAAAGTCTCCTTATCTATACTGCCATGGTACAAGTATTTTTAAGAATCCTTCCATTCATTTATTCAATAAATATTTAATAAACACCTAAGATATATATGCATAATTATAAGGACTAGGCTAAATAAGTGAAAAGAATAATATAGTATCTGTGGCTATAAGACTGATATTTTGAGTGAAGACAGAAAAATGATAAACAAGAAAGAAAATTTAGATAGTGTTGTATATTTTTTAAAAGATTATTATATTTCCTGGAAGACTGCTTTAGACTGGGTGATCTGGGAATTCCTCTGAAGAGGTGACACTGAAGCTGTGACCAACAAATAAAACTAAATGATAATGCCATAACATATTACCTTGCAGTAAAAGAGTCTGCTAGTTCTCCCCCACCCCATGCTGACTATAAGTTACTTCTTTGAAAGCAAGGAATAAACCCTCAGTACAGTATTTAAAATTATGAGCAGCATATAATGAGGTACCCAGTACAAATGTCTAAGGTGACTGGAAAAAAACACAAAACTATAATTACTATAGTAATGTTATCATTTCCATTTTATGCACACAGTAACAGACTCAGAGAAGTTAAGTGAAAACGGATATTCAGCATTCCTCCTCTAGTGCTCTTTCCAGCCATCAAAATCTTAATGTTGCTCTTTATACTAAGTATATAATCTCCCTGACTTGATAAAGACATATATACTGTATAAAAAGAACATCACCTATGATTTTTATAAATCAACTATAAAATATTCCAATTATAAATGTTAGGTTAGATTCCATTCAATAAATATACTAAACACCTAAATTAGTTTTAGTTAATTTACCGAGCATCTAAATACATTTGCTAAGCACTAAGTTTACTAAAAATCATATATTGGGCTGGGCGCGGTGGCTCATGCCTGTAATCCCAGCACTTTGGGAGGCCGAGGCGGGTGGATCATGAGGTCAAGAGATCGAGACCATCCTGGTCAACATGGTGAAACCCCGTCTCTACTAAAAATACAAAAAATTAGCTGGGCATGGTGGCGCATGCCTGTACTCCCAGCTACTCAGGAGGCTGAGGCAGGAGAATTGCCTTAACCCAGGAGGTGGAGGTTGCAGTGAGTCAAGATCACACCATTGCACTCCAGCCTGAGTAACAAGAGCGAAACTTCGTCTCAAAAAAAAAAAAAATCATATATTGGTTCAATCTTATTTTTGGTTGGTGGAACAGCTTGCACAGAAACGAAGAAGAAAGAGCAGTAAAATCTCTACTTGTATGTGATATCATTATAAACACTGTCTTCAGCAACATGGTGATTTTGAAAGACATTAGAAGTTCCCCTATTTGCAGAAAGTAAATACAAATTATGCTTTATATCATTAAAGAAAATTTCTAAGTATCTATATACATTCTTGTGTCTATCTAAACATGTATATTCTTAAGAGGATACTCGAAGTTGAAGAAATTCTGAACTTCTCACATGTCAATAGGTTTTAAAGCCAGCTAGATAATTTATGTAAATTAATTAATGACACACCTCTTTTCTTGTGTGCAAATTTAACAGTGTGTTTATATTGGTTTTGACTGATTCTGTCTTAATATTTGTCCAGAAAAAAATCCACACAGAACATTTTCTGATATAAAAGAGTGAAATTTAGAAGACAATCAAAAATTGCATATTTCTACCCTATATCTCAAAACTATCAATAGATTTTCTCTCTCTAAAACATAAAGATAACAGATTTCTCAGAATCAAAGATGAATAAAATAACTTTTATTGTTAAATACAAACAATATAGTCTAAAAACTTCAATTTGGTTCTTCATTTACAATAGCTTGAGTAATTGCAATAATAAAACACATTTAGACATGAAAGAAGTGACATTTCTTATGACCCTTCAAGCACTGAAATCTATAAAACAAAGATTTTTACCAAAACAAGGTAATCCCTGAATTCCTCATACTTATTCATCTGAAATGTGTGGTTTAGCTAGTAACTTGTGGTTTCTTTGTTTAAGGAATAGTCAAACCAAACCAGTATAATCCCATGCCTTAGCTATAGTACTAAACTTTTTATATGTGTCTGCTACATTTTTCTACTGAAGTTTCATAGCAACACTTTGTATAAAAACAGATGTTCTCTTTAAAAGTACCACATGGCATTAAATAGAGGAGTCAAGCATCTAAAGAATAATAATAAATAGGTCTGAGTCATAAATCAGAAAAATAATATATTAATATTATAATTCAAAATAAAAGTATTTTTACCTTTGCCAACGTTTTTTAATATCTTACTGATAAAACCATTTTCCCAGTTCAATAATTACTTTGAGTAAATATGGTCAATGAACCATTCTGATATAGAAAAGGCAGAAAAATATCTTCTTCCCAAATAAGCAATATCATTACAGCAATTTTAAAAAATAGTAAATATTGTCTGATCCCTATGTGTAAGGACAACATTCAAAGAACTTTATAGGTATTACCTCTTCATTCTCATTACAAGTCCAAGAAGCATTAGCATTATTTACCTACTTTACATATGAGGACAGTGAAACCCAAAGGTTAAAAAGCTATCCATGATCATACAGCTGATGCGCTGGAGGGGCCAAAAAATTGAACCAAGACAATATGATTTCAAAGCCTCTATCATTATCAATTAATTTATAATACCTTCCAAATAAAACATTTCTTGATCACGATGTATTCTACTCAATGCACCAAAACTTCAATGCCTAAGACACATCAGAAAGATGCCTTAGATTTAATACATTTGGTTTGAACTTTAAAGAACTACACAAGGTCCTTCTTGATTGAGCATTTTCACATTTTGCTTATGCAATCCTGGACTTTCAGTTCACCCCACCCTCCAAAATACACATATGTATGCATTTGTATATCCTTCTTCTGCATTGGATATAACTCACTGGAGACAGAAATCATGTCTCACATAACACTGTATGTTCAACATTTAGCAAGTGTCTAACAGACATGTAGTAGACACTGAATAATTTAATAAAAAATACACGAAATGAGTTAATGGTAAATGTGTTATTTAGTAAGGTGAACTTAAAAAGTATGCTTTGTAAAAATAAGAGGCCAGAGCAGGCTACAGATAACAGTGCAAAATTATACCTGAATAATTATAGACATTATTTTTTCTTTTAATTTTAGTTGGCACATAATAATTGCATATATTTATGGGGCACAGAATATCCCTGTACATGTATGTAATGTGTAATGATCAAATTATGGTAATTAGCATATCCATCACCTCAAACATTTCTCAATTCTTTGTGCAGGAAGCATTTAAAATCCTCTCTGCTAGAATTTTTAACATACACAATAAATTATTGTTAGCTATATTCACCCTACAGTGCTACAGAACACTAGCACTTATTCTTCCAATCTAGTTGTAAATCTGTGTACATTAACCAACTTCTCTGTAAATCTGTGTACATTAACCAACTTCTCCCTATTCTCTCCTCCATGCTATCCAACTCAGCTTCTAATGACCATAATTCTACTCTTTGTTTCTATAAACTTATTTTTTTAGCTTCTACATAAGCAAGAACATGCAGTGTTTATCTTTTTGTGCCTGACTTAATCAACATAATGTCTTCCAGGTTCACCCATATAGCTGCTGACAACATAACTTCCTTCTTTTAATGGCTGAATAATATTCCATTGTGTAAACATACCACATTTTCCTTTATCCACTTATCTGTGGAGGGGTACCTAGGTTTATTCTATATCTTGAGTATTGTGAATAGTGCTGCAATAACCATGGAGGTAAAGATATCTCTTTTATCCACTGATTTCTTTTCCCTTGGGTAAATATCCAGTAGTGGAATTACTGGATCATATGGTAGTTCTATTTTTAGTTTTTTTTTGAGGAACTTCCATACCGTTTTTGATAATTTGGCTTTACTAATTTATGTTCCCACCAATGGAGTATTAAACTGCATTTTTCCCTGCATCCTCATCAGCTTTTGTTGTCTTTTTGATCATAGCCATTCCAACTGAGGTGAGGCGCTATCTCACTGTGGTTTTGATTTGCATTTCCCTGATCACAAGTGATGCTGAACATTTATTCATATGCCTGCTTGCCCTCTGTATGTCTTCTACTGAGAAATGTCTACTGAGTTTTTTGTCCATTTTTAATAAAATTATTTGTTTGAGGTATATTGAGTTGTTTGAGTTCCTTATATATTCTGGACATTATTCCTTTGTAGGATTAATAACTTGCAAATATTTTATCTTATTCTAAGGTTGTCTCTTGACTCTGTTGGCTGTTTTCTTTGCTGTGCAAAATGGTTTAATTTGATAAAATGTCCCTTTTGTCTACTTTTGTTTTGTTGCCTATGCTTTCATAGTCTTGCCCATAAAATTTTTGCCTGGACCCATGTCTTGAAGCATTTCTCCTATGTTTTTATGAAATGATTTTATATTTTGAAGTCTCATAAATATTTAATACATTTTTGAGTTAATATTTGTATACCACAAGTGACAAGAGTCTACTTTTATTGTCCTGATTATAGATATCCAGTTTTTCTAGCTTTTATTGAAAAGAGTGTCCATTCCCCAATGAACATTCTTGGCACCTTTCTTGTAATTCAGTTGGCTATAAATATGTGAATTTATATCTGGGTTTTCTATTCTGCTCTATTGGTCTATGTGTCTGTTTTTATACCAACATCATGCTGCTTGTTACTTATCCCTTTGTCATATATTTTGAATTCAGGTAATGTGTTTATCTCCAGCTTTGTTGTTTTTGCTTGGTATTAGCCAAGGCATTTTATGGTTCCATTCAAATTTTAGTACGTTTTTTCTAATTCTGTGAAGAATGTCATTGATATTTCAATAGAGATTGTATTGAACCTGATATTGCTTTGGATATTATGGTCATTGTAAAAATATTGATTCTTTCAATTCATGAGTAAGGGTTGTCTTACTAATTTTTCTTTCTTCTCCTATTATCAGGCTAGAGGGAGGTGGCACAATCATGGCTCACTGAAGCCTCAACCTCCCGGGTTCAAGCAATCCTCCAAACTCAGAGGCTGTGACTACAGGTGCATGACACTCAGCCTGATTTTTATAAAATTTTGTAGAGATGGGCCTTGCTCTGTTGGTGGCCTTGAAATCCTGGGCTCAAGCAATCTTCCTGCTTTAGCTCCCCAAAGTGCTGAGGTAACAGTCATGAGCCACCATGCCTATGCATCTTACAATATTTTTAGGTCCTCTTTCACCAGTGTTTTACAGGTCCTCTTTCACCAGTGTTTTATAATTTTAATTATAGAGATCTTCCACCTCCTTTGTTAATTGTATTCCTAGGTGTGTAATTTTTTGTTGTGGCTATTATAAAAATGTTTACTTTCTTGACTTCTTTTTCAGCTAATTCATTGTTGAAGTATATGAATGATAATAATTTTTATATGTTGATTTTTGTATCCTCTAACTTTACTGAATTAATTTACCAGTTCCAAAAATTTTCTGGTTGCCTTTATGATCTTCTGTAATATAAATGTTATGTCATGTACAAAAAAGGGACAATTTGACATTCTCTTTCCCAATTTGGATACCTTTATTTCTTTCTGTTGCCTAATTGATCTGACTAGGACTTCTAGTGCTATGTTGAATAAGAATTGTGAAAGGGGGCATTCCAGCTCTTAGAGGTAGTGCTTTCAACTTTTGCCTGTTCAGTAGCTGTGGGTTATATATAGCGTTTACTATAAACATACATTTAATGTTTGAAATGTCATAACAACTATATTACTGTGGGCAATAAGAAAGTTTTATAAGAGACCCAGCCAAGGCAATATATATATATATTCTTTTTTTTTTTTTAGACAGTTTCGCTCTTGTTACCCAGGCTGGAGTGCAATGGCACGATCTCGGCTCACCACAACCTCCACCTCCTGGGTTCAGGCAATTCTCCTGCCTCAGCCTCCTGAGTAGCTGGGATTACAGGCATGCACCACCGTGCCCAGCTAATTTTTTGTAATTTTTAGTAGAGATGGGTTTTACCATGTTGACCAGGATGGTCTCGATCTCTTGACCTCTTGATCCACCCGCCTCGGCCTCCCAAAGTGCTGGGATTACAGGCTTGAGCCACTGCGCCCGGCCGGCAACATATTTAAGAAGTGGCAGAACCACCATACACACTCATGTTTTCTGACTCTTAAGTTGGGTCACTTTCTATTGCATACACTCCACAAGAAAAATGGATTATAACTTAATCCAAAACCATTATGTTATTGCAGAAAAAAAAAACACAACAACATATGACACATAAAACCACCTTTAAATAACTTCTATTCCATATTTTTTTAACACAAAAGTTAAGAAAACAGTTGTTTCTGGTTTCAAAACACACTAATCATTCCATATTAGGCACTTTTATTGTATTCTAGAGGAAGGATTTTCAGACATTGCTGCATTATTAGGATCATTTGGGGAGGTTTTTAAAAAATCCTGATATCCAATATACACACAATATATTTTTAATCAGAATTCCTGGGGTGGAACAAAGGTATCAATATCTCTTTAAAATTCTACAGGTGTTTCCAATATGGGCAGCCAAACTTGCGGACCATCCTGAGTTTTCCTACACTCTTTCAGGGTTTTGCTCCTCCCTATTCAGAATGGCTATTATTAAAAAGTCAAGTTTTCCTACCCTTTTTCAGGGTTTTGCTCCTCCCCATTAGATTAGAGGTCAGATATCTGTTAAGTTGTACAGGTCAAAGTATCAATGTCTGATAGTGTAAAGGAAAGAAAAATATTTTAATTAAAAAATAAAAATGTGTAAAAAAAGTTGTGTCTACATAAACATGTTCACACAGGTACACACATACACTCATATAAACATAGAGGTCAATAAGAACATAGCTTAAAATGGCATATTTTCTTACTATTACTACTGTGTTGGGACTCAATGATAACCCATGGCTGATTTACAGTTTATAAATGGAGTCAGATTCATAAAACACTTGTGGTCAAACACTTATTCTCTCAGAAGCTTTTGTTTTGTCATCATTCTATAAATTTTGCATAAGTTAAACAGCATTTACTATGATGGTGTCTGCAATGCAGCATTTGTGGTTTACATTCTAGGCAATTAGAATAAATCAGGTATATCATGAAATCAATGTTGCTATTTTCAGAACAGATAAATTTAAAGAAAGCAGATGTAATGTGAAATACTCTCACTTTATGATTTAGGAAGTCCTCTAGGGAAATCATTGTTGCTATAACAATATTTCTTAACTTGGACACTACTCACTCGAAAACTGTATCAATAAATGAAAATTTTAATTTGTCTTAATAAATGATTCTTCAGAATAGATACATTTATATATATGTTGAGGAGAAATAACCAATCAGCTCTCATTAGAAACAAGTTAAAAATACTAAAACAGTGAAATCATTGGAAAAGCAGTACATAATAGGAAGCCAGGTTTATAAGTCTATCTTTTTTGTTGCCTACAGTATTAGACGTGGAAATATATTCATAGCAAAGATCATTCTTTATTCCTCTCTCTCCTGTTACTAAGTGTTTAATCCATATTCATAATATAACAATGCTACAACCTTAACATCCCTGTTTAAGATGGGTATAATCTAGATTTTCCTAAAGTATACTTTATAAAAATGGTTTTGTTATATTTAGTTATGATGTATTTTTATTCCAAATGTAATCAATAAATAATCCAACAAATAGAAATCAGAGGTCTACTATGTTCCAAACATTGGTCTACACATTAATAAATAACGGTAATGAAAGTATTTCTGACTTTGCTAATCTAACATGCTGTCTAAATGTTTTCAAAAATAAAATTATAGTTCAAATTACTCTACTTTGAAATAATTTTCCACTTAAAAATGACTAATCATACATGTACTTATTGTACATAGCATGCTAGATATTTGCTGTATACTCCCATTTGTAGATCTGTGATGGAGAAACAACTTGCAGTGACATTAATGGGTATGGACAAAATATAACTTAGTTCTGAGGCTAAATTCAAGTGCTATATTATACTAAATTACAATGTCCATTTGATTTCTAATAGATATTTATACCACATGAAAATAATTAAGCTACAGGTTATTCACATTCATTTAAATGGCAAATATTTTAAGATAAAATGCTTATTAATAAAAGCATCATACACACACACACACACATACACCATCAGAGATGAGATGAGCAGTAAAAAATCCAAGTGTGTGTGTGTGTGTGTGTGTGTGTCCATCTACTTTATCCAAACATCCACTGATGGACACTTAGTTGATTCCAAATGTTTACTATTGTGAATAGTGCTGTGATAAATATACAAGTAAATATACCCAGTAGTGGATTGCTAGATCAAATGGTAGTTCCATTTTTAGTTATCTGAGAAGCCTCCATATTGTTTTCCATAGAGATTGTGGTAACTTACACTCCCACTAAGCATGTATAACTATTTCATTTCCTCCCTATCTTTGCCAACTTCTCTTCTTTTCTGACTTTTTAATAATAGCCATTCTGACTGGTGTAAAATGATACCTCACAATGGTTTTAACTTGCAGTTATCTGTGATTAGCAGTGTTGAGTATTTTTTCAATGGACTACTATTCAGCCATAAAAAGATTGAAATTATACCTTTTGTATAATTTCAATTATACAAAATGAAGTATACAGATGAAGTAGAAGCCATTAAGTGAAATAACTCAGAAACCGAAAGCCAAATACCATGTTTTCTCACTTATAAGTCAGAACTAAACAATGTGTACATTATTAAATGGACACGAAGTGTAAAATAATGGACACTGGAAAAGTTTGGAAGGATGGAAGGGTGAGAGAGTAATGAGGAATGAGAAATTACTTAATGAATACAATGTACACTATGCAAATGATGGTTATACTAAAAGCTCAGAGTTCACCATTATACAATATATCCATGTGACAAAATTGCACTTGCATGCCTTAAATTTATACAAATAATAAAAAAAAAAAACAGAAAACCAAGTGAAACCAAAACTTCACCTATTGACTCTAATTTTATTGAAAACATTTATTGGGTATTTTTCAATATGTCATATAAATGGAATCCTGTCCTATGTAGTCATGTGTGTGTATATCAATAGTTTATTCAGTTTTAGGGATGACTGTCCATTGTAATCTTATACCGCTGTTTGATTATGCATTCACTGGTTGAATGAAGCTTAATTGCTTCCAATTTTTGGTGATTATAAATAAAGCTGCTAAAATATTTATGTACAATATTTTGTGTAAATGCAAGTTTTCATTTCACTTGAGTACATACCTCACAGTGTGATGGCTGAGTCATAAAGTAAGTTTAAGTTTATAAGAAACTACCAAACTCTTTCCAAAAGTGTCATGACAGCCATTTGCATTCTCTCCAGCAATATCTGAGGGCTCCTCTCACTCCAGATTCTCTGCAGCACTCATTCCTTTCAGTTTTTTTGTTTTTGTTTTTTTTGGTTGTTTGTTTGAGATGGAGTTTCACTCTTGTTACCCAGGCTGGAGTGCAATGGCGCAATCTTGGCTCACCGCAACCTCCGCCTCCTGAGTTCAGGCAATTCTCCTGCCTCAGCCCCCTGAGTAGCTGGGATTACAGGCACGCGCCACCATGCCCAGCTAACTTTTTGTATTTGTAGTAGAGACGGGGTTTCACCATGTTGACCAGGATGGTCTCGATCTCTTGACCTCGTGATCCACCTGCCTCCACCTGCCTCGGCCTCCCAAAGTGCTAGGATTACAGGCTTGAGCCACCACGCCCAGCCTGTTTGTTTTTGACAGAGTCTCCCACTGTCACCCAGGCTGTAGTGCAATGGTAGCATGATATAGGCTCACTGAAACCTCGGCCTCCTGGGTTCAAGCGATTCTCCTGCCTCAGCCTACCAAGTAGCTGGGATTACAGGCAACTGCCACCATGCCCAGCTAGTTTTTTTCTTATTTTTAGTAGAGACAGGGTTTCACTATGTTGGCCAGGCTGGTCTTTGACTCCTGACCTCATGATCTGCCTGCCTCAGCCTCCCAAAGTGCTGAGATTACAGACGTGAGCCACTGCACCAGGCCCCTTTCAGTCTTTTAAAGCTCTAATGAGAAGTGGGTAGTGGTATCTCACTATTTATATTGTTAAATTTAAATACATTTTCTTTTATGGATGATGACTTTGGTATCATATCTAAGAATTTCTTGAACTCCAAGTTACAAATATTGTATTTCTTCAAAAGTTTTACATCCAGACTTACAATACAATTTAATTTAACTTTTATATAAGGTGTAAAACATGGGTTTTGCTTATTTTTTAGATATAAATCTCCAATTTAGCTTTCTGCACAATTTATTGAAAATACATTTCTCTATTGAATTTTCTGTACCTTTAAAAAAATTAATTAATTCCTGGACTCCTGCATCCTACCAAGCCTAAACCAGGAGGAAGCTGAAACTATGAATAGACCAATAACAAGATCAGAAGTCGAGGCAGCAATTAAGAGCCTACCACACAAAAAAAGCCCAGGTACAGATGGGTTCACAGCCGAATTCTACCAGACACACAAAGAGGAGCTGGTACCATTCCTTCTAAAACTATTTCAAACAATCCAAAAAGAGGGAATACTTCCCAAATCATTTTATGAGACCAACATCATTCTGATACCAAAACCCGGCAGAGACTCAACAAGAAAAGAAAACTTCAGGCCAATATCCATGATGAACATAGATGCAAAAATCTTCAATAAAATATTGGCAAGCCGAATGCAACAGCAAATCAAAAAACTTATTCACCATGATCAAGTAGGATTCATCCCGGGGATGCAAGGCTGGTTCAACAAACGCAAGTCTATCAATGTAATTCACCACATAAACAGAACCAAAAACAAAAACCACATGATTATCTCAATCGATGCAGAGAAGACATTTGACAAAATTCAACAGCCCTTTATGCTAAAAACCCTCAATAAACTCGGTATCGATGGAAAGTATCTCAAAGTAATAAAAGCTATTTATGACAAACCAACAGCCAATATCATACTGAATGGGCAAAAACTGGAAGCATTCCCTTTGAAATCTGGCACTAGACAAGGATGCCCTCTTTCACCACTCCTATTCAATATAGTTCTGGAAGTTCTAGCCAGAGCAATCAGGCAAGAAAAAGAAATAAAGGGTATTCAAATAGGAAAGGGGGAAGCCAAATTGTCTCTATTTGCAGACGACATGATAGTATACCTAGAAGACCCCATCGCCTCAGCCCAAAAACTCCTGAAACTAATAAGCAACTTCAGCAAAGTCTCAGGATATAAAATCAATGTGCAAAAATCACAAGAATTCGTCTACACCAATAACAGACTTAAAGAAAGCCAAATCAAGAACGAACTGCCACTCACAATTGCTACAAAAAGAATAAAATACCTTGGAATACAACTCACAAAGAACGTAAGGGACCTCTTCAAGGAGAACTACAAACCACTGCTCAACGAAATCAGAGAGGGCACAAACAGATGGAGAAACATTCCATGTTCATGGTTAGGAAGAATTAACATCGTGAAAATGGCCATACTGCCCAAAGTAATTTACAGAATCAACGCTATCCCCAACAAGCTACCATCGACTTTCTTCACAGAACTGGAAAAAACCACCATGAACTTCATATGGAACCAAAAGAGAGCCCACATAGCCAAGTCAATTCTAAGCAAAAAGAACACAGCTGGGGGCATCACACTACAAGTTTTCAAACTATACTACAAGGCTATAGTAATCAAAACAGCATGGTACTGGTACCAAAACAGAGATATAGACCAATGGAACAAAACAGAGGCACCGGAGGCAACACAACATATCTACAACTATACAATCTTTGATAAACCTGACAAAAACAAGCAATGGGGAAAGGATTCCCTGTTTAACAAATGGTGTTGGGAAAACTGGCTAGCCATGTGCAGAAAGCAGAAACTGGACCCCTTCCTGATACCTTACACTAAAATTAACTCCAGATGGATTAAAGACTTAAACATAAGACCTGGCACCATAAAAACCCTAGAAGGAAATCTAGGCAAAACTATCCAGGACATAGGAGTAGACAAGGACTTCATGAACAAAACACCAAAAGCATTGGCAACAAAAGCCAAAATAGACAAATGGGACCTAATGAAACTCCACAGCTTCTGCACGGCAAAAGAAACAGTCACTAGAGTGGATCGACAACCAACAGAATGGGAAAAATTTTTGCAGTTTACCCATCTGACAAAGGGCTGATATCCAGAATTTACAAAGAACTCAAACGGATTTACAGGAAAAAAACAAACAAGCCCATTCAAAAGTGGGCAAAGGATATGAACAGACACTTTACGAAAGAAGACATATATGAGGCCAACAATCATATGAAAAAATGCTCATCATCACTGGTTATCAGAGAGATGCAAATCAAAACCACATTGAGATACCATCTCACGTCAGTTAGAATGGCGATCATTAAAAAATCTGGAGACAGCAGATGCTGGAGAGGATGTGGAGAAAAAGGAACACTTTTACACTGTTGGTGGGAGTGTAAATTAGTTCAACCATTGTGGAAGACAGTGTGGCGATTCCTCAAGGCCTTAGAAATAGAAATTCCATTTGACCCAGCAATCCCATTACTGGGTATATATCCAAAAGACTATAAATCGTTCTACTACAAGGACACATGTACACGAATGTTCATTGCAGCACTGTTTACAATAGCAAAGACCTGGAATCAACCCAAATGCCCATTGATAATAGACTGGATTGGAAAAATGTGGCACATATACACCATGGAATATTATGCAGCAATCAGAAATGATGAGTTTGTGTCGTTTGTAGGGACATGGATGAATCTGGAGAACGTCATCCTCAGCAAACTGACACAAGAACAGAAAATGAAACACCGCATATTCTCACTCATAGGCGGGTGATGAAAAATGAGAACACATGGACACAGAAAGGGGAGTACTAAACACTGGGGTCTATTGGGGGGAAAAGGGGAGGGCCAGTGGGAGGGGGAGGTGGGGAGGGATAGCCTGGGGAGAAATGCCAAATGTGGGTGAAGGGGGGAAGGAAAGAAAAGCACACTGCCATGTGTGTTCCTATGCAACTGTCTTGCATGCTCTGCTCATGTACCCCAAAACCTAAAATCCAATAAAAAATAAAAATAAAAAATAGGAAAAAAAAGAGAAAAAAAAATAAAAAAGAAAAAATTAATAATTAGTATAGGTCCTGTTCTGTACTCTGTCTTTCTCACCAATATCTATTCACATAGAATAATGGCTTCTATGTAGAAAATCCCAATCTATAAAACAAATCCTAAAACTAATAAGTGATTTTAGTAAGTTCGCATGCCACAAGGTCAATGTAAAAAGAAAGAAAAAAAGGAACTGCATGTTCCTATACTTTGTTCCTGATCTTAGTGGAAAAACACTGAGTCTTTCACTAATAAATATGACGACAGTTATTTCCATAGTTAAGTGTCTATAAGCGTCTAATTTCAGGTTAAAGAATTATCTTCCTGTTTCTAGTGTTTTGAGAAGTTTACCATAAACAGATGTTGAATTTTGTCAAATGCTTTTTCTGCATTTATGAAACCATGTGAATATTCTTCTTTATTCTATTAATATGATTAATTACAGTTTGATTTCCTAATGTTAAATTAATTTTTGATTTTCTGGAAAAATGCCATTTTTCATAATGTCTTTTTAATATACTGCTAATTTTTTTCTCAAAATTTTATTAAATATTCTTGAAAAAGTTATTGAAAAAATGTTTTTAAGATCTATATTCATGAGAGGTATTGGTGTGTTGATTGGCAATTTTTTTTTTTTGGTGATGTCTGTGCCTGGTTCCAGTTTTAGATGAATTGAAAATGCTTCTTCTACTTTCTGGAAGTGACTGGTAGAATTTATATTATTTTTTTCTTAAAAGGTTAATACGGCTGGACGCGGTGGCTCACACCTGTAATCCCAGCCCAGCACTTTAGGAGGCCTAGGCGGGTGGATCACGAGGTCAAGAGATCGAGACCATCCTGGTCAACATGGTGAAACACCCTCTCTACTAAATATACAAAAAATTAACTGGGCATGGTGGCACGTGCCTATAATCCCAGCTACTCAGGAGGCTGAGGCAGGAGAATTGCCTGAACCCAGGAGAGCTGAGATCATGCCATTGCACTCCAGCCTGGGTAACAAGAGTGAAACTCCATCTCAAAAAAAAAAAAAAAAAGGTTAATAGACTTTACTAGTTAATCTATCTGAGCCTAGAGGCCTCATTAAATGATTTTTGAATACAAACAGGTCTACTCACTTAAGCTGTATTTTTAGTGAAAGTTAGTGCATTATGTCTTTCAAAATTAAGTTTACTTTAATGCTTTTTATCAAACGTCAGCTTTTAATTTTATTCATTTCCTGGATTAGCGTACTTCCAATTTATTTGATTGTTGCTTCTATATTTATTACTTTTTCCTCCTGCTTGTCTTGGGTTTAATTTGCTCTTACTTTTCTAGTATTTTAGGATTGTAGATTAGATCACAAATTTGAGGTTTATTTCTGTTCTAATATTACATAAGAATCAAATCTATAAAGTTTCCTTAAAGGGTTGCTTTAGCGGCATTTTGTTTAGACTGTTATAGGTCAAATTAACTCATTGAGCAGATTGTGTTAACAGCTCAGTTCTTCTTTATACTTACTCATTTTGTATCTAATCTTTTTATTAATTAGTGAGAAAGGACTGTTACAGCCTTCCACTATAATTATGGATTTATCTAATTATCCTTTCAAGTCTACTCATTTTTGCCTTACATATTTTGAATCTATGTGGTTAAGTACATGCATATTTAAAGACTTTTTCGGAACTGAAGATGTCTTCTTGGAAAATTGACTTCTTTGTCATTATTTAATGTTCATCTTTAACCTTGTTATATATTTTATATGAAGTCTAATGATATTAAATAGCAATTACAGTTTTTTTAGTTGACGTTTTCATAATCTATCTTTCTCTATTCTTTTACATATATATATATATATATCCATACACATGAAGTGGTTTTCTTGTATAGAGCATATATTTGGATCTTGATTTTATTACCCAAGCTGTCATTCAGTTTTTAAATTAACATGTTTACACTATTTTCATTGAACGTAATTACTAACATTGTTAAAGTAAAATCTACCATCTTTCTGTCTGTTCTTGACTTGTTCTGTATGTTGTTATTTTTTTCTCTTCTTTTTTTTTAATTAAATATATTTTATGATACCATATTACCTCTACTATTTACTTACAATACATAATCTTTCAAAAAGTGCCTAATGCTTACCCTAGTTTAAGTTATATATCTTTAGTGAACTCTCAAATATTATATTGTTTAATATGTATTATAAGAATGCTATATAACACAATATCTGAATACTTCTCCTACACATCATTTATACCATTTTCTCCCATATTTTATTTTTACAGGTAAGACAAATAAACATTGCATTGCTATTCTTTTATTAAGTGGTCAGTCATCTCTAGAACAATTAAAAATATGAGAAAATAAATTTTATTTTTACCTTCATTCATTTTATTTTCAGTGCCCTTCACTTCTTTGTGTATAACTACACTAATCTGATTTCAGGCTGCTATAAAGAACTACCTGAGACTGGGTAACTTACAAAGAAAAGACATTTAAGTGACTCACATTCCCACGGGCTTAACAGGACACGTGACTGGGAGGACTCAGGAAATTTACACTCATGGCAGAAGGCAAAGGGGAAGCAAGGCACATCTTCCCACAGCAGAGCAGGAGAAAGAGTGAGTAAAGGTAGGAGTGGGTCACACTTTTGAAAACCAGATCATATGAGAACTCACTCACTATCATGAGAACAGCAAGGGGTAAATCTGCCCTTAAGATCCAAAAGCCTCCCACCAGGTCCCTCCTCTGAATGTGGGAATTACAATTTGATGTGAGATTTTAGTGGTGACATGGAACCAGACCATATCAATAACCAAGTTTAAGTCTGGTATTATATTCCATATCCCTAAAGAACCTCCTTCAATATTTCTTTCATAGAAGCTCTGCTGACAATAAATACTCCTCATTTTTATATGTCAAAGAACATCTTCATTTCTCCTTCATCATAATAAATTTTGGCGGGTATAAATTCTGGGTTGAGAGTTCTTTTCTTTCATCAATTTCAAGATGTCACCATTTGTCTTCTAACTTGCCTTGTTTCTGATAACAAGTCCACTGTACATAATATGTCTTTTTTCTTGGGATGCCTTACAAATTTTCTTTTTGTCTTTGGTTTTTAGCAATTTGAGTATAGTTTCCTTTGTGTGTGTGTGTGCGTGTGTGCATGTGTGTGTGTGTGTGTGTGTGTATTGTTCTCTGAGCTTCTCAATCTGTTTTGTTGTCTCTCACTGATTTTTTTTCTCATTAAATCCTCATTAGTTTATTTTTTATTAATTTCAGAGAATTATTTGCCACTATTTCCTCAAATATTTATTTGGTCCTGTTCTCTTTTTCTCCACCTGGGATTACAAGTACACATATTTAAGACTACTTCTCCAAAGACTGCAAATACACTACTGCACGTCAATTCGTCATTTACCTGTTTTCAAGAATAATAATTTTTTCCTCAGGTGTACCAAGCATATTGATGAGCCCATCAAATGCATTCTTCACTTCTATTGCTATGTTTTTCAGTTCTAACATTTCCATTTGACTCTTTCTTATGGTTTCTAGCTGTCTGCTAAAATTATCTATAGGTTGTGCATATTGTTCACTTTTTCCATTTGAATCTTTGAAATATTAATAACGGTAATTTAAAATTTTCTGTCTGATAGTTTTATTATGTAAGTAATAACTTTGGTTTTGTTAAATTCTTTCTATTTTGTCAGTGTGCCCATTTTTTCTTGACATTGTACACATCTTGTACATTTTGTCTAAAACTGAATATCTTGTGTATTAAAGACTGAGTAAATGGTGTCTATGTCTTTAAATGAGAGTGAATGTCCCTCTGCTAGAGCTGGTATTTGCATCATTCTATTCAGGAGTTAAGCAAGGACTGGGATTTGTTGTTACCAAGGTTACCTGGCATCACAAGCTTCTAATTCCTCTAATATTCTATTGTGTTTAGGATCAATAACACATGGATAGTCATTTCCTTTCAAATATCTTCTCCACACTCAACTTTAGGTCTTCCTTTTACACTATGTTTCAGAGAATAGCTATCCTACACTTCGTAGTTTAAGTCTTTTCATCTGTAAGGGGAAGGGGAGAAGGATCCAGGTGATGACTCCCACCTTTCTCAGAGTGATTCCTGTACTTCTTACACTATACCTGTATCAGAAGAGATGCTTTCAGAGGACTCTAGACAATCTTTTTTTGTTTTTTTGAGAATCCACTGAAGTCTATGGAGAAAAACCTGCAATGCAAATTCCCCTCATACCTGCAGTCAACAGGGTTGCTATATTCTCTTTCCAGTGCAAAACTGGCTTTTTCAATTCAATTTGAAAATTCATCTAAATGCTTACTGCTGTCTGGTGGTATCTGCTCCAGGAAAACAAGTGCTCATGTCTGCTCCTAGGTTTCAGGTTAGTTGCTTGCCCTATGACCTCAGTTCTCTGATGAGTCCAAGAAAAGTTGTGAATCTGCAAACTGTCTAGTTTTTTTTTGGTTGCTGTTCTACAGCTAGGAGTGATGCTTCTTTCCATTTTTTTATCTTCAAACAGGAGTTGGAAGCCTAAGTCTCCTGTTTAGTTATTAATTCACATGTTGTATCATATATTTCCTTATGAAAACATAATTATGCCCCACAAAATGCAGTAGAATACAAAGTCTTGATTAAAATATAAACAAATTCTAATAAAAATATGAGTCAAGTTAAACAATTTTAAAATTTATATACTTCTGCAAGACCCCAATTCCCTAATGAACTGGCAAATGTAATCACAGAAAAACTATCTATTATTTATTAGAATTCACTGACTATTTTTGAGATTTTGGAAGATGAGAAGGACGAATACATTGCCTTTTTAAAAAGTCCATCTTTAAGTAGAAAGAAGAGGATGGCACAATAATCCCCCAAGTGAAATACTTATCTAAAATTTTATGCTTGGGGAAATACTGAAGCAAATAATAAAAGAAAAAATCAACTTGCAAGCTATAATAACATTACAAGCTATTGGGCTGTGTGAAGAATAAATTTATTCATGGATATGTGAAGAATAAATTTATCAAGATAACCAAATTAATTTTCTCAGTAATATAGCCAAGGCAAAGTAATAAGCCATAATGTACTATGACCTTACACAGGTTATGGTTTTGCCTTCAATGAAATAACTTTAAAAATCCAAAGAATATTGTTTAAGACAGTATGAACATTTCCTTTAGTTCATATCACTATCAGTATGCCTAATGCCCTCACATGCTGGTAGGATTAGCATTACCGAAAAGTTTGCCATCCTCCTGTGGCCACAGTGCTCTATAGTCGCAGTTCTATGTGATTATCAAGGTTTGCTTTTGGGAGAAAAAGCCAAAATTTTAGATTTCACTTAGGCAATGTTTACCCAAAAAAACAAGTATATAATATTCACTTTATT
Source organism: Callithrix jacchus (assembly GCF_049354715.1). Classification (NCBI taxonomy): domain Eukaryota; kingdom Metazoa; phylum Chordata; class Mammalia; order Primates; family Cebidae; genus Callithrix; species Callithrix jacchus. The sequence goes on from NC_133507.1 coordinate 76,066,934, forward strand.
TAAAAATATCCTTGATGTGCAATATGTAATAATATGATATATTTTTATAACAAATACTGTTTAATTTGTTGTCTTTTTACAATTCAAAATAATGTTATGTTTAAGACTTAGGAAACGTCTTGTCATTAAGCTGTTCTGTGAAAATACATGGAGATGTATTCTTAGTTCCTATTTATTTATTCCCCATGATATTTATATACATTATACAGCTTATTTTGTAAATCTTTTACTAACATTCTTTTCTTAGCTCTAGGAATGACTTAATAGCTTTCCTTCTGAAAATAACTTTTTAAATTTATTTTTTATTTCTCACAGAAAAGGTCATGCTTAAACAATTCTAAGCTTACGTCTTTTGGATTATGTCTCTCACATGTCATTCAAACAACTCCAAGTAGAGGCCAATTATGAGCCTGAAGTGTGACTCATCTGTGACATATTTTTTTAAATTAGGTATATGTTGTCCATTCAACAGTTTATCCCTGCTAATGTCATGCTGTCTCTAGTCAGGGATCATTTTAAAAAAATGATCAAACGTTAAAAATATGAATCTACTGAATATGAATGAGCAGACAAAAAGCAATGTTTCTATATTCTTAAGTAGTCCAATATTACGTTACTGACATTGTTGTAACACAGAACAATGATAAACAAGACAAATGGAATAGCTGAAAAGAAACTAGGAACAGGGAAGAGGAGAAGAATAAGTGAATATCCCCAATACTATATGCTGTTAAGAACAAAAGACTGGGATCTGACTTGTTTAGATAGGTAAAATAGATGCTCACTCATTTTCTTTGACTTCAATATATCATTTGATACTGTTCAATCTTCCACTCTAGATAAAATTGTCTGCTTCCTTACATGCAGAGGCATCCTGCTTCCTGCTTGTCCTCCAGCTCCCTGACCTTAGCTTTTCAGTCTTTTTTGCTATCTTCTTTTCTTCTGAGAGCAACATAAATCCTTCAGTTCCTGACCCTTTTCCATTCTTTCTCTGGATGCTCAATTGGGTGTACCTATCCATTCTCACGATGAGGCATACCCAACTATACTTCCAATTCCAAGATGTCACTAAGTTCAGATTTATATCTAGCTGTTATGGACCAAAATATCCTTACTCTCCCAAATTCATTCATAGGGTGAAGCTCTAAACATCATTCTCAATGTATTTGGAGCTAGGGTTTACAGGAGATAATTAAAGTTAAATGAGGTCGTAAGAGTGGGGCCCTAATCCAACAGGCCTATTATGTTATAAGAAGAGAAAGGCAGAATTATAACTGGTACTCTCTCCGCCATGTGAGAACACAGAGAGAAGTTGTCCACTGAGTCAGGAAAAAAGACTATAACCAGAACCTGCCCATGCTGGCACCCTAATCTCAGACTTCCAGACCCTAAAACTGAGAAAATGAATTTTTGTTATTTATACAACCCAGTCTGTGGTATTCTGTGATGACAGCACTGGCTGACAACTAGTCACTCCTACCTGTATGATCAACAAGTAACACAAGCCAAGCACACCTAAATCCATACTTTCTACTGAACTTGCCCCTCCTCTTATATTCTGTACCTCATAAAATAATAGCATTCACAAGATTGAGAGCAATTTAAGTTTTGCTTTACCCTTTACCTTCTGACAGCCAACTAGTTATCAAATATCATAAGCTGTCTTATCAATATAGCCATAACTTAATCTCTCTCCTCTAATGGAATATTAGATCTCATTTCCCATGTGGACTCTTTCAATAGATTGCTCACTTCAAGTAACCTTCCCACTTCAAGTTCTATACCTGAGAAATCAATCTGCTACTGTCATATAATCATTTAAAAATGCAAACCTACTAAGTCCTGACTACCCCAACCCCATGCACACTTGAAATGTTCAGTGATATCCATTTCTTATATAATGGTGAGTAAGCCTTCACTCCCCTTCTATCTCTTCCCTCCCCATGACCTAAGTCTTGCCTGCCTTTCTAATTTATCTCCTGCTACTTCACATGCATCCTCCTCTAATTTATTTATATATTATGACTCAGTTGAAGACACAGTTTGTCCCTAAGAAGTACTTGTTTTCCCCTTTCCCTCAAAGAATTGAGTGACCTGGAGTGAATAAAGGTATTGATTACTGATCTTTTTCACTATAAAGCTGTAATCCCCTCAAGACACACATCTTCCTGGCTAGCTGTATTAAAATGTTTGGTATAGAGTGAGTACTTAATAAAGATTTGTTGACTAAATGATAAAATGAAAAATTACAGCACTAACGAGGCTACAATTAACACTGTGTAAATTAAAAATCCAGAATGATTAAAATAGGAACAATGGTTAAATAAGTGGGATTATACTGAATAAAAACCAAGTCTTCAAAACCTCATTTTGTTAAATAAAAATAACAATGTAAAACTGTATATGCTGTTGATTAGTGTCCAGAAAAAATGAATGGATTATGTGTATGTGTGTGTATGTATTGGCATGCACAGAAGATTTTAAGAATCTATACTAAAATATTAGTAAAAGTTACTTCCATATGGTGAGATCAAAGGTATATTTTACTTTTTGTTAAACATGTATGCATTTTTCAAGTATGCTAATGAAACAAATATGCTAATGGAAATCCTATAGCAAAACAAGATATTAAATGGCTTTAAAATGGTTTAAAAATCTAAACAATCCATTTGATTTTTAAATTATGGTACAGTAAAGCTTTGATTCAATTTATGTCTTGGTTGAATTTCTTAGGGCTGAAAAAGTGATGCAAAATAAATAAACCATATGGGTGGAACTCAAGGAAACCAAGAGCAGAGAGCAAAGTCAAGATTCTGGCAACAGGCACCATGGAATAAAAAGAGGCATGCAGCCTCAGCTTCTTTCTAGTTCTCTGAAGACACCTAATATCTTTACTCTGCTTTTTATACATCTCTTTCCTACAGTCAATCTCTCCTCTCTCTCTCTCTCATTTCTCTTTCTCCCAACTCCCTCTTATTTCTCTCCCATCCCTCCCTTCATCTTTCCTGTTCACTTCTCCTATTTCCAGGCTTCCATCTTCCTCTATTTCTTTTCTCTTCTTCTTGTCTTGCTCTTCCTCCTCCTCTCTGATCCTTTCTATAGACCTCTATCTCGCCCTCCCTCGTCCCCTCCCCCCTCCCTTATCTATTCTTCTCTCAATCTTTCTCTCTCCCTCATCCTCTCATCTTCTTCATCATTCTCTCTCCCTCATTCCCTCACCCTTTCCATCATTCTCTCTTCCTCATCGCTTCACCCTCTTTATTACTCTCTCCCTCTCCCTCATCCCCTTGCCCTCTTCATCACTCTCTCTCCATCTTTCTCTTATCTCCTCACCGTTTCCATCATTATTTCTTCCTCTCCCCCATCCTCTTTCCCTCTCACTGATTTGGTATTCTCTGCTTTTCTTCCTATACACACAATCAAAACAAGGTTGAACTCTTTCATCTTGAGTTTGCAATAACTTAATTTAAGTGACAACAGAGACTGATACCTATGAGACCCAATTCCAAATTCTGAGAGAATCTTATTGTCTCAGCCTGGACAAGGTATGAACAATCACTGTGTTCAGATGGTTGGAGGAAGTGGCTTTTATAATTCCATTTTGCAAACAAGGTTCCTTCTCCTATGGTTGGGAGCGGCAGTTTACGGGATAGAAAAACTCCGACAATAAATAGCAATTGATATAATAATAAAATAAATGGAAATGCAAAAGAATGTTTCCATTCATATATTTACTGAATTTATGAGATTGCAGTTAAGAATGTACTATCTGAGATTTCTGAAAAGACAGTTCTCAAGTTGCTATTGCCTTTGAATTCCTAAATATAAAAAGAGCTAGGAATAACATCTGACAAGCTTAATTCATTCTACTGTGATGAAGATTATACTGAATTAAAGGTAATTCAATTATAAAACAAAATTTTGGAGATATAAAAGTAAACAATGGATAATAACAAAAAGTAAGCACTGGATGTCAACAGAGAACTATTTCCACCTGTATTGAAAATATAAATAGAACCTAAAGGCAATACATGTCACAGTTAAAACTCATTTCATATCTTTAGAAGGTGGCTATAATACCTAAAATCCTCCAAATGAATAACAAAAATAAACTCCACAATGCACATATTAACTTGCAGTGATAAGCCATAAATAGGACGTTTCAAAAATAGAAATATGGTTTATTTAGAAAGAAAAAGCATCATATTTCAGTTATGAGCTGAGTTTGCTCATTTGGCAAAGAAATCTGAATAACTTTACAGTCAGTAATAAGTTGCAAATTAATTCGTGTGTGTGTTTAAACAAGAAAAGAACATTCATTATATTCTTCCCAAATTCTTGGGAAAATATGCACATTTCTGAATGTTGCAGTTATGAATAACATCCTAGTAATCTATAAAGAACAAAATTTTAAATAAGTACTAAAGTAGTGTACTTATCGTGTAATTTTCAAAAAGTATTCTTCATTTTACATTTGAATATCATATTAACCAATTATTTAGGAAGAGAGGGGATTCTGACAGTTTTTTAAAATAATGAGTATATTACGGCTCCAAAGCTAGTACTGCCCATTCCTATTCATATGAGGATGTTAAGAGTTATATGTCGGTATGATTATATTTTATAATAGAATGCCAGTATTATCTATTATTATATTTCATATCATTTACAATTTTAAAATATCTTCATGAAAGTCATATTAGTCAGACTAAGGAGAATGAACAATTCTCACTTTATAGATGACAAAATGAAGTCTGAATTTCTCATCTAGTGCTTTCTGTGGCATACCATGCTGCCTGTGGATACTCCGTTTTTTGTTCTTCCTGAGACTGTGGGCTCCTCATTGGTCTCTTTGGTCTATGTGTTAATCTTCCACAGGAAAAAAAAGACTACTTTCTGCTCACATATTGTACTTCTCTATGCCTCTTGTACTTTCTTACCTACCCCTCAGAAAATTCTCGGCTTCTCACTAATTCCACATTCTTCATTTCTTAAGCCCATAGCAACAACAACATAAACCCTTGACTGATCACTTTTTCAACAATAATCATTTACATCACACCAGTTAACAATCATTGATATACTTCATTTAAAAATTATTATACTTGATCAGTTTTCTAGTTATTTTATATAAATCTTCAAATCATCCTGTTGGCTTGATTTGTTGATTTAACAATCTAGGCCAGATGCCGTGGCTCAAGCCTGTAATCCCAGCTTTGGGATGCTGAGATAGGCGGATCATGAGGTTAGGAGTTCAAGACCAGCCTGGCCAATATGATAAAACCCTATCTGTGCTAAAAATATAAAAATTAGCTGGGCATGGTGGTCCAAGCCTGTAGTCCCAGCTACTTGGGAGGCTGAGGCAGGAGAATCACTTGAACCTGGAAAGCAGAGGTTGCAGGGAGTCAAGACAGCACCACTCTACTCCATTCTGGGAGACAGAGAGAGACCCCTGTCTCAAAAAAATCTAAAACAATATAATCTCCAGAATGGAGACAGGAGGCTATTGAGAACACAAACATAATCTTCAAAAATCACCCGTGTGTTCGCCGGGCTCAGTGGCTCATGCCGGTAATCCCAACACTTTGGAAGGCCAAGGCAGGCAGATCACAAGGTTAGGAGTTCAAGACCTGCCTGACAAACATGGTGAAACCCTGTCTTTACTAAAACCATAAAAATTAGCTGAGCATAATAGCATGCTCCTGGAATCCCAGACACTCAGGAGGCTAAGGCAGGAGAATCACTTGAGACTGGGAGGCGAAAGTTGCAGTGAGCCAAGATCGTGCCACTGCACTCCAGCCTGGGCAACAGAGTGAGACTCCATCTAAAAAAACAAACAAACAAAAAAAAATCACCCCTGTGTTTACGAATGAAGAATTCAAAATTCTAATTCTATGCTCCACAAAGTCACTGAAGCCTGCGTTTTGATAACTTTGTGTCATGTTCCAATCTAAAAAGCTGAGATGGAGGCACCTAAAATTATATAGAATGCATTAAATTTACATTAGACTTATATTAAATGCTTTCACCCCATTATTAATCAAGGGTTCATATTTCCGAAATATTGCTTGCTAGTCTGTCACGTATTTGTCGAAAGTAAAATACACATAATTTTGCATCATTAATATACTGAGACAAAGAATAAGCTAATTTGCTGCCATCTGTGTTTATAACAGCTTAACACAAGTAGATACTGATTAATTTCATTTTGTCTAGCACCTCTGAGTTTGTACCTAAAACACTCATATTTTCACAATAACTTTCAAGTGTTTACAGTCATGTGTTCTTACTTATGAAAAATATTAGGATAAATATAATAATTTTTAAATTTAAAGAAAGAACTTAGATAATCTTTTTAGGCAGGAGAGTACAAACTCATGACATTAACGAGGTCATATTGGGGGTAAAAACTGATTGCAATTAGGAACATTTAAAATATGTGACAGTAAAATGCTTCCTGTAGATATTATTATCTGTTTTAAATTTAAGTTTTCTTTCATTTCTTCCAAAGATAGTACAACTAGTGTAGGAGAAGGCAATGTGGTGAGGAACAGAAATTTTCAAGTGGACAGAAAATAGTTTTAAAAATTCAGAATAAGGCCAGCGTGGTGGCTCAGGCCTGTAATCCCAGCACTTTGGGAGGCCGAGGGGGGTGGATCATGAAGTCAGGAGATTGAGACCATCCTAGCCATGGTGAAACACCATCTCTACTAAAATACAAAAATTAGCTGGGCGTGGTGATGTGCACCTGTAGTCCCAGCTACTCAGGAGGCTGAGGCAGAGGAATCACCTGAATCTGGGAGACAGAGATTGCAGTGAATGGAGATCGTGCCACTGCACTCCAGCCTGGTGAAAGAGCAAGACTCTGTCTGCAAAAAAAAATCAGAATAAAATGGGAAAAGTTGTCCCCTGATAGCTGTGTTTTCTCCCAGGGGAATGTTGGAAAGTCATAGAGAGATTCCTGAAAGGACTAGGATTCAGTTACATCAACAAATATCAGTGTAGCAGACACATCTTATTTGTATAGTGGCAGAACCACACCTATTGACTGGAAGTACCTACATCAGCAAAGAGATTTTCTAAGCAGTAATGATACCATGCTTTAGGACTTATCAAGGAGCAGGAATTAACTAATTTAATTTTTAATTATTAAATGTTTAACAAAAATTTGTATTTTTTTTCTCTTACAACTTAAATTCACTAAATTAGATTTATTCTGATGGCAATAATTCATATTTTAAGTTGCTAAGCAAAACAAAGTAGAATAAGAATGGATGCATTTCAAACTCTAGTATTTGAAAAGAAGTACTGTAACTTTTTCAAATACAGTACTTCTTTTCAAATACTAGAGTTTGGATACATATTTTTCAGAAGACAATATGCCTGTTTTGTTTTATTTTTCTATTCAATGTACATGTCAATAAGGAAAATTGTATATTTTCTCTAAGGGTAAATTTTGAGTCAGGTAGATAGAGTTATTAGAAAGACAGAAAGTAGTTAAAAAAAAAAATAGAGGAAAGAGCCAAGATGGCTGACCTGACACAGCCAGGAGAAACATCTCTCACAGAGAGACCCAGACATTGGGAAGACTAGCACAGTTCCAGCAGATCTTCAGAGGGAAGGCATTGAGAGTAGATGGAATGAGGACAAAGACATTGGACTGAAGCAGGAGGTATCTGCAAATCCTGCATGGGGCTGTTGAGCCCTGGGACCAACTCCTGGCCTGCAGTGACTACTGGGGAAGGGATGAGTTTAACAGGTGAGTAGTGGCGCATCCTTGCCATAGACTCCCGTAATCCTAGTTGTAGGAGACCTTAGGACCCCCCCACATACGTGTTATCTGGCAGCAAGAGCTACGTAGAGAGATGCCAGTGGCAGGACTCCAACCTGTGCGTAGCTCAGAAGGCTTGTCAGGGGAATGGACACAGTGGAGCATAGCCAGGGATATTTATCTACCACGGCTCACCAAGCTCCTTTAAGTGATTTTTGCATTTGGGTGACTGTTGGATTGGGAGCAGGTGTTCCTGCCCATGTTTCAGAGCCATTCCTATCTGAGTAACCTCTTCTGCTGCTGGCCTCTCCTGGAGCCCTAGCCTGGTCGCTCCCACTTGCAATGCAGCATCAAATGCCCAGCCAGGGCAGTCCATAACTAACTATCTGAGAAGCCCAGCAGACTGGACTCTACCAATACAGCCAGCACACTCACAGCCTCTTCTCACTGCAGCCTCCCCTAACTGCTTTGTCAGTGAGGGTGCAAGGCCCAAGTGACCTCACCAACCCTCTTACAATAGCAGGCATGTGAGTGTGTACCCTATTGCCTGACTGCTGCTGACATGAGCACACTCTACTGCTTTGCCCACCCCTGCCAGCACTCTACTCTTGCTGAGGTCAGGGGAGCCCACCGCACAGTGGTGAGTGCAACTGCATGCACAGATTCCAGAACCTTGTGCCCACCAGCAGCCCACCCATGCTGTGCCACTTCTACACCTGCCCAAGTGAGCACAGTGTACACCATTGCACCCAACCCATCACAGACACCCCCGTCAGTGTCTCACCCCTACTAGTGCACCACCCCAATGACACAAAAGCACCTCACTGCAAGGCGACAGTGACTAGCAAGCACAAATGAGCACTGATACCACTGCCAACAACCCTATGAAGTGCCTCAGCCAGCATTCCTCTTGAAGTGTCGGGACCAACTTGTCAGAAACATTTCAGCACCTCTAGAGCTCAGGTTCATAACCTCAAGGGGCCAGAAAACACATCTGGGGGCATCCTGGTCCCCTGGAATTTTTTATAAACAAAGCCAGTCAACTAAAGGCATCCTGTACCACAATCAAACCTCAAAGGGCTTCAAAGAAGATAAAAGCCAATGGATTTGTTCAGAGGTCAGTAACTTCAAAAATTAAAGGAAAATCAGCCAGAAAGATGAGAAACAAACAGCATAAAAACTCTAGTAACACAAAAAGCCAGTGTCTTCTTACCTACACATGACCACACTAGATCCCCAGCAATGTTTCTACACCAGGCTAAAATGGCTGAAGTGACAGACATAGAATTCAGAATATATAGAGGAATGAAGATCATCAAGATCCTGGAGAAAGTCAAAATCCAATCTAAAGAATCCAGGAAATACAATAAAAACATACAGGAGCTGAATGAAGAAATGATCATTTTAAGATAGACCCAAACGAATCTGACAGAGTTGAAAAACAATACAATAATTCCATAATACAACCACAAAGTATTAACAGCAGAACAGACCAAGCTGAGGAAACAATCTCAGAGCTCAAAGACTCGTTCTCCAAATTAACTTGATTAGACATATAATAGAATAAAAAAGAATGAACAAAACCTCAGAGAAATATGAGATTATGTGAAAAGACCAAATGTATAACACATTGACATGGCAGAAAAAGAGACAGAGAAAGAGAGAGAGAACCTGGAAAACATATTTGAGGATACAGTCCACAAAAATTTCTTCCATGTCACCAGAGAGGCCAACATTCATATTCAAGAAATTCAGAGAACTATGCAAGACAACCATCCCTAAGACACATACCCATCAGATTTTCCAAGGTCATTATAAAAGAAAAAAATATTAAAGGCAGCAAGAGAGAAGGGGCAGGTCTCCTACGAAGAAAACCCCATCTGACTAACAATGAAATTTTCAGAAAAAAATCCTTCAAACCAGAAAAGATGGGGGGGGCCCATATTCAGCATTCTTAAAGAAAAGAAACTACAACCAAAATTTCAGATCCAATCGTAATCAGCCTCTTAAGTGAGGGAGAAATAAAATTCTTTTCAGACAAGCAAGTACTCAGAGAATTCAGTAGCATTAGACCTGCCTTACAGGAAATCCTTAAGAAAGTCCTAAATGTAGAAATAAAACACCATTACTGGCTACCACAAAAACACAACTAAATACACAGTCCAGTGACACCATAAAGCACCTACAATCAAGTCTGCATAATACTAAGCTAACAATATGATGGTAGAATCAAATACCCACTTATCAACATTACTCTTGAATGTAAACTAGATAAATGCCCCAATTAAAAGGCCTAAGCGGCAAGTTGAATAAAAAATAAACACCCAACTATACAATACTATCTTAAAGAGACCTCTCTCACAGGCAAGAAGACCCAGAGACTCAAAATAAAGAAATGAAAAAATATCTACCAAGTAAACATAAAATTAAAAATATCAGAAGTTGCTATTCTAATTTAAGACAAAACAAACATTAAACCAAGAGTGATCAAAAAAGACAAGTAAGGGCATTACATAATTGTACATACAAGAAGACCTAACTATCCTAAATATACATACACCCAACAGAGGAGTATAAAGATTCATAAAACAAGTTTTTAGAGACATATCTAAGACAAAAGACTTAGATACAGTTGAAGACTTCAACACCTCCTACTAACATTAGACAAATCATCAAGGCAGAAAACTAACAAAAATATCCAGGACGTGAACTCAATACTTGACCAAATGTACTTAACAGATATCTACAAAACTCTTAACCCTAAAATAACAGAATCTACATTCTTCTCATCTACACATGGTGTACTGTAAAATCAAACCACAATCAGCCATGAAACAATTCTCAGCAATACCCAAAAAACTGAAATCATACCAACCACACTCCCAGACCACAGTTCTTAAAACAGAACCATAATTTAACCCAGCAATCCCATTGTTGGGTATATACTCTCACAAAATAAGTGTTCTACCATTAAAAACATACACACTTAGGCCGGGCATGGTGGTTCAAGCCTGTAATCCCAGCACTTTGGGAGGCCGAGGTGGGTGGATCACGAGGTCAAGAGATCGAGACCATCCTGGTCAACATGGTGAAACCCCGTCTCTACTAAAAATACAAAAAATTAGCTGGGCATGGTGGCACGTGCCTGTAATCCCAGCTACTCAGGAGGCTGAGGCAGGAGAATTGCCTGAACCCAGGAGGCAGAGGTTGCAGTGAGCCGAAATCGCACCATTGCACTCCAGCCTGGGTAACAAGAGAGAAACTCCATCTCAAAAAACAAAGCAAACAAACAAACAAACAAAAAACATATACATTTGTATATTCACCATAGCACTATTCACAATAGCAAATACATGAAATAAACCGAAATGCTCATAAAATGGTAGACTGAATAAATAAAATGATATATATAGCCTAGTCTAAACTAGGCTATATTTGGCAATAGATGCCCTAAGAATATGCATGGAAACTATTTTGACCCTAATTTGTTGTATTGCTGTCTTAAAGTTCATACACACACACACACACACACACACACACACACACACACACACCATGGAATACTATGCAGGCATAAGAAAGCAGGTGGATCACTTGAAATCAAGAGTTCAAGACCAGCCTGCCTAACATGATGAAATCCCATCTCTACAAAATATAAAAAGTAGCCAGGCGTGGTGGCAGGTTACCTGTAATCCAAGCTACTCAGGAAGCTGAAGCAGGAGAATCACCTAAACCCAGGAGGCAGAAGTTGCAGTGAGCCAAAATTGTGCCACTGCACTCTAGCTGGGAAACAGAGTGAGATTCCATCTCAAAAGAAAAAAAAGGAGATCATGACCTTTGCAGTAACATGGATGGAGCAGGAGTCCATTATCCTAATCCAGGAAGAGAAAACCAAATATCAGATGTTCTCACTTATAAGTGGGAGACAAACATTGAGTACATATGGACTCAAAGAAGGGAAAAATAAACACTAGGGTCTATTTGAGGGTGGAGGGTGGGAGGAAGTTGGGATCAAAAAAGTATATATGGGGTATTATCCTTATGACCTGGGTGATGAAATAATCAGTATTACCAAACCCCCATAACATGCAATTTACCTATATAACAAACACATACATATGCCCCAAATCTAAAAGTTTAAAAAATAATAAACAACAAAAAGTAACCCCAGAGAGAAACTGTTAGCAAGTTTTAATATACTAAGTGTAGTAAAGTGTAATATATGACATTAATATACTAATATACTAGTATATACTAGTATATTACACTTTACTACACTTAGTATATTAAAACTGTATTACAAATGGTAATATACTAAGGTCATATGGGAAAGTGATATAGAATTATATTCCAAGATAGTGGATAACCCAAATGTTCCTAAGGGAGAATTGAGTGAAAAGAACATACATCGAAATAATAAGAACCATCTATGACAAAACCATAGTCAACATCATATTGAATGGGCAAAAGCTGGAAGCATTTCCCTAGAGAACCAGAACCAAAAAAAGATGCCCACTCTCACCACTCCTATTCAAAATGGTACTGGAATTTGGAGTTTATCCTGTCTCTAAAGAGAGAAAAATTTTAGTTGATTCCACCAACTGTAATGAGACTCTGATTGAGCATAATGAAGTGAATAACAAGTTGAGGATGAACATCCGGATACTGTAATTCGATTACCATGGGAATAGTTGGGAGGTACTGAAAGAGGGGTAGGGTTGGAATAGGAGTGGAAACCTGAAGGACTCTATCTTTGCATTGAATACAAGATAGATTTCCTAATGGGTTAACAAGTCTAGACTAGGCTATAGTTGGCAATAGATGTCCTAAGACTATATATAAACAATTTTGACCCTAATATGTTGTATTGCTGTCTTAAAGTTGATATTCAAGTGTAAAAAGAGTAAACAGTAAATAATATTCCTTCTACAAAAAAATCTAAAGTATAGAAATACATAAAGAAAATGTTAGCATTCCATTCTCTATCTCCCAACCACTACCTGTTAATCCTACACTGTAACATAGGTATAGTAAGGTAACTATAATATCAATTTTTAAGCATTTGGTGAATATTATTCTAGGTCTTTTGCTAAGTATATGAATTCCTTCTTGGTAAATAAAGAACACATCCCTTATATGGAGCTAATTTTAACAAACTCAATTCAAAATATAATACTAACACAACTTGAAAATATAATGTTTAGAAATCAAAGAAACTATACAGAATACCTAATCACAACCTTTCATTTTTCCAGTTATGGTTCCCACAGTTTCTATGGGTAAAGAATTTTGGGTCATTTAGCTATATCATCACAAACCAAACTCACAAAACAAAAATCAAGGTGTTCCCCAGGACTTGCTCTTTTCTGGAGTTTAGAATTATCTCTTGAGCTTGCATGATTGGTGAGAAATTCCGTTCCTTGCAGTTGTAGTAATGAAGTCTCTGTTTTCTTGTGAGCAGTCAGTTGAGAGCTGTTCACAAAGTCTAAAGGCCTCTCACAGTGCCTTGCCAAAGGGCCCTATCATGATACGGCAACTTACTACTTCAAGGCCATTAGGAGCATCTCTCTCACTAGCAATGTCACAGTTACTCCTTGAAGAGCTTACCTGATCAGGTGCACCTAAGATAATCTCCTTTTTAATTAACTCAGAATCCAGCTGTTATAAAACCTGAGTATGCCTGCAAAATATCTTAATATTGGTCATAAAATTGAATCTAGTCACAGTTATAATATCCCATCACATCCATAGGTCCTTTCATACCCAAAGAAAGGGAATAACAAAAACATGTGGGTCACTGAGAGCCATCTTACAAGTCTGCCCACTACAATCTCAATACCAAGATGCAACACTTTAGTAGTATCAACTGAAAGGTCAGGTATTTAAGCTCCTACTTGGAGCTCCAAAAAATCATAGCTTTTGAAGACTACTAGAACTTCTTCCTGGCTTCTTAGCTTGGTAATTTTCACTTGCAAATTGACGATTACCTGCAAGATAAATCTGGACTGAATATTGGGCTCTCCACTCTATGCTTACCTTCTTTCCAGTATTTGGGCTCCTCATGTGCTCCCTACCATGGTTGTTTGATGTTCAAACACAGGTTTTCTGTGGTGTGTTTTAAAATTTATTTTTATCTAAAAAATACTAACCAGTTTTTCTGGTAGTTCTCATTAATATGCTAATTTTAAAATGCTAACAGAAAAACCCATTATTATTGGAACCCACAGTCCATTTTTCTGATATTTTATGAAATTTTATTCACAAATAGTTATAACCACTTTATAAGATTCAGCACATCAAAAAGAAGTCATCAACTGGCACAATTGGAAGGAAAGTTTATCTTTTAACCAGTCCAATTTGTGATGAATAAATTAGAAAACAAATTAAAAATAACCTTTCAATTTTAATCATCTACTTAGTGTAAATTTGATTTATGATACCCCACAACCCCAATGATACTCAGCAAAAAATTTAGGATATACATCAAACATGCTTTTTAAAAAATTCTTCTCTAGAAAACAATCAGTAATTCACATAAGTTTCTTGATAACTAATCATTAATAAATGCAATTTTCATCTGAAGTTCAATGAGGTTTTGTAATTAAGAATCTCATAGGATTATTCTAATGTAAAATGTTTATGAAACCAACTATGTTCAGCATAGTTACCACCAGATTTGCACCCTAAAAGTTCTGTTTATAATTAACATCCAAATATAAGGAAGGTATTTTTGTGTGCCTATTGAATTAATGTACCCATTTTCTTCAAAGTTCTAAACATTAGACAGATACCTCTGATTGCATATCATCATCCATCATTGGGCTACTCATTATATGGTCCTTGCACAAGCAGCATTAGCATCTTGTAGTTAATCCAAGAGGAGAATTCTAAAGCACCCAACTGCTAGACATACTGAATCAAAATCTCTAATTCTTCTACTTGGAAATCTGTGTTAAACCACATCTCCAGGTGATTCTTAGGCACACAAAAGTTAGAGAAACATTCACCTAGCTTCTTTTGATAGCAACAATTGTTTTTATTTTAACTACAAAAAAAAAATCAAAGTATTTAAGTAAAATTTTTCCCTTACTTATATTTAGGTCCATCTGTGAATTAGTAATTAGTTGTCCCATCAAGAAGAGAAGGGATAATAAACTCACTGCATGCTTGGATAAGCCTCTGAGAGAAAGAACAAAGGTCCCTAGCTTGAATGTAGATTTCAGTATTATTTCTCATTTCAACATCATGGTTTGGGGCAATAAATTTCGCCACAGTGCAAACAACTGAAGAATAAATCAAAGACACTAGCACTTCAGTCTTGCAGATAATGTAGCAAAGAATTTTTTAAGATATTTAAAAAATATATCATAGTGGGCACAGGTTTCCAGGATGCCAAAAATAACACAGAATAAATGCATAAACCTGAAAATAAAAATCACAACAAATAAAAAATATGATATGAATCAAACTCCCAAAACTATAAGTACAGGAGTATCTTCCCTGTGATTACTTTACAAAGTAAGGTAGTTATTGCTTGTATATCAACACCAGTATAACAGCAATTTCATCAACCAACAATTTAAAATCATTTTCAATAGAACCATCATAAAAATTTTACATTTAATTACCTAAAATGACTGAAAATTCAAAATACATGTAGTAATTAAAGATGCTAAATGCAGAGAAACAATTTGAAAAATGAAACATGCACAAGGTATGATCAATCTTCTGCACAGTGATGGAATTCTAAAGCAACAGATTATTTAGAGCCCCTATTAAAAGTTACTAAATTTGACATATAATATTTTCATTTTAAAGACACACTTTAGAGATTCATTATTCTTTTGTGATACTATAAGCAATAAAGTAGTATATAAAATTCTGATATCACTGAGCTCACTATCTATCTGGTATGTGTATTTATTTGCTTAGCTTGTGTAAAGATTCATTCTCTTTGCAATTAATAACATATATTTGAAACCTAACTGTACTAAAACTATGTTTCTCACCAACAGAAAAGTTTTTATACCCTACCACTTCAATGGTTAGAGGTAACAGAGTGATGGCAGATGAATTTTTGTGACAGTCATGAAATCAGAGGTGGGTACTGATCTACGGTACCACTGAGATACCAGCTGTAGATCAAAATGCTAAGAGATCAATCTACAATATGTAGTACAAAAGGCTGACTCATATTCATTTTAAGTTCCATGTTCTCTCAGAAATGAATCTCTCCTTCAGTCTCCTTAGCACCATCTTAAGAAGTCAGGTTCATAAACGTTTGGTATTTCAAGGGAATTGAAATATTCACTTTATATGGATACACTATAGCAAAATAGTAACAATAGCAATAATTCTATGGAGAAAAACTAAAGGTATTATTAGTATTAGTCTATAACTCATTAAAGGTCTAATGGAAGATATTAATATTAGTCCTTTAGAAAAATTAAAGGTATGTATTAGTCTGTTCTTTCATTGCTATAAAAAATTACCTGAGACTGGATAATTTATAAAGAAGAGAAGTTTAATTGGCTCAGCATTCAACAGGCTGTACAGGAAATACAGTGGCTTCTGCTTCTGTGGAGGCCTCAGGAAACTTACAATCATGGTGAAAGGTGAGGAGGAAGCAGGCATGTCTTACATAGTCAGAGGAGGAAAAGGAGGATGAAGGTGATAGACACTTTTAAATAACCAGATCTCACAATAATTCACCTGCACTATCACGAGAATGGCATCGAGAGGATATTGCTAAACCATTCATGAGAAACCTCTCTTATGATCCAATCACATTCCACCAGGCCCCAAATCCAACATCGGGAATTACAACAACACGAGATTTTGGTAAGGACACAGATACAAAACATATCAGTAGGTAACAAGACTTTGTATTCAACAATAATTAAAATAAAATTAAGAGGAGTGACATCAGAAAGATGGTAGAAGATACCTCATCATCAATCCCCTCACAAAATGTACAACTATTCAAAGGCAAGAATATCACCTTGAATTCACAAGAACTTAGAAAAGAAGCATAAAGTACCCTAAGCCACATAAAGAAAAGAAGCCATGGCTAGTGAACACCCACCTCTCCCAAGCTGGCATAACACCCCTCTCAGAGAATTTCCCTAGACTCATGATTTCTTGGGAAGAAACGAAGGTAGATGTTTAATCTCTCCATCAGTCTGGGAATCTTCACGGGCGGCCCACACTTTGATTTCATTCCACAGGAAGCAATGGGAGGGCCAAAAGAGCTCAACAATGTGAGGTAAATTGGAAATAAGACTGGGAACACTGACTGCAGTGACAAGCATGACGATCTCGGCACCTGCTCTGTTTTCCTATCAGTGAGGAAGTCATGCTGAGAATGCTGCCTGGTGTCTTAGCACTGAAAGAAGCCTAGTGCACTTGAAGGCCTAAAACCCTGGCTGGGTCCCTCACAAAGCCTAAGTGTTTGTGTCAAGCAAACCCCTAACCTGCAAAACCTAAAAGGTTACCAATTAAATTGTGATGTGTGTTGAAATTTTCTTCAGACTGCAATAAGTTGTCCCCAGAATGAGAAACAGTGGAAAGCCAGTGAGTAAATTCTTGTGCCATATTTTAGTACTGATGCTCGCTCACTATAAGGCCTCCCCAGAATTCTAAGCAATAAATAGGCCTGCAATTAAATTCTTGTAACAACTGGTAAAAGTCTAAAAACCCGAAAAACAACTGCAATAGATGGAAGAGGTGGCTATCTCAACAAATGCACAAGAATGAATATAAAGACACAAAAGAAATTCAGGGAAACATGACTTCACCAAAAGAAACTAACAAAGCTCCAGTAAAGGAGCCAGAAGAATTAAAGATCTAAAAAACATCTACAAATAATTCAGAATAATACTCAAAGAAATTCAGAAAATCACAGGAAAATATGTATCAAAAATTAAGAAAAACAATCTAGGAATAAAAGGCAAAATTTGGCAAAAACATAAAAGCAATAAAAATAGAAATTGTATATTACAGAATACAATAAATACATTAAAAACCTCACCAGACATCCTCAACAGCAGACTTGATCAAAAGAGAAAATAATCAAAGAGCTTGGAGACAGAATATACAAATTTATCCAAGGAGAGGAGAAAAAGAAATAACAAGAAAGACTGAAGAAGGCCTACAAGGATTATGAAATGCTATAAAGGGAATAAACCTTCATATATTAGTTATTACTGAATGAGACAAAAAAGAAAACACCCTAGAAAAATTATTTAAGAAAATAATGCCTGAAAATCTTTCAAATATAAAGCATAACAACAACATCCAGGTATAGGAGCTTCAGAAGTCAACAATGAAATTCAATCCAAAGAGAAATTTCCCAGGGCACATCATAATTCCATTATTAAATATTGAAGACAAAGAAAGAATACTGAAAGAAGATAGAGAGAAGAAGTATACCAAATACAATGTAGTCCCAATAGAGCTATCAGCAGATTTCTCAGCAGAATCCTATTTCTAAGAAAGACTGAGATGATATTTTAGAAGTGCTAGAACAAAACACAAAAAACAACCTGTCAACAAAGAATACTATACCCAGAAAAGCTATCCTTCAAACATGAAGGAGAGAGAAAGACTTTACCAGAAAAACCAAAGCTAAGGAATAAATCACTAACAGACAAGCCTTTCAATAAATGCTAACCCAAGTCCTTCCATTTGAAAGAAAAAAATTCTAACATGTATCAAAAAAACCATCTGAATATATATAACTCTGTGGCAAAAGTAATTATATAAATTAAGAACACACTAATACTGTAATTGTGGTCTGTAAACCACTAATATCTCATTAGTATAAAGAATAAAACACAAAACTATTAATTATAATAACTACAGTAATTGTTAAAGAGAAATGTAATCTAAAATTACATAAATTGAAAGATCAAAAAATAAGACAGTTGGGGTATGCTGTTTGACCTGTAGAATGTGTTTCAGTTTCTTCCCTTTATAATTAAACTTAAGAAAGTATCAGGTTAAAATGATCTCTTATAACTATAAGATTTTTTATAATCTTCATGATAAGCACAGAGCAAAAACTTATAATAGATACATTAAAAATAAATAAAACAGAATCAAAACATGCTAACAGAGATAATCATTTAAGCAAAAAGACAGTAAGAAAAAAGAACAATCATAAAATAAGAAAAAAAGTTAGTAATAAACCCATCACTAACAATAATAACCTTAAATGTAAATGAATTAAATTGTCCAATTAAAACATGCAGAGTTACTCTATAACTTTTTTTAAAAGGTGCTATTATATGACGCCTGCAAGAAATTTGTTTTACCTTTAAAGATGCACAAAGATAGAAAGTGAAGGGACACAAAAAGATATACCATATAAACTGAAACTAAAACAAGAGTGTGAGTAGCTATATGTACTTCAGATTGAATTTAAAACAGAAATGACAACAATATTCCAATTAAGCCATTATAAAATAATAAAGGCATCCATACAGCAAGAGAATATAACAATTGTAAACAGGTTTGCATCCTACACCAGATTACCCATATATATATGGTCTGTATTTGCTTTATATATATAAATGCTTATATAAAATGTATATATTTATACATTTAATATATACATTTATATGTTAAATATAAATGTATACATTTGTACATTTACATTTATGCAAATGTACAAATATACATTTAATGTATAATGTATTAAATGTATACATTTAATATATACATGTCAATGTAATTTATATTAAATATAAATATATACATTTATAAATATATACATATTAAATATAAATATATACATTTAATATATACATGTATTATATATATATATATGGGTATATACACAGACTTAAAGGGAGAAATTGGTTGCCATATAATAATAGTAGGAGACATCAACTCCCCATTTTTAGCAATGTAAAGATCATTCAGGCAGAAAATCAACAATGAAACATTGAATTTAAGCTGTGCTGTCTTCCAAATTTACTTAGCAGACATTTACAGAACATTATATCCATCAGCCATAGAATATACATTCTACTTAACAGCACATGAAACAATCACCAGTATAGACAATATTTTAGGTGACAGAACAGACTTAACAATTTTTTTATAAACTAAAATCATTTAAATTGCCTTTCCTCACCACAATAGAATAAAATTAGGAATCAATAACAAAAATGTTATAAACTCTAATACAAGGATGTTCAACAAGATGAATGAATCAATGAAGAATTATTTTTGAAGTAAAAATTCCTTGAGACAAATGAAAATGGAAACATAACATTCCAACACCTATGGGATACAGCAAATATAGTTATAAGAGAAAATTTTAGAGCAATATAATCCTACATCAGAAAAGGAGAAAGGTTTCAAATAAAAAACGTAATGTTATAGCTCAAGAAACAAAAAATGAACAAAGCAAGTCCAAAATTACTGGAAGGAAATCAATAATAAATATCAGAGCAAATAAATGAAATAGAAATCAAAAAGTATAAAAATATTATTTTTGAACTTATGAACAGATACAATTTTAGCTAGACTAACAGAAAAAGAGTAAAAACTAAATAAAATCAGAGATGAAAAAAGGTACTGTAACCAATACTATAGAAATACATGGAATCATAAGAGATAATTATGAACAACTATATACTAACAAATGGGAAAATCTGGAAAAATAGATAAATTCTTGGTAACATACATCCTTTCTCTTGTCTAACTGCTACCAGGATCAGATCATGAAGAAATGGAAGACCTGAATCAATTAATAATAAATAATAAGATTGGAGCAGCCTGAAAGACCCTCCTATCAATGAAAAGCCCAAAATCTAATGGCTTCAGTGATGAATTCTAACAAACAGTTTTAAAAAATAATTAATACCAATTCTTCTCAAACTCATACAAAAACTTTAAAAGGAGAGAATATTTTGAAACTCATTCTACAAGGTCATCATTACCCTGATACCAAAACCAGACAAGAACACAACAACAAAACAAACTTTAGGCCAGTATCACTAATGCATATAAATGCAAAAATACTCAATAAAATACTGGCAAACCAGAATCAACAATATATTACAAAGATCATTCACCATGATCAAGTGGGATTCATCCCAGGGATGCAAGGATAGTTCAACATACACAAAGCAATAAACAGTATAAATCGCATTAACAAAATCAAGGACAAAAGAATCATAGAATTGTTACAATACATTCAGAAAAAGTATGTGTCAAAATTTAACATCCCCGTATAATAAAAATTCCCAACAAATTAGGCATAAAAGGACCATACCTCAAAAAAGTAAAGGCCTTATATGATAAACCCACAGCTAGTAACATACTGAATAGGGAAAAGTTTATAGCTTTTCCTCTATGTCTGGAACAAGACAAAAATGTCCACTTTCACCACTTTTGTTTAACATGGTATTGGGAGTCCTAGCCATAGCGATTTGGCGAGAGACAGAAATAAATGGCATTCAAATTGGAAAAACAAAGAAAGAAGTTATATCATCCCTGTTTGCAGATGGCATAACCATATGTATAGAATATACTAACAGTACCACCAAAAAAAAAAAAAACTCATAGAACTAATAAGTGAATCCAGTAAAGTTGCAGAGTTCAAGATAAACATAAAATCTGGATGGATTTTTTTCTAAGGTAATAGCAAACTATGTGAAAAAGAAATCAAGAAAGCAACCCCATTTATATGAGGGGAAAAAAAAAGAACACCCTGGGAATAAAGTCAACCATGGGGTGAAGGGTCACTACAATAAAAACTATAAAACACTAATGAAAATATGCTAACGAAAAAAAATGAAACAGATACAAATCAATAAAAGGCATTACATATCCATTAGATTGGAAGACATAATAGTGTTAAAATGTCTAAACTATCTAAGGTGATATAAAATTTCAATGCAATCTTTATCAAAATAGCAATGTCATTCATTAGAAAAACAGAAAATGCAATCCTAAAGTTTGTATAAAACCACAAAAAAACCTGAATAGTCAAAGCAGTCTTGAGCAAAATTAACAAAGGTAAAGGTATCAAATTAACTGATTTCAAAGTATACTACAAACCCATAGTAACCAAAACAGCATGGTACCAACCTAAAAATAGACACGAAGACCAACAGAACAGAATAGAGAGCCCAGAAACAAATCCATACATCTCACTAAACTGTCTTTTTACAAAGGTGCCAAGAACACACATTGGAGAGAGGACAGTCTATTCAATTAAGAAAAAAAGGAAATGGTTCCAGGAAAACTAGATATCCACATGTAAAAGAATGAAACTGGACCCCCATCTCACAAAAACAAAAATGAACTCAAAATGGATTAAAGACTTAAGTATAAGATCTGAGAGAGGACATTGGAGAGAGGACAGTCTATTCAATTAAGAAAAAAAGAAACGGTTCCAGGAAAACTAGATATCCACATGTAGAAGAAAGAAACTGGACCCCCATCTCACAAAAACAAAAATGAACTCAAAATGTATTAAAGACTTAAATATAAGATCTGACACTACAAGACTATTACAAAAAAGCTTAGGAAAAACACTTCACAATATCGATTTGGGAAGAATTTTTCAGGTAGATCCTGAAATGCACAGGCAATAAAAGAATAAATGGACAGATGAAATTATGTGAAACTAAGAAACTCCTGCACAGCAAAGGAAGCAGTCAACATACTGAAGTTTCAACCTACATAATGAGGGACAGTATTTGCAAACTGTGCATCTGACAAGTGGTTAACATCCAGAATACACGAGGAACTTGCACAATTCAATAGCGCACGTGCGCGCACACACACACACACACACCCCATGCAAAAGTGGGCAAAGAGCCTGAACAGACATTTATCAAAAGACATGTAAATGACCAGTAGATATAGGATTGAAAAAGCTTAACAATGCTCATGATCAGGGAAATGGAAATCAAAACTATAATATCACCTTACCTCAGTTAGAATAGCTATTATCAAAAATACAAAAAATAGCAAATGTTGGCAAGGGTGTAGAGAACAAACTCATACACAGTTAGAATATAAAATAGTACAGCCATTATGGAAAAATAGTATAGAAGTTCCTCAAAAAATTAAACATAGAGCTACTATATGATTCAGCAATTTCACTCCTGGGTATTTATCCCCAAAAAAATGAAATCAGTATTTTGAAGAGATACTTGCGGTCCTATGTTTATTGCAGCACTGACCACCACAGTCAAAAGATGAAAGCAATTTAAGCGTCTGTCAACCAATGAATGGGTAAAGAAAATGTGGCATATTTACACACTGGAATGCTATTCGGCTATTAAAATCAGAAGGAAAGTCTGTCTTTTGTAGCAACACAGATAAATCTAGAGGATATCATGTCAAGTGAAATAAGCCAGGTACAGAAAGAACATGATTTCACTCATAGATGAAATTTCTAAAAGTTGATCTCATAGAAGTAGACAGTTGAATAGTGATTAGGTAGAGACTGAGGAGGAAAGGGAGAAGGTGGGAGTAGTAGGGTATAGATTACTTGATCAAAGTTATAGTTAGATAGGAAGAATAAGTCCTTATGTTCCATTGCATACTAGGGTGACTTCAGCTAATAGCAATATACTGGATATTTCAAGGTAGCTAGAAAAAAAAATATCTTGAAAGATATCACCACAGAGAAATGATCAAGGATTGATGAATAGACATTGATTAATAGATCAAAACTATACTGATTTGATAATAATGCAATGTATACATGTACTGAAACAACACTCTGTACCCTATAAACGTAAAATTATGTGCCAAATATAAACAAAAAGAATTTTGAAAGAAAATTTTAATATCAGTTATGAAATGACTGAAAATACCTTTAAGTTGCCTCTAAGCTCCTGAGAGCAATGGCAATGCCTTATTCTTATAATATATATAAAACCCTTCCTTGGTTCCAAAATGAACAAGCAGTGGTATTTATTTTTATGTATAACATAGCACTGAGTATAGAAAAGTAAACAAAAAATAAATATTTTAATTAAAATTAACCGAGAGTATGATTTTATTAAATAGGCAAATCAAAGGCATTGATTTTATGCAGTTAAACCAGGTATGAGTATGTGGGTTTTACATTAAATACAAAAAAAGCTGAAAAAATGGAAACTATTTAATATATACATGCAAATGTCTATAACTAAACTATTTTAAAGTTGATCTATAATTTCTGTATATGCAAATAAATTAAATGTCTATGCTACCTTAGAAATATCCATGACAATATTTTTATTTTTATTTAGAAATATATAAAACCATTTTATTAAAGATTTAAGTTTTCTTAAATTATTTCTGATTTTATGATACAACTAAAAAAAAAACAAGTGTTCTGTTGAATATACATGAGTTAAATCAAAAGAAAAAAATTCTGTGTGGTTGAAGTATGATCATGGCTTCATAAAGGGCTTACATACATTTTTTGAAAAGCAAAAGAATAAAAGTCATTACCACCAAAATTTGGCATTCTTTTGCATATCATCTAATAACATCAGAAGAATTAATCATATTAATAATGCTTTCTATAATGAATGTTGAAAGAAATCATTTTTAAATTCCATATATTATTATAAATGCTGCTACTTATTCTGCTTTATTTAATGAATTTACAATCACTTTACTTTTACACATCTGTTTAGAATGAATGGGATGTTTAGTTTGTTATACATCTATAGTTGTCAAATATAGCACATGACAACTTACATAAAATAATTATAACATACTTGGTAAGAATATAAAATATATTAGCCATAAATGTATCACCTTCTGAATTTCTTCATATTCATTCATGAATAACAGCTTAAACTAACCTTTCCTAATCAAATAAATGCTTCCGCAGACTATATCATGTGTAATTTTACAGTATATTTTCTAAAAAAGTAAACATTTGTAGAATTTTAAAGTTTTAATGATGAAAGAAAATTGGGTATTAGGTATATGGTGTGCAAATTAAAAGAATATTAGTTTTACTACTATAAGTGTCAAGGAAAATAATTTGCCTAATAGGCATGGGTGATGAGTTAGCACTTAGACCAGACAGACTTTTTCACAGTGCTGCCATTTGTTTTCTGCTTTTTGTTCCACTTTCTTTTCTAAAATTAAAAAAAGAAAAGTATGAGTATGGTGCTGTTTCCACAGACTAAAGTTATAACCCACCACAATATACTACAAATGCAATCCATTGTTTAGAAATTACTAGAAGTGGATTCATTTATTCCAGAATGACTTAACATTATTAGGGCAACAGCTTCATGAATGTAGATGCCTAGAAACAAGTTATACAATCAGATTATTCAGTGTTCAGGTTGAACTTAATTTTGTCCATATATGTACTTTTCAATGAATTATATGTAAAATGAGAAATTTAGTGTTAAATTACTGGGTCCTGTTCTATTTTAGGTCCAGGTATGTTTTCCATACACTAATGTTAAGTCTCAACATGCATTGTAAGCAGCATTAAACCCGTAACATTCACTTTCATTTTATTTTCATCAAAGCAGTTTGTATCTGAACTTCTCACTTAGAAATAAAAAAGTGTATATAATTTCACCACACTAATTATAATCATGCATATGATATATGAAAATACATTGAACTATAAGTAATCATTGCATTTCTAATTATTTTACATTACAATACTGAAACATTTAAATCAACATAGTGGTTGCTATTTTTCTAGTTATTTGAAGAATTTATGGATTGAAAAGATAACACAAAAACATAATGATAATTCACTCTATTATAAAACCCTAGGACAAAATTATCAGATATTATCTTTTATCTGAAAGGTTTAATTCCCCTTTAAGGTGTGGACTCAAGATGGCGCAGTAGGAACAACCCAGGATTGAAGCTCTCAGTGAACACGTGGAGGGTGAGTCAGGGCCGCATTGCTAGACAGATCTTCGTTGCCCACAGAACGGGAAAATTCCCAGGTATAGGAGAGATGTGGGATGTCAGCGCAGTGGTTTTGGCTGGCACATCCAGCAGTCGGCGCTACAGCGCAGCGGAACTCCACAGCACTCCACACAAAGCGCACTGGTCCAGGTGCCCTGTTTAACCAACAATCTGAGACTTCAGAGGGCAGATTGGCATAACCATCTGATTGAAAGGGACTTGGACAGTGAGCCAGGCCAGGAGATTTCAGAAAAACGGCATTTGAACCAGTGCAGTAGGACAAACAAAATGGCGATTTCAAACGCCCTGGGTGGAGAGTTTCACTGCGGGCACAGCGGAACCCAGGACGGTGCAGTGCGATGTGGGAGGGGCGTCTGCCATTGCCGAGGCAACCCGCCACAACAGAGAGACTCCGCCGCAGGGCATAGCCCATGGCAGCAGGGTGGAGACCGCAGCAGCAGGGCAGAGCCTGCAGCAACAGGGCGAACCTCACACCAGCAAGGCGGAGCCTTGGCAGGCAAATAGTGACTAGACTGCCTCCTAGCTGGGCAGGACAGTGCAATGGACACTCATAAAAAAAGCCCCAACCCCCCGAGACAGAGCATCTGAGAAAAAAAGGGTTTTTTTATGAGTTCTGCTACAGCAGAATTAAACGTAGCAGCCTAACAGCCCTGAATGAACAACAGAGCTCACAGATCAGCACTTGAGCTCCTATAAAGTACAGACTCTCTCCTCAAGCAGCTCCTTGACCCCTCTATATCCAGAAGACTGACATTTGGCAGACATCATTCTGGGACAAAGATAGCAGAAAAAGAAACTGGTAGCATCCCTCACTGTTCTGCAGATGCTATAGGTGCACCCCAGACAAGCAGGGCCTGGAGTAGACCTCAGCAGTTGTACAGTAGAGGGGCTAGATTGGTAGAAGGAAAACCAAGTAACAGAAATACTTCAGCATCAACAATGTGGGCATCCACTCAGAGACCCAATCGAAAAGTCAGCAACTACTCAGATGACAGGTGGATAAATCCACAAAGATGGGAAGAAACCAGCGCAAAAAGGAGGAAAACACCCAAAACCAGAACACCTTGCCTCCTACAAAGGACCAAAACTCCGCACCAGCAAGGGAACAAAGCTGGACAAAGAATGACTGTGACGAAATGATGGAATTAGACTTCAGAAGGTGGATAATGAGAAACGTTTGTGAGCTAAAAGAACATGTTTTAAATCAATGCAAAGAAACTAAGAACCTTGAAAAAAGATTTGAAAAAGATTTGAGGAAATGATAACAAGAATGGATAACTTAGAGAGGAATATGAATTGAAGCAGCTGAAAAACACAATACGAAAACTTCACAAAGCATGCACAAGTTTCAACAGCCGAATTGCCCAGCAGAAGAAAGAATACGAGAAGTCGAAGATCAACTCAATGAAATAAAATGAGAAACCAAGAATAGAGAAAAAAGCACAAAAAGGAATGAACAAAGTCTCCAAGAAATGTGGGACTATAAGAAGAGACCTAACTTACGTTTGATAGATGTACCAGAATGTGACAAAGAGAATAAATCAAAGCTGGAAAATACTCTTCAGGATAGTACCCAGGAAAATTTCCCCCACCTAGCAAGGCAGGCCAACACTCAAATGCAGGAAATACAGAGAACACCCCAAGGCACATAATCGTCAGATTCAACAAGGTTGAAATAAAGGAGAAAATGCTAATGGCAGCTAGAGAGAAAGGTCGGGTCACCCACAAAGGGAAGCCCATCAGACTCACAGCAGATCTCTCGGCAAAAACTCTACAAGGCAGAAGACAGTGGGGGCCAATATTCAACATCCTTAAAGAAAAGAACTTTCAACCCAGAATTTCATATCCAGCAAAACTGAGCTTCAGAAGTGAAAGAAAAATAAAATCCTTTGCGAACAAGCAAGTACTCAGAGATTTTGTCACCACCAGGCCTGCTTTAAAACAGCTCCTGAAGGAGGCACCAGACACAGAAAGGAACAACCAGTACCAGCCATTCCAAACTCACACTAAATGCTAAAGAGCATCAACATAATGAAGAATCTACATCAACTAACGGGCAAAACAGCCAGCTAGCATCAAAATGTCAGTATCAAATTCACACATAACAATATTAACCCTAAATGTAAATGAACTAAATGCACCAATCAAAAGACACAGACTGGCAAATTGGATAAAAATCCAAAACCCATCAGTGTGCTGTATCCAGGAAACCCATCTCACATGTAAGGATACACAAAGGCTCAAAATAAAGGGATAATAGAAGATTTACCAATCAAATGGAGAGAAAAAAAAGTGGAAGTTGAAATTCTCATCGCTGATAAAATAGACTTTAAAGCAACAAAGATCAAAAGAGACAAAGAAGGCCATTACATAATGGTGAAAGGATTGATATAACAAGAAAAGCTAATGATCCTAAACATATATGGACCCAATACAGGAACACACAGATACATAAGGCAAGTTCTTAAAGACTTACAAAGAGACTTAGACTCCCACACAATAATAGTGGGAGACTTTAACACTCCACTGTCAATACTAGACAGATCAACCAGACAGAAAATTAACAAGGATATCCAGGGCTTGAACTCAGACCTGGAACAAGCAAACCTGATAGACATTTACAGAACTCTCCACCCCAAATCCTCAGAATATACATTCTTCTCAGCACCACACCACACCTACTCTAAAATTGACCACATAATTGGAAGTAAAGCACTCCTCAGCAAATGCAAAACAACTGAAATAATAACTAACAGTCTCTCAGACCATAGGGCAATCAAGTTAGAACTCAAAATTCAGAAACCAACTCAGAACCGCACAGCTTCATGGAAACTGAACAACTGGCTCTTGAATGTTGACTGGATAAACAATGAAATGAAGACAGAAATAAAGAAGTTCTTCGAAACCAATGAGAACGAAGACACAACATGCCAGAATCTCTGGGACACATATAAAGCAGTCTCTAGAGGAAAATATATAGCAATAAGTGCTGATATGAGGAGAATGGAGAGATTCAAAATTGACACCCCATCGTCAAAATTGAAAGGGCTAGAGGAGCAAGATCAAAAAAACTCAAAACCTAGCAGAAGACAAGAAATAACTAAGATCAGAGCCGAACTGAAAGAGATAGAGACAAGAAAAACCCTTGAAAAAATCAATAAATCCAAGAGCTGGTTTTTTAAAAAAATCAACAAAATAGACAAACCACTAGCCAGAATGATAAAAAAGAAAAGAGAGAACAACCAAATAGATGCAATAAAAAATGACAAAGGGGAAATCACCACAGATTCCACAGAAATTCAAACCATCATCAGAGAATATTACAAACAACTCTATGCACATAAACTATAAACCGTGAAGAAATGGATAAATTCCTTGACTCCTGTGTCCTCCCAAGCCTAAACCAGGAAAAAGATGAAACTATGAATAGACCAATAACAAGGGCAGAAGTCGAGGCAGCAATTAAGAGCCTACCACACAAAAAAAGCCCAGGTCCAGATGGGTTCACAGCCGAATTCTACCAGACACACAAATAGCAGCTGGTACCATTCCTTCTGAAGCTATTCCAAATAATCCAAGAAGAGGGAATCCTTCCCAAATCATTTTATGAGACCAACATCATCCTGATACCAAAACCCGGCAGAGACCCAACGAGAAAAGAAAACTTCAGGCCAATATCCATGATGAACATAGATGCAAAAATTTCAATAAAATATTGGCAAGCTAATTGCAACAGCAAATCAAAAAACTTATCCATCATGATCAAGTAGGATTCATCCCAGGGATGCAAGGCTGGTTCAACATACGCAAGTCTATAAACGTAATTCACCACATAAACAGAACCAAAAACAAAAACCACATGATTATCTCACTTGATGCAGAGAAGGCATTCGACAAAATTCAACAGCCCTTTAGGCTAAAAACCCTCAATAAACTCAGTATCGATGGAACGTATCTCAAAGTAATAAAAGCTATTTACGACAAACCAAAAGTGAATATCATACTGAATGGGCAAAAACTGGAAGCATTCCCTTTGAAATCCAGCACTAGACAAGGATGCCCTCTTTCACCACTCCTATTCAATATAGTACTGGAAGTTCTAGCCAGAGCAATCAGGCAAGAAAAGAAATAAAGGGTATTCAAATAGGAAAGGTGGAAGCCAAATTGTTTCTAATTGCAGACAACATGATAGTATACCTAGAAGACCCCATCGCCTTAGCCCAAAAAATCGTCAAACTGATAAGCAACTTCAGCAAAGTCTCAGGATATAAAATCAATGTGCAAAAATCACAAGCATTCGTCTACACCAATAACAGACTTAAAGAAAGCCAAATCAAGAACGAACTGCCAATCACAACTGCTACAAAAAGAATAAAATACCTAGGAATACAACTCACAAAAAAATGTATGGGATCTCCTCAAGGAAAACTACAAACCACTGCTCAATGAAATAAGAGAGGACACAAACAGATGGAGAAACATTCCATGTTCATGGTTAGGAAGAATTAATATCGTGAAAATGGCTATACTGCCCAAAGTAATTTACAGAATCAATGCTATCCCCACCAAGCTACCATTGACTTTCTACACAGACCTGGAAAAAACCACCATGAACTTCATATGGAACCAAAAGAGAGCCCGCATAGTCAAGTCAATTCTAAGCAAAAAGAACACAGTGGGGGGCATCACACTACTGAATTTTAAACTATACTATAAGGCTACAGTAATCAAAACAGCATGGTACTGGTACGAAAACAGGGATATAGACCAATGGAACAGAACAGAGGCATCAGAGGCAACACAACATATCCACAACCATACAATCTTTGATAAACCTGACAAAAACAAGCAATGGGGAAAGGATTCCCTGTTTAATAAGTGGTGTTGGGAAAACTGGCTGGCCATGTGCAGAAAGCAGAATCTGGACCCCTTCCTGACACCTTACACTAAAATTAACTCCAGATGGATTAAAGACTTAAACATAAGACCTGGCACCATAAAAACCCTAGACGAAAATCTAGGCAAAACCATCCAGGACATAGGCAAGGACTTCATGAACAAAACACCAAAAGTATTGGCAACAAAAGCCAAAATAGACAAATGAGACCTAATCAAACTCCACAGCTTCTGCACGGCAAAAGAAACAGTCACTAGAGTGAATTGGCAACCAACAGAATGGAAAAAATTTTTGCAGTTTACCCATCTGACAAAGGGCTGATATCCAGAATTTACAAAGAACTCAAATAGATTTACAGGAAAAAACAAACAAGCCCATTCAAAAATGGGCAAAGGATATGAACAGACACTTTACAAAAGAAGACATGTATGAGGCCAACAATCATATAATAAAATGCTCATCATCACTGGTCATTAGAGAGATGCAAATCAAAGCCACATTGAGATACCATCTCACGCCAGTTAGAACGGTGATCATTAAAAAATCTGGAGACAACAGATGCTGGAGAGGATGTGGAGAAAAAGGAACACTTTTACACTGTTGGTGAGAGTGCAAATTAGTTCAACCATTGTGGGAGACAGTGTGGCGATTCCTCAAGGCCTTAGAAATAGAAATTCCATTTGACCCAGCAATCCCATTACTGGGTATATATCCAAAGGACTATCAATCATTCTACTGTAAGGACACATGTATACGAATGTTCATTGCAGCACTGTTTACAATAGCAAAGACCTGGAACCAACCCAAGTGCCCATTGATGATAGACTGGACTGGGAAAATGTGGCACATATACACCATGGAATATTATGCAGCAATCAGAAATGATGAGTTCATGTTGTTTGTAGGGACATGGATGAAACTGGAGAACATCATTCTCAGCAATCTGACACAAGAACAGAAAATGAAATACCGCAAATTCTCACTCATAGGCGGGTGATGAAAAATGAGAACACATGGACACAGGGAGGGGAGTACTAAACACTGGGGTCTATTGGGGAGAAAAGGGGAGGGCCAGCGGGGGGGGGGAGTTGGGGAGGGATACCCTGGGGAGAAATGCCAAATGTGGGTAAAGGGAAGAAAGGAAGCAAATCACATTGCCATGTGTGTACCTATGCAACTGTCTTGCATGTTCTGCACATGCACCCCAAAACCTAAAATGCAATAAAAAATTTAAACAAAAAATTCCCCTTAAAAGGGTAACAATTTTCAGATTAATGTTTCATTTTCATAATCCACTCTCCCATGATTTCAAACACATTGTTAACACCAGCAACATCCTTCTACATTATTTATTTCTCTCTTTGGCATTAAGTACAAGCTTGTCCTTAGTTAAATAGGAGTGATCATCAAATGACAATGATCTTCAACACCCTGATCCAAAAAACAGCCCAGTAACATTGATAATATTATTTCCCCATTTTATGTAAATATAATTAGATGTTAAAAAATTAAATAATTTCTCGATGGTGACACAACTAGGAACGGCAGAAATGAGAATTAAATGTAGTCAAGCCAATCCCTGTAAACCATTTCACACTATTGTCTCTATTTAATACAATACAGTATAATTATATACCACTAGCTAATAAGCCCCTTGCCACCATACCCTACACTAAGTTTATTCTTTTCTTGTAAAGTGGCCAAAGAGTGTTTTAAGGATGCTTCATTATTTTTCAGAACCAGGCCTAATCCCTAAAGAAGAAATGTCTATACTCCTGCCTGCACATTCCTCCCTCACTCCGACCTCTGGGTGGTATTTATTCTTTTCTCTTCCAAATCCTGCTTCCATCCTCCAGTGCAGCCTCATATCTCATAACCTATCTGACTTGGATCGACCATCTGGAATATTGGTCCCTCACTCCAACTGTCTATTCAGGCTTATCTTCAGGCCCCTGCATCCCCAGCCCTTCGACTTGATCAGGAGTCAGCTCATTCTCACATTTTTTGCTCCATCACAATGTAGCCCTGCCCAGCTAATGCTTTGTTGGAATGATTTAAACAGTATTCCTAACATTTTGAGTGAATTTTTCTGTCCTTCTCCCAGTTATGCTTCAATTTCTTTTTAATGTATCCCATGCTTTGTTCTGGTGGAGAAGGTTTTCCTGAGTGAAGTGCTGAGGGTGGTTTTGTATAAAGCTGCCCAGCTTTTCTTTGCTCTACTTCCCAGAAGTCAGTTGAACATATGTCCCCAGAGATTTGGAAGTTACCACATACGAGTTTCATCAGAACCATGGGCACCCCATCCCAAATGAAAGTCAATTTGCTAGCTTCAGTTGTTTTTCCCTTCCTAGAGAGTACTTAAGCTTTAGGCTACTAGCTAATTTTGTGTTT
The DNA here is from genome assembly GCF_049354715.1 of Callithrix jacchus. Lineage (NCBI taxonomy): Eukaryota > Metazoa > Chordata > Mammalia > Primates > Cebidae > Callithrix > Callithrix jacchus. The sequence continues at coordinate 76,099,927 of NC_133507.1, forward strand.
CAATCTGCTCCTCAAATGCTGAAACAACAGCTATCAACATTTGTACACCAATTTTCTAAAATATTCATTTGAACTAGTTCACATTTGCAGAAAAAAGTTTTTAGTTTCACTTTGTAAGCTGCATGGGTAGAAAAGTGCCTATTAAACTATGCATTTATACTTGTTGCTAACACGTCTTTGAGATATTTATCATTCCATATTCTCAAACCAACTCATTTGTTTTATTTTCGAAGTCCCAGAGCCCCACTCTATGTAATTAACATCATGCCAAACTATAAAACACATTCTCAAAATATAATTCAAAGAGCCTAATTCCCTCATAACAAGGACTTCTAAGCTTTATCATTTTCCAATGACTCATTTTCATTTCTGCATTAAATGTGGGAAGACTTCATCCTAAAAGTCCAAAAAGTGCATATTAGGTTCCTCACTTATTTACTACAGGTAGACCTTGTACCACAGAGACAGGATTCTAACGTTGGCAATCCACATAATTAAGTGTGGGAACATCTTCTAAATACAAATTATAACACAAAGAACATATGGTTGGCAAATATATCTTCTCTGTTGCTCTTCTTTGACAACTTACCATGTTTCTTATATCTTTTACTCTTCCTCATCATTTTTAAAATGATAGCTGACTGACTCAGAATGACAACCCTACCATTTACTAATTGTCTGATTTTAAGCAAGTTAATTTGTTCAGCCTTTTCACAACTGATGAACAAAGGGAAAAAAAGCACCAACCTACAGATAAATTAAATAAAATAATACTGTTTAGAACTATTCATAAGCTGCCTCCAATAATTGCTACTTAGGTTTCCTTGTCCCAGAGGAGTCAAGTTTTCTCAATTCCCCTGGGACTAGAAAAATTACCTTGATAGGTTGTTCTATTTCAATCAGCATATTGTTATATATTGTTGATCCTTTTTTGTTTTGCTTTATCTCTGAAGGTAAATATCATCCTTTTCATATTGGAGTTAATTCCGTTGTCTTCTGACAAATTTATTTACCTCTGGACTTTTCTATATCCAAAACATCATGCATTCTGAGATCATATCAACATGCCTTAAAACACCACTTCAATCAATATCTTTCATTTTCCAGCATTTCCAAATAAATCCCTGACATATGACAGCAGGAAAAGGAATGTGCATGTTTGACTGCTATAGTATTTTGTAGTGGGCATAAATATGGCAAATGCTTAGCCAACTGTTATCTGTGATATACACTTTCCCCCTGGAATTGCCCTGTGCCTTGCTGTATCCATATGCCTCTCCTAACATAATCCACCTTGCCAAGAGTATCCTTCCACATCTTTGCAGATATCTAAATTCTGCCTGTAAGTTAGCTTCAAAGATAAAGAAATACTCTTCACTTACTTTCCAGGATTCCTTGCACACAAACCCAAAAAAGGAAAATTACATTGGTTGGCTTTTATTACTGTATTTAGACTATATATATATATATATATATATATATATATTTTTTTTTTTTTTAATGGGTGCCTTAAATGCAAGAATATAGATAATTAATCAGGCAGACTAAGGACTCTCCACTCTCTCTTAATTTCTGGCCTTAAAGGATATGGCCTTTTCAAGCAGTAGAAAGATATGATTTTAGATCTAGGTTTATACTTATAGTTTGAAAAATATACAATGCAGATCTATGACTGTATGTTGATTCTATATTATTAAGGCCAAAAAATCAGTTAATGCATTTTAAAAAGATTAAATCTAGCTGCATAAAGTATTACTTTACTTTGTTGATTTGATTTTTTTTTTTTTTTTTTTTTTTGAGACGGAGTTTTGCTCTTGTTACCCAGGCTGGAGTGCAATGGTGCGACTCGGCTCACCGCAACCTCCGCCTCCTGGGTTCAGGCAATTCTCCTGCCTCAGCCTCCTGAGTAGCTGGGATTACAGGCACGTGCCACCATGCCCAACTAATTTTTTGTATTTTTAGTAGAGACGGGGTTTCACCATGTTGACCAGGATGGTCTCAATCTGTTGACCTCGTGATCCACCTGCCTCGGCCTCCCAAAGTGCTGGGATTACAGGCTTGAACCGGGTACTTTACTTTGTTTTATAGTATTTTGTACTAATTCTTTAGAAAAGTCCTTGAAAAGTTTGATTAGGAGAGGATTCAGGCATTCTGAAGGCACTGGAAAAAGTATTTTAACAATAATATATAATTTTATTCCTTAACTGCACCTCTATCTATTATTAGAAGCATGTGGCTTGGCCAAGATTAAAAAAAATTGACATAAATTATCCCACTTTTAAGGTTCAATTTAAATTCAATATGATAACCTCAAAGAGAGAAGAAATTCTCCATTTTAACCACCATCTCTGGCTTTTATTATTTACTTGATTCTATTTATTTCCTGTTTTACACACAAAAAATCATACTTTAGTCACCTGAACTTTATGTAAATAAATAAATACTTTAAAATATGTTGCTTTTATTACATATTTAGGTCCTCATCATCCTCTTAAATTTTCACCAAGGGTTGGGGTAGACACACATTACTCAACAGGGCCTTCAATGCCCTTGCTTCCTACAATTGCTTAATTTCAGCTATTTAGGCATCACTGCCAATGCTTTATTCCAATGTCTCTCACATTTTTGAACTTCTAGTCCATGATTAACCTATGTGCCCATCAAAAGATCAATGGATAAGAAAAATGCAGTGTGTATACACAATGGAATACTATTCAGCTGCAAAAAAAAAAGGAAATTTTACCACTTTTGATAATGTGGGTTAACCTGGAGCAAATTATGCTAAGTGACATAAGCAAGGCACAAAAAGACAAACATGCATCATTTCACCTACATGTAGAATCTACAAAAGGTGAACTCATGGAAGTAGAGAGTAGAATGGTGGTTACTAGGGGCCAGGCAGGTGGCAGGAGGTGAAAGGGGGAATGAAAAGTTATTGAGCAAAGGATACAAAATTTCTGATAGGAGGAGTAAGTTTTAGATCTACTGCATAGCAGAATGACTACAGTCAATAACAATGTATTATATATTTCAAATAACTAGGAGAGTAAATTTTAAATGTTTCACCATAAAACATGATAGGTAAAGGAGGCAATGAATATGTTAATTAACTTGATTTAATCATTCTAAATTGCATATACATATATATATTTAGAACTCACCTCCTATCCCAAAAATGTATACAATTATTATTTGTCAAAACAATATTAATTTAAAAATAGTTTTTAAAACATCCTGTTCTATGGTGCTTTTCTCCTCGAAGTCCTTATGCAATTAATCCTAACTGTAGGAATAGTTTTAGACCTTTCAGTATTATAATTATTTTTATTTCATCAATACTGTAAATACTGTTGCAAATAATGCAATATATTTGGTCAGAAAACTAAATGAATTATTTCATAGCATCCTTCTCTGCAAGGATGCTTAAGTCAATTATCTCCCAACTCAGGGTGAGTTACCATCCTATCTAGTGTCATGCCCAGGAAGTAAAGGTGCAAACTATCTTCCGATTTTTGTCTATGTGGCTTAGTCATTGAGGTCAATTTTGTAGGGTAATTCCTCCAAAGACATCTTTCACTAACATAATCCCTAACTTCTCGCTCTTTCATGAGTTAATATGCCTAAATTCCTTACAATAAACATAAAACTAGGCTTTACTATGGGAATATTTAACATGTGTATACATATTTAATCTCACCAAGTGAAGTGTAAGAGCATTCAATACAATGACTGAGTCTAGTAATATATATCTACTTTGTGTCTAAATAGGTACCTTTACCTTCTTCTTGCTTAACGGTTGTCTTGTGTCCAGGGTAGAGGAATTAAAGGCTCCTCTCCCTTAAACCCAGACTAGAATTTAACCACCTAGATGAATTATGAGCCTCTCAAATCCAAAAGACAACACTGAACTTGAGTTTCACCAGAACCCTATCTCTTTTTATTCCCAGCCAATTCTTCTTCCCACAGCTTGCCCAATTTTATTTAAATGAAATCAGCATTTATACATTTGCTCAGGCCAGAGATCTGGCTCTCATCCTGATTCTTCCTACTCCTTTATCCTTCAGATCCAATCTAACACCAAGACATATTACTGTGTGTATAAGTGGATCTCAACTCTATGTATTTGAATCCCCGGCTCCTAAGTTCAAACCACCTTACTCTTTTCTCTTGGACTACTGTGATATCCTATTTACTGGCTCTAATGCTTCTCTTATTTGCCTCCAAACTAACTGCCAAACAACATTCAGTAGGAAAATTTTACAAATGTATATCTGATTATATCATTTCTTCTCATTCCCTTCCTCTATTGTTAATATTCTTCAGTGGCTTCCCACTGTACTTAAGACAAAGACAGAGTAGAAGACCCTGCACAAGCAGCCTATTTGCCTAGCTCTCTCTTAGTTCTCTCCTTCATCCACTTTGTTACAGCCAATGTGATTCATTTCCTTAGGCATTCTGAGCTCTTTTGAGGCTTTTAACAAAGGGTGCTTGCTAGTTGAAGCACTAGTACAGAAAAGTCTTCTACCGTGACATAAAAATCTTGTCACAGTGATTGGGGTAAACTTGGGCTAAAGGGATTTGAAGGCAGGGGAAGTCCATAAATTTAAATTGAGAAACTGCTGTCAAAATCATGACTCCAGGTAGCGTTTTTCAAATGTGTGACTATCAAATCCCAGTAGCAATATTGTTGATGTATATTATATGGCCAAGTATACGGTTGTAATCCTAGCACTTACTGATTACTGTGTGATATCTAATTTACACAGGAACATCTCATTTAGAACAATACCTATCTTTCTGTTTTGTTTTAAATGAGGGATATTTATTTTTGAGTATGACACATTTTTCCTCTGATTTGGAAATCCAAATTTAAAAAGAAAGTGCATTTTCTAAGTAAGATTCTTCCAGAGTAAACCACCTCCATGTTAATGCATAGAGCATTTGACAGTCTGAAGCCAGCTTTGTACTATATAAAGTAAATATGAGGTAATGATTGAAAAGGAAGCAAAATCACAGAGTTACAGCCTTCTAACTGCCAGAATCAAATAGTCTCATGCCCAGTATTTCTGGACCTCATCACTGGTAATACTATCGAACAATTTCACGTTACTTGTAGATATGCTTATAAATCTGGCCGAGGGCCAGTTTCAGAACTACCACAAAAAGACAAGAGTGCTCTGACCTGAACAACTGTGCTGAGATCACATAACAACTTACACCAAGGAAACTAAATACCGCCAAAGATTTCCAATAAAAATGCAACATTTCAAACTATCATCAAATTCAGCTTCCTACCAAATGGCATTTTAACGAATAACGAAACAGGAAAATTCATGAGGCAAATAGGCCTGGAAATCTTCTGGAGGACTTTCGGTCAGGACATGTTTTCATGTGATGTCAAGCAGTGGTTCAGGTCAGCTCTTTATATTCCACCGTTTGTCAAGAGAGGTAAGAAGCAAGCCCGTTAATGTATTAAGTTAATGGAGTCCACTCAAACTGCCAAAATAAAAATGGCATAAGCAAAAAGTTAATATGTTTTTTCCCTATAATTTATTTTTATTTATTTTTGTATTTTGCCTTTCAGTACTAAGTAACTATTACACTAGATACTGAGTTGGCTGCTGAAAATAGAACAAATGATATGAAAATCTATTCTCTCCAGTCATTCCCAGTCCAATGAAAAAAAATCCATAAGTAAATTATCAAAAGTAGAATGGAAAGCTTGATGTACAAGAGAAATACAACTGAACAGGAAGGAAATTCTTGACACAACTCAACTAACAATAGAAAAGTTATGTATTACAGTGACTAGAGGAGTCTGGGCAGGGTACAGCCAAATGGACTTCAAGAGAAATGGACATTTAAACTTTGGAGGGAAAAGGAGTTAAGTAAAATGTAAGGGTCTTTTTCTTAGGAAAGTGATACACTTAGCTGAGGATTACAAATAATAGGCATATTTAGTTTTCTAAGAATGAGAATTAATTAGTATTTACTAATTGATAATAAAAATAATAGTTGGTACTTATGGAAGGTTTACTTTTTAATTTTAAGTGTTACATATAGATAGCTGCAGTTGATCTTACAACATAGATGGAACTGTTTTCCCACTTTTTAGATAAAATATCACGAGGCACTGAATAGTTAAGGAACATCCTCAAATGAAAACATCAGCCACAGGATTTGACCATAGTCATTTGAAAAATTATGCCTGTTTTATTATAGAAGTTCTTCTAGAGATGAAAAATACAATAGAAATAAACAAAAAACTGGCTAGAATTCACAGCAGATTTAATACTGCAGAAGATAACATCAGTGAAACTGATAGTGTTGAAAACTATCCAAAATGGAAAAAAGAGAGTAAATATAAAACAAACAGTAAAGAAAAGCATCAGTAATGTGTAGAACAATCAACTATAGTTACTAAAAATAGATCAGTAAATTCCTGGACTTGTAGTGAGAGGAGGACATCATGTTGCTTTCACAACTGTAAACATTTATCAAAACACATCATAATGCACACTTAAAACTGGTGAATATTATTGTTTGTAAATTGCTCTTTAATAAAATTTAATAAAGGGAAAAATAACCAAGTGGATAACTCACAATTTGGCTTAAAAGAAGGTTGATATAACATAAAAATAAAAATAATTTATTTAATTTAAATAATATTAAAAGTTATAGAAATCTGGTCTTTCCAAATTTCACTGTTAGGATATATTTGAATGTTAACTTCTCTGTATAACTTTGGTATACTACAGTCTTCTGGAGTTAGTATCCTTTATGATATAGCCTCTAAATACATTTCCAAATAACCAGTACAAGTTTGTACACCTAATAATTGTGCTGAAGATAACTATTGCCAATAATCTAATCAATTATAAAAATAGTTTAAGCTTACAATAAACCCACCCTATGATTTTTTTGCATTTCAAATTCCATAACATGGTGAGAAATGCCAGATATACGTGATGGTGGAATGGAGGCAGCAAACCACATTGCCATGTATGTACCTGTGCAACCATCCTGCATGTTTTGCACATGTACTCCAGAACCTAAACTGCAATAAAATAAAATAAGATGCAATAACACAAAAACCTCATTGTTCTATTGTAAAACCTCCATGATTACAATATGGTTTAAGAATTGAGGATTACATTAAAATTTTAAAGTTGTAGCTTCCATAAATTAAAAAAAAGCACTGAATGGATTTCACTTAAGAAGAATTTTATTATAGAAAAAGACTTTAAAATTAAAGATGACAGGTACAATCAAATATGATAGATCTTTCCTTAAGCTAACAAGCAAAATTTATTGCAGTTCTGTGATACCATTAAACATTTCCTGTCTTGGTCTCACATTATCTTTGCTTTCCTTTAGGAAGAAGCATAGCATTTTCTCTAAAAGGAACAAAGTAAGTGACACCTTTATTGAATGCCAGTATGCACAATATAAAGGGCACAGAATAATATATCTTCGTTCTATTCAGACCAATACACACTACCACATGTTAAACAGCATGTTTATGTAATGAAATAGAATGCCAAGCACATAAAGGGTTGCAATGAAATAAATTACACTCAAATTCTTTCTCACTACTTTATTATGCAAATGGAATCTCATTTTACTTTCTCATTTTTGGAAATCAGAGTTTGAGAGAATATTTAAAGCTTAAATCTTTCACTACTACAAACAAAAAACCATCCATTTAACATTTCAGTTTATGTTACAGATTCAGTTTACCAGACAACTTCAATCAACCCAAAAATTAAAGAAAGAAAAGAGGCAGAAGATAATTTAATTACATTACTTTAAATGCATGATCTAAGTTGTAATTTCTAATAAAGAGTTTATAAAGAAATATCAGTATTAATTAACATTTATTTAGGTTTCTGATAGACTAACTTTATAAAACTGTCACTACTGTCTAATTTATCTCCAGATAGAAATAGTTCTTGTTTCAGTACATTAAGAAAGTAGTCCTTTTGTTTTCTTCTCTTTAAATTCTAACAAAAAGTCTCAGCACCTTAAATATATCCAGTAACTTAAATATTCTCAGCACTCTGGCAGAGAAAATACTAAAACTTCTTCCTACATATTCTTTTTTTCCCAGACAAATTAAATACATCTGTCATTTGGGATTGCTTTGCATAATTAGTTTTCTTTGATAATCTATAAATCTTTTGAAAAATAAATATGAATTATGTTTCCTTAAGATTATTCTACATATATCCAAACATCAAGTTAGAAGTTACAGCTTCATCGTGGTGCTTGTTAAAGGAAATAGAGAGTAGATCTTAGAATAGACTCTACATTACCTGTTAAAGATAGTTAAGCTTCTCACCTATAAAATGAGGTAGATATCTACATTGACAGACGCTATGCAGAAGCTAATCTGTCTCTGTCACTATTTTTCCATAGTTATGTTGACTTTAACATACAACCTTGGTGATAGAAGACTAGTATAACTTATAACAAAATTTGCAGTTTTCAGCAACTTATTCACAGATTCGTAAAGTGACATAGCACAATATTGGTATTACAGTAGAAAATGCTTTGTATACATTTGTAACCTCTACATTTTGAAATTCATTTCACCCTTCCACTGAAAACAGATCAATATTTAAATAAATTTAGGGTTATTTACTTACTAAGATGGGCCAAGCACATTTCATCCTTGCAAATGGATCATAAAGTTTTATTCCACAGTATAACTTCTCTCGGAGCCTGTCACTTTGATTCCTAGCATTTCACTTAACTAAAATGATAAATATTAGTACTGTGTTTGTTCTTGTAGATTGTAGTGAAGTATGAGAGAAAAAAATGTTAATTTCTCCTGGCACACATTTGTTAGAGTTGAGTGTCCATTTGAAAGAGCATCAGAAAGCTGAAATTATACCTTTCAGTTCTTGCAGGAGAGGGACATTCTGTGTGTGGTAATTATTTGCCCTTCATAAGCAAGAAAAAGGACAAGACTACACAGTAATGCCACAACAAACATTATAATAATAGAGGTAGTAAAATATATGTTAAATAAATAATAAGACCTGAGAAAAAATAACTAGCAAGAAATATACACATATCAGCCTACTCTATATCAAGGAGAGGATACACACAACATATCTGTATTCATGAGCTAGAAAAAATTCTGAGCAAGTACTCAGAGATTTTATTACCACCAGGCCTGCTTTACAAGAACTTCTGAAAGAAGCATTATACATAGAAAGGAACAACCAGTATGAGCCATTCTAAAAATATACCAAAAAGTAAAGAGCATCAACATAAAGAAGAATTTACATCAACGAATGGATAAAATAGCCAGTTAACATCAAATGGCAGTAACCCTAAATTTAAATCGACTAAATCCCCCAATCAAAAGATACAGCCAAAACCTAACGGTATATCCAAAGATACACAAACACTCAAAACAAAGGGTTGGAGAAAAATTTACCAACCAAATGGAGAGCAAAAATAAATAAATAAACAAAAAGCAGGAGTTGCAACTCTCACATTTGATAAAATAGATTTCAAAGCAACAAAGATACAGTGGTAAAAGGATCAATGCAACATAAGAGATCTTAATACCCAGATACATAAGACCCATAACGAGATTTAGACTCAACGAGACAGAAAATTAATAAGGATATCCAGGACTTCAACTCAGATCCAGAACAAGTAAACTCAATAAATATTTATAGAGTTCTCCATTTTAAATACACAAAATATTGATCAGCCATTATTGATACCCATTTTTAGAATGAAGCAATATTCCTGTTCTCTCTCCCTCTTTTTCTTCCTCTTTCTTCCTCTCTTTCTCTCCTTTTTTTACTTTTCAACATCCTAGTTCCTCACCTCTACTCAATACATTCCTCTGAACACCTGATTCCTTGTGATTCTCCCGTCCCACTGAAAAAAGAAAGAAAGAAAGAAAGAAAGAAAGAAAGAAAGAAAGAAAGAAAGAAAGAAAGAAAGAAAGAAAGAAAGAATTCTGAAAGCCAAGGGAGATAACCTGGTTCAATGAATTGCTGATGTCAGGTGACAAGGCAAAACCCGAAATGTTAAACTGTGAACCAAAGTAACTTTTGAATTATTGTTTCTAAAGATTATATTTCTAAAATATGGCAAGGACTAACATAATTTTTCATGAGACCAAATGAGTAGTCTCTCCAATCTAGTATTTAAACTTTAAAGAAATAATTTTGGAGGTAATTATGATAGTTGCCTTCCATAGCTTCATTCTCAAATGATTAGGGTGTGAACTGAGATACCTCACTGCCTAATAATGTACCAGCGCTTTTCCATCCATTAATGTAAATATTTTTAAATTTTAAAAATAGATATTTTAAAAAATATAATATCATTTGAGATTGCAACTTATATAAAAGTAAAGCTCCTTTAGTTGAAAAGGAAGAGGCTTGCTTCCTATACACAGATACCTCCTCAATATACAAGGTATTCTGAGTCACCTTCATAATACCTTAGGGCTTTAAGAAACAAAGCTTGCAAACCACTACATGACTTAGAAGCCTACTTCTATTTCATACTCAAATTTTGATAAACATGAGAAGACAAGTTTACTAGGTTTATATGAGTAGAGACGTTTTACCATTCATCTGTCTTAAATAAAGACTTTTCAACATCTAAAGTTGCCCTTTAGTTCTCTAAGATTCAGAAATATGTATCCAACTGCCTACTCAAAACTCTTATGTGAATCTCTAAAGGGAACATCAAGTGCAACGTATTCAAGACTAAACTCATTTACGTAGTAAAGAACATTATCACCCATGCAACATCTCAAGGACACCAGGAGTCACTTTGATCACCTTCCTCTCATTCACCCATACACAATTTCCAAACATTCCTAAACTATGCCTGTTACTCTCCCTACACCTTTCTTTCTCAATTCCATCTATACTTCCTATTCTCCATCTCTATTTCACTAACCTTATTCAAGCTACCATTATGTCCATTTCCAAGCTACTGTAATACATTCTAATAGGTCTTCCTTCCCACCTCCTTTTCATGTTCTCTAATGTATTTTTTACACATAGCAATTAGTAATCCTTTTTAGTGCATATCTGACCTTAGTGTTTAAAGTTCACTGTTCAAAATCTCTCAGTGGTTCTCCATTGCCTTTAGAATTAAGAACAAAACTCGTAATATTGTCTAGAATAATTTAACTATGTCACTAGCCTCCTTGCTCAACCTGTACTCCAGCAGTATTAGCATTCTCTCTCTCTTAAGTACTGTTAATTTCTCCCTGCCTATGGCTTGGCACAAAGGAGATTAGATAATCCATTTTCATGCTATCATATATATCACAATAATTTAACATGCAATTCTGTTTTAACATTTATGTTTAGTATTAGCTACACTCTCTGTATTACCCTCATATCACAGCAAATAATGTCCGGAGCTGAATCAGCCTCTATCCATTTTATTAGTAAATAATAATCTGGAATATGAAGAAGAATATAACCTACCTTTCATTTGGTTCTCATAGACTTTTGACCACATTTAAACATTTTAATCCTTTTTATCTGCAAAAAGCACACATATCAGCCTTACTTAGATGTTGAATCTGCCCTTCTCTACTCTTTGTCTGCTTCCTTACATCTGTAATGACATTGAAAAATGTTTGTAATCATACTTACAAATATTTTATTTGTGCATATGATGTTATATACACAGATTCTGCTACAGAATAATTATGATTTACATGTGTATTTTAAAAGCTATTCTGAATATAAGGCTCAATGTGCTTTTATGCAACAGGCATATTAATACCTATTGAAATGATGAGCACTGCAGAAAATGAGGACGGATGGTAAAAGAAGAATATGTATTCAAGTCACTAAGTTTGCCAAAGACCATAATCTCAGATCCTTAACTCCATCAAGAACCAGTGAATCTATTTTTAATTCATTCCTGGATATTTAGTTGTAAGTGCCTCTAGTTCACTTACAGATATTGATCTGTTCAAAAGCAAGGAAGCCTTTATTGCCCCATTAATTTTTGATTCTCTTCCCCTCAGCAACCCAGGATATTATTTAAATAAGTGTGGCTAGCTGAATCACTAAGATTTATGAAAAACATCCATACTTGAAGTATAAAACTATTGATTTGGGGCAATTCATTATAAGTAAATGTAAATTAGTTTATTTTAAGAAATTATGTGTGAGCCTTCATTGGATAGCTACAATAAAAGTAACCTAGACTAAAAATAATCAAATAATAATAATAATGATTATTAATAACATTTTCAGAGTATTTCTTATATGTTAAGTAGTGTGCAAAATTTTCTGTAGGTGTAACATAATTTAATCCTAATAATAAGCCTATGATTCAAGGAGTATATTATTGTATTGTTATTATCTTTCCTTATTATTATTTTTTTTTAGGAAACAAGAGTCTAGCTCAGCTGCCTTGTCACCCATGCTAGAGTGCAGTGGTGCAATGATACCTCACTGCAGCCTCAAACTTCTGGGCTCAAAACTTCTGGGATCCTCCCACCCCAGCCTCCCAAGTAACTGGGACTGCCTGTGTGAGCTACCATGCCGAGTTCAATTTAAGAGATAATGAAACAAGACATTTTATTAGTCTGTTTTCATGCTGCTGATAAAGACATAACCAAAACTGGTAAGGAAAAGAGGTTTAATTGGACTTACAGTTCCACATGGCTGGGGAAGCCTCAGAATCATGGCAGGAGGTAAAAGGCACTTCTTACAAAGCAGTGGCAAGAGAAAATGAGAGAGAAGCAAAAGTGAAAATCCTGATAAACCCATTAGATCTCATAAGGCTCATTCACTATCACAAGAATAGCATGGGAAAGACGAGTCCCCATGATTCAATTACCTCCCACAATTCCCTCCCTCTACACATGGGAATTCAAGGAGACACAATTCAAGTTGAGATACAGGTAGGGACACAGCCAAACCATATCAGACATAGAAAACTATGTTACTTGATGAACCTCACACAAAGTAATGAGGAAAGTAAGAATTCATACCCAGGCTAAATGCAAGTAGAGATGATGATTCAAGTATACAGTATTGGGTTTCAGTCAAAAAGAAAATGTAGAAAACCTCTTCAATTTTCTGTTCCTATGCCACTATCTTAATCATGCAGGAAGCAGAAAGACAGTTTTTGGCCCTAAGGACCTACTATTCTAGCACAAAAGCAGTAGCTTCAGAAGTAAATAGACAATATTCTATCTTCTTATCTCTGAAAAATTTAGTTTGCATTAAATTCAGTAACTCATTTGTAATGTTTTTGGAAGCATGACTATAATTAATGAAACAACATTTTTGGAAAATCTATTAAATCTATTTTTCTAGGTTATGGCTGAGGCATGAATAGCAACCGCAAAGAGCAAGATTATCCACAAATAGCTATAATTGAAGGTACTATTTTTTTAAAATGCAGTAATTCCCAGGATTGAAAGATTCTTTTTCTCTAGAATATTCAAGGAAGGCTTCAATAGGTAGTGGATATGAGTACAGTCTTGAGAAAAAGTTAGAATTACAAAAAGTAAAAAGTTAATGAAAAGGGAATTTTAGATCTTTTAAAATTTGAATGGTCATATAAATAACTCAGTTATATTGTAAAGGTACAGATTCTAATTAAGTGGGTTTCAGTGGGACTTGAGATTTTGCATTTCTCTAAAATGCTCTGAGATATGATTATGCTACTGGTATGAGAACCACACTTTGAATAGCAATATGATTTAGCTGTGTCCCCACCAAAATCTCATCTTGAATTATAGTTTCCATAATCCCCACAAGTCGTGGGAGGGACTAGGTGGAGATAATTGGATCATGAGGTTGGTTTCCCCCATCCTGTTATTATGATCATGAGATAGTGATCTCAGGGGATCTGATGGTTTTATAAGGGGCTTCTTCCCTTGTTAAGCACTCCTCCTTTCTAACTTCCTGTGAAAAAGGACATGTTTTATTCCCCTTCCACCATAAGTGTAAGGTTCCTGAGGCCTCCGAGCCTTGGAAAACTGTGAATCAATTAAACCTCTTTCCTTTATAAATTACCCAGTCTCAGGTATGTCTTCATTAGCAGCATGAGAACATACTAATACAATTAGCATGGTAGTGCTAGACATATAAAATAGTATGAGCAAGTATAGAGGCAAAAAAGAATCATTTATGCTTTGAATGAGTCAGTAGCACCCTTTCATTGGAGAAGCAATGGATAGAAAGGTTTATTTAAGTCAAATTATAAAGGGTTTTGAATGACAAGTTACTATTCCAAGATTTTATTTCAAGCACAAAACTTACTTTCATTGCTTTCTCGAAAAAAATATTCCCTCATTGACATGAGCAAGGTTAAAAAGCACTTAGAGATAAAGCGATTTATCAGTTTAATTATGACTAGTATGCCCTCTATTATTAGAGGAGGCATATTTCAAGCCTTAAAAAAATTTTAGATGGAAATATTTCAATAATTATTTCCTAACTAATCTCGAATTTACTTTAAATGCATACCCATATCAATGATTTTTCCTATGTTTCCATGTCAAGTTTTGCAAATTGTTATAAAAATATGCAAATTTTCTAAAATTCTCAAATATGCTGTGGGAATTAATCATTTAGTAGTCTGGAATTAAATATATTTACTTATCAGAAGTAACCCACCATAGTAGATTGACTAAAAAAAAAAAATCTGTTTCTACAGAAAAAGCTAAATGAATGGCTTTTGTTTTCTAAAATGAGGTACTACCTAAACTATTTATTATTGGTTCCAAATGTTTTATTCACTCAACCCATGATTCCAATATAGCTTGTTCTTTAGAACAGAATTAGTTTTCTAGTTTAATTGAAATTTTTAAAAATGTTATTCCGATAAACTAATACCTAATTGGCTTGGAAGAATATTAAGTTTAGGAACAGAAGACGTGCAGATTTTATTATAAGACTTAAAATTTATGAATTTTAAAGGACCGATTTATGAAGATAAAATTGAAAATGGTTCATGATTAAAATGGGTGCTAAACCTTGAACTTCATTATCTTCATGGTGGATAAGATTTATTAGTTTAGGAACTATGACCACATTTAGTTACATTATAAAACAGGTTTACTGATTAATTATTGATTAATTACTGAGTACCCACTATGTTCCAGACAATGCTAATCTAAGCACTGAAGATAAAATGGATAATGATATATACAAATTTTCACTTTTATAGAACATATGTTCTAAAGGTGGTAAATAAAATAACATATAAATACATAAGACAAAATCAAAAGATATAACAAGATAAGAGCTGTGATGAAATAAGGAAGACAGAGAATAGTTTTGAAGTGGCAATTTCAGCTGGAATGATCAGTGAAGTATGTTAGGATGCAGTATTTATTTTTCTTTTCTCCCCCAGCTTTATTGAATTTCCTATATTTAGGATGTGCAATGTGATATTTTAATATATGTATAAGTTGTGATTTCATTATGACAATTAAACTAATTAAAATATTCATAACTTTACCGTTTTTGTGTGTGTGGTGCTGTGAGAACATTTACGATGTAGTCTCTTAGCAAATTTCAAGTACACAATACAATTTTCTGACCTATAGCCACCAAGCTATACATTACATGCCCATTTATCCTGTGTAACTGAAACTTTGTTTCTTTTGGCCAACATCTCTCCATTGAATCCTTTAATGATGAGAGGGAAGCAGTCAAATTAAGAGGATTTTTTTTTCAGTTTCATCCATGGTAAAGTAAACAGGCAATTAATTAACATACTTGTTGAAGTGTTAAATGAATCAATCTGGGGAAAAGCATTTTGAATAGAGTAGAAAATGCAAAGGACCCAATATAAGCATAACTTGCAATTTGGGCAAAGGAAAAGAAGGCCTGAGTGCAGAGAAAGGAAAGCGATGAAGTGTAGGTGATAAGGTTAGAGAGGGAGGCATGTGCCAGACCACTTAAGTCAGTAGTCTTCAAGTCAGGTTGCATATTAGAATCAACTGAGAAATTTGACAAAACACCAATAAAAAAGGAGCATGGATGAATGGCATCTAAGAAAAAGCATGTTTTCAAATCTTCCACGTAAATGTAATATACACCCATTGTTAGGAATGAATGGTCACACACTTGAAGGCATGATAAGAAGGCCAAGAGATCAGGGTTAAAAATGAGGGTGAAACACAGTAATGTCAAAATACATTTCCTTGAATTAAGAATAAAAGCTTTGCTGAAATTCTTAATTTTTTTCTTAATTCTTAATTTTTCTTAATTTTTTTCGACCTAATTTGCATATTTATACACAGACAAACATATAGAAAACAACAGACAGTCATATGCAAATCAAGGAATGGGTGTAAAATAATTTGTTTTTTTTTTTAATGGTTATGCCCATATTATATACTAATCAAGATTCCAAAAGTTTCCCACTTATCACTTAAGAATAAAAAAATCAGATTTCCTTCCTCTAGACTATTTTATATTACAAAGACATAGGAAGACCAGACTGTCAAAACCAACTTTCTTTTCCTTACACACCACTCCAATTTCCTAGGACCAACTGATAGAACAAATAATAGGAAGCTTGAATCAGTCTTTACCTCTAAAAATCTTAATTATTCTGGTAACCACAACTTCTAGAATGCAAGGGAGGAAGAATATCTCATCTGTGCTATCACTGATTTCCATTCTTCCTCTTCTCCAGAACTCTTCCTCCATTTCTAATACCGCATCCAAACCAACATTTTTTTTTTTTACTTTGTAACATATTCCATTGGTTATTTATTTGTTATATTTATTGTTTATGTCCTCCACTAGTATGGAAGCTCCACAATAATTTTGTCTCCTTTCTTGACTGACTCATTCTCAATACTTAGAGAAATGACTAGCACATAATAAGGACTCAATTGATATTTATTAAAGGAAGGATAAAAATCCATGTGATCAGTATTCCTATTTTCAAGGTGAAAAATTTGAGGCTCAAAATAGCAAATGAATTTAAAAAGGTCACACCTTCAGGGAATGACAGACTGATTAAAATACAAATCTGTCTCATACAAAAGTATATTCATTAACCACTAGACAGTAAATATTTAGGCAAGTATTTGAAGCTAGACTATGTCTAACCAGACGAGAGACAGTTTCTGGTGCCAAGGTAAGGAGTTATGACTTAAGAGTTGTTGTTAGTTGGAAATTACTGAAGGACACGGAGCCAGCAAATAACAACCACAAAACAGTGTTTCCGGAAGATTTATCTGTCATCAGTGTGGAGAAAAGATTGGTAGGGGAAGAACATCAAGGCAGCAAGAAGGTTCAATGAAAAAAGCACAATGTCAAGATAATTTCAGGAACTAGTTCAAAGTAAAAGTCTATAAATCATTGGTAACATCAAATTTTTCTTCAGCTTGAGATGTGGACCTATTACAAATGATCATTCAGGAAATATTTATTGAGGGCATGCAATGTTCATAGCCATCCTCAACAGACTCTACCAGACACTGTATGTCAAGTGGTAAGACAAGATCATCTGTATATGGTCAGGTTCATCTAGTACCACTAGATAGGCATGTGAATAACATCAAAAACTTATTTAAATATCTTCAAAGAATGTCTAAAAACTAAAAGGAAGGAAGGATGTCCAAACTAGAATAAAGTTTATTCATTCATGTTGGTTCTGTACCTGCCATATGAAAGATACTTTGTTAGACGCTTTCCTTAAATCACAGATCAATCATAGGTTTGAACTCAAACTGCCTTTAGTAAGGCAAAAAAAAAGCACATAATTAGCTGAAAATAATAAGATTATAATGGGAGACGTTAGATAAGGCACTATGTGAGTGAGAAGAAAAATGGCTTACTATAAATGGGATTGCAGAAATCTTCAGTTGCCAGTAATTGAGCTATAATATATACTCCACCAAAAAAAATCAAAAATAGTATATTAATGGATTTGGGATAATTCTTGGTAAACATCAGTAACTCTTAATGATATTTGGTACAGCAGATAGGATGATATTGATACATTTCAGAAAAAGATAAAAGTAATGAGTCCAAAAGCAGGGTTGTAAATTATAGAGGTCTTTTCATAATCACTCTTAATTTTTAAATAGAATTCTAGGTCAGAATGCTCAAAGCTCTCAGTAGTTTTAGCTTGGCCTCTACTACTAGTCTAACTTTGATAATTGATGTACTTTCCTCAGATCTCCATTTCCTTGTTAGGAAAAAAAAAAGGGGCTATGAACCACTAAGCCCTCTTTACATAGAAGAGTTCAATATTTTATCAATTAATAAACTGCATTTACATGAGATTCTATTTGAAAATGTATTCTTTGTCACTGAGAATTTTCAGAAGTATGAAAAGAGCTTAGATGAATTCTAAGATTGTGATCAGCTCTAAAACTCAATAACTACCTTTATATTATTCTTTTCATTTATTCTTTGTCATATGAGTACTAACTCTAAAGCGTTACATAATACAAATTCTGTCAACAAGGCTACTTCATAGGTTATCCTGAATGATCTAAATTAGCAAGTTCTACTTCATTAAAGGAAGGAATACCTTGACATATTATATCATAATGTAAGTATATAACGCTAGATTAAGTACAGGAAGTATCTGCATCTTAAGCTAAAGCAACAAATGTCCTTATATAAACATTAATACACTATTTTATATTAGGTAGAGTAAGTACCTAATATGTGCATATTATGACATTATCACCAATTTATTTGTAGCGTATTTGTCATGAGAAGTAATGACTGCAAATTACAAAATATATCAACCAGCAGCCTACTTATATAAGTTGATAAATGTTATATATTCTCAATATATATTTACTGTTTTTCTAATAAGGAGACTTCCATAAAAATGCATTATATTTTTATAGAACTATACATCATTTATCTTAAAAAGATGGAGAAGGATATTTGTGGTAGCATCTTGAACCAGGAATAAAGACTTCTTAATAGCACATCAATATCCTGACTCAATCACTTCGTGATTTGGGACAAGCCATGTTTCACTCTTCCTGTATTTTGATGACTGTGGAACATTTGAAAACTGTTATTAGTTGCTATATTAGTTTCCTAGGGCTCCCATAACAAATTACCACAAACTTGGTGGCTAAAACAACAGAAATGTATTCTCTCACGCAGTTCTGGAGGCTAGAAGTACAAAATCAGGATGTCAGCAGGGCAGTGCTCCCTCCAAAGGCAGTAGGAGAAATTCCTTCCTTGTCTCATTCATCTTCTCCGATAACCTCAAGCATTCTGTGGTATGTAACAGCATAACTATACTCTCTGCCTTAATTTTCACATGAATTTCTCCCTTCTGTGTATTTCTTTGCATTCTCTCCTCTTAAGAGGACACTGGTTATTGAATTTAGGTCCTACTCTAATCGTGTCTGATCTCATTTCAATCCTTGACAAATTACACCTGTAAAGACCTTATTTCCAAATAAGGTTACATTCTGAGGATCCAGGTTGACATGATTTTTTTTTCTGAGACACTATTCACCCATTAAAATGGTTAAGAAATATTTTATTCATTTGTATATAATAGGAAAAGATTTACAAGTTACAAGAATGCAAGCAGTTTTCTCAATACTATAAAATTTTATCATAAAAGCAAATTCTGTGACGCTTTCAAGTTGTTGGAAAACCTATATTTAAAAACTTTATGCTTTCTTTTTTTTTAAGGCTAGTCAAGTGAAGCAGTGGGAGTGGAGAAGGAACAAAGAAATCTGTAACTGTCTTCATGCTTTCTTTATAGATTTTTCAAGTTTATATACTGTTTATGTTGTATATAGATTTCTAGTTAAAGTCTTGAAATGATTCTCTCTAGTGGTAAATTAATCTTGGAACAAAAGTTGAATTCTTGCTCTGCAGTTTCTGCTATCATACAGCATTAAGCAAATATTCATTCAGTATTCTTTCCCTTATTCATCAGGCACTTCCAGATACCAGAGATACAGCAGTAAAATAGACTTACAGGATTTTTGTTGAGCAGAGAGAGAAAATAGAAAATAAAGAATGTAAATAAGTAAAACATACTATGGAAATGCAGCAAAAAAATATAGTGGTTAAATAAAAAAGCAAGGCAGAGAAGAAAGATAGGGAGTGTAGGAATGGGGAACAATTTACAATTTCAAATAGTGTGGCCATGCGGGCCACACTGAGTCAGTAACATTTGATATAATGCCTGAAAAAGGTGAGGTGGAAAATTAAGACATGAAATAAACTGTAGAAAGAATATTACATACAGTAGAGTTAGCAAGACAAACATCCTGAGGTAGAAAGTTACCTGCCATATTCCAAGGATAGCAAGAAAGCCAATATGACCGGTACAGAATAAATAAGGGGAGAATAACAAGACCTAAAGTCATCCTGACTCCAGTGCTTAAGGCACAGAACTTGGGTAAACAATCCTAAGAACTTCCGTTTCTTCTCTGAGTACTGGGGAACTCACAAGGAGGCTGGAGCAGAGGAATGGCATGATCTGACTTAAGTCTGAATTCTAAATATAGTTTAAAGAAAGAATAAAAAGGATGTACTAATGTGAAATGGGAGAGAAAAGGAGAAGTTGAGAATATCTAAAATTTGGGGTTTAAGCAACTGGAGTGGTGGAACTGCTAAAAATTGACATAGAGAAGATGAAAAATAGAGAAACTTCTGATGGAAGATCAGAAATTCAGCTTTGGATATGGTAAATTTGAGATGTTTCTTAGAATCCAAAAAGATATATCAAGTAAGCCTTGGTAACAAATGTCTAAAAATTAGGAAAGAAGTATAAGATGGCTATGTAAATTTTGAAGTGGTAAAACTATGATAAGGCATATAAATGAATAATATTATATTCAGAGAGATCACTAAAGAAATAAAGAAATAAATATAGAAAATAAAGAAATAAATATAGAAAAAGAAAAGATAAATCGAATTCTGCTTCCTGGGCTACCTCAACTTTAGGAGGTGAAGTGAAGACAGGGAACCTGCAAAGGATATTGGGAAGAAGTTATCAGTGAGGTAGACAACCAGGAGGGTGTGACAGCCTCTAAGACAAGTAACAAAAGTAATACAAGGAGGTAGGGATGATGAACTGTTTCAGATGTTATTGACAGTCATGTAAAATAAAGATTGAGAATTGGCCACTGGAGTTCACAATATGGAGACAATAAGTGGTCTTAATAAAAGCAATTCTGGTGAAGTCATGGTGACTTGAAAAGAAGCTGATTGGAGTATCTTAAAGAAAGAAAACAATGGAGTGAATTCAGAGACTATGAATACAGAAAATTTTGTCAAGATGATTCTCTCCTAACTTCTCCAGAGCGATGTTTGAAAACTAAGGGCTTTGAATTCATGGCATGGTACATAATAAACACCTAATAAATGGTAACTCCTAATAATGGTGAAGATGTTTATAACAATACACATAAATCTCCAAATTCAACAAGAGTGCCAATTTCCTTAAGAACAGTGTCTCACCTTCAGCAATCTATCATTTCAGGTCGAGCTCACATCTTGAATAATAAACAACAAAAATAATAAATAAGATTAGGCATGCCCAAAATAGGTACAATAATAATAAAATAAATTTAACACACAGATTAGAGAAGGAAACGAAAACACACAGAACCATATTACAGGAAATAATGATAGTTATAAATAAGGTAATCATAATAAAAGTTATAAATAAGGAACTAGTAAAGAAATATTTTAAATTTTTTATTATCCCTTTGAAAATCCAAAGGAAAATGTTAAAGTAAATTGTAATATATTAGTTGGAATAATGTACAGTCAGTAAAACTGTGGGTTAAAAATTTAATACTGTAAGAAAATGCCAAAATATAAATTCAGACAATAAAAGCAGGATGTAAAAATAAAGATCTCTATTATAAATATAAAAAATAAACCAAGATTATAATTTCTACAATCTATGTGTATTTGATTTATAAGTTCTTTTATATTCTTATTTTCTATATTGAAAAAATGTTTAAATAGAGGTCATGTGCTATTATAACCTGAAAGGAAAATAAGTCTTCTAAAAAACTTAGGTAAATTTTAATTAGAAAATACTTGAAGTTTTTATAATTAAAGGAATTAGACTTTTTTAAACTATTAACTTAGGTAAATTATGAGGTTTGTATATTAATATTTTTCTCTAGAGGACTTCGTGATGCCTAATGCATTGTTTTAGTTTACCTCTTCAATCTTCAGAAAATGAAGGAAATGAGATTATATCTGGATTTGATTTTGAAGTATATAGACTCTAATGTACCTAATCATTTTCTACATGTTAACTTTCACATTATAAAAAAAGTAATGAGAGCAAGGCAATTCAATATATCTTACAAGTGAATCATTATCAAAAAATTAAAATACATCCTCATTATTACTCTAAATCAAAATATATATGGATTACATCATTCAATGTAAAAAAAATTAAAAACAGAAAATCTCAAAAAAATTCTGACTAAAAGTAATTTAACGCACAAATGGTTTAAATTAAATTGTAAATACTGTGGTGAGATATGTATACACCTATACTGATGATATGTTAAGAAGATCAATAGCCTTGTTTTTAAACTATTAAATTATTATTTTAAACTATTAAAAACAAGCCTCTTTAAAGCAGTGAAAGTTTCTATCAAAAGAATAAGAGAATACTAATGTCTTTAAAAATTTAATCTAATACCAATAATCCAATATAAGAATATCATCAGAAACCACTTTTCAGAGGAAGGTATAACAAAATGACCAAAAAAATCCTCTAGTGATTACTGCCTACAGGATCATCAAACTCAAAAACTATCTATGTGCCAGTGGGGGTGGCTCACGCCTGTAATCCCAGCACTTTGGGAGGCCGAGGCAGGTGGATAAGAAGGTCAAGATATAGAGACCATCCTGGTCAACATCGTGAAATCCCATCTCTACTAAAAATACAAAAAATTAGCTGGGAACGGGCACGTGCCTGTAATCCCAGCTACTCAGGAGGCTGAGGCAGGAGAATTGCCTGAACCCAGGAGGCGGAGGTTGCGGTGAGCTGAGATCGCGCCATTGCACTCCAGCCTGGGTAACAAGAGCAAAACTCCGTCTCAAAAAAAAAACTGTCTATGCAAGGAAGGACATTCATAAAAACCACTAAGCAGGTTAAGGACCACAATACCTCAGTTCAGCATAACAAAGAAAGAAGTATTGACAGGGTAGGAAGGACAGTCATGCATTGCCTACAACACCCCTCCTTCAACTCCAGGAAGCACAGTCTGGGGAAAGAATCTTGTTGCTTAGAGAAGGGACAGCAAAGAAAGTGTGGGTGTTTGCACTGAAGGTCAGGGACACCCTGTCACAGTAAAGCACAACACAGGGAAAACTTCTGCTGGTGCTTGCAAAGGGAGCACTTAGACCACCACTGGGTCTGAGAGATATCTTCTGTCCCAGTAGCAGGAAACTTAATTCCAGTCTGCTCTACCTGTGGCTGACTAAAATGGCCTGGGGCTCCAAATAGTTTTGTGGCAACAGGCCACAGTGACTGCAGTCCCTCGTCCAGCTCTGGTGATGGGCTGGTCTGGAAAAAAATACAGAACCCAGAAATAAATCCACATATTTATAGTAAACTCATTTTGAAATAGGCAACAAGAAATACAAGGGGGAAAGGACAGTATCTTCGATGAATGGTTCTGGGAAAACTAGATATTCACATGCAGAAGAATGAAACTAGACTCCTATCTCACATCATATACAAAAATCAAACATAAATTGAAGACTCAAATGTAAGACCAGAAACCAGAAACTATTGAAACTCTGGAGAAACACTCCAGGACACTGGCCTGAGCAAAGATTTCTTTCATTAGATCTCAAAAGTACAGGTTACCAAACAAAATAGACAAAGCTGAAAAGCTCCTGCTCAGCAAAGGAAACAATAAAGTGAAGAGACAACCCACAGAATGGAAGAAAATATGTGCAAATTATCCATCTGACAAAGGATTAAAATCAGAATATTTAAGGACCAAAACTACAAATAATTCAACTAAAAAAACGGCAAATAATCTGAGTAGACATTTATCAAAAGGGGACATACAAATGGCAAACAGGTATATTAAAAAAAAGCATAACATCATTAATCATCAGAGAAATGCCAATAAAAACTACAATGAGATATCATCTCACCACAGATAAAATGACTTTTACCAAATGACAGGAAATAATAGATGTGGAGAAAGGGGAACCTTTGTACACTATCGGTACAAATGTAAATATAACCACTATGGAGAACAACATGAAGGTTCATCAAAAATATAAAAATAACTATCATCTGATCCAATAATACCAATGCTGAGTACATGTCCAAGGGAAAATAAATCAGTATATCAAAGAGATATCTGCATTCCCTTATTTATTACAACACTATTAATAATAACCTAGTTATATAATCAACCCAGGTATCCATGACTGGAAGGCTAAAGAAAATATAGTACTTATACAAAATGGATATTCCTCAGCCATAAAAGAGAATGAAATTATGTCATTTGTGATTACATCTATAGAACAGGAGAAGACTCTGTTAAATAAAACAAGCCAGGTAGAGAAAGACAAGTATTAAATTTTCTCACTCACATTTTGGAACCAAAAAAAAATTTATCCCATGAAGATTGAAAGTAGAATGATGGTTATCAGAAGCTGTGAAGGGTAATGTGCTGGGAGTAGAAAAGAATAATTGGTTAACGGGTACAAAAATACAGTTTTGAATTAGCCGGGCATGGTGGTTATGCCTGTAGTCCCAGCTACTCCAGAGGCTGAGGCAGGAGAATTGCTTGAACCCAGGAATCAGAGGTTGCAGTGAACCAAGATCACACAACTGCACTCCAGCCTGGGCAACAGAGCAAGGCTCCATCTCAAAAAAATAAAAATAAAAATAAAAAATACAGTTTTGAATGAAGAAATAGTGTGTGGTAGCACAATAGGACAACTATAGTCAGCAATAATTTATTGTATATTTCAAAATAACTAGAAGAGAGGAATTGGGATGGTCCTAACACAAATAAATGATAAATGCTTGAGGTTATATATATCTCCATTACCCTCATTTCATCATTACACATTGTACACTTGTATCAAAATATCATGTGTATCTCATAAATATGTAAAACTGTTATGTATCCATAAAAATATTGAAACACACTTTCTATTAGATAAAAAATCAGTCACATTTTCAAAGATAACTTCATAAATATATTTACAACATTATTTAGTGGTAAAATGTTGGATGCAATTTACATGAAATTCATGATAGTTACAAATACTACCATATAGACATATGATAAAATATTATCTGGCCATTAAAAGCAGATTTTTAAAGAATATCTTATGAAAGACAAAATGCCCATGTTAATTTAAAAATTAAATTTCTTTTTACTGTGAGGTCTATCTGGGTGGAATTCAAATTTAAATTTTTTTATTTGTATATATTTTAATTTTTTTCTACAATCAATATTTATTATCAAGAAAAATAAATAGTACTATTTTTGAAAGAAATTCAACAAAATAGATTTTTCATTATCTTTAAATGAAATGGCTAAAGAAGACTTGGTCTGTAACAATTACATATTTTTTAAGTTATCTAATGAATTTTATAACATTACATATATGTAACAAATTTTAAAAAATAAACCAGTATTCATAACTAAATTTTTCATATTAGGAATAGGAAAATGTATAAAAGAATACTAAGAAATATATTAAAATGCTGTTCTTTTTGTTTATTTGTTTTGTTTTGAGACAGTCTTGCTCTGTTGCCTAGGCAGGAGTGCAGTGACATGATCTCGGCTCACTACAACCTCCACTTCCCAGGTTCAAGTGATTCTTGTGCCTCAGCCTCCCAAGTATTTGGGATTACAGGCATATGCCATCATGACTGGCTAATATTTTTATTTTTTGTAGAGATGGAGTTCTGCCATGTTTGCCAGACTGGTCTCAAACTTCTGAGCTCAAGCAATCCACTTTCCTTGGCCTCCCAAAGTGCTAGGATAACAGGCGTGAAACACTGGGACCTGGCTGAAAATCCTGTTCTTATTTCTAAAACTCATGCCTTTTTTATCTTCAAGGGACACTTATTTTTGAATTAACGGAAGGTTTCTTTTGGAAAAAAAAAAAAAGGAACTTTGACTCTACTCACCCTCTATGCCCTAAAATTAACTCAAATCTTATAATCTAAAACCATAAATCTTCCAGAAAGAATTTTCATGGCCTTGACATAGGCAAAGATTTCTTAGCTAGAACAATAAAAGAAGCATAAAAGAAAAAAAAATGTTAGATTTCATCAAAGTTAAAAATTTCTGCTCTTTCAAAGACCCCATTTAGAAAAATAAAAAAGGCAAGCCACAGGCAATCCAATTCAAAAATGAACAAATTGAATATAGTTCATAAACGAAGTCTGGCCACAAACACAGACACCAACACACAAAGAGAGGAAATGATGCTCAATATCAATAGTTACCAAGAAATCCCAATTAAAATCACAATGAGATACCACAATTAACTCAGCAAAATGGCTAAAACTTAAAATTCTGCCTATGATGTGTTGGCAAGGATGTGAAGTAACTAGATATTTCCTACATTGCTGATGGGAATAGAAAATAGTCTAACAACTTGGGAAAACAGACTGGCAGTATCTCACAAAATTAAACATACACTTGGCATATGACTCAGCACTTCCATCCTTTGGTATTTTCCCAAGAGTTGTGAAAACATATGTCCACACAAAGACTTGTGTATGAATGTAGCAGCTTTATTCATAATAATGAAAAGAGGGAAACAACCTAAATGTCCACCAGCTAGTGAAAGAATAGTGATATTTTACTCTATCCACAGGCTATGCTCTGAACGTTTCCCCAAAATTCATATGTTGGAAACTTGACCCCCAGCATGGAGGAATAGGGAAATGGAGATTTTCAGATGTTTAAAAGTGAGACCTCTGTCCTAATTAATAGAATTAATGCCACTACTAAAAGGATTGATAGGCACATCAAGACAACAATGATCTTCTTTGGAGAACAAAGCAACAAAGCACCAACTTGGAACTAGAGAACAATCCTGCTGGCACCTTGATCTTGGCTTTCTACACCTTTGAAAGTGTAAGAAATAAATTTCTGTTCTTTAATAATTACCCATTCCACATGCTCTCTTATAGCAGCATGAAATAAAGAAACCATACAACAGAATTTTTTATGAAATAGAACAACTGATATACCCA
Source organism: Callithrix jacchus (assembly GCF_049354715.1). Classification (NCBI taxonomy): domain Eukaryota; kingdom Metazoa; phylum Chordata; class Mammalia; order Primates; family Cebidae; genus Callithrix; species Callithrix jacchus. The sequence continues at coordinate 76,127,140 of NC_133507.1, forward strand.
ATACATGATTAATCTCAAAACACTTACGCTGAGTAATACAATTCAATTTTTCATATTTGCTAGAATGGACAAAGCTAACTAATAGTGACAAAAAACAGATCAGTGCTTATCAGGCCCTGAGTGGAGTAATGGACTGCCTAGAGGTACAAGGGATATTGGGCAGGGGGAGTCATGATCGTGAGATTAAATCTGGGATCCATTTGTCCAAACTCATCAAATTGTACAATTAAAATGGAGCTTTTTATCACATACTTCAATAAAGTTGATTTTAAAAACAAAGTTTCTTAATTATTCTCAAAACTATACTTATATGGAGTTTTACTTATTGGCCAAACCATAAGTTCTGTTCTACAATTGCATTTCAGTAGTTTTCCTCTTTGATTGAAGTTTTCACTCTTAAAACTTTCCAATATTACTTTATTATTTTCATTTGCTATTGTTTCCATTTATTAGCTGCTTTTTACACATAAGTCAAATATACCACCCATCTCCATCTTTTTCAAAGTTCCTCAATCTTATTTTCATGAGTGCTCCTGCTGAGTCTTCTGTGTACTGATTCACTCCCCATACTCCTCATGATATGTCTATTCCATCTAGAACTTGCTTTACTCTCTTATTTTATTGAATACTACAATGTCAATATGCAGTAGTCTTATGAAAATTAATATGTATCACATATCATGGAGTCAGTGAAAGTATACACAATGTAACACAAGGCAGGTTCTGAAGGAATAAATATCATCTCCAGGCTACAAATTTGCCTAATTTAGGCTATAAATAAAATTATATGGGCCAAGAAAATATTCTACATTGGGGTTGTATGTAAACTAAACAATTTTTAAGCCTATAGCATGTGAGTGTCTAATTTGGAAGTTATTAAAAGGGAGGTTCAAAATATGAGGGAACCAGTGAGTAAAAAAGAGAGACATAGAGAATATCATGACAGGAGATTCATTATTTCGCAAGGAAGGATATAAAGAAATAGGAATTTTATAAAAGAAGGAATCTCGCATAGTAAATTCTTGACCTAGAGTAAAATGACAGATTATTTAAGAAATAATCAATATAGAACAAGTCACATTCATGCATGTTATATCAAGTTTCTTAATTATATACATAAACTGGCTACTTACTCTTTTATAATGAAAACAGAGTACCAAGCTTATCATGCATTCTTTATTCAGTCAGCAACTGGGCACCCACTATAAGCTCTCCATCAAATCTAGAGCTAAATTTCTTCCACTAGCCCCAACAAACTTCCTTGTTCAAGTAACTTTATTGGGAGTCTTGAACCATTGACCCAGCAGATGCCTTCCCACAGTGCCAGACAAGCAGCTGCCTGAACATTTTTCTTCAGTGATTCCACTGTTGGGTGAGCTCTTTGGTGGCTCAGGGTTGCCAGGGTCTCCCTTTGGAGAGTGAGCAATGCTGTTCACTCCCTCCCTTCATTATTTGATACTATTTGATCCCCTTCTCTGCCTCTTCCTGTTTTCATATCTACTAGGGCAAACAAAATTTGGCCAAGTAGCTGGTCCCAATTTTGTAAACAATTTAATCTAGTTTCCTTCTATAGGTAAATTTATTTAATGTGTTTGTTTAGGTATATATATAGATACTGTGACATGTGTTTTGTCTAACATGCTATCAAATTGGTTTATAAATAAAAGTGTTCATAAATTAAATAACATTAGTCAAAGCTTACTAGTTTGAAGGTAATGTTATGTCTTCTGAAATATGACATTAAGATTTTTACCTTGGTAAATCATTGATGATCATAGGCTTTAAAATGGTTAACATGGCTTTAAATGGTGACTAGATTTGCAGAGTATCTTCGTTCTTGGAGATAGTCTACATAAAACTGTTAAAAGTGAAAGAATGGAATAGATGCTTAAATAGTGAGCTTATTATGTGGTTTAAAGTCTTAAAATGATAGAATGATACTTATCTTAGAATGCCACTGTCTGGTGGGCAGTTGAGGATTTCTTACTTCCTAGTTTTATATAAAATGTGCCAAAAAATGTATTCTTTATTGGGAAAAATAATTTTATCTAAGTTAGAAGTTATTAAAAGGGAGGTCCAAAATATGAGGGAACCAGTGAGTTAGAAAAAAGAGATGTAGAGAACATCATGAATAGAAGATTTGTTATTATTTTGCAAGGAAGGAAATAAAGAATTTCATAAAAGAAGGGATCTCGTATAGTAAATTCTTGTCCTAAATAAAATGACTGGTTATTTAAGAAATAAGCAGTATGGAACAAGTCAGAACATTCATGCATGTAATAGATGATCTGCATAAGTCTTGATACAGTTTGTAAAGATGAATGTATGGACGTATTAAAAGGAAATTGTCTATAACAGACTTTTTAGAAAATGGTTTCTGTGTCTGAACCAAATTTTCTAAAGGTATTAATTTGCTAAATTACCAGAAATTTTTATTTTCAATCCTGTGATCTATTTCCTTTGAAATCTTCTCAGACTCATGTAGCTCTCTCCTTTATCTTTTTTGTTAGCTCCTTGGAATTTTTCCACTCTGATTATGACTGCTGTTGTGGCCTAATGCTAAAGTATTTTATCTTAGAAGTCTGTGGGAGCAGTGGTATCTCCCAACATAGCTTAATTGTATGCTCTCAGTGTTCCTTGATGTGTAACCTCATTTTGGCTTTTGGTTTTTTTTAGGGTTTTGAGGCTTGCAGGTGCCTGCCCAACTCCATTCCCTTTGGCTTATAGATTTTGGTTTTGTTTTTTTGTTTTTGTGTTCCACCTTTTTTGTTAGGGTGTGCTGAAGGCAGTGTTGATGGCAAGCTTTTATTTTATCCTGTACCAATGCTAGAGTAGGTATGCTGCCTGCTCTGAGTCCATCATGTCCCTTGGTAGGGCCCCCAGAGCCAGAAGACTTCAAGTTAGGGGAATTGTAGCCAGCTGGATGCTTTTAGGCAGATCAGAGTAAAAGTGGGCAAGTACTCTTGGCAGTTACAGAGCTGTAATCCCACCAGAGCTATATCACTGCCTGTTCAGTAAAACTGTTTTCTTCCACCTCTGGCTTGCCCTTGAATTCTTTCCTGAGTAAAACCAAGAACCTTTACAGGCTAAGATCCACTTTGGGGCTTGCCTGCCAGCATCAAATTCACACCTTTTTAGAGAAACCATCAATGATCCCTTTTCCTAGAGAACAAGGTTAAAATTCCTTACCCTAGCACTCCTTTAAAATCTGTCTTTCTCCAAATGTTCAAACTACAATCTAGAAATGATTATGTCTGATTCTGCTCCTATCAACTAATTCACTGATTTCCTATATCCTTATTTAGGAAAGGCAACATGCTTCTCCTAGTAGTTCACTTCCTTCTGGTATCCCTTCTCTCCCAATTTTTACATGTCCATAAAACTCTCATATTTCAAGGCCTCTTAACTCTTACAGAAGTCTATTTGGCACCTCTCTTACAGTAGACATGACTTTCTGTTTTGTAATACATTATTTATGTATGCATCATATCTCTGGTATCTCTACTGAATGAATGAATGGTATCAATTATTTTTATTAACCTTTGGGGAAAAATCGGTGTTTCACTATTGCTTTCAATTTTTAACTAGTTTTTCTAAGACTTGTTAGGTTGCCCCCAAAACTCACTGCTGAAAAAAAGCCGTAATCTAAATTAATCAGTATGCTTTATAGACTCAATAAATGGAAAATTGCTGGTCTGAAATAAGGGTAGGTGAGACTGGCAAAGGTACTTTTCACTTTCCTATTAAATAAGACATATTTTACCCAAAATCAATGGCCATGTCTATGTCCTTCAGAAATACTCCTGTTTATATAAATATTTCCTATATAGTATATAAATGTTATGATTACTTTGGCTAAAAGGAGTCTAGGCATGCCTGGGCCAGGGGCACAGCAGTTTACTGTTTCAACATATGGGCTCAAAAGTCTGACAAACCAGCTGTGAGTCCTTTCTTCCCTCTTACTAGAGGTTTGTAACCTTGGGGAATTTAATTAACCTTTCCATAGTCCAGTTTCTCATACATAAATGAGTACAATAATAGGAACTTCTTTTAATGTTGCTTTTGAAATTACTCAAAATGCTTCTAAAGCACCTAGCACAGTAAACCCAATAATTGTTCATTATTTATTTTAACAAATTATTACAATATTATAATGTATTAAATACATTATATTGATCATAATTTATTGTTATTCCTGACATTATGATGCCTGTGTAGAATAGCAAAAGGGTCAGAGTGAATTGTGGATAAGAGTATGAAAGAGAAAAGCAAATATCAGAGGCGAAAATTTTATAAGACCTATTACTTTTTATAAGCTGTATACAGAACTGATTGAAAATTATCTGGGACATATATGCCCTTAATCCAAATTCATTGTGTTGATATACGCCACTTTTTTAAGATTACAAGTATTATAATCTGAATACTTGTGGTTATAAGAATATATTAAGGGCTATTCCAATACTGACAATGCAGTGTAATCAATCATACCCTTCTACCTATCCTGCAAAGGATGAAGCCATACATTTTTAAAATATGCTTTTAGTTTTATTGCTTTAATTCACCAGTCTTTAGTTTTTCCATATGTAAACACAGGAATTCTCCCCCAAAGAATCAAAGATTAATCAGACAAAATCAGCAAACATTTCCTGTTTAATAAATGAAAGCATGGCTATAAGGAGGAGATAATTTAAAAAGCAAAAAAGGAAAAGGCTGACACAATAGCCTATTGTCAAACATGCAAGACAGCAAGGCCACCTGTCTCCCTGGATTTATGAGAAGAAACCTTAGCCTCCCTGGCAGCACCAAGAAAAATGTAGAGATTTTGAACTGAAATCATTGGTCAGCAATTCTACTTATTTTCTTGATATTCTCCAATTTAGAGCAGCATTGGGGAGGTATGAGGAACAAAAGTGAGTAAGAGTAACTCTGCAAACCTTAAAATGACAGAGAAGGTAATAACTGTCTTACTAACTATCTGCAAGCAGAATGATCACTGGTAAATATTTTCCAGGCTAAGATTTACACATCCTACAGGCTAAGAAGATCTGGAGGGTGTAGAGTATCTCTGAGAATAAAGACAAAACACAGTTTTCAGAATGCGTATCTCTGCACTGGTATCCAAATGAAAACACAGTACTTGAATTCCAATGCAAACTAGTATTTACCGATGACAGAATTGTTTTGTGAACTTACGCTATAACAACCAAAGCTTGTTCCATTGGTTGTAAAAGTTCTGGAAGACATCTTTACCCTCTCTTTGCCTTAGGTCCTCATATGTAAAATAATAATAATAATGCCAACTTTACAGATTTTTTAATGAGAATTTACTAATGCAGCACTTGTAAATAATTTACAAGAGTTGATACTTAAAAGTATTACTGTCTTATTATTGATTAATGTATGTATCTTTTTCTATAGAATCAGAAATTCTTGCTCTGCTATTTTTCCCCTTTTCAAGTAAATTTCATTTCATTTCCCATGCATATGTCATATGTTTAAGGTTCAGAATAAGACAAAGAAAGGTAGGTTTCCTTGCCTTCTAGAATATCATGTGAAGTTAATATCGAGTTCAACTTGATTGAATTAAAGGATGCAAGATTTTGTTCCTGGGTGTGTTGCCAAAGGAGATTAACATTCGAGTCAGGGGACTGGGAAAGGCAGACCCACCCTCAATTTGGGTGGGCACCCATCTACTCAGCTGCCATCAGGCTAGGATAAAGCAGGCAAAGGAAAGTGGAAGGACTAGACCAGTTAAGTCTTCTGGCCCTCATCTTTCTTCTGTACTGGATGTTTCCTGCCCTTGAACATTGAACACCAAGTTCTTCAGCTTTTGGACTCTTAGACTTACAACAGTGGTTTGCCAGGAGCTGTTGGAACTTCAACCACAGATTGAAGGCTGCAGTGTCAGCTTTCCTACTTTTGAGGTTTGGGGACTTGGACTAGTTTTCTTGCCCCTCAGCTTGCAAATGATCTATTGTGGGACCTCACCTTTTGATTGTCAATCAATACTCCTTAATAAACTCCCCTTTATTTATACATCTCTCCTATCAGTTCTGTCCCTCTAGAGAGCCCCAACTAACACATATCATAACATTATGTCCCTTTTGCCCTCTGTGATAAGAAACCTCTGGAGTTTCTAAGCAGATCCCTTCCCATTATGTCATCTCTGTAGAACCACTTCTCATCTCAAACCAAATATTATCTATAGACTAACTGAAAGCTAGATAATAAAGTAGTTGGTTTTCTATAGGCTTATTTTCTTAAAGCTAGAAGCATATAATCATTCACTTTGGACTGGTATAATTTTAAAAATCATAATTCATATTCATTTCATATTATACATTGCAACTGAAGCCCAGAGAGATTAATCTACTTGCCTGAGAAAATAGGCCATAAGCTGGGGAGCCAGGACAAGGATTCACTATGTCATAATGCCCATACAAACCTACCAAATGCCCTCAAATTTCCAAAAAGTGTTTGCAGGTGCACTGTGGCATCATTGGCCTTTTTAAATACCTATACTCTCAAATACCTACTCTAACTCTGCCAAAGTGGCAGCACTTAGTATTCCATACCACTTATGAATTTGAAATGCTTTTGGTGCCCTTTACTTCCAGGTGGCATCAGAGTGGCACAAAAGGGTTAATATCATCCCCTAACAAGTTCTTACCTTACCCAAGAGCAGTCCTTTAGAAAACAGAAAAACAAATCATGTTTATGGGTCTGTATCTAATATTGGAATAGGTCTACATCCTCCCATAAAGTCCCTGAAATCGTTTTTCTACAGCATCATTCAATAATTGATGTGTAAAATAATACTGACTCTGTAACAAATATTCCATTATAGTCCATAAACTTCATCTTTAAAAAGGAGATGATAATATAATCCATTTTAGAAAAATGACCATTAAAGTGACTGTTTTATTTTTTAAGTTTGATATTTAGAGTTCAATGATGTAGCCAACTTCCTACTGAACAGTTCCTTTCAGAGGCCTAATAGGCATCTGAAATTCAACATGTCCAAAATAAACTCAATGTCTACTCTCAAATCATCTCCTACATTCTTCTTTCTCTCAGGAAATTGGATCAAAGTCTTGCAAAAATTTGTAGACCTGACCTTGAATCTGCCTTCTCCTACAACTGCCAGCATCAAGCAAGTAACCAGCTCTTTTACTCTCATATCTTAAATGTCTCTTGATTTTAACTACTTCTCTCATACCTCATTTAGCACTATCTTGCTCTAAGCAGCCATCATTTCCTACACAGAATACATGCAATACTGCCACAACCTCCTACCCAGACCCTCTGGAGAGAACAGCTCTTCTGCAGTCCATTCTCTACTTTGTATCCACAGCACTCTTTCTGTGACACAAGTCTGATCCTGTTTGTTTTGATTTTTAAGTCCATTCAGTGACTTCCCACTTCTAAAATCCATTCAGTATATATTATTCATTCATTTAGTTACCCATATATTGAAAAAGACACATCAAACCCATATCCAAATCAAGTCCAGGACTGTAATAATACTCTACATTAGTCAAAATGTTCACCCCCATCTCATACCCCAATCTCCTCTACATAATACAGACAACCTCCTAATTCCCATATTCATAATTATCATTGCTTGGGTTTTGTAGTTTTATTGTATCTCTTTATATTCTTAAATTCTATTATTTTTTAAATTTTAGTTATTTTTAGCATTTTAAGCGTTATTATACTATATATAATATTTGAACAATATAACTTTTTTCTTTTTTAAAATTTTATTTTAGATTCAGGGGTATATGTACAAGTCTGTTACATGGATATATTGTGTGATGCTCAGGTTTGAGGTACAAATTATCTCATCACCCAGGATGTGAACATAGTACCCAACAGGTACTTTTTGTACATAATTTGCTATTTTATGTTCAAGATTGAATCATGATGAAAGTCTCTGCAGCTCATTCATTTTAACCACTATATAATATTTCCTTCTACTGATATACTAACATTTATTCATCAACTTTTCCACTAATAGATTGATCGGTCATTTTCAGGCTTTATTTGTATAAATAGTAGTGCTATGGACATTTTGTTTATGTAGAAGAAATTTTCTTGGGTATATGACTGTAAGTGCTGAGTCATATATGAATGTTTGGATTTTAGAGATAATGCCCAACTGTTATCTGAAGTTATTAAAAATACATATATAGACACATCACCTTTAGATATTGATATTGTCAGCCAGTTTTAGTTTTTACCAACTAAATATAAGTGATACATCACTTTACCCCAATCTGCATTTTGTCAAGTACAGCTGCTATTATATCTTCACAAGTTTATTTCCCATATGCATTTCATTTTCTTTTTTTTTTTTTTTTTTTGAGACGGAGTTTCGCTCTCGTTACCCAGGCTGGAGTGCAATGGCACGATCTCGGCTCACTGCAACCTCCACCTCCACCTCCTGGGTTCAGGCAATTCTCCTGCCTCAGCCTCCCAAGTAGCTGGGATTACAGGCACGCGCCACCATACCCAGCTAATTTTTTGTATTTTTAGTAGAGACGGGGTTTCACCATGTTGACCAGGATGGTCTCGATCTCTTGACCTCGTGATCCACCCGCCTCGGCCTCCCAAAGTGCTGGGATTACAGGCGTGAGCCACTATGCCCGGACATGCATTTCATTTTCTATGAAGTGTCACCTCATTTCTGTTGCCCACTTTTTTCTACTGGGTTATTTGGGCTTCTCTTATTATAGAAAAATTTTATATATACTTGATATATACAAAGTTATTTATATATACTTAGTAATTTGTCAATTGTGTTTTCTTTAAATACAGTCTACAATTTTTAACTTCTTTTTTAACTTCTTTAAGGTACATTTGAATTAACTAACTTTCTCAAATTTAATATAGTCAAATTTATCAATTTTTTGTGGTAAATTTTTATGTTTTAAGAATTTTTTTATTCCAATGTCTTATAGCTGCCTGAATATTTTTCTGCAAAAGTTTTAGTTTTGTTTTTGACATTTAAGTCCTAAAATCAAACTTTTTGACATGAATTAGGCATCCAATTTCATCTCTTTCCACATGGATTACCATTTTATTCTCAGTTCCACTTATTGAACAGCCTCTCTTTTCCCACTGATCTGCAGTGCCTCTCTTGTCATATATTGAATGTTCCAAACATATGTGGTTTGACATCCGAGGGCTAATTCTTTTCCTTCAGACAACTTATCTCCCCCTGTGCTTCTCTGTTCCAATTATATAGCCTTAATTACTCTAGACTTTAAGAGCTGCTACTTGTCAAATCCCCACTCTGTATTTTTCTCCTTTATGAGTAACCTGGGTTTATCGGAATCTTTATCATTTCTTTAAAATTTTAGTATTTTTTTGTTTGCTTTTTGCTACTTCTTTCCTACTCTAAGGCCGTAAACATCAATTTTAATGTTACAGCCTTTCTGAAGCTTCTTTTTTTTTTCTTTTTTGAGATAGAGTCTCACTATATTGCCCAGCCTGGACTCAGACTCCTAAACTCAAGCAATCCTCAAACTTAGCTTTCTGAGTACCTGGAATTACAGGCACAAACCACCATGCCTGGCTTGAGAAGTTTTATCTAAAACTCTAGATCCGATTTCCTCTTCTTCTTCCTGATCCTAATATCAATTTTGTTTGGTAATAATTTCTAACTTATTTTACCTTTTTAGTTTAATATATATTCAGTCATTCATTGCATAATTAAAGACTTGAACATAAAACCCAAAGTGTAATAACCCTGGAAGACAACTTAATTAATACCATTCAGGGCATGGGCACATACCATGATTTCATGATAAAGATACCAAAAGCAATTGCAACAAAAGCAAAAATTGACAAATTGGATCTAATTAAACTAAAAAACTCTGCATAGCAAAAGAAACTAACAGAGTAAACAGACAACCTACAGAATGGGAGAAAATTTTTGCAAACTACGCATCTGACAAAAGTCTAATACCCAGCATCTATAAGGAACTTAAACAAATTTACAAGATAAAAACTGTTAAAAAGTGGGCAAAGGACATGAACAGACCCTTCTCAAAAGAAGGCATACATGCAGCCAACAATCATAAGAACAAAAGCTTAACATCACCGATCATTATTTTAAAATATTATAGGGCCACCGTTATATATGAAGGCAGTTGTTGACAAAAAAAAATCATTATATGGCATGACTACACACACACACACACACACACACACACACATACAGAGTCAAATAAATACAAATAGAAAGAGAAAGAGAAAAATGTTTACTATATAGTAGACTTTAAGCTCCATGGCAGGTGGGAGCCTCATTCCTTTATGTCCCAAACATCAGGGACCTCAGTTATATCCCCAGGATTTACATACAGTAAGAACTTACTAAGTAATTAATTGATGAGTGAATTAATAAATGAAAATATCTCAAAAATTAATAGTATATGCTAATATTGGGTCCTTAGGAATTTTTTTAAATTTAGACATATAAAGGATCTTAGAAGCTGCCTACTTCAAAACCTTTGCTTTTATAATGGAGATGCACAAGTTCAGAAGAATCTTTTCTTAACTAAAAAAAAAAAGCCTGTTTTTAGCAGACTTCAAACATGAAAATTTCAGTTAGATACACTTTGCACAGCATCATGTGCTTACAAATAAAATATTTTGAATACATGGTACAAATTCTGAAAGTAAAATTCTGAAGTAGTAAGTCACAAATTGAAAACGAAATTAAAACCCTCAAGTCTATTTTCTATTTATTCAAGACAAATAATATTAATGTAAAACTATACTAGTACAATGGACTCAATGCTTATGTCTCAGCAAAATTCATATGCTGAAATCTTAACTTCAGAGTGATGATATTAGGAGTTGGGGCCTTTGTGGGGGGTGATTGTGTCATGAAGACGGAACCCTCATGAATAGAATTAGTGCCCTTATAAAGTATGCCCCAGAGAGGTTTCTCAACTATTCTGCCAATGTGAGGTTAATGCGAAGACAGCTGTTTATAAGAAACAGGCCCTTACCCGACATTGCATCTGTTAGCACCTTGATCTTGGAATCCCCAGCCCCCAAAATTGTAAGAAATAAATTTCTGTTCTTTATTATCCACCAAGTCTATATTTTTGAACAACAGGAATGAACTAAAATAACAAGTCTTGTAAGCAAGGAGAACAATAGTTTAATATTACAATTTAAGTAAAAAGAAAAGTTATTACTTTTGCCTTCCATTGTTAAATTTCACATTTTGAGATTTGAGACCTAAGGAGCATTAAAGACATAAATCAGAAAAACTATACATTTTTGTTACATGCAGAAAAGGCTATCAAAGCTTTGCGGAATCGGATTATAACATTTTTTTGTGTGAACAACCTAGATGGTTTCCTTCAACAACTGACAGAGTGATCATTCCAAACTGATGTAATCCATCAGAAACAGTTTTTACTTTCAGCCAAGCAGCAACTCAACTGATTCTGACAAAGAACCTGAGAAGGCTGATAAATTCTGGGGTTTTAATGAAAGGTCAGCAAATCATTCCCCATGTTCATTTGTTAAAAACTGATGGACTCATAATGTTCCCCTCTCAGAATAACTGTAGTATTGAAGCATTAAAAAAAAAAATGCAAGCCACCTAAGCGGGTCTAGAATCAGTCACTTCCACGGTATTTTTAAAAATTATTTGTATTAGTCAAAAACTAAAATGAAAGATTTAGTTTTTCTAAAAAGAAACCTATTCAGAATTTCTCCAATTGAACAAGAGTATTTTTGCAATCTAAAGCAAACTCAACATGTCTAAAGTACTCTGAACAAAAATTAAATTTTGGAAATGCTCTTCTGTTTTCCTAAACTTCATATAATCTGATAGTGTTAATGAAATTCTGCTTGTTATTTTGTTTAATAATCTCAAAACATCTATAACATTAAAAGCAGATCACATTCATTAAACAAATGAAATCCACCTTGATAATTTAGATTCACTTTTCCAAAAAGTACAAACATTTCATAAAACTTCAATTGAAGTTTGCCTGTTGCCAGATTTATCCAGAAAACTTTTGCCAGAGAATATGTTAGTTCAATGAGAATAAAACTAATTTTGAGTACTCTTACACTTTAGAAGTATTCCATTTTCTAGAAATATTTTAGAAATATATTTATAGATCTTGAAGTCAACAAAAAAGAAGGCATAGAGAAAACTGTTTGGAATAGCTTCACAAAAAACAAATCTCTATGTCTTTACTTGATAAATAACCATTCATACACATTATTATGTTTATATTCATATTTAGTCTTTGAAACTGGTCCCTCAAGAAGAAAATACTGAATTAAAGTAATTTTGTAGTAGACTTGAAATTATCTTTTCACTTAGCATACAGCCAGCAATCTGGTGAATCTGAATATCACCATGTGTTTTGTTTTAAAAATTGGTTGTTTTATTTCAACTGTTTTGGAAGTCTTTAGTGGTATCATTCATGCATAGTTCATTTGCTACAATCGCCACCTGTCTCACTTCAGTATTTTTTCAGTTTTATGTTATGTGCTTGGTCTTTAAAGGCTTTTGGCTTCTCGGAGCCTAGATGTAAAATTCTGCCCAGTTTGAATGTTCACTAAAGTGTACTTTTCATACAGTCATAGAACACTGAACTTTATTAGGTTGAATGGTATCTTAGAGGTTAGCAAACTCTTTTCATTTCTTCCAAGAAGGCACCAAAGACCAAGAAAGGTAAAATAACTTCTCCATGGTTAAATGTGCATTAATAGTGCTGCTAACCCACTCTTCTAACTCACTAAGGCAAAACTCTTCTGATTCTGAAGTTTCTTATTTTGTCAAGTCATCACTCTTCTCATCTCTATAAAAACAATATTTGCTTCATGAGCACTTACCCCTCAATGCAGGCAGCAGAGATCGCTCCTTCTTCTCATCACATTTGTTACATTCACTGAAGTACAGCAGCAAGAAGACATCAACAAGAACCCACATCAGTGAAGTGGCTAGAACCACCTTGCAGTAAACAAATCTCCTCATGTCTTTCCTTGATTTCTAGTTAACACACAGATTGAAGACAAATGCTGTTGTGATAAATCCAAGCCACACAGGTGAACTCCAAGAATAAAGCAGGATGCATTCCACTGCATTAAAAAAGAGAAGAAAATTTCATTAATTGTATACATTTGCATAAAGAACATATAATATGAAATGTATGACTTAATGGAGGTTCTCAAATACATCAGCACTCAAGCCTTCAAATCCGAAAGTAAAAGCCCAAATAAATAAAAGTTGATAGCAAGCTATTTGACTAACATTTCAATACCTAATACTAGATCTGCCACTTTTCTACTAGGCCCTTGACAAACTATTTGATTTCTTCAAGTTGTATTGTAATTACCTTAAAATCTTATCATGAGATTCTTTATAGCATCAGGCTGGCACATAGTGCAATTCTGACTTTACTCTAATTCAGTACTTCTGACTAGCCAATAATACTGAAATGGAAATCATCTGGGATACAATATATTATAGTGACTAAGATCTGGCCTTTGTAGACAGACATGTCTGGGTCTACACATTTCCTAGGAATGGAAGACTATCTAAGCCATAGTTTCCTCATATGTGTAATGAGGACAGAAGTGCCAAACCTAAACCTCATTCATTATGAGGATTACGTAAGATGATACTTATAAAGCATCTTGCAGAACAAATAATTATTAAAATATAAAACAGAGCTGGGCATGGTGGCTCACGCCTGTAATCCCAGTACTTTGGGAGGCCAAGGTAGGTGAATCACATGAGGACAGTAATTTGAGATCAGCCTGGCTGACAGGGTGAAAACTCTCCCTACTAAAATTACAAAAATTAGCCAGGTATGGTGGTACATGCTGCAATCCCAGCTACACGTGAGGCTGAGGTAGGAGAATCACTTGAACCTGGGAGGTGAAGCTTGCAGTCAGCCAAGATCACACCATTGCACTCCAGCCTGGGTGACAAGAGTGAAACTCTGTCTCAAAAAAATAAATAAATAAATAAATAAAAATAAATATAGATAAAAAATTGTCCTTCAATTCTTAAGTAGAGCAATTACAAGACACAAATCAAATATTACTTAGCCTCCAAGCCCACCTGATCTGCATAGAAAATATCTACAATAGATGTGTATTTAAAATAGATAGCAAGCACCCAAATAATTTATCAGAGGAGTAAACATATTAATATGAATAACTTACAATTATTGGAGCAAGAATTCTAAAGGGTATAGATATGTACATAATTATTAAGAGTTATTCAAAGTACAGAATTAATACATTATACATATTTGTTTTATTTATACTACATTGAGCATTTTATTTATACTACTACATTTGTTTAACTATCTGGTTAACCAATTTATATCTATAAAGTAATTAAATCAGATGAAACATAATCTGATACCATTTGTTACATTTCAAATAATATCAAATAAAATAAAAACTTATTGATGACAATTAGATAAGTGAAGAAGTTTTGACAGACCTATCTGGGGTGAACAGAATTAAGTACAAAAACACTTGAAATACTTTATAAATGTTTGTCTCAAAAGAGTAACATCAAAGTATAATTTGCTGAACACAAGCTCTTTAACAGCAGCTGACAGCACAAAAAAGCAAAAGAAATTCTGTTGCCTGTTATAACCAACCTAAACCAGCAAAAAATTCAAAATTCACATGAAATGTCAGTTAAAAAATAATTATTGTAACAGATTTTATTATAGTAACTACAAAAAATTACATTTACATTTTCTCAGTATATATATATATATATATATATATATTAAAAATGGAGAGACAGATGTAAATCTAAACATGGATTCATGACATTTGGGTTTTTTTTTTTCTTAGAAAAAGGTGACATGTTATTATATACTTTGTTTCATTTCCATTTTAATTTTCTATAAAAATGAAAGCTAAATATTGGAAATCAGCCTGTAAACCTGATAAGGAATTATTTCTCCCATATTTATTTCCTATTACTGTGTCCATGCTTTTCTAAATTTGAGATATGAAACAATTTAAGCTATCAAATTTTCTGTTTTAGAGCCAAAGATAGGGTACTTTCAGTTTGTTGTAGAAAATAATCCCATGGAGAAGTACATATAACACTGATGGTCACTACCTGGCTATCCCCAAGTTTAGAAGGAGTACCTTACACATAAATGATCCTGGAAGATGTAGACAGCACCATACCTGGCTCTATCATCAAACAAAGGGATGGCCTTAGGTAGGTATCTTGCTACTCAGTGTTTCATTTGCTTATATTTCCTGTCCCATCCATCTCACAAAATATTATGAGGTGTAAGCAGGATAAAACATTTTAAAAATTGTTTAAGAAAAATGAAGAATATTATAATAGAAAATCTGAAATCACTTGCTATTAATTAAACATTAAAATGTCTAAGATAAGTCATTTTCTAATAAGAGCCTAAGAGTTGAGGTTATTGAGAATTTAATTTAAACTTCAGTTATAATAAAAAGTCAAAATTACATATTATTGCCACTTCAAGCATTATTCAAATTATCCTAATTTCATAGCCTGCTAGCACTATATATTAAGACATTAGAATGAAAAAATGTCTAACTATAATATTTCATGTGATAAACTAAGTTGCTGTTTCAACTTCTTATCTAATTATGAAACAGACTCTCCTTATATTTTTTAAGTTTTTAAATTTTATCTATATCTTGAAAACACCTATATCTTAAAAACAGGCTAAATTTTATCCTTCACAGAAATCTAATCCCCTGGTACTTACAAAATAATAATCTCATATATTGTATTTCAATATTCCTCTTAAGAGAAGAAAACTGAGCAGAAAAATGGTACTTTAAACACAGCATAGGAATCCACATAAGCACAGTTGGTAGCCCAGGTTTATTTAAGAGTATCAGCATCTGTATTATGTTTCTATTCCAGGAAACCCCCATTTATTTGTAAAAATTGTTCTTTTTCTCCAACAGTCAGAAAATCCAAGTTCTGCAATATCCCCTGGCTTGCCAAGCCAGTGTGGAGCATGACCAACTTGCATAAACTACAGCCTTTTTCTGTCTAATACTATTATCCTTTTCCTAATTGTTTTGAAAACATTAAGTAATGATATCAGCAAGACTGTCTATATTATAGAATTTTTACTTGAAAATATGTACCATATTTCCTATATTTATTAGAAATTGTTTTAAATATAAGAAATAAAATCTAGATAAAGTTTAAGGTTTTCGTAACTATGCTGGTAAATTAAGAAGAAAAAATGTTTGGTTTTTGCTTTAATTTTTTTATTTGTTGTTTTTTAATTAGAAGCTTATTAGGGAATTTACTTGCTGTTAGACATATTTTTAATCTGTATTCATAAACATTCTTTTGTAGAAAATTGCATAATTTGAGCAAGCTTTTTCAGTCCATTTATGAGGCTATACTTGAGGTTGCCAAAGGATCCTGAAAATTAGTGTTTAAGGCTGCTGGTAATGTTTCCAGAAGTTTCAGGCCCTTTGCACACTTTGAATCTTTTAAATAGTTATGCAGGAGCTTCTATGAGCTAATGACCAAACAATTTGCAGTTTGGTTTATGGGCTGATAAATGTAGTAAGCATTGAAAAAATACCACAAATTAGCTTCAGATCTAACTAATAAGAAAACAGATCTTTGCCTGAATAAAGATAAAAATTTGGCCAGGTATGGTGACTCACACCTATAATCCCAGTACTTTGTGAAGCTGAGAGCAATGGATCACCTGAGGTCAGGAGTTCAAGACCAGCCTGGCCAACATGGTGAAACACCATCTCTACTAAAAATACAAAAATCAGCTGGGTGTGGTGGCAGACGTAATCCCAGCTACTCGAGAGGCTGAGGCAGGAGAATCACTTGAATCCGGAGGGTGGGAGCTGCAGTGAGCTGAGATCATGCCCTTGCACTACAGCCTGGGTGAAAGAGTGAGACTGTCTCAAAGAAAAATAAGATACAAACTAACTTAAACCCAGGAAATCCACTCACAGCCTAATACAGTGACTGCTGTAATAACCATATAACACTAAAAGATAAACTAGAGACAAATAAGCCAACAAATGTAATGCTAAATAAATGCCTTTTACTAAAAGGTGGTAGAAGAGAAGCAATAAACAAAACTAAAACAAACCAACAAAAAATGCCCTCACTTGCATATAAACTAAGGGAAAAGAGAATATTGATAACACAAAATTCAACACTTAGGAGAACCCAACATAGGCTATAAAACATTTCAGAATTACACTGTGATGATTTGAGTATGAGTTCCAACACTCATTAATTATGTACCTTGATTCAAGTTCCTTAAATGTTTAATGCCGTGGTTTTCTTATTCACAAAATGTAAATGGTGGTAGCTACCATGTAAGGCTAGGATGAGTAAAGGGATGTAACATGTAACCTCTTATAACAGTGCCTGGCACATAAGAACTCAATCTACATTCATTATTATTGGTAGTAGTAACACATATTGTTATCATCAGAAACATCATTCAAAGAGCCAGAAAAAATAATGAGGATTCTCCTTGCCCACCGTTGCAGAAGCACTGCATGTTCAGTGTGTAGGTGTTCAGGGGATTGGAGAACAAGAGCACCACAGGACAGAACTATTTTAGATGTAGTTTCTAATGTGGTATGAGTTACACAAGGTTTTACAATAGTGAAAACTCATTGAACTGTGCACTTAAGATCAGTCAGTGCATTTCACTCTTTGTAAATTGTACCTCCCTTTTAAGGGAAAAATAGGATAAAATGACTATGTAGGTATCACATAATTCCCTAATATCATCAACTTTTGATTAATTAAATAAATTGAAGTCACAAGTTCACCAGATAAAAGAGCTTCTACTTAATGCCTTTCTGATCTCATTTCCTACTGATCACACCAGTCACATAGGTCTCCTGGCTGTTCCTTAAATATGCTAATTGGTAGCTTGCCTCAGGGCATGTGCACTTGTGCTTTCTCTGCCCAGAAATATGTTCATGGCTCCCTGCACTTGTTTCCTTCAGATCTTCCTTCCTGCTCAAATGTCACATCACAAGGAGCCTTCTTTTCAGCCCATACAAAACAGCACACACACCTTAGTCATTCTCTATCTTCTCGCCCCACTTAGTTTTCCTTCTTAGCAATTATCATCCCCAGTTTATTGAAAAATTTATTCTTTGGTTTGTTTCTCATTTGATCCCTTTCTTAAATGGTAAGCTATATGAGAACAAGATTACACTTCTCTTACATATGCCCTCTCTCACTCCAATATATTTAAATTTTAAAACTCCAACATTTGTTGTTATGGGCTGAATTGCCATTGCCCTTCACATTGCAAAAATTCATGGATTCAAGTGCTAACTGCCAGTATCTTAGAATGGGACTATATTTGGAAATAGAGTATTTAAAAAGGTAATTAGACAAAATGAGGTGACATGGGTGGGCCCTAATCTGACTGGTGTCTTTCAAGGAGGAGATTAGGACACAGGAAAACCATGTGAAGACACAGAGAAGGCCACCATTTACCAACCACAAAAAGAGGCCTCCATAAAATCAACACTGCTGACACCTTGATTTTGGACTTCTAGCCTCCAGAACTGTGAGAGAAAATAAATTGCTGTTGTTTAAGGCACCCAGTCTACAGTATTCGCTATGGCAGCCCCTGCAAATTATTACACTGGCTAGTCAAATCCACTTTTCTATACTCCACTTCTACATGCAAACAGATGAACATGGCTGCATGGAACTCCCAAATTATTCCACCTTTTCTCATTTTAAATCTATAAGCCCACACTGCAGTGGAGCCCAAATCAATCACCATGTTTCAGACAACTATTTGGCACTTATTTGACTTTTTCATACATTCATCTCCACATGTCTTTAACTTATGGCTGATCACTATGCATCTACATTTAACAGAGAAGATATAAACAATCAGAAGAGAATTTTGCAAACTGCCATGTTAAATGTATCAGCTTGCTTCTTTATATTATCGCCATACCAAACAAGCCCAACTGTTACCATGGATGAACTGTCCCTTTAAAGAATGCAATACCCTCCACCCTCAATATTTAAGGATTTTATTCATGCACTTTTCTCTTCTACATTAGTTTATCTTCTCTAACAACTCATTTTGACCAATATGCAAAGATGTTATATTAATAATAATCTTTGAATAAACTAATTTCATCACACATCCCTCTTAAGTACCCCTACATCCATCTGTTCACCCTTAATGTAAAACTTTTTAAAATTATGTATGTCTGTACATTCCTTATGCTCCTATTCTCTCTTAAATTGAACAGGCTTTAGGTCCTGCCACTATGTGGAAACCTTATGTGATAAGGTCATAGTCAAATCCAATGATCAATGTCTAATCATTGTCTTACATAAAGCCTTAGCAGCATTTGGTATGGGTTGGCCAAAAACTGTGTACTCCTTTCTAGCAACTCGTTTCTTTCACATTCCATATTTGATTATGCAGCAAATTCTGTTGGCTCTAGTTTCAGATTTGAGCCACTTTTCACCAATTCCACCAGTACTACTATAGCCAAGCAGCCACCAGGATTTTGAAATACTGCCTTAGATTATTTAAAAAAAAACAGTTTTATTGAGACATAATTCATATATCTGATAATTCACTCATTTAAATTATACAATGCAACATAGTCACATGGTTGTGTATCTATCACCACATACAATCTTAGAGTATTTCCTTTACTCAAAAAGTAAACCATTCCCCAATGCTAGAACCCTCAATACTACCATCATTCATAGCCATAGGTAACAACTAATCTGATTAATTATCTATGAATTTTCCTATTTTGAACATTTCACATAAAATGAATCATACAATATGTTGCCTTCATGACTGTCTTCTCTCACTTAGTACAATCTTTTCAAAGTTCATTCACATTGTAGCATATACAAGTACTTCATTTCTTTTTATTGCCAAAATATTTTATTGTATAGCTATATACATTTTATTTATCAACTCATTAGTTGATACACGTGTTGTTTCTACCTTTTGACTATTATGAAAAATTTAAACTGTGAACATTTATTTATAAATTTTCTAATATGTTTTCATTGCTCTTGGCTATATACCTAGGAGTAAAATTGCTTGATCATATGCTATGCCTTAGTATCTTAAATGTAACCCCATTATAATCTATTCTTCACACAAAAGGCAGGTTGATCCTGTTAATATATAAATGTAATTAGATCTCTTCCCTGCTCTGCTCATTATTGATCAATGGCTTCTATCACATTTAAAATAAATTTGAAATCCTTTCCCTGGACTGCAACACAAGTATGGTTCAAAGTTAAAAAGAGATCATGGGAATAAGAATATTTATGGCTCTCTTTAATAAAGGTGCCTACATCACCATCCTACCTTATTTCAGGTCACAAGGCTGCTGTTTCAGGCCAATCAGTCACCTCCAGCCATACCACTGTGGCCCGCAAAACTAAACTGGATCTTATTTGCTGGTTTCCAGACCATCTACAGTCTGGCAACATAGTACCATTTGTTGCAAAGGTCACCTAATAATAAAATGATAATCAAGATATTAGATTTTCCAAACTCACTATTAGGCATTATTAATTTATTTATTTAGAGACAGAGTCTCACTCTGTTGCCCAGGCTGGAATGCAGTGGTGTGATCTCAGCTCACTGTAACCTCTGCCTCCCTGTTGAAGCGATTCTTCTGCCTCAGCCTACTGAGTAGCTGGAACTACAGATGTATGCCACCACGCCCAGCTAATTTTTGTATTTTTAATAAAGACAGGATTTCACCATATTGGGCAGGCTGGTCTTGAACTCCTGACCTCGTGATCTGCCCACCCTGGCCTCCCAAAGTGCTGGGATTACAGGCATGAGCCACCATGCCTGGCCACATTTTATTATATATTAGATTTTCCACACTCACTACTATTCATTGTTTGGAATAACCTCTTCTAAAACTTACTGGAAAAAAAAATATGTAATCGGCCAGGCGCGGTGGCTCAAGCCTGTAATCCCAGCACTTTGGGAGGCCGAGGCAGGTGGATCATGAGGTCAACAGATCGAGACCATCCTGGTCAACATGTTGAAACCCCATCTCTACTAAAAATTACAAAAAGCTGGGCACAGTGGCGCATGCCTGTAATCCCAGCTACTCAGGAGGCTGAGGCAGAATTGCCTGAACCCACGGGGCGGAGGTTGCGGTGAGCTCAGATCGCGCCATTGCACTCCAGCCTGGGTAACAAGAGCGAAACTCCGTCTCAAAAAATATATATATATATAATCAAGCCTCTCATCTTCCCCTGGTCTACCTACTCTAAAATAGTTGACTCACTGAATATGGCATTCTCAAGAGCAAGTTTATATTCCCTTAATCTCCTACTGAGTAATAATCAAGATTAAATGGGTTAAAAACCATATAAGACTGTTTTAATATATGGAATTCCACCCTGACTGTGTCAGTCTGGTTGGTATGCCTTTGGTGGCAGCCCAGACAAAAGCAAATCTAGGGTCCTCAAACTAAATTCTCAATCAGCCACCTGAATTCTCTTGTTGGACTGAAAAAGTCCCAGATCATAAGAATACTAATCACTTGACTGAGTATACAGTTGTCCCTTGGTATCCATGAAGTTTGGATGCAGGAACCCCACAGATGCCAAAATCCACAGATGCTCAAGTCCATTATATAAAATGGCATAGTATTTGTATATAACCTATGCACATATTCCTGTAGTCCTTAAGTCACTTCTAGATTACTCATAACACTAATACAATGTAAGTGCCATGCAAATAGTTGTTATGCTATATTGTTTTTATTTGTAATTTTATTGTTGTATTTCTATTTTTATTGTGTTCTCTTGCAAATATTTGCAATCAAAGGTTGCTTGAATCTGTGGATGCAGAAACTCCAGATCCAGAGGGCAACTCTACTTACTGCTAACCGAATTACTCTACAATAGCCTATGTGGGCAAACATGGGAGGTATAATGGGTCTTTGTATATTCTGTAAAAACGTGTATGTTTCACTTGCCTTTAACACTTCCATATGAAAACTCTGGGTTAGATTAATAGAGGATTGGGGAGAAGAATGGTGAAGTTATACTGAAATAGGGCACACAAAATTTCCTGGCTATGGATAAAGCAATAACTCTGACATCTGGGGAAGAAATGGCTTGTACATCAAGAGTTGTGAAGAAGAAGATGTGTTAATTAAGGCTCTCTTTGTCACCTAGATGCAAAATCAGAGCCTGGCAAAATAATCATATGGTCTGCCTGAGTGAAACAGCATCTGTTGCTGACCATCCAGCCTGCTGTTCCATTTGTCATCTCATCCAAGTGCTATGAAACAGAAAAACTAATGTGGGCATGACCAGTCCTAAACTGCCCTGCTGTGCCTGATGCCATAAATGACTGCTCCCAAAAAGATACCCCACCTCCCACCTAAAGAATCACAAGAACTTGTATAACATTGTTTCTATCTGGCTATAGAAATTCACTGGCTTCTTCTGATGTCGAAGCACTTTGGCTTATGCCATGTATACAATCCAGGCTACAACTCTTCAATGATGTGGGACATGCTTAATCAGACCAATGTAATGATGATCCAAATAAAGCTTAATAAAAATCCTGAACTGGACAGACCTGTGTTCCTTTGGGCTATATGTTTGTATATGGTCAGAATGAGCCATGGACCATCTCTCCATGTAAATTCAGATTATATTAAGTAAATCATCTATTTCAGTGATAACCAAAGATAAGCCAATCTATGTAAACTTCCTTGTATCAGTTGTGCTGGATAATACATTGTTCTTAGACTACTACAATTTGGCTTTATAGAATAAAACCTGTTGATATCCTTTTAGACTTCTTTAAAGTGACTGAGTCCAGGACCATGGGAAATATGAGTGAAGTCAAAACTACAGGCTGGTCTAACCCCATTGCTAGAAGTTCTATTAATAATAGCCTTATATAAATATTGTATGAGAAAAACTAAACGGATTTGACCCCAGCCTCTGTCATATTATTTAAGGTATTCAATTGAGTGGCATATTCACATGAAAATTCACCAAAAGTCAACATGATGGAAGATCAAAGACTGGATATCATTGAGAGACACTCCTCCCCTCTAATAAACTCCTAAATTTCTTGTTGGGGATGCTGAGAATGTAAGGTCCCAAACACTCCAGGCCACTTCTCATAACTGTGTTTGCAGTAAGGAATATTGAAAACGACCTGCTTGGCTAAAATAGTGAAACTCTGTCTCTGCTAAAAATGCAAAAATTAGCCAGGTGTGGTGGCAGGTGCCTGTAATCCCAGCTACGGGGAAGCTGAGGCAGAGGATTGCTTGTACCTAGGAGGTGGAGGTTGCAATGAGTCAACAAAATGCTGCCATTGCACTCAAGGCTGGGTGACAAGAGTGAGACAGTGTCTCACAAAAAAAAAAGAAAGAAAAAGAAAAGAAGATCTGTCAAAAACATAGGCTCCTGAGTGACTTTTGGGAAAACAAACAAATTAAGGAAGAAATCAAGAAATTCCTTGAAACTAAGGAAAACAAAGTTGCAACGTTCCAGAATCTCTGGGACACAGCTAAAGCATTATTAAGAAGAAAGTTCATAGCACACATGAAAAAGTTCAAATGATCGCAAATTAGCAACATAACATCACTCTTAAACAAATGAGTAAAACAAGGGCAAAATTACTTCAAAGCAAGCAGAAGAAAAGAAATACCAGAAACAGAGCTAAAATGTACTAAATTAAGTTGTGAAAACCATAGAAAAGATCAGTGAAGCCAAAAGTTAGTTATATGAAAGAATAAATAAGATTAATAGACCACTAGTTAGAACAATAAAGAGAGAAAAGTAAAACAAACACAATCATAAGTGACAAAGGTGACATTATCACTGATTCTACAGAAATACAAAAAACCCTCAGACACTATTATAAACAACTCTATTAACACAAAGTAGACAACAGAAGAAACGGATAAATTCCCACGTGAGTTCCAAAACTGATAAGTAATAAAAAAAAAAACTACCAACCAAATAAAGCCCTGGATAAGAGAGATTAACAGACAAATTCTATTAGACATATAAAGAATTGTGCCAATCTTACTGAACCCCTTCCCAAAAATTGAGGAGGAAGAAATCCTCCCCAACTTATTCTATGAGGCCAGTATCATTATCATATCAAAACCTAAAAACAAACACAATGAAAAGAGAAAATATCCAGCCAATATCCCTGATAACCACCTACATAAAAATCTTCATAGATGTAAAAACAACATACTAGCAAACTGAATACAGCAGCACAGCAAAAAGCTAATCTACCATGAATAAAGGAGGCTTTATTCTTAGGATGCAAGGTTGGTTCAACATATGCTTCGACATGTAAACAGAACTAAAAATAAAAACCACATGATTATCTTAACAGACACAGAATAGGCTTTCAATAAAATTCAACATGTCTTCATGTTTAAAACCTTCTACAAACTAGGCACAAAATGATTATACCTTAAATTAAGAGCCACCTATGCACAGCCAACATTATACTGTATAGGCAAAAGCTGAAAATATTTTCCTTGAGATCCAGAACAAGACAAGGACATACACTCTCACGGCTCCTATTCAGCATAATACTGGGAGTCCTACTGAGAATAATCAAGCAAAAGAGAGAAATAAAAGCTATCCAAATAGAAAGAGAGGACATGAAAGTATCTCTGTTTGTGGACAATAGGATTTTTATACTAGAAAACCCCACAGTCTCTGCCAAAAGACTACTAGATCTGATAAACAACTTCAGGAGTTTCAGTATGCAAAATAATGTACAAAAATTAATAGCATGTTTATAGACCAATAATGTCTGAGCTGAGATCTAAATCAAAGAGGCAATGCCATTCACAATAACCACACACACACACACACACACACACACACACACATACACACACACGTAGGAATATAGCTACCCAGGGGGTGGTGAAATGCCTCTATGTTGATAATTAAAAAATAGAGCTGAAAGAAGTAAGAGATGACACAAATGGTTAAACATTCTATGCTCATGAATAGGAAGAATCAATATTGATAAAATGGCTATATTGCCCAAAGCAATTTATAGATTCAATACCATTCCTATCAAATTACCAAGGACACTCATCATAGAATTAGGAAAAACTATGTTAAAAAAAAAAAAAAACTAAAACTAAAACTAAAGTACATATGGAACCAAATAAGAGCTCAGATAGCCAAAGCAATCCTAAGCAAAAAGAACAAAGGTGGAGGAGTCATACCACCTGACTTCAAACTATGTCACAAGACTACAGTAATCAAAACAGCATGGCACTTACCAGTACAAAAACAGACACAGACCAATGGAACAGAAGAAAGAACCCAGGAGTAAAGCCATACACGTAAACAGCCATATGATCTTCAACAAGTCAACAAAAACTAGCAAAGAAGAATGGACTTCCTATTCAATAAATGGTGCTGAGATAACTGACTAGTCACATGCAGAAAATGAAACTCGACTGCTTCCTTTCACCATATGCAAAAGTCAACTCAAGATGGATTACACACTTAAATGTAAAACCTAAAACTATAAAAACTCTATAAGATAACCTAGGAAGTACCACTCTGAACATAGGTCCTGGCAAAGATTTCATGATGAAGATGCCAAAGCAATTGCACCAAAAACAAAACTTGTCAAGTGGGACTTAATTAAATCAAAGAGCTTCTGCAAAGCAGAAAACAAACAACTCTCACAACCCACAAAAAGGAAGAAGAGATCTGTAAACTATGCATCCATCAGAGGTCTAATATTCACAATCTATAAGGAACTTAAATAAACAAGCAAAAACAAACCCATTAAAAAGTGAACAAGGGATATAAACAGACAGTTCTCAAAAGAAGGCATGTATGTGACCAACAAACATAAGAAAAAATGATCAACATCACCAATAATTAGAGAAATGGAAATCAAAACCACAATGAGATACCACCTTATACCAGTGGAATGGCTATTAAAAATTCAAAAATAACAGATGCTGGTGGCATTGCAGAGAAAAGAGAATATTTAGAGACTGCTAATGAGAATGCAAATTAGTTCAGCCAATGGAGAAAGCATTTTGAAGATTTCTCAAGGAACAGAGAACTACCATATGACCCAGCAATTTCATTAGTAGGTATATACCCAAAGGAATATAAGTCACTTTACTATTAAGACATATACATGTGCATATTCATTGCAGCATTACTCACAATAGCAATGGTATGGAATCAACCTAGATGCCCATGAATGGTAGACTGGATAAAGAAAATATGCTACATATACACCATGGAATGCTATGCATCCATGAAAAGAACAAAATCCTGCATTCTGCAGCAACATAGATGGAGCTGGAGGCCATTATCCTAAGAGAATTAAAAACAGGAACAGAAAACCAAATATAGCATGTTCTCACTTATAAATGTAAGCTAAACATTGAGTACATATAGATATAAAAAGAAAAAAATGACACAAGGGTCTGCTTGAAGGTGGGGGGGCATGAGGAGGGTAAGTACTGAAAAACTAACTTTTAGATACTATTCTTATCACCTGGCTGATGAAATAATCTGTACACCAAACTACCACAACCTGTAATTTGCCCATGTAACAAATCTGCAGATGGCCCTGCAAACCAAAAGTAAGTGCTGGAAAGAAAAACAAAATGCATATTCTAATTCAGTAGGGCTGGGATAAGGCCAGGGATTGCACATGTCTAACTACCTGGGGTGATGCCAGTGCTGTGGCCCACTGGACCTCACATTGGCTCATAGGCAGGTTCTGTGATGTATTTTCATCTTTTCTCTTGAATCAAATAAAAAGAGAAATAAGTGAATAAAATAAACAGATAACAAGAAATAATCCCAGCCCTCTGTTTTAGGATTCAGGAGGGGAGATAGAGCAGTAGATTAGGGATAAGAAAGTGGATGTATGAAACATATGGAGTAATTCCAAGATGTAAAACTCTTAACAGATAGTTTTTTTACACAACTCTTTGTTTTTATTTTTTATTTTTTTTATTTTTTTATTTTTTTGAGATGGAGTTTCGCTGTTTGTTACCCAGTCTGGAGTGCAATGGCACAATCTCAGCTCACCGTGACCTCCGCCTTCTGGGTTCAAGCAATTCTCCTGCCTCAGCCTCCCGAGTAGCTGGGACTACAGGCGCACACCACCATGCCCAGCTAATTTTTGTATTTTTAGTAGAGATGGGGTTTCACCTTCTTGACCAGGATGGTCTTGATCTCTTGACCTTGTGATCCACCCGCCTCGGCCTCCCAAAGTGCTGGGATTATAGGCGTGAGCCACTGCGCCCAGCCAATACAACTCTTAATGTCGAGAGAATGAAGTCACAAACAATAATTGGCCATAGAGTCAGTTATAGAGAATGTTTAGAGAGCAGTAACATTTTTATAATGCAAATGTCATGTGTCAAGGCAGTTTGTTACACATAGGTCTCTTCAGCCATGCTTGAATTTAGGAATATCCATTCTATGAAGATGCTATGGCTGTCAAAACTTAAAATATATGATAGTGAAATTTTAAAAGCAACAGATTATTATTAAAATGTAATGAAAGTCTTCATAAAGAAAGCGTATGAAAAGGAATATATGAGCCACAAAAAGATAATGAAATTATTCTTAAAATCCTATTTATCAACATAAAAATTGTTCATAGTTCATTTGTTATAGTGTTTAATGACTACTCAGTATTCATCTTGTAACATAGCAAACCAATGGTCCAAGCTTGTTCATTAATAGTAACCAAGAGGGGAAGAGAAATTCAGAATGTTGAAGTAGATATAAAACTAGAGATTTAAAACAACACTAGAGCATTTAGACGTTTCCCAGCAGACATCTATCAGCTAGCTGGCCATCTTCTGCCATAAATCCTCTGATTAAAAAGAAAATAAATGTTTCCACTGAGACATCAAATCATTAGAAAATCTTAACCTCAGCTTCCTAGTTGGCCTTAAGGCTTCTGAATTCTTCATCACAAAATATGTAAGGAATGAATTACAAGTGTTCTTTCCTTGAAATGTGTAGAATAATGTGGTTATTTCTTATCTAGTCTTTCATTTCAAAACAAGGGCATTTATTTATAGAAATAATAAGGAAAAGTATTAGATTATCTTGTGAAATTATATCAGTCACTCTGCCTAGTCTGGTTGACAATTAATGGGAGATAGAAAGTGAAATAAAGTCAAACAAAAGCATAGAACACTAGATACAAAAGAACCCCCAGTAGCACAAAGGAGAGATGAAGAAGGGGCTTTTCCACAGGGTATTCTAGAGGTATACTAAAATTGCACAAATGTAAACAACATTTTATTTGTCTGCTCATATATTTTAATGATAGATTTTAACCACATCTTATCTATGGAATAAATGTACTCTTAAACTAGTTCATGAAATACTAATAGGTGAAACAGTCATCTTCTTCCACTATGGGAAAAAAAAACAATTCATTAAAGCTTATATAAACTTACTTAACAATTTGACTTGCAGCTTCATTTTTTCCCTGCACATTTCCTGGTAACGTTATCAATCATAAGTTAAGTGCCTTAAAAGACAGGCAATTAGAGGGAAGAAGTAAATAATTACATAAAGAACTAAATATTCCAAATATTGAATAATTACTCTCCAATTAATTAACAGTAAAGTAAAAGTATCAAATCCCAATGGAGGTAAAACTCATATTCTTCTTAGCAAAGCAAACTTGTTATATAACATTGCTGAAGACAATTTGTTAATTAATATAAAGCAAATAAATAATGGAGTGTATAATTCATTAATAGAAAACACAGAGATGCTATAAAATAAGAATATCTGCCACAATCGTAAGAAAAAAAGAAAAATATGATGCAAGATTTAATAGTTAAGCAGAGATTACCATTATGTGTACAGCACATAAAAAGCAAACATGTAAACAAAGCAACATTTTCCCTATCATCTGGCAAAACATCCAATTAATTTAATCAATAATTGCACATATTAAAGGATTATAAATAAAAATTAAATACTATTTGTAACAAAATTATATTTTGTGAAGATGGGATAAATGGGCCCTTTCTTTCTTTGCAGATGGAAACATAAATTGATAAAAACATTTTTGGAAAGGCATAGGGTTTATTAAAAATAAGATTTTTGACCTATTTTCTTAAAAATTATCATATACTTTGAACTAGTAATTTCTCTACTGAACACTTTTTAAATGCCCTATATTAGAGAAAAGGTTTTAAGGTAAGAGGTGTTATGACACTATTTCACTATTTTTTTAAATTACAATGTCTACTTATGTATGTACTATGACTGCAATGATTTTTAACTTATTCATATAAAAGTATTGAAAAAGTGTGCAAATGTAGGAATTTTCTTTGTACTTCTCTGATTAGTTCTGTGCTTTTTTACAGTAACTAGAAATAGTATCTATTGCCCAAATAATGGGGAAAATATATGTTTTATTTTAAATTAATAAGAAAACCACCAATAATAGTGATAGAGACTAAATTTCGGACTCATCTGAAATTTGTGCTCATGTGTATATGAGTATATGTGCGCACACAGAGTCATTAACATTGTGCAAATATAGACCAACAGACTCAGAGAACTGTCGAGGGTTATTCAGAGAACAATCAATGCAAAAGAAAAAGAGAACAGAATTCCCTATTACAAAGTCTGATTTAAGTAATCTGTTTCCAAAATTCTAACTTTTCCTAGTCTCTAGAATACTGACTCTGGAAAGATAAGTTTACCTCAAATGTCAAATTATTTTAAAACTCCACATTCTTTTGAAGGAAATGGCTAACATTCAAACTTGGACTCTTACTACAAATTCAGGAACTATTTTTTTCTAGCTGTATATGTGGTTTTTGTTTCAAACAAATATAACCTTCAATCCATCTGGACCACATTTAAGTGATTATTGAAAGTGGAGAAGACTACTCACTTCAACTACTGTCACGATTGCAGCCTGTATTTCCCATGAATCCAACTAAATATTTAAAAAAAGAAACAAAAAGTCAAGAAATTCTATATTCAACTCATGTAAACAAATTTTAATATACTGAAAATATATATACTTGGACCTCAGAACATTATTATTTTTATATGATTTAGATTAAAATCACATGCAACTTGAGGTATCTGAGACGTGTAGTGATTTTTGCTTTAGAAAACCATTGTCTCCTATCAGTAGTGTACTACAATTTGCAAAAAATTATGACTGACAGGCAAGAGAAAGAAATAAAGAGTATTTGAATAGGAAGAGAGGAAGTCAAACTATCTTTGTTTGCAGGTAACATGATGCTATATCTAGAAAACCCCACCATCTCAGCCCAAAAGTTACTTAATCTGATAAGCAACTTCAGCAAAGTATCAGGATACAAAATCAATGTGCAAAAGTCACTAGCATTCCTGTACACCAACAACAGGCAGACAGCCAAATCATGAAGGAAATTCCATTCACAACTGCCACAAAAAGAGCAAAATACTTACAAATACAACTAACAAGGGAAGTGAAGGACCTCTTCAAGAACTACAAAGCACTGCTCAAAGAAATCAGAGATGACACAAATAAATGGAAAACATTCCATGCTCATGAATAGAAAGAATCAATATCATGAAAATGGCCATATTGCCTAAAGCAATTTATAGACTCAACGCTGTTTTCATTAAGCTAATACTGACATTCCTCACAGAATTAGAAAACAAAGCCCAAATAGTCAAGGTAATCCTAAGCCAAAAAAAAAACAAAAAAACAAAAAACCGGAGACATCATGCTACCCAATGCCAAATTATACTACACAACTAAAGTAACCAAGACAGCATGGTACTGGTACAAGAACAGACACATAGACCAATGAAACATAACAGAGAACCCAGAAATAAGACTTCACACCTACAACTATCTGATCTTTTACAAACCTGACAAAAACAAGCAATGGGGAAGTAATTCCCTATTTAATAAATAGTGCTCGGAGAACTGGCTAGCCACATGCAAAAAACTGAAACTGGACCTCTCCCTTATGCCACATACAAAAATCAACTCAAGATGGATTAAAGATTTGACTATAAACCAGAAACTATAAAAACCCAAGGAGAATACCTAGGCAATACCATTCAGGACATAGGCACAGGCCAAGATTTCATCACAAGGATGCCAAAAGCAATTGCAACAAAAGCAAAAATTAACGAATGGGATCTAGTTAAACTAAAGAGCTTCTGCACAGCAAAAGAAATTATCCACAGAGTAAACAGACAACCTACAGAATGAGAAAAAATTTTTGCAATCTATCCATCTGACAAAGGCCTAATATCCGGCATCTATAAGGAACATAAGCAAATTTACAAGCAAAAAAAAAAATCCTATTACAAAGTATGCAAAGGACATGAATAGACACTTTTCAGGAGAGGCATACATATGGCCAAAACAAATATGACAAGAAGCTCAACATCACTGATCATTAGAGAAATGCAAATCAAAACCACAGTGAGCTATCATCCCACACTAATCAGAATGGCTATAATTAAAAAGTCAAAAACAATAAATGTTCATGAGATTGTGGAGAAAAAGAAATGCTTATACACTGTTGGTGGGAGTGTAAATTAGTTCAACCATTGTGGAAGAGTGTGGCAATTCCCCAAAGACCTAGAGGCAGAAATGCAATTCTCATTACTGGCTATGTACCCAAAGGAACATAAATTATGCTTTATAAAGTAAATTATTCTATTATAAAGATACATACACACATTTGTTCATTGCAGAACTATCCACAATAGCAAAGATACAGAATCAATCTAAATGTCCATCAATAATAGACTGGATAAAGAAACCTGGTACATATACACCATAGAATACTATGCAGCCATAAAAAGGAATGCGATCATGCCCTTTGCAGGAACATAGTTGTTGCTGGAGGCCATTATTCTTAGAAAACTAATGCAGAACAGAAAACCAAATACCACCTGTTTTCATTTATAAGTGGCAGCTAAAGGATGAGAATATATAATCACATAGTGGCAAACAAGACAAATCAGGGCCTATCTGAGGGTGGGGAGTGGGAAGACGGAGAACATCAGGAAGAATAACTAATGGATGCTGAGGTTAATACATAGGTGATGGGATGGTCTGTGCAGCAAACCAACATGGCACACATTTACCTATGTAACAAACACATCCTGCACATGTACTCCAGAACTTAAAAGTAGGAAATTATAAAAAATCATGATTGAGGTTTAACAAAGTAATCATATTCCAAAATCAAATCAATATGAAGAAACTACTCTCCCTGTTAAAAGCAAACTAGAGTATGATTTTATTCAGAAACCAAAAATTACATAACTAATACAGTAGTAGTACATAACTAATATAATCAATTCTAATATAATTTGCTATTAATCCAGCAGAATAGCAATCAATATTTTATTTTTCTTTGTGCTTCACATTTCTGGAAAAGATATGCACAAAGGCAGCAATCTGAATTAATAAAGCTTATTAATTAACATATAATTTTTTTCAATTTTTAAATGTCTAATCTAAAAATGTTATTTCAGGCTGGGCACAGTGGCTCATGCCTGTAATCTCAGCACTTTGGGAGGCCAATGCAGGAGGATGACCTCAGGTCAGGAGTTTGAGACCAGCCTGGCCAACATAATGAAATCCCATCTCAACTAAAAATACAAAAAGTAGTCATGCATGGTGGTGGGTGCCTGTAATCCCAGCTACTGAGAAGGCTGGGGCAGGATAATTGCTTGAATCTAGGAGGTGGAGGTTGAAATGAGCCGAGGTTCAGCCACTGCACTACAGCCTGGGCAATAAGAGCAAAACTCTGTCTCAAAAAAAATAATAAAAAATAAAATACTGCTTCAAATGACCTTATTACTTTAACTTAATTTTTAAATAATATATTTCTGAGTTTCTAAAATATGTATTTCCATTTATCACTTTGTGCCAGTCATTGCCAATTAAAGCAATTTCTGAAAATAGTTTTTCTTTCCATATTATTCACCAGAAGTTAGCTGTGAGGAACATAGTACTAGACTAAGGAGAGTGGAGAGTAAGGGCTGGGAAAGGAATGATTATCACCTTATCTAAGTTTACCTCAACCATAAAGTTTCCTTTCTTAAAATGAGATCTTTATAATTGATATGATAGAGGTGAAAAGCAATTAGTTATTAACAGACAGCTTTTGTTATTACAGTTTATTTTTGAGTCAAGGTCCAAATTCTAAAAGGAAACAGTCCATACATTTTCTGTAAAGATTATATAGTTTTATAGCCGAAATGGGAAAGGTATAAAGCTTCAAGATAAAAATATCTGTTTAGTCCAAAGAAAAGCATCCATTATTTATGTGGCTGAATGATTATAATATTTTCTTTTGATTTTGAAAAGCATAGTAAATACTTTCTAACAACTGATTGACGTCAGAACAAATCAGCAGGTGTGCTCTAGTTCAGTGTCTCTTATCTATTAATTTCTGTGAAATGAAAGTGTTCAAACTGAGAAGAAAATATTGGTGATTCCCCTTCCTGCAAAAAACCATAATCAGTACAAAAATTCTCTGATTTCCCACATCCATGCAGCTCCACTCCAGCATAATGGCAATCAACATTTTATTTTCCTCTCTATTTCACATTTCTGGCAAAGATACGTACAATGACAGCAATCTAAATTAATAAAGCCTACTAACCAACACATGGATTTTTTTCTGTATGTCATTTTAATTCCTGGTTATTCCACTCCTCATATTTTTAAAATTATTGATGTCTTTAACATATTTAAATTATGTTTCTCCTTATAGTTCTAATATCCCTTTATTATTCATTTTATTTTCTGTCCATAGTCTCAATTATAAAAATCATCTGCCCTAAATTTTTTATTTCAGTTTTTAATTGGCTCTAACGGATATATTTGTTAATTGTTTGTCCATTTGTCAATTGTTTCTGCCCTCTTTTTCAAATTTACAGTATTTTCTTCCTCTACTATGGAGAAAACACCATATCTCTTGGCCATCCCAATATTCTACATAATCTCTACTTGCATTCTATCTCCCTTACTCTTACATAAATTCTTAGGCATTCTTTTTTCATTATTATAACTTTTATTTTAGGTTCAGGGATACATGTGCAGGTTTGTTATATAGTAAACTGCTTGTCACAGGTGATTGATATACAGATTATTTCATTACCCAAGAACATACATAATACCCAATAGGTCTTCTTCTGATCCTCTCCCTCCTCCAAAACTCCCCCCTCAAGTAGGCCTTGGTGCCTGTTTTTCCCCTTTGTGTCCATGTGTTCTTGTTTAGCTCCCACTTATAAGTGAGAACATGCAGTATTTGATTTCCTGTTCCTATGGTTTTTGTTGGTTTTGTGGGGGGTTTTGTTTTGTTTTTTTGAGATGGTGTTTACTCTTGCTGCCCAGGCTGGAGTGCAATGGTGCCATCTCAGCTCACCACAACCTCCGCCTCCTGGGTTCAAGCAATTCTCCTGTCT
Organism: Callithrix jacchus; assembly: GCF_049354715.1. NCBI lineage: Eukaryota > Metazoa > Chordata > Mammalia > Primates > Cebidae > Callithrix > Callithrix jacchus. The sequence goes on from NC_133507.1 coordinate 76,161,680, forward strand.
CAACCTCCTGAGTAGCTGAGATTATAGGCATGCACACCATGCTCAGCTAATTTTGTGTTTTTCTTCTTAGTAGAGACAGGGTTTCTTCATGTTGGTCAGGCTCGTCTTGAACTCCCGACCTCAGGTGATCCAACCGCCCAGAATAATGACCTCTAGCTCCATCCATGTTATTGCTAAGGATATGATCTTCTTTTCATGGCTATATAACATTTCATGGTGCATATGTTCCATATTTTCTTTATTCAGTCTACCATTGATGGGCATTTAAGCTGATTTCAGGTCTGATACTGTGAATGGTACTGCAATGAATATGCACATGCATGTGTCTTTATGGTAGAGTGATTTATATGCTTTTGGATATATACTCAAAAATGGGATTGCTGGGTTGAATGCTAATTCTTTTTCAAGTTCTTTGAGAAATCATTATACTGCGTTCCACAATGGTTAAACTAATTTACATGCTCATCAGCAATGTATAAGTGCTCCCTTTTCTCGACAACTTTTCAGCATCTGTTATTTTTGACTTTTTAGTAATAGCCATTCTGACTACTCTAAGATGGCATTTCACTGTGGTTTTGACTTGCACTTCTCTAATGATCAGTGATGTTGAGCATGTTTTCATATGCTTGTTGGTCACATGTATGTCTTCTTTTGAAAATTGTCAGTTCATGTCCTTTGCCCATTTTTTTTTTTTTTTGAGACGGAGTTTCGCTCTTGTTACCCAGGCTGGAGTGCAATGGCACAATCTCGGCTCACCAGCTCCTCCGCCTCCTGGGTTCAGGCAATTCTCCTGCCTCAGCCTCCTGAGTAGCTGGGATTACAGGCATGCGCCACCATGCCCAGCTAATTTTTTGTATTTTTAGTAGAGACAGGGTTTCACCATGTTGATCAGGATGGTCTCAATCTCTTGACCTCGTGATCCACCCGCCTCAGCCTCCCAAAGTGCTGGGATTACAGGCGTGAGCCATCACGCCCGGCCCCCTTTGCCCATTTTTTTAAGGGGTTGTTTTTGCTTGTAATTTTGTTTAAGTTCCTTAAAAACTCTAGATATTTGACCTTTGTTCAAATATCCAGAATCTGTTCAAATTTGCATAGTTTGCAAATATTTTCTCCCATTCTGTAGGTTGTCTGTTTATTCTGTTGAAAGTTTCCTTTGCTTTGCAGATGTTCTTTAGCTTAATTAGGTCTCATTTGTCAATTTTTGTTTTTGTTGCAGTGGCTTTGGCACTTCTGTCATAAAATCTTTGCCAGTTTCCCTATCCAGCATGGTATTTTCTAGGTTGTCTTCCAGGGTTTTTATAGTTTTGAGTTTTAAATTTAAGTCTTTCATTCATCTTGAGTTGATATTTTTATGTGGTGCAAAGTAAGAGTCAAGTTTTAATCTTCTGCATATGGCTAGCCAGTTATCTCAACACCATTATTGAATACAGAGTCCCTTCCCCATTGTTTGTTTCTGTTAGCTTTGTGGAAGATCAGAAGGTTTTAAGTGTGCTGCCTTATTTCTGGGTAGTCCATTCTGTTCCATTGGTCTACGTGTCAGTCTTTGTACCAGTATCATCCTGTTTTGATTACTGTAGCCTCTGAAGGCATATTCTAAGTTATTTATTCAAGACAACCCAAATTATAATCATAATTGATGACACCTAAGTCATGTGTATGTACTGAGACTCCAAAGAGCCTACTGATAACAAAAATATCACAACATGAATGTCTATATCAAAGAATCAGGAACATAGAAAGTACTATTTTTTTTCCTAAAAATTCAGATATATATAGACATATATATTATATTTATATATAATAAATATAACTGTATTATATATATAAAATGGGGTATTAGACAACTTTGATTCAAGTCTAACCCCTATACATATTCAGTTTGAAAATACTGAAGAGGTTAATTTGCTCAATTAACTCCAGTTGTTCCCATGTTCATAAAATAGCAGTAAGAATTATATTTACTTATAGAAATGTGGTTAGATTATATATATGAAATGAGAATCAGAGGAATTGGCACATAATTAATCAGTGCATGTTAACCATTGCTATTATTGTAATCAACATTAGGATGAGCAAAATAATTTTTTAACTGTGGTTTTGATCTGCTCTAATGATCAGTGATGTTGAGCATGTTTTCATATGCTTGGAAATACATTTTTTAACACAACTTGGAACAAAAAATTCCTTAAGATACATTCAAATATTAAGCTATTTATTTTATTTATTTGCCAAGTAATTTTTAAGTAAATAATATGCCCCCAATCCTAGGCCAAAGTAGGTGTTTGAGACACCTTATCTCACAATTTATAATCTAGCAGTTCTAGATCAAATCAAGGGCCTGCTCAAGATTAAAGTTTCTGGGGTCAGCACCATTGTTAAGAATATTAGTTTTATTATTTTCATTTTGCTTTTGTGTATATCATATCACATATATTTTACTTAAGTTTACAATAGAGAAAACAGTATTATTCACAAATTCACCAGAAGATTTTATTAATTTTTGAATCTCCTACGGAATATATAAGTGGAGCTGCCCGGAAGGCAGGTGAGTACAGAGACTGAATATCAGAAGAGGTAAAGATGAGGAAGTTAGCAAGCCAATGGAAACTGTAGCCATGGAAATTGATGAAATTTTTTCAGTGAGAATCTAAGCATGAGAGAAAACAAGGATGCCATAAAGAATCTTGTAGAATACATATTTTAAGAAAGATAAGCACACAAATGAGATTGGGCAATGCACTCAAGGGAGGAAATAAGCAGAAGTTTAATAATATAGATTTCATCAAAAAGAATATTCTTAATGAAGGAATGATCATTAGTACAAAATTGTGCTAAGAGAGCAAAGAAGTATATTCTATATGCAATTTAAGTCACACAACTAACTTTGGTGACCTTGGAGCAGCTTCAGGCAAGCAGATTAAGAAAGCTTCAGTGCATTGAGGTGTGAACGGATGTGACAGAGAATACTGACAAATCTTGGAGACATTTAGTATAAGTAGAGGTAACAGTTACAGTGTAGCTAAAAATGGACTTGAAATAAAGTTAGGATTTATGCACAAATGCATTTTTGGTTTTAAGGGGAAAGATATTTTGACATGTTCAATGCCAAGAGGAAGGAATCACGAAAAAGGGAGAAGGGGGAACACGGAAAAATAAAATAAGCATTTGAACTAGCACTCTTAGAACAAGCACAGGTAGGTGTAGGATCCAGAGCACTGATGAAGGAATTGGTTTATAGACGAAGAGGCATCAATAGAAGGGGAGAATAAAAGGATTTATGGACACTAGTAAGTTAGTAGGAACCTCAGAAGTTTCTGTCCCACAGATGCTATTTTCTCTGCACATGATCTGTTAAAAACGAAGGGAGAAGAGTGGTGGGTTAGAGCATAGGGGAGTAGCAACTGTTAGATATGAAAATGAAACTGTGAGGAATGGAAGATATCTCTCTAGGAAACCACATTAAGAGTTGCTTTGTGGGCCGGGTGCGGTGGCTCAAGCCTGTAATCCCAGCACTTTGGGAGGCCGAGATGGATGGATCACAAGGTCAAGAGATTGAAACCATACTGATCAACATGGTGAAACCCTGTCTCTACTAAAAATAAAAAAAAATTAGCTGGGCATGGTGGCGCGTGCCTGTAATCCTAGCTACTCCGGAGGCTGAGGCAGGAGAATTGCCTGAACCCAGAAGGCGGAGGTTGCGGTGAGCCGAGATCGTGCCATTCATTGCACTCCAGCCGGGTAACAAGAACGAAACTCCGTCTCAAATAAAAAAAAAGAGTTGCTTTGCGAGTTGAGGGCTTACTTGACACTGTCATGCCAAATTCTCACCCTGTTTGCTTGGCGTATAGTATCTCCACTAAAGTTCACCCAGAAGGAATTAGGTGCACCTCCCTTTTTATTCCTTTTACCTTCCAAGGAGTTCAGTTCAGGTGGTAGGGATTTTTACCTTGTATTCCCAATTTTTTAAACATGGTATTTCAATTTAAAAATCAGATTATTTTAAACATGACTGAATCAAACATAATCCTGAATTATTACAATCTCAATGAACTCCTAGTGAACATGTTTAAAGTATCCTAAAAATACTTTTTAACATCATTCTCTCCAAAAACGTAATGATAATGCATCTTGCCAAACATTTCCTCTCACACATGTGTACATTCAGGAGAAAAACACTGCGAAGGAACTAGAAATCCAAGTAACTGTGCTATAAGCTAGCTGCATTTTACTAGCAAAAATATTGTTGGTGGTCATGATTAAAACAGATAACTTCCTAATTGACATTCCCTCCCTCCCTCCCTCCCTCTCTCTCTCTCTGTCTCTTCCTCTCTCTCTCTCTCCATTCTCCCTCTCTATCACTTGAACCCTTTTGTTTCCAAGATAACTTTTAGTTTGACTCTATGGTTGCTCAACTGGGTGTCTCTCATACTGACTAAGGTTGCCTGGCAACATGACTGATGAAATACTCACCAGCCTGTGTGGTAGCTCTATTTTTTGGCTTACAGGTGGGAGATCTGGATAGAATTTTATGAGATTTTTCACACTGCAATTCTGTTTCACTTCAGTGGATGTGTAATTACAACTATTACTTATAACATCATTGTTAGAGTTTACTGACTTTTCAGTATTCTTTAGAGGCTTTTGGTTTTGTCACAATTACTAATACCTCCAGAAAAATTTTATATATTGTAATTACCCCTCAAAATACTACATACCTTTTTCAAATTATATTATCATAAAGTCATAAAGTCAAAAAAAAACATTAAAAACCAGCAGGTTATCGATGGGGAAGAGATGTAAAGGGTACTTACTGGGGGTTAGAAATATTCCATATGTTCTCATTCTAGGCGGCAGTAATGCAGGCATATAACCATGTAAAAGCCCATCAACCCATATATTTAATATTAGTGTACTTTACACATCTTAATACACATATGGTATATTTCAAGATATTTTCAAGATGGCAATATGAATAAATATACACACACAGACGCAAACAGAGGCTATGCAACCTTGGTATATGTAAGTTTTAGAACAAAAATACTGTCTGCTTTTATAATATATCTTCTTAAAGACTGGGCCTTTTTATTACATGTAGTCAGTTTAACAATATAAACTATTTTGCCATGTGGTATCCAGGCTTTCAGTACTAACTTCCTATTTACAGAAAGGAAGCCTTAAATGTCAGTTCACCCAAGCAAATTCAAGAGAACAGATAGCACTCATAGCCACACACTGCAAATGTTATTTGCCATTTGTTTCTGCTTCATTGGATCACAAGAATGCTACAGATGCAGAGAAAGATTATATATGGAAATTTACCTCAATTAAGTATTTTATACACAAAGTATACACACACCTTGCTGGTCTGGCTACTGCAGAGTACACTAGATCCCCACTTGCCACAACTTCTATGGCACAACATAGAAATAGATTGGCAATCTCTAACACAAATTTTAAAACGGAGAGACTTAATTGCTTTTATTGTGTTTTATTTTGAACTTTGTTGCATAATCTCTATATCAGAATGTGAGGGCATATTCTGTGCTTTACCCACTGAATAGTCTAAAGAGCTAAGCATTGAACTTGGACAGTTTATTATTATTTTTGGTTGTTCTTTTTGTAATTGATCCTCATAATGGCCTCAGTAATATGTTGTCCATTTTATAAAGGAGTGATCTAAGGCTCAGAGGATTTAAGTGACTTGTCCCATATTATATATTTTATCTAAGCCAGCAATCTTCACAACCAAAATTTTAAGCCAATTTTCTAACATATACCACTATGTTATTACATTAACATCTACTGTTTCACTTCAGAACTGGTAAAATATCTCAACATAGCCAGTTCCTACAAAAAGTTAAACTGTGGTTTCAGTAAATAAGTCTTTATCATTTTATTTGCTGGCCTTTAGGATATTTCTTTTGGCAAAAGAATCTTTCTTGGGCAAAAGAAAAAATGCACAGAATTATGGTGTTTCAAAGCTGTTAAATAGGTGGTAGAGGTCATCTCATCAACTAATTGATTTGTTAGCTGAAGAAACTGAGGCCCAGAGGAATATAATTTCTTCCATAAGTTTCATAACTTACCAATGGCAAAGGTTAAAGGGAAACCTTTACATTCTTATCTATTCCAGAGTTTGACATTAATAAAGTACTACTATCATAACCCTTAACTTTGAGCAATCTTTCAGTTTAGTTCAAAGTGTAAAAAATATACATCAAAGAACAGAAATTGAGACTCAATTCTATCTAAAAGGTAAAGCTTTACTCAAGAGAAACCAGGTTAGTTGCCTTTGTACTGTATCAATCTGTATTAGTCATTAATAGACACTCCTCTCTTAAATAACTGAATTTGTGCTAATATAAGATAGGTAAAATAAACATACCATTTCTAGATCATATCCTATGCAATAAACCTATTGAATATATTATCATTTTCTATACACACCAAAAAATTTAAAGTTACATCATGCCCTTTTACACCTAAGAAAGAATAACCAAACAAAAACATTGCTCAAGGTATCACAGCTAGTTATTTGCTGAACTAAAATCAGAATCCAATTCTGTATGATGTTAGTACCTATACACTTAAACCAACCCATCCTGCCTCAAAAATTAGATTAGCTAGGCTGGGCATGGTGACTTGTGCCTATAATCCCAGCAGTTTGGGAGGCTGAGGCAGGAGGATCGTTTGAAGCCAGGAGTTCAAGATCAGCCTGGACAACATAGTGAGACCTCATCTCTACTAAAAATTTAAAAATTAGCAAGTCACAATAGCACACACCTATTGTCCGAGCTACTCAGGAGGCTAAGGCAGGGAATTGCTTGAGTACAAGAGGTCAAGTCTGCAGTGAGCTATGATTGTGCTACTGCACTCCAGCTTGGGTGACAGAGGAAGACACTACCTCCAAAACTTTTAAAAAGAAAAAAACATTAGATTACTTAAATGTAATTCCTATCTCCTCCTTCTGATTACAACCACTAAGAGCTTATTAAATAATTATCTTCCCCTTCCACCTTACTAGGTCACCAACAGAGCAGTTGTGTATGCAGCTACAATACTACATGTAACAGTTGCCTTTACAACTAAGTAATGATTACTAGGTAGAAAATGGAGGAGTTTCCAAGTCATCTCTGTGACGATGGGTAAATCAGCTGGCTGCAGGCCTCATTTTTCATTGTATTTTTTTTTCATTCTTGCTGTGTAGAACACTCATGTGATGCTAGGCTCCAGAAGCCATCTTAAACCACTGGAAATTCTTGAGGATGAAGTTATGTAGCTAAGACTGTGGAAAAGAACTACACAAGGAGACTAGATTCCTAATGACCTAGGAGCTATAATTTTACCCAATGACGATAACGATCAGGCTTCCTGTATGCAGAGGGCAGGGGTTGCCAGGCAAAGAGATGAACTAAATTTCAGAGGTTAACAGCCACTCTGAGGAGTGACAGGCCATATGAACTATTCTGCCTTTAACAGAATAAGAGAGGAAGAGGTGGTCACCACAAAAGCAGGTAAGATGAAACAGCTAAAAGTGTAACAAATACCTAAGAATCAGATTTGGCCAACAGAACAGTATAGACACCCAGGGATACCACATATGAACAAACATGTGTTCATTCATAAACTTCTTTATGAAGAAAGATTCAGGCCAGGGTAGAGACCAGTGAGAACTCTTTGGTGGTATAAAGCCATATAATCCTTACCAATTCTCCAATACAAACCAAAATTTAGCCTTTTAGGATTTAAAAAAAAATCCTCATCCTCACGAGGCCCTGGAAAAGAGGTATAGTTTCTGGGGAAGAGGTAGAATGATCCATCAAACCTTGCTGAATGTGCAGGTAATTTTCTGGTCCCCAGAATCTTAAGCTAACATAAAATAGAGGTCTGCTAACACTGGAGGAAGAGCAGGACACCTCCCCCATTCATGAATCCCAGAGACTCCAGGAAGAGTTTGTGCAACATGGGAGGAATGGGTAGGTATTCTGCAAGAGCCACATATCTAAGGTGTACAGGCCATGACTAAGATAAAGATTAGAGAACAGGATCCAGGCACCTCCTCTCCCCGACCAGGAGTAGTATATTAATAAGCAACAGCAATTTACCACTGGAGGAGAGTCCAGAGTGTAATAAGAGGCCATCTCCCCTATGTAAACATTCAAGGAACACAGAAAGGGTTGGAAAAAAACACCAAAAAAAATCTCATGTGATATTGTACTAAGCAAGGAAGCCTGTACTGTACTAAGATACTATAGTAAGCAAGGAAGCCTGTGGTAGGGGGAATAACAGCAATGTCAACTCAAATAATCAGAGAAGAAAGTAAAGAGATTTGATGATTTGATAATTTGATAATCTCAATAGCTTTGAAAATCTCAATATATGCAGAAACATTTGATAAAAATTTAAAACCTATCTATAATTAAGAATCCTAATAAAATCAGAATAAAAATAGATTTTCTCAAACATATGCTATATTTTTACATACTGTAAACATCATTCTTAATAGTAAAATGATAGAAAGTATTCTCTATGATTTGTGAATAAGACGAGAATGTTTATTCTTCCTATGTTCATTCAGCATTGTTCTGGACACTGCAGCCAAGTCAGTAAGACACAGAAAATACAATAAAGCTATAAGATTCTGAAAGTGTTAAGTTATGTATCTTTCTTCACAGACAATATTTACATGGAAAATTCAAAATAATCCATTGAAAAAATAATAGAATTAATGAGTTTACAATCTACTAAATGCAACATCAATATTTAAACATTTGTTTTTAAATAAGGAACAAAAAGAAAATATTTTTTTAAGATATATCTTGCCTGCTCCAAGATGGCTGACTAAACACAACTAGGAGGAACATCTCCCCCACAAGGGAACAGAACACCAGAAAAACTGGAATCCCCTGAGCATATCTTCAGAGGCAAGGCATTGAGAATAGATGGAGGGAAGACACAAATACTGGACTGAAGGAGAGGACACTGGAAACCCTGCATGGGACTACTGTTTCACCAGGACTTATTTCTAGCTCCCAGGAACTCCTATAGAAAGTGGAAGTTGAACACACAAGGAGCAGCCTGCTCTCACCACAACCCTCTGGAATCCCAGCAGGAGAAATCCCTCGACCACCATGGACCCTCAGGTTCGCAGGGAGAACTGCTTAGATAAGTAGTAGGGGCAGAACTCCAGCCACTGCAGAGCCCAGAGGGTTTGCTATTGGAGTATCTGTAGTGGATCATGGCCAGGGATGCCCATTCCCCTGGACTTAACTTGCTTCCATAGAAGACTTTAGTCTTAGGAGAATTGTCCATCCTGAACTCTGCAGGGCTGTTTTGCCATGAGACAGGTCATGTATGCACAAACTTCCCTTCCCTGCCACCACATGTATGTGAATGCACCCTGCTGTGCCACTGCTGTTGGCATGAGTACATGCTGCCCCCCAACCCACCTGTCACACTGCCATTGTCGTCAGAGATTGGTAGGCACGAAACTCACCTGTCCTGCTGCCAGCAGCACCCACCCTTGTACTGACACTGCTGCCGAAGTGAAAATAGGCAGGGAAAACCGCCAGCTTGCCTCCACCCTAGAAAGCTACCACCACCAGTGTGAATGTGCGTAGAGGGCATGCACAGTCCTGCTCCCACCAGCACCCCACCACCATGCTACCACCACCACTGGCATAAACACATGCAGAGTTGCCAGTGGAAGACCCTGTCTCCCTAAGTCATACTGCCATCACTACTGCTGCAAACACCTGCTGGCACCCCGACACCCACTAGCACACTGCCACAGCTGACGAGTGTGCACTTGGCCATGCTGCTGCTGCTGCCACTGCTGCTAGCCCATGCAAATGAGGACAGATTTCACTGCCACTGCCCTTAAAAGAGGTTTGGCTGGCACCATGCAGAGGAGTACTGTGACGAGCGGTCCAGGAGCATTTTAGCCCATCCAATGCAACAGGTTCCTAACCAAAAGGGGCCAGAAAACAAAGCCAGTGCCCAGTAAAAGTCAACCAGAATTAGAACACACAGTCCAGGAGTCCTGAGCTGAGACTTGACTCCCTAAAATCTTCCAGAAAAGAAGCAAATTGATCTTATACCACAATTAAACCCCAAGGTCATTAAATAGGATAAAAGGGGAAAAAAAGACCTATCTAAATGATAGGAACCTCAAAGACTGAAGGAACAGTAGACCACAAAGATGAGAAAGAACCAGCACAGGAAGTCTGACAACTCAAAAAAAGCAAGAGTGTCTTCTTTTCTCCAAATGACCACTGAAGTTATCTAACGGTTGTTAACTGAGCTGCTATGGCTGAAATGACAGAAACAGAAGTCAGAATAAGGATAAGGATGCAGATTTTCACATTTCATTAGAACACTGAAACCCAATCTAAGAAAACTAAGAATCATAATAAAATGATACAGAATCTTACAGACAAAATAGACAGTATAAAAAAGCATGAAGCTGACCTTATAGAGCTGAAAGAAATGCACTACAAGAATTTCATAATGCAATAGCAAGAAAAAACAACAGATTATACCAAGGTGAGGAATAATTTCAGTACTTGAATACTGACTTTCTGAAATAATATAATCAGATAAGAATGAAGAAAAAAGAATGAAAAGAAACAATCCATACCTCCAAGAAATATAGGATTATATAAAAAGAACAAATCCATGACAATTGACACCCCTGAAAGAGATGAGGAGAAAGGAAGCAACTTAGCAAGCATGATTCAGGTTATCATCCATAATAATTTCCCCTATCTAGCCAGGAAGGCAAGCATTCAAATTCAAGAAATGCAGAGAACCCCCACAAAATACTTCACAAGAAGACCATCCCCAAGACACACAATCATCATATTCTCCAAGGCTGAAGTGAAAGAAAAAAATGGTAAACGCAGTGGGAGACAAAGCACAGGTCACCTACAAAGGGAAGTCCATAAGACTAACAGCCAGCTTCTCAGAAAGAACCCTAAAAGCCAGAAGAGATTGGAGCTCTATACTCAACATTGTTTAAAAAAACAAATTCTGACCAAGAATTTCATGTACGAAGAAACTAAGCTTCCTAAGCAAAGGAGAAGTAAGATACTTTTTAGACAAGCAAATGCTAAGGAAAATCATTACCAACAAACCTGCTTATAAGAGCTCCTGAAAAAAGAACTAAATATAGAAAGGAAAGACTGTTACTAGCCACTCCAAAAATACATTTAAGAACACAGACCAGTGGCATTATAAAGTAACCATACAAACAAATCTCCTTAATAACTAGATAACAACACAATGACAGGATCAAATCCATACATATCAATATTAACATTGAATGTAAACAGGCTAAATGTCCCAATTAAAAGACAAAGAGTGGTGAGGTGAATAAAGAAGCAATACTCAGTGGTATGCTATCTGCATGAGACCCATCACATATGCAATGACACTCACAGGCTCAAAATTAAGTGAGGAGGAAATGTCTACCAAGCAAATGGAAAACATAAAAATACAAGGGTTGCAATCCTAATTTTAGGCAAAGCAGACTTTAAATCAATAAAATCAAAAAAGACAAAGAAGGGCATTACATAACGGTAAAGAATTCAGGTCAACAAGACCTAACTATGCTAAATATATATACACCCAGCACAGGAGCACCCAGATTCACAAAGCAAGTTCTTAGTCACCTTCAAGGAAACTTTGACTTCCATATGATAATAGTGGGAGATTTCAACACTTCACTAAAAGGCAGAAAATTAACAAAGATATTTAGGACCTGAAACTAAAAGGACCAAATGGACCTGAAAGATATCTAGGGGACTCTCCATCCAAAAGCAACAGAATATACATTTTTCTCATTGTCACATGAAATATACACTAAAATCAACCATACAATAGAACATAAAACAATCAGCAAAAGCAAAATAACTGAAATCACAGCAACCATTCTCTCAGACAACAGCAAAATAAAAACAGAATTCAAGAAAATTGCTCAAAACCATATAATTACATGGAAATTGCCTGCTTCAGAATGATTTGGGGATACATAATAAAATTAAGGCAGAAATCAAGGAGTTCTTTGAAACTAATGAGAACAAAGCTACAGCATACTAGAATCTCTGGGATGCAGATAAGGCAATGTTAAGAGGAAAATTTAAAGCACAAAATGCTCACATCAAAAACTTAGAAAGACCTCAAATTAACAACACAGCATCACAAATAAAAGAACTACAGAAGCAAGAACAAACCAACATCAAAGCTAGCAGAAGACCAGAAATAACCATCAACAGTGAACTGAAAGAGATACACACACACACACACACACACACACACACACACACACAAACTATTCAACGAATCAATGAATCAAGGAGTTGGCATTTTGAAAAAATTTTTAAAAGATGGATAGAAACGAGCTAGACTAATAAAGAGAAAAAGGTAGAGGATAAATAAACACAATCAGAAATGACAAAGGCAATAACCACTAACCCCACAGAAACATACATACATAACCATCAGATACTAGCATGAACACCTCTATTCACACAAACTCAAAAATGTACGTGAAATGGATAGATAACTGAGCACATATACATTCCCAACACTAAACCAGGAAGAAAATGAATCTATGAACAGATCAGTAATGGATACTGAAAATGAATAATTAATAAATAGTCTACCAACAAGAAAAAAAGTCCTGGACCAGATGAATTCACATAGTTTATCAGATGTACAAAGAAGAGCTGGTGTCATTCCTACTGCAATTATTCCAAAAAAATGACAAGGAAGAACTCCTCCAAAATTCATTCTATGAGGCCAGCATCATCCTGATACCAAAACCTTGCAGTACAACCAAAAAAGAAAACCTCAGGCCAATATTCTTTATCAAGACAGATTTTAAGATCCTCAACAAAATAACAGCAAATCAAATCCAGCACTGCATCATAAAGCTAATCCACCATGATCAAGCAGACTTTATCCCTGGAATGCAAGATTGGCTCCACATATGCAAATGAATAAATGCAATGCATTACCAAAACAGAAGTCAAAACCACATTTCTCTCAATAGATGCAGAAAAGATGTTTGACAAAATTCAACAACTCTTCACATTAAAAACTCTCAAAAAGCTACACACTGAAGGAACATACCTTGAAATATTGAGTCATCCATGACAAAACAACAGCAAACATCATACTAAATGAGCAAAAGCTAGCAGCATTACCCTTGAGAAGCTACACAAGACAAGAATGCCCCCTCTCACCACTCCTATTCAACATATTATTGAAAGTCCTGGCTGCAGAGATCCAGCAAGGTAAAGAAATAAAGCACAATCATATACAAAGACCCAGAGTCATATTATTCCTGTTTACAGATGACATGTTTTTATATCTCAAAAACCCCACAATCTCAGCTTGAAAGCTCCTTAAACTGATAAATTTCAGCAAAGTTTCAGGATACAAAGTCATTGTACAAAAATCACTAGCAAAATATGTACAAACTAGCAAAGAAAAAACCATGTACAAAAATCACTTAAAATCCTATATGGCAATGATAGCCAAGTTGAAAACCAAGTCAAGGATGCAATCCCATTCACAATTGCCACAAAAGGAATAAAATACCTAGACATAGAGTTAACCAGGGAGGTGAAAGATCTCTACAATGAGAATCACAAAACACTGCTCAAAGCAATCAGAGATGACACAAATAAATAGAACAACACTCCATGCTCATGGATCTCATGGATAGGAAGAATCAATATTATTATAATGGCCATACTACCCAAAGCAATTTAAAGATTCAATGCTATTCCTATCAAACTTTAAATAACATTCTTCACAGAACTAGAAAAATTAATTTTAAAATTCATATGGAACCAAAAAAGAGACCAAATATCCAAGGCAATTCTAAGTGAAAAGAACAAAGTTGGACATATCATGCTATAAAATTCAAACTATACTACAGAGTTACAATAAACAAAATGGCATGGTACTGGTACAAAAGTAAACACATAGGCCAACACAATGGAATAGAATGCCTAGAAATAAGGCTGCACACCTACAAACATCTGGTCTTCCACAAAGTCAACAAAAGCAAGCAATGAGGAATGGACTCCATATTCAACTGGATACAGTGCTGGGGTAACTGGCTAGCCATATACAGAAGATTGAAACTGGACCCCTTCCTTACACCACATAGAAAAATCAACTCAAGATGTATTAAAGACTTAACTGTAAAACCCAAAACTATAAAATCTCTGGAAGACAACCTAGAAAATACCATTCTGGATGTAGGACCTGTTAAAAATTTCATGACAAAAACACCGAAAGCAACTGCAACAAAAGCAAAAATTAACAAATGGCATCTAACTGAGAGCTTCTGCACAGCAAAAGAAACTAAAGAGCTTCTACACAGCAAAATAAACTATCAAAAGAGTAAACAGACAACCTACAGAATGGAAAAAATATGCAAACTATACATCTGACAAAGCTCTAATATCCAGCATCAATAAGGAACTCAAATAAATTACAATAAAAAAGCAAACAACTCCATTAAACAGTGGGCAGAGGACATGAATCAACACTTTTCATAAATGTGGCCAACAATCATATGAAAAAGCTCACCATAACTGATCATTAGATAAATGGAAATTAAAACCACCATGAGATATCATCTTACACCAGTCAGAATGACTATTATGAAAAAAATCAAATAATAATAGATGCAGGTAAGGTTGTGGAGAAAGGGAATGCTTATATACTGTTGGTGGGAGTATAAATTAGTTCAACTATTGTGGAAAGCACTGTCCTGATTCCTCAAAGAGTTAAAAACAGAACTACGTACCATTCAACCCAGCAATCCCATTAGTGGGTATATACATAAAGAAATACACATTATCCCACCATAAAGACACACACAGACATATGTTAATTGTGGCACTATTCATAATGGAAAAGATATGGAATCAACCTAAATGCCCATCAATGGTAGAATGGATAAATAAAATATGGTATATACACATTACAAAAAACCATGCAGACACACACACACACACACACACACACACACACACAAAATATATATAAATTTATTATATAAATATATATATAATTTAGCTAGAGGCTATCATCCTTAGCAAACTAAGACAGGAACAGAAAATCAAATACCACATGTTCTCATTTATAAGTAGAGGCTAAGTAATCAGAATGCATGTATAAAAGAAAGGAACAAAAGACACTGAGGTCTACCTCAGGATAGAAGGTGGCATGAAGGAGAGGAAAAGAAAAGAACAACCACTGGGTAGTAGGCTTAGAACTCAAGTGACAAAATAATCTGTACAACGAACCCCAATGACAAAAGTTTACCTATATAACAAACCTACTCGTGTACCTCTAAACCTAAAATGAAAGTTTAAAAAGTATATATAATATGTAATTGTATGTATATAAGATATATATGTATATAATTATATATATATAAAATAATATTAAACTGCATTAAACTTCTAAGCACAAATTAACCAAAATGTATATGACCTCTAAACAAAAAAACCATACATGTGATTGAGAGAAATTAAAAGACCGAAATAAATACAGTAGTCCCCCATTATTTATGGTTTAGCCTTCCATGGTTTCAGTTACTCATCTTCAACTGTGGTCCAAAAATATTAAATGAAAATTCCAGAAATAAACAATTTATAATTTTAAATAGTGTTCTGTTCTGTGTAGCATGATGAAATTTCCCACCTCTCTACTCTATTCCTCCTAGGACTTTAATCATATCTTTGTCCAACATCCTCATGCTGTATTCACAACCTATCCCATAGTCACTTAGTAGCTATCTCGGTTATCAGATTGATTTCCAAGGTATTACAGTGCTTACGTTCAAGTCACCCTTATATTACTTAATAATGGCCCCAAATTACAAGAGTAGTAATGTTGGCAATTTGAATATGCCAAAGAGAAGCCATAAACTGTTTCCTTTCAGAAAAGAATAAAAACAAAAAATTGTATGTTCAGGTTGCTAAGCTCTATGGTAAGAATGCTTCTTCTATCCTTAAAATTGTGAAGAAAGAAAAAGAGATTTATGTTCATTTTGCTATTGCACCTCAAACTATAAAAGTTATGACCACAATCATTCATCACACTTCATCTCATCATGTAGGCACTGTATCATCTCACATCATCACAAGAAGCAGGGTAAGTACAGTACAATAACATACTTTGAGTGACAGACTATATTGATTAGAGTATATTGTTATAATTTTTATATTTTATTATTGGTTGTTGTTAATCTCTTCCTGTGCCTAAGTTATAAATTAAACTTGATCATAGGTATATATGTATAGAAAAAAAAAACATAAGTCTTATAAGGTTTGGTACTATTTGCAGTTCAGGCATCCACTGCTGATCTTGGAATGTGTCCCTAGATAATAAGGAGGAAATGCTATAAATATTATGTTCATAGATGAAATAAGTTAATATAATTATTCCAGTTCTTTATAAAAACATATTTTAGACTGAATGCAATTCCAACTAAAATCTAGACAATTATTTTTATCAACTTGACAAAGTAATTCTAAAATTTACATGAAAGAAGGCAAAATCAAGATGCCCTTGATTAAAATATGGTAGACTTGTTTTAATAGATATTAAGAATACTCAGAAAGTAGCCATAGTTAAAATAGTGTTATTAGCGGTAAGAAGAGACTAATAAACCAATTAAATAGAATAGTTGGCTCTTAAAAGACCCAAATATACACAGAAATTTAATTTATAATAAATGTGACATTGAAGAACAGTGGGCAAAAGAGAGAATCATCTAGTATGATTCTATAACAACTAGATATCTATTTGGAAGAAAATACAACTTGACTTCTATATCACATCACTCACAAAAGCCAAAGGCAAGTGGAAAGATATAAACATAAAGAGGTAATATAATGATTAAAATTAAAATTAGGAACATCAAAAACCTCATGAAGAAATTGAAAAAGAAAATCACAGAAAGGAAGAACACCTTTATAGCATATTTAACTGGTGGGAGGCCCTTAATCCAATGTAACTAATTTGTGAATACTAACAACTTTTAAAATCAACACAATTGAAAAATAGACATATGAACAGTAAATTTACAGACAATAATATGCACATGGAAATTAAGCCACATGACATAACCATATTTTCCAACAAGGAAATGTACACCAAACTCTAACCAGGATGGCTAAAATTAAAAGAACTGATTATACTAAGCTTTGGTGAAGATGAAACAATGGAAACTCTTACACACTAATAAATTAAGTGAAATTAGTATACTTACTTTGGAACACTGTCTGGTAGTATCCACTAAAATGGAAAGATTGCATGCAATAGGACTAAGAAATCCCATTGCTAAGTATATATTCAAGAGAAATATATGTAGATATTTGGCAAAAAACATTTAAAGGAATGTTTATGGCAGCACTATTCATAATCACCTGAACCTAGAAACAGTACAAATGTCCAACAACAATACAATGAATAAATACTCTATAGTATTTTTATACAATGGAATACTGTGTAGCAATGAAAATTAATGAACCACACATGGTCCTGGAGCCCATGTTCTTAAGCAGTACATTATTCTACTTCCGCAGCATATTAGGGTGATGCAAAAGTAATAGCAAAAATTGCTTTGTATCAACCAACAGAAAAAGAGATACTCCATATGCTGTTATGGTTTTCTCTTGTCAAAATTACTATTTTGCAAGATTGATAAACTAAATCTAAACTAGTGGTCTTTTATGGAACCAAGATACAAAATATTTTATTTACCACTCTATCCTTGTTTCATTTTTAAGCTCTGCTAAGGAAGGAAGGCAAATCAGATTAAGATGATATATTTACTATTTTAACTTACAATTGAGTAATATAATAAATTACTGTTCCGGCTGCCCTACATACAAGTGAATGTATATAAGAGATTTATCACTAACCACAAGAGATATTTCTCCCAAAAGGTCAGAAGATTTTTCTGCCTACCCAAAAACCTATCTAAAGAAGGGATAAATTCTGGGAAAAAAAAAATGTTTCCCTGATTATTGGCAACATCATTTTCCAGCTCACACAACCTGAAAGCCTTAGTTATTTTCTTTTTACTTTTCTTGAGACGGAGTTTCAGCTCTTGTTACCCAGGCTGGAGTGCAATGGCGCAATCTCGGCTCACCGCAACCTCCACCTCCTGGGTTCAGGCAATTCTCCTGACTCAGCCTCCCGAGTAGCTGGGATTACAGGCATGCGCCACCATGCCCAGCTAATTTTTTTGTATTTTTAGTAGAGACGGGGTTTCACCATGTTGACCAGGATGGTCTTGATCTCTTGACCTCGTGATCCACCTACCTCGGCCTCCCAAAGTGCTGGGATTACAGGCTTGAGCCACCGCGCCCGGATGCCTTAGTTGTTTTTTTAGAGAAATGATTCTACAATGGTCACTGCAATGACTCTGGAGCTCGACAAAATGGGCCCAAATATCAGCCATAGTATGTTTTACTTAGGTGACCTGGGATAATTTGCTTAAATGATGCCTCTGTCAGTTTCCTCGTGCACAAAATGGAGATGACATTAGTCATTAGCATTTGAAACAAGCCTGGTACTTAGTAAATCCTGAATAAGCATTCATTATTATATACCTGAACCTATTTCCTTCCAAATAAATGTCACAAGCTCCAACACCTCCCAGTCCAACCCTACTGCCATTACCTCAGGTCTTGCCCTCATCCTTTCATTCTCATCCCTCTCCAAATGCTTAAAAATTGATCTTTTTGCAACAAGTCTTCCAACTATAATCCATTTTGAAGATGTTGCCAGAATAGCATTTAAAAATACCTTTCTGTTCACAGGATTAGCCCTCACAAAATATTATCTCTCTTTAATTACCTACCAATTAAATTCAAATTTCTTGAAGGGTTATCAGTATTTCCCACAACCTGTCACCAGCCTTATTTTCCACTGTTATCTGTTTTAGTCCAACATAAGAAACTTATTCTTGTGCCAACTAATTAATTTGTCATTCACTGAGCGTACAGTATGCCTCTTCACTTCTAAATGTTAGCATGCCATTTTCTTGACTGTTCAGTTAACACTTTCCACCTGCATCAAGATGTAGCCCAAATGCAATCTCCATGAAATCTTGGACCAATACTATTCAGAATTATATCTCCTTTCTGTGGTCTCCCATAATGGATTCTTTTTTCATTCATCTGTACATTTTATTATTTCTCAAATTATTTAAAATGGCTTTGAAATTTTATTAGTTTATGCCATTTTCATGATGTAACTTACCGTAGCCTCTGCTTTATTTAAATGAGAGTGTCTGTTATTTCCTCAAACTAACAACAAAATTTCCTTGAGAGTTCTTTTTGTCTTTCTCTCCCACTTGCTCTAATCCTTACTAACACAGTGCCTCTGACATTTAGGAGCATGAAATATTAATTGAACCAAATAAAATAAAATTACTAAACAAAATCACTAGCTTGGTCTTGCAGAGGTCAAATCTAGAAATGGAGACTTATCCCTTCATTCTCATCCCTCTGTAAATTCTTGAATCTCAATACCAAAAGTAGTGTGTGAGCATGAAAGATCTGATCCACTCAATTTCAGAGCTATGATCTTTTTTTTTTTTTTTTTTTGAGACAGAGTCTCACTCTGTCACCAGGCGCCAGGCTGGAGTGCAGTGGCACAATCTTGGCTCACTGCAACCTCCGCCTCCCAGGTTCAAGCAATTCTCCTGCCTTAGCCTCCTGAGTAGCTGGGAGGCTACTACTACACATGCTACTACGCCCAGCTAATTTTTGTGTTTTTTTAGTAGAGATGGGGTCACCATGTTGGCCAGGATGATCTCAATCTCTTGACCTCATTCCGGCAGCCTCGGTCTCCCAAAGTGCTGGGATTACAGGTGTGTCACCACGCCCTGCCTTCAGAGCAATGATCTTTTAAATACCAGTAATTCTGAAAATGTCGCCAGATAAAATGTTGCTGATTGTTTGTTTTAAGAAATAAAGTGTACAGGAGGTAGAACCAACGAATGGCTAAAGTAAAAGAAACTGAAGATTAGCCAAGTCCAAATGGGAAAGCATCAGTGTGGCCAGTGTGATATAAAGGACCGTACTACAAATATTACACATCTGAAGATAATATAGAGTGAAGAAAATGGTAAGTCAAACTCAACCCTTCATTCCAAACCTTTTTTCACTGCAGAAAGCAACTAATGGACTGCAAGAAAAGGGTGTGGTCAGCCACTGCAAATTCTGAAAAGTATAATAGAAGAGTAAGACACTGTCTCTGCCATTAGGGAAAAGCTGTTATATATTTTTAAGTTTTCTCTAATCAAATAACATTTTGCCCAAGGCAATTCATTTTGGGTGGTCAATTGGTTCTACTGACACTCAATATAAGGCAATTGATATTTTTTTATTTGAAATTCAGTCATAATACTCATTTACTCTGATGGGTAGTGCTGGCCAGAGCACTTCATCAGGGCAGAAGCATATTTCTCTACAACAACAATTACCAGCCCAACAGCCAAACAAGAACACAATCCCATTCACAATAACCCCTAAAAGAATAAACTATCTAAAAATATAGCTAACCAAGGAGGAGAAAGCACTTTACAAAGAACCAGTGTTTTCACTGGTCAAATAAATCAGACATGATACAAATAGAAAAACCTCCCATGCTCATGGACAGGAAGAATCAAGGTTAATAAAATGGCCATGGCCATGATGTCCAAAGCAATTTACAGATTCAATACTATTCCTATCAAACTACAAATAATATTCTTCATATAATTAGGAAAAACTATTTTATAATTCATAAACCAAAAAGAGCCCAAATAGTCAAAGCAATTCTAAGTAAAAAGAAAAAAACTAAAGGTATCACCTTACCTGACTTCCAACTATACCACAGAGCAGTATTAACCAAAACAGCATGGTACTGGTACAAAAAGAGACACATAGACCAAGGGAACAGAATAAAGAGCCCAGAAATAATGCTACACACATACAACCTTCTGATTTTTGACAAAGTTGATTAAAAAAACAAGTAATGGGGAAAGGACTTCCTATTCAATGGAACAGGGTCCTGGGATAACTGGCACGCCATATACAGAAAATTGAAACTGGACAACCATAAAAAAATACCATTCTGGACATAGGACACGGAAAATATTTCATGACAAAAATACCAAAAGTAATTGCAACAAAACAAAACTGGCTAATGGGGCCTCATTAAACCAAAGAGCTTCTGCAGAGCAAAAGAAACTATTAACAGAGTAAAGAGACAAATAACAAAATGAGAGAAAATATTTGCATGCTATACTTCGGAAAACAGTCTAATATCCAGAATCTATAAGAAACTTAAATTAACAAGCAAAAAACAAAATCCCATTACAAAGTGGACAAAGGATATGAAAAGATTCTTTTCAAAACAAGACATTCATGCAGGCAACAAGCATATGAATAAAAGGCTCAACATTCACTAATCGTTAGAGAAATTCAGATCAAAACCACAATGAAATACCATCTCACATTAGTCAGAATGTCTGTTACTAAAGATCAAAAAATACACGGCTGGTGGAATGTAAATTAGATCAGCCATTGTGGACAATGGAATCCAGAGCCTGGATTTTTCAACCACTACACTATGCCACCTTTTTACTGAAGTATTTACATTGAGAGATAATATACAAACATCAATGTTGCCATCATTGCTTTATACTTTTTGGAAATTCTATTTTATAATTATCTTCCATATCATCCCACTACATCAAACAAGGCAGTTGAGCAAGTAAGGGCCAAGACTCTATGAGTCTGTGGTCCCTTCCAGTTGTAACATAATAGGATAACATTTTAAAGTGTATGGTTTTTTTGGTGAATTAAAGAAGACTCTTAGAGAACTTTGAAACTTTAATTCATAACATGTTTTATCAAATAATAATTCAAGTGCTTTATAAACTTTCAGGAATCTACATTTTCACTTCTTTTCTTCTAGTTCAAAGTGGTCCAAGTCAGGAATTAGAACACACTATTTAAAACGGGAGCAGACAATACAAATACATATACAATACATATAGCATACAATACAATACATGACAGACAATACAAAAAATAATCTGGAAAATTGTCAAGATAATGCTCAAGCAGAACCAAAATCCAAAAGAAATATTTAGAACATGTTTTCGTAAGTTGAATTTATTTAACTCATTCTAAGTTAAATGTTAGAGGCAATATTTTGTGGAAAGTCTTATGTTTAATGCCTAGATTCATCATTTTGAAAAGATACTGAGTGGGCTACTAAAACTTTTGCATTTTAGTTTTCTCATTTATAAGGTAGAAATAAAAATACTGATCTTAAAATATTTGGGGGAAGATTAAAAGCAATGCTTATATAAACTGCCGGACACATGGCAAATCATAATACATACTAATTCAGTACTCCTTTAAATTTACATATCGACACTAGCAGATATTACTAATCTTTCCTTAAGTCTTTCTGATTTGTGACTAAGAGGGAAAATTTTTATTTAAAGAATAAATGAGAAAAGTTATCTGTGGTTAACCTAGAATGACAGTAAAATCAGTCATTAGAAATCTTAAAATTATGCAGCTTAATTCAGATTAATAGATAGCCCATCAATTTTTTTAATCTTTTGTAAACCTTTATCCTCAATCTTCACAAATATCAAATACTGTAAATAGAAATGTGTTCTTTTATGACTGTCTGCCAAATTAATTGAGCACGACTACAATTGAGTGGAAAAAAATATTACTTACTATATGTGGCACTTGGCAATTTCAAAATGATGTGGAAACATTCATCCTCAAAATGCCTCTACAAAAATGTATCTGTGGAGGAAGAAAAAAAATAATTCAAAAGAGTAAGCAATTTGTCAAGGTCACAGGAAAAACTAATCCAGACCAACACACACTTAAACACTATACACTGTAACATACTAAAGTAGGTTTTGTAAAATGTAGACTATACATCTAGCAAAGTATAATGGGCTGATGAACAGAAATATTCCCAACTATATGCAAATACTCCAAAACATCAGTCAAGGAGGACACTTTGAAGAAAGAAGTAAGAAAAGTCTGCATATTAGCTTCAGAATTATATGCAAGAAACACAGTGCCCCCAGAATACTGGCAGAAGAGCATAAAAGTAATTCAAAAATATGAGATGTTCATAAATAAACATACTTGGAAAGCTGAGGTGACTATTCAAATATTTCAAGTTTTTAAAAGATACTATTATCTGATATATGAGGATCACTACGTTAGAAGAGATTTCGTTTGATTTATCCAGAGAGTTGCACCAATTCACTTTGTAATTGCATTTCAATTCTAACTGAAATGATGCACTGAGAAAAATGCAGGCATGAGACCCGCATACCTCACAAAAATACTAAACAGATCCATTCTCTGTGTTTCAGAATATCAATGTGATTATAAGGAGAAAGTGATTTAATCAAGCATTATTAATTAATTTGTTTGTTTTAGAGCAGGGTTTTGAAAGAGGATATTGATTTTGAATCTCATAATATTTCAACTTAAATGGGTTTTATGCTACTGAGTATACACAATGTTATAAAACAACCATTCAAAGAAAAAAAAAAATACAACCTAATGAAAATTATCAGCCTGGCCAACACAGTGAAACAACCTTTTTACTAAACACACAAAAATTAGCTGGGCATGTGGGCAAGTGCCTGCAGTCCCAGCCACTCATGAGGCTGAGGCAGGAGAATCACTTGAACCCAGGAGGCAGAAGGTGCAGTGAGCTGAGATCGTGCCAATGCACCCCAACCTGAGAGAAGAGTGAGAATCCATCTAAAAAAAATTATACATAACCCTTTAAAAATACAGTGTGTTCTTTCAGACAGATCAGACACACTATGACCAAAACAAACAAAAGTCCTCTTAAATACCAAACATCTTTAAAGGAATATTATTTATCAGCAACAAACAATTTCTCTTCAGAGAGATTTGGGTCTTTAACATACTAAGCAGAAATTCCAGCTTAATAACACAGAAGTTGTGTTTTTGGGTTCACCAAAATCAACTGTAACCAAATCAACAATTCTACATTCAGAATAAGCATTTTGAATAGAAAATCTAATTTATCTTGCCCTAGTATGTTAGAGACACTGGGATTGCACAGGTCTCTACCTGGCCCATGAATAAATGATTTTACTAATGTTTTACACAGAACCTCTCAAACATAGATATAGTTATCAAGCTTATAAAAATGACCAAGAAATTTTGTATTTTCTAAATTTAAAACTTAGAACATATAAAAGATATATATTCATCTTCATATATAATTCAATTGAATTATAAAGTTATAATAAGTAGCAGATCTCTATATTTCTTCATACGTTAGCATATTCATCCTCACAGACAAGAAGACTGAGGTGAACACTAATGAGGAGAACATGATTTTCTCAATCTGACACAGCAAATAGGAGGTAACCCTGGGCTCAAAACCACATTTTCTGACCTGGATTTCATCTTACTACAATATCTCCTAGTTTCTAGGTTGCATCCAAAGCAGAGGTTGAAAACTGGGGGCCTGAAAACCAAATCTGGCTTACTGACACATTTCGTCTGCCCCAACCATGGTTTTTAAAATATTACCCAATATTCAAAAGCAGAGTATTTCTCATAAAAAAATCCTGATATCTAGCTTTTTTAAAAAAGTGAAGATTCTTACAAGGCCAGACTCAGGCATGAAACAGAAAAATGGATGCCCCTCTTCTCTTAGCACAAATTTTCATCCTCATCTACTTCCTACTTTTACAAACCATTTTAAACACTGGAGTGTTTTGCACCAGATCCAAGCCCTCCTTTACTAAGAATTGCCATTATTTTTCTTTTTTGCTGTGAAACTGAAGGATTTACCTTATGAGTCTCGAAAAATGTATTTTGTCAATTGAAACAACCACTTATAATACTATATTTCACTGGATTCCTATAATCGAGTGCTATTGATTGGTTATCTTATTTTAATCTATATACATGTTTTAAAATGTTGTGGGTTTGAATTTCCATTTTTTAAATATGTATTTGATAATTTTCACAGCTAAGGGAAAATTACAAACATAACTGATTAGTACATCATCAAGTGAAAGGATCAGTGATCTCAAATAATGATTTTACATTTACCATAGACATGTCTTTCAGAGAGCTATTTCCTGGATTGATAGGTATAATAACTATGATATATTAAAAACTTCAATTTAATTGGACAAACTGGATTAAGAAAATACTAACAGCTGAAGGTAGAGCCATGCAATCCATAAATTTTGGTTAAATAATGGCATACTGCAATTGTCTTCAAATATCAACATATTTTACAGAATGTATAAAAATATGGACTGGCATTTTGAGGAATTCAGGTAGAAATCACCTAAATCTGAATCTGTTCACATATCCAAAAAAAATACATACACCTAACAAAAACAAATAACAACATACAAATCCTAGTCCTTCAGCACAGCTGGAAGTAGGAGAATAATAAACATGTCAGATTATATGTAAATAGAACATTAGACACCAATTTCTAAATGTTATAAAACAACCATTTTATAACATTTAGAAATTGGTGTCTAATGTTCTAATCTTTCAAGCTCCCACTACATATACAGATATATGGAGTCCAGAAAAACTGTGAGAAAGAGGATAAAGGAAACCAAAATTCCTAAGAGTGACATGAAAAGCACTCACAGAAAATCCATTCAAACTATGAAAATTCCAAAAAACTATCCCGGCATATTAGAACATGGACACAGAAAAAAGACTTAAAAATATATGAAATTTGAAGAGACATTTTTTTTCTGGAAGAAAAGAGAGTAAGGCATTTATCAAATGATGGGATATGTCAAAAGAATACAAGTCCTAGCTTCAAGAGGCTCTTACTGGTCTAATCTGAGACAATGGGGAAACAAAAATAAATAATTATTGTAAGATTAAAATTTATTACAAAAATTCTAATAAATAAAATTAAGAAGGGAAAACTCTTTCTGCAAGTATAGTGTCACCTAAAAAGTACAGACTGACTGATGGAGTTAGAAAATCACCATAATATTTTAGGTAAATGATTCAGTAAAGAAAACATTAGTGCATCAGCACCAGGGCATGAAAGTGTGATAACAAACACGGAATTTCCAGTCAAAAAGTATCTTCCCACAAAGTACTTATTAATTGACAATGGGGAAAATAGTAACTAGCAGTGGGGTAACTTGGCAAAGACTACCTTAACAAATTGATCAAAGAAGACATCATTAATAATCAGACATATACGACACGCCTCCAAGTATGATGCACTTGAGAAGAACACATCACTTTTGTTTTATGCCTGCCAAAAATGCAAAACCAGAATTAACCATTAGGAAGCATCCAGTAAAGCCAAACTGAGAATACTGCACTCAATATATTATCTGAACTCTTCAAATGTCCAAGTAATTAGACTGAGGAAATGTTCCAGATAAAAGGACTTCTAAAGATAAGACAACAAAATATACCTGGGATCCTAGATATATACTGCGAGTTAGATAATACAAGTAATACTGTGTCAATACTGAATATTTTTAAAGATTATTCTCTGGATATAGAAGACAATGCCCTTATTCTTAGGAAATGTACACTTAAACACTTCAGTTAAGGAAGCATGAGTCTGCAACTTATTCTCAAATGATTCGAGAAAAAAATGTGGGGTGTGTGTGTGTGTGTGTATGTGCACATGAGCACAAAGGTATAGAGTAAGAAAGCACACACAGAAATGAAACAAAAGAGGCAAAATCATAAACAGCTCTTGAATCTGGACAAAAGGTATTCTTAAACACAATTCTTGAAAATTTTCTGTACATTTGAAACTATTTGAAATTATGCAACAAGGTAAAAATAAATAAAAATAAAATGTTTTATTTCAATCTAGACATTTATATTTAGGAAACACAGAATAATAGTCAAACATACATCAAGAAAGTCTTTTTCAGAAGAGAACAACAAACACTGGGGCCTACTTGAGCCTGAAAGGCGAGAAGGAGGTGAGAATCAAAAAACTACCTATCAGGTACTATGCTTATTACCTGGGTGGCAAAATAATCTGTATACCAAACCCCCTTGACACACAATTAACCTATATAACAAATCTGCACATGTACGCTTGAAGCTAAAATGAAAGTTAAAAATAAATAAATCAGAAAAAAAATTGAAGGTTAAAAAATAATTCAAAATCATCAATGTTTTTGTATAATTAGTAGAGTAAGAAATCCAGAGTGATAACTTACATACTATATATCATACAGTGTTTAGTTAGATATAATTTATAACTTCATATGTATTAAATATCTATTTAGATTAAATGAGACATATATATTTATTCATAACATATATTGATACATACCCATTAAACATATAAAATACAGGAACACAAGAACAAATGTAAAATCTAGTTTAGAGTTTTAAAATAAACCACACAAACAACACTACATTATAGTCAGCAAATTAAGCAATGCAAAGTTAAATAATAAAGTGATAATCAAAAAATAAATGAAAGTAGTCAGGACTTCAAGAAAAAAAGAAAAAAGGTTATCAGTCTTTAAAGATTACCAATATAAATGTTTTTTCTTACATAATTAGTTTTCTAAATTAAAAGTTGCAAGTTCTTTTAAATTCAGGAAAAACATAAAAATATAAAATCATCCTTAATTTCAGAAACAATACAACTATTCTGTTCTTACTTATAGACTACTACTTAAAGAATTATATAACATAAACTATATTACAATTGCATTCTCTTTTTACTTGTTAATTTCTTTGTATGAAAATATCATTTTTATGATTACACTGCAAGATCACTTCACTGATTAACATCTTGCTGCTATGACATGCCGTCATTTATATATTTTCTAAATATAAATTATCATCAAACATTTGTGACAAAAACAAGATACTGTGAAGGTCCTTATGCACATATCTTTCACCATAGCATGGTTGTTTCCTTAGTATAAAACACCCAGAAGTGAAATTTCTGGGTCAAGTAGCATGAGACTGTTAAAACTTGTTAAACCATATTTTATTAATATTGATACACCCAACTTTCCTATTTGACCATCTCCCAAATCAGGTTATATTTTACAATTATAGTTACAGTCATGACAGCCAGTTACAGTCAGTTACAGTCATAACAAAGTGTTTGTTGCCTGGTGATGCCCAACTTGACCCTAGTTTTGCATATTGTCATGCCTTCATTTGAGTTGTATGCGCCCTTGGTATTCTACATGCTGAGTTTAATTACCTTTTAAAATGTCTTCAAAAATATTACACCAAAAGGTAACACTGAAATGAAAAATTGTTTATATGAAAAGGTATGGAAACAAAGCAGCATCGGTAAAATAATTATTCATTTTCTTGAGCTAAAAGAAAAAAAAAGAAAAATGCCCACAAATGGAGGAAGATGTGTTACAATCTTGAAACTCAGAACACAGAAAAAAAAAAGGTCATTACAGGATAAAGGATGTAATTAAAGCCGAAACACCACAGATCTTCCTGAACACTACAAACAACTATTCCAGGTCTCATCTCTAATTTGTAGCAAAAATTTGTCAAAATGCCTCACCAACACTAGCTATTACCATTTTAATGCCATTTTAATCAAGGGTTCTCATAGAGAGTCAACTTATTTCAGCCCCTCTTTTTTAATTCCCACATTCACTTTAGATTCCAGCAAATTCCCACAGATTTAGCAATTTTGCTTGTCTGTAGATTCTACATTTTGTATTCTTAAATTATGGAGATTATTATAAATATCATTCAATTTAGTAAGTCCCCAATAAATACTTCTAAAGTCTTATTTTGTTTGCCTTACCAGGTCACTGATTCAATGACAAGTAAGAAGATATGCCTCCCTTTATATAAGACTACATTTTCTTTGCTGGCTGATCAGAACATCATGTCAGACAAAACTAAACCATACCAAAGTAAAGATGAACTTTTTGTCCTCTCATATTTAAGTTCTGTCATGTGTCAGAGAAGAAAATTAACTGAGTGATTTGCTTCTCTCAGACATGTTGGTTGTTACTCCATTTCTTCTGCTCTTTAAGTGTATGGAAATAAATCATCACTGTGTCTTAGTCTTTATTTTCCTAAATACCAAAGCAAACTGATTAATCTGTAACTTCTAAAATCACCTCTAGTATGTCCTCCCTTTTCCCTCCCTCCCTGTCACCCCCATCTCTCTCTCTTAATTTGACCTTCAAAGCCACTAACTCCCTTGCAAATTTTTATTTATTTTTTTATTTTACTTTAGGTGCATACTATATCTGGCATTTCTCCCAGTGTAAATACAACTTGATAATGATCTCATGATATTTTCTTTTTTTTTTTTTTTGAGACAGAGTTTCACTCTGTCACCAGGCTTGAGTACAGTGGTGTGGTCTCAGCTCACTGCAACCTCCAACTCCCTGATTCATGATCTCATGATACTTTCCATCATAGGCATAATGAATCAGGATCCCCTGATTTGTACACAACCAGTATATAAATGTAACCTCTCTATAATTCATCAGCCAATTTATATCACTGCATCATTCCATATCCAGTCTCTACATCATGGATAGATGCCAAGTTGATGCATTACCTAACTGGACACTACATCATCCATTCCTCTTTTTTATTCATCCAGTTGGGGAGAGGCAGAGACCTGTGGGTTCTAAAGCAGGGTCTCAAGAGATTCAAGTGGGTTCTCTGTTAATACTTTATTCCTTTTTTATCTTGAATGTTTAAAGAAATGGCCAAATGATTGCTCCAAACATATAGGGAAATCTTCACTAGCCTATGTGAAGAGTGTTCAATCACAGCTCCTTTACTACTGGCCCCTCTCTACAGGAAGAAACAGAAGAAAATACTGGCTCTTCTATCTTCTGGGATGAAAACTGGAACATTTTTACTTTATTCACTACACTCCATTCCCAGTAAACATACAATAAATCATGGCATATCTTATACCCTTTGCTTATTTCCTAGTTTCTGAAGAAATGTGGCCTTTTCCTTTGCATAACTTACTTTTTGACCCATTCCACTTCCATCAAGTTATTCTAAAAAGTAATTAGATACACAGGCAAAATTTCATGTTCAAAGTACTTCATCAGTGTCATTTATAATGCTATAATTTAAAACCCATAAAAGCAACTATTAGGGATAAACTAGGTAAATCACAGCTTGTCCATACGATGGAATGCCATGTGGTCATAAAAATAATGTCCCAAACAATATTTATTTATATAGATAAATCCAATCTTCAAAACAGTATCAATAATTTCAAAAATATTATGGAGAATAAAGTAGAAGTTGTGTAAATATGTAATTTACATATATGTAAATATATGTGCCTATATAAACATATAAATTCAGTATAACAATTTGCTATATAGTGCAATATTAACGTTATTATGTCTAAATGCTACAAAAATGTTATTTCCATTTTCTTTTTCATACTTTTTCTAATTTTTCAAGCTTCTACAAAAAATATGTATCATGTCATAATCCACAAAACTGCTAGTTTAAAAGCTGAAAGTCAACAACAGCAAGAAATTGCATAAGTAAGAACCAATTATACAGCTATAAATTAGGCAGAACCTCAACATTAAAAGAACTGGAAAATAGTATAAACCAAGTTGCAACATAAGTAAGAAACAAAATCAATTTTCCAAAAGATAAGAATATATGATTTTTGGATGAATGTGGCTAGACATACAAGGTGCCTCGCCAGTGTCTAATCTCTCCTTTCCTTGCTGATATTAGCACATTTATGCCCTTTGGCCTTTGCCCGTTCGATATGTAGTTATAATGAATGGAACTCTGACAGCTATTTTGAATGCATGAATCCTAGAATGAATACAGGAATCCAAGATCTCTAGCAACATTAGAAAGGTCATCTTAGCTGACTTAGACAACTAATATCAAGATTTCATATTTTGTGAGTGAAGAATCAAGTACCAACTTCTTTAAGCCACTCTCGATACACACTGAGCACAATTCCTGAATTATATACATTATCTAAGAATTTGCAGATAAATTAAATATTTTTGTTATGGGTTTAATGAGTATTTGGCTAGTATATATTATTAAATATTAGGGTTCACATGTCAAATCATATTTAAAATAAAGGAAAGACAGAAATGGAAATAATTAACAGTTGGGAAATCAGGATACATTAAAAATAACCCAAATAAAGAAATTTACATTTCATAAAAATAAATGTTTATTTTTAGTAATATGATAGATTATTTTTAAAATTGTAAGTAAAGAAATAGCTTTAACAGTACCAGGAGAGATTATACTACACTGTAAAAATAAATTTCTAGAATTTCAAGATTTCTTAGATATTTTGTCTTTTTGTTTTTTAAGTGAAGACATTTTTGAACATCTTTAAACCTAAATTTAAATCTGGGCCTTTCAAATCAAGGTCCAACTATAAGTGTGCTGTAAGTATGGGAGGCAAGTAATTTTTTTTTTTTTAGCATTCTCTTGGACTCATGATTTTTATAAATTTGTAGTGATTATCATTGCAAGAGTTTATGTTAATATTTTTATGTCCTCATTATATTCCAGAAAAAGATACAAGGCATGTCACAAAGATATATTCAATAGAGCATCATGAAATTCATAGCCCTTTATCTTATGGCATCAATATTTAACAATTTTTCAAGACATTTATTAAATGAATGGTTGTATTATGAATTTTGGTAGGTCTCATAGGAACAATGAGAAATGTGATGTCTCCATTGTGAAAAAGCTTATCATCTAAAATGGGAGACATGTGAGGGCACCACTATGATAACAGGTTAAATATTAGCAACAGCAATAGAAACAAGATTCTGTGGGAACAGAGAAAATAGAATAATTTTGCCTTAGGGATTTGGAGAAATCCTTTAAAAAGAATTTGCTCATGTTAGCTGATCCTTGAAATGAGGAGCTAAGTAATTCAAGTCTGCAAAGCAATGTGAGCAAAGAAACATTCATGGACTTCTATGGTAAGTCCAGGTAAAAGAGAATCAATTCAGTGAATCCTGAAAATAGATTAAGAATGGGTAAAAAATGAGATGCAAGGCCAAAAAAGTCATTTGGAATAGATCTCTAAGAAGAGTCTTGAAAGATATGCTAAAGAATTTGAAATTTAACCTGCAGAGCTTTTGAAGGTTTTTAACACACAGGACTTACATACTCATTCAGTGAGATCCCTCTACTGACACTGTAGAGTATTTAACAAACCACATGATGAGGCGCAGTTTTGTTTTAGAGAAACATATTAGTCTTGGGTTTAGATTAAGCACAACCTTGACTGAGGGCTGGCAGGAGTGACAGGATCAGCCCTTGAGATCCTTTTCAATCTTAAACCCTGTGACTTATGTCTACTGCAAAGGAAATAAGTTCCAGGAAAATTCTTCTAAATGACAGAAGTGGCAGAACTCTGAGGCCACATGGGTGAAAAATCATAAAGGCGTTGTGATTTCAAATACCCAATGAGTTTAACAAGAAGCATATAGAGTGCACAATATCTGACTAGCTAACAATGAAATTTGAGAAGAAAAAAAATATCACATGGAAGACATTCTTAGAGCAAGTGTAAAGGTAGTTTCAACTATCCTTCTGGGAAAGCCAGACAAAAATTTGACTGACCTAAATCCTTTTTGGCCTGCATCATTTTGCAAAGTAGCCTCTACTGCTCTGGAAGGCCCAGGGGACCTATCTGTGCATATGCAATCTAATTAAATACATGCAGTAAGGACTTAATTGTGTAGAGCATTTTGCTAGGTACAGCACAAAAGGAATCCTGTCAGACTGCCTTCTTGGATTTTCTAATCTACAAAAGGCAAATAGATGTTGCTATGCATCTATAGTTTAGGTAGAAGAATTTATTCAAGTATAGGGACACGTAAAATTATATGTACTGACAATGCATACTTCATGAGCATCAATCAGTAAGTGGAACAACACCTTGATAAGTTCCATTTCAAGGGGAACCACAGTTAAGGATCAGAGAATGAATGCCAGTGACCAGATCTCACTCCTGAGACCTACCGGAAGGGAAAAGAAAAGCTCTACTCTATTCAGTTCAACAGCTCTAGGCAGCAAGGTCAATCAAACAGTCTGAGGCACAACATGTCACAGGAGTGATGTGCTGAAGAAAGAAGAAACAAGCCAGCCATGGCACAGCATCAGTCTGGGGATACGAGCTCCTTTCCTGTCCTTTTGTTTTCTCTTCTGTTGTTGTTGTGCCATTCTAACAAGGGCATTTAGCCTTGCAGAGGGAGACCCACATATACATGTCGGCAAAAAGACAGAACTCATAAAATTTCTAATAAATAGAAGGTGAGAACCTGGATTGAGAAAGCAACATGTGAAAAAGTTTTAAATTGGGTTCCAGTGTGAATTTTATCCCCAAGACCAAGTACGTGGTGTATGAGATCAGAATTCTTAAGTCCCATGAGTGACTGGTTTGATGGCAATTAGCCAAGTATATTATAAGATCCGAACTCTTGATATAAAACAACTCCCTGTCCTTGAACCCCCCCCCCACAGTGGTAAGGGAAGGAATGAGGCACACATTTTCCCATAAAATACAGCTGCAAATAACATAATATGAACACATTTACTAAAAAACACAGAAAAGGAAAACTAAAAATTCTAGAAAATAACAACATGTAACTTAAACATTTGTAATTCATGATTCATATATTTGGAATATTGTTCATATTGACAGATGATTTTTATGTTTGTTTATGATACAAAGATGCCCTTTCTTGATAGAATAGCCTTATGAAAACATGTAGCTCTATTTCACAGATGTTATCCTTTCCTGATTGAGAAAATAATTCTCAGAAGCAGGAATGAGAAAACAATTGTATTGATAGTATGAGACTAAGGTAGGGCAGAGACTTCACAGAAAGCAAGCAAAAATATAGACACACCCACAAAAATGAATTTTGACTAGCGGACCCCCAGGGTTTTAGAATTGCAAAAAGCATTCAATAATTGCATACCATGAGCATAAACCCATTGCTGAAAACCCACTGGTAAGTAGATATGCCAGAAAGTTGGAAGTGCCTGATCTTGTATTTACATAGTGCCTTAAACTATGTAGAACTGAAAATCACTGGCCAGATATATTAATTGATTACATATACTGACTGCTTAAGCAGGAATCATTTCATGCATCAATGAAGTGCAGTCATTTCTATACTAAAATGTAGCAGCATTTTATTGGCCCACAATTTTATATATCCAGTTCCTGTGAGATGTACGCCTCTGGCCAAATAAAAGTGCATCAGTAATTAGTGAATTATAATAAAATGACAACTGCATATAATACAATATGATTAAAATCAAATAATAAATATTTTCCATCGCAAGAAATAAATATATATGCGATTTTATAAAAATAGACAGAAAATAACTCCGACTACATGTGGGAGTTTTAAAGTGTGTTAGTGTGGGGTGAAGAAGGGTAAATGGTTGTCAAGAAGGCTTTGAGGCTGGTTAAAAACTCAAAATACTGAGTGGAACCTGACAGGAAAGTTACACTGAGCATAAAGTTTGGGATAAGAACTTTAAAAAAAAAATCCAGCTGGTAAAACTTAATTTGATCTAATATAAGGTCGAACTAAATTACAAAATAAGATTGGTAATTTATACTTAGTTTTAGTGATATCCAAGGCCAAGTTCTTGAAGGACCACACTTAAAAACTGCCAGGAAACTTAGAAAAATGAAAAACCAACTTTCCATAGGAGTCATTTAGAGAAAAGCACACACACAAGTAGTTTCTAACAGCTCTTCCCTATGCTAGGAAAGAGTATATCTTTGATTCATGCTAGTGAAAAATACATTGCAAAATTAATCACATTGCTAAATATTTTATAATTACGGAAAACATTTTTTGTGACTTACTAACTTTCAAGGTTCCTGGTATTGAATAAAATGAAGATTGTTTTGAAAGTGAACTGACAGGGTTAATTATCAATTGACTATCACTCCATAAATAAAATAATTACAATTGATGTAATATACTGGCAGATAGATGCAACAATACAAAAAAATGAAGCAATTGTCTGTTTGTGACTTCACGTAATCTTGGCTGAAATTAGTTAACCTCATATGTGGTCCCCAGAAATGTCATGAGTTATTACCTGATTTTAAATATATTTTATGTAGAAACTGTTCCAGAAAGTTTTTAAAGCTCATAATAAAATTTTTTAAATACTTTTAAAATATATTCAAGTGGCACAGAAAACTTCAAGGTGGAATGAAACAGGAGCACTAAGGAAATACAAATTGAGGAGCCAACATTATTTTAGGCAGTACTAGAAATTGCTTGAATCACACAGGAAAAGTTCTAATAGGTTTTAAAACAATTTCTTTACTTGCAATATGAAAATTTTTTAAACATAAACACAATATTATTTAATAACCTATAATTTCCTTCTCATATAATAAACTCACAAAACATAATGCAATTTATTCCTGTGCCAGCATTTTTTAAATAACTATTTTATTTTACTGAATATGTTTTTGGAGCTGAGGAAGTTATAGGTTACATTTAAAAATTAGCCCAGGTACATTTCAACATTCTGCAAATGATTTAGAAATAAATCAAAAACAGCATGATGCATCATTAGATTCCCACCAGCAGTTTATTAATTTATGTATAATTATCATTTGCACAAATTATTATGAAGGAAATGACAAACTACCAGTGCTCAAAACATATTCGCCTCACTTGATAAGAAAAGAGAACTGGAATTGAAATATTTCTAAATGCAAAATCAATTACAGTTTGTTATTTCAAATTATGCTTTCTTCCAAATTAAAAAAGGAGAAAATCTCAAAATAAGCATGTTTAAAAATCATTAAAAACTACCTATCACATACTGAAAATACAATTTGTGTTTCTAAACTTTGGGAGGCCAAGACGGGTGGATCACAAGGTCAGGAAATCAAAACCATCCTGGCCAACATGGTAAAACCCCATCTCTACAAAAAATACAGAAACTAGCTGAACCTGGTGGCAGGAGCCTGTAGTCCCAGCTACTTGCAAGGCTGAGGCAGGAGAATGGCTTGACCCAGGAAGCGGAGGTTGCAGTGAGCCGAGATCGTGCCATTGCATTTCAGCCTAACGACAGAGCAAGACTCTGTCTCAAAAAAAGAAATAAGATTTAAAAATATACAGTGTTTCATCTTTTTTCATTCAGAAATGAAGGGTAGGATGGCAATGTTTTAAAATGTTCTCTATTTTCCATACTCACACATAAAAAGCACTGATCTTACAGTTTCTCTAAAGATCTTCCACACAATAAAAACAACATAGTCAAAGCAGATCAAATAGGGGGAAATGCAAGATGGCTATCACTTAACCCAGAACACCTAACAAAAATCAGCAGTGATGTTGGAAAGACCCGAATAAAGGTAAAGGGAATAGAACATGCATATTATCCTTGTTCTCAGCTTGATGAACTTCTTTGCAAAGTGGTATGTCATTGTTTAGCATTGTGTGTAACGTGGACAGTATCATAATATTTATCATGAAATGAAGGCACCTTTGCCTTCACACATTTATCTTCCCTTCTCTCCTTCTCTCTTAAATAAGATTTCTCAATATTTCACTAACACAGTTTTACTGTTTCTACTTCACTTGGCTTCAGTCCTATCTTTAACTCCTATTTATTTATTGGCACTCAGGGCCCAATTTTGCAGTAACTCCTTACAATAACTCTTCCAGGTGTGAGATTTTATTTCGAAAATCGGTTAAGCAGGCCAAATTTACTAGGCACCTGTCACACTAGATACCAAAAGAAGATCGTGGAAGAGGAGATACACTAATAACAGCTTGCATTTATTGAGCACATGGTAAGTGCCAAGCACAACAATCCATACATTACATCCATTGTCATCTGAACCCTCATACCATTTTCTAAGGTGGATGACAATATCTAGTTTATAGTGCTATGAGAATTAAATAAGTTAATATTATGTAGAGCACATAAAAGAGACCTTCCTGCCCAGTAAAAGACCTGGATTTTATTAGTGTTAGCTAGTATAACTATTATCTCATTTTAAAGATGAGGTAACTAAATTTCATGCAGGCTATGCAACTGTCTTCTGTCATACTTCTAGAAATTAGATATAAGAATTTTAAACTATATTTATGTGATTCCAGGTACCATAAAATTAAACTTGTGTCTTTAACACTTAGTTGTGTTTTACTGTCTCTCCTTACTTGAAGCTCTACATTCATCTTATTTTAAAATGGAGAGGAAGATTTAACATGCTAAAAGGTCCTAACGATTGTCATGAATTTCATCTTCAATATGTAACTTAAAAGACCCCAGATACATCAACCACTTGAAATAACAGGACAAAAGAGCTCTATCTGCCCACAAGTTACTGCCCTCAAATCAAGATCACCCATAAAATGGTAAAACAAGGAGACCAAAAGAGACTGTAATCACACACTGTCAAGAGAAATCAGATATTCACAGCTTTAAAGAGTGCCACATTCTTCATCTTTTTCTCATATCAGAATCCTCTATCCCTTATACTATAACAGACTAGCTTCTACCACAGAAATTATTTTTCTCAGTTTTCCACAATATTTTCTTGTGTTATATGTATCCTACCCTATGGGGGAAACTTGAAAACTTCCTCATTTCTCTCTCGCTCTTTCTCTCCATTTCTATCTGCAGAAAGCTAACTATGATTATTTTTTAGTTTGCTAATTCATGTTCATAGTTAAGACTGCTAAAGTATGAACATGTACACAGCAACAACCAGTAGGTTAATAAAATTTTTGTGGGAACTACCCATATGCTCACATTAATTAGGAATAGCTAGTATCTTTACGGCGACTATTTCTGATCAGCTACAAAACTAGTACTAGCCCAAAGGATATAAGGAGTGAACATTTTGAGAGCAGCTGCTGATCTAAGATGGCAATATCTTCACATCTGTGAATGTTGAAATGGCCATCCTACATTTATCAATTCTTCTGTAAATCTGCAGGCGCATCAGGTAATCACAGTAACTGGTACAGTTTAATAACAGAGAGAACTATAAAATTTACTGTATCTATCTGGAATCCACTATAAAATGTTGTTTCAAATTATTCCTCAGTGGTTTGAAAATGTTTAGAAAAACAGAGGTGAAATGGTGATAGGATCTTTTAAAGAATCATCTTGTAATGTGCATTTTTACATCAGCAAAAAAAAAAAATTAAGTCATAAGAAAATGAGGCCTTGAAGAATAAAACAATTTCTATCAAAACAATCCTATTTAGGATCTGGTTACACACATTCATAAAACTAAAGATGTGTGATTCTGATTTGATTGGTAAAGTCAGTAAGACATAAAGTAAAGAATCAAACTTAAAGGAGACAGGAAAGAGACTGAGAACCATTGTCAAGAAGGCAATGAACACCTTTACTCTAATAAAGATACAGAGCAAGTAAGAGCTCTGTATAGTCTTAGAATTTATACCTCAAATAATTAGAATTCACTTTATTCTCAATAAAATAATAGACCTATCTTCATAAAATAAACATTAGACTACAAAGTGGTACTGGGTATTCTTTAATACCAGTTGCTTTATTTTCATTTATTCAGAGATAGAGTTTTGCTCTTGTTGCCCAGTCAGCTCACTGCAACCTCCACATCCTGGGTTCAAGTGATCCTCCATGCTCAGCCTCCCAAGTAGGTGGCACTACAGCCTCATGCCACCATGCTCAGCTAATTTTTATTTAAATATATTTTTAGTGGAGACAGGGTTTCACCATGATGGCCAGGCTAGTCTTGAACTCCTGACCTCAGGTGATCCACCTGCCTCAGCCTCCCAAAGTGCTGGGATTACATGTGTGAGCCACCATGCTCAGCATCAGTTGCTTTATTTTAAAGAGGAGGAAACTGAAATTAAGGGAACTTAAATGACATGTTACAGAATTTATTAATGGCTTTATCGGGACTAAAATCCAATTTTCCCCCTCTTAACTCCATAATGTAGTATTATAGCGAATTATTGCTATCATGTTCAGTGGCACAAGTGCCAAGAATTTACCGTTCTTATATAGTGACCCCTCTCAACCCCAACCAGTTCCTCTCCCCAGAGGACCTCACCTTTAATTGTTTATTAGCTCTACTACAGAACCTTTAAATCCAAATATCTTTACAGATCATGATGACTCCACAGAGAGTAGTTGGAATCTGTGGAAATCTGGAAAGTACACACTCACTGAAGCATAATCATTTTTTTCAGAGAAATCAAAGCATATGTTGACCAAATACGCTCAAATTAGCCATTATCTAAGTGACTTCACATTATATTCAGAACTTCTCTGTATCTTTCCTCCTAACGTAGTCAATATTCCTCTTGTCAGTTGTCTTCATAACTTTAAGGACTATTAGTGCTATTTCTTACATTAACCATAGACACTATCTCTTGACTCCTATTTTGTGATGTGCTACTATTCCAATCCCTAACCTTTCCTTCAGCTCTCTCCCGTCCCCACGCCCAATTCGCAACTCTACCATGTGAGTGTTTATTGTGACATTGTTAGTCTTGATGATATTTGCATTTTGTTCCATCGTCCACATTTTAAGATTGACTGGAAACCTATCAAAAATTGAAAATCAGTAAATACCATGTATATTTATTATTCATTTCAGAGCAAACTAAAATTCTATGGTTATTTTCCTTTTTTTGTATATTCTTTTGTTTTTTCTAAAATTTCTTTTTTCTTTGTACTTTTTTTGTCTTTTTAAATACTCCTTAAACAATAAATGTTCTATAAATTCCCCTTTTCGTCCCAAATCCCCCCAACAACCAAAGACCTTCATTTCCTTATAATAATCCTACACCAGACTGGAATAACACAATTTTTTCACCTTCTTGGACTACTTCACAGCTATCATGCCATGTCTTTCTCTTTTTCTTAATAATAGCTTTGTGTGGTTCAACCTCAAGTAACTTTTCAAGAAACATTTTATTTAAGGAATATAACCTTTGTCTTTACATGTCTTAAAAAGTCTTAATTCTACCTTGACAATGAATATTTTGACTGGGTATGGTATTCTGAGTTGAAAATTATCTTTCCTCAGAAATTTGATAATTATTCTCTTAATTCATTAATGGTTGTTCTGACTAAATTTTTTTTGTTTTGTTTTCTTAATAAACTTCCAGTTAGTGAGAAGTCACACATCATAGGGATTCACTGTGATTCATATTTTCCATTTTGTTTCATTTTTGTTAGAACTGTTGACATATTTTTTCCATTTACTATTACACATTTTTCCTTAAAGTATTTATTTGAAAATCTTCAATTTCCAAGAGCTTTTCATGCTCATTGAGTGCTCCTTTTCTATATCATCCACTTGTATATGAATGCAATATTTTCCTGGATCTTTTCAAGAATTTTATATGTACATAACTGTGTGTGTGTGTGTGTGTGTGTGTGTGTGTATTTGTCTCTTTTCTGGTCCTCTAATTGTGTGTTTCTTGCAAAGTCATTTTGTTATTATCAGCTTCTTTACCTTGGTCTTTTTTTTTCATGTTGCAGACTTTAAAAATTTTTTGTTCTTACAGTATTTCTTAAATGCCTGTGATCCTTGATTGCTGTTTTATATATTTAAGAATGGAGGAATGCCAGTCTGGGCAAAATAGCAAGATCTTCCATCTCTAAAAAATATAAAAACTGGGTTGTGGTGGGTCATTTCTGTAGTCCTACCTACTTGGAAGGCTGAGGCAGGAGTATTGCTGGAAGCCAGGAGTCTGAGGTTACATGTATGATCATGTCACTGTATACCAAACTGGGCAAGAGACCCTGGCTCAAGGAAAAAAGAAAAAAAAAAGCAAAGTAAAGAATATAAAGGAATAGAAAATGCAGGTATCTATGAACTTGAGTGAGTGTTGTTGACTAGAAGACTTTGCTTTAGGGCAAGCAAAAAGCTGACCATTAGCCTTAAATACTCTAAGTACCAAAATAAAAGGGTCATTATTTTTCTAAGACTTATTCTTAGTTGCCCTTGCTGTCCCTTAGCAGTTAGTACATGTTAAGAGTAGACAGTTAGGTAAGTGACTGAGAAAAACTTAACTATAGAGATGTTTACATAAAAAGTAGAGTTGTGAGTAGAAAACTTTCTATTCCATTTATACGTGTTTGGTAAATTATTTTGTTTTAGCCCCAGACTTTCATTTCTTTTCTCTACTTTTTTCAACATTATTGAAGCTCAAATCTTTGGAGGCTTGATATTGGCAGAGTGACTCTCCTCAACATCAAGCCACCACCCCAATTTCTCCCACGCTACATTCTAGGCAGTTTCCTTTGCCTTAATTTACTCTCTACAATTTGTAAGAGTTTCATAACTTTTAAT
This sequence comes from Callithrix jacchus, assembly GCF_049354715.1. Classification (NCBI taxonomy): domain Eukaryota; kingdom Metazoa; phylum Chordata; class Mammalia; order Primates; family Cebidae; genus Callithrix; species Callithrix jacchus. The sequence goes on from NC_133507.1 coordinate 76,203,119, forward strand.
CCCTCAGTTTATGTTTTAATTAATGAGTTTTCGGAAGGTAGTTTATGTAAAGATAGTTCTTATTCCTTCCTCTTAAAATGGATACTCACCTACTGAAAACTAAGAAGCTATATTTTAAAAAGTCTAAAATGAAAACCCAAGAACCAACAAAATTATTACACTGTTGCCTATCACCATAATCATGACAGTAATAATGTTGTTCGGAATGACTTAAATCAGGATCTCTGTTGAGATGAATGTGAATTACCATCTGCACAGACTTTAAGGTACACAGGGTAAACTGATACTACTATTTCATGTTCAAAATGCTTTAAATGCTGTTCTGTTTGTGGGGAATGAGAAAATTGAATAACATTTGCGCAAAAAAGAAAAAGATTAATTCAAGTTCAAAGTAGAGATAGCTGCAAATATTTTACATTTGTGGAAGTTAGTTTTCCTTACAAAAGGAATGGAAATGATGTATACATGTTATCCCACTTGAATTAGAATTTTATACAGATAATAAGAATTTGTGCATTGTAGAAGTAAAATGGGTCTATTGTTGTCTGCAATAGCAAATGAAGTGTCTCATAACTAGCAATTCAATGTGTTAATTCAGCTGTACCATCCATTTCCTACAATTCATCTCAACTTTAGTGCACAACAATAAAAGTCTTTTAAAAATCTCTGACAAAGTGTCTGCTCTAGGTTACCAAAATAGGGGAAATACTATCCATAAGTCTGGCAGTAGGTGCCACAAAATATAAATTGTTAAAATGATTTATCACAGTCTATCAATATCACAATGATTTCTGATGTGAAGTCAGTAACCTAGCATTAATAATGAAATGTATATTGGTTGTTTTCTTTTTGAAAAGTCTGACCAAGTAATGTGAGAACCGTGTGGCAACTAAAATTGGCATCTCCTCAAATAACACAGCATTCCTTTGGAGCCATGGCCTGCCACCTGCCAACTGACCACAGGGCCCAAGTACACAATTCTAAAAGTAGACAAAGGTAATGAGATGCAAATTTAGCATCCTCATCCTCCTGTTAAATGACCTAGATGGAAAAGCTATAGTGTCTCTTAACTATTCAGAAACTAAATAATGAAATGAACAGCCCTTTTTTAATTCTGGTTATTTTTTTTCCAACAGAATCAAGGGCACCAACAGATAGTTCAGTCTGACTACATGGAGATTTATTAAGTCATAAAAGAAAGACAATTTAAAGGGAAAGGCAGCATGAAGAAGAAAGGAAAGATGAAGAAAGAAAAAGATACAGACAAAGAAAAACAATACTGAAAAATAATAAACACAGTATTTACTTTAAGAAAAAGTAAAAAGGTATGTTTCATCTATAATATATGAACAAAATCTGCACCATATTCAGTGTCAGACTCTTTCTAATATTTTTCAGGACAAGTGATATATAATCCTATTTCAGACTGAATGATCAAGAGAATCAAAGAAACATACGCCTCAGGAATCCTGGTGAAATCTGCTATAAGAATAAGAGAAAAGATGGTATTGAGTTTTGAAAGTAGAAGAGTCAGTAACCCCATAAACCCTTAATTCACTTGCAGAATTGGAAATCACATTGTTTCTAAATGCCGATTTTAAACTCTTTTTTTTAAACCACACAAGTGGAATGACTCATTATTGGGAGTATAGAATTCAAATAGTTTACATAATCTAAGCAAACATCAGTCTAAAATAAAATTTATTTTAAAAACAATAAAGGAAAGCCATATTAAAAGATTGTTTTAGTGCATTAAACAAAAATATTAAATAACAGAAAAGAAGAAAAGGTACCTTTTAAAGATTAATACATTGGTTTTCACAAGTGATTATAAATTATTACAAATATTTCATCTTATACAAAGCTTACAAAAATTATTGATAAAAATCCATAAATTTAGGTAGAATTTCCCAATCCTTCCATAAATATGAGTATTTCCTGATGTAATTTAAAGATGAGGAGCATTACAGGAAAATAAATTGTTTCTTATTGGGGAAGGAGGGAGGAGGGGGAGGAAAAAAGGAGAGGGAGGGAGGAGGGGGAGGGAAAAAGGAGAGGGAGGGAGTAGTGGAGGAGGGGGATAAAGGAAGGGGAGGGAGGAAGGAGAAGAGGGAAGGAAGGAGGGGGAGGAAATCTTATGTACTGAAGTATATATATGGTTATTTTGTTATAGATTGAAACAAATAGCTATTTCTTTTCCAAAGTTTAAAAAAATGTTCTTGTCTGCAATACTATGTATTAGTGATTATTATTATTACTTTGGTCTATGTCTAAGTAGAGGCCAAGTCAATGATGGCACTGGCTGAGGAAAACTACTGATTCTTCCATGTTTATTGTCCCTTTCATAATTATATTTATTTCTTAATCTGGTGCTATAACTTCTAAAATATAAACTTTTTTTTATTTTCCAACTCTAGAGATATCACCTTTTCTTTCTTCATTTTCAAAGGCAAAACTTACTCAAATAGGAAAAAGACAGAAATCTGAGTTCTATTTTCAATTCTGCTAGTTCAAGTTTTGTGACTTAACATGGCCAGGCTAGTGGCTCATCCCAGTAATCCCAGCACATTGGAAGACTGAGGCAGGAGGATTACTTGAGGCCAGGAATTCAAGACCAGTCTGGACAACATGATAGTGAGTCCCTATTTCTACCAAAAAAAAAAACATTAGCCAGACATGGAAGCACATGCCTGCAGTCCTAGTTACTGAGAGGCTGTACCAAGGGATTGGTTCAAGGCTGTGCCAAAGGGCTCAAGGCTGCAATGAGCTATAATTGCACCACTGCACTCCAGCATATCTGTCTCAGAGGGAGATTCTGTCTCAACACACACACACACAAACACACACACACACACACACACACAGATAGGAAGGTACTTTAAACTATTTCATCAAAATTAGCATCAGCCTTGCTCTTCCACTGATCTTACACTGGCCAACTTACTTAACCTTTCTGTGCCTTAGTTTCCTTGTCTCTAAAATAAGGATACTAATAAAATTGACTTTTGAAGGTCTTTATGACTAAATGAATCAGTATCTGCAAAGCACTTAGAACAGTCTTTGGAGCATAGTAATTGTTATGTTTTGTTAACTAAATCTGTAAAATAATATACTACATGCAGATCAGTTGCTTGAAATGTCACTGCACCTCAAAATCATATAGGAAAATGTATATAAAGATAGATTCTGTGGATCCATCCCAGACAAATGAGAATCTGCACCAGTGGGACCTGAACACCTGTAATTAAAATAAATAAATAAGGTAAGGTAGACTTATAAAATGCTTTGGTAGAAATAAGATTAATGTCTTACGTCAATTTGGCCATATTTCACACTCTCCATCAGCACTTTTCCTCTTTGATGGACAAAATAGACACTATCTAAAGAAACTTGGGATGTAAAACCAACAGCTAGTTTTACAAAGCACTAAGCAAAACTGCTTTGCTTTTGCCAAAGCAAATAAGTAAAAATGGAGCAAACTGATCCCTATAGCTTGGGATGTGGTTTTGGGGGGAAGGATGGAGAAATTAGTTCTGATGAGCTCTTTCTGTCATTGCCCCATATTCATTCCCTATCCCAGGATAAAGATTGGCACCATCTTTGGGTCAGTAAATGATGGTTAACTACCAAGAAAGAATAAGTCATCTTCATCTTCCAATCACTTCAACAAAGAGTGACACAGTAAACTAAGGCTAAAGCAAGTGCTGACACCTTTACTAGGTGCAAATTTTATTATCCAGATTTGCAACTAGGAAGAAAATGGAATAAGCTATAAATACTATGTCATCAAGCCATGAATATGATGACCATGCCAGCCAGAACTGTGTGGCTGCATAGAGTAGGCAGTATATCATAGGGGTTCAGAGTAAGATGGACATCCAAGCACAATCTACAGGAAATTTTTGTGACGAAATTTTCATCAGTCTTGGGTGAAATTAGGAAAATACATACAATGTGGAAAATGTACAGTGAGCTAAATTTATTCTCTTTAAATAACTATTATTTATTTTGAGATTCAGTTCTTCCATGTTATTTGGTGTTAGAATGTCCACTCTTATAAAATTGTGATAAGACTTCTAAAATCATTCTTACTGTACAAAAGAAAATAGTCTAATAAAGTTACCATTTGTTTTTTTAAAATTATTAATGAAAATGTCAAATTGAGAACTATTAGATTATTGGCTTCATGGCAGAATGAACCAGTGTCATCCTTGACCCTCACACATATTAGCTGTATGAACCTGAGAAGGTAAGGCCTCATTTATACAATGAGAATATTAACATTACTATTACTCATATTGTTGTTATAAGGATAAAACATGTTAAGACCTGCCAGATGTTTACCACAGTACCAATACAAAGTAAACATTCAACACATTTTAATCACGTTAAAAATTTATAACCCAATTCACCATCTTAACTTCTTCATAAATAAGTTGTAATGGATATACCTTCACATATATTTTGTTTCGTTTTTCTTTCTTTAAACTAATGGTTGTATTTCACTGGAGTCTTGATAGTCATATAAATCTTACCCTCTCTATCAGAAACTAATTATATCATAATAATCTCGAGAGGAAATTAAGTGAGTTATTATCTAAGCTACATAATCCTCCTCATATGTCAGTATTCAATTTATTAACAAAAAAGAGATGCTTTGCTTGTAATATCAAGGCAATTAATATAAGAGAATAAGTTGACATTTACTGCTATCTTTAAGGTGTCATTTGGATGATTTTTGATTGTGCTATGCTTTTAAATTCTTTCTGTTTAATTCTTCCTGTGGCTACTCACCACATGCATTATGTTCACCAAAGTGTCAACAAGCAGATTAATCACACTCTCCCTATAATGTTATATAAGAGCTTAAATAAGATTTAAGTGACAATTCAATGTAGTGCAATGTATGAAACAGAGTCTCAATTAATTCCTCTTCGTGTTAAAACCTTAAGGATATATCTTGGACAGCACCCATCTATCTCAACCAAGAGCACATTTTTTAAAAACATGAAAGAAATTTAAGTATTTATTATAGACATTGTGTTTAATGTTCTCACAGTCTGTAAGATGATAACAAATATGCTCCCATCTATGATAATAATAGTCATTCTTTTCCCTACTTCCCTCTCAAACTATCTTGAAAGGATTAACCATTAACATAGAACAATGCTTAATAACTGATATTTTGAATCTTGTTTCAGTTCAGTTATGAAGGGTAGGTAATTAAGATAGGGTAGACATTAAGAAAGAGCCTGATAGTTCATAGGACTCTAATTATGTAGACATCGAATCAAGCTGAGCCCTTAAAGAAAAGCATGTCTCTTAACTTTAACTTACAATTTAAATTTTAGATCCCATCAATCTCTGTAGTGATAACTTTTAAAAATTAAGAATTTCATTTAAATGTGTAAGTCTGAAGACATACTAAAAAAACTTGAAAAATTCATAGCTAAAAATGAATTTAAAGACATGAAAGCATACAGTAATCAGAATCACACAGATGTCTCTAGCCACCTGTAACCATTTCTTGGTAATCAAGCTAAGACCAATTAAACGTATTATAATAGACCTGCTACACTGAAAAAGCAGACACAGGTCTAAATCTCAAATCAAGAAGAAACAAATATCAAGGAATTAAAGTCTGTTTGGTTTATACTTCTCCTCCAAAAGACCAGAGATAATTGTTTATAATGCCTAAAGGGATGACTATTACTGAATTAACAAATGTATTCATTTTTATAAATTTCCTTGAAAAGCCAAATTTCACAATGAAAAAACAGACTTTTCAAAAACACACAAGCATATATTTGAATGGCAGAAGTCCTTCAACAATGTGCCTTAAGATAGAACTTGTAAATAGAAGACTAATCTGATAAAATAATAAATGGTTTATCAAAGAAGACAGTGCCAGATTTTTAAATGTGATTTATGTTTTCAAACATATGCTTAGCGCGCGCCTCTCTCTCTCTCTCTCTCTCTCTCTCTCTCTCTCCCTCCCCCCCCTCCCGTGTGTGTGTGTGTGTGTGTGTGTGTGTGTGTGGAGTGTGGGGGGTAGCTGTCAGAAATGTTATTAAACAGTTTGCCAGAATAAATGTGAGTATATTATATATGTCTTGAGTTGATGTTTCACGTGTTTATTTTGATGACAAGAGCATAAGGAAGGATTTAGAACCAAAGCCCAGTTAAAATCCTTTGATAATTAGGCATATGGTCATTCAGACTTCAAAGCAGTGATCCTGTTAGATCCCATTAGATTTAAGATGTTTACATGTCCCTGCTAGTAGGGACACAAATACAAGAAGGTGATGTACTAAAAGTCACTGTCAAGAATGTGTTGTTTGTTTCAAGAGGTGTCCCTTGAGAATATTAAGTCTAATAAGGCAAATTACAAAGGTCACAACTATTTGAACTGTCCATTTTTATGAAGCAAAATGAACACCTAACAGAGATATGTAGTTTATAATTTTTTTTACATAGTGAGACTTAATTCTATTCAGGCATTTTTTTCAACTGTTCTTATTCAGAAACACCAAGATTCTCTTTATCTGCCCATTCAGAAAGAATAAAAATACCCATTTGTTACTTGTTATCTCACTCGTTTTCTAAAATCCCAAAGTTTTTAAAAGCTGTACAAGCTTTATTATATGAAAATGTTCCTGTTAAACTACTATTTCTAGAAATCAAGTTAGCATGATAAAAACGTACTTCACTATGACATAATGGCTTAAACTGAAATGACTGCCTAGTAAGTTAAAAAGTTAAATGCATAAGTTAAATTTGTAAAAAAAAAAAAATAGTAGGCATCTCAAACAATATCTGCTTTTTCACCTTCACTATGTCTTTGCTATTTTTAAATGCAAAATTTTGGTACAGTATTAAGTGATTTATAAATATTTTTAAAGAAAAATTGCTTTGAACATGCTCCTGTACAATACTCATGGTAAATCACCAACTATTTTAAGAGGTGACTAGCATATCATCAAAAAAAGCAGTATGTTAAGAAACACTGTATCCAGGTACTTTGGGAAACTCTCATATTCAGGCAGTATCACACATCTCATATATATTTGAAGCAGTATGGGGAATCCATAAATTATTTGGGGTAAGTGATCCAGATTACAGATCAATATGTAGCCCCCAACTATTTTAAGCTGATCCAGCTGTTCTTTATATAAGAGAGAGAACTTTTCACTCATTAGAAACCACATGAAAGTATTCACCCAAAAATAATGCCATGTCCCATTTTACTTTCAGGTAGGGAGGCTGAGTGATGCCATATTTCAGGGCCTCTAAACTCATTTCTTCAATTCTGCAATGACTGTTTTAAAGAACACCAGCCAAGTTGTGACGTTCAAAAAAGGCAAATTCAAGCAATGACATCAACTACAAAGAAACAGAAGACTCCTATTTCAATACCCTTCTACTAGTTCTCAATTACCGTTCATAAAAAACTAAATGAACCCTCCCAAAAAGGAGTGGGGAGGTGGAATTCAATTGTAGACTCCTTAGCATAGCCAGTAACTTGGAAGTCTATGATCAGCTGCATGCTAATCAATCAACCAAAAAGTGTTTATTAAGCACTTACTAGTTTCCCCACACTACTAGGGACTACATATCTGAGAGAGCCTCCATTCCCACATTCCCACTCGGGACTTTCTGAACTAGAATTAATAGCACCCTATAATTCCTTTGGAAAAGCTTTCTACTCTTCCTCTCCAAAGCGGATCTGAGACATAGTGCCCCTACTTAAGCAAGTAGCTTAAGCCCTGGAATGGGATGAGCATCACAGAAATGGTGAAATAAAAGCATTTATTTAAACAAGCAGGAGCAGCCAGGAAAATTATCTATGGAATTGAGGGTGGATAGGAGCTGAAGGAGAGATGTGAAATCCTGGTTTGCTGCAAACAGTGGAGAGAAATGCACTGCATTAGGCTATGAAAATTCTCCACATCTAACCAATTCCTAAATCAAACGAACAGGGTTTCAATATGAAGGTTCTTAGTCTGCAGGAGCCAAAAAAACAAAAACAAAAAGTAGAGATTTCAGGGGTTGGGGGGCAGGGGAAGAAAGGTTAGTAATGCAATGCAAAAGTCATTCATTGAGGAAAAGGAAAGGATGCAGGTAATACAAGGAGAATGAACCTCGAAGATGAGAGGTTCAAAAGTAAATAGCCAATAGATTTACCTTACTTTTCAATATTCTCAAACCAGCAGGCTTCTTTAACACTAGGGGGCATGACAGAAAAAGAGAGAGAGAGAGAGAGAGAGAGAGAGAGAGAGAGAGAGAGAGAGAGAGAGAGAGAGACTGACTCTGAGGAAAGGCAGCTTTCACATAAAACTGAAAATACACAAGGAAACCAGAAATTTCAAGGACGCTTTGGCAGCCAAGTGGCTTTAGCCTTGCAAATAAAACCCACGTTGTTAGGCGGTTTCCGGGAAGCCTGACCATAATCTCTCCAAGGAAATCGCTTTCCTAAGCACTGAATGCATGGCAGTCTAAGGCAGGCACACCTCAGTCCCCAGAGCTCTTCTCCTCTGCTAGCAACACCTTTGCCTAAAGAAAGCTCCCACCCTTTGGAGGCTAGTTTCCCTGAACCCCAAAGCATCTATGTTTGCCTGTCCCACTCTCCGTCTCCAGCAGCTGACTATAAATGTTGGGGAGGCAGACTCACCACCTAGAAATTCAAGTAAGCATAGAGAATCGGGTTTGCGGGAGGGGCTTGCGCAGCTTTCGCTGTCCAGAGTAGCAGCCTCGGTGCGCTCAGGCTCGCGGCAGCGCAGCGCCCTCGGACCGGGCGAGGGGAGCCCGCCGTGGCGCCCTCCGCTCTACCCCTTGAACCCCTGATTCAGGTCCAGGACAGGCCGGACAAGGGCAGGCTGCCTCCGTCCCCTCTGGCCCCAAGCAGGGAAATCTCTGCACCTAGAGATGCCCGTTGGATGGGCCAGGACTTGCTACCCTAACCAATGCACTTCGGATCAGGGGGCTGGTACTGGGAAGACCGGGCAAGGAGATGCTAGAGGGAGGCACATAAGCTGCGAGAAGCAGACACAGAGAAAAACAAATGCTGCAAGACGGAAAGACAAGCGGAAAGACAGATTTACGGGGACACAGACATCCCAAGACTAACAGGGGGAAATAGAATAAGAGAAAAAACAGATAAACGGCCGGGGAGTGGGGACTGAGGGGACCAAGACTCAGAGAGAAACAGAGGCAGAGACATACATGGAGAGAATGAGAGGCAGGAGGACTCTGAAAGAGCGAGGCAAAGGAGGCAGAATAAGAGGGCAACCGTCGAGGAAGACACCCAAGATCCAGGGAGCGCCCGGTGTCAGGTCGAGTAGAAACTCCCGCACCGCTGCTGAGGCTGCCAGGAGCTGTTGCGAGAAAGTTGCCTGGGCTGGCAAGCAGAGCCACCCCCGCCGCGGAGCGTCACCAGAACACTGAGGGGACCAGAGGCCCCCCCACCCACCCAAACTCAGCAGGGTAGCCGGAAAATCAGAGCAGAAGGTGGGCGGCGGCAGAAAGTTCCGCGCCACGCGGTCCTCCCGCAGCACCTGCAGCCGCGGGCGAACGCACTCTGAGCTCCCGGGAGGCCGCCTCGCCGCGTCCTCCCGCGCTCCTGCCTTTGCCCTGGGACCGAGCCGGGGCGCTGGACTCCGCGCCCTGGCACTCGCCGCGGGACTTTGCGGCACCCAGCCCGGTCATTCCGGCAGCCCAGAGGGACCTCGTCCCAGTCAATCACGAGGAAAAGAGGAGAGCGAGAAAGAGACGGAGACCTGCTATCGTGGCCAACAATCCCGCGAAGAGGGAACAGCGGACCACGCACCGGATTCAGCCTCCAATCAAGCGCAGCAGAGGCCGGCCGGCCGTGCCGAGTGCGAGGCTCGCCGAGCCCGCGCTCACCTGGAACCCGCGTCGGCCCGGGAGCGCCGCGCGCAGCCCCGGCTCCCGCCCGCGCGTGTCTCTTCACACTTCCCGGCGAGCAGAGGGAGCCGGCTCCGGCCTCAGCCAGCCCCAGAGAGGCCCCCTCATAGCGCAGCGGCTGGCTTAAGGGCTCCTAGAGCACGGCTAGAGAGGACGCCGAGGCCGAGAACACGCGGAGAGCTAGTGAGGGCTGCTAGCACGTTGTCACTTCGGCTGAGGCGCCGCCGCCGCCGCCGCCGCCGCAGCCTGGTCACTTCGCCCCGGCCCCCGCCCCCCTCCCACCCCAGCCCGCCGCCTCCCGGCCCCTCCTCCTCGCGTGGTCCCTCCCCCTCTCGTAGCCCCAGCCTGGAGGCCTCTCACTGGGCTAGTATCATTTACGTAACCAGCACTCCGGCCCTCCTCCCTCCCTGCTCCCGCTCCTCCCCGGGCTGGGGCTCTGCGCACCGAGCGCGCTCCAGCTGCTCCTGGAGCTGGCGCTCCTGCGATGTGCACAAGTCCCGCGATACTTGGCAGGCACGGCCCCCGAGAGCCACCGTGGGGTCAGCTCCTCTCCCCGGAGAGCGCCTCCCGACTCCTAGCTGCCTTGGGTTCCCGTAACGCCAGAGGCGGCCTGCGTGCACGGTTCGCCCCATGCGCCGGGGAGCCTTTTAGAGGGGAGCTGGAGGATCAGAGACTGCCCTCGGGGAAAACGCCTGCAACCTCACCCTTGCCGTCGGCTCTCCACTGGAGACATGCTGCGGGGTACTTAAGGCTTCCGCGCCCTCCGTAGAAAGGACAAAGTTTGGCCTCTTGTTGGTTACAGTCCCTACACCTTGGCAGGATCCTAGTGTTCTACTTGGCGGTGGCTGCTGCCACCGAACGCACTGTAAGAGTACTGGGCACATGGAGCGCTTCCTTGTGCTCTCAAATTTTTATGAAGAGGTAAAGAAAAAAGTGGGGTTTTGAAACCTTTCTCAGGCAGGAAGATAGGATATTAAACACGCACTCTGAAGTGCCTGGCTGTTGGCATGTCTAAGTTAATGTGTGGTACCAGTACCCCATGGTGCTGAGTTTAAATATGTGTAAAGATTTTATAACAGTGCCTGGCACAAGGTAGAGACTTAAGATGGAGGCATTATTAGCATCTGAAAGACTTGAGACCTATCCCCTACTGCTGTGGGAGAGGAACTCTTCTAGGGAATTGGAATTACCGAGTTCAAGTTCCTGCTTGACTATTTTATTCACTGTGGCTGTTGGCTAGTTTTGACCCCTCGGATGTCAGTTTTCTTGTTTGTAAGAAGAGTTTAACGGGTCCATTCTTCTCACAGTGTCACTTCACGTGTCTTACAGGATGTTTTTGGCAGAATTTGGGAAGGATATAACAGCTACATAAAAATAAGAGCTACGTTTCACAAACATATGATACTATTAATTATAACCTAATATGTCAATGGAATTCTTGATTATACACATGAAAGGCAATTTCCAGGCATATTATCTTTTTATCTTTTCATGAGTCAATTATCATTTAAATTTGTATGTTAATAACTATATTAATGTCTTCTCCTACATTATCCATTCTGTCCCACCATCAATTATGGAGCATTTACCAGAGATGCTTCTGGGAACGTGTGAGTACACAGGGTCCCACTCATAAGACTCTCAAATTTCTCTGTACTGCTCCCTCTAGTGAATTCCAGTCCTACCATCAGGTCATTTACCTCTGCGTGGCATACTGAGAGAAACTCTGGACCAAGTAAAAGATCAGTGTTCTAATGCTGATACAGCTACTAACTAGTCCTACGTTCGTTGAAGACAAGCCCCCATTTTCACATTTTTAATCTCTTTAAAAGGCACAATACCATTTTGCAATCTTTGTGGTAATAGGCAAGAATCATAAACTTGTCAAAGCTATTTCGGTAAGTGTATATTTACATAGCCCCAGAGTATCATCCTAGAAAGTATTGGCTTTTGCTCAATAATACACCAGCCCAAAACTTATTGGTCCCAAACAATAAACATCAATAATTTCTTAAAGCTCTGTGGGTTGTCGGGGGGGGTTCTAGCTCAATTTGGTCTAGAGGTCTAGGATGATAGCCTCACTCACTTGTCTGGTGACTGGCATACTTACTTGTCTTGAGGGTGTGGGACTCAGCTGCAATGTTCTGTCTTTTGTTTAATCTAGCCCATCATCCTTCAATAGGCTAGCACTAGTGGTAGTTGCAGGGCTCCAGAAAGCAACAAGGGAGTGCAAGCTCCAATGTGGAGCACTCTTTGAGATTCTATGGACGTACATTTACCAATATCTCATTAGCTCTGGAAGATACATGGCCCAAACATAGATAATATGCTCCATGTCATGATGGGAGAAACTATAACACCACCTTTAGGAAAATGCATACATAAATGAAAATAACTTAAGGCCATTTTAATAATATATATAGATCCTTAATTACAAGGGAATAATAAATTACATGTAGTGGATAATACTGGTAAACATCACCTTAACCAAGTGACCAAGGTTAAAGTCTCCAATCAGTAACCAAGTGGTATCATGAGCCTCATGATATGATGCACTGAGAAGTACATAACGTTATTTATTTAGGATTCCAGACAATAACAAATAGTATAATTGAATGGAATCATGAGAAAGCAAAGACAAGCCCAAATTAAGGAAAATTCTACAAAATATTTTGTCTATACTTTTCAAAAATGTCACAGTGATGAAAGTACAAGAAAAGCTGAGGAACTGTTCCATACTAATGGGGATTTAAAAACCATGACTACTAAATGTAATGTATAATCCAGAACTGGACAGCAAACTGGGAAAAATATCTATTAATATAAAGGACATTATTGAGACATTCTGATTCAAAATATTAATAAAAACCATAATATCTAAACTAGAAGACTTTGTAATAAAAATTAGTTTTATATCAATATTAAATGTCCTAATTTTGATAATTATACTGTGATCATGTATAAGAAATCCCTTGATCTTTAAAAATACATAATACAATACTTTGAAGTAAAAAGAAGACAGTGGTTGTAAGTTATTTGTAGATGGTCCAGAAATACCTATAGAGAGAATGATGAAGCAAATGTGACAACCTTTTATAATACTATTGGTAAATTTCAGTAAAGGGTTTACGTTAATTCTTTGTAGTAATTTTGCAATATTTTTTGAATTTTCAATACTTTTCAGAAAAATTAGGTAGTTATCATTATTTATGTCACAAGAATAATAACTAACAATTCGCCTGAATGAGTGTTGGAAGTTATTAATAAGTTATATTTTTTCAAATAGAAAGGCATTATTCTTAATCAAAGTGGAGCTATTGCAAGTATTTGCTTAGATAAGTGGTATCATCAATACTGTACAATTCTTGGCTATAAGGCCAATATAATGGCTACCAGGCCAATAATGTCTATTGTCCATTATATGGCCAAATGTATAGGGACTTAGCTATAGAATATACTAAAGATAGGGATGTGAGTTTAGCAGCTACAGTTGTCCATTCTGTGATTAACCAAGGCCCTCATTCAAAAGGGAAATAAAGAAACAATGAGATAGTTACATCTTGCTGAAATTAAATTACCAGGTTTGGGAAAATTATTAGGAATGAAGCAAAAAGGAAAACATATTATTTAACTTTAAGAGATTAAGACTAGATGAGTAGAATGCTGGAGATGCCATTATTAAGGGAAACCAAAAGCAATAACTTTTCTTTTTCTAAACTGAAATCTAATAACATTTCTGTTTAATTTTAACATTTCAGTGGCTTCTCATTGTCAAAAATCTGTAACATGCCTTATAAGAACCTTTATTCTGGGGTTCTGCTTACCTCCTTTGTACTTAACAATGAGCTAAGCACTGTGGTAGGTGTTGAAGTCAAAGAGGAAAGTAAAGACAGCCCACACAAAACTTAGGGTTCAGTCATTCATCCCATGAATATACATTGAGCACTTACAGCATGGCAGTTATTTACTAGGCACTAGGAATACAGCCGTGAACTAAGGCCAAGGGTCACTGCTATATTCCCAGTGCCTACCAGTGAGCAGAAGACAATGCCTAGCACTGCCTAGCAGTGAGAAAAATGATATAGATCCTGCCTTCATGAATACTACATTTTGCTGAGGTATGCCCTAACCCAAATGTCCACAACCCCTTGACCACAATACCAGTCTTTGGCCTGTTAGAAACCAGGACACACAGCAGAAGGTGAGGGGAGGATCAACCAGTAAAGCGTGATCTGTATTTACAGCCACTACTCATTGCTCACATTACTGCCTGAGCTCCACCTCCTGTAAGATTAACAGCAGCATTAAATTCTCTTAGGAGTGTGAACTTTCTTGTGAACTGCACATGTGAGGGATCTAGGTTGTGCTCCTTATGAGAATCTAATGCCTGATGATCTGTCACTATCTCCCATCACCCCCAGATGGGACCATCTAGTTGCAGGAAAACAAGCTGAGGGAGCCCATTGATTCTACATTATGGTGAGTTAGATAATTATTTCATTATATATTTCAATGTAAAAATAATAGCAATAAGGACACAATAAATGTGATATACTTGAATCATCCTGAAACCATCCCTTCTCCCAATCTGTGGAAAATTGTTTCCAACAAAACCATCTTTGGTGCCAAAAAGGTTAGGGACTCCTACCCTAACCAAATAAACAAGTAGGCATGTACTTATGCCAGGTGATAATAAATTCTAGAAGAACATTGGAACAGGCTAAGAGTTGGGCTTTTCAGCTCATGTACCACAAATAGTTTATAGATACACCATAATATATTGACCACTACACCCATCAGAAGTAGCCAAGCAATGTGGCCTCAAGTTGCTAGAGCCCATAGTTAGATAGCCTTTAGTTATGAGAAACTTAATAAGGACTTCTTGGAGAATGGCCAGCATGTGCAGTTCAAAGTATAGCCCATCGTGGCTGAGAAAGCAAAGAGGTTGGGCAGGAACTTCTAGAGGGTATAGCGCCAGCTAATGACCCAAAGATTTAGCAACATAAAGATTAATATATATATAATTATATAATATAAAAAATATATATATTTTATATATAGCTGACTTGTTATTTCAGTGGTAGCCATTTCAGCTGCAGATTGACTGTTCTTATAATGCATGGACATTCTTCATATTTAAGCTTTGCCATTATGTTGAATAGATTTGATAAAATCCATGTGTAGCCACAAAAACATGAATCCAATTAACGAAAGAAAAGTAGAGATGATATATTTTTAATAATATTTTAACTGATGTAAATATTTGGTCATTAAAGCAAATGTTTAAAATCTTTCTCTCATCATTTATGATGATAAATTATTATACCATCATTTAAAATGTCACAATCAGTAAATATTATAGCTACTTCAAGCATAAAATCTTTTGTTAAAATGTTGAGTTTATGAAAACAAGATCTCATTATAAGTTTTAAAGTTTTATTTGAAAGTCTTATGATTCAATATATCTTATTATTACTGTAGGTTTTATAATAATAATTTCATAATATGAAGAAAGTATAATTAGTTTTTAACTAAGCTTCATGCTAATACACTCAAATTTTCTCTACTTTATCTTATGATCCATAAAGCCTTATATTATTTGTCATTTGCACAAAACACAGTGGCAAATTTACATATTTCTATGATGGTGATTTGTATCTATTTTCTCCACTATACAGTAGGATACATGGCAGCAAAAAAAAAATAGGTTTATTTGTTTATATGGGGAGGTGGTTGTTGTAACTTTATTCAAAGCACAGTGCCTTTTGTACAGTAAACTCCTGTTGAATGGATAAATGAATCCAACCATTTATTCATGAACAGTTAAATCTTTCCTTTAAGACTTTCTGTTTTTGATCTTTCCTTTCCCCCAACAGACCTTTTCTCTCCATGTTGTGAATTCTTGATTGGGCAGTAATCACTCCTGTCAAAGAATAAGGAAAAACAACTAATTTTCAGCCCACACTGATATTTCAGTACCACGGAGAGCAACAATTGACTGCCAACCAAAGTTGTGGTAATGCCAGCCTGACTATGCTATTTAGGATTCATTGTCAGAGAAAGTAACTACATAGAAAGTAGGACAATATGGAAAACACTTATTATACTCCTGTTCAGGATTCATAAACAGAGATAAGTAGGCAGAAATCAGGACAATGTAGAAAAGTATTGGCATTCAGTTATAGGAATGTAGTTTTGCTGCTTTGTAACTTCTGTGTATTTCTGCAAATAAAGAGGTAATTATGAAGTAAAATGCCAAGTGCCATCAGGGATCATCAATGTAAGAAGTAACTGCACACACACAGTCTCAAGATTTTTTCACTTACATATTACTATATGATCATACCTCTTTTTGAATGTGAACCCTTGGAAGGCAGAGACTGTATCATTGCTTTTCAGGACTGAGTACAATATCTGGCACATAGTACATGGTTATTATTTCATTAAATATATATATTAAATTGCATAATTCTGTCAATCATTTTTCACTTGCTTATTAAAGCTTATGAATAGTTCATTAGAATGGCAAAACTGTTTTCATGTTTAAGAACCTAATACTTTGCTACTTAAATTTTGAACATGGAATGCTTATCAAAAA
This sequence comes from Callithrix jacchus, assembly GCF_049354715.1. Classification (NCBI taxonomy): domain Eukaryota; kingdom Metazoa; phylum Chordata; class Mammalia; order Primates; family Cebidae; genus Callithrix; species Callithrix jacchus. The sequence goes on from NC_133507.1 coordinate 76,219,641, forward strand.
TAATTCCATAGATAGTACATTTTATTGGTTTTCATTTGGACTTTATTTTAAAGCTACACTTAAAATATCTCCTTCTTACATGAAGGATTTTCTAGTGTGTTTTAATTCTTTGTTTGAGCCTTTACTCAAAATTTCAGCCATACTAACTGTAACAATCACATCTTTTATCCAACAGATAGCTTATGTCTGCCTCACTCTAAATTCCTAAGACAATAACTTTATATGTGTGCATTGATGACTTATAGAGTTAGAGTGAGTCAGATATGGGGAAGAAAGAAAAGTATGAACACCACTTTTTAAATTTAAATATTTAAAAGGATTCCCAGAATCATATTGGATTTTCATTGCAAGCCTCACTTTGAATTACCTATCTAATTCAAAGTAATTATTTATACATAACACAATGTACTAAACAAAACTTATGTGTACCAGACAAGAAAATTTTAAGTAGACAGATACATTATTCAATTTTAAAAGAGAAGATGAAGTAGAAGGGTTTAAGTGGAGTGTTACAAATTTTGGTCCTGCATCCTATCTAAATATCTGATTAGGATTTCGATAAAAAGGAGAATGTCTGTTTCACTTTAAATTCATGTACGTTGCCAAATTGATGTGAAGAGGCAATTTTCTCAGTATTAAATGTCAAAAGAATGACTCATCCGGTAGGAAAGTTGACTACCACTAACTGTGAAGAATTTTGTGAAACTTGGCTAAATAAATAAAGGGACATAAAATATTGGAAGTTTATATTATAGTACAGATTAAATATAAAAAATATATTAGAATTTTTCATTAGCCTAAAATGCATAACAGACCATTAATTCAGATGTATGTAGTAATTATGTTATGATATGTATATGAAAAGGAACCATACAGATATATATATGCTATAAAATACATCATATGTATATTTCTTTGGAAAATATAAAGCATTTTATAAATGTAAGGTATAGTAAAATAAAAATAGTATTAAAACTTGACACATTAAGAAAAGGAAAAATTATGAAATATTTAAATGATAGGCCTCATTTATTTAGTGTTAGGAAAGTACTATTAGGGTAGAATCTGCAGCAATATTTCTAAGTACTATTGCCTTGAAATAGTCATCAATATAACGCAAAAGCAATGAAGTCTATTAGCCATAAAGAACATAATACTATTCTCTCCATGAAGAATTCCATAAACATGGGAATTGACCCTTCACAATTTATAGTGTAGGATATTAAGAATTACTCAAATTTATAAAGAAATAGAATTGAAAACACTTAAGTGTATTTATGCCCCAGGATATATGAATCAGTTCTGCAAGACTCTTTTCCAGGCTTTTAGTTATATCAACTTAATTGACACCTTTGTGATGCTTCTTTGAACAAAAGGTTATTACATAAGTATGTGTGTAGATATGTGTATGAATCTTTAAATTGTAGTACAGTTTATTTTTAAGAAGCAAATACCCAAAGCTATCTTTCTAAGTGTATAATTTATAAAAGATTCTTGAATTTGAAAAGTTCTTTTATAGCAACCTCTTATAAAATATACGGTAGGACTAAATATGTCATGTGACACAATGGTGTTATATTATCTTTTGAAGTTATTTAAATATTGAATAATGGACATTTTTAGAGTGCTTAAAAGGGAAAGCTGAAAATAATACTTCTGCCCCTCCAGTCTGCAAACCATGTGAGCTGCCAGTACCTCGATTTTAAAAATTGGTAAGACCTAGTGTCATGGCCTATAGGCATCCATTAAAGATAGGAAGCCAGGCTAGATGGCTTACGCCTGTAATCCCAGCGCTTTGGGATGCTGAGGCAGGCAGATCACCTGAGGTCAGGAGTTCAAGATCAGCCTGGCCAACATGGTGAAACCTCATCTCTGCTAAAGTTACAAAAATTAGGCAGGCATGGTGGCAGGTGCCTGTAACCCCAGCTACTCAGGAGGCTGAGGCAGCGGAATCACTTGAACTGGAAGGCAGAGGTTGCAGTGAGGCGAGATCCCATCATTGGACTCCAGCCGGGGCAACAAGAGCAAAACTGTATCAAGAAAGAGAAAAAGAGAGGAAGAGAGAAAGAGAGAAAGGGAAAAAGAGAGGGGGAGAGGAGAAGAGGAGAGGAAACAGGAGGGGAGGGGAGGAGAGGGAAAGGAGGCACAGAAAAAGATACTGTACTAGGATCAGCTTTTCAAAAGCAGGGCTTCTACCTTTATTTTCATCACAAAAAAAAGCCATAAAAATAGTAAATGAACAATTACTCTCTTTTTTCTTTTTTTCTTTTTTTAATTTTTTATTGCATTTTAGGTTTGGGGGTACATGTGCAGAACATGCAAGACAGTTGCATGGGTACACACATGGCAGTGTGTTTTGCTTCCTTTCTCCCCTTCACCCACATTTGGCATTTCTCCCCAGGCTATCCCTCCCCACCCCCCCTCCCGCTGACCCTCCCCTTTTCCCCCCAATAGACCCCAGTGTTTAGTACTCCCCTCCCTCTCTTTTTTCATTTACCAGTCTACACAAAGTTGTCATTTTTTTTTCTTCTAAATATCACATTCCTTCTCAGGTCAAGAGTCCACAAACTAACTGTAGACTTTACAACAGACATGGAATAAATACCCAGTTCTGTCCTTTCATGGCTACATGACATTGGGTATGTCTGAGAAGTAGTCACTTTGAGAAGTACTCTAAGAAGTAGTTACTTTTTTGGTAAAATAAGTATACACTACATACAATAATAGATGTTTTGAGAATTAAATGATGCAATATGTGGAGGTTCCCTAGTATATTACCAGGCTTAGACTAGGTACTCAGTAAATCATAACGATTTCTAAGTCCTTGTATTTTTCAAAGGCACCGCTGTTATTTCTAAAGTATAAAAGAGGCTTAAGTTGGATCCAGGAAGGTTTCATGGTCCTTGTTATGGGGACAATTTAGGAATAGGAGTCCAGGTGATCAAAACTATTTGTGTATATATCACTGTTCTCATTGCTTTCTGCCCCCTCAAATCCCTAAACTCAGTAATGATCCTAATTTATAATCAGAATAAACATTGGTACTATGAGCGTTCCTGCTCCTGCTCCTAGACCTAATTACTACTCCTATCATTTGCGTTTGTCCTCAGTGTATCATACATACAACCATGCATCAGCACACATATGCACACAGATTCCCACTTAAAGTGTAAGCCCCAGGGACTTTTGTCACATTGGTCATAGAAAAATCCCCAGTGGAATGGAGTGCCTCTTAATGAGAGCCTGATACATAGCATGGGTCATCATATAGTTCTATATTTTTCTTTCCTAAATAACCACTTCAGTATCAGAAGAAACTGGCTTTTTTCAAGCAGTCTCTTCATTATCAGGGTGTTTAATGACTGTGTAGTAAGGATGACGAAGACCATCATGCCAGAAACCACCTGCTGAAACCTCTATAAGCTTTGCTTATAGTAAAAGAGGATAGAAGTCAATGATTTGGTCCTAAATAGTCAAGCAACTATATCCCACATCCCTCATTTGTTCTGAACTTTGCTTAGCTCACTGGCAAGTACAAAGATGTCCTAAACTGGCTAATATATGAAAGAGGAGGAAAAGAAGAAACAGGAATAGAAGCATGATCTGTTTGTCAGGACTCAAAACACTTTGATAACTCCAACATTTTGAAAATTCAGAATTCTTTTTTACAAAGTATTATTTTATTATAATATTTTGCCTTTTGGCAACCCAATTTCTAGAGTTTCAGAAGAAAGTACAAAATCCCTGAATAAATTTATGTATTTGGAAGTAATTTACTTTCAAATTATCTTATATTACATTATTGAGAAGTAAATCATCTAGGACTTCTTTATTCAACTTTTTAAAAAAAACTATCTTTTAATGATTGAGATTTGTGTTATCAGTACCAATGAAAAGAGAAACAAATTTATACATATGGATTATGAGTCTCACTGTGATATACCTTCCTTTAAAAGTATTTGAGTAGGATTCTCAGCCAATTATCCTATTACTGCTGAATGTATGGTAGAATTTACTACAAGTCTTTGTAAAGTCTTTTCTTAAAAAGTATAGAAGTAATGACTTCTAGATTTTAAAGTAAATATATACTGTCTACATCAAAATTTAGGTGGATATTTCAATAACATCTAGAAAGTTGCCACCGATTTGCATTTTATAGCTACTGTCCGTGATTCAGGATGACTACATGTTTTGTTTTTTTCCTCCTAATATTAAAGAAAAGTTGGGCATGTTTTACTTGTCTATTTCTTTTGCTTATTTGTCTTATTTGTTTCGAATTTGCCTTTTCTACTAAGGGATATATTTAACAAACAATTTGTTATATTTTGTGACTCAGGACAGAATACTGAAAGCCAACACCAAAAGGGGTGGAGTAATTAAGGAGAAAAATCAAGCCAGAACCTGGTTTGAGACTCATTTGTTTATGAAGAAAAGACTTACCACAAAGAGCAGTCGAAAGAGTTAGGAACAGTATTCTTGTAATAAAAGATTCCAGTTAAAAATCTGTAGATATAGATTGCATGTATGAGTATCTTCACATATTAGGAAACAAAACAAAATTAATTAATCCAACATTAGAAAATGAGGATATTTATTATTAAAATAAACTAGATATTTGGTTTCCCTTAAAATTAGATCTAGAAAAATTGAATCTACTTTGCCAAATGCAAAAGCTAACTGGACAAAGGGACCATCATTTCTCAAATGGATTATTCTACAGTAGTACACCCTCTTCCCAGGGAAGAAGTTTCAAGACCTCCAGTGGATGTGTGAAACTGCAGACCCTATGCCATATAAAAACCCATAAACTTGGACAGGCACAGTGGCTCATGCCTGTAATCCCAGCATTTTGGGAGGCCAAGGTGGGTAGATCACCTGAGGTCAGGAGTTCGAGACCAGCCTGGCCAACATGGTAAAACCCCATCTCTACTTAAAAATACAAAAATTAGCCAGGCCTGCTGGCAGGTACCTGTAATTCCCAGTTGCTCAGGAGGCTGAGGCAGGAGAATTGCTTGAACTCAGGAGGCAGAGGATGCAGTGAACTGAGATCATGTCACTGCACTCCAGCCTGGGCGACAGAGCAAAACTGCCTCAAAAAAAAAATTTTTTTTAACCCTATAAACTACATTTTTCTTCTATACTTGCATACCAGTAATAAAGTTTAATTTATAAATTAAGAACATTAAGTGATTAAGAACAGAAACTGATGGTTAAATAGGACAATTATAACAATACACTGAAATAAAAGTTATGTGAATATGATTCCTCTCTCTCAAAATGATCTGATTTTACTATACTCATCTTTTTGGACTGCAGATCACAGGTGACTTAAAGCATGTGCAACTGAAGCCAAAAATAAGAGGGGAAACTACTGTAATCACCTTCTGTTTGTCTCCCTGCCTTTCTTGAATCTATTCTTAAACCCAAGTTACAGCTTATTATCACTCTACTTAAAACCCTGAACACCTCCACATCTCAGTCTGCGTAAATATCAGAAACCACCATCATGGCACGTGTATACCTGTGTAACAAATCTGCATGATCTGCACATGTATCCCAGAACTTAAAGTATAAAAAATAAATAAATAAATAAATAAAATAACAACAACAATAAAAACATTTAAAAAAACTAAGATCTTAAAAAATATATATCAGAGTCCTTTCAGTGGCCTATCTGCCCTTTTCTTACTCTGCTTCAATCACACTGGCATCTATGCTAGTTATCAAATCGTTGGGGACTACTTGTGCCTTAGGGCCTTTCTGTTTTCTGTTCCCTCTTCCTATAATGCACTTCTCCCATATAGTTGCTCTTAAGTCTTCACTTAATGTCATCTTCTCAGTAAAAACTAACCACCTAATTTATACCTTGATACTCCTATCTCTCTTTCCTAGTTGATTTTCCTCCATGTTTATTACCTCCTATAGATTTTACTTATATATTCTATTTATTCTCTGTGTTCTCTATTATTATAGAGGCAATTTTATTTAATATAATGGATTTTCATGTATTTTACTTCTTACTACATTCCCTGCTCTAAGACTCATACCTGGCCCATAAGTCTTAACCTGAAAATTGGTCTAAATGAATAAGTTATGGGTATGATTATTTTTCCTATTTGGCTAATGAGGAAACTGGAAGCAAGAGTTATATAGTTGCCCAGGATCACATACCTAAAAAAATTAAAATCCTATATTTAAACGTTGGCAGTCTAAAACCAGGTCTCAATCTGTTAATCACAAAGTTTCAAATATATTAAGAAGAGGTATGTGATTTTCAAGAAAAAAATTTGAAAAAGAAATCTGTGTGGAAGTGCAGAATATTCATATGTGAATAAATATGCAAACATATTTCTACAACCCATCTGACCTCTGTAAAAACAAAACATCATGACCTTTGATCTAGGTAGTTAAAGCAGAGAGGAAATCAATGTTGTTGTTTTTTTGTTTGTTTGTTTGTTTTGTTTTGTTTTGTTTTGTTTTTTTGAGACGGAGTTTCGCTCGTTACCCAGGCTGGAGTGCAATGGCGCGATCTTGGCTCACCGCAACCTCTGCCTCCTGAGTTCAGGCAATTCTCCTGCCTCAGCCTCCTGAGTAGCTGGGATTACAGGCACGCGCCACCATGCCCAGCTAATTTTTTGTATTTTTAGTAGAGACGGGGTTTCACCACGTTGACCAGGATGGCCTCGATCTCTTGACCTCGTGATCCACCCGCCTCGGCCTCCCAAAGTGCTGGGATTACAGGCTTGAGCCACCGTGCCCGGCCTCAATGTTGTTTTACGAGTGCTTTGGCCCTGTTGCTCCTCTCACAGCTGCTTGGTTCTCCTGCCCCATTTTCCCTGGATTTGGGTTAGGTTATGCTATAGGGATATTTGTTTGAAATTATAGTGACTTTCATTATTTCCTTCTTTAAAACATCAACTAACTTATATCTTGAACTATAACATCAGTAGAGAAAAGCTGACAAATCACATGTGCATGTATCAGTGGAATGCTAGTAAATATCTAACAACCAGCTCCTCCACTGGAAAAGAAAAACACACCACATTGAAAAAACTCAATTTTCAGTGTGAATACTCCCAATATGGCTAATTTCAAGTTACTAAGTTGATGTCAATCAGCCTGCAAAATTTGAAAACTTAACAAACCTTACACATTGATGTAAGCTGGCGATACCACATCTCTAAAAACAACATCACACCATGATTCCCTCCATCAAATTCTCTTCACGGTTTCCCAGAGGTAACCAGTATCCCAATTTCTAACACCTATTTTGAACTTAATATAAAGACATTATACACATTCCTTTGCATATGCTTTTTTTTTCCCTCAATTCCATGTTCATGAGATATATCCATATGTTGCAGTAGTTCATTTCCAGTGCAGTATACTATTCCATACAGAGCTATAATTTATAGATCCACGTTAGAGTTGACAATCATTTGGATTATTTCCAGTATTGGTTATTATCAATGATATTGTTATAAGAATTCTTATATTTGTCCTTAGTTTAACACGTGTACTTATTTATATAGTGTAAATTCCTAAGAACTGTCCAAAGGATAAAACAATGTTATTAGAAAATGTCAACAATTGTTCAAAAGTAATTGCATAAATTTTCACTACTGTTCAGAATGTCTGGAAATTCTAGTTTCTCCATATCTTTATCTAGACAAGAAATTTTGTCTTCTCAGACTTTATGCATTCAGGTCTGAAAAATCTCATTTTGATTTCGGTTTTCATTTCCCTGATGATTGGTGAGATTGAGCACGTTATAATATGCTTATTGAAAGATTTGGATAGTCTCTGTTGTGTAATGTTCTATTCAAGTCTTAGAGCCATGTTTTAATGTTGGTTAGTTTGCAGTTTTTTATACATTCTGAATACTAGACCTTTATTGATGACATGTTAAAAATGTCTTGCACTCTGGGTCTTGTATTTTAATGTTCTTAAAGGAATTCCTTAATGAACAGAAGTTTCCACTTTAAAACAGCTGTCTATAAATTTACCTACCTACCTGCCAATCATTTTTATTTCTATCTACATACCTATTACAGATTTATTGAGATACAATTTATAACACTTACAACTCACCCATTTAAACTGTGTAGCAAAATCGTTTTTAGTATATTCACAGAGCTGCATAACCATCACTACAACTATGTCAAGCACATTTTCATCACCCCCAAATAAACCGCATATTCATTTATAGTACCTCTCCATATCCTTGCCATGCTTCACAAGGCTTAGACAATCACAAATATTTTTCTGTCTCTACATATTTGCCTATTCTGCACTTTTCATACCAATAGAATCATAACACTATGTGGTCACTTGTGAGGTTTCTTTAATATAATGTTTTCAAGTTTCATCCATGTTGTACTAAGCATCAGCACTTATTCCTTTTTATAGATGAAAAATATTTAATTACATAAATATATCACATTTTATTTAGTCCTTCATTCAACATTTAGGTTATTTCCACTGTTTTGGTTATCATGAACAATGCTGCTATGAACATTCACATATAAGCATTTGTGTGGACATATGTCTTTATTTTTCTTGTATATATACCTAGGAGTGAAAATGCTGGGTTATATGGTAACTTAATTTAACATTTTGAGGAATTGCCAGACTCATTTCCATAGCAGCTGTGTCATTTTATAGTCCCACCAGCAATATATGGGATTTACAATTTCTCTACATCCTGGACAATACTTATTATGACATCCTTTTGATTATAGTCATCTTAATGGGTGAAAAGTGGTGTCTCATTGTGGCTTTGATGTGCATTTCTCTGAGGACTAATGATGTTGAGCATTTGAGCATTTTTCTATGTGCTTATTGACATTGGCAATCTTCTTTGGAGATATGCCTAGCCAGGTATTTGCTCATTTTTGTTGTTGTTTTTCTTTGCCTGCTTTTCATCAGCTTACTTTTCTTTTTATTATTTAGTTGCAAAAGTTCTCAATTCTTTCATTTATAGTTAATATATTAGGAGTCTGGTTAAAGATATTTTCCCTACATGTAGGTTATAAAAATGTTCTCCCATGTTAATTGCTAGAAGGATTACTTGTTTACCTTTGATACTTTAATATGTAATAAGTTATAATTAATTTTTATATGGTGTGGGTTATGGTCAACTTTTTCCACATGAATATTTAATTAATTCAGCAGCATCATTAAGAAAATATCTTGTATCTTACTGTTCCACATTTTCAACTTTGTCACAAATCTAATGTTTATATACACATAGGCTTGTTTGTGGAATCTATATCATTTATATACATGTAGGCTTGTTTAAATACACGTTGGCTTGTTTGTGGAATCTATATCATTGTGGAATCTACATCATTACAAGATCAATTCTCTATGCTTGCTGCATTATCACATTGTCAAAATTAATGTAGAATGATGATGTTTTGAATTCTGTAATGGAAATCAAAACATTATCATTCATTTTTCTTCCTCTCCAAAATTGAACTATTTTGGCCCTTTGCATTTATGTGTATATTTTAGAATCGGTGTGTCAGTTTCCACCAAAAATTTGATTTTATTTGATTAATATTGAAACCATAAACTAATTTATGAAAAGTTGATATTTTTAAAATATTGACTCTTTTAACTTAACATAGTATATGTTTCCATTTTTTATGTTTCCTTGCCTTCTTTTTATCATATTTGAAGTTATCTTTGATAAGGTGCTGTATATTTTTGTTACATTATGAGAAATTTGATTTTTAATAATATAAATTATCTCTTTATATTTAATTTCTTTATTATTGCTGATTTATAGAAAGAATTGCTCTTTATATGGATTTTTATATTTGGCAACATTGTATCTAACAACGTATCTCTAATAGTTTATCCATGGTTACTTTGAGTTTTTCTAGGTTCTTAATTATGTTATTAGCAATAATGACAATTGTATTTCTTTACAATACTTATATTTTATAGATATTTTGAGGTATAATTAATCTATGGACTTCATGGATTTAAAGTATATAACTTGATGAATCTGGCATATGTATATACTCATGGGCTGATGGATGGTAAATTTTGTGGGGTGATGGATGGATATGTTCATTATTTTAAACCATCAGCCCACAAAATTGCCTCGTGTGATTTTATAATTACTCTCTTATAACCCTTTTTCTATATTTACATTCCTAGGCAACCATTATTCTGCTTTATGTCACTAAAGACTACTTACACGTTCTAGAATTTTATATGAATGAATTGAACTGTGTATATCACTTTTGCCCAACCTGTTTTACTCAGCATTTTTTTGGGATTTACCCATGTTGTTGCATGTGTCTACGTATCTATGCATGCTGATTCCCTTTAATTTCCTTGAGACATTCCATCATCTCTATGTCCATTTAATCCATACATAGAATTTATATCTATATGACAATTTATTTATTCACCTGTTGCTGGATATTTGAATCGTTTCCAGTTTTTGGCTATAATAAATAAGATTGCTATTAACATTTGTGTACAAGTGTGATGGTTAGTACTGAGTGTTGTTGACTTGATTAGATTGAAGGATGCAAAGTATCATTCCTGGATGTGTCTGTGAGGGTTTTGCCAAAGGAGATTAACATTTGAGTCAGTGGTCTGGAAGATGCAGAACCACCCCCAATCTGGATGGGCACAAAAAATCTAATCAGCTGCCAGCATGGCTAGAATAAAGCAGGCAGAAGAACATGGAAGGACTTGACTGCCTGAGTCTTCTGGCCTCCCATGCTAGATGCTTCCTACCTTCAAAGGTCGTACTCCAGGTTCTTCAGCTTTTGAACTCTTGGACCTACACCAGTGGTTTGCCGGGGGCTCTGGAGCCTTCAGCCACAGACTGAAGGGAGCACTTTTGTGATTCCCTACTTTTGTGATTTTCAGACTCAAACTGACTTCCTTGCTCCTTAGCTTGAAAATAGCCTATTGTGGGACTTTATCTTGTGACCCTGGAAGTCAATGCTCTGTAATAGACTCCCTTTCACATATATACCTATCCTATTAGTCCTGTCCCTCTACAAAGCCTAATACGACAAGTCTTTGTGTGGACATATACTTTCATTTCTCTTGACTCAATACCTAGCAGTTAAATAGCTAGGTAAAATGTCTCTTATATATTTAACGTTTTAAGAAACTGCCATATTGTTTTCCTTAGTGGCTCTACCACTTATGTTGTGTCTTATGCTGTTGTTGTGTGGAATGTTTGATACATTTTAAGCCAACTTGCTTCATAGTGTCCTTTAAGTCTTTTATATACTTACTGATTTTTCCATGTGTATGTTCTGTCAGTTGAGGGAGCATTATTGAAATCTACAACTATTTGTAAATTTGTCTATTTCTTATATAATTTGTTATATATTTTTGCTTTATGTATTTTGAATCTCTGTTATTGAATACATAAACATTTTAGGATTATGTCCTATACATGAATTAACCTCATTATGTCACTTATTATTCTTGAAAATATCATTAAGAAATCTTATTTATTATCTTTGAAAATATCATTTACTAGGTAATCCACTTTATCTAATACTGATATAGCCAATGTAGACTTCATTTGATTTGCATATATTTAAAGTGTGCTTCTTGCAGACAATATACAGTTGTTGGGTTTTGCTGTATTTTTAAATCCAATCTGGAAATCTCTGCTTTTAATTATTCAGGCCATTTACATTTAATATAATTATAGATACAAGTTTAAATGTACCATCTTCTTATTTTTTACTATTTTTCCAATCTATTTTGTTTCTTTTTACTTCTACTTCTGTCTACTTTCATTTTGAGTAGTTTTATACCTCCATTTTTTTCTCATTTTTTGGATTATTAGCTGCAATGCTTTGTTATTTTAGGAAATGATTTAAGGTGAATAGTATACATCTTTAACTTTTCAGTCCCACCTTCAAGTAATATTATACCAATTCACATACGGTATGAAACTTAGTATACTTCATTTCCCCCTTCCCAGCCTTTGTGCTAGTCTAGTCTTACATTTTGTTTCCTCCATGCTATAAACTCCAATACATTTTTGTTCTTTTAAACAGTCTATTATCTTAAGAGTTTTTTAACTAACAAAATGATCTGCAATATTTATCTGTGTATTTACAAATTCTGGTGCTATTCATTCATTTGTATAGATGAATGAATATGTATTTGAGAGTACAGATTTGAATGTATTTGAGAGTAGCAGATTTCTTTTGGTTGTTGTTGTTCTTCTTTCTTTGGGACAGGATCTTGCTCTGTCACACAGACTGAAGTTCAGGGGTGCAAGCAGATCTCACTATAGCTTCAAACTCCTGGGCTCAAGCAATCCTTTTGCCTCAGCCTCCCAAGTAGCTGGGACTATAGGTGCATGCTAACACACCAGGCTACTCTTTGTTACTCTTGGAAACTTGAGGTCTCACTATGTTGCCTAGGATGGCCTAAGAACTCCTAGCATCAAGTGATCCTTCAACCTTAGCCTCCTAAAACATAAAGATTACAGGTAGAATGATTTATAGTCCTTTGGGTATATACCCAGTAATGGGATTGCTGGGTCAAATGGAATTTCTATGTCTAAGGCCTTGAGGAATCGCCACACTGTCTTCCACAATGGTTGGACTAATTTACACTCCCACCAACAGTGTAAAAGTGTTCCTTTTTCTCCACATCCTCTCCAGCATCTGTTGTCTCCAGATTTTTTTTTTAATTTTTTATTGGATTATAGGTTTTGGGGTACATGAGCAGAGCATGCAAGACAGTTGCGTAGGTACACACATGGCAGTTTGCTTTCTTTTCTTCTCCCCTTCACCCACATTTGGCTTTTCTCCCCAGGCTATCCCTCCCCACCTCCCCCTCCCACTGGCCCTCCCCTTTTCCCCCCAATAGACCCCAGTGTTTAATACTCCCCTTTCTGTGTCCATGTGTTCTTATTTTTCATCACCCACCTATGAGTGAGAATATGCGGTGTTTCATTTTCTGTTCTTGTGTCAGTTTGCTGAGGATGATGTTTTCCAGATTCATCCATGTCCCTACAAACGACACAAACTCATCATTTCTGATTGCTGCATAATATTCCATGGTGTATATGTGCCACATTTTTCCAATCCAGTCTATTATCAATGGGCATTTGGGTTGATTCCAGGTCTTTGCTATTGTAAACAGTGCTGCAATGAACATTCGTGTACATGTGTCCTTATAGTAGAACGATTTATAGTCTTTTGGATATATACCCAGTAATGGGATTGCTGGGTCAAATGGAATTTCTATTTCTAAGGCCTTGAGGAATCGCCACACCGTCTTCCACAATGGTTGAACTAATTTACACTCCCACCAACAGTGTAAAAGTGTTCCTTTTTCTCCACATCCTCTCCAGCATCTGTTGTCTCCAGATTTTTTAATGATCGCCATTCTAACTGGCGTGAGATGGTATCTCAATGTGGTTTTGATTTGCATCTTTCTGATGACCAGTGACGATGAGCATTTTTTCATATGATTATTGGCCTCATATATGTCTTCTTTCGTAAAGTGTCGGTTCATATCCTTTGCCCACTTTTGAATGGGCTTGTTTGTTTTTTTCTTGTAAATCTGTTTGAGTTCTTGAAAATGAAACACCGCATATTCTCACTCATAGGCGGGTGATGAAAAATGAGAACACATGGACACAGAAAGGGGAGTACTAAACACTGGGGTCTATTGGGGGGAAAAGGGGAGGGCCAGTGGGAGGGGGAGGTGGGGAGGGATAGCCTGGGGAGAAACGCCAAATGTGGGTGAAGGGGTGAAAGCAAACAGAACACACTGCCATGTGTGTACCTATGCAACTGTATTGCATCCTCTGCACATGTAATAATCTAAAACACCCCAAAATCTAAAATGCAATAAAAAAAATAAGAAGGAAAAAAAAAAGAGCAAAAAAAAAAAAGATTACAGGTAAATGCAAATTTCTATCTGATATCATTTTCCTTCTACCTAAAAGACTTTCAATACCATTTTCTGTAGTGAAGGTCTTCTGGTAACTGTTTTAGCTTTTCTATGTCTCCAAAAACCCTTATTATGCCTACTTTTTTGAAAGGCATTTTTCTTGTAGAATTCAAGAATGGCTGTTTGAAGTATTTTTAATATATTGCTTTACTCTCTTATAGCTGACAAGAATTGCATTGAAACTTTGATATTTGTCCTTCTTTGTAATATGGCCTCTTTTTCTAGATACATTGGAGATTTTTCTATCACTTATTTTAAACAATTTGATTGTGATAAACTATGGTATAGTTTCTTCTCTCTTGTGCTTGAGGTTTTTGCGATTCTTCAACTATGGGCTCATACTTTTCACCAAATTTGGTTAATCTTTCATTGTTTCTTCAAAAATTTATTTGTCACCTTATTTCTCTGAAGGTGACAGAGAAAAACTGTGTTGAAACCATCACCCTTACTCAGAGTTTCTAATTATACCAACGCTGCTTGAAGATATCTCACACATCCTTATGCTCTTTTCAGTTTTCTTGGCCTTTTACCTCTCTGTATCATTACTTTTAGTTTCTGTTGCTGTTCTTGAACTTAACTAATCTTTTCTTCTACATCATCTGCAGCTCATCTCATCCAGTTCCTTTTTCATCCCAGAACTTTTAGCTCCCATCTCTAGATAGGATGTCTATAATAAATCCTATGGGTTTGTTAAGCATGCTCAAGCTTTACCATCTTAAATATATGGAATATAATTCTAAAAATTGTTTGAATGTCCATGTTTACTAATTATCATTCATGTCTTTTCCATGCATGTGTTAACTGATCGATTGTTCAACACATTTGAATTATAATTTTTTGGATTCTTTCTTGCAATTTTTGATTGATTGGCAGACATTGTCACTTCTACCTTTTGAGTTCTGAAAACTCATGTTTTTATAAATTACCTTGGGCTATATTCTGAGACCCAGTTAATTTGCTTGGAAATAGTTTGATCTTTTTGAGAGTAACTTTTAGGCTTCCATAGGAACAAATCAGTCTTCAATCTAGTGTTTTCTCTTTATTACTGAGATGAAACCATCATTCTGATTATTCTAGCCAGTGTCCTACTGGTAGAAACAGGAACTGTTTCTCGACGGGTATGAGTGCCAAGTATTATTCTCTATGCTTCTTTTTAGTGGTTTTTATCCCAGCATCAGTTAGTTTCCTAAGCACATATGCTCATACATAACTCACTTGAATATGTAAAGGAACCCATTGCAGATTTATGAAGTCATTTTGCAGCTCTTTAATCTCCATATCTCTGTCTTTCAAACTGTACCACTGTGGACTTCTTATTCTGTCCTCACTCTTCAGGGAGGCTGCTGGGTGCTACTGCAGAGAGAACTCCTGGTTCAATACCTTCAACTCAGGGAGAAACCTGGCCTATCCCTCCCTATATTCTCATGGGCACAAACTGGGGCAATTGCAGGAATTATCTTGTTTCCCCTTTCTCAGAGTCATTGCATTACACTGACAAACAATCATTATACAAAAATTATTGTTTCATGTATTTTTTAGAAGCAGAATTAATTCTTTTTATTCTGTTTTGCTGCATTATTGCTAGGCAAGAATACAATATTGAATTCCATTCATTATTGAGTATTAGAGGTATAAGAGCAGATATTATAGTCTTATATCTATCTCTAAGAAAAAAGTAGATATTTCTCTATTACATAAACTTTTTGGTTATTTTTTAGTTTAAGACAGTTTCCTCTGTTCCTAGTTTTATCATCAAAATGTTTCAAATTTTTTCAAATGTGTTTTTTTCATGTATTGGAATGATAATGTGGTTTTTGCTCCCTTATCAATAGTTTTGTAAGTTACACTGTTGGGTATTAAAACTTCCTTACATTTCTGAAATAAATCCAACTTGGTCTTAATGTAGTATCATTCCATATTTTATTAATTTGCATTGCTAATTGTATTTAAATATTTTTACAGCTAGATTAATTAGAGAGGTTGAGCTGTAATTTTCTTTATTTTTCATAAAGTCCTTGTCATTTTTTGGGATCAAAATTTTGCTGTATTATAAAATAATTTTCTATTCTCTGGAAGAGTTTTATAATTTTAGTGCAATTTACTTTATACATACATTGTAGAATGTATCAATAAAACCATCTGATTTTATAATTTCTTTGTGGAAAGCTTTTCAATATTGACTCAAATATGGATTTAATTACTAATTAGCTACAAATGCTTCATATTGACTATTTTATCTTGTTTCTATATTAAGGTTTTTTTTAAAAACTTTGCATATTTTTATAAATTTTCATATTCACAACACATATTTTTCATTTATTTTTTCATATTATCTTTCTGTTACCTGTAAGAGCTGTAGTGATATTCACCTTTTCTAAAATGCTCATATGAATAATTTGTATTTCTCATAATTTCTTGACAGATAATTTTACTACAGTAATTAGTATTTTCAAAGAAGCAACTTTTGATATTGTGGTTTATTTATTTTGTGTTCACCTCTGAGTCATTAATTTCTACTCATATTTATCATTTTCTGCTTCCTACTTCTTTGCATTTAATTTTATTTGATGACTTCTTGAGACAGAATCTTAGAGACTGATTTTCAGCCTAACACTACCAAGTGAACACCTTCAAAGCCTTGTGTCAATCACCATGCTATTTGCTCAATTCCCAGTTTCTGTGTTCTTTGCTACTAATGGTGTGTAGCTTCAAACTTCTTCAGAGAATTACCCTCAGGGCGCTAAAACTACCTCACCAATATAAAAATCTATAAGTGCTTGGAAGCTTAAATTCCCCCCAGTATGGCACACAGATTCCCCCAAATACTTCTTTTCTAGTGTTTTTGGCCCATCCTCCAGCTTCTAGCTTATAGTTGAGGTTTTTCAGAGAGTTGTCTTGGCAATACTTGAGCGGCCTTGATTATTTAGAGAGAGCTTGAAGTGCTGAAAATTTTCCATCTCCTTGGAATAGACCATAGTCAATTACTGACTGATTCTGAGTTCCATACGCCAGCTCTCTTGCCTCAAGATGGAACTGAAATTGAGATGCAATTTTAGTTCTAGAGCTCTCCATGGGATCAAATTGCAGCTGAACCTTTAGGTAAAATCTCATATTTCTTGTACTTTCACACTTCACCAACTGTTGTTTCCAGTATTTTACTTCTTTCTTTCTGAAGCATTTCTCAATACATTGTTCAATTAAGGAGTGCTTCTGGAAGAAACAAACTTAGAATATTCTACATGTTTTCCTCTAAGCACTGCTCTATCTGGGTAACATTTTGACCTACACCTTATTTTTATTACCACTTAACACACAGTATATTCTAACTTCCATTATAATTACATTTTTTTTTAACTCCTGGGTTATTTAGATGTGTTTTACTTAATTTTCAAATATCTGGGAATTTTCATGTTGTCTTTTTGATTAGATAATGTACTGCTTTTTTCTGCTTTTGTTTTAGAATTTGTTGAGATGTTGCAATATATTTCTACTTTTTTTTTAGCTTAGGGTGAAATATTATGTAGCATGTGTGTGTGTGTGTGTGTGTATGAGAACATATATTTGTCAAACATGTTATTAAAATCTTCTATATTCTGAATGACATTTTTGTCTTTTATATAAGTTACTGAAAGATTTGTATTCAAAATCCTTTATTATTACCTGTAGTTTTGTCCACTTACTCAAATCTCTTAATTCTTTCTATATAATTTGAAGTGAAGGTAATATTAGATGAAATAAAATGTATAATTGTTATATCCAGATAAACAGATTCTTTTGTCATTGTGAAATGTGTTCTTGTTTTGAGTAATGTGCTTTATTCTAGATATCTGCTTTTTCTATATTAATTGACTTAACTAGCTTTTTTCATTCATTTTTATAGGGAATACATTTTTCCATCCTTTTACTTTCAGTTTTCAGGTGTCCTAATATTTAAGATGTGTCTCTTATAAACAGCTTAAATTATATCTTATTTGTATGTTCATTCTAGAAATATTTATTGGAGAAAATAATATATTTTAATTTGGATACCTTTTCAGGTTATCTGATTCTACCCTTTCTTTTTCTTTAGGCTATGTTGTAAATGTAAATTTATAGACATGCAAATTATGCCCGATTTTGTTGGTGCAGATGCATTAGTCTTCCTTCCTACCCAGTAGGAAAAAATTTTGCCTCTATCTACATATTCATTTCATTATTCCTGATTTATAAATGAGTCTGTTTTTGGATTTTCTTTTTAACTGGTTTGTAACATATGTTAAGTTCACTCATGAGTTAAACTGTTTAACAAGTGTATATTTTTATATCTGCATGACAGTCATAAATTTGCTTCCCCTGAATATTATCTTTTAATGTGATACTTAAATTATCTAGAGCAGTTACATTTAAAGGTGATTTCTGCTCAAGTTTAAATCTAACATCTTACAGATGTTTCCTAGATCCCCCCAACTTGTTTGCTTTTGTTTTGATTTAACCAATAATATTTATCTTTATTTATTTATTTATTTATTTATTGAGATAGAGTCTTGCTCTGTGGCCTAGAGTGCAGTGGCATGATCTCAGCTCACTGCAACCTCCACATCCGGGATTCAAGCGATTCTCCTGCCTCAGCCTCCTGACGAGCTGGGATTATAAGCACCTGCCACCATGCCTGGCTAATTTTCATATTTTTAGTAGAGGCAGCGTTTCACCGACTTGGCCAGTCTGGTCTTGAATTCCTCACCTCCTGATCCACATGCTTCGGCCTCCCAAAGGGCAGGGATTACAGGCATGAGCCACCAGACCCTGTCTACTTAACATGATTATTTAACCCTCATTGGCTTGTTATTAATGTGATCAATATTTCTTAGTGAATAACTATACACATTCAATATGCATTCTACTTTTATCTCTTTCCTGAAAATGGCAGTGGCAGTATTTTTGAAAAAATTTCTCTCTTTACTTTCTTCCTTATGTATATTAGAGTCCTCTACATATATTCTACATATATTTAAATTCTATGTGGAATTTGATTTCTACATATATTTAAATTCTATGTAGTAATTCTACATATCTTTAAATTCTACATATATTTAAACACCAGAAGCAATTAGTATTAATGTTTTAAGAACCATCTATTTTGATTTTCCATATATATATCCTTTTCACATATTCAAATGTATTTTTGTATTATTATGATTTCATAAGGAATTGTTTTGCTTCTGCCTAACAACTTTCTTTGGTACTTCTTTTTACTGTCTACTAATAGAAAAGTATCAAATTGTTGTTAGTCTGTAAAATACTTCACATTACTTTGCCTTTACTTCTCTTGGACATAAAACTCTAGGTCAGCAGTTTCTCTCAGGACTTTAAAGATATCATTTCACTGTCTTATTTATTTCCTTCATGTCTGTTGAGAAACCAGCTCTTGGTCTTACTCTTTATTTTTTGAAAATAATACACCTTTTTTCCCTGTTTACTTTTATAATTTGTGTTTGGTATATACTTTTGTGATACACAAAAGTATGGTACTTTACATTTATCCTGCTTTGGTTTTGAAGAAATTCATAAATTTGTGGCCTGATATCTATTGTCAGTTTTGGATAATATTAATCACTATGTCTTCTAATATTGCCTCTGCTCATTCTCTTTCCTCTCCTGGGAACCCCTAAAATGCTAAATTTTATCTTTTCATTATGTCCCTTGATATAGTTTAAATATTTGTCCCCATCCAAATCTGATGTTAAAATGGAATCACCAGGTGGGGCCTGGTGAGAGGTGTTTGGATCATGGGGACAGGTAACTCATGAATGCTTTGAGCCAACCCCTTGGTGATATGTGAGCTCTCACTCTGAGTTCACTCAGATAAGATCAGGTCATTTAAAAGTATGTGGCACCTTCCCCCATCCCTGTTTTCTCCCTTTCTCTCTTGCTCCTGCTTTTACCATGTGATGTTCCTGCTCCCCTTTTACCTTCCACCATGTTTATAAGCTTTCTGAGGCTCCCTACAAGCTGAGCAGATAGCAGCAGCATGCTTTCTGTAAAGCCTGCAGAACCATGAGCCAATTAATCTTCGTTTCACTATAAATTACCCAGTCTCAGGTATTTCTTTATGTATTTCTTTATAGCAATGCAAGATTGGTTTACCACAGAAAACTGGTATTGTGAGTGGGGCCTTGCTATAAAGATACCTGAAAATGTGGAAGCAACTTTGAAACTTGGTAACATCAGAGGTTGAAATATTTGAAGGGCTTGGAAGAAGAAAGGAAGATGAGGAAAGTTTGGACTTTCTTAGAGACTGGTTAAATGGTTGTTACCAAAATGCTGATAATAATATGGTCAGTGAAATCCATGCTGACAAGATCTGAAATAGAAATGAGGAATTTCTTGGGCACTGGAGCAAATATCACATATGTTATGCCTTAGCAAAGAGCTGACTGCACTGTGTTCATGCTTAGGGATATTTTGAAGTTTGAAATTGACCAAGGGTATCTGCTGGAAAATACTTCTAAGCAGCAAAGCATTCAAGATGTAGCCTGGCTGCTTCTAACAGCCTAAGGTCAGATGTGGGAGAAAAGAAATGACTTAAGGCTAGAACTTTAAACAGGAAGCAGAGAGAAAGGTTTGGAAAAGTTGCAACCTAGCCATGTGGCAAAGAATAAAAAGCTTTTTCAGAAGAAAACAAGCAGGCTGTGAAGCAACCACTTGATAGAGAAATTTGTACAGCTAAAAAGGAGCTATGTGCTCTTATCCAAGGATATGAAAAAAACTTGAAGGCATTTCAGAGATCTGCAGCCCCTTCCATTACAGACCCAGAGGCCTAGGTGGGGAAGAACAATTTTGTTGCCCTGCTGTAGGCCTCTGCTATCCTGTGCAGCCTCAGGACAATACTCTCCACATCCTGGTTGCTCTGGCTCCAGCCTTGACTTAAAGGGGTCTAGGTACAGCTCAAACTGTCACTGCCACTTTGGGTTCAGAGAGTGCAAGCTGTAAGCCTTGGCAGCTTCCATGTGGTGTTAAGCCTGCAGGTACACAGAATACAAAAGTGAAGAAACAGCCTCTGCCTAGATTTTACAAGATATATGAAAAGGTCTGGGTGTCCAGGCAGAAGCATGCTGCAAGGGTAAAGCCCCCAAGAGACACTGTACAAGGGCAGTGTGGAGGGGAAATGTGGGATTGGAGCCCCCACAAAAAGTCCCCAATGGAGCACTGCCTAGTGCTTCATAAAGGAGACTGCTGCCCTCTAGACACTAGAATGGTAGATCCAAAGGGAGCTTGCACTTGTTTCTGGAAAAGCTGTAGGCACTAAACAACCTGTGAAGGCAGCCACAGGTTAAGAGGTGCCCCTTCAAAGCCATGGGGACACAGTTGCCCAAGGCCTTGGGAACCCACTCTTTACACTGGTGAGACCTGGATGTGGGACATGGAGCCTAAGCAGATTATTTTGCAGCTTTAACATTTAATGACTGCCCTGCTGAGTCAGTCATAAAACTTGCATGGGGCCTGTAGCCCTTTTCTCTGAGCCAATTTCTCACTTTTGGAATGGGTGTATACCCAACGCCTATACCACATTGTATCTTGGAAGTATGTAACTTGCATCTGATCTTACAGGCTTATAGGTGGAAGAGTCTTGCCTTGTAACACATGAGACTTGGGATTTTACATTTTTGAGTTAATGCTGGAATAAGTTAACACTTTGGGTGACTATTGGGAAGGCACAATTGTATTTTTCAATGTGAGAAGGATGTGAGATTTGTGGGGAAGGGCAGGGCTAGAATGCTATCATTTGGATATTTGTCTCTGTCTAAATCTCAAGTTGAAATATAACCACCGTAATTTGCTACTAAACACATGTATTAAATCCTTCATTTCATCTGAAACTATTGTGTTTTTTTCCAGTTCTACAATGTCAAGTATATACTATTTTATATGGATCAGTTTCTTGATAAAACTGGAATCTTGTCAAACTTCAATCTTGTCATATATGTTCTGAGACATATTAATCTTAAACTTACTACAGCGTCTGGATTACCTGTTGTCTGGGGTGTTTGTGTGTGTGTGTGTGTGTGTGTGTGTGTGTGTGTGTGTGTGTTATTCTTTTGTAATTTTCCCCATCATTAGCAGGCTTTGGTTTTTATTTTTGCATTCTAGCTTTTGTGTTTTTTTAAATGAAGAATTAACTGAGATTCTGGATGGTATAATTTTTCTTCAGAAAAAAATCCCCTATTTTTACTCTTTAGCAGGCAGTGCGAGTAGAAATAGATACCATCATTCAGTTTAGGACTGAGTTAATTTGAAGTTGTTTTTCAGTCCTTTGTAAGACACTGAGTGATTCTACCTCATCCTTACTATTAGGTGATGACACTTCTAGGTTCCTAAATGTACATCTTGAGAATTATCCAGGACCTCTGCTCTTTGATACTCCCTAATTGCCAATATTTGCCTCACCAGACTGTGGGGCTTCAAAATTTCTACTCAGTTTCTTATTTATCGAGTATCTCTTTTTTGTTCAACATTTTGACCTCTCAACTCTGAGTGACTTGTTGGCAAATAATTTTGAAAAGAAAGGGATAAAAGATGGTGGACTCATTTCAGTTTACTTCCTTTTCTTCATATTCTGGCCATGCGCTACTTCTCTGATTCTGTAGGAGAGATTATTCCCACTCCCCCACCCAGTTTTTATACTTTTTCTCAGTGGCAGAATATTTCCACAATAAGCTATTTTACCATTATGGGAAAGAGAATCTCTCTGAATTCTCTACCCTGCTCCCCTACACCCACTGTACTTTGTTTCATATAGGAAAGTACACCCCTAAAATTTTAGTACTGGTCTCATTTGTCTTCCTTTGGATCAACAATGTGAAACTCTAACCCTGAGATATGCTAACAGTACAAATCATAAATGTAAACATCATCCTTTGTGCACTTTGTTTTGTGTGTTGACTTGTACTTTTGGATCTCAAAAATACATTGTTATAAACATAGACCACTTAATAAAGAAGGACCTTACAGTAATTATATACTTTCAGATGTTATATATTAAACTTGAGATCTAACCATAACACAGATGCTTGTGTAATTTTCTCAAAACATTAGCACATTTTGTATAATAAAAATTATGAAAGTAGAGGAAGAGAAGAAATATTATGCTGTATATTTCAGGAAGTACTGCGGCTTTGGGATGCGATGGACATGTGCTCAAATCCTGGTTGACCACTTCCTATGTAATTAGAATGTAATATCTTTCCTCCTCAATTTTCTGTTAAATCATACTGTAATATTTATATATGATGACTGTGTAAGTTTTAATGGAATAATGTATATAAAATATTTAACACAAAATCAACTTTACCTGAAGTGCTTAGTCAATATTAGTCACCCATTCATATTCTTTATGAATAATTTCCTCAATGAAGTGAAAGTGTCTAAAAATAAATTCAAATTATGCAGGAATGATTGGCTATAAAATTATAACGGAATAGATTCAGTTGAATAGCTATATATTTTTTAAAGTGGTAAATTTTTTTTTTACAAATAAAACACAATAAATGTCTATAGAGGAATAATATGAAGTTCAAAAGAATTCCTCTATAGAAAGAAAAAAATTAAGTTCTTTTTGAAGAGCATCTAAAAATTAAGAGTAATTGAAGTTAAATATTTAAATTGTTATGAGATTTTAAAATATATTCCATTAAGTAATGCAAAACTTTGCCAGTTTTGACAAGCCTGATTCTAATATTTTCTTCAGAGAATAGTGAGAGTTTAGAACTGTAAGAGCTCTTAAAATCTAAGAATTCTTAAATTGGGAATACTTAATTAACTTTCCAAGGTTACACACCAAAAAAAAAGCCTGAGAAATACCTGATTGGAATATGTGCTGCATATCTTCAGTTGCACTTGGCATACTTCTGCATTCTGCTCTGTGCTCAGAAAGACTTCTGGTTGGGTTTGTCCAATGAGCAACATTATCAGGAGATTAGAGGCAAGTCAGGGTATATAGTCCCCCTATTGCCTTCTTCCAGAGTCATTCTAGCTTATTCTATTTTTTGCTTAAGGTTGTATTTTCTGCCAGGCAATTCTCACCACACAGCTTTTAAAGATGCTGTTACAAGCATTAGGGTATTTTCTACTATCCTTTGTGGTTTACTTATGCTCTGCCTTTTATAATGCATTTCTCAAATTACTCAATTGCATGTGCTGTCTTTTTTTCTGCTAGGACCTGATGCACACAGAAACCATATCTTTAATATGGGAAAAATTAAAGGAGCTCAGAATTTTGGGGTTTATTAGTCAACATTTTCTCCTTCTAAATATGATAAATATATTGTTGCTGCCCAAAAGTTTATTGCTTTATTATATAGATTACAACGGATGACCTGCTTCTCAGGTATGTTCATAAAGTTAATCATACTTGCCATCATGTCACATATTAACATTTTGTTACTTAACATGTAGCTTTTATTGTAAAAGAAAATTATATAAATGAATATTTTGAGACTATAGGAACATAACACCAAATATTTTCAAAACCCAGAGGAAAAACAGTGTATCAAAACCCGTTCAATGAAATGCTATTGCCTATGAAATTACATTGAACTATGTGTTAGTTTGTTTATTTATTATTCTATTTGTAAACAACATTCTTCAATGCATTGGAGCAATATTACATATAAAAATATAGGTTAATAAACAAGCAACAACCACAACGTGCCAACCACATTAATTGGTAATAAGAAAAATAAGTATAGTTCCCTATTAGGAGGGCAAAAATGTTCTAAGTCAGGTTTGCTCCATCACCATCTGCTGGCAAATGTAGCTGTTTGTAGAGCCAGTTTTTCATGATTTGGCAGTACACGTACTAGCTTAAAAATACTGTTTTAGTTACTCCCTGTTTTGAAGTCTTGAGTCTTTTAGATAATAAATACACAACGGCTACTTAGTGGTTTAGAATAGAAAGTGCATGTAACATTGGCCCAGATTTTCCTGTCTCTAATTGTACCAATGATTTTTTTTAAAAAAAGTCTATTATGAAACAGATCAGAAAAATACAGTATCTATTGAAGCTGCAAATTATGAATAACCTATTAAACATATGGATTTCCACTTCAAAAATACTGTGAAAAGGTTTACATAATTCACAATTCATACTTTTTCCTTATGGAATATATAATATAAATCCATTTATAGTATCATCAAATTGAAGAAAATATTTATGAATAAATTTAACCAAACAGATAAACGATCTATACACTGAAACTTAGAAAAAAAATTTTAAATCAAAGGAGATAAAAATGGAATTATATCTTCTGTTAATAGATTAGAATCATTAATATTGTTTAAATGTCTGTATTACCCCAAGTTGTCTAAAGATTCAGTTCAATCTCTTTCAAAACTTCAAAGACATTTTTTCACAGAAATAGAAAAATATTCTAAAATTTCCATGAGAGCACAAGAGTCTCTGAATAGACCCCCGAATAGACAGAAGACCAAAAGCAATCTTGAGCAAAAAGAACAAAACTGGATGTTTCACACTACCTGATTTTAAAGTATATTATAAAGCTATATCAAAACAGCATGGAAATGGCATTAAAACAGACTTCTGCACCAATAGAGTAGAATTGACAGCTCAAAATAAAATAAAATAAAAACTCATAAACTCAACTAATCTTCAATGAAGCCATCAAAAATACACAATGGGCAAAGGGCAGTCCCTTACCCACAGAAGAGAATAAAATTGTACCCTTAATCTTATACCACAGAAAAAAACTACTCAAAGTATTAAAGATTTAAACATAGGGTTTGAAACCATAAAAATCCTAGAAGAAATATAGAGGGAAAGCTATGTGACATTGGTCTGGGCAATGCTTTCTTGGATATGACGCCAAAAGCACAAACAACAAAAGAAAATAATAAAGTGGGACTACATCCAACTAAAAAGTTTCTGCAGAGGAAAGGGAAAAATCAACAAAATGAAAAGTCCACCTATAGAATGGGACAAAATATTTGGAAACCATATATCTGACAGTGTTTAATATTCAAAATATATAAGGAACTCATACAACACAGTAGCAAAAATGAATAAATAGAAATGGACAAAGGACCTGAATAGACATTTATCCAAAGAAGATAAACAAATATCCAACAAGTACATGAAAAAGTGCTAAACATCACTAATTATCAAAGAACTGCAAATCAAAACAATGAGATACCATCTCACATTTGTTAGAATAATTATTATTAAAAAGTCAAATGATAATAATTGTAGGTGAGAATTGGAGAAAGAGGAACACTTGTACATTATTGAACTAGTATCTAAATTGGTATAGTCATTATGGGAAAAAGTATGGAGATTCCTTAAAATACTAAATACATAGCTACCATATGACCTACAATCTTATATCTGGGAATATATGCAAAGAAATTAAAATTAGTATCTGGAAGAGATTTCTGCATTCCTACATTCATTGCAGCATTACAGTAATCAAGATATTGAATCAACCTCAATATTCATTGACATATGAATGGATAAATAAAATGTGATGTCCATCTATAGGCCTAGGTATATAGAATAAAATATTATTCAGCCCAGAAAAAGAATGAAATACTGACATTTGCAAAAAAATGAATGAATCTAGGGAATATTATGCTAAGTGAAATAAGCCAGAAACAAAAAGGCAAATACTGCATAATCTCACTTAAATACATGGAGTCTAAAAATGTTGAACTTGTAAAATCAGAAAAGAACAATGGTTGCAAGGCTATGGGAGGAAAGGAAATAAGAGAATTTTTGTCATTAAGTATAAACTTTCTGTTATAAAATCAATATATTCTGAAAATCCAATGTGTAGCATGATGACAACAGTTAGTAATGTATTGTGTACTTGAAATTTGCTAAGAGTAGATCTTAAGTGTTCTAACCACAAAAAAAATGGCAATTGTATAAGGTGATGGATGCAATAATAGGCTTGATTATGGTAATTATTACACAATATAGAGGTATTTCAAAATATCAGGTTGTACACTTTAAATATATACAATAAAAGTATTTTCTTCTTGTCCTATCATATCAGTAAATTGCCCCACTTGTTATTTTACCTTCATTGCATTCAAATGCTGAAGCCATAGCTCACATTGTATCTCTTCTAGATATATTTAGGTAATTTGCCAACTTGGAAAGGAAAGTCTAGGATTAAAGGCTCCTAAAATGATTTTATCTTAACCATAGATCAAGGGAAAAGATTAATTCATATTAGCTTTATTACATACAGCACATTAAGGGAAACTCAATGCTTTTGATAGGTTCACTATTCCACCAAAAATGGCATAGCTAAAATGGACATATTACTTAGAGAAGATTAATCTGATATTCAGTCTCAGAGTGGCCAAATCACTCAAGTCATATGAAGGAAGTGAGCTTATTACCCATCAAAATATAAGAGTTAATCTGCTGGTTTACATAAATCCAAAATTTGTTCTTGAAATATATATTTAAAGTATTTTAATATGATATGAAGTGATAGCAATAAAGTAAAAATATAAATATGTGTGATAAGTAGAGAAAATTTACTCTTTTATATTATAAAGCATAGACAAATTGGGTTTTATCAAAGCATTTTCATATTTTAAAAGTAAGTTTTAAGTTTATTAATTTCAATTTAAAAATTTTTTAAAAGCAAAACCTTCAAGATTCCAGTTTTCCAGAAACTATAATGTTAAAACTATTTTATCATGCAACCAAAACCCCTTTCATTAAATTTGTATTTTTAAAAAGACTGCATTCTTTATTCTAATTATGTTTTATTACTCAAACTATCACTGGTATCAAATATTGCCTCCGATGCTTGGAATGACAGATAACAAATATTATAATCTTAAATGAATTAATAAAAAAGTTGGACATAAATAATTCTTACGTTTTGCAATTGTATCTTTCTTGCCAGTGAGTTTTCTTGGGATATGTCATGTGAGATTAACCACCATGACCCTGTACTCACTGATACTATCTAAAACAAACAGATACACTCTATAATGTTACATGCTTGGTTAAGTTGCTTTTAATTACAGAAAGAGAAAGAAAGAAAGAGAGAAAGAAGGAAGAAGGAAAGAAAAAAATAATTCATCTAAGTTCACTCAGGCTAAGAAGTTTTATTGTAAGGTGACATGAGGAAAAGTCTAGAACTAGAATGAAAAAGTACCATGAAAGGAGGCAACTCTAAGGACCAGATTCTCTTCTCTTCTTTTTGATAGACTTAATTACCTCCTCTTGAGTTTCTATTTTTCTTTTCTGGTCTTTTCTGCTCTTCTCTCAATCGAGTTTCTGCCAATTGACTTAACTCTGCTTACTCGTACTTTATAGTAGTTCAAATATTTAAGTTGAAAATGTGTTGATCCCCATTGAAAAGCAAGCATTTACAAGGCATGAACTATGTTCTAGGTACAGACAGCTTCATCTTGCCATGGCTCCAACTCTACCTGATTTTTTGCCAGCTTCCTTCCTCCTATTATGCCTGCTATACAAGCCTATTATATGCCTCATTATCTTTCCAAATTCAAGTTCCCCAAAAAGAAAATCAACGTGTACTATAGAGGTTGTAAATGGTGGTTCAATATCATTTTAAACATTCAGATATATTTTAAGCATACATACTGTTGCACCCTCTCCACTAAACTTTTAAAAAGTTGAATTAACTCCCAATATTTATAAATTGGTAACTCTTACCAAAAAAAATCCTAATTTTTGTCATCCCTTGAAAAAACAAGAAGAGCTGGCAACACTTGACCTTTTTTTCATGCTAACAATTATTTGGGACTGATTAGCTACAGTCCCCTGGATGGAGCCTATGCTGTCCAGGTTGTCACCTCTCCAACTCTGTCCTACAATGAGGCTGAGATTCTCTGGCTTTTATCTTTGTCTTTACACCCTGACATATTTTAGAGAAGAGCTTCTAAGCAGAAGAAAGTGAAATACTGTGTAATCTGGCTTCCTTCAGTCTTTTATATTATCTGCCTGGCCTCTGGGAACTTTCCCGTTTGCTATCTTGCAGTCTCATTTTAGCATGATGACCAGCCTGTGGTAGGCTTCCCTAGATTAAGCACATTCTCTGGGTCCTGGGAGTGAGAGGGCTTTAGAACAGAAAATATAGCTGCCTAATTAAAAACAGCCACTGGTGGTACAAATTTCCTTATAATGAGGTGAGGACAGGCAGGTCAGTATATTAACTTTTTAAATTTAATATAATAAAAACAAAATTGAGTATGCCTAAATCACAAAAGAAGAAAATTTAATTTTTTATCGATAACATTGTTAAGAAATCACACCACTCTTTTTGAAGTGATAACTGTAAAGACTAAAAGGTGTGGCTATCCAGTATTATACTCAGAAGGGAATCAAAAAAGAATAGAAAGCTTGGTGGCCTAGAACCCCAAAGCTACCACCATATTTTGAGACCTGCCAAAATATAAATCTCCCAAAATGTCTCTACCTGGAGAGTTGATTTTACTGTTTCTGTTTCCAGCCTTCTAAAATAGGAGTTGGCAACATGCAATCTATGACCCAAATCTGGCCTGCTCCTTGTATCATATAAAATAATTTTCCTTTATCTATGAAAGATTCATTTCAAGATGCCTAGTGGGTGCCTAAGACCATTTGTAGTACTGAACCCTGTATACATCATGTTTTTTTCCAATACATACATGCTTGTGATACTGTTTCAGTTAAATTTGGCACACTAAGAGATGATCAAAAATTACTACTAATAAAACAGAACAATTAAAACATACTGTAAAATTTCTTTCTTCACAATTCCACAGATAGAAGGTGTGTTTTTACTGTAGATCTCAGCAACCTCAGCATAAAATTTTTGTTCTTATTGAGTCTAGAACTTTCATGTTACTATGTTAAGGAAAGCATTTTATAGCTTCTCCTTATCATATCAGAATTGCCACTATCACTATGCTTGCACTTTGGGGATATTATTAAGTAAAATAAGGATTATATGAACTCAAGCACTACAATACCAGGATAGGTGATCTGATAACCAAAAGGGCTACTAAGTGACTAAGAGGCAGGGAGCATGGTCAGCATGGAGATGTTGGAGAAAGATGATTCACAACCTGGACAAGATGGAGAGGGACAGTGCAAGATTTCATCAGGCTACTCAGAATGGTGGACAACTTTAAACATATGAATTGTTTATTTTTGAAATTTGCATTTAATATTTTCAGACCAAGCCTGACCACAGGCAATTGAAGCCATGGAAAGAAAATAGAGGACAAAAGGGACTACTGTATAAAGCCTGTTGGAACACAGCCATGCCTATTTGTTTAGTATTACCTGTGGCTGCTTTTGTATTAAAAAGTCAGAATTGCATAGCTGTGCAGAGACTGTCCAGCTTTAGAGCCGAAAATATTTACTGACACTTTAGAGAAAAAGTTTGTCTATCTGTATTCTAAAGAAAAACATAAGTAGGTACCCAAAATACGTTACAAAACGGCCCTTGTAGCAGAAGATCTCCTTCTACCTAATCTAAATTCTCCTGCTGCAGCTTTAATTTAATTACCTCATTTTGACTTTGGTTGAAATGAGGAAGTACAAAATAATATCATCAGCAATATTTATTCATATTGAAATCTGTTAACAAACAACTCTGCCATTTTGTAACTTTTGTTTTATGTTAGTCATACTCCCTGGATAAGCACTGGAGTCAAAATAAAGACCTCTTACAACTATATGCCTAATTCTCTGAACAACTTAAATTCCATAGTAACTCCATTTATTTTGCAACTTGTTTTGATTATGGCAAAATTGACCTATGGAGACTCTCATACTAAAATAATGAAATTTTGGTTTATGCCTTCACAGATCACATCACCGATAGCACATGTAATTCACTAGGAATAGCATTTCTTTTGCTATTTTGCTAATTTTTATTTTTAGCAATGTCTGCTGTGATCGTCCTTGTCTTTATTAGTCTCCACTATGCCTTCTTCATTTTTTTCCCAGTGAATGTCAATTGTAATATAGTCAGATTATTCAGGCATTGATGGAACTGGGAGGCTTCATTCATTTTATTAGCATAGGCTTTTAACATATTACAAACATTTCTGGTGATTATGCTCCCAAACATACAGCTCTCTTTTTTCATTAAACTTCAGAAAAATTAATTACTTAAAATCAACATGGAAATTAAAAGTTTTCCTTTATTCCAGCAATGACCTGCTTGAAGATATATGACAAAGCTAGCCCATACACAGAAACAACAAAATATAAGGTACTTTATAATTAACTAGAAATATGTCACATGAACATAGAAGCAGAACTATAGACTTCTGTTAAAAGAGTTCAATGATAAGTGAAGAGATACGCTATGATTTCACATTATTAGCGAGAATTTACTCAGCAAAGCAAATGAACCCAATCAGAACATAGAAGTAGGAAGCTGCCAACAGGGTGACATAAAAGAGAACTATAGAATCACAGAGATAGCAACAATAGAAGCAGTTAACACTGCTAAGGCCGAGGAAACAGAGGGAAGACATTGGATTTATTATTGCTTTGAAGTCAAGGAGGGACTCCCAAAGAGCGAAGACCGGACATTGGCAGTAGTGCCGGTTTTCTTGGTGCTGAGGCGTGATGAGGCTGATTCTGTGAGGGTTGGAAAATCTGCAACATGGATACAGTGGCTGCTACAAGAAGGAATTGCTGCTACCAAAGGGAAGAAGCATTCTAGGAAGATACAGGAACAGAAGAGCACATCTCCCACGGGAAGCAGATAAGAAGCAGCAAGTCCCATTGTCCTGTCCTTGCTCCTCTTTCTAGCACTCCTTATTGGCAGACTCAGACAGAGATACTATTAAAGGAAACATAGTTTGCAGCGTCCTAGCTCCAACATTAAGGAGCAGGGCACAGAAAAGCAGAATTGGGGCTGAGAGACAGTAGCATAGCATATTAAATGGTACAACGAATGTCCACTTTTCCTAAGTACATTAACAGATATAAATGTATTTGGGTGATAGAATAATGGTATCTTAAAATAATTTAAGGGTTTAAAATAGTTTAAAGTTGAAATTTGAAGGAATAAAAAAGGCAAAGTTAATCAACAAGTATAATAACAGTAGTTTTATATTAAGGACATGAAAATGCATGAGAAACAATACTCCATACCATAACAAGATAGTACTGTAAATTAATTAAGGAAACCATTGAAACAGACTCTATTATGTCTTTAAATTATACAATAATTTTAAACCAATGTTGCTAGAAATTTGAGATATTATTTTCTTATGTGTAACATGTCAAACCAATTTTATTTTCAGTGAATGAAGACTTCAGGTGTGTAAAATGAAGATACTAAAATATAGAAAATCAATGATGCTTATATTTACTGGATTCAGCATGGAGAAAGAATATTTAAACATACAACAACAGAAAAACATTAAAGGAAGAGTTACAACGATTACATTTAATGAATAATTCTGAAAGCAAAGTTATTAAAGCAAAAATGAAAGAAATAATGATACCTAGGAACAAATTTTCAAATCTGTGCAAAAAGAGATACAGTTCTTGGCAGCTAGAAAAATTATAAATCAATAAAAAATGAAAAGCTATCTTTTAGAAAAAAGAGCAAAAGACTTAAGCAAGCAATAAAAGAGAAAGTTAAAAATAAAAAAATAAAAATTAAGGCTCTTTAGCAATTAGATATAGATAAAATAAAAATTTATACTTTTTAGTATGAAATTGACAAAGGAAATACTAATTAATATTGGCAATATTAAAGGCATTCCCATGCTCAGCTTATGGTAGTAAATGTGCACAACCTGTTTAGTAGACAAAATCGTAATACATGTCCTAAACCCTTAAAGAATTTTTAGAATTAAAGCATTTCCCCATTTCTAGGACTCTAACCTAAGAAAATGAATAAAGGCACAGTCAAAGTCTTGAGCATGTGAAATTCAACATCTTTATAATAATGAAGAAAATTGTCAATTTATTACATAACTAACCATAAGAAAATTATGGTAAAGCCATATGATTAAATATTATGCAGGTTTTGAAAAACATATTCTAAAAATATACATTTGAAAAACTTGGAAACTTTTCAAAACATGCAAATTTTAAAAAGTAAAATACAAAATAATGTTTCTGATATTAGTCTAGGTAACATATAAAAATAATTGTCATTTCAGAATAGCAAAATTATAGATGATTGTTTTACTTTTAAAAATACTTTTAAAACTTGCCATTCATAAAATTAAATACTAAGATATACAATTTTTAGTACACATCTGTTTAAAGAAAATATATACTCAGAACTTGAAAATCATTCTTGGAGCAAATAGATCTCCCCACTATTCCCCAAAAACGAAATCTAAAGACTGAGATTTCCTTTGGAATAACAAATAAAATAAGTGAATTAAATCTCTTCTAAATACCAACTTCTAGTTCTGTTCAATTCAACATACAAGTATTTTACAGCAACTATAATTTGCCAAACATTAATTTTGAAATTTTATTTTCTAGGTTAAATAATCAGTTAAATGGCATTTATAGGTTTAATATTTTAACCTATATTTTCTGACCTCTTTCCTAAGCTCCGGATATGCACAATTAACTGTCTACTAGGCATCTAGTAGACATAGAAGTCTAAAAATCATAAAACCATAGAAGTCAGATATGGTTTGTCTGTGTTCTTACCCAAATCTCATCTTTAATAGTAACTCCCACAATTCTCATGTGTCATGGGAAAAACCCAGTGGTAGGTAATTGTATCACGGAGGCAGGTCTTTTCTGTGCTTTTCTCATGATGGTGAATAAGTCTCACAAGATCTGATGGAAGTTTCCCTGCACAAGCTCTCTTTCTTTGCCTGTTGCCATCCATATAAAATGAGACTTGCTCCTCCTTGCCTTCTGACACCATTGTGAGGCCTCCCCAGCCATGTGAAACTGTAAGTCCGTTAAACCTCTTTCTTTTGTAAATGGCCCAATCTCAGGTGTGTCTTTATCAGCAGTGTGAAAACAGACTACTATAGTAAATTGGTACCAGTAGAGTGGGGTGCTGCTGAGAAGATACCAAAAATGTGGAAATGACTTTGGAATTGGGTAACAGGCAGAGGTTGGAACAGTTTGGAGGGCTCAGAAGAAGACAGAAAAATGTGGGAAAGTTTGGAACTTTCTAGAGACTTGTTGAATGGCTTTGACCAAAATGCTGACAGTGATATGAACAATAAGGTCCAGGCTGAGGGGGTCTCAGACAGAGATGAGGAACTTGTTGGGAAATGGAGCAAAGGTGACTCTTATTATATTTTAGCAAAGAGACTAGTGACATTTTGGTCCTGCCCTAGAAACTCATGGAACTTCAAACTTGAGAGAGATAATTTGAGGTGTCTGGAGAGGAAATTTCTAAGCAGTAAAGCAGTCAAGAGATAATTTGGGTGCTGTTAAAAGCATTCTCTTTTATAAGTGAAGCAGAGCATAAAAGTTCAGAATATTTGCAGCTTGACAATACAATAGAAAAGAAAATTCCATTTTCTGAGGAGAAATTCAAACCCAGCTGCTGAAATTTGCATAAGTAACAAGGAACCCAATGCTAACCCCCAACCATTGGGAAAAACGTATCTACAGGGTAAATCAGAGCTTTTCACAGCAGTCCCTTCCATCACACGCCTAAAGGCCTAGGAAGAAAACATGGATTTGTGAACTAGGTTCAAGGTCCCCATGTTGTGTGCAGTCTAGGGACTTGGTGCCCTACGTCCCAGCTGCTCTAGCCATGGCTAAAAGGGGCCAAGGTACAGCTTGGGCCCAGGCTTCAGAGGGTGCAAGCCCCAAGCCTTGGCAGCTTCCACATGGTGTTGAGCCTGTGGGTGCACGAAAGCCAAGATTTGAGATTTGGGAACCTCCACCTAGATTTCAGAGGATGTATGGAAACTCCTAGTTACCCAGGCAGAAGTTTGCTGAAGGGGTGGGGCTTTCATGGAGAACTTCTGCTAGGGCAGTGGAGAAGAGAAATGTGGGTTTGGAGCCCCCAACAGAGTCCCTACTAGGGCACTGCCTAGTGGGGCTGTGAGAAGAGGGCCATCGCCATCCTCCAGACCCCAGAATGGGAGATCCAATGACAGCTTGCACTGTGTGCCTGGAAAAGCTGCAGATACTCAATGCCAGTCCATGAAGGCAGCTGGGAAGGAGGCTGTACCCTGCAAAGCCTCAGCAGCGGAGCGTCCCAAGACTAAGGGAACCTGCCTTTTGCATCAGCATGACCTGGATGTGAGATATGGAGTCAATGGAGATCCTTTTGGAATTTTAAGATTTGACTGACCCACTGGATTTCAGACTTGCATGAGGCTGGTAGTCCCTTTGTTTTGGCCACTTTCTCTCTTTTGGAAGAGGTATATTTACCCAATGCCTGCATCCCCATTATATCTAGGAAATAACTAACTTACTTTTGATTTTACAGTCTCATAGGTGAAAGGGACTTGCTTTATCTGAAATGAGACTTTGAACTTGGGACCTTTGAATTAATGCTGAAGTGAGTTAAGATTTTGGGGGATTGCTGGGAAGGCATGATATTTTTTGAAATGTGAGGACATGGGATTTGGGAGGAGCCAGGGTGGAATGATATAATTTGACTGTGTCCCCACCCAAATCTCATCTTGAATTGTAACTCCCACAATTGCCATGTGTCACAGGAGGAACCCATTGAGAAGTAATTGAATCATGGTGGTGGGTCTTTCCTGTGCTGTTCTCATGATAGTGAATAAGTCTTAGAAGATCTGATCATTTTAAAAACAGGATTTTCCCTGCACGAGTTCTCTCTTTTCACCTGCCACTATCCACATAAGATGTAACTTGATCCTGCTTGCCTTCCACCATGATTGTAAGTCCTTTCCAGTCACTGAGGACTCTAAGTCCAGTAAACCTCTTTCTTTTGTAAATTGCCCAGTCTTGGGTATATCTTCATCAGCAGTGTGAAAACAGACTAATACAAAGTCTGATTTCACAAATTAAACATGTCCAAAAAAAAATGTCTTCCTTCTGCTTCATTCTATCTACCTGGCACTTCTGCATTGGCAACTTTCTCCTCCTCATTTTCTCTAGAAAACGCCTAATTACTAATGCCAAAATATGATACTTTTATGTATCCCCAACTTTTGCATTAGCATATCTAATTCCTACCCCAACCAATGCTGCTACCTGAGTCCATACCCTCCGTATCTCTCTTGAACAAGTGAAACAGCTTTTCATCTAGTTTCCCTTATTACACTCCTTCTCAGCCATTCATTTATCATAAAATAGCTAGAGGAGCCATTGAAAATATTATTTAGATTGTGTCATTTTCTGGTTTAAAACTCTTTAAACTTTTCTGTCTTACTTTGGGTTTCTTCAGAAGCAAACTTTGATAAGGATTAAAGTATAAGAATTTATTTGACAGGCAATCCCAGGGAACATTTGTAGGGGAAGTAGGAACTGAAAAAGGAAAAAAATCATAAATGGTACATTACCAAGTGCTAGGGTTTGAATGTTTTCTCTCTTCAAAACTCATGTTTAAACTTAATCCACAATGAGATAGTGTTGAGAGGTGAGGCACTCAAGAGGTATTAATAACTGGATCAAGAGAAGACATGACTCTGCCCTCATTAAGGGAGTAATGGGTTAATGGCTTATTGCCTTAATAGTTTACTGGGATATTATCATGGGAGTAGGCTTGTTGGATTTATAAGAAGAGAAAGAGAAACCTGAGAGAGTATGGTCAGCCCTTTCATCATGTGATACCCTGCACCACCTTGGGACTCTGCAGGGAGTCCCTACCAGCAAGAAGGCCCTCACCAGATACAAGCCCTTGATCTGAGCCTTCCCAGCCTCCAGAAGTATAAAAAATAAATTTTATGTATTGAGTAGTGTTGGATGGAAACTGGGCACACTAATGAAAGAGTTTGGGATAGAGAAGTGTCAGAATTTGGCATGAGTTATTAGATATGTTCTAGAGCAAATGAGGATGAGAGAGCTACTGATGCAGAGGTACCAGGGAGCTAGGATAAATACATTATCCAGTTTCAAGTATCTGCTATAAGCAACAGAAAGTAGACTAAGACACCAAACAAGGCACTACTTTGAGGAAGTAAAAATGAATTTCATACAAAATTCTAGATGCAATGTAGAATATGTGTCCCAGTTATCCCACTGGAGGAGCAAAGAAACTAGCTTTGTTAGCCATTTTTAGGCTGTTCCTGCAAAGGCTGTTCATTAAGGGATATAGAAATTAATTCCCTTGTGTTTCTGGTCTGCTCACACTCAGGTGTAGCAGGTTTCAGTGGACACACACACACACACACACACACACAGCACTCATGGAAAGAGTCACAGATACTAGCAATAGCAAGTCATACTTACCTTCCTAAAAAACATTAGGTGGCCCAAGACTGTTAAGCAGCAGAGGCAAGGAGAAAACCTAATGCATCAGCACTCTTCATATATTTGTTAGAAATGTCAAGGACATTAATTCTTCTGAGTAAAAGAGAAACAAGGTGCAGAAGCAGGACGTGAGAGTAGACATGGAACGTGACCACTGAAGCACAGCATTACATAGAGATAGTTAAGCCCCTGGAAGTCTGTGGGCCTCCTGACAGCCATCAGGCCTTGTTACAAGAGCTTGAAGAAGCAGAGTTTTTGCCTAACTTCCCCAAGAAGGAGATATCTTTTGGACATCTCCTTCCCTAGCTGGCTAAACAGCAGGTAATTTCACACACTGGCACTACCACACAGCCAAAGGGCTGCTGCGCCCTCCAGCAGCCCTTATGCAGGCATGACAGAGGGCTTAGAGCATCTTGCCTTAGGATCACTTTGTTCACAATGTCACCTCAGTTCCATGCTTCATAACCCAATAGTCATTAGTAAAATTAAAGGTTATATTGAGTATATATATTTATAAGTAACTATAAGATTATATATGATTATGTAAAGGAATAACTCTGTGCCTACATTTCTAATTCTTTTCTAAATCAACATTTATATGGGAACAGGTTGAGGCTTCGGACCCTTGCCATGGCACTTGTGGGTTTTACCCCTACAGTGGAATACCCAGGAGAAGATGTTGTGTTAGTCCATCTCACACTGCTGTATAGAACTATCGGAGATGGGGTAATTTATAGAGAAAAGAACTGAACAATTTATAAAGAACTACCTGAGACTGGTAATTTATAAATTTTCCACAGGAAACACAGAAGGCATGGCCAGGGAGGCCTCAGGAAACTTTCAACTGTGGCAGAAAGCAAAGGGGAAGCAGGCACATCTTACATGGCTGAAGCAAGAGGGACAGAGAGGTGGGGGAGGTGCCACACACTTTTAAACATTCAGATCTTGTGAGAAATCTATCACAAGAACAGCACTAAAGGGAGGAGATCTGCCCCCATGATCCATCCAATCACCTCCCCATCCAATCCAGGCCCCATTTTCAACATTAGGGATTATAATTGAACATGAGATTTTGATGGGAACACAGATTCAAATCATATTGCATGCGAATATACCAGTGCCTGGAAATCTTGGGGATCCATCTTAGAATTTTACCTCCCACATCATCCCAATGTTTGCTCTATCAATCCACTAGGTCTTTCATGATATGCTAGAGGACAGGAATGGTGGATCCAATGGTTGTATGTCCATTGTCACAACTCCCTGAACAAACATGGATTCCTTGGTCCAAGGTGATTTTATGCTGGATATAATTACCGGAAAGACAAGTGCATTTGTCTTTTCAGTAAAATGATTTATTTTGTCTGGATACATACCCAGTGACAGGATTGCTGGGTAAAATGGTAGTTCTGTTTTAACCTCTTTGCAAAATCTCCAAACTGCCTCCACAGTGGTTGAACTAATTTATATTCCCACCAACATCATGTAAGCATTTCCTTTTCTCTGCGGGCTCACCAGCATCTGTTGTTTTTGGCTTTTTAATAACAGCCATTCTGACTAGTGTCAGATAATGTCTCATTATGGTTTTGACTTACATTTTTTCTGATTAGTGATGTGGAACATTTTTTCATGTCTGTTATTCACTCGGATGTCTTCTTTTGAGAGTGTCTGTTTATATCCTTTGCCCACGTTTTAATGGGGTTATTTGGTTTTTGTTTGTTAAATTGTCTAAAGTTCTTAGAGATTCAAGATATTAAACCTTTGTTGGATGCATAGTTTGTGAAATTTTCTACAATGGTGTAGGTTGTCTATGTACTCTGTTGATGGTTTCTTTGGTTGTACAGAAGCTCTTTAGTTTAATTAGGTCCCACTTGTCAAGTTTTGTTTTTGTCACAATCTCTTTTGAGGGC
Source organism: Callithrix jacchus (assembly GCF_049354715.1). Classification (NCBI taxonomy): domain Eukaryota; kingdom Metazoa; phylum Chordata; class Mammalia; order Primates; family Cebidae; genus Callithrix; species Callithrix jacchus. The sequence continues at coordinate 76,258,899 of NC_133507.1, forward strand.
TTAGTTATACGTTTGTTACAAATCCAATGTCCAGAATGATATTAGTTTGACAGGAATAGCTTTGAATCTGTATATTGTCCTGGGCAATATGGCTATTTTAAAGATACTGATTTTCCCAATTCATGAGCTTGGAGTGGTTTGCCATTTGTTTGTGCCATTTATTATTCCTTTCAGCAATGTTTTATAATTATCCTTATGTAGAACTTTCAACTCCTTGGTTAGATGTATTTCTAGATATTTTATTTTGTGTGTGTGGCAATTGTAAATGGTACTATGTTCTTGAATTGGTGCTCAATTTGAACATTATTGATCTATAGAAATGCAACAAATTATTTCATGTTTATTTTGTAATCAGAAACTTTACTGAAGTTGTTCATTAGTTCTAAGAGACTTTTGGTAGATTCTGTAGGGTTTTCTAGATATAGCATCATATCAACAAAGAGAAATCATTTGACTTTTTATCTTCCTATTTGGATACCTTTTATTTCTTTCTATTGCTTGATTGCTTAGCTAAGACTTCTGGCTTGACATTGAATAGGAGTGATGAGAGTGAGTATCTTCATCTTGTTTCAGTCTTTAAGGGGAATACTTCCAGCTCTTGCCTATTCAGTGTTCCAGTCCTTAAGAGGAATGCATCCAGCTCTTGCTCATTCAGTATGATGCTAGCTTGAGTTTGTCATCTATGGCTTTTGTTATTTTAGTATGTTCCTTTAATGCCTTGTTTGTTCAGGATTTTTATCATGAAGGAATGTGAGATTTTATCAAAATATTTTTCTATGTCTATTGAGATAATCATATGGCCTTTATTTTTAATTCTCTTTATGTAGTGTGCCACATTTACTGATGTGTATGTGTTGAACCAATCCTGCATCCCCAGAATAAAGCCTTTATTGTGTTGAATTAACTTTTTGGTGTGCTGCTGGATTTGGCTTGCTAGTATTTTGATTTGGCTTGCTAGTATTTTGTTGAGGATTTTGGAATCTATGTCAATCAAGAATATTTGCCTGCTTTATTATTGTATCTTTGCCAGATTTTGTTATCAGAATGATGATGGCTTTGTAAAAATGTATTACTGAAGAGTCTCTCCTCAATTTCTTAGAATAGTTTCAGTAGAATTGGTAGTAGCTCTTCTTTGTATGTCTGATAGAATTTGGCTATGAATCCATCTGGTCCAGAGCTGTGTTTGCCTGGTTGGTTTTTTGTTACAGAATCTACGTTGGAACTCATACTGGTCTGTTCAGGGATTTAATTCCCTCTATTTCAGTCTTGAAAGGTTATGTGCTTCCAGAAATTTATCCATCTTCCGTAGATTTTCTAGTTTGTGTGCAGAGAGTTCCTTAGCCTCCAAGGATCTTTTGTATTACTGTTGAATCAGCTGTAATATCACCTTTGTCAGTTCTGGTTGTGCTTATTTGAATTTTCTCCCTCTTTTTTATAATTAATTTAGATGATGGCCTATGGATCTTGTTTATTCTTTAAGAGACTCAGATTTTGGTTTCATTAATCTTTTGTATGAATTTTTGGGTTACAATTTTGTTCAGGTCTCCTCTGATTTTAGTTATTTCTTTTCTTCTACTAGCTCTGGGGCTAGTTTGTCCTTGTTTTACCATTTCTTCTAGGTATGACATTAGATTATCAATTAGATAGCTTTCTAAACTCTTGATATAGGCATTTAGTACTTACCAGTTTCCTCTAAACACTGCTTTTGCTGCATTCCAGAGATTTTGGTATGCTGTGTCTTTGTTTTCATTAACTTTGAAGAAATTTTTTATTTTTGTCTTAATTTTGTTGCCTACCCAAAAGTCATTCAGGAGAAGCTTAATATCCATGCAATAGTGTGGTTTTGAGATATCTGCTTGGTATTGATTTATATTATCTAGTCTACAATGACCTAAAAGTATGATTTTGATTTTTTTGAATTCATTGACACTTGATTTATGGCCAAGCATGTGGTTGATCTTAAAGTATGTTCCAGTTGCAGATGAGGAGAATGTATATTTTGTAGTTAATAGGTGGGTGTTCTATAGATATCTATGAGGTCCAATTGGTAGTGTTGAATTTCACTCCAGAATTTCTTGTTAGTTTTTTTTGCCTTGATGATCTATCTAATGCTGTCAGTAGGGTGTGGAAGCTCCCCACTATCATTGTGTGGCTGTATGAGTCTTTTCATTAGTCTAGAAGTACTTGTTTTAAGAATCTGGGCTCTCCAATGCTGGGTTCATATATATTTAGGAGAGTCAAGTCTTCTGTTTGCATAATGCATCTTTCTCCAACTCTTTACTTTGATCCTATCAGTGTCATTACATGTCAGATGAATTTCTTGAAGGCAATGAATGGGTGGGTCTTGTTTCTTTATCTGACTCACTACTTTGTGCCTCTTTAGTGGGATGTTAAGACCATTTTCAATCAAGGTTAAATTGTTATATAAGATAATCCTTTTGTCATATTGGTAGCTGGTTGTTTCATAGACTTGATTGTGTAAATGTTTTATAGGGTGTGTTTATACATCAGTCTGTTTTTGTCGTAGCAGGTATTATTATTTTGTCTCCATGTTTAGAACTCCCAAGGACCTAGAAATAGAAATTCCATTTGACCCAGCAATCCCATTACTGGGTATATATCCAAAGGATTATAAATCATTCTACTATAAGGACACATGCACACGAATGTTCATTGCAGCACTGTTTACAATAGCAAAGACCTGGAACCAATCCAAATGCCCATTGATGATAGACTGGACAAGGAAAATGTGGCACATATACACCATGGAATACTATGCAGCCATAAAAAACAATGAGTTCGTATCCTTTGTAGGGACATGGATGAACCTGGAAACCATCATTCTCAGCAAACTGACACAAGAACAGAAAATCAAACACTGCATGTGCTCACTCATAGGTGGGTATTGAACAATGAGAACACATGGACACAGTGGGGGAGCATCACACATTGGGGTCTTTTGGGGGAAATAGAGGAGGGACAGTGTAGGGTGGGGAGTTGGGGAGAGATAGCATGGAGAGAAATGCCAGATATAGGTGATGGGGAGGAAAGCAGCAAATCACACTGTCATGTGTGTACCTATGCAACAATCTTGCATGTTCTTCACATGTACCCCCAAACCTAAAATGCAATAAAAAAATTTTAAAAAGAGAATTTCTTGTAAGGCTGGTGTAGCAGTAACAAATGTTTTTAGTGTTTGCTTGCCTAGAAAACACTAAATGCACTTATGTGGCTCAGTTTGGTGGAATATAAATTTGATTTATGGCTAAGCATGTGGTTGATCTTAAAGTATGTTCCAGTTTGGTGGAATATAAATTCTTTGTGTGTGTGAATGCTGATCTGATCTTTTTTCAAACTGTTGTTAAGATTTTTTCTTTGGCATTTACCTTAGCCTGGTGACTATTTGCATTAGTGATGTTAATTTTGTATATTATCAGGAAGGTGTTCTCTAGATTTCTTGTATATTGATGTCTATCTCTCTAACCATATTAGGGAAATTTCTTTAAATTATTCTCTCAGTTATGTTTTTCAATTTGTTTACTTTTTCTTTCCTCCCAGGGTTGCCCATAATTTGTATGTTTGGTCACTTTAACTAATTCCATATTTCTTGGAGACTTTGTTCAATTTTTAAAATTATTTTTTCTTGAATTTTGTTTTTCAAAACAGACCAGTCTTCAAGCTCTGAAATTGTTTCATCTGTTTGGTCTAGCTTTAAATTATATTTTGAAATTCCCTAAGTGAGTTTTTCAATTCCAGTAGCTCTAATCAGCTTCTTTTTAAATTGTTTATCTTTCTCTTCATTTCTTGGATTGCTTCAGAAGTTTCTTTGTGTGATTATCAACCTTTTCTTTGATCTCATTGAGCTTTTCTGCAATCCATGCTTTGAATTCTGTATCTGTCATTTCTGAGTTTCCATTTTGATTAGGATTCATTGCTGAAGAGCTAGAGTGATCCTTTGGTGGTGTTACAATATTCAGATTCTTCATGATGCCATAATTTTTATACTGGTTTCTTCTCATCTGCAGAGGAGTGTGTTGGGTAGGATCTTTGGCTTTTTTCGTAAAGCCCTATGCAATTTTGTTGGCAGGATTTATATTGGGCTGTGTGGTTAGATGGAGAGGCCAGTAGATAGTGCTTACAGGAAAGAACTAGCTGTGGCACAAGCAGGTGGGTATGTATCTGATCCTTTTTTACTATGATGTGCTCTCTATTGTTTCAGGTGAAGGGATAGACAGTATTGTTCCACGTGGGTGAGAGGACAGAGCTGGGAAGATCTGAGACCCTGATTTTCCCACAAATATCCTGATAGCTAGTGCAGGTACCAGCCCTAACAAGCATGGCTTGGAGGAAGCCTTGGTGAAGTATACTGAAGTCTCTGTAAGGGAGCTGCACTGGTTCCTCATCTTTGATACACAGCAACTTGATGTTTCCCTATCACATCCTTGTTCCAGGGCTGACTCCTAGTTCATATGCACATTGTAGAATATCTCTGAACCACAATGTGATTGAGAGTAATGGGAAAGTGCTAACTTGCGATTCTCCATAGGTGTGGTTTCAGGGCATTACCTCATCACTCAGCCTGGTACAGATACCTTTACAGCTCACCTGTTCTCAAATGTAGCAGTACTGCTGCTTTTTAAAGGGGCACTCTACCTTTGGGCCCATGCAGGTTGGTATTGGTTGTGGTAGTATTGGATGGTTGGGTAGGCCTGAGCTCAGGCACTGAGAGAAATGATCAGATGCTACCAGAGTTAGAATGGGGTAGACAGTTCCTCAGTTCCTAGCCCACTATATCGCCTGCTGGACAGTGTGTATATGTCCTGAAGGGGCTGGACCCAAGTCAGGCTGGCCCAAAGTTCAGGTGCTGGCTACAATGGAAAGGGATGGCTGGTCCTCGGGTCACTGGCTGAACTTTCAAGCAGGGTTAAGTAGGATTCTTAGGTAGTGGGAGCCTGAGGAAATATTACAGACTGATGGGGGCTGAGTTTTCAGAAGGGCTTTGGGCTGCAGGTAAAATGTTCAAATGGGGCAGGGTGGCTGTGTTGTGGGCCTTTACTAGGGAGGGCAGGACCCTTTTGCTATGGTAATAGAGACTGGTGGCTGTCAGGCATGTGGCACACTTGCATTTATCTCCAGCTTCACTGTTCTAAGCACACAAAGGTGCCAAGCCTTGCCTGTTATCTCGGAGTTTTGTACCAGGGACACGCTGAGCCATGATGGACCACAGTGTTCAGGCTGGGGCAGAGTCACTATGTTGGTAGCCCTAGCCTGTGAACCCTGCCTGGAGAGGAGCAGATGGGGTGGGGGTTATACAGTCTGCTGTCTGGGCACTTTCTGGAGGAGCACAGGGCCAGAACTACCCCCAGTGTTCAGACAGAGGTAGGATTGCTGCACAGGGAGCCTTGCCTAGTGAGAAATAGTGGGGTAGTCAGGGCAATCTGGCCACTCTTCAGCACTGTGCTGAGGCCTCTATGGGGGCTAAAGCAGCTGACGCCAGGCTGCTCAGGGATCCAAGGTCTGTGGGGCTCTGCATAGGCTTGAGCAGTAACTCTGCAAAGACTCCAGATGGCTTTCTTTATCAATCTGGAGTCCCTGGGGGAAACAGTGGGTCCTTCCATTCCAAGAATTGCAAAGATCCATGGTGAAAGTGTGGATCTCCTGGGGTCTCTCACTCAACTAACCTTTTCTCTAGATTAGGGAACTTGCCCTGCTACCATGCCAGCTCTGAGTGGGCAGCTGCCCAGCTTTACTCCTCTCATTCTCTGCTGATCATGTCACTTCATTGGTAAATCCCAGCATAATCTCTTAGATGATTCACCTGAAGAGGTGGTATCTACTCTAGCTCTTTGCTTCTTCTCCATGAAAGCAGGGCACATTAGCTGCTTCTAGTCAGCCAGCTTGAACCTCCCTCTCCTTAATTTATTTATGGCTGAATAATTTTCCATTTATGGTTACACCACCAGTTTTCTGTATTGATCAGTTGATGTAAATTTGAGTTGTTTATACTTTTTGGCTATTATGAATAATGCTACTATGAATATGTATGTACAAAATTTTATGTGATGTTAAAGAAAATCGTTATTCAATGACACTTGTTAAAGCATGTTAAGGAAGACTTTATTCAGGACTCTTGTAATAGGTTTAGGGACCACTGTAACAGACATCTTGCAATAGGGGAGAAAGGTGCAGTCCAACTCCAAAAACAGTATGAACAAGTGGGAATTTATAGCTGAGGAGCAGGAAGGGGTGAGTGGATGGAAAATTACTAAGAGGAAACATCAGGGATAAGGGAGATTCTGGCTAAGCCATCCTAACAGGATTTTTGCTGGAGACAGGTAAGGGTAATCAGATATCACCTGGGAGACTGTGGGGGATGAGAAACCCAGTAAGATATGAAGGATGATAAGATATCAAGAATGGAGATTTCTTGCTAAACTGATTTATCAGGGCTCTTTACTAAAACTGAATTTTACTAGAAAGTATGAAGACAGGCCTAGAAGTTTCAAAAGCATGACTAAAGTTTGGCCAAGCAAAGAGTCTTTGTCAGAGGGTAAACTCATGCCTGAACTTGGTCAGGTTTTTCCCCTTCTCTCAGATGGTCCTGATGAACATCCCATGAAGACACACATGTAATTTCACTGAGGAAGAGTCACTGGTGCAACAGATGTCATGAAGTTCTGAGCCATTTGCTTAGGGCTGACCTTAAATGTAGCACTTCTTCTGTATGATGGACTGTTGCTGTTTCTGCCAGACCTTATAACTTGGTAGATGAAAATAAGTAGTTTAAAATTGGTGGCTCTGATTACATAGACATTTGATATTCCATGGTCAGGCACTGTCTCTACTGGAGCCCAATACCATTGCAAAAGAGCTTTTTAAACAGTGAACATTTCTCCTCTGCATAATGTGTGACCTTGCTTCAGAACCCAAAGAGTCTGCATTGTAACTCTCATATTGTTGCTATGTGATATGTTGTCGTTATTTACCATGGATACTTTTAGAATTCTGGGATTTGCCAGGTTGTATGGATCAAGCAGCAAGACTGACCTACAATCTGACCTTGCCACAAATACGTCTCTTGCTATAGATCCTACTCAGAAGTAGCAGCTTTCTAAGTAGTCCGATGTGATGATTAATTATCAAACCCTTCTAATCTGTAATCTATCTGTCTATCCATCCATTCATCCTACTGATACTCTCTCTCTGGAGAATCCTACTGCACCTGATAAGTGGATCAGAAAATCTTTCTAAATGTGGCAGCAGCAGTGTCTGCCACAGTTTTCATTGCATTTAAGGTAAAAACTAAGTATGTCCAATGAAATGAAAATCATTCCATGAAATGCCATTCCACACTTATTTCTTCCACTTTAGGTCTTACCACTTCTCATGACTTTGGAAAACACAAAAGTTGATCCATCTTGAAGCTGTTTCACCTTCTGTACCTCTGAGCTGAATACTCCACCCACACATCTCCTCAGACTGACTCCTGCCCAGGAGTCAGATAACTGTCCAAACATCACGACCTAGTATTCAGAAGGCTCTTCCCCCTAATTGCCTTTAAAGTAGTTCCTACCCTGTTAGCTTTTCCTTGTTTTGGATTATTTATTCTAATTCTCTGTTACATTTCTCCATAGAATTCATTCATATCTACAATCATGGTACGTATTTAGTTGTTTACATATTTTTTTCCACAAGAATGTAAACCTCACAGAACATGGAACGGGCCTTCCTGACTCACTGGCACAGACCCTTCACCAAGCATACTTGCTGAGTGAGTGAATTGAGAAACTGAAGGAATAATCACAGGTAGTCATCTTGTAGAAAGAAGAAACTAACATGTTAGCTGAATAAATATACATAACCTAGGATTTAGGTTTAAGGCCTTGGGTGAGTAGTAGAATAAAGAATTTCTGATGTGAAGACTTTGCTTAATACAAAATATTAAACCTTCAGCACATTTTAATGAAACCAAACAATAGGAATTGAGACCTATAAGAAAACTTTTCCTCAAGATATTATGACAAGTGACTATTTGAGAATATTTTCTAAATGATTCATTATGTTTAGAAAGAACATATCAAGAATGGAAACACTCTTATTGTATTGTAAGACATGCAGAGTTAATGACCTTACCTAATGACTAGACCTGCACCTATCCTCCCCTATTACGAAGTAGCTTGCAACTACAACCTAAAAGTATTCAAGATTTGTATGTTTGGAGAATAAGGAGACTGAAGGAATAAATCTGAGGGAGATTAAAAATTGTAATTGTGTCATCTAGAAATTTTTATCTGAAGATATACATATCTCTTAATTTGGTAATTAGGCTCTACTTGAATGGAATGAAGTGAGTTTACATTCCCCAAATGTTCCAGGCACTTCATCTGAGTTTATATACATCAGGTTTATATGCAAAAATGTGGGTATATTAACCATAGGATGAGAGAAAAATGCGTGAACAGAAAGTATGAACAAAAATTAAATATTTTGTTTCCATAAGGCTCAATACAAGACAGCAGTGGCAATAGATTTATAGTGCCCAGAATTAGAATATAAATGACATCATCTCTCCAAGTAAATGATTTCTGCTTTAAGATATATATCAGCCAAATGAAGTTCATCTGGAAAAGAATGGTTATGCTAGCAAAGGGTTTGGAAAAAATGACAAAAGACAGGGATGTTTAGCAAAAAGCAGGAAATAGCTCAGCTGAGAGCACTGTAGCTGTAGTTAGCATTTAAATAGCTCTTACACATAGAACTAGGAAACAATAATATTGACAGGGGGTTGAATTGTAGTTTTCTAAGTAGAAAATATTTTTGACAGTTAAAGATGTCTCAACATGACATGAAGAGCATTGTTCTCCTCCCTACCTTGCTCTAGTATATAAAATTTTCTACCTCCAACACTTAAAAGGATGAGCAAAACTGTATTTTAGAATAATACAGGTGTATATCAAATGCATTTGGGCTAGAATTAGAAATCAGGATTACAGTTCATAGGGCCTGAATTGGAAGATCTTTGAAACTGGGTGGAGGGAGCATCAGGATGAAAACAATCGGGAGCATTGATTGGCAGCAGGTAAGGGAGAAGAGGTGGTCCTACGTGATGCATTACTTTCTGAGGTGGTAGGGTGTTTCCAAAGGTAGTTGCAATGGTAGCTCTCATTCTACAACTTTTGGCAATGAGGCTTTATGGCTACTCTATTCAAAAATTTGAGTCTATTTCTGTTTCCTCATGCCTCAAATTAGGGATACTTATGAATTGTTTTAACAAGTAGAGTGTGGAAGAAGTGATCGGTGATGAGGTTACTGTTCTGAACCTTGATTTTCAGGGGCCTGCAACTTTCTTCTTCTCTTTCAGAAGGCAGCTGCCAGGAGTTACAGCTTCAGCTAGTGAAGATAGAGCCACATAAAGCTTGAAGGATAAGACACTACAAAGAAAGAGACTACATTAGGAAGCACCAAAGTGCTGGGTATAAAGCCTTCGTGAATCTTTGGGCCCTGTTTAGCTGGGCAAGTGATTTCACTGGCAATATGCAAACTAGAAAAACAGCCCTATTAATTCTTGCCCAAATTCCTAACCTATATAATTGTGAGAAATAATAAATTATGGTTGCTAAAAGTCATGATATGGTATTGTACTATATCAATAGATTTCTGAAATGCTAGCTGTTTATGATCAGCCCATGTGTTGTATCAGATTGAGATTTCCAGCCACTGGTAGTATTCAAGAAGAGATTCTGTAATCATTTGTGGGAAGTTGTAGAAAATACATGAGTATAGGATAGGTAAGATCAGACCAGATGGCATCTGAGGTCTTTTCTAATAAATGAATACTACAGAACACCTTTCAAGGTCCTCGGAAAAAAATGAGATAAAGTATGCCTTCCTCCCACCCTCTCCATTACTTAATGGGGAATTGGTTTGTGTGATCTTCTACTTTCTGATTCTAGAAGAGACCTATAGCTGCATGGCTACAAGACTTAGAAAAATTAAGAACATGCATCTATCTGTAGTTGTTTTGGTAGCCTAGCAGTATTTAAAATATATTTTAAATAACAATGCAAATATTTTATATCATAAGATTGTTTTATCAATATGCAAATTCAGTCCCAGGGGATCCTACACAAAAGTAGGTTATACTTGTTCACTCTTACCCAAACCCCTACCTCCACCTCAGTAATATTAGTTTATTCATTTGTCATAGAAAAGTGTATACTTAGATGCCAAATCACCGAAAAAAAAACAGATAAGAATTCAAAACTCATATACAGTCTCAAACCTAGGTGAGACATGATAAAGAAATGATGAACCCAACAAGAAATCAGATTTTTATTAAAATTGATTAGAAATGAAGCATATAGATAATAAGAAGAGATAAAGTGAAGGAGAAACCACTTTGATCATTTTTATACATTTTAATCTCTCAGCAATATCAGTGAAAAAGATAACACAAAACCTGTATGTAGAATGATGCAGATAATTTTGTAAGGAGAAGAAACCCTGGAGGATCTTTTACAGTTAACAGTCCTATAAAATATTACCATTTACATAAGACTAGAAAGATAACATTTTGTGTGTATAGGAGAAAGCAGTATATTCAGTGTGCTCCAGATAATATCAGTGTTGGAAAATTTCTGGGTATCATTTTCCTCCAACTGAGGTAAACAAGGGAAAGACAGGAAAATATTAAAGGGAATGGAATATAAATTAGAATTTGGGAGAAATATACCCTGTAGGAAAGGCCACAGCTAAATTAGCATTCCCTTCCCTCTATTGTGTTGTGGGCACAAAGTAAATAAGGTCAGAATGGGCTGTAACGAATCTTTGGGCCCTGTTTTGTTCACTTACTATTAAAAAATATTTCACTTACTTACTAACAAAACATAGTTTTATTACGAATAAATGTGTCGAGAAATATTTTTTAATAGTAAGTGAAATCCTCCTATCCTTCGAACTCTGGTATTTTAAGTATATTAGTTTCTGTTCTCTTTTGCTTGCAAGACCTCCATGTTTATCATATTTTTTTTACATAAAGGATTAAGGAAATTAACAATAGAAACCAAGGAATGAAGGACACAAAAACAAATTGTTTCCATAATTTTGCCTTTTCCTGCATCATATATATTTATATCCATAATAAAAAATAGCAAAGTATTGGTCCAAGAGAAAACATGAATAAATCTTAGATATGCTGAATAATAAAAAAGAGGTCAGCTAGACACACAAAAATGTTCACACAATATGCATAATATTATTTACAGAATATTTAAGAATAGGCTAAATGAATTTATGATGACAGAAGTCATAATACAAGGTACCTCCTGGAGGAAGTGGTGTGTACAAGATAGGCACAAAATAACCTCATAGCATGCTGGCAACGTTCTATATCTTTATCTAGGTGATGGTTAAAAGAATGCAAACATATTCAAATAATTCTTTAACTGAATAAGAATAATGTACTTTATATAGTTTGCTATATGTTTATTATATCTCAATTTAAAAAGAGATAGAGATTAAGAAAACGTATAAACTCTGAGGCAAATGTGTTAATTTTGGAGAACCCTGGTGTGAACACTTCAAAAGAAAGACTGTTGTACCCCAGAGCAGCTGAGCCTTAGAAATAAAAAGAGGCTTGTGTGACTGACAGTTAGAAGAGTCGTTCTGCATATATTAAGACATCACAGAGAAAACAAATAGTGGTTTCAATTGTGAGCTCTAAATAAGGAGCCACAAGGGTGGAAGCTCCAAATTGTAGGTTTTGGCTTTCATTTTCTCTACTTCTCACATGGGCAAGTCTATGTTGCAAGACCCAACAAGAGTAGTGGCAGAGATTTATTTGTTCAACGATGCTGAGCAATTCTTCTAAGAAATTGAGGCCAGCTAATAGGAAGATATATGTAAAAAGTAATTACCAGGACAAATCAGAATACAAATAAGACACATATAAAGGCAATGAAGATAAAGGCAATAAAGACAGATAATTGCTAAGATCACACTTTAAATTTGATTCAGCTTCTCAGCAGCCAGTAAACAGAGGTAAAGCTAATCAGTGTTTTAATTCTCAATGTCAGAAAAGAAGACAAATATCAGTCTCCCAAGGGAAATAAATTTGTCTAGAACTGAATTTATGTTATAATCTATGCTAAGAGATTCCTAGTTTGTCCTAAAATATGGTAAAGTAGAGAGGTCATTAGATTGAAATAAAAAGACCTGGATTTTGATCTCAAGAAGTCATCATTCTCCAGTTGGGTAGTTCTAATCTTTCTGAACCTCAGTTTCCCATCTTTAAAATAATAACGATAATGATAATAATAACAGCTAACACAAATATGCTTGCTATCTGTTGGATAATGAATTAATTCAATTCTCACTAGAGCCTTATTAATAGGGACATTATCCCCATTTTAATGATGATTAAATTAGGGCTCAAAAAGGTTAAATGGCTGGCCTGAAATCACAAGTATAGTAAAACAATGATAATTATTCTTTTTTAGCTTACCTCATGAAGTGGTTGTATAAATCACATGTGATATTTGGCTAGTTTTTCTGAAACTGCTCTACAATTTAAAAACTTAAATTTGACAAATAGGTGTCTTGTGCCTACTCATAAGCACAGCATTTTAATAGATAAATGAGGATCCACAAATATGTAAATTGTATTTTTCCTTGATTTAATAAAATACTACCACTCTCTAAAGCCAATGGCCCTGACAGAACTTCATATTAATATATCTTCCTTTTAACCCATCCTTTCCTATACTTCTCCAAACCTTCTGCTGCTGGCTTTTAGATACCCTTTATCTATTTTTCAATTCTCTCTTGTCAGCCCTATTTTTTCTATTTGGTATTAATTGAAAGAATAAATACAATCATAAAATAACAAATGTATGTGCAAGAAAATAAAGTTTATGGAATACACAAAAAAAATATTTGGTAAACTTGTGATGAGAGTAAACCACAATAATTATAATAAATTAAATTTGATAAAACCTCTGAATATCGATACCAGTAACGTAATCTGACTATGGAGAATAAGGAGAAAATAGACAGTAATTATACACAATACTTTAAAACACTTTTGTTTCTCTGATGTAATTGTGGGGGACTTTCAAGTCAAAAGAATAGCTAAGAAATGTCATAGCATGTTTTATGTTAATGGCAACAATTGTTTAGAAAGGGAGAAATTGTTGTTACAGAGAAAATAGGGGTTATTTGAGAGAAAATCCTTGAGCAAGCAAGAGAAGATGGGATTGAATGTATAAGTAAAGTTGATCTTTAATATAGATACACGTCATTTATATCACATCTATATCTTTAATAGATACAAGTCTATTATAACAGTAGAGAAAGCAAAATATAAAGCTTTAGTACCTAATATTGGTTGTCTCCAGAATTGTTATTTCCCTTTTCATCTTTTCTAACATAATCCAAATTATGTTAAGATATGCCTTGGATTAATAGACCCACTTCAATGGACTGGACCTGACAAATCATATTTCCTTTGTGGTTATGATTGGTTTAGGGGTGGGCATATGATTAAAACTGCTCAAAGATATACAGGCAAAAAAAAAGTTTGTTCAAAAGTTTCAGAAATTGTTTTGTTCCTTGACTACAAGAGGATACATGCAAAGAGAAACTCCTACTATCTATGTTTTGATGTATTAGGACATGATGTTGGTGCTGTGGCAACTATTTTATAGCCAAGAGAATCACAGAGAAGCCACCCAGAACTGTAATATTCTTGAGCATGGAACTAATCAATACTAAAACCACACATCTCTGTTTTTCTTTAATGTGATATTTTAAAACCCAATTTTAAACCATTTTTCATAGTGTATTTTGCTGATTGTTGGAAAAAACATCTTACATGGTTAATGTGTGCATATTAATGGGGGCTGAAAGATTTGATGATAAAAAAACAAGAGCATTCCATCCTGGGAGCATCTGTGTTATCAGTGAAGCAAGAATAGATTTTACTGTCAGTTAAGAGAGCTTAAGGTGATTGAGAAAGAGAATATATGAGTCATTCTGATGACCAGGCAAGTAAATTTACTAGGGAAATATAATGGAAATGCTTAGCATTACTGAGAGCCCACAAAAGATTAGTGACTATAAATTTAAAGGGTAAAATAGTCAATGTAGTTGCTCTTTTTCTCTAGCTATGTTAAGATATCCAGGTTTATGTACAGAGTAAACAGAATTATGAGTTTAAGCAGGCGTGACTGGCAATGTTCTCAATCTGGGTTTTATATATATATATATGTATATATATATGTGTATATATATGTGTATATATATATACGTATATATATGTATATATTAAAGTATATATACTTTAAAATTATACTTTAATTTCTGGGATACATGTGCAGATTTTGCAGGATTGTTACCTAAGTATATACTTGCCATGGTGGTTTGCTGCCTCCATCCGCCTGTCCACTACATTAGGTATTTCTCCCAATGTTATCCCTCCCAAATCTCCCCACCCTCCACTATTCCTCCCCTAGCCCCCCACACCCCAAAAGACACCATTGTGTGATGTTCCCATCCCTTTGTCCCTGTGTTCTCATTGTTCAACACCCACCTATGAGTGAACCTATGAGTGAGAACATGCAGTGTTTGGTTTTCTGTTCTTGCATCAGTGTGCTGAGAATGATGGTTTCCAGATTCATCCACATCCCTGCAAAGGACATGAACTCATCCTTTTTTATGGTTGCATAGTATTCCATGATGAATATGTGCCACATTTTCTTTATCCAGTCATTTGTTGATGGGCATTTGGGTTGGTTTCAGGTCTTTGCTATTGTAAACAGTGCCATAATAGATACAAAGGTGCATGTATCTTTATAATAGGACAATTTATAATCCTTTGGGCATATACCAAATAATGGGATTGCAGGGTCAAATGATATTTCTATTTTTAAATCCTGGAGGAATCACCACACTGTCTTCCACAATGGCTGAAATAATTTACACTACCAACAACAGTATAAAAGCTTTTTTATTTCTCCACATCCCTTCCAGTATCTGTTGTCTCCAGATTTTTTAATGATTGCCATTTTAACTGGCATGAGATGGTATCTCAATGTGGTTTTGATTTGCATTTCTCTAATGACTAGTGATGATGAGCATTTATTCATATGTTTTTTGGCCTCATATACGTCGTCTTTTGAAAAGCATCTGTTCATCTACTTCACTCACTGTTTGATGGGATTGTTTGTTCCTTTACTTGTACAATTTTTTCTGGTAAATTTGTAGATTCTGGATATTAGCCCTTTGTCAGATGGGTGGCTTGCAAAAATTTTTTCTCATTCTGTTGGTTGCCAGTTCACTCTAATGATTGTTTCTTTTGCTATACATAAGCTCTTAGTTTAATACGATTGCATTTGTCTATTTTGTTTTTTGTTGCCATTGCTTTTGGTATCTTAGTCATGAAGTCCTTTCCTATGCCTATGCCCTGGATGGTTTTGCCTAGGTTTTCTTCTATGGTTTTTATGGTGTTAGGTCTTACATTTAAACCTTCATCCATCTGGAGTTAATTTTTGTATAAGGTGTAAGGAAGGGGTCCAGTTTCAGCTTTCTGCACATGGCTAGCCAGTTTTCCCAACACCATTTATTAAACAGGGAATCCTTTCCCCATTGCTTATTTTTTGTCAGGTTTGTCAAAGATTAGATGATTGTAAATGTGTGGCATTACTTCTGAGGCCTCTGTTTTGTTCCATTGGTCTTTGTCTCTGTTTTGGTACCAGTACCATGCTGTTTTGATTATTGTAGCCTTGTAGTATAGTTTGAAGTCAGGTAGTGTGATGCCTCCAGCTTTGTTCTTTTTGCTTAGGATTGTCTTGGCTATGCAGGCTCTTTTTTTTGGTTCTATATCAAGTTTGAGGGTTTTTTTTTCCAGTTCTGTAAAGGTCAATGGTAGCTTGATGGGAATAGCATTGAATCTACAAATTACTTTGGGAAGTATGGCCATTTTCACAATATTGATTCTTCCTAACCATGAGCATGGGATGTTTTTCCATCTGTTTGTGTCCTCTCTTATTTCCTTGAGCAGTGGTTTGTAGTTCTCCTTGAAGAGGCCTTCACATCCTTTGTTAGTTGTATTCCTAGGTATTTTATTCTCTTTGCAGCAATTGTGAATGGGAGTTTGCTTATGATTTGTCTTTCTGTTTATCTGTTATTGGTGTATAGAAATGCTTGTAATTTTTGCATATTGATTTTGTATCCTGAGACTTTGCTTAAGTTACTTATCAGCTTAAGGAGATTTGGGCTGAGACAATGGGTCTTCTAAATATACAATCATGTTGTCTGCAAATAGAGGCAATTTGACTTTCTCTTTTCCTATTTGAATACCCTTTATTTCTTTTTCTTGTCTGATTGTTCTGGCTAGAATTTCCAATACTATGCTGAATAGGAGTGGTGAGAGAGGGCACCCTTGTCTAGTGCAAGTTTTCAAAGGGAATACTTCAGTTTGTCCATTCAGTATGATATTGGCTGTGGGTTTGTCATAAATAGCTTTGATTATTTTATGATATGTTCCATTGATACCTAGTTTTAAAGAGTTTTTAGTATAAAGTGCTGCTGAATTTTCTTGAAGGCCTTCTCTGCATCTATTAAGATAATCATGTGGTTTTTGTCTTTGGTTCTGTTTACATGATGGACTACATTTATAGATTTGCATGTGTAGTGTCAGCCTTGCATCACCGGAATGAAGCCTACTTGATCGTGATGGATAGGCTTTTTTATGTGCTGCTACATTTGGTTTGCCAGTATTTTATTGAAGATTTTTGCAACGATGTTCTTCATGTAATTTTCTTTTTCATTTGTGTCTCTGCCTGATTTTGGTATCAGGATGATGTTGGTCTCATAAAATGATTTGGGAAGGATTCCCTCTTTCTGTATTCTTTGAAATAGTTTCAGAATGAATGGTACCAGACCCTCTTTGTACGTCTGGTAGAATTCCACTGCGAACCCATCTGGACCGGGACTTTTTTTGGTTGGTAGTCTATTAATTGCTGCCACAACTTGAGACCTTTTTATTGGTCTAGTCAGGGGTTCAACTTCTTCCCAATTTATCCTTAGGAGAGTGTAAGTGTCCAGGAATTTATCCATTTCTTCTAGGTTTACTGGTTTATGTGCATAGAGCTGTTTGTAGTATTCTCTGATGGTAGTTTGTATTTCTACAGAATCAGTGGTGATATGCCCTTTGTCATTTTTTATTGCATCTATTCTCTCTTTTCTTTATTAGTCTTACAAGCAGTCTATCTATTTTGTTGATCTTTTCAAAAAAACAGCTTCTAGATTTATTGAATTTTTGAAGGGTTTTTTGTATCTCTATCTTTTTCAGTTTTGCTCTGATCTTGGTTATTTCTTGCCTTCTGCTAGCATGTGAATTCGTTTAACCTTGCTCCTCTAGTTTTTTAAATTGTGATGTAAGGTGTCAATTTTAGATCTTTCCTCACTTCTTATGTGGGCATTTAGTGCTATAAATTACCCTCTAAACACTTTAAACGTGGCCCAGGGATTCTGGTACATGGTGTCCTTGTTGTCATTGGTTTCGAAAAACATCTTTATTTCTGCCTTCATCTCATTATTTATCCACTAGTCATTCAGGAGAAAGTGGTTCTTTCCATGTATTTGTGCAGTTTTGAGTGAATTTCTTAATCCCGAGTTCTAATTTAATTGCATTGTGGTCTGAGAGACGGTTTGTTATGATTTCCATTCTTTTTCATTTGCTGAGAAGTGATTTACTTCCAATTATGTGGTCAATTTTAGAGTAAGTGCAATGTGGTGCTGAGAAGAATGTATATTCTGTGGATTTGGGGTAGAGTTCTGTAGATGTCTATTAGGTGCCCTTGGGCCAGATCTGCATTCAAACCCTGAATATCCTTGTTAATTTTCTATCTTGTTGATCTGTCTAATATTGACAGTGGAGTGTTAAAGTCTCACACTAATATTGTGTGGGAGTCTAAGTCTCTTTGCAAGTTGTTAAGAACTTGCTTTATGTTCCTGGGTGCTCCTGTATTGGGTGCATATATATTTAGGATCCTTAGCTCTTCTTGTTGCATTGATCCTTTTATCATTATGTAATGCTCTTCTTTGTTTCTTTTGATCTTTGTTGGTTTAAAGTCCATTTTATCAGAGACTAGGATTGCAACCCCTGCTTCTTTTTGCTCTCCATTTGCTTGTTAAATTTTCTCCCATCCCTTTAAACCTATGTATGTCTTTGCACGTGAGATGGGTCTCCTGAATACAGTACACTGTAGGAAAATTGTTAAGCCAATTTTCCAGTCTGTGTCTTTTGATTGGGCCATTTAGCCCATTTACATATAAGGTTAATATTGTTATATGTGAATTTGATCCTGCCATTTTGATATTAGCTGGTGGTTTTGCCCATTTGTTGATGCAGTTTCTTCATTGTGTCAATGGTCTTTACCATTTGGTATGTTTTTGCAGTGGCTCGTACTGGTTGTTCCTTTCCATTTTTAGTGCTTCCTTCAGGAGCTCTTGTAAGGCACACCTGGTGGTGACAAAATCTCTCAGCAATTGCTTGTTCATAAAGGATTTTATTTCTCCTTCACTTTGGAAGCTTAGTTTGGCTGGATATGAAATTCTAGCTTGAAATTTCTTTTCTTTAAGGATGTTGAATATTGGCCCCCACTATCCTCTGGCTTGTAGGGTTTCTGCTGAGAAATCTGCTGTGAGTGTGATGGGCTTCCCTCTGTGGGTGACTCGACCTTTCTCTCTGGCTGCCCTTAGCATTTTTTCCTTCATTTCAACCCTGGTGAGTCTGACAATTATATGCCTTGGGGTTGCTCTTCTTGCGGAATATCATTGTGGTGTTCTCTGTATTTTCTGGATTTGAATGTTGGCCTGTCTTGCTTGGTTGGAAAAGTTCTCCTTGATAATATCCTGAAGAATGTTTTCCAACTTGGATTCATTCTCCCGGTCACATTCAGGTACCTGATCAAATGTAGATTAGGTCTTTTCACATAATCCCATAATTCTTGGAGGCTTTGTTCATTTCTTTCCACTCTTTTTTCTCTAGTCTTGCCTTCTTGTTTTATTTCACTGAGTTGATCTTCAATCTCTGATATCCTTCTTCTGCTTGATGGATTTGGCTATTGAAACTTATGTATGCTTCAGGAATTTCTCGTGCTGTGCTTTTCACCTTTGTTAAATTGTTTATGTTCTTCTCTAAGTTGGTTATTCTAGTTAGCATTTCATCTAACCTTTTTCAATGTTCTTAGTTTCTTTTCGTTGGGTTAGAATATGTTCCAGTAGCTCAGAGAAGTTCATTATGACCTACCTTCTGAAGCCTGTTGCTGTTAATTCGCCTGGGCAGTGGCAGATGCCCTTCACTACACCGAGCTTGATTGTCCTGGGTATAGCTCAAACTGCTATGCTGGTTGTGAAACTCTCAAGCTACAGGGTTTCAGTTTGCTGGTCTTTATGGGGAAGGGACCTGCTGAGCCAGATCACTTGGCTCCCCACCTTCAGCTCCCCTTTTTTTGTGAGGAGTAGGAGGGTCTATCTTGCAGGTGTCTCAGGCAAAACCTGCAGCAACAGCTGAAATGTTTCATCCAAAACCTGCAGCACTGGCTGAAACAGCCATTCTGATTTGTGCTGGTAACCCATGGCTTGTCAGCCTGGCTAGGCAAAAATCTTCTGGTCTGCAGTCTTTAAAAACCATGGGAGAGGTCCACCTTCAGCCTGGGATAGGCCTTTAAAACATATAAAAATGGCTTCCAAAAGAGCTCTGGTCATCCTGGCTAAAGGAGCGGAGGAAATGGAGACCGTCATCCCTGTAGATGTCATGAGGCGAGCCGGGATAAAGGTCACCTTGCAGGTCTGGCTGGAAAAGACTCAGTACAGTGTAGCCGTGATGTCATGATTTGTCCTGATGCCAGTCTTGAAGATGCAGAAAAAGAGGGACCATATGACGTAGTAGTTCTACCAGGAGGTAATCTGGTGCACAGAATTTATCTGAGTCTGCTGCTGTGAAGGAGATACTGAAGGAACAGGAAAACCAGAAGGGCCTGATAGCCACCATCTGTCCAGGTCCTACTGCTCTGTTGGCCATGAAATAGGTTTTGGAAGTAAAGTTACAACACATCTGCTTGCTAAAGACAAAATGATGAACGGAGGTCATTACACCTACTCTGAGAATCAGGTGGAAAAGGATGGCCTGATTCTTACAAGCCGTGGGCCTGGGACCAGCTTTGAGTTTGCGCTTGCAATTGTTGAAGCCCTGAACGGCAAGGAGGTGGCGGCTCAAGTGAAAGCTCCACTTTTTCTTAAAGACTAGAGCAGCAAAATATGACAGTCACCTAGAGAAACAGGCCTTAGGAATCTATTCTCACTGTGTTCGCTGTGAACAAAACAATGGTAGGTTAATGTGTTCCTAAGCTGCCCTCATTACTGCTTTTGTGAAGTATAGTTTTGAAGTCATAACTACACAGAGATCTTCCAACCTACAAATTGTGTCTATACATTTCTAAGCCTTGTTTGCAGAATAAACAGGGCATTTAGTAAACAAACAAAAAAAAAAACCATGGGAGAAGCACAGTATCTGAACTGCAGTGCCATAGTGGTCCAGGATAAGTCTCCTATGACCTCTGTTGGGTAGGAGGGGGTCCTCCAGGTTGCACTTTCCAGGTTAGGCAGTACCCCACCCTGCTTCGGTTTGTCCTCCTCGGGCTACACCCACTGTCCAACTGGTCCCATTGGGGTGAATCTAGTACCTCCATTGGAAATGCAGAGATCACTCGCCTTCTGTGTTGCTCTCGCTGGGAACTGTACTCCAGACTGTTCCTATACGGCCATCTTGTTGGAAGTTGATGTTAAAATTTTTGAGGATGATTATTTTCACTATATGTCATTTATTGTATTTTAGTATTTTTCTATACCCTTGCTTTGATGCTTTTTGTCTTCAGAGATTATTATCTAGACATTAACTTTTCTTTGACTATCAATAGTTCTCACTTGCTCCTTAAACTTTTTCATTTTTAAATTTTTCTCATTTTAATATTCTATTTGATAATTTACATTATTTATATTCCATCTAATAATTCATATATATCAGTCTATGATATGTATATAATCACTTACATATGTCATAATCACATATATTTCATAAATTATGCTCATTCACTCTTTATTTAGACTAATTTCTAGTAATATTTTCTGTGAATAAATTTTTATGTTCTGTCACTTATGTTCTAAACTTTTCTAATTCTTATTAACATTGTTTCCTTTATTTTACAACATTTTTGTCTTCTCACTAATTTGGAAATAAAATATGAAATTGCATATTTTATATGAGCATGACTTTCTGGTGTGTTTTCACTTTATGTAGACATTCTGCTCTTTACTTTCCTTTTATTATAATAAAATGTCTAGGATTTTATATTATACTTAAATGTCGCTTATTTTTACATGAAATCAATTACAATTTGTCTAGTCATTTCCATATTTACTCTGAATTTCTTCAGAGCAAAGAAAAAATAATCACTTTTAAAAGGTAAAAAATAAATGTACTCTTTTTTCCCCTTTTAATTAGTCACGAGTTTTTTTTAATGAAGGAAAGAGCACAGGAAAGCCATCAGATATAATATTTTCACTAATAACTTTTGTCACCTTCTGCTCATTCCCCTTTGTTAGAATTTTACTGGCCATGTACTATGGAATCCGGACACTTTAGGATGCTGATGTCGGAGGATAGCTTGAGCCTAGTTTGACATCAGTCTGGGCAACCTAGTGAGACTCCATCTCTACCAAAAAATTAAAACAAAAAACGAAAATGAGCTGGGCATGTTGGCACATGCTGTGATCCCAGCTACTGGAGAGGGTGATTTAGGAAGATCACTTGAGTCAGGAAGGTTGAAGCTACAGTGGGGCCATGACTACACCACTCCACTCCAGCCTCAGCCACAGAGCAAGACTATCTCAAAAACAAGCAAAAACAGCAAAAAGAATCTTACTTACACCTGCCTTGATTTTCTTTATATTAAGTGTAATTTCTATTCATTGGCATATCTCAATCCCAACATTCCATTTCTTCTATTAATGTCATTTCATTGGTTTAAGAATATCTAAAAAGGCTCTTTACAAAGCAGATGTGGGCACTCCAGCAGGTTAAGTGTTTGAGGGATGGAAGGGTAGGGATTAATTGGATTTGTCCACTTTGGCTTCCATAATAAATACCACAGACTAGATGGCTTAAACAACAGAAATTAATTTCTCACAGTTTATAAAGGCTAGCAGTCTAAGCCTCATGTGCTGGCAAGATAGGTTTCATTCTGAAGCCTTTTCTCTTGTCTTGCAGGTGGCCCCCACTGTGGTGTGTATACATATGAACTTTCTGTGCTCATGGAGAGAGAGATCAATCTCTCTCTGTTTCTTTCTTATAAGGCCATCAATTCGATTGGATTATGACCAGACCCTTATGACCTCATTTAAGCTTAATTACTTCCTAAATATTCTATTTTCAAATGTAACTTCATTGGGGCTAGGGCTTAAATATGTAAATTTTGGGGGAAACAATTCAGTGTGTAGGATTAATATGCTGAAGTAAACTATTTGAAATAAGACAATGAAAATATATATCTGAATTTGGGATATGGGGAAAGATGAGCTTGAGGCTCATAGACTGTGGTCCTGAGGGGAACACTGAGCTTACCAGTGGTACCCTGAAATTACAGGCATTAAAACAGAGGAATCCAGAATGGCATCAATATAAGAATCTTCAGTTGGATGCAATGAATATTAAATCTAATTTATGTCTTGTTAAGGACACTGAGAAGGAGAGATCACACAGCCAGAAAGTAGCAGAATCAAGATTTCCTCTAAAAATATGTGAGGCCAAGTGCTATTTCTAATGCATCCTCTCTTCCTCTGTTGCCACTAAAAACTTCACAGTTTTTCTGAGGGCAGATGCTAAGGCATGATCCTGAGCTTCTGTTTTGACAGGATTCCATTCAGTAGTTTTAGAGGTATTTTGAGCTTTTAGTTTCTGTGATGCTGGGACTAAATGAAAGAGGCTTGCATTGGAATACAAATTTGTGGAAACTGATTGAACAGAAATGAAAGAATGTTGAAGCTATTTCTCCTCTGCAGGATG
Organism: Callithrix jacchus; assembly: GCF_049354715.1. NCBI lineage: Eukaryota > Metazoa > Chordata > Mammalia > Primates > Cebidae > Callithrix > Callithrix jacchus. Next base: position 76,282,024 of record NC_133507.1, read on the forward strand.
AATACTTTAAGTTTCAAAAATAACTCAGGATGTATTATTCTCAGGGACATTTCATGAAATTGGCATCCATATCCACTGATGTCTTAACAATTGTCAACCTGAAATGTGGTTGTAAGGATTATATGGACTCATAAACACAGCACAGTGAGCAAAGCCTTGAGATTATATAGAACTCTGTTTCTCTTTTATAAAGTTTGCAAGAAAATGATAACAGAGAAAACGGAAAAGAATGACATCATTCATTTCCTATCACTAATAGAGTGACTAATAGTAGAACAAACCAAACCAAATATCCTAAAATGAGAAATTAATGTGATTTTCATTACAATATGTATTTTAGTTAATAAAGAGAAAGCTTACTAGAAACATTCAGTTTTCTTTTAATTGTATTTTGGCTTCTGATTACATCTGATTTTCTGAATAAAATCCATGGAAATAGTACAATTATTCTATTTATAGGTGCTAACATTTTGAGAAAGCCTTGAAGACAGATATTCTAATAACTAATCATGAATAGTTATTAAGAAAACTTAAGGGCATGTGACATTTTATCTATCATGAAAATTTTTACCAAAATATTCTCCATGTAGTAAATGACATGCCACAACATAGTCCTCAGATATACAGATATAAAGGCTAATGGCCAATTAACTAGACAGGCATGAACATTCTGCTCAGACAAGATGATAAAATGACTAATTTTCTTGAGAATATTAATGAGAAACTTAGAAAGTGGACAGTAGATATTAGAAGCAGAAAGAGAAGGACACAGGAGACAAATAACAATAATTAAAATCACAGTGAAAGAAGACATGAAGTAACAGGTATCATATGTAAGTGGAAACAATGAATACAAAAAATCATACCTTTATTTATTGTGCTTTTCAGATATTGCATAAATTGGTTTGTGGTAACCCTGACTCCAACAAGCCTGTTGGCACCATTTTTCTGACAGCACGTGCTCAGTTTATGCCTCTGTCACATTTTGATTATTTTCACAATATTGAAACTTTTTATTATTATTATGTCTGTGATGGTGATCTTTGATTAGTAATCTTTGATGTTACCATTGTAACTCTCTTGGGGTGCTATGAACTGTGCCCATACAAGAGAAAGAACTTAATTGATCAACGTGTGTGTGTTCTGACTGCTCCACCAACCAGATGTTCATTCATCCCTCTTGCTCCCCTCATACCTGCCTATTCTCTGACACAAAACAATATCGATATTAGTCTAATTAATATCTCTACAATGGCCTCTTAGTGTTCAAGTGAAAGGAAGAGTCATACATCTCTCACTTTAAATCAGAATATAGAAATGATTAAGCATAAACAAAAGCCATGTCAAAAGCAAGATAGGCCAAAAACTAGGCATCTTGTTCAAACAGCCAGGTTGTGAATGTAAAGTAAAAAAATTTTAAGATAATTAAAAATTCTACTCCAGGGAACAAAGGAATGATAAGAAAGCAAAACAGCATTTTCGCTAATATCAAGAAATTTTGAGTGATCTAGATAGAAGATCAAACCAGCCACAACATTTTTTTAAGCCAAAGCTTAAGCCAGAACACAGCCATAACTCTCTTTAATTCTATGAAAGCTGAGAGGAATGAGAAGGCTGCCAAAGAAAATTTGGCTAGCAGAGATTGGTTCATGAGATTTAAGAAAAGAAGCCATCTCCATAACATAAAAGTACAAAATAAAGTAGCAAGTGCTGATGGAGAAGCTGTAGCAAGTTATTTGGAATATCTGGCTAATACAATTTGTAAAGGTACATAAGCTAAGCAACATATTTTCATTGTAGATTTAACAGCATTGTGACTTTGAAAGATTCAGATCAGTGAAGGAAGTAACTGCAGATGTAACAGAAATAGCAAGTAGACCTTGAAGATCTGACTGAATTGATGCAATGAGGAATTGCTTTTTTTAGATGAGCAAAGAAAGCAGTTTCTTGAGTTAGGACCTACCCCTGGTGAAGATGCTTGTTGACATCGTTAAAATGACAACCAAAGATTTAGAATATTATATAAACTTAATTGATAAAGTAGCTGCATGGCTTGAGAAGATTGACTCCAAGTTTGAAAGAAAGTCTACTGAGAGTAAAATGCTACCAAATAGCATCCCGTGTTACAGATAAATCTTTCATGAAGTCAATCCATATGGCAAACTCAGTATTGTCTTGTTTAAAGAAATTTTCACAGCCACTCCAACCTTCATAGCTACCACCCCAATCAGTCCACAACCATCAATATTAAGGCAAGATCCTCTGCCAGCAAAGTGATTATAACTCACTCAGGGCTCAGAGGATCATTAGGATTTTTAAATAATACTTATTTTCTCATTAAGGTATGTGAATTTACAGACATAATACTGCTTTACAAATAAAATAGTACAGTGTAGAGTAAACATAATTTGTATATGTACTGAGAAAGACCCCCACCAAATTTATGTGACTTGCTTTATTGCAATATTTGCTTTATTACAGTGTGCAGTGGTCTGGAACTGAATCTGTAATATCTCTGAGATGGGCATGTGTTAGGGGGGTGGGAAGAAAGAGAGAGAGAGAGAAAGAGGGGGGACACACTAAATGGAATAAGTGGAACAGAAATTAGTTGATAGAAACAAAAAACAGCTGATAACCATGCCAGTCATTCTAGGAAAGATAATGCTACAGTAACAAATGATGCAAATATTCAATGCCTAACAAAAACAAATGCATACTTCTCCCTCAAATATATACCAATGTGGGTCAGTTGTAGCTTTGTTCTATTCCTTGATTTCAGTACTCAGGCTGAACCAACACCATGTTACATATCATTTTCATGGCTAAAAAAAAAGAAGGATCAAATAGATGCAATAAAAAATGATAAAGGGGACATCACCACCAATTCCACAGATATACAAACAACCATCAGAGATTACTACAAACAACTGTATGCACATAAACCAGTAAACCTAGAATGGATAAATTTCTGGACAATTGCACTTTCCCAAGCTTACATGAGGAGGAAGTCGAAAGCCTGAATAGACCAATAACAAGGGCTGAAGTTGAGGCAGCAATTTATAGCCTAACGACCACAAAAACCCAGGTCCAGATGGGTTCACAGCCGAATTCTGCCAGACATACAAAGAGGAGCTGGTACCACTCTTTCTGAAACTCTTCCCAACAATACAAAAAGAGAGAATGTTTCCCAAATAGTTTTATGAGACCAAATTTTATGGTATCATCCTGATACCAAAATACGGCAGAGACTCAACAAAAAAAGAAAACTTCAGGCCAGTATCCATGAGGAACATAGATGCAAAAATCTTCAATAAAACACTGGCAAATCGATTGTAACAGCACATCAAAAAGCTTACCCATCCTGATCAAGTAGGCTACATCCGGGGATGCAAGACTGGTTCAACATACGCAAGTCTATAAATGTAATCCTTCACATAAACAGAACCAAAGACAAACACCATATGATCATTTCAATAGATGCAGAGAAGGCCTTTGACAATATTGAACTGCCCTTTTTGCTAAAAATTCTCAATAAACTAGGTATCCAGAGAACATATCTCATAATAATAAAAGCTATTTACAACAAACCCACAGCCAATATTGTACTGAATGGGAAAAAACTGGAAACATTCCCTTTGAAATCTGGCACTAGACAAGGATGTCCTCTCTCACCACCCCTATTCAACATAGTATTGGAAGTTCTATCCAGAGCAATCAGGCAAGAAAAAGAAATAAAAGGCACTCAGTTAGGAAAGGAGGAAGTCAAATGGTCTCCATTTGCAGACAGCATGATTGTATATTTAAAAGACCCTATCGTCTCAGCCCAAACTCCCCTTAAACTGATAAGCAACTTCAGCAAAGTCTCAGGATACAAAATCAATGTGAAAAAATAACAAGTGTTTCTATACACCCATAAAAGACAAACAGAGAGCCAAATCATGAGCAATCTCCTATTCACAATTGCTACAAAGAGAATAAAATACCTAGGAATACAATTAACAAAGGATGTAAGGGACCTCTCCAAGGAAAACTACAAACCACTGCTCAAGGAAATAAGAGAGGACACAAACAGATGGAAAAACATTTTATGCTTATAGTTAGGAAGAATCAATATTGTGAAAATGGCTATACTTACTGCTCAAAGTAATTTATAGATTCAACTCTATCCCCATCAAGCAACCTATTACCCTTTTCACAGAACTGGAAAAAACAACCTTAAACTTCACATGGAACCAAAAGAGCCTGTATAGCCAAGACAATCCTAAGCAAAAAGAACAAAGCTGGAAGTGTCATGTTACCTGACTTCAAACTATACTACAAGGCTACAGTAATCAAAACAGCATGATACTGGTACCAAAACAGAGATATAGACCAATGGAATAGAACAGAGTCCTCAAAGGCAATACTGCACATCTACAACCATCTGATCTTTGACCAACCTGACTAAAACAAGCAATGGGGAAAGGATTCCCTGTTTAATAAATGGTGTTGGGATAACTGGCTAGCCATGTGCAGAAAGCTGAAATGGGACCCCTCCCTGACACCCTACACTAAAATTAACTCCAGATGGATTAAAGACTTATGTTTTAATCCAAAATAGACAAATGAGATCTAATTAAACTCCAGAGCTTCTGTATAGCAAAAGAAACAATCATTAGAGTGAACTGGCAACCAACAGAATGGGAAAAAATTTTTGCAATCAAGCCATCTGACCAAGGGCTAATATCCAGAATCTACAAAGAACCAAAACAGATTTACAAGAAAAAAAAACCAAACAAACCCATTCAAAAGTGGGTGAAGGACATGAACAGACACTTTTCAAAGGAAGACATATATAAGTCCAACAAGCATATTAAAAAATGCTCATCATCACTGGTCATTAGAGAAATGCAAATCAAAACCACATTGAGATACCATCTCATGCCAGTTAGAATGGTGATCATTAAATAATCTGACCACAACAGATGTTGGAGAGGATGTGGAGAAATAGAAACACTTTTATGCTGTTGGTGAGAGTGTAAATTAGTTCAGCCATTGTGGAAGACAATGTGTTGATTCCTCAAAGATCTAGAAATAGAAATACTATTTGACCCAGCAATCCCATTACTGAGTATATATCCAAAGGATTATAAATCATTCTATTATAAAGACAAATGCACAATATGTTCATTGTGGCATTGTTTACAAATAGCAAAGATCTGGAACCAACTGAAATGCCCATCGACAATAGACTAGACAAGGAAAATGTGGCACGTATATGCCACGGATGAGTTCATGTTCTTTGTAGGGACATGGGTGAATCTGGAAACCATCATTCTCAGCAAACAGACATGAACAGAAAATCAAATACCGAATGTTCTCACTCATAGGCGGGTGTTGAACAATGAGAACACTTGGACACAGGGAAGGTAGCATCACACACTGGGGTCTGCTGTGAGGGAATATGGGAAGGACAGTGGGGATAGGGAGGTTGGGGAGGGATAACATGGGGAGAAATGCCAGATATAGGTGATGGGGGGATGGAGACAGCAAACCACATTGCCATGTATGTACCTATGCAACAATCCTGCAGTACAAACCTAAAGTACAATAAAAATGTGTGTGTGTGTGTGTGTGTGTGTGTGTGCAAAAGAAAAAAGAGAGCTAGCACTTAGAGGTTCTGTTTGAAAATGCCATTTGTCATTTGTTTCCTCACATTTAACAGGCCAAACTAAGTCATAGATTCATGCCTGATAGGGTGATATAGGGTGACATAATGTAATTATTTCATACGGTTAGATGGCAAATAACTTCAGACAATAATATAACTGACTATAGTTACCATAATGGCAGAGCATTTGAATAGGAAGCAATGGACACCTACTTGACAATTCTTGTGCTCTGAATGATTTTCCAGTCTCTGAGACCTGACGTGGTGATTGTTGATACTCCCGGGTATTGGTCCAATTCCTTTGCATTACTCCCAGTTTTATTAGTGTATATAAACACTGTCAGGGTATGCATGTAGATAAATGAATAGACTTTCTAGCATCTATAGGAGCCATTTTGGTTGAGGAAGCTAGGGAAGGTAGACAGGATCTGGAGACACCTGAAGATGTGTTAAGAAGTTCTAAGAATCCTTGCTCTATGCAACTGTCCTTTTCATTTTTCCAGGTCAATGAAGCAAGACCAGTATTTTACATTTAGCAAGAATACACAAATAGAACAAACTAAACACTAGCCACAGAAAACATAAACACTAAATTTTAATGGAAAATATCCCGAAGTCCTGATCTTTATTTATATCTGTGTTTCTTCTTAGGGGAATCACAATCCCCACTTTTTCTTCATATGGACACTTGTTAAGTCACCCAGTAAGGCAGCCTGTGAGCTTGCATTTTGTCTCCTATAAAATTTTAATCCTTAAGACCTATTATAACTAGTAAACGAACACAGAGTTTGTGTCTAGATGATGTGAAAATAATATGTCAGTATTTATCAGGTGCACATGCTTATACACAAACATATGTAACATCATCTTTAAAATATCAGCAATAATAGTGCTCAATGTTATGCCAATAGAAATGCGGGGATAGCAGTTTAACTACTTTTAAGTAAAAGGTAGTAAAACCTAAGTAACAATTAATGAACTATACCATCGAAAGCCACCAGAAGTATGACAACTATTTTAAGAGTTTAATTTGAAAACTGATGCATCTGTTATAACAACTTAGATAAAAGAATCTCTCCACATACAATACTAGCGTGAGCTTTTCTCATCAAAACTGGTTATTCAGAGGAGTTTTTCTTTTAATTATCCCTTATTCATTAGGAAACAGGAGGTAATTGGTTGTATCTTTACCAGGACATATTCATACTGTACCTATTAAAATTCCAGGTTTGTACATAAATATTTTGTAATCCAATTTGCTATTATTGTGTCATTATAGGTAAACACTGCATTTATCTTAGGAGATGAATTCACATAAAACATAAAGGATTGGACAGCGATGCAAATACACATATGTAGCAATAAACTCAGAAAGTATTCAATTCACTTAGACTTTTTTTTACCTCTAATTACTCTATTCAAACTGTATTATACATATTATCATAAAATAGTAAAAATTATTTAAATGTTTAATGGAAACTGAATAATTTGTTTAAGTATATGCTAAACTTTCCCCTCATCAAATATTTTCTATTTATCCAGTGAAGAAGAAAAAGGTAGTAAGAGAAAAATCACAGAAAATTCTGAATTGTAAGGTCAAGAGAAGCTACTGGCTAGCACAGAAGTTATGTGTTGACGTCAATCAAATAAGGACAATGTAGAGCAGGGCTTCTAAAATTTCAGCGTGCACAGAAATAATCTGGTGATCTTTTTAAAATGAAGATTCTGCTCCAGTAGGTCTGAAACAACTTGAGATTTTTAATTTCTAACAAGCTTCCTAGTAATGCTGATGCTGTGGCCCATGAAAAGCCAGGTGCTAGATGACAGTTAGGCTTATGTCAGAGTTACTCTAGAAAAAAACACAGTAAAATATAGAAGGCATTCCACATCACCTTCGGACAAAAACTCATTGTATTTCCAGTCTGCTTACGAGAATACTTCAGTTGGCATAGGCCAGCAATAGCATGGAATGTGAGACTCAGCAAGGTCAAATAACAGGCTTCTGCGCTGCCTGTCTTTATTATAATTTTATCTTTACTTCAAACTTCTTGTCTAAAGGTGTAACTGAATCCCACAGGAGTACTAGCCTTTGATCACAAGGGGAGGTTTCTGATTCTTTTATACACACTTCCAGTGACCAAAAGAAATGTAGTTGATGGGTTCTTCAAGGAAACACATTAAGCTTCTGATCTCTACCCATGCAGACTGGAGGTGACATAGGGAGCAGAGTGATAGGAAAAGTCCTCGAGGGATCCCTTGAAATTAAACATGTTGAGCCAATGTGATGAATTTTTAGGATGGTTGAGCTCCTGTGACCTATATAAAGTGAACGTAATTTTGTCAGTGCAGAGAGTAGTCCAAAAAGGCCTTTGCTCACTTTATAATGTAACACATTAAAGAAGACTAAGAGCATCACCAAATCATTCTTTCTAACCATTTATGGAAATATAGCATGACTCTCTCCAATAGTGATTTATAGCCTAATTGCAATCCTTCTGGACATTTGTTGTCTCATATTGAAACTGAGTACTAGATGATTTTACTGAATTTCAAAATGCTTCTGTCCATGACATATCTAACAGACTTGCCATTAGACTCTCTGTTATTTACTTGTCTTCTACATCTGCTGATGAAGTAGGCATTAATTGTGGCCCGAGTGCTAGCTTTCATGTTAATGTTCATCAAATGTGTTATTAACTTGTCCTTTGATAATACAGGTCATATAAAATTAAAGCTTTAAACATTCCTTTCCATTTGTTAAAAAATGTGATATGAAATTGGTGATAGAAATAAACTCTAACTTATTGCATCAAACATAAGGAAGAAGATAAATTTTCTCATTTTCTCCCATTAATGATTTATATTTACCTATTGAAATTATAAATATGGCTTTTGTCCGTAATGAAAAAGCTGAGTTAACTCTAAACTGGCAGGAGAAGACCTGCCATTATATATATTTTTAATTTATGGTACTGAAGAAAGTATTGTGAAACAACACGTATACTTTTGCCATCCTAAGATGATACACAAACTTCTATGTATATGTACATCACCACATTAGAAAGAGAATATTTTGACCAAAGAATATATTTTATACCAATATTGTCTATGCTTTTTTGGATACATGTGTTGAATTTCAAAATTCTATACTGCCAAGAATGCTTTTTAAAATCTTGATATACTAAATCTGTGACATAATTTTTGTTATACTTTACTGTAATATTTATTTTTATAAAAGATTATTTACCATGGCAATTGATAAATTAGAGATTCAGATTAGTTATTCCAATATGACATGATCATTTTCACCAAGTCATCTGAATGCTTTTTGAATTTAAACATTTGAGTTATGACAGATGTAATACATTTTATTAAATAATGCATAATGCAGGATCCCAGCACAGGTCACCTTTTGCATTTTTTTTTGTGTGTATGGTACATATTGCATTAGGGAGCAAATGTTCCCCACTTGGTCTTTCTCCTCTTCTCTCTTCTTGTGGTGACTGACACCACATTCTACCAGTCTGTGCTATCCCAGAAGCCTGACTATGGGCAATGAGTCAAGTGGATAATATTGATGCTGTTGCATTATAACGGGTCTTTTCCTGTATTAAATACTTCATCCATATAAAACTCATCATCTATGCACAAAGACCATCATGCTAAAGTAACAAGGATGTGAAAAAGAAGTAGAAGTGAACGTTTGATCTCTCTGACCTGGACTGAAAACACTCTACAGGGTGCAGGTGAGGTCTTTCTTCTTGACTTGCATTCTGGCACAATTTGATCTGCAGGTGAAAACACTCAAGAATGGAGGAAAGGGCATGTACGAATTCTAAGAGAACACTCCATGATACATAATCTATTATGAGTATAAAATATGCCACAGATAGTTTAATAATTGTGAACTGACTGCCTGTGTTCATAGCTCTCTATTCCCTGATATAGTAGGAGAACTTCTGAAGTTTATCAAATTGAGAGTAATCCTTTAGCATGGAAAACACAAACAAATCAACAGAACCGATGGCAAAAATGTGAAATAATATTTTTCAACAGTAAATTTCCATGAATATCTGTGTTTTAAGAATCAATTGTAACCTAAAGTTGAGTAGAATCCAAGAGTAAATTAAGCATATTTTATGTAGAGATTATAAAATAAACATCCAAAGCTTGCTTTTTTTTTTTTACAGTATGCATTTTTTTTTTCCTCCAAAAGCTAAAGAAAAGGAACAAAAACGAAAAAAGTGCCTACCTGTGATTTGTTTTTCTAAATAAATCACTTGATTTGGGCCCAGGAAGTCATTAGGTAGTTTCATATGATCATTGGCAGGTGTATATCAGTTCCAAGGTCAAGTAATTCAATTCGTTTTCTCCACTAAGAATATCCCTTTTAGTTTTGATGGCAGTAAACAGGGAGCACATTTTCCAGTAACTTAGTCAAGGAATGTCTCTACAAAATCACCTAAGGTACAATAATTTCCCAAAAATTGACTCAATTTTCAGCAGAGTTCCAATTAAACACTTTAAATAATGTGAAAGAATTATTTTGTGAATCACTAGCAAGGTCTTTCTAGTGCAATAATTTTAAAGAGAAATGAGAACAAACTAACAGTGAGGAAAAGTTCACAAATCTGGGGCACTCACAACCACCCTCCCTGGCTCAGCTGAAAGACAAACCTGTGAGGCCTGTTTAGCCATTTCTTTCTTTCTTTTTAATTTAAGTGTCACCTGTGTTTTGAAGCTATGGCAAAGAAAACTATAGAACTATGCTGGAGCATTATTTTGTCTATAAATAAAATATTTCTTTACCAGATATGAATGATAGTTCTCCTAACAATGTTTATGCTTAAATTTCTTTTATTTCTGCTTCAAAAAAGTTCTGAAGTATCACATTAATAAAAAGTTATTCTAATAGACCAAACACAGCGTATTCTTGGAAACTAAGCCAATATTCATTGGTCTTAAAATTTAAAATCACAATTTTTTTAGGCTGCAGTTTGCTCTATGAAATTTTCTTTTATGGTGCTGTACATTTTTCTGAATAACTGATAATAAACCAACTCTAAAATGTAAATGACTTAAAAGAGAGAGATATTTTAGGGGTACCAGCAGTAAAATTTTGTAAATTAAAAAAAGTAGAACACTAAAATATTACCTTACATAATGATTTAATGTTAATAACTTTTAAATCAAAATTTTTGTATTTTTAAAATTTTAGGTGAAGTTTAATTTAAAAATTAATTAACCTTGATCTCAAAAATAGAAATAAGTTCTTTGTGATCAATAGCTTTGAATTTCAAGATTAAAACTGCCCATGCTTTGTTTCTTGGCTTCCAGATTAAATAAGCTCTTTTATTTTAAAAGCTAAAACAGATACTTTGCAGCAAAAAGAACAATCCTTCTACCATCCGAAAACTCAAAGTAGTCTGCCTAAGAAGTACTACAATACACTGTATATAGCATTAACAAGACCAACCTCTTCATAAGAGAAAATCTACATACACTGTGGAAGATTACATCATTGTGACTGCCAACTTTCTAGACTATTTACTCATTTGTTTAACATGTTTCCATTTTTCTTGCATCATTATAGAGAAACATGAAATATTGTGTGGATAAAGTATAACAAAGTGCTTTTTCTCTTTCGTTTTACCCTTCCAGGGTAGAGTATTAGTCCTTAAATCCAAAGACTTGAATTTTCCTTTGATACATAACATAACATAACATAACATAACATAACATAACATAACATAACATAACATAACATAACATAACATAACATAACATAAAACATAACATAACATCATAACACATAATATGGGAAAGATGTTTTCTAGTGTAAAAAAAAAAGCAAAATGACAACACTGTGGTCTAACTTTAGAAGAGTGTTTTCTTACTGAAAATATTAGGTTTCAGTTCTATAACTGATTTCAGAAGTGAGAGAACAGACACAAGGAGCAATAAGATATAATATAGTTTGGCCATGTCATTTGAGGAGCCATGGCTTTGAGAAACTCTACTGCACCATTAAAGGATTAAGAAGCTAAGTTTTAGAGTACCTAATATTGTGTTCAGTTTTTAAAAGATGTCCTGGGTTTGGACTGTAAAGAGAAAGTTTAAGAACATTTTTATCTCAAAGAACAATATAAAAAATGCATAGCTTAACACAAAATATAGAAAAACCTGTATTTTTTAAAGCCCATAAGATCCATAAAATGTTACCTCAGAACACCAAAGTTGGATTAAATAAATGGAGAGACCTACTATGTTTCTGTTAGGAAGCATGCATACTGTAAATATCCCACTTCTTCCAAAATTAAATATACAATTTTTTGGAGAACAATTTGACAACATAAATCAAATGCCTTAAGAATATTCCTATTCTCTTCTAGGAATTTCTCTCAGTGACAGTGGGTAAGACACAAATGAGGATTTCTATGATATAGGAAAACCACTTCATGACCAATAGTAGCAGACAGGTTATATCAATTAGAACATACCTATACAAGTATTTATTATGTAGCCATTAAAAATCATGCCTGGAAAAATGTGAAAGGGTGTAAAATTTTCAGCACAAATATTAAGTGATAAAAGCAGGTTATCATATAATATAAAATACTATCCCAAATTAAATAATTAAAATAAATCAAGAGGATTGACCCTTAGGTTCTTCAGGGAGTGATTCCAGGACCCCCTGTGAATATCAAAATCTATAAATGCTCAAGTCCCTTATATAAAATAGTATTTTTATTATTATTTATAACACATAAAACAATGTAAATGCTATGTAAATAGTTGTTATATTGTTTGGAGAATGACAAGAAAAAATATGTATATTTTCAATATAAAGGCAACCATTGAACTTTAAAAAAAAAAAAAATTTCAATCCTCATTTGGTTGAATACATGGATGTAGAACCCACCAAATACAGAGGACTGATGATAATTATATACATATAGAAAAAGACTGCAAAGATAAAGGCCAAAAGTTTATCGTGGCTACTAACATGTAGTGGGATTATAAACAATATTTATTTTTTTTATTTTTTAACTTTTATTTTAGGTTCACATGCAGGTTTTCTACATAGGTAAATTATTGTCACTGGGGTTAGTTGTACAGATTATTTCATCACCCAGGTACTAAGTTTAATACTCAATAGTTACTTTTTCTACTCCCCCCTCATCACCCTCCACCCTCAGATAGGTGCCAGTACCACTTTAGATCCATGTGTTCTCATCATTTGGCTCTCACTTATAAATGAGAACACGTGATATTTTGTTGATTATTACTATGTTAGTTTGCTATGAATGACGGTCTTCAGCTCCATCTATGATCCTGCAGAAGATATAATCTTGTTCTTTTTATGGCTGCATAGTATTCCATGGTGTAGACATACCACATTTTCTTTATCCAGTCTACCACTGATGGTCATTTAGGTTGATTCCATATCTTTACCATTGTAAATAGTGCTGGAATGAACATACACATGTATGTCTTTAATGGCAGAAAAATTTATATTCTTTTGTGTACATACTCAGCCATAGGATTGCCAGGTAGAATAGTTCTGTTTTTAACACTTTGAGGAATCACCACATTGCTTTCCACAGTGGTTGAACAAATTTACACTCCCACTAACAATGCATAAGTGTTCCCTTTTCTCCACAACCTCACCAGCATTTGTAATTTCTTGACTTTTTAATATTAGGTTGGTGCAAAAGTAATGGCAAAAACAAGAGTTACTTTTGCACCAACTTGATAATAGCTGTTCTGACTGGTGTGAGATGGTATCACATTATGGTTTTGACTTGTACTTCTCTAATGATCAGGAATGTTGAGCTTTTATTTTTATATTATTGTTGGCCACAGGTATGTCTTATTTTGAGAAGTGTCTGTTCATGTTTTGGTCCATGTTTTAATGGGGTTTTGCTGTTTTTCTTGTAAATTTGTTTAAGTTCCTTATAGATGCCAGGTATTAGATGATTGTCATATGTATAGTTTGGAAATGTTTTCTCCCATTTCATAAGATGTCTGCTTACTCTGTTGATAAGTTACTTTGCTGTGCAGAAACTTTTTAATTAAGTTTAATTAGATCCCCAATTGTTGCTTTTTTTGCCATGCTTTTGACACCTTCATCACAAAACCTTTGCTGGTTCCTATGTCCAGAATGGTGTTGCCTAGGTTGTCTTCTAGGGTTTTTTATTTTTGAGGTTTTCCATTTAAGTGTTTAATCCATCTTGAGTTGAATTTTGTATATGGTATAAGGAAGGGGGTCCAGTTTCAATCATCTGCATATAGCTAGCCAGTTACCTCAGCATCATTTATTGACTAGGGAATCGTTTCTCTATTGCTTGTTTTTGTCAGTTCTGTGGTAGATCAGATGTTTTTAGGTATACAGCCTTGTTTCTGGGCTCTCTGTTCTGTTCCATTGGTGGAGGTGTCTGTTTCTGTACCATGTTGTTTTGGTTACCATAGCCCTGACGTACAGTTTGAAGTTGGTAATATAGTGTATTGTTTTATTCTTTTGCTTAAGACTGCCTTGACTATTCAGGCTCCTTTTCTGGTGCAGTATAAATTGTAACATTGTTTTTATTAGTTCTGTGAAGAATGTCATTGGTAGTTTGATAGGCATAGTATTGCATCTGTAAATTGCTTTTCATTGTGGCCATTTTAATGATACTGACTCTTCCTATCAATGAGCATGAGATGTTTTTCCATTTATTTGTGTCATCTCTAATTTCTTTGAGCAGTGTTTTGTAATTCTTGATTTAGAGATTGTTCACCTCCCTAGTTAGCTGTATTCCTAGGTATTTTATTTCTTTTTGTGGCAATTGTGATTGGTATTGCATTACTGATTTAGCACTCAGATTTACTTTTGTTGATGTATAGGAATGCCTGTGATTTTTGTCTGTTGATTTTGTATCCTGAAACTTTGCTGAAGTTTTTTTTCAGTATAAGGAGCTTTTGGGCAGAGACTATTACATTTTCTAGTTAGAGAATGATGTCATCTGCAAACAGGGATAGTTTGCCATTCTGTGTTCCTATGTAGATTCCTTTTATTTCTTTCTCTTTCCTGATTGCTCTGGCCAGAGTTTCCAATACTGTGTTGAATAGGAGTGGTCAGAGACACCATCCTTGTCTTCTGCAAGTTTTCAAAGGGAATACTTCAAGGTTTTGTCCATTCAGTATGATGTTGGCTGTGGGTTTGTAATAAATGGCTATTATTTTGAGGTATGCTCCTTTAATGCCTAGTTTATTGAGATGGCCCAGGGAAGTGATGAGTGGGTGAATGACCCTGGGGACCCACACTTTCCTATGAGTCTTTGTGAACCCCAGGTCAGGAGATCCCCTTATGAATCCACACCACCAGGGCCTTCAGTCTGACATGCAGAGCTATGTGAAGTCTAGGCAGAGCAGTCTCACACCCAGGTCATACTGATGCAAGAGGTGGGCTCCCATGACCTTGGGTAGCTCCACTCCTGTGGCTTTGCAGGGTACAGCCTCCCTCCTCGCTGCTTTCACAGGCTGGAATTGACTGTCTGTGGCTCTTCGAGGTGCACAATGCAAGCTTTTGGTGGATCTACCATTCTGGGATCCGGAGGATGGTGGCTCTCTTCTTACAGCTCCACTAGGCAGTACCCTACTGGAGACTCTGTGGGGGGCTCTAATCCTACATTTCCCTTCTGCTCTGCCCCAGCAGAAGTTCTCCATGGGGCTATGTGCCTGCAATAGACTTCTGCCTGTACATCCAGGAGTTTCTATATATCCTCTGAAATTTAAGCAGAGGTTCCCAAAACTTAATTCTTGACTTCTGTGCACCCACATACCCAACACCATGTGGAAGCTGCTAGGGCTTCTGGCTGGTACTCTCTGAAGCAATGCCCTGAACTATACCTTGTCCCTTTTAGCTGTGGCTGGAGCTGAAGCAGCTAGGACTCTGGGCATCATGTCCTGAGGCTGCATAGAGTAGGGGAGCCCTGGGCCTGTCCCACAAAGCATTTTTCCCTCCTAGGCCTTTGGGCCTCTAATGAAAGGGGTTGCTGTGAAGGTCTCTGACATGCCTGGAGACATTTTCCTCATTGTCTTGGTGATTAACATTTGCCTCTTCATTACTTGTGCAAATTTCTGCAGCCAGCTTGAATTTCTCCCCAGAAAATGGTTTTTTAAAAATATCATATAGTTAGGCTATACGATATATGATATAAATTTATACTATATAAATTTTCTAAACTTCTATGCTCTGCTTCTTCTTGAATGCTTTGCCGCTTAGAAATTTCTTCTGCCAGATACCCTAAAATGTCTCTCTCAAGTTCAAAGTTCCACAGATCTCTAGGGCGGGGGCAAATGCCACCAATCTCTTTGCTAAAGCATAGCAAGAATTACCTTTATTCCAATTCTTGACAAGCTCCTCATATCCATCTGGACCACCTCAGCCTGGACTTCATTGTCCATATTACTATCAGCATTTTGTTCAAAGCCATTCAAAAAGTCTCTAGGAAGTTCCAAACTTTCCTACATCTTTCTATACTCTTCTGAGCCCGCCAAACTGTTATAATCTCTGCCTGTTACCCAGTTCCAAAGTTGCTTTGGAGCATTTTTGGGTCATATTTTGGGTAGCCTTATAGAAGCACCCCTCTCTCTAAAGTACTAATTTACTGTATGAGTTGGTTCTCATGCTGTTACTAAAGACATACCCAAGACTGGGTAATTTATAAATAAAAGAGGTTTAATTGACTCACAATTCAGCATGGCTGCAGAGGCCTCAGGAATCTTACAATCACAGCAGAAGAGGAAGCAACTACATCCTTCACATGGTGGCAGCAAGAAGAATGAGAGCTGAATGAAGGGGAAAGCCCCTTATAAAATCGTCAGATCTCATGATCTCATGAGAACTCACTCCCTATCATGAGAACAGTATGGGGGAAACCGGACCCATGATACAATTATCACCACCTGGTCCCACCCTTGACACACAGGGATAATTACAATTCAAGATGAGATTTTGGGTGGGGACACAGTCAAACCCTATCAGCTTGGCCTTGGACAACTGATAATGAGGGTGGACATCCAGATTGATATGAAAATGGAGCCCCTAAGAAATGTAGTACCATTGAAGACTGAAGAAATAAGGAAGGTGAGGAAAGTGAGGTTTATAAAAGACTTTTCTGGTATACCTTCTCATCTAGAAAACAAACAAACAAACAAACATTTAAAAAAAACAGACATCTCTTAGATGATTCTTTTGTTAATTTTAAGATGAAATCATTTCCTCTTGGTTTCAAGAAACATGTAACCTCTGTAATTTTTCTTTCCATGGCTTCCTGCTGGTTCATATCTCCCACTATAATACTAAAACTGCAAACTGCATATTTTCCAAAGCTTTACTATTGCCACATTGATTTTCACAATATGTATTTTCTAGCTAGGAAATGTAAAGTATTCTCCTGATTTCACTTTTTATATCAACATGTACTGGCCTCACTCTTAAACTTTAGACTTAAATATCCATCAGCCCTTTGGATGAATTCACTTCTACCTTTACACTAAGCCCAAACCATCCTCAATTTTCATTCACCCTTTCTGAGCCTACCTGTTTCCAGAATGTCTGTAACCATTTATCAAGGCTTATCTTGGGAAAGAACTTTCTTTCAAGTGCAATCACCTGGCTGTTGACAGGCCTCAAAAGAGCCACTAAGAAGCTCACTCACATCGTTGTTGGCAGATACATTAGTCTGCTTGGGTTGCTATAACAAGGTCCCACAGACTGGGTAGTCTAAACAACAGAAATTTGTTTTCTAATAATTCCAAAGGCTAGAAGACCATAATCAAGGTGTTGGTAGGATTGGTTTCTTCTGAGAGCCATGAGAGAGAAATTTGTTCCATACTTTATGGCTTGTAGATAGCCATCATCTTCATATATGTTCATAGTGCTTTCTTTTTGTCTGTCTTCAAATTTTCTCTTCTCATAAAAACATCAGGTATATTAGATTAAACCCACCCTAATAGCCTCATTTTAACTTAATTGGTCATTCACTGCATAACATTTTGGTCAACAAGAGACTACATATGCAATCATGTGTATCCCATAGAATTATAATATCGTATTTTATGGTATCTTTTCTATGTTTAGATGTGTGTAAATACACAAATACCATTGTGTTATTATTACCTATAGTATTCATTACAGGAACTGAACAGTATGCTGCACAAGTTTGTAGCTAAGGAAGAATAGGCTATGCCATATAGCCCAGGTGTGTAGTAGGCTATATCATCTAGCTTGTATAAGATACATCTGAGAAATGTGATCTAGCTTGTATAAGATATATCAAGGAAATATTTGATCCATGATACATAGAGAGATCTATAATATTTGCAAAATGACAAAACTACCTAATGAAGCATTTCTCAGATGTGTCTCTATCATTAAGCCATATATAACTATACTTCAGTAAAGACTCAGTCTCCAAATTCCATAGCATTTTGAGGCACTAGGAGTTAGGTCTTCAGCATATGAATTTAAGGGGTGGTGGGATGAAATTCAGCCCACAATAGCAGGTCTCAAGTTCTCTCCTGAGTTGTTGACTGTAGACATTAGTTCTTTATCAGGCGGACCTATGCACAGGGCAGGTCACTGCATGGTAGCTGGATTCACTCAGAGTAAGTAAGAGAAATAATAAGAGAGAGTAAGCAAACAAGTCAGCACTTTTTTCCTAACCTAATCTTGGAAGTAACATTTTCCATATTCTATTAACTGGAAGTGATGGCTAATCCAAATCATTTACAATTCTATACAGAATTTAGAGTAATTCTCACCTCTTTTCCTCAGCGTTAATTTTTGTTGACTAAATCTGGACACAGAAAATGTTACATCTGCCACATTGAGATTTTAGTGTTTTTTTTTTTTTAACTTAAAAACAGTTTTTTAATTTTAAAAGTGCCTCATCTTTAGTATTTTTCTGAGATATGTAAAAATAGTGTTTATATGTTGTATACACAAAAGCCCACTTTTCTAATGGCAGAGAATTTTTCTCACTGTGGAGAAGGAATCCATGCTTCAGGGAGTAACTGCCTACTTGTTCTCGCCCAGCATGCATACCAAAGCTTCCTCATACAGTGCATGTTGTACATCTCAACTAGAAAGAAAATGAATCAATTCTCAACAGATGTGTTCATTCTAATTCTGTGACACCAAAAAGTATGTAAGTGCATTTTCTTGTAACAGGACAAGATGACAGGGTGAGGATTAGCAAAATGAGGCAATAGAAAGTCACTTCACATCCTTGTACCTGCTCAGTAGCAAAGCTAAGGTAACAATTTTATAGATTCCGACATCACAATTATTTTCAATCCAACATGCGCACCTTATGCAACAAAAACTTCAATTCAAAGGAAACAAATGAACCAAAATCTTTAGTGACTTTGCATATGCTGTTTCCTCTGCCTGGATTATGCACCTCTGTTACCCTTTACTGCAAGCCCACCACTTCACTTTGTTAACACATCATTGCCTCTCAAGTCCCAGTTTATATAATTGTCCTTTAGAAATATGCACATGGCCATTCCATGCATTAACCAACAAATTGTCATAGAGTTTATCACATGGCATTGTAACCTCATGTTTAACTATCCATCTTACCCATTAAACTTTAAGTAAGTCCTGGGGAGCCAGAAATCATGTCTCTCTTAGCCATCACTGTATCCCTGGCACTTAATTCAGTGGTTGGCACATAATAACACCTCAATCTATTGCCACAATGAGCAATAAGCAGACAATATTTTTTCTGTTCTCAAATTTGAATGGAAAGCAGGCTATTAGTTTGGGCATATCATTTAAAAAAACACTCCCCAAAAAACATTCATGGTATATTCTGTAGTCCTCCCACATGAATGTCTTATTTTGTAATACCTGCAATGGTATAATCTAGTGCTTAGTGTTAGGGCATGAGTATGTAAACATCAAGAAGATGTGTGTAGGTAGAGCAAGAGTTACTTTCATATGACTCTGCTAGTAAAAGCAAAGATTTATACTAAATCCTTAGAACCAGAAATATGATTAAACTTGGAAATGCAGAACAAAGGGTTTGAAGTTGAGCAAGATTTGTAGCAATCAGAGATCAGGCATAAGCAAGGGCTGCCCTGTGTGACTACACTGAACAGCATTGAGGGATCAGCAGCCCACCTTGACAGTTTAAATGACTTTACTGGTTCCAGAAGAGGGTTAAACTGCAGCTTAAGAGGAATTATATTAAGGTCAAATGTACAGAATGATAGCTTCTGATGTATGTATCATCAAATTCTTTCCAAAAGAAGATTATGTTACCTAGGATGGCATGATTTGAGATATAAGCTGTATAGAACCATTATATAATTGATCACTGGCACAAGAGAGAAAGCGTGAAGGCTACTTTGTGAGAGTGCATTCACAAGGTCTAACTGAGATAAGAAGGCAGTTTGCCTGAGCTATTGTTGACTCTGATGGTGTCTTCCTGAATCATGCATGGTGTCAGAAGAATAGAGAATTTTCTTGCAAAAATGAATATATCACGTTCACCACACATGTTAAACTAGATGGAAATGAAGCTGAACAGTGAAGAAAATGTAAACAGTTTTTGACTTATTCAGAGACTTCAGAGGCTGATAAAAAGAAAGAAAAGCTGAAAATCTTCTTGTGCTGCATATGGATATTATATTACATCTAAGAAAAATTGGAACCAGTTTAGCTATTGTAATCTGGATGTTTTATGAAAACTGTTGTCTCTAGTAAAACCATCACTCATGAGAAATTACCTTTTCTTTTTATTGTGAATCTGGAAATACACACATAAGCTTGCCTTCCAGATATTATTATAAGATAAAAATTGAACATAGCAATGCATTTGGGACTACATTGAAATCCCTGCTTATAAGAATATGAAATAATAAATACACTATTTAAAAACTCTTTCATGTAGATCACAGTAGTTGAAGTCAAAAGAGAGTTTCTATGAATTGTATTGTACACTCAATTTTACCAAAGTTTTAAAATCCAAGTATTAATAATATGGCATATGCACTTTAAGAATTAAACCACAACAGTGCATTGTAAAATGAGGTGACTGAGAAGCAGAATTAATGTCTTTGTAGTAACTGTGTCAAATCTGTAACTTGAAAACTGTGTTAGTGCCATTGGCTCCATTTTTAATAGAAAGACCACACAACTTCTAACACTTTAATTACTTATTAGCATCTCTTCATAGGCTCAGAACAGAAGTCAAGCTTTCAATAAACAGCATACGTGAGCCTACATGTTTTGCCTCTAGGACAAGACTTCTTCAGAGAAAAAAAAAAAAAACAAATAAACAAGGATATGTCCTGGTTACGTGCCCATCTCTTAAGTTAGTTCATTTATTCAATATTTATTATGTACTAGGCACTGGATTAGGAGCTCACAAACATTAATTGTTTTGCAAAACTTTAATAACAGGTCACGCTAAATTTCAGCTGAGGAAGCCAAGTTTAGAGTGATTAAGTATTAGGTCCAAGACCACACAGCTAGTCAATTTTAGAGCTAGGATTTGAATATGAATCTCACCTGCTTTCCTATTATTCTGCTTTTCTACCTTCTCCCTTTGCTATATACATTAATATCTAGCTTTCAAAGAAGAGTACAGAAATATAATGAAGAAAAACTGTTTGGGTGATGGTTACACTAAAAGTCCAGGGTTTGCTACTACACTATATACTCATGTAACAAAACTGCACTTGTACCACTTAAATTTATAAAAAATTTTTCAAAAGTTTAGAAGTAGAGATTATAATAGAGATTGAGAAGAGTTGGAATTATTTAGCAGAGAGAATGGGGCTAAAAGTCTTTTAATGTGATCATTTTGTATTTAGTGTCTTCTATCATGAGTCATAAGACACTTGGAAATAGAGTTTAGTAGGTTAGATAAAAGAAGTAGACATTTCTATTGTTTACATTATCTCTTCTCCTTATGAATGGAGAATTACACTTCCTCACCTCTTTAATTTAGCCTGTCATGTCAATACAGAAGTTCCAGGAAGGGAGGGCATGGTCCCTTAAAATGATCCAGAAGGGGTAAAGGGAAGTACTGGGTAGAAAAGGGCATGGTCCCTGTCTAGGGATCCACTCCCAGTCCTGTGCCTATGAATGTAGGTGAGTACAGGCACTCCTCCCTTTGCACCCAAATGTTGCATTTCCCAATATCACCCTGGCCTGCCATGCTCCCATTGTGTGCTGCTAAAAACCCTGAGACCCTAGTAGGTAGACACACAAGCGACTGGACATGGAGAAGAGCACATCAGCAGAGGAACATATGGACAGCCAGACATCCAGAGGAACAAACTGGCATAAGAGCACACTGGCCTGCCAGCAGGCCATTGACTGGTGGAACCAGGCAAAGTTTGCCAGGACAGTTGGAGGAGAGCTTGCGTCACAGAGTGGCCCAACTCCAGGGGAAAACCATCTCCCTTCTGGATCCCCTACCTGCTGCTGAGAACTACTTCCACTCAATACAACATTGCATTCATTCTCCAAGCCCATTCTTCCAGTACACCAAGGCATGAACTAAGATACAGAAAACCCTCTGTCCTTGCAACAAGGTAGAGGGTCTAATAGAGCTGACTAACACAAGCCACCTACAGATGGCTAAACTGAAAGAGCACCCTGTAACACAGACACACTGGGGATTCAGGAGATGTAAACATCCAACCGCAGACACTGCTGTGGTGTCAGACCCCCAAAGCCTGCCCTTCTGTATGCTCCCTAGAGGTGTGAGCGGTGAGGCACTGAAGAAGAGAACCACACCCCCATTGCATGCCCTGCAATGGGGACAAGGGAACTTTTCCCATTTCAACATTACTGCATTGGCCAATAAAATGTGAGTGGAAGAGAAATGTGTCCATTTTGTACATGGGCGCAATGAATTGTCTGTTCATTTCCCTAGCTCCCTCTTTTCTGCCATATGACTGGTGGAGCCCTGATGAACTTATCACCAATCAAAAGCCCCACCTCCTTAAATTATCATATTGGTAATTTCTTTTTTAGGGCCACAAACATTCAGACCATAGCATCCTCTTTGAAATGCACTGCATCTAAGTCTTCTCCACTTCCACCCCATCCCACCTCTCAAACAGGTAACACTCAAAAATGTTGGAAAGTGCCTGCTGCCCTAAGCTAAGATAATAGAGGTGACTTCTTATTCATTTGTTTTGTTTTGGCTTATTTCCTCAAGCACCTACTCTTCTTTGCAGGGTTTTATTTCAATTTGAAACAATCTTACTTGTCAAAAAAAAAAACATATAAAGAAGACAGTAATATCTGATGTACATATTATAACTATGTCTTTTCGGTAGCTTTGTAGTTGTTACAAAATGTCAATCTAATTCATTAAATTAAAAAGTAAATCAAAACAGGGAAATAAACTTCCACAGATACATTTAGTTCATCCAGAACAAACCTTAAAAGACAGGAAATGGTGGAACCACTTTTCACCATGGGACTCCCTCTGTTCACTGAGGAAAAACTTGATTCAGACATGTTGACAGGCTAAAAGCAGCCTTGGCCAAGGAAAAGAAACTTAGTGCCTTAATAATCAAAGTGGAGAAGTTCTAAAATAAGGAGTCAAGGAAATGTTTCATCTAGGAAAAGCACAAAGCCTGGCTGCACTAAGGTTGAAGCAATTACTGAAATGTCAGGGCTACAGAGAGAAGAGAAGCTACAAAGATTCTTATAGAAGGTGACAGTCTTTTTTTTTTTTTTAACATTCACTTTACAAATGTTTTCAGTAAATGTGTGCTTTATACGTAGTTAGTTCAAAAATCTTTGGGGTAGATAGCATCAGGAATGAAAGACATGGGCAGCTGAGAAACTGAAAGAAGCTTCATTAGGATGTTAATGCTTTGTTGGAATTGACATTTTGAAGCTACAAAAAGTAATTTAATAGCTGTAGTGAAACACCAAAGATGTGTTGTCCTTGGAGAGAGCTGGGGTGCTATGGGAAGGATAAACAGGGAAATCTAAAGCATTGTGCTCTTTGGCCTTATTGAACACATTTCAAGGGAAATTTTATAGCTTCTCAAAACTGAGTTAGAGTAAGAACACTAGCCTTGTACAGATGTATTCACAACCCACTGTGAAGGATGAAACATAAACAAGTCTTCCTCTTTTGTGTCTTCGTTTTTAAAAACAATTCTGGATAAAAAATTTCAAATATATTTTACTTTCAATCACTTTCTTAAACTAAAATGCACCACAAAGGAAAGAGCAGATTTCATTATTTTTTATTTATTTCTACAACAATATGTACATCTATGTCAAATTTCTGAGTTAAAAGAATGCTTGGACATTTTTTTAATTGTTTATTATAGACTATTAAATTTTTTCTTCCAAGTTTCCTATGTATTCATTTGGATTGGCAATGAGAAGGTCACAATCTTAATTCAAGGGTGATTTTATAATTTATTATGGACAAATTTTAAAATGAATAATTTTAGAGTTTTAATAAAGGTTCAAATAGAAAGTGGATTAAAAAGGAAAGAATAACATTACAAACAAATCTTGGAGGAGTATATTTAGTACAAATAATTTCTAGTAATTGTACAAGACTTAGTCATTCAGTATTATTTGATGTGTTGTATTGTGTCTAAAGAAGGCTCTAGAAAGATGACGTGATTCTTGCTCTTAGATAAATGCACAACTTTGAATATTTTTAAGGCAGCATAGACACATTACTCGTATTTACATGTTAGATTACTTAAATTACATAAGCTGAGTACACGATGAAAGAGAAAAAAGATATTAGACTTAGTATCCTTAATCTTGATTAGGAATTATGTATATTTTATAAAGAAAAACAATTAGGCCAGCTGTGGTGGGTGGCTCATACCTGTAATCCAAGCACTTTGGGAGGCTAAGGCAGGGCTGGATAATGAGGTTAGGAGTTCGAGACCAGCCTGGTCAACACAGTGAAACCCTGTCTCTACTAAAAATATAGAAATTAGCTGGGCATGGTAGCACATGCTTGTAGTTTCAGCTACTTGGGAGGCTGAGGCAGGAAAATTGATTGAACCTAGGAGGCAGAGATTGTGGTAAGCCGAGATCTGTCACTACACTCCAGCCTGAACAACAGAGCCAGACTCTGTCTCAAAAAAAACAGGAAAGGAAGGAAGGAAGGGAAGGAGGGAGGAGATTAAGAAAGTTTATAGAAAATATTCAGTTATTTTTAGTAAGAGAATAGCTTGCATGATAACATGACTGATTTCCATTTAATAACTTCGGATTTTGCTGTTAATAGAAATATGAAAAGTAAGTAGAATATATCAACATATGAATGAGGCAGTAAGTGGTTACTATGCAACCTCTTTATCAATTCTGACAATATATTGAAAACTAAATTTCAAAGTTGACTTAATGAATGAATATTTAATGATGTGTTTTGTGTTAATATTTGACTTGGTTTTGCTCCTATCTATGTATTGTATCCAAATGTATGCCCTAAGTTTTAGGAAGTGAAAGCATTTGTGATCTATTTTTATAAGTCAGTATGACATTATTTTAGTGATATATTAGGTGTCTTAAAGAGCACAGAAACTTCTTCTGTCTTTATACCCTCCCCCATCCTCTACTATCTACTTATTTTTAGAAAAGGAAAATTTGCCTTACTTGAGTCATTAAGGCAATATTTCTTTCTATAAAAGTGTCAAAAAAATTAATTTTTGCTTCTGTAATAATGACAGTTTGAATGTTTTCTTCTGTCAGAGAATGTGCTTGAGCATTTTCAGTATTTGATCAGAAGTATAACACCAGAAATTATTGCTATCATTTTAATTTTTAGAGACAGGGTCTTGTTCTGTTTCCCAGGCTGGAGTGTAATGGCATGATGATAGCTCACTGCAGCCTCAACCACCTATGTTCAAGCAATCCTCCTGCCTCAGCCACCTGAGTAACTGGGATTACAGGCACATGCCACCATGCCTGTTTTTTGTTTTAAATTATTATTTTTTGTAGAGATGGGGTTTCATTGTTGCCCCGGCTGGTCCAAACTCTTGGACTCAAATCCTCCTCCTGCCTCAGCCTCCCAAACTTCTATGATTACAGGTGTGAGCCATCATTCCCAGCCTATCTTTGTTCTTGACTAAATTTCAACAGAATAAGCTTACAAAAAAAAAGTTTCTTGTCAAAGGGATTATAGAAAAGTATAGATATAGATTTTCTACCTATAGAAATGGTTTTCTGAATCAAGTAAACTCTGCATTTACTTAAGCTCTGCATTCTCTCTGTATATACGACCCAACTGATATATAATTTAGCTTCTACGTTTTTCATACTTGCAATGCCATCTTCCCCTATTATTTTTCTGATTATGAAATTAATTTGTACATATTAGAAAAATATAGAAAAAGGAGAAAAGGGAGAAAGAGAGAAAAGAAACATCCCCTACAAGCCCATAAATATCTTGCAATATTTACTAAGCATTTAATCTTGAGTTTTTAAAGATAATATTTATGGTTTATTTACATATTTATGATGTATTACATTTATCAATTACTTTAATCAATAAAATTTTTATATATGATTAAATGACTGTAAACATACCAGTCTCCATAATATAAAAACATGAATATGTATTTCAACTACTTTTCAGAAAAACAGTTTGCTAAAATTCAAATTATACCCCATCAGCAAAGTATGATTAATTCTAATCAATCATCAATGGATTATATCAATATATATCAGTCAGAAATAAATGAATGCACTTCAGTATACATTAATATAGTGTTCATGGTTAGAGTTGAATTTGCAGGTAGTTAAGATTAGGGTCAGTTTTATAATTTGATTTATATATAATTGTCTTGGGATAAGATAAGAGTTAAGGTTAAAGAGAAGAGACGGGCCACAAATAGTTATTAAACTATGAGTTAGGTGTAACTTGAGGTCTTCAAAAATCTCTCCATTCTACCTTTTCTTTCACAGCCTATTATGGTGCCATTCTTCTTACAAATTGTCTCAGATATTCTCATTAAACTATAAAAGTGGCAATATTTTCCCCAGAGAGGTTAATCTCATATATTACATTGACTATAAATGCTGTGACAGCCATTTGTCTCTTTAAAAAAAGGGAAGGAGAAATAAAAAGTCTAGAACAAGAAAGGAAACCTTATTTTCTTCCTGACATCTAAAATTACTTCAATAAGGGATATATATTTTATTCCACATAGAGCTTAAATGCAAATACATAATATTACAAAAACCTCATTGATCTAAATCATTCAAATTAAGGTGGCAAGTGATGGACTTGGTATCCAATACTATAGTAGAAAATGTTTGAGAAATGAAGAGCATCACCTGCCCAGAGAGGTAGACAACTTGCCACAGCATATTACAGTAAGTATGGGAACTAGTTCTGTTAAACTTGGTAGCTTAAATAGTACTCAGCTCAGTCTCAAAGGCCACTCTACCTAGGTAGAGAAGCAAACCTCAATCTGGCATTTCTACTGAGCAGAGCAGCTGGTCCCATCCATCCCAAGCAGTGACTCAGCCTAGTTTTAGGTCTCAGTCTACAACCTTATTCAATTACGAATATCAAATAGCAGTTCTACAGGAATACCAGGCCACCCAGATCTGACTGGCCAGGTCCAATCAGAGGCAGCTGCAGTGGCCATCCAGCAGCTCTACTCAATTTCATAGCTCAGCCAGTGGTTTCACTGCAGAGGGAGTCCAGTCAGCAGTCTCACCTAAAATCAGAGCAGGATTGGTAGTTCAGCTGTGTAGAGAGCCCCAAAACAAGCCCTGCGTGCCCAGAGTTTTTACCATCTGGCCTATCAAGAATCATAGGCTAGACTAAATAGGCAATGTCTATCTCTGTCAAAAAATACCTATAAAAGCCAGAGGAGGTGGCTATCTCCACAAATGCAGACACTACTACAAGGATGTGAGGACTACATAGGATCAGGGGATCACAACATTTCCAAAAAAAGCTAACCAAACCTTTGTTTTCCCAAGATGGGGAAAAAAGCATACTAGAGGCTTTTAGCATGTCTCAGCCACCTGGAAATAGCAAAACAGTGCATAAAGGTAAACTCTTTGAGCTTTAATTAAAGAAAGACAATGAGAACTCACTGGAATAGTGAACAATAACCCAGATCTCAGGGAGGAGAAAGTGGGCAAGCAGCCCCCATGATGGCATTCAGCTAATAAAAGTGAAAGAAGCTTCAGTACATGAGGAAAATTTGCATTACTTCTTGAGTCTAAGGGAATAGAAAATTTCTCCCAGTGAACAAGGAATAAGTATATATACCTGTATGTATCAGCTGTGGCTGATGATGATGTAGATGGGCATATATATGATCCCTGATGCAAATGAATATATACTTGATCCTCGTTTACTGGTAGGAATTCTCTGGCTTTTACCCATAAGCACCACCCACTGTTCCTGGAGGAGGAACAGCACAACACAATAGGAAATCTTTTGACAGAAGTGCATAGCACTGGGTAACAAGATAAGCTCAGCCCCATAGGTGGGTTTGCTTCTATTAATGTTTTGCTTCTATCAATACATTGGTAGTTTTGCTTCTATCAATGTATTGTATCCAGATGAATGCCCTAAGTTTTAGAATGTGAAAGCAGGGGGTGGGGAGTTGGGGAGAGATAGCATGGGGAGAAATGCCAAATATAGGTGAAGGGGAGGAAGGCAGCAAATCACACTGCCTTGTGTGTACCTATGCAAAAATCTTGCATGTTCTTCACATGTACCCCAAAACCTAAAATACAATTTAATAAAGTGAAAGCATTTGTGATCTATTTTTATGTCAGTATGACATTATTTTAGTGATATATTAGGTGTCCTAAAGAGCAAAGAAACTTCCTTTTCTGTCTTAAAACCCTCCTCTATCCTCTCCTATCTACTTATTAAAAAAAAAAAAGTACAGTAGTCTGAGCTCCCTGATCAGCCCTGTAGGGGCGGACCAAGCTGGCTGGGGCTAAACTGGGCAGACCCACCTATGGATTCCCAAATGCTAGGCACAGGCATCATCTTTGAGGTATGGTCTTGTGGATAGCCATCAAGCACCTACAGGTCTGCCTAGGTGTGAAGTTAGAAAACCCACACTGCCTTAAGTTCTCTGCATGGAAAGTGGGTGGCCTTTTTCAAAGGGACTCCTAATCTAGAAGGGTTGGTGCTCCAAACGCCTGGAGATATGTATGGGTGTCAAGCAGAGAGAATGCCACTGCACCAAAATCTCTGCAACTGAAGGGAAAGGTGGCTCAGTCTCCTAATCCATGCAAGTAGATATGTCAAATGCATGGAAATATGCCCCATCAATGATTGGAAAAACTGCTGTTACATGGTCTTTGTAGGGAATGGGAGAAACCACTTAAGTTCCTAATCTGGTGGAGGGGTAGCTGTGTCTCAAGGTAAGTGATATGCCCAGGGAAGGAGCAGAGAAACCACCACAACAAGGTCTTTGTACAGGAAGGGCAGGGCAGCTCAAACACCTAATATATGAGTGTGGGTGTGCTAAATGCTTGGAGTTACATCCAGGTATGGAGCAGAAGTGCCACTGCACCAAGTCCGTTGCATGAGAAGGAAATGGTGCCTCAGGATCCTATTCCAAGAAGGAGATATGTCCAGGTGTGGAGCAAGAGTGCACCTTTGCACCAAGATTTCTGCAGATGAGAATGTGTAGTCTCTTAATCTAGGGTGGCTCAGTCTCCCAAAACAGATGAGTGATTGCTTCAATTGCCTGGAAATAAATCCCTTGGTGAGAAGGGAAGTAATCACTGCTACAACAAAGATTTTGTAGGAAAAAGGAGGGACGTCTCAGACAGATAATCCAGGTGAGCAGATGTGTGCCTGGAAATATGTCTTGGCATGAAGTGCAGAGTAATCCAGTGCACCAAAATCTCTAAACAGAAAAGGAGTGAAAACTCAGGCTACTAATCCAAGTGAGCAGGTACTCTGAATGCCTCAGAATATGCCTGGGTGTGGGGTATAGAGGGGGTCACTGCACACAGATGTAAGGGAAGGATGGGTTGGACTATACTCTTAATTCAGGTGAGCAGGACTAGGGTCTGCCTTGCTCTTGCTCCTCAAGACTGGTGGGGCACTCTCTTCTGGATGACCAAGGGAGCAGTCCAGGGCACCCAGCAATGGCATGTGCAGACTGGTTCCAAGTCAAAAAGCTGTCCTTGGATGCAAATCCCAGGATAAGTCCTGTCTTTAGCAACTCTTCCTGCTGCAGTCCTGTGCCTGGAGAGAGCCCAATTCCAGTGCTTACTGCTGGGGTGCTCTCCACACTTGCCATCAATTCTGGCTGTGAGGATTATTCCCCCAATGCAGAGCCACTACACCAATCTCTGGCCCTTGACTAAAATGCCTGCAGTGGCTGCTTCTTCCAGGTTACCAAACAATGACTGATTTTCTATGAGTCTGGATTAAAAATGATTTCATCCTCTCAGTTCTGGGCATGGGAAAATGCCTACAGCTTTCTCAATATCTTTTCCTCTGGTTGTCTCCTCAAGTTTTTTCCAGGGCTTCAGAGAAACAAGGTGCTCTCTCTTGGCATGGAACTAGTTGCATGTAACCCTAGTGGAAAGGTGAATCACAGCACTGGGTAACAAGATAAGCTTCTCGATACCAATACCACCTCAGCCCCATAGGTGCCAGTGAACATCCTCACATGCCCAGTACATTACTACTACAACCAGCATTTAGAAAAGGCACTATAAAAAGGCTATCTATAACCAAGGAAGTTAAAAACAGACTCAGTCGCTGAAAGCAACCATACCAAAGTCAAAGGACCATAGACAACATATATTACAGACACCTCCCAAACTGGGGTAGCATGGGAAATTTCATCCATATGAAATCAAATTCAAAAAATAAGGTAGATAGATTATCTAGAGGAGAAAGAGCGGCTTGGTGGAGGGGAGGGGTGGCGGGACTCTAGGAAAAAAAAACAAAGTGTCACAGCACCCTCAAGGGACTACATTAACTCTCCATCAATGGCTATTAACCAAAATGAAATGTTTGAAATACCACATAAAGAACTCAAAATGTTGATTTTAAAGGAGCTCAATGAGATCCAAGAGAAAGCTGAAAAGCAGTATAAATAGATCACAGCAGCAATTCAGGATATAAAGAAGATATTGACATCATTACAAAGAAACTAAACAGAATTCCTAGAAATGAAAAATCAATTAAAGGAATTATAAAATGCAGTTGAAGTATTTAACAATATGTTATATTGAATGAAAGAAATAATTTCAGTGCTGAGAGGCCGTTTGAATTAACTCACTCAGACAAAAATCAAGAATTTTAAAGACTGAGCAAATCCTTTGAGAAGAATGGGATTGCATAAAGTGTTCAAACTTATGAGTTATAGGTATTCCAGAGGGTAAGGAAGAAAAAAGTAAAAAGTATGTAAAGTATATTTTAGGAAATAATTCAGGAAAAATCTAAATATTTAAATATTCAGATACAAGAAGCTCAGAGAACTCCTGCAAGATACATCCAAGAAGAACCACACCAAGGCATATCATCATCAAACTATTCAAAGTCAACAGGGAGGAATAAATGCTAAGAGTGGCAATAGAGAAGCCTCACCAGTAAAGGAATTTCTATCAAACTAATAGCAGACTTCTCAGCAGAAATTCTATAGGCCAGAAGAGCTTAGGAGGCCATTTTTAGCCTTGGGGTGGAAGTGGGGGGACCGGAAGCTAGCCAACAATTTTGTATTCTGTCATACAAGAAAAATAAATAAAGTCTTTTCCAGACAAAGAAAAGCTATGAGAATTTGCCATCACTTGACTGGCTCAGAGGAGTTCTAAAGATTGAAATGAAGGGATACTATTCACCATCATAAAAGAACAGATATGTCCAAAAATCACAAATCCTAGAAAACAATTATACAATTGAAACTCCAAGACAACTAGCTAACAACACTATACAAGAACAAAATCTCACATAATAATATTAACCTGGAATGTAAATAGCCTCAATATTCCTAACAGATACAGAGTGGCAAATTGGGTAAAAAAATGACTCCACCATCTGCTCTGTACAAGAGACAGATGTAATGGCTAAAGACAGCTACAGACTCAAAGTAAAGTGATAGAAAAAGATATATAACACAAATTAAGAACAGAAGTGAGCCAGAGTTGCCATCCTTCCAATAGATAAACAAATTTTAAATAACAGTAAAAACAGACCAAAAATGCATTATATAATGATAAATGTTCACTAGAACATGAAGATTTAACTATTCTAAATATGTGTGCATCTAATATTAAAGCACCCAGATTCAAAAAACAAACACTACTAGACCTAAGAAAAAAACTGATAGCAATACAATAATAGTACGGGACTTCAACACCCCACTGACATCACCAGATAGATCATCAAGACAGAAAATAAACAGTGACATTCTGGATGTAAATTGGACTATAGAACATTCTGGATGTAAACTGGACTATAGTACCTATAAGACATTTACAGAGCATTGCATCCAACAACCACAGAATACACATTCTTTTCATCTGTGCATGGAACATTCTCCAAAATCAACCATATGCTTGGCCATAAAGCAAGTCTTAATACATTCAGAAAACTCAAAATTATAACAAATATTTTCTTGGACCAAGGTGGAATAAAATTAGAAATCAACACCAAGATGAATTATCAAACTACACAAGCTAATGGAAACTAAAAAATCTACTCCTAAATGACCTTTGGGTAAACAACAAAATTAAGAGAAACATTTTTAAAAGGTCAAAACAAATGAAAAGAGAGACAGTATATATCATATCCTTTGGAAGAGAGCAAAAGCAGTGTTAACAGTAAAGTTTATAGCACTAAATGCCTACATTCAAAATCTAGAAAAATATCAAATTAACAGCCTAACATTATATCTTAAAAAACTAGAAAAATCAAAGAAACCAAAAGCAAAACTAGCAAAAAAAAAACTGACAAAGTTCAGAGAAGAACTAACTAGGGGCATTGAAACAGACAAACAAAAACCTAAAAAAAAAAAGACTTGATGAAACAAAGTTGGTCCTTTGAATGGATAAACAAAATTGAAACCCAAAATGGATTAAAGACTTAAAAGTAAGACTTTAAACTATAAAAATCTTAGAAGAAGCCCTAGGAAAAATATTCTGGACATTTCCCTAGACAAAGAATTTATGATGACACCCTAAAAGCAAATGCAACAAAAATAAAAACAGACAAATGGGATTTAATTAAATAAGTGTCTGCACAGCAAAAGAAATTATCAACAGAAAATGGACCACTTAAATAATTAGAGAAAATATGTGCAAACTATGCATTTGACAAATAACTAATATCCAGAATCCACGAGGAACTTAAACAACTAAACAATAAAAAGAAAACACCCCATTAAAAGTAGGCAAAGAAAATGAATTACACTACTGTCAATAAAAGAATGCATGTGGGTAACAAACATATAAAAATATGCTCCACATCAGCAATGATCAGATAAATGAAAATTAAGTTCACAATGAAATACATAAAACCATTCAAAATGGCTATTGATAAACTGTAAAAACATAGCATGTGTTGTCATGGATGTGGAGAAAAGGGAATGCTCATACACTGTTCATGGGAATGTAAATCAGTTCAACCCTTAGGGAAAACAGTATATTTTTCATAGAACTAAAAATATAACTCCCATTTGACCCAGCAAATCTATGAGTGGGTATGCGCCCGAAAGAAAAGAAATAATTATATAAAAAGGCACCTGCACTCATACATTCATTGCAGGACAATAGTAAAGTCATAAAGCCAATTTAAGTGTCCATCAATAATTAATTGGATAAAGATAAGACTGTATCTACACACTATGGAATACTACCCAGCCATAAAAAGAATAAAATCATGTCCTTTGCAGCAACACTGATGGAGCTAGAGGCCATTATTCTAAGCAAAATAATGCAGAAACAGAAAACCAAGTATCTCATGCTTTCACTTATAAGTGGACGCTAAACAATGAAGGTAGATAGATAAAAAAATAGACACCAGGGACTCCAAAATAGTAAATATGGGGTGAGATTTTAAAAATTATCTATTGGGTATAATGTTCAATATTTGGGTAATGAATATACTAGAAGCCCAATCCTCATCAGTACACAATATAGCTATGTAAAAAAGAAAAACAAGCATATGTATCCCATAAAACTAAAATAAAATACATTTAAAGACAATTAATAAGACAAATTTAACAGTAAAATAAATGAAAAACTAAAAAGAAATAAGAAAACTCCAACAATGGACTCTGAAGAAATGGAGATCTATGAAGTGGCAGAAAAAGAATTCAGAATAATCTTCTTAAAGAAGTGTAATTAACTTCAAGAAAACACATAAAAAATAAAATATTAAGTTAAATTTAGAAGGAATAAAGAAGAAAATGAGAACACTAACAAAGAGATTTTAAAAATTAAAAAAATAATAAATAGAAATCCTAGAGATAAATAACACAATGGGTAAAAGAAAAAGTGCAATAGAAAGCTTCAACAGGCGTTTTAGTCATGAAGTCCTTGCCTATGCCTATGTCCTGAATGGTAATGCCTAGATTTTGTTCTAGCGTTTTTATGGTGTTAGGTCTTAGGTTTAAATCTGTAATCCATCTGGAGTTAATTTTTGTATAAGGTGTAAGGAAGAGGTCCAGTTTCAGCTTTCTGCAGATGGCTAGCCAGTTTTCCCAACACCATTTAATAAAACGGCATACTTTCTCCATTGCTTGTTTTTGTCAGGTTTGTCAAAGGTCAGATGGTTGTAGATGTATGGCATTACTTCCAAGGCCTCTGTTCTGTTCCATTGTCTGTGTATCTGTTTTGGTACCAGTACCATGCTGTTTTGATTACTGCAGCCTTGTAGTATAATTTGAAGTCAGTTAGCATGATGCCTCCAGCTTTCTTCTTTTTGCTTAGGATTGTCTTGGCTATGTGGGCTCTTTTTTGGTTCCTTATGAAGTGTGAGGTGGTTTTTTTCCAGTTCTGTGAAGGTCAATGATAGCTTGATGGGGATAGCATTGAATCTATAAATTACTTTGGGCAGTATGGCCATTTTCATTATATTGATTCCTCCTAACCATGAGCCTGGAAAGTTTTTCCACCTGTTTGTGTCCTCTCTTATTTCCTTGAGCAGTGGTTTGTAGTTTTCCTTGAAGAGGCCTTCATGTCCTTTGTCAGTTGTATTCCTAGGTATTTTATTCTCTTCGTAGCAATTGTGAATGGGAGTTCACCTATGAAAAACACCACATGTTCTCACTCATAAGTGGGTGTTGAACAATGAGAACACATGGACACAGGGAGGGGAAGATCACACACTGGGGTCTGTTGGGGGGCAGAGGGCTATAGAAGGGATAGCACAGGGTGGGGAGATTGGTGAGGGAGACCATTAGGAGAAATACCTAATGCATGTGACAGGGGAATGGAGACAACAAACCACCATGGCATGTGTATACCTATGTAACAATCCTGCAAGATCTGCTCATGTACCCTAGAACTTAAAGTAAAATAATAAATAAATAAATAAACAAAAAAGCTTCAACACACTTGATCAAACAGAAGAAAGAATTAGAAAGCTGCAGGACAGAGTATCTGAAATTAACCAGTAAAAGAAGCCAAGAAAAAAAGTAAGAATGAAGTCTGTGAAAATTACTGAACATTATCAAGAGATCAAATCTATGTGTAATAGGATTTTAAGAAGATAAATAAAATGGCTAGAAAACATGGTTAAAGAAATAATAGCTGAAAATTTCCCAAATCTAAGGAACAATGCCAACAACTATGTATAAGAATCCCCAAATTCTCCAATTAAATTCAACTGAAAGAGGAGATTGTCATGGCACATAATCAAACTATCAAACATCAAAGACATAAAAAAAAGGGTTCTGATAATAGCAAGCGATAAGAAACATATCACATAGAAAAGAGTCCCAATATGGCTAGAAGAGAATGGCTCAGTGGAAACCTCAGGGGCCAGGCAGGACTGAAGTAATATATTCAAAGTGTGAAAGGAAAAAAATAAACCCATGCCAATCAAGAATGTTTTATCCAACAAAGCTGTTTTTCAGAAA
This sequence comes from Callithrix jacchus, assembly GCF_049354715.1. Lineage (NCBI taxonomy): Eukaryota > Metazoa > Chordata > Mammalia > Primates > Cebidae > Callithrix > Callithrix jacchus. The sequence continues at coordinate 76,317,767 of NC_133507.1, forward strand.
TAACACAAAAGTAAAGACTTCCAGATAAACAAAGCTAAGTGTATCCATATTTTCTCATGTTGCTCATAAAGACATAACTGAGATTGAGTAATTTATAAAGAAAAGTGGTTTAATTGAGTCATACTTCCACATGATTTAGGATGCCTCACAATCATGGCAGAAGACAGAGGAGGAGCAAAGTCATATCTTACATGGTGGCAGGCAAAAGAGCTTGTTAAGGGGGACTCCCATTTATAAAACCATCAGATCTCATGAGACTTATTAACTACAATGAGAACAGTATAGAGGAAACTGCCCCCATGATTCAATTATTTCTATCTTGCCCTGCCCTTGACCTGAGGGAATTATTAAAATTCAAGGTGCGATTTGGATGAGGACACAGTCTAATCATACAATTCTGCCCATCATCCATCCCAAATCTCATTTTCCTTTCACATTTCCCATGTTCCTTTCACAATCACACCTTCCTAATAGCCCCGCAAATTTGTATCTCATTTCAGCACTACCTCAATGTCTACACTGCAAAATCTCATCTGAGACAAGGCAAGTCCCTTTTGCCTATGAGTTTGTAAAATCAAAAGCAACTTAGTTACTTTCTAGACACAACTGGGTTATAGGTATTGTGTAATTACATTTGTTCCAAATAGGAGAGATTGGCCAAAATGAAGGGACTACAGGTCCCATGCAAGTTCAAAATTCAATAGGGCAGTCATTTCACCTTAAATTCCAAAACGATCTCCTTTGACTCTATGTCTCACATCTAAGTCACACTGATGCAAGATCTGGGCTCCCATGGGCTTAGGCAGTGCCACCCCTGTGGCTTTGCAGAGTACAGCCCCCTCACAGCTGCTTTCTCAGGCTGGAATTGTCTGCAGCTTTTCAAGGTGCACAGTGCAAGTTGTCAGTGTATCTACCATTCTGGAGTCTGGAGGACAGTGGCCCTCTTCTCATAGCTTCACCAGGCAGTGCACCACTGGGGGACTCTCTGTGGGGGCTCCCATCCCACTTTCCCTTTTGTACTTCCCTAGCAAAGGTTATCCATGAAGCCTCTTCCTGCAACACACCTCTGCATGGACATCCAGGCATTTCCTCCCATCTTCTGCAATCTAGGTGGAGGTTCCCAAACCTCAATTCTTGACTTGTATGCACCTGCAGGCCCAACACCATGTGTAATCTGTTAAGGCTTGGGGCTTGCACTTGTACCCCCTGAAGCAATGGCCTGAGCTGTTCAGTGGCCCCTTTTTGTTATGGCTGGATGTGAAGCAGTTGGGATACAGGGTACCAAGTCCCTAAGATAAATATAGCAGGGGGGCCCAGGCCCAGTCCAAAAAACCATTTTTCCCTTCCAGACCTCTGGATCTATAATGTGAGGAGCTGCAGGTAAAGGTCTCTGGTGTGCCTTGGAAAAATTGTCCCCATTGTCTTGGTGATTAACATTTGGCTCCTCCTTATGCCAATTTCTGCAGCCAGCTTGAATTTTTTCCCAGAAAATAGGGTTCTCTTTTCTATTGTACCGTTAGACTGCAAAAAATTCCAACTTTTATCTCTTATGCTCTGGGTTTTTTTTTTTAAATGCTTTGCTGCTTAGTAATTTCATCTCTCTCAAGTTCAAAGTCCCACAGACTCTTAGGGCATGAGAAAAATGCTGCCAGTTTCTATGCATAGCAAGAGTGACCTTTACTCCAGTTCCTAACAATTTCCTTATCTCCATCTGAGACCACCTCAGCCTGGTCTTCATTGTCCATATCACTATCAGGATTTTGGTCAAAGGCATTCAACAAATCTGTAGAAAGTTCTAAACTTTCCCATATCTTCCTCTCCTCTTCTGAGTCCTCCAAGTCTCTAAAAGTTCTAAACTTTCCCACATTTTCCTATCTTCTTCTAAGTCCTCCGAAGTATTCCAACTTCCACTTGTTACCCAGTTCCAAAGTCACTGCCACATTTTTGGTATCCTTATAGCAGTACCTCACTACCTCCTGGTACCAATTTACTGTATTAGTCTGTTCTCATGCTGCTAATAAAGACATATGAAGGACTGGGCAATTCATAAAGAAGAGATTTAATTGACTCAGCATTCCACATGGCTGAGGAGGCCTCACAATCATGGCAGAAGACAAAGGAGGAGCAAAATTATGTCTTAAGAGGTGGCAGGCAAGAGAGCTTGTGGAGGGGAAGGCCCACTTATAAAACAATCAGATCTCATGAGACCTATTCACTATCATGAGAACAGTATGAGGAAAACTGCCCAGATGATTCAATTATATCCACCTGGCCCTGTCCTTGACACATGGGGATTTTACAATTCAAGGTGAGATTTGGGTGGGGACACAGCCAAACCATATCACTAATACAGTTCACTACGATTAGGCCTGTCCTACTGGAATGACTAGAGGACATTCTTTAAAATGTACCAAAGACCACTAATTATTATCTTAAACATCCAAAAGCACAAAAATTCATAGTATAATACAGAATCATATTCAAGATACTCTAGAACTTTATCTCAGTATGATAGTTAATAAAATGCATCAAAACAAGTAAAATCTAATTTTCAAGGAATACATATTATAAACAATGTACATTTTGGCAACAAAACCATAAAATGTAGTGGATAGAGTAAAAGTTTAGAGTTTTGTAACTACCAAATCAAATGCAATCAAAGTTAAATTTTATCAGATTTAAATAGTTTATTATAAATATGTTTTATGTAAGTCTTATAACCAAACAGCAAAAATCTATACTAGATTTTAAAAATATAAATAATTCACTGCAGAAAACTATTAAGCCACAAATGATGACAACAACAGAGGAAGAAAAAATGTAAATAAAAAACAAGGAGAAGACAGACGGCAAGGGTTTCAGTTCACCAGGTGGAACTTTCCAGAACACTCAGGAGAGGCGGAGAAGTGGCAGCTGCCTGAGCTGCATGAAGCTACAGAGTCTTTCTGCCTTCTCAAATTTGCCTCAGCCCACTCACTAGTTATAGAAAATGGCGAAATAAACCACTTTCCATAATGTTTTGGAGGGTCAAACAAAGTACCACTAAGGAAAAACTGAAAAAGGCTCATGGGACCCTGGCCTTGAAGTACCACTCTGATAAACATCCAAATGAAGGAGGAAGTTTAAATAGATTTCTCAAGCTCACAAAGTTATTTCTGATGCTAATAAAAGGGAATTATTCAACACAGAAAGATAACAGGTAAACAAGAGGGCAAAGCAAGTGGAAATTCTGGGTCCCTCATGGACATCTTCGATATAATTATTTATGGAAGAAGAATAATGCTAAGAGAAAAGAGGAGTAACACTGTTGTGCATCAGCTCTCAAAAACCTTAGAAAATGTATGTGATAGTACAAAAAGAAAATTGGCACCTCATTAATGTAAAGGCAGAAGTCGGTGGGGGGCGGGCAGAAATGGGAGAGAAGTATAACACTGTCCCAATTGCCAAGTTACTGGACTGCAAATACAAATTCACGAGATAGGACCTTGAATGGTTCAGCAAACTTTGTATGTATGCATGGAGTGACAGGCTCATCGAGAATGAATCAGTCCTAAAGACAGATGTAAAAACTGAAATGGAAGGAAGATAGTTTGAGGTAAAAAGATTTTAAAGGTTCATGTTGACAAAGTCATGAAAGATGGCCAGAAGATAACATTCTATGGTGAATGAGACAAAGAACCCAGATTGGAACCAGGAGATGGCTTCAAGTTAGAGGAAAAGGACCATACTATTTTTACTTCACAAAAAGACTATTTTATATCTATGGACATACAACTGGTTGAAATATAGTGTGGTTTCTAAAAACTGCTATCCTCTATTGACTACTGAACTGTAGTCATCACCTCTCACCCAGGTCCAAATGTCAAGCATGAAGGTATCAAGTATGTGCTAAGTGAAATCATGCCAATTTTTCATAGACCATAGGAAAAGCATCACCTAATCATCAAAATTCAAGGTCAACTTTCCTGAGAATGGTTTTCTTTCTCATGATAAGCTCTCTTAATTGGGTAAACTCCTACGTGACAGGAAGGAAATAAAAGACATTCATGAAATAGATCAAGTAGATCTGGTATACTTTGATTCAAATCAGAAAAGACAGCATTATTCCATTGGATAAACATATGAGGGTGGTAAACATCATAGAAGTGGTGTTTCAGTGCCAAAATTTATGAAAGGGGCAGTGAGTAACACTCACTGCTGGCATTTGATGAGCAGTAGTGAATGAGTGAAGGATTGTAATAATAATATGTTAACTACTTGCTATTGTCTTTGTTTTGGTATTCAACTATAATAATGTTTTAAAAGTGAAATGATGAATAAACAAGAATAAAAGCTCAAAAAAGCAGAAAATAAATTATAAAATGGCAGTAGAAAGTTTTGACCTATCACTAATTACTTGGAATATAAATAAATTAGATTTTCCAATAAAAAGACATAGAATGACTTTATTTTAAAACCAAGACCCAACAACATGCTACCCAAATAAACTCAACTCACATTTAAGACCACACACAGACTGAAAATGAGGGAATGTAAAAGAATATTCTGTGCAAATGAAAACCAAAAGAGAGAGACCAAAGTTAGCTATACTTAAAATAGACCTTAAATCAAAAACAGTAAAAAAGATAAAGAAGGTTATTACATAATATTTAAGGACAAATCTATCAAGAATATATAACAAGTGTAAATATATAACACATCCAACATTGGAGGACCTAAATACATAAAGGAAATCTTAAAGGATCTGAAGAGAGATATGAAATGCAATACAATCATAGTGTGCATTTCACTTCCTGAATTTCAACAATGGACAAATCATTCAGACAGGAAATTAATAAAAAGAAAAACATCAGCCTTGAAATATCCTTATACCAAATGAATGTAATAGACATATACAGAACTTTCCATCAACAGAATACCTGTTCTTTTCAAGGAAACATGGAACATTCTCCAGGATACATTACATGGTTAGGCTACAAAACAAGTTTGAACACATTGAATAAACTGAAAATTATCAAATATTTTTTCTAATTACAAGTATATGAAATTACAAATCAAAAACAGAAGAAATCTTGGAAAATTCCCAAATACATGGAAATTAAACAACATACTCTTGAACAATCAATGGGTCAAGTAGAAACCAAAAGAGAAATTTTTAAAAACTTGAGACAAACAAAAATGGAAGCATAATATACCAAAACTTACGGGATACAAAAAAAGCAGTTCTATTTTTTAAAAATCTCAAATGAATACCTTAAAGTTATACCTCAAAGGAAAGAAAAAATATGTCCCAAGCCAGAAGAATTAAGAAAATAAAGGTTAGAGAAAAAATAAATAATACAGAGACTAGAAAAACAATAGAAGAAAATCCATGAAATCAAGAATTTTTTTTGAGAAGATAAACGTAGTCAATGAAACTTCACCTAGACTAACAAAAAAGAGAGACAATTCAACTATCTAAAATTGGGGAAAAAATTTACAACTGATACTACAGCTATGTAAGAATCATAGAAGATTACTTTGAATAATTATTTGCCAACCAATGAATAACTTAGAAGAAATGGATAAATTTATAGATACATACAACCTATTCTGTCTGAATCATGAAGAAATAGAAAATATATAAAAATAACCATTAAAGGGAGAATCAGTAATAAAATGTCTCCCATCAAGTAAATGTTCAAGATCTGATGGTTTTTTTCTGATTTCTACCAAACATTTAAAGGAGAACTAATATAAATCCATCTCAAACTCTTCCAAAAATGAGTACTTCTCAATTTTTTTTATGAGGGTAGAATCATCCTGGTACCAAAGCCAAACAAGGACATTATAAGAAAAAAAAATTATACTTCAATATCCCAAATGAAAATGAAAAATTTTCAACAAAATGTTAGCAATATCTAATCAACAGTGTATTAAATGAATCATTTAATCATTTAATATGATCAAGTAGAAATTATCCCAGAGATGCAAGGATGGTTCAACATAATCCATACTTATAAACGTGATACACTTCATTAATAGAATGAAGGGCAAAAAACATATGATCAACCTCAGAGACAGAAAAAAGCATTTGAGAAAATTCAGCATTCTCCCAATGGATTAGTTATAGAAGGATTGTACCTGACCTAATGAAAGCCATGCATGACAAGCTACAGCTAACATTATACTTAATGATGAAAACAAAGGCAACTTTCCCTGTAAGATCAGGAACAAGACACAAACATTTAATTTAACCATTTTTATATACTATCGTACTAAAAGTGACTATATTGCTCCTTTCCAGAACAATTAGGTAAGAAAAAGAAATAAAATCCTTCCAAATGTGAAAGGATGAAGAAAATTGTTCATGTTTGGTGATGACATGATCTTATGTATGAAAACCCAAAGACTCCACAAAAAGACTGTTATAACTAATAAATGAACACAGTAAAATTGCAGTAATAAAAATATAAACATGCAAGAGTCAGTAGTGTTTCTATGCATTAACAATGAACCATTTGAAACAGAAATTTAAAAAAAATCATTTACAACAGCTACCTAGAATAAAGCATTCTTATAAATACATTTAACCAAGGATGTGAAGGATTTGCACACTAAAAAATTTCAAAACTTTGATGAAAGAAATTAATGACACAAATAAATGTAAATACATTCTATATTCATAGATTGGAAGAATTAATATTGTTAAAATGTCCCTATTAGCCAGATGTGTGGCTCATGCCTGTAATCCCAGAACTTTGGGAGGCTGAAATGGGTGGATTACTTGAGGAAAGGAGTTCTAGATGAGCCTGGCCAACATATTGAAATCCCGTCTTTATTAAAAATACAAAAAATTAGCTGAGTGTGGCAGCACATGCCTGTAATCCCAGGTACTTGGGAGGCTGAGGCATGGGAATCACTTGAACCTGGGAGGCAGAAGTTGCAGTGAGCTGAGATCATGCACTGCACTCTAGCCTGGGTGACAAAGTGAGACTCTGTCCCAGTAGACAAATAAATTAACAAACTGTCTCTATTACCAAAAATGATCTATATATTGAATGAAAAATCTATCAAAATGTAAATTCATTTTTCACAGAAATGTAAAAATAACTAAAATTTATATAAAAACACAAATTTCCAAGACAATCTTACGCACATTACCCCCCTCAAAAAAAAAAAAAAAAAAAGAGCTGGAGGCATCACACTATTGAATTCAAAATATATTGCAAAATGGTGGTAATTAAAACAGCATGATACAGGCATAAGAATAGACACATCAACCAATGGAACAGTAAAGAGATCCAAAAAATAAACCCATTTACTTACTGTCAGTTGATTTTTGATAAAGGTGCCTAAAACAAAATATAAAAATAGGCAATCTCTTCAATAAAGGAAATTGGGAAATTTGGATATGCACATGCAGAAGAATAAAATTGGACCCTCATCTCATGCCATATAGAAAAATCAACTCAAAATGAGTTAAAAATTTTTTATGTAAAAAGTGAAACTTTAAAAGTATTAAAACAAAACAAAACAGGGGAAAAACTATACAATAATTGTCTGGGCAATTTTTTTCTAAAATTTGACCCTGATAGCTCAGGGAACAAAACCAAACATAGAGAAATAGGATTACATCACACTTACAACATCTGTATAGTAAAGAAAAAAATTAACAGAATGAAGAGGCAAGCTATGAATTGAGAGAAAATATTTACAAGCCATACATCTAATAAGGAGTTAATGTTCAAAATGTGTAAGAAATACAAACAATTCAATATAATGTAAACAAATAATCTGATTAAAAATAGGCAAATGGTCAGAGTAAATATTTCTTAAAAGAAAAGATGACATTCAAATGGCTGCCAGATACATTTAAAAAATGTTCAACATCTCTAATTATTGGGGAAGTGCATATTAAAACCACAATGAGGTATATTCTTTCATTTTTTCAGGACAGCTATTATCAAAAAGATGAAAAATAACAAGGGTTGGGGAGGCTGTGAAGAAAGAGAACCCTACTATACTATTGTTGGGAATGTAATTTGGTACAACCATTGTGGAACACTGTATGGACGTTCTTCAAAACAGTAAAAATACAATTTCACTAGTATATCTAAAGGATTTGAAATCAGTATGTCAAGAAGATGCCTGCATGCCCATGTTTACTAAAGATTTATTTATAATGATCAAGTTTTGACATAAACCTAAGCATTTACCAGTCAATTAATGGATAAAAAATGTAGTATACATGCACAATGAAATACTATTCAGCCTTTACAAAGAAGGAAATTATGTCATTTGCAAAAACATACATGAGCTTGGAGGACATTATGCTAAATAAAATAATGCAGCTATAGAAAGACAAATGCCACATGTTCTTGTATGTGGAAGCTAAGAAGCTAACACAGAAGAAAGAAGAACTGTGGTTACCAGAAGCCAGGGACTGGTTGGGGAGAGTAATAGGTGGATGTTGATCAAAGAGTACAGTGTTTCATTTAGACAGGAGAAAAAGAATACATTATAATTTGTCGATAATTAACAAAAACAAATTTTCTTTAAAGAATACTGTCTAAACAAAGGAAGAGATTCTAGATTTGTGACACATGTGTTTAGTGGTGAAAGTTATACTAGTTGAGTGAGCAATCACACAAACAAAAACACCTGAAAAAAAATAGCATAATAGAAAAAAAACCCTAGAGAACTGGAGCAGGTAGTTTATATTTCTGCCAAGGAAGGCCCAGCTATGTTTCTGAAGATATAGAATTAATGAATTTCACTGAGTATTTTGAAGATACCAGTTTGGAATGGAAAGTCTAGTCAATGGTATGTTCTAAAATGGCAAATCTGGAAAGCAGGAAAGGATGTTGAAATTAAAAAAATGTTTCTCATAATTAGAAGATAAAGGCACACAAGTCCAACATGATTATAAATAAAATAAGGTACTAGAAGTGAGTTTCATCTGTTTTTTTTTAAGAGCAATCTTAATATGTGATTTAAAAGAAAAATGTAGTTTAAATATATTGAACTTATAAAATGAGTTATCGGTCTTATTAGGTTCTACAACAAAACCTACTTTTCAGGATAAAAAAGTAAACTGAAATCTATGTTTTATTGTATAAAATAGCTACAACAACTAGTTCCGCCTTCTTTAAATGGTTCATTTAATGGAGCAATGCACCATTTATAAGCACTTATATTCACATATTTATTTACCTGGTTAATAAATATGGTTTTTTTGGTCACAAAAGCATTTTTCTCTTTTTAATGTAAACAAGGTAAAATGCTTATTTTGATAATTGGTTTTTCTTTTTTTTTTTTTTTTTAATTTTTTATTGGATTATAGGTTTTGGGGTACATGAGCAGAGCATGCAAGACAGTTGCGTAGGTACACACATGGCAGTGTGCTTTGCTTTTCTTCTCCCCTTCACCCACATTTGGCATTTCTCCCCAGGCTATCCCTCCCTACCTCCCCCTCCCACTGGCCCTCCCCTTTTCCCCCCCAATAGACCCCAGTGTTTAGTACTCCCCTTTCTGTGTCCATGTGTTCTCATTTTTCATCACCCACCTATGAGTGAGAATATGCGGTGTTTCATTTTCTGTTCTTGTGTCAGTTTGCTGAGGATGATGTTTTCCAGATTCATCCATGTCCCTACAAACGACACAAACTCATCATTTCTGATTGCTGCATAATATTCCATGGTGTATATGTGCCACATTTTTCCAATCCAGTCTATTATCAATGGGCATTTGGGTTGATTCCAGGTCTTTGCTATTGTAAACAGTGCTGCAATGAACATTCGTGTACATGTGTCCTTATAGTAGAACGATTTATAGTCTTTTGGATATATACCCAGTAATGGGATTGCTGGGTCAAATGGAATTTCTATTTCTAAGGCCTTGAGGAATCGCCACACTGTCTTCCACAATGGTTGAACTAATTGACACTCCCACCAACAGTGTAAAAGTGTTCCTTTTTCTCCACATCCTCTCCAGCATCTGTTGTCTCCAGATTTTTTAATGATCGCCATTCTAACTGGCGTGAGATGGTATCTCAATGTGGTTTTGATTTGCATCTCTCTGATGACCAGTGATGATGAGCATTTTTTCATATGATTGTTGGCCTCATATATGTCTTCTTTCGTAAAGTATCTTTTCATATCCTTTGCCCACTTTTGAATGGGCTTGTTTGTTTTTTTCCTGTAAATCTGCTTGAGTTGTTTGTAAATTCTGGATATCAGCCCTTTGTCAGATGGGTAGACTGCGAAAATTTTTTCCCATTCTGTTGGTTGCCGATCCACTCTAGTGACTGTATCTTTTGCCGTGCAGAAGCTGTGGAATTTCATTAGGTCCCATTTGTCTATTTTGGCTTTTGTTGCCAATGCTCTTGGTGTTTTGTTCATGAAGTCCTTGCCTACTCCTATGTCCTGGATAGTTTTGCCTAGATTTCCTTCTAGGGTTTTTATGGTGCCAGGTCTTATGTTTAAGTCTTTAATCCATCTGGAGTTAATTTTAGTGTAAGGTGTCAGGAAGGGGTCCAGTGTCTGCTTTCTGCACATGGCTAGCCAGTTTTCCCAACACCATTTGTTAAACATGGAATCCTTGCCCCATTGCTTGTTTTTGTCAGGTTTATCAAAGATTGTATAGTTGTATGTATGTTGTGTTGCCTCCGGTGCCTCTGTTTTGTTCCATTGGTCTATATCTCTGTTTTGGTACCAGTACCATGCTGTTTTGATTACTGTAGCCTTGTAGTATAGTTTGAAATCCGGTAGTGTGATGCCCCCTGCTGTGTTCTTTTTGCTTAGAATTGACTTGGCTATGCGGGCTCTCCTTTGGTTCCATATGAAGTTCATGGTGGTTTTTTCCAGTTCTGTGAAGAAAGTCAATGGTAGCTTGATGGGGATAGCGTTGATTCTGTAAATTACTTTGGGCAGTATAGCCATTTTCACGATATTAATTCTTCCTAACCATGAACATGGAATGTTTCTCCATCTGTTTGTGTCCTCTCTGATTTCGTTGAGCAGTGGTTTGTAGTTCTCCTTGAAGAGGTCCCTTACATTCCTTGTGAGTTGTATTCCAAGGTATTTTATTCTTTTTGTAGCAATTGCGAATGGCAGTTCGCTCTTGATTTGGCTTTCTTTAAGTCTGTTATTGGTGTAGACGAATGCTTGTGATTTTTGCACATTGATTTTATATCCTGAGACTTTGTTGAAGTTGTTTATGAGTTTCAGGAGTTTTTGGGCTGAGGCGATGGGGTCTTGTAGGTATACTATCATGTCGTCTGCAAATAGAGACAATTTGGCTTCCATCTTTCCTATTTGAATACCCTTTATTTCTTTTTCTTGCCTGATTGCTCTGGCTAGAACTTCCAGTACTATATTGAATAGGAGTGGTGAAAGAGGGCATCCTTGTCTAGTACCAGATTTCAAAGGGAATGCTTCCAGTTTTTGCCCATTCAGTATGATATTGGCTGTTGGTTTGTCATAAATAGCTTTTATTACTTTGAGATACGTTCCATCGATACCGAGTTTATTGAGGGTTTTTAGCATAAAGGGCTGTTGAATTTTGTCAAATGCCTTCTCTGCATCAATTGAGATAATCATGTGGTTTTTGTTTTTGGTTCTGTTTATGTGGTGAATTACGTTGATAGACTTGCGTATGTTGAACCAGCCTTGCATCCCTGGGATGAATCCTACTTGATCATGATGAATAAGTTTTTTGATTTGCTGTTGCAATCGGCTTGCCAATATTTTATTGAAGATTTTTGCATCTATGTTCATCATGGATATTGGCCTGAAGTTTTCTTTTCTCGTTGGGTCTCTGCCGGGTTTTGGTATCAGGATGATGTTGGTCTCATAAAATGATTTGGGAAGGATTCCCTCTTTTTGGATTGTTTGAAATAGTTTTAGAAGGAATGGTACCAGCTCCTCCTTGTGTGTCTGGTAGAATTCGGCTGTGAACCCGTCTGGACCTGGGCTTTTTTTGTGAGGTAGGCTCTTAATTGCTGCCTCAACTTCAGACCTTGTTATTGGTCTATTCATAGTTTCAGCTTCCTCCTGGTTTAGGCTTGGGAGGACACAGGAGTCCAGGAATTTATCCATTTCTTCCAGGTTTACTAGTTTATGTGCATAGAGTTGTTTGTAATATTCTCTGATGATGGTTTGAATTTCTGTGGAATCTGTGGTGATTTCCCCTTTATCATTTTTTATTGCATCTATTTGGTTGTTCTCTCTTTTCTTTTTAATCAATCTGGCTAGTGGTCTGTCTATTTTGTTGATCTTTTCAAAAAACCAGCTCTTGGATTTATTGATTTTTTGAAGGGTTTTTCGTGTCTCAATCTCCTTCAGCTCAGCTCTGATCTTAGTAATTTCTTGTCTTCTGCTGGGTTTGGAGTTTTTTTGATCGTGCTCCTCTAGCTCTTTCAATTTTGACGATAGGGTGTCAATTTTGGATCTCTCCATTCTCCTCATATGGGCACTTATTGCTATATACTTTCCTCTAGAGACTGCTTTAAATGTGTCCCAGAGGTTCTGGCACGTTGTGTCTTCATTCTCATTGGTTTCGAAGAACTTCTTTATTTCTGCCTTCATTTCGTTGTTTACCCAGTCAACATTCAAGAGCCAGTTGTTCAGTTTCCATGAAGCTGTGCGGTTCTGGGTCGGTTTCTGAATTCTGAGTTCTAACTTGATTGCACTATGGTCTGAGAGGCTGTTTGTTATGATTTCAGTTGTTTTGCATTTGTTGAGCAGTGCTTTACTTCCAATTATGTGGTCAATTTTAGAGTAGGTGTGATGTGGTGCTGAGAAGAATGTGTATTCTGTGGATTTGGGGTGGAGAGTTCTGTAAATGTCCACCAGGTTTGCTTGCTCCAGGTCTGAGTTCAAGCCCTGGGTATCCTTGTTGATTTTCTGTCTGGTTGATCTGTCTAGTATTGACAGTGGAGTGTTAAAGTCTCCCACTATTATTGTGTGGGAGTCTAAGTCCTTCTGTAAGTCATTAAGAACTTGCCTTATGTATCTGGGTGCTCCTGTGTTGGGTCCATATATGTTTAGCATCGTTAGCTCTTCTTGTTGTATCGATCCTTTTACCATTATGTAATGGCCTTCTTTTTCTCTTTTGATCTTTGTTGCTTTAAAGTCTATTTTATCAGAGATGAGAATTGCAACTCCTGCTTTTTTTTGCTTTCCATTAGCTTGGTAAATCTTCCTCCATCCCTTTATTTTGAGCCTTTGTGTATCCTTGCATGTGAGATGGGTTTCCTGGATACAGCACACTGATGGGTTTTGGATTTTTATCCAATTTGCCAGTCTGTGTCTTTTGATTGGTGCATTTAGTCCATTTACATTTAGGGTTAATATTGTTATATGTGAATTTGATACTGCCATTTTGATTCTAAGTGGCTGTTTTGCCTGTTAGTTGTTGTAAATTCTTCATTATGTTGAAGCTCTTTAGCATTCAGTGTGATTTTGGAATGGCTGGTACTGATTGATCCTTTCTATGTGTAGTGCCTCTTTTAGGAGCTCTTGTAAAGCAGGCCTGGTGGTGACAAAATCTCTGAGTACTTGCTTGTTCGCAAAGGATTTTATTCTTCCTTCACTTCTGAAGCTCAGTTTGGCTGGATATGAAATTCTGGGTTGAAAGTTCTTTTCTTTAAGAATGTTGAATATTGGCCCCCACTCTTTTCTGGCTTGTAGTGTTTCTGCCGAGAGATCTGCTGTGAGTCTGATGGGCTTCCCTTTGTGGGTGACCCGACCTTTCTCTCTGGCTGCCCTTAGTATTCTCTCCTTTATTTCAACCCTGTTGAATCTGACGATTATGTGCCTTGGGGTTGCTCTTCTTGCGGAATATCTTTGTGGTGTTCTCTGTATTTCCTGCAATTGAGTGTTGGCTTGTCTTGCTAGGTGGGGGAAATTTTCCTGGATGATGTCCTGAAGAGTATTTTCCAGCTGGGATTCATTCTCTTCGTCCCCTTCTGGTACACCTATCAAACGTAGGTTAGGTCTTTTCACATAGTCCCACATTTCTTGGAGACTTTGTTCATTCCTTTTTGCGCTTTTTTCTCTGATCTTGGTTTCTCGTTTTATTTCATTGAGTTGGTCTTCGACTTCAGATATTCTTTCTTCTGCTTGGTCAATTCGGCTATTGAAACTTGCGTTTGCTTCGCGAAGTTCTCGTATTGTGTTTTTCAGCTCCTTTAATTCATTCATATTCCTCTCTAAGGTATCCATTCTTGTTATCATTTCCTCGAATCTTTTTTCAAATCTTTTTTCAAGGTTCTTAGTTTCTTTGCATTGATTTAATACATGATCTTTTAGCTCACAAAAGTTTCTCATTATCCATCTTCTGAAGTCTAATTCCGTCATTTTGTCACAGTCATTCTCCGTCCAGCTTTGTTCCCTTGCTGGTGAGGAGTTTTGGTCCTTTCTAGGAGGCGATGTGTTCTGGTTTCGGGTGTTTTCCTCCTTTTTGCGCTGGTTTCTTCCCATCTTTGTGGATTTGTCCGCTGGTCGTCTGCGTAGTTGCTGACTTTTTGTTTGGGTCTCTGAGTGGACACCCAGAATGTTGATGATGAAGTATTTCTGTTGCTTGGTTTTCCTTCTACCAGTCTAGCCCCTTCGCTGTACGACTGTTGAGGTCCGCTCCAGACCCTGCTTGTCTGGGGTGCACCTCTAGTAGCCGTGGCACAGCGAGGGATGCTACCAGTTTCTTTTTCTGCTCTCTTTGTCCCAGGATGATGCCTGCCTAATGACAGTCTTTTGGATATAGAGGGGTCAGGGAGCTGCTTGAGGAGACAGTTTGTACTTTATAGGGGTTTAATTGCTGAGCTGTGCACTCTGTTGTTCATTCAGGGCTGTTAGGCTGCTATGTTTGATTCTGCTGCAACACAGCTCATTAAACAACCCTTTTTTTTTTCTCAAATGCTCTGTGTTGAGGGGTTTGGGCTTTATTTTTGGATGTCCGATCAGGTGTCCTGCCCAGCTTGAAGGCAGACTAGCCACTGTTTGGCTGCTGAGGCTCCGCCCTGCTGTTGTGTGATTCGCGCTGTTCCTGCCGGCTCTGCTGTGGTCTCCGCCACGCCCTGCGGCGGAGTCTCTTCGTTGTAGCGTGTTGCCTCAGCAACGGCAGGCTGCGTCAGCAGTGGGCGTGTATCTCAGTAGGGACGGGTTGCCTCGGCAACGGCTGGCTGCGTCAGCAGTGGGCGTGTATCTCAGTTGGGGCGGGTTGCCTCGGCAACGGCTGGCTGCCTCAGCAGTGGGCGTGTATATCAGTTGGGGCAGGTTGCCTCCGTAGTGGTGGACGCCCCTCCCCCACAGAGCGTCTCGGACCGTCTGCCCGGGATAGTTTGAAATCGCGGTTTTGTTCGTCCCACTGGGTATCCCAAGCGATCTGTCCCTGCAATCCCCTGGGCTGGGCTACTGTGCAAGTCTCGTTCAGTCTCAAGTCCAGCCCTCTCAAGTCTCAGGTTGCCGGTTCAACAAGGCACCCGGACAAGCGCGCCCTGTGGGGTTTGCTGGGTAGGGCCGGCCGCCGCCGCCCCGGCTGCCGGCTTCTCCAGGCAGACCTACTGCCTGGCGTCCCGTGTCTTTTTATACTTGGGAGTTTCCCCGTTCTGTGGGCAACAAAGATCAGTCTGGAAATGCAGCACTGACTCACCGTTTGCGAATTCAACGCGGGCTCCAATCCTGGGTTGTTCTCACAGCGCCATCTTGAGTCCCCTCGATAATTGGTTTTTCTACAAAAGATATTAAGTTGATCCTAGTAAAGTATTCATAGATGTGATCTTATTCATATTATCCCTCTGAAGACAATCGTTTTTATTGCATGGCTTAAATGCTTAAATGCTATTTATTTCCCAATCAAATCAGAGAAGATAAGAGAGATAGAATTTGTACTTAGCAGACTTCTTCAATTGAAGTATATAATCTTATAAATTATTTTTACCTTATAGATTAAAGACTTTTATAGGAATATATTTTCCCAATAGCCTGCTTAATGGACATTCTTTGCAGAAAATGAGAGAAGTAACTTCTTGCAAAATCAATATGGCATAAACATTAATCAGGAATAATTGCTTAAGACTACAGGAAATGTCCATTACTTTTTGCATGGTGAGGAGGGTATGTTTGGGATAAAGATTTAGATACTTGTTGTAATGATATTTTGGAGTACTAATTAATATGCTGCAGGAGATATTTTAAATAATCAACCAGAATAATGTAGTCTTGTTAAATAAAAAAATAAAATACACAACAAAAGAAACAACAGAGTGAAGAGACAACCTACAGATTCAGGAAAAAATTCTGAAAGCCATACATCAGATAAAGAGTTAATATACAAAATATATAAGAAACTCAAGGGCTGGGCACGGTGCCTTGTAATCCCAGCAGTTTGGGAGGCTGAGGCCAGTGGATCACAAGGTCAAGAGATCGAGACCATCCTGGTCAACATGGTGAAACCCCATCTCTACTAAAAATACAAAAAATTAGCTGGGCATGGTGCTGCGTGCCTGTAATCCCAGCTACTCAGGAGGCTGAGGCAGGAGAATTGCCTGAACCCAGGAGGCGGAAGTTGCAGTGAGCCGAGATCGCGCCATTGCACTCCAGCCTGGGTAACAAGAGCGAAACTCCGTCTCAAAAAAAAAAAAAAATTATAACACTCTATGGAAAGAAAACACTATAATTTAAAACTAGACAAGGGACCTAAATAAGTATTTTTCAAAAGAAAACATACAAATAGCCAATGGATAAATTAAAAAATGCTCAACATCACTGATACCCATTGTAACCACAAGGTATTATCTGGTACCTGCCAGAATGGATATTTTGAAAAAGATGAAAGATCACAGTTGTGGCCAGTATGTGGAGAAATGGGAAATTGATTACTCAGTTGATAGGAATACAGATTAGTTCAGCCATTATGGAAAACTGTACAGAGTTTCTCAAAAAACTAAAAATAGAGGAGAGGGGTGGATCAAGTCAGCAGAAAGGAAACCTCTACTGATTATCTCACAAGGATACCAATTTAACAACAGTCTACACTAAAAAACAAACAAACAAACAGAAGCCTTTATAAGAACAAAAAGTCAGAGGAGCTATCACATTACCTGGTTTTAACTTCATACCACTGAAAGAGGTACTGAAGAGGTAGATAAAAGAGGGTGAGAGGATAGACACCACTCTTCTCACTCTCTGGCAGCAGCAGTGTGGTGTGGAGTGTTTCTGTGCAATAGAGCAAGGGAGAGTGGAGCAATTTTGAGGCATTAAACAGTGCTATCCTGTTATAGAAGAAAGAAAAATTGGACCAAAATCAGCTGGCATCCACCCATGAATGGAGCGTTTAAGCATTTAAACAAGCCCTAGACAGAGGAAAATTGCCAATTCCAGCAGGCAGAATTTGACTTCCTGCAATCCTTGCCACTGTGAACTAAAGCTCTCTCCTGAGGCTCTAATAAACTTGAAAGGAAGCTAGGCAACAAGGATTACAACTTTTCAGTGAGTCCTAGTGTTGAACTGGGCCTAGAGCAAGGGGACTCAGGGAGCACACAAACTACTAAGACATCAGCCAGGGAAGGTAAGCCAGTGCTGACATCATCCCTGCTCTAACCCCAGCTCAGAGCTGGGCTGCTCAGCTCACAGCTCCAAAAGAGACTCCTTCCTACTGCTTGAGGAGAACGGGAAGAGTGGGGGGACTCTGCCTTGCACTTTTCATACCAACTTAGCCACAGCAAGATAGGCACTGGTCAAGAATTGTGAGGCTTTCATTTCAGGCCCTACTTCCTGGGTAACATTTCTAGACACTCTGGGCCAGAAGGGAACCCAATGTCTTGAAGGGAAGGATCCAGTCCAGGTAGGACTCATCACCTACAAACTGAAGACACTTGGGCTTTGAATAACCAGCAATGATACCCAGTACTACATTGAGGGTCTGAGACTTGCTGGTTTTAGGTGAGACTAAGCACATCCCCAGCTGTGCTGGCTTTGATATGAGACTCCAGCTTGAGAAAAGCAGAGGGAATAGTGAAAGAGACTTTGTCTTGCACCTTAGGAACTAGCCTGGCCACAAGTGGGTAGACGCCAAGCGGGCTTCTGGGTTCTCTGATCCCAGGACTTGGTATTCGATGGCATTTCTGAATCTGCACTCTAAGGGCAAATTTAAGAGTTACTGACCTTAAAGAGGAGGCAGAGAAAGAGAGAGAGGTACAAAGTTTATTCCAAGGTATAGTAACAGAGAAAGTCCCAAATCTAGAGAAAAATATCAATATTCTAGTACAAGAAGGTTATAGAACACCAAACAGATTTCACCCAAGGAAGACTACTTGAAAGCATTTAATAATCAAACCCCCAAAGATAAGGATAAAGAGAATATCCTAACAGCAACAAGAGAAAAGAACAAATAACATACCATGGGGATCCAAAATGTCTGGCAACAGACTTGTCAGTGAAAACCTTACAGGTCAGAAGAGAGAGAGTGGAATGATATATTTAAATTGCTAAAGGAAAAAAAACTATTTTATCCTAGAATTCTATATCTGGTGAAAATATTTTTCAAATATGAAGAAGAAATAAAAACTTTCCCAGACAAAAGCTGAGGGATTTCACCAATACATTTCATCAACACAAGAGTTGTTGTGTAAGAAATGTTACAGGCATTACTTTAGTTATAAATAAAAAAAATTAATAAACAATAAGTAGTTACCTGAAGGGATACAACTCACTGGTAATAGCAAGTACACACACACACACACACACGCACACACGTACACACACACACATACACACAGAGAGAGATAGAGAGAGAGAGAGAGAGAGAAAGAAAGAAATTATAGCACTCTAACCATGTGTATATGGAATCATAAAAGACTCTGAATAATCTGAGTAACAGCAATCCTGAGCAAAAAGAACATAACTGAAGGAATTATATTACCTGATTTTAATTATGTTACAGAGTTATAGTCATCAACATAGTATGATACCATCATGAAAACAGACACATAGACCAATGGAACATAATAGACAACACAGAGACAAATCCATACACCCTACAGTCAACTCATTTTTGACCTAGTTGTTAAGAATATAAACTAGGGTAAAAACAATCTTTTCAATAATGATGCTATGAAAACTGGATATCCATACACAGAAGAATAAAACTACAACCCTATCTCTCACCATATACAAAAATCAAATCAAACTTAATTACAAGCTTAAACAATGAAACTGCTACAAGAAAACTCTGGAGAGAATATCCAGGACATTGGTCTAGGCAAACTTTTTTTTTTAGGTATTACTGTAATAAAGGTGGAAAAAGTTTATTGAGTAATGTCATAAATGGACATTTATTGTCCATAAATGGACAAATGGGATCATATAAGGCTAAAAAGCTTCTGCACAGCAAATGATAGAATCAACCAAGTGAAAAGACAACAACAAAAGTTGTTATAAACAACTCTATAGAAAAAAAAACTAATAATTCAATTAAAAATTGGCAAAATATTTGAATAGACATTTCTCAGAAGAAGACATACAAATAGCATACTGGCATATAAAAAGGTACTCGACATTGTTGATTATCATAGAAATGTAAATCAAAACTATAATGAGATATCATCTTACCTCAATTAAAATGACTTGTCCAAAAGACAGACAATAACAAATGTTGGTGAGGATGTGGAGAAAAGGGAACCCTCATACAATTTTGGCAAGAATCTAAATTATTGTATCTACTACGGAAAACAATTTGTAGATTCCTCAAAAAACTAAAACTGTATCTACTGTATGATCCAGTAATCGCACTGCTGGATGTGAGCAACTTTTGAATATATTTAATAAACATACTGAAAGCTGATCACACAAGTTGCTCATACCCAGCAGTGGGATTGCTGGATCATACAGTAGATATAGTTTTAGCACTTATATTGCTATAAGTGAGCAGTATAAATATAAATAATAGAGATAGGGTTCTAGCTTCATTCTTCTGTGTGTGGACATCCAATTTTCAAAATAGTTGCTAAATTATAGCAACTCGTGTGATCAACTTTTAATATGTTTATTAAATATATTCTAAAGTTGCTCATACCCAGAAGTGGGATTGCTGGATAACATGGTGGAACTAGTTTTAGTTTTCTGAGGAATCTCCAAATTCATAATAGTGTCGAATCAGAAACCACCCAGATGTTCCTTAGGATAAATGAACTGTGGAATTTTTATCAAGTGAAATATTACACAACAAGATTAAATTGCCATTACTTTCAATGGCAAAACTACAATTACTTTTGCACCAGACTAATATTTTATATCTAGTTATAATGTATATGCCCCAAAGAAAGGAAATCAGTGTATCAAAAAGATGCCTGCATTTCCATGTTTATTGCAGCACTGTTTACGATAGCTAAGATTTGGAAGGAACCTAAGTGCCTAACAACAGATACACATACACAATGGCATATATATACAATGGAGTACTATTCAGCCATAAAAAGAGTAAGATCCTGTCATTTGCAACAACATAGATGGAACTGGTGATCATTATGTTAAGTGAGAGAAGCCAAGCACAGAAAGGAAAACATAGCATGTTCTCACTTATTCATGGGATCTAACAATCAAAACAATTAGGCTGTGAGCAGTGGCTCACACCTGTAATCCCAGCACTTTGGGAGGCGGAGGCAGGTAGATCACCTAAGGTTGGGAGTTCAAGACCAGACTGTCCAACATAGTGAAACCCCTTCTCTGCTAAAAATATAAAAATTAGCTAGGTGTGGTGGTGCGTGCCTGTAATGCCAGCTTTTAGTGAGGGTGAGAGGCAGAAGAACTGCTTGAAACCAGAAGGCGGCGGTTACAGTGAGCCAAGATTGCACCACTGTACTCCAGCCTGGGCAATGTTGTAAGAATCTGTCTAGAAAAAATTGTACTTTTGGAGATTTAGGAATAGAAGAATGATTACTAAAGGCTGGGCAGGGTAGTGGGGGTTTCTGGGGTGGGATGTGGGAAAAGTTAATGAGTACAAAAAAATAGAAAGAATAAGATCTACTATTTGATAGCAAAACAGGATGACTATAGACAATGATATCTGTACATTTTGAAACCACTATAGGAATCTAATTGGATAGTTTGTAATACAAGGGATAAAGGCTTGAGCAGATGGATACCCCATTCTCCATGATGTGATTATTTCAAATTTAATGCTTGTATCAAAACATCCCATGTATTTCATAAATATATACACCTACTATGTACCCACAAAGATTAAAGATTTTTTTAAATTATGAAAAAATAAAAAGGCAATCCAGAGTTGGAGAAGACATTCATGCCACAAATATTCAACAATGGACTCATATCAAACTACATAAAGGACTCAAAGCCAATTTTAAAAAACAAGCAACCAAAGAGAAAAATGAACAAAAGGCTTAAACAGATATTTAAAAAAAATACATCCAAATATTTAATAAACATATTGAAAGTTCCTCAGCTTTATCAGCCCTTAGAGAAATAAAAGTTAAATCCCCAAATAACATAAATATGCAGGCTCTGGAATGGCTAAAATTGTAACAGTAGAAAGTAATAAATATTGGCAAGGATATAGAATAATTTAACTCTGAAGCCCTATTTGTCCACTTCCACTAAAATTTAACATAAGTATAACCTATGGCTCAGAAACTCCACTGCATCCAACAGAAATACACGTGTTCTCCAAAAGACATGTGCTAAAATGTTCATAGCAGCATTATTTATAATAGTGCTGAATCAGAAACTATCCGATGTTCATTAGGATAAATGAGCTATGGAATATATATGGAATATATACCAAATGAAATACTACACAACAAGATTAAATGAACTATAATTTTTTTTAATACTACAGGTGAATTTTAAAACAATATTGGGAGAAATATTTAGATACAGTGTATGATTCAATATGTATACATATCTCCATATATATTTCACAAGAAAACCAATCCATTAGCTAATTAATCTAGGATACCACAAATTAGGATAGTAATAACTTTTGGGAGATATGTACTTACTAGGGGCTCCTATTATTTGGTATTTTTGTGTTCAAAAAATAATTTGAGCTCTGATTATATAGGTGTGTTCAGTTTTTAGAAATGTATTGAGCTGTATACTTAGGATATTTGCACTGCTATGCATATACATCACAATTCAATTAGTAGAAAAATGTCATCTATAAAATGAGTATCATTAAAAAAATTTACTTTTATTCAGAGAAACATAGAGTATCACTATTGTAAGGGAGGTAAATAAATCTTTAAAAATGTACTTTCTATTACAGTTTAAGAAACCCATACCAAATGATGGGCATGTATCTAAGTAGAGTTTCAAGTTT
Source organism: Callithrix jacchus (assembly GCF_049354715.1). Classification (NCBI taxonomy): domain Eukaryota; kingdom Metazoa; phylum Chordata; class Mammalia; order Primates; family Cebidae; genus Callithrix; species Callithrix jacchus. The sequence goes on from NC_133507.1 coordinate 76,340,087, forward strand.
TCTGATGTTAATAACAACTCTGATGAAATATTTAAACTGCAATATATAAAAGAACAGGTTCAGGCAAAGCACGGTGGCTCACGCCTGTAATGCCAGCTCTTTGGGAGGCTGATGTGAGACAATCACTTGATTATCTAGGAAGTCCAGGCTGCAGTGAGCTGTGTTTGCCCCACTGCATTCCAGTCTGGGTGATAGAGTGAGGCCATGTTCAAAAAACAAAAAACAAGCCAAAAATCGAAGGTTCAAACAAACAAATAATTATGGTATTTTGGCATATGTTAATCTATGCTTAATATTTGAAGTTTAATGTTAAACTTTTGCTTTATAAGAATAAATCCAAAACTTGAATTTCAGGCTCAATCTATCATTTGAGAATTTCTTTCAGTGAATTTAGAAATGGAAAAAGCTGAAATAAAAAAAATCACCTGCTGAGAACGAGAGGGTAAAAACTCAAAAGAAGCCTCAGGAAGCTAACACATTTCTTGGTCCTCATTCCTCAGGTATCCAAATCAAACGTTAACTCACCCTAAGGTATGTGCTCAGCCCTACCACAGATTCTGGATTCAAATAGCTAGGGAGACTTTTCAGAAAATTCTGTCAAGGAATTAAGTACTTTGGTAACGTTAGTCCTGTAGGACTTGATTTCTGTAAACCACTGTTTTTTTTAAAGTAAGAAAAAAAATCTTTATTATGTAACATTTAATGCTATTTCAGTTATTTACAGCATTTGGTCAATTATAGAATTTAAGTGTTTTTGTTCGTTTGTTTATTTTTGACATAGAGTCTTGCTCAGTTTTCCAGGCTAGAGTGCAGTGGTGCAGTCTCATGTCATTGCAACCTCCACTTCCTGGGTTCAAGCGATTCTCGTGCCTTAGCTCCCTAGTAGCTGGATAACAGGTGCCCACCAGCATGCCTATTGCTATTTTTTTTAAAAAAAATCTCTTTTTTGTACATAACCTGTTTTTGTAACCAGCTCTTGCTTCTTCCTTGTTAAGCAATTTTTGCCTAACCACCCAGTTCTCATCACTGCATTTCTGTTTTGAGTGCTCTCTCCAAGAGTATTCTGTTTGATGTCCTAACTCACTTCCAAGCACTGTCTGGACAGAAATCTGTGTTCCTTTCCTATTTTGCTTATAGACCTTAGACTATCACTTCTCATTGGATTTGCTTGGTGCTGATAGCCTATGTTTCTCTGGACAGTGGTCTGTTGTTCATTCTAAGATTTTCTGAAACCATGCTCTGCCTGCAAACGAGGGTATTCATTTATCACTCACTCCTCACCAAACCTTCATGTCCCTACTTGGACTTCCACCAATGCTAATTGTTTCCAACTATTTCACCTCACCTGGAAAGATAATCTCAGTCTGACATATGTTATGCATCTGTCTATCCAGAATTCCTTATACTGCCAATTTCCAAAAAGCTCAAACTCCAGTGGAACTGTTCCATCTCTGTGTCCCAACCATCTTAATCTGGCCCTTATGACAACTCCAGTGAGAAGAAGGCAGAAATTAAAAAAAGAATATATATATTTTTGGTCTTAGTCATGCTCAGGATGCTACAAGATGAGAAACAGCCTGGAATTTCCCATCCTTGACAATGTTTACCAAATCTTGCACGCTTGGACATTGAGATGGAGCTAAGAGATAGCAAAAGCTGAGAAAATATACTACTCTTTAAGTATAAATCTAATAATTTGATTAAAATAGGCAAGATATCTGAATATACATTTTTCAAAAGAAGACATACAAATGGCACACAGGCAAATGAAAAGGTGCTGCACTTCACTGATCATCAGAGAAATGCAAATCAAAGCTATAGTGAGATACCATCTCACCACATTTAAGATGTTTTTATCCGAAAGATAGGTAATACCAAATGCTGGTGAGCAAGTGGAGAAAAGGAAACCTTTGCACACTGTTGGTAGGAATGTAAGTTAGTACAGCTACTGTGGAGAACAGTTTAGAGGATTCTCAAAAAAACTAAAAGTTAAGTTACTATATGATCCAACAATCTCACTACTAGGTATATACCCAAAAGAAAGAAAATCAATATATTGAAAAGATATCTATACTCCCATGTTTATTGCAGCACTATTCAAAACAGCCAAGTTATGGAAGCAACCTAACTGCCCATCAACAGGTGAATGAATAAAAAATATTGTACATATACATAATGGAGTATTCTTCAACCATAAAAAAAATGCAGTCCTGTCATTTGCAGCAACATGGATAGAACTGAGGTCATGATGCTAAGTGAAATGTCCAGCACAGGAAGACATACATGGCATATTCTCACTTATTTGTGGGATCTAAAAATCAAAGGAATTGAACTCATGGAGATACAGAATAGAACGATGGTTACCAGAGGCTGAGTTGTGGGGGTGAGAAGTGGGGAAGGTTAACAGGTACAAAAAATAGAAATAATCACTAAGATTTACTATTTGATTGCAAAACAGGGTGACTATACTCAATAATATAACCTAATTGTACATTTTTAAATAACCAATTTAATTGAATATGGAGGGTCAATACTTGAAGGGATGGATACCCCATTTTCTATGACATGATTCTTTTTCTTTGCATGTCTGTATCAAAACATCTATACCTCTACAATATACCTGCAAAAATAAAAATTAATTAATAAAAAGCTTCAAAGAAAAGTGCCCCTGAGTAAAGTAGGTTCAAAATAAACAAAATAAAAAATGAAATTTAAAAAAATTGAAATAGAATTATCATATGTTTCAGGAATCCCACTCCTGTTTTCCCAAAAGGCATGAAATCAGTATGTCAAAGAGATGTAGGCACTTCCACATTCATTGCAGTACTATTCACAATAGCCAAATTATTAAATCAACCTTGTGTTTTTTTTTTTTTTTTTTTTTTGAGACGGAGTTTTGCTCTTGTTACCCAGGCTGGAGTGCAATGGCGCAATCTCGGCTCACTGCAACCTCCGCCCCCTGGGTTCAGGCAATTCTCCTGCCTCAGCCTCCCGAGTAGCTGGGATTACAGGCACGCACCACCGTGCCCAGCTAACTTTTTGTAATTTTTAGTAGAGACGGGGTTTCACCATGTTGACCTGGATGGTCTCGATCTGTTGACCTCGTGATCCACCCGCCTCGGCCTCCCAAAGTGCTGGGATTACAGGCTTGAGCCACCGCGCCCGGCCCAACCTTGTGTTTATCCAACAATGATTGGACAAAGAAACTGTGTTGCCATGAATGTGAAGAAAAGAAAATGTTTGTAACTCTGTGTAAATTGTCATATATTGAGAATTTTAATTAGTAAAACCTCTATGAAAAACAGTATGAAGATCTTTTTTAATTAAAAATGTAACTATCATTCTACCCACCAATCGCACTACTAGGTATCTACCTAAAGAAAAAGAAATTGTTGTATAAAATGAAAACTGCACTAGTATGTTTATCAAAGCATAATTCACAAAAGTGAAGACATGGAATCAACCTAAGTGTCCATCAACAGTTGATTGGATGTGGTATATATGTAGCATGGAATACTATGCAGCCATAAAAAGAGAATGAAATCATGCCCTTTGCAGCAACATGAGAGGAGCTGGAGGCCATTATTCTATGTGAAATAACTCAGAAACAGATAATCAAATATCACATGTTCTCAGTTATAAGTGGGAGCTAAATTATGAATACATGTGAACATAAAGGCAGAAATAAGAGACACTGGGGACTTGAAAAAGGGGAAGAGTAGAAGGGGAATCAGGGTATAAAAATTACTTATTGGCTATAAAGTTCACTATTTGGGGTAGGTACACGAGAAGCCCAAACCATAATGCAAAACCATTATGCATTATATACAGGTAACAAGCCTGCATATGCACCACCTAAATTAAACGAATTTTTAAAAAGAAAAATTTGCGTTCATTAAAAGAAGGTTTTTATAAAGAAAACATGGGAGGCTGAGGCCGGTGGATCACGAGGTCAAGAGATCGAGACCATCCTGGTCAACATGGTGAAATCCCGTCTCTAATAAAAATACAAAAAATTAGCTGGGCACAGTGGCGTGTGCCTGTAATCCCAGCTACTCAGGAGAATTGCCTGAACCCAAGAGGTGGAGGTTGTGGTGAGCCAAGATGGCGCCATTGCACTCCAGCCTGGGTAACAAGAGCGAAACTCTGTCTCAAAAAAGAAAAAAAAAAAAACATGGTATATACATACAATAAAGTATTATTTGGTCTTAAAAAATTCAATTTACAGATTTATTGTTATTTGCAACAATATGGATAAACCTGGAGAACATTATATGAAGGTAAAATAAGCCAGTCCCAGAAAGACAGTCCCAGAAAGAAAAATAGTGAGTGCTTTTATTTACATGTGGACTCTAGAAAAATCAAATACTTCAAAAAAGAAGAAAGCAGATTGGTGACTTCTGGAAGCTGGGGAACGGGGTTAATGGGGAGACGTTGATCCAAATGTACAAAGCCTCAGACAAGAGGAATAAAGATTTTTTTTTAGATCCATTGCACAGTATGGTGAATATAGTTAATAATCACATATTGTACATTTCAAAATCATTAAGAGAATACATTTCAAATGTTCTCATTATAACAAATGATAACCATTTGAAATGATAGATATATTAATTAGGTTGACTTAATTATTCCACATTACATTTATAAATCAGAACATCACTTTGTACCCCAGAAATCTATACAACTATAATTTCTCAATTTATAATAACATAAATTAATTAAATTTTTAAAAGAGATAAAGTTTGAATACTCATCAGATTGTTATCTATTCAGACTAGGAAGTTGTATAGAAAAATTTAAAAGGCACATTTCTAGGAAAAATGGTGATATATGAACAGATTTATAGTTTACCTTTACAAAACAGCTTGAAATATAAAGAAAGAAATAAAAAATAAAAGGGATATATAGTAGCAACACTAAAACCAGGCATTGGTTCTAGCCTTTATATTATAAAATGTGGGAAATATTAATTTAATATATACTAGATTCCCAACTCAACAACTAAGATGCATTAAATACCTACCATACTCTCTGGTAATTAAAAACAAGAAAGCTTGAGAAATGAAGGAAAAAAAATAGATTGTATGCTAAACCGCTGTGTCAAAGATAGATTTAAAAACTCTCGGAAGTGGAGTACAATTTTACATAACAGCTATTGAAGAAAAATCTTTTAAAGGGCAGAGGAAAAGGCAAAGATATGAAAGATTTAGAGAGGAGCTGATAGAATGGAAAGGCAATGCACATTAATATATGGATAGTTGATATAACTGAAGAATAAAATTGAAATAATGAAACAGAAAAATATATTTGATTGAAAATATAAGATAGTATTTATAAATATATAGATTCAAATAGCTCACCATAATCCAGAAAAAAAATAAAATATTATAGTGAGACTTACATTGTTGAATTTACCAAATTTCAAAATCAAAGAAAGAATTTTAGGAAATATGGATGGAAGAAGCTGGAGACAAAAATAAAAAGGACACTTGCATTCATTTATTAATCAAGATTAAATGTCAGAAAACAATAGAGTAGGACTTTTGCTCTCGTGTGGCTAACACTCACACTTTTATAACTTTTGGCTTAAGTGCAGACACCGTACAAGAAGGCTAACAGACTGGTAGAAAGTTCACAGGTTCTCTAAGTGGAGAGCCACAGGAAAGTGAAAGAGGAATATTGCAAAGGAGAGAGCCAAAAAGGGGCTGCCCCAAATGCTATGCATAAACTCTGCTCAGGTATCTGGTGGAAACTGAATAAAGCATTCACAGGGGATTCACAAACTAGTCCAATTGTCACCCAATTTTTGAGCTATCACCCAAACATCAGTGTTTGTCATTTGAGTTAAATGAAGTTAATTGCCTTTTAAAACCACAGCAAACTCCGAAGGAATATTACCAGACCTAAGTCTCCACAAAAAAAGAAAGCAAACAAACAAAACATTCATAATGTGCAGGATATAATCCAAAATTATACATATAATGGTCCAGAAAAATTTAATAAGGCTAGAGAGAAAAGACAAATGCTAAAATGAACTAGATGTTGGAACTGGCAAACAAAAATTTAAAAGCAGCCATTTAGTAATAGAAAATTTGCTTGCAATTAATGAAAAAGTAAGAATTATCAAGGTATGAGTAGAAATATGCAATAAAATTATAGAGCTTAAAAATATGATATCTAAAATTTAAAATTCACCGGATAGGTTTAATACCAGAATAGAGTAGAAGAGAAAATAGTGACCTTGAATATTGATCCAATATGAATAAAAGAGAAAAAAAATTATAAAGAATGAACAGTGCCTCAGGGACTTGTGTCACCAATATCAAACCACATAGTGTAGATGTAGCTGGAGTCCCAGTAGAAGAGAAGAAAAGTAACCAGCTGAGAAATATGTTTGAAGCTAATTTCACAAGTATGGCAAAAGACAAATTTAAAGACTCAAAAACTTGAAGAACTCCAAGCAAAGAACTCTTAGAACTTAAATAAAATAGACAATTCTTTGAAAAATACCAGAACTGACACAAGATCAAATAGAAAATTTGAATGCTTCTACATCCTATTGAAGAAATACAATTTTTATGAAGAAAAACATTTTCATGAATAAAACTCCAAGTACAAATGTTCTCATTGGTGAATTCTATTAAATATTCATAAATGAAAAATGATATTACTCAAACTCTATTAGAAAACAGAATCTAGCCTAAACCTATAACCAAAGCCTGATAGTCATTACCCACAAGAGAATTATACACTAATATGCCTCATGACTATAGATGTAAACATTTTAGCAAAATATTAAGAAATCAAAATGAGCAATGTATATGAATTGTCATTTATCATGATCAAGTAAAATTTATCCAAAGTAAGTTTATGTTATGACATTGATAAATAAATTAATGTAACTTACAATATTAAAAGACTAAAGATTAAAATATAAAATAAAAATCTACTTCAAGAAGATCAAAGATGAAAGCATATAGTAATACACACAACTAGCTGTATCTTCAAAATAGACAGAATATACATTGATACAAAAAAGCAGTTGTTAATTATTAGCTTAGAGGACTGGGATGTGAACTGACCTGAGAGAGATATTAGAGAACTCTCTGTGGTGGGAGTAGTAATCTGTATCTAAAAAGGAGTCTGGGTTACACAGAAATATCCATGCGCCAAAATGTTGCAAATATAGATTAAGATTTATACATTTTATTGAATGTAATATATTGATTTAAAATTTATAAATACATTGGAGTCCAGTTAGTTATATAAAAGTGAAGTATTTGGAGAGAGAAATGTACTATTAAATTCAATTTGTTTTAAAAGCATCATAAAATACAATGAATGAATGAATAAATACACAGATGTACAGATGGATGCATGTGTGATCATGCACAGATGGTAAATTGCTAATGGTAGAATCTAAGTTGTTAGCTTCTGGGTGTTTGTTGTAAAATACTTTTGACTTTGCTCTACATATGGAAATTTTCATAATAAAAACTGAAGGAGAAAGAAGATGATGGAGCAATATCTATAATGCTTTGAGGGTAGTGGGTGACTCCAGGATTGGATACTAAGATAAATGTATTATAACATGTATAGGCAGTATCTACATATGCTCAAGTATTACAGAGCCCAAGAACTTGATTGCTCATGTGTCTGTCCTAAAAAATCAACTCAAAGACATAATTTAGCCAATAGAAAGAAGGAATTTCTGTAGAGATAATATTTTTTACATTTTAATTATAAAATAACATATATATACTATAATTTTTGAAAAGCATAAACCAGTGTAGATATAAGAGCAATATTAAGAGAGTAAAACTAAAAGCTCATTGTCTATTGTAAAGAAGTCAGAGGTGGCACAGATAAAGTAGGAAAAAAATATAAATAATTTTTTACAATAGTTCATAAGGAAGGCAAGATTTCAGAAGCTGCTGAATAAAAAGTGTAAGTTTATAGCCAACTATGTAAGGCTTTAAAAGTAATCATGAGATTAACAGAAGTGAACTGTACAACTTTCAAATTTCCATGTTGGGGAATGGGGAGGGCAGTTACTTTCAATAAAACATGGAAAATATAATAAAAGGTTGAAATAGAAAGAACTAGGAAGAATAAAACAGATAATGTAAATTATAATGAAAATAGATAATTCAAATATTTGTTATAAAAATAAGCACAGGTATATCCAATTCATGTATTAAAAGCAAGGACTTTAATATGATTAATAAACAAACACATAAGTAAGAGAAAAAATATAGAAAAAAGTAAAAAAACAATAATATACTGAAGATATGCTGGAAAAATGGAAATCAAGAGTAAAACAAAACAGAAAAAGAAACACAGAAAGATTAACATTAGATATAGTTAAACACAAGATAGACTATACTAAGTAGACTAACAAATGATTAACATAGCTTGGTATATTTGTTAAATACATAATTCCCATAAACATATTACTTACATTTATTTCTATAATAGAAACTAAGTAGCCTATATTGGAACTTGGACATTATTCTAAGAACTTTACAGCAATTGGATACACATAAAAAACCTGTGATGCAATTATAATTATTATGTCACAGGTGAGGAAACTGTAGTTTAAGTGACACAATAGGTAAGTCTGACTCATGTTTTCTGCTCTTAAACACTATGCTAAACTCTTGTGGATCTTTATGTGCGAAATAATATCTTTTCATGACACATGAAACAAAACTACATGGGAGAAGTACCAGATGATAAAGGAGATATTAAAATAGAATTGTTATGTAAGTAAGATTTTGATACATTTCCTAAGTCTTTAAAAATAGATAAACATAAGTAAGGAAGAAGAAGATCTGGGTATTATATCAAATGTATGCAATCTAGGAGATATTTATATATGTTACACAATGAAAACACAAAATGTGCTTTATTTTAAAAATAATATAAGGAATGTCCAAAAAATTGATAATATATGAGGCCACCAAAATAAAAAACAGTGGGAAAAACCCACAATTCCAACAAACATATACAAGACAGGTTGGAAAACCACATATTTGAACAAAGGTAATAAGAGTAGAGAAAAGAATTAAAAACCCCTCAAAACTGAACCATCAAAAAAATAATAACGCTTTCCTAGAGACCCCTTAGGTTCCAACTTTCCTAATCATTTAAAGTTCTTTCTTCCTATTACCCAGTCTCCCTTTCTGCCTGCCTGTGCTCCTTTTTTCCTCCCTGAATAATTAGATTCATAAGCCACCAGGCATGCATACTTGAAAGGCCCAGCATGGCCCAGTGTGGACTACTGGAGCATAAACAAGGTGAAGAGGATGTGTTTGCCAGCTTGATTGATAGAACAACACAGAATATATATAAATATAAATAGAACATATACAAAATATATAAATATATTCTATGTTGTTCTATCAATCAGACTGGCACACACATCCACCTGATTTGATAGAACAACATAGAATATACATATTTTTGTGGCAAGGTGTCGCTCTTGTTGCCCAGGCTGGAGCATGGTGGCACAATGTTGTCTCACTACAACATCCGCTTCCTGGGTTCAAGCTATTCTCCGCCTCAGCCTCCTAAGTAGTTGGGACTACAGGTGTGCGCCAGCATGCCCAGCTAATTTTTGTATTTTTAGCAGAGACGGGGTTTCACCAAGTTGGCCAGGATGGTCTGATCTCTTGATCTTGTTAACCACCCGCCTTGGCCTCCCAAAGTGCTGGGAATACAGATTTGAGCCAGAGCCACCACGCCCAGCCAGAACAACATAGAATGTTGGATCCCAAGTGGGCTTGCAGAGGACTGCCTTCCCAGAAGACTGATGGCGGCAGTGGGAAAGGCAGCAGCAATCCTGCATAGAATGTCAGAGGTTGATGGAAAAGGGCAACTGCACTCGGAGTGGGTGGCTACATGAGGAGGGCATCCATTTGGCGGGGGTGGGTGGTGGTGGCAGCAGTCACAGGAACTAGATTGCATTCAGGGAGACTGAAGATAATGTCAAAGAAGGAAGGAAGAAACAAGAATACCTGGAAAGGTAAAATGTAAAATGAACCCTGTAGTGTTAGATTCAAATGGGATGTATCCATATGGACCTAAAGTTTTAACAATAGATGATAGAGAAACAGATGATAGGAAAATGATAGACAGATGGATAAATAAATGATCTAGAGAAATACATATGAAAATGTGGATGTTTGGGTACTAATATACATGTAAACATATAGATGTTCCTAAGTCTGGTGCATTGACAGGGCACAAGGAACTGCAATACACCAATAAAATTAAACACCTCTAATGCCTGGATCTTTGTTGTTAAACAGAATTCACCAGTAATACGAACCAAAGTTCTTGAGACGAAGAAATACTTGATTAGAGTGGAGAAGTAGGGAGAGCACAGGTGAACTTGCAACTTCTTAAAGATTGAAGGGGCGTGTCAAGAGGACACAGGAGATATCCTAAAGGGCTCCCACTGGCCAAATCAGAGATAATTTGGACATCAAAATAACAGTAGCAACAGACTAAAACCCATGGAGAAGAGTGAGAATTCATGAGTGTATGCTGATTTAAATGAAAGGATGAATAAATAAATGAGGAGGAAACACAGCTTTTATCCGTAATGGAGTACCAACTAAAGAAATGTGGAAGAAATAATGAGGAAAATGAAAAATTATCATCATTTGGCAACCGTCATGATGATTGTTGGTTTGACTAAAAAAGCATTATCTAATGCTGGAATTAGTGGATGAAAGTTTGACAAGGAATGGAATGTTTACATAGTTTCAAAGTACCCTTTCACAAAACATTTATTCCAAAGAGAAAAAGAGTAATTTTACAAAGGATAAACTTGGTAACAAACAGCTTAAATAAAGTGGTCAGAGTTAACATCACCAGTAATGGGATAAACCAAAATCATGCACTATCGGATAGAAAGCAATGAAATGATCACAGCATCACTTCTGTGATATTCCTGCCAAAAGAAATGACCCAAATCTAATCCTAGGAAAACAGACAAACTAGGTTGAGGAATATTCTGCAAAATTATTGCTCTGTGATCTTAAACAACAATGAGATCTTGAATGAAATGAGGAACTGGAATACCATCTCGATTGAAGGTGCCTCAACAAATATGACAACAAAATGTGGCACATGATCCAGGATTGAATCTATTACCTAAAACACCATTGTTAGGACAACTGGGGTAACTTGAGCAAGATCTGTGGAATTATTGGTAATCTATCTTATCATAGTTATTACAAAAGCAAATTCAGTGTGCCTGTCCATATCAAGATGGCCTAACAGTATCATCATAGCATGCTAAAAGAGAATATTTACAAATTTTTTCAGTAATATTGACTTTACCTGTTTTTCATTGCAACCCATTTAGAAGGCAGCTTATTCTGTGTGTCACTCACTACAATCTATATATATGACAACTTAATGCTTTTGATGCATGAAATCTTAAGGGGAAAAGTATATTCTGTCTTCTGAACAACAAACTAAAACCATTAAAAACAAAACAGTAAGCTCTAGAGACAAAATTCAAAGTTCTTTTACTTTAAAAATTCAATTGAACAAGAAGGGCTCTCAGAAATAAAATCAGGTAGAGCGTGCCCATGGATATTAATTAAGCTCTCTGAAAATAAAAATGTAGAAATGGAATTCCAAACAAGACATGGGACACTGCAAAGTGGAAGCTCTGTAGCTGTGACTTATGTTTTGTCAGTCAGGTAATAAATATCAAGCAGTGGTTCTTTCACTTTGCCTGGCAGCCAGGGAGCTACAGGTATTGATGGAGGTGTCACAGTTCAAGGTTGCATGGTCAGGTACTCAGGGAGGTGCAAGAGAAATGAGAGCCCTATATCTTGATTGTGGCCCTCTAGGAGGTTACTCTCCAAAATTCTAAAGCTGGTATTTCCAGTTAAAAACAGAAGGCCACAAATTATGGGAAAATAATGCAACTTATATCACAAGATGTTTAACTATGAATTAGTCCAAAAAATGTTAGCTTGATCAGAATATAATTTCTGACTTCAAAAGTAGCACAGGATACACTTGCATCTAGAGTCACAGCCTAGGGAGGAATCAATGCTATGCAGGTGTAAACCACATTGCTTCTCCTAAAATGAAAAGGCGCTCTTGAGTTACAGGGCAGAATCCATCCCTTTTGCAGCCATTCGAAAAAATTAGTATTACCTTTAATGACAAAAACTGCAATTACATTAGTAACAACCTAATATATATGCATAATACAGAATAACTATAAGGCCTGCAGTTTAAGAAGGCTGTTTGTGTATGCAAATTTATCCCAGATCCCTTGTTTATGTTTCTTCAGATTTCACTCCAACCTTGTTTGCCTACAGTAAATTCAGATTGAACTTATCAGATCTGTGTTTTGGTAAGTCAGTAAGTCAAAACAGTTACAATTCAGGTGACTGCCTCTTTGTTTTTCCGCTGCAATCTATGATTTACCTAGTAAATACTGTCACAAAGAGTTCACACATGAGAGAAAAGGAAAAAAATTGTGTGAGATGTTAATTATAACACATGAGAACTGAAAAGCAAAACCTCTTCTGGTCAATGTCTTACAGAGCAGAAGAGAGGACCTCAAAGTGCAACATGAGAAACAAGCACATTTGCGTATACACTGGGGTTACTAGAAGCCAGAAAACTTAATTGAGTTGCATGGAACATGACTTCTGACATATGTGGCTTAGGACAGTCACCTGACATAATGATTGAGGCAATGAAATAGACAACCAACATGGTCCTGAGCTGTACTTGTGTTTCTAAAACAATCAAGTAACCTGACTGCTTTCCTGAGAAAGACAATGTAGACACTGAAGAAATAAAAAGGGGATGGCTCCAAGATGAATTTAGCAATCTGAAAGAGAACACTGTTGCATAGCAGAGGGGATTTAGATATTTTAAAAGGACAGTCTGCTGGAAAATCCACTAAAGGCCCTGAGTTCATACTGTTGCTTTATTCAGAATTATTTGACGTAGGTTAAGTCTTACTTCATGTGTTCACCTGCTATGAAATGAACACTACAACTACATGCCTGCAGGGGCTTCCACTTTACACCACCACGTTACTGCCAATAACCATTTACTCAATAGCAGTTTTAAATGCCTTACACAGAGAGGAAGCCACTTTCAGATCTAATAACATTCATTCTAAAAGTCTTTGCTAAAAAGGGCAGAATTGCAAGGTTGCTGGAATTAGACCTTTTATAGAGAGTTCATCATAAAATATGGCAGAATGAATGTGCAAATATGTATGCATGGGGGTATTTGGGAGGAACAATTAGGAAAAGGAGGGGTGGTATCCAACTGATTTTTATTACTGTGGCATAGTGAAAATTATTCTACATATATGTATTGAGACTTTAAGGAACTGTGTTAGTAGCTGCATATGAATAAACAAAGAAAACCCTGCCATCTTGAAGTTTTCAGAACAACTTGAAGGACAGGCTAACTTCAGTAGCTTAATTTCTTTCATATTTTAATCTAGGTCAATGGACACATGATAAATGAAGAAGTGAGATTAGCTATAACCCAATTATGCTAATATTTTGTTTGGTAGAAATACTTTCACCCAAAATAACGAACACATGGCTAATCAAACAAGGGGTTATTTTTCCTTGCATTACAAGAAATATTAAGGTAAGTAGTAGCTGGCATTAGCTTATCTTCTCAAAGACTCATCAAGATCTCAACTTTCTACTCTTCCACTCTGACATTTCTACGTGTTGAAATTTGATTCTTAGATATGTTGCCTCGTGATTGTAATATGACCCTTAAAACTCAAAGAAATACAATTACCTTCAAAAGCAGGAAGAAAAGCTAGGAGAGCAAGCAGTTCTTCTCTCTCCCTATTTTTATTACAAATCAAAACATTCCATAAGTTCCTATGAACAAACATTTCCTTATATTTTATTGGTCAGTATTGGATCACATACCCATCTCTAGGGTAGAGGCCAAATCCACCTTTCTTGAGCTCCAAAGTCTTCCAACTTGTTACCTAAAAAATAATCAGAGTTGGGTTAGTTAAGAAGACAATACTTGGATAAATAATCATAGTTTCTGTACATGTTTTAATATTCATCTGCAGATTCTTCAGTGGCATGGATTTTCCTTATATGTTCTCAATTGTTTATACTTGAAATTTTATGCTTAGTATAACAGATACATTTATACTTCCTACATGGGTCTTGACCCTGACTAAGCCATTGTACACATTTTTAAGTCTTAAAGGTGCTATGGTAAAGTTCATGGTTATATTACAACACAAAAGCTATCTGGTCTATCAAAAATTAAGTACATGCTCTCTGCCTCATTAACCACATATGAAAATCAACTGGTGGTAACTAATCTCAAACAAAATTGTAATATATAATGCTCTGTTTGTATTACTCACATGCTCGTGAATTAGGCAAATACTAAATCGTATCAGTTAAGCAAATGATTCAAAACTACTAAATGTAAACTCAAAAGACATTGGAAAGATGGTGTCATTGGTTTTCTGTGAAACACATCTCAAAAAATGAGAGATGTATCCTTGACCCCCACTTAATGGCCTACTGCGGATTTTGTATATATAAATTTATCTAAATGTATTTATAGCCTAATGATAGTTTTAGTGCCTCAGAATGATGAATTGTCTGAGATCTGCTACTCATTGTATGGCTCCTGTAGAGTATCAGATAATTCAAACACTCACAATGTAGTTCCTTTTTCTAAAATGAGAAAAGAAAGCATTCTATTCATTTTAAAAAAGCAACACATGACTTTATTACTATTTATAAGCACTCAGAGCATCAGTGGTTGTGCTACATACCACAGTAGAACACATTACTTTATATAAAACAAACAAAACAACACAAAACACTTGTCTGCATTTAGTCTTATATCTGGCAAGGATCTGTTCTCCAGTTTTATTTAGAGAGCATCTTTCTCACAGTAGTTTTTAGCAGCTCTGCACTACAGAAAAATTGATGTCAAAATATAAAATTGGCAAATATAAAATATTTCCTAAGCCAATTCTTTGCTTGAAACCTTAATTTTGCAATAACAATGAATACTTATCTAAAAAGTATACTTAACCAATTGCCTCCTACAAGATAAAGTTTGAATCCTATATTTATAGCCCTGTGTCATGTAATATGCATCAGTAATATTCTACTTCACTGCTGGATGTGGATGTGGTAAATGAGTAAGTTAATGGAGCCATGGAAACTACACATGATTATTATACTATCATTAATAGATTCAGGGTGTACAAGTGCAGTTTTGTTACAAGGATATATCACATGGTGGTAAAGTCTGGACTTTTGGCATACCCATCATCTTCCAAATTGGGTACATTGTACCCAGTAGATGATTTCTCATCCCTCACCCACATCCCACTTTTTGCAATCTCCAGTGTCTATTATTCCATTCTGTATGTCCATGTGTACACATCACTTAGCTTCCACATATACATGAGAACATATAGTATTTGATTTTCTGAGTTAATCTATTTAGGATTAAGGCAACATATATATGACCATACGTTTTATATATATGTACATCATATATGTGAAATATAAATGACACGTGTCATACATATGACACAAACATACACAAACATATACACACCCTTATAGATGTCATATTTTCTTTATCCAATCATCTAATGATGGACATTTGGGTTGATTTCATGACTTTACTATTGAGAATAGTACTGCAATAAATGTGTGAATGCAGGGTTTACATACATATATATAATTCCTACATATATTTATTGTTCTTTGAATAGATGCCCAGTAGTGAGATTTCTAGATCAAATAGTTACAGTTTTAGCTCTTTGAGAAACCTCCATACTGTTTTCTATAGAGGTCATCCTATTACAATTTACATTCTCACCAGCAGTGTATAACAGTGCCCTTTTCTCTGAATCCTCATCAACGTCTGTTGTCTTTTGACTTTTTAATAATAGTCATTCTGACTGGTGTAAGATAATACCTTATTGTGGTTTTAATTACATTTCTCCAATGATTAGTGATGATGAACATTTTTATTTGTTTATTATCCACCTGTATGTCTTATTTTGAAAAATGTCTGTTTATGGTTTTTCTTATTGAGTTGAGTTCCTTATAGATTCTGAATAGCAGTTCTTTTTCAGATGCATAATTTGTAAATATTTTATCCCTTCTGTAGATTGTATGCTTATCTGTTGATAATTTCTTTTGTTGGGAAGAAGCTTTTTAGTTTAATTAAGTCCCAATTTGTCTGTTTTGTTGAATTTCCTTTTGAGGTCTTAGTCATAAATTATTCCTATGATTTCTTAAAGGACCTTTATAGTTTTAAGACTTACATTTAACTTGTTAATCCATTTGAGCTGATTTTTGTATATGGTGACAGAAAGCAGTCCAGTTTCACTCTTCTACTTACTGCTATCCAATTTCTCTCATATCATTTATTGACTAGAGTGTCCTTTCCACAGTGTATATTTGTATTATTTTGTCAAAATCAGTTTGTTATATATGTTTAGCTTTTTTCTAGATTCCCTACTCTGCCATTGATCTATGTATTTATTTTGAAGCCAGTACCATGCTCTTTGGGGTAGTATAGTGTTGTAATATAATTTGAAGTCAGATAATGTGATGCCTTCAACTTTGTTCTTTGTGCTTAAGATTGCTTTGGCTATTCAGACTTTTTTTCTGGTTCCATATGAATTTTAGGATTGTTTTTTCTAATCATGTGAAAAATGGCATTGGTAATTTGATAGGCATGCATGGAATCTGCAGATTGCTTTGGGTAGTGTGGTTATTTTAACAATATTGATTCTCCCAATCCACAAACATGGGATGTTTTTTCCATGTATTTGTGTCATCTATAATTTTGTTAATCAGTGTTTTGTAGTTCTCTTTCTAGATATTTTGCTATTTCTTTTAGCTATTGCAAATGGGGTTGAGTTCTTAATTTGGTTCTCAGCTTGGTTGTTTTTGGTATATATAATTGCTACTGATTTTTGAATACTGGCTTTGTATACTGAAACTTTACTGAAGTCATTTAACACATCTATTAATCTTTTGGATGACTCTTTAGGATTTTTTGGTATAAGATCATGTCATCAGAATACAGAGATAATTTGACTTCCTCTTTTTTCTATCTGGATGAATTTTATATCTTTCTCTTCTTTAATTGTTCTAGCTAGGACTTCCAGTATTATGTTAAATAGGAATAGTGAAGTGGGCAAAATAAATCTTGACTTTCACCCTTATATCAAAATTGACACCAGATGGATTTCAGATCTAATGTAACCCTAGGAAGCTTTCAGTAAAAAACACAGCACAATAACTTTGTGATGGAATAGGCAAATATTTCTTAGCATGACACAATAATCAGTAACCTTAATTTTTTTTAATTGTAGACTATATTAAAATTAAAAGCCTGTGTTTATTAACTTATAGCATTAAGAGAGTGAACATGTAATCCACATAAGGAAAAATATATTAAAAATATGTACGTCTGAAAAGACATTTCTTCATATCTAAATAACTTTCAAATTAATGAAAGTCAGAAATCCAATGGGAAAATTGTTTGAAAGATACTCTACATAAGAAGACATCTAAATGAGCTGGTTTCAAGGGGAATGCTTCCAGCTGTTGCCCATTCAGTACAATATTGGCTATGAGTTAGAGAGAGTCACTCTATTTCTTTT
Source organism: Callithrix jacchus (assembly GCF_049354715.1). Taxonomy (NCBI): domain Eukaryota; kingdom Metazoa; phylum Chordata; class Mammalia; order Primates; family Cebidae; genus Callithrix; species Callithrix jacchus. The sequence goes on from NC_133507.1 coordinate 76,357,788, forward strand.
GTTCAGAATAGTTTCAGAAGGAATGATACCAGCTCCTCTTTATACCTCTGATAGAATTTGGCTGTGAATCTGTTTGGTCCTGGGCTTTTTTTGGTTGTAGGATATTAATTAATGCCTCAAATTCAGAACTTCTTTTTGGTCTATTCAGGGATTTGAATTCTTCCTGTTTTAGTCTTGGGAGGGTGTATGTGTCCAGGAATTTATCCATTTTTTTTTTTAGATTTTCTAGTCCATTTGTGTAGAGGTGTTTACAGTATTCTCTAATGGTAGTTTGTATTTCTATGCGATCACTGGTGATATCCCCTTTATCACTTTTTATTGTATTATTTGATTCTTCTCTCTTTTCTTCTTTATTAGTCTGGCTAGTGAACTATTTTGTTAGTCTTCAAAAAAGAAGCTCCTGGATTCATTAATTTTGAAGGGTTTTTTGTGTCTCTGTCTCCTTCAGTTCTGCTCTTAGTTATTTCTTGTCTTCTGCTGACTTTTGGATTTGTTTGCTCTTGTTTCTCTAGTTCTTTTAATCGTGATGTTAGGGTGTCAATTTGAGAGCTTTCTAGCTTTTTGTATAGGCATTTAGTGCTACAAATTTCCCTCTTACTGCTTTTGCTGTATTCCAGAGATTCCCGTACATTGTATCTTTGTTTTCATTGGTTTCAAAGACCTTCTTTTGAAGATGTTGGCAAGGATATGGGGAAATAAGAACACGTTCACACTGTTGGTGGGAGTGTAAATTAGTCAAACATTGTGGAAGACAGTGTGGCGATTGTTCAAGGATCTAGAACCAGAAATACCATTTGACTCAGGAATCCCATTACTGGGTATATACTCTCAAAGGATTATAAATAATTCTACTATACAGACACATGCATATGTATGTTTATTGCACCACTATTTAGAATAGCAAGGATTTGGAACCAATCCAAATGGCCATCAATAATAGACTGAATAAAGAAAATGTGGCACATACACACCATTGAATACTGTGCAACCACACAAATGAAGGAGGTTATCTCCTTTACAGAGACATGGATGAAGCTAGAAACCATTATCCTCAGCAAACTAACACTGGAACAGAAAACCAAACACTGCATGTTCTCACTCATAAGTGGGAGTTGAACAATGAGAACATGTGGACACAGGGAGGAGAACATCATATATCGGTTCCTGTCAGTAGGTGGGGGGAAAGTGGAGGGGTAGCATCAGGACAAATACCTAATGCACACGGGTCTTAAAGCCTAGATGATGGGTTGACTGGTGTAGCAAACCACCATGGCACATGTATACCTATGTAACAAATCCACATATTCAGTACTTTTATTCCAGAACTTAAAGTAAAATTTAATAGAAGAAAAAAAAGTGCTTGACTTCATTAGTTAAGAAATAGAAGGTGAAATGACACCCAAAATGTAGCTAAAAAGGAAAATAGATAAAATACCCAGTGTTAGCCTATAGAGAAACTAGAACTTTTATAGATAAGTGGTATGGATTGCAATTGGTGAAATCAGTTACAAGACTCCTTGACAGTAGCTACTAAAGATGAACATGTATACACTCTAGGATCTAGCAACTCTACTCCAATTCTAACAGAAATGTGTACACTTGAATGTGCATGAAAACACTATTACCTATACAAAGAATTAAAAAAGTACTAAATGTATCAACAGTAGAATGGATACATTGTGGCCTATTTACAAAATAAAATAATATACAACAATAAGAATGATGTACAACTACAAACAAAAACGTGGATAAATCTCACAACCCTATTGTTAAAAGAAACCAGAAACTATACTATACAATTCTATTCATGCAGAGCTCCCAAACAGGCAAAACCAATTATATATATATATAATATATATGATATATATATGTATATATGATATAATACATATCTGATATATATGATCATATATATATCAGATATGTATTATATCATATATATATATCATATATACGTATATATATTATATCATATATACGTATATATATCATATATATTATATATACATATATATGTGATAATATATATGATATATATGTATATATATACGTATATATGATATATTATATATATCATATATACGTATATCTATATTATATAACGTATTAGGTGAGAAATCAGAAACACTATGATTATGTTATTTTTAACTAGAGCTTTCTGAAAAAAATGGTAAGCTTTAAAGTCTACATCCAATAACTGAAAATTATATAGTAATTAATGTTCTACAAGTCTCAATATTACTATGTGAAGTTATGATTGTGTGATTTCACATCAGCAGCTTGGACCCAATGGTTTACTGATATTCCCCTTGAACATGAAACAAGCTAGCAACCTAGTATGTGTTTCCTAACAAGAAAAAATGGTGCATGAGCTAAATGATGTGGTTTATTCACATATATCTTTAAAACAAAGAGATTGTCTTAAAGTGTTTTATTTGCCTATCAACACCTAGAATGGAGTACCTTTCATCAAATGTACTTTGCAGACATTTTATTAAAATGTGTCTCACAAAGTTATAATTTATTACATTCAAATTATGACAAAAAGGACTGGTTAAAGAAAAATTAACCTAAGGTACTGATTCCACATTGAAAAAAACTTGCAATTAAAAAAAATAACAGGTTACATCTATGAGAGTTACTAAAGACAGCATTAACATTTCAGTCAATCATTTGAATTAAACTTTTCCAAATGTCTCAAATTATAATTTTGAATAACTAATAAAGTTCATTTACATAGTGATGTCTATCACATGTGTGTAATTTTTCTGTATATGCATGTGAATATGTGTGTTTGCACCTCTAGTAAAGGACTATAAAAACCATTCCAAATATACATGAAAATGTTTTTTTCAGAAGTCTCTATTTTTAAGATTTAGTATGCTGACATTAAAATACTCATCAACAGAATAACTTACTATATAATAAAATACCGTTGTTAAAGAAGAAATAGCTACTCTATGCATTTCCTAGTAACACTTTATAATAAAAATTATTAAAAGTATAATTTAAAATACTATACTAATTAAGGTAACTATTTACACACAAAAAAAAGACAGTTCAAAGAATATTTTACAATTTATTTCACACAAAGGGGGAAAAGATCATTTAAATGTTCAGCACAATGTGAATATTCCATAAAGTGGAAATTCACGAAACACCTCTTTTTTCATATGAGTAAGCTGTGCAGCACATTAGGAATGCCAATTAAAGTTTCAAATTATATTTTTGGAACCAGCTGCCAGTGGCATCCATCTTCCTCAAAAGTAGCATCTGTGAAGCTGGTGGCATGGGACCAGATTTTTGGACACTATGGGGTAGAATATCACAAACTTCACATATTTCCAAAAAGTCTTCTTAAAATTTTCTCAACTATTCCCTATCCATTTATCCTTTGAAACTTTCCCATTATTTTATATGATTTTGAACCTTAAAAGAAGAACTACTGCATCTTAGTCATATTAGCTTTTCAAATGGACTTTGAACAAATATGGAAGCAAATACCTGATCATCAATTAAAAATTCAAGAAGTACCTTTCAGTCAGTGTCAGAGTAGCTCTCAGAAAAAGTGTTCTTTGTAAGCTAGCCACGAGAACATGCAATTTAGTGAATTATAGGGGACAATAGGTAAGTTAAGCCTCTTTGTGTAGTAGGAATTCAAACAGATGAAGACTACCAAGCCATAATTTCTATCTGATTTTCCTGGTCTTCCCCTTTCTAACCTACACTCTTCAGTTTCTTCAAGCCACTGTTGATCAGATGGTTATTGTAATGAACCTAACAGAATGAATATTAAATGTGAAGACAGAAAACCAAGGGTTTAGGTTTTGATGATGAAGGCTTTGCCGTCATCATCAAAGATTCAATGGAATAAGAACAGAGTAGGGGTTTCAGTGGAAGTTAACCTGATAGAGTTAATAATGACCACTAGAAAATCCTTCTCTGGACTTTGAGAGTAATATTCGTGGCATTTTCCCCTATATAAACAGAGAATCCTGGTGTTCATATAAAAACATATGGTTTGGATACAGACTTTAAATGATCCATTCAATAGCAGCACATTATGCTTCTAAAATGCCTTGTGATTTTCAAAGTGTGTTGTAAACCTGACCTTCACAAACTGTGAGGTCAGCAGAATATGAATTATTCTTAACAATATACAGATAAGAAAGCAAGAGTTCATAGCGCTATTCTCTATATTCTAACAGCTTGTGAGGGTAGAAGAGCCCTCAATCCAAGAAGTCTTCTTATGCTCCATCCTGACACCTGCTGACTCCTCACTTCACTGCATTAGAAGAATATGAAGATGGCTATGAAACATGACTCGTAGGCTACCCGGAGGCCCATCAGCTGTAAATTTCACCTCTATTACTTTTATGAACTACAAACTTCAGAATAGGGATTTATTCCAGTTGAGTTTAAAGGTGTCCCAACATTTAAATAATAACTTGTAAAATAAAATTTAGAAAAAACACCAAAAAACCTTTAAGCTTACTCCAGAATACCTTTGAGCAGGAACAGACACAGGTGACTAAGAGAGACATTAAAGGGCACCCAAGACAAATTTCACTACCTTACCTTGTGGCTTTGGATCAATGCTGATCCTGTTTTTCTGTTTAGTTGTTTTCTGTGTTTTACATCGGACTGTTAACAACTAATTTCATCTCTCTTATGGCCCTAGCTTCCTTTTTAAGCATGTTTTTTGTTTGTGTTCTAATACTGACAATGATGAAACTGTATTTACTTTTAGTCTGTCTTCAAAATTCTCTTCTGAGAAGTAGGGACTTTTTAAATAAGTAAGAACACTAGTGAATCTTTTTGACATAGTTAAATTAAAAGAAGAGGTAAGTCATATTCTCTTAATTTTTAAATGATTCCAGAGCAACGCCAAAGAAGAGAGTTTGTAGACATCCTGTGACTCTGAGTAAAAAAATTTACTAATTTTTAGATATTTTTATTTCTTTTGTCTGCTAGGTTTGAGAACTTGGTGTAAATTTAGCTGTGAATAATTCATGACCAGGCACCAAATGGTGAGAAAATTCTGAGTTCATGGTTGAATAAGACTTCTGGCTAGTTGCTTTACGGCCTTTTCAATTTTTACTCAAAGTAATCGAGTTAACAAACTAACATTTGATTGGTTTAACTGTCATTACAAAAGCCTCAGTCCTTACACATTCAGCATGTTACTGAAATATTAAACATTTGTGCATCTTCTTTCTTTCTTGCATGAAATTTACTACCATTCCAGAAAGGATTAGAATATGTAGAAGATTTAAAATTCACTATGAATACACAAGAACTCAATTTGTGTTGTCTTATGTAAGCAATAACATTGACATAATTTTTGAGTTGTGTTCATTCCCTACGTAATACCATGTTCAAGGTTTTTTCTGAAAAACAAAAAAAAGCCAAATAAATTAGGAGTGATACCTCAGAAAATATTCTTCCTACAAGTATATAAATTGGTATCCTGCAAGAGTTTAGAAGTTATTTCCTCAATTGATGCTTAAATCTCTACTAAAAATGCAACAGCAGTAGCAGAAAGTCTGCTTCACTTATTGTCTAAAAGAATAGAATAAAATTCCTGCAGAACAGAAGTGAAACTTGCTAATATATGCTTTTATTTTCATTATGTGGCAACACTGCTAGCAGTTAGGAACAGCAAACAGCCAACAGAAGGGGGAAAATGGCAAAGCAGAATGTTTATTATTTTGAGATATTGATTGGGGAATGCTCTTATGTCAGGGGAATAAACACTGCTACCCAGGCAGGGAAGCTACAGGGCTTCCAAAGTGCCCTAGCAATACGGAATGGTTATTAAAACACCTCTTGCATGTTCTGCACATGTACCCCAAAACCTAAAATGCAATTAAAAAAGAAAAAAACACCTCTTATCCCTTAACCCTTTCTGCTATAGATTAAGTGACAAGGGTGTGGTTCAGCATGCAAGAAGAGAGGCAGGCAAACTAACATTATTTAGAGTCAGTGGTTTTATGAAGATTCAGGATTCGTCTTGAAAGGAACAGATTCTTTTTACGAAGAACATGAAAATACTTCCCCTCTGTTTCATGCTTTGAGTAGGAGGCCTTTCCATTAGGTTGGTTTAGGAATAGAAAAGCTTAAAGCTGTTTATTTTATAGCTTACTTTCTACAGCGTTAAGAGTAGTTTTACCACTCACAAGCCTGTTTATTAGAAATAACTAGTTATTTTGTAGTGTTAAGTGGATAATATTCAAAACTCAGTAAATCATTAGTGAACCATTAAAAGGTCTCTGGCAGTCATCGGAATGAGCCCTAAATGCAGGGCTATATTATAATACAATTACAATACAATAATACGATTAAAAATTTTAATCTGAGATGTGTGCAATTCAGATTATTGCTTACACATATAGATTTTTTAAAGCATTATTTCTGAACTTAAGAGTGAAATATCATTACTGACTGCCTTGGCTGCTTGAGACCTATCATTTCCCATTAAGTGAGCATTTGAGGGTTGTCCAATCTTTGTCTTCCCTGGGCCACATTGGAAGAAGAAGATTTATCTTGGGCCACTCATAAAATAACCAACACACTGATGATAGCTGATAAGCAAAAAACAAAAAAAGAAAAGAGAAGAAAAAATGATCACATACAAAAAAAAATCACATAATGTTTTAAGAAAGTTTACAAATTTGTCAAATTTGTTTGGGCTGCATTCAAAGCTATTCTGGGCCATGTGTGGCTGGTGAGCTGTGGATTGGACAAACTAGCAAGCATCTGAGATATTCAGTGTGACTAAAGCTCTCCCATGCAATTAAGTTTCATCTCATTTTTCTCTCTGGCTCCCAAACTCACTCTTTTACTTTACAGTGATAGGCATTGCGACAGGTGAGAAAATAAGCAGCTCAATTAATACTTAGGCAAGCAAGGTTTTTGTTGTTGTTGTATCTCTCTCAGTTATCTATTCTCAAATTTTTGTTACCAATGAAACATTTATCATTACCCCTTCAACAATATGAAAACAAAAACAGAGCTCAGGATCCCAAAATCCTTAATCCAGAAAACTGTGCCTTGGCCTTCTTCCCTATACGTACATAAAATGAAAAGACATCAGTATGCATTGTGGCTAGTTAGAGCTCTGACATCCAAGCCATGAGTTGGAAAAAAAAAAGAAAAAGACAATAAAAAAGAGGGAGCTAGTAGGTAAACCAAAAAGAAAAGTGAACTGATAATGGAGGATGTTAAATATGGTAAGGAGAGAACTATGGGTGGATTAAAGAAGGGAGGGCCAGAGCCTAAATGTGAAGGAGAGGGAAGGAATACTCTGACCCAAGCCTGCTGGAATGCTTTATATCAGCCATTTGCTTTTTGAAAAGTTGATAAGTAGTACATGCCAAAGACTAGAGATGGAATTATAGCCCTAATTTATGTATGTTTTCAAAGTGCTTTGCGTTTAAAGTAATACAAGGCACAGAAACCTGCTGGGAGAATGGCAAGGCTGCAAAGCCATTAGCATCTACCATTTAAAGCTGCTAAAAGTCAATGCACCAGTCACAGTTGGGAGAGCTGCTGACACACTGTGGAAGGGCCAAAGCCAGCAGAAACCCTTGGGAGCTAAGGAGACTGGAGGGCCGCAAAGCAATCAGCCGCTACCTCGGAAGCTCTGGGTATTTCTGAAGACAGTTTGTTCTAGATTTCATTCCCACATCCAATTACCACCTCAGCTACTGGTAGCAATTAACACTTAGTAGGCACACAAACATACCCCTGATTACAATTAGCCCTTATAGATTATTATCAATTACAAATTATACACATCCCAGTGAAGTTAGTAACTAAGCTGTACGAGGCCAGCAATTGACTTTTGAGGTGAGGCCAATGTGAAATCCTGAGTCCTGATAGTCCACTAAGAATGATGCCCCAGAAACATAGTGCAAAGGAATGACAGACACAGACAGAGAGTGAACTACTTCAGACACATATTTTACATTTATGAATAAACTAAAGAAAAAGATTGTAAGATTTCCAAGTAGCATTTGAATTTTAATTAGCTCTCAACAGCTTACGGCAATATTCGCTAACATGGGTATTTCAGACTCTTTGAAATCCAAAATGAATGAAAAGAAGCAGGTAAGGGCTAAGTATGAAGTAGTATTACTCTATTTTCTTTTTCTCTTTACTTTGGATTTAGACTAATTAGCAGAATGATATAACACACAAGCATTAGAATCCAAAAGGTGTAGACCCATGATTTTAGCTTTTGCCATTTCCATTTTGCCTGTTTTATTTAGGGTGGTCGGAGCTCTTGGAAGCTTGAATAGGTACACTGAGTATTCTTTGTTTTTAGCACTTCATCATTGATCATTTTTCTCTACCTCAATTATAACATTGGAAATTGCTTACACTTAACAGTTCCACTGTTTCACTATTAAAAAAATGGTCTATGGCTATGATATATTCATTTAATTTATAATAATGAGAAATATGGTTGGCAGAGCTCAAAGGTGCATATTAGAAATGGTTTCTTGAATGTGGGAACATTTTTGAAAATGTGCAGTAAAATAGGTGAGCAACAGTTAGACTTTATTAAAATAAAAAATATGATGATGTCCATATACATGCCTACAATGCATTTTATTTAATTATACATTAGAAAACTGAGAATTGTTTGACATAGAACAGGTCTCTAGCTTTTTTTATTTATATGCAGAGGAAATTTTTCTCTTCCTAGGAGAAAAAGTAAGGAGGATTGTGGTAATCGTCTGTCTCAGTAGGAGTTATCAATTCTAAATGAAGAAGGCAACAAACATATCTAAATCTCTGGACCTGGAATATTCTAGTGTAGCAAGAACTCATCATGATATAGGAAATACTTGAGGAATTTGTTCTGGGATATAGAAGGTGCAGGAGATGTGATGCTTCAGTACAACACTGGTGTCATCCAATGCCCTCAGCCTAGCCCCTACGACCTTTCCCTAAGACTTAGGAATGGGGCCTTAAAACCCAGGAGAGGTTGTTTTGGGGAAAGAGCATGGGTTATTCAGTTGTCATTGCTAGAGAAAGTGGAGTCACTCTGTATACACTTCAGGGATGTTGGTATCCAGAGTGTAAAAATGGCAGCAAATTGTATCATTTGGGGAGGAAAGGAATTTTTGAGATCTAGTGACAGCAGAAGAGTTGTCTGGATGACAGAAGTTTTTATTTGACTGATGTTTGATTTTACTCTTTTTGACCATAGACATTAAAAGACAGCCTAGCCGTGTACAATGGTTCATGTCTGTAATCCCAACATTTTGGGAGGCCAAGACAGGTGGATCACTTGAGGTCAAGAGATCAAGACTGGCTGGGCCAACATGGTGAAACCCCATCTCTACTAAAAAATATAAAAGTTAGCTGGATGTGGTGGCACACACCTGTAGTTCCAGCTACGCAGGAGGCTGAGGCAGGAGAATAGCTTGAACCCAGGAGGTCACGGCTTCAGTGAGCCAAAATTGTGCCACTGGACTCCAGCCTGGGCAACAGAGCTATTTCAATATCAAAAAACAAAACAAAATGAACAAAAACATAGTCTCTTTATGGCAAAATATAGAACCATGAGAGAGTTTCTACTCAACAGAACTAACTTCAGCAAAATCATAATATAAGAGACATCAGTAAGAAGGAAGAGTACCCTGGAATCAGGATGTTTTCTAGCTTTAGAGATATTCCTGAGTCTGATAGCACTGTGAGAGCTGCTTAAGCTTTGTTGGCTCTCAAGCCAATTTGTCCAGGAGAAATGAATAAGTGTAAAATGCTTATTCCCTTCAAACGAAGGGAAGTGTTATAATGCATTTTATCTTTTACCTGAAAGATAAAAGTATTTGTGGAGGTACTTATACTAGTTTTAGGAATAATATTACTATACCAGCTAATATTTTATATATGTATATAAATTTCTCTACAATTTAAATTCTATATCTGCCATATACTTTGTTTCGGGCCATTAACAAAATGCCTAAAGTGACTCCCTATTTTCTGGCTTTGAAAGCAGTTTTTAAACAGTTGGATAACAGATTGCTTACTTTGTTGGACTCCACTTATCCTTTTACAATGGCTTAAATAGATCCATTCATTTAATATTCCCTTGTGGGGCAGGGTATGACTAGATTTTCAAAATGGTGGACCGATACATGTTTTGATCTCTATGGTGGCAGGTAGTCAGTCCTGCCTGAGCTGACTCTCCAGTTCAGCTCCAGTGGTTAGATAATGACTACCTGCTCCAATGACGGCTTTTATGATGGTAGATGAGATGACCATGGCTTGAAAGACGTCTTTGTGACACTTGACACGATCATTTCCATGTAATATATCTCAAAGTTGCTTGTGAATTTGAAAAAATAATCATTCAGTGGAGTAGCAGAACTTTTTTTCTACTCTCACTTTTCCAAGTACAACAGGAACAGTTTTTAACACAGATCACTAGGCAAAAAGCCCTAGATTTTTCTATGGCAGCATAATATCCTACGTATTCACTTCAAACCCCATAATTTATTTGCTAATTTAAAAAAATGAACATAACTATATATTTAAGAATATACTGAGATTCCTTTTTCTTGCAGATGACAAGCTAATCCTGTTATACTGACTCTTTAATGTTGTTAAGAACCTAGGGCAAGATAGAAGTGATATTGGCTAAGGGTTGAGAAAGTAGACAAAAAATGTATATAATGTCTTAAATCTCAGTGAGTATTTCTTTTATTTGCTGCTTTTTAATTTTATTTTATTTTTATTTTACTTTAGATGTACTGAAGATTCAGTGAGCTATTTCTTTGAAGGACTAATAAATTGGTAGCTTCTTTCAAAGGCAATCTGTAATCCCTAAGAATGTCACATGTAACAGTATAACTGTCACATTGAAATAATATAAACATTATACTTCTAATTGAAGTACATTTTTAACCTTGCCAAAAAGGATTGGAAGTATAATAACAAGTTTCCATAATTTTTCCACATATTTTATGACTAATAACCATTGAAGTTTCTAAAGAAGGAATATGATTACAGTTTCGAGTATAATTGTCTATTTTCATTTAAAAAAATCACAAACCCAAAATAATTTTATTCTTAATTTCAGGTTGCGTCAATAACTAACATTTGGAGTGGTAGTGCATTTTACTCAAAATTTCAAGAAGACTGCTTTGATTATCGTTTGTTCTGTTCTCAGCATGCTGTGGGATTCATCCTCTTGAAGTTAGGCCTAACCATTTGACTTGGCAAATAAAATGTGGATAAAAGTGATGCCTTTAACAGCCAGCACACAATTCTCCATGTCCTTTTTCCCTGATGCAGCAACCACTGATAATAAAGAGGATGGACCCTTGTTAACTTGCATTTTTGAGTAAGGAAAACATGGAACAGAGCCCACGGCTGACCCATGATGAACATGTAGCACAAGTGAGCAACAGATCTTTGCTGTGAATTCAGCTTTATTTGCTGCTACTATTAACTAAACTTCTGATCCATATAATTACTTAACTTCTTTATGTTAAGGCATTTATTAGAATACACAGCTTTAATGTCAAACAAACTTGGGTTCAAATCCAGGCTCTGCCACTTTTTAGCCAGGTGACACTGGCAAGATTCCCAGCTTCTCTGAACTTCCATTTAGTTACCTATGAATTGAAGATTATAATAGCTACTTCAAGTGGTGGCCATATGGATTACAATGAGAGATCTAAAGGGCTGGTCATAGTTCCTAGTACATGGTATTAAGCTATGCAATATAAAGTAGCTTTTATTATAATTATCTCCTAGAGAAGCCTAGAGCTTGAGCTATTTCAAGTTACCTATGGTGACATCAAGCTCTAACTTGAGGCCAGATTTTAGTTAATGTTTCCATTAATGTAACTCCATATATACTATAAATGTTATAAAGCCACATATTTAGGCCAAATTATAATAGCAATTTTTTTAAATTCATTTCAGCATCCTGAGCTTAGTAATTCTGATAAATGACTCTTTCAAAAACTTGGCTTTAGTAGTGACTGAAAATGGTTTGGAGAGCTGAATTTAGAGCTGAGTAATTATACAACAAATTTCCTATGGCAAGGCTCAGAAGAAGAGGGGCTTAAAATATTATTTTAAAGTCAGGTGTTTTTACTTAGAATGCAAGTGTTATTTGCTTATATTTTTTAAAAAAATCAAATCTAGCATACAATATTTTTTATTCAAAAAGTAAATAGATTAAGAATAAAAATATATTGAAGGATAGTGACCTTTTATGTTATACATTGTTTTTGCAAGTTTGTACTCTCAAAGACCATGTGATGCTTAAAAATAATCAAATACACAATAGCTGTAAGAAACAAAATGTATGAACTAGTTAATGTCAATGACATATTCATTTAGCATTTAAATAGTTCCCAATATCTGTGATAGTTACTTTATTGACAACTGGGTAATATTATATAAAACAACATATGGAGGAAACAAACAAGGATTCTTGGATGGTTGGATGCCAATGCCTGCGATTGTTCAATAGAGAAAAAACTTAAAACAAAGATAAGCTCTCTAGGAGTTATATGCTAATAGGGAAATCAAAATATACATTCCTTCTCCTTTAAAGGTTAATGTATGCAGTTCAGATGGTAATTATATTTCGGTTCAGAAGACAGAAAATTATTTACACCAGTTGTTCTCAATGTGTGATTCAACACTCCTGAACTCTTGGGACTTATTGAGATCTTTCTGGGGATCCACAAGGTCAAAAACATTTTCATAATAGTATCAACATATTATTTTACTTTTTCACTTTCATTTTCTGAGTGTCTATGACATTTTCCAGAAGTTACTTTACGTGTGATGACATCTCTTTGACAGCTAATTGAATGTTCATTTTTGTATTTTCATATTTTAAAAGTTCTCAGATTATTTTTATTGACAAACTATAGTTTGTCAATAAAACTAAAAACTATGGATTTCTTGGGTATAAAGTTATGTGTTGATTTTGAATACAATGTAGAATAATTAAATCAACCTAACTAATGTGTCTATTACATATGTATAATCTCTTGTGGTGAGAGCATTTGAAATTTATTCTCATAGCAGTTTTGAAATGTATAATACATTATTATTAAATATATTCACCATGCTGTGCAATATATTTAAGAAAAAATTATTTCTTATGCCTAACTGAGGCTTTGTACCCTATGACCATCATTTCCACATTCGGTCCACCCCACAGCCTCACTATTCTACTCTCTGCTTCTGTGAATTTGATTATTTTAGATTCCATTTATAAGTGAAAACATGTGTTACTTGTCTTTCTGTGCCTAGGTTATTTCACTTAGCATACTCTCCTCCAGGTTCATCCATATTGTCACAATGCCAGAATTTATTTAAGACCAAATATTATTTTACTACATATATATATTACATTTTCTTTATCCATTTGTTGATGGGCACTTAGGTTGATTTTATAACACAGCTATGGTGAATGATGCTGCAATGAACATGGGACTGCAAACATCTCTTTGACAGACTTATTTCAAATCTTTTAGGTAAATACCCAGAAGTGAGATTGCTGAATCATATTGTAATTCTTGTTTTTGTTTCTTTGAATTACTTCCATAGAGCTTTCCATAATGGCTGCACTAATTTAATTCTCACCAACAGGTTACAAAAAGTTCCTTTCTTCCACTTCCTGAGCAACATTTGTTATCATTTGACTTTTTAATAAAAGCTAATGTGAGGTGATATCTTGTGGTTTCAATTTTCATTTCCCTAATGATTAGTGATGTTGAACACTTTTTAATATAGGTTTTCTTTTGAGAAAGTCTATTCATGTCTTTTATCCATCTTTTAGTTGGATTTTTTTTTTTGCTATTCATGTTTTGAATCCCTTAGATATTTTGCATTTTAACCCTTTATCAGATGTAAGTGGTTAGAAAATATTTTCTCCCAATTTGTGAATTGTTTCTTAACCCTGCAGTTTCTTTTTAGTTTGATATAATCCAATTCTTCTGTTCCCTTTCATTGCTTGTGTTTTCAGGGCCAAATTAACAAAATTATTGTTCTGACCAATGTCATGTAGTTTCTCCCCTGTTTTCTTCTAGTAGCTTTACAGGTTCAAGTTTTATGGTTGTTTTTTTTTTTATGTTTAAGTCTTTAACCTGTTTTGTGTTGCCTTTCTGCATATTGCATATGATAAGGCCCAATTTCATTCTTCTGCATTTGGATATCCAGTTTTTCCCATACCATTTATTGAAGACATTGTCTTTTCCCCTTTGACATCTTTGTCAAAATCAATGGACAGAATATGTACAGGTTTATTTCTGGGTTCTCTATTATATCCCATTGGTCAACGTGCCTATGTTTATAAAACAGCAGTGCCATACTGTTTTAACTACTATTGCTTTGTAGTATATAGTAGCTTGAAATCAGGTTGTGTGATACCTCCAGCTTTGTTGTTTTTGAGTTTTATTTTTTAATTGTTAAATACAAATGGATAGATCTGTATAAGCAGAATCTCTTTAGGTACTCAAAATATTACAGGACTGCAACAGAATCCTGAGAACCATTTATTTACACTAAAGTCATAGTCCTTTCAATTTTTAAAGATTATCATAAAGTGGTTATTTCACTTGATAAAGTTTAAACACTGATTGCCATGACAGGTTTTGAGATACATATAAATAAAATAAAGCTAACCTGATGCACAGCCAATCAAATACATAGTTATGACTATTATCTATAACTGTTAAGAATAGAGGGTAGTTTCATTTTACCCTGAAAGTCATAAACTTTCACTCTCTCTCTCTCACACACACACTCCACAGAAGTAGAATTGTCTGGGAGAAGGAAGCTGCTTTGAGGTCCCTGTGAAGACTGTGAGATTCATATCTATAAGTATCAAGACTTTTTATGTAAAGGGAACATACACCAGTAGCTGTCTTCTACTCTGCATCTCTCTTATTATGTAAAACACTTTTTTAAATTTCTAAGTGAATTTTGCCAAAGGTGGGCCATATACAGAATACAGAAATTAGTAATGGAAATAAAAATGAACCAGAGCTCACTCTATGAGGGAAGACTTGCAGGTAGCAGAGGAGATGAAAAGAACCTTTTAACATGAAGAATCCATTTTTTCCATTATTTCAAAGAATTTATGAGATCTTAATATTATTTAATGTAGCCCATATAAAATTAATTATCTCAGTCTAATTTGCCAAAATAAGGTATAATAGCCCTATTTGCTTGAGGTCATGCTTTCTATCCAGAAGCCTTCTGGAACTACATTCAAATCAATAACCTCAGCCTGATCTAAATGATATTCCTCCCTGGTCTAACACTCTCAGATTCCATTCTCACATATATAATCCAGATTTTATTCATGAATATGTTCCCCTCTCGAGTTTGAATTTGTAATTGGTCCCACAGGACATAATGGGCTATGACTCTAGTGATAGGCTTGGAGATAACGAAAGGTGGTAGAGGAGGAGCATAAAGAGAACTTGCTTCTCCCTGAAAATCACTCTCTCAAGTGAGCTTGTACAAGGCAGCACAGCAGAAAAGAGGCAAGGGTGCACACACGTGTTAGCACAAACATTTAACTACTGTGCTATTTTATCTGATTGGTAGAATGTAGGTCACATGCTTGTATCCATGTACAAAGGAAGCTAGGAAATGGAATTCTGGCTTTTATCTGAGGAGGTGTGCATCAAAATATCTTTGTGAATATGGAGTTTCATAGCAATCACAAATATAATCAAGATTCTCTATAGGTTGGTTTGGCTTTTTTCAGTATTATGATGAGTGATGTGCATAATAATAAAGATCAAGCATATGGCATTTTTACCTTTGATAAATGGAAATATTCTAGAAACTAAGACATTTATTCTTACAACTCTACAATCCAGGTCTTTGTATTATGCTGCTGATAAAGACATACCCGAGACTGGGCCATTTACAAAAGAAAGGGGTTTAATTAGACTTAGAGTTCCACATGACTGGGGAAGCCTCACAATCATGGTGGAATGCAAGGAGGAGCCAGTCACATCTTATAAGGATGGCAGCAGGCAAAGAAAGAGAATTTGTATAGGAGAATGCCTCTTTTTAAAACCATCAGATTTCATGAGGCTTATTCACTGTCATGAAAACAGCACAGGAAAGACCTGTTTCCATGATTCAATTATCTTTTACTGGGTCTCTCCCTCAACACATAACAATTCAAGATGAGATTTGGGTGAGGACACAACCAAACCATATCAGTCTTCTTTTCCTCAAGTTACTTTAAGAAAACCAATTCAGAAAGTCTAAGTAGTTTATTCCGTTTTGAGGAAATAATAAATGGCAGAGAACTTGATTCCTCAATCTTTCTTTGACAATCTTTTTTATGACATTGTTTTCCACTATGTCATATTGGGAAGAAACAACTGCAATTGGAAATGGAAGTTGAAAATAACCACAGTAAAAATAATAGGGAAGGGAACAAAGAAAGGGGTTCAGCTAGACAGATAGGAAACATGTCCAGAAATGCAAAGGTATATTTCATGATGCAACCAACTGAGTCTGTTCCTACACATCCATACTGAGGAAAGAAAAGTGACTTACTCAAGACTAGTCAGTAGAGCCATATTTCAAAAATTAACTTTTGTCTTCCAGTTCAAGTTTTTCTTTTAAATCCTACTATCTGTGAATATCTGCATTGTGTATTTGGTACCAGTTTCTGCACCAAATCAACAACTACTGCTAAATCTACACACACAGCAAAATATTTAGTACAGTCGAATATACTTGGCTGCTCTAAAGAATGCTGAGGTATGCAATGTTGTAGTAGTTGACATGACCATTCCAAAATTAACTATCAGTATAAATGAGGTTATTGAATTTTCTCCACATTTCTAGCTTTACTGTTAATATTTATCACAGGATTGTGGAGTGCATCTAAGAACTTATGTGGTGACAGTGCTCTTGGATCTGTTTATTACATTTATTAATTTATTTGAAATGTAATGCTCTGTTCTCATGCTGCAATAAATTCTTGGTGTTGTTAATCTAAGTGAAAATATTTGGGTTTCTATTAAGCTAACTGCAAGATTTCAGCCTACATTTTCTATCTGATTGGAAATAAGTCATGGGTTCAGATGGCATTTATATTCCAGAAAGGAGGCAGCTGTTGTTAGGAAGCAGAAAAATGAAAATATCATTCATTCTAAAACAGTTCTCCAAAATCACATGCACACTTGAACAATAGCCACGTTGCAGATTTCATTATAATTGCAATAAGTTCCAAAGCTTTAAGAAGAAAGATTTTTGCTTTGGCATTGAAAACTGAGGTACATTTGTACACTGAGAGCAAAGTATAGTATATTTTCAATGAGAAAATTATAGTTATGCCACTCACTTTGCAGTGAAAATTAGAGGTGGTGTAAAAGTACTTCAGGAAAACTTAATATGATGCTCAAATAATGTAGCCATGCTTAGTGTCAATCAGTGAATGGCTTATTTTCCTTAACTATAATGTTTTAAAGTAAGAAAGAAAGCCCACTTAATATGTCTGTACACAGTTTAGCATTTAATGATACATTTTTGTAATTGGCCCAGAAGTTCTCCTCTATGAGTCAAAATGTTGAATGATATTTGGTTTTTAATGTTCTGGTAGTGAGAAAGAGAAAGTTTTGGATAATGTAATGCCTTATATATAAAAGTCAGTCATTTTTTCCTAATTCTTACTATATTAACAAATCTATAGGGTAGATTTTTAACCAGAATAAAAAGTACTTATGTTTTTAAGATATAATACATGTTTTTAAGATATAATCTTATATAAGATATATAAGAAAAATATAATAAAACATTTGTGGAATTGGAAAAATAGAGTATTCTGTAGGAGTGAGGAGTAAATTATTACTACAAACACATGAATTTTCATCTGGGAAGGTCTTTAGAAATAATCAAATTTTATATTCTTACTGTGAAGAAACTGCACCAAAGTGATTAAGGTGACTTGACTGCTGTTCCACAATAGAAGTGACAGGTGTTCTCTCCAGTATTTGACACAGTCTATAAGCAGACCATATACTGCTATGTACCAGCTATTTTTCCAATTCTTTTTTTTTAAAAAAAAAAAAAAAGAAGTGCAGGCTGAAATTAACTAGATTCTACTTTCAGCTTGGTTTGATAAGGTTAAATACAGAAGGCAGGCAAGACAGGGAAAGGAGGAACAGATATCAAAGACTATATAACCACCCTACATTTAGGTAATACAATCCTAACTAGAGATATTCATGGACAAGCTTTGCAAAATGAAGAGTAGCTCCTTAAAAGTACTAAGAAAGGCAGGCAGGCAAAATGACCGCAAGTAAGGGAAGAAAGAAAGAGGAAAGGAAAGATGAAAAACCTGTTCTAGAAAAAAAAAAACATAATCCCAAGGAAACTAAAGAAACATTTGTGCAAGCTACATTTATATTCTCTAGAAATGGGAAATAACCTAAATATGAAACAAGAATGAAAGATTAAAGCAAATTAAACAAAACACTTTTACACTTATGAAATAATAAATGAGATAGAGTAAGCAATGGAATCAGTAACTTAAAATAAAAGATTAAGATTATATTTTTAATGATGAGACAAAAGACAAAGACAGTCAAACATTTGGAAAGATTAAATGTGTATGGAGAAGACACATCTATGATGTCTTGACTCCGACCATTTTATACAAACCACTATTATTAAGATGCTTCACATTGCAAAAGCTAAATGTCAATTCCCAACCCCCATATTACTTGATTATCAGCATCCCTTGATTCATCTCATCACTCATCCCCTATGAATGCCTCCATATTTGGCTTCCAGGAGACCCCACTTCCCTTTTCTCTTACTTTAATGGTATCTGTTTCCCAGTCTCATTGCTAGGTCCTCCTCATCTTCCCAACTTCTTAATATTAAAGTGCTAGGGCTTAGTCCTTGATCTTTTTATGCTAATTTATCTCATCTGGTTTCATGCCTTTAATTACCATCTAATTTTTGCTTACCTTAAAATGTATCTCCTTAATATAGATCTTAATCCTAAACATCAGACTCATATGTCAACCTTCCTGCTTGGTTTTTCATCTCAAAATTAGATTGTCTAAAACTAAGCTTTTAATATCCACTCCTCGCATTGCTTCCTTGAATGACTGTTTTCAAGCTAATAGAAATTCTACTATTGCTGTTGTTCAAGCCAAACACTTGAAGTCATCCTTGATTCATGTTTTTCCTCCCACATACTACATCCAGTCCATAAATTGATCTTGTTGAATAAATCTTCAAACTATATACAAAAGCTCTTCTCCCCATCTCACTGCTACCATCTGGGCCTAAGCGATTATTATTTATTTTATTTTATTTATTTTAAGTTTCAAGAAACATGTACAGAATGTGCATGTTTGTTCCACAGGTATACGTATGCCATGGTGATTTCCTGCACCTATTAACCCACCATCTCAGTTCCCTCCCCTTGCCCTTGACCCTCAACAGGCCCCAGTGTATGTTGTTCCCCTCCCTGGGTCCATGTGTTCTCATTGTTCAACTCTAACTTATGAGTGAGGACATGCAGTGTTTGGTTTTCTGTTCCTGTGTTAGTTTGCTGAGGATGATGGTTTCCAGCTTCATCCATGCAGCTTTACAGATTATCTCTGCAAAGAACGTGATCTCATTACTTTTTACAGCTGCACAGTATCCATGGTGTATATGTACCACATTATCTTTATCCAGTCTATCAATGATGGGCATTTCGGTTGGTTCCATGTCTTTGCTATTGTGAATAGTGCTGCAATAAACATACATATTCATGTGTTTTGATAGTAAAATAATTTATATCCCTTTGGGTATATATCCAGTAATGGGATTGTTGGGTCAAATGATATTTTTTCTTCTAGATCCTTGAGGAATTGCCACATTGTCTTCCACAATGGTTGAACTAATCTACATTCCCACCAACAGTGTAAAAATATTCCTATTTCTCCACAGCCTTGCCAGCATCTTTTGTTTGACTTTTTAATAATTGCCATTTTGACTGGCATGAGATGGAATCTCACTGTGGTTTTGATTGGCATGTCTCTAGTTATCAGTGATGCTGAGCTTTTTTTTCGAATGTTTGTTGGCCACATAAATGTCTTTTGAGAAGTGTCTGTTCATATCCTTTGACCATTTTTTGATGGGGTTGTTTTTGTTCTCAGAAATTTGTTTAGGTTCTTTGTAGATTCTGGATATTAGACCTTTGTCAGCTGGGTAGTTTGCAAAAGTTTTCTCCTATTCTGTAGGTTGCCTGTTCACGCTAATGATAGTCTCTTTTGCTGTGCAGAAACTTTAATTAGATCCCATTTGTCAGTTTTAGATTTTGTTGCAATTGCTTTTGGCATTTTCATCATGAAATCTTTTCCCATGCCTATGTCCTGAATTACCATTCTCTTCTAGAGTTTGTTTGTTTGTTTGTTTGTTTGAGAGGGAGTCTCACTCTTGCCAGGCGGGAGTACAGTGGTGTCATCTCAGCTCACAACAACATCTGCCTCCTGCATTCAAGCACTTCTCCTGCCTCAGCCTCCCACATAGCTGCGACTTCAGTCACATGCCACCATGGCCAGCTCATTTTTGTATTTTCAGAAGAGACAGGGTTTCACCATGTTGGCCAGGATGGTCTCCATCTTTTGATCTCATGATCCGCCCACCTTGGCCTCCCAAAGTGTTGTGATTATAGGCTGAGCCATGGTGCCCAGACTCTTCTAGAGTTTTTACGGTTTTACATTTAAGTCTTTAATCCATTTTGAGTTAATTTTTGTATAAGGTATAAGAAGAGGTCCAGTTTCAGTTTTCTGTATACGGCTAGCCAGTTTTTCCAGCACCATTTATTAAATAGGGAATTCTTTTCCCACTGCTTGTTTTTGTCAGGTATGTCTGATGGTTGTAAGACATATGCTGTTATTTCTGAGGTCTCTGTTCTGTTCTATTGGTCTATATGTCTGTGTGGGTACCAATACTATGCTGTTTTGGTTACTGTAGCCTTGTAGTATAATTTGAAGTCAGGTAGCAAGATGCCTTTAGCTTTGTTAATTTTGCTTAGGATTGTCTTGCCTATACGGGCTCTTTTTTGGTTCCATATGAAATTTAAACTAGTTTTTTCTAATTCTGTTAAGAATGTCAATGGCAGTTTGAAGAGAATAGCATTCAATCTATAAATTACTTTGGCACTATGGTCATTTTCACAATATTGATTCTTCCTATCCATGAGGATGAAATGTTTTTCTATTTGTTTGTGTCCTCTCTTATTTCCTTGTGCAGTGGTTTGTAGTTCTCCTTGAAGAGATCCTTTGTGTCCCTTGCTAACTGTATTCCTAGGTAATTTATTCTCTTTGTAGCAATTGTGAATAGGAGTTCATTCATGATTTGGCTCTCTGCTTATCTATTTCTGGTATATAAGAATGCTTGTGATTTTTGCACATCAATTTTATATCCAGAGACTTTTCTGGAGTTGCCTATCAGCTTAAGGAGTTTTTGGACTGAGATGATGGGTTTTTCTAAATATAGAATTGTGTCATCTACAAACAGAGACAATTTGACTTCCTCTCTTTCTATTTGAATGCTGCTTATTTCTTTCTCTTGACTGATTGCTCTGGCCATAACATCCAGTACTATGTTGAATAGTAGTGGTGAAAAAGGGCATCCTTGTATTGTGCCAGTTTTCAAAGGGAATGCTTCCAGCTTTTTCCCATTCAGTATGATATAGGCTGTGGGTCTGTCATAAACAGCTCTTATTATTTTGAGTTATGTTCCATCATACCTAGTTTACTGAGAGTTTTTAATATGAAGAGATGTTGAATTTTATCAAAAGCCTTTTCTGCATCTATTGAAATAATCGTGGTTTTTGTCATTAGTTCTCTTTATGTGAAGGATTACATTTATAGATTTGAGTATGCTGAACTAGCCTTGCATCCCATGGATGAAGCCAATTTGATTGTGGTGGATAAGTTTTTGATGTGCTGCTGGATTTGGTTTGCCAGTATTTTATTGAGGATTTTTGAATTTATGCTCATCAGGGATATTGGCCTAAAGTTTTGGGATTTTTTTGTTGTGTCTCTGCCAAGTTTTGGTGTCAGGATGATGCTGGCCTCATAAAATGAATTAGGAAGGAGTATTTCCTTTTCAGTGTTTGGAATAGTTTCAGAAGGAATGGTACCAGCTCCTCTTTGTACCTCTGGTAGAATTTAGCTGTGAATCCATCTTGTCCTGGGCTTTTTATCAGCTGGGAGGCTATTAGATACTGCCTCAATTTCAGAACCTGTTATTGGTTTATTCAGGGTTTCAACTTCTTCCTGATTTCGTCTTGGGAGGGTGTATGTGTCCAGGAATTTACCAATCTTCTAAATTTTCTAGTTTATTTGCATAGAAGTGTTTATAGTGTTCTCTTATTGTAGTTTGTATCTCTGTGGGGTCCGTAGTGATATCCCCTTTATCATTTTTATTGTGCCTATTTGATTCTTCTCTCTTTTCTTCTTTATTAGTCTAGCTAGTAGTTTATTCTGCTAATTTTTTCATAAAGTCAGTTCCTAGATTCATTAATTTTCTGAAGGATTTTTTATGTTTCTATCTCCATCAGATCTGCTGTGGTCTTAGTTATTTCTTGTCTTCTGCTAGCTTTTGGATTTGTTTGTTCTTGCATCTTAGTTCTCTTAATTGTGATGCTTGGGTATCAATTTGTGATCTTTCTAGCTTTCTGATGTGGGCATTTCATGCTATAAACTTCCCTCTTAACAATGCTTTAGCTGTGTCCCAGAGATACTGGTACATTATCTCTTTGTTCTCATTGGTTTCAAAGAACTTGTTGATTTATGCTTTAATTTCATTATTTATCCAGGAGTCATTCAGGAGCAGATTGTTGAAATTTCATGTAGTTATATGTTTTCAAGTGAATTTCTTAATTCTGAGAACTAATTTGATTCCACTGTGGTCTAAGAGAATTTTTGTTATGATTTCAGTTTTTTTTACACTTGCTGGGGAGTGTCTTACTTCCAATTACGTAGTCAATTTTAGAACAAGTACCATGTGGCACTGAGAAAAATGTATATTCTGTTGATTGGGGTGGAGAGTTCTGTAGATATCTATTAAGTCCACTTGATCCGGAGCTGAGTTCAAGTCCCAAATATCCTCATTAATTTTCTATCTTAGTGATCTAACATTGACAGTGGGTTGTTAAAGTCTCCCACCATTATTGTGTGGGAGTCTACATCTCTTTGTATGTCTCTAAGACCTTGTTTTATGAATTCAGGTGCTCCTGTATTGGGTGCATATATATTTAGGATAGTTAGCTCTTCTTGTTGAATTGATCCCTTTGTCATTATGTGATGCCATTCTTTGTCATTTTTGATCTTTCTTAGTTTAAAGTCTGTTGGTCAGAGACTAGGATTCTGATGCCTGCTGTTTATTTATTTACTTACTTTGCTTTCCATTTGCTTGATGAAATTTCCTCCATCCATTTATTTTGAGCCAGTGTGTTTCTTTGTACATGAGATGGATCTCCTGAATACAGCACACCAGTGGGTCTTGACTCTATCCAATTTTCCAGTCTGTGTCTTTTAATTGAGGCATTTTGGCCATTTACATTTAAGGTTAATATTGTTACGTGTAAACTTGATCCTGTCACCATGATGTTATCTGGTTGCTTTGCACATTAGTTGCTGCAGTTTTTTCATAGTGTCATCTGTCTTTATATTT
This sequence comes from Callithrix jacchus, assembly GCF_049354715.1. NCBI lineage: Eukaryota > Metazoa > Chordata > Mammalia > Primates > Cebidae > Callithrix > Callithrix jacchus. The sequence goes on from NC_133507.1 coordinate 76,381,497, forward strand.
TCGTGTGTTTCTTTGCAGTGATTAGTACTGGTTTTTCCCTTCCATATTTAGTACTTCCTTCAGGATCTCTTGCAAGGTAGGCCTGGTGGCAACAAAATCCCTCAGCATTTGCTTGTCTGATAAGGATTTTACTTCTCCTTTGCTTATGAATTAGTTTAGTCAGATATGACGTTCTGGGTTGAAAATTCTTTCCTTTAAGAATGTTGAATACTGGCCTCCACTTTATTCTGGAGCCTAAGCCATTATTTACCTGAGTTATGCCAATAAACTTCAAACTGCTTGTCTCAATGCCAGAGTGGCAAATGCAAGTCAGTGTTAAAATGCAAGTCAGATCATGTAACCCCTTGGTTCAAAACTCTCCAGTACATTCACATGTCATTCAGATTGAAAGCCAACATTATTACTCAAACCTTTAAATTGTTTTGTGATCAGTTCTCTGACTTTACAACATATTACTCATACCCTCAATTACTAAGCTCCAGCCACACAGCATTCTCATTGGTTCTTGAATATTACAGATAGTCTTCTGCCTCAAGAACCTACAATTTAGCTTTGTTCCTTGTTTAGAATATTTTTCTCCTACAGATTCACATGTCACATTCAGAAATATCTAGTTCTCCATTTTTTCTGAGCCAATAAAGTTGACACCTCCCAGACCTCTTGAAATTTGTTGGGCCATGTGACTAGTTATAGAAACAAAAAGGGATGTCAGTTATGGAATGAGCCAGGATGCTCTTGTCTCTCTCTTACCTGGCTGTGGTAAATATGGAAACGCTGTATTCAATTGGGGAAGCAACAAGATTGCAGAAATCATAACCAAAGAAAATATAGATTAAAAGTCTTATAAAGCAGACATCACAGGAAGAATTGTAAACAGAAAGAATTCAATATAAGGGATTAGGTGCTAGAGAATCAACAGACAGAAGAGACCACTGCTAGCTTTGAGGCTCCACACAGCCACTGTGGTATTAATAAGAAAGAAATTGCTGCAACTGCATTAGTCAGAACTGTGGGGAACTACCTCTAAAATCATAGATATCCTGCAGCAATGGGGCATATTACCTGCAGGGAAACACATAAAGCCTCTGCAAACCCTCAGAGTTTCGGGAGCTCACATAACTATTATAACTCTTAGAAAATGGTTTTGATTCCTGTTTTCCTGTAAGTTCTTTTCAGAGTGTATTTTCTTGGCAAAATGTGGCAGAATTTAGATTAGAAACAAGAGAGTCTGAGAAATGTAGATCTCACATTTACAACCCATCCAAAGAGGGAAGACCAGAAAGGGATACAGTTTTTCTTTTTTTTTTTTTTTTAATTTTTTATTGGGTTTTAGGTTTTGGGGTACATGAGCAGAGCATGCAAGACAGTTGCGTAGGTACACACATGGCAGTGTGCTTTGCTTTCCTTCTCCCCTTCACCCACATTTGGCATTTCTCCCCAGGCTACAGTTTTTCAGAAAGAAAAAGTAGTATATTTCCCTATGTTGGCTACTCAGCATCTATATTCTAACCATAAAATAGTGCCCTTCTCTCCACTTATATGTAGTTTTGCATTCTCCAGTTTCAGTTATTCATGGTCAACTGCAGTCCAATCATATTTCGATAGAGAAGAGAGAGAATGACTACATATACATAAATTTTATTACTGTATATTTTTATAATTATTCCATTATTTACTATTGTTAATCTCTTATGGTGCAAAACTTATAAATTAAACTTTATTATAGATATGTATGCATAGGAAATAACTTAGTAGCTATGATGGTTAATATTGAGTGTTAAATTGATTGGATTGAAGGATACAAAGTATTGTTCCTGGGTGTGTCTGTGAGGGTGTTACCAAAGGAAATTAATATTTTAGTCAGTGGATTGGGAGAACCAGACCCATCCTCAATCTAGGTAGGCACCATCTAATCAGCTTCCAGCTTGGCTAGAATAAAGCCGGGAGGAGCAGATGGACGAACAGACTTGCTAAGTCATCTGGCCTTCATCTTTTTCCTGTGCTGGATGCTTCCTGCACTCAAACATCAGATTCCAAGTTCAGGTTTTGGACTCTTGGACTTACACCAGAGGTTTGCCAGGGACTCTTGGGCCTTGGCCACAGACTGAAGTCTGCACTGTCGGCTTCCCTACTTCAGAGGTTTTGGGACACAGACCAACTTCCTTGCTCCTCAGCTTGCAGATGACCTATTGCAGGACTTCACCTTGAGATTGTGTGAGTCAGTATTCCTTAATAAACACCCCTCTGTATATACATCTATCCTATTAGTTCTGTCCCTCTAGAGAACCCTGACTAACACAGAAGGTTGAGGATTTAATACCGTCTGTGGTTTCAGGCATCCACTGGTGGTTTTGAACCACATCTTCTGTGGATAAGCAGGTAAACTCCATTATCCTTGCAAAACAAAATTTATCTAGAACAATACGTTTCTGCCTAACATGGTGCAGTTAACTCTTGTAAAATAAAAATGTTCTTACTTCTTCAAAAAAGAGACTCCAAATCTCACCCCCTTGTAATGTTTATTTCTTCCAGTTTAGTTACAATCAACATTTATAAAAATATAACTTGATCTATATACTAAATCAACAATAAAATTTATTAAAATGTTAAGGAGAGAATATCCACTACTGATTTCCTCTTTTCTGAAATTGAAACTGGTCATAAAGCCATAATTGATAGTTACATCTTCTCTCCTCTACATGTATTGAGGGTGCCCTTAACCATTCATCCATCAATTCCTCTGGTCATGCTTCTTACTTAATGGGCTGAATCAAATAATCATTCCTGAAGTATTAGAGCTTGTTGCACACCTGCCCATATGTAGTTGCTGTGCAGAAAAGAGGTAACCTATCAGGTCTAAAACTTAGAAAGACTTATAGTTAGAAAGGGCTACTGGCAAGTTAGACCCTTGCCTACTAGAAACTTGTATTTTTCTTTTATTGCATTTTAGGTTTTGGGGTACATGTGCAGAGTTGACCCAGCAATCCCATTACTGGGTATATCTCCAAAGAAACTTGTATTTTTGAGAGCGTTCCCACCATTCCCTGATAAGAGTGATTCACTGTGCCTAAACTATTTGTACAGTGTAGTTTATGCTGAATATCTAATTTCCTCTGGGAGTCTAGAATTTTGGTACATGCCTACATGGTGTCTAAGTGAAAAACTCCCAATTAAAACTCTGAGTGCTAAGTCTCAATTGAGCTTCCCCAGTAAGTAATATTTTACAAGTGTTGTTATAATTTGTCATTGGAAGAATTAAGTTTATCTTTGTGACTTACTGAGAGAAAACATTTGGAAACTTGTGGCTGGTTTTCTCTCGACTTCATTCCATGTACGTTTTCCCCATTGCTAATTTTTCCTTGTATCCTTTCATTATCATAAATCATATCTGTAAGTACAACTATATGGTGGGTCCTGTATATTATCCTAGCAATTCACTGAATTTGGGAGTTGCCTTGGGGGCTCCCATATTAGTAGCTATAATTTTTCCTTATTTTAAAAACATACATTTTGAAACTTTATTGTCCAGTCATAGTATCTTAGACATTCCCTTCACATAGACATGGAGACCAGATTTGTAAGAATTATCTCATCTTTCATTATGATTTAAATTTTTTACCTAAGAAAATCAAATTTGACATTACAATTCAATGCCTTCTACCAAAAATGTGCAACTCACCCAGATAAAAATACAGAACATTTCTAACACCATAGATGGTTTTCTCATGCGTCATTCCATTGAGACACTCCAAACATAAACACTATTTGATTTCTAACACCACAAATTAGTTTTGTCTTTTCCTAAAAGTCATGAAAATTGAATCGTTCATATGTTCTGTTTTGTGTATGCCTTCTTTCATTCATTATATCTGTGAGATTTACCTATGTTATTATGTATAGTACTAGTTTTTTCAATTTCTATGTAATATTTCATCATATATAATTAACCATTCCTGAACTTTTTAGTTGTTCTATCAATTGATCATAGGAAATTCTTCATGAAGTAATCCATGTAGTTTGAGAGAATAGGCAAAATAATGAACATAGATCCATGGAATCCTAGAGTCACCTGTGCATACAACCTGCTTGTACCTTGTGAAAGAAAAATGAAACCTCAGGACCCCAAACTCACTAAGCTGAAGAGAAAGTTATGCTTCATAACTGAGTTACACAAAAAAAACTACCTTCCTTTTGTTCCCAAAGAGAAAGCTGTAATTTCACTTGTTTTATTATATGTAAAATATAGATTTACTGAGCATGAGATGAATACATAATTGTCTTTTCCCCAAAATCTCTTCTCTATATGTAAAATGTGGATTTACTGAGCAGAGCTAATCAAACCATCACAAGAAGGTAACCACTTGCCTCATCACCTACCTCCCCACTTTTCCCCACTTCCCCCCATTCTCCTGCTTGTTCTTTCCCTCTACATACTGAAGTTCCCAAAACCTTCTTTGGAAAAAGCATAGGCTACAGATTCTTTTGTAACTTGCGTTTCTCCCCCAGAGGCACATTCTTAACCTTGGAAAAATAAATCTTTAAATCAATTAAGATCTGCCTCAGTCACTTTTTGGTTTATGACTTTTAGATCCTGCTTAGCTCAATTTAAGATGCATGTGATGGAGGAGTACTGCTACATACACATAATTTTATGATATGATAAGAAGGATAAAACCCATTGATAATAGACTTGTCATACCTCCTAGACCTCAGGAGTAAATCCAAATATATTTCACAAAAAGAGTAGCTAGTCAAAGAAGCCATGACTTTTTTCAAAATTCAAAGGGTCTCTATTATGATTCGACCACTGGGGCTTGCAAGAAATCACAGACAGCACTCTTAACTGCCACATAAATTTCAAGTGCCATAGATCTGCTGGATTAGATTTTACAGTGCAGAGCAACCTATACACTCTCTAGGACCAGCTTCAGAGTCTTTGCTTGCTCTGGGATCCTCTCAAAGCTGGATGAAATATGAAATGTATTGTAGAACACATTGGTTCTGCTATATATTGCCTCTAGTATTAAAAAGGCCCACAAAGCCTTGGGGCCATTTTTTAATGTTGGGAGAACAATGTGAAATGTTGGTTTTCATTTGGAAGTAATAACTCAACATGAGCCTCATAGTTGGATTTCTAGTAACCTCCCCATGATAGCAACCCCATGAGTTTTCATGAGGCTTATTCTTTTCCACCTTCTGGTATGAGTCTTATGAAGACATCCAGAAAACCTGTTAGTTTTCAAATAACAAAATAACATCAATATAGTGGACAATACATATGTCCTCAATGTATGTGGAATGACAAGTTGATCAAGGTTGTTGTGTACTAGATTAAAACAAGGAACCAAAGGTAATACAATGAAAGTATGCTACTACACTGCTAGATGAAAGCAAATCGCTTCTGGTGGTCATCGCTAATCAATAGAGAAAACAGCTTTCACAAGATCAATAACTGCCTAACAGGGACTAAAGCCTGAGTTGATTTATTCCAACTAAAGAAACAATATCTGGAATAACAACAACTGAAGTCAATACATGATTAAGTTTATAACAACACACCGGCAGTTTCCAAGACTTATTTGTCTTCTCTACTGCCCAAAAAGAATAATCACACATGTATTTTTCAAGTCTTTAATGATGGCACCAATTTCTATGATATTTGCAGGGACACATTATTGGTTTTTTATAAATTATAATATACATAATTTGAATTCTCTCAACTGTACAGCTTGATAAATTTTTAAGAGCAAACACAACGTGTAACCAGCTTTCAAGTAAACAGAACAGTATTCGTGTCTCAGAAACCCCTGTTACACTCCCTTCTAGTCACTACCAAACACAAGGGTTAACCCTAGCTTCATTTCTAACAATATGTTTGTTTATTTAATTTATATGAAAGAAATAATACAGTATTTACTCTATTTACTCTTTTGTGCTTGTTTCATTTGCTCAGTATCGTGTTTGTGAGCTTCATCCCTGTCATTGTGTGTGGAGATATAGATTGTTCATTTCCATACATATACATGTGGTATAGTATCCCATTACATAAATATATTACCTGTCATTTAGCCAATGTTCTCTAAATTGGTGTTTGGGCTGTTTCTGTTTTCCCCAATTCATACAATACTGCTTTGAATATTATAATCCATGGTTTTTTTAGAATATCAGTACACATTTCTGTTGAGCATATTCCCAGCAATAAAATTTTTTTATAAAGCATGTATATATTCAGCTTTATTTATTGCCAAAAATTGTTTCCCAAAGTGGCTGGGCCAATTTTCAGTATCAACAGTAGTGTATGAATGTTGTAGTTGCTACATATCCTTGAAAAAAAATTATTTTCTATTTTTTCATTTATAGACTTTCCAGATGTATATAGTATTATCATACTGTGGTTTTTAGATAACAAATAAAGGCAAGGTTTTTTTTCCTTGTATTTGTTGGTCTTTTGGCTAATTTCTTCATGAAGTGGCTATTAAGCCTTGTGCCTGCAAGACAGATGAATCTAACAAATTCATAATGAAGTATAAATAGTAAAGAGGATAAAAATGGTTAAAAATGCCCAGTTCATGTTAATTATAGGGACAACAAAAGAGAGAGCAAATAAGACAAAAAAAAAAAAAAAAAAAAGAAAGAATCTGAAGAGATACAAAATGAATGTCCCTTTCGGAAAAAAAGTAAAGTTGCAGATTCAAGAATCTCAATGAAAACCAAGCCCACCACCACTGCTACTCCACACAACACATATTTAAGCAAAATGTGGAAAAATTGGAAGAAATAAAAGACAACGTCTTAAAGAATCAGAGAAAAATACATATTATCTACAAAGGAAAAAAATTAAGCATTACTGCTGACTTCATTAGAAATTATATAAAGCAAGAATCCCTGGAATCACATATTTAAAAGGCTGAAAGATATGAAACTACCTGAAACCACAAACAAAAACCTAATTCATAGTGTTATAGATCTAAATTTGTGGAACAAAATATATAATATTACTAGAAAATAAAGAAGTATATCTTCATGATTTTGAATTAGGCAAATACTTATTAAATAGGATTTATTAAAGGCAAACCACAGAATAAAAAATGAGATTTATAATAATTATAACCAGCAAAGTACTTATATCTAGAATAGATTATATAAAGAATACTTTCAAACCCAATAGAAAAATATAGATAATAGATAAAAGTACTAAGAAGTAGAATATATTCAAATAGCCTAGCATGTGACAATGTGCTTAACTGTGTAAGTCATATGGAAAATATGAATTAAATCCACAATATGATTTGACATACACATCTGAATGAAAATGGAAATACAAATTTTTTGTCATGAATGTGGAGTAACTGATATTTCATACCAGTAACATTTCTACCACTGGTAGGAAGATTAATTGGTTCATTAATGTCAGAAAATGGTTTAGTAATATCTACTAAAACTACACACACACACACACACACACACGCAAGCACACACACCGCCCTACCTATGACCTAACAGTTGTGCTTTTGGCATACAGTCAACAGAAACTCAGCAGAAGTTCACCAAAATACATGCTCAAGAAAGATAACAACAATAATATTGATACTAGACACCAAAACTGGTAACAATCTAACATTCATCAAGATAAAATAAAACATTGTATTATATATAAACATTCATCAAGATAAAATAAAACATTGTATTATATATAAAATTGAACACCAGTCAGTAAATGGTAAACAAACCACTGCTACATGTAACAACACAAATTAATGTTACAAACATCAGGATTAATGAAGACGCCAGGTTTAAACAAGTAACATAATTTGTGATTCCGTTTATATGAAGTTCAATATCAGCAAACTTATCTATGGAGAGACAAGTCAAAATTTTACAAGAGGGACCATCTTTGGGTGATAATGACTCAAAGAGTAAGAGAATTTTAGAAGAGAGACTACCTTTTGGTGATAATGACTCAAACAATAAAAGAAAAACCTATGTTGTAATATTATGTATCTTGATCTGAAGAATATACAGATATGTTCACTTAGTAAAATTTCATTAAACTATACACTATATACTAAAGATGTATGTACTTTCTAGAAACATAGTTCAAAAGAAATTTTACTAAAATGTCTTATTTTAAAATATTAAGTAGTAAAAATATGTAGTGATATTGAGAATCTAACAACTTGTTAAAGTTACACAGAACATAGCAGCCTCTGAAGCTATTCACATTCTATGAAAGTTTTCTCCAAACAGAAATTTCTAGGACCAGATTTCCAAACTTTTTCTATCAAAGACCAGGTAGTAAATCTTTTGGGCTTTATAGGTAACACAGTCACTTACAACTACTCAACTCTGCCACTGTAGTTTATAGAAGCCATACACCATATGTAAATGAATAGATGTGGCTATGTCCCAATAAAATTTTATTTACAAAAGCAGGAAGTAGTGGACCATGATTTGCTGACCTCTATTCTAAGTTAAAGTTAACAATCTAAAAATAATTTGCGAATTTTACTAAAATTAACAGCAACAAAACTGTGTAGTTACTTTGGCATATTGTTGACAGTTGAGGTTAATGGTAGTATTTACTTTTCTCCTATGGTATTTTTACAAATAGGAAATATTGAATATTGATGATTAATTTTCATAAACTAAAATGTGAAAGGCTAGCTCTAAAGAAAATACCACAAACAGTCTTTTCCAGGTACTCTCTTTTTTATTTTTGGTAACTTGTTAAGACAGTCTGAAGTCTTCAATTCCTGGAGATACTTACATTTGGGAGCTGACAGAAAGATTTTTCAATATATGCTATATCATCATTTCTTTTTGATAGGGTTCACGTGTTCCACTTAGATCTATGTTACTGTACAAGATAGTTATTGAAGCTCCACCAGGATTATAGATTTAGTAAATTACTATTAATTGTTATACTTCTGAAAAGAGTGTACTGACATGTATGACAGGCTAAATAAAATAATTTAAAAGGTGGAAAGAAATTAAATGAATTACAGATAAGAGATAAATATTTACTCTTCGATTCAAATAAACACAATCAGAAACGACAAGGAAGATGTTACAACTGACTCCGTGGAAATACAAACAACCATCAGAGAATATTATGAGCACCTCCATGCATACAAACTAGAAAATCTAGAAGAAATGACTTAATTCCTGGACACATACATTCCCCCCAAGACTGAACCAGGAAGAAATTGAATGCCTGAACATACCAATAACAAGCTCTGAAATTGAGCAGTATTAAATGGCTTACCAACCAAAAAAAGCCTAGGGCTAGATGGATTCACAGCTGAATTCTATCATGTGTACAATGAAGAGCTGGTACTATTACTACAGAAACTATTCCAAAAAATTGAGGAGGAGGGATTCTTCTCTAACTCATTTGATGAGGTCAGCATCATGCTGATATCAAACTGGCAGAGACACAACAATAAGACAACACTTCAGGCCAATATCCTTGATGAACTTCAGTGTAAAAATCCTGTACAAAATTCTGGCAAACCAAATTCAGCAACACATCAAAAGGCGTCTCCACCATGATCAAGTAGGCTTTATCCCTGGGTGCAAGGTTGGCTTAACATATGCAAATCAATAAATGTGATTCATATTAAAAATGTAACTAAAGGCAAAAATCACATAATTATCTCAATAGATGCAGCAAAAGCTTTCAACAAAATTCAACATCCATTCATGTTAAAAACTCTCAATAAGCTAGGTATTGAAGGGAACACACCTCAACATAATATGAGCCATATGTGACAAACTCACAGTCAATATCATACTGAATAGGCAAAAGCTGGAAGCATTCCCCTTGAAAACCTGCACAAGACAAGGATGCCCTCTCTCACCACTCCTTTTTAACATAATATTGTATATCCTGGCCAGGCCAATCAGACAAGAGAAGTAAATAAGGGGTATTCCAATAGGAAGAGAAGAAGCCAAACTATCCATTTGTGGATGACATGATCCTATGTCTAGAAAAACCCATAGTCTCAGCCCAAAAGCTTCTTAAGCTGATAAACAATTTCAGCAAAGTCTCAGCATACAAAATCAACATGCAAAAATCAGTAACATGCCTTGACAATAGTCAAGTCGAGAGCCTAATTGGGAAAGAACTACCATTCACAATTGCTACAAAAAGAATAAAATACCCAGGAATACAGCTAACTATGGAGGTGAAAGATCTCTTCAAAGAGAACTGCAAACTACTACTCGAAGAAATCAGAAATGACACGTATAAATGGAAAAACTTTCCATGCTTCTAGATAGGAAGAATCAATAACGTGAAAATGTCCATACTGCCCAAAGCAATTTGTAGATTCAATGCTATACCTATTAAACTACCATTGCCCTTCTTCACAGAACTAGAAAAATAATTTAAAAATTCATAGGAAACAAAAAAAGAGCTGGAATAGCCAAAGAAATTCTAAGGAAAAACAATAAAGCTGGAGACATCATGCTAACTGACTTCAAACTATGCTACAGGGTTATAGTAACAGAAACAGGATGGTACTGGTACAAAAACAAAGACCAATGGAACAGGACAGAGAACCAAGAAATAAGGCCACACAACTACAACTATCTGATCTTTGACAAACATGACAAAAACAAACCCTGAGGAAAGGATTCCCTGTTCAATAAATGTGGCTGGCTAACTATATGAAGAAAATTGAAAACAGACCCCTTCCTTATACCTTATAAAGATGAATTAAAAACTTAAATGTAAAACCCAAAGCCATAAAAACCCTAGAAGGCAAACTAAACAATACCATTAAAGGCATAAGCACGGCAAAAATTTCATGATAAAATTACCAAAAGTAGTTGCAACAAAAGCAAAAATTGACAAATGGGATCTAATTAAACAGCTTCTGCACAGCAAAAGAAACTATCAACAGGGTAAACAGACAACCTACATGATGGGAGAAAATTTTTGCAAACTATGCATCCAACCAAAGTCTAATATCCAGCATCTATAAGGGACTTAAACAAATTTACATGAAAAAAAACCCTATTTAAAAGTGAGCAAAGGACATTTTTTTTTTTTTTTGAGACAGAATTTCGCTCTTGTTACCCAGGCTGGAGTGCAATGGCGCGATCTCGGCTCACTGTAACCTCCGCCTCCTCCATACTTTTCAAAAGTATGTCACTTTTCAAAAGAAGACATACATGTGGCCAATAAACATATGAAAAAACAACCTCACTGATCATTAGAGAAATGCAAATCAAAACCAAAATGAGATATTATCTCACACTAATTAGAATGGTTATTATTAAAAAGTCAAAAGTTAACAGATGCTAGTGAGGTTGTGGAGAAAAAGGAACACTTGTATACTGTTAGTGGAAATGTAATTTAATTCAACCATTGTGGAAGACAGTGCAGCGATTCCTCAAAGACCTAAAGACAGAAATATCATTCAACCCAACTATCACATTATTGGGTTTCTATTACTGGACCAGTAGTGGGAATTCCAATTACTGGACCAGTACTGGGAATATATTCCCAATAGTGGACCCAAACGCATATGAATCATTTTTTATAAAGCGGCATGCACATATATGTTCAATGCAGCACTAATCACAATAGCAAAGATATGGAATCAACCTACATGATAGCCCAGTAATGACAGACTAGATAAAGGAAGTGTGATACATAAACACTAAGGATCCTATGCAGCCATAAAACAAAATGAGATCCTATCCTTTGCAGGGACATGGATAGAGTTGAAGGCCATTATCCTTAGCAAACTAACACAGGAACAGAAATACAAATACTGCATGTTCTCACTCTTAAGTGGGAGCTAAATGATAAGAACACGTGGACACTTAGAGGGGAACAACGCACAATAGGGCCTTTCGGAAGATGAAGTGTGGGAGGCAGTAGAGAATCAGGTAAAGCAACTAATGGATAGTAGGCTTAATACCTGAGTGATAAAATAATCTGTAAAACAAGCCCCCATGACACAAGTTTAGCTATGTAACAAACCCGCACATGTACCCCTGAACTTAAAATAAAAGTTAAAAAAATTAAAAAAAAAAACAAAAGAAACATTCTTCTTCTGACACCATCAACAAGGAAATCAATCAGGAATAAACAAATAATTCAAAGGAATCATTGTGGCCAAATAAATGTGTATTTTACTGGTATTTAACATCACTTGACACCATTCTCCATGGATGAATGTTTAGTGGACCTCCCTGATACCCAGGTTAAATATTTTAATATGCAGCTTGATGTGATTCCCAAGCAGAAAAAAATAATTACACCTTTTGTAGCATATAGCTAGAATAAAATACTGTTTTTTCTTATGAAGCAATGAAGAGCTTATACATAATGACAGTCAGAGGAGGCAAAATACAGACACAGTGACCCAGGAAACTATTATGGAAATAGGCTAGGAATAATGTGGAAATAACATATAGAAAACATATAAAAATTCATACTAATAATTGTCATAAGAAATTTCATTCTTCTACTAATCTCACTTGTTGTTATGGATTATTCACATAAACTTTGAATTTCTCCCAGGCTACCTGTAAAATGATGTAGGATCTTCAAAACAAATGCATTAACTATTCCCCTGGCCTGGGATATATATGTATTCTCATCATGAAGAGGAAATATTGACATAGGACTTTAGTGAGAGCTGCTAATTTCTCTGAAATTGCCATCAAGTGATTTTGTAATGCTGACTTCTACTTGCTGAAGGACAGTGATAGCTGGAGGTGAGAGGTAATTGTTTCTTGTCACCCACTTTTATCCATTTATTTGCTTGTTTATACCATCATTTGTTTAAAATGAAAACACCAAAGTTCCTAAGAGATATCAAAGCATTTAGTGTTGAAGTTGTACAGATCCTAGAAAAAGTAGCTACTCCCCAAAGATTAGGAATAATGGAAACTGGAAAATATATTTCTACCATTTAGTTCATAGCCTATGTTAGCAGATTGTATCCAGAGGCAGAGAGAGCCTTGTTGGGACATCAGTACAATTTGAGAGGAATCAAAAGTCCAAGGGCATTTCCCTCACTAGTCTTTGCATTAATCTCATCTACTTATTTCTTCCAATAAAATAGGTTGTCTTAGATATCCAACACTTAAGAATCATAATAGATTTAAATTGTAACAAACATTAGACATTGCATAGTGCAATTACAATAACATGGAAAAGTTGTTGAGCTGAAGTAAACCTTGAACATTCTCAAGATAAATTTAAGTGAGGCTTTCCACTTAGGTGCATGCAAAGCACATTATTTTATGAAAACTTTTTGTTAAGCTGAAATCTGCTTTTGTAATTTCTACTCATTGATAATAACATAATTATTGGCCATTTTATTATGTGCTAGGCACTGTGTCTAGCACTTTGCCTGTATTATTTATTTTATATTTATTTCAATCATTTTATGAAGTGCTGGAAAATGAAGGTTGGGAGTTAAATCATTTGTTCAAGTTTCACATAACTTAGAATGTAACGGCCAAATGGTCAAATAGCATATGGTGCATACTACTATACGGTATATGTTATGATATTGAACATTTCATGGTAATACTTAGTTGTCAGTGCAATAATTGTAATTAACTTTACTCAATAGAAAGATTCACACCAAACCTAAGTTTGTCTGACATCAGAGCTTGAACAGTAGTTATGTACTACATTATCTTCTTGATCTGCATAAAATCCTTTTAAATATCTTAATCAATGGAGCTGCTCATATCATCTGTCTGCTTCAGATGTTCTCAATTTTGTTTTTCCTTTTTTTGCTAATCATTCAACTGGCTTTAATAACAACTTTCTTCACATTTGTAAAAGATCTCTACATTTAGAAACAATAATTATAATAATCCAGGTGCATTCTAATCCATTTAGCACCTGGAAAGGTATGCACTGCTTGCTAGTCACTTCATTTCTAATTAAACTAAATAAAACAAGTAAATCTTGTTACTCTAGAACACTTAAGCCATGTGGTTTAGCCATGACAACGTTTTCTGTAGTTGTGTGTATGTGTTAGGACCAAGAGGAGGACTTAACATTTTGCTCAAATAGATTTCATATTATACACACCAAATAATTTTGATCTACTACATATTTAAAGACAACTAAACCATCAAGTATGCTACACTATCTATTCATCTGCAAATTTCATGGCAAAGTCACTTGTGGTCTTATGTAATCATTCACTGAAACGTTGAATATACTTTTCCAAGGAACTACATTATCTGTTTTAGATTTATTTATATGACAGCAGGTGTTCTGACTGTCTTGTGAGGATAAAAAGTGTGCATAGTTTGCAGAAGGAGTGGTATATGCATGTGGATAAATTAAGTAAACAGTTGGAAGCCTGAGTTGGAGTTCAAGAAGAAAGCCTATTGTAAGATACTGATTTAGGAATCTGTGTAAACTTGATGGCCAAAATAACATGATAGGGGAATGACAGTAAAATAGGAGGAAAATAGTCCTAGGATATTATAGAAGATGTCTGGGTAATCAAAATTAACAGGGGTTTAAAGGAAAGAAATTGGAGACTCAGAAGGGAGTAGTAACCCTTTCAATTGTTAGAAAAATGCCATAAATATGACAGAAGAGCAAAGTAGACAGGATAAATAATTTATGGGCAAGCCACCAAACATGTACTCAGGTGATCTCAACAAAATTCTCCGAAGTCAAATAGCATACGGTGCATACTACTATATAGTATATGTCATGAGACTGAACATTTCATGGCAATACTTAGTTGCCAACACAAGAATTGTAATTAACTTTACTCAGTAGAAAGATTCACACCATCTATGCCTGGTGCATAGGACAGATAGCTTAAAGATGGTAATCAAGAATAATCTCCTGAATTGAGTATTGAGTAATAGTAAATTTCTTGTGTGTGTGTTTGTAAGAACTCTATGCTCTGTAGCATTTTAATCCAAGAACATTTTGTCTTGTGCAGCAAAACTCAACACTATGCCTTTGGTGTGTGTCTTTTAAATCGGAACTATTTGAATGAGGCTATTCCCCATGGCGACTGTGGGGAAAGTAATACTGACTGATTAAAAAAAGCATTTTTAATAGGATAGTGAAAACAGAAGACACATGCAAAGTGTCAAATAATGGGTGATAAAGGGGCAGAAGAAAGAAACAGAGATAGCAAAAACCTCTGAGAAGAAAGATCCAGACAGGAAATTGAGAATTGTATGATAACATAAAGAGAAAAGTTTGGTTGTCCTTTTGTTGTTTTTTTAAAATTCCGTTCCTGTCTTTTAATGATAGAGAGTGAAGAGATAAACATATTTGTAGACTTAAAGGATGTTAGTATTCAGGAAGAGAATATTAAAGAGAGGAAATGGGTATTAAATATTAAAACAATGTTCCAGAAAATATTAGAGGAATGTTAACAAGAAAACTTCAGAGAAGTAGTTGTAGAAATGGTCCAGTTTCCTGGATATCTTTGGGATTAATATTATCAGGACATAATCCAAGGCCACAATTGGATCATTTCAGTACAGGATCTAATATCTACTTGGTTTGTGCTAACTACCAAAAGGTATCACATGTTAAAGAAATTTCATCAATTTATGCCAAGTGTAATTCCTGCAGTACTAGGTCTTTGTCCTCATTTCTCCATTTACAATGTCTCTGCAGCCTTGTCAGACAAATTGGGGCATCTTTTCTAGCTTAATGGAGGAATTACTGCAGTGTGCAGGTGTCATTGGGGAGTTTGGCATACTTGGCACCACTTTGTTGGACTTCTCTATAACCTTGTCTTCTTAGAGTCAGAGGTAGGGTCTTGGCTTCTGGTTCTGAAGATAGAAAATAAGTCATTACCATGGCACATGTATACCTTTGTAACAAACCTGCACGTTCTGCACATGTACCCCAGAACTTAGAGTATAACAAAAAAAAAAAATAAGGTCTATGTCTTGCAGCTTTCTGAATTGTAATACACATTTATTATGCTGGAGCCTTATTAATGTGGTGGTAAGTTGTTGGACAGGGCAAGAGTTCTATAATCTCATGATTAAATCTCAGTATTTTAGTGCACCTGAAAAAAAAAGAAAAAGAAAAAAGAAAATAAGTCATTATCCAACTTCCTTAAGGCTATCCCTGAAAAACTAATAGTGATTGATATCTGAGTTTTATGTATAATGTAATTCTAATTTTTGTTTTAATTGTGTGAACTGATGGTGAAAATAAAAAAATAGTAAATTAGTCGTACACAGTCACCTCTTATAGCTCTTATGTGATGGGCAAATATTATAGTCTTGAGTAAGAGAAAGGGCTGGCCCAGGGACATACTGAATGTGGGCCATATGAATAGAGAGGTAGAAAAATCATACCCACAGTCAATTGAGAATTTTCATGGTCATTCTTACTGACTCTCTAAGTAGGAGATGGGAAATGCATTTACTCATGTTTAAATCAGATGAGATCAAGTTTAAGACAGATTATGGGCAATCAAAAATTTCTTAAACATACATACACACACACACATATAAACATATGTTTGTGCAAGTTTATGAGGGGAGGGCATCTATAATTTCTGTATCTTATCACTTATAAATTGAGTTTATTTTTATTCTGTTTTATACAAAGCCACATATTTTTGTACACTGATACATGCTATTTGTTGTCTTCTGTTTTTGTAAACCCTAATCATTCCTTTCCTCCAGGTAGGGGAGGAGGATTTTTTTTTTAATTATTTGTCATAGGGTAGTAGAAGTAGGCTCAGTTATTTTCTCTCTCTGTGGGACCAGAGATAAGACAGCCAGTGTATTTATGTAACTCCATTCTTCATTTGTCATATGGTATTACACAATATTTACCCACTTTACAATCTACTACACTCATTTTATTTTTAAAATTTCTCTTCTTTATTCACATCTCCTATATTCATTCATTTATTCACTTATGCATTTATTCAACACATATATGTAGTGTTTTCTTAAAAGAAGATGAAGTGTGTTCAATACTCGAGTCTTGTGGGATCAAGGTAGAAGGACAGGTGACAAATATACAAAACAATATAGTGTATGGAAGATTATAATTTTTATACTGAAGATAAAACTATGTTATGGAATTCAGAATAATGAAAGATAGTATTGAAATGAAATTGTTTTGCAGGTATAAGTTAGTATCAAGAAAAATTTAAGCAGGATTCACAGAAGAAACTGAATTTGGATTGAGATTGAAGGATCACATCTGGAGAGAGGAGATAATGGAGAAAGAATGCACATGAGTGAGTTTGTTATATTGTGTCCCAAATTCAAAGGGTGCGCATAATAATTTGCAGAATAAAATTAATTTTAGATGTCTAAATTACTGGTAAAAGAATGATACAGTTGGCAGGTTTTAAAAAGGTAGAAGATTTGTGGGAGACATTTTTAATTTATTTTTGGATATGTGTATTTAAGGTGCAGGAAGGATAATAAGGTGAAGACATCCCCAGAAAATGACTGTAATTGGACAGATTCATCAAAACTCATGATAGAAAAAAAATGAATGATGTACCATGCATAATGTGTGTATGTTTTTTAGATGGATTGAATTTCTATTGTCACTTTCCAAATGAAGAAGCTAAGGCAAAGACATTTGCCCTGATGTAGTGGTTCAATTATATAGACAGAAGAGAAACACAAGTCCAAAATTCTCTCTATCAAACTACTATTATAAATGTTTGAAGTTGTGTCAGTCAAGGTTTGATCAGAGAAACATAATCATTATAAGTATTACAGATTAAGGAATTTATTACAGGAATTCGACTTTATATACTTGTGGGAGCTGCTTAGGCAGTCTAGTATAGTGCTGTTATTTGTGTATCTGGTATTTTCCAGAAGTCAACAGGCTGGCTGTTGGGAAGAAAATATAGACATAAGTAGTGTGAAGCAAGGAAAAGCTGGAATCCTTGAGGACAAACAAGAAACCTTGAAAACTAGCTTATACCCATGCTTGTCTCTCACAACCTCAATAATGGTAATGTAGGTAAGAGACAATAATTTGACTGCTCATGCTACTGGCCCAGAGAAGATGAGGGAGGAGAAACCCAATGGAATAAAGAGATGACTGCTGATTCACTTCCATTTTCCAAACTCTCAACTATTATTGTATTTTGTGGCCTACTGGAAAGCATATAGAGAAGGAATTCTGGGATGTACAGTACCAATTTAGCTAAGTTGACATAGTTCAAACCTACTCCTGTCTATCCCTTGACAACTTACTTAAACCATACTTAAACTGACCTCTTTCAATCATCCTTAAAACTTCTAAATAAATACAATAGTCATTGTTTCCACTTGACACAATGCAAGTCCCTTTCTCCATCTTTTTTCCCCTTTCCAACTTTTATTTTAGGTTCAGAGGTACATGCGCAGATTTGTTACCTGAGTTAATTGCATATCATGAAGTTTTGGCATACAGATTATTTTGTCACCCAGGTAAGTAAATTGCATGTCATGAAAGTTTGGCATACAGATTATTTTGTCACCCAGGTGACGAGCATAGCCCTGTGATCAGTTTTTCAATCCTCACCCTCCTTCCATGCTCCACTCTCAAGTACGCCTCCATGTCTATTGTTTCCTTGTGTCCATGTGTACTCAATGTTTAGCTCCTGCATGTGAGAACATGCAGTATTTGGTTTTCTGTTCCTGCATTAATTCACTTAGAATAATGTCCTCCAGTTCCATTCAGGTTGCTGAGAAGGACATGATCTTATTCTTTTTTATGGCTACACAGAACTCCATGGGCATATGTACCCCATTTTATTTATCTACTCCTCCACTGATGGACATCTATGTTGATTCCACATCTTTGCTATTGTGAATAGTGCTGCAATGAACATATGTGTGCATGTGCATTTATGGCAGAATCATTTATATTCTTTTGGATATATTTGATATATATATATTCCTTTGTTGGATGCATAGATGTAAATATTTTCTCCCATTCTGTAAGTGTGTGTTTACTCTGTTGAGAGTTGTTTTGCTTTGCAGAAGATCTTTTGTTTAATTAGCTCCCATTTGTCAATTATTGTTTTTGTTGCAAGTGCTTTTAGAGCCTGTCATTAAATCTTTGCCAGGACCTATGTCCAGATTGGTATTTCCTGGGTTTTCTTCCAGGGATTTATAGTTTCGGGTTTTACATTGAAGACTTTAATCCATTTTGAGTTGATTGTTTTATATGGCAAAACGAAGGGGTCCAATTTCAATCTTATGTATATGACTAGCCAATTACACTACCATCATTTATTGAATAGGAAGTCCTTTTCTCATTGTTGGATTTTACTGATTCTGTTGAAGATCAGAAGGTTGTAAAGTGTAAAGCTTTACTGGTCTTTGTTTATTTTTGTAAGAGTACCATGCTATTTGGATTACTGTAGCCTTGTAGTATAGTTTGAAGTTGAATAATGTGATGTCTCCAGCTTTATCCATTTGCTTAGGATTGTCTTGGATATGCAGGCTTTTATTTTTTTGGTTCCATATAACTTTTAAAATAGTTGTTTTTCTAATTCTGTGAAGAATGCCATTGGTATATTGGTACATTTATAGGAATAGCATTGAATCTATAAATTGCATTGGGTAGTATGAGCATTCTAACAATATTGATTCTTTTTATTCATGAATATGTTTTCTCATCTGTTTGGGTAATTTCTGATACATTTAAGTAGTGTTTTAAAATTCTCATTGTAAATATATTTCACCTCTTTGGTTAGCTGTAGTCATAGGTAGTGTGTGTGTGTGTGTGTGTGTGTGTGTGTGTGTGTGTACTGTGAGTGGTATTGTGTCCTTGATTTGGTTCCCAGCTTGAATGTTATTGGTGTGTAGAAATGCTACTACCTATTTTTATACATTGGTTTTGTAATCTGAAACTTTGGTGAAGTTGTTTATCACGTCTAGAAGCCTTTGGAAAGAGACTATAGGGTTTTCTAGGTATAGAATTATATTATCTTTGAAGAGAGACAGTTTGACTTACTCTTTTCCAATTCAAAAGCCTTTTACTTATTATCTTGCCTGATTTCTCTGACCAGGATGTTGAATAGGAGTGATGAGAGTGAGCATACTTGTCTTGTTCCAGACTCAAGCAAAATGTCTCTGGCTTTTGCCCATTCAGTATTATCATAGCTGTGTTTTTTTCATAGATGGTTCTTATTATTTTGAGGCATGTTCCTTCAATGCTTAGGTCATTGAGGATATTTAACATGAAAGGATGGTTAATTTTTTTTTAAAAGATTTTTCTACATCTATTGAGATAACCATGTGGTTTTTGTTTTTACTTTTGCTTATGTGATGAATCACATCTATTCATTTGCATACGTTGAACAATCCTTGCATTCATGGATAAAACCTACTTGATCATAATGGATTAGCTTTTTGTTGTGCTGCTAGATTCAGTTTGTTACTATTTTGTTGAGGATTTTTGCCTTTATGTTTATCAGCAATATAGGCCTAATATTTTTTGCTTTTGTTGTTGTGTCTCTTCCAGGTTTTGGTATCAGTATAACGCTGGCCTTACAGAATGAGCTAGGGAGGAGATCCTCCTCTTCAATTTTTTGAATTACTTTTAGTAGGAGTGGTACCTGTTCTTCTTTATACATCTGATAGAATTCAGTTATGAATCTGTCTGGTGCTGGACTTTTTTTTGTTGGCTTGCTTTGTCTTACTGATTCAATTCTGGAGTTCATTATTGGTCTGTTCAGGGTTTCAATTCCTTCCTAGTTCAATCTTGGGGTTGTGTATTTCCAGGAATAGATACATTTCTTCTAGATTTTTCTAATTTGTATGCAGAAAGATGTTCATTATAATCTCTGAGGGTTTTTTGCATTTCTGGTGAATTGATGGCAATGTCCCTTTGGTCATTTACAATTGTGTTTACTTGGTTGTTTTCACCTTTTTTCATTATTAATCTAGGTAATGGTTTATCAATCTTCTTTGATCTTTCAACAAACTAACCTGTGATTTCACTGATCTTTTATAGTTTTTTTTTGTGTGTGTCTCAATTTTATATAGTTCAGCTCTTAACTGTAGTTGTTACTTTTCTTCTGCTAGCTTTGGGGCTGCTTTGCTCCTGTTTTTCTAGTTCCTCTAGGTGTGATGTTAAGTTGTTAATATGAGATCATCCTAATTTTTTGATGTAGATGTTTAGCACTATAACTTTTCCTTTTACTGCTTTAGCTATGTCCCAAAGATTTTGGTAAATTGTGTCTTTCATTTCATTAGTTTTAAAGAATGTCTTGATTTCTGTTCTAATTTCAGTTTCCTCAAAAGTCATCCAGGAGCAGGCTGTTTAATTTCCATGTAATTGTATAGTTTTGAGGGATAGTCTTTTTTTTATTTAATTTAATGTATTTTACTTCTATTTCAGTTCTAGGGATACTTGTGCAGGTTTGTTATACAGGTAAATTGTGTGTCATGAGTGTTTGGTGTAAAGATTATTTCATCACTGGTGTAATACCCAATAGGTAGCAGTATGACTGTGGGAGTGGTACACTTACATCGGCAGCAATGGCATGCTAGGGTGCACCTGCATGTATGCACTGGGGTGGTAGGGAAGGTGAGTTTTATGTGTGTACATGTACACCATCAAAGTAACAGAGCTGGGGGGCAGTGGCCATGGTGAGTGCATGCTAGCAAAGTAGTATAGGGGTGGCTGTGGTTAGGGGAGGGTGTAGATGAGCTGGTGTGTGTTGGTGGGGCCACTCTGCTGGAGATCTCTGATGGTTAGGCATGACCTGAGAGTGCAGGAGCTATAATTCAGCCCCTAGGAGACAGTCAGTTGGGCATCTGAGGCCTTACTGTAAGCAGGCATGGCCAAGCTTTGAGAAGGGCACTCAATTCAGACTGACTCCATCTCATGGCAAGATTTTTCTGCTATGTCTTCATCTTACAGTTCCCCTTATACTAAAGTCTTGTAGGGGAACAAGGTGAGACTTGGTGGATAGGCATCCCTGGTCATGTCCCTATGTAGATGTTTTTATGCCAAAACCTTAGGCCTCTGAACACCCTGGAGTCCTTCCGCTATCATTTCTGTAAGAAGTTCTCCTTGCCCTCTCAAATATCTGTTGGGATCATAGGGTCTCCTTCTGAGAGGAATCCAGAGATCTGTGATGAGAGTGGGTTGCAGCTTATCTGTTCAAGTCACACCGTCTCAGGAGTAGCTGGGGCACAGTGGCACTGTGCTTGGTTCCCAGCCTCCTTCTCTTCATCTTAATGTCTGTGCCCTCCCTCCACCCACTCTCAATATCTTCCTTTTGAAGATCTGCTTGGATTACGCTAGTATTTCTTGTGTCCCAGTACCTCAGTGGCAGATGTTTCTCCCAGCTGTGTCTAGTTGGCCATCTTGCCTTTCATGTTGAGATATCTTCTTCGCATTGATTTCTCTATTTACTGCACTATAGCCTGTAGTTCCCTTTGTAGGTGGCCAGCCACTTTTGCCCAGCTGCCTTTAATATTTTTTCTTTCATGTTGACCTTAGAGAATTTGATGGGTATGTGTCTTGGGGATAATTGTCTTATTTAGTATCTCACAGGGGTTCTCTGAATTTTCTGACTTTGAATGTTGACCTGTCTAGTAATGATGGGGAAATGTTCAGGGATGATGATATCCTCAAATATGTTTTCTAAGTTGTTTGATCTCTCTCTCTCTTTCAGGGTTGACAACAAGTTGTAGGTTTGGCCTTTACATAATCCCATATTGCTTGTAGGTTTTATTTATTCTTTTTTTTTCTTTATTTTTGTCTGACTAAATTTATTCAAAGAAGTGAATTCTGAGCACTGAGTTTCTTTCCTGCCTCATATATTCTGGTATTAATACTTCCAATTGTATGATAAAATTCTTGTAATGAGTTTTATTTCTTAAAATGGTTATTTTGTTTTTCATGTCTTGTATTTTACTGGACTTTAGATTTTTTTTTGTGTTGAGTTTCAACTTTCTCCTGAATCTTTTTGATCTTCATTTCCATCCTGATTCTGAATTCCAAGCCCATCATTTTAGCCATCTCAGCCTTGTTGAAAACCATAGCTGGGGAGCTAGTCCAATCATTGGGAGGTAAGGAGACACTCCAGCTTTTGACTTGCCAGAGTTTTTGCACTGGTTCTTTCTCATTTATGTGGGCCAATGTTCCTTTAATGTTTGATGTTGCTGCCCTTTGGATAGGGATTTTTGCTTTTGTATTCTTTGATGCACCTGAGGGTCTGATGATGGTATAAGTTGGGTAGAGTTGACTGGCTTCATTTCTGGAAAATTTCAGCGGGGGGCAAGACTCAGCTCAGCACTCTATTCTCTGGCCCTTTAAGGTTAAGTGCTTGCTGTGCTGAAGTGGCTAAGGTTTTCCTGGTCTGCTGGAAACAGCACTCCAATAGGGAGTGCTGGCAAAAGCACTTCATTGAGGCAGTGGCACTGGGTCCACACCATGCATGCAGCAGGAACAGCAGAGAGGTGGCACGGTGGGAGTGGTGCTTGCATGCCAGTGGTGGCAGGAAGACAATGTGGTGGCAGGAAGACAATATGGTGGCAGGGTCTGCAATTGTGTGTGCATATCAGTGGCAGCAGGGGATAGGCAATGGGCAATCATGTGCTGGTAAAGCAATTTGGGGAGGCTGCAGGTGGGTAAGTGCTGGTGGGGGCCCACCTGCAAAAGCTCTCTGATGGTTAGGCAGATTCTGTTGGTAAAGGAATTATAGAAGTGGCCACTGGGAAGCACCCTGGTTGGCTATTGAAGGCTGCACTGCAAGTGGGCATGGCCAGGCAGGCACCCCAGGAGAGCCTGTCAGATAGGGGGTGCTCAGATCATACTCACCTAATCCCATAGGCAAGACAGCTGTGCTTTGTCTATGTCTGACAGTAAACAAAGGCCAAAGATGCCTAGAAGAGCATGGCAAGCATTGAGGGATGGGCATCCCTGGCCATTCTTCACTGCAGCCATCCCTGTGCGAAACTCTCTGGGCTCCACACTTGCTGCAGTCTGGTTCCTGCCAACTCTCCAAGCAGCTCTCCCCACCAGCTCAAATCTCCATGGGGATTGTGGGGTCTCTTGCAGCTAGGATTCCAGAGTTCCATGGCGGGAGTGGGCCACTCCATGCCTATCTAACTCACCCCTTCTCTAGGAGTTGCTTGAGGCTAAGAATTAGTCCCAGTGCTTGGCAACCCCATTCAGGGCTTCCACCTTCTCCCCACTTCAGCCCAAAGTCTGTGTCATCCATTTGTTCACCCCTTTTTCTATATTTAATTGATGAGCATTCTTCCAGCAGAGTCACTCTCCTCTTCTGATATCTTGTAATTTAATAAGATATAAGGCTAACTAAAATTAACACATTTTATGCTAGATAAGGGGAGGTGGTGGGGGAAGAGAACTGATTCACATCTACATGTATATATTAATAGAAAATAAAAATAAATATTGTAACTATTACAGACTCTTGTTTCTGCTATTATTTATAATTTTATTTTTATCCACTCTACTTCTCTTTGCCCTCAGCAAACATTTCAGCTGGTCATGATTCCTTGCCTGGTGGGTGACCCAACCCTTCATTTCTTTCTTATTTTTTTTTTTCTAAGACGGAGTTTCGCACTTGTTACCCAGGCTGGAGTGCAATGGTGCGATCTCAGCTCACTGCAACATCCGCCCCCTGGGTTCAGGCAATTCTCCTGCCTCAGCCTCCTGAGTAGCTGGGATTACAGGCATGCACCACCATGCCCAGCTGATGTTTTGTATTTTTAGTTGAGACAGGGTTTCACTATGTTGACCAGGATGGTCTCAATCTCTTGACCTCGTGATCCACCAGCCTCGGCCTCCCAAAGTTCTGGGATTACAGGCATGAGCCACCGTGCCCGGCCCCCCAACCCTTCATTTCTTAAAGATCTGCATCTTTACCAATGCTGTCTATGTTGGGTTGGTCACTGTTTCTTGACTTTTACCACAGGACATAAGAAGAAGCACTTCAGGAGATATTCTTCATTCCAGACATTCTTCTCCTCACTTCTACTATGTACAGCATCTTAGTCCCTATTGAAAGTGAGGATCAATCACCCAGCTAGTAGGGTGGAACTTCTTGTCTGTTGATACACTGGCATGATAAGTACAAACTAGGTGTGTATTCAATATTTGTGTGAGTTTGATTGCCATACTCTGGTACCAAATTTTTATTCTAGTTATTATTGCTGCTTATAAAATTGTACTCTTGCTTAGTGGTGTATAATAATAGCTATTTTTATTGTGCTTACCATTTGTGGTCCAGGAGTTTGGGAAGGGCAATTCTCATGTGGTTGAAGTCAGATGTTGGCAGGGGTATAAGTGGGCAACCTGGGCTAGTTGTAAAATGCCATGACTGGCAACTCATGCTGGAGTTCAGCTGAGCTATCAACTCCACTACCTACCCATGACCTTTCCAGAACCACAGGTTCAGGTTGGTCATATATTTTACATGGTGGCTGGCATCTACCAGAGTATACATCCTTACAGAAACAGGCAGAAGCTGTATGTTCTTTCAAGACCTGGCGCTGGAAATCAACTATCATTAATTCTATGTACTCTACTGATCAAAGCAATCACAAGCCTTCCATGTTACTAGAAAAGGGTTTATGAATTATAACTTTTAATGGAAGATTGTTGAAAGACCTATGGTCATATTTTCTTTAACTGTCTTCATGGTCTTTCATTCCCTTGCAGACCCTAGAACATTCCTATAGGAACCATGAAGCCATTCAGTGAACTCTTTGAACTAAGTGTGAATGAATGAATTCAAACACAAATGAATGCATATATTTGGAAATATATTTCTTTATGTAGGCAAGTTTGCTCTGTGAGATCTTGTTTGTGTTGTTAATTTCCTTAGCAATTCTTTCTTCAAAGATAAGATAAAATCTATGGCATTAATTACGAGCTATTCCAAATGAGTCAAATTCAAATTAATAAAGACTTTACCTTTAATCCCCACACTCATGTGTGTGATCAACCATATTGTCTACCTTAGAATTCTAATAAAGAGCCATGCCAAGCCTCTGTTGTTCTGGCTTGTTCCTAAGAGAGCTCCATACAGATGGTAGCATTTAATTCCTCTTGACAATGATTATAACATGTGTCAGAAAATTAAGTTAGGTGTTCTTGGACACACATGCCATTTAATTCCCTACAGTGACACTTCTCAGATATGACTTAAAACCCCAACCTCAGGCTCAAGAAGTAAGTGAGAATTTGAATGATTTATTTGAGCTTTAAAGAGGCTGTGCTGTTTTAAAACATCACACCTAATTTAATACAATTAAGCATGACTGACAGTATCTTTTCAGGAAGGAATTAGAAGCAAGCTGGCACTGAGAAAGACAAACTTCTCCCACTCCGAATAGACAGGTCTTCCCAGAGTGAAGTTGAGCTAATTAGCAAGGCACTATGTAGACAGTGAAGGAGAACTCTAATGTCGGCTATTGGCATGGACTTTATCATAAGCACAATGATGTCCCTCAGTATAGAGCTGCAGAAGAGTGTTCTTTGTCAGTGGGGATATTCTTTAATGGAATGAGGTTTGTCACAGCCATATTTCAAACTGACACTCAAAATGTCAATCACTGACTTCCAGGTAATGAAATCAATCCATTGCATTTCTGTGTAGCACATGGAATAGCTTAAAGTTCTGTAAACATTTCCTTTCACTTTTTTTCTGACATGGCCAAAATTAAAGAGTGATTTATTATCAGCACATTACAAGGAAGCTTATCAACTTAAAATATAACCTTTCCACATTGGCTTCCGCTTACCCACTTAAATATCAAAAAGTCTAGCTTTATAACATTAGAGTTATTATCTCATACTCCTTTGTTGATTTTACTGAGCACATTTCATATGCTTCTGAATACATCTATTTTGTATTATTTTTACATTTTTAAATATAACATTTGGTCATTATAGAGGCTTTTGAAATTAAGTATTGTCTACTGAAACATCAAATATTCTAACAAATTTATCACTGCATATTACTTACTCACAAAGAAGGCACTTAGAGTTTATTTTTACTATTGCTTTCAAATGAGTTCCTTCTTCCCATCTATGTTATTTTCCTTTCTTCTTCCTTCCTCTCACAAATCTCCTTTTGTGGAATCTGTATGTCACATTCACAGAAGAGTTGGGGAGCACCTTGAAAAGGCTGCTACAGGAATGAATTGCCCGGAAAGTTACTGCATGATTGCCTAACTGTGGAGAATAGATTGAGGTTTTAGACAAAATGGTGGAAAACTAGCTGTCTGTGCACAGAAATTGAGGGTAATCTTAAAGACGTTGCAAAACCTTTGGTTTTGCATACTTAGTAAACAGAAATTCTGGCTTTGTAAGTATTTTGTAAGCATGTTTGCTTCATTAACAGTAAATAGTAAACCCCCAGCTCACTGAAGAAAACAATTCATATCAACTAAATGTAATATATAAATGTCCTACAGAGAGAGAGATTGATTATAGAAACTGAACAAAGTAAACAAGTCATTCACTGTAGTGGAGTTGTATTATAGACGACTCATTTCCATCAGATGAATTGGTACTGAGAAAATGTGTGAGATACAATGCTTCATCCTATAGAAACTATGCTATGTTGATAAGTGTCAAGACTAATGCTGCTAGGTTTGACTTCTTGATTGCCAGAGAAGTCCGAGCAGTAATTACGGAAATGAATCTGCCACTGTCACTGGCTAAGTTCCCTAGGGAGCAGAGATGGAAATTACTTGGATTAATGTGCACCAAGTCTACTGGAAAACAATCTTTGTATAAACATATGTGGGAGAATGAAGGAAACAGAAGTGGACAGAAAGATAGGCTGAGTTTTGCTGCAGTTGCCACAAAATCCTAGCCAGTCATTTCAGGAGATCTGGAGATTGGATAGCCCTTTAGAGTTATCCCTATTTGGAGGGAAAATGAGGCCTTCGTACCCTTCCAACAACCAATCTTTAGGTGTGGGATGCCCCCAAGAAAAGACCACAACCCCAATTTATTCAGCTCTCTTTAACGAAAAACAAATACCAGAGAGGAATTCAGCTGATAGAAGTTGGACGTCAACATTCCTAGCAGTATGGAAATGATGCCACAGACCCAAAGAGAAGATCTGTGCACCATCTACATCTGCTATGCCAATAAAACTAAGAGTACACATTTTCTTGGCACAGCAATCCCTCTTGGGAGAATCTATCACAAGATATAAAGACATATATGTAAAGATGCATGTGCAAACATATTTCTATCAACATGTTTATGATGAAAATGTTATGAACAAAATCTTAACGTCCTTCAATAGGTAAATGGTCAAACATATTATATATATACACACAATGAGCAAATATAGAGCTATTAAAGATAAATTTAATCTATATATACTACTCTGGAAGGATATTGATGATATATTATGTGGAGAAATAAGTTGCAGAAAATATGTTTGGTCCAAACTCATTTGCATTTTCCTTTTTGTATGAACTAAGCAAGATTTAAACTGTGCATTATAGAAGTGGCCATATAAGTCTGTATGTTCACAAAAAATAACATAGAATGATTCATGCCAGGGAGTTGATATCAATTATTTAGATTGTGTTTGGAGACTACTAATTGTTCTTTGGTATTGTTTATTTCTTATAGTTAGTATTCTTTCACTTAAAAAAAGAATTAGAAAAAAGATTTATTAAACTTGGGGATGCGCCTTGGCAGGTGTGAATCTAGATATTTAAAGCTCGCTGTGAATCTTAGAAATCATTTATTGTTTTTAAATTATTTGTTATCCTCAGATCCCAGTGATTTTGAGCAGCTGACCATCCTTTCTCCAAAAATGTACCTACTTGGATATCATATAAATTTTTAACATAGCATTAGGTGAATCCAATGTTAGCCAAGAACTCTTGAAAGCCAAGATAATATTCCCTGATTCTAGTATAAACTTATTATTTTACAGATAAATAGGAATCTCAAGCAGGTTAAGTGAATTGTGAAGGATTACAAGTTTGCTAGTTGCAAAGCCAGGTTATATAGCAGATAATTCATTCACCTGTAACTGGAATCCAGTGCTGGAGCTTTGTACTCTGCTGAAGACATTTTCATCAACAATTTTTATCTATTTACACCTATCCTTTTGTGGTAGATTATATCATTGCCTCCAGCTATGCACTCCCTCCTCTGTTTAGTACTGCACACACTAGTATGCTGCTGCTTCACTGGCAGTGTCTCCAATGCCATTTCATCCCATTGCTATGCTTGGTCATGTGACTTGCCTTACTTGGCCAATGGCAATAAATGTGACTATATCATATCTGGGCAGAAACTTCAAGAATAATTTCAAGGTAAGGTTCTACCTCTTGCTCTTTTCTCCCTGGTATGAGAATAATACATCCCAAATAAGGATTGCTTCTTCTATGTGGCGTTGAGTTAAAATGAGACACAGAGCACATCTACAGTGGTTGAACTGTAGTGACTGACAGGTAACCTGAATGAAAAATGATCTTGTAAGCCATAGATACTTTAGAAGCTGTTACCATATAAATATCCTCCAATTCTGTTGCTCCACTTCCTAAGCTTTTCTATCAACTCAGTCTACTTAGGCCAAAGTAATCTTCCAATACCTAAATCATATAGTACCAGTTCCCTGCTCAAAAAAAATTTCAATGGTTGCCTATTATAACTTCCAACATCCTTATGCTGGTTAACAAATCCAGGTGTGATATGCTTTCTTTTCCCACCATTTCTCTTTTTTTTTTTTTTTATAAAAAGGCTAACTTTATTGCATTTTATTTATTTATTTTATTATATTTTAAGTTCTGGGGTACATAGGCAGATTGTGCAGGATTGTTGCATGGGTATACACATCTCATGGTGGTTTGCTGCATCCATCCCCACCATCATCTACTTTAGGTATTTCTTCTAATGTTATCCCTCCCCAATCCCCCTACCCACTTCCATCCCTCCCCTAATCCTCCTGGTCCCCAACAGGTCCTGGTGTGTGATCTTCCCCCACCTGTGTCCATGTGTTGTTCTCATTGTTCAACACCCCCTTATGAGTGAGAACTTGTGGTGTTTTTTTCTGTTCTTGTGTCAGTTTGCTGAGAATGATGGTTTCCAGCTTCATCCATGTCCCTGAAAAGGACGTGAATTCATCCTTTTTTTATGGCCGCACACCAAAAACAGATAAACATAGAGCCAAATCATGAGCGAACTCCCATTCATCATTGCTACAAAGAGAATAAAACACCTAGGAATACAACTAACAGGGGACGTGAAGGACCTCTTCAAGGAGAACTGCAAACCACTACTCAAGGAAATAAGAGAGGAAACAAACAGATGGAGAAACATTTCATGCTCATGGTTAGGAAGAATTAGTATCATGAAAATGGCCATACTGCCCAAAGTAATTTATAGATTCAATGCTCTCCTCATCAAGCTACCATTGACCTTCTTCACAGAACTGGAAAAGAAACAACTTAAACTTCATATAGAACCAAAAAAGAGCCTGCATAGCCAAGACAATGATTCTAAGCAAAAAGACAAAGCTGGAGGCATCATGCTACTTGACTTCAAACTATACTACAAGGCTACAGTAATCAAAAGAGCATTGTACTGGTACTGAAACAAAGATACAGACCAATGGAATAGAACAGTGGCCTTGGAAGTAACTCCACACATCTGCAACAATATGCCCTTTGACAAACCTATCAAAAACAAGCAAATGAGGGAAGGATTCCCTGTTTACTAAATGGTGTTGGGAAAACTGGCTAGCCATATGCAGAAAGCTGAAACTGGACCCCTTCCTTACACCTTATACAAAAATTAAATCCAAATGGATTAAAGATTTAAACACAAGACCTAACACCATAAAAACCCTAGAAGAAAACCTAGGCAATACCATTCAGGACATAGGCATAGACAAGGACTTCATTACTAAAACAACAAAAGCAATGTCAACAGAAGCCAAAATAGACAAATCCTATCTAATTAAACTTAGTAGCTTCTGCACAGCAAAAGATACTATCATTAGTATGAACTGGCAACCAACAGAATGGGAAAACATTTTTGCCATCTACCCATCTGACATAGGGCTAATATCCAGAATCTACAAAGAACTTAAACAAGTTTACAAGAAAAAAACAACCCCATCAAAAAGTGGGTGAAGAATATGAACAGATGCTTTTCAAAAGAAGACATTTATGCAGCCAAAAAACATATGCTGTTTTATTTTTACCAAAGCATTTCTTTCCAGCTGAAATTATCATTCTTGCTTATCTGTCTTTATCACCGTAATGTATATACCAGGAAGAGGGAACCTTAACAGTCTTATTTACAGCTGCATCTTCAGCATCTAGAATAGTAAAACGCCTATGGAAGACAATCATTGTTTTTAATAGATGACTGAATAACAATATATTTCATCTCTAACATATTGAAATGTCAATTAGAATATTTTAGACTATCTCCTGTACTGGTTGTTGGCTTAGTTATTCATATTCTATCACAAGCCTCTTCATTCCATTAATAGAAAGCTGTTTTTTTTTCTTTTAAAAAATTTATTATTATTATTATTTACTGCTCCTTATGGAGCAGGACTAACTCATAGACAGTGTGCTCAGAGTCAGCAGAAAGCTGCTTTCCATTGTCTTTGCAGGGATATGCTTTCTTTGCATGTGATTGCAACTGATAATTTGAATGAGTAAGTTTGAATTGTGGTAAAACTAGTAAAGGCTTACTTTGAAATTTCTGTGCACCAGATAATTTTTTTGGATGCCGTCTTTAAAGAACTTGTAATAGTGTATTTTGCTCTAAACTTATTTGACTATGTGTTTGGCCCATCAACTAGATTTAGGAGAGGTTAAACAAGACTTAGGCTTTGAAGGAACAAGAATAATTTAGATAGGCAAAGATATGAACAGAGGTACAGAGAAGGTAAAGTATATTACTGATTTTTGTGTGATATCTGTAGCATCTACCATGAGGTCTTACTCAAAGCAGACATTTAGTATATGTTGATTGAATTGAACTGAAATCTAATCTCTCAGAGGGGGGTATAGCCAATGATCGCACTTCTTTGAATCTTCACAGAAATGTTTGATTCTTGCATATATAAAATCTGGCAACTGCTATTAGGCCCTGAAAAATGTCTATATTAATACTTCTATAAATGATAAAGTGATCCACGCTAGAAGTACTGATGGTTGGATTTCCCATCAGTACTGCATTTCTGTGCAATACAAAATTGTTGATAAAATCTTGTTGAAATACATGTATGGAATAAAATTTTGTAATAGTTCTCAGTCCTTTTTATATTACATTATGGTTTATAGAAACAAATAATGTATGTTAATACATTCATTAT
Organism: Callithrix jacchus; assembly: GCF_049354715.1. Classification (NCBI taxonomy): domain Eukaryota; kingdom Metazoa; phylum Chordata; class Mammalia; order Primates; family Cebidae; genus Callithrix; species Callithrix jacchus. Next base: position 76,413,806 of record NC_133507.1, read on the forward strand.
TTTTTCATGCTTGTAACTACAGTGTTCTAAGTATTATATTGAAATGACAAATACATATACAATAGAAGACATAAACGTGGGCTGATAAATTGGTAACAGATGTGATTATTTTTTCTTACATAGTATTTAAAATTTGTTTCGGCAAATATTGAATATTGAAGAAATTTTACATGAAAATGTGAATTTCTGGATTGTCTTAAAGAAAAAAACAAGCAAGCAAAGCTTTGCAGTTTTGCACCTGCTGTCCTAAACTGCAATATATATATTTTTCATTTTAGACAACATATGTATCTCCAAATGACTTGCTAAATTCTTATCTTTTTCCTGACTTTAGAACTTCTATAATAAATATGTTATCTACACTATTCTACTTTATCATAAGAAATAAGCACTATCTGGTAATTTTTAAAGGTGTTAAAGAAATTAAAAGTAATTGTATGTTTGCAGTGTGTAAAGTAAAATGGTATATGTTAATCAGAGACATAAATTAAAGCTAAGGCCAAGACCCTGCTATAGTTGGGGGGTGGGGAATATCTATCACCTACTGAACTAAGACTAACATGGTCACGTAAAAATATACTTAACCATGTAAAGTAGTCAAAATATACTTACTAATGAGTGCTACTTCTAATCAGTGCTGTGGAAGTAAATAAGAAACAACACCCGGCTAGGTAGTTGGTCATTGGCATAAGTGGGATGTGATGCTGGCTTTGAACAATGAATAGAATTCAGATAAGCAATAAATATATGAAAAAGGAAGCATAGAAGTCAAGCATTTAAAGAATGGAGGATAACTTGGCCAGAAGGTAGAATAAATCATTTATATACAGTAATAGGAAAGCTGTGGCTACAGAAGTTTTATAACAAAATTCTGAATGAGAATTCAGACCCTTAAGGAGGGGTCTTGAATGATTCAGGTATCTATTTTTTTGGACCTTTTCAGGTATCTATTTTGGTGGTGATCCTATACGAAAAGATCTAGAAATACAGCTGACTACAAACTTGTTCTTTAAAAATTCACTTCAACCCTATGCTGCAGAAGGCAGACTTAGGTATATTAATAGATCAGCCTGGATTTTCTACATCAATTGAAGAATGTTGGCAGCAAAATGGAATCAATACCCAAAGTCAGCCAAAGACTGTGTCTAAGGCTCTAAAGGACATATATGGAAGGGATAACAAGAGCCCAGGCTTGCTATACTATAGTGAAATCTGCCAAGTTATTCTCAAACATATGCCTAATTGGTTTATGCTATAAGAGACTAATTGGAGATTTAAAAAGAAATTAACTTACACTAGAAAAACTTCATTCAAAGAGCTATTTCATTCTAAAATGTATGAGGAATACAATACTGTATGTAGAGTGGTATCTATGGAGATAGTGTGGCTTGGTAATTGAGGGCTCAGTTTATACCCTCAGGCATTGCTTCCCGACACTACCCTCCTGCCTTCTAGCATTTTACCTTGGAAAGTCATATAGTTTTTCTGTGTTTCAGATTCTCCAATTGCAAAATGGAGGTGAAAGCAGTATCTAATTCATCATAATATTGTGGATTAAATGTGGGTAAGACACATAAATGCTAAGTACCATGCCTGTCACATAGTTTCTACTATCTATTGCAATAGTTCCCTACTGTTTTCTATCTCCATTCTCTTTTCTGCTCATTCTGGACACGGCCATAATGCATATATCTCATCTTCTAACTCTCTCATTTAAAAAATTCAATAACTTCCTCTGCCTATAAATAGCATCCTCCATTACATATCCTGCATTTCCTATCGAAAACCTGTCTTTGCTTTGTGTTTCCCTAGACTATCTCTTTGTTTGAGCCAGACTGAATGGATTTCACATTATCTCAATATTCTTTGTGTTTAATACAGTAGAGTCCAAAACTTCATAGAGATCTGTCTGATGCTCACTGCTATGACCAACCCTGCTGTAAGACTCAGTCATCCCCTTTCCATTTCTTTCCTGATTTCCTTCGTCATGATCTGGTCACTTATCCAGCTGAAGATCTATGCTCCTGCCATTCCCTTCTTAATTTTTCTTTCCCATTGCTATAGCTGCCAAGCTCCCAACTCCTAAAATCTGGGTTGCACTTCCTACTCCTCTTGCACTGAAGTGCTTTAGCCTCAATTCTTAGACTCTATCCCAATGTGTAACTGTTCCTCCACTTCCTCAAGAAATTTCAAATCAGATTTGATGTCCCTGTTCCCCTGCTTAGCTCTAGCTGACATGATCATCTAGCAACTCCCAATAACAGTCTCAATCATAATAGAACTTTTTCTTGACATTTCTTTTCCCTAAAGAAAAGGCTACCTTCAAATAACCCAGATGGCATTTACAACAAAAATAACCCAACCTTATTGCTGTAACATCTTTGTCTTGTGGTTTAATGACTACAGGAACTTTATCACTATATAAAAACAATGTTTCTTTTTTTCTTTTGCCGAAGATTCAACAAATACTGAGTAACTACAACATTCCAGTTCTAGTTCTGGTTTCAAGAGAAACAGAAAAATAGCTGAAATAGTCTCTACTCTCAGGCAACTCACAGGTAAGTGCAGTATTTTTCAATCTTTTTTATTATCACAGTTTGAATATTTTCTACATTGTAATCTAGAATACACAAACACACACACACACACACACACACACACACACACTCTCTCTCTCTCTCTCTCTCTTTAAGTCAACCACAAGTGGTCAAACATGTAACAAAGCAATCAATGCACTGATATAATCACCATAGTTGAAATGTGTGCTCACTGTCTTTTGTTTTATTCACTTTATTCCTGATTATCTGACAGAAAAACTTCTATAGGTGTTAAGTAAGTACATGCAGAATTAACGAGCCTGTTGACAACATTTTAAAATTAGATAGTACTAAGACATTTTAAGTTTTTTTGAAAAAAGAAAGGAAGAAAAAGAAAGAAAAGAAGAAAGAAAGAAAAAAGAATAAAAGAAAGAAAGAAAGAGGGAGATAGAACTGGAATCTTGCTCTATTGCCCAGGCTAGAATGCAGTCTAAAAATGGGTATTAAAAACCTCTTTTATGCCAATAAATGTGCTTAACAATGGAGACAGGAAGGAATAATGGAGGAAAATAACAAATGTTTTAGTTAAAAGTCATTGAACATTTTTAATAATGATAAAATTATCTGCTTTCTAGCATTACTACATACTATCAACTAAAAAACAGAAAAATGTTTAACATGTCAGGCATTTTGGGGTACATAAATTATGTGTAATAAATAAATAAACTCTACAATCTAAACCTATGCTTTTCCTTAAGAAAAATCAGATCAGTGCTGACCAGCACAGCATTCAGAGAATTTGGCAGTTGCTTCAATAATACCACTCCTTAATCTAAAAATTGATCAAAATTGATAATATGAATTCACAAGTTATACTAGTTATATGTATTTATTCATTTAAGAAACATTTACTTAATAGCTAATGTAAGCTAGTTGCTGTGCTAGGGAATGGGGGATTAGGACAGAAAAATATCTCTAACATCAGGAACTTGTATCTAGTGTGGAAGTGACAAGGATTCAGGTACCACATAGATATGGAGTTATTCTTTGGTGTCCATGGAGCACTGGCTCCAGGATCACCTGACCCCTATGCCAAAATCCACAAATGCTCAAGTCCTTTTGGTAAATGGCATAGGATTTGCATATGGCTTACATACATGCTCCTGGATATTTTAAATATCTCTAGATAACTTATAATAATGAATACAATGTAAATACTGTATAAATAATGTTGTGTTTTTATTTGTATTATTTTAATTGTTGTAATTTTTATTATTTTTTTCAAATAGTTTTGATCCTTGGTTGAATTCTCGGATGTGGACTGTGTGGATGGAGAGAACCGTACTACGCTAAAGTCTTGCTGGTAGTAGTAAGCAAGATGATTTTAGGCAGTACACAATTTAAAAATGTGGACTTTTGTTTATTGTAAATACTTCACCCACAAATAACTCAGTGTACATTTCAAACAAATAAAACCCTTTAACCCAGCCACAATAACATTATCACACCTACAAAATTGACAATATTGTCATAATATCATCTAATACTTGTTCCATGATAACATTTCTCTATATAGTTGCTTTGCTCAAATCAGAATCCAAGTAAGACCCACACAATTGCATTTGGTTAGTATGTTTTATAAGACTTTCAAAATTTGAAATAATTCTTGTATGTTTCATGTCAATTATTTGTTGAAAAAAGTATGTATTGTAATGTTTTCTGCATTTCTTTACAATTTGGATTTGACAGCTATTATTTCTCTATTCTCTTATACTTCCTACTCACAGCTAGATCTAGAAGCTTGATTACACTAATTTATATTAAGATATACATGGGGGTGCCATGTATATCTTAATTCATCTTATCAGGAGGGTACATAATATATACTGTTGTCCCAATTGGTCAAGTGGTTCAGTAGCCTCAACCTGGCTCATCAATTAGTTTTTACGTCAGTATTTTACTTAATGTTCAAGCATCCTTTGATGATCATTGCCTAAATCCATTATTTTATTAACAGTTGTTAAAAATAATTTTTATATTCTACTATTTATTCTTTATTACATGAAATTTTTATATAAAATTTTCACATATTTGATTACTACAAAATATATTTGTATAAAATAGGCAGAAAAGTGCTAGGCTGTTTCTCTTATATATTTTCAAAGAAAGGAAGTAGATGTTGAAACAACACTTAATATGATGTTATTTTCAAATGTTATTATGAACTCATATACTGACATATTTTAGGTGTTCTGATAGTTTGTGGACTTTTTCTGGGGAGTCAGAGTATACTCAAATTGTCCCATCTTTGGTCACTGGACACCACTTGCAATTTGGCTCTTGTCTTGTTTGTTTTTTTTTTTTTAACTTTATCTCACACAACATCTAATTATATCCATAAATATTTTAGTAACTATTCTTAAAAATATGATTCCTTTTCAAAGACAAGCACAACCCTTAGAACAACTAAATAATTCTAAAATAAGTTCTCACTCAAGGTCATGGTTTTCTCAGGGAAGCCCGTACCTGACGATTGAAAGAGAAAAGTTTATAAAGGTCTTGACATTTTATCTCAGCGTGGAACTCTCTAAAGGGCAATTCTCTCTCTAAAGCTCCCCAGTAGATTAGCGGAAGATTTGTGAGCTTGAATCACTTGACTTCTCCTATCCAATTCTGCTTTCCCTCCTTCTTTTCACATCTGTTGATCCCTAACAAACAAAATTTACCCCAATTTTTATATCAGCATGTTTCCAGAGAAAGCAATTTATAGTAAAAATTAAATAAATTTGGAACTCAAATTACCTGACTGCCTGACTCAATTGTAAGCATATAGTCTCGAAATCATCTGCCACCTAAGCTATGTATTTCTGATATACAAATCCATATGTATATATACTTATATACACATAGATATATGTGTGTGTATATATATACATATATATATATAGAAAGTCTTATACTACCACATTTTTATTATGAAGAGCTACATCTAAATTTTTTTTAAAGGAAAAAAAAAGGGACCATTTTTATATTTTCTATGAACTTTTTACTAATTCATTCATAAATTCTTTGATAATTTAGTTAATCTGAATATAGCTGTTTTTATTTTACATCTGAGGCAGAAATTCTACTTCAGATGGTGAAGAAACTAGAAAGAATTTCTAAATACATATGAGGAAAATTACATTTGGACAAACTGGTAATATTTTGCATTTTATTTTCAAACTAATGTCAAGAACGGAGAGGTGCATGTCAATTATAATTATTGATCTTTCTGCCTATAATTTTTTTTTTTGAGACAGAGTATCACTCCATTGCCCAGGTGGGAGTGCAGTGGCAATTTCAGCTCACTGCAACCTCCATCTCCCAGGTTCAAGCTATTCTCCTGTCTCAGCCTCCTGAGTAGCTGGGACTACAAGTGGACACCACCATGCCTGGCTAATTTTTGTATTTTTAGTGGAGATAGGGTTTTGCCACATTGGCCAGGCTGGTCTCAGACTCCTGACTTTAGATGATATGCCCTCCTTGGCCTCCCAAAGTGCTAGGATTATAGGCATGAGCCACTTTGCCTGGCCTCTGCTTCTAAATTTATATGTCTGTTTGTTTCATCAAATTATCAAGTTTAAGTTAATTGTAAAAATACTTTTACAACCTTTACAGTGGGTTCAAATATTATCTGAATGTACTAATTTATTATAAAACATGTTTGTATAAACTCTAGATATATTACTGAAATAAAAATTTAATTAGTCAAACTTTATACATAACCTATGCAATATATACAAAATAATTTTACTTATATGTAGATTAGAGTGGACTAGATTAAGGTTAGGTGGAAAAAAATGTGGAATGATGATGACTTTTGCTGCTTCATCCTGAGTTCTAACAGTCATTTATTCACCACTTGGAATTCCACCAGCTAGATAGTACTCTGGAAGCTTACAGGTCATTCACTTAAGAAGCATCCACTGGTACTGAAAAGTTTAGGCAAAAGTTATGTTGAAGTTGGTAACCAGAATTAGATATAAAAATAACAGATATAACAAATATACCACATCCTCTTGCTTGATGAAAATTGTAAGATCATCACCTAATACCTTTTAGAAAATGTATACAGCCAATCCAATGGCATTTTGCTTGTCTGCTCATCTTATGGGAATCCTACATTCCTAATATATCACCGTTTCTCAAACTCTGCCCAGATCTGTTATTATAAGAAAAAATAATACATTATTAGAAACAGTACATTCCACCAGCACCATGGTGAGCTTCAATGCCAACCAACTACTGTGATGAAGATTTGTCCTTCCCATGCTTAGAATATTTTGTATTTCAAGAGTATTGTCTACTTATGAATGATTTAAAGCAATTATTTAATTACCATGCACAGGTGGGCTCAGGATATCTTCTACCAGAGAAGGAGAATGCAGCTGAGATATTAAAATAATAACAGACATGATAGTTTCTATTTTGTCCTGAGACACTAAGTTTTTTTGTTCATTCAATCACAATGTTACAAGTACCAACAGTTGCTCTATATAATTAGGTATGATACCCGGCTTCTTTCGCCAAATTTGTTCTCATTCATATTTATCGATTATTTTCTCATCCTGCAATCTGACTTTATTCTATAACTTTGATTCTCACTTCTGGCCCCCATCAATTCTCCAGACTCCTTTTTAATATTCTATATTTCCACACTTCTGCTTTCTCCCCAACTCCTCCTTTTCAAATGTTACTGTATTGTGGTAAGAACACTTAAAATGAGATCTACCCTCTTAAAGAACTTTAACAAGGATATCCAGGGCTTGAACTCCGACCTGGAGCAAGCAAACCTGATAGACATTTACAGAACTCTCCACCCCAAATCCACAGAATACACATTCTTCTCAGCACCACATCACACCTACTCTAAAATTGACCACATAATTAGAAGTAAAGCACTGCTCAACAAATGCAAAACAACTGAAATGATAACAAACAGCCTCTCAGACCATAGTGGAATCAAGTTAGAACTCAGAATTCAGAAACAGACCCAGAACCGCACAGCTTCAAGGAAACTGAACAACTGGCTCTTGAATGTTGACTGGGTAAACAACGAAATGAAGGCAGAAATAAAGAAGTTCTTCGAAACCAATGAGAACGAAGATACAACGTGCCAGAACCTCTGGGACACATTTAAAGCAGTCTCTAGAGGAAAGTATATAGCAATAAGTGCCCATATGAGGAGAATGGAGAGATCCAAAATTGACACCCTATCGTCAAAATTGAAAGAGCTAGAGGAGCAAGATCAAAAAAACTCAAAAACCAGCAGAAGACAAGAAATAACTAAGATCAGAGCTGAGCTGAAGGAGATTGAGACACGAAAAACCCTTCAAAAAATCAATAAATCCAAGAGCTGGTTTTTTGAAAAGATCAACAAAATAGACAGACCACTAGCCAGATTCATTAAAAATAAAAGAGAGAACAACCAAATAGATGCAATAAAAAATGATACAGGGGAAATCACCACAGATTCCACAGAAATTCAGACCATCATCAGAGAATATTACAAACAACTCTATGCGCATAAACTAGTAAACCTGGAAGAAATGGACAAATTCCTGGATTCCTGTGTCCTCCCAAGCCTAAACCAGGAGGAAGCTGAAACTATGAATAGACCAATAACAAGGTCTGAAGTCGAGGCAGCAATTAAGAGCCTACCACACAAAAAAAGCCCAGGTCCAGACGGGTTCACAGCCGAATTCTACCAGACACACAAGGAAGAGCTGGCACCATTTCTTCTAAAACTATTTCAAACAATCCAAAAAGAGGGAATCCTTCCCAAATCATTTTATGAGACCAACATCATCCTGATACCAAAACCCGGCAGAGACCCAACGAGAAAAGAAAACTTCAGGCCAATATCCATGATGAACATAGATGCAAAAATCTTCAATAAAATATTGGCAAGCCGATTGCAACAGCAAATCAAAAAACTTATTCATCATGATCAAGTAGGATTCATCCTGGGGATGCAAGGCTGTTTCAACATACGCAAGTCTATCAACGTAATTCACCACATAAACAGAACCAAAAACAAAAACCACATGATCATCTCAATTGACGCAGAGAAGGCATTTGACAAAATTCAACAGCCCTTTATGCTAAAAACCCTCAATAAACTCGGTATCGATGGAACGTATCTCAAAGTAATAAAAGCTATTTATGACAAACCAACAGCCAATATCATACTGCATGGGCAAAAACTGGAAGCATTCCCTTTGAAATCTGGCACTAGACAAGGATGCCCTCTTTCACCACTCCTATTCAATATAGTACTGGAAGTTCTAGCCAGAGCAATCAGGCAAGAAAAAGCAATAAAGGGTATTCAAATCGGAAAGGTGGAAGCCAAATTGTCTCTATTTGCAGACGACATGATAGTGTACCTAGAAGATCCCATTGCCTCAGCCCAAAAACTCCTGAAACTGATAAGCAACTTCAGCAAAGTCTCAGGATATAAAATCAATGTGCAAAAATCACAAGCATTCCTCTACACCAATAACAGACTTAAAGAAAGCCAAATCAAGAGCGAACTGCCATTCTCAATTGCTACAAAAAAAATAAAACACCTTGGAATACAACTCACAAGGAATGTAAGAGACCTCTTCAAGGAGAACTACAAACCACTGCTCAACGAAATCAGAGAGGACACAAACAGATGGAGAAACATTCCATGTTCATGGTTAGGAAGAATTAATATCGTGAAAATGGCTATACTGCCCAAAGTAATTTACAGAATCAACGCTATCCCCATCAAGCTACCATTGACTTTCTTCACAGAACTGGAAAAAACCACCATGAACTTCATATGGAACCAAAAGAGAGCCCGCATAGCCAAGTCAATTCTAAGCAAAAAGAACACAGTGCGGGGCATCACACTACCAGATTTCAAACTATACTACAAGGCTACAGTAATCAAAACAGCATGGTACTGGTACCAAAACAGAGATATAGACCAATGGAACAAAACAGAGGCACCGGAGGCAACACAACATACATACAACTATGCAATCTTTGATAAACCTGACAAAAACAAGCAATGGGGAAAGGATTCCATGTTTAACAAATGGTGTTCGGAAAACTGGCTAGCCATGTGCAGAAGGCAGAAACTGGACCCCTTCCTGACACCTTACACTAAAATTAACTCCAGATGGATTAAAGACTTAAACATAAGACCTGGCACCATAAAAACCCTAGAAGAAAATCTAGGCAAAACTATCCAGGACATAGGAGTAGGCAAGGACTTCATGAACAAAACACCGAAAGCATTGGCAACAAAAGCCAAAATAGACAAATGGTACCTAATGAAACTCCACAGCTTCTGCATGGCAAAAGAAACAGTCACTAGAGTGGATCGGCGACCAACAGAATGGGAAAAAATTTTTGCAGTTTACCCATCTGACAAAGGGCTGATATCCAGAATTTACAAAGAACTCAAACAGATTTACAGGAAAAAAACAAACAAGCCCATTCAAAAGTGGGCAAAGGATATGAACAGATACTTTACGAAAGAAGACATATATGAGGCCAACAATCATATGAAAAAATGCTCATCGTCACTGATCATCAGAGAGATGCAAATCAAAACCACATTGAGATACCATCTCACGCCAGTTAGAATGGCGATCATTAAAAAATCTGGAGACAACAGATGCTGGAGAGGATGTGGAGAAAAAGGAACACTTTTACACTGTTGGTGGGAGTGTAAATTAGTTCAACCATTGTGGAAGACAGTGTGGCGATTCCTCAAGGCCTTAGAAATAGAAATTCCGTTTGACCCAGCAATCCCATTACTGGGTATATATCCAAAAGACTATAAATCGTTCTACTATAAGGACACACGCACACGAATGTTCATTGCAGCACTGTTTACAATAGCAAAGACCTGGAATCAACCCAAATGCCCATTGATAATAGACTGGATTGGAAAAATGTGGCACATATACACCATGGAATATTATGCAGCAATCAGAAATGATGAGTTTGTGTCGTTTGTAGGGACATGGATGAATCTGGAGAACATCATCCTCAGCAAACTGACACAAGAACAGAAAATGAAACACCGCATATTCTCACTCATAGGTGGGTGATGAAAAATGAGAACACATGGACACAGAAAGGGGAGTACTAAACACTGGGGTCTATTGGGGGGAAAGGGGGGGGGAGGTGGGGAGGGATAGCCTGGGGAGAAATGCCAAATGTGGGTGAAGGGGAGACGAAAAGAAAGCACACTGCCATGTGTGTACCTACGCAACTGTCTTGCATGCTCTGCTCATGTACCCCAAAACCTATAATCCAATAAAAAATTTTAAAAAAATAAAATAAAAAATTATAATTACAAAAAAAAAATAAAAAAAAATAAAAATAACTCCTATTAATCACAAAAAAAAAAAGAACTTTAACATACAATGCAGAATTGTTAACTATAGGCACGGTAAATCTCTAAAAGTTATTTATCTTGCATAACTTAGACTTTATGCCTATCAGTCCGTGACCTTTTCTACTTCACTTGAACCCTTGATTTTGTTATCTCACATCAATCAGATAAACACTCCCACTTCAGACATTGGTAAAGCTAGTCGTAAAGCTACAGGTTTGTTTATAAAAGATATGAATGTACATCACATTCAAGTTTTAATCTTATACTTCCTAAACTTGGATGAAATGTGCATTTTGTTAAAAGTAATTTAAAACAGTCATTAGTTAAAAAAATTATAATTTTAATACCCAGAGTTCAGAATTTTTTATCTTAGTTGCTGAACATTTTCCATCATAACTGGACTAAATAACCATGTCAATAGAAATGCAGATAGGGCTGTCCTCAAAGTCTTTAGCATCTTAGTAAATAATATTAATATTTTGGGGGGTCACTAATATTCTTAAGATTACTTATATAGGCTTTTGAACTTTGGGATGATACTTATATAGGCTTTTGAACTTTGGGATGATACTTATATAGGCTTTTGAACTTTGGGATGTTTGTATTCAGTCAGTCAGCTATTAGAAATTCACTGTGTGTAGCAAGGTACAGAGGAAGAACAATAGATATAAAATCAGAATTTCTGAGTAAAGTTATATTTTCACCATTTATTATAATATCTAAAATAGCCTTAATCTACTCCATCTTTGGTGCTATTACACCAAAATATAAATAATAATATTAGTTTTTCTGCATACCTCACAAGGCAGAGGTCAAGTAAGATCATGTAAGCATGAACCCATTTTGAAAAATGTAAAACACTCTCCACAAATGTAAAATTTTAGTAGCATTTTGTGTAAAATACTAGAAAGGGTGCTGGTTGCCTAGCTATCTGGTATAACAACAGGTCTCTCTGCTGCTCTATAACCCCTTTTCTTTACCTCATTTGTTGGGTGGGAAGTAAAAAATTGCACAAGAAAAGGGAATGTAAAATTAAGATCCTGTGAAAGCTTGCCAGGAACTTTTGTGAATAAGTGTATCGTGAAACAAGCATTTCTCCCACATATAAAATGCTTTTTCTATTTTAGTTGTCACTGAAAGCCTCTTGAGACATATTTCAAAATATACTTTGTCTAATCCAAGTTCATCTGAATTTATAAAATTCATAAATCATGAGTGAAAAAACAGCTCTGTATATACACGTAATGATAGACTTAATGAGTCAATAAAAAGTATTGTATTTGCATAATTTTAATTTTTCTCTAAGCCAAAAGGAATATATTATGTTTTAAATCATTTTATCACAGAATTTTGTCAGAACTAGAGAAAATGACAGTGCTAATAAAGAAAAAGTTTTTTAAAATTAATGAAAAATAGTTAAATGTATACAGAAAAAAATATCAACTATGTTCTAAACTATTATTTCTACAATACTATGAAATTATGCTATTGGAAGAGCAAAAATGCTGTTTGTTAAAGGTATATTACATTTAAAAGGTTATTAAATTTTAATGTATAAAATTAAGTATATAACTCAAGCCTTGAGCAAAGCCACATCTAGCCTCTTGCTCAGAAGAGAGCATTATACCATAAAGTGCACATTTTTCTTCATATTCTTATAAGATGCAATCTCAAGTAACCTTGCCTCTAACTCTTTGCAGTTAATTTTTATGAATGTTTTTAATTAGGGAAAGTGTTTCACAATACTGAGGATCTTGGGACTTGCCATATGCAGATAGTTTTCTCTTATATGAATTTTAAAAGAAGTAACACTGACAAATGTTTCATCATAATGTTAAATAGTGAAAACAAGACTGTAAGCACAAAGAAGGCATATGCAGAATATCATACCGACAGATTTTGCCCCATGGACATATTAGTTTGGGAAGCAAAATGGACTGAAAGAACAATATAAAAAGCCAAAGAAGAGAATCTTAATGGAGACAATAGGTACATTGGCTCAGACCTATCTAAATCTATCAGTTTTATGTACTTTACCTGATCTTGAAAATACATTTGTATAACTTGTTGGAATTCCAAAGTAGTAGGAATTTATAATAAGACTGATTATCAAAGTCAGTGAATCAAGAAGTAGGGTGAGTTTGGTGGAGGGGTAGGGGTAAGGGGAGGCTGGGGAGTGTCAGACAATTCTATACCTTATAGTTAGAGTAAGGACCAGTACAAGTAGTACGTTGAATATCCTGAACCATGGGAATAAATAATCACAAAAAAACCCAAAATCTGAGATCCCTCTACTAGCAGTGCTCAGAGCTCCAGTTTCCTTCCCACAATCCTGAGACAGTGATAACTGATCTGATGATCTTATATTATGGAGTGGATAAGCTTCAGAGATGAGGGGAAAATTTTAACAAAATCAAATTGAATGGTGAAAGGGCCAAAGAAGAATACATTATTCAGGAGGAAAAATAGTTAAGGCACTCTCTGATTCAGAATATATTTTATTTCCTGTATTTTACATTTATTAGATAGGATGCTTTCAGGCTTAACGAACAAAAATTTGCATTACTTATGTATAAAATGTAATTTCTTTTATATATTGTTCTTATAGCCAGCATTTTTCTTTAAATAATGTATTTATAGATACTTCGGTTTCCTATGTAAGCAATCACATCACGTAGAAATAATGACAGGGTCCCTCCTTTCTATTCCTCACAGTTTTTATTACTTTTCTTGTTTTACCACATTGGTAAGATTTCCTGAGCAGTGTTGAAATGGTGACAGCTAGATAGTCTTGCTTTCTTCCTGATATTAAAGAGAATGTTGAAGAGAATAGCTAAGAATAATTGTTACAGACTTTTATTTTTTATAAAGTTGTGAAAATTTAAGTCTAGTCTCCTCATTGAATTATAATGTGTTTCTACAATCCAAACATAGTGATCATTTGATCTCAGTTGATAGTATGGACCACCACTCCTTCTTAGATGCTTTTCATAGGCCTCTGATCTCCACATCTGGAGCACTCAATTACCTCTGGATGAAATAGCTTTACTCTATTTTCCAATGGATACCTGTATCCATTGGAAGGAGTGAAGAGGGGATACTGGTAGTCTTTGAGCATCAGTTAAAAACCTTTGATTCTCCAGCTTCCTCATCTCCTAGAAGTAGAGACAAGAGGGAGCCACAGAGATCTTGGTGCTCCATTTAAGAACAAAGTTCTTTTTCCAATCACCATGTTACCATTACTAGGCCAAGTCAGGCCTCCAGAAATGAATGGAATTGGCAACTGCTTCACCCTACCTTCCTACCAGCTCTCACAGCCCCTCTATGGGCATCTGCACTGAGACCATCACGACAAATCCCATTATGCCATTGATCTCCGGACATGTTACTACAGGAAGCCAAGAATTTCCAGGTCATCCCTTATCATCAAGACTCTAGTCCTCAGATTGCCTTCTACATAAACTCTTCTGACTCCATTTTCAAAACCTGCCCAGCTCCTGAAACACTTTCACAGTCATGCCCTCTGAACTCATGGTCAGTGATCAGCAAAATTTCTTACATTCTTAAATTCCTCTATACAATTTTCCTTCCCTTTAGTTTCTAACTAAAATCAATTTAAAACTATAGCTCTCACAGTGGGGAATGTCTGCACTCATATCCTCTTGTAACGTGAGTTCTTGTGATGGGATGGATTGGTCCTCGTTGCCACTTTCAGAGAACCTTTCCTTTCCTGTGTTATCCCGGCTTTGACTCTTTTGCCAGTGCTGCCAGTCACATTCCCTCATTCAGTGACTTCTTGCATGCTGCTGTCACTCTTATCAACAACACTCCCTCTTTTATTCTTGGTGATTTTAATGTTCATGTACATGGTCTTTCAAATTCTAAGACACCAAGTTCCTTGGATTCCTCTCTTCCCAAAATTCTGCTGTTTATTTTGCTTCAGACACTCATAATCATATTCCTAGAAACCTTGTCATTATCAATTATTGTATTCTCTCCGAAATTGTAATTTCATGTATCTTAATCCTTCTATTCACCACCTTCTTTCCTTCCAGCTCATCCATTTTGTTTTTTAACTTCAACAAATATTTAATTAGACCAAGATATCAAACAATGAATCCTAACTCCTTTTCACTGGACCTAACAGGCCTCATGCCTTTTCTTCTCTCCTCATCCATTAAAAAACATGTACCATTGGCCAGGCGTGGTGGCTCAAGCCTGCAATCCCAGCACTTTGGAGGGCCGAGGTGGGCGCATCATGAGGTCAAGAGTCATGGCCAACATGGTGAAATCATGTATCTACTAAAAATACAAAAATTAGCTGGGCATGGTGGCATGTGCCTGTAATCCCAGCTACTCAGGAGGCTAAGGTAGGAGAATTGCTTGAACCAGGGAGGCGGAGGTTGCAGTGAGCCTAGATTGTACCACTGCACTCCAGCCTGGTGCCTGGTGACAGAGTGAGACTCTGTCTCAAAACAAAAACAAAAACAAAAAAACAAAACATGTACCATCATTGTAATCACCCTCTTGTATTTATTAATCTCTTTACTGTCCCTTTCTTCACAGTAGTGCCTGACCAAAAAAGAAAAAAAAACAAAAACAAAACACAAAACAATTCTAATTGCATCTAATTCTCCAACTACTCTTTATCTACAACTATACTATTGAAGATGACCAGAGAAAACCACATGTGCTCTCTGGTTGACATTTTATGAGCTCAAGCGGACTCTTGATGCTGCTCAGCAATCCTTCCTCATTGTTTTAGTTCATTTACTCTCCAACTCTAATAAAAATTTACTTTTTTCATGTTCTTTGAATCACTAGGATCTCTTGTCTATCTTTATTCTTAGCCGATAACATTTATTCCTCTTCCACTGAGAAAATAGAAGTATCAAAAGAGAGCACCCCCTGCCCCTGCCAAATTCCTATCACAATATCTACCTACCTATCTGTGACTGTGGCCATATAAATTAGGTTTAAGGTCAGGATTAGGGTTGAGCGTGTACTCTGCCTTTGCTCTTGTTCCTATGTAGAAACTCTTCATTTTCCTGCTCACAATCATTCCTTCTGCTTGTGTACTAGATTTTATCTCCTTTCACCTATTCAAAGATATACTAGTGGAGCAATTCTTCCATCCCCCTACTTCATCAGTTCTTTATCAGTATTGCTACATGTTCTAACTTTAAAATATATCCTTAACTGTACTACTTTTTTACTACGTCTATTACTGTCTCTGGTGTCCAGGTAACCAGTGCATCCTGCCTGAATTTTTGCAATAACTCCTTGTGTCCCTCTGCTTCTCCTCTTGCCCTCATATTGCCCATTCTCAAGGGAGCATCCAAAGCAATTTTGTTTACAAACAAGTCAGATTATGCGACTTCTCTGCTGAAACTCCTCCAGTGATTTGCCCTCTTGGAGATCCATTGGATATCTTTACAGTGATGATGTACAAGGTGCCAAATGATCTGCCTATCACTACATCAGAGGTTATCACTCTGATCCCAACTCACTCTATTACAGCCATGCCAAACATACATTCTACCTCCAGGATTTTGCCAATCCCCTCCCTCTTCTTGCAGTGTATCTGAAAGGTTTATTCCTTCAGCTTCTTTGGGAAATCAGTGAGGTCTCCTTGGCCACCTACATCACATAAGCCCCTCTCCATGTCTCACCTTAATTCTTTCCCTGCTTAATTTGCTTAAGTTGCCTTCATAACACTCACCAACTTATGACTATTTATTTGCCTATTTATTGTTTGTTTGTCTTCTTACCCCAACCCTTTACTAAAACTTCAAGTTTTAATAGGAATTCATGACTCTGTTTTAGTAAGAATTCATGGGAAGAATTCATGACTCTGTTTTCCATGCCTGGTACTTGGTAGCCACTGTACAAAGTTTACTGACTACAGAAATAAATGAATAAATGTAAGATTTTTCTCAATTTGTATTGTATGACTGAATCAATCATTTTCTCTTGTGAGCTTCTACAACACCTAAAGTCTGTATCGTGTCAGTTGGCACCTAATTACATATGGTTATTTTTATCCATAGCTACTATAAACTCCACACATATACAGATTATATTCTAGATTTATTTTATACTCCACACAGTGCTTTAATAGCACTCAATTTCTGGCAGGTGTTCATAAAATTTTGGATGTAGAATAAAATACTCATTGATAACATGCTTCTAAGGCTCCAAGAAAATGGAACAAACTTGCTGTTATATTTCTCTCTCCTCCTGTGTGTTTTTGTTTAAAAAAAAAAAAAAACAAGCCTGATAAGAAGTAATAACATTAGCAAACCTTGAATTCTCAGTTCTTCTTTATTCTATCCTGCCATCCAGAGAGTGCTTATCAGTAACAAAATGTAGATGAAGAGTAACTGAAGCAAAAAGAAAAAAGGCAGGAAAAGGAAGCCAGAATTGGAATTTCCACTGAATAAGAACAGCTTTTGGATTTACCCTGAGGTATTGTTAGTTAATTAAAGATCATGTGATAGATTGCAATATCTTGCGCTTCCTTTCAGTTAGAATATTCAATTCAATGGAAATGAGGCAATGTGGACTTCAAAGGGAATTAACACATCATACAGATATGTTCATCCATAAGATTTGAGCATTTTAGAAATTCAGCAATTTGGTATATGATGAGAGATGTAGTATTACAGGCTTGAATAACCATAAGTGATGTTACAATTTAATCATGTAAAATGGAGCCTAAGAGATTATTTTCTTTATTTCTCTGTAAAAGGACATTTCACCTTTTTTTTGTTGCCTATTATTGAATTTAATGCAGCCCCTGTCAATAAAAGTTACCTTATATTTGTCCCAGTAGTTCATCACTGTACTTCCTGCTATTACCTTGGCAGAGATACAGAACACCTCTTCACAGGATCATTTTACTTAAATACATGTATCAAGTCACCTTCTACCCTTATCCTCTCCAGGCTAAACTATGTCAACTGATTTATCTTGCCATCACAGATTCTGCTTTCTTGCTGTAATAATTTCCTTAAATCTTCTCTATTTTCCTCTAAATCCTAGCAATGTAGGAGCAAATATTGGAACATGTTATTTCAGAGGGTTTAAATGGTACGTAGCATTAGGAAAGCAGTAAGATCTCCAGCCCTACTAGAAGGAAGAGATGCCTGGATTCCAGCACTATTTCAATTATTGATTAGAGATTCCTTGAGTTTACAAAACTGAGCTCCAATTTCTCCAAATTTAAAAAAACAGAAATATCCTTTTATCTAGCAATTTCTTCAATTGGGGAGGGAAAAAGTTTAAATTTAAAGCATGTTTGTAACAGTAGCTATTATTGTCATATTTCCTGCTAACCATAGTCAAAAAGGAAATTTGCCTATTAAATAAGAACTACAAGAAGCCTTTTTGCACATTAATATCAACTGAGAATGCCACCTTTCTGTTTTTAAAAGAGTTGAAAACTATTAAATAAAGTATGATTCTGTACCTATTTACT
The DNA here is from genome assembly GCF_049354715.1 of Callithrix jacchus. NCBI lineage: Eukaryota > Metazoa > Chordata > Mammalia > Primates > Cebidae > Callithrix > Callithrix jacchus. Next base: position 76,432,245 of record NC_133507.1, read on the forward strand.
GGTACATAATAAATTTTTCAAAATGTAGTACATGCTGTTCTTGTTTTCATTAAAGTCAGTAATAGGGAGCAGAGGGGAATGTTAAAAAATAACTAGGTAACTGTTTTCTTAAACTCTTTTCCATTGAAAATGTGACTGTGTTTTGAATGTGTGGAATTAAATATAAGTGGGTATGTATTAAGCAAAAGTGAAGGGGAAATTAGACAGAAAAAAATCTTTTGATCTAATGAGTGTTTAGTGCTTGATTTCTCTCCCAGCAGGCTAAAAATGTAGTCACCAAATGTGATGTAGAAATGCATGGAGTTTGGAATTTCCTCTTCACAGTGTTCTCCCTTTCCCACATCAACACACGTACATCATTCAAGTTTACACATTTAATTTCTATTTAATACATAATTCAAACAAGGCATTTTCTCTTGTTTCTTTTTCCTCCTGCCTCAAAGCATCTGAAATTTTAAAAACCCTTCTTAAACATAGACAAAAAAGATATGATACTAGAAAGAAATTAAAGCCTCAAACTAATCTGTGAAGTCTTTGAGGTTTACTGACTTACACTACAGGAAAACCACAGATGCGCAATATTTGAAGATTTCCAGTCAGTAATATAAAATTAGTAGAGTTACACAGAGCAGCTGTAGACACAGAACTACCTGACTTTTCCATATCCAACGATATGAATGACTCCCAAGACAGTGGGTGGTACCTCTTCAACTGCAGAATTGATCCTAGGCTAAACACCTGCTATAAACTTTTAAATATTCACATTTCCAACTTCTTGCCTTAGTATACATTTAGTATCATGCAATTTTTGCAGTCATCCAAATAACTTTTTTCTTAAATCTTGAAGACTGAAAGGTAAGTTAAAAACTAATATATAGGGCTGGGCGCGGTGGCTCACGCCTGTAATCCCAGAACTTTGGGAGACCGAGGCGGGTGGATCACGAGGTCAAGAGATTGAGACCATCCTGGTCAACATGGTGAAACCCCATCTCTACTAAAAATACAAAAACTTAGCTGGGCACAGTGGCGCGTGCCTGTAATCCCAGCTACTCAGGAGGCTGAGGCAGGAGAATTGCCTGAACCCAGGAGGGGGAGGTAGCGGTGAGCCGAGATCACGCCATTGCACTCCAGCCTGGGTAACAAGAGCAAAACTCCATCTAAAAAACAAAAAACAAAAAAAAAAAAAAAAAAAAAAAAAACTAATACATAAACATATACACATATACATATATATTTTCTTTACTATGAGTCGAGAGTTCTAGAAAAAAATCTGTTTAATATTTCTTGGTTGCAAATACCAGAAACTCCCTTTAAACTACCTGAAGTAAAAGAAAATGTATTGTGTAGAGGTAGGGTACTATCTTATACAATTCCCACTTGAGGGATGGTAAAATTTCTCAGAAAAAACATGTGTTTCAGCTGTGCAGACAGCTTAAACTAGGTCTACCAAAGAATCAGACAAAGGAAAATAATAAAGCAAATGCTTTGCTTCAAGAGTCTCAGCTCCATTTCCCTTTCCTAGAAAGTGTTTTTTCCCTCCCTTTTAAGATCTAATTTCCTCTAAAGTAGTAGTCAGTTCCACACTTCCTAGAAATTAATGCTTTCTAAAATCACTCTGCTTTAGCATCTAATGCTTCTCAACCTCAATTTTCACATTCCCAAATTGGAGCTCAAGATGCCTGCTTTCCAGAGGTAAGACAGAACCACAGGATGAGATAAGCAAGTAACACACACACACACACACACACACAAAAATCTATCTCAGTGCCTTAGTGTGTAATTTGTGCTCAGTAGAGATTTTTATGTTTTTACAATCATTAAGTTAAACTCAAAAGTTAGTAACATGATGTATCACTTCTACCAAGGATATATAGATGAAGAAGAGAGTCTCTAGGATTAAAGGTTTCAAGTCTTTACCGTTCAGAGTTGATATCATCAAGAACAATTATAAAATGTCCCATCAGAGTATTATCAGAGAGCAGTGTAAGTTAAATGGACAGTTACAACATTGTATTACTTTCATGACTCATATGACTTTCAACAAAAATGCTCTTCTGAATATATCAATGTAGGCTACATAAAAGGTAGGTGTTCTAATTTGGTTAATTACTTATGCTTATTTTTTATTTATGTTCAAGGGTTTCTTCTGTATGAAATCATAAAACTTAAAATTATGTGTGACTCATTTACTCAATAATTTTCCCAGTGGTTTTGGACTGCCAAATCCCTGCATAATTTCTGTTTGTCTGCCTGACAATTCATCAATGTGCCACACAAAGTTATGGAAATTCTTCTGCATTGCATCTGACAGCTTTCAATGAGATGATGGAAAATGATGATTTTTAAGTCAACGGCACTCAAAAGGTAGCTAATTGGATTTTTAAGTCTTTAGGGTCTGTAGGATTTAAAAGTCAGACTTGGGGAATTATTAAAAGAAAAGAGACTGACAGTTCTGTCCACAGACTTTACTGATTATAATAAGATATTTATAAAACCACAACGCTAGAGGAAAAAAGTACTATAAATGTTTTGCTATGAAAAATTCAGAGGCTTTTATATATGATGCCAAAGATATAATGAAAGCTCTCATAGATCTCCAGCATCAGAATTCCAAAGATTGGGGAATTCTGAAAATATGCTATGAACACTATACTTGGAAATAGATTACTCACTGAACTCCTTAATTAGCCACGCCTTAAAAACATGGCAAAGAGGAACAAGTTGGTAAGAAACTACAACAGGCAATTCACCACCAGGTGATAAATGAACCCTATGGTCAAAAATATTGTAGTAGGCAAACAAAGAGAAGGCATTTCTTGGAATGATGGTTATGGTTTCAAAATGTCTATAGGTATTATATGACTAGGATCTATCTATATGAAACATTCTTAAAACCTTGAAAGGAAAAAACATAATATTTTCTCAAGTGTATTATCATCTACAATGGTGATAGGGAGTAAATTGATGAAAAAAAAAAATAAAAACCACTTGGTAAAATAACGTCTTATTTTACAAAGAGCTTAAGCATATTTGTTTCTTCTAAGAACACTTCATATCCTCAGCTATGTAATTCAGAAATATGAATTGAACTGCAGACAAATATAACATAGGGGATAGGGGAAACATAGATCATATTTTTAATTTTGTATATATTGAAAGTTAAAAGTATGCTTAGCAATTTCCCTGAAATTCAGTTTCTAAAATTGGGAAGCAAGAAAGATGCCTTGTATAATTATAAAGGGATAAACAAACTATGGTATACCATGAAGTGAAATACTATTCATTAATATAAAGATAAATGAGGCTGGGCACAGTGGCTCATGCCTGTAATCCCAGCACTTTGAGAGGCCAAGGAGGCAGATCACTTAAGGTTAGGAGTTCGAGACCAGCCTGGCCAACATAATGAAACTCCATCTCTACTAAAAAAAATTAGGCTGGTGTGGTGGTTTGCACCTACAATCCCAGCTACTGGGGAGGCTGAGACAGGAGAATCACTCAACCTTGGGATGTGGAGGTTACATTGAGCCAAGACTGCACCACTGCACTCTAGCGTGGGCAAAAAGAGTAAAAGTCTGTCTCAAACAACAACAACAAATATATAAAACAAAAAAATAAAGGTAAATGAGCTATCAAATCATGAAAAGACATAGATAAATCTTTAATGCATATTGTTAAATAAAGGAAATCATTCTAAAAAGGCTACATAGTATATGATTCAAACTGTATCCTGTATGTTTTATTTTACTTAAAAAAAAAAGGCAAAACTATTGAGACAGTAAAACTATAGAGGAGGTGCAAGGATCAATGGTTTCTAGGAGATAAGCGATGGGGTTTGGGAAGGATAAACAGGTGGAGCACAGGGGATTTCTCAGGCAGTGAAACTACTGTGCATGACAGTGCAAATGGTGGATGGATACATGACATTTTGCATTTGGCCAAGTCCATAGAACCCCACAACACAAATAATGTAAACGATAGACTTTAGTTAATAATAATATATCAATATTAGTTTACCGATTGTAACAAATGTACTACAGTAAAGTCAGATGTTAGTAATGGGGAAACTGAGGAGGTTTAGGGAGAAAGTACATTGAAACACTGCACTTTCTGCTGAATTTTTCTGTAAGTTTAAAATTGATTTTAAAAATCTCTATTAACTTTTTTAAAGCACCAAGAAAATTGTAGTAAAGAATGTTAGATTTCTTTAGCTTTTTACAGCAGGAGAAACATAACCCAGAAGAATTCTGGAAGCATATCAGTAAGAGGAACTTGGGAGAAGCTTCTTAGAGAACGCAGCTTTGAGCTTGATAATTCTTAAGAGGGACGAGGGATGCTGTTTATGCCTTGAATGTTGTCAAAGTTAAGAACAATGAATATCTTAATTTTTATGCTAAGAGGTAGGGGACTACTAATATTATTGTTTTCAAGACCTAAAAATTTTGTGTAAGAGTTTTAATGCATGTTTTTGGCTGAGAAGGGTCTCCTTCTGTCTTCCCAAACATGGCTGTGCAATGGCCTTGTCTGAGTTTTACTACGGTGGTGCAAAAGTAATTTATAAAAGCATAAATTGGTGCAAAAGTAATTTGTAATAACCACAATTACTTTTGCACCAACATACTTTTACTTTACGATTATTTATGTTGAGTTGGGAATATTATGACTTGTATTTTGCTAGCACTGTTTTTCACTTGTTTACTATCATAATATGACAATTAAATAAATCATGCCAAGTCCACCTAAGGTGCTTGTTTGTCCAGTTATCCTCTCATTTTCTAAGCAGTTCACGAATTCAAGACAGATATTTCAAAGAACATCTACTTATTCTACTTTGCAACAAAACTCTAATTACAGTGACATTAAGGATGTTTTCACATGTTAGAAATATAAACTTTGAATCAACTGACTTAAAAATAGCAGAAAATTTATTATTATCACTTACATAGCACAATGCATAATTATGATACTTCTAGGTTTGGAAATCCTGATGCTTACTGACATCATTAAGGATCAAGCCTTTTTCCATCTTTTCTGTGAACAATTCTCAGTGCATTGGCATTTATGATCAGGCTTGTCCCTTCATAGTCTCAAGATAGCTGCAAGCACCCTCAGGCATTACATTCCCACACAACAATTCCCAAAAACTAGAAAGGAGGAAAATGCTGTACTTCTTCCTCATTCCTTTTACAAATTGAAAATAACTTTCCCAGAAGTTCCCAGCCAATTTCCTCTTACCACGTGCATTTTTCTCTATTTATAATGTTGTTCCTTATCTGAAGTATTATTACATATGTTATTGCATAAATTCTATATGTCTGGGATTAAGTCCAGGAAATATTCTTTGAATTCAAACCAGGGCTCAGCAAACATTTGCTGTAAAACGCCAGAAAGAAAATATTTCGGGTTCTGGAGGCATCCTAGAGTCTCTATTTCACATTCTTGTTTTTGTTTTGTTTTAATCATTCCTAGGTTGAGGGCTGTACAAAAACTGGGTACAGGCTGAAACTGGCTTGCAGGCCGTAGCTTGTCAATCCCTGATTTAGCCAATTACTTTTCAACAACAATGATGATGTTAAACCATACAATATTTAAAGCTTTTTATCGTAAATCCAGTTCAATTCAACAAGTATTTATTGAGCACCTCTTATGTGCCAGGCATGGAAAGTAGAGCTACAAATAAGTAGTGTGTGTTCCTATTCAGATAAGAAATGTTGAATTGAGAAAAGATTATATAATCAGGGGGAGTCAATTTCTCTAAGGATACAGCAAATCCTTAGAGAAAGTTTCGTTATAAAACATAACATAGCATCCAGAAATCCTGCATTTTAAAAGCCCATAATGAGAAGAATACATTTTGTATTCATCTCTCCTTTTGAATTACTATGTTTCTTGATTATTTTCATATACAAGATTTTGTGAAATTTTTTGTGTTGTATTTAATATTCAGGTTGAATTCCTCCTCTTTATGTTGGGTTCTTCCACTTTCTGCCTTTCACCATATACGTACCCCATGAGTAAGTTTATATTTCTTCATTGACTGAGTTGGCCAAAACTTCTTATCTGCATCTGCGAACCAATGCTTCATGTGAAACTTAGAAATTCGGCTATTAAACTAGAGCAGTTTAAGGCAATATCTCTTAAAGTATGGGGCATGCATGTTATATTATTGAAAGAACTAAGATTATGAATTCACTTTAGAGCGAATTTCATGATTTATAAATTGGTAGGAGTAAAAGCAACTAGTAACAAGTTTGTGAATATTAAATAAGAAAAATTACACCTTGATCAGCTTTGAACAACTCAAACATTTCAGCAGGGAGCTGAAATGGACAATAACTTATTTCTCACTTGTGTTACATGCAAGCTGTATGTCAGCAATGGCTGACATGGGTCTGACCAGCCCTCCAATATTGCCTCATTCTGAACTCAGAATGAAGAATGAAGAGTAATCCTGTCTGAGGTATTTTGTTCTTATGGCAGAGAACAGAAAAAGGAAAACAAAAATAAAAAGACTGAGACAAAGCAAGCAATCATAATAGAGTCTCCACTTTTCTCTTCAACAACAGTCCAGGAGGAAAACAGAAAAGAAAGAGCTTCTTGGAAGATGGAGCCAAAATTCATGGAGGGCAATTAACAAAGGGCCTCTGTAAAATATCATTGCCTAGATTGGGGTAAGCAGTTCTTATAATATTATCTTAGATTTTCAAATTCTGTGACTGTGTGAGTTTTCTGAGCTTCAAGTTCTTTCTTCTCTCTGTTGATAAAAACAGGAGCCCAAGGACTTACTTGATATCTTAAACAATCACAGTGTTTTTGTTGCAGGCTCTTGTTACTTCTGTAATTTTATGTTAATTCTGTAAATTTATGTTACTTCTTGTAACATAAATTTCTCAAAAAAAAGTATTTGTTTGTAATATTTATTGTAGTCAGTACCACATGCAATCACTACTTCCACTGTTTATATTTGAACATAGTTCTTTCTTAATTTTAGGTAATTTCGTCTATCAGGTTTTGTGGAATTGTGCAATTCCCCACTTTCCGCCAAGCCATTTTGTTCATCTAAAAGACCACCTTAATCTAGGAAGAAATCTGGAGCATAACATGGCCATGTTTAGTATATACCTTGAGACAGTAGTTTAAAAGTCTTCCTAAATTTTTACTCACTGAAATTGAGAAATCATTTCATTTTTAAATTGTGCAAGTTCTAGAATTGCTAGGATTTCTATTTCCTTTCATTCCTGCTTTCAAATACATCAATTCTTTTCTGACCTGAGCCTCCTTAACGTGCCTTCTCAAATGCAACTAACAATCAACTCAAAATACCAGTATTGTAGTGTTTTGAAACTTTTTAGTACAAAGCCACAACATTTTATAGTATATCAACTGTCTTCTGAACTATCTCAAACAAAATATTACAAAACATATTGCCACTCTATAAAAACAGTTTGCCAGTTTCCAAAAAAAAAAAAAAAAAAGAAGAAGTCTGTCTTCCTCCTGGTACCCAGCAAAATCTTTCTCACATATATTAGATATCTTTGTTAGAGTAGACCACAAGGTTTGAAAGCTATTTTCTAAAGTGGACATTTTTGTTGCTGTAATAACCCCCATAGCTCACTGAATTGCCTCAAAAATTCCTCTTATACTACTTGTAAGCTGTGTTCTGGCTGTGGCTGCTGAGACATTGTTGGATTCTACTTGGCTCTGTTGCATGTCTTCCCATTCTAAGACACAGTGTGAAGTTGCTGTCTAGGACATGCTGCTTTTATGGCGGGGGCAAAAGCAAGAGGCCAAGGTGTATCAAGTGATCTCTTCCAAATATTCTGTTTTGATGTGACATATGTCCCATTTGTTTATATCACATTAGCCAAAAGGCAGGATAATATCCTCCACCACAAAGAGGGACTGCAGGTCACAGGACAATGGGTGGAGAGGTAAAGTCCTCTCATAGTGACTATGTGCCCAGTAATGTAGTTTAAGACAAATGTCACACAGAAATAGGCTCCTAGAGAGTACAGTTCATGAATGAGTTACTCTGGGATCATAATAAGTTTTCAAGAAGGATTTAAGGAATCAAAGAAGTCTTTTCACTTTTCAGTTAACTTTGGAGTCTTTAGGGATAATGTATTCAAATAATCAACAGAGTCTGGGATGAATTAGATATCTCATTTTCTTCTTCCACTCTCATAACCAACTCTTTCACCCACTCTCTACATCAACTTTATTGTTAAGAAAATATAGGTGTGTTCATGGTTAGAACAGAAAGTTTGGGACCTATGATGGGAAGGGCTTTTCTAAACAACATGTGCATGAGATGGACAGAAAATGCCAATCTATGTTTTGGCTCCATGGAGTGTACCATCCCTAAAACACATTCTTTAGTTCCTCACTTGTAAAACAAATATCTGCTTATTTAAATAGGAATGAGATTGGTGAGTTATACAAAAATAAGTAGGAAATTCAACATTTTAAATACTTGAATTCATAAAAATTTTACCTTTGATATACTTGTTTCTATAAATTTGAATGCTTTTAATTCATATGAATTCTCAGGCTAAAAAATTTAAATAAACTAAAGCATAATATTATTTATCACATAGATTATATATATATTTCACAATATTTCCATAATAATTATATTTAGTTCCATTCTCTATGTATAGTTATGCCATTTTATTTAATTTTGAAAGCTTAAAAAATATTTGCCATCATTTGGAGGGAACTTTCTTTGGTTTAGCTGTATTAGAATAAAGGCAGTTTCTTCTTTTGTAGCAGAGCAAACTATTTTTCACTTGTCCTTGCAAAGCACACTTATATAGAGCGACGTTTATAAAGATTTCAAAAGAAGATTTGATGGCAAATGCCACAATAAAGGAAATGCTACCAAAACTATAATTTTATACTTCAAGAAGCTAATAGGCCTTTAATAAAACACATTTCCCATTGAGATAAGTAGAGCTAAGTACTCTCATTCTACAGATGAGGGAAAGCAGGTTGAGAAAGAGTATAAAGTGATTTTCCCAATGTCAAAGAAGTCAGAAGTAGATCTTGGAACAGAGCCCTAATAGGTTACAGTAAAAACAGAATTATAGAAATTACAAACCACTCACTCACATCATAGCATTTCTACTGCAGGAAAAATAGCCTCCATCTCAGGAGTCTATTTCAATACAGAATACAAAAATAAATAGCTAAGCATCAGAATTAATGAATAATAGTCACAATATCCATATCATTTAAATGCACATACAAAGCATAAAAAGGAGAAAATGTGTATTATCAAAGACCTTACAAGACTACCCTAAGCTCTTCTATTTTCAACATAGGTGGCCACAATCATTCATTGATTCATCTAGAAATCATTCTGAGTCCAGAGAACATATGTTACATTTACATATAAGGTTAATAATCTATATTATTTATCTACCACTTAATATAACCATAATATTGGTAATAAAGATAAAAGCAAAACATAGTTACCAGTGAGCTCATTATGGAAGCTTGTAAAAATGATAAATAGTTCTTTTCTATTAAAAGTTAAATTCTGTTAATACAAATTTGGTTGTTTTTAAAATTTTATGTACAATTCTGGACACACATAATAAGCAGTAAATATTATCACCAACTGCGTAATAAAGGATATTGTGTTTATATTTTCCTGAGACAACTGAATACCTTTTCTAGAAAAATGTATGAAATGTCCATTTCCATATCTATTATGTGTGCCTGAGGAACCAATAATCATAGTGCCTTGCCCTCTGGAGAGACCATAAATTAAATATACAAATCATCTTTGTGTTACCTCAACCTTCAGAGGGCAGACCCCCTCGATTTCTAAAGAAACACCAAAAATGTACTTTTGTGCCTATTTTAATGTTTCATGATTCAAGAAACTACTTTAGCAGATCTCAGGAATATTTCAAAATATAACCTTATTCTTGCCTCTTAGTTATAAATGAATATGACTAATTTCCTGTCAAACTCACTTAAGATCTTTGTGAATAAAACCTTTTGATCTCTGCAAAATTTAAATTAGACATTTTATAGCTAATATCAGTATAAAATTCACTGTGTGTGTGTGTGTATGTGTGAAGAACTATAATATAGTAAGAATTATTTATAGCTAACATGCTAAAACCTACATATTTATGAAATACTGTTACTCAAAGTTATCATCTTGGAATACTTTAACTGCATTCCAATGTTGTTACCTCTCAAAACACCAGAGCTATCAGCATAAATACTTACCAGTTTGGGGCTTCAGTTATAGTCATACGTTATGTTTAAGAAAAAATATGACACAAAAGGATTACACATTTTTTACTAAACTAACTTCTAATTAATGTTAGGTACTTCCAAAAATTAAAGTCATTCTGCAAGCTTCACTCTGTATTACTATCCAAAATCAATGTGCCTTTTTCTAGACCTGTTCTCAGCCAGAAGGGAGACCACTGCCCTACAGGGTAAGCCCCAGGCCAGGCAGCATTAGGCACAAGCTGACTTAAAAGACCTTGGGTCTTAAGGGAACACTGGCTAGTAATCTGGCAGTACTCTTTGTGGCTTAGGGTGGTGGTGAGTACTGGGTGAGGCTCTTCTGCCTTTGGAAAGGTGAAGGAAAAGTGGGAAGGACTGTGTTGGGGTTTGAATGTCATCTCAACTGCAATACAACAGAACACCAAATAGATGTGTAAGGTTTCTGCGTGTAGTCCCTGACTCCCAGATAACACCTTTGGACTTTTTCAGGGCCTGGGGAACCTTTCTGCCACGGAAGGAAGGACACAGACATGGCTGGCTTTGCCAGCTGCAGATTGTAGAGTCCTAAATACTTGAGTGAACATAGGCAGTAGCTAGGGAGTGGTTACAGAAAACCTTGGGCAAGACCCAGTGCTGTGCTGACTTCAGATCTGACCCAGTACCGTCATTGTGATGGTGCTTGTATAATCTGTTTGGGTCATATTATTTTTATTAAAAGTAAGGTATAACTATAAAGAAAGTTCCAGACTGGTAATACTGGTAAAACTGGTATACTTGTACTGATAGCTGTGGTGTTTTGAGTGGTAACATCACTGGAATACATTTAGAGTGTTCCATGGTAATAATTTTGAGTAACAACATTTCTTAAATATGTAGGTTCAAGCATACTAGCTATAAATAATTCTTACTCTGCAAGCACTACAGGGCGGTTGGGTAATTCTATCATCACTTCACCCCCAGCTTTAGTTGGCTGGGGAAAGAGACAGAGACACACACACACACACACACACAGAGAGAGAGAGAGAGAGAGAGAGAGAGAGAGAGAGAGAGAGAGAGAGAGAGAGAGAGAGAGAGATTAATGGATTCTGTTTGTTTGGGAGAAAGTACCAGAAGAGCACAAGAGTCTCTGGTAATCCAGAAAATCCTCTCAGATTTTCTCTAAGACCATCAAGGTGATATCTCTATAAGTCTGCAAGAAACACCGTGTTATTGGGCTTGAAGTGTCCCCTAAAGCAAGTATAGCTTAGATTGCAATACCCAAGTCTTTCTCAGATATCTGGAAAGTCTTCCCAAGAAGGGTGGCTACAAATAAGGTTGCACAGTGAAGACTACATTAAATGCCTAACTCTTCAAAGCCCAGACAGTGAAAAACATCTACTAACATCAACAACATCCAGAAAAACTTAATCTCATCAAATTAACTAAATAAGTCACCAGAGATCAATCCAGGAGGAACAGAGATATGTGACTTTTTACAGACAGAATTTAAAATAGCTGTGTTGAGAAAACTAAAAAAATTAAAGAAAACACATACATAGAATTCAAAATTCTATCAGATAAATTTAACAGAGATTGAAATAATTAAAAAGAATCAAGCAGAAATTCTGGAGCTAAAAAAATACAATTGGCAAACTGAAGAACTCACCAAAGTTGTTTAATAGCAGAATTGATCAAGAATAAGAAATAATTGGTGAGCTTGAACACAGGCTATTTGAAAATACACAGTTACAGGAGACAAAAGAAAAAAAAATAATTAAGAACGCCTACAGGGCTGGGCATGGTGGCTCATGCCTGTAATCCCAGCACTTTGGGAGGTCGAGACAGGTGGATTACTTGAAACCAGAAGTTCAAGACCAGCCTGACCAATGTGGTGAGACTCTATCTCTAATAAAAATATGAGTATCCAGGTATGGGGGTGCACTCCTGTAATCCCAGCTATTCAGGAGGCTGAAGCACAAGAACCATTTGAACCTGGGAGGTGGACGTTGCAGTAAGCCAAGATCGTGCCACTGCACTGCAGCCTGGGTGACAGAATGAAATTCTGTCTCAAAGAAGTAAATAAATACAAATTTTACAAATGACTATAGGAGCTTTAAAAAAAAGCCTCAAAAGAGCAAATCTAAGAGTTATTTCCTGTAAAGAGGAGATAGAGAAAGACACAGGATGAGAAAGTTTATTCTAAGGGATAATAATAGAGAACTTCCTAAATCTTGAGAAAGATATCAATATCTAATTACAGAAATGTTATGTAACACCAAGCAGATTTAACCCAAAGAAAACTACCTGAAGGCATTTAATAATCAAACTCCCAAAGATCAATGATTAAGAAACAACAACAGATTGCAAAAGTAGCAAAAGAAAGAAAGAAAAAACCAACAATGGAGATCCAGTAAGTTTGGCAACAGACTTTGCAGCGAAAGTTTACAGGCCAGGAGAGGGTAGTAAGATGTATATAAAGTGCTGAAGAAAAAAAGACTTCTACCTTATAGTAGAATACCTGGTGAAAATATCTTTCAAACATGAAGAAATAATAAAGACATTTCCAGACAAACAAAAGCTGAGGGATTTCATTAATCCCAGATAGGATACTTCCAAACACACTCTTCAAGGCCTGTCCTATAAGAAATGCTAAAGGGGGTACTTTAATCAGAAAGAAAAGGACATTAATGAGAAATAAATAATCACTCAAAGGTACAAAAATTGCTGGTAATAGTATATACACAGAAAAAAAAACCAAAATATTATAACACTGTTACTGTGGTGTGTAACTAATGTTACCCTAAGTACAAAGACTAATTTTTTAGCCAATGGAAACTAATAACTATAACAACTTTTGAAGATATAGTATAGTAAGATATAAATAGAAACAAATAGTTAAAATCAGGAAGATGAAATTAAGCCATGGAATTTTTACTAGAGTCTTTTTGCTTGTTTGTTTGTTAAAGCAAATAGTGTAAGGTAATTACCTGGTTCAATTAATGGGTTATAAAATAGTATTAACAAGCTTTTTAGTAACCTCAAAACAAAAAACATACAATGAATACACAGAAAATAAAAAGCAAGAAGCTAAATTTCACCAGAGAAACTCATCTTTCCTAGGAAAAAAGAAACAAGGAAGAGAAGACCACAAAACAAGGAGAAAAATGACAAAATGATAGGAGTAAGTCCCTATTTACCAATAAAACATTGTATGCAAATGGTGTTAACTCTCCAATTAAAAGACAGAGATGGGCTGAATGGATTAAAAAAGAAAAAAATAATCATTGATCTGTTGCCTACAAGAAACACATTACATCTATAAAGTTACACTAAAGACTAAAAAATAAAGGACACAAAAAGATATTCCATGCTAGTTGAAACCAAAAAAAAAAAAAAAAAAGAGCAGAAGTTGCTACACTTATAGAAGATAAATAGATTTCAAGACAAAAGCTATAAAAGAGATAAAGAAGGCCACTATATAATAATAAAGGGGTCAATTCAGCAAGGAGCTACAACAATTTTAAATATATATGCACCCAACACTGTAGCACTCAGCTATATAAAGCAAATATCATTAGAGCTAAAGAGAGAGATAGGCCCAAAACAATAGTAGCTGAGGACTTCAACATTCCACTTTCAGCATTGGACAGATCTTCCAGAACAGAAAATCAACAAATATGCATTGGACTTAATCTGCAATATAGAATAAATGGGTCTAGGAGATTTTTACAGAGCATTTTATCCAAGAGCTGCAGAATACACATTATTTTCCTCAATACATGGATTGTTCTCAAGGACAGACCATATGTTAGGTAATAAAATATGTCTTAAAACATTAAAAAATAATAATTTCAAATGTATTCTCTGACTACTATGGATTAAAACTAGAAATTAATAACAGGAGGAACTTTGGAAACTACATAAATACATGGAAATTAGACAATATGCTTCTGAGTGACCAGTGGGTCAATGAAGAAATTAAGAAAGAAACTGAAAAATTCCTGAAAAAAATGATAATGGAAACACAACATACAAAAGTCTATTGAATACAACAAAAGCAGCACTCAGAGGGAAGTTTATAGCTATAAGACCCTATGTCAAAAAAGAAAAATTTCAACAATCAACAATATATCTTAAAGAACTGAAAATCAAGAGCAAACCAAACCCATAATTAGTAGAAGAAAAGAAACAATAAAGATCACAGGAGAAATAAATGACATTTAAATAAGGAAAATAATACAAAAGATTAATGAAACAAAAAGTTGTTTTTTAAAAAACATAAAATTGACAAACCTTTAGCCAGACTGCAAAAAAAAAAGAAGACCCAAATAACTAAAATCAGAGATTAAAAAGGAGACATTACAACTGATATCACAGAAATTCAAAGGATTATGTGCCAATAAATAGGAAAATCTTAAAATTTCTAGACACATTTCTAGACACATACAGACTACCAAGATTGAACTATGAAGAAATCCAAAACCAGAACTGACCAGTAACAGGTAACAAGATCAGAGCTTTAATAAATAATCTCCAAGTAAAAATTGCCTGAGGCCCAATGGCTTTACTGCTGAATTCTACCAACTATTTAAAGAACTAATACTAACCCTACCCAAACTATTCCAAAAGTAGAAGATAAGGAAATATTTCCAAAATGATTCCATGAGGCCAGTATTACTCGGATACCAAAACCAGACAAACACACATTAAAAAAAGTAAACTACAAGCCAATATCTGATTAATACTGAAGCAATAATCCTCAACAAAATACTAGAAAGCCAAATTCAACAATACATTAAAAGAACATTTATCATGACCAAGTGGGATTTATCATTGGGATTCAAGAGTGATTCAATGCATGCAAATCAGTGTAACGCAGCATATCAACAGAATGAAGGATAAAAACCATATAATCATTTCAACAGATGCTGAAAAGCAGTTGATAAAATTCATCCTCCCTTTATAATGAAAACCCTCAAAAAACCGGGTACAGAAAGAACATATATCAACATAATAAAAGCCAAATATGACACACCCACAGTAGTGCCATATTAAATGGAGAAAGCTGAAGTCCTTTCTTTACAATCTGGAACATGACAGGGTTGCCCACTGTCACCACTGTTATTCAATGTAGTAATGGAAGTCCTAGTTAGAGAAATCAGAAAAGAGTAAGATAAGATATTTCTTACAGAAGATTTGTCCAATGCTGACAGTGCCATGTTGAAGTCTTTAGTCATTATTGTTTTGGGGCCTATCTCTCTCATTTGTTCCAATGATATTTGCTTTATGTATATGGGTACTCCCATATTGGGTGCATACATATTGGGTGCATATATAAAGGGCATCCACAATGGAAAGAAAGAAGTCAAATTATCCTTGTTTGTGGATGGTACAGTCTTATATTTGGAAAAATCTAAAGACTTCACAAGAAAACTATTGGAACTAACAAACAAATTCATATTGCAGAATGTAATACCAGATATGAAAATTAGTAGACTTTCTATATACTAATAGTGAACAATAAGAAAGAGAAATTTAAAATTTAATCCCATTTACGATGGCCACAAATAAAATTAAATACCTAGAAATTAACCAAAGAAGTAAAAGATCTCTACAATAAAAACTATAAAACACTAAAACTAAATATTTCTTGTTCATGGATTGGAAGAACCAATATTTTTAAAATTTTAATACTACCCAAAGCAATCTACAGATTCAATGAAATCCATATCAAAATACCATTGACATCCTTCACAGAAATAGAAAAAAATCCTAAAATTTATATGGAATCATAAAAGACCCAGAATAGCCAAAACTATCCTAAGCAAAAAGAACAAAACTAGAAAAATCACATTATCTGACTTCAAATTATACTGGAGCTATAGTAACCAAAACAGCATGGTAATGGCATAAAAACAGACACATAAACCAATGAAAGAGAACAGACAAGCCAGAAACAAATGCATACCCCTACAGTAAACTAAGACGGTGCAAAGAACATACACTTAAATAAGACAGTCTCTTCAATAAATGGTGCTGAGAAAACTGGATATACACACGCAAGAAAAAAAAAAGGACACTTCCCCATCTCTTACTATATAGAAATCAAATTAAAATGGATTAAAGACTTAAACATAAGACTTCAGTCTATGTAAATACTACAAAAAAACCCTGGGGAATATCTTCAGGATACTAGTCTGAGCAAGAATTTCTTGAGTAATACCCCACAAGCAAAGGCAACGAAAGCAAAAATGGACAAATGGAATCGCATTGTTAAAAAGCTTCTGCAATAGACAAATGGGACCTAATGAAACTCCACAGCTTCTGCACAGCAAAAGAAACAGTCACTAGAGTGAATCGGCAACCAACAGAATGGGAAAAAATTTTTGCAGTTTACCCATCTGACAAAGGGCTGATATCCAGAATTTACAAAGAACTCAAACAGATTTGCAGGAAAAAACAAACAAGCCCATTCAAAAGTGGGCAAAGGATATGAACAGACACTTTACGAAAGAAGACATATATGAGGCCAACAATCATATGAAAAAATGCTCATCGTCACTGGTCATCAGAGAGATGCAAATCAAAACCACACTGAGATACCATCTCACGCCAGTTAGAATGGCGATCATTAAAAAATCTGGAGACAACAGATGCTGGAGAGGATGTGGAGAAAAAGGAACACTTTTACACTGTTGGTGGGAGTGTAAATTAGTTCAACCATTGTGGAAGACAGTGTGGCGATTCCTCAAGGCCTTAGAAATAGAAATCCCATTTGACCCAGCAATCCCATTACTGGGTATATATCCAAAAGACTATAAATCGTTCTACTATAAGGACACATGTACACGAATGTTCATTGCAGCACTGTTTACAATAGCAAAGACCTGGAATCAACCCAAATGCCCATTGATAATAGACTGGATTGGAAAAATGTGGCACATATACACCATGGAATATTATGCAGCAATCAGAAATGATGAGTTTGTGTCGTTTGTAGGGACATGGATGAATCTGGAGAACATCATCCTCAGCAAACTGACACAAGAACAGAAAATGAAACACCGCATATTCTCACTCATAGGCGGGTGATGAAAATGAGAACACATGGACACAGAAAGGGGAGTACTAAACACTGGGGTCTATTGAGGGGAAAAGGGGAGGGCCATTGGGAGGGGGAGGTGGGGAGGGATAGCCTGGGGAGAAATGCCAAATGTGGGTGAAGGGGAGAAGCAAAGAAAAGCACACTGCCATGTGCATACCTACGCAACTGTCTTGCATGCTCTGCTCATGTACCCCAAAACCTAAAATCCAATAAAAAATTAAAAAAAAAAAAGCTTCTGCACAGCAAAGGAAACAACAAAGAGACAACCCATAGAATGGGAAAAAAATGTCTGCAAAGTAGTCATCTGACAAGGGATTAATAACCAGAATATGTAAGGGGCTCAAACAACTCTATAAAAAATCTAACAATCTGATTTTTTTAAATGGACAAAGGATTTGAATAGACATTTCTCAAAAGAAGACACACAAATGGCAAACAGTCATATGAAAAGACATTCAACATCATTGACCGTTAGATAAATGCAGATCAACACTACAATGAAATATTATCTCATCTCAGTTAAAATGGCTTATATTCCAAAGACAGGCAATAGCAAACTGGTGATGATATGGAGAAAAGGCAACTCTTGTACTCCTGATAAAACTAAAAAGTGAGCTACCATATGATACAGCAATGTCACTACTGGGTATAGACCCAAAATAAAGGAAATCAGTATATGGAAGAGTTATCTGCACTCCAGTGTTTGTTGAAGCACTGTTTACAATAGTTGAAATTTGAAAGCAACGTAAGTGTCTATCAATTGATGAATGGATTAAGAAACTGTGGTACATATGCACAATGAAGCACTACTCCTCCATAAAAAAGAATAAGATCCAGTCATTTGCAACAACATGATAGAATTGAAGATTATTAAGTCTGTTAAGCCAGGCACAGAAAGACAACCATGACATGTTCTCACTTACGTATGGGTTCTAAGAATCAAAACAACTGAACTCATGGAGATAGAGGGTTAGAAGGATGATTACCAGAGGCTGGGAATGATGGTGAAAAGGTGGTGAGGAGGTGGTGATGGTTAATGGCAACAGAAGAAATAGTTGGAAAGAATGAATAAGACCTACCATTTGATAACACGAGGTTACTAGAGTCAAAAATAAACTTAATTGTATATTTTAAAACAAAGAGTGTAATTGGATTGTTTCTAACTAAAAGGATAAGTGCTTGAGGGAATGAATACCCAATATTCCACAATGTGCTTATTTTATATTGCATGCCTGTATAAAAAACATCTCATATACCCCATACATATACACCTATTAGGTATTTATAATAATTAAAAAATAAATTATAAAACCAAAATTAGTGTGCCTCAATGATTAATAGGAATTCTATAATCAAAATTTTAAACATATTTTGAGAAGATAGCAATATCATTAATGCAAAACTCTAGGAGAGTAGAAGCAAAGTTCCAAATAGTCTTTGGTACCCCCATCACTGTTCAAATTCTGCACCTATGCTTCAGCTCAGCTAAAGATGGGAAGCTGACCCACTTTCTGTGACTCAGGAGTTGACTTACTTCTGCTAGAGATGCAAGACAACCTCCCCAGTGCTCTGGAGAAATCCAGTCATTACCTATCCTACTATAGTCCTCATGAAATAATGATAATTATAATAGCAAGTCATATTAATAATTATTATAATCATACTAATAATGTACCAAGAACCTTCCAAATGAAATATTTTCTTTAATCATCACAGTATTACAATTTAATTCTTACAACAGTACGATAAGGTAAGTATTGTATTAACTCCATTTTACTCACAATACTTTTAAAGAGATGTGACTTGCTCTAATGTTATTATTGATTTCGTCTGGGTAATGTCTAGAGTATTCATGGATGTTGAATTTTTAGAGTTCATTGTCAAGGAAATATCATTCTTTTATACCTCATCTCTACCTAGAAGCCACTCAGTCCTGGAAATCCTTTTGATAATAGCCATTCTTTGGTTTAGGAAATACTCCACGAAACACTTTGCTTATATTAGGATTCCTCATTTTATTTTCTAAAATTGACATTTTATAATACTAAAAATTTCATAGTATATATTATGTTCCTGAGAACATTTGGTCATGGAATCTGCCTCTTTAGGAAATATTTTGGTATTATTATTCAAGAGAAAACTCTTTCTCTTACTATCTTATATAAAGCTCTAATAAAATTGAGTTATATAGATAGCACTTTTTGCATCTGACAAATTCAAACTTAATATTCAGAAAAAATGCACATATTTATGGAGCTCTGTAAAATAGCAAAAATGGAGTAACTATATTAAATTAACTTACAGAAAAATTGTCTGTAAAATCTGGATACCCTGTCGATATACTAGGCCAAATTTGCAATCTTCTCAAAAATCTTTTTGATCTCTTGCCCTCAAAATGCTTTAGAAAAATCTTAAATCTGCACTGATTCTATTTTCTTCTTTTATTATTTCCTCTTCTGTTGTATGATCAAATTAATTTTCCCTCAATTATCTCCGTGTCTGTATCAATTAGGGTGCCTTCAGCTACAAGTCAATCAATGTGTGTTCAAACAAAAGTCACATGAATAATGAAGACTTTATCTTCCTACGTAAGAAAGGCAGAGGCAAGGTGGGTCCAGGATTGTTATTTGGCAGCTTAACAGCGTGAGGCCTTCAGTTTGGTCATTCCACACATTTTTTGTTTGTTTTCCTTTTATGGTAATAAAATTGTTGAAACAATTCCAAATATCATATTCTTACACCAAAACAAAGATAAAAGGAAATAAAGTTACAGAGAATCATACATTAATTTTTCTTTACCACATATATGTAATGAAAAATATTAAGACAAAAATGTTATCATATTGTTATACTTTTTCTATAACCTGCCTTTTTCTTTTGATAATAGATTGTCCTCACTTTAGCCATTATAAAGAATATATTCCTAAAAGATCATTTTTACTAATTGAATGGTAATTTTGCAGATGTCAAAATAATTAACCACATATATATTTTCCTGTATGTTCTTTTTCTTTGCTTTCTTATGATACAGAACCTGTAATGTACTGAAGATATCAACAATGTTTATATGATATGTCTTGTGACTATTTTCTCAGTTTATCAGACGATTTTCAGTTTTGTTGTTTCCATTTTTTTCCATATTGAAAGGATTGTAATTTTCATGTAGTCAAGTCCATCAAGGTTTCCTTTTAGAACTTGTCTTTGTTACTCCTAAAATGCACTGTTTATAAATAGTGCTGCAAAAAACACATGTGTGTATGTACCTTTATAGTAGAATGATTTATAATCCTTTGGGTATGTACTCAGTAATGGGATTGCTGGGTCAAATTCTATTTCTGGTTCTAAATCCTTGAGGAATTGCCACAGTCTTTCATGAAGGTTGAACTAATTTACACTCCCACCAACAGTGTAAAACCTTTCCTATTTATCCACATCCTTGCTAACATCTGTTGTTTCCTGACTTTAATAATCACCATTTTAACTGGCATGAGACAATAGCTACAAGTCAATCAATGCGTGTTCAAACATAAGTCACATGAATACTGAGGAATTTCTCTTCCTACATAAGAAAGCTAGAGGCAAGGTGACTTGGAACCAACCCAAATGCCTGTCAATGACAGCCTGGATAAAGAAAACGTGGGCACATACACACCATACTATGCAGCCATAAAAAATGAGTTCATGTCCTTTGCAGAGACATGGATGAAGCTGGAAAACATCATCCTCAGCAAACTAACACTGCATATTCTCACTCATAAGTGGGAGTTGAACAGTGAGAACATGGACATACGGAGGGGAACACCACATACTGGGGACTGTTGGGGAGTGGGGGACAAGGGGAGGAATAGCATTAGGACAAATACTTAACGCATGCAGGGCTTAAAACCTAGATGGCAGATTGATATGTGTGACAAAATACTATGGAACATGTATACCCTATGTAACAAACCTGCATGTTCAGCACATGTATCCCAGAAGTTAAAGCAAAATTAAAAAAAAAAAAAAAAAAAAAAGGTAAAAATATACTGCTTGGCCTGGCGTGGTGGCCAGGCTGAGGCAGGTGGATCGGTTGAGGTCAGGAATTCAAGATTAACCTGGCCAACATGGTGAATCCCTGTCTCTACTAAAAATTAGCTGGGCCTGGTGGTAGGTGCCTGTAGTTCCGGCTACTCATGAGGCTGAGGCTGGAGAATTGCTTGAACCCAGGAAGCAGGGGTAGAACTGAGCCAGGATTGCACCACTGCACTCCAGCCTGGGCTACAAAGCAAGACTCCCTCTCAAACAAACAAACAAACAAAATGCCTGGAGATTTGCTCCGTTCAAATCCTAGTCTGTCATGTATTAGTTATGCTAAGTTGGGCAATTTAATTAATTCTTTGTGATAATATATTTAAATTACTTAGAACTCAAATACTCAGCTAGTCTAGTACTTTTAATATATATATGAACTTTGTGAAATTTCAAACCATTTGCATTTTCAAATGGTTAGCCAGTTGTCTCAAAGCCATTTAAGTCAAGTAATAATAATAATAATTTTTTTTTATACAGAGTCTCACTCCATCACCAGGCACCAGGCTAGAGTGCAGTGGCACAATCTTGGCTCACTGCAACCTCCACCTCCCAGGTTCAAGCAATTCTCCCACCTGAGCCTCCCGAGTAGCTGGGACTAAGGCGCACGCCACCACACCCAGCTAATTTTTATATTTTTAGTACAGACAGTGTTTCACCATGTTGGCCAGGATGGTCTCAATCTCTTGACCTCGTGATCTGCCTGCCTTGGCCTCCCAATGTGCTGGGACAGGTGTGAGCCATCGCACCTGGCCAATTATTATTTTTTGATGATTTAAAATGTGACCTTTATCATAACTACATTTCTTACCTGATTTGTGTGTTTCTGGACTATTTTGTCACATTTCCTTATATTTCCTATAATTTGACCTTTATTTATACTGTGCTTCTTGGTTCAAAAAATTATCAGGTGGACCTTAATATTTTAAAAAATTTATTTTCTTTTTCCCATTGAAACAATTTGCCTTGGAAATCAAAATTTTCTAGTATTAATAAAATGCATATCTTCTTATTGTTGGCACTTTCCTAGTATGCCTTCATTCTCAATTTAGTTTTTTATGTTCCACATGTCTGAAATGTTTTATTTTAGCTACATTTATTATACCCAGCCTATAACCTGGGATTTGGTTTTTGACCCAATCTGTTTATTTTTACTTTTATTTTTTGGAGACGGAGTCTCACTTTATCTTCTAGGCTGGAGCTCAGTGGCGCAATCTCAGCTCACTGTAACCTCTACCTCCTGTGTTCAAGTGATTCTCCTGCCTCAGCCTCCCGAGTAGCTGGGATTACAGGTACAGGCCAGGTTGGACAGGCTCGTCTCAAACTCTTGACCTCAGATGATTCGCCCACCTGGGCCTCCAAAAGTACAGGGATTACAGGGGTGAGCCATTGTGCCTGGCCCCATCTGTTTATTTTAATAAATATATGCATATATACCATTTGCAAACACTGAAATATTTCCCTGAGGCTCCATTTTTGCATCGTGTTTTCTAATTCTTTTTTCAATAAATGTAGCTTGTGTGTGTGTGTGTGTGTGTATTTTCTGTGTGTAGATGTGCAATATGATACTTAGTTTGTTGTTCGGTTTCAGTTCTACTAGTTATATCACTAACTTTGTATAACATGTTAAAAATCCAATTTCTTTATTGACCAACTTTGGTAATGGCTGTCAATGTGTCTTCCCTATGAATGATGGGATATGAGTACATTCTCTGGGACGTTGATCCCACTCCTAGCAGTCAACAGCCAGCAGAGCAGAAGGTTGGCCACCCTTCCAGCTCTAGCATAGAGCTGGCCTTTCATCTGAGCTTATCTGTGTAGTGCACAAATAAACGTACCAAGAAGGTTGCCAAAGTCCTTTTAGCTCAGTTTCCTAGCTCAAGACTTCATGCGCTGCATTGTGACTTGGCTTCCACCTAAAGGCTCAGTTTTATGTCTAGACAGTATGTTGGTGTAAGACTCCAGCTGGTTTGAATCTACTTATTCATTTGCTGTGCAGTTATACTAGATGTTTACTTTAGGACTATGAGAATGAAAAGGGCAAAAGATTTTTTTTAATTGCATTTGAGAGCAAATAAGATTTGCTTCATTGTCATCATGTTTTATATCTCTGTCAAAGGAAATGGCTTACTTCAACAAGTGAATACCTAAAACTGCTCTGCTCTCTAGTTGGTAGGGCAGTGGCTCACTCCTGTAATCCCAGTACTTTGGGAGGCCGAGGCGGGTGGATCAGGAGGTCAAGAGATCTAGACCATCCTGGTCAACATGGTGAAACCCCGTCTCGACTAAAAATACAAAAAATTAGCTGGGCATGGTTGCGCACCTGTAGTCCCAGCTACTCGGGAGGCTGAGACCAGAGAATTGCTTGAACCTAGGGGGCGGAGGTTACGGTGAGCCTAGATCGCGCCATTGCACTCCAGCCTGGGTAATGAGCGAAACTCCATCTCAAAAAAAAAAAAGAAAAAAAGAGAGAGAAACAAACGGTTACTTTCATGAGGAAAAAAATTGGGGACAAAAGGACACAATTTACTGAGTGAGACAGCCCGGATAAAGGGCAAAGTCTCATCAGAACAAATGTATATGAACAGTTACTGTTCTAACCATGAGCATGGAGTGTTTTCCCACTTGTTTGTGTTCCTCTCTTATTTCCTTGAGCAGTGGTTTGTAGTTCTCCTTGAAGAAGTCCTTCACTCCCCTTGTTAGTTGTATTCCTAGGTATTTTATTCTCTTTGTAGCAATTGTGAATGAAAATTCGCTCATGATTTGGCTCTCTGTTTGTCTGTTATTTGTATATAGGAATGCTCGTGATTTTTGCACGTTGATTTTATATCCTGAGACTTTGCTGAAGTTCCTTATCATCTTAAGGGGATTTGTGGCTGAGACGTGGTGTCTTCTAAATATACAATCATATCATCTGCAAAGAGAGACAGTTTGACTTTCTCTTGTTCTAATTGAATACCCTTTCCTTGCCTGATTGCTCTGGCCAGAACTTCCAATACTAGGTTGAATAGGGGTGGTAAGGGAGGGCACCCTTACCTTGTCTTGTACTAGTTTTCAAAGGGAATGCTCCCAGTTTTTGCTCATTCAGTATGATATAGGCTGTGGGTTTGTCATAAATGGCTTTTATTATTTTGAAATACATTCCATCGATACCTAGTTTATTGAGCATTTTTAGCATAAAGGGCTGTTGAATTTTCTTGAAGGCCTTCTCTGCATCTATTGAGATAATCACGTGGTTTTTGTCTTTGGTTCTGTTTATATGATGGATTACGTTTATAGACTTGTATATGTTGAACTAGTCTTGCATCCCCAGGATGATGCCTACTTGATCATGATGGATAAGATTTTGATGTGCTGTTAGACTCGGTTTGCCAGTATTTTACTGAATATTTTCACATCAATATTCATCATGAATATTGGCCTGAAATTTTCTTTTTTAGTTGTGTCTCTGCCAGGTTTTGGTATCAGGATGATGTTGGTCTCATAAAATGATTTGGAAAACATTCCCTCTTTTTGCATTGTTTGGAATAGTTACAGAAGGAATAGTACCAGCTCCTTTTTGTATGTCTGGTAGATCGTGGCTGTGAGCCAATCTGGTCCTGGATTTTTTTGGGTCAGTAGGCTATTAATTGCTGCCTAAATTGCAGACCTTGTTATTGGTCCATTCAGGGATTCAACTTCTTGTTGATTTAGATTTGGGAAGGTGTTAAGTGTCCAGGAATTTATCCATTTCTTCTATGTACTGGTTTCTGTTCATAGAGGTGTTTGTAGAAATCTCTGATGCCCAAAGTAATTTATAAATTCAATGCTATCCCCATCAAGCTACGGTGTCCTTCTTCACAGAACTGGTAAAAACAACCTTAAATTTCATATGGAACCAAAAAAAGAGCCTGCATAGACAAGACAATCCTAAGCAAAAAGAACAAAGCTGGAGGTGTCATGCTACCTGAGACTTCAAAGTATACTACAAGGCTACAGTAATCAAGACAGCATGGTACCGGTACCAAAACAAAGATATAAACCAATAGAACAGAACAGAGGATCTGGAAGTAACGCCACACATCTACAACCATCTGATCTTTGACAAACCTGACAAAAACAAGAAATGGGCAAAAGATTCCCTGTTTAATAAATGGTGTTGGGAAAACTGGTTAGCCATGTGCAGAAAGGTGAAACTGGACCTCTTCCTTACACTTTACACTAAAATTAACTCCAGATTGATTAAAGATTTAAACATAAAACCTAACACCATAAAAAACCTGTAAGAAAACTTAGGTAATACCATTCAGGACATAGTCATAGGCAAGAACTTCATGACTAAAACACCAAAAGCAATGGCAACAAAAGTCAAAATAGACAAATGGGATCTAACTAAACTTAAAAGTTTTTAAGTTTAAAATTAAACTTAAAGCATATCAAAATCTTATCCATCATGATCAAGTAGGCATCATCCTGGGGATGCAAGACTAGTTCAACATATACAAGCTCTTTAAAAGAGCTTCTGCACAGCAAAAGAAACAATCATTAGAGCAAACCAGCAACCAACAGAATGGGAAAAGTTTTTGCAATTTACCCATCTGACAAAGGACTAATATCCAGAATCTACAAAGAACTTAAGGAAATTTATAAGAACCCCATTAAAAAGTGGGTGAAGGATATGAACAGATGCTTTTCAAAAGAAGACATTTATGTGGCCAACAAACATATGAAAAAATGCTCATCATCACTGGTCATTAGAGGAAGTGCAAATCAAAACAACACTGAGATACCATCTCACACCAGTTAGAATTGTAATCATTAAAAAATCTGGAGACAACAGATGCTAGAGGGGATAGGGAGAAATAGAAATGCTTTTCACTGTTGGTGGGAGTGTAAACTAGTTTAACCATTGTGGAAGACAGTGTGGAAATTCCTCAACGATCTAGAAATAGAAATAATATTTGGCCCAGCAATCCCATTACTGGGTATATACCCAAAGGATTATAAACCATTCTATTATAAAGACACATGCACATGTATGCTCATTCTGGCACTGTTTACAATAGCAAAGACCTGGAACCAACCCAAATGCCCATCAATGATAGACTGGATACAGAAAATGTGGCACATATACACCATGGAATACTATGCAGCCTTAAGAAAGGACGAGTTCATGTCTTTTACAGGGGCATGGATGAATCTGGAAACCATCATTCTCAGCAAACTAACACAAGAACAGAGAACCAAACACCACATGTTCTCACTCATAAATGGGAGTTGAACAATGAGAACACATGGACACAGGGAAGGGAACATCACATACCAGGGCCTGTTGGGGGTGGGAGAGCTAGGGGAGGGATAGCAGGGAGTGGGGAAAGTGGGGAGGGATAACATTAGGATAAATACCTAATGTAGATAACAGGGGGATGGATGCAAGAAACCACTGTGGCATGTGTATACCTATGTAACATTCCTGCATGATCTGCACATGTACCCCAGAACTTAAAGTATAATAAAAAGCAAGATACCTTTAAGCAGAGAAATGGGGGAAACAGGCGTAAGAGCAGGGAAAACAACAGGGGTGGCAGGGTTCTCTCACATACTTAAAATAGTTATTGCCAGATATTGTCAGAAAGTCATTGTGAACTACAATAGTTATTACAATTTAAACCATTTTAGAGTTTAACATACTTAGATGCAAGCATCCTTTGTCAGAAACAGGTAGAGTTTGATTTTAAAAATTATACTGTAAAATACAAGATTAGAAGGAAAAAAATGTTGACCAGGCATGGTGGCTCATGCCTATAATTTCAGCACTTTCGGAGGCTGAGACAGCCATATCACTTGAGCTCACAAGTTCAAGACCAGTCTGGGCAACATGGTGAAACCCCAGTTCCACAAAAAATACTAAAAAAGAAAAGAAAAAGAAAATTAGCTGGGCATGGACATCTACAGTTCTAGTTACTCAGGATGCTGAGCAGGGAACATGGCTTGAGCCCTGAAGGCGGAAGTTGCAGTGAACCAAGATCGCACCACTGCACTCCAGCCTGGGCAACAGAGTGAGACCCTAACTCAAAAAGAAATAAAAGTACAAATAATTGTACTCTAGATTTTTGCTTCCACTATTTCTCTCTTTTACATATATATATATGTCATATAAAAATATATAAATATATAAATTTTGAAATATATAAATATATTTATTCTACATGGTGTATATTACATATTATAAATAATACATAGTTTATAGATGAGGTATAATATATTTACTTATATAAAACATATTTATGTAATTTATATATAAATTTACATATTTATATATGAATTTGTTTTATAAATATATGAGAAATATATTTATATAATATGTTTGTCTATATTTATTTATGAAAGAAATATGTGTATATATACTATATATAATGAATAAGAAGGCACTAAAGTAATTATCTCCAAATTTTTCTGATATTAGCAGGCAACAAACAGGTGCTGTTATACCATAAAGCAATATTATTATGATGGATACTCATGTGCTATTTTTAAATTTTATTAACTAAACTGTGCATGGTTATGAGTATACTTTTAAAAAGAAAATCAACAAAATATTTCTTTTTTTAATCTTCTACCTGCTTTGAAATTGCCACATAACCTTATTTTTTACTCAACACACTCTGCCACCATGAGTAGGAAATAAGAAAGAAAAGCTGTGGGACTTAAAAAAATGACTTGCCCTCATGACTTATATTAAGCCCTCAAAGAAATGAAACACCTTTAATACATTATAGTAACAGACATAAGCTTAAATACAGTTGGTTATTTAAAATGTGATTAATACGCTATTAATCTCTTAACCTCCTCTGCAGGGAGTTGTCACTAACAGAGAACAATCTAGAAGGCTTTCAGAGTCTGACACCTCTGCTGCAAACATTTCAGATTAAAGTCCCTGGTGCTTATTCAGAAAATTCCCGATACTTCCAGTGGCCAGTTTTGGTACTTCAAAAACTTAGAGAAAGTTGGAAGGAAAAATGAAAGAAAACATTTTTAAAGGGGAAAGTGTGCGTGTGTGTGAGCGCGTGCGCTCACATAAGCAAAAGAAAACTTTAGGGAATCTAGCTGTGTGTGGCTAAATGAAAATTTATCCTGACGAAAATTAAATAATGGCATTAAATTCTTTTGTCTGCTTTTTCTAAGTGTACATGATTGTCTGTTTCTAGAAGACTCTCTTAAGAGTGGGACAAACATCATCACCTCTTCCCAGTAAAAAATACTTTATAGCTGAGTTTATTAAGTTTAAGAAAACAAAAGCAAAAAACAGAAAAACAGAACCTTGTTTATTTCAGAACAAACATATACAATCCATTTAGCCTCGGTCTTCAATTTTGTACTTTCTATGAAAATTATGTTTTCTAAAAAGATTTAGGTAAAAGTTATAAATATAATCTTTTAACTGAGATGAAAGATACTGGTAATGGTGTTACTCTTCTTTTGGAGGTACTAAAAATTATGATTTCCAAAGATTCTTAATTGAATATTTCCTCCCTTAACTCACACAAGAGTTCTTTCTGTATTTTTTATGCTGCCTTAAACCACAGAATAATTCATTTAATATGGATTTTCTCTGATAACATATTTAGGAAACAAGACATATATCATGATGATGGTCAGTTTTACTCTCTGACTTACCTTTTATTCATTGTTTAACAAGTGCCTAAAATGGTTCTTTGCATGTAGAAGGCACCAGTAAATATTATTCAACAATGAAAGGATGAAGGAATGTAGTTCACCCTTACATCTCTTCTAAGGAGCTTGCCTAACTTACCTCACTCACCATGTAATTACTAGGCATCTACATACAATGTATCAATCTGGGCTCCAGTGGCAAAGAAGTCATGGTGCCTTCATGAAATTGGGGTTCCAGGGGTCCTACTAGAGGAAATTTTGACAAACAACTTCAATAACTGCATATGCAGAGATAACACTGAGGGCTGTGGGATCATGCTGAGGGGCATCTCACACAGCCTGGAACTTTAAGGAACATTTTTCCAAAAAAAGTGGATCTATATACTGAAATGTGAAAAGACATGAAGAATGGATGTGATTGATAGGAAGTATGAAGATAGAGTATCAAACAGAAGAATGCACACATGGACAAAAAATCCTGAAGAAAGACACAACACAGAGCTGTTAGGGAACGGAGAGTAACTCACAAAGTAGGAAAAGAGAATGTGAAGGAGAGAGGAGAGACAGGGGAGGCAAGGAGGGCCAGAATGCCACCTTTAGAAAGAGTTAAAAGGCTTCACTCTGGGCTATGTGGCTTGGCACACTACTTTAAGGTTTCAAAATAAGAAATTCATTTGGGACATATAATTTGGCCTGAGAGCTCAAGGTTATATATTCTTTGTCTCACAAATATTATCAGGTTTAGGGCAGATGTGTCCAATCTTTTGGCCTCCCTGGGCCACATTAGAAGAAGAATTGAGTTGAGCCACACATAGAATACACTAACACTAACAATAGCTGATGAGCTTTAAAAATCACCAAAAAAAAAACATAATTTTTTTTTTTAATTTTTTATTGCATTTTAGGTTTTGGGGTACATGAGCAGAACATGCAAGACAGTTGCATAGGTACACACATGGCAGTGTGTTTTGCTTCCTTTCTCCCCTTTACCCACATTTGGCATTTCTCCCCAGGCTATCCCTCCCCACCTCCCCTCCCACTGGCCCTCCCCTTTCCCCCCAATAGACCCCAGTGTTTAGTACCCCCCTCCCTGTGTCCATGTGTTCTCATTTGTTTTAAGAAAGTTTACAAATTTGTATTGGGTCACATATAAAGCCATCCTGGGCCACATGCAGCCTGTGGTCTGTGGATTGGACAATCTTTGTTTAGGGTTTATTGGCTAATGCTGCAGAGTTCTCATACAGTCTATGTTTCTAATAGTTAGAAATAGGCTACAGAAACGACATTTCAATAGGACCCCCAGTTTTCACTGTATGCAGAACACTATGTATGTGTATGTGTGTATGTGTATATATACATACACATATATATAAGTATATGCATATATATGTGTGTATGTATACACACACGTAAGTATATATATAAGTATACACACATACAAGTATACAAGTGTATATGTGGGAACTCACTATTGCCTGGGTTGGAATCTAGCCTTCCGGCCTCCTTCTCTTCACTATTGCTCTAATTATGAGGACCCTTACAGCATCTCACAGACCCTCCCTGCCAAAATTCTTTATGTCCACAACATATAGTCACCGTGCAAAATTGCCATATGAAAGCAAATTTGACCCCCTATTCTCTTCTGAGCTTCTTTCAAAGCAGTTTAACTCAGAACGTTTCACAAATTCTTCAAACATAGCAATGGTATTTGCTTACCTTATTATCAAAACTCTGACCAACCTCTTTTGGAGAGAGTTTTGCTTAAATGTGTGGAAAGAAGTCAGCTTATTTTTATGCAGCAGTAAAAGCAAGACCAAGAACTGATAACAATATTTTTCTCCTCTGGGTAAAGTAAAGTCTGACATGAGTTCACACATGCTGCAAAAATGAAGATAAGAAATGACAAGTAGCTCCAGAGGAATTGATTTTAGACTGTTTCAATCTGGACCAAAAAGAAAAAAATCTACTAAAAAACTTTCATCAAATATGCCATGGTCTCTCAAAGACATCCTTGTATTTAAGAAGTTAAAGAATTCATTTTTTTTCTGAGTGCTAATAGCTCACTGCAGTATGCTGAAGTAGTTCATAATAACAGAGAAAACAGGACATTTTAGAAGCAGGTATGATGGTCTTGGATAATTGAAAAGCCTCCATTCATAAAGCCGATGAGCTTGCTTAGCAAGAGCAAGTTTAATTTTGGTCTGGAGTCAATCAAGAAGTGACTACCAGCTCTGTGTAAAGAACCGACCTATTACTTGCTACTTATAGCAAAAAGAATGGGATTTAGGCTTAGAATAGAAGGCTGCCAAAAAGCTATTTGGAATTTTCAGAAGGGAGGAAAATAGACTGAGCATGTAGGTTTTTCATTTCCTGTGCTTTCCTTTAAAAACCCATGTTGGATAGGGAGTGTCAGTTGTCAAAGTGGAAATCAAACTGGACAGACAGACGGTCAGGAGATCCGACTTTTGGTCCTGGCTTGGATTCTAGTTGCATGATCCCAAAAAAGTCATTTATCTTCCCTGGGCCTTATATTTCTCACCCATCAAATGAATAATTGAACTAGATAGTCACTATGCGTTAGTCTGTGAGCTTCAGGAAAATTGAACTATATGTTCCTTGTTAGCCTCAATAGCTTGCAGAGGGTGTGGCACACGGAAACCATCCAATATGTATTCCTTCATGTAAGAAAAACTATTTGTTAAATTTCTCTTAGTAATGTCATATTTATTCATAGATATGCTTAGAAACTAAAATAATTCAGAAAAATACCAATGATATACTTTGAAGGATAAGAATATCTAGTTAGATAATTGAAGGAGCCATATATAACTCAAACTATTAATCTTAATTAAAATAGCACTTTGACATATAATCCAACTAATAAGTATGTCCAGTATTTTCCAGCAGGTTTATCTAGATAGCAATTTAAATAGGATATTGCTCAAGAAGCAAGTTTTGTTTTAGTTGAAAACTTAATGATAAAAATGGTCAAAAGCCAAATAACAGAGATGAAACCAAATTATAGGTTGCAGTGAAATCTAACTGAATTTTTTTTAAGGCTTCATCTGGACACCAGAGAGAGCTACAGAGACAGAGAGACAGAGACAGAGATTGGCAACAGCTCTGTTTACATAAAATTTCCACATGCCGGTGATTACCATGCCATTTATTTTCCATGAAGTTTCAGGTTACATTCAGACCCCTTTCAAAGAGAGGTTTGAAATCACTTAAGACCCTTGGTATCAACCAAAAGGTTGTGGCCAGAGGGTGACAGCCCCAGCAGTTGTCAGAATATAACTCGGCAGGAGGAGACTATGATGGAAGAAAAGGAAAAATCTTTGGATATGCTACAGCTTCATTTAAGTGCTTTCCCTGGTTAACAATATATTGATTCTGGCCATCTTTACATTGCAGGTAATGCATTTGATGGTGATGGTGACACAACCATTTGACTAATGAAATGTAATATTGAAAACAAACATGGAAACTATTTGTGGGGAAGGAGAAGCTCTCCTAACAAAGATAAAACAGATAATGACATACTCACAGAAAGCATAGGACATCCATTGAAATTTCCTATATCCAGAGTTTTCAATATGAGCCTAGAAGTTAAAACAAGACTCTTCAAGACACATGGTCTTGAAGACAACTTTCTTGACAGTTAAGCCTTGGGCTATTTTCATGGTGTTTTACTGTTTCTATATCAATTAAAATCTAATGTTAAAATTTTTATGTTTAAAATATTAAAATACCCTAAAAATTTTGTTTGTTGAGTCTCAATAAAATATAACAAAAGACACATTCCTTTCTGTGCTAATAGGAAAAAGCTGAGGATTAATTATGTTCACAACAAAGCCTATAGTATCTTTAAACAGAAAACACTGAAAATGAATGAAACCTTGAAAATTATTAGTCTGCAGATAATATTGTGGCCCCATCTATTCCAACATGAGAAGAATAGTTATCTACCCTGATAAGAAAAAACTAGAGTTTTATCACCTTGAGTCAAATTACTGTTTGTTTTCAAACCAAATGATATGGTACATGGTAACATCTGGATATCCATTCCAGAATGAATCTAATTCAGTTAGACTTTGTCCTGATATAATCTGCTTGCATATGGAAGTTCTGATTCATAAATTCCTTGAGGCCCTAGGCTTTTTCCTGTTGTTTCTCTGTCAATAGAGTGGCTGCTATTCCCAAGGTAACATGATATTCCTAAATGGCTTCTTTTGCTCTGGTCATTATGTTCATAAGGAAAGAAAAGAGAAAGTACTTTATTCCCTAAAAGATACTTCCCAGAAGATGCACAGGTAATTCTCATGTTCCACTGGCTAAAATTTAGTTATGAGATGACACCTGACAGAAAGAGAAGCTGGAGAATGTCTTTATTGTAAGCAGCTACATATCCTTGTAAATACATGGAATAAGGTGGAATAGTAGAGGACTATAACACAACACTTATTTTTTAGATGAATATTTGATATATCCTGTTGTTAGAAGTACAAATGAAATATATCCTTAACAGCAATTGCAATCAAGTTGTGTTGAATACAGACTCATTTTTTATCTTCTCCCAAATCACTGTCATTTCTACTTTGGTTTGTTGGAAAGTTACAAAAACTTGCTAATCTTTATGGCTTACTTTTTTCCTTTCCCATTTCTCTGCCATTGCCCCTGCAGTCTATCTTCACATGGTGCCAGAGCAATTGATTAAAACCTAAGCGGATCATTCACTCCTATAATGGACACTTTCCAATACCTCCTTCTTTTGCTCAGAGAATAACTCTCTACTATGATCTCCAAGGCCTTATGAAATCTGGTTGTCCTCATTTTCTAACTCTCATCCGTTGCTTATTTCAAGCTAGCCAGAAATACTTTTATTTATTTTCTATTCTTTTTTTACACCAAGAATTCTCTTAACCAAAGGATTCTGCATTTGTTTCTTCTTTCTTAAAATGTCTGCCCAAATATTCACATGGCTAATTCTCTCATAATTTACATGTCTCTTTCAAATGACCCCTTCCAAGTAGGGTATTATCTGATCTCCTACTTAAAATTAACCCCACCCACTCACTAGTCTAAATCCTGCTTTCCAGCTTTAATTTTCTCCAGAGACCTTTTCACCAACTACCACTACTGATATGACATATTTGCTTTATTTTCTGTCTTTCACAAATACCATGAAATCAGGGATTTGGAGAACTTTTGCTCACTACACATTTAGTGCCTCAAATAGTACTTAGAATATAGTAGATACATAATAAGTATTTGTTAAATAAATTAATAACATGTTATAGGTAAGCCTGGAAACATAAAGCATGATCCACGTGAACTCTTCTTATCCCTTTTGTTTGCTAAGTCAGATACACAATAGAGATTTGTGGATCTTTAAATCTTCATTTGCTCTTTGCCTTTCCCTATTTTTGGTCTATTTATGCAGTATCACAGATAAGTTGGATGAGAATCCACATTGGACTAAATATTTGCTCTTTTGAGAATCTGCCAGTTTAAGCATTTTAATTGGCCTATTACACACGGCTGAATGAGTCAAGTGATTCACTATGGCTAAATCCCATTGACTACATAAGGATCATGCAGCATTTTATCACTCTTTCTTGGCTAGATTATTTAAGATTATTTGGTGTATATATTATCTTTTACTTTAAATTTTGTCTGCCATTTGGTGGTGTCTTTTTTAGCATTTACCTTACAGTAAGGAATATCTTGTTGTGTGCATCCATGTGAGACTAAAAAGTCATAGAAGGCCTAGATATACATAACATTTGTTTCTGTATATCAAAATCATTTTCTGGTATTATAGTACATGTGGGGTCCTATTGTACAATATGTTTTCATTTCATTTATAACCAGACTGAACAGGAGTGACAATGTGGAAATGAAAAGAGTTTGCCCTTGTTCAGCTTGAGAAATTGAATCTGACATGAAACGAATAGAAATATGTGAGAATGTTGAAAAAAAGAAAAATGGTGAAATTTGTCAGAGGGAAAAATGACATTCTTTGCTTATCTCCTCCAAGAAAAATATTATCATATTCCTTACCAATTAAAAGTATTGGCATCATTTACAAGTTCTTTCTTATTACAGTTTGCTTAGTATAGTTTGTGTTCATTATGTTATAAAGTATCAAATCACTGAAGACAATATTTTGCCATCATTACTAGTACAAACTCTGTTTCAGGAATATGTTGCATCAAATTATGAAAGGAAAACTCATCAATAATTAAGGAACTTAAGAAAATGAATTTAGAAAATAAATATCTAACCAATACTCCACTATAAATTGACAGGACAAAAAAAAAGCCTACTAAATAAAGAAATTAAAGGAATGTATATGTGTTTGAATATGCTGTGGCACACATTTATTTTTCTCTTTAGTCACCAACATCTTTGGTTAGTAATGCCTTGAATTTCTTTCCTGGAACCCCTATTCCTCCAGTCATAATATGCATATGAATATTAGATTTTACTTTTTCCCTGATTCTCTTGTATGTTTATAAGTTAGGTCGTGCCTCTTGGTATATTTTGTCCTTCTGGCCACAATGATTAAATCAAGGAGGATTACTCCACATCATTAAAACCATTAAGAGTTAGATACAGATATATTTAGAACTCTCTTAGCCTAATCTCAGCCAGGGATCCTCCTCTGAATTACAGCACAGAAAATGACTTCAGCAACTGCTTTCCGAAAGATAGTACCCAAATTGTACCATCCAAAATACCAAGAAAGTTAATTCTTTACATAGCTGCATCTATTAATGTCTTAAGGCATCAGAATTTAAGCTCTGAAATGTATCTCAGTTGTGAAAGAATGGAAGAGAAATTATTGAAAATATGAGGTTGGGAGGATGTAAAGCTTGATCAATTAGGATCTCCTAGAAAGGAAGCACAAATAGAGTAGTGCAGACCCAGGAGTTGGAAAATGAACCCTTGCATAAGGGGTCATGCCCTCTGTCAATCTGGCACTATACCTGACTTATATAAGCCAAACACTTTCTTTTAAGCCTACATCCAGTCTAGTTTGATTTTCTGACATTTGCAACAAGTGCTAATTGATGTATTTAGATATTTACAAAAAGCCAAATGAATAATTTTCCAGCTAACTTAGGTGCAAAAGGTAGAGTTGGGTTTTGAAAGAAGATAACATTGCATGTTATATTTGAATAATAAAATGTCATTTTGGACAGCATGACATAAGAATTGTTGTACTCAATAGTTAATCCAAGACAGACAAAAATAAATGGGAGAAATGACAAACAGAGGCTGCATGTACATGGCATGAACTAAGCAGATGGATGACACACCTCTACTCTGCCCCCTGTTCTCTATAGTTCTGGTCTTCCAGTGTTAGCTGAAAGGTAAAATATATTTTTAAGTAACCAGGGCAGAGTTTCTCTAATCCTCTCTTTCTTGGGAGATTTATATGGCAGTAGAGTGGAGATAAGGATAGCTGAATGTTTGCATAAAGTCAGTTCTGCTGCCTCCTTAAGACTGGTAGAGTCCTATCCAGCAGCCATCTTGATAATGTGGCAGTTCTTGACACAGCTTTAGTGGTTTAGTGGCAGATCTGAGAAGAGGGGAAAAATAGCCTACTCAAGAATATATTTACATGGGATTTATGGAATGATAAGAAAGAGACATGTAAATTATGCTTTCTCAAGTATGCCAGTCTAGGAACTAAAAACAACAGAATCACAATAATGTAAATGCTATATATTATGATAATATGTTCAGCTACTCCAAAGCCTTCCCTGATTATATCCGGGTGTCTTTTGGGGAATTATATGTCTTGCTCTTTAATCGTCTCAAAATATAGTAATGAATGTGGTGAAACAGCTATGAGGCCTAAGAACTAGCAGTTATAAGGTCTGACCTCAGGTTCAAATCCCAGCCTTACCATTCACTAAATATACCCGCTTGGGTCAATCAGTACAATGGACACAATTTGCACTTTCCTCATACAAAGTGATTGTTTTCACTCTTAAGGGTTTGTTCTCACTCCAGCTAAAATCATGGATCTCAGGAAGATACACAGTAGAACGGTGGTTACCAGAGACCAAGAAAGGAAAAGGGGAAGGATGAGAGAGACTGAATAATGGGTACAATCATACAGTTAGATAGAAGAAATAAGACCTGTTTTCATTAGATCAGTAAAGTAACTATAGCTAACATTAATCTAGTACACATTTTGAAATAGCTAGAAGAGAAAAATTCAAATGTTGCTATCATAAAGAAGAGACAAATAATTAAAGGTTAATATATATCCCAATGAGTCTGGAAAACTTTTTTGAGGCTTTACACTATGACAGATGCATGGCACACAGTCAACTACTATTGTTATAATATTATAGTTGCTAATGATTCAAGCCTCACTGCTTTTGCTGCCTTTACAGTTCAAGAACTAATACCACAGAAGATTGAGTTTCCTATAGGCTACTGACAGTACTATTCAAAGACATTGTTTAGAAGAGGATGGGTACGGAAAAAAAAGACACAAATTTGATTCATTGGGTAGAGAACAATGACTTTATAAACCTGGCTATGAAAGTTTTCAGCCTTCCACTGAAAGAAATTTTTAGACATTACAATGTGCCATTCACAGAGCACAAATTATTGAATAAAACTCTCTTTTTCCCCTTGGAGTCCTCACAGCCTATTTAAAAACAAAGAAATTTAAACAGATGTTACTAACATTCTCATAATGATATAACTCAGACAGGAGAAAAGTATTATCATATGGTTTGTCTTTTTTCTT
Source organism: Callithrix jacchus (assembly GCF_049354715.1). Lineage (NCBI taxonomy): Eukaryota > Metazoa > Chordata > Mammalia > Primates > Cebidae > Callithrix > Callithrix jacchus. The sequence continues at coordinate 76,470,074 of NC_133507.1, forward strand.
AAGGATTCATACAAATTGATTTTACTATTCAATTCAATCAGTAGTACTGTATATTTACAATTCAATCAGTAGTACTGTATATTTACAATTCAATCAGTAGTACTGTATATTTACAATGTGCCAGGCACTGTTGCAGGGACTGTAGATACTGTTAGCAGTGAATAAAGCAGACGAAATCCTTGCCTTCATGAAACTGCTTTTAGTGGAAATACAACCATCATATAAATAAAAATAAAATATTTAGCACCATGTAGTGAAAATTACAATGAGAAAAAATAAAGCAGGAGAAGAGTGAGACAGGAGTTTGCTTTAGATATGATGATAATTTAAGAAGAGACCTGCCCGAATGAAGGGAGGGATGGAGCCATGCAAAGATCTGGGTAACAGCTTTTTGAAGAAGGGGAAATGTAAGTACAAAGGCCCTGAGGAAGGAAATAACTTGCTGCCTTAGGGAAAACAAAGATATCGAGTAGCTGCAGTAAGAGATCCAGATGGAGAATAGTAAGAAATGGCATTGGAGAAATTAGGGAGATATCTGGTCACATGAAAATTTACAGAAGAAACATTTGAATCTTATGCAAAGTTCAATACAAAGCCATTAGAGGGCTTTGAGCACAAGAGTGGTATGATCTCTTTGGGGTTTACATACACACACACATGCACAGGTACTGGTACTTTATTTTTAACAGTTTTATACTTCATATTTATATACTCTAACATTTCTGTGGAACTGTTTTTCTAAAGTAACTGTACAATTTTACATTTCTACTGGTAGTGTATGAGTGTTCTAATTTTTCCACAGCCTCACCAATGATTGCTATGGTGTTTTTTTTTCTTAATTAAAGCCATCTTAGCGGATATAAAGCTATATTTCATTATTTAATTTCAATTTCCCTAATGAATAATGTGTTAAGCGTCTTTTCATGTGCCTAATGGCCATTTCTATTCTTTTTTGGAGTTGTTCATTTTGAAATTGGGCTGTCTTTTTGTTACTGAGCTATAAGAACATATATTCTGGATACAAGGTGGTTATCATATATATGATTTGCAAACATTTTTCCCATTCTGTCTTTTTACTCTGATAGTATTTGCAGCATATTTTTTTCTTAATTTTCATAAAGACCAATTTATTTTTTTTGCCGTTTGTCCTTTCAGTATCATAACTAAGAAAATATTTTCTAACTTAAGCTTATGAAGATTTACTCCTCTGTTTGCTTCTAAGAATTTTCCAGCTTTAGCTCTTCATTTAGTTCTATAATTCATTTTGAGTGAATTTTTTAAAGATGTAAGGCAAGTGTCTAATTTTACAGTTTTGCATGTGGATATCCAGTTGTCCAGCCCCATTTGTTGAAAAGATCATATTTTCTACCATATAATGTCATGACACACTTGTCAGATGATTTATACTTTTGAAAGATATTGCAGGACAGGATCAGCTTCATGCTTGTGTGATCTGTGCAGTTGCTCTGAGCCCTATGCTTTGAAGCACCCTGCACTAGGTTTAATTTTCTGCTGTGGCTGTATTGAAATACAAAATAATTTATTAAGAAAGCCCACATTTTCATTTTGCGCTATGCCTGAAAATTATGTAGGCAGACTGTTATGGGAAAAGAAAAGGAGCCCAGAGTAGAAGCCTAGAAACTTTTAAAAACACTGTTGTAGAATCTAAATGAGAAAGGAATACTTTGAATTTTTCTAAAATTTATATTTTTGTTCTGTGTATAGAAAATATTATTTTCATTTTTCTGTTTATCATTGAATTTTGTTTAAGGGTGTTTTCTATATCACAGATGTTTAAAGTTTGTACCCCAATTTGTTTTTTAGTCTTCCTAAATCATTTGTTGAAAAGCATAGTTTAACTACTACTTTGAAATAAAAGTTTTTTATTAGATTTCAATATATCCTAGAATTCTAAAATAGAATTTGATTATTTTTCCACTGATTAGTCTTTATTTGCATAAATATGTACACCCATATATACATACATGTATATATGTTAGCCATTTTAATTACTGATTGTATTCTCAGTTTTCTTCCTTTTAGAGTTTTTTCCAGCATTCATTATGTGCATATTTTTCTATATGAACTTTAAACCAGTGCTGTCAAGTTACAAACATGTTATCTTAATTAAATATATTAAATTGAGGTTACCGATTAATTTAGGAACTATTGCCATGTTTATGATGTTGAATTTTCCTATCGAAGGAAAGTATCTTGCCACTTAAATCTTTCCATTTAAAGACTTTTTTGGTGACCTTCAGCATGATCTCCAAAATTTTATAAATTATATGTTACAAATGTTATGCTAGATTTATTACTAAAGAATAGACTTCATTTTCAAAAGAAGCTGCAAAAAATATATCTATATAACATGCTCTTCTGTGGGGTGTCTTTAATAAGTTATCTGCATTAAGAAGTGGAGTTTACGTCTCCACATCCTGATGCTGGTTAGGCTCTGTGACTGATTTCATCAAGAGAATGTAACAAAATGATACTGTGTTGGTTATGGGCATAGACACCTTACTTGGCTTGGCAGCTTCTACCTCTGTGATTTGGAACACTCACATTTAGGACACTCCCTCTCAGAATTCAACCACCAAACTGCGAGAAGCCTGTGAAATCTGAGATGTAAGCTCTCTCTGGCTGTTAGCCACAGCTAGGCTTCAAGCCAATGGTCAGCTTCAACTGCCAGCCTTGTTAGTAAGTCATCTTTAATGATTTGCCTAGCTGAGCCTTCAGATGACCATACATCCAGCCAAGAACTAATCTTACCTGGGTGAGGAAATGTAAAGATAAACAATGGCTGAGCCACTTAGAATCACAGCTGAGCCACTTAGAATCACAAAAGATAATAAGAAATGTGTTGTTTTAAGCCATGAAATATTTATACCACTTATTTTAGTTGGATGTCTAATTGTATTGGTTAGTATATTCAGAACAAGATTAAACTACAGTGGCAATATTGGGCACATGTTTTATGGCTGACTTCAGTGGAAATGATTCTAGTGGTTCATCTGATTTTACACAAAATCACTGTAGGACAGTTTTCATCTATTTATTTAGAGTTTTTCAATGGCTTTTTTAAAAATAAGGAATAGATATTAAACAAATTTTTAAAGCATCTTGCTCAGTCATTTTGTAAATATTTTATTTCCAATGAATCTTTTTATGTCATATAATTGGGTTCATTTTATTATAATAATTACTGTAGCAAAATTTCCACTCTTATTTTAATTAAGGAATAAACTGACTTAATTCTAGACAAAATATAAGGAAAAGGTAAACAAAAATCTTGGTTTGACTTTCTAAAATTCATAATTACCCTAATTGATGTAAGTTGCCTATCATTTAAAAAATAAGAAATCAACATAAAGATTTAACAAATTTTTAAAGATCTTGCTTATATTGTAATAATTTTATTTCTGAGTTTTTTATGTATCATAAAATTGTTTTATTACACAAACTAAATGCCTTTTTAATAGTTACCTTATTTACTTTGTTATAAACATTTTATTTTAATTTGATCTTTTTTAAATTTTTAATCTTCATTTTTTTCCTATTATTTTGCACATGGTCTCTATTACCTACGTTGAGTGTGATTTTCCCCATCAAATTACATTGAAGTTGTATTTTCTTCTTTTAATTTTTTAGCGGATACTATTACACTTCAAATTATACTTTGGGCAGTATGGTCATTTTGATTCTTCCTAACAATGAGCATGGAATATTTTTTTCTTCTGTTTGTATCCTGTCTTATTTCCTTGAGCAGTGGTTTGTAGTTCTCTTTGAAGAGGTCCTTCATGTCCCTTCTTAGTTGTATTCCTAGATATTTTATTCTCTTTGTAGCAATTGTGAATGTGAGTTCACTCATGATTTTACTTTCTGTCTGTTATTGGTATATAGGAATGCTTGCTATTTTTGCACATTGATTTTGTATCCTGAGACTTTGCTGAAGTTGATTATCATCTTCATGGGATTTGGGGCTGAGATGATGGGGTCTTCCAAATATACAACCATGTCATCTGCAAATAGGGACAATTTGACTTCCTCTTTTCCTAAATATCCCTTATTTCTATTTCTTGACTGATTGCTCTGGCTAGAACTTCCAATACTATGTTGAATAGGAATGGTTAAAGAGGGTACCCTTGTCTAGTGCCAGTTTTTAAAGGGAATGCTTCCAGTTTTTGACTATTCAGTATGACATTGGCTGTGTGTTTGTCATAGGTTTTGGGAAGGTGTAAGCGTCCAGGAATTTATCTATTTCTTCTCGATTTACTGGTGTATGTGCACAGAGTTGTTTGTTGTGATCTCTGATGGTAGTTTGTATTTCTGCGGAATTGGTGGTGATATTCCCTTTATCATTTTTTATTGCATCTATTTAATTCTTCTCTCTTTTCTCTTTTATCAGTCGGGCTAGTGGTCTATCTATTTTGTTGATCTTTTAAAAAAAACAACTCCTTGATTTATTTTTTTAGGGGTTATTTTTTATGTCTCTACCTCCTTCAGTTCTGCTCTGATCTTAGTTATTTCTTATCTTCTGCTAGATTTTGAATTTGTTTGATCTTGCTCCTCTAGCTCTTTAAATTGTGACAATAGGGTGTCAATTTTAGATCTTTCCTTGCTTTTCATGTGGGCATTTAGTGCTATAAATTTCCCTTTAGATACTGCTTTAAATGTGTTCCAGAGATTCTGGTGCATTGTGTCTTTGTTCTCATTTGTTTCAAAGAACATCTTTATTTCTGCCTTCATTTCATTATTTATCCACTAGTCATTCAGGAGAAAGTTGCTCAGTTTCCATGTAGTTGTGCAGTTTCTTAATCCTGAGTTTTAATTTGATTACACTGTGGTCTGAGAGATTGGTTGTTATGATTTCCTTTCTTTCCATTTGCTGAGGAGTGATTCACTTCCAATTATGTGGTCAGTTTTAGAGTAAGTGTGCTATGGTGCTGAGAAGAATGTATATTCTGTGGATTTGGGTTGGAGAGTTCTGCAGTTGTCTATTAGGTCCTCTTGTTCCGAATCTGAGTTCAAGTCCTGGATATCCTTGTTAAATTTCTGTCTTGTTGATCTAATATTGACAGTAGAGTGTTAAAATCTCCCACTATTATTGTGTGAGAGTCTAAGTCTCTTTGTAGGTCATTAAGAAGTTGTTTTATGTATCTGGGTGCTCCTGTATAGGGTGCACATATATTTATGATAGTTTTTCTTGTTGCATTAATCCTTTTACCATTATGTAATTCCCTTCTTTGTCTCTTTTGATCTTTGTTGGTTTAAAGTCTATTTTATCAGAGACTAGGATTGCAGCCCCTGCTTTTCTTTGCTCTCCATTTGCTTGATAAATCTTCCTCCATCTTTTTGAGTCTATGTGTGTCTTTGCATGTGAGATGGGTCTACTGAATACAGCACACTGATGGGTCTTGATGTTTTATCCAATTTGCCAGCCTGTGCCTTTTGATTGGGGCATTTAGCCCATTTATATTTAAGGTTAATATTGTTATGTGTGAATTTGAACCTGCCATCTTCATACTAGCTGGTTGTTTTGCCCATTAGTTGACACAGTTTCTTCATTGTGTCGATGGTCTTTACCATTTGGTACATTTTGCAGTGGCTGATATTGGTTGTTCCTTTCCATGTTTAGTGCTTCCTTCAGGAGCTTTTGTAAGGCAAGTCTGGTGGTGACAAAATCTCTCAGCAGTTGCTTGTCCATAAAGGGTTTTATTTCTCCTTCACTTATGAAGCTTAGTTTGGCTGGATATGAAATTCTGAGTTGAAAGTTCCTTTTTTAAGGATGTTGAATACTGACCCCCACTCTCTTCTGGCTTGTAGGGTTTCTGCCAAGAGATCCGTTATGAGTCTAATGGGCTTCCCTTTGTGTGGCCACCCTTAGCATTTTTTCCTTCATTTCAACCCTGGTGAATCTGACGATTATGTGCCTTGGGGTTGCTCTTCTTGAGGAATATCTCTGTGGTGTTCCCTGCATATCCTGGACTTGAGTATTGGCCTGCCTTGCTAGCTTGGGGAAGTTCTCCTGGATAATATCCTGAAGAGTGTTTTCCAGCTTGAATTTATTCTCCCTATCACATTCAGGTACACTGATCAAACATAGATTAGGTCTTCTCTCATAATTTCACATTTCTTGGTGGCTTTGTTCATTTCTTTTTACTCTTTTTTCTCTAGTCTTGCCTTCTTGTTTTATTTCATAGACTTGATCTTCAATCTCTGATATCCTTTCTTCTGCTTCATCAATTTGGCAATTGATACTTGTGTATGCTTTGCAAAGTTCTCGTGCTGTGTTCTTCAGCTCCATCAAGCCGTTTATATTCTTCTCTAAGCTGTTTATTCTAGTTAGCATTTTATCTAACCTTTTTCAAGGTTCTTAGTTTCTTTGCATTGGGTTATAACATGTTCCTTTAGCTTACAGAAGTTTGTTATTAGCAACCTTCTGAAGCCTGCTTCTGTCAATTCATCAAACTCATTCTCCATCCAGTTTTGTTTCCTTGCTGGTGAGGAGTTGTGATCCCTTGGAGGAGGAGATGCATTCTGGTTTTTGGTGATTTCATTCTTTTTGTGCTGGTTTATTCCCGTCATAATGGATTTAGCTACCTTTTGTCTTTGAAGTTGGTAACTTTCTGATGGGGTCTCTCAGTGGACATTCTTTCTATTAATGTTGGAGTTATTTATTTCTGTTTTTTAGTTTTCCTTCTAACAGTCAGGTCCCTCTGCTGCAGGACTGCTGGAGGTCCACTCTAGACCCTGCTTGCCTGGGAATCACCCATGGGGGCTGCAAAACAGCAAGGATTGCTGCCTGTTCCTTCCTCTGCTGGCTTCGTCCCAGAAGGGTACCTGCTAGATGTCAGCCAGAGCTCTCCTGTATGAGGTGTCTTTTTGAAAATACAGGGGTTAGGGAGCCGCTTAAGGAGGCAGTTTGTCCATTATCAGAGCTCAAGTGCTATGCTGAGAGCTCCATTGCTCCCTTCAGAGCTGCTGGTCAGGGATGTTTAAGTCTGCTGCCGTGGAACTCACAACCACCCCGTTTCCCAGGTGCTCTGTCCTGGGAAGGTGAGGCTTCATTTATAAGTCTCTGATGGGCTGCTGCCTTTTTTTCAGAGATTCCCTGCCCAGCAGGGAGGGAGTCTAGTCACAGTCTGCCTTCAGAGGTGTTGCTGAGCTGCTGCTGGCTCTGCCCAGCTGCTGTGTAAACTTCCTTGCGATTTTGTTTACACAGGTAAGGTTAGAGCTGCCTCAGTAATGGTGGAAGCCCTCCCCCTCATCAATCTCAACTGTCATGGGTTGGGGTCAAACTGCTGTGCTGGCTGCAAAACTTTCAAGCCAGTGGGTTTCAGTTTGCTGGTCTTTGTTGGGGTGGAACCTGCTGAGCCAGATCACTTGGCTCCCTGCCTCAGCCCCCATTTTTTTCAGAGGAATGGACAGCTCTGTCTTGCAGGCATTCCAGGTGCCAGTTAAAACAGCAGCCCAGATTTGTCTTGGAAACCGGCAGTGCTTGTGGGCCTGGTGGGAATCTCCTGGTCTGTGGGCTGTAAAGTCCATGGGAGAAGTGCTGTATCTGAACCAGAGTGCTAGAGTGTCCAGAAAAGTCCCTGATGACTTGTGTTTGGTAAGAGGGCGTCCTACAGCCCATTGCACTTTCTAGGTAAGGCAGTGCCCCACCCTGCCTCAGTTTGCCCTCCTTGGGCTACACCAACTGTCCAACCAGTCCCATTGAGATGAACGTCGTACCTCGGTTAGAAATGCAGAGATCACTCACCTTCTGCATCACTCTTGCTGGGGACTGCACTCCAGAGCTGTTCCTGTTCAGCCATTTTGGAGGAAGTCCCTATATATTAACATTTATCTTGAAACTTTACTGAATTCAGTAAAGCTTAGCTCTAAGACTTTCAGTACTGTGTTAGATAGGAGTGGTGAGAGTTGGCATCCTTGTCTCATTCCACTTTCTAAAGGGAATATTTTCAACTTTCCTTCATTCAGTGTTATATTGGGTTATATATGGCCATTATTATTTTGAGAGACAATCCTTCTATATCTGGTTTGCTGAGCGTTTTTATCACAAAGAGATGTTTAATTTTATCAAATACTTTTTTTAGCATTTATTGAGATGATTACATGGGATTGTCCTTCATTCTGTTAATGTATGCACCATTTTACTGATTTGCACATGTTGAACTACCCTTGCATCAGTGCATAAAACCTACTTTATTGTGTTTTTTAATATATTTTGTTGAATTAAGTTTGCTAGTATCTTGTTGAGAATGTTTGCATATATATTTATAAGTAATATTGGTCTGTAGTTTTTGTTGCTTTTCTGTCCTTGTCTGGTTTTGGTATCAAGGTAATACTGGCCTCATAGAATGAATTAGAGAGAATTGATCAAGCAGAAGAAAGGATATCAGAGGTCAAAGACCTACTTAATGAAATAAAATGAGAAGACAAGAATAGAGAAAAAAGGATAAAAAGGAATGAGCAAAGTCTCCAAGAAATATGGGACTATGTGAAAAGACCTAATTTACATTTGATAGGTGTACCTGAATATGACGAAGAGAATGAATCCAAGCTGGAAAATACTCTTCAGGATATTATTCAGGAAAACTTTCTGAATCTAGCAAAACAGCACAATATTCAACCCCAGGTAATACAGAGAACACCACAAAGATATTTCTCAAGAAGAGTAACCCCAAGGCACATAATCGTTAGATTCACCAGGGTTGAAATGAAGGAGAAAATACTATGGGCAGCCAGAGAGAAAGGTCAGGTTACCCACAAAGGGAAGCCTATTAGACTTACAGCAGATCTCTCAGCAGAAACCCTACAAGCCAGAAGAGAGTGGGGGCCGATATTCAACATCCTTAAAGAACAGAACTTTCAGCCCAGAATTTCATATCCTGCCAAACTAAGCTTCACAATTGAAGGAACAATAAAATCTTTTATTAACAAGCAAGTACTCAGAGATTTTACTACCACCAGGCCGGCTTTACAAGAGCTTCTGAAAGAAGCATTATACATAGAAAGGAACAACCAGTATTAGCCTTTCTAAAAACATACCAAAAAGTAAAGAGCATCAACATAAAGAAGAATTTACATCAATGAATGGGTAAAATAGCCAGTTAACATCAAATAGCAGTAACCCTAAATTTAAGTCAACTAAATCCCCCAATCAAAAGATACAGCCAAAATCTAATGATACGCTACATCCAGAGCCATTTCACATCCAAAGATACGCAAAGACTTAAAACAGATGGAGATTTACCAACCAAATGGAGAGCAAAAATAAATAAATAAATAAAAAACAGGAGTTGCAATTCTTGCATCTGATAAAATAGATTTCAAAGCAACAAAGACATAGTGATAAAACGGTCAATGCAACAATAAGAGCTAACGATCCTAACACCCAGATACATAAGACTCATAAGGAGATTTACACTCAACAAGACAGAAAATTAATAAGGATATCCAGGACTTGAACTCAGATCCGGAACAAGTAAACTCAATAAATATTTATAGAGCTCTCCATTTTAAATACACAAAATATACATTCTCCACCTTAAATACACAAAATATTGATCAGCCATTATTAATACCCATTTTTAGAATAAAGCTACATTCCCGTTTTTTTCTCCCTCTTTTTCTTCCTCAAAAAGAAAGAAAGAAAGAAAGAAAGAAAGAAAGAAAGAAAGAAAGAAAGAAAGAAAGAAAGAAAGAAAGAAAGAAAGAAAGAAAGAAAAGAACAGAACCAGATGTCAAGACACTCCGGAAGTGCCCTGGGACCTCTCACTCCGGGGAAGGACAGGTTGTGATAGTAACACAGCAGAGGATGTAAACCTCCTCCTAAAAGTTAGTTTTTAGAGAGAAAGCTTAGCACAGGGGTACTTGGAACTTCTGTTCCAAATCTAAAAGTCTAAGAACAACCAGCTGGAACCAACACAAGCCTGTGGAGCAAGTGGAGTTCCCCTCAGGGTCCCATAGCCAGTGGGAGCTTACCACCCTCAGCTGGCAACTGCCCACCCCTGCCGGAAAGACTCTCAGTCCAGGACTTACCCTAAACCACCCCCGCAAACCCCAGTTAAAAAAAAAAAGAGAGAGAGAGAGAATTACCTACCCCTGGGTTTCTTGTAGGAGTCTCAAGGGGGTTTATATTAGTTCTCCTTTGTATAATTGTTAGAATGTGGATTTAAATCTATCTGGTCCTGGGCTTTTCTTTGTTGGGAGATTTATTACTAATTCAGTCTCACTAACTGTTATCAGTCTCTTCTAATTTTCTGTTTCCTTTTGATTCAATCTTGAGAGATTGTATGTTCCCAGAAATTTATATATTTCCTTTGAGTTTTCTAGTTTATAAGTGTATAGATATTCATAATAGTCTCTGATAACGTTTTCTATAACTGAAATAACCTTGTAATATCTCCTTTGTATTTCTCATTGTAATTATTTGGGTCTTTCATTGGTTACTCTAGCTAACCATTTATCAGTTTCATTTATCTTTTTTAAAAAAACCTTTAATTTGTTTGGCTTTTTGTCTTTTTGGTCTCTATTTAGTTCTGCTCTGATCTTTCTTATTTTCTTCTACTAATTTTGGATTTGATTGCTCTTGCTTTTCTGGTTCTTAAAGGTACAACATTATTTTGTTGCCTTTTAATTTTTCTACTTTTTGATGCAGCTTTTGATGTGGTTTGGCTGTATTCCTACCCAAATCTCATCTTGAATTCCCACATGTTGTGGGAAGACCCAGTGGGAGGTAAATAAATCATGGGACAAATCTTTCCCATGCTATTCTCATGACAGTAAATCTCATGAGATTTGATGCTTCTTTAAAGAAGAATTCCCTGCTTAAGTTCTCTCTCTTTGCCTGCTGCCATTCCTGTAAGATGTGACTTGTCCCTCCTTTCTTTTTCCATGATTGTGAGGCCTCCTCAGCCATGTGGAACTGTAAGTCCATTAAACCTCTCTTTTGTAAATTGCCCAGTGTTGGGTATATCTTTATCAGCAGTGTGAGAACAGACTAATACATTAAATTGATACCAGTAGGGTGGGGTGCTGCTGAAAAGATACCCAAAAATATGGAAGTGACTTTGGAACTGGGTAGCAGGCAGAGGTTGGAATGATTTGGAGGGCTCAGAAGAAGACATGAAATGTGGGAAAGTTTGGAACTCTCTAGAGACTTGTTGAGTGGCTTTGACCAGAATGCTCATAGTGATATGGACAATAAAATCAAGGCTGAGATGGTCTCTGATGGAGATGAGGAACTTATTGGGAACTGAAGCAAAGGTAACTCTTTTTATGCTTTAGCAAAGAGACTGGTGGCATTTTGTCCCTGCCCTAGAGATTTGTGGAACTTTGAATTTGAGAGAGATGATTTAGGGTATCTTGCAGAAGAAATATCTAGCAGCAAAGCATTCAAGACAACACTTAGGTGCTGAACTTGCAACGGCTGCCTTCTCACTGTGTCCTCATGTGGATTTTTCCCTGTGTATGTGTACTTTTCATGTCTCTGTCTCTTTTTCCTTCCTTCCTTCCCTCTTTTCCTCCTTTCCTCCTCCCTTCCTTCCTTCGTCCTTTCATTATTATTCTTTAAGTTCCAGTGGACATGTGCAGATTGTGCAGGATTTTTACATGAGCTCATTAAAAATCAATATTTTAAATTCTTTATCTGGTATTTCAAATATTTCTTTTTGATGAGGATATACTGCTTGAGAATTATTTTATTCATTGGAGGGTGTCATATTACTTGACTTTTGAGATTTCCTGTGTATTTGTGCAACAGGTGCTTCTAATTTTGAATTTATTTTTGTTTGGTGAGGGGAGACTTCTTCCTTGAAGATGTGACTATGATGTTGGTTGGGTAAAGGCCTTTAGTTTTGCCTCTGAGTGCATGCAGTAATGAATAATGTATAATTTTTTAGCTATAAATAACATTAGTGTCATCTGTGTTTTCCTCAGTCGTGTTGGGGTGCTGTTATTGGCAGGAGCTGTGGTGAACTTGTGCTGGGAACTGGAATGCCAGATAGATTTGTCTTCAGGTTTCAATGGCGGGTTAAGTGTATCATCCTTATTTTCTGTGCTGGCACCATTGTTGGTGGCTCTTGGCATGCCAATTCTTTGGCCCTTCAGATGCCAGTTGTAGTAACAGTGTACCAAGTGAGTTGAGTTGGCTATCAGGCAGTTTGCCCCTTGAGCAGTCAGGGTGGTGTGGGAAATAGTGGTGGTAGTGGTCATAGATACTATTCTAGTTTTCAAGCACTGTGCTTTCATGTTAGCAATGGTTGCAATTGGCTATGTGGGTCAGTAGATGGCACCTGTAGCTGCGGTTGGGTGCTTGTGCCCAACCTCTGTTCCTGAGAAGTGCTTAGGTGTCCCAGGTGGTAGACTAGGTTGTCAAACACTCAATAACCTAAATCTTGTGCAGCATCTTAGAGGGAGGCAGTGAAGTTGGACCAGGAAAGCTTGCACTCAAGCCCTCTCAATGATGGATGCATGCATCAGTCTTGATGGGGTGGGGCAGTTCTCAGACCCCTGGTGAAATGCTTGGTTGAGGGGCAACCACTGTTGTACTAAGGTCTTAGCATGGGGAGGGTGGTATGGACCCAACAGCTACAATTTTAGTCAGTAAGAGTGGGACTTGTATTTTCTCATGCCCCAGTCCCAGTGGGGCTCCCTCCCCTGCCCCTGCTGTCACAGCCCACCCAACTTTTCAGTCAGTCCCAATGGTTTGCACCTAGTCAGTAACTCAGTCCTAGGCTACAGGAGCTTCTGTCCCCCTAAAGAGTAAGCCTTCTTGGCAACTCTCCTTCTGCTCAGTTCCCAGGAAAAGTGGGTGCTTGGTTCTAGCACCAGCAGCTGGGTCCCAGCCACACTTGTTTCTCAGAGCTGGTTGTGAGAGCCCAACCCCTTTCAAATGTTGCCCAAGTTTCTCCAACAGATAGGAAGGACTAACACTACTGCTCCCAGGACCATGCCCAGGTTTTCAAGAGCTAGGATAAAGGATGATGTCTTATAGCCGTTGCTCAGTCTCAAAAGGGGCAGAGGACATGACCTGGAGCAATTCTCACAGTCTCAGAGCCACTCCCTAAGTTAGATTTAGAGATGGAGAATGTAAAAATGCTCTCCAATGCCCAGATTGCATGTTTCCCCAGTGGGAAAGCGGACCACAAAAAGGCACTTATTTACCCTCTCCCATATTTTAAACTCACTCCCAGTTCCTGGACAACACTCAAGCTTTTTGTTTTCTTTCTTCTTCATGGATTTTAAAGTTTATTTTTGCTTTTTTGTTGAACTCCCATGTTCCCCCTTGAATAATGTATTCAAAGTATGATTGTCTACACACTACTTTGGTTCCTCTAAGTAGATACATATGCTGGAAATTCTAGTCAACCATCTTGGAAAAGAAAACCATGTCCTTCATTAACAATTGTAATTTCATTTCCATTATTTCTTAGTACACATGTTGAAATTTTCATTGCTCAACCTGTCAGCGTTCCTTCTCCTCTCTTTATGAATCAAAAGCTTATTTATTCCTGGAATCTCAGCTTAAGTGACACTTCCTCCTAGAAGCCCTCCTTGACCTCCACACCAAGTGGAATCTCTCATGTAAATTAGCATGCACATCATTAGCATGATCCTTTATAGCATGTGTCATAGCTGCTTTTACAATGTTTGTGATTAATTAATGCCTGACTTACCCACCAGACTAAGAAACACAAGAATAGAAACTTGTTTTTGTTTATCATTTTATCTCCAGTACCCAGCGCCACACCTATATCCCAAATAATTATGTATGTGCTGGGTAAAATGAATGATCCTAAAAAAAACTTCATATTCAGTAAGGGCACTACACTTGCAAACCCACAGCCAGTAATGTAACAGTACAACATCTAAAAAGTTAGAGGCATCCCATAGACTAAAATCCCATAGTCCTTGAAAATAGATGCTTAATTTTTCAGGCTATAAATTTTTATTTCAAAGAGATGTATAACAGATCTGACTCTTTGAATAACAGTGACTGAATTGTAGATCCTGTTATCAAAGATAGGAATTATACAAGCACAAATAATTTTCAAAGAAGCAACCATAATTTTATAGATTTTTTAAAAAATAAAATGGTAGAAAGCATTGCTAAAAACATCTTAATAGAATTTTAGTTCCTAAAATAAGGTTTTCATTGAATTAAAATGGGAGAGATAAATTTCTTTTGGACAAATGTTTAAGTGATTTATGGTATCTGAAATGATTGAATTGCTGCATAACCAGAATTTTACTCATTACCAAGTTATAATCAATTCTAATAAACGAATATAAAAAACATTCAGCTCAGGTATTTAAATGGTTCAACATTCAATAACACATGCAACAGGATAATTTTTTACATGGATAAAAAATTCCCATAGAAATTACAAAGCAAGTCTGCATTTACTCTTAAAATTGTCATCAATACAGAAACATTAATCAAACCAAGTGAAAATTGAATGCAATTAGTGGCTTAGGAATTACAAATGCTTTCTCGACTAAATGAAAAAGGACTAATTCAGCATCTCCATGGTAAACATACTATGAAATTAATAATATTTTGGTAAATATCCAGAAACAACAAGCATTTTCCAGATATTCAAGAAATTCTTTCCAAAGAGATATATAACAAAAGATATACATATTATACTTCCCTCTCCTTACAGGAATTCCTTGAATCTCTGCTTTGCTTTTTAAGTGGTGGTTGAAAAGAAGGTATAAGGTTTCTTCCAGAAATGAGGTTTAGAAACAATAAATGATAAGCATTATCCATTTACAAAAAGATGTGCAAAATCTAAAGGACTTGATCATTAGTATATAGTCAAATAAGAAAAAAATAAATGTAACCAAAGTTATTGAATATCCCATTATGGCAAAAAGAGGAAGTGGTAGAGAATCAGAATGCTCTCTGAGGGCAAAACCCAGGTCTTTTGGATGCTTAAACTCTCTTATGAATAGTAAGACATCAGTAAATCTTTATTGAATAAATATATAGGTTAATTAATGGTTACGTGTCTTTTTCCCATTATACATCAAATTTTACACTTATCAAAAGAATATCCAGATACTTCTTTATAACAATAGGTAGATTCAGTTCTTATGAGTACTACAAGATAAAATAGGGAAACACAAATGTACACACATATATACACACACATAGAAGATAATAGTAAGGAAATTTTAGAAACTAATACCAATTTTTGAAAAGAAATTTTAGGCAGCTCTTATTTTCCTTTTGAAAATATTTGTGTTCTACAAACTTGTAAATAAATATGAAGACAAAGTAAAAATGAATATCCCCATATTTGCTATTAAAATAAGCATGAAAGAAGTAAAAAAAGATGAGATGAGAAAAAACTAAAATATACCAATGGTGAACACAATAGAAGTAGCTGTGTGCTCAATCATTCTAGGTACTTAATCAATATTCATTGACTGAACAAATAAGTCTTGGTCAAGAAAAGAATTATTTTATAACTCAGGTGTCAGTCTAAAAAAAAAGAGTCCTTTTTCTCTATTTTTAGTAATTCAGTATGCATTTATAGAACAATTCAATGTCCCACATACGGTTGAAAACTAAGGTACAAGCCATACATGAAAACAGGATATAAAACATGAAAAAGACAGAGACCTGTAAACAATTATATGTAATACAATATGCTCAGCACTATAACAGAAGATGCATAAGTATCTCTAAGCAGGAGGAGTCTGGATTAGACCAGTGAAGGCAAGAGAAGTAACATCTAGAATTTGTTGTTAAAAAATGAATAGGAAATTTACATATGTACACCAATATCTAACAGATGAGGAAAAGAGATAATTGAAATAATTTCTTTATACTATACACAACCAAGAATGTACCTGAAAGAGTTGAATGAATTATACTTAGTACTTCAACTGCTATTACTTCTACAATGGACATTTCACTTTAGACCTTACATTAAGAGTAATTCTTTGCCAATAGTTTCTTTTTTTTTCTGAGACAAAGTCTCACTTCATCACCAGGTGCCAGGTGCCAGGCTGGAATGCAGTGGCACAACCTCGGCTCACTGCAACCTCCGTCTCCCGGGTTCAACCTCTGCCTCAGTCTCCCGAATAGCTGGGACTATACAGGCGCACACCACCACACCCAGCTAAATTTTTTGTATTTTTAGTAGAGACGGGGTTTTACCATGTCGGTCAGGATGGTTTTGATCTCTTGACCTCGTGATCCGCCCACCTCAGCCTCCCAAAGTGCTGGGATTATAGGCGTGAGCCACCACGCCAGGCCAGTTGTTTCTTTTTAAGCAATTGTTACAAACTCCTATATGATGGAGGCAAGGAGCATTTTTTCTTTTACTGAAATTTTTTATTTCCATGATTGTTTCCCTTACAAGAAAAAGCAAAACTCCTTTCCTCTATTTTGATAAATTTTCATTTCTTTCATCTCTGTAGTCGCTAAATTATATTGTTTTCTGTCCTCTCTCAATCCTCATGCATCACTTGTCCACTGTAGTGTGGATTTTTCTGGAAAAAACTTACTTCTCATACTGCATTGTCTTGGTGTTCTGGCCTGGCATATAAGTAGATATTCTGAAGTCTCTCAGCTAAAAGTGAGTTTCCAGGTGGGCCTATTGATTATTCATTCAGTACTTCAGAAAGAGCTGGAAACTGGATGACATGGCTTAGCATCACTTTTTTTTTGGTCAGATGGATTTTGGTGTTAGAAAATGTTTGTTCAAGTTGGGTATTCTAGAAATTGCTCTATAACCATGCAGAGGACTATATTTTTTGAAAGATTCCTTACTTTGGAGAAAAACCTAGGATCCACATAAATGAATTTTTACTTCCCAAGTAGTGTTTTTCTTAACTATGACACTTTGTTTCCCTGGGAAGAGAAGAAAAAAATAAAAATTGGAGTATCTGAGCTAAACAAACTCTCATGGGAACTTTTTTTAGGTGCTCTAGATTAGGTGTTTTCTTCATCTGGTGGAATCATAGAAATAGAATTAGGCTACAGTTCACCATATTTAAGCAGTTGAATTACATAAAATTCTGTAAGACAGCAGTCCCCAACCTTTTTGACACCAGGGATTGGTTTTGTAGAAAACAATTTTTCCACAGAAGGTTGGGGTGAGAGTTTGTTTGGGGATGCAACTGTTCTACCTCAGGTCATCAGATATTAGATTCTCAAAAGGCATGCACAATCTAGATCCCTCACATGCACAGTTCACAATAATGTTCACATTCCTATATAATGCTACTGCTGAGCTGATGGGAGGTGGAGCTTAGGCAGTAACACTTTGTGCCTGCTCATCACTTGGTATGCAACCTGGTTCCCAACAGGCAACAGACCAGTACTGGTCTGTGCCCCAAGGACTGGGGACCCCCACTGTAAGGAATAAATTTGAAAACATTCATGCTATTCTGCCTCTTTTCTCAAATTATGCTCAATATCTTCATATTATGTCTTAGGGATCACTAAAACAAATGTATGGTTATTTTATAAATTAAAAATTAAAGAGATTCAAAATAACATTACAATCAGAACAGCAGCATTTTCCTTCCCCAAAATGTTCCTCCAAAAATCATGACTTTCTCTGACTTCACTTTGACTGATGGCTTAACAATACGTTTTATAGCCATCTTGATTACAAATAAAATGCCATTAGACCTCGAAGTATATATTAGCTAATGAAACTTAGAATACATGCTAGAAAAAAAAAAATCTGCCATGTCTTCCTGGTTTCTAAGCCAGAAGATTCCTGGGAAACTCTTTGATGTCCTTTGTAGATCTTCCAATAAATCTCGGGACCAGCCACTCAGGATAGTTTTTAATCTCTAGATAGAGGGAGTGACACAAAAATCCACCACTCAACAATAGGGATTTCAGATTTTCCCATCGGATGAGCTAAATTTCTGGGAAAGCTTCAGTTTTTCTGCTCCTCACTCAATACAAATCAATATGCCTTGGAGACATTAGAATCTTTGTAAAGTTAAATTCTTACTGGAAATTGTCTTGAATTTGTTAGCCACATAACTAGGCCAACCAAGAAGCCTTGTGTTCATTGTCTGATTGCCTTGTTTGCAATGAAAACTATATTAACATAAGTGCTGACAGCATTTATAGTTTTTTTTAGGGTCCTCCGTGTGATGCCTTTTTAAGTTGTTGGTGGCTGCTAACAATCCCAGGAGTGATGCCAATGTGTTTTGCACACTTGATTTATCTTAGCATTTATGAGGTTAACTTCATAAAATATTGCTGACCATTGCTACAGACCACAGAACATTCTTACTATTCAGCCAAATTTCAGTCCCTGGAACTCTGCAACTCTATAGACAAAATGATTCTCGCATTCAGAGATAAAATCTTAGCCCTCAAAGGTTTTGTTCTCATTGTGTGTCTTCTCTCTAGATTTAAACTACTAAAGCTACTGGCTTTGTGCATTCAGATCTTAAACTCTTTATTTCCACCTTTTGTCAGGACTATATTCAGGTTGGCTGCCAATCCGTGTTCATACATATTAGTTTCTTTTCGTGAATTTTCAACACAGAGAAGCATGACTTTAAAAAATGCATTGTTTCTTTTCTCTGGTAAATTAATTTCTCCACGGCTTAATGATAACAGCTGTCTTAGGCCAATATTACAATGACTCTATACTAAATATGTTGAAGCTTTAGATTATAAAATTTAAACGTTGGGCTATACCAGAAGAACTCTCAAGGTTAAACTTCATTTTGTATATGATATTTTGCCTATGTTAAAATTGTATAATAATCCAACACAAAACCAAAGAATGTTTTATTGACATGGTGAGAGACTTTATCTTGAAGTTTACCCTAAAGCACTGAACTAAAAAATCACTTACCACATATATGTTATGATGATAAACATGTAAAGGAAGCTATTTTAAAGACCCATTTCCTTAGGAATGTAGAGTTTAAAACATTAAAAAATATTCTGAGGACACATAAATACTTAGAAAATAATGTGCATGTGCATAAAAGTATATATAAATATATATACAGATATTTTGACTAAAAGCTCATTGAATAAAACAGTCTTATGTGATTGTGTGTTTAAAAATATATATGTATATAAAGATATAAACCATCAGTGTTTAAAATATAGAATAAATTTCATTCAATATCCACTTACTGAATATAATTAAAATATTTTATTCATACATAGAAATAGAATATATTCATTCTTAAAATACTTTACATAGTTCAGAATATTTTTTCTAATCACAAGAACAGAGTGTTTTTTTTTTTTTTTTTTTTTTTTTTATAGACGGGGTCTTATGTTGCCCAGGTGGGACTGCAGTGACTATTCACAGGCGCCATCCCACTACTGATCAGCACGGGAGTTTTGACCTGCTCCGTTTCCAACCTGGGCCGGTTCACCCCTCCTTAGGCAACCTGGTTGTCCCCGTTGCCAGGAGGTCACAATATTGATGCCGAACTTAGTGCGGACACCCAATTGGCATAGCGCACAACAGCCCAGAACTCCTGGGCTCAAGCGATCCTCCCACCTCAGCCTCTCGAGTAGCTGGGACTACAGGTACAGCGCCACCATGCTCTGCAAGAACACAGTGTTTTATGAAATAAATATTTTGCCTAAAATAGTGGACTAAGCCAATAGCCCATTTTTGTCTGAGAGTTTTAAAAAAAACTAAGGGTACCATTTGTAAATATACATGTCTGTACATAGAATCCAGTAAAGACAATTAAGAGAGTGGGCATTTAAAAAGCAAGCTTTTCTTTTGGGGGAGAAAACAAACATGATGAATTTTATCTTCTCAAGGACCTAATATTGATACTTATATATTTATTAATTTTTCTGTTTCAGATAAAGAAAATAGCTCTTCTGTGAGCTATAAAGGCAAACTAAGGGAATTCTTTTAATTAATTGGAGGAAAAGTTATATATTAACAGACTGCCTGTGTTTGAGAAAGGAATGATGTGCCATTTCTAAAAGATAAACAATCCAACAATACTCTGACACTTCTACTCTTAAAATTTTAAGACATTGTTAGCAAACTATTTTAAAAATTGCAATATAAAATTTAGCATAAGTCAAAGAAAAGTTTATACATGTCAATAAGAAGGGTAATAATTTATACCTTAAACATTTCATCCTTTTGAAATTTCTCTAAAAATGTCATGCTAAAAGACTACAATGCAGACGTGAAAAGATACCCTCTTAAAAAACTTGGTCAAGGGCAATTCATATCCATTAGAGGAGCAGGGAAATATCTTGACCTCTTACTTTGCATGCCATACACATACACACATGTATCAGTTCTACTTCTATATGGTTTTCAGCTTTAAGTGTGAAAAGTAAAGCACATAGAGAAATAGAGAAAAACAGAAAACATCTTTGCAGCTTGAAGTAAATAAGATTTTTAAACAAGATATAAAAAACACTAACAATGACTTTAAGAAATTCCAAATTTAACTATGCTACTTTTGTTTATCAAAAGAGACCATTAAGAATAGAAAGGCATGGTGGAACAAGAGGCAGAATAGAAGGATCCATTAATTGGAACCCCCGCAACACCTGCAGGGGCACCAATTTAACAACTATCTACACACAAAAAACACCTTCATAAGAACTAAAAATCATGGGGGCCCTCTTAGTACCTAGTTTTATTTTCCTATCACTGAAAGAAGCGCTGAAGAGATAGAGAAAAAGTATTGAATTGCAGGTGTTACCCCTTTCTTAAACCCCAACAGGGCCTGCATGGTGCAGAGAGCATCACTGGGTGCTGGGGAAGGAAAGCAAAGCTATTATGAGACATTAAACTCAGTGCTGTTCTAATAGAGGAGAAAGGAAAACCAGACCAAACTAACCTAAAAACCGCCCACGGAGGGAGCATTTAAACTAGTGCTAGCCAGAGGGGAATCCCCAGATCCCAGCTGTTGGAAATTGAGCTCCTGCAAACCTTACCACCGAGGACCAAAGTGCTCTGGGTCTCGGAGAAACCCTGAAAGGCAGTACAGAAGGCCTGCAGCTCTTAGGTGAGTCCTAGTGTTGAACTGGCCCACAGACTGTGGACAGGGGCACTCAACCTACTGAAACACAAGCTGGAGCAACTAAGGGAGTCCTAGCATAACTCCTCCCCTAATCCCAGGCTGCACCGCTCAAGGCTTCAAAAGAGGACCCTTCTTTCCACTTTTTTTTTTTTTCATTTTCTTTTTCTTTTTTTTTCTCTTTTTGAGACAGAATCTCACTTCATCACCAGGCACCAGGCTGGAGTGCAGTGGTGTGATCTTGGCTCACTGCAACTTCCGCCTCCCGGGTTCAAGCAAGTCTCCTGCCTCAGCCTCCCGAGTAGCTGGGACTACAGGCATGTGCCACCAGGCCCAGCTAATTTTTGTATTTTTAGTAGAGACAGGGTTTCATCATGTTGGCCAGGATGGTCTGGATCTCTTCACCTCGTGATCCACCCGCCTCGGCCTCCCAAAGTGCTGGGATGACAGGCGTGAGCCACTGCGCCAGGCCCTTCTTTCCATTTAAGGAGAGGAAAGAGTGGAGAGGACACTGTCTTACATCTTGGACGAACTCAGCTGAGGCAGGATAAGGTACCAGTTGAGATGTGAAGCCCCTGTTCCAGGTCTGAGCTCCTGGACAACATTCCTAGACACACCCTGTGCCAGAAGGGCACCTACTGCCTTGAAGGGAAGGAACCAGTCCTGGAAGTATTCATCACCTACTAAATGAAGAGCCCTTGGGCCCTGAATAACCAGAAGTAATACCCAGGTACTACATCAAGGGCCTCAAGTAAGCCTCTGAGATGGGCTGCCTTCAAGTACCTACATGTACAGGGGAGAGTAGAGCACCAAGCGGGCTCTTGGGGTCCTCAATTCCAGAACTTGACTCAGATGGCATTTCCAGACCTGCCCTGTGCCAGAGGGGAGCCCACTGCTCCAAAAGGTGAGTCCCAGGCTAGACAGCATCTACCAAAATCTAACTTAAGAAACCTTGGGCCTTAAGTAAACATTGGTGGTAGTCTGGCAATACTCCCTGTTGCCTGTGGTGGCAGTGGCTACTGGATAAGGCTCCCCTGCCTTTGGAAAGGGGAGGGAAGGTAGGAAGAACTGCATCTTGTGGTTTAATTGCCAGCTCAGCTGCAGTACAATAGAATACCAGGTAGACTTCTGAGTTTTTTTACTCTAGCCCCTGACTCCCAGACAGGATGTCTGCAACCACATGGACCTTGGGAACTTACCACCTTGAAGGGAAAGACACAGGCCTGGCTGGCTGTGACACATTCTGATTGGACAGCTCCAGGGCCTTGAGCAAACATAGGTAGTAAAGGAATAGTTACAGCAGGTCTTGGGTGAGGACAAGTGCTATGCTGGCTATAGGTCTAACCCAGCACAGTCTTGGTGACGGGGACCACAGGGGTGCTTTTGTCATTTCACCTGCAGCTTTATGTGGCTCAGTAAAGAGACAAAGAGATATTGTTTGTTTGGCAGAAAGCACAGAAAGAACGAGTCTCTGCCTGATAATCCAGAAATTTTTCCCAGATCCTGTAAAAGACCATTAAGGTGGTACCTCTGCAAGGTTGCCAGAACCACAGCATTACTAGGCTTGGGGTGCCTCCTAAAACAGAAAGTGTTTAGTTCACAACAGCCAAGTTCTTTCAAATATCTGGAAAGCTTTCCCAAGAAGGGCAGGTACAACAAGCCCAGACAGTGAAGCCCACAATAAATGACCAACCTTTCAATACTCAACACTGAGGAGCATCTACTAGCATCAATATCATACAGGAAAACATAAACTCACCAAATGAAATAATAAGCCAGCAGGGCCCATTCCAAGAAAACAGATATCCTTCAGATAGAGGCTTCAAAATAGCTGTGTTGAAGAAACTCAAAGAAATTCAAGATAACACAGAGAAGGAATTCAGAATTCCACCAGATAAACTGAAAAAAGATATTGAAATAATTAAAAAGAATCAAGCAGAAAATCTGGAATTAAAAGAAGGCAATTGACATACTGAAGAATACCTGTCTTTTAATGGCAAAATCAATAAGGCAGAAAAAAGAATTACTGAGCTTGAAGACAGGCTATTTTCAAATATGCATAGGAGATTAAGGGAAAAAGAACAAAAAGCAATGAAGCATGTCTACAGATTCTAGAAAATAGCCTCAAAAGGACAAATTTAAGGCCTTAAAGATGAGATAGCAAAAGGATGAAGGTAGAAAGTTTATTCAAAGGAATAACAGAGAAATCCCCAAATCTAGAGATGGATATCGATATCTGCAAGAAAGTTGTAAGACACCCAGAAGATTCACACAAAGAAGACTACTTACTTCAGGGCATTTAATAGTCAAACTCCCAAAGGTGAAAGATAAAGAAAGGATATTAAAAGCAACAAGAGAATAGAAATAAATAACACATAATGGACTTCCAATATGTCTGGTAAAAGACTCTTCAGTGTAAACCTTACAGGCCAGGAGAGAGTGACATGACATATTTAAAGTGCTAAGGAGAAAAAAAAACAAAACAAAACAGAAACAAGAAAACTTTACCTTCAATAGTATACCTAGCAAAGATATCCTTCAAATGTGAAGGAGAAATACTTTCCCAGAAAAACAAAAGCTGAGAGATTTTATCAACACCATATCTACCTTGCAAGAAATGCTAAAGAAAGTACTTTAATCAAAAAGAAAATGACGTTAATGTGCAATAATCACCTGAAGATACAACACTTATTGGTTATGCTAAGTACACAGAAAAACACAGAATATTATTAACACTATAACTGTGGTGTGTAAACTACACTTATCACAAGTAGAAAGACAAAACAACGAACCAATCAAAAATAATAACTACAAAGACTTTTCAAGATATAGACAGTACAATAAAATATAAATATAAATAAAAAGTTAAAAGGTAGGGGGTTAGAATTAAGGCATACAGTTTTTATAGTTTTCTTTTTGCTTGTTTATACAAGTAGTGTTAAGTTGTCACAAGGTTAAAATAATGAGTTATCAGATAGTATTTGAAAGCTTCAGGATAACCTCAAACCAAAAAACATGTAATAAATACACAAAAGATAAAACGTGAGATTAAATCATATCACCAGATAAAACTATCATCAGTAATGAAAGACAGTAAGGAAATAATGAAGACCAAACAACCAGAAAACAAGTAATGAAATGGCAGAAACAAGTTCTTACTTGTCTATAATAACACTATAGACAACTATAATAACACTATAGAATGTAAGTGGACTAACTTCTGCAATCAAAAGACAAAGACTGGCTGAATGGATGAAAGCAAGACCTGTTGATCTGTCACCTGTAAGAAACACACTTCAAAAAGGTATATATGGACAGAAAATAAATAAATGGAAACCACAAAAGAGCAGAAGTAGTTATCTTTGTATCAGACAAATTAGATTCCAAGATAAAAACTGTAAGAAGAGACAAAGAAAGTCACTATATAATGATAAAGGGGTCAATTCAGCAAGCAGATATAACAATTTTAAATATATATGCACCTGACACTGGAGCACTCAGATATGCAAAGCAAATATTTTTAGAGCTAAAGAGAGAGAAAAACCAAAATACAATAATAGTTGGAGACTTCAGCACCCCACACTCAGCATTAGACAGATCTTCCAGACAGAAAATCAATACAGAAACATTGGACTTAATCTGCAATATTGATCAAATAACTCTAATAGATATTTAAAGAATATTTTAGTCAATAACTTCAGAATACATATTCTTTTTCTTCACACATGGATCATTCTCAAGGATGGACTATGTGTTAGGTCACAAAAGATGCCTTAAAGCATTAAATATATATATATATATATATATACACACACACATATATATATATATAGTATATCAAGCATCTACTCTGACTGCCAAGAAATGAAACTAACAATTAACAAGAGGAATTTTGGAAACTATACAAATACATAGAAATTAGACAATATGCTCCTGAATGACGAGTGAGTCAATGAAGAAATTAAGAATGAAACTGAAATATTTCTTGCAACAAATGACAATAGACACACAACATATGAAAACCTATGGGATACAGTAAAAGCAATACTCAGAGGGAAGCTTACAGCTGTAAGTGCCTACATCAAAAAAAGGGGGAAAAGCTTTAAATAAATAATCTAAAGATACACCTTAAAGAACTATAAAACCAAAATCCAAAATTATGAAAATAAAATAAATAAATAAGACCAGAGCAGAAATAAATAACATTGAAAGTAAAAAAGTACAAAAGATCAATAAAACAAAATGTTGTTTTTTTTGAAACATTAAACAATATTAACAAACCTTTAGTCAGACTGAAAAAAAGAGAAAAATACAAATAAATAAAATCAGAGATGAAAAGAGGAAAAAGAGACATTGCAACTGATATTGCAGATATGCAAAGGATCATTAGTGGCTACTATAGGTTTTCCAATTTCCAACAAATTGGAAAACCAATAATAGATAAATACTTAGAAATATACAACCAGAAAGATTGAACCATGGAGAAAGCTGAAACCTGAACATACCAATGGCTAGTAATAAGACTGAAGGGATAATAAAGTCTCCCAGTAAAGAAACCCTAGGATTCATCTCAACCTGGCCCTCCTGAACAACTCCAGTGAGAAAGCAGCAGAAATTACGAACAGAAAATATACTTTTTGGTCTCAGTCATGCTAAGGATGCCACGAGATGAGAAACAGCCTGGAATTTCCCATCCTCGACAATGTTTGCCATATCCAGCCCCACTTGGGCATTGAGATGGAGTTAAGAGAGGAAAAGCCGAGAAAAGCAAAAAAGTCAACCAATAAAAAGAGTATAAAAAGGAAAATATGTCAATAGTTTATGTTATAGAGTTTGAATTCTCACTTTCCCATTTTCCAGTAATATGTCATTGGGTAATTACATAAATTCAATTAGCTTCAGTCTCCTCTTCCATAAAATGTAGATAACAAAAGGGTTGACCCTATAGGGTTGTTATGATTCAATACATAACATAAAAAGTACTCAAATATTTGCCATTATAAGCATATATTTTAAGATCTATCAGCCAAAGTAGAGGCACTGCAGAATGATGAAAGAACAGTGAACTACAAATAACTCAGGGCATAGTTTCAAATCCTAATTTGTCCATTTGCCTACTATGGTATTTTGAATGAATGACTTAACCTGACGTTTCCTCATCTATAAAATGTGACTAGAAGATTTTAAAGGTATTTCTAACATGCAACAAATGTCTAATATACCTATTATATTTTTAAAAGTCTTTAAATACTGTGGGTCTCAATACCATGCCATAGAAGCTCCAGGATCAAATGCTATAATGGCATATTTTCCAAATAAATAATTCTATTTTGAAATATTATTTACCATCATATTTTGAATTTTCTATTTACCATGTCTTTCTTCTTATTCAATGCTTTTAAATTATTTATCTTATTAAAATTACATTAGTTTATTACCTTTGATATTACATAACTAAGAAATACAACTATATCAAAAGCATCAGTAGAGCACATGAAATTGTATTTATTTCATCACACATTTTTATGTACCAGTTGTTATTGTGAACTTAAATATATTTTTCATTTATTTTTGCTTAAAGTAATTAATAAGCCATACAGAGAAGGGAATTTTCATTATAAGACATAAAAGAATTAGTGTTAAATAATTTCAGACTATGTGTATTCATGGGGTTATGTGTACACATAAGCATATGCACACTGTGTATGTATTAAGAGGCATAAATATACATTAAGTCCTCACTTAATGCCATCAATACATTCTGGGAAACTGTGACTTTAAGGGAAATGATAAACAGCTAGTCCTCAAATAACATCATTTTATCTAACATTATTTCTTTATAACATTTATGAGAAAAAAAAATGGTTGCATAACACATTGTTTTGTTTATAGTCATAGTTTCCAAGAACTTGTGGATGATGTTAAGTGAGGAGATGCTGTATGCTGTTATCTACACACACACACACACACACACACACACACACACACACACGATTTTAAGATACTAAGCCTTGCTAAAAAATAATTTGGAAGCAAAAGATATTTCACACGAGATTTGCCAACCACCCAGAAATAAATATTAATATTCTAAAAGTACAATGTCATTTTTTAATGTATTTGGAAAAAAGCCTGTGAGTTTGAAAGATTCCAGTCATTACTGGCATCACAGTCAAAATACCTGCCTCAACATGATTTTCCTTCCTTTTCTCCTTTCCCTTCTCCCCTGCCTTCACTTTCTCGTTATAATACTGTATTTGTTTTCTATGGATGAACAATAAATAGAGAAAAACTCAGCTTAAAACAGTGCAAATCTACAATCTCACATGTTCTGCAGGTCAGCAGTCAAGGCACAACTGACAGGTGGGTCCTCTGCTTCAGCTTTCCCATGTCCTCATCTGGAGACCCACTAAAGTAGAAATCTGCATCCTAAACCCATTCAGGTTGTTAGAAGAATGCATCTCCTCCTGGCTGATGAAGACAACCTCAGGTGCTAAGGCTGCCTAAGGTTTCTGCCATTTGGCCTGCTCCATAGGCAGTTCACAACCTGGCTCTTTGTTTCTTCAAGACCCACAGAAGAATCTCTGACTCTATTCTGCTAAAACAGAATTTTATACAATGTAAAGCAATGGAACAACATTCTATCACCTTTGCAGTACAACATAACCTAATCAAGAGAGTGACTTTTTGATACAAGGAGTAAAGCTAGGATGTGTCTGCCATTCTGTATGACAATAATTTTGTAAGAATTATTTTCCAAAGATCACTAGTCAAATTTGCCACACTAATGACCTTCAAGCTTGGTTCAGGCTTAATTGAGATTTTTTTAAAATCAGAAAAAACAATGGTTTTAACTCCAAAAAGAAAAGTAATCCATATATGTTGACCCCACTTGAACTTCATCTCCACAGGGTCATCTGCTGTTTTCACATGTTTGATTGACAAGCACTTTATAAAGTATTGATGTCAAAATAGTGTGGTTCTCATGACAATATTACTATATGTGTTAAAAACTCATACTGAAAATTTTGTTTTCTTTTGTAATGACAGTGAAAATATATTTCTCTTCTCTGTCTTTTAAAAGCCAAAATAACTATACTTTAAAATGGTAGAAATACTTTCAGCAAATTGTGAAAATGAAGAGGATAGAGTTGAGACTGTAGGTACTATGTAAAGAAGAGATTTATAGGTGTACTTTTAAAAATCTCTTCAATCCTGTCATTAAACAAAAAGAATAGTAAAAAGAAAATATAAAAAATCCACAGACATCTGCAGAAAGATCTAGTGATGAAATACCCCATCAACTTCTGAGAATAGAAGTTGATGGTGTCTTACCACCACTAGCAGGATGACCTGTGCAAGACAAAGATAGGATAGGGTAGAGAAAGCAGCACTCTGTGCTATCAAAATTATCAAAAGTCCAAAAGCCATAAGTAAACCACAAAATTCACATACAAAAGTGTAGTAACCGCATTTTGGAATCCTCAACCATGTAGCGCTAAGAACAAATTTGTGAAAATCAAAAAAAGGATACACTGGTTCCAATGTGAAGGAGGGGGCCAAAAAACTATGAGGATCTATTAGGGAAAACATTTGAGGGCACTAATTAAGTTGGCCCATGAAAGATTTTGGAAGAATTTATCAAAAACTCATTTTTTTTTATAAAGATGGAGATCTCCTCTGAACTGAAGGAAGAAAACTTCTGTGAACAAATGGTAAGCTTAATAGGAAAAAAAACCCTAGGAGTGAAGGAGAAAGAATTTTCATATTCAAGGTAGTAGATGAGGGGAGATGCCAAGGAGGCAGATCTTAGAACTTTGGATATGGCTAAACAAAGTTATATTTTCAATATTTTATATTGACAACAAAACAGAAAGCTCTCAAGTAATGAATCTATCCTGACCCACTCCACACAGCAAGACTGTTCCCCTCACAGTATATGAAAATCTTATCATTCAATGTGAACAAAAGAAATGGATTGTGACCCAAACTCATATAAATATATTGGATGAAAATAATACAAAAGCCTGAAGACCCACTAAGAAATCTGATGATAAATCAGAAGTAAACTTTAATATAGTGCATAAACATAAGAAAACAGCAAATGCCAATTAAGAAAACTCTAAAATGATTAATGAAAAGTACTAATCAAAGAAAAATCTCAAAATGAGATTACAAAATAAGAAAAATATTTGAAAATATAGCTTTCAGAATTAAGGACAAACTTTTTTTTTAAAGAAAAAATTCAATAAGGAAAGCTCAAATTAAATAAAATTTGAAGAGGTATTATAGAAGTTAAGGTAAGAAAAACAAAGGCTATCAAGGAGGAAAAATATCAAATAGAAATTACACAAATTGATACAAAGATAAAAACAGGTTGGACAACAACAAAAAAGGAAAAAACAACATAGATATAATAGATAATCCTAAGAAGACAAAAAATATGATCAGCACAAATAGTAACAATCATTCATACAATACGTTTTTAAAAGGGCTTGAACCTACATATTTGCAAAGGTACATCATGCAACTGGGAAAAGTATCAGAGAATTGCCACACTGAGATATTTTCTAGTAAAACTACTGGACTTAAAGAAAGAATTATTTAGCACTAGGCAAAAAGACCAAATCAGTGTAAAGGAAAGGAAAGGATAATTGCATTGGCAACGAACATCACAGCAACACTTCATAAGATAAGATGGCAGAGACAAATACTTAAAAAGTACAAACTCAGGATTTTGAATTGAGCCAAACTAATTTTCAATTACTGTTATAAATTTGCTAGGAATATTAAACACAAGGTCCATTTTCTGAGAATTTATTAGAGAGGAAGCCCACCAAGAATTCAAGGTAAGTCTCAGCAACTTTTCTGTAAAACTATGGCTAAAGTAAATCAAATTTATGTAAATTTAAAGCTAACACAATTTAATGGAAATAACATAACCAAATAGAGTATACACATGGTGTTCTTTGACAAAGGAAGTCTATTACAGCCAACAGCTAATACCTAAGACGGACACAATGTAGGAATTATACAAAGTTCACTCCTAATTGGGGATGAATTGGTATAAGTGATTGTCAATATCAAATAAAATCCAGGAGGAAAGGGATAAAGGAATGAAAACATTACTAGCTAATTTTATTATTGTTACATTATAAAGTTGGTAGATAGTACTGATAAAAAATTAAAGGTATCTTAAAGTAACTATTAGAAAAAAGCACAAGCCTTCAGTACACACTGGACTATTTTTTTAGTAAATGGGAATAATACCTCCAATTTAGTCAAAAATGGTTCAGAAAAAACATACATATGCCTGCTCACAGACATGCTCACATGCCTATGCCTGCATCTCACACACACACACACACACACACACACACACACACACACACACAATGGAGAGGGAGGGAGAATGGTAAATAAAAGGGGCAAAAGTATAAAACACTGATGAAAATTGGTAAAGAAATAAGACTTTCTTGAATAATTGCTCAAACTATTGTTTGGTATGTTTGATTCTAAATCTGGAAATTTGTTAATATAATAAACATTAATAGATCTAGAAAAAAATGACAAATAGAAATTTTCTTAATAAAATTTGTATTACTCCAGTTCAAAAGTAAACAGTTAATTAAGAGGACATCCTAGCACCATTAACTTTAAAGTCTATAACAAAATAAATGTACCTAGCATCTTCTATTGTATTTCTCAATAAACTACAGGTATTACCTAAGTGGTGATTCACAACACACACACACACACACACACACACACACACACACACACAGAGTGAACATCTCTAATCCAGAATCCAAAAATCTGAAATTCAAAATTCTCCAAAATCTGAAATTTTGAGCACCAACATGACACCACAAATGGAAAATTACACACCTGACCTCACATGATGGGTCACAGCCAAAACAGTAAAAACATTATTTTGTGCCCAAAATATTTAAAAATATTGTATGAAATTACCTTTAGGTTATGTGTATAAGGTGCACCTTTTGGGTCCCATTCCTAAGATATCTCATTATGTATATGTAATTATTCTAAAATCAGAAAAAAATGAAATCTAAAACACCTCTGGTCTCAAGCATTTCACATAAGGGATAGTCAACCTGTATATTTATATGTGGCATATTCATATACATAGCATAAGAATTTGAAAAGAAGATTATCTTCATATGCTAAGATATTATAACCGGAAAACCCCCCAAAATCAATAACAATCTATTGCAAACAATAAGAGTTTAGTAAACTGGCTGGATATATAATTAACATCTCCAAACCAATAGACTTAGCCAGATACAAAGAAAGGTTTTATTTACAATAAAATAATAATAATAAACTGTATAGCAATAAACTTGAAAAACTACAATAAGAGATATAAGGAAAAATATGAAGACTCATTACAGATGCAAAGGATACATGACCAAATGGATATGTATTTCTTGACTATGAATATTCAACTTCATAAAGGTGTTAATTCTAATTCTGTAAATGAATTAATTCAAATAAAAGTTCCATAATGTTCTTCCTTGGAACAAGATAAGTTGGTGATGAAATTTTTTAAAAAGAATAAAAATGAAAAAATTAACAAGAGAAAGGCTGAAGTGTATATGGAGGGGGAACTATCATAGCTCATATTAAAATACTTTAAGGCATCCCTAATTAAAACAGCATAATATTATTTAATAAACTAAAAGACCAGTGAAAATAAGTAGGATATCAAAAATAGGCTCAAATAAGTATAGAATTCAATAATGATAAAAGTGTCATCTCAAATCAGTGAAGAAAGATAAATTTTTAATAAATGATATCAGGACAACTGGGTAAGCATGTAGAAATGTATAGAATTTGATACATTCTTTCCACCACGAACTAGGATAAATTGCAAATGTATCTAAGATTTAAATATAAAAATTTAAAATTCTAAAAGGAGTAGAAAACAGGAATGAATTTGTTTTTTAACCTGGAAGGAGAAAACACTTTCATTCCTATCTATCTATCTGTCTAGCATTAAGTAATTAGATAGAAGGAAAAATCTTAGAAGTATTAACCTGGTAATTTTACATTCAAATATAAAATGTGTACATACCTTCAAAAACTTTTTAAATTAATTAATTTTTATTATACTTTAAGTTCTGGGGTACATGTACAGAACGTGCAGGTTTGTTACATAGGTATAAATGTGCCATGGAGTTTTGCTGCACCCATCAACCAATCATCTTCATTAGGTATATGTTCTAATGTTATCTTTCCCCTAGACCCACACCCCCCAACAGGTCCCCGCTGTGTCATGTTCCCCTCCCTGTGTCCATGTGTTGTTATTGTCAAACTCCTACTTATGAGTGAGAAAATGTGGTGTTTTGTTTTCTGTTCTTGTGTTTGTTTGCTGAGAATGATGGTTTCCAGCTTCATCCATGTCCCTGCAAAGGACATGAACTCATCCCTTTTTATGGTTGCATAGTATTTCATGGTGTATATATGCCACATTTTCTTTATCCAGTCTACTGTTAATGAGCATTTGGGTTGGTTCCAAGTCTTTGCTATTGTGAATAATGCTGCAGTAAACATACGTGTGAATGTGTTTTCATAGAATGATTTATAATCCTTCGGGTATATACTCAGCAATGGGATTGCTGGTTCAAATGGTATTTCTAGTTCTAGATCCTTGAGGAATTGCCACACTGTCTTCCACAATGGTTGAAAGAATTTACACCCTCACCAACAGTGTAAAAATATTCCTATTTCTCCACATCCTCTCCCACGTCTGTTGTTTTCTGACTTTTTAATGATCACCATTTTAACTAGCATGAGATGGAATCTCATTATGGTTTTGATTTGCATTTATTTAATGACCAGTGATTATGAGCTTTTTTCCATGTGTTTGTTGACCACATAAATGTCTTCTTTTGAGAAGTGTCTGTTCATATCCTATGTCCATATCCCTTTTTGAAGGGGTTGTTAAATTTGTTTAAGTTATTTGTAGATTCTGGATATTAGCCCTTTGTCAGATGGATAGATTGCAAAAACGTTCTCCCATTCTGCAGGTTGCCTGTTCACTCTGATGATAGTTTTTTCATTTAGTAATGTTTTGTTTTGTTTTGTTTTGCTGTGCAGAAGCTCTTTAATTAGGTCCCATTTGTCAATTTTGGCTTTTGTTGCCATTGCTTTTGGTGTTTTTATTTCATGAAGTCTTTGCCCATTCCTATGTCCTGAATGGTATTGCCTAGGTTTTCTTCTGAGTTTTTATGGTTTTAGAGCTTATGTTTAAGTCTTTAATCCATCTTAATTTTTGTATAACATGTAAGGATGTGGTCCAGTTTAAATTTTCTGTATACGGCTAGCCAGTTTTCCCAACACCATTTATTAAATAGAAAATCCTTTCCCCATTGCTTGTTTTTGTCAGGTTTGTCAAAGATCAGATGGTTGTAGATGTGTGGTATTAATTCTGAGGCCTCTGTTCTGTCCCATTTGTCTATATAACTGTTTTGGGATCAGCATCATGCTGTTTTGGTTACATAGCCTTGTAGTATAGTTTGAAGTCAGGTATTGTGATGTCTCCAGCTGTGTGTGTGTGTGTGTGTGTGTGTGTGTGTGTGTGTGTGTGTGTTCTTAGAATTATCTGGGCTATGCGTGCTCTTTTTTGGTTCCATGTGAAAATTAAAGTAGTTTTTTCTAATTATGTGAAGAAATTCAATGGTAGCTTGATGAGGATAGCTTTGAATGTATAAATTGCTTTGGGCAGTACGGCCATTTTCACAATATTGATTCTTCCTATACATGAGCATGAAATGTTTTTCTATTTGTTTGTGTCCTCTCTTATTTCCTTGAGCAGTGGTTTGTAGTTCTCCTCAAAGAGGTCCTTCTCATCCCTTGTAAGTTGTATTCCTAGGTATTTTATTCTGTTTGTTGCAATTGTGAATGGGAGTTCACTCATGATTTGGCTTTCTATCTGTTTTTGGTGTATAGGAATATTAATGATTTTTGCAAATTGATTTTGTATCCTAAGACTTTGCTGAAGTTGCTTATCAGCTTAAGGAGACTTTGGGCTGAGACTATGAGGTTTTCTAAATATATAATCATGTCATCTGCAAACAGAGACAATTTGACTTTCTCTCTTCCTATTTGAATACCCTTTATTCCTTTCTCTTGCCTAGTACACTCTCAAAAACTTTTCCTTGAAAAATGTATATACTTCCTATCTCTGTTCAATTGGAAAGGCTTAGAAACAATGTTAACCCACTAGTAAAGTATACATTTAGATCGTGGTCTCTAAATATTATTTCCCAGGAAAGGGACGGTAATTTATGGAGAAGTGACTGATAGAAGGTCTGGGGTGCAAAATGCAAAAGATGATCCTAGCATACCATGTGTAAAGGCTATAGGGACCAATTTGATGGGACTCCTACTGGTCTGAATTAGATGAAATTGAGTTTCAAAGAGCATAGACATTGTAATTTATTGAAACATCTGATATAGCACTACTTGTAAGAAATATTTAAAAACCTGATTAGATTATTAGCATGTACTTGAATATAACTTATTAGTTTTAAAATAAATCTCGTTAAGAAAAGAGAAAAATCCAAAAAATGTATCTTATTTTCCTTACTGAAAACATTAGCCAAATAAAATCCCTCTTGATAGAAGAGCTACAGTGAACATGTACAGATAAAATGGTAAAATTAGAATATTGCTACTTTCCAAACTTTAAATAATGGATAGGGCTAATAACTAGTAAACTTTAAACTCATCAAGTCAAAAATTGATGAAAATCTCTTAATGGAGGGATCAGGCTGATACTACTTAAATGCACTGGTCAATTGAAGAATTAACAGAAGTGAAAGAACCAGAGATTATGTACCCCCTGATGTGATAGAGTAGGAAGTACAGAGCACAAACAGGATGTCTTGTCAAAGAACTGAATATTAGTCCAATCCTCTCTGTACATACACCACCATAATTATCCAGTAAATATAGGGGACAAAGAGACAAGGTAAATTATACTATAAAGAAATAATCAGCCTAAGCCAGGGTACTGACAGTCTACAGGCTAAAAGATTCAATTTCTTCAACTAAACTGTGGCATGGTGGACAATAGATGGGGAGACTATTAGGACATAAAGACACTTAAGAGAGACAAATGTCAAATGCAATGTGGTAACTTGCTTCAATCCTTTTTCAGTCAACTACAAAAAGACTCTTTAAGACAATTAGAAAACTTTCAGTACAAACTGGCTATTATACAGAATTAGGTAATTATTAATTTGATAACTATTATAATGTTGGTTATGTTACAAAAATAAATGTTATTTATTAGCAGTGTATACTCATGTATATATGGCTGAAATAACATAATCTTTATGATATTTTTAAATATACTCTCCCAAAACAAGTTAATATATGTTGGATTTTTAGTGTTGCTAATATTCATTTTTATCACCACCAAAATATAATAAACTTTCTATGTGCCAAGTATCCAATTTTCCAGAATAACTGCCGTATCTTATTTTTGTGTAATTTGCCATTATTCCTGGCTTTCCAGAGAATGGTGTTTATGAAATTTCCAGTGTCCACAACACAGCATTTGTCTGTTGGAAAGAAACGAAGTAAAAGATACTATCATTTGACCCATAAGAGTTTATGATTTTTCAGCGGAGCTATAGCACATAATTTGAACACTTCCAGAGAAACATGCAACCAATATATTTTAACAGAAGTTATCCACATCCAGGAATACTGTAGAATTATTTTCCCCTTTGGGGAGGGTCATTAACTGAATGAATGTAGTTGATCACTCCTACAACTGTCTCAGAATTATTGTTAAAAAACAATAGCACTATATATGGACTTATAAATGTCAGTCTGCAAAGGACCTTGGAAAGGAGAAGACCGCAAAGCTCAATTTGCTACTTAAAGTGCAAACCACTGTTATAAACCACACTGAGGTGGTCAGCTGCAGATGTTTATAGTGCCATCGCTAAGATATGTGGGATACAGCTGGAGGGGCTATTTCAAGTGACAGAACCACTCTTCTTAAGCTGCTGCTGACTGTGTTCTCAGTGAACTCCAGGTTAGGTCTGCCCACTAAGGATATATGGAGTGGCCTGAGGCTCAAGCAGAGCAGTGGAAAATAACAGCATTCCCAAACAGTAAATGCCCAAGGAGTGCAGATGCTTGTTAGGTATCTTTAGTCCTTCTAAATTGAAGAATGCTGTTTGCTCTGAGGCTTAGGTTATACACTAATGTATTTAAACATCTGTTCACTTAAAAATATTTATGATGCATGTAATCTCTGAGTAAAAGCAGAAAAACTCTGCTATAAAGGAACTTCCAGTAAAGTGAAGGAGACAAACCTGCACCACATAGTCACAGTGATGAACACCAATCATAAATAGTGATATGGAAAGAAACAGTGTCTTCCTGTGTCTATATCAAAGGAATCCTTTCTCTAGTCTGGCAGGCTCAGGAAAGGCTTTCCAAGGGAATGCCACTTACCTGATGCTTGAAGGAAGAAAAAGTATGCTCTGGGCAAAGTTAATAGAGCAAAAATTTCCCAGGCAGACGGGATTGTGGGAATAAAGGTACAGCTAAAGGAGGTCAGATAGGTTATAGCGCAAAGACCAGAGGGAGAGGAAACTAGATGAAGCTTGAGAATGCAGCAGGCCTGATGTTAAAGAACTCTGTAGCCATGTTAAGGTGTTCAAATTTTATTTTAAGAGCTTGATGCCACTGACAGCCAATTGAAGGATGTTAAGCAGAGGAGTAACAAAATTTGATTTACGTTTTTAGAACACTATAATTTTAGTTTGGAGAATAGATCGTAGGGAGGGCTGAATATATAGAAAGATTGCAAACTGATGTTGCAAATATTCAAGCAAGAGATGACAGTAAATGAAACAATGTTGGTGACCTGCAGGTGAATAGAAGATTGATGTGTTAAGGTTAATTCATAGCCTTGGTGAGGGATTAGCTAAGGGGTCGGGGAGGTTAGAAGTGAGGTAAGGCAGAGGGAGTTGTCAAGGAAACCCCCTTATTTCTTGTTTGTGTACAGTCATGAGTCACTTAGAAAAAACAGATGCATCGTTAGTTGATTTAGTATTTGTGAAAACATCACAGAATATAGTTATGCAAACTTAGATGGCATAGCCTACTACACACCCAGGCTTCATGGTATAGCCTGCTGCTCCTAGGCTACAAACCTGTATAACATGTCACTGTACTGAATACTGCAGGCAACTATAACACAATGCTAAGTATCTGTGTATCATAACATATCTAAACATAGAAAAGGTACAGCAAAAATGCAGTATTACAGTCTTATGGGACCACCATCATATATGTGGTCTGTAACTGAATGGTGGTAGGGGCCACATTTGTGGAGATGGAGAACATTCAAAGTAAATTAGATTTGAAGGAGATGTTTGGCATGAGATCTGCTGAATTTAGGATATCTTATTGGAAATGTCAGATGGGCAGATAAATGTAAAAATATGTAGCACAAAGAAAGATCTAGAAATATGGAAGTCCTTAGCCAGATGATATGTGGCCAGAGAAGTAGATGGAATTTCCTAAAGGGCTTCAAACTGAATCCATCAGAGAACAGGGTCTCAGTCTGCATCAAGCTAGCAGGGAAGGTTGAGTGTGACCAGGCAAATGTTTTGAATTTAAGAATATTTAGGTATGGCCTGTATTTTCCAGTTAAACAATTTTCCCTCTTTCTACCAGGCTACTTAACACATCTGTATTACCTGCTGGCTTTGAAGACATTAGAGTTTTCAGAATACGGCTTGAAAAAGAAGATGATTAGAATAGTCTAGCAATTTTATTATGTATTGTACCCATTTGGGTAGCAACAGATGAAGCCAGCAAATTGTGAAAATAGCTGAAGTGCTAAGGATTAGCAAGGAAATCTTTTTCCAAGTACTATATCTTCAATGGAAAATTTATAAAATTATACTATGAAAATAAAATTTACTTAGTTATATTTTATAGTCTCTGAACACAGAATATTAGTTTCCTGATTTTATAAGATTTTTTTTCTGATTTGTAAAAGATGTAAAGTTCATAGATGTAAGTGGAAAAAACACATAAATGGTATAAAAAATTTTTTTTTAATTTAAACTGCCTCTTACTGCCATGTTTTTCTTTTAAAATAGTCCAACCTTTAAATATGATACAAATTTTTTCATTGGGCTATCATATGTAATTCTTTATTCCTACAAAGTCTAATTTTGAAAAAGTGGAAGTCATTATATAATTTCAAGCATCACCATCTATGAAAAAGAAAAATAAATGAAAAATATTAAAAATGCCTGAAAGCACTTGACTGAAAAAAGTTATTTTGCTATAATTGCAGAAAGAGATATTAGGATGACAAAAAAATTATCATCCATTTGCAACCATTACAATAAAAATTTATAGTGGCATTTGTCCTTTCACAACAAATGCTTTTCCCTAGCTTTAGGCAAAAGCATGATGCTATGTTTAATGTATCAAATTAATGAAAGCTGAAATAAGTTATTAGCTAATAATCTTTTTATAATCTTCTGTGATGTCATATTTCTCCTTTACTTTCAATACTTTAATAGGTTGAATTACATACTTAAAACAAGATCAGATCTTAAAGCAATTATTCAGAAGCAGTGTAACACAGCAATTAAGAGCATGGACTCTGGGTCCAGACAGGCTGCATTTAGATGTTCAACTCTGCCACATTTCAACTGTATGATTCTTAATATTTTATGTCTCAGTCTCCCCATGTGTAAAATGGGATAATAAGGGTAACTACCTCACAAGGTTGTCTTGAGAATGAAATTAATCACTATAAGTTGTTAGAATCATGTCTAGCATGTAACACTTATCCAGGCTTTTATAATTATTTTTGTTTTTATTTAAAATACAGCTTTTCTTTTATATTAACAAAATTGTAATCAAAATTATACTAAATTATCTTTGGGGGAAACAATGTAGTTTTCTTTCCACTTCACTCATACAAGCTACAGAAACATACAATAAATTATTTTTTAAAAAGTACTACAGAGTTGAATTTTTTTCATTTATCCCAACAAAATAGTGTTGAGTGTCTGTTATATTCTAGGTGATATATTAGGCCTGGGGATGCAGACCAATCTCTAGCTACCGGCTCTAAGACAGTTTCTAGTCTAATGACAAAGCAGGTATTACACTAAAAAAAATCTGTCTCTTTCATACACAGACGATAATTTTCATATTTTTTAAAAAGGATATGAAAAGAAAGCAAAGGGCATATGTGAGTATATTAGGAGGCTCCAACTTAAATTAGGCATTAACATAGGGTGACATAGGTCACTTCAATTCTCCAGTAAGGCACACAAAGAAAGACAATGCAAGTACAACTTTTGTGTGGTATAACTTATGTGCATGTGCACACACACACAAACACACAAACACACACACACAAGCACACAGTGTCCCAGGTTTCTGGATTTGGTAAGAGCCCTTTACTGAAACACTGATATTTGGTTCAACAGTGCTTGGTCTACAACTTAAGGAACTGGTTTAAATTCCAGATGCACTTCCTTCAAATATACTTTGGAAAATTTCATCAGAAAAATGCTGAGTTAAGGAGAGACAAAACTGCATGACAGAATAAGACCTAAATATTTCTGTCACTATTGGCTTTCTCATTCGTGTAACACCAAATGCCATATCTAAGGCAACTGACAAAGTTTTGTTTCCTTTTAACTTGAGCATATCACAAAACTTAGAATTTGCAAACTCGTTCTTACAATACACAGCAGCTAGTTCTCTTTATTCCTGTATCCCAGTTTCTGCCAAACCCAAGATACTCAGGGTAACCCTCATCCACAGGACCCACGTCCACATGACCATCCTCCAACATGAGAAACCTGGGGAGACTCAAAGCTTTCTGGAGAATTTGCAGTCTATCCTCTGCAAAGCCCCCTTTTGCCCTCAGTATCTTTGGAAATTCCCTTCAGCTGCCCTCCCTGACTGAAGTCTGGTTCTCTCCTGAAGACTCTGCTTCACCGGAGCCCTCTCAAGTGTTGCTTCTTCATCCTCACAGTCCTCATTCCCTCACTCCTGGAAATGGGAATTGTCATGCTGGCTCCTCATTGCCATTTCTAGACCTTTTCACTTTCTACTCTCTAAAACTCACAGTTTTTAATTTTATATTTTTAAACTCTACCATAGAAATATTATTTCTTAGAAACATTCTTATCATATTTCTTGATGATTTTAACATCAAGAAATTCCAAAGGCTGAATCATTCATTGACCTGCTCTCATCCAATAATCTTTACATCCATTTTTTCTCTTTGAGACAAGGTCTCACTCTGTCATCCAGGCTAGAGTGCAATGGCACAATCATGGCTCACTTCAGCCTTGACCTCTCAGGCTCAAGTGATCCACCCACCTCAGCCTCCTGAGTAGCTGTGACTACAGACACAGCCCACCACACTCAGCTATTTTTTTTTTTTTTTCTGTAGAGATGAAGTTTCACCATGCTGCCCAGGCTGGAAGCAAACTCCTGGGCTCAAGTAACCCAGCCGCCTAAACCTCCCAAGGGATTGGGATTAGAGGCATGAACCACCATGTGTGGTCAACATCTAATTTCATACACGGGATTATAAGCTAGATTTGATATTACCAATAAACATATTCACTCCATATCTTAGTTTCTGACATCCTACTCAATAACTACTGTTTATTTTTCTAATTCATTCTTTTTAATAACTCCAACAATTATTCAACCATAGTTTCTCTATGTTCTAGAAAGTGGGTCCCCAACCCACCAGCTGCATAATGGTACCAGTCTGTGGCCTGTTAGGAACAGGGCCACACAGCAGGAGGTGAGCTATAGGCAAGCAACCATCACTGTCTGAACTCCACCTCCTGTCAGTTCAGTGGCGGCATCAGATACTCACAGGAGGGAGAACCCTGTTGTGAACTGTGCATGCAAGGGATCTAGGTTACATGCTCCTTATCAGATTCTAACTAATGTCTGATGATCTGAGGTGGAATGGTTTCATCCCAAAACTATTTCCCCTGCCACTATCTGTAAAACAAACAAACAAAAATAAACAAAAAACAAATTCTTTCACGAAACAGGTCCCTGGTGCCAAAGAGGTTGGGGACCACTATTCTAGAAAACAATTTCATACCATTGCTTCTTTCATCAACTGCCAGTAAATCCTTCCCATTTTCCTAATTTCCAGTGATGCCTTTGATTCCAATTGTGCTGTCCAAAAAAAAAAAAAAAAGCAAGCAGAAGACAACCTCCACCAGTCTCATTCTACAATTGCTTACCTACCTGCATCTGTGTTAGTAAATCCTGACTACCCCCCTGACTTAAGGTGGAATTGGCAGGACACATTGTACATTTGATTCAATCTCTCCTATCCCGCTCAAGAACATCACCCTTGCAATTGTCCTCTCTTTTACATCTTCAGTTTGTTCCCCTCTCCTGGATCATTCTCAACATATTTTAAAACCCACTTTTCCCTTCCTTAATGCTATTTCTCTTTTACCCTTTATAGCAAATCACCTAGAAGAGTTGTCTCATTCACTATCCTAAAGGCTTTCAACCCCAGTCTTTCCTGAATCCATTTAAACAGGTGTTTGCCCACCACTCCCCTGAAACTTCTCTTTTCAGTGTCCACAAATAACCTGCACATTGCTAAATCCAGGGGCCAATTTTTCATCATCTCGACCTATCAGAGACGTGACATTTGACCATTTCTCCTCCTTGAAATACTTTTTTTGTTTGGCCCTCAGGATATCCACCTCTCCGGATTTTTTCCAACCTCTACTTTTGAGGCTCCACTGATGTTTTACTCACCCCCACAATCATTACATGGTGCAGTGCCAGGGTTCAGTTCACTCTTCTTTCCTGTCTACACTAACTAATTGAATGATTCAGTCAATTCAGGATTTTGTCATCCATATATTTATGACTCTAAAACTTACATCTGTAGCCTAGAATTAGGCCCAGACCTACAGATTTGTATGTCCATCTATCTACTCAACATCTATGCTCTGACATAGAATGGACATCACAACTTTACAGGTCTCAAACCTAATTCCTGATATCTTTTTTCTTTTCTTTGAAGTAAACTTTTTTCTTTTTTTTAATATGTGAATGAACCTAGAAATCATCATTCTCAGCAAACCGACTCCTGATATCCTTCTTACAAACTTCCTTATCTAAGTAGTGGTAACAGCATTTTTAGTTGCCCCGCCCCATAAAACTTAAAGTTATTATTTATTGTTTTCCTATTCTGACATCCAACATTCATCAATAAGTTGTGTTAGTCCAAGCTTTAAAATACAGTCAGAATTTTAGCATTTTCTAAAGACTACTACTACCATTGTCACTACCTTGGTCCAAGCCATAATCATCTTATTTGTATTAAAATAATCTTCTACCCTGTCTCCTTCATTCTGCCTTTGTCTCCATTAATGTTGTCTTTGTCTTCATTAAGTCTGCCCTGGTGTCCATACAGTCTATTCACAACACGGCAGCCAGAGTGATTGTCTAATGTCAGTCATATCATGTCACTCCTTGGCTCTAAATGCTCTATTGGTTCCTATGTTAGGCATGAAGCTACTCCATCTAGATCTTCTGTCATGAGGGAAATTGCTGCCTAAATGTAGGACGGTGGTTAGCAGAGTCTCACACTGTCACTTTCTCAAGATCTTCCTTGAGCATAAAAGTCACCTCCCCTGAGGTGATAACCTACATCCAATGACCACACAAGGTATGTGTGTAAAGTCCCAGTCATTTTTTCCTGATATAGGACAACTTTGAAGGGGTATATTTTCTCCAGAGACCCCCCACTGTGTTGGCCAAGGATTTTTTGGACTTGCATTACAATTTGACTCCTCTATTTAAATGGTAATATTCTTTAGCCACCCTCAACTTAATTTTTCTCCATAGTATTTTTCACTGTTAGACATATGTCATAATCTACAGATTTTTTTACTGTCCCTCCACTAAAATATATATTCTATGAAGGCAGGAATTTTTTGCTGTATCATCAATGTCTAGAAAATTGCTGAGACCTGGTAATAATTCAATAAATATTATATAAAATGAATCACTATTTAACTTATCTAACAATCTTTGTCAGATATATTAAAGACAATGATAATTGTCACTATTGTATGAAGTTAAGCATTATCAAACAGGCAAGTACTTGGAGACTAGTCTACATGCAAAATGTGGTTCATTATACTTAGTAGGCACTCAAGATGTGGCTGTTGTTGGTGATAGCAATAGTGATGAACAGTGATACCTATGGAATGCCACACAGGCCAGGGAACAGTGCTTTGCAGTCTGTGACAGCTAAATCAAAAATTAAGACTGTGCATGGTAAATTAAGCCTATAACCCCAGCACTTTGGGAGGCCAAGACAGATGGATTACTTGAAGCCAGGAGTGTGAGACCAGTCTGGCTGACATGATGAAACCTTGTCTCTACTAAAAAAAAAGAATAGAATAGCTGGTGGTGGTGCATTCCTGAAATCCCAGCTCCTTGGGGAACTGAGGCATGAGAATCACTTGAACTCGGGAGGCAGAGGTTCCAGTAAACCTAGATGGTACCACTGCACTCTAGCCTGGATGACAGAATGAGACTCTGTCTCCAAAAATAAAAAAAGTTAAGTGACCATTCAGTTACCAAGATTTTTTTTATATGTCAACATACAAATATGTGTGTAAGTAACACAGATAATAGACTAAGAAATCTTTTTGCTACTTGATAGCTGGCATCTTGTGAAGCCAGGCTCTTAAATAGTATTCTAGGAAACATAGAGCAGAAAAGAAATGAATTTCAGGTCTTTCAGGCAATATCTTTCTCTCTGGCACAAGATCAAGTATGCATTTGAACCTATCCCATAAAGTTTCTTAGATATTGCTATGGTATCTTAGAGGTTAGGCTTTTATGAATTAAGAAGACAAGCTAAAAAGACGTTTAAAAACCAAGGATAGTGATGAAAATGAGAATATAAAGAAGATAAAAAGAAATCTCTGGTCAGATGCTACCAGATATTTTAGCCTTTCTTATTTTTAATGTGGTCATCAGCAAAATCCCATTGTATCTAATCCACTAAATAGGACCTTACTAAATAGGTATGTAATCAACAACCTTAGAACTTAGTCATTTAATATAATCATTTATTTGCTCAGAATCCCATGGGTAGGCAATTTATACCAGCCTCTGCATGAAAGCTTTCTTGCTGAGCCCATTCTTGTATTTGGCCTCTGGCTGAGACACTACGAGGGTTAGGAAAGCTGAGACTCCCCATGGTCTCTCTTGCCATGCTTGGTCACATGCCTGTAGTTTTCTAAGAAAGTGAGAACGCAAGCCACAGTTTCTTTTGGAGCTCTTGCACATCCAATCTACCACATTCTATGGGTAAAAGCAAGTCATGAGGCCTTTTCA
Source organism: Callithrix jacchus (assembly GCF_049354715.1). Taxonomy (NCBI): domain Eukaryota; kingdom Metazoa; phylum Chordata; class Mammalia; order Primates; family Cebidae; genus Callithrix; species Callithrix jacchus. Next base: position 76,514,543 of record NC_133507.1, read on the forward strand.
GTTTCAAGGAGAAAGGAAATAGGCTCTACCTCTTGAGGTGAGGAACCATGAAAAAATTATTTCTATTTCCAATCTACCATTGACCTATCCTATAAAACTCAGTTCTTTTAAAACAAATAATAATGAGAACTTCACTGTTCTCAAGTATTTTGTTTAAAGATTGCTAGCTACTAAAGTATTGAGCACTTGATATACTTTTATTTTGAAATTCCCCATTTTAATGTGTGCAGTTCAGTGGTTTTTTTAGTATATTCACATGACTGTGCAAACATCACTGTCTAATTTTAGAACATTTTTCTCATCTCCCCAAAAAAATCCCTACCCATTTTCAGTCACTCCACATTCTCCCCTTTCCTCAACCCCTGGTAACCAATAATCTATTTTCTGTCTATATGGATTTCCCTTTTCTGGACATTTTATATAAATTAAGTTGTACACTATATAGTCTCTTGTGTTTCTCTTCTTTTACTTGGCATGATGTTTTCAAAGGTCATTCATATTATAGCATGTATAAGTACTTTATTTCTACGAGTAGTATTTCACTGTATGACTATACCACATTTTTAATCTATTCAATCAACAGACAATTGGGTTGTTTCCACTTTGGTGGCATTATGAATTATGCTATTATGAATATATGTGTACAAGTTTTCATGTGAACATGTGTTTTCAGTTTTCATGGGTATACACTGGGAAGTGGGATTGCTGAGTCTTGATATACTGTTATACCCAGGATTTCTCATGATGTGTATGCCTGACTGGACCATACCAATGTGTTTTATACACTCAGATAAAAAAATAAGAATAAGTTGTTTCTGGTAGCATAGGCCAGATGAAAAGTTTCAGTAGTCTTTATACCAAAAAGCCTAAATTCATCACTGTGGTCTAAGATAGTTAGGTCAGAAAGATTATCCAGATGCAAAAGCCAGAGGACAGTGACTCCTGTTCAGGTGTCTCTGAAACCTCCACATACGCCACTACTCATGTAAGTATATTTTATAATAAAGTATTTCCCTTATTATCCTTTGGTTTGTTAATATACCTTATCAATTGCGATAACTGACATCCCCTATTGTTTCAAAACACACATTTTGCTTAATATTGGACTGTAGTGGCAAGTCTTACTATTTTGCTTACTGTTGTCAAAGTATGGTGTTTTATTATGATCCACAGAGCACAGCCTCATTGCTGGCATCACCTATAAGCTTCTTAGAAACACAGGGTGTCAGGCCCCACTCCAGATCTACTGAATAAGAATATGCATTTTAACAAGATCCTCAAGGATTTTCGTGCACAGAAAAATTTGAAAGGTAATGCCATATAGTAACTTTAATTCATCGAGCTGTTATAGAATTTAAAGCTGGAGGTTCAGACATTTAATCAAAATCTTCCTGTGAGAATATGGACATTAAATAATATTATTACCAATAATACACAGAAAGCAATTACTGGATGTCAACTATGTTTCAGGAACTTGCCAATTGCTTTCCAAGCATTATCTGTTTTCATTTTTATGGCAATCAAGTATTTGTTGCCCCACTTATAGATATCAAAACTCGAGCTATGTACCAAAAGTCAGGAGTAAGCTCTTTTAAGAGTAAGAGCCAGGAGTCAAACCCCAGTTTGCCTAATTTTAGAGCCCAACTTCCTTACCACTATCTTATCTGGCCCAGCGATGTTTGCAGATGACATCCTCATAATCTAATTCATGAAAAAGAAAACAAGACCTACGCTATACAATTTCTAAGCTTAACTAATTAAATGTGTTCTTACCTATTCATGAGAACATAAATTCCAAGAGGGTGAGAATTTTTGACATTGTCACTGGTATATTTTCAATATCTACATCAATGCATAATAAGCTGTCACTAAGTTTATTGAATGAGAAAATTAGTTTAAATATTAAGACCCTACTGTGGCTTACTAAAATGAAATTTCATCTTTAACTGATTTCTCTTCCAATTTCTCAGCCCTGAATTTTACCAGTAATATGAATGCCAGTGGCTGGTTTGCTGCGGCACTGATGAATTTATTCAATGAAAACAGAAGTAATACGGTGTTATACATCAGCAGTAACTCCTCAGAATACCATCTTATCACAGAGTGTTTTGACATGGTACAACCTTGAAAGAGCTAGATTTCTGGCTTAAAATGTATCTTGTCAGTTGTTGTTTTATTAGAAAACAATGGTCTGGAAACATCAGTTTTGGGCTAATACATGGGTACATTCTGTAGAATCGAAAATGTGTGGTATAATGTGGCAAAATATGTATTGAGTGAAGTTAAAATGCATTTCTCAAAGGACTAATAGTGCAGGAAATTCTTGAAACCAAACGTTCTACTTCATCCATCTTGTACATGATTATTCTACAGTGGAACCACTTGTTATTCACCTGCATTCCATTAGGCAACCAAATCTCATGCCAAGCTAGTTTTATAAATAGAACCCTGAGTAGGTGGGAGGAAAGCAAGCCATAGCCAGAGGAAAACAAGAGAATAAATTCATTTATATAATCTCACCTTTTAGAGTAGAAATTGTCTTTTCTATTTATATATAGAGGAATTGTCAGAATTAGAGGCAGGAAAGGGAGAAATTATTCAAAAAGACTTAACACAGAAGACCTTCAGCATTTCTTTAATACAACAAAACATGCCAAAAATTATATTGTGGTTATTGAGGCAATATGCACACAGATTTATTCAAGGCATTTTTCATCTAATGCTAATACTAAACTTGATCTGCACACAGTCTTATTGGCATTAATATTACACTTGGCTGTGGATAGTGACTAGGTAGATAACGAGGTGAAGGAGAGCATCTAATCTTGTTTGACATCTGACAAGAAGGGCACACTTAGACACACAAAGGTAGATGTTGTAATCCTTTCATAATTTACAAACTTTCCTCCAATGCCTTAAATATAATATATGCTCATATTTCAGTAGGAAAACATTTACTGGGCCAGCAACATAATTTGTAGGGCCTAGTGCAAAATAAAAATGTGCGGCCTTTTTCAGAATCCAAGAAATGGAAATGATTATAAAAGCACAAAAACACAGTTTTTCCTCTTCTACTTTGTCATTCACAATCATTCTTCCAACTTGTGACACACAACGTTTTTATGTTTTCCATTTAATTACATTCTAAGCAAATAATTACTTATCAATTTTAAATTGGCAAGAATGCTATCATTTATCTTTATATGATGAAATACCAGTTTTAAACGCAATTATCAGATTCTGTTAGGAATCACTAAAATTGAGATTATGTATTTTGTGGCTTATCTCCTGAGGGTGCAAGGAGCTGGCCAGAAGAGAAAAACATAAGCCAGATTCAGGATGGTGGGAATGAGGAAGAAAATATCTTCCAAGGTCAACTTGGAATACTCATGGGGCATGTGCAGACCCACAGAGCTGCCGAGAGCCCTGCTCACATCCCAGGGCTGTAAAACCTGACTGCAACTGGGTTCTCTTTCTTGTCAGCCACTGGATCCACATACTTTGTCCTGACCAGGGCGGAGAAGTTGAACTAGGCATATTCTCTTGCCAGAGGCATTGGAACCTCCATGTTGGGTACCTGGACTCGGGGTGGGTAAGAGACTTCTCTAGTATGGCCAGACTAGAGTTGGAATGGGTACCGCCATGACTCTCTCCCTAGATACTGGGGCATAACCTCAATCATTGCCATACTACACTCTTTCTGGGGTCAAGGTGGCCCCTGTGGCCAAGTGGGGCCCAGAATACCAGATTGTGGGGAAGTTGATAGCCTAACCTATTCCTCAACCTCCTGGGCCTTGCACACTGCACACATCCTAGACCTTGCTTACTTAACACATCCTTTCTGATGAAGCAGCCAGGGACTGTTTGCCTGGACTACTGTTTGCCCTCCAATATCCATTCTCCTCTTGTGTAATAATAATAGAACTCTCAGCTTTTAGCTGGGGAGAAAGACAAAGCAGGCATTTTCCCCCAACAGCCTTGCAGCTGAGAATGCTATGTGGCTGAGTCATGGCTAAGATGTGCACATAGAATCAATATGTGTGGCACCAGTACCCATCCTCTGCCTCTTTCTCCATGACCTTTTCTTCTGCTATGGAGAAGATGGATATAAAATCAGGAGCTCAAGATGTTATCTTGAACCTTCAGAAGAAGGGCCATATCTCAGAAATGACCAAGTAGGAGCTTAAAAAATTAAGTTTTCATTTCACCAGCTGTGGACTGCTACCGCCAGACTTAACAAAAAGAGACACACACATGTAACTTGGTTAAGCTCTCTTTTTTTTCTGAGTCTCTGCTACTCAAAGCCAAATCATAATCCTAAAATTAGAGGAAAATGATCTGATTTTATTCTATTGCGCTCACTACTGGTCCTTATTCAGAGATCACTTATCCAACTCCAAGATCTCTTTTCATTTCTACCCCTTCCTTACAAATGTTTGCGGTTAAGCTGTTGGAAGAGGATATCCTCAATGCTTGCATTCTATCATGGCTTTATTTTACCATACTTAAAATGATTATAACTGATGTTGTTAACTTTTGATTCCATTTCTTTCTGCAAAGAGGTAACAATTGCTGACCATTTAAGAATAACTACATACTTCAGTATTATATAATCTCTACTGTGATTAACACTGAATTCCCAACTATAGAACACTGTATTCTTGTATCCTATTAGAAATTGTTAAGAATAGTTTTCCAAGCCAATTCTAAATACATATTGAGATATTTTACCTGAATCATGGGTTCCTATCTAAACTGGACAATAATTTGTGTTAGTTTTCCTCAATTTGCCTCATTCAGATAATTTTGTAAGTAATCTTTTAGGAATTAAAGTGATTCTCCACTCTGTGGATATTAGAAGGAAATAATATACCAAATTGACATGTGTTCAAGTATTAAAGTAATTAAAACATTAAATCACTGGCAAGTGAAATGAATGAAGACTTCATGTAATGCTTATATTATGATGAACCTGTTAAGAATGGATGTAAATGTTACCACTTCCCACAGATATGAGTTAGCAAGGAGAGATCAAGAAGCAATGGAAGAAAGATATGGCCACTGGATAGAATTATTTTTCCCTGGATATTGGGGATTTAGGGAAATTGTTAATGGTAACAATCAGCAGAGGTTTTATAACTCATGCACCAACCCTATCTTCAGTGTTTATTTCTTAAATCTTACTATGCCAAAATTTCTTTGGATTTGTAACCCAGAAATCATACATTTCTGTATTTATTTTTTTTTATCTTTCTCTGTACATTGTGCTGATGATCGATCACCAGGCAGAGGAAGATAAAACTGAATATTTATGGGGAGCACAGAAAAGGACCCTGCTGTGAGCTATTAGCTCAGCTGATGACGTGTGCTCCCAGTTGGAATTTGAAGGGATGGTAAGAGCACTGCTATAGCCCTTTATAAATGGCACATAAAAAGCACCTGTTTGCCTGCTTCATTACACTTCTCCTAATGAATGCCTCCAAGGAGCAGAAGTGGAGAACTACTTTCCTGCTATAAATAGAGAAAGGTATTTAAAAATTCTCATCTAAATGTGAGTATTGTTATCTGTAACAATGTGCAATAATGTAATAACCCTCAGGAATATAAAGCAGCCAGTACTTCCATGTATTTGTGAGGTGACCTATAGCAGGAAGATGGTTTCTTGTACTGTTTTGATAATATTGTTTTTCTATAAGATCTGAGTCATAGGCATTTATTGAGTATTCTTAAGCTTTCTCTACCTAACCTCTGTTCAACAAGAAAAAGAGGCTCAGTTCAGCCAGGACCTCTTCTGAGAAACTTTCTGAAGCATTCCATCTCTCTAACATGTATAAACACACACTCCATTAAGAATGCAGAATGCGTTCTTATGCATAATTATAAATGTATATAATTTATATTACATGATCATAAGTGCTTTGATAAAGCTTTATGACCATGTAATATAATTACAAATTTATTTTTGCCACTTTTAGGGAAAGATAGCATCTTATTTTACACTGAGTCTCCAGCTTTTCTAAATGGGCTTGTCAAAGAGCCTGCACTCAACAATAAGGTGTAGGCAGATGCAATAAATAAAAGAATTATTGTCTTCCTTCAGCTTCTGCGAGTTGATTGTTCTCTGTCCATTCCATCTCAGTCTTCTTTGTGGTCTCCATTTTCTCTGTATTCTTAAATATGGGTGTTGCCAAACATCTACCTCCAACCTTGTAGTATTCCACTCAACAAATTATTTCTGGGAAACCTCATATATGGACTTGTTTTAAAGCAAAGGCTTCCAAATTGCAGTTTACAAGGCAATCAATGGGGCATGGAAAGAAAGTAGCAAAACTTCTATTTACAGATATATTTTTATCTCAGCCTTTTAAAATTTCTATTTGTACACTGAACAAAAAAACCATATAATTATGTAGGTCATATATATATGTAAAGTTGGTTGCATGCTCAAAATTTTACTGGATGTGTATTTTTATTTATTATTATTACTATTTTTTTGAGATGGAGTTTCGCTGTTGTTACCCAAACTGGAGTGCAATGGCATAATCTCGGCTCACCACAACCTCCGCCTTCTGGGTTCAAGCAATTCTCCTGCCTCAGCCTCCCGAGTAGCTGTGACTACAGGTGCGCACCACCATGCCCAGCTAATTTTTGTATTTTTAGTAGAGACGGGGTTTGACCTTGTTGACCAGGATATTCTCGATCTCTTGACCTTGTGATCCACCTGCCTCGGCCTCCCAAAGTGCTGGGACTATAGGCATGAGCCACTATTTTTATTGATGAGGTACAGCATAAGTAAAACTATGACTGCCTCCACAAGCAATGGGGTAGAAGTTGAATTCACACTCACCAAATCTGTTGGTCTTGACAGACATTCTTTGTTGACCAAACTTAAGTCAAATTCCTGAAACTTCTCCTAGGCCTATTTGTGTACCTTCTTGCAAATTCTGGTTTTAACAAGAACCCTGATAAGGTGGTTTAGCCAGAATCCCCCATCCTTCATATCTGATCACCCTCAATAGCTAAATGGGTTCCTCATCCTCCAGCATCCCTCAAGTGATGTCTGATCACCCTGGCCTGTCTTCAGAAAGAATCCTATTAGTTCAGCTTCATTAAAATCCTCCTGACCCCTGAGGTTTCTGCTTCATAATTTTCCATCCACTGATCGCCAGCTTGGCTCTTTGCTTTAAATTCCTACTTGCTCAAGCTGTATTCAGAACTGAGCCCAGTTCTATACTTAAATCTCTTTTTTCCTATTGTAATAGACCTGAATAAAATCTGCTTTTTGTTTTGTTTTGTTTTGAATTGGAGTTTTGCTCTTGTTGCCCAGCCTGGAGTGCAATGGCATGATCTTGGCTCACTGCAACCTCCACCTCCTGGGTTCAAGCGATTCTCCTGCCTCAGACTCCAGAGTAGCTGGGGATACAAGCATGTGCCACCAGCTAATTTTTTGTATTTGTAGTAGAGACAAGATTTCACCATGTTGGCAAGGCTAGTCTTTAACTTCTGACCACAGGTGATCCACCTAACTCAGCCTCCCGAAGTGCTAGGATTACAGGTGTGAGCTGCATTGCCTGGTCTTTAATTACTGTCCAGCTCTAGTATTTCTTTGCCACATCTCAGGGCTAAGAGGAAATATTCCCTTCACCCTTTGAAGTTTTATTTAAAAATTACTTACAAGAGGCAGATGGATAGGAGAAAAGGCATAGAAATGTATTTGATCATAGTTTCACATAACACAAGAGCTTTCAGAATGAAGGCCCAAAGATACAGGAGAAATTGTTCATTTTTATGCTTATGTTCAGCAACTTATGGGTAGCTATATAGAAATATGTTGAACAAAAAACCTAATGCTAATAACTGAGTGGAGAAACCCAGCAAGCCCTGTCCATCTAGACTAAGCATGTAATATTTCCCTTCTTTCTGAGGTTAGGGCAGGCACCCTCTGTAATGAGGGTCTTATGGCCTCCAATAAAACAAGGTAGGTCAGATAATTTATTTATGACCAGGTTTTACACAGAAAGGCTGGGGAGATGGTTAGAATAATAATTGTATGTTTTAGGATTGGCTTTGGGAAGAGTTTCTATGACCCACATTGGAGAGGTAGGATTCTAGTTTCTGTGGTGCCTTGGGAAAGAAGCTAACTAAAAAGCAAGAGGGCAAGAGAAAGTCAGTGTATTAGTCCATTCTCACCTGCTATAAAGAACTGTCTGAGACAGTAATTTATAAAGGAAAGCGATTTATTTGACACACAGGTCAGCAGGACTAGGGAAGCCTCAGGAAACTCACAATCATGGTGGAAGAGGAAACAAACACATCCTTCTTCACTGATGGCAGGAAGGAGAAGTGCAGAGAGAAGGAAGGAAAAGCCCCTTATGAAACAACCAGCTTTTATGAGAATTCACTCTCTATCATGAGAACAGGATGGGGGAACCACATTCGTGACCTAAGCACCTCCCACTGGGTACTTCTCACAACACATGGGGATTATAGGAGCTACATTTCAAGATGAGATTTGGATGGGGACACAGCCAAACCATATCATTCCACCCCCGGCCCCTCCTAACTCTTATGTCCTCACATTTAAAAACATAATTATGCCTTTCTAATCGTCCCCTAAAATCTTAGCGTATTCCAGCATTAAGCCGAAAGTCTAAGTCCAAAGTCTTACCTGAAACAAGGCAAGTCCCTTCTGCCTACAAGCTTGTAAAATCAAAAGCAAGTTAATTACTTTCTAGATATAATGGGGGTGCAGGTATTAGGTAAATATACCCATTCAAAATGGGAGAAATTGGTCACAACAAAGGGGCCATAAGCCTCATGCAAGTTGGAAACCCAGAGGGGCAGTCATTAAATCTTAAAGCTTCAAAATGTGCTCTGATTCCATGTCTCACATCCAGGTCATACTGATGCAAGAGGTGGGCTCCCATGGACTTTGGCAGTTCTGTATCTGTAGGATACAGCCCCTGAGGCTACTTTCATTGGCTGGTGTTTAGTGCCCATAACTTTTCCAGGTGCACAGTGCAAGCTGTCAGTGGATTTACTGTTCTGGAGCCTGGAGGATGGTGGCCCTCTCCTCACAGTTCCACTAGGCAGTGCCCCAGTGGGGACTCTATGTGGGAGCTCCAACCCCACATTTCTCCTCTTCATTGCCCTAGTAGAGACTCTCTATGAGGGCGGCACCCCTGCAGCAAATGTCTGGCTGGACATCCAGATGTTTCATACATCCTCTGAACTCTAGGCAGAAGTTTTCAAACCTCAACCCTTGTCTTTGGTGCACCTGCAGGACCAACACCACATGGAAGCTGCCAAGGATAGGGGCTTGCACCCTCTGAAGCCATGGACTGAGCTGCACCTTGGCCCCTTTTAGCCATGGTTAGAGTGGCTAGGATGCAGAGTACCAAATCCATAGGCTGCACACAGCAGGAGGGCCCTGGACCAGTTGCACAAAACCATTTGTTCCTCCTAGGCCTCCAGGTCTCTGATGGGAGGGGCTGCCATAAAGGTCTCTGACATATCCTGGAGACATTTTCCCCATTGTCTTGACAATTAACATTTGGCTTCCCATTTCTTATGCATATTTCTGCAGCTGACTTCAATTTCTCCCCAGAAAATGGATATTTATTTTCTACCACATTGTCAGGCTGCAAATTTTCTAAACTTTTATCCTCTGTCCCTTTTTAAATGCTTTGCTGCTTAGAAATTTCTTCTGCCAGATACCCTAAATAATCTCTCTCAAGTTTAAGTTCTACAGATTTCTAGGATCAGGAGAAAATGCTAGCAGTCTCTTTGCTAAACCATATGAAGAGCCACCTTTATTTCAGTTCCCAACAAGTTTCTCATTTCCATCTAAAACCACCTCAGCCTGTACGTCATTGTCCATATCACTATCAGCATTTTGTCAAAGCCATTCAACAAGTCTCTAGGGAGTTCCAAACTTTCCCACAGTTCTTCTGAGTCCCCCAAACTTTTCCAACCTCTGCCTGTTACCTGGTTCCAAAGTTGCTTCCAGATTTTCAGGTATCTTTATAGCAGCACCCCACTTCTGATACCAATGTACTGTATTAGTCCATTCTCATGCTGCTATAAAGAACTGCCTGAGACTGGGTAATTTTTTTAAAGAAAAGAGGTTTAATTGACTCACAGATCAGCAGGACTCAGGAGGCCTCAGGAAACTTACAATCATGGCAGAAGGGGAAGCAAACACATCCGTCTTTACATGGCATCAGGAAGAAGAAGTGCTGAGTGAAGGGGGAATAATCCCCTTATAAAATCATCAGATCTCATGAGAATCCACTCACTATCACAAGAACAGCATGGGGGAACTGCCCCCAAAATCTAATTTCTTCCCCAGAAGGTCCCTCCCACAACACTTGGGGATTATGAGAACTACAATTCAAGATGACTTTTGGGTAGAGACACAGCCAAAACATATCAGTCAGAGAAAAGGCTTAATTTGTGGTACTTTCTGAGTCCCAACACAGTCCTGATGTATTCTCCAAAGCAGGAAATGACACCAGTATTTACCAGCTACCCAAAACAGAGAACACACTCCTCCCTCACAAAGAATCTATCCTATAAATATCTTGAAACCCTCTTCTCTTGCCCTTTCAGACAGCTAGAACATTAGATCAAGCTCTTGCTTGGTAGTTGACACAGCCTTAAAGGGAGCTTGTCTTTGCCAGAGTGCTCTGTAAAACCCAACTGTAATCTGTTTTCAATTTCTGCAATTATCCTCCAAAGCTTCCAAGGCCAAGTTCAATTTTTATCTTCATGTCCTATACATCCTTTGCAGCTTCATATCTCCCTCTCATGTACCCAGAGAGAACTACTTGTGGCTCCTTCAATATAGCAGTGAATGCATGCCTTTGAGCATTCATGCACACGGTATCTTCTTGCTGGACTGTTCCGCCCCTACTTTGCCTACTAAATCCTAATAATCCTTTGAAAAGCAGCTCAATATTCACCTCCTATAAGAAGTTTTTGCAGTGATTTCCAAGTCCGATGTAGTTAGCTTTTAACTAAATGTACAGAAATACATGTCAAATACTGTCAAAGCCTTTATCATACTATAAGTATGCATCCATTTATATTTTAGTCACACATTTTTATTATAATTTAATGTATTTTATTGCATGAATAATTGTATTTTATTTTTATAATTTTATAATTACACATATATTTGGACAAAATCCTTTAGCACACTATTTTAAAATTTCTGATTTATAGGTTTATGTGTCTTCCCACCAAAGTATAAGTACCCTGAGAATAGAAATCATTTATTTCACAATGTAAAATTCTACACTATTAATGCTTAATGAATATTAGTTAATTGAACAAATTCAGGACAAACTAAAATGGAAAGGATTCTCATAGTCAAAAATAAAAATTATAAGCATGTATCTGTTTTGTTCAATTTAAAAATTGATGTCTGATTTCTAATTCCACATGTAAGGAGCTTACAAGTCACCACTTTATCTTAACAAGTAAAAAGTTAAACAAACTAAAAAGAAAAAAATTAGTATCACTTCTTACATCAGTAACAGAAATGAGACAATAGGGAAAATGAATTCCCACCTCCCCAAGATTGGACGGATAGCAAGAAGATACAGAGAATTACTACATATTAAAGCAGTAATCCTTGTGAGAACCAGCACTGGGATAGAGAAAACTGAACTGACAAATTGCTGGAGGCTAGGTATGAATAAGTCTCAAAGTTAAAAACTCTAGGGAAACCCAGTCACGCAAGGCTCTCATGCTTCCGTTAGTTTTACCATTGGAGCTTCATCATATTCCCACACTAAATATGGCAGAGAAAAGAAAATCCTCATGCTTCCAGCAGGAAAAGGAGAAAATGAACTATTTTTAATCATGTCAGAGTACTCTATTCTTAAAAAGTTTCTTCTAAGAGCTGTCTTTATTAAGAGGGGCCTAACTTGCTGGCATTTTATCAGAGCCTGACTGATCTTGGTGAATGTAAATATCCAACTCCAGCTTACTCTAGCTACCCTGTTCCATCTAAAGGGGAAGAAAAAATACTGGGGAACACTTGTGAAGTTAGTCCAGAGTCAGACACTTATGAAAAAAAAAAAACAGAACTAATTATAGGATTATAAAATATTTCTTTTCCTCACACCTTACCAAATCACTAATGGCCTATTGACAGTTATTTCTTGTACCCAGTACATCATGTCCAGCTATTAAGAACAAATTATAAGGTATACTAAAGGCAAAAACCACAGTTTAAAGAGACAGCAAGCATCAGAACCAGATATGGCAGGGAGGTTGGAATTATTAGACAGAGAAGTGAGAAAAATTATTAATAATATGCCAAGGGTTCTGATGGATACAATAGACAGCAGGTAAGAAAAGATAAGCAATAGAAGAATAGAGATGGAAATTCTAAGGAAAAAAATATACTAGAGATCAAAAACACTATAACAGAAATGAGCTTATCAGTAGACTGGACGTAACTGAGGGGAAAAAAAAAGTCTCAGCTTGAGGAAATACCAATAGGTATTACCTAAACTAAAAAGAAAAAAAAACCCTCAGGATATTCAAGAACTGTGGGACAAGTATGAAAACTGCAATACATGTGTATGGGAATAGCAGAAGAAAAAGAGAAATAAACCTCAAAACAACTTTGACTGAGAATTTTTCCAAATTAATGTCAGATACCAAAACATAGATCAAAGGAGCTCAAGGACATTAAGCAGGCTGGGTGTGGTGGCTCATGCTTGTAATCCAGCACTTTAGGTGTGTGAGGCAGGTGGATCACCTGAGGTCAGGGGTTCAAGACTAGCCTGGGCAGTATGGCAAACCCTGTCTCTACCAAAAATATAAAAATTAGCTGGATGTAGTGGCAGTTGCCTGTAATCCCAGCTACTTAGGAGGCTGAGGTAGGAGAATTGCTTGAACCAAGGCTGCAGAGGTTGGGGTGAGCTAAGATTGTGCCACTGCACTCCAGCTTGGGCGACAAAAGCAAAACTCTGTCTTAAAAGCAAAAACAAAAAAAACCAAGCAGAATAAATGCCTCTCCACCTAAAAAGACCAACTATACCTAGGCCTATTATTATATTCCTTTCAAATTACAGAAAATGAAAGACAAAGAAAAAAATTTAAAAGGAAGCCTAATAGAAAAAAATTTTACCTTTGGAGGAACAAAGATAACAATTATAACTTACTTGTCAGAATCCATTCTAGCAAAAATAGATTTGAATACTCACAAAAATCAATAAATTAATATTTATGAATTACAGAGATGTTTTGATACAGGCAGGCAGTGCCTAATAATTAGCTCATGGAGAATAGAATATCCATCACCTCAAGCATTTATCTTTTTTATTATAAATAATCTAATTATATTATTTTAGTTGTTTTTAAAATCAGGAAATTATTGGGAATTGGAGCAAAGGTCATTTTGTTATGTGTTAGTGAAAACCTGGCAGCCCTGTGCCCGTGCTGTAAAGATCTGTGGAACTTTGAACTTGAGAGTCATGATTTAGGGAATCTGTTAGAAGAAATTTCTAAGCAGCATTGTTCAAGATGTGGCCTGGCTGTTTTTGTTTTTGTTTTAATAGCCTATGCTTATATGTGTAAGCAAAGAAATAATGTAAAACTGAAACTTATAAAGATGAAGCAGAGCATAGTATTTTGAAAATTTTTCTCTTGTCCATATGGTAGAAAAGAAAAGCCCATTTTCAGGGGAGAAATACAAGTATGCTGCCTAAATTTGCATAAGTAAAAGAGGAGACAATTACTAATAGCCAAGACAATGGGGAAAAGGTCTTTAAGGCATTTCAGAGACTTTCAAAGTAGCCTCTCCAATCACAGGTTCAGAGGCATATGAGAGAAGCATAATTTTGGGGGGGGGGTTAAGCCCAGGGCAATGCTGTCTCTTATAGCCTTGGAACACAAATCCTTGCATCCCAGATGCTCCAGCACCAGCTGTCGCTCAAAGGCACCTGGGCACAACTTGGGCTGCTGCTTCAAAGGTGTGGCTTCCATACAGTGTGAAGCCTGTGGGTGTGCAGAATGCAAAAGTTGAGACTTGGGAATCTCCTAGATTTTAGAGAATTTAAGTAAAACCTGAATGTCCATGCAGAAGCCTAATGCAGGGGTGGAGCACTCATAGAGAACCTCTATTAGAGAAGTGCAGGGGGAAAATATGGGGTTGGAGCTCCCACACAGAGTCCCCACTGAGGGAGGGTGGAGCTGGGAGAAGAGGGCCACTGTCCTACAAAACCTGGAATGACAGATTCATGGACAGCTTGCACTGTGCACCTGGGAAAGCTATAGGCACTCAATGCCAACCCTTGAGAGAAGCCACAGGGGCAGAGATGCTGAAGGCCTTGGGAGCCCACCCCTTGCATCCATGTGGGACCTAGAGTCAAAAGAGATTATTTTAGAGCTTTAAGACTTAATGACTATCCCACTGGGTTTTGGGCTTACATGGGGCCTGTAGCATTTTTCTTTTTGTCATTTTTTTTCCTTTTGAAATGTATTTACCCAATGCCTGAGCTCTCATTGTATCTTCAAAGTGACTAAGTAGTTTTATGATTATTATTATTATTATTATTAATTATTATTATACAGGCTTATAGGCTAAATGGACTTGCCTTGTCTCAGAGGAGACTTTGGACTTTTCAGTTAACCCCAAAATGAATCAAGACTTTGGGAAACTACTGGGAAGGCATGATTGTATTTTAAATGTGAGATGAACATGAGATTTGGGAGGGGCCAGGGCAGAGTGATATGGTTTTGATCTGTGTCCTCACTCAAATCTCATGTTGAAATGTAATCCCCAATGCTAGAGGTGGAGACTGGTGGGAGGTGATCAGACCATGTTTCTAATGGTTTAGCACCATCCCCCTAGAGCTGATCGTGTGATGGGGTTCTCATGAAACCTAGTTGTTTAAAAGCATGTGGCACTTCCCCTTTCTCTCCTACTCCAGTCATATAATACATGCTTGTTTCCCCTTCACATTCCGCCATGATTATAAGTTTCCTGAGGCCTCCCCAAAAGCTGAGCAGATAGCCACCATTATGCTTTCTATGCATCCTGTGGAACTCTGGGCCAATTAAATCTTTTCTTTGTAAATCACCTAGTCTTAGGTATTTCTTTATAGCAATGCAAAAATGAATACAGATAGGTAGGTTGCAAATATTTTCTGCCATGCTGTGGGGTGGCTCTTCAATTTGCCAGTTGTTTTCTTTGCTCTGCAGAAGCTTTTTAACTTGATGTGATCCCACTTGTGCATTTTTGGTTTGGTTGCCTGTGCTTGTGGAGCATTACTCAAGAAATTTTTGCCCAGACCAATGTCCTGGAGTTTCTCTAATGTTTTCTTGCAGTTGTTTCACACTTTTGGGTCTTAGATTTAAGTCTTTAATTCATTTTGATTTTATTTTTGTATATTTCAAGAGTTAGGGGTCTATTTTTGTTCTTCTGCATATGGATACCCAGTTTTCCCAGCACCATTTACTGAAGACACTGTTTTTAACTCAGTGCATGTTATTAGCACCTTTGTGGAAAACAAGTTCACTGTAGGTGTATGAATTTGTTTCTGTTCTGTTCTATTCATCTCTATTCTGTTCTATTCATCTGTGTGTCTGTTTTGTTTTGTTGCCAGTATCATGCTGTTTGGGTTACTACAACTCTGTAGTGCAATTTGAAGTCAGGTAATGTGATTTCTCCTGTTTTGTTCTTTTTGCTCAGGATAGTTTTGTTTATTCTGAGTCTTTGCGATTTCAAATAAATTTTAGATTTTTTTTCTACTTTTGTGAAAAATGTCTTTGGTATTTTGAGAGAAATTGCATTGAATCTGTAGATTGCTTTGTAAAGTATGGAGAAAATTAACAATATTGATTCATCCAATCCATGAGCATGGACTGTCTTTCAATTTTTTGATATTTTATTCAGGTTCTTTCATCAATATTTTATAGTTTTCATTATAGGTATTTTTCACCTATTTGATTACATTAATTCATAAGTATTTAGTTTTATGTGAGGCTATTGTGAATTGGATTTTTTTTCCTTTTCAGATTATTTATCAAGTATATAATATAAGCATTTATAGCTATATACTTCCTCAGAGTACTGCTTTTGCTGTATCCCATAAGTTTTGAAATCTTGTGTTTTCATTTTCATTTGTTTCAGGAAAACTGGGCAAGAAAAGCATAAAGAAATACTACCTTTTTTAATATTGATTTTTTTGCCCTTCCACATTACTGAATTTGATTAGCAATTCTAAAAGTTTTGGGTGGAGTCTTTAAGTTTATTGAAACATAAAATTATATCACCTGCAAACAAAAACAACTTAACTTTTTCCTTTCCAATATGAATGCCCTTTATTTTCATTTGTCTGCTCTAGCTAGGACTCTCAGTATTATGTTAAATAACATTGGTACAAGTGGATATCTTTGTCATGTTCCAGATCTTAGAAAAAAGGCTTTTAGTTTTTCCTCATTTTGTATGATACTATCTATGTGTCTGTTTTATATGAGTTTTATTATGTTGAGGTATGTACCTTCTATACCTAGTTTGAGGGTATTATCAAGGAGGAATGTTTAACTTTTTCAATTGCTTTATTCAGCATCAATTGAAAAGCTCATATGGTTTTTGCCCTTCATTCTGTTGATATGGCATGTCACATTGATTGATTTGCAAATATTGAACCATTCTTGCATCCCAGTGACAAATCCCATTTAATCATGATGATGTTTTTCATGTATTGTTGAATTTGGTATGCTAGTATTTTGTTGAGGATTTTTACATTAATATTCATCAGATATTGGCCTGTATTTTCTTTAAGCATCTTTGTCTAGTTTTGGCATCAGGGTAATAGTAGCTTTGTAGAATGAGTTTAGAAGTAATCCCTCCTCCTCTATTTTTTGGAGCAATTTGAGTAGAACTGGTATTAGTTTTTCTTTAACTATCTGGTAGATTAGCAGTGAAGCCATCAGTTGCCAGGCTTTTCTTTCCTGGGAGACTTTTTATAACACCTTTGAGCTTGTTACTTGTTATTGGACTGTTCAGGTTTTTAATTTCTTTATGGTTCACTCTGGACAGATTGTATGTGTCTAAGAATTTGTCAATTTATTCTAGATTTCCAAAATTATTCACATATAGTTGTTCATAGTAGCCACTAATGATCCTTTGAATTGATGAAGGATCAATTGTAATGGCTCTTTTTCCACCTGATTTTATTTGTATTTTTTAAATTTAGTCTAGCTAAAACTTTGACAGTTTGTTTAACTTTGTTTTGTTGAACGTTTTTTGTTTCAGTGATTTTTGTATTGTTTTCTTCATTTCAGTTTCATTTATTTCTGCTCTGATCTTTATTATTCCTTTTATTCCACTAATTTGGGGTTTGTTTTGCTTCTTGTTTTCTAGTTCTTTATTTGAAATTTTTCTTTTTCTTTTTTTTTTGATGTAAGCATTTAAAGCTATAGGTTTTTCTCTGAGTACCACTTTTGCTATATCCCACAGGTTTTAGAATGTGGTGTTTCTATTGTCATTTGTTTAAAGAAAATTTTAAATTTTCTTTTAAATTTCTTCATTAACCCACTGGTCATTCAGAATCATATTATTTAATTTTCATTTTTTATATAGTTTCAAAAATTCTTCTTGTTATTGATTTCTAGTGTTATTCTGTGCTGGTCAGAGAAGATGCCTGATATTATTCAGGGCTTTAAAAATTATTCTGTGACCTAACATTTGGTCTGTCCTTAAGAATAATCTTTTTAGGCTGAGGAAAAGAATGTGTATCCTGCAGTTATTAGATGAAATGCCCTGTAAATATCTATTAGACCCATTTGGCTTACAGTACAAATAAAGTCTGATGATTCTTTAATTTTCTGTCTGGAAGATCTGTCCATTGGTGAAAGTGGGTTGTTGAAGACTTCAGATATTCCTATATTGAAGTCTCTCTTTAGCTCTAATAATATTTGAGTGCTCCCATGTTGAGTACATATATATTAAAAATTGTTATATCCTCTTGCTGGATTGAACCCTTTATCATTATATCATGATAATGAACCCTTTATCATTACATAGTGACCTTCTTTGTCTCCTCTTATGGTTTTGTCTTAAAATCTACTTTATCTGATATAAGTATAGCTTCTCCAGCTCTTTTTCTGCTTTCCATTGTTATGGAATATCTTTTTCCATTTCTTTACTTTCAGGTTATGTATTTTTTTTATAGCTGAGATGTGTTTCTTGCAGAAAACAGGACAATGATCTTGTTTTTTTTTTTTTAATGAATTCAACCATTCTATGTCTTCTGATTGAAAAGTTCAGTCCATTTACATTTGATGTATTATCGATAAGAACTTACTCTTGCCACTTCTGTTATTGGTTTTCTGATTGTTTTGTGGTCTCCCCTTCCTTCTTGCTTTCCCTCCTGTATTCCCATTTGTGAAAGTGTTTTTCTCGGGTGATATAATTTAGTTTCCTGCTTTTTATTTTCTGTGTGTTCATTGTATGTTTTCTGGTTTGAGGTTACAAAGAGGCTTGCAAATACTATCTTATAAACCATTCTTTTTAGCTGGTAACTAAATCCTGTTTGCATAAACAAAAAAGGAACAAGAAAACTAAGAAAAAAATCTATGCCCTAACTTCATTCCTCTACTTTTTAAACTTTTTGTTATTTCTATTTTTATCTTATGATACTGTCCATGCCTGGAATAGTTTTTTTATTCATTAATCATTTAGATTTTTTACTTATGATAACAGTTTACACACCACAGTTACAGTGTTATAATATTCCGTTTTTCTGTGTACCTACTGCTATCCATGAGTTTGATACATTCAGGTGATTACTTATTGCTCATTAACATCCTTTCTTTCTAATTAAAGTATTCCTTTAGCATTCCTTTAGGACAGATCTGGTGATGGAGAAATCCCTCACATTTTGTTTTCCTGGGAAGGTATTTCTCCTCATGTTCTTTGCTAGGTATACTCTTCTAGGATAAAAGTCTTTTTCCTTCAGCACTTTAACTATGCCTTGCCACTCTCACCTGGCCTGTAAAGTTTCCACTGAATGTCTGCTGTTAAGTGTATTAGAGCTCCATTGTGTGTTATTTGTTTCTTTTCTCTTGCAGCTTTTAAGATTCTTTCTTTACCCTTGATTTTGGGGAGTTTGATTATTCAATGCCTTGAGATAGCCTTCTTTGGGTTAGGTCTGTTTGGTGTTATATGACCTTCTCATACTTAGATAATGATATCTTTCTGTAGGTTTGGGAAGGTCTCTGCTATTATCCCTTTGAATAAACTTTCTACTGCCCTCTCTTTTCTACCTCCTCTTTAAGGCCAATAACTTTTAGATTTGCTCTTTTAAGGCTATTTTTTAGATCCTGAAGATTTTTGTTGACTTTTTAATTCTTATTTGCATTTGTCTCCTCAGACTGTATTTTCAAATAGCTTATCTTCATGGGTTTCTTATTCTGATTACTACTGCTAATAAAAGACTCTGATGCTTCTTCATTATACCAAATGCATTTTTCAGCTCCAGAATTTCTGCTTTATTTTTAATTATATCGATCTCTTTTTTTTTTTCATTTTATCTGATAGAATTCTGAATTCCTTCTCTGTGTTATCTTGAATTTTTTTGAGTTTTCTCAAAATAGCTATTTTGAATTCTCTGTGTGAAAGGTCACATATCTCTGTTTCTTGATAATTGGGTCTCTGGTACCTTATTTACTTAATTTGGTGAGGTCATATTTTTCTGGATGGTCAGTAGTTCTAGATGTTTCTCTGTGTCTAGGCATTGAAGAGTTAGGTGTTTATTTTAGTTTTCGTAGTCTGGACTTGTTTGTTTCCATCCTTCTTGGGAAGGCTTTCTGGATATTGGAAAGAACTTGGGTGTTGTGATATAAGTTGTATCTGCTTTAGGGGGAACCCCAAGCCCAGTAACACTGATTCTTTCAGAATCTTGAGGTACCACCTTGATGGTCTTAGATAAGATGCAGGTAAATTCTATGGATTACTAGGCAGAGATTCTTATTCTCTTCCTTTACTTTCTCCCAAACAAATAGAGTTTCTGTCTTTGCTCTGAACCACCTGAAGCTGAGTGTGGAGTGACACAAGTACCCCTGTGGATACCACAAGTAGAATTGTGCTGGATCAGATCTGAAGCCAACATAGCACTGGGTCTTGTCCAACGCCTGCAACAACCACTTCCTAGCTACTGCCTATGTTTTCTCAAGGCCCTGGGTCTCTACAATCAGCAGGTGGTAAAGCGCCCTTCCCTTCAGGGTGATGAGTTCCCCCAGGCCCTGGGGCATGTCTAGAGGTGCCATCCAGGAGTCAGAGATTAGAGTACAATACTTCAGATATCTACCTGGTGTTCTGTTGTACTGCAGCTGAGCTGGCACTTAAGCCACAAGACTCAATCTTTCCCATTCTTTCTTCCCTTTATTAAAGCCAGAGGAGGCTCACCTGTGGCCTCCACCACCACAGGTCTACGTGCAGTACTGCCAGCCTACCAACAATGTTCCTTTAAGGCCCAAGGGCTCCTCAGTCAGCTTGTGGTAAATGCTACCTGGCCTGGGACTCACATTCTTGAGAGCACTGGGCTTCTCTGTGACCCAGGGCAGGTCCAGAAATCCAAGACCCAAGTCCTAGAATCAGGGACCCCAAGGGACCATTTGGTACTCTACTCCAAACCTTTTTGGTACTAGGGATATTTCACGGAACACATTTTTTTTTTTAATTTTTTATTGGATTATAGGTTTTGGGGTACATGAGCAGAGCATGCAAGACAGTTGCGTAGGTACACACATGGAACACATTTTTTTTTACATACTGGTGGGGGTGGGAGATCATCAGGCATTAGATTCTCATAAAGAGCATATGACCTGATCTCTCACATGTGAAGTTCACAATGGGGTTCACATTCCTATGAAAAGCTAATGCCATCACTGATATGAGAGGAGGTGGAGCTCAGGCAGTAATGCTCACTCACCAGCTGCTCACCTCCTGTCATGTGGCCTGGTTCCAGTTAAGGTCCTTGGCTCAAGAACTGGGGACCCTGGCTCTATCCCACTGTTACCAAGTTTGTGCTTAAGGTGCAAAACAAAGTCCCCTTTACTTTTCCCTTTGCTTTTCACAAGCAGTAGGAGTTTTGCCCCATAGCTATCACAACTGGAAATGTGCTGAGTCTCACTTGAAGACAATAAGTGTGAGTCTTTCCTGAGCCCTCAACATAGTACCTTAGTATTGCTGCTGGTTATTCAGGGCTGAAGGGCTCTTTAGTTAGGAGGTGGTTAATGCTGCTAGAACTGGTCTCTTCAAGGAAGAAAATTCCCTTCTGGCCAAGTGCTGTATCTAGGAATGGTTTCCAGTAGTTAGGGCCTGAAACAGGACCCCCATGGCTCTTACTGGTGCCCTATATTGCTGTGGCTGATCTGGTATCCAGAATGCAAGACAAAGTTATTCCCACTCTTCTTTCAAAAGGTAGCAAGGGGTCTCTTTTAGAGCTGTGATCTGCATAGCCTGGGATTAGGGGAGGGTTGATCCCAGCACCCTCTTAGCCACTCTGGCTGGTGTCTCAGTAGATCATGTGCCTCCCCTAGTCCTCCGACTCTAGGCCCAGCTCAACACTAGAACTGACCTATGTGTTGAAGTTCCTGTGGCATAGACTGTCTTTCAAATTTATTTAGAGCCCCAGAGCACCTATAGCCTATGGTGATGAGGCTTGTAGGAACTCAAGTTCCAATTGCTGGGATTGGCAATTACCCTATGGCTAAGCCAGTTTAAATGCTCCTTCCATGAGTAGAAGTCAGCCGAGTTTGTTCCGGTTTTTGTTTCAGCTATAACAGGACTGCAGTCCTCATACATGCTGCCATCTTCCTCCCCCAGCAGACAGAATGGCTCCCCACACCATGCAAGGACTGCAGGGGGATGAGGGAGAAGTGGCATTGGCAATTCAAGACTGTTTTTCTCTACCTCTTCAGTCTCTCATTCAGCAATATAAAGCTAAAACCAGGTACTGTGCTCACCTGACTTTTGGTTCTTATAAAGGTTTTTTTTTGTGTGTGTGTAGATAGTTGTTAAATTGGTGTCCTTGCAGGGGGAATAATTGGTGGGGCCTTCAATTATGCCATCTTGCTCCACCAAAAAAAAGAGGGAATACTTAACACATTCTATGAAGCCAGCATAGGAAAAGACATTACAAGAAAATCATTAACCAATATTTATCAGAAATATCAATTTTAAAATCCTCAACAAAATATTAGTTGAATTCAACAATGTATTGAATGAATTATATACCACAATCAAGTGAGAATTATGCCAGATATTCAAAGGTGATTTGCCATTTGAAAAACTAAGTCACATCAACAGGTTAGAGAACAAACAAACAAACAAAAATCACATGATTCTATCAATAGATGAAGAAAAATTAGCAAAATACAACACTCATTTGTGATTAAGAAAAAAAAACTTCTCAGTAAATGATGAATACAGAGAAATGTCCTCAACTTGACTTAAAAATAGGTACAAAATACCTAGAGCTAACATCATACTTAATGGTGAGAAATTCAAATCTTTCTCACTAAGTTTAGGAACAAGGTCCTCTCACCACTGCCTCTCAATATCATACTGGAAATCCTAGATAATGCAGTAAGATAAGAGAAAAGGTAAAACATACACAGATTTGAAAGGAAGAAATAAAACTATTTGTTCACAGATGAAAACTGTCTATTTAGAAAATTCAAGAGTCAACAAATCCTTCTGAAATTGGTGATTATAGCATGATTGCCAGATACAAGGTTATTATACAAAAGTCAATCACTTTCCCTTCTACCAGCAATAACCAAGTGGAATTTGAAATTAAATTCACAATATTACCTACATTAGCACCCAAATAAGATACTTAAGTACAAAGCTAACAAAATATATACAAGGTCTATATGAGGAAAACTATAAAACTCTGATGAAAGAAATCAAATAACTAAATGGAGAAACGTTTTATTTTTATGAACACAATACTCAATATTGTTAAGATGTGACTTCTTTCCAACTTGATCAATAGATTCAAGACAATTCCAGTCAAAATTCCAGCAAGTTATTTTGTAGACATCAACAGACTGATTCATATGGAGAAGCAAATGACTCAGACAGCCAACACAATATATAAGGAGAAGAACAAAGCTGGAGTACAGATACTGCCTGACTTTAAGATTTACTATAAAGCTACAGTAATCAGAAAAACATACATCAGCAAAAGAGAACATAGATCCAAGAAATAGACCCATATAGTCAATTTATCTTTGACACAGGAGCAAAGCCAATGCAAATGAAAGGAGAATCTATTCAACAAGTAGCATTTGGAAAAACTGGACATCCATGGGGAAAAAAAAAGTAAACATAGACCTTACATCCTTCACAAAAATTAACTCAAAATGGATCACAGACCTAAACGTGAAATACAAAACTGTCAAGCTTTTAAGAGATAATGTAGATGCCCTTGGGTTTAATCAATGACTTTTTTGGATACACATCAAAGGCATAATCCATGAAAGAAAGAATCGATAAACAGGACTTCATTAAAACTGGAAATTTTTGTTCGGCAAAAGACACTATGAAGGGAATCAGGAAGCCACCAACTGGGAGAAAATATTTGGAAAAGACACATCTAATAAAGGACTGTTATCCAAAATAGACAAAAAAACTCTTAAAATTCAAAAAAAAGAAAACATTCAATTAAAAAGGTCCAAACGGGCTCACAACTGAATTCTACCAGATGTACAAAGAGGAGATGGTATCAATCATTCTGAAACTATTCCAAACAATACAAAAAGAGGAAATCCTTCCCAAATCATTTTATGAGAACAACGTCATCCTGATACCAAAACCCAGCAAACTGAACAAAAAAAGAAAACTTTAGGCCAATCTCCATGATAAACATAGATACAAAAATCTTCAATAAAATACTGGAAAACTGATTGCAACAGCACATCAAAAAGCTTATCCATCATGATCAAGTAGGCTTCATCCCGGGGATGCAAGCCTGGTTCAACATACACAAGTCTGTAAATGTAATCCACCACATAAATAGAACCAAAGACAAAAACCACATGATTTTCTCAGTAGATGCAAAGAAGGCCTTTGACAAAATTCAACAGCACTTCATGCTAAAAACGCTCAATAAACTAAGTATTGATGGAACCTGTCACAAAATAATAAAAGCTATTTATGACAAACCCACTACCAATATCATACAGAATGGGCAAAAACTGAAACACTCCCTTTGAAATCTGGCACTAGACAAGGATGCCCTCTCTCTCCACTCTTATTCAATATAGTATTGGAAGTTCTAGCCAGAGCAATCAGGCAAGAAAAAGAAATAAAGGGTATTCAGTTAGGAAAGGAGGAAGTCAAATTGTCTCTATTTGCAGATGACATGATTGTATATTTAGAAGATCCCATCATATCAGCCCAAAGAAGCTGATAAGCAACTTTAGCAAAGTTTCAGGATACAAAATCAATGTGCAGAAATCACAAGCATTCCTATACACCAATAACAGACAAGCAGAGAACCAACTCAAGAGTAAACTCCCATTCACAATTGCTACAAGAAGAATAAAATACCTAGGAATTACAACTAACAGAGGAGGTAAATGACCTCTTCAAGGACAACTACAAACCACTGCTCAAGGAAATAAGAGGACACAAACAAATGGAAAAACATTCCATGCTCATGGTTAGGAAGAATCAATATTGTGAAAATGGCCACACTGCCCAAAGTAATTTATAGATTTAACACTATCCCCACCAAACTACCAATGACCTTCTTCACAAAACTGGAAAAAAACACTTTGGACTTCATACAGAACCAGAAAAGAGCCCGCATAGCCAAGACAATCCTAAGGAAAAACAACAAAGCTGGCGGCATCATGCTGCTGTACTTCAAGCTATACTACAGGGCAACAGTAATCAAAACAGCATGGTAGTGGTGTCAAAACAGAGACATAGACCAGTGGAACAGAACAGAGGCCTCCGGAACACCACCACACATCTACAACCAAGTGATCTTTGACAAGCCTGACAAAAACAAGCAAAGGGGAAAGGATCCCCTGTTTAATAAATGGTATGGGGAAAATTGGCTAGCCATGTGCAGAAAGCAGAAACTGGACCCCTTCCGACACCTTATACTAAAATGAACTCCAGATGGATTAAAGACTTAAACATAAGCCCTAACACCATAAAAACCCTAGAAGAAAACCTAGGCAAAAATCATTTAGCACATAGGCATAGGCAAGGACTTCATGACTAAAACACCAAAAGCAATGACACCAAAAGCCATAATAGACAAATGGGATCTAATTAAACTTCAGAGCTTCTGCACAACAAAAGAAATAATCATTCGAGTGAACTGGCCATCAACAGAATGGGAAAACATTTTTGCAATCTACCCATCTGACAAAGGGCTAATATCCAGAATATACAAAGAACTGAAACAGATTTACAAGGAAAAACCAAACAAACCCATCCAAAAGTGGGCAAAGGATATGAACAGACACTTTTCAAGAGAAGGCATACATGAGGCCAACAAACATGAAAATATGCTCATCATCACTGGTCATTAGAGAAATGCAAATCAAAACCACATTGAGATACCATCTCACGCCAGTTAGAATGGTGATCATTAAAAAATCTGGAGACAACAGATGCTGGAGTGGATGTGGAGTAATAGGATCACTTTTACACTGTTGGTGGGAGTGTAAACTAGTTCAACCATTGTGGAAGACAGTGTGATAATTCCTCAAGGATCTAGAAATAGAAATTCCATTTGACCCAGCAATCCCATTACTGGGTATATACCCAAAGGACTATAAATCGTTCTATTATAAAGACACATGCACACACATGTTCATTGTGGCACTGTTTACAATAACAAAGACCTGGAACCAACCCAAATGCCCATCAATGATAGACTGGACAAAGAAAATGTGGCACATATACACCATGGAATACTATGCAGCCATAAAAAATGATGAGTCTGTGTCCTTTGTAGGGACATGGATGAACCTGGAAACCATCACTCTTAGCAAACTGACACAAGACCAGAAAATCAAACACCACATGTTCTCACTCATAGGCTGTTGTTGAACAATGAGAACACATGGACACAGAGAGGGGAGCATCACACACTGGGGTCCATTGGTGGGGGGGACTACAGGAGTGATAGTGGGAGGGTAGATAGGGAAGGGTAGTAGGGAGAAAAGTCAGGTATAGGTGATGGGGGGATGGTGGCAACAAACCACCTTGCCATGAATGTACCTATGCAACAATCTTCCATGATCTGCTTATGTACCCCAGAATCTAAAGTACAATTAAAATGAAGGGGGCCAAATATCTCAATAGGCACCATACAAAAGAAGATGGACACATGGAAAATAAGCACCTGAAAAAATGCTCCACTTATGTCATCTGGGAAATGTAAATTAAACAAGATACCACTATACACTTTTTAGGATGGTTCAAAATCCAGAATGAAAACACCACCAACAGAAACAACAGGAGCTCTCATTCAGTGCTGGCAAGAATGCAAAATAGTAAAGCTACTTTGGAAGACATTATATTGGTTTCTTACAAAACTAAACATACTCTTAGCATATGATCCACCCTGTTTTTATCCTCTTTTATTTAGCCAGTGAAGCTGAAAATTTACATTCATATAAAATATTGCATGCAGATATTTACAGGAGCTTAATTCATAATTTCCAAAATTTGGAAGTAACTAAGATATCATTCAGTTGGCAAATGGGAAAACTGTGGTATACTCAGACAATGAAATATTATTCAGCACTAAAAAGAAATTAGCTGTCAAACCATGCAAAGACACAGAGGACCATTAAATGCATATTACTAAGTGAAAGAGACCAATTTGAAAAGCCTGCATATTGTAAAATTCCAACTATATGGCATTCTAGGAAAGGTAAAACTATAGAGACCAAAAAAAGATCAGTAGTTTCCAGGGGTAGAGGAGAGAAGAACACATAGAGTACGGATGAGTTTTAGGAACATGAAAATACTCGGTATGATACTATAATGGTGGGAACATGTCATTATGCCTTTGTCAAAGTCCATAGGATGGTATACCACCAAGAATGCAGCCTGATGTTAACTACGGACTTGGGGTGATAATGATGTGTCATTGTGGGTTCATCAATTATCACATGTACCACTCTGGTAGGGGATATTGATAATGAGAGAGGCTGTGCATGTGTAAGGGGAAGGGATATATGAGATATCTCTGTACTTCCCCCTCAGTTTTGCTCTGAACCTAAAACTGCTCAAAAATAGTCATTTAAAAAATTGATGTAGTTTATGTTTTTGGACTATAAAAACTTAGGCAAGTATCTTAAAATTTTTTGGTAAAACATTTCCATTAGGACAAAAACCCTAATGGTATTTATCATCCATTAGCATAGCGTTCCTGTGTAAATGAATTTGAATGACTTAAAAAAGAGTTTGGAGCTCCTTCAGAAGAAGGACTATGCTTTAAAACATCTGTAACATAGAACAAGTATAACTTACAAGGATACTTTATATGGTGCTTTCAGGTACACTTGGTAAACATCACTGTCTTCCTTTAAAGTAAAATAATCACATTTTTAAAAGTATAAAATAGGATTATAATTAAATCTGTCATGCACCAAAAGGAAATTTTGGGAGCTATAATGAATGTCATAAACATTCACTAATAAAATGTGCAATTTAAAAGCAACTTCTAGTCAATTATCTCCATGAGCTCATATTTATCAACAAAATAACCTATTTATCATTTACATATCTCATGGTCTCTTCTGTTCATGTACTTATGTCTAATGGAAAGCAAATTATTCCAATTTGATTATTATATTCTAATAATTTAGTAAGATAACAATGTGCCACTAAAGGGGTTTTAAAACCACTTTGGGAATAATCAAAATAGAAAAGAAAATATCTTTGAAATAAATTATAAGAGAGATGAAAAGCAATATGGTAGTTGATAGAAAAGTGTCAGGTGCCAATGTGCCGACCCCTCAGCCTTTCATTTTGCGAGCATCAAGATAAAATCCATCCATGGGAACCTCTAATAAGTTCTCCTTTTCTGACCAGAAAAAAAAGAAAGAACATAATGAAGCATTACTGAGGTCAGACTGAATTCACATTTCTTCAGATTGCATTTTTGGATAAATCTTTAGATTCTCAATGAAGCCAACAATCCATAGTTTTGAAAGCCAAAACTAAGCTTGAAAAGATATCTCTGTTATATGGTCACCACAAAATTTTGAAGAATTATGAACCTTAAATGACGCCCTGAGATCACTAAATTTAGCTGCTGATCTTCCCAACCAATTAGGACCTACATTAGCCTGAATTGCTTAGTGTATGTCTTGTTTTTATGACCTCTGGAGAAACAGATGTAACAGTTATCCATTCCTTAAGGCGCCTTACTGCCTGAAATAAAAATTATATGTATAAAGATCATTAAAGTAAATAACTCAAATATGTTGTTAAATGTTATTTTTAAATGAATAATTTTTTGCTAGTAAGACAGGAAGACATCTAGCTCATATTAACATCATCATATGTTTAACAGTTTAATTTAGCATCTGGTGCCTTTGCTGCCAGCCCTACAGGGAGAGAGATTAAAGATGGACTGCAGTTATCAATAACCATTCAAAGCAGTCATTCTGTAAGAAAATGAAGATCATTTGTGACAGGTCCAGAACACTCCAGGTATTCTGGATTTACTGAAGAAATAATGCTAAACTTGAAGTGCCAAAATAAACCCAGAGGAATAAAATGTAATAGATTCCAACGATGCCTTGTCATCCATTTGTGTGACTCCTCTAACTTTAGCTTCTTAGAGTGGTATTCTATTTGTAATACAAAACAGGAGAAAAAGTAAAGTTGAGAATGTTTAATCACATGAAATGTTTCCCATTGAAGTCTATTACTATGTCTTTTATAGCAATAATGAACTAGTAGTAGAATGGCTTGATTTGTCAATTGATTTAAGAAGAAACTTGATCTGAAGGAACTCTAAATTTACAGATGACATACAAGCAAAAAGCCCATGAGAGGGCAACAAAATGATACAAGTTAAAAATAAACAACAAGAAAAGACAATGCTTCTGGCCAGCAGGTGGCACTGCAATCCATCATTGTTAGCCAATTGGAAATCTAAGACTGCTTGTACTATCCCGTTGACTATTTCCTGAACTTTCCTCTGTCCTTTTAACTCGGTGCTTTATGCCGTGCTGTGCCCAGTTGTTTTCAATCAGCAGAGAACTCAAAGGAAATTGATAGACCTGCGGGATTGATCGATTAACTCTGCTAACAATATCAACAATCAAAATTTTATAATAAACATGTTATCAACTCTGTGAGTTATTAAATGAAGCCATTTAAATGGAAAATATCTATGTTACAGTTTATCAACTGAATCCTGTTTGGGTGTGTGCAGTAGCAGCAATTTGCAGTAAAGTTAGGCTAAAGCGGTTTCTAAAAGTCCTAGGAGCCTTGGACACAATAGACTTACCCATTAACTTGTTAGTCTCTGGTTTAGCAACAATTTAACACAGAATGACATAATTAGCAGAAATTTAAAGAATATAATAAGTCTTTTATTCCAAGGATGGAAATGATCTGGCTAGCATATGTCTTATGCACCCTTATGCACCCAAGGCAGAAATCACTATTCAATTACAGTACTGTATTGTGCTGAGCCAATGCAAATCTCTTAACCTTTTCAATACAGCTCTCACTTCATATGAAACCCATTTTCCATCTGTGGGACTAAGAAAAGGGGAAGAAAAGTTAATTGTTGTTCCAGGAACCCACTAAACAATTATAGAACCAGATACCAGATATTTGATTATCTAATAGATATTTATAGAACTAATTATAAAACTACTTATTCTAGTTCAATAACTTCTAGTTTTAGTCATTGAACTCTAATAACAGTTTTATAATTTAAAGTAATCTTTTTTCTATACTAAGAACTCATATAAACCATTTACTTTACAAATTTAGTAACTAGACTGTAAAGAGGTTTAAACTATACTTGCCTAAACACATAAAGGCAGTAAGCAACAGTCATGACTCAAGCCCATGTCTTCTGACTCTGTTTTCTTAGTATATTTTGGATTTCTACTTCAGAAACAGATTTTTTTTTCTGTTTGTTTCTCCACTTACTCATTCTCATTTTTATAAAATCTTTATAATTTCCATATACATTTCAGGAACCATGTCAGGTATTAAGTATCCTGGGTGAATAAATATACATGGTCCTTCCCATCAAAGAGCATGCAGTACAGCACTAAACAAGTAGACAGACTGTGTGTGACTTTCATTATGATAAGGGATACAAAGAAAGGACTGCAAGAAAAACAATAGAATAACGCATTTAGATTGGTCAGATAACATGTCTGAAGACATTGGAAGAAAACTGAAAAATAAGAACCTTCGGGAGTCTGGAGATGGGGGTGGTACATCCAGGAAGAAGAAAGTGTGGTTATCGTGAGCCACCATGTTTTCTCCGCACCACAGAGAAAAACTCATTTCTGGCAGGAAGCATTTTTTACATGATGTTGTGTCCTGCTTAGTGCATTATATCAAGTGTTTCACGCTACTGACAGCTATTATTGGGGATGTTTACCTTGGTCACTTAAGTCACTGTGTATTCGATTACTCCACTGCAAATTGAATATTTTCCTGTCTGTAGTTGATAAGCATCCTAGGGGATATAGTAAAACTATACCTATCCTCTTTCTCTTCAAACCTTTGCCCACTGATTCTAGCACACATCGGTGGATATTTATCTGCAATATGTATTACTATGGTGTCTCCCTAATGGTGATTCTCTATTTCCCTTTTCCTTCTACATTAATTGAAATTATGTGAGGAAGAGCTATCTGTAGCTCCCATTTATTTATTCAATTATTCATTTATAGTAGTAAGGACTCATGGAAATTTGCTTAATTCTACAAGTAAAATTCAATACTATCAATATTTTCTTACTCACATTTTTCCGTTGACCATTAGTTCCTTCAGGTTTGTGTTTCTCTGACAAGCCTCTCTCTTTTGAACATTTATTTGCTTTCAGGCATCATAAAGGGTTCCAAGCCTCATATTATATTTCCTTGTCCTAGCCCTGAAGTCAATCACTTCTCCTAAAAGTTCTGGTTCCTTTTATCAAGTAAGAAAAGTCATTCTTAACTCAGAGCATGTATTAGGTTCACCCCATGGGCTTTTGAAAATACTTAGCATCTATTGAATCTGAATTCCTCAAGAAACCACTGAATATTTTAAAAGCCATACAGGTAAGCATATACAGTTTCATGGTTGAGACCTACTGTTCTAAAAGGCAGGGACAGTATATGTACTATTTTTTATGACATGATAAAAATGAAGGTGGGAATGTCCATAGACTAACCCATCTACTACCACTAGCCCCCTGCAATAACGAACCGCATAGATTTGATTTTCTTTCCCAGACTCTGAGCCTCTCACCTGGAACCAAAGCCTGATCAGAGAAGACTGGCTATAGTGGGAGACACATCCTAAGAACTCAAAGGGAAAAACAGTTACTAATTAAAAAATAAAATGGAGAATGAGGTGGAAGGCAAGGTAAAACTAAACTCTACAAGAGAGTAAGTTATTTGTGGGGAGGAAAAGAGAGCCCTTGAATACTGTATAAAGAGAGCTGGGAAGGAATAAGGAAGAATAAAAGCATGTCTGTGGGCCCTAAGTCTGATCCTTTTTGATATCCTATAGATCTGAGTTTTTAAAAATGGAATTCGTGCTTAATTATTTAACAATTTGTCAAACAAAAATGGGACTTAGCACATGATTCTACTACAATTTCCCAGGGAGAATTTTTTCTTCCTCCCTCTGTAAAATAGCCATTTCATACCCTCTCTCACTTCAAATATTCTCTATCCTCCCATCCTCCATCAGATGCCCTTTTTCTGATATTTCATTAAGGAAACAGAAGAAACCATATAGAAAATTCCCTCTCTTCCTAACACCTAACTTGCTATCTCCCGAAAACTGTATTTCTACTTCTCCTTTTAACCTATTACTACAAATAATGTTACTTTATTCCTATCAAAATCCAGCACTTATTCTCTCCCCTTCCTAGCTGTTGCAAAGTCTCCTAACTCCTAATTGGCCAGTTCCCTGACTTCAGACTCTCCACCTCCTTAATCAATCCTGCCAAGTTAATCATCCAATAAGATTATTTGCTCATTCACTCTACAGGTGTTTACTGAGGACTTAGGCATTGTCAGGCACTGAGAATTCATATTCCAAAAAAAAAAAATAGCTATATTAAATAGTTCAGGCTGGATTTTGAAGACATATCTACAAATAAATCACTAAAATACTGTACAATAAGTATGATAATAATGGTAAATCGAAGTGGCACAGAAGAATGAGCCCTCAGCAACTCTAATCCAGTCATATCATTTATTTGAAAGAAAATGTAACCATTTAATAACTGGTCTTTGTCTTACAGTTGACCCATCCCCACAGTTCTTCTTGTATGGAATAGGCAGAGTGATTTCTCAAAAATAAATTTAAATATTCAGTTGCTGTCGTGGTCCTTTGGTAAGGTATTACCCCATCTAACAGGGGCCATAGTGGAGCTGGCACTTAATCTATCCAGCCTCTTGCCACTCTTGCAATTTATATTCCAACCAAAGTGAATCCTTTTAATTCCTCACATACTTTTTTTTCACTTCAGTGTTTTTCAACATATAATATTATCTTAGCTGGGAACATCTTCTGGATCCCTTTTTCCACCTAACTTTTAACTCATGAGATTTTTCTTAGAGCAAGAAGCCTTCCCTAGTTCCCCTAAACTGCACTGGCTACTACCACTAGGTGGTATATGACCCGTTGGATCATATACTTGATCGTCTAGCTATTAAATTTATTATAACTTTATGTCAATTGCCAAGCTGGCTTTCTCAGTAGAAGTTTTAAGAAAGCACAGGCTATCTTACTCACTGATGCTGTCTTAGTTTATTTCTCAGGATTTGGTTCATAGTCATTGCTCAGCAAAAATTTGTCGCCTGAATAAATAATTAAGATTGCTCAATGCTTGCTGATGGTAGGAGAATAGGTAAAAATCTTCTAGGAATTTTGTAGATAAAGCCAGAAGGTTGTCAGAGCAAAGGGACTTTCAAGTGCAAACCACAGAAGCTTGAAATAGCAGCATGTGTTCAATGAGTGGCAAAGGGGTCCTTACTGCAGGAGCAGAGGGGGCTGGGGCAGAGAAGTGGGGGCACTGGGCTGTGAAAAAGAGGGACCAGATCAGAGATGGTCTCCATGACCTATCAAGTGATTCACACTTTAGGATGTATCTTGAAGAAAGTCACTGAAGAGTTTAAACCCTTCTGATACTGCCAATGGAAAAAAGATAGTGAATCAGTTTGGGTTACAATATCCCTCCCTCAACACCCAAACCTGAAGATGGACCAGAGAAACAGGAAGGTTAATGGATCTTAGGGTGATTCTCAGCATCTACACAACAAAAACACTTAAAAACCCTTAGGGGTCTTAAATGGGAAGTAATAAAAAAATATTCTGGATTTCCTGGAGAAGGACAGAGGAAACAGGATGGGAGGAGTGGGTGGGCAGAGGGAGAGCATTCCGTTTGTATGCTTTTCTCTTCCCACATTGTCCTGTTCTGATTACTGACCGGGATGATTGGCCACTAAAGCAGCATTCTGAGCACAGCACCTGCTAGAGGCCACAGGACCTAAGCAAGCATCCAAAACCATGGAGGAAGCAGCCAACAGCATAAAGAACAAGCATTTGAGTGTTCCTTATCCCCATCCCTTGACAAATCCATAGGCAATAGCAAAATGAATGGTAGCACCTGGCTAATGGAAAGGACTAGAGCAGAAATCCTGGTAGGTTCCTTTGGAGCAAGGAATGATGAAGAGTAAGGAGGAAAAGGGAAGGACCATGTGAACCCAGATGGTAACCCTAGAAATGCCAATCCATAAAAGGTCCCCATCTCACATCCCTCAGTTTCCTGGAGGAGCAGAAATCAGGGCCCAGGCTTTTACCCTTCCCTCAAGGTTACCATACTTGGGGAAAAGTGGCTGATAGGTTTGGCAAGACACTTCAAAAGCAGAGCTTTTGTTAAAGCAGAACTTTAACAAATGGAACAAAAAGAGTAAGAATATAAAATGACCATTTGCTTTCAGAGATGAGAAAGATACGAGCAAAGTGAAGCAGGAAGATAAGTATGAAACAATCAATTGGCAAAAGTAGGCTTGAGAATATAGTCACTGAAATAAATAACCCAATGGATGTGTTTTTAAAAATTGATAGACCTAAAGAATGATTTCAGAAGCTGAAATGTTATCGCCAGAAACTTTTCAAATAGGAACGAGCAAGAGCTAAAGAGAGGAAAGATCGGAGATAAGATATAGGAGGATGAAAATACAAGTGTTAAGAAAGACTAAACAAAATAATTTGAAGAAATTATAAAAATGAATTCCCAAGAATTAGAGAAAACAAATGTTAAACCTTAGATTGGAAATAATGTAATGTTTTTAATATCCCCTAGAAAAGGGAGCTTGAATCAAACCTTACAAGTTAAGATCTTTTGGAAATGCCAATTCTAGGGTGGGAAGAATGAAAGAGAAAGGAAGGAGGGAAAGCAAGTACAGGTGGTGTGTTTCCAAGTTCACTACAGCTTCAAACACACAGAAAATCACAGCTGGAGGCTTAATTATAGTTATCATATTCCAGACAGGCAAGTGTCTCCAGGATTAGGAAATGAGAAGGGTTTGTCTTCCGGCTTCTGCTTTCCCGTCCTGCCTTGGTCAGTTTGCCTCTAATTCAGCTAGATCCCACTCCCTACACCCCGGACTTCACCTGAGCTTGAGTGGTGGGAAGAGCTCTAGGTATGGGGATGGAAAGAGGTGTCAAAGTAAGAAAATAATGGACTTACTGAAGTGTTTTGTTCTCTAGATGAAAGATGACCAACGGAAAAATAAAAACATCTGAAACTCAGGCACCAAAATAACTGAGGAAAAGGGCAGTTGGTAGTGACCTGAAGAAAGTGAAAATATGCTCACCTTTTTTTCTTATTTAGGAGAGAGGCATAGATATTGATAAGATTCAGTGATTAACAAGAAAAAGAAAACAGCATAAGTTTGATTCTGATAATTTGGTTTGTTTAGGGGAATGAGTAAGGGAAACAAAACAAATAGAACTTGTGGAAAATCAACTTCTCTAAATATGATGGCAAAGTTAAGTTTCCAAAGCAGCAATGTCAATACATATAAATCTATAAAAGTCATTAAACAAGATTCATAAGCACTCAAATGGGAAAATGAAAAGGTCGATGAGTAAGTTGTCTATGAGAAACATTTCTCACCTATGAGAATATGAGAGAGACTGCAAACAAACGAAAACCTGGAAGTTCATTTATCCAGTTATTTACTTCTACCATATGTGCTCAATAGGTATTTATTTTACTCTATGGGTTAAAATTCAATACTATACTGGGGACTCGGGCATCCAACAGATCATCCGCTTATTTACAATTTCTCTTCTCAGACAATTTTAGAATATTTTTTAAATTAGCAAATAACATGTGTTGAAAACTATTAATATTGCAGGGACATAATGCTACAGAAACCTAATATATATCATATGGGGACCAAATGTTCAAACAAAATTTGAATAAACTCAGCTGGGCAGAAAACAGTTTTACTCATTCTTTGCCAGGCATCTGTTTTTCTGTCCCCTAAAGGCAAATTAAAAATGAGCAATAATAATAACAATAATAATCTTTTTCACTCCTCAAAAGCAAATTAAAAATGATGAATCATCATGACTATGGCTAACTGCATACTCTTAATATGTGCCAGGTGTCATCCTAAGTGTCTTAACACGTGTTAACTCATTTACTCTGCACAGTAATCCAAGGAGTCAGCTACTGCTATTCTCCCAATTTTATAGATAAAGAACACAAGGCACTCAGGCATTACTGTCACAAAGCTAGTAAGTAAAGGAAGTGTGACTGGAATATAAACAGGCTCCAGAGCTCACAATCTTAACCACCATGACATATTGCTGCTGTCAACGAATTTACAAATACTGCTTTTACTCTCATCTAGTGAAAAAGTCTGTAACCCTCACAAATGACGGCTGGTTTTTCTTCCACGGATATTGTTCATGGTACCTAGAAGTGATATAGGTGCTCTTCATGCTTCTCATTTTTGCTTCCAAACAATTGACCCTCTCTTCTCGAAAAAAAATCCAGTTTTGAAGTCTATACCACCTGCCACATTGCTTTGTGGCAGTCAACTACAGACTCTAGGGTCATCCTCCATTTTCTTGAAGATCTGGATCTGAATCACTGTCTTTCTCTTCAGTACTCTCCCTGCCTTGGGTTTTAGTGGTTTCAATATCCTGAGAGTTAAGCCTTCCAATTCCATGACCTCTCATTTCAGTTACCCCCGACTCCTCCATTGACCCTGACCCTCTCCTCGTGATTATATTGTAGGTCATACATAGGTAGATTACCAGTAACTGTGCCTTCTCCATACTCTTCCTTTCAAGAAATTTCCTCTTTGACCACAACCTCTTATCTTTCCAGGACACTGGACTCCGAACTCCAGTTCCTCTTCAACCCCATTAGGGTATAATTTATTTTAGCTGACCACCTATCCCTGCTTCTCATTTCCTTCCTGTTTTCTGTTATCAATGTGAGATTACATGGTTTATCAACATAAATACTTCTTTACACTCACCCAGAAAACTCCTGCTTCTGCCTTGTTTATTGTGCTCACTTGGCAAAACTACAACCCTGGTAAAATCAATCATCTTGTTATCCACTTCATTTATTCTGAACTTGTACTCAACACAGTTGATTGTAGATAGTGAAAAATACAGAATCATGCAACTAGCATAAATGTAATTACATGACCACTAATCTCCTGTGGTCAAGATCCAATAACTCCCTTTTTTCCTGGAGTTGTTATCTTCTTCCCTCAGAACCCTAACACGTTTATCCTGGCTTTCCATTTCATTGAGACAAAAGAAATACACAAATATTCTGAAAAGAAGTTCCACATCTCTTGAAACCCTATTGAATCTGTACCCCCATACTCAGCTTTCTTACCTGTTACCTGTGAATGACCTGCTTGGATCACCCCTAATCTATAGCCAACCCCCTTTTTCTCCAGGACATCTAGAAATTTCTTCTCCTATCTCAATTCCTTTTTGCTGAGTTATTCCCATGACCATACAACTGTACTTTAATAGCTCCTATCAAAAGGCATGAATAGATTTCTTTTTAAATCCTCCTCCTCCAACTCCACATCCTCTTCCACCTTCCACCCCTTTCTCTGCTCCCAAATAAAGCAAATCCTCTGAACAAAGTTATGCTCTTTCTCTCTGCTTCTCTGGCTCTCTCTGGTAACTCCTAGGTCGGTCTTTCATCCTTACCTCTCCAGTGAATCTGCTCTTGTCCAACAGCGTCCGCTCCATTGCCAGATACCACAGAGTGGCCCATTCTTTCCTTCTGCTCATGTTTGCTGGGTAACTCCTTCCTTCAAGAAACATTTTCTTCTGTTGAAACCTACCCCACAGCTCTCCTGTCTGCTTCTTACCTCACCAATCACACTGCCTCAGCCTCTTTTGCTGATACATCCTAATCCCTCCTTCTTTTAGGCCAGGGTTTCTCAATTATGACTGCATATAAGAATCACCTGCCAAGTTTTTAAACAACAATAGTGCCCAGGCCTCAACATATTAAATCAGAATCTCTCACTAATTAAAGCAGAATCATGAGGGTGAGTGGAAAGGCTTGGTCAATTTTGTTAATGATTCCCAGGTGATTCTAATGTGCCACCTGGCTGATAATTCCTGGAGACATTGGTTTATCTGTATAAAATAGCACCTCCTTAGCCTACACTCCCTGTTATCTGTGTTGGCTTTGTATACATGTTTGTTTCCGATCTTCTCAGATAGAATACAAGTTTCTCAAGGGCAGGGTCACTGTCTAAGCTTGGAATGGTTCCTGGCATGTCCTAGACATTCAGTAATCACATATTGAGTAAATGGGTCCAGCGAAAGATTCTGGCCATAGCTTATGTGGTGTTATTGTAGTAACAAAATGTTAAAGGACAAGACAAGGCTTTTGGAAGCAATATGTACCCCAGAAACCTTTACGCTGTCCCTTTTGTTAGGAGCATTGCTCTGATTTGGGTGGGGAGACGAAATTGGGACAAGACCAAAATAAATCATTGTGAGATTTGCATTCTTGGAGTCATGCTTAGGCTGGAACATTTTCTGCCTGCATTTAGATACTCTTTTTCTTTCCTAAATTTCCTGAGACCCTAAAGGGTCACAGCTCCTATAAGGTAAGTCCTGGTATTGCTATCAAATAATTTCTCAAATAAGTGCAATCAACAACATAGTGCAGTGTAAAGAAGAGATAAAAATATACTTGGGAGTAAAAATAAGTCTCACTGAAAACAAATTTAGGCCCTGTATCTAAACTAAAAAAATTAAATTATAAGCAGATTTTTCATCCTCAATTAATGAAATGAAGCTAAGCTTCTTGAAACACTTTATGATCCCCTGAGGCAAACATAAAAGGCCTTCTGCTAGAGTCAGGTCTGAGTCCCTTGGGCCAAAGCCTTGCAGGGTCTAGCCCTGAGAGAGAAAGAAACTAGTTGTAATTAGTGACTATTCTCTACTTTCCTGGCTCAACCAAGATTGTACACATACACAGTGAGTTAAATGTTGATTGCTGAAATTTGATACCTCCTATCTATATAGAAGCAATTAAATGACTATCTACAATAACACTTTTAACAAGAAGTTCCAGTTAATTTATTTACAAAATTTCTTTAAATGTTTCATCTAGGGTCTTTCTTTATGGTCTGTGCTTTCAACTATTCTAATTATTTATTACAGTTTCAAGTTCTTAAATATAAGCGAAGGAATCACTATTGATGGCAGTGGTGGCCTGTCTGGAGCAGTGGCTGCAGGTTCTCCAGCTGCAGCAGAGGGGGCACCACCAGGTCTGTGCACCTATGGATCTGGTGGGAACCAGGATCAGGAGGAAGTCCCCATCCCCCCACTCTTTTTTAGCCCCAGCTCCCTTAGGCACCAGCAACTGCCCAGCCATGGCTGCTGACTGGGGTATCCCTGTGCTCTCAGGGACCTGGGAAGCTTCTGTTCTGCCACAGGTTCAGAAGCACCTGCTCCCACTGCCTGGCCTCTTCCCGGATTGCTAATCACATCTCTGTAACCACATGACACTCCCCTCACATGCATTCCCCAAACTGGGAAAAGTTTAATTTCCCCAAACTTTAAACTGCCTGGCAATCTCTTGAGGAGGGACAACTTCTTTGTCTGTTTCCCTTTCACAGGACTCCAGGGTCGATAGGGCTCATAGCTCAAAGGAAGGGAACCCAGAAGCTTGACATGCTGGCAAAAGGGTTAAAGTTCTTAGGAGATTTATTGAGGGGCAGATGGCAGATGGGAGACAGCACTAGCATGCAGCTCCCACTTGGACAGACAGAGCAGTGTGTGGAGACTCACATCATGAGCTTTTGTTCCCAAAACTACCACAGCAACATACCAGGAAAACTGAGAGAATCCACAAACCCACTGAAGGAACTGGATCACTGCTGTAGGCTCCCCGAGACACCAAAAAACTGAGTTCACTTGCTTTCTCAGCAGGGAGGCTGGTAATGTGGGCCAAGTTCTCAGTCCTGGTCACCAGCTGTTTGGAAGTAGACTCAGTGTAGTTGGGGAAGCATGGTGGGGGTGAGACCATCCTTTAGGACTATGGACTGCATGGGAGTTGGTGAGATCTGTGACTGCCAGCTTTGTCCCACTTCCCTGGTGACCTGTATGACTTAACAGAGTCAGCCATAATCCACCTGGGAACATAACTCCATTGGCCTAGAAACCACACCCCCATCCTCCACAGTAGCCACAGCAAGATCCATCC
Source organism: Callithrix jacchus (assembly GCF_049354715.1). NCBI lineage: Eukaryota > Metazoa > Chordata > Mammalia > Primates > Cebidae > Callithrix > Callithrix jacchus. Next base: position 76,554,538 of record NC_133507.1, read on the forward strand.
AAGGATAGTCTGAGCTCAGACATGTCTATCCCTGCCCCTACCTGGTGGTCTTTTTCTACTTTCCCTGGTTGCCAAACACAAAGGACATAATCTCTTGGGAGCTCTATGGCCCTGGCCACCACCTGAGAAACTTAAATACATAACCAAGCGACCGCAGGGCATGTTTGCTTCCTCCCTATAAGAGCTGATGTGCTCTTGAGAATGCCACCTCCTGGCTGGAGGCCAACCAATACAACATCAGTGCACTAAACGAAAACACAATTAAGGACCCTCACTCCCCTGCTACCTCCACTGGGTGGTGCTGTGAGGCAAAAGCATCAGAAAACCTATAAAGGAAAACCTATCAGATATTCTAAGTGAAGTAACTCGAGAATCAAAAACCAAATATTGCATGTTCTCACTCATAAGTGGGAGCTAAGTAATTAGGATGCAAAGGCATGAGAATGATAGAATGGACTTTGGGACTTGAAGGAATAGGTGGGAGTGGGGTGAGGGATAAAAGACTACACATTGGGTACAGTGTGCACTGCTTAGGTGATGGGTACACTAAAATCTCAAAAATCACCACTAAAGAATTTATTCATATAACCAAACACCACCTGTTTCCCAAAAAACTATTACTATAAAAAATAAATTTAAATAAATAAATTAACTAAATGCCTTACAAAAAATAATTAATTTTTAAAAACTTTTTTTACTAGTCAGACTTCTGGTTCCTCTCTGTGCAAACTGGTTGTAGGAATAGTAAAAGTCACTATATTCTCTGCCCCTCCATAAGTTCAAAAGCCAAAAGTATTGAACATTTGGTATGACTAAGTTTGGGCAATAAGAGATCTAAAAGGACTTCTTAAAAGAGGATTGCTATAGTTATAAACCAGCTTAATTAAAAGTGGATATCCAAGTTATAGTTATGTTTTAAAAGGCTTTATGTCATTTCTCTTTGTGGATCTCATTTTTCTGAAAAAAAAAAAAAAGTTTTTTTCTTCTCAGTCGACTGAATTATTTTTCTCCATTTTATCTTGGCTTTCTTAAGGCACACATGAGAAGTTCCAAGATAACTTCTTATGGCCAGGGACTCCTTGGGAAAAACAAAGGAAGTGACCAGGTGTGGTGGCTCATGCCTGTAATCTCAGCTCTTTGGGAGGTCAAGGCAGGTGGATCACCTAAGATTAGTAGTCTGAGACCAGCCTGGCCTACATGGCAAAACCCCATCTCTATCAAAAATATAAAAATTAGCCAGCCATGGTGGCATGCGCCTATAATTCTGGCTACAAGGAGGGCTGAAGTGAAAGAATCCCTTGAACCCGGGAGGTGGAAGTTGCAGAGAGCCGAGATCGCGCCACTGCACTCCAGCCTAGGTGATGGAGCAAGAATCCATCTCAAAACAAAAACAAACAAACAACAACAACAAAGGAGGTGAAACTAAACCAAACTGGAAGGAAACAGACTGTTTGAAAAGCTGTCTTACCTCTTAATTAGTAAAGGCTTTTGCCTTCTTTTTAAATTTTTGAGTCATCATTTTGGCTAAATGAATGATTTATGATAATCTGGAATTCTATTTCATATTATCAAGTCTTTTAAACCTTTAACATATTTGATAAGCTTCCCAAAATCAAATTTCAACTTCAAAATTTTTTTTTTCTTTTTTTGACTCATAACTTTGGGATGCTATGTAGGGCCTCTGGAATATCCAGAAGACAGGTAAACAGAATTATTCGATGTGTTTAGTTACATGAGACTGTCAAAATAAATATAAGGTTAAATCTTCTTCAGGTTATATTTTAGTGAATAATAGTAATCTATGTTCCAAAATTGCATGGGATTTCTAAAATTCTAATGTCTATGTCATCAATCATAACTAAGGTTATTATGTTATTATAAACCACAGGAAAAAAAAACAAATTTTTTTGTCAATGAGGTTTTTTACTGTGACTACCCTAAGACATTTTGCCATTCACAGACAACATTGTTTGTTTTGATCCTCTTCTAAAGATAGTTTATAATTAGCTATTGGACTTTGACAGGTGCCCCATTAGTTGTTTTTAAGTTTTTGTCTGCATTTAAGACTAACCTTGCTTATTCCTATGGACCAACCAGTGATCTCTGACTGCGGCTTGGAAGAAACAAAAGGGATACATAATGTAAAATTCTGGACCAATACTCTAATTCTGGGCAATTATCCTGCAAACCCTGCCAGATGATTGGGGCAAATGGGGTTCCCATAACCTGTAGGTTTCTATTTTGGGAAAGTAAGACCAAGGGAACTAACTGAAGCAAAGCCCCATTCACCGAAGTCTTAGCAAGAATAACTATAGCTACCAGTTATCTCGGTGTGCTGGCAGCCTCAGGACTTTTGAGCTAATCTTATCCCCTTGTTTCCTTCTGATTTCATGTCTCCTAATAACCTGGTTTGTCTCTTTTCGCCTTCAGGCCATCAAACTCCAAATAGCCATGCAAATGGAGCCTCAGATGATGACTCCTTTTCACTGGGGATCCTTAGATAGGCCTCTGAGAGAAGATCTGACTTCTGTTTTCCCCAAAACATGCCCCCTGTCACCATGAAGCAGTTAAGATAAGTCATCACGGGATCCTAACACAGGAGGGATTGATGGCAGCAGCAGCCCATCTGGAGCAGCTGGAGCTGTGCACTCCAGAAAGCTGGCAGGAACAAGGAACAGGTGGGAGACCTGCCCCCTTCCAAGTTGGCAGTGTGGGAGCCCTGCCCTGCTGGGTTCAGCTGTAGCCACCCAGCCATGGCTGTGTACGCAGGCATCTCTGCACTCTTAGGGGACTGGGAAGCCCTGTGTCCCCAGAGGCTCAGAAGTGCCTGTTCCCACTGCCTGGCCTCTCCCAGCTCCTGGCACATGCTCTGATTTTGGAGCAAATTTGAAGCCAAGCCTGGGCCCTGTCACTGTCCAGCTGGATATGCCTGAACCCAAGGCAGTGCTGACATGCCAGCCCCCTGCCACCTCAGCCCCCTCTGGAACTTGGGTGCTGATAAGCACAGGAAGGAGTCTGAGGTGAAGCTTAGGGTGGCTTGGCACAGGTCTGCAGGCATCCCTTGGCATGAAAAGCCCGGGTGTCATGGATGACATGGTTGGTGGTGGCAGGAGACAGACAGGTTCCTGGGTAGAAAGGGGTGGGTATCCAGTGAAATCCCACCTTCAAGCCAGGGATGGCCTAAAGTATGGGGATTGGGCTGTCAGTTCTGCTGGGAGAAGTTAATGGACCAGAGCGAGAACTTATGATACTTTTTCTGGACCCACCCATGTCTACCCATGAACCTTCCTCCCTTCTGAGCCTGAGAAAATCCTGGACTCAGCCAGACTCGAACAATCATTGGGATGACCTGCCTTCTTCATAAAGGAACTACTCACTTCAGATGAGAGCTGTTCTGTCACTCAATGAAAGTCCTCTTCACCTTGCTCATCCTCCAGTTGTCTGTGTACCTCATTCTTCCTGAAAGCCGGACAAGAATTCAGGACCCACCAAATAGCAGGATTGAAAGAGCTGTAACACAAACTGGGCTGAAGCGCGTGCGCACACACACATACACACACTCACACACACGTACAAACACACACCCTCCACTCACCACATTTCAGGCAATGAGAAGAAGAGAAGAGCTGCATCCCTTTAGGGAGCTCAGACCTAGGGGCTCCCTGAGCCAGGGCTGTGACAACCTGTTTGGAGCTCTGCAGTTGCTAGCATCTCCAAGCTTCTGAATACCACTGCATCACCCTTGTCCAGATGTAGATGCCCACAGAGAAAGCCACGCACGGTACATCTGGTCCAGCCATAGCCTCACACAGAGGTGGCACTTGTACTGGCACCTGTAGCTGCCCACCCCAATGCAGCAGCAGCATGCCAGGCTTTGCAAAGTGGCTGAACCCAATGCTTACTCACCCACATACCCCTAGCTTCTCTACACCTGGCTTACCCTTGGCAAGTATGGGATCTGGGACAGTAACATGAGCCAAGTGCAGCCTGCTAGGCCGTGAGGGCTGAATGAGCCCAGTGGATATGAGATATACCCAGCAGAAGGTGCCGCCAGCCACAGAGGTTTCCAACTGGTGAAGTGACACCTCAATGATCCCATGAATTATTTTTGCTTTACAATTTTAAGACAAAATATTTGATTTTTTAAAAATTATATCTCTTTTAAGAGTCAGGTGACCATGTGATTCCAAACTACTGCTTTCTACACACACTAGATGTCACTACATGACCTGTAGTGTTGGCTGTAATTCGATCTATTTCTTTACTCTCCTTATAGGCAAGATCAGTAAAGAGTACAAAATAATCTCCAGGCACATTTTCCAGCAACAGCATCTTTGCTTGTATCTGGCCATTGTAGTGATAAAAACGAATTCTTCTGAACTCTCCCTGCAATTCTATACATTCACCTACAAAACAACATTATCATTTTTATTTTTATCATCAACTCTTTCTTTTCCAAATTCTGAGTATGTTTGCACTGATGAGTAAACAAATAGTCCCTAATCTGAAAGATGTGGGAGAACTGTGGCAGGGCGAGGTGGCTCACACCTGCGATTCCAGCACTTCCGGAGGCCAAGGCCAGCAAATCACCTGAGGTCAGGATTTTGAGACTAGCTGGCCAACATGGTGAAACTCTTTCCCTACTAAAGATACAAAAATTAGCCAGGTGTAGCTGTGAACGTCTATAATCCCAGCTACTCAGGGCGGGGGCAGGGGGGTGGTGGTGTATGCCTGAGGCAGGAGAATTGCTTGAAACTGGAAGGTGGAGTTTGCAGTGAGCCAAGATCCTGCCACTGCACTCCAGACTGGGCGAAAAGAGTGAAACTCTCCTCAAAATAAACAAACAAACAAAATGCTGGAAGAAATATAAAGAAAATAAAAATTAACCAATGAACTTAATGTTAATCAAATTCAATTTATAGTTATTGAATGCTTTGTGTCAAGCACCAATAAGCAGCAGAAGACATAAAATAGGAAGGACACATAAAGAACTATGGGAAAAGAGAGAAGAGGCTCATAAAGGAACTAGGCAACAGGCACCCGCCCCAAAAGAGACAGCTAATATTCATTTGAAAAACTATTATAGTTTTTAAATAATAAACCATTTGAGGTGGTTTATTATTTGTGCTTCCTTAGGTTTGAGCAACATTTATCAACTGTATTTACAGCTCTGTGAGATGTAAAGCGGTTTTAGCAGAAAAGAATTCCATAGTCAAATAAGTTTGAAAAAAAAATTGGCTAGCAAAAAGCCAACAGGCATGTTTTTAATAGCGGAATTTCTCAGAGTGTCTACCATTTGAATGTGGATTTCATCTCAAAGAGGAATGCTGTACCTATTGTGTCTTAATGAGAGATACATTCTTTTTTTTTTTTTTTTTTTTTTTTTAGACAAAGGCTCACTCTGTTGCCCAGGCTGGAGTGCAGTGGTGTGATCTCTGCTCACTGCAACCTCTGCCTCCTGGGTTCTAGCGATTCTCCTGCCTCAGCCTCCCAAGTAGCTGGTACTACAGGCATGTGCCACCACACCTGGCTTTTTTTCCTTGGTATTTTTAGTAGAGACGCTGTTTCAGTATGTTGGCCAGGCTGGTCTTGAACTCACCTCAGGTGATCTACCCACCTCAGCCTCCCAAAGTGCTGGGATTATAGGTGTGAGCCACCGTACCCAGCCAAGAGATACATCCTTAAGAAACAGTGGTTTCTGGGCCAGGCGCGGTGGCTCACGCCTGTAATCCCAGCACTTTGGGAGGCCGAGGCGGGTGGATCACGAGATCAAGAGATCGAGACCATCCTGGTCAACATGGTGAAACCCCGTCTCTACTAAAAATACAAAAAATTAGCTGGGCACGTGCCTATAATCCCAGCTACTCAAGAGGCTGAGGCACGAGAATTGCCTGAACCCAGGAGGCAGAGGTTGCGGTGAGCCGAGATCGCGCCATTGCGCTCCAGCCTGGGTAACAAGAGCGAAACTCCGTCTCAAAAAAAAAAGAAAAGAAAAGGAACAGTGGTTTCCCACCAAAGAGGTTAGGTTTCATAAAAATCAGTAGAAGAAATGACAGTGGATACTTGGAATATGAAGATTTAATATTTATGGTGGTTAATATTTTATAGATTCAGAAAAAATAATCCATGATCTTATTTTTACCCAATTACCAGAAATTAATCTGAAAAAACCATTTTAAAAAGTCACAACATTTTTTAGTTTGATTTTTCCTTTTTGCGAGTAACTTTGATGTAAATCAAACAAATGTTCTATGCAGTGCAATTCAAAACTCACATCAATTATTTAGCTGAAGCAGACAAAAAGAAACTTAGAAGAAATTTGATGTACAGAGTAAATTTAAAGCTATGCTTCCAGATTTCCTGAGTTAAGTAAGTATTCATTTCCCTCCGCCATTAGGGATTCCTTAAAAAGAAAAGGTACAAAAACGATTCTACTAGGATAAACCATGGTTTATGTGAACTCGTTGGGCTTAAGAAAATGGAAAATGCTATTAAGAATATATTGCAATAACTTTTATTAATGAGGCTTGGAGAAAGTCAAACCCATGCTGCATCTCTTCTTCCTCTGGTTCCACTCTGTCCTTCTCCACCCTTCATTCTGCTGCTAGGGACCGATTTGTTAGGACACCATCAACAAGGCAGCTATAACCTTTGGTTTCCTATCAGTTCAGCCAATAGGAACCCTGCCTGCCAAGACATCAACAGGTTGAAGAAGAGTGAGGTGTGAAAATTTATTCTCCTGGCTCCTTTCCTGTAAGATTACCTCAGGCTAATTTTTCCCTCAGTGGAATGTCACTGCTCCTCTCAAATGAGTTTTAACAAATGTGTTTGCAGAGAAAACGGCCATCACAAACAAGACACAAAACAAAAGTGTCTTGGTCCCCCCTCTGCATTCCATGATTCCCTCCCCACTGTCCCAGAAACCATTGTTATGTGTTTTGATATGATAGATCAGTAGTTTTCATTCTCTAGAATTTTATATCTACAAAACAAAATAGTATGTCCTCTTTTCTGTATGAATGTTTTCAGTCAGCGTTTTGAGATTCATCCAATGTGTTGTTTCCATCAGTAGGCTCCTTTAGCTTATGTTTGTTTTGTTTTTTGAGGGTTTTTTTTACATGCATAAAACAGAATTTATTTATCTATATATGTCTTTATAGGAATTATGGTTGTTTCCAGATTTGGGCTTCTGTGATGTAAGCTACTTCTATTGTATTGGTATTCTCAGATACATTTTTTTTTTCTGTGGACAAATTTTTTTTATTCTTTTGGGTAAATGCCAAGTAGTGAAATGAATTAGTCTTTTTCTTTTCTTTGAGACAGAGTCTCATTCTGTTTCCCAGGCTGGATTATGCTTATGGTGAATGTCTAACATTTTAAGAAACTGCCAAACAGACATCTAAAGGATTGCACCACTGTATAGTCCCACCAGTGATGTATGAGAATTCTAGTTGTTTCACACCTTCACTAACGCTTAGTATATTCTTTTTAATTTTAGCCATTGAATAAAAGGGAAAAAAAAGAAAGGTAAAATAATCAAGAAAAAGAAGTAAAGTTGTGTCTATTTTCAGATGATGAGATTAATTCAACTATGTAGTATTATCTCATTCTGATTTTAAGTGTATTTTCCCAACTGAGATATTGTGAATCTTCTCCATTGTACTTACTGGTCATTTGTACCTCTTTCTTAAGAATTGTATGTTCAAATAGTTTGTTCATTTTTATTAGGTTTCTGGTATTCTTACTGACTTGCAAGAGCATTATATATATTCTGGATATGTATATGTTCTCCTATTGCATGGCTTACTTCTTTTGTTCTGCTAAAGTTTTCTTTCAAAGTGTAAAGTTGTTAAATTTTGATGAAATCTAAGTTATTATTTTTTCCTGAATGACTTAGACTTTTTTTTCCTATCATAGAAACTGTTACCTAAATTAAGGTCACAAAGGTTTGTTTTCTATGTTTCTTTGTTGAAATATTATAATTTTACTTTTTTAGGTTTATATTAATAATCTATTTCTTGTTAGTTTTTTAGCACAGTATGAGGTAAGGGTAAATGTTCACTTTTCCTCATATACTTACCCAGTTATCCTAGCAACATTTTTGAAAAATGTTCCTTTCCCCATTGGATTGTTTTTGGGTACTTACTGAAAAACAATTTATCATATAGGTATAAGTTTATTTCTGGCTCTATTCTACTATATTGACCTTTATTTCTATCCTTTTGCCAAACCACATTTAAAATAGTGCATGTCTGCCAAATTAATTCTCTCTCTAAATTCCCCTCAGTATTCTAGGTCATTTTGATTTTTACATACATTTTTGAGTCATCTGATAGATTTATACTTTTTTAAAGTCTATAGAAAGTTTTGATTGGAATTGTGTTGAGAAAAATACACACACATGCACACACATAATTGGGGAAAATTAAAACTATAAGAATACTAAGAATGGAAATGTTTAAATATGGTATACCTTTTTATTTACATAGGCCTTTTAAATTTCTCTCAGTGACGTTCAGTAGTTGTAGGTGAAGAGGTCTTGTTCATTTTTTTGCTAAAATTATTCCTGTTATTTATTGCTATTATTCAAAAATGTATTTGTTATTTTTATATGAACCCCCTATCCTCAGACCTTACAAAAAGCAGATGATGGAACCATGCTTGTACAGCCCATAGAACTGTGAGCCAATCAAACCTCATTTTAAAATAAATTACCTAGTCTCAGATATTCCTCTATAGTTAGGCACAAATGAACTAACAAGGTGAACTACAATGACTGTTTTTTCTTAATGTGAAATCCAAGCTTGCATTATTGGGATAAACCCTCCTTGGTCCAATATGTTTTTCTTTTCATATATTGTTGGCTTTGATTGGCTAATATTTTATTAAGGATTTTAATACCTATATTCATAAGAATATTCATCTATGATGATTTTATTTTTGTAGTATCTTTGTCAAATTTGCAATTATGCCATCATAAAGATTATGCTGGCCTTATATAATAAATAGAAGAATGCTCCCTCATATTATTCTATTTTTCTTAAAAATGCTATGTAAAATTGCTGTTATTTCTTCTTTGAATTGTGAAGAAATTAACTAGTGAAATCATCTGAAAATTTCTGAGTAAGAAGGTTTTTTGGTTTAAAACAAAATTATTATAAATAAATTTTGTCTCATATCGTGTTGTGTTGATGTTATATTTGTCAATAAATTTATTCATTTCAAGTTTTAGAATTTTTGAAATAAAAGTTGTTGACAATATTCTATTATTTTTCTATTAATATTTGTAAGACCTTTCATTTCTAATATTAGCGATTGTTTTCCTTCCTCCTTCATTCTCTCTCAGTGAAACAGTGATCATGTTTGCTTGGTGCCTATCAACTTTGTTGATCTCTTCAGACAACCAGGTTTCCACACCAATTTTTCCTGTTGTTTGTTTGCTTTCTATATCATTGCTTTCTGTTCTGAGCCTTATTATTTCTGTCATCTATTTACTTCTTCTTCTTCTTCTTCTTCTTCTTCTTCTTCTTCTTCTTCTTCTTCTTCTTTTTCTTCATCTTCTTCTTCTAGCAATACCTTAGTTCTTCATTTTAGGTCCTTCTTTTCTAAGATTTAATGCTGTGTCTTCCTGAACACTTTTGCTATGTCCCACACATTTTAATATATTATTTTCACATTATCATTGTTTGAACATTTAATTTTCTTTTTTATCTTTGACCCATGAATTATTTATAAACAGTTTGTTAGATTTCTAAATATTTGAGATTTTCCTAGGTATTTTATTGTAAATGAATGCTAATTTAACTATGTCATGATCAGGCAATATACTCTATTTCAGTACTTTTAGAATTACTAAAACTAATTTTAGGATCCAACACATGTATCATATTGGTGAATGTATCACATGCTGAAAATATATATTCTGCAATTGCTGAAGGGTAGCATTCTATAAATATCAATTGGGTCAAGATTATTCCAGCTTATTTTTTTAGTTTTTCTAGCTCTGTTCCTATCTGCACTTTTATATGAACATTTCCTCTGTTGTTTCTGTTATGCTCAAATTGTTTTCTATTCCCAGCAGTGTGGGACTTTGAAAGATGTGGCTGGTTAATTCTGAGTTTATATCTCAACCTCTCTTGTTAGCTTCTTTAGTCTTTTATGTAGACCACTTGTACTTACCTGTTATTAAATTGTGCAAAGCAACACTCCTAAAGTTGTAGCTAACATTCTTCAATTGCTTTGCTAAACTTTTGGATTAGTACCTTTTAGTTGATCAGGTGTTCTCATGTCCTTCAGATACACTGTTGCTGTCTTCTGCTTCCTCCTATGCAGATTCTAATACTACACTGGTATTGTACCTGTTGGTGGTTTGTCCCTACTCACTCATACTTTAGGGTTAATGAGATGTCTACAACATTTTGATTTGTTGTACATGCTGTCTTTAGTTTAGATTTTCATATCCTAATTTCCCTATGTGTTTGAATGGTGGGATTTGAGAAGACTCATAAACTGTTCTACCACCCACTACCATCATTCTGCCAGAATCCTCTGAACTCCTAATATTTTGCTTATGTTTCTTCTTTTATGTGCAGTTTGCCCTTTTAGTCACCTTTTACATTTAATTTTTTTAATGGAATTGGAATTTTATTATTTTATAAACAACCAGTTTCCTTGGCTCTATATGTGACAAAATGCATAATTAGATTTAAAATGCTTCATCTATAAATAGAAATAAAGATAATATAGCTAGGTGCGGTGGCTCATGCCTGTAATCTCAGCTCTTTGGGAGGCCAAGCCAGGAAGATTACTTGAGGCCAGGAGTTCGAGACCAGCCTGGCCAACATGGTAAAACTACCATCTCTACTAAAAATACAAAAATTGTCTGGGCCATGGTGGCAGGCACCTGAAATCCCAGCTACTGGGGAGGCGGAGGTGAAAGAATCACTTAAACCTGGGAGGTGACATTGCAGTGAGCTGAGACTGTGACACTGCACTCCAGCCTGAGCAACAGAGGGAGACTCTGTCTCAAGAAAAACAAAAAAAGAAAAAGAAAAAAAATATATGATTTGAAGTGTGTTTCTGAGTTTTCAAATATAATCTTTTGGCCTGACTCTCCTTTCATTAGTACCACCCTGTTCTTGTTCTCACAGGGAAAGTCTGTACTCACTATCTCCATTTCTAAATGATTTCAGTTATTGCACTAATTATTAAAGTAAATCCCTTTAGGATTTTGACTGAAATTACGTTGCAGTTATAAATCTAATTCATGTCTTTACTATTTTAAGTATTTTATTCAGGAATGTAATATATTATTAGCTCAAATCTTCTGTTTCTCAGTAAAGTTTCAAAGTTTTCCTTTGTGAAGCTTCACTTTTTTCTTATATTTATTTAATATCTGTTAAACTTTTATTCTATTGTGAAGCAATTTATTTCTAACACACTATAATCTGATATTGCTGAGTTATAGGAAAATCATTGTTGTGTTTGAATGATTTTGCTTTTTTCATTTAATCCAGATAAATTATGTTCACATATTATATCAAATTACTATGTTGGATATTAATTGATTTATAGTATTAAAGTCATCCACTTATTCCTAGAATAAATCATAGTTGTGATACAAAATTACATTAAGATACTACTGGGTTCAATTAATAGCTATTTCTTTATAATTTTTTTTTTTTTTGAGACAGATTCTGGCTCTGTTGCCCCAGCTATAGAGATGCAGTGGTGCAATCTCTGCTCACTGCAACCCCCGACTCCTGGGTTCAAGTGATTGTCCTGCTTCAGCCTCCCATGTAGCTGGGATTACAGCCACCCACCACCATGCTCGGCTAATTTTTGCGTTTTTAGTGGAGATGAGGTTTCACCATATTGGCCAGGCTGATCTCGAACTTCTGACCTCAGGAGATCCACCTGCCTGGGCCTCCCAAAGTGCTGGGATTATAGGCATGAGCCACCACGCCTGGCCGATTTTGTATTTACTCATAAATGAAGCTGATTTATGGTTTATTTTTGGTATTGTCCTTGAAGGTTGAGGTTGGGGCCACATTTGCAAAATATATAAGCATGCTCTCTACACCTGGCTTATTTTTTTATTTTTAGTAAAGACGGGCTTTCACCATGTTAGCCAGGATGGCCTTGATCTACTTACCTTGTGAGCTGCCTGCCTCAGCCTCCCAAAGTGCTGGGAGAAAGTCTGATTTAACTCATAAGCAAGATGTCTTGGGGCCAGCATATGTCTTTTTGCAAAATTTTAATTACTTTTTCAATATAGTACCTGATTTTTGGCCTGGTAAGCTTTCTTATTCTTGTCATGTTTGCTAATTTACATTCATATAAAAAATGAACAATACTTTAAAATGCATTTACATAGAATTGTTTATAATATTCTCTTATAATTTTGAAAACTACCTCCAGATCTGTGTGTAAATGTTTTCTATAGATGCTGCAATCAATTACCACAAGCTAAGTAGCAGAAAACAGCAGAAAATTTATCTTATTGTTCTGTAGTTCACAAGTCCTAAATCGACCTCACTGACCTAAAATCGAGGTGTTGGCAGCATTGTTTTCCAGAATCACTATGGAAAAATCAGTTTCTTTGCCTTTGTAGCATTTAGAGGTCACTCCCATTCCTTGGCTTATGGCCTTATTCTCCCATCTTCAAAGCCAATGAGCAGTTCAGTTCTTCTTTCATACATCACTCTGACCTCTTCCATCTCCCTCTTCCACATTAAAGGACGTTTGTGATTACATTAGGCCTACTCAGATAATTCAGAATAAGCTCCCTTTCTTGAGATCAACAGGTTAGTGACCTAGTTCCATCTGCTACCTTTCCCTTTGCCATTTAAGACAACATATTGTCAAGTTCTAGTTTGAAACATGGACATAGTTGGGAAGGACATTATTCTTCCTACCACATTGTGATGTAACATTATCCTTTTAAATTACCTTTTATAGTAATTGCATTGTGGTCCAAAACGTGCTCAGGATTTTTTTTTTAATTCTAATTTAAAAATATTCAACCGTATTTATTCTGTTTGTATGTCTTTTATTATGAGGAATCCCTTTATTTTTATGGGACTATGAGAAAAGGCCAAACCTACGTTTGATTGTTGTACCTGAAAGTGATGGGGAGAATGGTCTCAAGTTGGAAAACACTCTTCAGGATATTATCCAGGAGATCTCCCCTAACCTAGCAAGACAGGCCAACATTCAAATTCAGGAAATACAAAGAACACCAGAAAGATACTACCTGAGAAGAGCAACCTCAAGACACATAATTCTCAGATTCACCAAGAATAAAATGAAGGAAAAAATATTAAGGGCAGCCAGAGAGAAAAGTCAGGTTACCCACAAAAGGAGGCCCATCAGACTAACAGCAGATCTCTCCACAGAAACCCTACAAGCCAGAAGAGAGTGGGGACCAATATTCAACATTATTTTATTTATTTATTTATTGATTAATTGAGACAGAGTCTTGCTCTGTCACCCAGGCTGGAGTGCAATGGTGTGGTCTTGGTTCACTGCAACCTCCACCTCCCAGGTTCAAGAAATTCTTCTGCCTCACTCTCCCAAGCAGCTGGGACTACAGGCACCTGCCACCATGCCCAGCTAATTTTTGTAGTTTTAGAAGAGATGGGATTTTACCATATTGGCCAGGTTGGACTTGAACTCCTGACCTTGTGATCCACCTGCCTCAGCCTCCCAAAGTGCTGGGAGTACAGGTGTGAACCACTGCACCCGGCCTCAATGTTCTTAAAGAAAAGAATTTTCAACCCAGAATTTCATTTCCAGCCAAACAAACCTTCATAAGCAAAGGAGAAATAAAATCCTTTACAGACAAGCAAATGCTGAGGAGATTTTGTCACCACAAGGCCTGCCTTACAAGAGCTACTGAAGGAAGCACTAAACATGCAAAGGAAAAATTGATACCAGCCACTGCAAAAACAAACTGAATTGTAAAATCCATTGACACTATGAAGAAACTGCATCAACTAATGAACAAAATAACCAGCCAAGATCATAATGACTGGATCAAATTCACACATAACAATATTAACCTTAAATGTAAATGGGCTAAATGCCCCAATTAAAAGATACAGACTGGCAAATTGGATAGAGTCAAGATCCACTGGTGTGCTATATCCAGGAAACTCATCTCATGTGCAAAGACACACATAGGCTCAAAATAAAGGGATGGAGGAATATTTATCAAACAAATGGAAAGGAAAAAAAAAGGGGTTACAATCCTAGTCTCTGATAAAACAGACTTTAAACCAACAAAGTTTGAAAGAGACAAAGAAGGACATTACATAATGGTAAAGGGAACAATACAACAAGAAGAGCTAACTATCCTAAATATATACGCACCCAATAAAGGAACACACTGATTCATAAAGCAAGTTCTGAGACACCTACAAAGATACTTAGACTCCCACACAATAACAGTGGGAGACTTAAACATCCCACTGTCAATATTAGACAGATCAATGAGACAGAAAAGTAACAAGAATATTCAGGACTTGAACTCAGCATGGTACAGGTTCCAAAACAGATTTATAGACAAATGGAACAGAACAGAAGACTCAGAATTAATACCACACATCTACAATCATCTGATCTTTGACAAACCTGACAAAGACAAACAATGGGGAAAGGATTCCTTATTTAATAAATGGTGTTGAGAAAACTGGCTAGCCATATACAGAAAACTGAAACTGGACCCCTTCCTTGTGCCAGATAACAAAAATTAACTCAAGATAGATTAAAGACTTAGACCTAAGACTGAAAACCATAAAAACATTAGAAGAAAACCTAGGCAATACCATTCAGACCATAGGCATGGGCAAAACTTTATAACTAAAACATCAAAAGCAATGGCAACAAAAGCCAAAATAGACAAATAGGATCTAATTCATCTAAAGAGCCTCTGCACAATGAAAGAAACTATCATCAGAGTGAATAGGCATCCTACAGAATGGGAGAAAATTTTTGCAATCTATCCATCTGACAAAGGGCTAATATCCAGAATCTACAAATAACTTAAACAAAGTTACAAGAGAAAAACAACCCCATCAAAAAGTGGGCAAAGGATATGAACAGACATTTCTCAAAAGAAGACACTTATGCAGCCAACAGACATATGAAAAAAAGCTCATCATCATTGATCACTAGAGAAATGCAAATCAAAACCACAATGAGATACCATCTCATGACAGTTAGAATAGTGATTGTTAAAAAGTCAGGAAACAATAGATGCTAGAGAGGATGTGGAGAAATAAGATGCTTTTACACTGTTGGTGGGAGTGTAAATTAATTCAATCATTGTGGAAGACAGTGTGGCAGTTCCTCAAGGATCTAGAACTAGAAATACCATTTGACTCAGCAATCCCATTTGGGTATATACCCAAAGGATTATAAATCATTCTACTCTAAAGACATCTCACACATATGTTTATTGCAGCACTGTTCACAATAGCAAAGACTTGGAACCAACCCAAATGCCCATCAATTATAGACTGGATAAATAAAATGTGGCATGTATTCTCCATGAAATACTATGCAGCCATAAAAAAGGATGAGTTCATATCTTTTGTAGGGACATGGATGAAGCTGGAAATCATCATTTTCAGCAAACTAACACAAAAACAGAAAACCAAACACAACATGTTCTCACTCATAAGTGGGAGTTGAACAATGAGAACACATGGACACAGGGAGGGGAACATCACACACCAGGGCCTGTCTGGGGTGTGGGTCCCTAGGGTAGGGATAGCATTAGGAGAAATACCTAATGTAGATGATGGGTTGATGTGTGCAGCAAACCACCATGGCACTTGTATACCTATGTAACAAACCTGCACGTTCTACACATGTACCTCAGATCTTAAAGTATATAAAAAAATTCCAGTGTTAATGGAAAAGATAGATAACTTTTATGCCATTAGAATATTATCCAGAGGCAGCCATCTTAAGAGAGAGACTCCTGTCACAGGAACTGAACAAATAAATTTTGTGCACCCAGACACTTTGTCTTCTAGACAGAATAAAAAACACATTGGCAAGCTTGCCTGCTTTGGATCAGCATAATTGAATGTTGCACTGCTGAAGCTGCCACTGTTTTGTGTTGTGGTGTGTGTGTGTGTGTGTGTGTGTGTGTGTGTGTGTGAAACAGGGCCTTGCTTTGCCCAGGCTGGAGTGCAGGGGTGTGATTATAGCTCCTTGTAGCCTCAAACTCCTGGACTCAAGTGATCCTCCCACCTCAGTGAAGCTTCCTCTTTTGAGTGACATAACCCAACTAGGCATGCTAAGAAATTTTACTTTGCAATAGTTTTGATACGCTATTGTAAACACAATTTATTTACTCTTAAATATCTTTCTTGAGGACCAATGTGTCCTAGGAACCATTTGTATACACCTGATCTTACCTAACATATCCTTAATTTAAAGTCTCTCTCCAAAATGGTGGGTTGCCTTGATTTTGCCTGTATCAATTTAAAAAAAAAGTTGTATCAATTTAAAAAAGGTTGGGGATTAGTCATTCCACTTGTATATAGTAATTGCTGACTACAACAGTGAAATATAACCTTGGATATACTGTAAAGTTAGATATAACCTTGCATTACGAACAATAAACATGCCCCACAAACCGTCTTCTTTTCTTTATATGTCTGAGTGCTATCCAAACAATCTTTCTACTACAAGGAACATCAAGAGATGTTTAACATTTAAGAGTCAATTACTGAAAAGGTAGACTGAGGCTCTTAGTCTGTTTTGTGCTACCATAATGAAATACCACAGACCGGGTAATATATAGAGAACAAAAAATGTATTTTTTTTATAAAGAAAGTATGCTTACATGTGCCCTTTATTTTATTTTTATTATTGTTTTTTAATATATTTAGGAAGCATATGTGCAGTTTTGTTACATGGATATGTTGTGTAGTTGTGAAGTCTGGGCTTTTAGTGTAGCCATCACCTAAATAGTGTACATTTTATTTAATAGGTAACTTCTCACCCCTCAGCCCCCTAACTCTCCCATCCTACTTGTCTCCAGTGTCTATTATTCCACACCCTATGTCCCTGTGTACACACTAGTTAGTTCCCATTTATAAGTGAGAACATACGTATTTCACTTTTTGTCTCTGAGCTGCTTCACTTAAAGTGATAAAATTTATTTATCAGAGTTCGGAAACTCAGGAAGTCCAAGATTAAGATGCTCTGCTATGTTCTCACATAGCAGAAGAGGGAATGGCAAGAGACGACAAACTCCCTTCATCAGGTTCCTTTACAAGGGCACCTAATCCCACTGATAAGGGAGGAGTGCTTATGGCCTAATAACCTGTAAAAGGCCTCACCTCTTAATATTATCACATTAGCAACACCTGAATTTTGATGGGGACATAGTCAAACCATAGCAGGCTCCATTTTTATTTTCTTAGAGTTTTTAACCGTCTGGGTCTTCTAACACTGGAAATAGCTCTGGATGTATCAGAGATGCATCTTACAGAATTTGGAATCAACAATGTCACTCCATCAGCTCCATAGAGATTAAATTCAAAGCAGGCTCTCCAGCAATGATGTTGTGGAATGCAGTCAGACCACCAGCTGGATTCAAGACCCACCAAAAACATCATTATCTGGGTAGGACATAGAGTTGGTTGGTGACTATTAAGGTGAAACTGGGTCACTCAGCAGCCTGAAAAATAATTATTTTGTGAAGCATCACAAAACCTTCATTTGGAGCAGTGTACTATAGCTCTAGGTGGCTGAGGAAAAAAAATAGTGCCTAAAAGAACACCCTAGAAAGGACTGAGAGTTACTGCTCAGCGTGTGTGAATGTGACATGGTGAATGTGGAGACAGACTACAACAAGAGCCTTCTTCACAGAGAAAGAACTGAGGCTCAACAGGTGGAAATGCATTTCAGTCTGGTTTGCCATGTTGACGATGTCCTCTTTTAAGGTGTCCAGTACAATTGAAGAAATTGAAAACAAAACATGGATATTCACGTTCTGAATACTGCTGTCAGTGAATTACGAAATGAGTTTCTAGAAATGAGAAGCCACCTCCTTCCTTTGAACACCAGGCACCTCTGGTATGATTTATTTAATATGTAATGTACAAGACTTTATACTGTTCTCAGAGGTTTCACTTACCTTAATATTTCTTTGCATTGCCTGCAGAAGTCCTTTTTAAAATGCAAATCTGACTTTTTTAGTCTGCTGCTTAGAACCCTTCAATGTCTCCCCGTGGCTTTCAAGTGGAAATCCAGATTCTGTAAGATGACAAAAAAAAGCTCTCATGATCTGAACCCTTCAAATTCCTTAATTGTTCCCAAACTCATAATAATCAATACTCCAAAAATACAGAACTACTTGCATGTAAAAAAGTAAAATGCATGTTCTCTCATGCCTTGATGCATTTGGCATGCTTTGCCTGGCTAGATGCTCTCCTATTTATCCTTCATGACTCAGCTCATGTATCATGTCCTTATTACCACTCTCCCAATGCCCCAGTCTGGATTAGATGCTCTTCATATATTTCCCATACAATTTATCACAGGCTACAATGATTGCTTTTTTTTTTTTTTTTGCTGGTCTGCTTCCTTAATTTCTGGAAGGCAGAGACTGTGTCCCTTAGATCTTCACCCCTCTAGAATGTTATACACATAAGATGCTCTGCAAATATTTCCTGAATAAATAGGAACTAATTAATTGCCATACAAACATTATACAGAAAAGAGAAATGGTTGGCAGATAAGGAAACTGAGCAGAATGATGTTGGTAGGTGACTTGGCCAACGACATCCATCACATTGACTTATAATATTTGTCAACTGCAGAATCACAGGTATGCATACAGTAAATGCTGGAATATTGCTGCCACTCTGATCAGTGTATACACACAGAAATGCTGCAACCCTTGCTTGTCATCTGAAAATAGGTGACCTTCGTTGTTTCTCTCCTTTGTGTCCATACATTTGCAGAAGTTGTAAATCTTCATAAGCGTAAATATACAAGTCTAAATTGAACATGCTATTGGAGTGATTTTGTTTTCCTCCTTTGCTTCTGGGATGATTTCCCCTTTATATTTTTTAAATAAATATTGGAATAAAATAACACAAACTTGTCTTATGGAAACAGATAAAATCCCACCTCCGATTAATTGAAGTGAATCTGATAAGCTGGAGAAACTACAAGTTTTGTGCCTTCTTGCAGCCACCTGCTTTTCCCCATAATGAAGCTGGTGCAACCCTTGTTTCTTAGGATGGGAAGGGATACATCAGGGACATGGAAGGCTATAAGCAGTTCAGTGGCTTTTTCACTCTAAAGTCTAAATCATGCAGACTTTAAAGAGTATGCAGAAAATCAGAGTGAAATAATGACAAAAACTCCGTGGAGGCAAAAATTGTCTATGCAGCACATCTAAAAATAGGATGCTATAGGTCTATGATGTATCATTTAGAAAACTTCTCTGCATGCTTAGTGGTCAGAATTTTTAAATCAAGCTTGGGTGAACTATTACATGCCTCCCTTGGCCTTTCATTTCAATGACATTAAAGAGGTATTAACAGATGGGCACACTGTAGCTACTACTCACAAGGTTATTTCACATGCCTGGCATGTAAAGAAAGCCCTGACTCAGTGCCTTGGTAACACAAGGACAGTCTTCACCCTCCTCCCACGGAAAGAGGTTCACTGTCTTGTTTCCTATGATCCATGTTAGAGGAAGAAGACAAAAAAAGGAAAGAGGTTCACTGCCATCAGATACCACAGATAAGAGATCCAGGGAATATATTTAAATAAAAGAGGAACAGGCATGCACTTGGTTTACTTTTTACTGCCATCGCCACAACCTCTGTTATTTTTCCTTTGACCAACCCTTATTACATAATAATTTTGAGTACCATAAAATTATAAATACTAAAATCAAAAGATAAAATAGACAGACACAGTTTCTACATTTTAGGAGCTTAAAGTTTACAAAATTCCATTGAAAGGACAGTGATATATTCTCTTTTTTGTTCATTTTTTAAGACAGGGTCTTGCTCTGTCCCCCAGGCTGGAGGGCAGTGTCATGATCACAGATCACTGTAGCCTCAAACACCTGGACTCAAGCAATCCTCATACCTCAGCCTCCTGAGTAGCTGGGACTACAGGCATGCATCACTATGCCCAGCTAAAGCTTTTTAATTTTTTTGTAGAGATGGGGTCTCACGATGTTGCTGATCTAGGACTTCTGGACTCAAGCAATCTTCCTGCCTTTGTCTCCCAAAGTGCTGGGATTACAGGAGTCAATCACTGTGCCTGTCCCAGTTATATGTAAAAAAGTTATATATAAAAAAGATACTTGAAATCCCTCATTTAAGTTCTGAATTCAAAAATTATGTCAGAATTATTATTAAACTATTGATGGACTGTTAGGGTGGGGGCAAACTTATCTTACACACAAATACCATTGTGGTAAATGTAAAGCAAGGCAAATACCAAAAATGTTTTTTTAATAAAAAGAAAATGTATAAATAATAATTAAGGTCTGGGCTGGGCGCAGTGGCTCAAGCCTGTAATCCCAGCACTTTGGGAGGCCAAGGCGGGTGGATCACAAGGTCAAGAGATCAAGACCATCTTGGTCAACATGGTGAAACCCTATCTCTACTAAAAATAAAAAAAAATTACCTGGGCATGGTGGCATGTGCCTGTAATCCCAGCTACTCAGGAAGCTGAGGCAGGAGAATTGCCTGAACCCAGGAGGCGGAGGTTGCGGTGAGCCGAGGTTGCACCATTGCGCTCCAGCCTGGGTAACAAGAGCGAAACTCCGTCTCAAAAAAACAAAACAAAACAAAAAAAATAATAATTAAATTCTGGATGAGGATGAACTTTCTAAGTTTAAAAGCAAAGAAATCACCAATGAAAATGTTGATGTATCTACATAGGTAAGAAAATTCCATATGTCAAAGAAGAATACAGCCTAATTTAAAAGGTAAATGAGCTGGAAATAAATTTACAAATATGTCATACAAAAGGGTTAATATATGTGATAAAAGAAGACATTATAAATCAATATGAATGACAAAATATCAGTTGAGAAATAGACAAAGAACCTGAACATAAAGTTTACAAAGCAGTATATACAGTCCTACAATAAATTTATAGAAAAATTTTCCACTACAGTAATAATATGCAACTTCAAACAAGGTACCACCTTTTCCCTGTCAAACTTGCAACTATAATTCTTGATGCTCAAGAACAGTCTTTCTGGGGTTACACAGTAAAAATACAAACTTATAGGAATCCCCTTAAACCCACTAGAGCAAAATCTTAGTATATGGACCCAGGAAGCAAGTTTGGGGAACTCTAATTCAATTAATTGGCAATAGGAGGAGGCAGAAACCACTTACCTTCCATCCCCATCCTAGTTGATCTTAAGATAAGGCAAGCTTGGAAAGCATTATTGAAAGAAATGGTTTTCAATCAGTCCAGTCTATTGAATCATTTGGAAAATTTTAAGAAATGTTGACATTTGGCCCCTACCTCCAGAAATTCTGATTTAATCATTGTAGGTTTGGTTTGGGTATCAAAAATGTCAAAACATCTTTAGGTGATTTAAACATGTAGCCAAAGTTGAGAACTAATGCTCTAAAGATTATGATAAAATGGGTATTTGCATGCTTTACAACTAGGAGCAAAAATTGGTAACACCATTTTTTTTTTTTAATTGAGACGGGGTCTCGCACCGTCACCAGAGTGTAATGCAGTGGCCTGATCTCAACTGACTGCAACCTCCGCCTTTAGGTTCAAGTGATTCTCCTGCCTCATCCTCCAGAGTAGCTGGGACTATAGGCACGTACCACCACGCCCAACTAATTTTTGTATTTTTAGTAGAGACGGAGTTTCACCATGTTGGCCAGAATGGTCTCCCTGGATCTCTTGACCTCATGATCCGCCCTCCCCCGCCTCCCAAAGTGCTGGGATTACAGGCATGAACCAACGCGCATGACCGGTAACACCTTTTTTGGCAAACAATTTGGTTGCTTTTAGCTTTCTGTAAAAGTAATAGTTTTTACTAAAAATTTCAGTTTTGTAAATTCATTCTAAAAGTGTAATTTAAATATAGAAAATATAAGTAAAAAATGTTCTTTGTGTGTAATTAGTTCCATAACAATATTTGAGATCAACATATAACTGCTCAGTTACGGTTTAATAAATAAATAATGCTATGTTCACATAATGGAATACTATACTCAAAATGTGCATGTAAGTTTTTAATGCCATGGGCAAATATAGTATCAAAAAAGAAAAGCAAGGTATAAAATTGTGTTTACTACATAGTCATGTCTATGTTCAAATAAGTATAGTAAAAAGGAAAAAAAAATAGTCTACATTCCGAGGGTGAGTATCTTTGAGCTACCAGAGTAATAAATTTGGGGGATTATTTTCTAAGTTTTCTGTATTTTCAAAAATGTAAATATTTATGTCAAATGTAATTTAAAATATTTATTTTATTGTAGTGAAGAACATAGAACTTAAAACTTACTATTTTAACAATTTTTTATCTGTACAATTCAGCGGCATTTAGTAAATCCATATTTTTGTGCAACCGTCTCCCTATTCATCTCCAGAAATTCTTTATCATTCCAAACTGAAACTCTGCACTCATAGCTACTGTTACCCCTCTTCCCAACCCATAGTAACTATCATGCTTTCTGAATTGAGCAATGTAGGTATGCCATGTAAAATTGAAATCATACCATATTATTCTTTTTTATCTGGCTTATTTCATTTAGCATGTCTTCAAGGTTCATACATGTTGCAACATATATAAAATGTCAAGGCTGGGAGTGGTGGCTCATGCCTGTAATCCCAGCACTTCGGGAGGCCGAGGTAGGAGGATCACCTTAAGTCAAGAGTTCGAGACCAGCCTGACCAACACCAATAAACCCTGTCTCTACTAAAAACACAAAATAAGCTGGGTGTGGTGGCACATGCCTGTAATCCGAGCTACTCAGGAGGTTGAGGCAGGAAAATCACTTGAACCCTGGAGGCAGAGGTTGTGGTGAGCTGAGATTCTGCCCTTGTTCTCCACCCTGGGCAACAAGAATGAAACTCCATCTCAAAAAAAAATTTTTTTTTCATTCCTTTTTAAGGCTGAATAATATTCCATTCATGTAAATACTACATTTTGTTTATCATTTCATTTGTGGATGGACATTTGGGTTGCTTCCACATTTTGACCATTGTGAACAATGCTGTTATGGACATTAGTATACATATATCTGTTTAAGTACATGATTTCAATGTTGAAGTGTATATACCTAGAAGTGGAATTGCTGGATTACATGGTAATTTTATGTTTAATTTTTTGAGGAATCACCATGGTGTTTTTCACCATGCTGTACCATTTTACAAGCCCACCAGAAATGCGCAAGTGTTCCAGTTTCTCCATATCCTTAGCATTTTTTACTCACCAAGGTCAACTATTTTATATGGCAATCTTTCTAAAATGTTTCACTCACTTTCCAGCCTTCTTAAAAGAAAAACATTGAATAAAATTCAATGGCTTTTTTCATTTAATGACATGCATATTGATGCGACCTTAGAAACTATTGCAATATATCTTTATTTGAGATGGTGCTATGTGCTAGGTACTGTTTTCCAGTTATTTCCATAGAATGGATCAATCCTCTCAAAATTCTGTGAAATATTATCCCCATTTCACAGATAAGTAAATGAGGTACATAGAGGTTTGGTTTTTTGTTTTGTTTTGTTTTAAAAAGGTTGGGTGCAATGGCTCATGCCTGTAATCCTAGCACTTTGGGAGGCCGAGGCGGGCTGATCACCTGAGGCTGGGGGTTCAAGACCAACATGGCAAAACCCCGTCTCTACTAAAAATACAAAAAATTAGCCGGGAGTGGTGGTGCATGTCTGTAATCCCAGCTCCTTGGGAGGCTAAGGCAGTAGAGCCACTTGAACCTGGGAGGCAGAGGTTGCAGTAAACCAAGATTGTGCCACTGCACCCCAGCCTGGGTGACAGAGTGAGACTCCATCTCAAAAAATAAAATAAAATAAAACAAACAAACAAAAAGAACTTGCCCAAGATTACATGGAAAGTAAGTGAAGACAACAGGATTCAAAGCCATGTCTTTATATAGTCTACTTGCCATTTAGACTGCTTGTCTCTATATTAAATGTCTCCAAACTATTACTTAATGCTCTGAGAAAATCTGTGTATGCTGTTTAACATTCTGTTTTTCTCTTCCATTGTTACTATTTGTGGTTGTAAAATCAACTACCCCCTAGCCATTTCCTCTTCTTTAGCCCACATGTTGATACTGATATCTTGTCATTAAGAAAAACAGACAAAGAAGTGAGTTAAAACTGTAAAAAATGAGTGTGTAGGTTCTGAGAAAGAATTTGGGGAGGGGGATAATCCAAGGGCAAAATATATCAGCTTAGGTATTTAGCTTTTATAATATTTGCTTTGGTGGCTCAATAATATGTTTTGGTTATTTCTGGCTTTTTTCTTGTTTCAGCTATGGAATTTACTATTATGAATGGCTTCTGAATTGGAGTTCTTATTCTTACTCCTACTTACATTGTATAATAGAATGTAATTTATTTTTTAAAAAGCTTGTCTGTAAGCAATAAATATCCTTTCAATGTTTGACATTTCCTTTTTAAAAATATCATGTTTTCATAATGTATAATACTTTAATACATAATGCTTAATATTTTCATAATGTACAAAAAGAGTAAATAAAAAATCCTTTGACATCATCTGGTCCTACTTCAAGGCTATTCAAACTATAGATTACAGCAACCAACCATATCTGCCTGGAATACCCTTACAGAATGCATTATAAGCCAAAGATATAGTTCCAGAAAGAGTAGGCAAGTGTTTCTGTCCTGTGTAACATGTATGTTATAAAACACTGAGCCTTTAACTCTCATAAAATCACACCTACCTATTTACAATGAAGTAGAAGAGGACACTAGTTAAATAAATACAGCAGTCTTTCTCAGTATCACCTTTGCTTTAAAGTGAATTACCAGTATGTTCCCCCCATCCCATATATTCATCAATTTTTCTGGAAATTAAGATTTTCAATGTCAACATTTCTTAAAGATTTCTTTTTTCACACTTGTAAGATTCTCCTAATAAACGGGTGAATCATAGGAGTAAAACTGAGAGGAAACTGTTTGCTGAAAATACAAAAGGAAAAGATAAATAAAAGGTTTCTGTAAAAGATAAAGATTTTTCTAGCAACACAGATCCCGTTAAGTCAATTGATGAATGAATAAAAAATATAATTTCTGTATGACTAAGTTTATAATTAATTTCGATCTAAATATTCCAAGTAATTTTATTCAACCAAATCAGATTGGAGGGAAAATAAGAGAAACAATTCTAAGATTGTGTTGAACAAAACCAGAGAGCTGAACTAGCTAATGGGGAAAATACCTATTACCTTGGTCAACAATTTAGAAAAGAAACAAAGTCATAGTGTTGCTTTATGTCTTTTAAAAGTGTGCTTTCCCTCCCAAAGATCTGATTAAATATAAGACCCCTCCTGGACTTCAAGTTTTGACCATTTTAACACTGACCTGATTAAAACAGCAATACTCTTAACAGCAATAAATATACTCAAATTCTGTTCGTGATTCAACTAACATATTTAGCATCTTGCCATACTGGACCTTACAAATGTACTAAAAAGTAACTCTTGGTTTTTGTCACATAAGGAGGGGTTAGTCCCTCTCCATTTGCTTACACCTAACTTCTATTGAACACACAGTTCTGTACAACTTGACATTCCTAGAGGTGGGCCTCTATTTTCTCACCTTTGACTTTTCTAAACTTCTATTACTTTTCTCTACCATTTATTTTAAGATTATTTTATATTGTCTTAAATTTGTTGCAACTTTTTCCATGTATACATTATGTTTTATTATTCTTTTTTTTTTTGAGACAGAGTTTTGCTCTTGTTACCCAGGCTGGAGTGCAATGGCACGATCTCGGCTCACCGCAACCTCCGCCTCCTGGGTTCAGGCAATTCTCCTGCCTCAGCCTCCTGAGTAGCTGGGATTACAGGCACACGCCACCACACCCAGCTATTTTTTTTTTTGTATTTTTACTAGAGACGGGGTTTCACCATGTTGACCAGGATAGTCTCGATCTCTTGACCTCATGATCCACCCACCTCAGCCTCCCAAAGTGCTGGGATTACAGGCTTGAGCCACTGCGCCTGGCCTATGTTTTATTTTTCTTAAGGACTACCCACATGAACTAAGACAGACTGATTGTATGGTGAGATTTAAGTAAATTCTTACTAATCAATTATTAATAAATTTGTTCAAAGAAGAAATTGAGAGTGAGGCATTCTTTAGTTCTAATTAAATTGTGGGAAACTAGAACAATATGCAGTGAATTGTGGAAGAAGCCCAAGCCTGAGTTTTCAGCTGTTAAACATCCCGCTCAAAATAACAACAGCTGACTGGGTACGGTGGCTCACGCCTGTAATCCCAGCACTTTGGGAGGCCAAGGGAGGTGAATCACAAGGTCAGGAGATCCAGACCATCCTAGCTAACACGGTGAAACTCCATCGCTACTAAAACTACAAAAAATTAGCCAGGCGTGGTGGCATACACCTGTAGTCCCAGCTACTGGGGAGGCTGAGGCAGGAAAATCACTTGAACCCAGGAGGTGAAGGTTGCAGTGAGCTGAGATTGACCAGTGCACTCCAGGCTGGGTGACAGAGCAAGACTCCCTCTAAAATAAAATAAAATAAAAATAACAACAGCTACTTAAAACTCAAACTTATTGCAACTAATATACAATAAACATCAAAAGATTGAAAACTCAACCAGAAGGCATTTAGTTCTATTTTATGATAGTCATGAAGCAGAGCAAAAACATTTAAGCAACACTCTGAAGATGGAATAAATGATGTTTTAAGAGACAGAAATAAGAGGACTTATGAAGCAAACAGAATGAAATTAAGAATAGAGTTAAAATGGCAAGACAGCTACTGTTTTCTAGTTTCATTTTAATTTTAATTGATAAATAATTGTACATATTTATGAGGTACAAAGTGATATTTTGATACACATATACATTGTGGAATGATTAAATCGGAGTAGCATAGCTATTATCTCAAATTTTTATTGATTCTTTGTGGTGAGAACATTTAATAGAAAGTAAGAGTATGCCATCAAAAGTTCAAGTTACTGGTTTTCAGCTGTTACAGTTGAAATAAAGAGGGAGGAAGGCAGGGAGTAATGGGGAAGAAGAGGGATGGGAAAGAAAATAAAAAAGAAGGCGTGGGAACATGCAGTATTCTTTAAGAGTTAAGAAAATCTGACAGGTTTATACAATTTCATTGAAACCTACAGTAAAATCACAATGGCTGGAACTTCGACCAGGCCCATAAAAACATCTGTTTTTAGTTTAAAATGACTAAGGGCTAAATGCATCAGCTTATGGAAAATGCGGAGGGTTCCCAGCATTTGGCCAGCGTTCTAGATGATGGATGTTGGTGAGCAATTCCCTTAAACAACTGATTTACTGCCAGCGGTCAAAATACTGGAAGTACATCCAAACACTCATCTGCAATTAAAATTACAAGCAAGTGGTCACTCTGTTCACCTCCTTTACTAGAGAGGTGACCCTGCTCCCGGCAACCACCTCCACCCAAGGGCCACAGAGTAACTCCTCCTTCCTCTAACCCCCTTCCCTTGGCCTCAAACCTCACGAGAAAACCTGCTTTGCACTGTCTCCCAATCGTTTTTATAAAGGAGGTTGGGTGTAGAGCTCTTCTTTCTCCCTCCCTTCCTTTTTACTTTTCCTTCCTTCGTTTCTGCCTTCTTCCATGCCTTTCTGTCTTGCCAAATTCATTACTTTGTAAGAAACATTCTCAGATCACACCCACTACACTAGAAATCCAACTCAGGCGAGATGGAGTCAAGAGCAGGCGGCGGGCGGGTGGCCTCGGCCGGTACCATCTGGCACCTGCAATTTATCGCCACTTTCCATCCGCCCAGAGGGCAGGGGGGCAGCAGCAAAGGACACGCAGAGCTGGTGTGTCCCAGTTCCTCTGAAACTTTCAGCTGACCGCACCCCCCCCCCAAACTATTTAATCATCCATCAAGCCGGAATAGTACTGTGACCTCTGCCTGGCCTTTAGAGTTTGCAAAAGAAGCAAGCAATAAAAAGGAAGACCAGGTTCGCCCCTTTGCTTCCTCCACCGCCCGAGAGCAGCGCGCAGCGCAGCGGTGCGGCCGGAAGGGGCCGCTGTTCGCTCAGTGCAGCCGCCCCGCCGCTGCAGCCGCCGCGCCCGCACCTCCCACGGCGGGGCTGGCCCAGCCCCGCCAAGTTCCAACAGCCCCCAGTCGAGCAAGCGCCGGGAACGAGCACCGCCTGGGCTGGAGCGGACGGCGTTAGAAGAGCCCAGCAGCTGCGCGCGTCGGAGAGGCTCCTGAGAAACTCCCACGGTCCAGGACTTTCGAAAGCAGAGCGAAGAGCCCTCGCGCGCGCAAGTCTGCGAGTGAGCGCTCAGCCCGGCACCTGTTCCTACAGCGCCGGTTCCTTCTCACCCCTCGGATCCGCGGCGCCCACCGGCTCCTGCGATGAATCTGGCCCTGGGCAACCAGACCGACGTGGCGGGCCTGTTCCTGGCCAACAGCAGCGAGGCGCTGGAGCGCGCCATGCGCTGCTGCACCCAGGCGTCGGTGGTGACCGACGACGGCTTCGCCGAGGGAGGCCCGGACGAGCGCAGCCTGTACATCATGCGCGTGGTGCAGATCGCCGTCATGTGCGTGCTGTCGCTCACCGTGGTCTTCGGCATCTTCTTCCTCGGCTGCAATCTGCTCATCAAGTCCGAGGGCATGATCAACTTCCTCGTGAAGGAAAGGAGACCGTCTAAGGAGGTGGAGGCGGTGGTCGTGGGGCCTTACTGACCCGCCCTCCGCCCCCGCGGCAATCGCTCCCACGCCTGCCCACTTTGCCAGCCCGGCTGTGCCCCTCTCCATCAGAGACTGGGCGAAGCAAACCTGTCGGAGTCGATTATTTCTCTTGACTTCCGCCTTTCTGAGAGAAGCGACCGGTTTCTCCCTCGCCCTCTGAAAGTCCTCATGCCTGGCTGTCGGAGGAGAGCGCCCAGACTTCTGGACTCAGCAGAAAGTGACAAGAAGAGGGTGATTAGGGCGCAGAACTTTGGAAGCTGCTACTTGCTTGGAATGCGGGGAGACCGACGGGGCGAAGGTCCTTTTCCACCCGCAGGTGGGCCAAGCTCTGGGGGCAGGTGGAGAGGGCGGGCAGGGGAGAAACCAGAGGCACTGATCGCCTTGTGACCGGAAAAATGACCTGTTAAAAACCACGCAGCAGACATGATGGGGTCGCACAAATCCGTGTCGGGATGCGCTCTCACTCTTCTCCCTCCCTGGAGGGGAGAGGCGATAAATACCTTTGATTGTAACGTGCCGTTTTAAAAGGTTCTGTGTTTGTTTGCTTGAATACAAATATTTGATGAGTCTTTTTCTGCCCCCGTGGCCTGTTTGCCTGCCTGAGGGGTTAGAGTTTTGTCATTGTGGGAAAAGGGTGGGGGGAGGGGAAGCCTGCGAATTTGAACGGGGTGCGTTGTTTCTTTTAGTGCATTTCCCACTGGGTCTTTTGGGAGGTGCCTGGCGTTCCTGCTGGCCCTAGGACAAAGACCTAAAATAGAACTCGTAGCTCGTGACTGCACGGTTTACGCCACAAAAGTGCTCTTGACATCCGTGACACAGTTTTGACTTTTTGTTTTTTTCTTATTTAACATTTCCTTAATAAATGCAACATTTAAGCGTTTGGTTCCTGGCCTCCTGGTGGTCATTCTGCGCTCCCCAGCAGGGAAAACCGGGCGGCGGTGAGGAGTCTGGCTCTCGGCCAGAGCAGTTCACCTTGGAGAGCTGCGATTCAACTTGTGGATCCCGTGGAGGGGCGAAGGTCTGGGCCAGACGGAGAGGCCCAGGGATGAGTGAGACAGACCCCAGACTCAGGCACAGGAGTCGTCCTGGAAGCAGCATCCTTTGTTTTCTCTTATCGTTAATATTTTATATTTCATTTGGTCTCAGCTCTCAGGTAGGCTAGACGACAGCAGGGCCCCCGCGGGAAGATTACACTTCCGTGCCAGGCTCCGGCGGGAACAGGATTACACCGCTAATGAAAGGAAGAGACGGCTTGGCCAGCCTTTAGGGAGAGAGTCTCTACCCTAACTAACGTCAGCTAGGCGGCTCTGGGATGCTGCCCATGGTAGGGGAAGACATTATAAAATGCGAGGAAAAGTAGATGCTAAGGTACACAGTGACGTTAGTGATGTTAATACTCCCTGGGGTAAACCATTGTTACTAAAACATGAGATGCATTATTGTCGATGCCCTATTACTTTTTCTAACAAAAAGACCAGATTAAAAGATTCAGCCTGCTCTTTGTAATTGAGTCTGCCGGAGACCAGGCAAAGGGCTCAGAGGAGTTAGCCGAGGTCCTGAATGTGGGAGATGAGTATTAACAACTGCAACTGGAAGGATGGTTGGAGTAGAGCTACGGATGGCCATTGACACATTTAAGGCTCAGAAATTCAACAGTGTTAGAAAGAAACGCCTAAAAAATCGTACCTGTGAAAATAACCCAAAGGATACAATAGCTTTGAGCATAAACTTGACAGAAGGTTTTGAGTAGTTTATTTTTATGCCTGGGATAGGATTCTAAATATTTTCAAGACTATTAAGAATCCACTAAGACGCTATAGCAATTAAAATTTCAAAGACTTCACAATGGCAGCTGTAAGAGTAACTAAAATCAAATAACAATAAAGTGTTCCATTTACTCGGGAAGGAGCACAACTGTTGTAAACACTGTTAATGACTCAAAGATTGGGATCAAAATTTTTGAGTGCCTTTAATGTCATATCCACTAAGTGTCCATTTTACTCGCAAGTAAACCTTGCCAGAAATTACAATCTAGAATTTTTTTTTAATGCTAATGGGTAACAGGATTGAGAAAAAAGGATTATGAAGTTTTGCTGGTTGTTAACTGTTTAAAACACTTAAGGGTTTGATTGTTTGCTGTTTTGGTATCTGGTCGGGGGCAGGGTCAAGAGATAGTCAATAGGTAGTCAGCAGGACTCTTGAAAGGCAGTTTACTTTTGCTAACTGATAGGACAAGAAATGGCAATGTCTTATTTTGTAGACAGTTTCTGTGGCACTGAGTAAATCTGCTGCCTCCATGTTTCAAAGGGAGAGACAAAGCAGAGCAAGGGATTCTCTGGGACAAAGCAGATGCTTAAAATTTAACTCAGACTGTGGCTGCAACATCCTCTGAGGGTCCCTTCATCTGGAAGATTTATTAGTTCATCAGTGAACTCAGTACTCTGGTAGAATTCGATTTGGGATTAAAAAAAACAAATCAGGTAGAGTGTAGGAATCTTGCATTGTACTCTGCTGTGTACGGGCACATTCTTTGAGTTTCAGACACGGGGAGGCTGGAGGAGGGTTCAAACCTACAGGTCAATTTTAAATTGTATAGAACACATGTTTTCCTTTAAAACAAAAGTCCTGAAAGGTGAGAGAGGAGCCTTCCCAAGGTTGAAGACTCTATCTTCTCTATCTTGTTTCTCTTCATATTTATTCACACCTCTTTCGTCTTCCCTGAACCTCAAAAGCAAAATCTACAGTTTCTCTTTATCTCAATTATCTGTATTTATTCTCTTACCCCCAGAAATTGTGATCATGAAACAAACCAGAACCTGCAAAATGTAGGTATAAAAGGTAGGCGAATACAGCTTTGTAATCTATGATCTATGCACTATAGGGAAATGCACAGTCTGTAGTGCACATAGCCCTGGAGACTATTTCCTGCCAACAACCCTTCTCTCCAGCCCTTAGATCCATTTGTTACTTAGAGAGATGCCAAGTGTTTCTGGTTTTTATAGATGAGGCAATGTGTACAAAAAGCTTTTTACACTCTCTATTCCCTGCGGGCCACAGAGCAACCACTTTCTGGGGCCACACCACTCCCTCTCTCAACTCTGCTTTTGACTCTCTTTGTCCCTCATTCTAAAAACTGCTTTAAATGAAACATTTTAATTCTGCTCGGTCCTTTCCCACAGACATTCTCTAAGAAAAATAGGTTCTGAAAGCCACTCTCTGTGTTTCACCTAAGGAAACAATATCAGCCTTAAAAGACCAGAAGTTTAGATAAATAACCAAACAGGCAGGTTCTACCACACCACACTGAAGCCTTGGTCAGTAATTAGTCAGAGGCCGAGAGAGAGAGAGAGAGAGAGAGAGAGAGAGAGAGAGAGAGAGAGAGAGAGAGAGAGAGAGATATTGAGAGAGAGAGAGAGAGAGAGAGAGAGAGAGCGAGCGACCGACCTGTAAAAGCTTGCTTGATATGGCATGGCCCAGGGGGACTTTTCTAATATTTCCTGAAGTCCTTCTGGAAATATAGCAAATGCAGGAAGAAGTTTCCATGGGACACAGCTGGTGGATTAATGGGATCTCAGGCTGGGCAGACAGCTAGTGATAGCTTAATTGGGTGACCTCTGTATAAGTAGCTTAACCAATTGTTGATAAGTGTTTTTTTTTTTCCTTAAGATTGTTGATACACATTTCCTTACTTACTCTCTCTGAAAATGTAGCAAGAGCTTGAATGCTGGATACACTGAGGGAACCAAAAGCAGAGGTCATACTGCTCTGTCAAGTCTGAGAACACACTAGCTCCTAGTAGATGGTCCATGATTTCTGATTTCCAAGCCATCCTGACTTTTCACTGGATCCAAGTCAATCCTGCTACTGTGTATTCTTATGCTAACTCTGAATCAGGAAGGGAAAGACACACACTGGGCTGAGATTTTAGAAATTCTGGTTTAGTCACTAAGCAGCTGAATGGCCTGATCTCTAAAATAAAGAAGATGGGTTCTAAAGAAACTTCCAATTCTATGATTCCATTAAATTAATTGATTTAACATTTTTTCTCTCTTAAGGTGTTTCATAGATCTCTCTGTTACATGTCTTAAAAATATATATTTTATCTTTCCAGTCTTGATCTTTCGGGTAGATGTTTTTCTCACAAAAGTCAAGGGGTCCTCTACTGGAGGTAAGTTATTTACAATAATCAAAGCAAAATTTCAGACACCTAGTCAAGCCAGAGTAGACGGTAGTTTTTAACCTGATAGATCTCACCAGCCCCTTAAATTTCCAGATCTCTGTGCTCTCAAAGGATGAGGTCATGAATGTAAAGCCCATTGTACTGGGGAGTTAGCAATTCTTCTAGGAACACATTCACACTAATAAGCACTGTTGTTGATAGAAACTACTAGGGTGTTTGAAGACTCATTAACAGCCACTTTTTCTCCCTAAAGCATTTTTCCTTTTGAGTTTCCGCAACAGCACACAGCAGCTGTTGCACGTGCAGTTTAAAGCCTTCCTTAACCCTGGCTCATTCTACTTGTCACGTTGGGGGTTACAATGACAGGAAAGGATTCCAGGGTTCAGTTTGTTCCGTCAAACTCAAACCTAGTTTGAAAGCCTGTTGAAGCAGCAAATCTGTAGCAATCCTTCCAATAGGAATCAATAAATCTTTTTTCTACCTGTCAAATCCCATGTAGACCTGTGCACAATAGCTCAAATGGGATATGTTTTAAAAGCAGCTGCCTCAGTAGTAATTATTTCCTAATGTTTGAATGTAAATGCTTAATGGTAAGTTGTTTCCATGGCCAATCTCACTTTGTTCTCTTTTCCTGATATTTTTGTGTTGTTTTAAATGTTTAAAAGACTTGAAAGTCCAGGATTAACTTTCAGAAAAATGAATTATATGAGAATTATATGATTTATTATCAGTCATATATCATTTATGGTTATCATTACATAGTTTGAATTTATATGTATATATCTTATTTTTTATTATCTTTGTTATAGTTGGGAAGTTTAGAACATTCCAGAGCTCCTATAGGGATTGTTATAAGGACAACTACATGTATTTTTAAATAATCTTTGGTTACATTGCAAACCGTGGCTTGCTTCTGACCTAAATAGCAATATACACTAAATAAGAATAAACAGAGCTTATTTTAATTTATTTATGTGTATTTTGAAGGGATAATGGATAGTTTTCTTTTCTAAATATATTTAAGGGGATGCTTGCTGAAGCATTTTTGAGTGGGAAATGCAGGCATAGAATGATCAATACTAAAAAGGTCAAGTCATCTGTGATAATGCTGGAACAAATTCTGCCCCACCCCATTTTAAAACTGGTTTCCATTAGATAGTAATATTTTATGAACTCATAATTCAAAGAGTCATATGGTGTTTTTCAAGCACCCATGTATAGATTGTTCATTACTACTTATTACTGCAGAAAATGAGATGATTCTTTTCCATTTGAACCATAAAACACTGGCACATATATAAGGGAAGTTATATAATCTACCCACAAGAGTAAGATAAGAAATTGTTCTTATTATTTCTAGAATTCATAATAATACAAATATATACATATAATTATGCCATAGCCTACATGTTGGCATATGTTATTACAGGAAGATAAGATTATAGTTTTTCTCATTTTTTAAATATTTGCTTTCTACCCTCACCAATTGCTCTCTCATTATACACTCCTTCCCAAACCCACATCTAAAGATATACTGCCCTGAAAGAGTCATTGATTTTTATCAGACCAAGACTCCAGATGTCTGATTGCTTTGGAAAAAGAATCCCTCTGGGATCCAGAGTGTCTCTTTTGCTTTATTTATTATCCTATAAATTGAGCAGGATCATGTAGTTCATCTTCTAAGTAGTATTGGTTAAGGCAGGTGCATGTGCACATATACTCAGTGTTTCCCTCACTGTACACCCGTGAAACATGTTTATTCTACTACAGCCTATAAATGAGCATTGCACATTACACATTCCCCAATTCTATGTTTTATATTATTTATTTGTTTACAATAAAAAAATGCATAGAAAACATTGCAAGTAAATTGCCTCAAAATATTCAGTAAAGAAGATTTATATGAAGTGTATGGAGTCTTACAGTACATCTGTATCTTGAGATATATGCTTTAATCTTCATCTAAGAATTGTAAAGGAAAGGAAGTTAAAACCCTAAGAGACAGAAAAGTCAAAGATTATATATTGCATAGGCTTGAAAATCTTTAAAAGCTAAGTTAAGAGAAATGAGCTGGGACCCTAAATTTGAAGAAGGTCAATGAAAACAAAAAGAACCTATCAAAGTCTCTAGAAATTTACAGGCAGATTCTAAATTCTCAAAACAATGGTTAGAAAATTTTACATTTAGAGGGCTTAATAAAAGGCTCAAAGACTGCTGAGGGGAAGGACTAAACATTGTGAGAATGTGGAAGGTTGTAAATTCCTTCTCTGTTTCTCTTTTCTTCCCTATGGAGTCTTGGAATGATTGCAAACATCCTGTCCGCTGGCTCAATTTTCTTATCTCTAAAGGAGAAAGAGGTCTTGCCAGGCCTTCTTATCTTTATCATCGATAAATATTTATTATTTAGTATCTATTACAGTCATGATTCTGTACTAGGTACTAACTTAGACGGTGGAAGTCTGATGCAAAGAATCATGGAATTTAAAGGGACCTTCTGTGATAATATCCTATCTTTTGCTTAATCTGTTTGCACGTGTCCTTGGGGATCTATCTGTGCAAGCCACATGTTCTCCTGCCTTCTCCCCCTGAAAATGAAGTACTCTCTACCCTTCTCTATAATTAGTATGGGGCCTGAAATACTCAAACTATTTAATTTGACTTTTCCCCATGTCTTCAGGCAGCATACACAAAGCTTGCTCCACTTTACATATTCAGACTCAAGATGAACATGAATATGGAAGGCCTGAAGAAAGTGCTCCAAATGAATATCTTGAAGCTACTTATAATTTCTACAAATTCAGCACAGGAACAAGTGTTTTATTCATTTCTCCCACTGTGAATTTTCAATGACTGAATAATTAAGAAAATCAAGTGTAAAATTTCCTCCCCTTCATTCCATAGATAAGCTTTCTAAGAAATGATACATTCTGCTTTTAAGTAACATTAATATCTCCTAATATCATCAAAGTTCAAGCTAGAATAGACTTTATTGATAATCTTTGTATTCCAATGCACAAAAATCTAGCTGAAGCTAATTTTTAATTAAAAACAATTGATTGACTCATGTGACTTCTAAGTTCCAGGATACAGGTGCATCATGCATAAAAGAAGCTGATATCTGATGTCACTCAGACTCTTTCTCCATCTCTCAGAATCTCTCTCTCCACATGGTGAGAAAAGAAAAAACATGGATTCCCCTGGGCTCACACTCATATCTCATCAGCTTAATAACCCCAGGAGAAAGAGATTTTTTTTTTCCTGGGAGAACCCTGGCCCAGTTGGTGTCCTATGTCAATTGCTGAATAAACCATTGTGACTGGGTGAGTGCAGGAAGAAGGGTGTTCTCAGTCAATGGCCAGTGACACCCTTGTGATCAGAGGAGAGAGAAGAAGGGGAAGGAGAGTTGGTTCTATTCAAACCAGTCTCCTTTATCTCCTGTGAGGATACAAGGCCATGCATCCTCATAGAAGGGATTCTAGTATCAAAGGAAGCAAGAGGCCTGCTGGAGGACCTACAACAAGGGTCACCTCACTCAATGGATCCAAAGCCTAGAGAGGGTAGGTATGTCATTTCCCACGGTCCCACGCAGCTAGTCAATGGTGGAACTGGTAATGGGATCTACGTCTCCTGACTCTTAATGTTTCTTTTAAAGCTACTTATTCTATCAACTATATTTCAGCAAGGATGAAAAAATAAAAAAGACTTTTATAATTTCTTTCAAGGTTCTCTGCATTGAGCTGATACAGCTCCAAGTGCCCTAGACAATAGCTCTGAATTTCTGGGGCAGGTATTGCCACCACCTTGCCCCGGTCATTTGGATCAGTCATTTGACATCTCTCTTTGCTCATGAGAATAAAATCATCTGCCCTCCCTGGACCTAGCTAAATATAAAAATGGGTTTTATATGAAATAGTAAATTTTATTTTAAAAAGTTAAGCTCTGTGACTCTCCATGAGATGGATAAAATACTCAGCATTAGCCAAACTGATTTAAAAAATTTATTTTGATGGAGCCTCTCTCATGACCCATCTTGCTTGGAAATGCTGCCCTGTAAGCACATGAGATACTTTTATTACTTTTCTTGGAAACCTTCCTAATTCTATTTCTAAGTTGCTCCTCATATAAACTCATCCTAACCCAGAGAGTTGGCTTAGCTTCTCATGTGCATAGAAATTGATCCGTCATTGTTTATTGCTTTGGGTTTCTAGCTGCTTTGCCTTCTCCACACTTCTGATGAGGACAATGACTTTTCTAACTGTGACTGTCTGCTTTGTAAGTATCATCTCCCCCTCTGCGACTTGTGCTAGTGGGCTTCTTCATTCTTATTAACAGGTTAAGGGACAGGGTTGCTGATGGTGTGGTTGAAAGAGAAAATTTCTCAACCATAAAGACTGGTGTTTAGGAGTTTGTTTCTCATTCAGCTCATCACCACAGGTAAAGTCATCTCTTGTACAAGTTTCCAGCTGTGAGACCTGAATTTGAGGCTGGAAGCACAGTGTTCTCAGTAAAGCATCTCTGTGTTTGGAATATACTTAATGACCTCTAAAGTATGCTTGTACACATACAAGAGAGCACGCTCATTTTAAAACAATATGCCCTCTTTTTCTTGGCATGACAGTCCTCCTGTATTTGGACAATTTCTTTTTCAGGAATAACTTAATAAAAACAACTTTCAATGGTTAATAACATAAGCCATTCTTCTCCAGATATGATTTACTTTGTGGATAATCCTTGATTGCTTTATACCCAACAGCTAATTATCCAGTTATTACTCAGCGATAGTTTTTCTATACCACTAATTTCCTCAGCCAGTGTTTGGGAGTCTTAAGATTGGATCACTGTGGCAAAATTCATTTCACAGTGATTTGTAACATTGTGTTCTTACTAGGACACAGTGAATAGTGTGCTACCCTAGTCTATTTGAGGAGAGGTCTCTAAGCCTACTTGAATTTTCTTTTTAAAAGTGAAGTATTCAAGATTTTTGATATTTTCTCAATGAATGATTTATTTCAAAATGTTGTTAAAAATTCTGTAATATTTAGAATGTTTATCGATAAAAAATTTTAGAGATGCCAAAACAAAAAACTCTGGTAAATATCAGATGTATCATTTAAACAGTAACAATATATAAAGAACCAAATTATAATACTTAAAACTTGAAAATTCATAATTGATTTCAAAGGAGAATGTGATAAAAGATTCCTTTAGATTTTCTGTAAACATTTACTTCCAAATTAAAGTAAATTCATATCTATTTTTATATGAGATTGTATGACTCAATAATATGGTACAGAGACTAAATTTTGCTTAATTCTTTGCATTTGGTCAATGTATTTTAATTCTCCATAATCATACTTCCATTCTACAAAGCAAACAAAGACTTCACTGACTATTGAGATAAAAAGCCATTCAAAGAACGAACCTTAGAAATTTAATGTTGGGTTCCATTTCATGTTTAATGTGCTGTATGGAGAAAGATTATAGTTTCAATTTATGATTCCATGGTTTACAAAGAGTGCTTAGACACTGAAAGAGTGCAATGAGACACGTTTTATGACCACCAAGGGCATTGTCTTCTTAGAGTCTAGGTTACCTGGCATGTAACAGTCATTTAATAAAGATTGAGTGAAGTTATAGAGTTTTAATACTCCTGTGTTTCATTGAAATTATATGCAAGAACACCAGACTATTCTATAAACACTTCTGACTTTCTTCTATCCTATGTTTTCAACTAATAAATGAAAAGTTTTTATTTTAAGATCCTATTTCCACACTGATTCCAAAGCACGTAATCACCATCTTATATGGTCTTTTCTGATTCTCCTTTCACTGTTTTCTCTTAACTGGATTGTGTTGTTGACATGGCTAATTTTCAAATTCTGTTCACGGAAAATTGATTAGCATCAAATAAACTCTTGTTGATTCATGTCATCATCCATTTATGTAAGTGATTGCAGTCACTGCTGGTATTAATCATATTTGGTATATTATGGGTGTTAGTTCGAAGTTTCAAAGTGATATAACTCTAGAAGTTACATCATCCCATTCCCATGAAAGAGAAAATTGAGGAAATGAAGGGCTAAAAATTTTTCCAAGGTCAAACAGGTAAAATATTCTTATGCTAAGATGTAAATCTAGATCTGAGAATATTACAAACCAACAGCATTTTCCTCTTTGCTCTTCTACTAATTCTTTTGGTGAAGGATAGACAGTAAGGACAGTTTCAACTTTCTCACACACATGGTGCTTTGTCATTAACAACTTGGACCCACCCGTACAGATTTGGGTAATGATTTCACATAGAGGAGATGCAAAGTGATTTATCATTTTGGTGGATCTAGAGTTTGCTAGTAGCAAATGGCTCTAGGAGGTAGGAATGCACATTTTAGGAGGCAATTTAAAATGAGCCTCAACTTGTACAATTATACAGCCCTTTACTCAGAAATGTATACAGGTTAAAAATTTATATTTTTTTTCTTTGGGACCTGTAATTATATTTTTTTCTTTGGGACCTCTAATTTTCACTTATATCATGTTACTCAAGTCATTTTCATTAAACCCTACCAATAATATAATTTTGACTAAAATATTTTATTCTAATATGTTGGAGCTTATTTCATGATATCAATGAATATACCTCAAAGTTAAAAGATTTTTTGTGAACTAGCTGTGCTTGTGAAGTTATAATAATTTTTTATTGAGTATTCATATATTTACTCCATTCTGAGCATTTTCCATGTGAATATGCATTCCCATGTGGATCTCATTCATGGGAATGTGGTAGTCTCTATTCCTATTGCTAAGAAAATTGGAGTGCAGAGCGATAATATGTTAATTGACTACATTTGGATACAAAAGGATTCTGAGAGACCTGAGAATCGGTCTGATTTTAATATGCTAAAACTTAACCCAGAAAAATACAAATTCCTGTATTTGAGTCTAAAACAACTGTCCAAGTACAGAATGGGAAAAAATCTGTCATCAATAGACCATATGTATAAAAGGGGATGCAGAACTTTTGCTGAACACGCAGCTCTAGAAAAGTCAATGGAATTTTGAGGCTGCCAAAAACAGTGAACTTAATCTGCACTGAGGGAAGCACTGAATCTCATAAAAGGAGCAAAAGTCAAGCTCCCCTCTGCTTTTGGATTATTACAGTCTTTTTTTTTTTTTTTTCCTGAGATGAAGTTTCGCTCCTGTTACCCAGGCTGGAGTGCAATGGCGCAATTTCGGCTCACCGCAACCTCTGCCTCCTGGGTTCAGGCAGTTCTCCTGCCGCAGCCTCCCGAGTATCTGGGATTACAGGCACGTGCCACCATGCCCAGCTAATTTTTTGTATATTTTTAGTAGAGATGGGGTTTCACCAGGTTGACCAGGATGGTCTCGATCTCTTGACCTCGTGATCCACCCACCTCGGCCTCCCAAAGTGCTGGGATTACAGGCTTAAGCCACTGCATCCGGCCCCTATGACAGTCTTATAATGGGTTCTGGACCTAATACTGCAATTTAAAAAACTTGTAAACAAACTCAGATATATTCAAAAGAAAGCAAATATACTAGCAAAGATTTCAACACTATGTTAGAAGAAAAACGATCAAGAGTTGGCAGTATTTACCACTGAAGAAAACAACAAATAAGGCCTCAGGGATACCAGGATAGCTGTCCACCAATATCTGAGGAATTGACATAATCAGGGGGGATTACATTTATTTAGTATGAACCCAAGTAGTAGAACTGGCAAGAGTGAGTAGAAGCAGCTATAAACAAGATTAAAGTCTTGACAAGCAAGATCTTTCTAAGAGTTGGAGCTTTACAAGTATGAAGTGAACTGCTTTGGGAGAGAATAAATTCTCTGATACTGGATGACCATGCAGAAGAGATATTGCAACAGAGATACGAGAATTAGATGGATGGTTAAACTGGATCTTTGTGGTGCCTTTCAATCCTGTGGTTTTTTTTTTTTTTTTTTTCCTCCTAGGTTCATTTTTTTTCTTTTGAACAAGAAAGAATGGGCACCTGGCAGGTGGCTCTGCTGTCTGGCCCAAGCAAGCAGTACCCTGCTCAGGGTCTTTGGCCAAAATTTAGAAGATTTTGGCCGTTACTGAAGTAGCAAAACCTGTAGACTTTCTCACTCACGTGAAACTTTTTCCTCATATCTCTTCTGTTGTGCAAAAATCATCTTTTATCACCCTTTTGCCATAAATACCATAAATTTCTGGTGTTACTTCAAAATAGTCCATTCTTAACTGGTTTGTCCAGAGTTACACTCAATATGGCTTAGAGATTATTTAACTGAAGCAGGTGCAGACATAGCATCTCAGCTTTCTATAAGTTCAAAGCCTAGTCCTTACATTAAGCTCCCTACCACTAAAGGAAAATTAAACTGGCTCAGAGGCATCTATTTATCCAAAACAAAAGGATCCCTGAGGTACAGACTCATGGATTTAACAGGATTTTGTTTTCTTACTATATGAGTAAAAGGTGTTAATGGATAAATCATTCTTTCTAATCCAGCACAAGATGTAGTCTCAGCCACACTAGATAATCAAATGAAAGAAACATTTTATTGTTACTTGGGAAGAAAATTTAATGTCTTTATGTCACAAGGCTTGAGAGCAAACACAGAATCCAAGTCTGTAATTTTAGCTTTCTATTTCAGAATCTGCACAGAACTGTAAAGAACACAGACCATGCTCTGAAAGGTATGAGGTTTTCGGTGGTGTGCTCTTGAAATTCCAAAATATCTTCCAACAATGCTGTAGTTGTATACTATGTCATACGTCCAAAGAAAAACATTATGTCATACCTCCAAAGAAAATAAATCTCCAACAAGAGTAATGTTTCAGACTAGACTCCTCTCCATTCTTAGTAGATAGACACAGCCACGTGAAGACAGGAAGACCACCTTTTTGAATGCTGACTGATCCTGTTCAACAAACTGGAAAGAGAGGCGGTAATAAACTTCACCACCGGAGGAGACCACTTATTAATTTTGAAGCAAAATCAGTACTGTTAGAATTCATACTGCTGTGTGGCCTGTCTCTGATCCCTGGCATAAGAGCTGTAGATATGCATCTTCCAGTATGTAAATATCTACTTTTGATATAGTTTATAGTATTCTCCATACATCACCTGCTTTTGATTTTCTTTTATTTCACTAAAGAAAATGTACACACTTGCATTGGTTAAATATCTTCTTAATGAGATATTTTACATTTAGTAATAAAACAGGACCATGGAATCATAAGACCTGAGTTATCTGTTTCTAGGTGATATTACCCTTAAACATAACTTATCAAAAATTTTCTGACCTAATTTTTGAACATGGTGTGACCTTACAGTCCTGTATTCCAAAGTCACTGCAATCAGCATTGTCATATTGGTATCTTGCTTAAATACTGCTTACTATAATATGGTTTTATGTCCTGTCCTCAGAGTGGCCTCTATTTTGAAATTCTGCCAAGAACAACACTGTGAGTGCTGGAGTTTGATTAAACATAGCCCAGAAGAATGTCTTTCAAACGATACATCTCGCCCAGTTTCCCTTTATAAAATACAAGCAGCATATGCTTTGCAATGACAATAAATCATCTTCAGACTTAGACTTAAAAATAACAGATGATATGATCTTAAACTCTGATCAGAGAGAGAAATTCTTCCTAGAAGGAATCTTGCGGTTTACCATGTCATACATCCTCTGAGCACCTGGAGGCACAGTACTGGGGTGGGAGAGGATCCCAAACATGTGGCTAACATACAAAATGGGTGCTCATGACTTTCTCAGCTCAGCTATCTCTTCAGCCCTGAGGCCTCAACCTAAAGGCTCATATTTGTCAAGTTTCTGAGTCAATTTTGACTGAAGTAGAGAGTATAACAGTAGCTTCCAGGTGACCAGCTAGTGGGATCTGATTGATCTTAAGGTATCTGGTGTGCTTAAGGTGATGGCCTGGACAATCTTTTGTCCAGAGAACCACAGCTTTTCCACTTGTTTGTCTAGTTTTCTCATATGTCCTGGCTTCTACTGCACATTGGGCTAACTCTGATACTGCTGAAACTTTCCTTTTCCAGGGAACTGGATTTTCATTTGGATCTACCCCTAATTATTGCTCGAGAGAGTCTATTAATTGTGAAACCACCACCTCCCCTCATAAAGCACCGCTTTGGAACTACTACTGTGTGCCTCAACTACTACAATGCATGCTCTTGGGTATTTAGAGCAGCCAGAATTAAATTCAAGTGAACCATACCTGTGTGGATCCAGGGATAAGAATGGCCACTGATTCCCCTCATCCGTAGCCATGATTATGGTTGAGTTAGCTTCCCAATACTGTTTATGTTTTCCATTAGTCAACTATATATTTCTGCTTCTTCCTGTACTTACAAATCTAATTAGATTCTAGGCAATGAACAAAGTGTTCAGAGAGAGGCTACATGTTCAATTAGAGACCAAAGGGGTGATTTAAGATGCTATTTTTGTCCTGAATTTGAGAAAAACACTGAATATGGCCACTCCTGTAATACGCACTTGGATTTGGGGTGGGTCAGCTAATAGAAGCTCTTCAAAACATTATTACAGTATCATTATATTTTTCTTCAGTATGCAATTCTCCCACAATTCTGCAGGGCAAGGTTGAATTACTTTTTAAATTATTTATGAATCTATACTCTCTGGTTCACTCATCTTTCCCTTTACGTGGATTAAATAAAGAGTTGATTTTATGTGGAAGAGATTCCTAGAAATGAAGAGGGTGAGGCTATAAATTACATTTTTAGAGGCTATAATTTACATTTTCCTTAGGATAAGAGTAAAAAGATAATCTTCTATGTACAAATGTTTCATTAAATCTTATGTGAGGCAGGGTAGCGAATCATAAGATCTCTGCAAAATCTTTCCAGAATCTATTAAACGATACAGCTACTGTTTATATGCCAGTGATTAGAAGTTATGGTTTTATGCAACAATATTCTGGCTTAGCCTCTTTATGAGCC
Source organism: Callithrix jacchus (assembly GCF_049354715.1). NCBI lineage: Eukaryota > Metazoa > Chordata > Mammalia > Primates > Cebidae > Callithrix > Callithrix jacchus. The sequence goes on from NC_133507.1 coordinate 76,598,669, forward strand.
AGGACCATAGGAGAGTCTCCATCACTTTCATATTTATAGACAAATATGCCAACCTTCGTATTTTCTTATTGCAAGACAAGTCTTTTGAACAGTGACAAAATTTCAATTCCTTTGAGAGTGGAGGCTGCACAGTTTGGCTTGACAAGTCTAATTTAGATTTCATTTCCTTTGATTCTAAGCAATAGGGAAGGTGAGTGTGAAATGACTTTGGTTCCTGATACCAGTTGCATGATTTATTTCAGTGATTGATTAAAAGATCACATGGTTTTGCTAAGCATTGCAAGGCTGCATCAATCTTCAAGAGAGATGAAACTGCCATTGATTTTGCCTTGCTGTCCTAGAAAGAAAATTCTGAAAGACTGCATCCAGCCATTAACAAGCATATGCAGAGCTAATAGTTGCTTTGGTTGCTGAGAAATGGGAGTACAAAAAGAAGAGGTCCAAAAAAAGCATTTGACAAAATTCTCTTTTTATTTAAAAAATGCTTTCATCTATTTTATTTGATAAAATAACTATAAATTTAAATACAGAAAATATGAATGATTGCTGTAGTTAATAAAAGAGATATATTAGAAATGTGTAACCTTCAAAAAATAACTTAAGCTTTAATTTGTACCTACTATTTGTATGTGTGGAGGAAAATGTCAATTTTTATTTTCTTTGTTATTTTTAATTACTGAAGGGCATGCTGCTGTTAAAAATAAAGTTCACTGTCACATATAAGCTTCTAGGAAAAAAAAAAGTGAAAATCTCTACCTATTCCATAAAAGGTCCCTATGGGATATGCAACAGTAAAATTTGGTATCTAGAGAAAGTGAAAGGAGAGAAAGATCCAGGTGGTGACAGATACAAATTTTACTCTACAAACTCAAATATACATATACTGTAATTTTGTTTTTCTATAACTTATAGTAGGTGCTCTCATAGTATGTGAGCAGTTCTTTCCCTCCATCTCACCCACTTTCTTCCTCAGAGTTGAGTCTACAGTTGGGAGCTCACAAAATGCCAAGGCTTAGGGAGGAGCACATGTGTTATCTTGTTCTTGTTCTTATCTTTCCATTGTGGTATCTACTGAGGTGATTCTTGTATAATTTGTCTGGGTTGTGGATTTGTAGAGGTCCCTCCCTGTGGAGCCTCTGCAGGTCAGATGACTCCGAGTATTCAGTACATGCCATTCTTGGATGGATAAGATGTATTATGATATTCCCTTGGGAGTACAGGAATCCTTACACCACTACAGCACCATCCTGGGTATCCTAACTTTTGAAACTAACTCAGACTCATCTGCCTTGACATGATGTACAACCAATTCTTCTTTGGAGAGGCGCCCCAGTTCTCACATCTTTTAGATACTCAAAACCATCTTTCGTCTGACATTACCCTACCCTGGGTTTAGTCTGACTTTGACCCAGGATGGCTAAAGGAAGGGATTCTGAGTACCTTTCTTGCTTACTCAATTCTATCAAAATCTTACTGCTCATTCTTTAACTCTTCTTTTCTTTTCTCTCTGCCGGGGGAAGTGGTCAGAGTAGCATCTTCTAACTTTCATGTGTTCTCCCAGATTTCTTCTCCATTTCTTGAGTTATTTCCATTTTTTTCCTGAATGTTAAACTTCTAAAATTCAAAACTCTAAAAACTATGTTTTTCTCCTTTCCTCTCTACTTTGTCAAACCTTTGGTGAGACACGAAGGAAAAGAGACAAGCTGATTAAAGGAAGGATTAAGACAAATAATAAAATACAATGAAGGATATACAATTGATAAATTAACAATATTAATGCAAATTTATGAATTAAATATGACTAAATATTGCAAAAAACTACAGAAAAGTGTATATACCACAACTCTGCCATGTAAACTGTAAATTTTTTGTTTCTTTCTAATTTTAACCAAAAAAATTCATGTTAAATTTATAGATAGAATTACATAACTTACTCTGTTTCCTTTAAACAGAATATTACGGATATCCTTCAAGTGTAATTCATAAAAGTCAGTCCCAAATTTAAAAGCAGCTTCCTAAAATGATGTATCCATGGCTGAAATCAAACCAGTAGTCAGCATCATACTTGTGCCAATTTTGTACAGCCCATGGCCACTCTGATTAATGCATTCTATTTAGTCAGCACCAGGGGTGCACTGTTGTTTATTTTTGTTATTGTTTACTATTTTTACTATCACCCTGGCATGTACCTTAACTTATTAACATGTGGATACCCACTTTGTTTCTAATTTGTTGCTTTTTAAATAACCCTGCACTGAACATCTTTGTATATATAACTCATAACTTAATAATATCACTTCTTAGGTATAAATCCAATTTTAGGTTTAGGGAAATTCTTTCACAGGTAAACAAGAAGATGAGAGTAAAGATGGCCTTCCTCAGTCTTGTCTGTAATCACAAACAACTAAAAACCATCTAAAGGTCTAATAGGAGGTAAATAGACTGAATAAACGGAATGAATTATATAGCAGATAAAATGAGTGAATGAGGTCTCTATACATTTATCAGTATGAGTTGATTCTGAAAACATAATGTCCAGGAAAAAAGCAAACTGAATTTTGTTACGTACCATATAGGGGACTAAAAATACAATTTACTATATGGTTTTTCATGCTATAAATAACTATTAAGAGTATTGAAATAAGTACTTCAAATACATTTGATTTATGATACAGGGTATTGGTCCTTGGAAGAAAGTTAGAAGAAATTCAACTTCATCTGAAGTAACTTATCATAAAAAGATCCATTACCCATCTGACAAAGGGCTAATATCCAGAGTCTACAAAGAACTAAAACAGATTTACAAGAAAAAACAAGCCCATTCAAGAGTGGGTGAAGGATATGAACAGACATTTTTCAAAAGAAGAAATATATGAGGCCAACGTATGAAAAAATGCTCATCATCACGGGTCATTAGAGAAATGCAAATCAAAACTACATTGAGATACCATCTCATGCCAGTTAGAATGGTGGTCATTAAAAAAATCATGGATTTCAATGGATCCTCTCTCAGCTTCTTGAGTAGCTGGGACTATAGAAGATAACAGATGCTGGAGAGGATGTGGAGAAAGAGAAACACTTTTACACTGTTGGTAGGAGTGTAAATTAGTTCAATCGTTATGGAAGACAGTGTGGTGCTTCCTCAAGGACCTAGAAATAGAAATTCCATTTGATCCAGCAATCCCATTACTGGGTGTATATCCAAAAGATTGTAGATTGTTCTGTTATAAGAACCCATGCACACAAATGTTCATTGTGGCACTGTTTACAATAGCAAAGACCTGGAACCAACCCAAATGCCCATCAATGATAGACTGCACAAGGAAAATGTGGCAAATATACACCATGGAATACTATACAGTCATCAAAAATGATGAGTTTGTGTCCTTTGTAGGGACATGGATGAACCTGGAAAACATCATTCTCAGCAAATTGACACAAGAATGAAAAATCAAACACCACATGTTCTCGCAGGCAGGTGTTGAACAATGAGAACACATGGACACAGGCAGGGGAGCATCACACACTGGGATCTGTTGGGGGGAAATAGGGGAGGGACATGGGGAGTGGGGAGTGGGGAGTTGGGGAGGGATAACATGGGGAGAAATGCCAGATATAGGTGATGGGGAGGAAGGCAGCAAACCACACTGCCATGTGTGTACCTATGCAACAATCTTACATGTTCTTCACATGTACCCCAAAACCTAAAATGCAATTTTAAAAAAGTTGAAAGACTGACAAAAAGTTGAAAGGCTAAGTATATGAAAGAACATGAATATACTTAGTACCTAGATTCAAATAGTTGTTAGCTTTTTGCTATATTTGCTGTATGTGTGTGTGTAAAAAATCCAAAGAAATATAACAAAAAGCAACATTAGTCCAATTATAGGCATATTTTATCTTATATGTATCTTACCTAAATGCATTTATTTTAATTTAAAAACCTTCAAATACCATAAATTTTCTTTTGAGTACCACTTTGTTGCATTTAGCATAATTTGCTGATACCTTTCATACAGTTGTTTCATGATTTTATTTTTAACTTTAGATTCATTGGAAAAATTAATATATACAGTTTTGTAGTGATTAACCTTTCATTATGCTCTCATTAGTTTGCTTTGTTTCCTTTCATATAATGTGGCTTTAATGGTATCTAGTTTTCACAAGACAATCAAATTTTATTTGACCCAAATATATGAAAACTTCTATAAATACTATGAGGTCTCTATTTGTTGTCTTCAGTGTTGTGTGAGTATGTATTTCACATGTATATTTGTGTTCCTATACATTTGTTGGTGTTCATGGATAGTTCTGAGAGTTTTAAAGTTTCATAGGATTTTGTTGTTCAGTTTCACTTTGTATTTCCATCAGATTTTGCCTTGTTAATAATATTCCCATGTTATTCAGTGCATATAGGTTTATAATGTGAAAGATACACTGGGTTTATCTATTCTTTCTTTGTTTTTGTTTATTTTATTGTTGTTGTTGAGAGGTGGTTTTGCTGTGTTACCCAGGGTGTGAACTGGGTTCAATGGATCCTCTCTCAGCTTCTTGAGTAGCTGGGACTATAGGCACGCACTACTGTGCCTGGCAGATTGTTTTATAATCAATACAAACTATTACTTTTATTTTCTAATAGTCTTCTCTTAGGTTTCATTCCATGTGACTTTCATGTTTCTATCTTTAATTTTTGTTGGCATTTGTCTTATGTTTCCTGTTTTTCTTTTCAACATATTTTATGTTTTGCTATATGTTTTTTTAAGCTTCCAGAGTCAGGGCCATATAAAATTGTGGAAAAAAAGGAGAATGACATTAATTTGCCAAAGTTATTTCTCTCACACTTTATCTGTGAATTTCCTAATGAGTTTCATAAAACCTCACATGAATTAGTATTTATTTAGTACCAAATCTAAACTAGCAGCATTTTATTTGTGGCACAAGAAACAAGCATTGGAGGGAGGGAGACAGTGGAGAAGGTGAATCAGCAAAAGTGCCCAGTTTGACCCTAGATTTTAAGAGTCCTATATCCTAGAAACAGAAAGAACAAGTAAAGGTCAACAACATTATAATTTTTTTGATATTCAAAGAAGGAAGATAATGCTCACTGAAATTGTTTGAGCAAACTTCATAAATCTTTTTAAAATAGTTTCTGAATGAAAGGAAGACCATTTTAGATTTGCACAGGGGGAAATAACATAAACAAAAACATCATTCACTCATTCATTCATTCATTTCAAGAAACACTAAGTCACTACTTTTTCCCAGAATTGAGATAGGTTTGGGGTATACAATAATGTACAAAAATGGCTCCAAAGCATGATGCTTAGGATCTGTCCTCAGATTATATTACCTAAGTATATGTAAAACTAAGTTCTGAGTCTAAGGAGTGAAGTGTTACATCATCAACATTGGGGGAAATCTAGCTGGGAAGGCTGGGAGAGGCTTTCCCCAAGTATAAATATTAAAGTGAGGGAAGAAGAAAGAGTGGGTAGTGACCATGCAAGAGAAGTAGGAGGGAGTTTATTAGACCTCAAAATGTGCGAAGACCCAATGGCAGGGGGATCTTGGCTTGTTCTACCTCTCTTTGAATCTAGAATGAAAAGAGAAATGGGTTTTGTGGTATGCTAAGTCATGAGAGGTCCTCAGATGTCAGTTGAGGTAGGCATTTTAGATCTTGTTAAATATTTTGATCTCTGTATTTAAAATGACAAAGATAAAACCATTACTGAATTTTTTTAAGCAAGGATTTGAGAACAGATATAACTAATAATAGTTTTTAACTAGAGATATATCTAGTTAAATAGTATTTAACTAGAATAATGGTGATTGGCTTTTTGGTTTGATCAATATTTGTGTAGAAATGATCTTCCTGGTTCTCCCTCCATGGAGAATGAAGTCAGCAGATCAAGAGATGCCAGGCCATAGAGGATAAGAACTACAGCAGAAGTACAAGTTACAGCTTACAGTAGCTGTGTCTAGAATGGTACCAATTGAAACAGAAAGAGCCATTTGTAATTGAACAATGTTTAGGAGGTAAAATCAGTAGGGCTTTAAGATGGATTGTATATGGGATGAGGTAAGAGATGAATCTGTCAAGGAATGACTCCAGGGTTTCTGGCCTCATCGACAGGCTGGGGAGGGTATGGAACATGAGGTGACTGTGAGGTTTGTTCTGAACATGACTAGAGTCATTGACAATGGAGTGTACATGCACGAATGGCAATGATACCAACTTAGAAACAACTGAAAACACCTAATGGAGAGTTATGCAATAAAGATGAAAGTTAAAAGGGTTAGGAGAGAAAAAAAGAGGAGAATTGAAATTCAGGCAGTGATGTTAGAATCACACACAACTTGGTTGAAATCCCCATACTTCTACTTACTCAGTGATTTTTTTTTTAAAGTACATAATTACCTCTCAGAGTCTTGGTTTTCTCATATTAATGATATGAAATGGTATCTATTCATAAGGTTTTTATGAGGGTTAAATGAACTAATATGGATGAAGTGTCTAGTTCAATAAGTGCTTAGTAACATTTTTATTTTTAAAAGTCAGGGGAAAGAGAAGCGAAGTCCCATTTTCAGTTTGAGCTGTAACCTTATATATTGCTCATATAATAGTCTCCATTTACCATATTTGAGAAAATAAAGGTGATCAGATGATATATCTCTACTTAAATATTATTATTAGTTATATATGTTCTCTAAGTACTAGTCTGGCAGGTAGGCAGACATTTTCCTAGCAGTACAACAGTAACTACACATTTTTAGACAGATTTAAAAAGTATGGACCTACTTTATAAAGTTGTCAAAATTACCTCCACATAAAACACAAGTGAATTGTATACTTTTTCTGACATGTAAACTACGTAAAAATAGTTTACATCAAAATACATAGAGCTCTAAATCAAAACGGTTACATCAAAATACATAGAGCTCAGAAGGCATGAAATCTTCAGGCTGAGAACAATGGGTACCAAGGAAATAGCCAGCCACCTGACTACTCTGTGTCAAAGGACTCAAGAAAATCAGCACTTGCCCAAAGAGGAGAGGAAGGCCTGAATATATAGAAACAGCCATTTTAGAAAATCAGGTGCTGTGACAGCACCAGATCTGTTCTAAGCTCTCTGGTTCACATAGTTCTCTCCACTTCCTGTTTGATACCTTACAACTGGTCCTTTGCATTCACTTATCTGCCTGGACCCTGCCTTCATTCACATGTGTAGTCCAGACCTTTCTTTTACTAACAGTCATAGTTAACAACCTAGGCTCTGGGGTGAGATAGCCAAGGTTCAAATCCTGGTTCTGATACTTACTATCTAACCATGGCAAGTAACCTAGCCTCTCTAAACTTTAGATTTTTCATCTGCAAAATTGAAATGTTAGTAATACTTAATGTACAAGTTGTTATTAGAATTATGAACATGTAAAGTCCACAGAACAGCACAGAGCAACAGATTAGTGTTCATGGCTATGTACTGAGGAAGTAAGTAGGTACTTTTTCTAGGTGTTTTTCTGAATGTTTCAATACATACAAATGGATATCTTAGGGATCTAACTGTTCTCAGGAAGTCACTCCAAGTAAATATCACTCCCTCCCTTGAGCTCTCCTTACCCAGGGTTTATCAGTGCTCAGCCACATATTAGCACAGCCAGACTTCAGCATTTCCAATTCACGTTTTTTCTTTGGAGGATAGATCAAATCTAGATTCTATGAAAGCCTAGAAAGGGCCCATTTTGGGAGACTCTAGGAAAGGGACCAGCATTTTGATGCGATTTCAGTATCTCTGAGATGGTAGTACTTATAGTGATGGGGGCAGATAAATTCTAGGCAGAAAAGGGCTGGTCTCTTGAGAAACCTCACCCTCAAGCCAAGAAGCCTGAATCCATGGCCCAAAGTGAAAACATATATCCCTGTTTTCTGGCTTGAATGTTGCCTTTTCCTAAACCACCCATGGCCCCACCCTGCTCCATCATGTGCCTATAAAAACCCCTGACTCAGCTTGTAGATGGGACTATGGCTGGGCATGGGGGAGAAGTGGCTTGACTTCAGAGGGACAGCTTGATGATGTAACCTTGGAGAAGAATTCAGCTGGAGACAACCGGACTTCAGGGGATGGGTACCTTCCCGCTCTGTCCCCTTCTCAGTTCCCCTTCCTGCTGAGAGCCACTTTCTTTGGCAATAAAATGCCCTGCATTTGCCATCTTTCAATTCATTTGTGCTACCTTATTTTTCCCAGACACCAGGCAAGAGCTCAGGAGCCACAAATGCAGACACAAAAGGCCCTTTGTCCTTGCTGCTGGAAGACAGCTAGCTCACGAGAAAAGGCAAAGGGTTCACTAAACTGTTAATGCTTAAGCCATCTGCAGACAGCAGAGCTAAATGAGCACCATAACATGCCTTTTGGGACTTCAGGATTTGCGGGTACTCCTGCCTAGATACTGCTGCAGGCCTGCACGGAATTCAATCCTGCCAGTGCTAAAGCATCCAGCTGGTTCCTGTACCTGCTCACCTACGCTCTCCCTCCCACGAGGGGTGGAACACAGTGGGTTCCAGTGAGTGGAGTTTGATCCTGCTGGTGTCCGAGTGGCCAGCCGGTTCCAGCACTCATTCACTCGAGTGTTCTCTCACTGGGAGAGATCAGTGGGCTGAGTAAACGAGGCACTCCTGGGGTGAGTTCCACAAAGGGGTCAGGGAAATATCCTGCTTCAGCACTTCGCAGCTACCTTCTTATCTTATTCACACCATTAAAGGGTTTTACTTCTATACTTTTCTTCCTTGAGTTTAAATTTTTTTCCTTGTTTCTTAATCCTGAGAAGTTATCATAATATGAAGAAGTTCACTGGAATTATAAAAATAGATTTTTTAAATTGCATTCTAGGTTTTGGGGTACATATGCAGAACATGCAAGATAGTTGCATAGGTACACACATGGCAGTGTGTTTTGCTGCCTTCCTCCCCTTCACCCACATTTGGCATTTCTCCCCAGGCTATCCCTCCCCAGCTCCCCCCACAAAAATAGATTTTTAAAGAACTGCATGAAAGAGAAAATACAAGCATCACCTAAAACAAAGAAAAGAAACAGAAAATCCTTCTTCCTCATCCAATCTTTCCTTCCTATCTCCAATGTAAACTTATTCACTTTCAGGTTATATTCTTCTCCTACTCAAAAAAATCAGGTTTACTCAAATATACATGTATATACATTTTAAGTTACAAAGGAAACCATACTACACACCCCTTTCTGCAGAACTTTACATCTGAAAATATATACTTATGAATATTTTAATGTCTGCACAGTGTTATATGGAATATTATCAATGAATGATTTATGTAACTAATCCTCTATTGTTACACTATTACAAATAATGTTGGTGTGTGACACTAATGTGTGCCTGCTTGCACATACACACAAGTACATACACTCATGGGTCTTGACATACTTTTTATTCAAGATATGTTGAAACCTTGAACTAAGTAGCAGTAGAGAGGAGAAATGGAAGGTATATAAAATTGATCATATGGGAGAATAACAAAGTCTAGGACAATCCCCAGGATTCTCTCTTTCTTGGACAAATGTAATGTACAATGTAATATAATGTGAATGTATTGTAGGATCACATTCACTGAACTAAGGAATGCTGGAGTAGAAACTGGTTTTCATAGGGGAAATAATGACTTCAGTTTTTTATGGGCTAAGTTTCAGTTGTCCAAAGAGCATCTAAGAAGAGCTTTCTAGTAAGTCATTAGATACGACTGCCTGAAATTCAGAGAAGAGGGCTTAGCTGCCAAGTTTATTCTTCAGTAGACTGTGAAAATGGACAGTCTCCGAGATTACTAGCCAGGTCTAGAAGTTACTTAAAGTAGGATCTGGACGAGTTAGTAAAGAAGCTAAAGTTAAGACTATAAGGCTATAGTTGTATATAGATAGATAGGTAGGTAGGTAGGTAGGTAGGTGGACAGATAGATATAGCTATATAAACATAATTACAACTTCCATTTCAGATTCAGGTTTGTTTCCTGGGTATACTATGTGATGCTGAGGTTTGGGGTATAATTGATCCTGTCACCCAAGTACCAAGCACAGTACTGAATAGTTAGGGCTTCAAAACTTGCCCTTCTCCGTCCTTCCCTTCTAAACCCCTCTAGTAGTGTCTATTGTTGCCAGCTTTATGATCATGAGTATCTACTGTTTAGCTCCCACATACAAGTGAGAACATGTTGTTTATTATTATTATTTCTATGTTAATTTGCTTAGGATAATGGTCTCCAGCTGCATTCATGTTTCTGCAAAGGATGTAATTTCATTCTTTTTCATGGATGCATAATAGTCCATGGTGTATATGTACTACATTTTCCTCATCCAATCCTCTGTTGATGGGCATCTACTTTGATTCTACATCCTTGTTATCATGAATAGTGCTGTGATGAACATATGAGTGCATGTGTCTTTTTGGTCGAATAATTTATTTTGGCTATATACCAGTAATGGGATTGCTAAATTGAATATTGGTTCTAAGTTCTTTGGGAAATCTCCAAACTGCCTTCCACAGTGGCTGAACTAATTTACATTCACTCCAGTAGTGTAAAAATATTCTCTTTTCTCTGCAGCCTTGCCAGCCTCTGCTGTTGTTTGACTTTTTGATAATAGCAATTCTGACTGGTGTGAGATGGTAACTCACCATGGTTTTGATTTGCATTGCTCTGAAGATTAGCGATGTTGAGCATTTTTTAATGTTTGTTGGCTGCTCATATGTCATCTTTTGATAAATATCTGTTCGTATCTTTTGCCCATTTTTAATGAGGTTATATTTTTTATTGTTCAATTGTTTAAGTTCCTTATTGATTCCAGATATTTGGCTTCTATGAAATGCACAGTTGGCAAATATTTGCAAATATTTTCTCCCATTTTGTGGGTTGTCTGTTTACTCTGTTAATAGTTTGTGTGTGTGTGTGTGTGTGTGTGTGTGCATGTGTGTGTGTGTGTACAGAGGCTTTTAGTTTAATTATATTCCACTTGTCAATTTTTATTTTTGTAGCAATTGCTTTGGAGGACTTAGTCATAAATTCCCATGGCCAATGCCCAGAATTGTGTTTCCTAGGTTTTCTTCTGGATTCTAATAGTTTGACGTCTTACATTTAAATCTTTAATCCATCTTGAGTTAATTTTTTAATATGGTGAAAGTTAGTGGCCTACTTTATTCTTCTGCATATGGCTAGCCAGCTATTCCAGCACCATTTCTTGAATAGGGAGTCATTTTCCCACTTACTCATTTTGACGGCTGTAGATCAGATGGCTGTAGCTGTGCAACTTTGTTTCAGGGCTCTCTATTCTGTGCCATTGATCTATAGGACAGTTTTTGTACCAGTGCCATGCAATTTTGGTTATATAGACTTATGGTATAGTTTGAAATCAGGTATGTAATGCCTCCAGCTTTGTCCTTTTTGCTTAGAATTGCTTTGCTTATTCTGGGTCTTCTTTGGTTCCATATAAATATTATAATAGTTTTTTTCTGGTTCTATAAAAAAGGATGCTGGTTGCTTAATAGGAATAGCCTTGAATCTGTAGATTTCTTTGGGCAGTATGAACATTTTAACAGTATTGATTCTTACAATCCATGGGCATGAAATATTTTCCCATTTGTTTGTTTCATCTGTGATTTCTAAGACTTTCATTCTATTATGATTTAAATGATAATACTAGATAGAAGGAAACTACTTTTGCATTGAAATGCTGTATAATAATAATTTATTTAACTGCTGTATAATAATATTTTATTTCCCTTAATGCTAAATTCATATCCTTTGATACTCATATTCTTTTATTTTTAAATAAGGACAGATTATGCTTTCAGTCCTGCAATTTGTGATTTGGTCAGAAAATCACATATTAATTTCAGGAAAATGAGCATATTCTTATGCCATATGTTTTGTTGTTTGGGCCACAGCATCAGTTGGAAGGAAGCTCTCTAAGCAGGCAAAAAGAGCATCAAGTCCTGAAAGTGTAAACACTAAGTTATAAAATTCTCATAAAAACTTGTTAACCAAAATTAAACCAATGTCAGTTATAGAAACTATACAAGAGATGCTGGCTGTTTAGGAGGTTGTCCTTCAGATGCTTGCCAACACAACATTTTATTCTAACCTATATGAAAGAGAATCCACATTTTTGTTTAGTCAGGAAGCTAGGGTTTCCAAAACCAGCCTTGAAGGTAAACAAATCCTCCACTCAGTCCCAAGAATCCCCTATCTAGCTGCTTCATGAGCCTGCCAGTCAAAAGCAAGTCACCTTCATCTGTACCTACCTGCCACCTGGGGCTAGAACTCTAATTGCAGTGAGAAGGGAAAGAAGTCATTCTGACACTGTCTGGGACACTATTTCCCATTTCTTTCACAGTAAGTTTACAGTATTGAAAATGAAATTTCCTCCCAAGTTCAGTTTTAGTTCAGAACAAAACATAAAGTACACTTGAATTATTGTAAAACGCTAGTTGTGATGGAGCACATCAGAACACATTTTCTGGAAGTGATATTTAACTCTCTCTTTCTCTTGATATACTGCATACACTTGGGTAAATTATCTTGCTAAAATGGGGCAGAAAGGGCTTAATGCAATTTAGTAGTCTCCAGCAACCTGAGGCACTTGGGGGAGAGCAGTATTATTTGATAATCATAATGGTGATGAAGGCACTTATAATTTGGGAATTTCTTACCAAGTCTGAGAAGAGAAAAATTCTGTACTTTTACAAATTCTAATAGAGTTAAGCTTAGAAGGTCTTTGTGACAACAAATGGTGTTACATATGGGTTGGAAGAGGTTACTGAGAACAGGCAAAAGTTAATTCCAGTTTTGGATCAGAAAAGAATCTTATTTATTAGATTAAAATATAGAGAGGAACACACAATTTATTAATAAATGCTGATAATTTTAGGTCAAAATATATTTTCTAAGGTTATAAATTAGATTATTTCTATAGGCTCAATTAAATCATTGGCATATTAAGATTTATTTATTATACTTTTTGGTGGAGGTTGAAAATACACAGCAGTTGGAAAGAAAGCACATCATACCTCCATGGGGTCTTTCATAAATACCGAAGTATGACAATGAATTGTGTAAAGAGCATGCTTTATTTGTATTTATGGTTGAACTCTATAGAAAATCTTCTCTGTGAGACATTAGATAGGTCCTAAGTAAAATATCATATCATGTTTACTTGCATTCCTCTTTTGAAACATGCTATGGAAAACTGAAGTTCCTATGAAAAGAAATCAAAATGAAGAATATATTTGCACAAGTTTCCAAGTGAAAGTCCATCAAAGTTTCTTTTGGTCAACTGCAACCAGCTACTATTACATAAGAGGGACACTTTAATGGCCTGATAAGTGTGCTACTGTATTACAAGGTCAGCTTCACTCTGTTATAAAATGCTTTGGAAGACTGAACTGATATGTGTTCATCAGAATATAATAGATATCTGTAATCAAATTCTATCCAGAGAATTTTCTAGGCACAATTTAAAGTGTGGACCAAAAAAAAAAAAAAAAGAAAAGAGAAATCAAACCTAGGGGTATAGGACTCAATTATCTGTGGGAATCAGAACTCATCATCCAACACATCATCTAAAGAGCCATTAAAGATTTTACTGAAGCAATCAGTGACAAAATCAGTGTGTGAGTTCATGATTTCTCTGAGTCTCCTAGTGTTAAATTTGATCATGGGTCATTTCACTTCAATCATTTTTTTCATCCAAACTGAAAGATATTCATAACAAAAAATAAGTTGTTGAGTAAGATAGGGGAGGAAGAAAGAAACATGAATGAAATAAAAAGTGAATGCAGCAATGTGGAATACACTGGAAGAAACTTTTAACTTGCAGCTTTGCCATTTCAATGCATTATAAGTTAAGACAATAAAAGAGGAAGACTTTAGTAGAAAATGATGGTAGAACAGGTTTCACATTACTAACTTGACAAGTTAGAGTGGTTACATGAACTCTCCAACAATTATTACCTGAAAAACTCACTAAACCCTGAACGATTAAGCCTTGTTAAGTAAAATTCCTCTGTAGCAATCAATTCTATCCAAGAAAGCTGAAGCCATACTCTAGGTTCTTCAGCCAGCAAGATTTACTATAGAAAATTGTTTCCCAGGCTGGACACAGTGATCCCAGCACTTTGGAAGGCTGAGGTGGGTGGATCATCTGAGATCTGGAGTTCGAGACCAGCCTGACCAACATGGAGAAACCACATCTCTACTACAAATACAAAATTAGCTAGGCATGGTGGCACATGTCTGTAATCCCAGCTATTTAGGAGGCTGAGGCAGGAGAATCACTTGAACCCAGGAGGCAGAGGTTACTGTGAGCAGAAATCATGTCATTGCACTCCTGACTAGACAACAAAAGTGAAACTCGATCTCGAAAAAAGAAAAGAAAATTGTTTCCCAGATTATATGGTTTGAATATGTCCCCTCCAAAATTCTGGCATTGAAACTTTGTCAATGTGTTACTATTAAGAGGTATGGCCTTTAAGAGGTGATTGGGTCGTAAGGGCTTCTTCCTGCATGAATGGAATTAAGACCCCTATATAAAAGAGGCTGCAAGTAACATTTAGCCCACTTACTCTTCCACCTTCTGTCATGTGAGGACACAGCATTTCTCTTTTCTGAAGGATGTAGCAACGAGGCACTATTTGAAAGCACAGAGCAGCCCTTGCAAGACAACTGAATCTGCTGCCACCTTGATCTTGGACTTTCAGCCTCCAGAACTGTGAGAAAATATCTCTTCTTTATAAATTACCCAGTCTTAGGTATGTTTGTTATAGCAGCACAAAATGGACTACAACAATAGATGATGCAATTACTTAAAAACAAAGAGGTGAGTAAGGCAAATATAGATTGGCAATAGCAGGAAGCCATTACCATCTCTAGGGCAGGAGGGACAATGTGTGGGAGCCAGAGCCATGTTGGAAACATCTTGATCAGAAGTGGGATCTCAAAGTGAATGGCTTCTTTGAGGGACTGAAGTTATGAAAGAGAAGCACTTGCAGAGACAACACAGGATGCAGAAGGGAATGATGAGAAGTAAGCAGACCTCCCTATCGTCCTGTTGGCTACCACCTTCCTGTATTGGGCTTGGGCTGCCATAACTAAATACCACAGACTGGGTAACTTAAAAAAACACAAAAATATTTTCTTACAGTTCTAGGGGCTAGAAGTCCAAGATCAAGTTTCTTGCCAATTTAGTTTCTGGTGAGGGCTCTCTTCCTGGCTTGTAGACTGCCACCTTCTCCATATGTGCTCACATGGCTTTTCCTTGGTACATGTGCAGGATAGAGAATGACACCAGAAAGACACACAGAGTGATAAGATACAGAGAGAAAAACAGGGGGAGAAAGAGAGAGAGAGAGAGAGAGAGAGAGAGAGAGAGAGAGAGAGAGAGAGAGAGAGAGAAAGAGAGAGAGAGAGAGAGAGAGAGAGAGAGAGAGAGAGAGAGAGAGAGAGAAAGAGATAGACATAGAAAGAAAGTGCACACACAGGCTCTCTGGTGTCTCTTACAATGATATTAATCCTATTGAATCAGGGCCCCACCTTTGTGACCTCATTTAACATTAATTACTTCCTTAGAGGTTCCATCTCCAAATACAGTTGCATTTAGGGTTAGGGCTTCAACATGAATTTGAGGGGATACAGACATTCAGCCCATAGCACTGCACTTGACTAAACCTACTGTGATGCTTTTGGCTGAGTCCCTGAGATAGCAAGAAGTCCTGAAAAATGTCCTGAGATACAGAAAAGCAGGAGAGGTAGAATAGGTTAACTTGTACATTCTCTCACAGTATTCTTTTAATTTGATTTTTAATGGAACCCGGAGAGGGAAAAAAAAAAAAAAAAAAACAGAAGAACTGAGTGAACTTAATATAACTTGGTGAAATATGTATTTCTTAATTACCATCATGGCAGATCAGTATATGCTGCCAGATTTGATGGTTGTGATCAAATGCTAGGCTACAGAAAATGTCTAATCTATCACCAAAACTATCTCCCCCTATGTCAGAAGGTTTATCATAACTGGAGCAATGTATAAATTTTGTTTCTAGACAGCAAAGATTTGTCTGCTTGAGGAAAAAAATAAACTGTTAGAGGAATAGAATGAAAATAGGATTCTATTCTAATAAACTAGAAAACACATAAAAATAGGTTGGCTTCAAGGTTTTCTTATTAATCCTCCATTCCACCCACTCACATTGTGGAGGCACTGTTGATAAATATAGAAAAGCAATATTCTTCACTACATACAACCAAAAAATAAAGACAGTATATTATTTTTGAACAAAGGATATGTCTTTATCCCATCAGTACCCTAAATCCGAGGTCATATACAATTCAAACATAGATGCACAAACCTCATTTACAGTTAAAATTCTGGCTTTGCAAACATTCATAAGGGAAATGGTAATTGCTCTGTAGGTCAACTGGGACATTTTTAGATTAAACTCAAGGGATATTTTCAGGTAGCAAAAGAGATAATGCATATGGGTAATTAAAGTCACCAAAAATCAACCCATATTAAAAGTACAATGGCCCTTTAAGTGGGGTGTCCTAGAACACAATGCCTTGCCATTTAAAATTTGATCATAGTGAATAATCGAAGACCTCAAATATATATCAAGAGCCTTTAAAAGGTCATTTTAAAATTTATTTTATTTTTTAGAATCTAAGGAAATAAAGTCAGGAAAAGTTTTACATAAAGCTGTTAGTTAAGTCATAATTTATAATATTACAAATTAGAAAAAAGTCTAACATTTTTGACGGTAAGAGAATGCTTCAATAAGCTGTGAAACAGAGCTAGAATATAACCAATGAAACTATAATTATGAAGAGAATTTATTATATGGTGAGGCACAGGCACTGGGTACAATCAGAGTAATACTACAGGAAAGGGCAAAAATGTAGCAAATGTTAATAGGCTTTAAATGTTATAAATAATTGTGGTTATCTTTCAGTTTTAGGATTATAGGTGTCTTTTTCCCCTTTATTATTTTCTTTGTAGTACATATTTTCTGCACAGATCATCTAATACTTCAGGAAAAAAACAAACCATATAAAATAATCATTGCTCCTATCTGACACCTTGTATCTTGTTGTTTGCTGTCTCTCAATCCTGTCTTGGTCTAGCGTTTTGGAAGCCAGAGCTAGGAGAACTCAGCTACTGATTTGGCCAGCTGCCCTCTGCTCCCCAATGCTATCCTAGCCTCTTCACCTACATTTACAGTTATTATAATAATTGTTGAGAACCTGTTATGTGCCAAGCATCTGGTTAGGTGCAATAAGAAACTCAGAGACGTATGCCATTTTACCTTTATGCTTAAAATTGGGTTTATATTTATTAGGGAGACAAGACTTATTTACTTGAAATGAAAACCAGGAAACAAAATAGCACTTAATAGGAAGGCAAGATGTCCCATAGACCAGTGGCTTTTAAATCTTTCAACATAACAATATATTTTACATTGCAATCCATACATCATGGTGTATGTATGTTTGTATGTATACCTGAAAGTAATGTCTCACAAAATATTTGTCATCACTATGTTTAATAAACTCTAATATTTTCTATTTATCCCTATATTCCTATTCTGCATTATTACATTTAAAATACACTATCAGGATGACAATATTTTTTGTCAGCAGCAGCTCACCTAATAAGTGCTGATGTTTTGGGTCTGAGTGAAGAAAAGAAAAAAGAAGAAAAATATATGCTAATCACAATCCACTAGATTGATTCCATGATCTATTACTGGGTTCTAATCCAGTTTGAAAAACACACCTATAGGCAAAAATTCCAAAAAATGCTTTAAAAAATTAGTGTAGTTCCTGTAAATTACTGGGAAAATCTGAGTTTGAAAGTGGCATTCAAAATAGTGATAGTGTCCACATAAGAAAGATAAACCAAGAGAATTAATCTGATAGATGCCCCTGAAGTTTAGAGCTGCTGCTTATCTTGAGGAACATCCAAATAAGTAGAAGTATACTTCAGTAGTTAAGAGTGTAATCTTTAGAGTTAGACTGACATGGGTTCAAGTCCAAGCCTTCCTAGATTACTTATTTTCTCTCTATATTTTTCCAGTATAAAATAAAGATGACTAGTCCAATCTTTTAAGAAAATTTATAGAATTAGCCAAAATTAGTTGTGCCTGATATGTAGGAAGTACTTACTAGATACTTCCTTTGTTCAAAGCTTGGTGGACTCTGTTGACCCTGAATCTTAATGATTTATTTCACTCGGTTCCAAATTCCACAATGATATTGACCAAAACTTATGCCTGCCTCTCATTCTGAAATCTCCAACCTAGCTTATTTATACTTTTGCCTAACTCCTACCCCGAAATCTACAATCTTCTGCTTTCAATAGACCAGAGTAACAGAATTTAACAAGTTCAAGAAGTGGGTCAGACTCTAATTCTTTTTTAATATAGGCCATGCTATGTAATGTAAACTTTATAATATAGGAATGTCTGTTTGTGGTGATAGTGTTTTATTTTTTTAAAGTAATAAATTTAAACACCATGTAAAGGAATAAAGAAAAAAAAACCCTCAAAACAAAAACCATTGTCTCTCCACCACCTAATCTTTCCAATCACACTTCATAACAGAAATTTCAAAACAATGTTAAAAAATAGTGGTGAGAATGGGCATCCTGTCATTTTTCCTGACTTTAATGTATAAGCTCATTATTCACTATCAAGTATAATGCTGCTTTGAGGGTAAGAAACATATAAGGAGAAATACCCCTGAATCCCTATGATTTATTTATATGAGAAAATAGAGATTATTTTTAAAAGAATTTGTACATTAAAAAATAATTATAGGCCAAACATGCTGGCTCACACCTCTGGTCCCTTGGCAAGCCAAGGCAGGCAGATTGTTTGAGCCCAGGAATTTTAGACCAGCCTGAGCAATATAGCAAAACCCTGCCTCTACTAAAAACACAGAAAATTAGCCAGGCATTGTGGCACACACCTCTAATCCCAGCTACCCCAGAGGCTGAGGCAGAAGGATCACCTGAGCCCAGAAAATCAAGGCCACAATGAACTGTGATCATCGCTGCATTCCAGCCTGGGCAACAGTGAGACTCTGTCTCAAAAAAAAAATCATTATATTTTTCTATTTTGTTATTTTTTAAATAACCAATAAAGAATAAATTTTATCATATGTCTTTTCTGCATCTCATGGGGTGGCTTATGGTTTTTCTTATTAGACTTCTCATATGGGTAAACAGAATTATGAGTATTCTAATATTCTATTTGTTTATATCTGAAAAAATTATTTTTATGGACAAATTTTTTAACAGACAGGTTTTCCTATAAGTATTTGAAAAAATATTCAGCTTCGTTAGCCATTAGGAAAATCCAAATGATAACCACAATGATAAATCAGTACATATATGTATTACCATGGCTAAGAGTTCAAAGATTGACATTGTTGATTGCTATGGAGTATGTCCGGTAATAGGGACTCTTTTCTGGTAGAAAAGTAAAAGGGCAATCACTTTGGAAAATAATTTGGTAGTTTTTTATAACATTAAGTATACACATTCAATCTAAATTCTTGTTATTTATTCAAGTATTATAAATTGTAAACCTATATTGACACAAGACATGTATGTGAAATACCAAATGACTCAACAGAATTTACATATCTACAATGGAATGACTTAGCAATTATAGAAAAAAATTGATTCATACACAGTATCGTGGATAAACCTTAAATGCATTTTGCTAAGTTAAAGGAGGCAGAAAACAAATAACACATATTGAATTATTTCATTTATATGACATGCCAAAAAGGGCAAAATTATCTAATATGCTACTTTAAAGATTTGTATTTTCTTATCTATCAATATATATCATTGGAAATGGAGGGCATTTTCTCTGGTTTGAAAATTCTCAGTCATTGTGCATATAAAAAATAGTATTTCTATGCTGTTTACACCCTAGTCATACCATCAAAGGGATAGCAAAGATAAATGCTTTTCTGCTAGGTACTTCATAAATCTTTGAATTACACATTCCTCAATCATGATATTCAAAATAAAATTGAACAGATCAAGTTTCTTATTTTATCAGATTATATTCATTTATTTTTTCACTCACTCAAAAAATATTTCTCAAATACATACTATATGTTAGGTTTGAGAACTCCATGGCATTTATGATCTAAGAGGGAGGCAAACATTAACAATCACCCTAGGTAGATGTATAAGCAGGTAGGCAGGCAGGTAGGTAGGTGGGTAGGTAGGCAGGTTGGTGGGTGGGTAAGTGGATGGATGAATGAATGGATGGATAGATGATAGATAGATAAATAGAGATAGATAAATGAACATATAGATAAATGATAGAAGGACGGATGAATGGACAGATGGATGAACAGATAGGTAGGTAGATAGATGATAGATAAAACAGTACTAACTGTAATTAAGTGCTGTCAAGATAAATTATAGAATTCTAGGAAAGATTATTACAGAGCACAAGAAATCTAACACAATCTTGGGAGAATAGGAAAACTCTAATGTGAAATTGATTTTCTTTTTTTTTTCTTTTTTTGAGATGGAATTTCTCTTCAGCCAGGCTGGAGTGCAATGGTGATCTTGGCTCACCACAACCTCTACCACCCTGGCTCAAGTGATTCTCCTATTTAGCCTCCTGAGTAGCTGGGATTACAGGAAACTGCCACCAGATCAAGCTAACTCTTTTCTATTTTTAGTAGAGATGGGGCCATGCTGGTCCCTGGCATGTTGGCCAGGGTGATCTTGAACTCCTGACCTCAGGTGATCTACCTGCTTCAGCCTCCCAAAGTTCTGGGATTACAGGCATGAGCCACCGTGCCTGGCCTGAGAAATTGACTTTCAAGCAGAGATCCTAAGGATAGAAGTTAAATGATAAAAACCTAGGGAAGAGTGACACACACACACACACACACACACACACACACTACTCAAGTCTTAAAGATGAATGGATAGTTACAAATTTATGGAATTAGAGAAAGTCCAGGATGGCTGGTGAACAAAGCATAGAGAAAAGTGAAGGAAAATGGGAAAACTGGAAGGAACCAGATCCTACGGGGCTTTTCAAGAGCATAAGGATTTTGGTCTTTCCCCCAACAGCAATTGGAGACTTTGAAGGATTTTAAAAAGAATGTCACAATTAGTTTGGCTTTTAGAAAGATCACTTTATTTTTAACTGTAGAAAATGGGTTAGAGACTAGGCACGGTGGCTCATGCTTGTAATCCCAGCACTTTGGGAAGTCAAGGCAGATGGATCACTTGAGGTCAGGAGTTCGAAACCAACCTGGCCAACATAATGAAACCCCGTATTTACTAATAATATAAAAATTAGCTGTGCATGGCCACAAACTCCTGTAATCCCAGCTACTTGGGCAGCTGAGGCAGGAGAATTGATTGAACCCAGGAGGCAGAAGTTGCAGTGAGCCAAACTGTGCCACTACACTTCAGCTTGGGTGACAGAGTGAGACTCCGTCTTAAAAAAAAAAAATAGGAAATGGGTTAGAAAAGATCAAGAGTGAATAGAGAGTGACCAATTAGGAGGCTACTTCAGCAGAGAAGGTAAAAAAAAAAATGTTTTATTTGGAATAATAATGGTGGGGTGTGGAGATGGAGAGGAGTAGAAACATTTCAGATATTTAAGAAACAATTGTTAGGGCTTGATGATGAATGAGATGTATGGGAGGAAGATGGAAAGTTGCAGTGGAAGTTGTCAAAAATGACACCAGTCAGGTCTGACCAAGCAGTGGATGGCATGGCAACCCCCGGACCCGCACATACACCTCTGGAGGGCCTTTTGGAATTAGAAAACCTGAAGTGCTGGAAGGAAGAACGATCAACCCCTGTGGCGCCTAACTAACCTGAGACATGATTCTATTGTTTCTTATTCTGGCCTCAATTGACAAGGCCATTGGACTTTGTAACTGACCTTGGTCAATCTCATGACTCCACACCCTATGACCCCCTTCCAGCTTGCAAAAAATCTCCCTAAACTGTAACTCTGGTAACTTTCCACTGTTTACCTCGAACCTATAAAACCAACTCCTATCCCTCCACCCTCTGCTGACTCCATTTTTGGACTCAGCACACCCATACCCAGGGGAAATAAACAGCTATGTTGTTCACACAAAGCCTGTTTGGGGGTCCCTTCATTCAGAGCCCACGTTTTTAACAATACCTAGTTTTCTTGCTTACATTGCACATGTATGATGGCACATTTATTGAAAAGGAAATGCAGGAGAGGCTTGGGATTGATTTTTAGTGCTATAATACATTTCTATTATAACCTCATGATCCAAGTATTGGCATGGAAAAGTTTCTGATCTCTCATTAGGTCAGGATGGGAAGATGGTAGTTTGAGTGTGAGTCAGACTGTTTTGTCTGGATTCTGGTTCACTAGTTCACTTGCAGGATTCTCACAAGTAACTTAACTTCTCTGTCAATTTCCTCATCTCTTGCCTTAGTCTCTTAGGGCAGGAGTCCCCACTGCAGGACCAAGTTCCTGGTCTGTGGCCTGTTAAGGAACAGGGCTGCACAGGAGCATTACCACCTGAGCTCTGCCTCCTGTCAGATTAGCAGTAGCATTAGATTTTCATAGGAAAGAAAACCCTATTCTGAACCACACATGTGAGGGATCTAATGCCTGATGATCCTTTCTTCCCGTGCCTTGTCCATGGAAAAATTTTCTACCCTGGTGCCAAAAAGATTGGGGAGCACTGTCCTACGGCATCTGTAATAAATATCCACAAACTGTCCTGGGGTCTAGAAGTTCAAAGTCAATAGGGTCAGTTTCTTCTTGGGGACTCAGAGGGAGAATCTATTCCAGGCCTCTCTTTTAGCTCCTGAGGGTTGTTGGGAGCATAACTCCAGTCTTTGTGTCCATCTTCACACACTACTGTCAGTGCATGTATGTGTGTCTGTGTTCAAATTTTTTTCATTTTATAAGAGCACCTATCATTTGATTAGAACCCAACACAAGGTAGGATGACCTCAGGTTAACTTGATTAAAATTTGCAAAGACCCTGTTTCCAAATAAAATCACATGTACAAGTACCAGGGTTAAGGACTTTAACATATCTTTTTGGGGGACACAGCTCAATCTACAACACATAAAGATAATAATAATGCCTAACTTATAAAATTATGGGGAATGTGTATGAGATAATTTACAAAAGAACTTTGCACAATCCTTGGCACATGGATTTGAACTCGTAGTTCAAAGAAAGTTAGTGTTACCCATAAGAAAGATGAGAGTTGGAGATGGAAAAAGACTTTGACAAAGCCATAGACTTGTTACAGAACTGTTATCCAAGGTAGGTTTCCTGAAAAACAATTGTATTCTATTTTCACTGTACTATATGTATTTTCCTTTCTGTATTTACCAAAGGGTATAAAAACAAGAAATGGTGGGTGGGAGTGAGCAAAAAAATTATTATGAAAGTTTATAGGGAAAAATCACAGAGTGCTGTGAGACAACATAGCTATGTAAAGTCATTTTGTAAGCAGATTCTCTTACCACTTTTGTGCTTCATGCCATTATATCGATTTCTGAGATAGAAGTTGGCTAATCATTACAATTTATCAGGGTTTTTTGTTTTGGTGTGTTTTTTGTTTCTTGGTTTTGGAAAGTCAAGGCGAGAAGAACATATGACTAGAAAACTATACTACTATGTATTTTAACTCTAGAGAAAATGCTAATTATTATCATATTAAAACTTTTCTCTTTTGAGTGTAAAAAGCTGTTGAAGGATACAAACAGTTAGTTCAATATTTTTAATTTAAAAAATATAAAGAAAAGTCCTGCTCTGCTAAACTCTAACTTCTCTAGGTATTTAGTAAAGATTTTTTGCAAAAAATATGCTGCCTCTATAAAAAAATTATTATTAAAATCTGAAAAACATTACTTAGAAGTTATGTGGCATAGTTAATATTTGAAAAAAAACGAGCATTAATAGAGAAGGAGAAAGAGAATGTGTATATTACTTTACAAGAATAATGACACCAGTGTAAGAGAAGGTTTATCAAGGCCTAATTTGGTGTAGAAAATTATCAAAGGTATTTCATATAATTGTCTACTAAATTATACTTGACATTAAATCAAGAAGAAATAAAAACATCTTAAATCATCCCATTGCCACTTCATGTGAACTATGAAAGAATGTAGAGCAGAGCCTTTTAAGACCACAATTTCTTATTTTTTAAATGAGGGTAGAAAGATTAATCCTGTTTTAAGTTATCCTTTGAAATCAATGATGAGACTTTTTATTTTTGCAATTTCCCCTCTTCTTAGAATGAACAGTGAGTCTTTTCACTTACTCGCACAGAACATTTCTCTAATTATTTCAATATTCTCTTACAGTATGGCTTCACCCCAAAGCTTGTATTACTAGATAATATAGAGAAGAGTTTCCAAATGCTTGGAGTATCTATGTGTGTGCCTGTGTGTGTACATGCACATGAGTGCATGTTAAGAAAAAATAAAAGACACTGCAAAAATTTAGGTAGATCATTAAATCAAGTGGGATTTTAGGAAACGATTTTATAAATCATTCTGTTTGATGGACATATATTTAAGAGGGTAAATTTAATCTAGGTAAAGTTATTTTCTGTCTTATTTTTAAATCATAATGTCATGATTCAATCTTGAATGAAACAACGAAAATGAAACATTGCACTGATTGCAATGTCCCCCCCCCCGCCCCCCCTGCCAAATCTGCAAAGGTCCAGATAAAAAGGTGACAGGTGACAACTAGATCAGGTGGATGACAAGCAGCACTGAGGGTGGGGGATGGGGCAAAGCTTCTACCAAGCAATAGCTGTAACTTGAAAGCCAGATGTGTATTAATCTGAATCACTTGTCAACTTGTAGAGTCACTGACCTTGAAGACATGAATTATTTCCTGGTCAAATACTTTCTGAGTAGGTGCTCACATTTTAATCAATTTTCAGGCCCTCACTTAAGTTCAGATTAATTTGTACAGTTCAAAACTTAATTAAACCTGTTCTTCCAACAAAACAGATTCGTTCCAAACCATTTGATTCCTGCTTATGACTATTTCTTTAAAATATTTTTGAAAAAAGTGCACTGGTGGTAATAGCAACTGAGGATCCCAGGGAGCCCTAGAGTTGTTGCTCACAGTCTTTGGAATACTGTCCTGTGGCTTTTAGATAGAAGTGCTAACAATTTTCAACAACACACAAGTGTACTATTGACCTCCTTAAGAATCCACTCTAGAAGGCAAGGATGTTGATTTTATGGAAATTGAAAAATTATAAATTCCTCCTTTTTTTTCCATTTCCAGTTATCTTAATATTTCCCAAACCAGAACACTAAAAAAAGAAACAAAAGAAATAATTAATTATTTAAAGATGTTATACAAGAAGAAAAAGTAGTTTGAAGTCTGAGTGTTCCTGGAGGTTTAAAATGTTCTTGCATATTTTTAAAGCTTCCTAGGAGATAGTACAGCTGCAGTGCTTGAAGGAGAAAGAAATGAAGTATGAAAGTGTGGTTCAATATAATGTGATTGTCTTTTGGCTGTAAATTCAACTGTCTTCAGTGATTGTTGAGAAAGCAATTGTGTTATACGTGTAACTGGCTAGTTTTTATAGCCATTCTGTGTGAAATACATTAGATGCTTAAAAGAAATGGGTGATCCCTTTTAGAAAGAACTGAAAAAGGCAACCCTTCTCCATCATTTAGCAGATGCAGAAAGCTGGAGAATGGCTTCCAATCCCATGCTAGTTGTCTCTCCAGTAGGGCTCTCCTCTAAGGCAAAGTGAGGGACTAGAAGCCTAGAAAGGGAGTGGGAGGATGACAGGCAGGAGCTGTGTCTTTTGTAATCAGATGGACATGGTCTCAAGAACTGAAGGGCAAAGCTACTGCTAACTTCTTTGCCTTATTTGTACTGTAATTTAAATCAAGCAAATTATACACCTAGGTAAGTTTCTGTCCCTGCTCTCATCAGAAAAGTGACTATTGACATGCTCAGTTTGAGGATGGTCATTTATTAGTTGAAAGACATTCACACATGGCATGCCTCATGCACCTCTATCAAATTCAGATTTAAAGACAAAATAATGGTGAGCTCAACAGAAAAAAAATCTGGAAAAATGGTTGAGTAAAAATTGTTTTTTTACTCTAACATTAGTAAAAATTGTTCTAATAAAATAGAGTATACCTAATTACGTCAACTTTTAAATATCATTCCTCCTTATAATCCCAAATAGTTTAACCTTCATAAAGAAATGTAAGAGCTGGTGAAGATTTCAATTTAAGTAGTTTATTTCATTTATAAAATGTCAAATGATTGGGTAGCTCAAGCAGGGTTCTTATATCAAGATAACATAACCATCCTTAGGTAAGTTCTCCACACCCAGGATCTAAGCAGTTTATTGACATTCAAATATGTGAAGGTCATAGGAGACCATCTGAGATCAATGGATACTTAAAGATTCAAGAGATCTGTGATCCCCCTGAAATTATAAGCTAGGTTTAGTCTCTCTCTCTCTCTCTCTCTCTCTCTGTCAGTCTCCCTCCCTCCCTCCCTATTAATACCTATCATTTGCATTTTAGGGGACAGAAAGCCTTTAGTATTAAAGAGAATCTCAAAAGAATACACTACATGTAACTTTATAAATCACATATGCAAAAGGCCACTTGTTACAATATTAAATGTTATTTTTAAAATATCTGAATATGCTACAACAGCAGATGGTATCATAAACACTCACAACCTATAACTTTTTAGCAAGCTTTCAATAATTTGTGTTTCCCACACAGGAAAACACAAATTAAAATTGGCCATTTATTGTAAAAATTATGAATCCAATTGTTTCTTAGAAGTCATGTGCTCTAGTGTTCAAAATAAGTACAAATCTTCTCAAACCTCGGTAGTCCATGTTGCTATCTCTGTATATAATTACACATTTAATAAGTCTAATTCTAAAACTCTCATCATTTACAGTTGAGGCAAAACATCTCATACTGTGAAACATAATGATTCACACAGTTCCTGTGATTGTAGTACCCACTTGCAGTCTAAATGCACACAAAGCAATTCCTGTAAAATTTATTATAAATACAATATAGTCTTATGTCTATTAGTGATTCACACTCTGCTGGTGAGGACATAATTTACATTTTTGATGAATTAAAAAATAATATAAATATTAAGTGCTTATCACCTTTTTTGTATTTAAAATCTTGGTCAAATATTTTGTCAAAAATAGTAATCCTGATGGCAAAATTAAGGAGTATATGTGAAAGCATTTGGATGAAGAAGGTAAATGTATAATATTTTATAAATGCTAGATGTCATTATTTTAGCAATAATATCAGGTAAATAAATTTTATACTTCAAAATACTAGCAGAAGGTAAATTTTGGAAATTGATTTTTTAAAAAAATTTTGAAGTCTGAAATTAATTTTGCTCTGGAATTTTTAATTAATGCTTGTTGCTTTCTTTCTGGAAGGTGTTTGAGACTGCAGAATAACACTGCCAAGATGATATAACTACCTCTACTAAGTTAAGGTAAAATCCACCATGCGGCTATTAGACGTTACTTTTCTGATTATTTAGCACAATGTTTCACACATCCCAGCCATTTTTTTTTTTTGTCAAATGAACTCCCAACTGATAAAACATAAGAATTATTTAAAGTTAATTAAACATATGTTTTATAATAGACAAAAATCATATTAAGAGGTATCCAGTTCACTGAGTTCACAGTAAATCACAGATCTGTGTTTGTATGACATACCAACAAATAAGGTGGGAGATTCAAGACATTTAAAGGAAGCAGATATGCTCTGATTTCCTAAAATGAGTATTATGCCAACAAATATTTTGACTGAATCTTCTTCAATATGTTTCCACAGGAAAATATCAAGTAACAATTTAAACCTTTTGTCAGACTGAAATCCTTATAATACAAAACAGCAACCTTTTCTTCACCCTTTTAATTTGTGATACATGGACTCTTGGAGGTACTATATGCAGAGAGAGAGAGAGAGAGAAAGAGAAAGAGAAAGAGATATAGGTACACTTAATGGAGTAGGAAAGAGATTATTAGAATTTAAAAAGAAATGCACGGGCCGGACGCAGTGGTTCAAGCCTTTAATCCCAGCACTTTGGGAGGCCAAGGCAGGTAGATCACGAGGTCAAGATCGAGACCATCCTGGTCAACATGGTGAAACCCCGTCTCTACTAAAAA
This sequence comes from Callithrix jacchus, assembly GCF_049354715.1. NCBI lineage: Eukaryota > Metazoa > Chordata > Mammalia > Primates > Cebidae > Callithrix > Callithrix jacchus. The sequence goes on from NC_133507.1 coordinate 76,626,946, forward strand.
TACAAAAAATTAGCTGGGCATGGTGGTTCACGCCTGTAATCCCAGCTACTCAGGAGGCTGAGGCAGGAGAATTACCTGAACCCAGGAGGCGGAGGTTGCGATGAGCTGAGATCGCGCCATTGCACTCCAGCCTGGGGAACAAGAGCGAAACTCCATCCCCCCCCCCAAAAAAAAAAAAAAATGCACATAAACCAGGGAAGGAAGAAGAAGGTATTTGGTGACTGGACAAGAATGTCACCTACTTCACTGGGGCCTAGTTTCTTAAAAACCAGGCAATGCTCTTTCAGAGAAAGGAGATGCATATTATTTCTCTGGTTATGAAGCAGAGTCAACCCACAAACTCTGATCACCATCCCCTCTATAGTAAACTTTGTATTTCCCCTTTACAAACAAATTTCCCACTTCCCCAGACCCACTACAGCTTTTTTCCTTACTAGGATCAATTGTCAACTGATAGCCACCGTCTTCGTTAGCATCCTGGCTATGCTGGAAAACCTTACCTGGCCCCTTCCTGTTCCTTACTTGAATCAATTCCTTTCTCTAGTAATTATCTCCAATTCAATTTTTTTGGTCCACCACTGGAATTTTATAAGAAGTACTTTATAATATGGCATTTAAAAAAGAGCATATGATATAGCTTGGATATTTGTTTCCTCCAAATCTCATGTTGAAATGCAATCTTCAGTGTTGAAGGTGGGGCCTGATGGGAAGATTCCTCATGAATGGGTTGGTGCCCTCCCTGCAGTGATGAGTGGAATGAGTTCCCATGATACCTAGTTGTTTAAAAGCATGTGGTGCTCCCTGCCCCTAACTCCTTGCTTGTTCTCTCTTGCCATGTGACACACTTGCTCCCCTTTTGTCTTCTGCAATGAGTAAAAACTCCCTAGGCCTCACCAGAAGCCAAGCAGATGCTGGTGCCATGATAGTACAGCCTGCAGAACTGTGACCCAACTAAACCTCAGCTGCTCCTATATATAGAAAGAAATGCAAATGAACTAACATAGCATTCATCCTAGAAATACAGCAATCTTGCCCACTGTACATGCACACTGCCTGATTTCAATTGGGTCCTCCTTGGAAGCAATATTGCTTTTGATTATCCTTGATTCTCAATTGAATGCATGTCTTACTTTCTGATGATTCCAAAATCATCTTTAATTAGAAAGCAAGGAAAAATAATGAAGAGCAAAAACACAGTAAAAATGAACTTATTTATTCCCTTAATAAATATTGTGTCTCCTAAACACCAGGCATTGTTCTCATTGCAATGGTTTTTCATAACAATAACATCAAAAAATTTCTGTCTTTCTAAAATAATTTTCTAGCAGGGAAAGGAAATAAAAGACTATATAATATGTGAGGTTATGATAAAAACTACAGAGAAAAAGAAAGTAAGCTACAAAGGCTAGGAAGTAGGAAATGCTGATTGAGTATGTTAAATCATATGAATGTGTTGGCGTATAAATAAAAAAATAGTCTGATACCTTTAACTTCATATGATGCAAACAATATGTCAGATAGGATTATTTTAAAACATTTTATGTTCCAAATATTTCAAACTTTTACCTGTCTTCTCCTTTTCATATTTCTCCGTGAATACATGTCCATTTTTTCCCCCAAGGCTAATCTGTAACTCAACCTTTTAATTTCTTTTGTCCCCCCCCTTTCTTTGACCTTGTCTTCTTAGCTAAATCCTTGTTAATTGCTCCCCTTCCCTCTATTCTCAGTTTCCCTAGCCTATTTAATGTGCTCTTCTAAAAGTTCATCTTAAAATCCTTTTTTTCTCTTAAACTTCTGTAGCTCAAACTGATAGATTTTCTCACCACTCCAACCCATTGTGTGGCCTCCTAACTTCTGACATTAATATTGTTAGTGGAATGTAATCTTTATTACTCTTGCTGCCGTTTAGCCTGATTCTTCAACTTTTCCTATATATGGTCCTGGTCATCCTGATTACACTGTAGCTTCCATGATAACATCACAAAAGTCACTTATTGTTTAATAAAGGGGACTTAATTAGTCATTCCTTGGATAGGCACTCCAAAAAAAGTTTAAAACAAATACATTTCCAAATGAATTAGAACTTAACATGTTTTCCTGGTGTTCTAGGAAAATACATTTAAATTTTTATTAATCCTAGTAGTCTGCTCCTTGAGACACCTTAAAATTCTGCAGAAATGAGCAATACTTCAATGTTTAGTTATCAACAGAAAGGCAAAAATGTGTATGAAAACAAGAAATTCCAATAAAAATTATTTTGACTGATTTATTCAAAGTATTTGCTATCTTGAAATATAAAAGTACTTTCACATTATCTTCACAATGTAGCCTACCATAAACATTTCAAAGCAGCCCACTGAAACAATAAGAACACTAATTGCTCTGAATTGTCCAATTCGACATATGCTCAAAAAGAGTTTTTTTCAATCTCATAAGATGAAACAGGGGCCGGGCACAGTGGCTCACGCCTGCAATACCAGCACTTTGGGAGACCAAAGCAGATGGATCACAAGGTCAGAAGTTTGAGACCAGCCTCGTCAACAAAGTGAAACCCCATCTCTACTAAAACTACAAAAATTAGCCAGGCATGGTGGTGTGTGCCTGTAGTCCCAGCTACTTGGGAGGCTGAGGCAGGAGAGTTGCTTGAACCCAGGAGGTAGAGGTTGCAGTGAGCCAAGATTGTGCCACTGCACTCCAGCTTGAGCAACAGAGTGAGACTTCGACTCAAAAAACAAAACAAAAACAAAAAAAAGGTGAAATAGGTTTACCTCAAGTTGTGCATGCCGAGAAAAACAGGTAAAACATCTAAGAATAAAACAAAATGTATACCAGATTTGGGTTTGCTGGAAGAATTTTAGCAATAAACATAATTTTGAAGATTGCAGCACATAGTATATGCATATGAACATGATGTAAATAAAATGATTACCACTTCAGTTTCTTTTGATGATAGTTCTCTTCTTGAGAACATAGACTTGCAAGACTAATTTAATCCGTAGTACTGAATTTCTTACACATGAAGCTTCTGGACCTAAGATAGCCCTTCCTGAAAGTTCTCACATTACCTTAGCACAAAGCCTGAATCTATGCTTGGTAGTAATCATTTAGCAAAATAAAAATATGTGCAAATTAGTGCCCTCTGCTTGATGGAAATCCTGTGCCCTGTTGTCTTGTTCTTTAGATATCTCAGCTTTATGTGTTTTCAAGACATAGAGACTATGAAATTGAGCAAGTGCCAATTTTAAAAACAATGATCTAAAACTCTCAATCTCCAATGCTGATTAATGGCAACAAATACTAGAAGGAGCTAATAAGAGCTGGCTGTGTTTATAGAGCTTTCCATTTTAATGGAGTGATGTAATGGCCAAATTATTTTCACTCTCACTATCAATATTAAATCATAAACTCAGCTAATCAAGAATTAAACCTCATATGACCTAATAAACAAAATTGGTGAAATCCAAGAAAATTGAGGGCCTCAAGATGAGCTAAGAGGTCTATATTTTTCAGATTTTTGCTGTAACACCATGACAAATTGGAATACTTACTGCTGAAGGAAGATGAGATAGTAAGTAAAGCAGAATGACTCAGAAGAAAAAGCTAATCTCACATTACTAATCTCAAATGGAATGTAATATGAGAAATATTGATTATAATTGGTCATCATGCCTTTGTAACATTTTAAATAATAAAAATTTTTAGACCATGGCATATGGCAGTATTTATCAGGCATATTAAATTGACTTTATTTTCAAGAATAACTATTTACTTTTTACATGTGCAGCATTACTGAAAACTCACACAGAGATGTTATCTGTGCTTTGTATCATTTTCTCATATACTTAATATGTGATTTCAGGTATATATTTCTCTATTTGAGTAATGGGGAAGGAAATGGGAGAATAAGATTTCATAAGTAAAAATTTTAATATTTATTTCCATAAAAATCATACACTTATCAGTTTCCTGTGTATTAAATTTATTTCCTCCTGAATACAGTATATCAATGACACCAAATCCAAATGCATTTCACACATTCACGGAAACCAAATAATTCTTATGTAGTTTTCAGTGATCCTATAGAACCTGAATGCTAAAGTAGTCAAAATATTTCATGTATTCTTATAATTTTTAATAACAAAGTATTACAAAGGAATAACTGAAACCTATAGGTCCCATTGATGTCTAGGAGATATTAATATTTTTCTACATTTGGCTCAGTCTTCTCTACTTTTTAAAAAACTCTACAACTAAGAAAAAAGCCCTTCCTGCCCCACACTCTTCTTTACCACTCACACCTCATAAATGCTATTTTATAGTTTGTGTTTCCATTCACCTGTGTTTTTATACTTTTAATATACATAAATATAACCACCACAATATACAATATTATTTTCATGTTTAAAATTTTTTTATAAATGGTATCAAATGTTAAGTATCCTACTGTCATTTTGCTTTAGAACCCAGATATACATGGGTAGGACCCACATATACACGGCTCAATCTGTTCAGTAAATAGATTTTACGATCTGACTATTACTTTTTCAGTTAAACTTTTATTTACTATAGTTTCATGACATATTTTGAATGAGTAGACCATTATAATTTTTGCTCTTTGAAAAGTCTCAACCATTTTAGGTACTTTATGGTCTAATATAAATTTTAAGCTGAGTTTATCATGCTCCATAAAAGTGATAAAATCTTGGGGATTTTTTTTGAAATTATAGATAAATAGGAGGAAGAACTCATATATTTGTTATACTATCTTATTTATAATTAATATATCTCTACATTTAATTAAATCTTTAATGTCTTTCAATAAGGATTTATGACTTTGTCATTAAAGCCCTTGCCTCTGTGAAGTTACATCTATTTATAGTACTCTCATTGCTTCTGTGATTGTGATATTTAAAAATTATATTTTTAATTGTTTGCTGTTTGTATATATGAATTTCTTTAAATTTTAAACAATCATTCACTGTAACATCTCTTGGACTTTCATAAACATAATCATAACCTTTACAAATCATGACAGTTTTATTTTTTCCTAATCCTTGCATATTTATTTTGCATACCTTTTTCATATAGCAGGAACTCCAATTCAATGATAAATAGAAGAAGGCATTGAGGTGTTGTTCTCAATTTCAAGGCATGTTTTTAATATTTTATTATAAAGTATCTTGGTTAATATGGGTAATATTTGGTAGCTAACTTTTTATCATATTAAATAGTGTCTCTTACTCCTATTTGTTAAGTTTATATTGTAAAGGAATACTGAGTTTACTGAATGATTGTACTGCATGTATTGGAATAATCATGTTTTTAAAACTGTTAATTTGTTTTGTGATTAAATTACACGAATGCATGTTTTAACATTGTTATGCTTGCATTCTTAAGAAAAAAATTCATCATTCTTTGTCATGATTTAAATGTGCATAGTTTTGTTATATTTGGTAATATTTAAGCTGTTACTTTTATATCTATGTTTATAAAAGATAATGGTCTGAAATTTTATTTCATTAACATCCCTGACAGATTTTATCAAAGCATAGTTTACCAAAGCATAAAATAGTCGAAGAGCTGTCTTTTTATTCTTCTTTAGAACAATATGAATAAGGTAGATACTATCAAACCTTTTATTATTGAGATTATCTTGTAAATATATTTAGAATACATGTTTTTGCTTGTTTCAGTCATTGTTCGTTTTGCTTTGTTAGTGTCGTTTTGTTTTTGTGTTTTCTACCAATGCTTAAATTGCTGATTACTGATTTAATTTCATTTATTTTAATAGGATTATTCAGACTTTCTATTTACTCTTGAATCTATTCTGTAAAGTATATTTTTTCTAAAAAAAAATTCAAAATAATTGGCAAAATGTTATTTTGTGATTATGTGGTCTAGTTTTCATTAAAGTCTCTCTTATTCTGCCAGTGGTTTGTCTATTGTATTAGTTTATTTAAAAGAATTAAATTTGAGCTTTTTTTACACTATTGTTTCTGTATTTTTTATGTGATAAGAACACTTAGCCTAAGATTTATTCTCCTACAAATCTTAAGTGTACAATGCAATATTATTAAGTACAATTGTACAGCAGCCCTCAAGAAGGTGTTCATCTTGTGTAACTAAACCACGTACCCCTTGAACAGCAGCTCTCCATTTCCTCTTCCCTTCAGCCCTGGATGGGGTAGCTATTAGTTTTTTTCCATTAAAAAATTTCCTGTTCTCATGTTTAGCTTTTTCCTTCTTTTTACTTTCTTTGGATGGTTTCATTATTCTTTTTCTGCCTGTGTAAACTGGAAGTTGTGCTGATTGATTTTTTTTTCTTCTTTCCTAACATATGCAATTAAGGCTCTTGCCTTATAATTGTGGTTTTAGCCAAATCCCACACATTTTGATTTATAGCATTTGCACCATCATTCAGATATAAATACTTTCTAATTTCCATTATCATTTCTTCTTAAAGTGTTATTAAATGAGTTATTTATGCCCTTTTTTTTTTTTTTGTTAAAAATTTCCAAATACAGTGTGTTACCTATTTGACTCTTAGCATGTCAGGTATGGCAACAGAGACCCGGGAACTTCTGACCTTTGCTTTCTTATCTGTAGCCACTATGTGTGAATGCATCTTCATCCACCTTGATGAGACTGGTGTCCAGATTGGCAATGCCTTCTGGGAGATCCACTATCTGGAATACAGCATCCAGCTCAATAGCCAAATACCAATTTCTTCTACATCTCTTCAGTGAGCAGGCAAGCTTGTGTCCAGGGCAGTGTTTATAGACCTGGAACCCATAGTCATTGACGAAGTTTGCACTGGCACCGACCACCAGCTCTTTCACTCTGAGTATGCTTACGGGCATCACAACATTGGCAAGATCATTGACCTCATCTTGGACCAAATTCGCAAGCTGGTTCAGCAGTGCACAAGTCTTCAGGACTTCTTGGTTATCCACAGCTTCGGTGGAAAAACTGGTTCTGGGTTCACTTCTCTCTGTTGATTATGGCACAAAGACTAAGCTGGAGTTCTTCATTTACCCAGCCCTGCAGATTTCCACAGCTGCTTTGCTAGCTAGAATGTCTCCTCCATCACTGCTTCTCTCAGATTTCATGGAGTCTGACAGAATTCCAGACCAACCTGTTTCCTCTTCCTGCATCCTGTTCTCTGGTCACAGATGCCCTGTCATCTCTGCTGAGTAAGCTTACCATGCACAGCAGAGGTCACCAGTGCTTGCTTTGAGCCAACCAACCAGATGGTGAAATGTGACTCTCACCATTGTAAATACATGGCTTACTGCCTATTGTACTGTGGTAACGTGGTTCCCAAAGATGTCAATACTTACTACTATTCCACTATCAAGACCAAATGGACCATCCAGCTTGTGGATTGGTGTTTCACTGGCCTCAAAGTTGGCATTAATGCCAGCCTCCCATTGTGGTACCTGCTGAAGATCTGGCCAATGTAAAGAGAGCTGCATGCATGCTGAGCAACACTATAGCCATTGCTGAGGCCTGGGTTTGCCTGGACCACAAGTTTGACCTGAGTTATGCCAACCGTTCCTCTGTTCACTGGGACATGGGTGAGGGGATGGGAGAAGCAGGCTGCCCTTAAAAAGGATTATGAGGAGGTTGATATAGATTCTGTTGAAGAAAAATAAGAAAAACACTAATTTTCCATTCCTTTCAGTCCTGCAGGCTGTCATATTTCCATAACTTCAGCTTTGACATTAGCTGACAAACATTATAGCTTTCCAGTTAGATTGTTCTTACTCAGCAGTGATCATGACTTTTCCATGTGTACCTAAAATATTTTTCCATCATGTCTCAAATTAAAGGCATGAAGTAAATAAAATTTCTAAATATATAGAGATACTATTTGCTATTTCTTTTTTAAAAATTTTTTGAACTATCAGCAGAAGCATGATCTGTATGACTTTTATGCCTAAATATATTATTTCTTAATAATTTCATACATGTTTAAAATATAAAAATGCTTTAATTTTTGAGTACAGATTTCTTATGTATCAACCTTATAATTGCTCTTTTTATCGTGGTAAAAAATACATCAAACATAATACTACTATCTTAACCATTTTTAAGCCTATGGTTCAGTGGAATTAAAAATATTCATAATATCCTGTGTACCTGCTCTTTACAGTCCTCATATGTACTAAATGTATATCCAGACTGGTGAATGGCTGCTTTTATTATGTTTCTGTAAGCTTCTTTTTTGCTAATAATGCTTTGGCTTTAAAGTATATTTCTTAAACATCATTATAGGAAGTAACACCATCTTGCTTTGCTTATATTCACCTCCAATATAATTTTCCATTTCTTCACATTCACATTTTTGTGTCTTTATGTTTTAGGTAGGTCTCTTGTAAACTATATACAGATGGACTACTTTTTTTTTTAAGTCCACTTTAAGAAGTCTTGCCATTTAACTTGCAAATTTAGTCAATTTACTTTAGATGTATTTCTACCATTCTTTCAAACTTTTTGAGATAATTGTATATTTATATGAAACTGATTTTTACTTAGGGTCCCCCAGTGATAGCATAACTACAGTATAATATCACAACCAGAAATTAACAATGATATAAACTGTTGGCCTAATTCCATTTACACTAGTTTTACATGCATTCATGTAGAGTGTGTGTGTGTGTGTGTGCACACATGTGTGTGTATTTAGGTCCATGTAGCTTTATCATGTGTAAATTTGTGTAACTACAACCATAGTCAATACAAAACAGTTTCATCACAAGGTTTCTTTTCATTGTTCACATCCTTTCCTTGTCTACTTCCCTCTCTAATTCCTAAAGACATTCACCTGTTGTTTGTCTCTATCATTTTGTCATTTTGGGAATGTTAACCTAAGTGGAATCATAGAGTGTATATGATTTTTGAGATTGGTCTTTTTCAATCAGTATAAATAGCTTGAGAACCATGTGATATGGTTTGGGTGTGCTCCCACCCAAATCTCATCTTGAATTGAATTTCCCATAATCTCCACATTTCATGGGAGGGACCAGGTGGAGATAATGGAATCATAGGGACATTTTCTCCTATCTGTTCACATGATAGTGATTGAGTTCTCACAAGATCCTGGACTCTGAGGAACTATGAGTCAATTAAACCTCCTTCCATTATAAATTACCCAGTGTTGGGTATTTCTTCATAGCAACATGAGAATGGACTAATACACCATCAAAGTCATTGTATACATATTTTTTATTGTAGTTTAGGTTCTGGGGTACATGTGCAAATCATACAGGATTGATGCATAGGTACATACATGGCAAGGTGGTTTGCTGCCTCCATCACCCCATCACTTATACCTGGCATTTCTGCACGTTACACTACCCCCTCCCTCTCCACTGTCCCTCCCCTAGCCCACCCCAACAGACACCAGTGTGTGATGCTCCCCTCCCTGTGTCCACCTGTTCATTGTTCAGCACCTGCCTATGAGCGAGAACACACAGTGTTTGCTTTTCTGTTCTTATGTCAATTTGCTGAGAATGATGGTTTCCAGGTTCATCCATGTCCCTACAAAGAACACAAACTGATAGTTTTTTATGGCTGTGTAGTATTCCCTGGTGTATATGTGCTATTTTCCTTGTCGTCAATGGGCATTTGGGTTGGTTCCAGGTCTTTGCTATTGTAAATAGTGCCTCGATGAACAGAAATAGTGCCTCGATGAAGCATATGTCTTTATAATACAGTGATTCATAATCCTTTGGGTATATACCCAGTAATGGGATTACTGGGTCAAATGGAATTTCTATGTCTAGATCCTGGAGAAATCACCACACTGTCTTCCACAATGGTTGAATTAATTTATACTCCCACCAACAGTGTAAAAGTGTTCCTATTTTTTTTTTTTTTTTTTTTTTGAGATGGAGTTTCCCTCTTGTTACCCAGGCTGGAGTGCAATGATGTGATCTCGGCTCACCACAACCTCCGCCTCCTGGGTTCAGGCAATTCTCCTGCCTCAGCCTCCTGAGTAGCTGGGATTACAGGCATGCACCACCATGCCCAGCTAATTTTTTGTATTTTTAGTAGAGATGGGGTTTCACCATGTTGACCAGAATGGTCTCGATCTGTTGACCTCATGATCCACCCACCTCAGCCTCCCAAAGTGCTGGGATTACAGGCTTGAGCCACCACGCCCAGCCAAAAGTGTTCCTATTTCTACGTATCCTTTCCAGCATCTGTTGTCTCCAGATTTTTTAATGATCGCCATTCTAACTGGTGTGAGATGGTATCTCAGTGTGGTTTTGATTTGCATTTCTCTCATGACCAGTGATGATAAGCATTTTTTTTCACATGTTTGTTGGCCTTATATATGTCTTCTTTTGAAAAGTGTCTGTTCATATTCTTTGCCCACTTTTGAATGGGTTTGTTTTTTTCTTATAAATCTATTTTAGTTCTTTGTAGATTCTGGATATTTGCCCTTCGTCAGATGGGTAGATTGCAAAATTTTTTCCCATTCTGTTGGTTGCCGGTTCACTCTAATGATTGTATGTATTAATAGTTATTTCTTATTAATCAATGGTATGGAGATAAGAGGCACTTTCATTCAAAAAGGGGAAAAACAGAAAGTACCTAGCTGTCACTGCTCCACAGCAATTCTTTCTCCAGTTCTTTCCTTCCGGTCTCCCATATTTTACTTTTTTGATTGATTGATTGTTTGAGACAAGGTCTGGCTCTATCCCCCAGGCTGGAGTACAGTGGTGCCATCTTGGCACACTGTAAGCTCTGCATCCTGGTGTCAAGCCATCCTCCCACCTCAGCCCCCGAAGTATCTGGGACCACAGGTATACACAGCCAATCCTGGCGACCCTCCACTTTCCCTTGAAACCAATTCTGATTTGGTTTTCTCTTTAGTCCATCTACCAATATCTACTCCTGTCAAGGTCACCCATGACCTCCATGTTGCTAAAAATAATGTTCATTTCTCAGGCTTTATCTTACTTGACCTCTAAGAAGCATTTGACATAGTTGATCAAATGGCCATTATTCTCCCTTCTTGAAAAACTTCTTATTTGGTTTCCAGAACATGAAAATCTCTTACCTATCTACTTACTTTACTAACTATTCCTTTCACAGTCTCTGCAGTTACTTCCTATCTCTCCTGTAGCAAATTACAACAAACTTAGTGGTTTAAAGCAATACAAATTTATCTTATAGTTCTGGAGGTCAAAACTCCAAAAGAAGTTTCACTGAGCTAATACGAAGGTGGCAAGCCTTCTGTAGGTGCTAGGGGAGAATTTGTTTCCTTGCCCTTTGCAGCTTCTATAGGCTACTTGAATTCCTTGACTTGTGTCTCTAGCACTTGTAATTTCTAGCAATTACATAACCCCACTGACCTCTGCTTCTGTCATCACATCTCTGTCTTTGATTCTGATCCTCCTGCCTCCCTCTCATGAGCACTCTTCTGACTACATTGAGTCCACTTGGATACTCCAGAACAATCCCTCCAAAATATATTGACAGGTTTTGAAAGGCTTGGATGTGGGCATCTTTGGAAGGCCACATTCTTTCTTGCTGGTTCTCCCACATTTTTCTAACCTAAACATTAGCATCTTTCAGGGACTCAATCTTCCAATTGTTTTTTTTTCCATTTCTACACTTATTCCTCGTGTTAATTGTTACAGTGATTTATGTGACTCATATCTGATATTATGGCTTATAAATTCCAAGTAAACGCTGATGATGTTCAAAGGTATATATTCATTCTGGACTTTTCTCCTGAGCTCCACCTGTGTGTATGACAATCTTACTTCATATATCCAATGGACATCTCAAATACAATATATCCCAAGTGGAATTTCTCATTTGTATTGTCTCCAAAAGCTTATTCTCTAAAAGAATTTCTCATTTCAATAAACTTAAATTTTCTTATTTATTTATAGCAAAACCCATAGACTCTCCTTGTTTACAACCTACATCCATTCTACCAGAAAATCCTAATAGTTCTGTCTCCAAGACATATTCAAAAACAAATTATATTTCCTCACATCCCCCAGGCATACTCAACCACCATGATCTCTTGCCTGGAATATTGCAATATCCTCCTTATCTATCTCCCTATTTGCATTCTTTCTCCCTGTGGTTTATTCTTAACCTATCAATCTACGTGAAAGCATAAGTTAAATCATTTTACCTCTAGTGACCTCCTCTCACTCTCAGAGAGAAAAAGTCAAGAAAATTGACTGGGCCTGCAAGGCCCTACATCATCTCCCCTCCATTTCCCATAATTTCATTTGGCACCTCTGTGACTCATCTTTTATTATTTTTCTTTGGCTTTCTCTGTTTCAGCCTATCCATCTCCTTTCCATTCCTGGAACATTACAGGTATTCTCTCCCTGTAGGGATGTAGCACTGTCTCTTTGCTTCTCCCACCATGCTCTTCCCCAGTTAGCCTCTTTATGTTCTTCTGTCCCTTCTCTGGGTCTTTGTTCAAATTTGAAACCTTTGTGATCTCTACTTCTGACCTAGCAGTTCCTATCTTTCTCCTTGTCTTTGTCTCCATAGCACTCATTCTCATGTGATATGCTCAGCAGCCCTTCACTTCCATGGTCCCTTTCCAAGGTCCTGTATTCTTTTTCTTAAAGACAGCCCCCAAATTGATTCAGGATTCAGGAGCTACAAAAGTTGGAGGTACTTTAATTGTTTATTGTCTTTCTCCTTCTATAAGAGTGCAAGCTCCATGAGGGCAAATGTATTTGGTGTTTTGGATCACTGTTGCATCATATCACATAGAGCAGTATCTGGCATATGGTATGTAATAAGCATTTGTTGAATCAACTAATACAATCAGTAGAATTCACAAAGAAAAACACTAATAGATATGACTTTCTAAAAAACTAATTTCTGTATTTTACAAAAACACCATAAACAGAATGGTAATCAGCAGTCTAGGAAAATATTTGCCACAACTTTGATAGACAAGAATTAAAGGCCATTAACATACAAAACAACAAGAACAAACCAAAACAACAAAAGCCATGCAAATGAACAAGACAAAATTTAAGTATTCAGGAGGAAAATATGTAAGCAGTTATTCCTCAGCTTTAGTGAAATGATGCCTTTGTGTCATTGGGATAAAGATTCATGTAGTTTAGATGGAAGAAGTCAACAAGTGATAATTAAATCATTTGGCTCAGTGCTTGTTCTTTGTTAATATTCTTACAGTGGCTCTATTCCAGTGTGTCTGGAAGAGACCTATGAGACATTTTGGATTTCTCTCATAAAACAGAAGCAGTCACGTGGCTTTGGACATTGCCTTTTTCAAAGATTACACAAGTACATTTTCTTTTTCTTAATACAATAGTAATTTTCAGGGTACTTCTTAATATTGAATAAGAAAATAAATGATTATGACTCATAAGCCACAAAATCAGGGGGCTGTTTTTGTGCTACTGTAATTATTAACAACATTCACATACATACTCTAATACAGGCCCTAATTTCAGTAGATATAATGGTAGGCTTGTTTATTTATAGCAAATGTTCTTTAAACAATTACCAGGAATGATTAAACACTTTGAAATGGGTTGTGTCTGTTGCTACGGCAGAACTTTTTTCTTTTCACTTTATCTCATTAACAACGTTTACTTAATTCTTTTCTGAATATAGAAATAATTCCTGCTCATTTTAAAAATAGATTACAATGAAAATAGACACAGAAATATAAGAAAATAGAGACCATTTTCCCTGTTCTCACACAGAAACAATTATCAGCACAGAAACGTTTCTATTTTTGTGTACTTACTTTACAGTAAATTTTAAAGTCCATTTTAGCAAAACTGAGATCTCACACTCTATATTATTTCACTTCTTGCTTTTGTAATTCAATTTCATATGGTGAACATGGTTTCGTATCATTGTGTATTGTTCACAAATTTGGAAATTCCGTTTTAATTTTATAAATGCATTATATTTGATTTATATAATAAAACTGACCATCTACTCATACTTTTATATAGACTTAAACGGTATCAAGAAGGTTTAACACACCAGTTTGTGAGTAACCAGAATCAAAGGTTTCATTCCAATGAATGCAGACCATTTTCATAATTGCTTTCTTTGCTGCAACACAAGGAGTTAGGCCACCTAAAATGCATTTACCCCTGACTCTCCTACATGATCCTGGTTCAGGCTTGGATGACAGTTTATCAGAGGTTGTGAACTAGTCAGCCTCCCAAATCCAGCTACCATGGCTCCACCAATTGACATACTTTACATGGTGGAGTCATACACTTCTGCCCTCACCTTACGGGGCCCACATCAATATATGAGACTATGTGTGGCTTTTATAGCAGCTGGAAGATATTAAAAAGAAAGCCATCTTTCTGACATCTTCTGGATCTTATAATCTTTCTTTTTTTTAATATGTAGCTACTCTTATGGGAAGGCCAAATTGACATATTAAGGAACCAAGGCTAAATAATCAGTAATACCATGTCAGTGATTTTCATAAGAGTCGGTAATTCCTACTAGCTGGGAGAGCAAAGCAATTACAGTAGATGATGTCCTTAAAACTCCCTCCTTGTCCTCAAGTAGAACACTGCCCTCTTCTTACCAGAGTTCTGCTCCCTGATTGGTCTGAAATATTTTAAAAACACACTTTCATTTGTAAATATAAACAATTGGTCTGAGAAAAATACCACATTGTAAACTTTCAGTGGTACAAACACAGATTCAAAGCTTAAGAGTAGGAGTATATTTTCAGATTTAAGAAGGACTCCTATGGCGAAGTGGAAAAACTGATAAGAATTTTTTAAGCTATAAAATACAGTGATTATATTGTAAGATTTTAATCTCTTGCTTCTTAAGTCTCATTTGAGTACCTTTGCATATATGGTTCCATTCCTTTTTATACTAATCAGGTCCTATGATCATTAGCGGATGGTAATTTCATTTTGAATTACTTGCATGCATTTCATTTAGTGGTTTTTGTCGTGACTTCACCTTTCGGTTTTGTGGCAGGTGTATAGATCAATTAACAAAAAACATCTTTTTATCCTGTGTTTCTAACGCAGATGCTCACCGTTTCATCAAATCTAATTTCAAAGGACACTGTACCATTTTTAAATTAAAAAATAACAAGGTTGTTTAAAATTTCTCATAAAGCTTATTCCAAAAGAAAAATCACTTTAAAGTTTTTTGGCATTTTTTTTTCCATTCTCCCTTATAAATTTATTACTTTTAGAATAGTCATAGAATGCACAGATCTTTTCCACGGATATAATAAAGTTTATACTTTTATACATCTCTAACTTATAAGAGATTGGAATTCTAAAAAAAATGTCTATACGGAAACTCTGAATAAAATACTAAGCACTTACTCACATAAAAATTGTGTTAGCCATATATAATAAAATTGCCCATAAAAATGACCTTTTTCTATAAACGTTCGTCTTAATGTACTTGTCTTTAAAGACAAATCTTGCCCACCACATTTTTCAACAAGTCTGTCCATTGCTATTTTGAATGCTACGGATCTGAAAGAACTAGGATCTATTTTAAATGGACTCAAGAGAACCATGGCAGTTATATAACTGAAACTACATCACTCATTCCTTATAAAAAAGGAATTTATTGTTTAGAAGTCAATAGACGAAATTAGTCAATGTTCAATAGAAAATGTGGATATGGATATGGATATGGATGCAGTTGTATGCCGCTTAAGGACAGAGATACAGCTTCTTCATGGTGGAGAGCTGTATGAGTGCACTGGGGTGCTAGGCAAGGGTGTCTGGTTCAGGGAGCTGCGGAACAGACCCCATAGTCAGTGTCCACTTACCTATGCTTGTACCCCAGAGCACTCTCCACCCTCTCCACTCCACTGTCTGCCCAAGGAACTGACCTATATAGACAGTAACGATACAATCCTGTGCCCTTCGGGAGTTTTGGCCAACTGAGAGGTCAGATAGGATATGGGAGGGAAAGTATGTGGTCAGGATGTATATTTCTCAGTTCCCTCCTTTGGGCTGCCTGGGTCCTTAAACAGAAGAGTCTACTTGTCCTCTCAAGACAGACTGATCTTTCCAACTCTCCCCTTCTGGGCTCTGGTAAACTCTCCCTTCCCTCATCCTTAACAGTCTACAGGTGCTGCTAGCCCTAGATTTGTGTACAATCCTTCACAGTCCTCCTATAATTTACCTACATTTTTGTAATTAGTCATTTTTTATAGAACCATTCTTAAGTTATCCTAATTTGTGTGGGCCATGTGATTTCTGTTTAGGCTCTGTTGCGTCTCCTTGTGAGAAAGTATCACTCTCCTTAGAAATATCTCCAACCCATCTGAGTGCAAACACTTGTCCACTGCCACAGTTAACTGGTTTAGAACACCAGAGAGCAAAGACGAATCCCTCCCTAGATATTCAGAAATGAAACTAAGAAATTACAACCCAGTCTGAGTGTTCTTTGAACAGAAGAAATGACAGCCCCAAGCTTTTGGATAGCCAAAAAAACAAACACTCAGCCCTTAGGGAATGAGAAAAAAAGCTAATGTGTAGAAAAGAGGAATAGGATCTTGACAGTCTTCAAATTCCTAATTCAGTTGTTTCTGAGACCACGGCTCAGTCTTGCCATTGGCTTCTGAGAGACACACCACCGCTCTCTTACAATTTCCTCTCTTTGACTTCATCTATTTTGAGATGAGCTTCTGTTTCTTGGAACAAAAGAGTCCACATACAGTCAGCATATTAAATTCTCACTTGTGATGCCACAAAGGCCAGGAAGGGAAGATAAAAGTATTTTCATGTTTTCCTTTTAACGAGACAGAAACTGAGGCTCAAAGAGACTAAGTGACATATTCGAAATCACACAGCTAGTAAGTGATGAAGGTGAGATTTGAACCCCAAATCACAAAACCCAAGCTTTTTTTCAAACCCAAGCTGCATTGGCATATTAGCCAGGGTTCCCTAGAGGGACAGAACTAATAGGCTACACATACCCACACACTCACAGGAGAGTTTATTAAGTATTAACCTACACAATCACAAGTTCTCACAATAGACTGTCTGCAAGCTTGAGGAGCAAAAAGAGCCAGTCTGAATCTCAAAATTGAAGAACTTGGAGACCAGTGGATGGTCAAGGGCAGAAACCATCCAACATGAGAGAAAGATGTAGGCTGGGAGGTTAGACCAGTCTCACCTTTTCACATTTTTCTGCCTGCCTTTTATTTGCTGGCAGCTGATTAGATTGTACACACCAGATTAAGAGTGAGTCTGTCATCGCCAGCCCACTGATTCAAATGTTAATCTTTTTTGGCACACCCACACAGACACACCAAGGATCAATACTTTGCTTCCTTCAATCCTGTCAAGTTGACACTCAGTATTAACCATCACAATCAGATAAATTCTTTATAGAAAAATTTTATTGGTTTTGGAGAGGCAAAAGCATTTCTACCATGCTTATTTAGAATCTGAGTTAACTCTCTAATATGCAAATCTATTACACCACCCTTCCTTCCTTCATGAGAAGCTTTCAAGAGCTATTACTATTGATCCAATATCAGTCAGAAGGCCCAGCATAAACCAGCACCTGCTTGCCCCGCAGCTTCATCTCATGCTTCTTCCCCACTGAACCCTATACTCCAACTCACCTGAAGTTGTTTCAGTTCTTTCAAAGCACATGGTCTTTCTCAGTGTCATGCATGCATACATCTCATGCATATATCTTCCTCCACCGCCTACCCCTGATTTTATTTCAGTCATCATTTCCTAAAGAAATTGGTTGCCTCTCCTACCTCTCATCAAGTCTAGGTCAGGCACCATTCCTGAGTGCTCCCACAGTACCCTGAGCTTCCCATATCAGATTCCTGATTCACTGAAATGTATTCTAAACTCCTTGTGGGCAGGGCCGCATCTCCCTATTGGATCCCCCATACTGAATGCAGTGCCTGGCATGGAACAGGTATTCAATAAGTACTTGATGAATTAATGAATGAATTTACTATATTACTGTTTGAATTTATTACTCTTCGATTTAGAAAAAATATATATATAGGGCATGTGTGGTGGCTCATGCTTGTAATTCTAGCACTTTGGGAGGCTGAACTGGGCTTGAGCTCAAGAGTTTGAGACCAGCCTAGGCAACACAGTAAAACTTCAGCTCTACAAAAATTAGCCAGGCCTGGTGATGCTGCCTGCATTCCAAACTACTCAAGGAGGTGAGAGGATGGTTTGAAACCAGTAGACAGTGTTTGCTGTGACTATGCCATTGCACTGCAGCCTGGGCAACACTCTCTCACTCTCTCTCTCTCTCTCTCTCTCTCTCTATATATATATATATATATATATATATATATACATATATATATATATATGTAAACATTTTTCAAACTCTAAAATTCAAAGTGTCTCTAGTGCTAACACTATATAATCAATACATGATATACACAGCTTATTTTTATCTCTATTTCCCTGATCCACCCTTTTTATTCAAGCTATCTAGAATTTTCATTGGGATTATTATTACATTCTTTACATATCTCTACCTCTTTAGGAAAACTTTCTTAACAAGAGAATTACCTACACACCAGAAATCAGTTAATCTTGTTATTGAACTACAGGTTTTACATATTTTGTTTTCTACGTCTTTTCCATCCCTTCTTTGATGAGTGACTGTTGATTGTAAATGTTTAACTGAGTGATTTGGGCTTGGAAAATAAAATTTTTCAAAGCTCATTGCTTGTTGAAAGCTCTCTCTTGTACTCTTACTTTGAATATTACACGGCATAGAATTCCAGGTTCAAAAGCATTTCCAGCTGGGTGCGATGGCTCAAGCCTGTAATCCCAGCATTTTGGGAAGCAGAGGCAGGAGGATCGCTTGAGCCCAGGAGTTCTAGACAAGCCTGGGCAACATAGTGAAACTCCTATATCTTCCCCCTCCTTCCACTATAGCTGAGCATGGTGGTGTGCCTGTAGTCCCAACCTCGAGGTGGGGGCTGAGGTGGGAGGATCACTGAAGCCCGGGAGGTAGAGACTGCAGTGAGTGACAGTGCCACTGCACTCCAGTCTAGGTGACAGAGTGACACCCTGTCTCAAGAACAAAGCATTTTCATTCAGGACTTTGAAGACTTTGCCCATTTTGTTTCCTAGTATTCTAAGCTATATATAAGGCTGACACTGGTCTGATTCTCATTTTTGTAAATAATTTATCATTCTCCCCTAGAAACTTTTAAGACTTTTTTTTTCTTTCTCCTTCAAGTTCACAACTTTTACCAAGATATATCCAGATCTGGATAATTTCTTGGCACATTGTGTGACCTTCACATCTAACTGTGTGTGTGTGCGTGTGTTTTCAGTACAAGGAAATGTTTTTATATTATTTGCTTTCTCCATTTTTATTCTTAATTATACTTTAGCATTTTTGTTCTTTTTACATCAATATCCTGGGAAATTTCCTTAACTTTTTATTTCTGATTATTAATACTCTTCAGCTCTATTTATTTTGTAGTTTAGCTTTTCTTGCATTTTATTTCAGTAATTATGTCTGTAGCTTTTGGTATTCTTCTTGCCTTCTGATTACCTAATTTTCATGGCATTGATTCTTGGGATTATGAACACAGTGTCTTCCTGAATTTCTCTGAATTTACTAATTTTAAAAAAAATTATCTTTTACTTTTTGTGTTTTCTTTGCTGCTATTGTGGTTGCTTTATTACATTCTTTTTCAGGCTATTAGTTTTTTTCAGATATTTTATGATATGTGATACCAAAATCTGTATTAGTGAGAATTCTCTAAAGGGACAGAACTACTAGGATATATGTATATAGGAAAGGGAGTTTATTAAGGAGAATTGACTCACATGATCACAAGGTGAAGTCCCATGATATGCTGTCTGCAAGCTGAGAAGCAATGAAGCCAGCAGTGGCTCAGTCTGAGTCCCCAAACCTCAAAAATAGGGAAGCCGGCAATGGACAATGCAGCCTTCAGTCTGTGGCCGAAAGCTCAAGGGCCCCTGGTAAGCCACTCGTGTTAAGTCCAAGAGTCCAAAAGCCGCAGAACTAGGAGTCTGATGTTTGAGGGCAGGAAACATCCAGCACGGGAGAAAGATGAAGGCCAGAAGACTCCGCAAGTCTGCTCACTCCACCTTTTTCTGCCTGCTGTTTCTAGCTGCACTGGCAGCCAAGGGGATGGTGCCCACCCAGACTGAGGGTGCATCTGCCTCTGACTCATTGAGTCCACTGACTCAAATGTTAACCTCCTTTGGCAATAGCTTCACAGACACACCGACAAACAGTTTGTTTTTAGCAGCTTTTTCTTTTCTCTTTAGGGATCAGGGAGGGAAGCACAACTTCTGCTTGTTTAGCTCACCTGCCAATCCTATTTTCCTCACACCTGAAATCCTATGAAGCACTCTCTAACTCTGGTGAGTGGAGCTTTGCTTGCCAGTCTGCATTTAACATTCTATTAGCTCCTGGAGTAAATTTTAAGAACTGAGTTGGGAGAAAGTTGAAGTGGGGAAAGTTCTAGGCAGGGCAGGTAATATATATACCACCTTGTCCTTTAAGTATAATTAGGTGTCCTGGGTTTTATCAGCTTATAATAGCAGTAAGATATTTACATTTGTCCTTCCAAATCTTGTTTCTCTCATTCTGTTTGACTATCAGAAATCCTAATATGTGCTTGCAGTTTCAATTTGTAACTGTTTCTGAGACTCCAAGACTATAAATCATTTCTGGTCACCGTTAGTACTCATTGGCAGAGTAAGAATTTAGTTATACTCCCTGAGGCTGGGCTCCAAAACAACTGTCTCAATGATAATTGCATGGAAAATAGTTCAGCTGTAGCTAACAACTGAGGATACCTGTGGAACCTTTCCTCTGCTATGAACAAAAGAGTGTCCTTCAATAAACTGCACAGGACCCCAAGTGTTATAGGTTATCTATGGATGCAAAAACACATGAAGACATAAGTGCACACACACTTGTGCATTCCTGTGCATACATTTCCCCTAGGGTGCATTCTTGACTAAATTTAGTCCTGGTGCAAGTTTTACATGGAAGAAGGAACCCCAAACCTTAAGCTCTGCCTCCAAATCTTCACATAGGCTCAGTCAGACTCCTTATGTAGAAACTCTACTGTCCTTCTTGCAATATGAAAACAGTCAGCTGCCACTCTCATGCAGCAAATGGACATTTATATATAAAAATCACAGGGAGGGAGGTCAAGTTTCCAGATCCTTTTTCACACATATATGTGAATATTTTAATAAGATATTTCATTTTTCCATGCAAAAATTAATTTGCATCTTTACCACTAGACACTAGAAATGTTGAATACCTTAGCATTTAACCAGTTTTGGTTACTGAATTTACTTTCAAATATGCATACTTCTGTATATTTATTAACCAATACATTATTTTTTTTCATAGTCATTAACACCAAAGACGTAAGAGTTAAATATATTGATCCTGAAGTGGTATTCATCACATAATTGCAAAAAATTGATTGTTCTTTCCTGGATTCCAAATTTATTATTAGAAAGAAATGAAGTAGACTAATAGTTTAGCATAGTTTTACTTAATAATAGCAGAAAATTGGGGAACACTTTTCCTAGATTTTTTTTCTAAAGCCAAAAACAACTTTTGAAAAAAATTCACAATTAGGTGAAATTAGAAAGCTTCTAACAGCCAAGAACAGGAAATATAACTGCTTGACAAATAAGAAAACCACTTGTCACATAATAAAATCCAGGGGCAGTGCAGGCTTTGGAGTTAGCTGATTAATGGCTCATTTTTTTATTAAGATTTCTTGTTCATTTTCTTTTTCTGCTGTCATAAGCGCACACTTTCTTCAGCCTAAGGCTAATTCTCCTCACTTTCATAAAATGACTGACACCAATTACTGCAGCTGTATGTGCCTTTGCTCAAGAAAAAAAGTAGGAAAAAAATATTCTCTCAAAAACCCTGAACTAAAAGAACTTGCCGTCAGTCAGCTTGGACCAATCTAAGTCACTAGCCCACTCCTGGAGTGATATAAGCTGCTACGGTTTGCCACACACCAATGAGCCTAAATCAGTGTTTATTACAACTTCCCTAAGGAAAGGAGAGATTTGCAGTGTTTGGTAGAAACACAGATTCCTGAGACCCAAACTTGGACCTAGTATGTGGATTATAATTTCAAAATAAAAATCTGTTCCCCTACATATTCAGCAAGTTTCTTAGGTAAGTCTTATAATCAGTGGAAATTTTGGAAACCTGTAGATGAATTAGTATTCAAGACTAAAGTTCTCTGAGTCATACAGAGGAAGTGTGGAAACGTCAGTTAACTGGAGTTCTGCTAGGATGGAAAACCAAATAGACACTGGATACCGACCAGCAGTTAACAACTAGAGCAGCAGATGTTACCTTCTTTTCTTAGTTCTTCACGTTGAGCCCTCCCTCTTGGTGATACTTTTTCTGTTTTGCTTTCATAGACATTCCTTTCTTCCCAACAACAAAACATGAATCTCTCATACCTAATTCCAAATATGGATGCAAGACTGGTAACATCTAGTTAAAATATTGGAGCCTAATCGCCAATATTTGGAGCAACTTTGACTTCAGTTGCTAAACCTTTAAATGCTTATCTTCTATATGAAAATCAACAGTTGATGTTAAAGAAATTAAGAGCCCAAGATGTCTTATTTCAGTTTGAATGTATATTAGGTTTAGAACAGGGCTTCGTAGCCCTGACTGCATATGAAAATCACCTGGGGAACTTTGAGAGCATTTGTTCCCTTCCTAGATCAATTAATTTAGATTCTAGAGGTGAGTCATGATGACTTTTTAATAAAAAAAAGCATCATGCATTGGAAACCCCAAGTTTCCAATCTTGGGGTTCCAATGCACACTCCAAGATTGGAAACCACTGTGAAGCGTTTGAGACTTTGGATTCCTCCCATCTGATTGAAGGCAGTATATAATTACAAACGCTGAGCTTGGGAAGGGTTGAGATTTCCGTGGAGAAAGGAGATAAACACAGAACTGTAAGTTGTTGGAATTTGGTTTTGTCACACTTGTGTAATTTTAATAATATATTATTTATTGCCAGCATACTTTGAAGTTGTAGTGACAGCATTCATGTAAAAACACTGGGAGCAACTAGAAATTTTAGGGAATCACTTGTGAAGAAAAAAATATATATATTGGAGGCTGAAAATCAGGGAATGAGAAAAATCTTTCTCTAGATTTCCCCCCACTCTGAAAACATCAGCTCCTAAGTTGTGGCTTATTAGGTTTCATGAAAAGTCAGTGCTCTGGTGAATGCAATCTTGCTGTGGAGACTCTTACAGATTCATAGTGATCTTCTCATTGTCTGCATTAAGTCACAGAACATAGCACGTTAAAATTAGTAAAATAATAATAAAATATGTGCACTTCCTTTAGGTTGAACATGTATCCTGTGTAAAATGCACAGATTTGAACATACACCCTGGAGGCACAGTAATAATAAAGAACCCACAACCAGAAATGAGAAACATCCTTTTAGTCTCTGACATTAACAATTTTAAAGGCATTTGTCATTAGAGCAGATGCTGGTTACAGTGCCATTGGTTAGAAGTTATAACTGTATACTTACAGAAGAAATAATCATTAAGCCTGTGATTACTTTCTACATGTAGCTTCGGGGATGAAAATGGCGATAAAACCAACTCCCAATTCACTGTTCCATCATAGCTTGCCATCATTTCACATCATCATTTTTGTCATACTCAGACCCCACACGTGTCCTTGTTGGAAACAAACTTCTTTTGCATCACTTGCTGGGAGAAGCCTCTCCTGGCTGCCTGAATGTGCAGCCAGACAACCACAAACAGCTAGCAAAGGTCAACAAGAAACAGGGAGTCAAATGTTCCTAATAAATGAAAATTCTCTTCACATTTTCCATAAAAGGACAAAAAATCATCCAGTTTTTTTCTGAAAATTGCAACTTGACCCAGAAGAACAGTTTCATGTTTAGTATCTACAATAGGAACATTGCTTTATTATCCTTTGATACGTGACTCTAGTACAAGTCACTGTATGGTCACATTATTCATGCTGCACAAAATTATTTCTCTGGCTGGGGCTCCAGACCACTCACATAGAAATATTTTCTTTTGTATGCTGATTATTTTAGACACATTACATTGAGCAGAAAACACCGTGTAATATGGTTATAGACTAAAAAGAAATGAGTCAATGTGTAATCGAAGAAACTCTCTAATTAATCTCATATTGTATTCACAATCCTTGATCAGCAGTTTCTCACAAAGAATTTTTGTAAAAATACTTATTTTCTATCCACCTTCCCATTCCAAAGTATTTATCTCCCTTTTCCATTTAATAGGTAAACTACTTGGTAGGATTTTATATTTTAAATTTTTCTAAAATGAAAATTCTGTTTGGGCAGAATTTTTTCTCTTTTATTCATCACATAGCCCCTGTGCCTAGCAGAGCACCTGGTACAATATAAATCAAAACATGTATAATTAAGCCAATCAATTTTATCTCCTAACCAACCCCACTGTCATTGCTTTAGTACTGTCATGGACTATCATAGGGATTGCAAACTATAAACGGTGGCACAAATTTAGCCTGCTGCCTGATTTTGTAAACAAAGATATATTGAAACAGAGCCACACCCATTTATTTACATACTATCTATGGGAACTTTCATAATATAACTTCAGAACTGAATAGTTGTGACAAAGACCATCTGCACCACAAAGCCCAAAATATTTACCATCTGATTCTGCATAGAAAATGTTTGCTGAACCCTGGTCAATTGCAAGAGTTTGTGAGTAATCTCCCTTGACCCAATAACACTATCTGCCTTCTTACACACACTCCCAACCTAGTCCATTCTTCACTGGCCCCACAGAAATTCTCAATACAAATATGATCTTGTTAATTTTTTGACTTCTTTCCTGAAATATTCATCAGCTGATCCTTTTCTGAAATTTATATATGAGGGTTTCCAAATTTTCAAGTAAAAAAAAATTCACAATGAAGATTCAAGTCTACTGTCTTATATACTCAGAAACATTCATCTCCAACTACATCATAATTACATATTTTTTCTATATAGAAACTCCTAAGCTGGTACTGCCAAGATGAGAAAAGGATTAAAAGAATAAAAAGGAAAGTGCTACAAGAGTGAGTATCTGGAAATAAGAAGCAAGAAACAGAGTGGGAAGGGTGTCCAAATGGAATATCCCTGGAGGTCTAGGTATCAAGGTTTTAGGCATTCATTTGAGAGGATCACAACAGCAAGATTAGAAACATCACCGGATCTGTTACCTCAACTTCCCCTGTCTATTCTGTACACCAAAGGAGGCCCCTTGGCAAGGACCTGAGAGTGTCTAGGACCTAAGA
Organism: Callithrix jacchus; assembly: GCF_049354715.1. Lineage (NCBI taxonomy): Eukaryota > Metazoa > Chordata > Mammalia > Primates > Cebidae > Callithrix > Callithrix jacchus. Next base: position 76,652,305 of record NC_133507.1, read on the forward strand.
GTGGTCTCTAGCTGACAGCCAGCAAACGACAGGAACCTCAGTAATGTAAGTGCAGGAAAGTTAATTGTGCCAACGAAGTGAGAGAGCTTGGGAGTGGATCTTTCCCTACTTCGGCCTCTGGAGGAGGACACAGATGGCCAACATATGCATTTCCCAGCCTTGTAAGATCCTGAACAGACTACACAACTAAAACGTGCCAGAATCCTGACCACAGAACCTGTTATGCAATAAATTTGTTTTGTCTAAGCTTCCAAATGTGTGGTAGTATTTATACAGCAACAGAATATTAATATACCCTACTATTTGGAAAAACAAAAAGAATTCTTTAAACTTTTCCTTATGGTTGGAAAGACATTATGTATTTGACATGGCAGTACCTATATTTATCACTGTGATTGGAACATCTTCTGAACAGTCCTCAGGTTGTCAAGTATCAGGTCCTTTATAATGAGACTGTTCCAAGAAAGGAAGTTCATGCTGAGTTTTATAAGTATAGAGCCATCAATTGTTTTTTTGAGGTTGGGAAGTGAGGATGGATTAACATTTGTGTAGCCTAGAGTATTGATTCTGCCTACATTTTTGTGTTCAAGTTTTCTTCAAGTCAACTGGACAATTAAGCAAGTGTTCAGATGTTTGTGTGGGCCCAATTTAAATTCTCAGAATGCCAACCAAGGTTTAAAATGGTATTAAGTACAATTGCAAAACCTAGGAGGAAAAGAAAATTCTGGTCTCAAAAGGTAAATTCAGAAGTAGTTGTATCAGGACAATATAGGTTATATTGTAGCAACAATCTTCACATCATAGCAGTTTACAAAAATAAAGGTTTACTTATCAGAAAAACTATGTCCATCATAGTTTTGCTGGAGTTCTGCTCTACAGGCTACATTTCTCTGCCTATACATTTTCTGAGGCAGGAAAAGCAAAGGTGGCAAGTCATATTCTGGCTCTTTAAGCTTCTACTTGGAACCAACATACATCACTCTGTTCACATTCCTCTGGCTAACACAAGTCATGTGGCCTATTAGTCAAGGTTCTCCAGAGAAACAAAACCAATAAGCAATAGGGTGTGTGTGTGTGTGTGTAGACAGAAAGAGAGAGAGAGAAATAAATTGATTATCTGAAGGGACTGGCTTGTGATTATAGGGGCTGGTAAATTCAAAATCTACAAGGCTGGCTTGCAGGCTGGAGACCCAGGAAAGAGACTATGTTGCAGCTTGGGTCCAAGTGCAGTCTGCTGACAAAATTTCCTCTTCCTCTAGGGAGATCAGTCTTTTTTCTGTTAAGGCCATCAACTGATTAGATAAGGCCCACCCACATTATGGAGGGTTATCTATTTTACGCAAAATCTAGTGATTTAAATGTTAATTCATCTGAAAAATACATTCACAGAAACACCTAAAATGATATTCAATCAATTGTGCAGGTACAATGACCTAGCCAAGCTAACATAAAATTAACCATCACATGGTCATATCCTAAGTTCTTGGAAAGCAAGAAAAATGATATTACCATAGATTTGGTAGGCAGAGAAGAGAATCAGAAATATTTGGTGAATGGTACAAAAGCAAAATGAAACAAGACAAAGAAACTAGAGAGATCTGTTTTGCCATGGCATCTATTTTCTTGGACAAGACCAAAAAAAAAAAAAAGAAAAGAAAAAAAAAATGGAGACTTCGAGTCTGTTATTGGGACCACAAAATAAATTAAGATTAGTCTAATGAGAAGCTGGGGAACTTTTTGGCATATTTTGTATATATTCAGCCACAAGGACAGTTGCAGCTCTGAACTTTATGATTACCCAGATGTCTTAGATCATTTGGGCTGTTATTACCAAATACCTTAGACTGGGTAGTTTATAAACAGAAATTGATTTCTTACACTTCTAGAAGTGAGGAAGTTCAAGATCAAGGTTTCAGCAGATTCCCTGTCTTCTGAGGGCTCACTTTCTTTTTTTATGGATGGCACATTCTTGTGTCTTCACATGGTAGAAGTGGTTAACAATCTCCTCTGGACCTCTTTTATAAGGGCACTAATACCATTTTAGGAGGGCTCTGCCTTTATGACCTAATTACCTCTTAATATGATTGCATTGGATATTAAGCTTTAACATATAAACTTTGGGGGCGCATCAATATTCAGCACAAGGTTTGTTTGAAGATATCAGGCAGGTGACTGAACTAGGGAGAAATTGGGCAAACTAACTAGGATTCAGAAGAGTATGTCATACTTTCACTCCCCTGAGGAAGAGGAAATTTTGTCAGCAGACTGCCCTTGGACTCAAGCTGCAACATAGACTCTTCCTTGGATCTCCAGCCTGCTAGCTTATTTTCACAGAGCTCTCCTAACGAACAAAACCCTGTCAACAAACTCAGTAAACGCTAACATCTTTCCCTAAGAAATTATAAAGATCCTCAACTAAGGAGATTATTCTGCTTTGAGATGGAAAAGTGCTTCTTGCACTTTTGCTTTGTAGGAGAAAAATAATGACTTGGGTCTTAAAGCATCTATGACACTTTTTTTGTGGGGTTTTTTAGTATTTGATTGTTTTTTTCTTAGTGTCATGTTTGAAGATGGTAAATTTAAGCATATCAAAAATCTCAAGACTTTTAAAAAGCTTAATTAAGGAAGAAATATGTAAAACACAAATTTAATTAATTTGTGAAATTTACAGAAAGTACAATAATTGTGTTTGTCCATCTATTTTATGGTAAAATATAAAATGTAGTATATATTTAATTTAGTTTATATATCATACACATCCATAAATTATATAATGTGATTAGTCACATACATAAATATATAATCAATGTGATGAATTTAATGTGATTAAATCTGTTTAATGTTTTATGAAATGTATTATTATCAGATATAGGGAGTATATTTCCAAAAGGTAAAGGAAGTTTCACATTCAGAGCTTTTTCCATTTTGTTGGAGGACATATGGCTTTAAAAATATGATTTTCCTTTGTAAAGTAGTTTTAAAATAATATTTTATGCCAATATGAGTGTACTGAAAGCAACGTAACAATCCCTCTAAACCAAATCTGTGAGGAAAAGGGCACAGAAACAAGGCTTTGCACTAAAAAAAAAAAAAAAATCTCTCAGATTTCTTACTGGTGCGAGTCACATAGCATTAAGTTTATACTCTATCATAAATTTTGAAAATTTATTCTTGAAGGAGATCATGGGGTTTGGAAAAAGGACTTGGTTTTAAAATCTCTATCACAGAGCTTTTTTATTTTCATGTTTGAAATCCAAAATGATAAATTAGAAAAGCATTCTTCCAGTTTTTAATAAAAGACCTTTTCACAATATTGCCAGTAGAAATATCTTACAATCTCAGTATGTACCTTTAAATGTCTTTACAAGCAGTTAGTCACAGCTATAGTTGAGCCCTAAATAGAAGACACAATCATTACTGAGGTAATAGCATGTCATATGAGCAGCTGCATAGCTGGACTCTGACTACACCCACCTCTACAGTGTGGAATGAGCCACCGTCCTCTTGCTCCTACATTCCTGCAGTTGTCCCTTAACTCCTATTTCTGCTCTCTTGCCTTTCTAAGGTCAATTCTCAAGAAAGCAGTCAGAGTGATACTATTAAACATAAGAGAGATCCTATCACTCCTGTGCTCAAAATCTTGCAACAACCCCTCATATCCCTCAGAGTAAAAGCCCAAGTTCTCAAAACCACCTATAAGCCTTTATATGACCCCACTCTTTCTAACCTCTCTAGTCCTTTTGTCTGGACTTCTCTTCCCCCAATAAAAGAGCGGCAAATCTTCTCACCATCTTAAGTTGTTTGCTCAAATGTCACACTATTAATAAAGCCAAATCTCACCACCCTGTTTAAAATTGCCCCCAATCCTGGCTCTCCCAATTCTCCTTACCCTGTTCTATTTTTTTTCCCCTCTGTAACAGCTTTCACCCTTGAATATGTTATACAATTTTCTTATTTACTATATTTATCATCTTCCCTCATCTTCAGCCTCCTACTAGGCTTAAGGCCCAATGAGGGCAAAAATCTCTATCACAACTGCTTGGAACCGTAAGTGGTCCAGGGCAAGCATTCAAATGTATGGATTGAATGAAAAATGACTATAGTAACTACCGAATGGGCAGAGTCAGGGAGTCATTGGCAGAAATAAATCTCCATAAAACCATAATAATATAATTAATATTAGTAAATAATATGTAATATTAATATTGATTGTTGTTTTCTGATTAGAACTCTAACCACTGACTGGTTCTAGAATGTAAAAGGTCTACAACTGTTTTTTATTATAACGTAAAAATAATGGGATGGGTCTTTATCATTTCCAATGTGTTTTTGTAAACAATATTATTCTTGTGCAATAACCTTATAATGACTTGTTCAATAACCTTATAAATAAAAGAATAATGAAAATTATTATTTGATTTTGTCGAGTCAGATATTGAGTCTCAGGAATATAAGAAACTTACCTAGGATCAGAGAAGCCCAAGTATTTGTCTTTGGCCCAGTGCTCTTGCCAGTACACCCTCCACCAGGTGCCACTGTAGCAAACATTCTGTTTATACAGGCCAGTTCATAAACTCTCCACCGTCATCAAGGCAAGGTGTGTAGGACTCTTTGGTGCACATCCATATTTCACAAACTTCAAATGGATCTCTGGACATTCTTTCATTCTTTTAAATTTCCCAATGTTGGGCTGGGCGTGGTGGTTCACACCTGTAATCCCAGCACTTTGGGAGGCTGAGGCGGGCATATCACAAGGTCAAGAGATCGAGACTATGCTGGCCAACATGGTGAAACACCTTCTTTACTAAAACTACAAAAATTAGCTGGGCATGTTGGCACACGCCTGTAGTTTCAGCTACTCAGGAGGCTGAGACAGGAGAATTGTTTGAACCCAGGAGACGGAGGTTGCACTGAGCCAGCATCGCACCACTGTACTCCAGCTGCTGGCAACAGACCAAGACTCTGTTTCAAAAAAAAAAAAAAAGATTTCCCAATGTTAATTTATTTAGTTCATCCTGATGGCGTCACACTGTCAAATGTGTGTAATAGGGGTCCTGTGTGATTGGTGTACACTGAGATTGAGTCTAGACCCTAAGCTTGTTTGAAATTAATCACAAGTGTGGAGTCAGTGACATGAGGCAGCGGGCCTGTCCACGAAGCCTTTACCTCTTACAAGCTTTTCCTTCCCCAGCGCCACCTCCCCGCTGGTATCCCTGCTACTTGTATGTAAATTTCCACTTGTGAAAAGCAAGAGAAACATGAACAAACCAACACTGATGAGGACATTCAAATTCAAAACATATACATTCCAATCTGTAATTCAAATAGCAGGGGACTGTAGCTCTCAAACTGGCTGTGCTGAAAATAAATGCTATACAAATTAGTAACAGGGAAGACATAGTCTGAGTCAGTTTAATATGGAGACTTTTATACAAGTATTAGCAAATTAACAACTCCATGCATGTAGGCGGTGAGTAAAGCCAGTGTCCCTTAGAGTATATGGTGAACATAGTATTGACAAGACCTATGTTTCCAAGGAGCGAATTCTGTGGCAGATCTAACTCACTTTCTTATAGCCAAGATTTCTCATTGTTTCCCTGAGGAAATGCCCATTAGCCATGTGTGAGGAGCTACTTCTATTCTCTCCAAGTAGACCCCAGGCTCCATCTCAATTTTTTGAAATCAGTCAACCCTAGTGTATAATAGAGATAGAGAAAAGTGTCAGTATATCCAAACAGAGAAATGTATAGTCAGTCTTTCTGGGTTTCTGGGCTTGAATTGTATCAAGGAAGATAGCCCAGCCTAGAAGTTAGGAGGCTGGAATTGTACTCCTGGCTTTGCAACTAACCTACCCAATGGCCTTAGCAAGTCAGCTAACTTGATGCTCCTCCTATTCTTCCATTTGTAAAATGGAGAAGACAATGGACTAAAAGACTGCCAAAGTTCCTTCAGACGCTAAAATCCAATTAAACTGTGCTCTGGCTAATGAATTCATGGTTAATCCTTTTTAGTATGTTACTAGAAGTTCTAATAAAAGCTTTTCCAGGCAGAAGAATGTTCCATAGGCCTAAAATCCTGGCAATGAGCTAAAAGCCTGGCACCTAACTAAATGCTTGAGGCAGTCCTCATCACTAACCATGTGAGGCCAGCATGCTTCTCTGCCTTAGAGCTGAGGGAAGTTGTCTTAGGAGATGCTGCCTGAGGAACGTCTAACTGTGAGGCAGGTTCTCTCTCTTTATTTCTTCTACACCACATAGCCTCTCATAGCTAACTAGTTTTTATAACCACTAGATCTTTGAGGAGCCAAGTGTGAAAACACTGCCACTGTTTGTTTGGATTAATGAGTGAGTAGAAGAATGTGAAGCTAAGGTAAATTTAGAGGTCATATTTCAAGCTCCAACTTTACAGATGTGGAAAATGACAACAGGGAAAGGTTAACTAAGAAGTTACAAAGCAAAGACTAAGGTCCACATTTTTTCTTTCCCTTCCCCTCTCTGCTTCCACCTGCCCTTCCCTCCCCTGCCTTCCCACACCCCTCTCTTCTTCCTCCTCGCTTTTCCCTCCTTTCATTCCAAAATCCCAAAGTTACTATATGACATGGCATGACTATTAGAAGGAATTTGTATATGCTATAAATATTCATTTCCTCACACGGGCCACCTGATGATTCTTTTGAATACTGCTCTAGCATGGCTTCTCCTTTCCTTAGACTACTATTAACACATGCTATGCAAATTTTTAAAAAATGGAGCTTTTTATGAGGTGCTTTTAATTATACCATCTACTTCCAAAAAATCATCTCTTGGTACATGTGGATAAAGATCTAATGGATATAAAAAACTGTTTAGTTATGAGAGGCCATGTGGTGCAGAAGAAATAAAGAGAGAGAACTTGCCTTAGAATTAGACATTCCTCAAGCAGTGTCTCTGGAGATGACTTCCCTCAGCTCTAAGGCAGAGAAGCACTCTGGCCTCACATGGTTCATGATGAGGACTGGCTATAGCATTTAGTTTGGTGCCAGGCATTGAGCTCATTGTCAGGATTTTAGGCATATGGAACATTCTTCTGCTATGAAATCATTGAAATTTAAAGTCTTTAACACATACAACTTACAGTTTGTGCTACTGTTTAAAAGTTGTGGTTGGGCATTGTGGCTCACACCTCTAATCAGCACTTTGGGAGGCCAAGGTGGGTGGATCACCTGAGGTTAGGAGTTCGAGACCAACCTGATCAACATGAAGAAACCCCATCTCTACTAAAAATACAAAATAAGCTGGGCCTGGTGGCGAGCGCCTGTAATCCCAGCTACACAGGAGGCTGAGGCAGGAGAATCTCTTGAACCCAGGAGGTGCAAGTTGTGGTGAGCTGAGATTGTGCCATTGCACTCCAGCCTGGGCAACAAGAGCAAAACTCTGTCTCAAAAACAAACAAACAAACAAACAAAAAGGGTCGTATTGAGTGACTTTATTCTTATAAGTAAAAATAAACATTTGTCTGCATCTTAAACAGTTCTGAATGTCTCTAGGGCAGCAAATTCAATGGTTGCTAAAAAATGTATAAATTTAATAATAATATTTGATACCTAGTCTTCTAAAGAAAAGAAAAATACCTTGATACTTTAAGCAGTGAAAATGAAACTCCTTTACAACAAAGTTAGTCAAAATCAAAACAAAGCAACTGACACAAATACAATCACTAGAAGTCAGCTACCAGGACCCTGAGTAGGGCAGTGGAGGTACATTCTAAATAAAAGTACTCATTGGTGGACATTTAAAAAAAAATTGTATAATCTAGTTGTGTGTGTTTGTGTGTGGGCATTACTATACCTGCTACAAATTTCTACTCTTTCTTAGTGTTTAAGTTGATCATGATGGAATAAGCATAACATTGTATATTATTTAAATCTGCTCAGAAACCAAATATTGTAATGAGATCTTCAGGGAATCTTACGTCACTTTGCTTTCTCATTGTCTTAGAAAAAAAATTTGGCTGCTTTTCAGGAATTATCTTTCATTTCTTCTCTTTCCAATATGTATTTTTACTTTTTAGATTCTAGAATTAAGTATCAGAGCCAAATGCTATGAGGTAATGGTCCATACAATCATTTTCCTTTTCTAAATCATTATTTTTGTGACCAGATTGTCAACAATGAAATGTCTGGGGAGAGAAGGACAGTTTATTTTTAAAAGTTTAGTAGCCCTGCAAAGCCAAGCTAGTTACTTGACATTATTATTTATTATTATTATTATTATTATTATTATTTTTGAGACAGAGTTTCGCTCTTGTTACCCAGGCTGGAGTCTAATGGCGTGATCTTGGCTCACCACAACCTTCACCTCCTGGGTTCAGACAATTCTCCTGCCTCAGCCTCCTGAGTAGCTGGGATTACAGGCAGGCACCACCGTGCCCAGCTAATTTTTTGTATTTTTAGTAGAGATGGGGTTTCACCATGTTGACCAGGATGGTCTCGATCTCTTGACCTCGTGATTCACCCGCCTCAGCCTCCCAAAGTGCTGGGATTACAGGCATGAGCCACCGTGCCCAGCCACTTGACATTATTATTATGTTTTACTAACCCTATTCAAGGCTTGGGTGGAAAGGAAGGGCATCGCCTCACGTATTCATGGTTATAGGCAAAGTCAGCAGTTGTTCAGAGGACTGGATCTAAATTTATGTCTCCCAGAGGCCTGGCCAGTGATCCTTTTGGGGATAAAGTGCTATATTCAATTAGAAGTGAAATTGTACTATGTAGTCATGGAGAAGAGTGCATAACTTATTGACGTGGCCCCTGTGCCTTGTCAGCAGTGATTAATTTAGCAGTTTCCAAGAGGAAAGTAGAGTTTGAGCAAGTAGGATAGAACATACACCCCTTCTTGCTTCTCCCTGGGTTACTTTCACCACCTGGTATGTTGCTCTCTGGCCCAATTCGGATCCCTCATTCACCACAAAGCCACAATTGCCAGGTCATTTCCAAAGCTCACAAAGTCAGGAGAAGTTAGCACTTTGCCAACTTGTTATGTCTGTTATTTTTCTGTTGTGTTGTCTTTTTGTTTTTTGACAGCTCATTTTACCCATCTGTATGTGATGACTCTCAAGATGATGCTTTTACTAGACCCTGTACAGCAGCCTATCAATTTTTCAATTCCCTCAAAATTGCTCATTCCCTTTAATGTAGTTTCCCACTCAACTGCAAAGAGAAAGCCTTACAAATGAACCATCCAATTAAAATTGCCCTTAGTTTAAGTCAACTAGTTTAAGATTGATTTTCTTCTGCTTATTTAAGCTAAAAGTTCACTGATTTTCTGTCACATTAATTCAGTAGTAGTTATTCAAATCTCCTAAAAATCTAGCATATGTGAAATTAAATACTGATTTTAGAGCTTTCTACAAAAAAAAAAAAAAAAAAAAAAAACCACCCAAATCTCTTAAGGGAAAATAGGACAGTTATTTTGACATTGATTCTTAAGAAAATAAAATTCCCAGAAGCAAGAAATTTTATCATGGTACAGTAACTCAAAAAGTTCAGAAAAGTGGACTTTTCAAGTGGATTTTCTGGAGTTTATTTCCATATGATAGGATACAATTTACTTACTCTATTTTCCCACATCAAGAGTAAATTTTATTTTACTTTATCATTTATATTTATTTTTAGTGGATGCATAGTAGTTAGCATATGTAGTTATGGGGTACACGAAATGTTTTAATACAGGCATGCAATCTGTAATATCACATCATGGGGAATGGGGTATTCATCTCCTCAAGCATTTATCTTTTGTATTACAAACAATCCAATAATGCTCTTTTAGTTGTTTTTAAATGTACAATTAAATTATTATTGACTCTAGTCACACTGTTTTGCTATCAAATAGTAGGTCTTATTAATTCTTACTAACTTGTTTTGTACCCATTAACCATCTCCACCTCCCCACCCCACTTTCACTACCCTTCCCAGCCTCTGGCAGCCATCCTTCTACTCTCTATCTCCATGAGTTCAATTGTTTTGATTTTTAGATTCTACAAATAAGTGAGAACATGTGATGTTTGTCTTTCTGTGCCTGGCTTATTTCATTTAACATAATGATCTCCACTTCCATCCATGTTGCAAATGTCTGGATTATTCTTTTTTAGGACCGAAGAGTACTCCATTGAGTATATGTACCATATTTTTTTGATCTGTTCAAGTGTTGATGGACACTTAGGTTGTTTCCACATTTAGTTATTGTTAACAGTGATGCAACAAGCATGAAGGTTCAGATATCTCCTTGATATACTTATTTCCTTTCTTTTGGGTATATACCCAGCAGTGGGATTGCTGGATCATATTATAGCTCAATTATTAATTTGTTGAGGAACCTCCAAACTATTCTCCATAGTGGTTGCACTAATTTACATTCCCACCAACAGTGTATGAGGGGTCCCTTTCCTTTCAATCCTCACCAAAGAGTGAATTTTAGATAGATTATTTTTTTATTGCAGTTAAAAAAAATCTGTAGTGAAATGGGCAACATAAACACTGGTGATCCATTTCGTGATTTTAGTTTGATATGTATGGTTTCTTTCTCCCCTACTGTTCTTCAAAACCTATAGTCATCCTTTTTTTGTGTGTGTGTACCTCACAGTACCTAGAACATTGCTGTGTCTAAATTGTATATTTAATAACTACTTTTTGAATTAACTTGAAAATAAAGATATTTTTATTTCTTCTCAGTATATTTAAAAATCCGAAGCAAAAAATGTCATTAAAGCAGAGGCTGTAAATTAGCAGCCTGTCAGCTAACTAGACTGGATGTGTATAGTTTTGTTTTGAATGGGACATTGTTTTTTAAATGTTTGAAAGTTTTCCTTCTGAAAATCAAGATTTTCATATAAGTTCCAGATTTCCATCTTTCCTTTAAAATTTGGAAGATCTGGCAAGACTGGACTTTAATTTCCAGATGGCAACAATCAGCTGGAGTGAGTGGCAGGCATTTCCTTTGAATGGGAATGACTTTTCCAACTTTCTGCAGTCCACGCCTCCTGCTGTTCCATTAAAGCACCCGGCCAGATTTACTCATTTATATGACTTAATCAAAGAGTCACTGCTTCTAAGGGTAGTCCCTTTCTTCATTACTTGAAAAACATAGTTTTAACAATGGTATTTTCTTTTAATATTTGTCAGGTAGAGCCTCTAAGAATGAATATTTACAGAGAAATAGTAAGACTTTAGATTTCATTAGCTATTGGTAAGTCAGTCATGGTAATTAATCACCCAGCTGTTTGGTGATACAATCAGTCCCACAATAACCAACTAAGATCTTGTAAACAGAGAATTATTGCAAGGAATAAATACTATTTTGCAGGGAGGAGTGGAGAGGGAACTCATTGAATTTGACACTTTTCCTCCCTCACAAAAATGTGCTTAGTAATTTAAAAATAAAGGAATAGAAAATAGAAAATGGGTGTTGCTATCTAAAGCCTTTCATAATCACCTTCTTTTTGAAGTTCTCCGAATCTGAATTCAAAACTTCTACCCCAAGGTCAATAACTTACCTTACTTTTCATGTTAACTCACTTCCACTCTTTTAATCCACCATGCTTCAAATAGTTCATCAAAAATATATCCTATATCTCTTTCCCCATGAGTCTTAACATTCTCCTGTCTTATGAAGACTTATGGTCAGTTTGATTTTTCTGCCATTCATCCTGGGCTCATAATAGGTTTGGACAAAGTATCTTGATAATGCCCATTTCCCACTGATACTGTGGTGCCTTTTACTTATAAACTGGAGAATCTACTGAACAATCGATCAATGAACAAATTTATTTTTAGGGTATATGTGTTATCATGACAATTTAGATGAATTAATTAAAAACAAGCTAATTAAGAACATTTAAGAAAGCAAAGTAGAAAGTCAAACATAAACCTGAAAATATACCCTATTTTTCTTTCTCCAACCCCAATACAAGCTGCTTCCCTACCAAAATACTGTTTAGGTTGCTTTCAGGTACCAACTTAATTCTCATGGCATGAGATAATTTTCAGTCTGATTCACATTTATGCCTCTACATAAGTAAATTTAGTTAATTTTCAAAACTTTCTCAAGACCAACGAAATATAATTTTTTATTTAGGGAATGAGATCGTGTGTGATCCGTTACATGTGTCTGTAGGTTCAACAGATAGGCCCTCTGAATTGTTAACTCCATGCTATATGAATGCTGAGAAACTGGTTTCCTTAGCAATGGTTACTAAGCACTTGGGAGATGTTGAAATTTCTTCAGTCTTGTTGTAATATGTGCTGTATTTTTTCCCCAGAAACCTGCCTGATTATTTTTACAAGGTAAAATTATTTAATTCGAATTTGCCTTAAAGCAAGGCAGTGTCTAGTTTGTGAATTTGCTACTGAACATTTGAACACGTTTCTTAATTATATTACAGTATAAATGGATAAAGAAATGAATTTTTAAAAGGATTTTTAAAACATTCCTATGCTTGTAATGTTTATATAATGATATTGTTTAGTGCTTTCAAAAGGGAAACACTTTTTTTTTTTTTTTTTTGAGATGGAGTTTCGCCTTGTTACCCAGGCTGGAGTGCAGTGGCGTGATCTCAGCTCACTGCAACCTCCGCCTCCTGGGTTCAGGCAATTCTCCTGCCTCAGTCTCCCGAGTAGCTGGGATTACAGGCAAGTGCCACCATGCCCAGCTAAGTTTTTGTATTTTTAGTAGAGACGGGGTTTCACCATGTTGACCAGGATGGTCTCGATCTCTTGACCTCATGATCCACCCGCCTCGGCCTCCCAAAGTGCTGGGAAGGAAAACACTTTTTATAAGATTAAATAGAAAATTCAGCTAAATTCACTTGGAATTTGTAACTACTGCTCTTTATTAATAATCTACTATATGTCAGATTTTTAACTAACCATTGATTTATTTTTCAATTCATCACATAATTATACCATGCAATATTTTGTCATAGAGTGAGAAAAAGTTTAATTTGGATTTATGTAACAGCTTAAATAACTTTATGTCTATCATTTCAGATTTACCCCTAATTTATGTATTTCATATTCAGACCTCATTATAATACTTGAGTTATACAACCAGTAAAAAATAAGAAACTTTAAGCAAATAACAAGTAAAAAACTACTCTATTGCTAAGCAAAAATGATTTGGTTCTCATGAAAGCAATCTAGGTGTCCGTTAATAATGGACTGAATAAAGAAAATATAGTACATATACACCATGGAATACCACACAGCCATAAAAAGAATGAAATCATGTCTTTTGCAGCAACATGAATGGCGCTGGAGGGCATAATACTAAGCAAGTTAATTCAGAAACAGAAAACCCAATACCACATGACATTTATAAGTGGGAGCTAAAGATTGGGTACTCATGAACCTAAAGATGTCAACAACAAACACTGAGGACAACTAGAGGGCAGAGGGAGAAGGGGGGCACTGGTAGAAAAACCACCTATTGGGAACTATGCTCACTACCTGGGTGCAATATATCCATGTAGCAGACCTGCACATGTAACTCCTGCATCTAAAATAAAAGCTGAAATTAAAAAAAAAAAAAAATTGGTTCCAAAGCAGAGATAAAGAAGCTCTGGATTAGGGAGGAAATTGGTGATTGCAAGAGACCATCCTTAGCATATCTAATTCCTCATAAACCATGCTGAGAATCACCTCAACATGTTCAGAAGATGCTTAGTCTTGGTTATCAGCATTGATTGTTTCTGGATTATCACACTGAGATTTTACTTTTCTGTCATTATGTATATGGCATCATTTTCCTGCACACTACAATCTCACTGGGTGAAAATGATGAGAAAGTCTTTTGTATAACACTGTTTTGTTCCTGTCAAGAAAACAGCCACACAGATGACTGTATAAATGCAAGTGATTAACTGGTTCAATATTTAATACTGGCTTCAAGTGGGTACCTACAAAGTTTAGAGGACTCTTTAATCAAATGTTAATTTATAAAATTCAGATCTTCTTAAATACTTTTAAGGTTAACTGGGCTTCTCTGTGTTCCAGTTGATGTTTTTTTCTTTTCTGTCTAAGATTTGCATACATCTTTTCTGGGCAATCTGACCCCATTAATCTCATCATTGCCCGTTGATTCAAATTCCATATGAATATAGATGAATATCAGCCTTACCTCTAGTGTTACTTAGTTTGAGACCCCTATTTCTAGCCATATTACAGGTACCTGAAATCTACAGGCAACATATCCATTATTAAATTTACTCCTCTGCCTTCTTCCTTCTATCTTGCTTCCTCTTTCTGGTTAACGACATCATTTAAAAGAATACTGTGATAAATATTCATGATGTTCACCAATATTTCTGGTTTTCTTCTCCATTTGGGCACACAAGAGGATGCCACTTATACCAACCCTCAAAATTAGACACAGCCATGTGACATAATGAAAAACAAAAACTTTGTTGCTTTCAACTATCAAACTTTGGCAGTTGTTTATTATTAAAACATACCTGAGGCTGGGAGCTGTGGCTTATGCCTAGAATTCCAGCACTTTGGGAGTTGGGTGAGCAGATGGCTTGAACCCAAGAGTTTGACACTAGCCTGGGAAACATGGTAACGCCTTATCTCTACCAAAAATACAAATATTAGCTGGGCCTGGTGGTGCACCTGTTGTCCTAGCTACTGGGGAGGTATAATGATGATATATAATGGGAGAATCACTTGAGCCTGGGAGGCTGAGGCTGCACTGAACCATGATCGTGCCACTGTACTCCAGCCTGGGTGACAGAGTGAGACCCTGTCTCAAAAAGAAGAAAACAAACAAAACACAAAAACCCCCCAAATTGACTAAATGCCATGTAATTTCTCAGATATGAAACCTGATGTCACTGAATTAGGATTAAGCCTGACATATAAAATTTAAAACTTAAAATACAATATATAACCAAAAGTTTAAAATAGAAATTACAAAAATGCATTTTTACCTTTATTTCTATGTCATGTGAAATATGTCCAGAGGCAAGCATTCCTGAGTGGCAGCATGGCCCCGAAATTATCAGTAACTTGCACTCCTACTTCCCTGCTTCTGATGCACAAAAGTCTCACCTGCAGCATTTGGTGTCCACTTCATAGTACCCAAAGGTCGGTAGTGCTCTAGTGCACCCCATTCACATCTCAGCAACTGGAAGGAAGAAACAGAAGAAGGAAACATTTCTCTTTGAATGAGAATTTCTTATTCATATGGCTGTATACAGTCATGGCAGCTATAAAACATAGTCTTTTAGCTGGGTGACAAAGTGCCCAGCTAAAATTCTAGACAATATTTTTAAGTAACATTGGGAGAATAAATATTGAAAGGTAACTGGCAATGTCAGCCACAAACATTTGGCTTGAACATTTATCTCATCCTCCACATCATCTAATTGTATTAATCTCACTTTTAAAATGTGTCACAATTCTGACTCTTCCACCTTGCTTCTTTATACAACACAAATAGTCTTCACTAAGGCTATCACAACCACTTGATAAGGGCTTTTCCTTTATCCTTTTCTTTCAGAAGTGGAACTTCTCAAAGTTCAATGCTTAATGTAGCCATGAGAGTTACTAGTCTATATAATGATTATTCGCTATAATCTTTTACTCCCTTATTGCACATTCTTCAGTGATTCTCCATTAACCATAAAATGGGGTTTAAATTCCTTAGCATGAGATTCAAGACCTTCAGTTGCAAATTTGGTCATAAGATACTTTTACACAATTTTCCACTACACTATGTACATTCACATACAGTTGTTCCTTGCTATGCACGGGATATAGTTTCCAGGACCCCCCTCATCCCATACCAAAATTCATAGTATCAAGTCCCTTATATAATAAAATGCTGTAGCATTTGTATATAACCTAGCACATACCCCATATACTTTATTATTATAGAGACAGGGTCTTGTTGTGTTGCCCAGGCTAGAGTGCAGTTGTGCATTTATAGCTCACTGCAGTCTCAAATTCCTGTGCTTAAGCAATCTTCTGCCTCAACTTCCTAAATAGTGGGACTACAGGCATGTACCACCATGCCCAGCCTTCTTATATATTTTAAATAATCTGTAGATTATTTATAGTACCTAATACAATGTAAGTGCTTGGTAAATAGTTCTTAGAGTGTATTGTTTAAGGAATCATGACAGGAAAAATAGTCTGTGCATGTTCAGTACAGGTGCAATCAGTGATTTATTGAATCTATGTATGTGGAGGCCATGACATGCAAGGCTAACTGTATGCTGTTTTGTGGCATCACTCTTTCTACATGGGAAGGAGAGTCCTGCTTCACCACCACTCATCACTGTTCTCATCTTTCAAGTACCAGTCGAAATATTGCTTTCTCTAGAAAGGTTTCCAATCCTCCAGGCCAGTTTTTTTTTCCTTCTTCTACCAGAATACTATTTATATTTCTTTTTCAGTACTTAGATTTCCATTCTTATATGGATATATCAATCCCATTGGATCATAAGATATTTGAATGTAAAAACTGTATCTTTCTTAATTTTATACATTTAAAAGTTTCACATGTATATTGGATATTCAGGAAATGATTGTTGAATACGTATATATATATGATTCTGGGCCGGGCGTGGTGGCTCACGCCTGTAATCTCAGCACTTTGGGAGGCCGAGGCCGGTGGGTCACGAAGTCGAGAGATCAAGACTATCCTGGCCAACATATTGAAACCCCGTCTCTACTAAAAATACAAAAAAATTAGCTGGGCATGGTGGCACACGCCTGTAGTCCCAGCTACTTGGGAGGCTCAGGCAGCAGAATTGCTTGAACCTGGGAGGCGGAGGTTGCAGTGAGCCGAGGTAGTGCCACTGCACTCCTCCAGCCTGGTGCCTGGTGATGGAGTGAGACTCTGTCTCAAAAAAAAAAAAAAAAAATTCTGTGCCCCAGAAATAATGTTGTATGCATGCAATAAATATTAAAGTACAATTATAAACAATATCTCATTCAGTTCTTTTGTGGTATTAAACACAGTTAAATAACACAAAGTTGGCTCTAAATCAGATTCCCAACTTCTTCCTAGACCTGTCATCATTTATCTTAAATATCCTTGATGTCCTAATTGAGAATCCTAATCAGAGTAAATGAAACAATGTTGTCACATTAACTTCATTATTTTAAAGACAAAGAAGTCTGATTGCTGCCTAATCAGTTAGATTAGAACCTAATAAAATTAATTTCCCTAAAGAAACCTGCTAAGTATTGTTTTTTAATTGCCTAATCTCTACATTTAATCAACTGGTGGGTTCTTAGAAAACAGGCTCACTTAGATGGTCTCCAACCCTTTTAAAATAAGCACAGTAGTACTGGTGTTAAGAATTAAAAAAACACCTCTGTCATAGACTTGCTTGTTTATTATGGGCCAGATGGAATACACATTGTTAGGTTTTTATATTATTTTAAAAGCAACATTACTTGGCTAATGTTGGAATCACCTTCATGAACTAGTAAAGTCTTTCATAATGAGTTTTGCTCATTTTATTTAAAATTTAATTAAAACATAATCGTATCTAAGGATAGAAGAGCCCTTACAATATCTCCTCTCCTTGGGCTACTGCTGGGAACAATCCTCACTACAGGATCTAAGGTTGGGTCCTATTTGGTCACCATTCTCTCAGTGAGATGAGGTCCTGCTGTAGCACTTCAGAGCCCTTGAGGGAATATGGTCAACAAGCTTAGGAGGAAACACCAAAAAATATCTCTGAAAGATGAAATAGAAACCCAATTAATCAGTGCCTGTAGTCTGCCAACACTCTGGACATTTCATCATGTGCACCAGCATATTTTTGTAATTGTTTAAGCCAGTTCAAGTTGGCTTCCAGACTAACACATTACCAAAACCAGATAACTGGGGTCAGAAAAGAATGTCCCATATCTGCAACTGAGCCATTATTATATTCTTCAAGCACTTAAAGAGGAAATCAGATGCTATTAAAACATAATCTAACTGATGATTCCTAAAAAGTAAATTTACCAGTAGGAAAATACATTGCTTAACTCTTGGCCTCTGGAAACAATTAAAAATGAACACTGTGTCCAGTTTGCATAGACTCAAGAAGAAAGGCAGTGATTGGGAAAAGTACCTTGAATTTAAGTGACCTAAGGAGACCACTCTTTTGACTTCTTGGCCGTGATTGATTCATTTTTCTAAGTTCAAAGGATCTAATCAAATCATAGCTGCAAAAAAATTATTTCTCTTCAGAGCTATGTTTGCATACTGATATCACAAACTGTATGTTCCAAACACATTTAAATATGGGTTTATTTCCTAGTAGTAATTTGTTAAAGGCTGAATAATTAGCATTTACTTAATATATATATATATATATATATATATATATATATATATATATATATATATATATAATCTCTGCCCTTTACCCTTCTGGGAACATTGCCTCTGTAGAATACCTTAAGAATAAAGCTGCCAAAAAATGGTTTATAAATGAAGAGTCAATATGCTTAAGGATACCACTTAATTACTCTATGTCACAGAATAAGAAATATTTTACTTTCCATACTTTATTCCTGAATTTGAATTATTTTGAGACTCTAAAAAAATACAAATTTCATTTGTCACCAAAGGGCAAAGATATGATTCCAACTTGCAAAAGTTATATTAATAAATTATACCCTTTGCTGAAAGAATACAGTCCAATCTATTATAGAATGTACGTATTTAGTTACTTTCTGAAAAATGTTTAAGAAAAGTAATTTGCATGCATCTTTTTTGGCTGGTTCTTGATCTTTCTTTATTGTTGATCTGTGTGCTCTACATGGATATAAATGCACATTTGAATTATTGGGCACTGTATTCGCTTGCTAGGGCTGTGTCTTAGTCCATTTTGTGTTGCTATAAAGGAATACCTGAGACTGGGTAATTTATAAAGAAAAGAGCTTTATTTGGCTCATGGTTCTGCAAACAAGAAGCATGATACTGGCATCTGCTTATCTTCTGGTGAGGGTCTCAGGCTGCTTCTACTAGAGGCAGAAGTAAAAGGCAAGCCAAGGCGTGCAGGGATCACACAGCAAGACAGCAAAGAAGGGAGCTACCAAGCTTTAACAACTCACTCTCACAGAAAGGAAACGAGTGAGAACTGACTCAACCCCTAGCAAGGGCCTCAGTCTATTCATGAGAGATCCACCCTGTGACCCAAACACCTCTCACTAGGCCCCACCCCCTAGTACCACCACACTGGAGATTAAATTTCAACATGAGATTTGGTGGAGATAAACAAACCATACCTGGATCATAGCAGCCTGTCATAACAAAATACCACAGACTAGCTTCAATAACAGAAGTTTATTTTTCACAGTTCTAGAGGGGAAGTCCAAGATCAAGGTGCCAGGAAAGTTGATTTCTCTAAGGTATCCCAATCACTGCCTTTCTTCTTGAGTCTTACAGATAGCTGTCCTCTTGCTGCCTCTCCCCATATTCATTCCTCTGTGCATCCCTGGTGCCTCTTCCTTTTCTTATAAGGACATCAGTTATATTAAATTAGGGCCCCGTTCTGATGGCTTCATTTAGCTTAATCACTCTTTAAAGGCTTTATCTCCAAATACACTGAGGTACTATGGATTAGAAATTTAATATATGAATTTGAAGGAAATACAATTCATCCCATAATAGTCACCTTGCTTTTTGTAAATACAAAATGCATCAAGTACTTATATTCATTCACCATCCTGTGTCAATTATTACAGCAAGGCAGGAAACATATCCTAATGTCTGTTCCTGCCATGAAAAATGTATCTGACATGAAGAGAATATTTAATCAATAGTTGTTGAATAAATAAATGAATATATGGGTCTAATTCATATTTATATTCAGTACATTAATATGCATGTATTCCATAGACTCCTCAAATGCAAACTCATTATAATTGAACTCATCTCCTTCCTCTCACAAATCCCTTCCTTACCCATTGCTCAGCAATAATTTTTAATCTCTCCCTCTCCTTTCTTTTTCCTGGAAGTCAGCAAACAAATTTTTCCGATTGTATGTGTTCAACCCATGCATCTTCTTTATTCATATAACAAAGTTTATCTCCCATATTACTACAGCACGCTTATACCAGGCACCTTAACCACAAGGATACATTCTTTTTGTCAGCAAGTTGCTCTTCTGAAATCCTGCAGTTGCTTCCATTATTTTTAGCATAAATTCTGACCTGTTTCTTTGAAAGGCTCTGAGTGAACTCACCCTTTGTTTTCCTTCATGTCTCACAGCTCTCCATTTCATGGCCCATTGCCATGTGATACTGAACGATGTTTAAGTCCTCAAATCAACCACATGCTTTGTTCCTTCTAGTCATTATCATTCCTTCCTTAAGCTAGAACATTCTTCTCATATACCTCTCAGTTTTACCTAAAATTATCAAGATCCAAATTTATTACAGTTTGGATATTTCAGCCTCCAAAGCTCTTGTTGAAATTTAATCCCTGATGGTTGGAGGTGGGACCTAGTGGGAAGTGTTTGGGTCATAGGGACAGATACTTCAGAAATAGATTAATGTTCTCCCTGTGAGTGGGCAGGGACTCGTGAATTCTGTTAGTTCCCATGAAAGCTGGTTGTAAAAAGAGCCTGGCACCTCCCCCAAGCCAGCCCAAAATCTGCTCTCCTTTGTCCTCCCTCTTGTGTGGAAGCAGCCTGCAGCCCTCACCAGAAGCAGACACTGGCACCACGCTTCTTGTACAGCTTGCAGAACCATAAGTCAAATAAACCTCTTTATAAATTACTCTGCCTTAGGTATTCCTTTTAGAAATACCTGTGGACAAAAATGGACTAATACAGACATGAACCTGGGGACTCAGCTAAGGGATCAATTCCTACTCGAAGCTTTTATTGACCACATAGTCAGACTGCCTCTTCTATGGTCTGTTAACAGAGGCTAGCTAGAGAGAAAATCAGAAAATTTTAAACTGTTATAAACATGAAGATAATTCAGTAAAGTGACTGGGTCCAAAATTAAAATAACAATATCAAGAATTACTAGGCTATGTATAGGCAAACAAAAAACTTTTACAAGTTATAATGAAAGAAAACAACATTTACAATAACAACTTTGATAAAATACCTGGGGTAATAGGA
The DNA here is from genome assembly GCF_049354715.1 of Callithrix jacchus. Lineage (NCBI taxonomy): Eukaryota > Metazoa > Chordata > Mammalia > Primates > Cebidae > Callithrix > Callithrix jacchus. The sequence goes on from NC_133507.1 coordinate 76,673,419, forward strand.
ACTGTAAAAGATCTCTGCAAAGAAAAATCAGAAAAGCTAGTGAGAAACACAAATAAATAACTGAATAAAAAAGAAATCTGCCATGACTAAGTAGTCTCCTAAAGATGCCATTTATCTGTAAGTGAATTTATAAATTATATGTCTGTCAAAAAAAAACAGTAATTTTTTAAATTTGATAAGCATATTCCAAAAGTCAAACAGTAAATAAATAAACAAAAATATCCATAAAAACATGTAGGAAAAATATAAGTAATACTTCAGTTCTAATATCACAAGAAAATCCAGACGACCATAGACATAAATGTAAGGTTCGAAGCCGTAAAAGTAGTAAAAGGAAACATGTGCTACTTTATTTATAAAACATTTGGATGACAACGGCCTTTGAGGTAGGCCAAACTCCAGAAGCTAGTAAGTAATGAGAAACCAAAATTTTCTGCATATCATATCTACTATTGTCACTGTCCTAGGTAGAAAAATATGGTGTCCATGATTTGAGGAGTGTTGCATGAAAGGATTATTTACAAAGCAAAGTGTAGTATATAAAGAAAACACTAGCATTAGTGCAGTATCTGAGAACTGGTAATAGCAGCGGCACATTATGCCCCTTAATGCTGAAGAGGTGAGGGAAAAGCAATTACTGGACACAGAGAGAAAAATGGTGCTAGAGAGTGCATGACAGAACCTGATCCTGCAGAAATATGAATGCTCTTCAGGGATGGAGGGAGTTGATCAGGAGAATAAATATCCTGCCCTCAGTCTCCTTCCCTCCTTTAATATCCTGCCAGTATTTCTGATTGGTAGAATTTACCAGTATCTATCAGTCACTCCAGGGTTCATTCTCTTATAGCATAAAAGCTGAAAAAATACAGTAATCAAAATTAAATGTTTACTAGATAAGTTTATTAGATCGAACACAGCAAAGAGAATTTTGAACTAGAATATAAATCAGTGTAAAATAACAGACTGAATACTTTCAAGTCACAAATCTGACAAGTTTGATATACAAAATATATAAAGAGTCCCTAAAATTCAACAACAACAATGCTTGATTTAATAAATGGGCAAATGACTTAAATAGATATTTCTATGAAGAATATATATCAATGGCTAATAAGTACATGAAAAGATACTCAACATTACTAATCATAAGGAAAATGAAAATTAAAACCGAACCACAATGAGATATGACTTCACACTTGTTTGGATAACAGATAACAAGTGTTGGGAAGAATGTGAAGAAGTTGGAATTCTTGTGCACTACTGGTGGCAATTTAAAATGATATAGTTGCAATACAAAATGGTATGGCAATTCTTCAAAAAATTAAAAATATACAATTACCAGATGAGTCAGCAATTCTACTTCCAGAAGAATTGAAAGCACAGTCTTGAACAAATATTTGCACAGCAATGTTTTAAACAGTGTTATTCACAACTGCCAAAAGGAGGAAGCAAGCCAAGTATTCATTGATGGATGTTTGAATAAATAAAATGTGGTATAAACACACAATAAAATACTATTCAACCTTAAAAAAGGTGGAAAATTGGACACATGCAGCAACATCCATGAAACGTGAAGACATGATGTTAAGTGAAATAAGCTAATTATAGAAGGACAAAAGCTATATGATTTCACTTATCTGAGGTACATAGATTAATCAAATTCATAAAGACACAAAGTAGAATCCTAGTTGCCATCACTAAGGGGAAGAGGGGAATTGGAGTTGTTATTTAATGAGTATGTAGTTTTATTTTGAGATGATGAAAAATGTTCTGAAGATGATGGTTAGTGATCACCCAACACTGGGAATATACTTAATGCCACTAAACTGTACACTTAAAAGTGGGTGAAATCATAAATGTTTTTAGTTTGAAAAATACAGCTTTGCAAATGTATACATTCCCCAAAAACTGGTTTATAGATTCAATACAACCTCAATCAAAATTGTATATAGGGATGCTCAGGTCAGAAGCAACCCAAACAACTGAGGCAAGGTTGGACAGATGGGGAGGCACAGGAATTATATTTGATATTTTGATAAAAATAAAAGCTCAGCTTTACAGTTTTCACATCTTAGCATTGTGTATAATATAGAGTTGGAACATTATATGTCTTTTTTAATAATTAAAAATATTTTAGTAAATACACTTTGTTTTTCTTAGTCAAAAGTGAAGTCATGTTTGTGTGACTTACAGGCCCAACTTTCTTTTTTGTTCCAATACTTGTATCTCCCAGGAAGTAATGATTGCCTACAAAAAGTAAAGTATATGTGTGCATACACACACACACACACACACACAGCAATAGAATGGGCAAAGGTTATAAACTGACAATTCACAAAAGAAAAAGAGAATGACCAATAGCCACGTAAAAATCATATCAACCTCAGACATTAAATGGCTTGAATTAAAATAGTCATTTATCTCTACTGTCTTATGCAACTCCACAAAATTGTCAGTAAATGGATGTCAATAGAAAAGAAGGCAATAGTCAATGATGTCCATAAATATTTTTAAGACAGAAAGAGGACAAAATCATGATTATTTACATAAAAGAGTAAAGGTAGCATCAATACCAACATGATGATGCTAATGCAAGGCACCCTCATTTATTAAGCAAAACCCATATGATGCTCAGGATAGAGGCACCATTTACTTCCAAAGGAGATGAAGCATGGAATTGAAAGTGTGGTGGTCAATTTAAAGGGAGCATGAGAGAGAGTGTTAAGATCCAGGTCTCTTCTTCTTTCTTGACAGCTCTATGTTTTCCTTTCTGTGGGAAGACTAGGAGCTTTTTTTCCTAGAAAAATGGAATCACAAAAGCTCCAGACTCAGAGAAACCAGTCAATATAAAGTGGGAATAATACATTGCAATAAACATAAGTGGTTAAGTAAAATTTTACCCCTTAAATAGTAAACCACATGGCCCTCCGCCCCCCAGTTCTATTCTCCAGCTCACCTGAATAGAATACTGACAGCCAGACATATTTCAACACACATTAAGTCAGAAATGGAGAATACTGACAACTGGGCATGTTTCAACACACACTAAATCAGAAACAGAGTGGTTCCTCACAAGAGAAGGTGAACAGCCCCAGAGAAAAGCCCAGTAAATACTGGTATATGGGTTTTCTAACAAAAGGCAGAGGCACTGCTCTATCATTCAAAGTGAAGCCCACTAATGAACAAGCCTCATTAAAACACACAAAAATTACAGTGGGCTTTTTAGAGACTAAGTCTTGAGTTTTAAAAAGTATCCAGAGATCACCAGGTGTTTGAGGAAGGATACATTTTAGACTCAACTTTATAATATCTACAAAAACCCAGCTGGAATTTTTATTGGGATTTCTTAGAATTAATTTTTCAATCAAAGTAAGGATAAATGACATCTTAATTCTATTTTGAGCCTTCCAATTCATGAACATGGTGTATCTTTCAATTTAAGTTATTATTATTGTTAGTTTCACACAGATACAACACAGTTTTTCTTTAGATTTATGTCAACATCTTTGTTATGGTACCAGAAATGGCACTGTTTTTATAATTGCATATTTCAAATTTATTATATTAAGAATTTTTGAGTTTTGACATCGTACCTTACAATCTGGATAGGCTCACGTATTAGTGCAATGTACTTTTTTGCACATTTAGAGACTTTCTACACAGACAACTATGTCATATGCAAATCGTTTAATTTTTTTTCTGATCTACATCCTTTTTATTACCTTTCTTGACTTATTATATTGGATTTTATAGGACAATATTAAATATGAGTAGTGAAAAATGACACTGATTCCTGGTTCTAGAACTTAGATGAAAAGCATTTAGCGTTTTACTACTACATATGACGTTTTATGTAGGCTTTTGGAGATGACCTGTATTAGGATAAGTCCCCTTCCATTCCTAGTTTTTTGGAAGTTTATATCATAAATGGATGTTAAGTTTTGTTAAATGCTTTTTTGTGTTGGTGAAAATATACACCTAAATGTATATTTAGAATCAACTAGCTGGACTCAGTTTTGATAATCCCAATTACACTGGCCATATCCAAAGCATCATAGTCAGGAGCCAGTCAAACAAATGTCTTCTTCTCTCTGTCAAGTCTGATCACAGTGCTGGCACTGGTCATGTCAATGTCATAGACCAGCCTGTTTTCACAGCCTGTTTGGTCAGGTACTTGTTGGTCTTGACATCCACAATAAACACAAGTGTTAGTGTTGTCCTTCTTCCTCATGGCCAACTTGGTAGTCAATGGAAAACTGATGATGGCATAGGGGTCAAGATTGTTTCTCCTGGATACATACTTCCAAAAATATTTGTGCTGCCTCCAAATCCAAAGTATTTTGGGTGACTGGAAGATGGGTGATGTGTGGATGATCTCTTGCTTTGGGAGGAGCAGGGGCTTCTTTGCCTTCAGTGACATCTTTTTGAAAAGGCGTTGAATGCTTTTTTCTACATATATTGATTTTTTTTCTACTGAGTCTATTGTATCATTTATGGTATTGATAGATTTTGGAATAAATGATCCTTGCCTTCCTGAGATAAACCCAAATTACTTGCAGTATGTTATTTTTTATATATCCCTGCTTTTTTTTTTTTTTTTTTTGGCTTTCCATTTGCTTGGTAAGTATTCCTCCATCCTTTTATTTTGAGCTTGTGTGTGTCTTTGCACATGAGATGGGTCTTCCTGAATACAGTACACCAATGGGTCTTGATTCTTTGCCCAATTTTTCAGTCTCTTTCTTTTAATTGGGGCGTTCAAACAATTTACAATTAAGGTTAATATTGTTATGTGTGAATTTGATCCTGTCATCATGATGCCAGCTGGTAATTTTGCCTGCTAGTTGATGTAGTTTTTCATAGTGTCATTTGTCTTTTTTATTTTGGTGTGTTTTTTCAGTGTCTGGTACCAGTTTTTCCTTTCCATATTTAGTGTTTCCATCAGGAGCTCTTGCAAGGCAGGCCTGGTGGTAACAAAATCCCCTAGCATTTGCTTGTCTGAAAATGATTTTATTGCTCCTTTGCTTATGAAGCTTAATTTGGCTGGATACGAAACTCTGAGATGAAAATTCTTTTCTTAAAGATTGTTGAATATTGGCACCCACTCTCTCCTGGCTTCTCTGGGATCTGCTGAGAGATGGTATCTGCTGGCTTCTATGGTATCTGCTGTTAGTCTGATGAGCTTCCCTTTGTAGATGACCTGGCGTTTCTCTCTGGCTTCCCATAGTACTTTTCTTCATTTCAACCTTGGAGAATCTGATGATTTTGCATCTTGGGGCTGATCTTTTTGTGGAGTATCTGTGTTGTGTTCTCTGTGTTTCCTGAATTTGAATGTTGGCCTGTCTTGCTAGGTTGGGGAAGTTCTCCTGGATAATATCCTGAAGTATGTTTCCCAACTTGGTTCCATTCTCTCCTTCTTTTTCAGATACTCCAATCAATCATAGCTCCAGTCTTTTTACATAGTCCCATATTTCTTGGAGGTTTTGTCTGTTCCTTTTCATTCTTTTTTCTCTCATCTTGTCTGCCAGCCTTATTTCAGCAAGATGGTATTCAAACTGTGATGACAGTCTTTTTTTCCACCTGATTTATTTGGCTATTAATAATTGTGTATGCTTCATGAAGTTCTCATGCTGTGTTTTTCAGCTCCATGAGGTCATTCATGTTCCCTTCTAAGCTGGTTATTCTAGTTAGCAGCTCCTGTAACCTTTTATCAATGTTCTTAGCTTTTGAGTAGGTGCTCTTGAGGAGCACTAACTTGATGCCAGTAGAAATGTTCCTGTATAAGGTGTCTGACAACCCCAGTTAGAGGGTCTTACCCAGTTGGGTGGCACAGGGAGCAGAACCCATTTAACAACTCACCTTAACTGTCCGTTAGTAGAAGAATTGTGCTGTGCTGGGAAGAAATCTACTTGTCTGGGCTGCCTGAATTCCTCAGAACTTGCAAGAGGAAAACTAAATCTGCTAGTTCCCCAAGACTATATCCACCCTCCCGCCTAGGGCTCAGGTTCAGGGAAATCAGAGTTCTGTCCCTGAGCCCCTGGCTGGAGTTGCTGGAGTTCCTGCAGGGAGGCCCCCCCTGCTGAGGAGGGATGGGTAAGGGTCAGGCCTGAAGAGGCACTTCAGCTGCAGTCTGCCACAGCCGGTGTGTTAGGCTGTGGGGAATACCACTTGAGACCAAGCTGTCCAGCCTCCCTGGCTCCAGCAGCAAAAAAGTATGGGTTAGAGCCATAGAAGTGGCTGCTGCTCTTCCCCTGCTCTGGGAGCTTACTGTGTTACGCAGCTAAAAGTCCCAGTGTTGGTTGCTACCCCTCCCTGCGAGGAACTCAGATGGTTCAGTCAAGAAGCTGCATCTGTGGTGGTAGCCACCTCTTCCCCCAGTAGCTGGGCAGGCTTAAGCAGGCTCTAGTTGAGTGGCCATTGAGAATCTGCATGGCCCTGTGGTTTGGACCTTAGGCCTCAGTGATGCAGGCTCATGAATGGACTGTTCCAATCTGTGGTTGCACAGTTTCATGAAAAAAGTACGCTTTCCCAGGCTGGGTAGCATGCTCACTCACCACCTTCCTTGGCTCCCCTGCCCAGTGTGGCTCCCAGGTGGGCTGCTATACCACACTGCTCTTCCTTCTCTGTGGGTCATGCCAGCCACCTTCATTCCTGATAACAGAACCTGGATACCTTGGTTGCCAGTGCAGGATTCGCCCACTGTCTTGAATTTTTTGGATGGGAGCCTCCAATCACTGCTGCTTCTAGTCAGCCATCTTGGTCCCACCTTGTCCTTGTTTCAAATTCCCTGGTGCTTCTTCCCTCCAGGCTGAACCTGTAATGTGGCTTTTGAAGAAATTCTTCATTTCTGTCTCATAGTTTTCATTTCTAGTATTTCAATTTGACTTATTTTTATAGTTTCTACCTCTTTGCTGAAATTACCTGTATGATCTTGCATGTTGTCCACAATTTTTCTACTAGCGTCTTTAATAAATGAATCATGATAATTTTAAATTCCCTGTCAAATACTTTCAACATCTGTGTCGTATATGAGTTTTATTCTAATTAATGCTTGTTTCATCTTACTGAGTTACTTCCTGCCTTCTCATATGTCACATGGGTTTTTGCTGAAAGCTGGATTTTGGTGTCCGAATGTGTCCAGCTCAAGTGAGTGCTCATATCATCATTCCCTCTGTAGGCACGGTCTCTCTTTATATTTTCAGCCGATTGTTTGTTCTGCATCCAGTGGATTTTAAAAGAAAGTTGCAAACTTAAAGTCTGACTGTTTTTCCTTGTTTTACTCAATTGTGTATTGCTATTTCACTTTAACAAATATTTAAATAAAAAAAGATCTTTATTATTACTAGTTTTCATGAAATATAAATGAAAACATTTAACATCTATCACTTTGACAAAAATTAAAAGATATTGCTTAGTATATGAATTAACAAAAGTTTTTATTCACTGCAAAGGCGAGCATGATTTGGTAAAACAACTCTGGAGAGCAATTGGCTATATTCATTAAAGTTGCAAAAGCATACACCCTTTGATCTGGCAATTCCAGTTCTATATAAACTTCACTATTTCTTACATATGTAAAAGGATGCATTTATCATTTTGTAAAAATTATTGATAATGACCATCAATAAAGAAATTAAGTGTTGGCCAGGAGCGGTGGCTCATGCCTGTAATCCCAGCACTTTGAGAGAATGAGGCAGGCAGATCATGAGGTTAAGAGTTCAAGACCAGCCTGATCAACATGGTGAAATCCTGTCTCTACTAAAAATACAAAAAAAAAAAAAAAAAAAAAATTAGCTGGGCATGGTGGTGTACACCTGTAATCTCAGCTAGTCAGGAGGCTGAGGCAGGTGAATCACCTAAACCCTGGAAGCAGAGGTTGCAGTGAGCCGAGATTGCATGATGTAGAATACTATACATAAATTTAAATGAACTAATTTATATGCATTAAAATAGATAAATCTTAAAAATAATGTTTAGTGAAATCAAGTTGTAGAAGGATTTGTACAATATACAATTTTTATAAAATAGGAACGCATCCAAAATAATTTTTTGTATTATTTATGATCTCATGCCTATGTTTTAAAAAGTATAGAGACATGCCTGATGATGTGTCCTACCAGCTACAGAATAGTGATAATCTTTGGTGAGAAAAAAAGAGAGGGAGGGAAAAATCAGGAGGAGTGATTTATTTATACCTGAATGTTTCACTTTTTAAAAATTTGACATAAAACAACATCAGGTAAATATGGATTATTGGCACATGGATATGCCCTATATGTTTTTATGTATTTTTAAAATACTTCATAATTAAACGTTTTAAAGGAATTCATTTTATATTATTTTTACATGAATTGTTCTGGTCTAATTAGAGATAGTTTCTTTAAAACCATTTGGACCTACTCCAGGAAAAAAATTATCCATACCAGCTGTTTTTCAAACTGGTTAGTAAGAATAAAAGGGGAAAATATAAAAGTCTCACTAGCATACAACATTCTTCATTGGTACATGTGCCTCCCGTCAGGTACCAATTACCTGGAAGGTAATGTTAGTCCTTAGCTTTAGTGAAGTTCACCATCAGGTGTCTTCCCTGTGAATGCCTTCAACTGTTACTCTAAGTGGTGGAGTGATAGTTTTGGTTCTACATTACCTTCTGCTATGATGTCCTTAGGCATCTATAACTTTTATGTTGCTATTACATCCAGGTAAATTTGAAGAGATTTAAAGTTGATAAGACATATATACTGAATTTTTATTTTAATTATGTTATTTTTCAAATATCTCATCATAGTGCATGTTCCTAACACTAGACTTTAAGTAACAGTATATTTTGGGAATGATGAAATGCAAAGATGCAAAGGGAATCAAGACTTACATTTAAAAGCCTTTTACATGGGACTTATAAGTAGCCTGCAGAACTGTAAGCACATGAGTAAGTTTTCTTTCACATATGAAAGAAACTTACTCATTTCTTGGTTCATATGAATTCTTAGCATTTCTGTTTGATTATGAGTGTGTAGTTCCATCGTGAACTAGCTCTATGTGCCTAAATGCCTCTTGGGAGGCTATACAGTGACATTACATTATAGGGATTTAACATGAGAGTGCAAAATGATGTAAATTAGTGCTGTGGCTAAGATGTATTCCCATTAAAATCACTACAAAAACAGATATTTAGAATTATTATTTGTTCCTTTCAAATGCATTAATTTAATTAATATTCTTGAAAATATACAATGTCTTTTTGATAACTTTTAGCACAATTAAGCATCAGGGAAATAAACCTGAGTGAGGATGGAAAATTAGGCTTGGAGTGGCTGTGTACAGCTAAAGATTCTGCTTTCATCCCCTTGTTTCAATATTTATAGAGAGGTATTCTAAAAGTTTCTAGGCAAGCTTTATAACTGTCTCAAGAAAGATTAAAAAAACACCAGAACAGTTTATGGCCCCTTAATTTTGAAAGCTAATATTCTACTACTTAGTATATAGGCAAGTAAGACTTGTAAATATTTCAGTCTTGCTAATTTGGGAAAATCAAAAAAGTTAATATAATCTTTTATTAACATAGGAAATGAGCATTGTAATCACTATAAATCAGTAATGCAATGTAATAAAGAATAATGAAGCTGAAATAAACACCTTCAGTAATCAGATTTTTTTTCTCAAATTACTTGCTAGGGTATACTGCTTAAGTCTGAATGATTTTTCCATTAAATGTGTTCCCAATTCTGAGTCAACATGAAACATAAAGTATACAATTTAAAATATTATCTATTGTTGCATGCATCAAATTCCAACACAGCAGAGATATACCTATACAGAAAAAGAAGTATCTATTATCTACAATCAAATTATTTGAAAATTTCCAGGTCTCTATTTCTTTCTCTCTCTGCTTTCTATGTATAAAATTTGAGAAATGATAGAGCATCCCATAAACAAGCCCTCAAAATGTCTATTTTTATCTAGAAAATTGATTCATACATTAATTTTAAATGTATTTTACAAGAAGAAAACTAGACTGAGCTATAAGCATTATAAGCTTTACCTGCTTTTAGCATGTTAGTATATTTGGCATGTTGTGCAGTGTCTCATTTCTGCAGACCTAGGTGATAAAACAAAAATTGGCAAGTCATTGATGAACAAATTTTATTGATTTTCTGCTGTGTGCCCTACATTAAGAGAGACACTTTGAAAGATATTTATCAGACACAGTCCTTACTCCCTGAGGCTTACTACATTGTCATAAAAGTAACCTTTCTATCCCACTAGTCCTGATCTTTAACAATGTCAAGTTTGAATCATTACTCTCAACATTACTACACATCCATGGAAATTTCTTATTGTCCTTGGTCATCAAATCTACTTTTTCTGAATTTCTTTGCAGTGACTGATAAATAATTTCTCCACCGCAAAGCTAACTTCATCTACTTACTGAGTCAGCTGAATGGAAAGTGAATTATAAATATTGTGCTACTACACTTCTTTAGGTACTTTGCAAATGTTATTCCATTTAATTCTCACAACAAACATGAATTAATTTTAATATCCTTATTCTGTGAAATAATTAGAGAAGCCTAAGACCCCTTCTGGCTGCTAAAAAGTAGAATTTAATGCCAGGTATCTTAACTCCAAAGTTCATTCATTTTCTATTTCTTTTATATTCTCACATAAGGACAAAGTCATGATTTGTATGAAGTGTGATAATCGACTTTAATTTTGAAAAAATATGTGTTTATAACTAACATTTATTTAGCACTTGTTACAAGTCACACAGTCTTCTGAAAACTCTGGATGAGGTCCCTCATTTGATCCTCATGAAAATCTTGTAGGCATTATAATTGCTCTCACACTGCTTATCAAGAAACTAACATTTCAAGAAGACCAGTAAATCACCCAGGGTAAGAGAGTTAGTAAAGAATGTTTCAGGTTTACATGCTATTTCCTTAAGGAGCTCAAATTCTTAGTAACTAGATGAAACTGAAATCAGGAGTGATATTACAAAGCCATCACATTTTTGATCCATTGTTTTCATACTCATATATTCATCTATTTTGTAATTATCACTTTAAGACATTGTGCCATGTGCTGGGTTCACAAAGAGAAAAAACTGAAATATCTATGTTCTAAAAATTTGAGTTCTAGCCAAGGAAATAGTAAACACTGATTACAATGTTCGTTGACAGAAATAGACAGAGATTAATTATGGGAGGGCATCTAATACAGAATGAGGGAATATAGAAATATGATCTGAGTCAGAGACATAGCATAGACATATTCATAACATCTCTTTGTAAAAAATGTAATACATATTACATGCTTATAATGCTCATATTATTTCTTCTAGACTTTTGATTTAATATTTTTAAGAAAGAAAATATTTGCAATATAAGCTTTGTCCATATTAACTGACAAATCTAGCTAAATTATTAACCATTCTCATACACCTCATGAAAAAATCATTAAACTTTTCTTTTACTCTACTGAATAATATGATATTTGGTTCTATGCTGGATGAGAAGGAGCTGTCAGTTTGTTCTTCTCTAGAGAATGCACTTGATTTGATGTTCTAGATTAGGAATTGAAAAATCCAATATATTTGGACATTTCGGTTCAGAAAATACCTGGCTAAACAATTCTCTTTGCTCCTGTTGCAATGATTGAAACACTGGACTTTATTATGAACATTAACCCAGGCAACTTGGCAAAAGGATGCATCAGTACATTAGGATAACAACCTTTTGGCATCTTGAAATGTCAGGCTTAATCCTTAAGGAGAATGATATAGGGAAGAAAAATAGGCCTTTTATTTAAAAATACAAACTGAAATGTTCAACCTCTCAGTGATTAACCTGGTTTACACAAAGGAGTAGAATGGGATTGGACCAAAATAGTCTGATTTTTCTGGGGCAGGTAGGTGGTGAAAAAGCTCTGTTTCTGCCAATCTTACCCAGAGTGACTTATAACTACTGACTCTTAGTTTCTTCCTTATCTGTTATGGTTATGCAGCATCCCTTACAAAGTTTCCCATATACGTGCCATATTTCTGTACCAATCACTATCTTTTAGAGACTTGTTGTTATCCTACTGTGTTCATATTGTAAATATTTTCTTCCCTTTCTCCACTGAATCCATCCCTTCAGTGAGTTATTGGGACATAGAATAATGTTTCACCATGAATTAAAAGGATAGTTTACTGCTGGTATAACAATAAGTCAGTTTAACATTTTTCCATCCTAGTAAGATGGTTCAGCATTAAAGACAGATCATTATAGTGAGTACAAAGAGAAAATGATCTCCACTTCTTTGGAAACTAAACACTTAAGTGATGCTTGCTCAAACTTTGGCACTTTGGGAAAGATAGTCATATTGTCTCTGAAAGCATAAAATACAAAAATGTCTAGGACTTTATTTTTTTATCTATTGCATTAAAAAATTAATTAAGTGGAATCAATTCCTTGACAGACACAATCTGCCAAAACTCACTCCAAAAGCAACAGGCATTCTAAATAGGCCTATATCTGTTAAATAAGTTGAATCAATCACTAATAACCTTCCAAAACAGAAAGCACCATGCCCAGGTGGGTTCACTGATAATTCTAACAAAATGGAAGAAATAAATTCACTAAGTAGGATTTATTCCAGTGTGTAAAACTTGTTCAACATTTTAAAATCAATTAATGTAATTCCTCATATCAACAGGGTACAGAAAAAAAAATCACATGACCCTATCAATGGATGCAGAAAAAACATTTGACAAAAACCAACACCTATTCATGATAAAAACTCTCAGTAAATTAGGAGTACAAGGGAACTTCCTCAACTTGATAAAGAGATATCTACAAAAAAATCCTATCTATAGCTAACACCATGCTTAAGAGTGAAAAACTCAAAGATTTTCCACTACGATCAGGAACAAGGCAAGCACGTGTCATCTCACCACCCCTTTTCAACATTGTATTGTAAGTCCAGCTAATACAGTAAGACAGAAAAGAAAAATGATTGTCTATGTAGGAAATCTGAAAGAGTTGACAAAAAAAAATACTTTGAAACCAATAAGAGATTATAGCAAAGTTGCAGAATGCAAGGTTAGTGTGTAAAACCCAATCACTTTCCTATATGCCAGTAATGAACAAGCAAAATTTGAAATAAAAAACCATATTTACACTGGCATTCCCAAAACATGAAATACTTAAAAAGGAATCTAACAAAATATGAACAAGATCTATATGAGAAAAACTATAAAACATTGCTGAAATAACCCAAAGAACTACTAAATAAATGTAGAGATATTCAATTTATAAATCATGGATAGAAAGGCTTAATCTTGCCAAGAAGTCAGTTCTTCCTAAGTTGATCTATATAGTACATATATCCCTATCAAAATCCCAGCAAGTTATTTTGTGGATATCAACAAACTGATTCTAAAGTTTATATAGAGAAGCAAAAGATCCAGAATAGTCAATACAACATTGGAGAAGAACAGTTGACAGACTGACATTCTCCAACTTCAAGACTTACTACAATGTTATAGCCATCAAAACAGTGCAGTACTAGTGAAAGAACAGACAAAAAGACAATGGAACAGAATAGAGCTCAGAAATAGACTGTTTTAAATATAGTCAACAGGTCTTTGACAGAGTTGAAGAGAGTCAACAAATGGTGCTGGAACAACTGAACATTTATATGCAAATATATGATTCTAAATTCAGATCTTACAACATTTACATAAACTAACTCAAAAGGATCACAGAACTAAATGTAAAATTCAAACATAAAAAACACCTGGAAGATAACATAGAAGAAAATCTGAATGACTTGGGATTGGTGATCACTTCTGAGAATAACACTGAAGACACAATCCATGAGAGAAAGAATTAAGAGATTGAACTTCATTAAAATTAAGACATTCTGCTGTGTTAAAGGTATGGTAGAAAGAATAAAAAGAGGAAAACTGGAGAAAATATTTGGAAAAGACATAACTGATAAAGATGCATTATCCAAAATATACAAAGAAGTCTTAAAACTCAATATTAAGAAAACAAACAACTGAATTTAAAAATAAGCTACAGACCTTAGCAGACACCTTACTTAAGAAGATATACAGATGGCAAATAAGTGTATCGAAAGATGCTTCACATTATATGTCATCAGGGAAATGCAAATAAAAACAGTAATGACATATCATTATATACCTATTAGAATAGCCATAATCCAGAACGTTAATACAAACAAATATTGCTGAGGATGTGGAACAACAGGAACTCTAATTCTTTACTAGTGGGGATGCAAAGTGTTACAGCTACTTTAAAACACAGTTTGGCAGCTTCTTACAAAACTAGACATACTCTTATTATATGATGCAGCAATCACATTCCTTAGTATTTAACAAAAGAAGTTGAAAACTGATGTCCACACAAAAACTTACACATGATCTCTATGACAGCTTTATTTATAACTGCCCAAACTTAAGAGGCACCAAGATATCCTTCAGCAGGTGAATGGATAAACTGTAGTACATCTGGAGAATGAAATATTATTCAGCACTAAAAGGAAATGACCTATCAAGCCATGAAAAGACAGGAAGGAAACTTAAGTGCATATTACTAAGGGAACAAGGCCAATTTGAAAAGGCTACATACTGTGTGATCCAACTATCTGACATTCTTGAAAGGCAATGCTTTGGAGACAATGAAAAGATTAGTGGTTGTCAAGGGTTGGGGGAGAGAAGGATAAATAGAACAGAGAGGACTTTGGGGGCAGTAAAACAACTCTTAATGATTCTACAATAGTGGATTTGTGTCATTAGATATTTGTCCAAACCTACAGACTGTACAACACCAAGAGTGAACCCTAATGATCAGTTTTGAGTTAGTTAGTCCATAGTAATGTAAACTATGGACTCTGATTGGTGATGATGTATCAATGTACATTTATCAACTATAACATATATTACTCTGATGGGGAATATTGATCTGGGAGAAGCTATGCATGTTCTAGGGCAGGAAGTATAATGGAAATCTCTATAAATTCTTCCCAATTTTGCTGAGAACATAAAGCTGCTCTAGAAAATAGTCTAATAAAAAATGTAGATGCAGCTTTAGCCTTTTCCTTATTATGTAGTTCATAATCACTTGTTTTCTAGACAAAACTTAAAAATGAGTTTAAAAAACATACATGCTACTTAGTTCAAGTAGCTCTAGTAAGTAAAGTGGCACACACCAACTAACGATTTTAAATGTATTCAGTATACTTTCTATTTCCTCATTCTAAGATTATAGATAAACTAACATTAGACAGAGCTTACTTAGTTTTCCTAGGAAAATTTTCTTAAGTGAATAAAGTCTATCCTCCATAAAATCTACAAATCATCAGAGATACTTATTTTTCTGTGAATTTTTAACAGAAGATTGCAAAATTGGGGCAGTACTTTTTGCCATAGGACTATCTTTCTCCTTGATATCAGGAAAGTTAAGTCAGAGTATTTTCCCATTCTGCTTCAGGACGTAAATAGGCACTTCAAAAGTGAGTTATATAAATAGGTCATTTCTTCTTAACTTGGGTGGCATAATCATCATTACTATCGACCCTTTTGTGCATGTACATTGAGGCTTGCACCATTTTTGTTAGATATACTTCCTCACGCCAACCAGCTCCACCATGGTTGAGGCAATATTAATTAGAAACTGACAATGCATAAATAAGATTGAATGATACTATGATACATGAAGCCATAAAAAGTACTTACTAACACGTTCCTGTAAAGAGATGCATTGTGAGGTATGCAGTTCTGGTACAAGAAAGAAAGCTTCCAAAGGCAATTATTTATAAGACATTTTATGTATCTTCTAATTTTGATCATTCTTTCCATTTATTTTTAAAATAAACTTTTTGATTTTCAAAGAAATGCATGGTAATAATGGAAAAGTTGGATGACAATTAAAATAAAATAAGTATGCTTCGATCACTCCTAGATTACATGTGCTAAAAACCAGAGAAGTGAGAAGAAGAGCTATACCTCGAGAAGAGTGAGGCAGGGAAGAGAATGCCACTACAACAGTACAGAAAGGAGGTTCAGCCCAGTGCTAGAGTGTTCATGAAGCAATTGGGCTTTAAAATTTGGGGGATGATTGTTTTTCAGTTAAATGTTTTGTCCAAATCTCTTATCAGTCAAAAGAAGAATTAGGGAATTTTAGTTCTTTTATTTAATTGGACTCTATGGTTAACCACCTCCCTCCAGTGCTGAAGGTAGATGGTTTGCATGGGATCCAAGCCAAGGCAGCTGGCAAAAACAGAAGTGTCCTGCATCTACAGAGTACATTTAGACAACACTTACAGTTTTTTCTTTGTGTGGAGCATTGTGGCTGGTAAAACTTCCTTTATCTATGCAAATTTAGAAGT
This sequence comes from Callithrix jacchus, assembly GCF_049354715.1. NCBI lineage: Eukaryota > Metazoa > Chordata > Mammalia > Primates > Cebidae > Callithrix > Callithrix jacchus. Next base: position 76,689,811 of record NC_133507.1, read on the forward strand.
GATTCCACCTTGGCAGTATGCAAGAGCAAAGAGCTCTGAGTGTTTTTTCAGAAATGCAGCCTGATTCTCAACATCATTCCTAAGACTGCCACCATCTTTAAGAGCTGTCATTTCAAACTTATCTTCCTCTTCCATGTAGACAGGATAAATGACAGCTACTAATTCCAAGCACTGTCTTGAACACTTTCTTTGTTGAAACTATAGTGATGCAAATTTTTCTAGTCAATGGATTATTTTGAAATCTGTAGACATATTGTCTTAATAACACCAGGCACTACAGGATAGAAAAAATGATTAAGTTGAGTGATTGCACCAACAAAGCTTGCATGCCTATCATGTAACCAAATGCATCCTTTATCCTCCCTGACTAATGGGAAGCATCTTTATTCAGATCTTTCCAAAGAAAATGCATGGTTCACAGAGCCTCTCAAGTTTGGGCAGTTATAAACAAAGAGCTTAGTTTTTTCTTTTTTTTCACTCTTTCACTCTGAAGACAATATTCTTTAGAGGGGATGAGCTCTACTGTTACAGAGTCAACAACTGATAAATGCTTGACCCATGAAGCTCCATCTTTTTCCTGACAGTCCATTAGGTGAAATCGAAGAGATAGGAGCTTGAAATGTACTAATCATAGTTATTCCACTGTCTGTAACGGTGGCCTGAAAAACTTGTAGTTTTAAGGTAATGTTTTGCCATTCTCTAGAAAGAACTATAATACATTTATTGGAGCGGTACACAATGGAAGCTTCAAAAGGATGCCTAGCTCTCTCAAATCCTTATTCTCAGAGGCAAGCTCAAATCCCCTAAGCTCTGTGAGGCTGGCTCTCACTTGATGTGGAAGACTGCTGTGTGCTGGGGACAAGGCAATAAGTAAATCCCAATGATTTTAGCTGCAGTGACTTGTTCAGAAATTAAGAGTGCTTTTATGTCTATTTTGTTAAAATAAGCTTTACATATATGAATTTCAATGAATTTCTTTAAAAATCTCAAAACACACAGACTCCATTCATTGCATTTCTAAGGCAGGCACCATGTGAGAACTGGGATACTCTGTATGTTTTTGAAAAAATATTATTTTCTATCAATAATTTTGTATATCATGCTTTGGTTAGAAATATTTATCCTACAGAATTAATGTGCCACATTGTTAAAAACAAACTTTTCAAGAAGTACAAAGCTTGTCATTATCTAAAGAGAAAATGGGGAAGCTTTCTGAATATAAATTAATTTCTGGGCACAACTGCTCTCAAAATGAAATGAATTCACAAAGTAAGCCTTAGAATTAATCATTTGAAGGTGCCCAGGTTGGTTTACATATTGCTCCACTTCCCTGCATCTCCCTTTGTGACCTAGCAGGCTTTAGTTATGCACAATGGCATAGAGACAGGCTGCTGAAAGGTCTGCTCTTTTAAAATGACACTCCACGCTGTGGAATATGTTTTATTAAGGGTAATGGGAAACATGCAGGTCCAGTGATGAATTTGCTTTTCTTACCGCACATGAAATTTGAACACAGGCATAATAGGGAAATTTGTCATCAAATTATAAGAACAGAGTGAGCTGGAGCTAGGAGTCAGCCTCCACTCTAAACAGAGGACACCCCCCTCTCCAAATTCTCAGGGAGGTTGACCATTACACTCCAGGTCTTACACCTGAAGTCTCCCTATATCCAGTGTCTATATTCTTGGTCTGTGACCAAGAATCACATGGTCAAGATTGAGCACTGCTTCAGAAAAACCTGATTAGCAAGCTAGGGCCAAAAGTTTCCAGGTCATCATAAATGAAACCTTTTTTAAAAGCAATAATAATGATGCATTAACATGACTCATTTTACATGCTTTCATATAGATAATAATATGCAGGCAAAATCATTTGATTGAAAGCGTAATGATTACTAAGAGTAAAACTCTGAAATAGCATAGATTGCCTAAAAGGTGGGTGCTAGACTTTCTACTCAACATTAGACCGTATAATGATTCTTCTTTTGGTAAAAGCCTTCTTTTTCCTAACTAGTCTTTGATACCTAATGAACATGTATAAATTCTATTTCCTCTACTAAATTAACCATGAATTCTAGGAAATGGAAATTATAATGACACCTACAACATAGAATTATAATGGCAATTCAGTTTTTCAAAAATGCACATAAGGGATTTAACATAGAACTTGGTACACTGTAGAGGACAGAAAACATTCATTATTCATTTCAAAAGTTATAAAACAAATAAGAACACACTTTGATTTCACATACTTATATAGACAATAGAGAAGAAACTTGTAATTTAGTGTATCTCAGGAAATCCAGGGTCTATATTAAGAATACCTTGGATCAAAATTTCTTAAAGTTAAACATACCAAATTAAAATGCATGTTTTCAGGTAAGTCCTTGACATGCAAAGAAAAACCAAGAGAATATTTAATTTTTTTAAAAGATAATAAATTACAAAATGTTGAAAACATCCACATGAAAAGAACATTTGGCACAAAGTCTATGTATTTAGGGTGTTCAACCTCAAAGGACTGTCAGTGCAGCCGTTGGTTACAATGACCACTCCATTACCCATAATTAGAAGACACCCAAGAAAGGTGTTCCAGCCTGTACTGCAACTAGTCTCTAAAAGCAGTGTGTACAGGAAAAATGTGCAGTGGAGGAGAGGATAAAGAAAAATAAAGGCTATAGAGAATTTGGTAATTTCCAGGTAGAAAAGCAAAGTGTTCACTTTAAAGTTTTGTGGGAGGCTGGTCATGATGGTTCACGCCTGTAATCTCAGCAGTTTGGGAGGCTGAGGGGGCATATTGCTGGAGCTCTGGAGTTCAAGATCAAAGTGGGCAACATGGAAAAACCTGTCTCTACAAAAAATAAAAATTAAAATAAAAAAATTAGCCGGGCTTCGGGAGGTGGAGTTTGTAGTGAGCTGAGATCAAGCCACTGCAGCCCAGCCTGGGAGACAGAGCTAGACTCCATCTAAAAATTCCAACCAAACATACAAACAAACACATTAGTTGGGCATGGAGGCACATGCCCATAGTCCCAACTACTCAGCAGGATAAGGTGGGGGAATCACCTAAGCCCAGGAAGTCGAGGCTGCAGTGAGCTATGATTGTGCTGCTGTGCTCCAGCCTGGGCCACAAGGGAAAAAAAAAACCTGTCTCAACAAAAAGAAAAATAAATGAGAGGTCACATGGGGTGGGAGGGCAGGGTGTGGAATTAACCTGGTAAGTCTAAGTATGTCCGCTACTGAATCTCAGAAGTCATTTCATACGCTATCTCATCCTGAATATTTTGTTATTTAAAACAAAACTCTCCTTTGCCCTTAAGAGAACTCACCATACTCTTCAGAGGCATTCAGAATAAACCAGACCCTCAGGCAAGATATTCTCCAGCAGCAGAATCAGGGTAACCAACAGGTTTGTGGAATTCTAGGTTCTCCCTGCTTCTTGGCCAGCTGCCCCTTAAGGATACTCTACAGGCAAACTCAACATGCAATTAAGGTTGTGACTCCTTTTTCCTTCTCATTCCCACTATTGCCAGACTACAATGGTCCAAAGATGGAATCAACTATTTCATAATCTCAATTTATAAATGAAACTCATAAAAAATACCTAGTGTAATAAAAGCAAGAGAAACAGAATGAAAGGACTTTGCCCTATAACACATCTGAGATAAAGAAGAATAAACGTAATATTCAGAAATCATTTTCTCTAAAGTCAAATTAATGTTCTGTTGAAATTCATTATGTCCCAGTTTGAGGCTTTCAGATGTACTGATTTTATTTCTGTTATATTTCTGTGCTCTGCCTACTAATCGTAAACACATATCTCACCTTTAGATTTTAAGGTCTTGAAATACAAGTATCATTTTTCTTCTCCAGCTTTATTGAGATATGCTTGACATATACAAATTGTATACGCTTAATGTACATAACTTGATGTTTTTATATAAGCATACATAGTGAAATTACTATCACAATTGACCTAATTAACATATCCATTGCTTTATACTGTTACCATGTTTTGTGTATGGTAAAAACACTTAAGATCTACTCTTGGCAAATTTCAAGTATAGAATACACTATTATTACCTATAGTCACATGCTGTACATTTGCTCTTCATAGCTTATTCATCCTACGTAATTAAAACTTTATATGCTTTGAGTAACATCTTCCTCTTTTCCTCAGCTCCCAGCTCCTGACAAACACCATCGTATTATCTGCTTTTGTGAATTTCACTTTTTGAGATTCCATATATCAGTGAGAACATACAGTATTTATCTTTCTGTATGTCACTTGTTTTACTTGGCATAACATCCTCAGGATTCATCCATGTTGTCTCAATGGTAGGATATCCTTTTTTAAAGCTGAATAATATTGTACATATACATATCACATTTTCTTTATCCATTCATCTGTTGACAGAGACTTAGGTTGTTTTTATATCTTGACTATTGTAAATAATGCTGCAATGAACATGGAAGTACAGATACCTCTTCAACATACTGATTTCATTTTCTTTGGATATATACCCAGATAGGATTACTGAATCATATGGTAGTTCTATTTTTTATTTTATGAAGAATCTCCATACTGCTTTCCATATGTCTGTGCAAAGGAGTTTCCTTTTCTCCATATCCTTTCCAACACTTGTTATCTTTTGTCTTTTTGATAATAGTCATTCTAGCAGGTTTAAGATGATATCTCATTGTGGTTTTTATTTTATGGCTTTTTATTTATTTATTTTTCTCTGATGGCTCGTAATGTTGAACATGTTTTCATATGCCTGTCGACCATTTGTATATCTTTGGAGAAATGTCTATTCAGGTCCTTCACTCATTCATTCAGATTTACCAATTGTTACATTTTTTGATACATCTGATCTCTCTCTCCCTCTCTCTCTTCACACACCTCTAAATAATGTAGTATATATAACACAGAATGAGAGCATTCTTATTTCTTACTTTCATACTTAAGCACATGGCATTACATTTAGAAAACTGATCATTAATTCAAAAATATCATCTAGTATATCTTCCATTTTTAATGCCCCCCATTTTATAAAGTCAAGATTTGTATTTAAAATTTTTCTATTGTACTGTGTTTTCTTCAGTAACATTGTTTTCTATAATCACAAAAAAATGCAGAAGAATCATTATCTAACATTAAAAAGGTTAAAGAAATTATAGTATAGACATGTAATAGAATATTGTGCCTCAGGAAAAGGGGGGAAATTTCTGAAGAAATTCAATGATATGAGACAATATTTTGATATATGTTAAGTGAAAAAGGCTGGATAGACAATTATATTTGAACTCACTTATACATTGTTCTTTTAACAATCCTGGGTTTAATGTTTATAAATGTAGATTAGGGATACAAAGAAGAATTAGACATGATTTCTTATATTTCACTTAGAAATCTTACTGAGAGGGGTGGACAAATCTTTAAATAGATGTTTACAGTAAGGTGAGGCAAGTAAGTGGGGACAATATGGATATCATGGGAGAGGAAGCTGGCTTAGTCAGGATAAGCAGGATACGAAGGCTCCCCAGAGGAAATGTGATATCCATTATTTTAAAAGTATGGAAATGTTATGCGAGAATGAGCTAAATACCCAATCTGTTAGAGGCTATTTTTAGGTGTGGAATTCTAAGTACTTTTTATCTATTTTCTAAGTTTCAACAATAAACATATTTTTTATAAGCAGAAAAATAATTTGTTGAAGATATAACAAATTAATTATTATTTAGGATTTATCAAATGTGCATGGTAAGTTGGTTAGTATACAGAACACTGAGATAAAAATCTTCTTGATTTTAAGAAACATAGTAATTTTAAAAGAACATAATGGCTATTAATTTGTATTACCTTCTTCCATTGTTCAATAATATTTTAGTTAATGTTGTATAAACCTCACCTCTCTGATTACATGTTCATTTTAAGTCATCTTGGTAGACAGACGGTAATATAGAAAAGCACTAACTCACAAGATACTGGGTCTTATTTGGATGCCTTATAATTCAGCATGACCATTTTTTCTATGATCATAGTTATGGTGCACCAACAGGCAGCTAAGTAGTCTAACAAGACCTAAAGTCATTCGTCACTTACATTCAACAAATATTGTATAGTAAATATTACACATTGTGGAAGGAAACTTTACATGGAGTTATATGATCATAGACTACATAGCATAAAGATTTTACTTGCCTTTCTTATTGGTTCTCTTTTTATTTAGTCTTTCCCTCTTTTGTCTTTTCCTTGACATATGTGTAAGGCTAGTTTTCAGAGTGATTAGAACACAAATTACCAAGAAGTCATGTTTAAAATATTTACAGTCTTCTTTGTGTAATGGTGATGTGCAGGTTCAAGGTAATGAAGTGACCTGAGTTATTTGTGAAATCAAAAATGCCAGAGGCAGACTAGGACCTTAAGCAAAAACCAGGGTGAGCATGCAGACGAGACATCTATAATGCTGTCAGTTTAAAAACAACTTAATCAGAAGATGGAGGTAAGATGAGGAGGAGGAAGAAAATTGGAAACTTTAATTAATTTTCTCTCCAGTCACTTTCTTAACAGCTGTAATGAGTCTGACTCCACCCCCATATCTTTGTAATGTGTTTGATAAAGTCAAATAGCTCCTTTATAGATAATATAATTCCATCTAATTAAGATGACCTATTTTAATAGCTATCACTTTGATACATGTGGTACTCATAGCTCCCAACATATTGAACACCACTGCTCATTAGGAAACTCTTTAAAAAGTCATTTAGTGCAGAAAGTGTCTTCTGCTTAGCAAATGCAAACCTATAATTCAGGCTCAACATAATTATAATATTATTCACAAACTCAAAAAATATTGTAAACATACAAAAAACGTTAAGCTTATATGTATAAGATCACTGGAAACATAGACCAGAAGAGATATTTTAAATAGACATTAGACAACACTTGCCTTTTTCATGTGTCTTGCTTTTATTAGGAATGTAAGCACTGGCAAGAACCTAGCACTATCTAGAAGTTAATAAGTCAATGCTTCATCGTGTCTGCTCCTGCAAATGGCTTTAGGTTTAAACATTTATTTTATTGATAAAAACAAAAGTCTAAACACCAGAAGTCTAAATTAAATTTAATGATGTATCCTCTTTGCTGAGTCTTTGTCTGACTCAGACAGGTTAAAGTGCAAGGGGAATGATTTGATCTCATTACCTTACTGCTGCTGGCTGCTGATGGTTATCACAGATGGTGAGGGTTTTTTTATCACAGAGCCCTGCAACCTGAGACCCTGAACAAAGTACTCCCCACCACCCCACCCCGCCTTCCAGTGGTCATTTTGGGTAATTAATACCTTGGGGAAAGTTCAGCTTCTTAAAAGTATAATAGCCTGGTAAGCCTGCCAGGGAAGTGGCCCTTTCCATAACAATTTTATTTTTTACCTTTCTCCTGTCACTATTATAGCACAGTAGGCAAGAGATTTGTTTTCTAACAGAGGAGCCAATTAGAAGGCGAGCCTTCTCTGCAGTTCTTTCTACTGGTCATGCTGACAAAAGCCAGGTATTCTTTATTGAGAACGTTTAATTTTATTTATCACTTGCCACTTTCCGGATTTCCCTGAGAATGGCTTATGCAGTTTAAGTGCCTAATTTGGACAATATACAAAATCTAGCAAGGCTAATCATTGATACGCTGTAAAGAGGATAATTTGCTTAGTACTTAACAAACAGACTGCAGTAGATTCTCTAGTTGCAAAGAGCTAATTGTATCAGAAACACTATTTCCAAATTAGAAAGTTACTATTTTGTATATATTTTATAATATATCATGCCAACTTGGCATGATATATTAGCTACCGAAGTGTCTTATGAGACATGATTAAGGCATATTAGGCATTAGGGAAGAGCTGTTAGCTAGACCTTTCAGAATGAAACATCCCATGGAAACAACTCTCATTTATTAAGGGCTCGCTATGTCTCATACTCCTAGCAAATATTACATAATTTTTATAGGAAATCCATGCAATAGTTATTATTATCCTTAATTTTGTAAAGGAAGAAATGGAAGGTTAAGTAATTTGCACAAATTTACAAAGCTGGGTGTGGAATGTGACTAAAACTCAGGTTTTTCAACAAAATTTTTCTTTATACTAGCAGTTCTTAAATTTTAGCATGCATGACAATCACATAGAGGGCTTATTAAGACACAGATTTCTGAATCAGACCTCAGAGCTTGTAATTCAGTAGGTCTGGGCTAGAACCCAAGAATTTGCATTTCTAATTTGTCATATCTGGATGATATTGATGTTGCTGATCTGGGAAACATGCTTTGAGATCCTCTATTTCTTTACTTTGCTGTCTCTTCTAAAAAGTACATAAGTCAGGGAAAAGGGCTAATAAATGCCAAAGGTTTGAAAGCATTACATTTTAAGAAAGCTTCAATTATAATAAATAGTAGTTAGTAATTTAAAGTGGAGCTGTTTTGTTTTTAAATCACAAAGACAGTAAGAGAAGAAAGGAAGAAAGGGTCTATAGAAGAGTCAGAAAACAACGAACAAAATGGCAATAATAACTCCTTACCCATCAGTAATTACTTTAATTATCAATGAATAAACTTCTCCAATCAAAAGATGTAAGGTAGAATTAAGTGAAAAAGAGAATAGAAAAATAATATTAAAATATCAATAAAACCAGTTTTTTTGAAAATATAAGCAAAATTAACGAAGAAAAAAGAAGAGAAAATGCAAGTAAATAAAATCATAAATGAATAGGAGACATTACAACTGATGCCATACAAATACAAAGGATCATAAAAGACTACTATAAATATTTATACTCCAGCAAAGTGAATAACTTAGAAAACAATGGTTAAAGTCCTAGAAACATACAAACTACAGAGACTGAATAATGAAGAAACAGAAAATTTGAACAGACTTATTACTGGTAATGAGACTAAGTCAATAATTTTTTAAAAATCCCAAGAAAAACAAGGGCCATATGGCATTTTCTTTCTTATAGACCAAAGCCACAGGACCATATGGCTTCACTGGTGAATTCTATCAAATATTTAAAGAAAAATAAATGCTAATCCTTCTCAAACTCTTCCAAAAAAATTAAAGAAAAGGAAATACTTGCAAAACTAATTTTTAAAGTATTATCCCGATACTAAAGCCAAATAAGAACATTATAAGAAAGAAAATTACTGACCAATATCCCTGATGAATGTAGATGAAAAAATCCTCAAAAAAAAAATACTAGCAAACTCAATTCAAGAGCACATTTAAAAGATTATACACTATGATCAAGTAGAACTTATCTCTGAGATAGAACAATTATTCAAATATACCAATCAATAAAAATGATATACCACATTAACAGAGTGAAGAATAAAAATCATATGATCATTGCAACAGATGCACAAAAAGCATTTGAAAATATTTAACATCTTCCTATAATAAAAACTGTCAACACACTAGATATAAAAGAATAAAATAAATGTATCTCAATGTTAATATTCAATGGTAAAATCTGAAAAACTTTTTCTTAAGTTCAAGAACAAAACTATTATGCTAACTCTCACTTTTTTTTTTTTTTCTGAGCCAGAGTCTTATTCTGTAGCCCAGGCTGGAGTGCCATGGCATGATCTTGGATAACTGCAACCTCTGCCTCCTGGGTTTAAGCAATTTACCTGCCTCAGCCTCCTGAGTAGCTGGGACTACAGGCATGCAGTACTGTGCCCAGCTAATATTTGTATTTTTAGTAGAGATGGTGTTTTATCATGTTAATCAGGCTGGTCTTGACCTCCTGACCTTGTGATCCACCTGCCTGAGTCTCCCAAAGTGCTAGGATTACAGGCATAATCCCTTATCCAGCCAACTCTCGACCATACCCAGCCAACTCCCATCACTTGTAATTAATATAGTACTAGAAGTTCTATCAAGAAAAATTACTCACAAAAATTAAAATAAAAGACAGAAAAAGCATGTAAATCAGAAAAGAAGAAAATGAAGAAGATACAAATATATGGAAGGATACACTGTGTTCATGAATTAGAAGAATTAATATTGTAAAAATGTTTATAGTACCCAAAGCAATCTACAGAGTCAAGCAATCCCTACCAAAATCACATGACCTTTTTTTCAAAGATACAGAAAAAAAAATCCTAAAATTTGTATGAAACTACAAAGGACCCAAAATAGCCAAAGCTGCAGACACTATACTTCCTCTTTCAAATTATATTATAAATCTACAATGATAAAGACAGTATGTTATGGGTATAAAAACAGGCATATAGAACAATGAAACAGAACAGAGAGCCCAGAAATAAATGTACACATTTATGGTCAACAGATCTTTGACAGGGGTACAAGAACACAAAATGGGGAAAGAATAGTCTCTTCAATAACTGGTGCTGGAAAAGCTGGATATTCAGATGCAAAAAAATAAAATTAGACCCGTCTTTTACAATGTATTCAAAAAACAACAAAAAATGGATTGAAGGCTTAACCAGAAGACCTGAAACTATAAAATTACACAGGCAAAAAGCTTCCTGACATTGCGTTAGGCAATCATTTTTTTGGATATTACCTCAAAAGCATAGGCAACTAAAAAATAGGCAAGTGGATTGCATCATACTAAAAAGCCTCTATACAGCAATGAAAACAATCAACAGAGTAAAAAGACAACTTATAGAATAGGAGAATATATTTGTAAATCACACATCTGATACATAATATCCAAAATATTTAAGGAATTCTAGTAACTCAATAGTAAGAAAACAAATAATTTAAAAATTAGCAAAGACCTGAATAGATATTTCTCCAAATGGTCAACAATTATAAGAAAAAAAATGCTCAACATCAGTAATCAGTAGATAGATGCAGATTAAAACTACAATGAGATATCATCTCATATCTTTAGAATGGCTATTATGGAAAAGGTAAAGGATAAGTATTGGCAAGAATATGAAGTAAAGGAAAAACCCTTGTATGCTGCTGATGGGAATGTAAATTAGTACAGCCATTGTGTAAAACAGGATGGAAGTTCTTCAAAACATTAAAACTAGAACTATGTGACCCACCAGTTACATTACTGGATATATATCCAAAGGATATGAAATCAGTATTTTGAAGAAATATCTGTATTCTCATGTTTATTGCAGCATTACTCAACACAGCCAATATACGAAATCAACTTAAGTGTCCATCAATAGATGAATAAAGAAAAAGGGGTGTATATATACAGAGTAGAATAGTATTCAGTCTTAAAAAATGAAATTCTGGGGAGGGAGGATCCAAGATGGCCAAATCGGAACAGATCCAGAGTGCAGTTCCCAGCAAGAACAACACAGAGGGTTAGTGTCCACTGCATTTCCAAACAAATTTTCACTGTCCACAGACCAGGAGATTCCCAGGCCAAAAAGCACCATGAGTTTTCAGCATGGCAGTTTCAGCTGGTGCTAGCTTGATGCACAGAAACTCACACAAATCTGGGTGGCCGTTTCAACTGGTTCCTGGAATGCCTGGGAGACAGAGCTACCCATTCAACTGAAAGGGAGAGGGCAGAGATAGTGAGGCATGCGATCTGGCTCAGCTGGTACCACCCCCACAAAACAAGAAATCTGACTGAGAGTTTCATGGCAAGCATAGCTGGACCCAGGAAGGTCCAGCTCAGTGGGGGAAAGGGCGACCACCACTACTGAGGCAGTCTGCCACTACCAAGGCAGTTCACACAGCAGCTGGGCAGAGCCTGGAGCAGCTCAGCAATGCCTCTGCTGGCGGACTTTGACTAGACTACCCCTTGTGGGGCAGGGCATCTATGAAACAAAGCAGCAGCATGAGAGGAACTTACAAAAAAAGCTGACCTTCCTAGGACAGAGCATCTGGGAAAAGAGGCAGTTATGAGTTCCACTGCAGTAGACTTAAAAGTACCTGCCCAGCAGCTCTGCATGGAACAATGGAGCTCCCAGCACAGCACTTGAGTTCCTATAAGGGGCACACTATCTCCGCAGCTCCCCGATCCCCATATACCCAAAGAGACACCTCATAAAGGAGAGCTCAGCCCCACATCTGGCAGGTATCCTTCCTGGAATGAAGATAACAGAAGAAGAAACCGGCAGCAGCCCTTACTGTTCTGCAGCCCCCATGGGTGATCCCCAGGCAAGCAGCATCTGGAATGGACCTCCAGCAGTCCTGCAGCAGAGGGGCCTGTTAGAAGGAAAACTAAGAAAAAGAAATAAATAAATTCATAATCAACAAAAAGTATGTCCACTCAGAAACCCCTTTAGAAAGTCACCACCTACAAAGACCACAGATAGATAAAGCCACTAAGATGGGAAGAAACCAGAGCAAAAAGGATGAAAACACCAAAAATCAGAATGCCTCTCTTCCTCCAAAGGAACACAACTCCTCACCAGCTAGGGGTCAAAGATGGATGGAGAATGAATCTGATGAATTTACAGAAACAGGCTTCAGAAGGTGGGTAATAACAAACTTCTTAGGCTAAAATTACATGTGCTAACCCAATGCAAAGAAACTAAGAACCTAGAAAAAAGGTTAGATGAGATGCTAACTAGAATAAACAGCTTAGAGAAGAACATAAATGACTTGACAGAGATGAAAAACACAGAACGAGAACTTCACAAAGCACACACGAGTTTCAATAGCCAAATCAACCAAGCAGAAGAAAGGATATCAGAGATTGAAGATCAACTCAATGAAATAAAATGAGAAGGCAAGAATAGAGAAAAGGAGTATAAAGAAATGAACAAAGCCTCCAAGAAATATCAGATTATGTAAAAAGATCTACTCTATGTTTGATAGGTGTACGTGAATGTGATGGAGAGATTGAATTCAAGCTGGAAAACACTCTTCAGAATATTATCCAGGAGAATTTCGCCAACGTAGCAAGCCAGGCCACCATTCAAGTCCAGGAAATACAGAAAACACCACAAATATATTCTTCAAGAAGAGCAACCCCAAGGCATATAATCATCAGATTCACCAGAGTTGAAATGAAGGAAAAAATGCTAAAGGCAGCCAGAGAGAAAGGTCAGGTTACCTGCAAAGGAAAGCCCATCAGACTCACAGTGGATCTCTGCAGAAACCCTACAAGCCAGAAGAGAGTGGGGGCCAATATTCAACATTCTTAAAGAACTTTCAACCTAGAATTTCACATCCAGCCAAACTAAGCTTCATAAGTGAAGGAGAAAGAAAATCCTTTATGGACAAGCAACTGCTGAGAGATTTTGTCTCCACCAGGCCTGCTTTACAAGAGCTCCTGAAAGAAGCACTAAACAAGGAAAGGAACAATCAGTACCAGTCACTCCAAAAACGTACCAAATGGTAAAGACCATTGACACAGTGAAGAAAATGAGTCAACTTATGGACAAAACACCCAGCTAGCATCAACATGGCAGGATCAGATTTACACATAACAATATTCACCTTAAATGTAAATGGGCTAAATGCCCCAATCAAAAGACACAGACTGGCAAATTGGATAAAAAGTCAAGACCCATCAGTGTGCTGTATTCAGGAAAACCATCTCACATGCAAGGACACACAAAGGCTCAAAATAAAGGGATGGAAGAAGACCTACCAAGCAAATGGAGAGCAAAAAAAAGCAGGAGTTGCAATCCTAGTCTCTGATAAAATGGATTTTAAACCAATAAAGATCAAAAGAGACAAAGAAGGGAATTTTATAATGGTAAAAGGATCAATGCATCAAGAAGACCTCATGATCCAAATATATATGCACCCAATACAGGAGCACTGAGGTACATAAAGCAAGTTCTTAACAATCTACAAAGAGACTTAGACTTCCATCCAATAATAGTGGGAGACATTAACACTCCAATGTCAATATTAGACAGATCACCGGGACAGAAAATTAACAAGTATATTCAGGACTTGAACTCAGATATGGACCAAGAGGACCTAATAGACATCTACAGAACTCTCCACCCCAAATCCACAGAATTTACATTCTTCTCAGCACTGCATTGCACCTACTCTAAAACTTACCACATAATTGAAAGTAAATAACTCCTCAGCAAATGCAAAAGAATGGAAATCATAATAAACAGTCTCTCAGACCACAGTGCAATCAAATTAGAACTCAGAATTAAGAAACTAACTCAGAAATGCACAGCTTCATAGGAACCGAACAACTGGCTCCTGAATTTCGACTGATTAGACAATGAAAGTAGACAGAAAAAAAAGATGTTCTTTGAAACCTATGAGAATGAAGACACAACGTACCAGAATCTCTGGGACACATTTAAAGCAGTGTCTAGAGGGAAATTTATAGCAATAAATGCCCACGAGAAGCAAGGAAAGATCTAAAATCGACGCCCTACTGTCAAAATTGAAAGAGCTAGAGGAGCAAGATCAAAAAAACTCAAAAGCTAGGAGAAGACAAGAAATAACTAAGATCAGAGCAGAACTGAAGGAGATAGAGACACAAAAAAACCTTCAAAATATCAATAAATCCAGTAGCTTTTTTTTTTGAAAAGATCAACAAAATAGACTGACCACAAGCCAGATTAATAAAAAAGAAAAGAGAGAAGAATCAAATAGATGCAATAAAAAATGATAAAGGGGATATCACCACTGATTCCACAGAAATACAAACTACAATCAGAGATTATTACAAACAACTTTCTGCACATAAACTAGTAAACCTGGAAGAAATGGATATATTCCTGGACACTTGCACCCTCCCACGCCTAAACCAGGAAGAAGTTAAAACCCTGAATAGACCAATAACAAGGGCTGAAGTGGGGGTAGCAATTAATAGCCACCAACCAAAAAAGGTCCCGGTCCAGATGGGTTCACAGCTGAATTCTACCAGATGTACAAAGAGGAGCTGGAATCATTCCTTCTGAAACTATTCCAAACAATACAAAAAGGGGGAATCCTTTCCAAATCATTTTATGAGACTAACATCATCCTGATACCAAAATCTGGCAAAGACTCAATAAAAAAAGAAAACTTCAGGCTAATATCCATGATGAACATAGATGCAAAAATCTTCAATAAAATACTGGCAAACTGACTGCAACAGCACATCAAAAAGGTTATCTATCATGATCAAGTAGGATTCATCCTGGGGATGCAAGTCTAGTTTGATATATGCAAATCCATAAATGTAATCCACCATATAAACAGAACCAAAGACAAAAACCAGATGATCATCTCAATAGATGCAGAGAAGGCCTTTGACAAAATTCAACAGCCCTTTATGCTAAAAACTCTCAATAAATTAGGTATTGAAGGAACATATCTCAAAACAATAAAAGCTATTTATGACAAACCTACAGCCAATCTCATATTGAATTGGCAAAAACTGCATGCATTCCCTTTGAAATCCGGTGCTAGACAAAGATGCCCTCTGTCACCACTCCTATTCAATATAGTATTGGAAGTTCTAGCCAGAGCAATTAGGCAAGAAAAAAAAAGGGTATTCAATTAGGAAAAGAGGAAGTCAAATTGTCTCATTTGCAGATGACATGATTGTATATTTAGAAGACCCTATCATCTCAGCCCAAAATCTCCTTTAATTGATAAGCAACTTCAGCACAATCTCAGGATACAAAATGAGTGTGCAGAAATCAAAAGCATTTCTATATACCAATAACAAACTAACAGAGAGCCGAATCATGAGCAAACTCCCATTCACAATTGCTACAAAGAGAATAAAATACCTAGGAATACAACTAACAAAGAATGTGAAAGACCTCTTCAAGGAGAACTACAAACCACTGCTCAAGAAAATAAAAGAGGACACAAACAGATGGAGAAAATTCCATGGTTAGGAAGAATTGACATCATGTAAATGGCCATACTGCCCAAAGTAATCTATAGATTCAAGGCTCCTTACTACTTATGCAAATATCTACAGTCAGCTTGAATTTCTTCCCAGAAAATGGATTTTTCTGTTTCATTGCAGTCAGGCTGAAAATTTTTAAACTTTTATGCTCTGCTTCCCAATCAACAAGTAAAACTGAATGCCTTTAACACCACCCAAGTCATATCTTGAATGCTTTGCTGCTTAGAAATTTCTTCCACCAGATACCCTAAATCATCTCTCTCTCTCAAGATCAAATCTCTATGGCAGGGGCCAAATGAGACCAGTCTCTTCGCTAAAACATAAAAGGAATCACCTTTGCTCCAGTTCCCAACAAGTTCCTCATCTCCATCTGAGACCACCTCAGCCTGGATTTTATTGTCCATATCACTATCAGCATTTCGGGCAAAGCCATTCAACAAGTCTCTATGAAGTTTCAAACTTTCCCACATTTTCCTGAGCACTTCAAATTGTTCTAATCTCTGCCTGTTAGCCAGTTTCAAAGTCACTTCCACATTTTTGGGTATCTTTTCAGCAATGCCCCACTCTACTGGTACAAATTTACTGTATTAGTCCATTTTCCTGCTGCTGATAAAGTCATATCTGATACTGGGAAGAAAAACAGTTTTAATTAGACTTACAGTTCCACATGAATTGTAAGAATCATTCTAAGGGGAAGCCTCAGCATCATGGTGGGAGGTGAAAGGCACTTTTTACACGGTGGCAGCAAGAAAAAGTGAGGAAGAAGCAAAAGTGGAAACCCCTGAGAATAGCACAAGAAAGGCACTTTTTACATGGCAGCAGCAAGAAAAAGTGAGGAAGAAGCAAAAGTGGAAACCCTGATAATAGCACAAGAAAGACCAGCCCCCGTGATTCAATTATCTCCCGCTGGGTCCTGTCTACAAGACATTGGAATTTGGGAGATATAATTCAAACTGAGATTTGGATGGGAACACAGCCAATTCATGCTCAGATTAAGCTTAATTATTCGGAGGACAGTCCTCAAGCATGGAAGACTGAGAAATGAACACTGAATTTAAAGAAAAAAGAAGAAAAATAAGGCTTCAGAAAAATAAGTAATCAAAATATTTCAGAGAGACTAATACATTTTTATAATATGTCAAGTTACTTCATCTATAATTCACAATGGCAGAACATAAAGAAATAATTCATATTTTAAAGGTAAGTAAACTCTGAAAAAAACACTTAAAATTTTGGTTTGGTTCTAAGATTTCCATTTTAGTTCATACATGAGAGGTTTGCCAAAGATAAAAACAAATTCTTTATCATTTTGTTATACAGGGGGAATGCTGGAATAGAAGCAATCAACAAGTAAAAGCCCTTAACTTCAATTAGCTTTCTTTTATCAATTTCAGAGATAGCTAAAGAAAGCTTCTGCTGACCTACCTTTACTGATTCAAGTAGAATGAATCCTGTTGTACTATATATAAATCTTCATTGGGAACATAGCATCTATTCCTAGACTGATAAATTCTCATTAAGTGAATATTTTTCTTGTCTTTGACACAATGATCTATACCAACAAATATCAGAGCTTTTCTAAATTGAGACTGTAGACATCTCAATATTGCCCATCGTATTTTTCCATAAAACCAATGAAAATTATTATACCTATAAGTCATATAGGTTTACTTGAGGTCATCAAGGTCTATTTTTCTCATTTCTTTTTTTATTAATGTCTTCAGTATATCAGATCTTTCAAGTTTCTGCCACTTTTCCTGAAACACTGTGTTCTAAGTATTTCATGTATATATGTGTGTGTACATGCACATTAGCTATGTTTTTTCTTCTAACAAATAGCTGTCTTCTAAGATTATATGAGTCCTTTAAAATGACTGTTTCCAAAGAAAAGACTCAGGGAAAAGCTGTGTTTATCCTAGGGTTCAGAAAATGGCAGTAAAAACACAAGGCTATTTGAGGATTCTTACTTAAACTTAATAGTTTAACACAATTATTTTTGAGACACCTCACACAGTAGAATAAATGTGTTAATAAGCATCTACACGACATAATAAATATAACTTTTGCTGTACAAACACTTGAAGAATGTTCATAATTTTGCTTTTGAAATTATTTTGCTATGAGTAACTTTCTTAAGCTTGCTTATAATGTTTCTGGCAACCAATAAAGATAGTAGGAAATTGTTGTGATGTGGAAAATACTAATCTTCTAAGAGTTATGTAACACCACAGACCATGAATTTAAAATTTGATTTAGACAGTTTTTCTTTTTTTAAGATGGTGAATTAGAGAACTTTAGCATGCCTCAGCCACATGGAAATAGCAAGATAGTGCAAAAAGACCAACTCTGTGAACTTTAATTCAAGAAGGAAAATGGAAATCCACCAGAATTGTGAAGAAGACCATTGATTCCAAAAATAAGAATGCCAGCAAACAGCCCTTGTGATGGCATCTGTCTAACAAAATGAGTGAAGTCCTAGTACATGAAAGAGGCATAGTGCCTCCCTCTGTGATTCACCTTTCCACTGGGGATCCAAGAGCCCAGGCCAAAGGAGAGCACTTTATATTCCCCAAACCCTGGAGCTAACTTAAGAAGAGGCTTGAACACTCGGTGAGGGAAAAACACCGGGTAAAGCTGCAGATGTTTTTTCTGATCCAGGACTGAGAGAAGAATACTATTTTTACTCCAGGTGCATACAACTGGCCATTTCTGTGACAATCTGGCAGCATGGCTATGTATGCATTTTAGTCTCTGGACAGAGACTGGAACACCTGCTCTGGACTTCCATATCCTAACAGTGGAAAGCATCTCAGCACTAGAGGCTGGAACTGTGCTCTTTCCTATTACAAGCCTAGGGTGGAAGGAGAACGTTATAGCTGCAGTGTCTGCTAGGTAGTGAGACAACCAGAGCCAACTTAGTGACCTGGAACTAGTCTGCATGTGCCACTGATGGGGGTCCCAGCCTGTTCCCCTGAGATCATGGAACACTGGGGCTCTCTTTGCTTCACCCTCAAGCTGATCTCCAGACATTCAGAGTACCGAGGCATTGGGTTCAGCAGCCTGAGGTGCACCACACTTACTGGATATAGATCATTGTGCAACAAAGCCCTCTCCACTCCATGCCCAGGCAGATCTCTAGATCTCAGAGCACCAGCTCACCTGGATCAGAAGCCTGAGCCACCACACCCTACCTGCCAACAGAGGTGCATAAGGCTATAGAAGCAAAGCATTACCCAGCATTCCCAATTGTTCCACACCCTAAGGAGGGGGGAAAGGGAAAGAAAAAAAAATTGGGGCACAGTGGGATAAAAATAGAAATCAATATCAAGAATAACCCCATAACCACACGATTACACAGAAATTAAACAACTTGCTTCTGAATGACTTTTGGGTAAAAAATATATATATAGCTAGAAATAAAAACATTCTTTGAAATAAATGAAACAAAAAAACATCTCTGTGATGCCAAAAAAAATTAGTGTTAGGAGGAAAGTTTATAGTGCTAAATGCCTACCTCAAAAAGTTGGGAATGTCTTATTTTAGCTATCTAACATTACATCTCAAGGAACTAGGAAAACAAGAACAAGAACAAGCTAACCCCAAACCTAACAGAAGAAAAGAAATAACTAAAATCAAGCAGAACTGAGTGAAATTGATATTCAAACTTCCATACAAAGAATCAATGCAACAAAAAATTAGTTATTCAAAAGGACAAACCAGATCACCAGACCGCTAACAAAGTGAACAAAGAAAAAAAAAAAGACAAAAAATCCAAACAAACACAAGCAGTAATGAAAAAGGTGACATAACCAGCAAACCCAGAGAAACACAGAAATATGGAAATATGAAACTTTCTCAGAGACTATTATGAGCACTTCTATGCACACAAACTAGAAAAAGAGTAAATAGATAAATAGAGTAAATAGATAAATTCCTGGAAACACACAATCTCTCCCAAGATTGAAACAGAAAGAAACTGAAATACTGAACAGGCCAATATTGAGTTCTGAAATTGAATCAGTAGTAAAAAACCCATTGTGATATTTAGGATCACTACGTGTGTCTAAGAAGGTGTTGACAAAAGAAATTAACATTTGAGTCAGTGGGCCGTGGAGGGCAGATCTGTTAGGCACAATATAATCTGATAGGCACAATCTAATCAGCTGCCAGCAAATATAAAGCAGACAGAAAAACATGAAAAGGAAAGACTGGCCTAGCCACCTAGCCTACATCTTTCTTCCATGCTGGATGCTTCCTGCCCTCAAACACTGAACTCCAAGTTCTTCGGTTTTGGGACTCCAACTTTCTCTCCTTGCTCCTCAGCCTGCAGACTGCATATTGTGGGATGTTGTGATCATGTAGGTTAATACTTAATAAACATATACATATATTTATATAGTATGTTTATTAAATATTTATATATATACTCCTATATATATATATATATATATATATGAACTCATATGTATCCTACTAGTTCTGCCCCTCTAGAGAACCCTGACTAATACACCTAGCAATCAAGAAAAACCCCAGACCAGATGAACTGACAGGTGAATTCTACTAGGTGTACAATGAAGAGTTAGTACCAGTTCTACTGAAATTATTCCAAAAATCAAGGAGGTTAGACTCCTTCCTAACTCATTTTATGAAGCCATCATTACTCTAACACCAAAACCTGGCAAAAACACAATGAATAAAGAAAACTATAGGTCAATATCCCTGATGAACAAAGATATAAAAATCTTCAACAAAATACTAGCAAACTGAATTTAACAGCCTTTGAAAAGTTACTTCGACATGATCATGTAGGCTTCACTTCTGGGGTGCAAAGTTGGTTCAACAGATGCAAATCAATAAATGTGACTCAACACATAGAGTTAAAAATAAAAACCATATATCATTTTCATAGACATAAAAAATCTTTCATTATAATTGAATATTCCTGCATGATAAAAACCCTCAACAAACTAGTCATTGTAGGAACATATCTCAAAATAATAAGAGCCATCTATGACAAACCCACAGTCAATATCATACTTAGTAAGCAAAAGTTGAAAGCATTCCCTTGAGAACTGGAAGAAGACAAGAATGCCCACTGTCACTACTGCTATCCACCATAGTATGGAAGTGCTAGGCAGAGCAATCAGATAAGCAAAAATAATAATAATAATAATAAATGGCATACAAATGGGAAATGAAGATGTCAAACAATGTCTCCTTGTGAATGTTATGGTTCTATACCTAGAAAATCCCAAAGACTCCACTGAAAGGCTCTTGGGATTGATAATCAACTTCAATAAAGAAAGTTTCAGGATAAAAAAATCAATACAAAAATCATTAGCCAAGCTTAGAGTCAAAATAAGAATGTAATCCCATTTAAAAGAGACACACAAAAAATAAAATACCTAGGAATACATCTAACCTAGGAGCTGACAAATCTTTACGAGGAGAACTACAAAACACTGCTAAAAGAAGTCAGAGATGACACAAAGAAATGGAAGGTATTTGATTGGAAGAATCAATATCATGAAAATGGCTGTACTTCCCAAAGAAATCTACAGATTCAATGCTATTTCTATCAAATTACCAATATGCTTTTTCACAAAATTAGAAAAAACGATTCTAAAACTCATATGGAATCAAACAAGAGCCCAAGTAGCCAAAGCAATCCTAAGAAACAAAAAGCCAGAGACATCACACTACCTGACTTCAAACTATTCTGTAAGGCTACAGTAACAAAAAAACAGCAGTTGGCTGCAAAACAGACACATAGCTGAATGGGACAGAATAGAGATAACAGAGTTAAAGCTGCACATCTACAACCATCTGAACTTTGACAAAGCAACAAAAGTAAGCAATGTAGAAAGGACTTTCTATTCAATAAATGGTACGGGGATAGCTGGCTAGCCATTTCCCTATATAGAAAAATTAACTCAAGATAAATTAAACATTCATATGTAAGATCTCAAACTATAAGAATCTTAGAAGAAAACCTAAGAAACACCATTCTGGACATTAGCCATAGGAAAGAATTTTATGACTAAATCCTCAAAAGCAATTGCAACAATAACAAAAATTGACAAATGGGGACTAATTAAACTAAGTAGCTTCTTTGCAGCAATATAAACTATCAACAGAGTAAACAGAAACTTACAGAATGGGATAAAATATTCACAAACTATATATCAACAAAGGTATAATATCCAGAACCTGTAAGGATCTTAAACAATTGAACAAATAAAAAAAATACCTCCATTAAAAATGGTCAAAAGTCATGAACAGACATTTCTCAAAAGAAGGCACACGAGTGGCCAATAAACATGTATAAAAAAAGCTCAGCATCAGTAATCATCAGAGAAATGCAAATCAAAACCACAATGA
Organism: Callithrix jacchus; assembly: GCF_049354715.1. Taxonomy (NCBI): domain Eukaryota; kingdom Metazoa; phylum Chordata; class Mammalia; order Primates; family Cebidae; genus Callithrix; species Callithrix jacchus. Next base: position 76,712,013 of record NC_133507.1, read on the forward strand.
GATACCAACTCATACCAGTCAGAATGGCTATAATAAGAAAGTCAAAAAGCAATAGATACTGGCAAGGCTGTGGAGGAAAGAGAATGTTTATACACTGATGGTAAGAATGTAAATTACTTTAACCATGGTGGAAAGCAGAATGGCAATTTCTCAAAGCACTTAAAACTACTATTCAACCTAGAAATTTCATTAGACAGTATATAGCTATAAGAAAACAAGTTGAGGAGGATGGCAAGATGGCTGAATAGAAACAGCTCTAGTCTGCAGCTTCCAGTGAGACCAATGCAGAAGGTGGGTGATTTCTGCATTTCCAATGGAGGTACCTGGTTCATTTCACTGGGACTGGTTAGACAGTGGATGCAGCCCATGGAGGGTGAGTTGAAGCAGGGTGGTGCATTGCCTCACCCAGGAAGTACAAGGGGTTGGGGAACTCCCTCCCCTTAGCCAAGGGAAGCCATGAGAGACCATGAAGTGAAAGATGGTGCATCCCAGCCCAGATATTACACTTTTCCCATGCTCTTTGCAACCCGTGGACAAGGAGATTCCTTCCAGTACCTATACTACCAGGTCCCTGGGTTTCAAGCAAAAAACTGGGCAGTCATTTGGGCAGATACTGAGCTAGCTGCAGGAGTTTGTTTGTTTTTTTTTTGGTACCCCAGTGGTGCTTGAAACACCAGTGAGACAGAACCGTTCACTCCCTGGAAAGGGGGCTGAAGCCAGGGAGTGGAGTGGTCTTGCTCAGCAGATCCCACCCCCATGAAGCCCATTAGGCTAAGATCCACTGAATTGAAATTCTCACTGCCAGCACAGCAGTCTGAAATTGACTTGGGATGCTTGAGCTTGGTGAGGGGAGAGGCATCCACCATTTCTGAGGCTTCAGTAGGCAGTTTTTTCCTCACAGTATAAACAAAGCCACTGAGAAGTTCAAACTGGGTGTGAAACCGACCACAGCATGGTAAAGCAGCTGCAGCAAGATTGCCCCTCTAGATTCCTTCCCTCTGGGCAGGAAATCTCTGAAAGAAAGGCAGCTGCACCAGTCAGGGGCTTATAGATAAAACTTCCATCTCCCTAAGATAGAGCACCTGGGGGAAGGGGCAACAGTGGGCACAGCTTCAGTGGACTTAAACATTCCTCCCTGCCAGCTCTGAAGAGAGCAGTGGCTCTCCCAGCATGGCACTTGAACTCTGCTAAGGGATAGACTGCCTACTCAAGTGGGTCCCTGACTCCCAGCGCCTGACTGGGAGACACCTCCCAGCAGGGGTCAACAGACACCTCAAACAGGAAAGCTCTGGATGGTGGGTTCCCCTTTGGGACAAAGCTTCCAGGGGGAAGGAACAGGCAGCAATCTTGGCTGTCCTGCAGCCTCTATTGGTGATACCCAGGCAAACAGAGTCTGGCGTGGACCTACAGCAAACTCCAGCAGATTGTAAGAAGAAAAACTAACAAACAGAAGGAATAGCATCAACATCCATGGATGTCCACACCAAAATTCCATCCGAAGGTCACCAACATCAAAGACCAAAGGTAGATAAATCCATGAAGATAAGGAAAAACTAGCACAAAAAGCTGAAAATTCCAAAAACCAGAATGCCTCTTCTCTTACAAAGGATCACAGCTTTTTGCCTGCAAGGAAACAAAACTGGATGGAGAATGAGTTTGATGAATTGACAAAAGTAGGCTTCAGAAGGCGGGTAATAACAATCTCCTCCAAGCTAATGGAGCATGTTGTAACCCAATGCAAGAAAGCTAAGAATCTTGGAAAAAGAGAAGCAGAATTGCTAACTCAAATAACCAGTTTGGAGAAGAACATAAATGACCTGATGGAACTGAAAAACACAGCACAAAAACTTCGTGAAGCATACACAAGTATCAATAGATGAATGGATCAAGCAGAAGAAAGGATATCATAAATTGAAGATGAACTCAATGAAATAAAGTAAGAAGACAGGATTGAAGAAAAAAGAATGAAAAGAAATGAACTAAGCCTCCAAGAAATATGGGACTATGTGAAAAAAACAAATCTACATTTGATTGGTGTGCCTGAAAGTGGCAGGGAGAATGGAACCAAGTTAAAAAACACTCTTCAAGATATTATCCAGGAGAACTTCCACAACCTAGCAAGGCAAGCCAACATTCAAATTCAGGAAATACAGAGACCACCACAAAGATATTCCTCGAGAAGAGAAACCCAAAGACACATAATTGTCAGACTCAACAAGGTTGACATGATGGAAAAAATGTTAAGTGTAGCCAGAAAGGTCGGGTTACCCACAAAGCGAAGCCCATCAGACTCACAGCAGATCTCTTGCCAGAAACTCTACAAGTCAGAAGAGGAGGAGCCAATACTGAACATTGTTAAAGAAAAGAAGTTTCAATCAATCCCAAATGTTATATCCAGCCAAACTAAGCTTCATAAGCAAAGGAGAAATAGAATCCTTTACAGACAAGCAAATGCTGAGAGATTTTGTCACCACCAGGCCTGCCTCGCAAGAGCTCCTGAAGGAAGAACTAAATATGGAAAGGAAAAAGTACCAGCCACTGCAAAAACATACCAAATTGTAATGACCATTGACACTAGGAAGAAACTGCATGAACTAACAGGCAAAATAACAAGCTAGCATCATAATGACAGCATCAAATTTACACATAACAATATTAACCTTAAATGTAAACAGGCTAAATGCCCCAATTAAGACACAGGCTGGAAAACTGGATAAATAGTCAAGACCCATCAGTGTACTGTATTCAGGAGACCCATTGCATGTGCAAAGACATACATAAGCTCAAAATAAAGGGATGGAGAAATATTTGCCTAGCCAATGGAAAGCAAAACAAAGCATCAGTTATAATCCTAGTCTCGGATAAAGCAGCCTTTAAACCAACAAAGATCAAAAGAGACAAAGGAGGGCATTACATAATGATAAAGGGATCAATGCAACAAGAAGAGCTACCTATCCTAAATATATATACACCCAATACAGGAGAACCCAGATTCATAAAGCAAGTTCTTAGAGATGTACAAAAAGACTTAGACTCCTACACAATAATAATGGAAGAATTTAACACCCCACTGTCAATATTAGACAGATCAATGAGACAGAAAATGAACAAGAATATTCAGGACTTGAACTCAGCTCTGGACTGAGTGGACCTAATAGTCATTTACAGAACTCTCTACCCCAAATCAACAGGATATACATTCTCCTCAGCACCACATAACACTTAATGTAAAATTGATCACAAAATTGGAAGTAAAACACTTCTCTTCAAATGCAAAAGAACAGAAATTATAACAGTCTCTCAGACCACAGTGCAATCAGATTAAAACTCAGGATTAAGAAACTCACTCAAAATCACACAACTTCATGGAAACTGAACAACCTGCTCTTGAATGACTACTGAATAAATAACTAAACTAAGGTAGAAATAAATAAGTTATTTAAAACCAATGAGAACAAAGACACAATGTACCAGAATCTCTGAGAGACAGCTAAAGCAGTGTTTAGAAGGAAATTTATAGCACTAAATGCTCAAAGGAAGAAGTGGGAAAGAGCTAAAATAAAAAACCCTAACATCACAATTAAAAGAACTAGAGAAACAAGAGCAAATGAATTCAAAAACCAGCAGAAGACAAGAAATAACTAAGATCAGAGCAGAACTGAAGGGGACAGAGACACATACACACAAAAGAAAACACTTTCAAAAAATCAATGAATCCAAGAGCTGGTTGTTTGAAAATATTAACAAAATAGACTGCTAGCCAAACTAATAAAGAATAAAAGAGAGAAAACTCAAATAGACACAATACAAAATAATAAAGGGGATATCACCACTGATCCCACAGAAATACAAAGTACCATAAGAGAACACTATAAACATTTCTATGCACATAAACTAGAAAATTTAGAAGAAATGGATAAATTCCTTAACACATACACCCTCCCAAGACTAAACCAGAGAGAAGTAAAATCCCTGAATAGACCAATATCAAGTTCTAAAACTGAGACAATAATCATTAACCTACCAACCAAAAAAGCCCAGGTCCAGATGGATTCACAGCAGAATTCTACCAGAGGTACAAAGAGGAGCTGGTATCATTCCTTCTGAAAGTATTCCAAATGATAGAAAAAGAGGCACTCCTCCCTAGCTTATTTTATGAGATCAGCATCATCCTAATACCAAAACCTGGCAGAGACACAACACCAAAAGAATATTGCAGGCCAATAATCCTGATGAATATTGATGCAAAAATTCTCAATAAAATAGTGGCAAACCAAATCCAGCAGCACATCAAATAGCTTATGAATTACAATTAAGTCAGCATCATCCCTGCAATGCAAGGTGGGTTCAACAAACACAAATCAATAAGTGTAATCCATCACATAAACAGAACCAATGACAAAAACCACATGATTATCTCAATAAATGCAGAAAAGGGTCTGACAAAATTCTACACCCCTTCATGCTAAAAATACTCAGTAAACTAGGTATTGATGGAATATATCTTAAAATAATAAGAGCTATTTATGACAAACCCACAGACAATATCACACTGAATGGGCAAAAGCTGGAAGCACTCCCTTTGAAAACTGGCACATGACAAGGATGCCTTTTCTAACCACTTTTATTTTAACATAGTATTAGAAGTTCTGGCCGGGGCAATCAGGCAAGAGAAAGAAATAAAGCATATTCAAACAGAATGAGAGGAAGTCAAATTGCCTCTGTTTGCAGATGACATGATTGTATATTTAGAAAACCCCATCATCTCAGTTCAAAAATTCCACAAGCTGATATGCAAGGTCAGCAAAGTCTCAGGATACAAAATCAATGTGCAAAAATCACAGGCATTCCTGTACATCAATAATAGACACATAGAGAGCCAAATCATGAGTGAATTCCCAATCACAATTGCTACAAAGAGAATAAAATATCTAGGACTACAACTTACAAGGGATGTGAAGGGTCTCTTCAAGGAGAACTACAAACCACTGCTCAAGAAAATAAGAGAGGACACAAGCAAATGGAAAAACATTCTATGCTCATGGATAGGAAGGATCAAAATTGTGAAAATTGCCATACTGCCCAAAGTACTTTACAAATTCAATGCCATTCCCATAAATGTACCACTGATTTTCTTCACATAATTAGAAAAAACTACTTTAAATTTCATATGGAACCGTAAAAGAGCCCTTATAGCCAAGACAATCCTAAGTAAAAAGAACAAAGCTGGAGGCATCATGCTACCTGACTTGAAACTATACTACAAGGCAACAGTAACCAAAACAGCATGGTACTGGTACCAAAACAGACATATAGACCAATGGAACAGAACAGAGGCCTCATAAATAATGCCACACATCTACAACCATCTGATTTTTGACAAACCCAGAAAAAAAACAAGCAATGGGGAAAGGATTCCCTATGTAATAAATGATGTTGGGGAAAGTGGCTAGCCATATACAGAAACTGAAACTGGGCCACCTCCTTACACCTTATACAAAAATTAACTCAAGATGGATTAAAGACTTGAATCTAAGACCTGAACTCATTCAAACCCTAGAAGAAAACCTAGGCAATCATTCAGGACATAGGCCTGGGCAAAGACTTCATGACCAAAACACTGAAAGCAATGATAGCAAAAGTCAAAATACACAAAGGGGATCTAATTAAACTAAACAACTCTGCACAGCAAAAGAAACTATCATCAGATTGAACAGACAACCTAAAGAATGGGAGAAAAACTGCAATCTATCCATTTGACAAAGGACTAATATCTAGAATTTACAAGGAACTTAAATTTATAAGAAAAAAAAACCTCCATCAAAATTGGGTGAAGTATATAAACAGACATTTTTTCAAAAGAAGACATTTATATGGCCAACAAATATATGAAATAAGGTAATCATCACTGGTCATTAGAGAAATGCAAATTAAAACCACAATGAGATACCATTTCATACCAGTTAGAATGGTGATCACTAAAAAGTCAGGAAACAACAGATGCTGGAGAAGATGTAGAGAAATAGGAATGCCTTTACACTGTTGGTGGAGTGTAAATTAGTTCAACCATTATGGAAGACAGTGTGGCAATTACTCAAGGATCTGAACCATAAATACCATTTGACCTAGCAATCCCATTACTGGGTATATACTCAAAAGATTACAAATCATTATACTATAAAGATACATGGACATGTACATTTATTGCAGCACTAGTCATAATAGCAAAGACTTGGAACCAACACAAATGCCCATCAACAATAGACTAGATAAAAAAAATATGGCACAGATACACCATGGAATACTATGTAGCCATAAAAAAGAATGAGTTCATGTCCTTTGCAGGGACATAGATGAAGCTGGAAATCATCATTCTCAGCAAACTAACACAGGAGAAGAAAACCAAACACTGCATTTTTTTACTCATAAGTGGGAGTTGAACAATGAGAGCATATGGGCACAGGGAGGGGAACATCATGCACTGAAGCCTATCAGGGGATGGGAAGCAAGGGGAGGGATAGCATTAGGAGAAATACCTAATGTAGATGACAGGGGATGGATGCAGCAAACCACCATGGCACATGTACAACTACGTAACAAACCTGCACATTCTGCACATGTATCCCAGAACTTAAAGTATAATAAATAATAAATCCTTCTACCAATAAGATAGATGTACTCACATGTTCCTCACAGCATTATTCACAATAACAAAGACATAAAATCTATCTAGGCTTCCATTAGTGATGGAATGGATAAAGAAAACATGATACATATATACCATGGAATACTACACAGCCATGAAAAAGAATAAAATCATGTTCTTTGCAGCAACATGGATTCAGCTAGAGGTCATAATCCTGAGAAAATTAATGCAGAAACAGAAAACCAAATACTTCATGTTCTCACTTTTAAGTGGGAGCTAAACAATGGATACTCATGGACACAAAGTTGGCAATAGCAGTAATTGGGGACTACTAGAGCAGGGAGGTCAGGAGGGAAAGTTGAAAAACAATTAGTTACTATGCCAGCACCTGAGTCATTTGTAATCCAAATCTTAGCATCACTCAATGTACCAAGGTAACAAACCTGTACATGCATCCCCTGAACCTAAAACAAAAGTTGAAAAAAAAATTGATAGTTTTTCAGTACTTAAAATCTCTCTCTCTCTCTCTCTCTCTCTCTCTCTCTCACACACACACACACACACACACACACACACAAATTTTACATACAAAATATGTTAAACATCTCTATGTACCACTTCATATTCTTAGCCTCACTTGACTCTTTTTCCTCCATGAAACTTTCTGCATTTCTCACTGAGCAGTGGAAAATGCAAAAGCTTTCATGGAGGATGAGGCTTAATTTGACATTATTTTACTCCTTATCCCTACCAGACACCTTTCATATACTGCCCGAATGCTTCCCCAGCACATGCTGCCCAGCACCCATGTATGTTCAACCTGGAAGTTTAGGGTAGTTACAGCTTGCTGTGTAAACTTTTTATCAATTGGAGGTAGAGACTGGATAGATAAATTGTCTCTTTCTTCCTTAATCTTTTTGGGGGAATCTATGCTACAATATTATCTACATATATAATTTCTAGATGGTCTTAAGAAATAACACTAGTTAACTTTGTATGGAATGGGATTGGTAGTGAAAAAATAAAGTTGATATATTTTTACTTTTTTGCATCCTTTTTGCCATTGGAAAAAAATTAATATGTGCTTATATTATGCTTACACTAAAAATTATTTAACAAATACTTACATTTAAAAATTACTGATTTCATGAAGACAGGGAAAGCCAAAAATAATTTTAAAGAGTTTAAGCTGTCAAGGCCATCACACCTATCATGAACATTTCTAGCAACTCAGTTGAGAAGACCCTGTTCCAGGAAATTACACATGAAAGTGGGGAGTTATAAAAATTTAAGAATGTATAAAATTGGTACAATCCGGACATTGTTCATTTGTGATGACATGTGACAAATCCTTTTTTAAAAAGTAAAGACAACCACTTAAAAATGTATACTATTCCCTTGGAGTAAAACATCTTTTACAATCCTGGGATTCAGCAATTGAGAAAGATCAAGCTGGTATTGAAGTCTAAGAACATGTAGTACTTACACTCTGTTCTCACTCAAGTCAGTAACCATGGACTCTGTTAACATGAGCTATATTAAGGCTCAGTGAATCAGTACAAACAAATGAGCCGCAACTAAAACAAAGCATATCAACACTGAATTTGGCTCAGTTTGATAAGGTGGGAGGTTGGAGAGTTTTAATTGAATGGGTTAAAAGATATATAAATGAGCCTTTTAATGAAGATTAGAAATATCTGCAAATAGAAAAGGAATTGAACCAAAGTTACTTATAATAATTCTGTTATCTTTCAGCTGAAGATATTAAGCTGAACTTTATTTGGTATAAGGTGGGAGGGAAGTGGTAATTAAGCATTATTTATTTCCATCAGTCATCATCTCACTTCAGCAAATTTAAAATTAGAATTTGCAGTATCCTTAAATGTGCCACTGATACAGATATATTACCATTCCATGCAAATAATATTAAAGGAAAAATTTCCATAACTTCAGAATTAGTCTGTAAGCAAATGTTTCTCAAATATCTTTTCATAAGCCAAAGAAGTAATGTTTCTTAGCACTGTTTCACTCACTCTGAGAAAAAATGCCATGACCAACTGGTGGTTTTATGAAGCAGTGACCTCTCCTGTCATGTTCACTTTCATACCTCCAGAAATACAGAGCTTAGGCACTCAATAAATATCCATGGATTGACTAGTCCACTGGTGGATGAATAAGTGAACAAATAAATGAGAGGCTAAATAAATGGGTGAACAGGTGGATAACTGATTCACTGTTTAAAAGGACGAATGAGTGAATAAATGCATATTAGTACATTTATTAATTAATAGGTTAGTTAATCATTGAAACACATAAAAATATATACAATTACATAAAGAAAAGTGTCACTTTTTACTGCTTTATCCTAGGGGCCTTCAAGCCCCCAGCTGCACCTTGAAATCACCTGCAGAGCTTTAAAGGAAATACCATGTGCCCCAGCCATGAAATCTGATTTCATGGATCAAGGGTGCAACCCAGTTATAGGTATTTTTTTAAAGATCCATAGATAATTTTATGGTCTAGTCAGAGTTGAGAACAGCTAGCCTACTCCTTCAATCACAATTTTTTTTTCAGTTCTCCACCTTTCATGATTGGTCTCTTTTACTAAAACGCCCTGTATTTTTCTCTGCAAGTACTACTCTTTTCCCACTCTTTCCCACCTTGCCTCTCCCCTGATTCCTTGCTTGAGAAATGGGAGCCATGAAAGTTAACGTGTTTTTTAAAAGCTAGTTAAACTTTTGTGCTTTTTACTTCGAAGGCATAGGGTGAGGATCTATAGGACAAAGGACAAAAGTGAAAGGTGAATGCAGCAGTTGCCAAAATCATAAATTTATATTAACGATGGCTTTTATAGACATCTCCCTGGGGCTCAAGTATCAATGAACTACACATATATGATAGAAACAATCTTGTTAACCACTGCATTTAAATCTGGTTTAATAAATGTGAACCTGGCTGGGTACAGTGGCTCACACCTATAATCCCAACACTTTAAGAGGCTAAGGCAGGAGGATTGCTTGAGGTCAGAAGTTCAGGAACAGCCTGGGGAGCATAGCAAGACCTCATCTTACAAAACGTAAATAACTAGCTGAGCTTGGGGGCATGCACCTGTAGTCCTAGCTACTCAGAAGGCTGAGATGGGAGGATTGCTTGAGCCCAGAAGTTTAAGGCTCCAATGAGTCATAATTATGGCACTGCACTTCAACCTTGATGACAGAGTGAGACCTTGTATCTTCAGAAGTAAAATAACGAAATAGTGAAAATGACACAGTCATTTGTAGCTTATAAAGTACTTGCATGATTTAGCCCTACAATAAGGCTGTAATATATTAATAGTGGGAATTATTATTGTTCGCAATTTACAGATGAAACCTGCTCAAAGATTTTAAGTGATAACAAATAGCACGTTTGGAGTAATGGAGCAATTCAAAATCCCTGTTATTTACCTGTTATGTGACGAGAAGAATATTGCATAATTTCTCTGAACCCTGGGTCCCTTATTTGTGAAATGAGTTAAAAATAACAACTTTATTGGATTGGTGGAAGGAACAAATTTGATAAAACGTCTAAAATTACCCTCATAGTGCCTGTGAGAGGGTAAATGCTTGATAAATAAAATTAAAAATAAAAGATAACACAGCCAATAAGTGATAGAGGATTAACATACCAACTCTCCCTCATTTTACTACATAGCCATATCACAAAATGATCTCTAGATATTCTTACAAGAGTACATCTTACTAATTCTATGTCATAGATAATATTAGTGCAGATACTCTCAGTTGCATAGAAAAATCCAATTCAACGTAGCCTCAAGCAAAAAGTAAAATATATTGTTTCCAGCCACTGAATAGTCCTAGGGTACATCTGACATCAGGTCCAGCTGGAAACAAAGGCTAAAACATCATCCATATCTAATTTCATTCATTCTGTCTCTTAGCTCCACTTCCTCTATGCTGCATCTGCACTGAAAGGGCTCTTTCCTCATGATTGCAAAATGTCTGTCAGGACTTGCAAACCCATTCAAACTCAATTAAAAAGAGCTAGTGTCTTTACATAATATCTCTTGTTCTGGAATTTCTACTAAAGAGAGATCTACTCTGATTGGCTTGGCTCAGGTTACCTGCCCATTCCTGAACAAAACAAGATGGACAGAGAAATGGGACCCCTTGATTGACTTAGATGTGTTTCACATGTCCACCACCAGTCCTTGTGAGCAGGGCTCCATGCCAACCACATCACTAAGAATGGAGAGGAGCTGAATTTCCAAGCAAAAACAGTGATTCTTTGTATCAGAAGGCATGTTTATATCCAGAATGGGAGATGAAAGCAAATGTCTTCTGTGTGTCTAGGTTTTACAAGGAAAAAAAAAAAAAAACTCTCCTAATACATCTTTGCCTACCCCAGGTTGCAAAGATATTAGCACATATTTTCTTTTAGAAATCTTATAGTTTGGCTTTTATTTTCAGGTTTGTGATAACATAGCACAGCCATAATTCACAGCAGATTTTTCTGATTTCACTGCATCACTGATCATCACAAATTTGACAATCAGGGATTGAGAAGTACATACTTAGAGAGAATGCTAGAAAAAACTGCAAGGTATTTGGTGAAAAAAATTATCTTTCTCATAAGACAAAATGTAGGGAAAAACTAGTAATAATAGGACTTCATTGCCTATTTTCATATTTTGTATTCTAATTTTTATCTCTGATATTAGATAACTATTAATAAAATCTTTTTGCAAAATATATGCTATCTCAGTTGTATTGAAAATATCAAAGTGGCTTTATTTGCACTTTACTGAAAGTTTTAAAAGGAGGAGTAACTTCTTGGTATCAGTTTGGGAAAGGCAGCAGGCTGTCTCCACCAATAAATTATCTTGCCAGAACGGAAAGCTTAGACTTTAATAAGAAATGTTTTATCAATAATTAATTTCTCATGGAATATTGAAGATCAATTCAGAATGTCAGTATTCATTTAAAAGAATAGAAAACCACCTCAACATTAGCAAAGAATAGATAAAATATTATCCCCAAAGAATTACAGTTTATTTGATTAACGATTCTCCTTCCACTTAGAGTCAGCAGGTGAGACGTCAAGAAATTTTAAATATTCCTCATTTCTGCTCATTCACCAAGAACTTTAAAGATACAAATGGAGTTGATTCTGAGCCTCTGCAGGTGTTAGGGAATGATAAAGTGTCTCTTCAATAACCATGTATTTTTGAAACATGGAGTGTATTGAATAAACTCTAACTTCCATCACTGCAGCATAAAACTATAGGAACTCAAAACACCACCATGTTATGGTTGAATTTCTAAGGTATTCTTTCCAACTTGCTTAATATTACTATTTTCCCTTATGAAGAATTTTTAATTTTTGATTTTGTCTCTGGTTTAACCTTAAAAGTGAGAGAAATAAAACTGTAATTAGGGAGGCAAAAAAAAGAGAGAAGTTTCCGTTTATTTGTACCTACCTTGTTCCAAGAAGTATTTTTTTTTTTCTGAGATGGAGTCTAGCCCTGTTGCATAAGCTGGAGTGCAGTGGTGAGATCTCCGCTCACTGCAATCTCCCCCACCAGAGTTCAAGCAATTCTCTTGCCACAGCTTCCCTGAATAGCTGGGATTACAGGCACATACCACACACCCAGCTAATTTTTGTATTTAGTAGAGACGAGGTTTCACCATGGTGGTCAGGCTGGTCTTAAAGTCTTGACCTTGTGATCTGCCCACCTTGGCCTCCCAAAATACTGGGATTACAGGTGTGAGCCACCGCACCCACCTGGATTTCTCTTTTTATTATTTATGGTGATATGTACAGATTTTCAAAGTGCAGTTCAACTAATTTTGACAAATGCACATACCCATATAACCCACAAAGCTATTAAGATACAGAACTCTCCAGAAGTTTTTTTGACCCCCAACAAAGTCAATCTCTACCATGCCACCTAGACCTTACCCCTGCCTGTGCAGGCACCTTCAGTATTATTACTTTGTTCTTCTTCACACTGAGCAGTATCCCATGTTTATTCATTCTTCTGTTGGTGGGTATTTGGATTGTTTCTAGCTTGGGGATTTTATGAATAGAACTGCTGTGAGCATTTTGTACAAATGTTTTTAGACTTTTTTTTCATTTCTCTTGGATAACTGGGAGTAGGAGGGGTTGGGTCAGAGTGGAGGGGTTGGGAGTTTAATTTTATAAGACATTTCCAGAGATTTTTAAAAGTGGTTTATAGCATTTTATATTCCTGTTAGCAATGCATGAGAGTTCTGATTGCTTCACATCCTCATCAACTCTTAGGATTGTCAGTCTTTTTAGTTTTATACCACTCTATGGGCTATGTCATTTGTATATCCCTTATTACTAATGATGGTGAGCTCTTTTTCATGTGCTTACTGTCCATCCTTTATGAAGGGTCTATTCAAATTTTTTGACTTTTTAAAAATTGGGTTCTTTTTCTTATTACTGCATTTTAGTAGTGTGTTATATTGTCTAGACACAGATTCTTAGCAAGATATAAATAGTGCAATTATTTCTTCCCAGTATATAGCTTGCCTATTTATTTCAGTATTAATAAGAAGTTTAAAGTTTCTATAAACTCTATTTTTAATTATTTGGTTTTGTTGAGACTTGTTTTGTGACCAATCTTAATGACTACTTAATGTGTGCACTTAAGGAGAATGTATATTCTGCTGTGTTGAGGTTTAGTGTTCCATGAATGTCGATTATACTAACCCAGTTGATAGTTGTTCATCTTCTCTAGACTTTGCTTTTGCTTTTTTGTTTGCTTACTTATTGTATTTTTTAATTTTCTTTTTTTAATGTTTTAATTTTTTTTAATATATATTTTATTGCACTTTGGGTTCTGGGGTACATATGAAGAACATGCAGGATTGTTGCATAGGTACATACATAGCAAGCAAACACCACATGTTCTCACTCATAAGTGGGTGTTAAACAATGAGAACACATGGACACAGGGAGGGGAGCATCGCACACTGAGGTCTGTTGCAGTGGACTAGGGGAGGGACAGTGGGGGGTAGGGAGTTGGGGAGGGATAACATGGGGAGAAATGCCAGATATAGGTGATGGGGATGGAGACATCAAACCACTTATTGCATCAATAATGAAATGATAGCTAAAATCTTTATATGTATAAATTTGCCTATTTCTCTTTTTAGTTCCATAAACTGTTGCTTTATATATTTTGAACATTGTTATTTGGTTTATTTCTTATTTAGGACCATGCTACAGTCTAAATGTTTATGTTTTCCCAAAATTTGTATGTTTTAAACCTACTCATCAAGGTGATGGTTTTAGAAAATGGGGCTTCTGGGAGGTAATTAGTGTCTTCAAAAAAGAAGCCCCAGAGAGCTGCCTTGTCTCTTCTACCATATGTGAACACAGTGAAAAGTCACCATCTCTGAACCAGAAAGCAGGTCCTTGCCAGGCACCAAGTTTACCAGTGCCTTGATCATGGATAACGTCTCAGCTTCCAGAAGGGTGAGAAATAAATAAGCCACCACATCTATCATATTTTGTTAAAACAGTCTGCATGAATAAAGAGAGGTTGTTATGTTTTCTTAATAAATTAACCATTTATAAATAGATAATGTCCCCTTTCTAATAATACTTTTCTTGAAATCTATTTGCCTGATATTAATATATTCACTCTACTCTTCTTATGATTCGTACTTCCAAAGCATATATTTTAATTTTAATTAACTGTGTCTTTATATTTTAAGTAAAAGAAATATATTACTTTAACCAAGTTCGTTGTTATTGATTCTATTGTTTTTCTCATCTCTATTTCATTTACTTAATCTTTACTGTTATTTTCCTTCCATTTTCTTTGGGATTCATTTTCCCTTTGTTTCAAGTTTCTTAAGGTGGAAGTTTAGGTTACCGACAAGACTTTTTCAATGTAGACATTTACAGATATAAATTTCCCTCTGAGCATTTCTTTTGTTGCTTCACATAGGTTTGATTGTGTTGTATTTTTATTTTGTTTATCTCAAAGTATTATCTATTTCCCTTGTGGTTTCTTCTTTTCCCCTTGGTTAAGAGTGTATTGTTTAATTTCCACATATTTTTGAAATGTTAAATTTCCTTCTGTTTTGACTTCTAATTTTATTCTATTATTATTGGAAAATATACACTGTATTTTTTTAAATTTATTGAGCTTATTTGGTGGCCTAATGTGGTATTTTTGAAGAATGCTCTATATGTAACTAAGAAAAATGTATATTCCAGTGTTATTGGATGGAATGTTCTATAGATGTCTTTTTGGTCTATTTCCTTTATAGTGTTGTTCAAATCACTTACTTTGCTGATCTAATGTCTAATTGTTATCCATTATTGAAAATGGCCTCATTATCTGTCTCTTCTTCTAGAACTCTCAATATGCATAGTATGGTATATTTGATTGTGTTCTATAGGTCTCATAAACGCTGTTTGTTTTTTTTCATTTTTAACCTGTCCTCTGACCAGATAATCTCAACAGATTTATCTTCAAGTTCACTGATTCTTTGTATGCCTCTTCAAATACGCTGTTTAGATATTCTAGTGAAACTGTCAGGTTATTTTAGTATACTTTCGAACTACAATTTCCTTTTAGTTCTATTTTTATAATTTCTTTATTTTTATTAATATTATCTATTTGGTAAGACATTCTTTTCATATTTTATTAGTTCATTAATGCTGCTGTAATTAAATATCTGAGACTGAGTAATTTATAAACACAAATTTACTTCTTATTATTCTAGAGGCTGGGAAATCTAAAATCAAACTGCCAAAAGGTTTTGTGTCTTGTGAGGGCAGCTCTCTGCTTCCAAGATGGTGACTTGTTGCTGCATCTTTGGAGGAGGTGAAAAACTGTGTCCTCATATGGCAATATGGATGGAAGGGCAAGAGAGCATTCCCTTCAACCTCCGGCCCTTCTAGAAGGTGGTAATCTCAACTCATGATGATGGAGCCCTCATGACTTAATCACTTCCCAAAGGCCTCACCTCTTAAGATCACCACAATGAGGATTAAGTTTCAGCATGGATTTTAGAGGGGACACACATTTAAACCATAGCAGTTCCCCTTAGTCCTTTCAGAATGTTTGAAATAACCGATTTAAAGCCTTTTCCCAATAAGTTCAATGTTTGCTTTTCCTCAGTGACAGTTTCAATTGATGCTTTCTTTCCTGTGCATGGGCCATACTTTTTGTTTCTTTGCATGCCTCACAAGTTTTGTTAAAACCTTGACATTTTTTAATATTATGACAACTCAGGAAGTCAGATTGTCTCCCCTCCCCAGAGTTTGCTGTGGCTGCTTGTAGTTTTTTCGCTTAGAGACTTTTCTATATGAATTTTATAAGCATGTATCCTTTGTTGGTGTGGTCTTTGAAGTCTCTGTCATGTTAGTTTTGTGGATAAATAAAACTTGGACAGGAGATTTCCTGGGACCAAGTGCCTGGAATCAAAGTATCTCCCAGTGTTTATAAAAGGGCTCTGTGAATATGTTGGACATGGCTTCACTACTTAGCCAGGCAGTTTACAGTTCTGTCTTAGCTTTCACTTCCTGCTTCTGCAGATCCGGAATGTCAAAGCAGTGGGTGAAAGGGTAGAGCCCTCAGGTCTTTCCTGAGCTTGCACAGAGCCCTGCTCATGGTCTTCTAGTTTCTCAGGAATATATTGGAGATTTTCAAAGCGTTACTGACAAAGCATCTTATTTCTTTTTTTTTTGAGACGGAGTTTCGCTCTTGTGACCCAGGCTGGAGTGCAATGGCGCAATGTCGGCTCACCACAATCTCCGCCTCCTGGGTTCAGGCAATTCTCCTGCCTCAGCCTCCCGAGTAGCTGGGATTACAGGCATGCGCCACCATGCCCAGCTAATTTTTTGTATCTTTAGTAGAGACGGGGTCTCACCATGTTGACCAGGATGGTCTCGATCTCTTGACCTCATGATCCACCCACCTCGGCCTCCCAAAGTGCTGGGATTACAGGCGTGAGCCACCGCGCCCGGCCAAGCATCTTATTTCTACTCTCTCTTCCCAAGCTTTGATTAGTCTATTTGTTTAAACTCCATTTGGCTCACAACTTCCCCAAAGTTGTTTTCTGCTGGGCAAAATGTGAGGGGCCAGGAAGAAAACAACTATGGAGGATCCGTGAGTTGAATATCCAAACAAAAACTCAAGGGGACCCCTATGTATATTTCTGGAGTTGCTTCTTTATGTAACAGTCTCCCTTCTGAGACTTTGGCTCACAAATTACACCTCCAAAACTTGATTTCTTTCCCTTCCTCTAGTGATGATGCTGCTTTCTTTTTAGGATCTGCTCCCCTGTACTGCAGTTTGGAAAGTGTTCCTAGTCAGAAATCCAGTGCAAATATGAAACTCACTTCCCTGTTTTGTCAGGTGTCCACTGAGACAATCAGTTGTTTTCTTTGTTTTATCCACTTTTATAATTGTTTTGCCTCTACAAGAGAAGCCAGGCTAAGAAGAGTCTACACACAGAAAAGGGTATAACTAGAAAAATTAGAGAAATAGTCACAACCCTTAAGGAAATGTTAAAAAAGGAAAAATAAAAATATTCTTGGAAATAAAATGAAACAAACATTTTAAGCCTCAAAGTTTATATCTTTCGAGTACTAAATTTCTATGTAATTTTTACATAAGTGTTAATGTTTCTATTTACATTTGCTTGAATTAGGCTATCAAGTTATAAAATTTAAGCAAAAACAATCCTTTAAAATAAATTTTTTTAAGTTCAGAGGTACATGTGCAGATTTGTTATATAGTTCAATTTGTGTCATAAGCGTTTGTGGTACAGATTACTTCACTGTCCAGATATTAAGCCTGGTATCCATTAGTTATTTTTCCTGATCTTCTCCCTTCTCCCACTCCTCATCCTCTGATAGGCCCCAGTATCTCTTGTTCCCCTTTATATTTTCATTGTTCTCATCATTTAGTTCCCCTTTACAAGTGAGAACATGTGGTATGCGTTTTCTGTTCCTGTGTTAGTTTGCTAAGGATAGTAGCTTCCTGCTTCATCCATATCCCTGCAAAGGACATGATCTCATTCTTTTTTATGGCTGCACAGTATTCCATGGTATATATGTACTACATTTTCTTTATCCATGCTGTCATTGATGGACATTTAGGTTGATTCCATGTCTTTGCTATTGTGAATAGTACTGCAATAAACATGTTCATTGCATATCATAATCATATATGATAGAATAATTTATATTCTTTTGAGTATGTACCCAGTAATGAAATTTCTGGGTTGAATGGTAGTTATGATTTTAGGTTTTGAGGAATTGCTACACTGTTTTCCACAATGGATGCACTAATTTACACTCCTACCAACAGTGTATAAGCACTCCTTTTTCTCTGCAACCTGGCCAGCACCTGTTATTTTTTGACTTTTTTATAGAAGCCATTCTGATTGGTGTGGAGAATTACTATATTCCTGTATAGTAATAATGTTTTTTATTTGAAGCCCAATATCAAGTTCTATATTCTCTGGTAAAATTGCTCTAAATTTCTTTTGTAATATTATTCATTTACCCCATCTCAGCCTTAGGTTTTGGATAAAATTCACCCCCTTTAAATTGGCCTCTCAAGTCAGCTTTATGATTGAATTCTGATGAGCTAAAGCCAGTTTGAACATACCATCACTTCAACGCAATGATCCAATCAGAAATAGACACATGGCGTAGGACAGTCAGAGCAAACAATATTTTTTACTGTTAATGTATGAAAACACTTTATTTCTTTTTGTTGAATATGCTGATGTAAGAACATGAATCTTGGAATTTCTAGTTTTGATGCTGCCACTTTTGCAAACACAAGGAATAATCAAGACACAGAGGAGTGCACAGTTGAAAAACCTATTAAGATACAGAATCAGAACGCTGATGATACTGTGGAACTATGAATCAAACAGCTCCTGAATCTAGTTCAGCCTCTGAAATTTTTTTGAGCCAACATATTTCCCTTGTGTAAAACCCAATTATTTGGATTTTCTTTCACTTTCAACCAAAATCTCCCAAATTTCTATTCTTATAAGTTTCTATTCTTGAAAAAAGCCTCTATCATCAGGATAGAAAAAGTTATCATCAGGATAATTTTTTGGCAAGTTTTCACCTAATTGAAGCATCTTCCATGACATGGAAGCCTTAATTCAACTCCACAGAGCTAACCTAACATTATTCTCAGAATTATCACAATCTCTCTTCAGGACAAATTTATCAGGACTGTCACATAGAAAGTTAGGATCTTGAGCCAAGGCCAGCTCTTTCACATTCTTATCAAGCCCTATAGTGATAGATTAATAATGACATAAACCTCAATATTCAGACACCATGGCAGAAGATCTTAAAAATCACTTTGGCAATTTATGTTATTTGTATTTACTTTTGTTCTTTAGTAACAGAACAATATCATTATTTTAAGAAATTTAAATAATACACATGTATAAAACAAAAAATGAGAGTCATCTTTTATCAAGTAATTGTCATTCAGCATCTTACCTTATCCACTTGCAGTTTTTTATGGATCTTCATAAAAACATATATACTTCTTGTGGCAGGCAGGCTGCTTTTGAAATAGCCACCAATGCTCCTCACCTCCTGGTAGTCACATTCTCCCCCTGCCTGTAGGCTGGATACCTTGCTTCTAAAGAATAGAGTATGGTAGAAATGCTGGGGATGCCTCTTCTGAGATTAGATTGTGAAAAGACCATAGCTTCCATCTTGAGTGCAGTCTCATCCCCTCCTGGACCACTTGCTCTGGGGGGAACCAGCTGCAGGCTATGAGGTGGCCCTGTGGAAGGAGCTATGAGTGAGTCTCGAGCAGATAATCTGAGGCCAGCCAACAGCCAAGTGAGGGAGGTACAGTCACGGATCCTCCCAAGTCGAATGTGAAATAGCTGCAACTCTGCCAACACTTTTATTACATCAGGAGAGACCCTGAGCCAAATCCACTCAGCTAAACTGCTCACATATTCCTGACCTGGAATCTGATCAGGATAAAAAAACACTTGTTGTTTTAAGCTGTTACATTTCCAAATAATTTGTTATGTACCAATAGATATCTGATATACTTTCTTAACATGCAGTTCTGATGTGGATATCTTCATATTTGGGTATTTGTTTTGATTAAAATATACTCTTCCATTTGTACCTTCCAAGTATGAATCCTACTTCTCCAAATCTTGATTCCAACACACTAAAATCTTTAGTTTTTGCTTCTTTGAATTAAAATATAAATTGTTCCTATTTATTACCAAAACTTGTACTGTATACAACCTTCTAAGATCATATGTATTGTTTATGATCCTTTTCTTTATATTTGCTCTTAAAATACATTATTTAAAATTTGTATTATGTCATAAGTTTTACTACCTGAAAGTATGGTCTTGTTTCTTATATATGGGCTTGTCTGGGCCAATGATATATGGATAAATTTAATGAACACATTTAAATACATCTAAGCAGATGCTTTAAAAGGCATCACAAGTTTCTTCCAGCACTCTTCTGCCAAACAATGTAATGTTCCAGATAGGAACTGCTCCTTTTTCCGGGGTGCCAGAATAAGATGTTAAGTGGACCAGTGCTGCCACAGAGATGTAGCCATTCTTGCACTGTTGATTTTTTTATAGCACAAAATTCTTAAGTATAGCTGACCCGTGGACAATGCAGGGTTTAGGAGAACTGTACCCCCATGCAGTTCAAAATCCATTTATAACTTTTGGCTCCCAGAAAACTTAACCCGAGAGACAATATAGCAGTAGGCTGTATTACTAATAGCCTACTGTTGACTAGAACCCTTACTGAGAACATGAATAGTCAATTAACACATATTTTGTATGTTAATGTATTATACTCTATATTCTTACAATAAAGTAAGCTAGAGAAAATAAAATGTTATTGAGGAAATCATAAGGAAGAGAAAATATATTTACTATTCATTAAGTGGAAATGTATTATAAAGGTCTTCACCTTCTTGTTGAGTAGGCCAAAAAGGAGGAGGAAGAAGAGTGGTTGGTCTCGCTGTCTCAGGGGTAGTAAAATATGGGGAAAAGTCTTCATGTAAGTGGGCCCAGGCAGTTCATACTCATATTGTTTAAGGGTCAGCTATTAATAATCTAAATTCAGAAATATTAAAAAAGAATAAGTTAATGTGACCAAGTTAAGCTTATATGCATGGTTGGTTGAACATTCAAAAAAATCAATGTAATTTACTGCATTAACAGATAATAGGACAATAATTGGACAAAGATTATGTAATAAAATTTAACATCCATGCATGATTTTTTTAAACAAACTCTTTTTAAATATTCAAAAATGATGAAAAATTAATTCCTGGTAAATTATAAGATAGTTTTCATTAAAGCCAAGAAGAACATGATTATCAAGATAGTCATAAAACTTACCAATAGGTTTTTAAAGTAAAAATTTTAGAGGAGGATGTATTAGATTTGCTGCAATAACAAATGATCCCCAAAATCCCAAGGGCTTATGAGCACAGACCATGTTTTTTACTGCCAGTGTTTTTACTAACGCTTTTGGAAAGTTTTTTTGATAGCCTAGAGGCCATGTTCTAAATTCTGAATGTACAACTATATTCTAAAGGGTTGAGCTTTCAGAAATCTGGCTTTCAGATAAGTGTTGAGTCACAGAACTGTTTTACTGCCTAGATATTTACCTAGGTATATGCTTTATAATTATTCTCTAATTTTACTATTCTATATGCAATTTCTTTATTATACTATATGCAATTTCTTTATTGTTATGCTAAATTTTAACTTTAAAAAAAAGTCAAAAAATGAGACTGAATAAGTTTACCTAGTTTCCTTAGAGTATCTAAGAAAAGAGGTCTTGGAGATGAACCTTATGAACTCGAATTAATATTTGAAGGTTGACAGAAAAGAAAATGTCGACAAAGCTAAAAAGGAGGAATTTTGGGAATCTAGGAGAGTGATGTATCACGGAGGTGAAAAAAAGTGCTGCAAGAAGAAGATACTGATCAACTTCTTCCAAAGTTAGGGAGAAGTTGTGAAAGATAACAACTATTTGAGCTCTAAAAGGAGGCTAGCAATGTTCTATTTCAATTATTCATTTTACAAATGATATTTCACAAAGGTCTAGAGAGCGGGACAGGACTTGTTCATGTCATAGAAAGGTAATTCTGGGAGCCCAGATCTCTGAAGTCTTACATCAATGCTGTGTCTCTTCACTAAAGGGTACACTTGCGTGCCTCTTCGGTCAACTTCCTACTCAGAAACTTAGAAGCAGGATTGGTTTTGGTTTGGGGTTTATTTTTGCCAGAGGGAGTGAAGTTGTTATATTTTGAGTTTACACATGTTTTCCATGTTCTCTCTCCTACTAGCTTGAGAATACCAACATTTAAAGTGTCAGTTTTATTTAAAGACAATATAATTTTCTAGTCTCTGCCTCTCATGTTTTGGAAACTATGTAATCTCCTAGTTATTTCCTTAAGTTGGATTGCTGGACATTCAGAAAAACCCATATTCAATTGCTAAGGACAAAGCCTCAAACATATTAAATAATACAAAAATCTAATCTAAAAAAGATTTTTTTCTCTTTCTCTTCTGCATTTCAGTTTTCTATGTACCATTTTCTGCCTATTTAAATGTATTCTAATTCCTGATGTCCCTTCTGGATTATTTCTTCCATTGCAGTCTACTCATGATTCTTTCATCCTCTCTCCTAATATAAAGAGCAAAAATAGCATACATTAACAAAACATAATTTGTCCACCAGTAGTTCCCTCTGCTTCTAATACAACATTAGTTCTGTGACTCAACACTTATGTGAGAGCCAGGCATCTGCAAACTTGATCCTTCAGAATACAGTTGTACATTCAGAATTTAGAGCAAGGCCTCTAGGCTATCAAAAGACCTTTCCAAAAACCTCAAGCTCTTTACTCCCCAGAGGAGCCACATGATTTACATTATTAATCATATAACACACAAAGCTGAAGAAAGCTTGTTACAGTGTTTACCTGATATGAGAAAATTGGACATAGGAAATTCAAATGGAAGTAGAAGATGGTTCTGTCTATACAGACTTGTGTCATTTGTTTAAAAAGTGACATTTTATAGCAAAGGAACAGATAGAAGAACTACACAAACTGAAGCATGCTACCAGCTCAGCAATGCAGGGCTATAAATGTAAGTCAAATGGAAAAGGTCAGACTCTGTGGTAACCATTTAGAAAAGCAGGAAAGTGTATAATACATTTCAGAAAGATTCCCTTCAAAATATTTTTTAGTGTTTATTTGCTTTTTAGCTTGAGTGCTTAAAAGATAAGTCTAGGTTTTATTAAGAACTCATCAGTACTCACCACGGTTATAATGAGGCATAACTGTCCACAGAAAATATAAATAGCCCCCAGGTTTTCATCAGTTTAATCAGCAGCAGTTTTTTCTGATTATTTTTGTCTTGTTGTTCAAATGGGATATTGAATAACTACCTCTGTCTCTCGCCCACACAAATACTAATATATCTAGTATTTTTTCTTGTTGATATCTGTAAATCTGCTTATGTTCAGCACCATTTGCATGAAATATGCACTATGAAAAGTAAAGTAACTTACTGAATATATATTTGAATAGATGATAGGCCTGATATGGATAACGATTTGAGAAGGTCCCTGATTTTTGATATATAGAGCCAATATCTTTAATAACATTTTCAAAGTGGTAAAGCTTGTTCTGATGTAAAATAACGTTAAAAATATTAAATAGAAAAAAAATCTATGATCTCACCACTTTAAATAATACAATTTTGATTTTTAATTTCTTTTGTCTTTTTCCATCTGTGTACATATGTCCTATAATTTCAATATAAATTGTAGCATAGCCACAATTTATACTGCAATATATGCCAATAAATATTGCTTCCATATTTTATAAGATTATTTTATCGTGATTAAATATACATAACACAAAGTTTAGATTCTTAAAGTGTAAAATTTATAATATTTTTAAATATTCATTTTTAAAACTTTATAATTGTTTATCCAATAAATTTAATGCTACTTACTTAGTATTGCATGATTGTTAGGTATTTAGGCCATTTTTATTTTTTCAAAGCCTACATAACACAATGATGAGCAACTTTGTGTACATATCTGTAATGTTTTCTTCAAAAACATTTAAGATAATTTCCCACAAATGAATTACTAGTCTCAATTTACCATGTCAATGGCAATGTATGGGCTTAACAATTTCAGAGCTAATTTTTAAAGACCTCTGTGATGAACTATTTTCATAATGCAAATACTTGTTCTCGGTTTATTAGAATAATTGATGCTTTATGTTTCAGACTGTCTTAAATCAAGACATACATGAATGCTGAAAAATGAAAGTTCTCCAAGGTACAATCAATGTCATGGATATATAGAAAAAAAATACATTTCTTTGACTTTCTAAGCGAATAAAGCATGAGCTGGGTGTGTTGGTTCACGCCTCTAATTTCAGTACTTTAGGAGGCTGAGTTAGGTGGATCACTTTTGGCCAGGAGTTCAATATCAGCCTGGCCAACACAGCGAAACCCCATCTCTATCAAAAATACCAAAATTAGCTGAGCGTGGTGGTGTGTGCCTGTAATCCCAGCTATTGGGGAGGCTGAGGCAGGAGAATCCCTTGAACCAGGAGGTGGAGATCACGTCACTGCATTCCAGCCTGGGTAACAGAAAGAAAACACACACACACACACACACACACACACACACACACAGAGAGAGAGAGAGAGAGAGAGAGAAAATAAAGCATGATCTACAATGCTTAATGGTTCCTATTTCTACTTTTCAAAATAATTATTATGGTATTATGACTTTTTTAATAACACAAAAGTCACAATATAGAATATAGGAATGCTGGCAGTGATTAGAATGATGCTTTAAATGCAGTTTCAAATTTTCAGACTTGCCTTTAGCATTGGGTAAACAAGCAGATAGCCAATCATTTTAGAATAGTTTTTATGAGAGAAAACTGTAAATATGAATGTATTCTAGTAAATAAATTACATAGATGTTTAGCAAAAATAACTGGGAATTCAATGCCAGTTGTGACATGATTTAAAACTGAATTCTAAATTTTCATCTATATGTGGCTGGCTATATATATAAACCTATCACATTTTGTATTGCACAAGAGTAATTCACACTAAATACATTCTGACAGAAAAAAAAATCAGCTGAAGTTAGTTCACCTTTTTTCAACATGTAGCTGTTCATGACAGCAATGATAAAATCTCCCCCATTGTTTTAGTCTTTTATCTTCATGCACACAAGGAAGCAGGGAACAAACCTGGCAGTATTTGCTGGGGAGAGTGGGCAACACGGAGAAGAGGACTTCTGGAGGGAAGTGAGTCACCAGAATATTCTAAAGACATGTGGTTCATGAAGAAATCCCCAGTCAACAGATTAAACTTCTGTTTACAATCCTGAGACTTCAAATACCCAGCATCAGCCTTTCATGCCACATGTCTGACTGGGTGCTCTGCTCCTTTTCTGGTTATGAACTCTGTGACCATTCCAGTGTTTGCCCTCCTCTGTGGGAGAACACAGCAAAAGCTGTGGAAAGTATCAAAAGTCCAATGAAGATGGTTTAGCAAACATTTTCCTGGTAGCTAAAATTCCTTTAAAAAAGGAGATAGAATCCCTACTTTTATAATTCATTATGAAACCTAACATGTAAAATAAAAAAAATAAAACCTGTCATGGGGAAGTAATGAACTCTCTAAGGAGTAAACAGATGCTCAACACTGCCTGTAAAACAGAATTACTCCTAAAATATTCCGATTCTAGGACCCCAGATCAACTGGATCAGAATCTCTGGGGGAGGGACCCAGGGAGTGGTACTTTGGAAAGTTCTCCAAACTGTAAGATCTAGTCAAGACCTTAAATTCATCTAGTCAAGATTTACAACCAGAGTTGTAAACCATTCTGTTTCTGTTAAATTGGTACAGACTTGTACACTTTCCAAAATATCTTCCCATTTATTATCTCATTTGATCTTTATTAGCAACACAATACAGTCCAGAGACTGGTATCAATATTTTACAAATAAAAAACTTGGAAATACTGATAAGTTATGAAACCACCTCCAATAGCAGAGTGTGTAGATTTTAAGATCAGAAAAAGGGAGCAGAATACAAGGTGGGTAAATGGATAAATCTGAAGGGGTTTGATGACAGATACTCCCAGAATCTAGGAGGCCTGTGTAGAACAATGAGACTGATGCTACCAAAGACAAATTTTGTTTCCATTTCTGTTTCTACCATAATTGCTATGAAGCCAGAACCTATATGGTCCGTCACAGAATACTGATGAGGATGGACAGTTTGCAAACCATAAGACACCACAATACACAAGCACCTGCAAGTTGGGTTCCTTGAGAACCAGTTCTGGGTTGGCCTTTACTCTCCTACTATTCCTAGCTACTACCTAACAAATATGTTTTTGAATGTCTGAATCAAAGTAAAAATTTAAATTACCACCCCAAAATTATACCTTTACAAAAGTGTAAATATGATTCTTAAATTTTATCCTGTTTCTTGTTTGTCAATCAATTTTATTTCCTTTTTGCTTCAACCCAATTAAGTTCATTTATAGGTGGAATTTGCAGACTGAGCAGAGAAGCAGCATCCAATCCTTACTAATTTCTAAAAATTGCCTTCATGTGAAGACTACCTATTTCCCTTTCTGTTGCCCCTTGGCAAATGGTGTACCATAGTAATTCTATTCTGGACTCAAAAACAGAACAGTGTTCTCTTATTCACAGATATTTACTAACAGCGGTGGCATCTGATTATGAGTAATGGTCCAGTCTACCTTACCAATCATATGGACAGTGCCCCCACCACTCCACCACCCCAATGCATGCCCAGAGACCCCAATCTACAACTTGAATCCACACAAAATTCATGTTGGATTTGGTAGGTTCTTCTGAAAATAGCGGCATCTGAAATGGCTTCTAGCATTGTATTTACCCCCAAATGTCTGAATATTCTGGCCTATACATGCAATTTCCAAAGTGTCTTGATCACAATTCCTACAACAGCAGCAAAATCCTTGGGATATTTAGTCTCAAGAGTATTAGAAAGAGGCATGAATTCCTGTATGCATTTCATGATAAAACCTCTCCATATAGTAAGTATAAAAAGAATGTACCTCAACACAATAAAGGCCATATATGACAAACCCATAGCCAACATCATTATCAACTGTGAAAAGTTAAAAGCTTTTTCCTCCAGGGTCAGGACCAAGGCAAGGATGCCTACTCTTACCACTTCTATTCAACATAGTACAAGAAATTCTAGCCACAGAAAATAGGTAAGAGAAAGAAAGAAAAGGCATTTAAACTGCAAAATAAGTTAACTGTCTGCAGACATTATGACCTCATACATAGAAAACCATAAATAGTCCATCCAAAAACCATTAGAATTAATACATTCAACATGTTTAATAAAGTGGCAGGATACAAAATCCACATACAAAAATCAGTAGTGTTTCTCTGCACTAACAGTAAAGTTTCCAAAAAAAGAAATAAGGGAAATGGTCTCATTTATACTAGCTAAACTAAATAATAATAATATACTTATGCATAAATTTTACCAAGGAGGTGAAAGACCTGTACACTAAAAAAATATAAAACACTGATGAAAAAAATGGAAGAAAATGCAAGTAAGTGGAAATATATCTGGTGTTCATGAATTGCTAGAATTAATACTGTAAAAATGGCCATATTACCCAAAAAAAGTTTACAGATTCAATGCAATCCCTAGGAAAATTCTGATGACAGGGCTGGGTGCAATGGCACACACCTGTAATCCCAGCACTTTGGGAAGCTGAGGCGGGTGGATCACGAGGTCAAGAGATCGAGACCATCCTGTACAACATGGTGAAAAGTCTCTACTAAAAATACAAAAAATTAGCTGGGCATGGTGGCGTGTGCCTGTAATCCCAGCTACTCAGGAGGCTGAGGCAGGAGAATTGCCTGAACCCAGGAGGCAGAGGTTGCAGTGAGCTGAGATCATGCCATTGCACTCCAGCCTGGGTAACAAGAGCGAAACTCCATCTCAAAAACAAAAAGAAAATTCTGATGACATTTTTCAGAAATAGATAAAACAATCATAAAATTTGTATGGAACTATGAATGACACCAAATGACCAAAGCAATCTTCAGCAAGAACAAAGCTGGAGGCATCATACTACCTGACTTCAAAATATACTACAAAGCCATAGTAATCAAAAACCATGGTATCGGCATTTTTAAAAAGACACACAAAGCAATGAAATGGAATATACAGCCCAGAAATAAATTCATGCATTTACAGTCAGTTGACTTTCTGCAAAGGAACCAAGAACACATATCTACATCTAAAAAAGGATAAGTTCTTCAATAAATGGTGTTGGAACAATGGAATATCTTTAGAGGAAGCAGAATAATCTCATACCATATACTAAAAAATTCAACTCAAAATGAATTAAAATCTCAGCTATAAGATGTGAAGTTGTAAAACTACTAGAAGAATACACAGGGGGAAATTTTCATAATGTTAGTCTGGATGATGACTTTTCTGCCTATGAACTCAAAAGCAAAAATAGACAAATGGGATTACATAAAACTAAAAAGCCTCTACACAGCCAATCAACAGAGTGAAGAGGCAACTTATGGAATGTGAAACAATCAACAGAGTGAAGAGACAACTTATGGAATGTGAAAATAATATTGGCAAACCATAAATCTGATAAGGGTTTAATATCTAAAATATATAAGGAAATCAAAACAATAGTAAAAAACAAAAACAAAACCCTGATTTAAAAATAGACGGAGAATCTGTATAGACATGTCTCAAAAGAAGACATACAAATGGTTAACAGGCATGTGAAAAAAATGTTCAATATCACAAGGAAATACAAATTAAAACCACAGTGAGCTCACACCTGTTAGAGTGGTTATTATCAAAATGACAAAAGATAACATGTTGATGAGAATGGGGAGAAAAGAGAGCTGCTGCATACTGTTGGTGGGAATGTAAATTAGTACAGCCATTATGAAAAACAGTCTAGAAATGGCTCAATAACCTAAAAGTATAACATAACTGCCATATGATCTAGGAATACCATTACTGGGTTCATATCCAAAGGATGAGAAATTGATATGTCAAGGAAATATCTGTACTTCCAGGTTCATTGAAGTCTTATTCATAATAGCCAAGATACAGAATCAACCTAAGCATTTATCATCAAATTAACAGAAAAACAAAATATGATATACTACACACACACACACACACACACACACACACACAGTGGAATACTATTCAGCCTTATAAAAGAAGGAAATCCTGTTATTTGTGACAACATGAATAAACCTGGAGGATATTACATTAAGTAAAATAAGCTAGAAACAGAAAGACAAAGACC
Source organism: Callithrix jacchus (assembly GCF_049354715.1). Taxonomy (NCBI): domain Eukaryota; kingdom Metazoa; phylum Chordata; class Mammalia; order Primates; family Cebidae; genus Callithrix; species Callithrix jacchus. The sequence goes on from NC_133507.1 coordinate 76,741,114, forward strand.
ACATAACCTCACTTATATGTGGACTTTTAGAACTCTAGAAGCAGAGAACTGAAGTGGTGGATGGGATGAAAAGATCTTGGTCCAAAGGGTACAGTTTCATTTAGGCAGGAGAAAAAAGTTCAAGGGATCTACTGTATAACACTCTGACTAAAGTTAATAAAAATGCACATATTGTATTCTTAAAAATTGCTAACAGAGTAGATTTTAAGTCTTCTCACCATGAAAAGAAAATAAACATGTAAGGTAATGTATACATTAGCTTGAATTAGCCATTTCACAATGTGTGTGTGTGTTTGTGTGTATACACACATACATCTATTTATATATACATACATATATATTTATACACACACATATATTTATATATATATCATATATATCAAAACAACGTGTACACAATACATATACACAAATTCTATTTGTCAATTCCATAAATGAAATTATTTAAAAATAATAATTTAAAAATTCTTAAGGAGCTAGATGTTCATGGGAGGAAACCTGTGAGAAATGTACACTTTTTTTTTTTTCATTTTTTTTGGAGACAGTCTCATGCTGTCCCCTAGGCTGGAGTGCAGTGGCACGATCTCAGCTCACTGCAACCTTCACCTCCCTGGTTTAGGTGATTCTCATGCCCCAGCCTCTTGAGCAGGTGGGAAGGTCTCATTCTGGTCCCCCAGGCTGGAGTGCAGTGGCATAATGACAGCTCACTGCGGCCTTAACCTCCTGGACTCAGATGACCCTCCCACCTCAGGCCCCTAAGTGGCATGCACCACCATACATCCCTGGCTAATTTATCTTTTTGTAAACACAGGCTTTCGTCGTGTTGCCCAGGCTGGTCTCAAACTTCTGGCCTGAAGCTATCTTCCCACCATGGCTTCCCAAAGTGCTGAGATTACAGGTGTGAGGCACCAGGCCCAGCAAGTACTCTTAATTTAATTAATTATCATAAGCTTGGTTATTTTAAAATTTTGTAATGAATATCAGTGTGATCATCGTGATTTTAATTTTCCAATAACCATCAATTCAAGCATAATATCTCTTTCTACCAATACCCTTCATTCATCTTTCTAAAATTGTTCCAATGATTTGGGTAAATAATCTCTCTCAGCTGTGGTCTAGAGAGATGACTTAGACAGCTATGTTCCTAAGATATAAAATTATGCTTCACAACCTCCAAAAGAGTAGCTTTTATAAATTGGTATCTATGTAGTCTTGATTCAAAGTAATGACATTGGTTTGAAGAATTGTCATCAGCAAATAAGAATTTTAACAAAAACTCAAAATATTTGCTTACATAAAAAATGTCACAGCTCCAAATACATAGTCCTTAGCAATACCCTTTGTTTTCCTGTTCATTTCTGTTAAACTCCAGATGCTGCAGACAGTCTCTTCACAAATATTTCCCTGTACATCCAAACCCCCATATAAGTATTGCTTTCTTTTTCACCCTTCTGCAATTCCATCACTGTATGCTGTAGATTGACCCAACATCTCTCATGTCATTAAAAACACTCCCTCTAAAGGAGTTGAGAGAGTGAGCAAAATTTGACTATCATAGGATTCTAGAGAGAAGAAAGTGGGGGATCTACCCATGTTTATTCTTACTGCATCAAACTAGGGGAGTGCAAACTAAAGTACAATTTGAAGAACTGTTTCTTCTACTTACCTATTCCTTAGTAACCAATCCACTTTACCTTCTTCATTATAAAATTTCAATAACGGTAATTCGAGAACACATTAGTTGTTTCCTAACAGCTTGTGGAATGTGGCCGTCCCAAGCTCTAAAACAGCTGTGGAATCCAGGAATAGCTGTAGAATATTGCCTCAATTGGAGACCTCCCGGTAGCAACTGTGGCTGTTCTCAGCACCATGGGATGATATTAGTGGGTGGATGGGTAATGCAAATCTTGTGAAATTGTTAAGGATAAAATGAGAACAAAAGAAACAGTCTAATGCTGTAGGGACACTACCAATGGCAGACAGCCGAAATGCTACAAATATGGAAAAGAAAATGAACAATTCAGGTATAAAAATTGAAAGGGGTTCAATGTAATTTAATTCAATGCCAATGGGCAACAATAGATTCCCCATTCGGCCCTCAAGATCTACTCCCTGCTTTTCCCACCAAGCTCTGCTCCAAAGGGCTGATCTGTATTGATTTTGTCCACAAGCTCCCTTTCATTTTGGCTTCCCATTGGGTTTTCCAAAGAGAAACAGGAATGGAAAATCATTGGCTGGTAAGAGAGAGAGACTGGCTAAAGTTTTTGTTTTTCCAGCTCTCCCCTGTCAGGTCCCTGTGATTCTGCTGCATCTTCTAAAAAAACCATAGGGGTGTCAGATAGCCTTGCCTGTGAAGTTTCTCATTCTGGTTTCTTCCTTGCCCTTTCAGGTCTGGGTTGACTAACAGTTCCTATTATTGCTAGCCCTTTAGTACTGCAATATCCCTTGTCAATTTCCCTATAAGTCCCACTCATTTTGTTATAAGTGGTTTCTTCATTAAATTCCCCATGAGTATCTAGTTTGAGTGTGCTGTTTCCTGGGCACATCCTAGTTCAGAATTCTTTAAAGGAAACAAAAGATTACTATGCTCTGAAACAACATTGCAAATAATTTCTCAACAAAATTATTTTTCTTGTTCTTATCACATACCGTCTTCCTACAATTTTCTCTCATCAATATTCCTTACATTATGACATATCCTCCTCTATCCAGGCTAAAGGAAAAAATTTGGTCACATGAAATACAAAAGAAACCTTATTCAAAATTCTATTATTTGGATTTGTATTGCATTATATTTTTTGGTGTGGAGTGGAGAATACGTTTGTCTTCAAAGATGTCTTATGTTTGTGCTCTAAAATCGGCTTGCTTTTGAGGGTTGAGAGTAAAGTGGACAGCCCAGAAAATCATTAGATTGTAAGAAAAAAAAATCTATTCTGATATGAAAATGTGACTCTAATTTTAATAAAGTATTGATCTTACCTTCTGGTAACATACTCATGAATACAGAAACATAATTATTTGAAAAATATCAGGGGAACTTCCAACAATCCCAAATTGTCTCTCTCTTGCAAGTGCTAAACTACTTGAAAGGTTTTCATTAGTTATTCCATGGATTTGGTTAAGCATTATCTCATCTTTCTGTTCTCTGTTCTCTTCTTTGCAGATACATTTTTCTGGATGGCAGAAACCATAAAAAGAATCACTAACAACTTAAAGTGAATTTTCTGTTGGATCCTTTCTTGTTATCAAGAGTAAGGAATTTGGAGTGCCTAAGAGAATGGGGGTTTGTAAATGTGAGAAGCTGGACTAGCAACCAGAGAAGGCAAATATAACAATTTTTCATTAATTCTTGCTAACATTGAGTTCACGATGACATAGGAGATCACTACTCTTATAGTATTTGTCTGCACTTAGGTAACTGTAAGACCTAAAAATGTCTTTAAGAACTGAATCTTTAATAGTGGAATATCGGTCCCAATGACAGATGGTTTAAGCAGGAGGTGTCATGTGATCTTCAGTCCTTGTCACAGAGGTGACCTGATAGTCTGTAGATATATACATCTGTCTTTGAGTGTCAGTATGATCTGCATAGTTTCTCTGCACAGTTACACACTAATTTGTACACTTTCAACTCATGTTCCACAGTTAAACTCACAGACAACCTAAGCATCAAGGACATAAAGAAGTAATCAAATTTAGAAATAATGGGAGTGATAAAGAAGAACCACAATAACAACAGAAACAGCAATAACAAAACCTGGGTCCTGGCAGAAAGATGGCATGCCTTTAATTCTCTGAGATAACCTGCTCATTTATATGAGTACATTCCAACTTTCTCCTAAATTACATGCTCAGAACCAGCCTAGTTTAGCTGCAAGAACTCCTTTATGCCCAGGTGTGTATTCTATTCTTGAATCATAACGTTTTTCTCTCTCCATTGGATTTGTTGAATCATGCAGTTTGAAAGATTTTTCTAATTCAAACCTCTTTTCAGTAAGCACATTGTGACACCTTCATTCAGAGAGACCTGCTCTTGCTGTCTACAAAAGGAATATTTAACTCTGCCCTAAACTCAGCATATCCACTATTGTTAGCCTCAGCAACTGCACTGCAACAATTTAGTCCTTCAGTGGAGTGCTGAATGACTGCCTATTATTTACTTTTTTTTTTCAATTAGTATCATTCGCGAAACTGAAATTTTGCTTTCCAAATCAGTCAGCTCATCCTTATACATTGTACTAAAGTTAGTGCCTAAATGTTCACATTTTTCATTTCAGAGACACATATAATAGGTCACATTTCTAAATTTTTACTGCATGTCTCTATCTTGTCAATTCCTTAAGGGAGTATTTTTCTCCCTCCCTATTGTGTGCTGAATACACAGTTAAAAGTCTTCCTTTCAAAACTACTCCCCAATTTTATGCCTCTTCCAGTTTTCTCTTTATAAACATTCAGGTAATTTTCAGATTTTCATATCTTAAATTATCCTCACTGCTTCATAGTTGCAAACAGAAAAATAAAGATCTCCTTTGGGTTGACATTTAAGGGTTTGTTATTCTGTCTTTGATATATGAGCTTAATGCTCATTAACACTAAAATGAACCAGCTGAGAGAAGAAAAAAAGCAGCTGCCTTCAAAGATCCTGGAATAAATAATGTAACACAGTCTCTTCTTTTCTTCCTCACTAAAATGATATTAACAAATTCCACATTCCTTCAAAGTAAGCTTTTAAAAGTTTAATACTGTCTGCTTTCCCTTTTCAAAGGTGTGCTAATGCCGTCCTAGCCTGATTGCTTTGTTAGGAATTCTTTTCCCTCAAAGTAGATATATCTTCTTCCATCCTATTTTTATATGTATGCTTTAAGATTAATTTTAAAAGATTTCAAAGCACCAAGAATTTGAAATTAAATATAAAGCATGTGATCCTATGGAAAACATCATGATTACTTGGTTCTCCTGTGATTTAGAGAGCTTTATTAGTAGGTAATTTTTTTTAAAAGAAAAACATTTAACACGAATATTTTAATCAATGCTTTTTTCTTAATAAAAAAAATTTAGAATCCATTTCTGTTCTGTATCTTTATAAGTTTTATTTCCAGGTACATTCATTTCTCTTTTCTATTATAATATTTTTGACTAAAGTGAAAATATGCTATCTCTTCAAGAATCTAGTAGAAATACAGTTTGCTTATCTGGCCCTTTAAATCGCACCCTTTCATTCCACATCAGCTGGGAATTATATCCTGCCACATGAGTATAATGGCTATTTCATTTAGCATTTACAGGTGACCTGTCATGCATGAATCATATACCGGAAACAGTATAATAAATCTGCTGTTTTCTGTCTCCATTACGAACTTCTAACTACTAAAACAACATTAAAACCTGGAATTTATGAACAATTGAAACACTTGGACTTTCTGAAACATATATTAAATTCATAAAAGGGATAAGAAAGTTATCAATTTTGCAAGGTGGGTGCCAATTATCAGAAGTATTTTCTCAGTATCTTAAGCTCAACGGTTAGCCTTCTATTCATTATTACAGTTTTGGAAAAAGAAACGCTCTAGGAATGGAAGGTACAGGTACCTGTGTTGGTTGACAACTTCAATTCCCTCCTGGAATCCTCTTTCTAGAATTTTCCACTTACTCAAATTCTCTTTCCTCAAGTTTCAGTTCTTAATGCTGATCAGGATTATTGCAGGGTTCAGTTTTGTGTAGCACACTGAAGGCAGAGATAACAAGATAGCTAGAGTTTTCCTATCTGATGGGCCTCACTCCTGCAGTCTCTAGAGTGGAGTAGCATTTTCCATAAGCTTGTTGGATACAGTGAAAGACTGAGTGGGTGCCTTAATATAGGCTTTGACCTTTGCTATGCCAAACCTAGAAACGAGTGTTCAGCTGACTTGATTCAAGGAAAATCAAAAGTCAAATGTATCAAGTCTCAACTGTTTCTACTTCCATTTGAGGAGACATTTTATTAGCCTTCAACACTGAGGTTTATACCGGTATGTCTGATCCTTCAATGTGCCTGTAACTCCCTGAGAATCTTCTTATGATGCAGATCCTGATCCAGCATGTCTGGAATTTGGCTCAAGATTCTGCATATCTTGCAGAGAAGCTCCCAGGTGATGCTGGTGCTGGTAAGATGCTGGTCCATAGATCACACTTTGAGTAGCAAGGGACTTCAGAGGCTTAGAAGTTCTTAAACTTTGGTGTGCAAAAGAATTCCCTGGGGAACTTACTTAAAATGCAGATTCCAAATTCCATACCCAGAGGATCTGAGGTGGAGCACAGGATTCTATTTTTTTAAACTACTCCAAGTGTTTAGGTTTCACAGCATAGTTGGCAGATTACTACTGGAGAAAGACAAGTTCAGGGTTTGACGCTTTCAGCTTTGGACAAAGCATTAATCCAAGGTGCCAACTTGACTTTACAACTTACTAAGACTGTGATATGAGATAAGCAATTTAATATCTCTTAGGCATCATCCCCAAGATTATTAAATGGGGTTTATAATGCCTTCTGCACTGGTGTCCCAGCATTGCTGTGAGGTACTAATGAGATCATGTATGCTTACAGGTGATACAAATGTAAGTTATCTGGCAACCTTGTGTAATCATCCTAGAGTCACTTGATATCGAGACTCTGTCACCACCTTCTTCCTGATATGGTGCCAGCCCCACTTTTCTATCCTCTGAAATATTAAGAGAGGATCACAGTAATATGCTCTGAAGGAGTCCTGGAACATCATCAGGAGAGTCCATCAAAGAAGCGGGCTTCTCCTGTGTCTATTTAAAGTTGACTGTGCTTCAGGTTAGGACAATTTCAGATGCAAATTTAAATCTATAAAGCCCCAGTTTCCTAAGAGATCACTTTTCTCTTCACAGTCCAATAAGATCTTTGTTCTTTTTTTGTTCCTGGAGGCTAAAGCTTTGGTTTAGAGACCTGTAACATACAGTGAAAGAACTTTTTTCTTTTTCCTCTCCAACTAGTAGAAAAAAAGGATGAGTGACAGTGTTTGCAACACATGTGTCTCTGAGGCAAAAGGGTTGATGATGTTTTCGGTAAATTAAAAATAATGCAAGTGTCAAGTGATACTCTAGCTTTTCTATTTCTTCCATTTCATTGAACATCTATTCAATCCTGTAGTTCCATCCACCAACAGAAAATATCCTCTCATCTTTCCAAGTGCATCCTCTTCCAGCTCCAGCTCCCTCACATTCAACATCTGTTTTTTATTCAAGATGCAAGAAATTCCCTTTGGGGAGAGATCATAATTCAAAGACATGTCAGTGCACAACCCCTTGGAAATAACAAGCTGAGCCAATGCCAAATTCAAAATACCAATTTTAAATATAAAACAAGTAAATTCAATATGTAAAACTGTACTCCGCAGTATCTGAATCCACATTCACCCCAAGATTATGGATGCACACAAATGCACAACATTTTTTTTTAAATCCATTATAACTGAAAAGAATTTTTCATGCAAATCTTGCACTGAACTCAGCTGGTTGGTGAGTCTCTGTAAAACTTAAAGGAAGCAAGGTAACTCCTGGTAACCTGAGTAGTGAGAAGGACTTCAGCAAAGTTCCTCCCATCCCACACACTTGCCACTCACCTGCCTGCACCTAAACTCCAAATATCTTTCCCACCAGACTGATTTCCAGAATTTTAACGTTAGTAAGTCTTTCCTTGGAGTTAAAAAAGAAAAAAATAGGCCAGGTGCAGTGGCTCATGCTTGTAATCCCAGCACTCTGGGAAGCCAAGGCAGGTAGATTGACCAGAAGTTGAAGCCAAGCCTGGGAAACATGGTGAAACCTTGTCTCTAAAAAAAAAAAAAAATTAGCTGGGCGATGTGGTGCATGCCTGTAGTCCTAGCTACTTAGGAGGCTGAGGTGGAAGGATTGTTTGAGCTCCAGAGTTCAAGACTGCAGTGAACCATGATTGCACCATTGCATTCCAGCCTAGATGACAGAGTGAGAGAGACCCTGTCACACACACACACACACACACACACCACCAACAACAACAAAACACACCAAAAAAGGTAACATGTTAATCTTTGTCAGTTACTAGTCCCTCCATATGATTAAATCTACCATTTTTCAACAAGGATATCCATACTGGTTTCCTACTGCTACAATGATGAATTGGCACAAATTTACCAGCTTAAAACACAAATTTCTTTTCTTACAGTTCTGGAGATCAGAAGTCCAAAATGGGTTTGGCTGAGCTAAAATTAAGCTGTTGCAGGGCAGCATTTCTCCTGGAGACTCCATGCATCCCTGCTTCTATATTCATATATTCTCTGACTCTGCCTTCCTCTTTCATCTTTTTAGGAACCTCTGTGATTACACTGAGCCAATCCAGATTGACTTGTATTATTATAAGGTAATCTCTCAATCTTGAGGTCCTTATTCACATCTACAAAGTGCATTTTGTCAAATGAAGTAACCTATTTACAGGTTTCAAGGATTAGGTTGTAGAAAACTTATCCATTATTCTGCCTACCACTGGATCTAGAAAGCAACCATATAAAAAGGGGTTAGTTTTGATAGTAAGTACAGGAAATAAAGAAGTTAGAAGTAAATACCTGGATGAAAATGGATGGGACACAAAAATAAAGAAAGATATCAAGCACCTAGAAAAGAGAGGGTATGACCAAATTAGGGAAAAAAGCCTTAACAAAAAAAAACATAAACAATGATGAAGATAAACTCCATCTGCTTCACCTAAGCTCTGCAACAAAACTAAAAATATGTAGGTGGTAAGCACAAACGTGCTGGTGATTACACATACATGTATACACACACACACACACACACACAGAAACATCTGATGTGAATTATGCCTTTTGATGGTGGCGTTATAGGTAACTTTTTTTTCCTTTCTATAATTTTTGTTAATTCCACCTTCTGAATATTCTCCCCCACTTTCTGTGAACTGCCCAAGCCCTGGTGCATCCCTTTTCCCAGTTGCCTCTGAAATCATCTCTTTGTTTTCAAATTTGTTCCTTTAATTCCTTCTCCAAACATCATCCAAAAGTATCAATCTCATCTGCTGCCACTCTACTCCCAGCTGCTCCTGCAACCTCAGCTCTTTGATGGCTGTTATCACACTCTGTGCCTGTCATACTGAACTTCTTCATAATCCTTGAAGCCAGATCTCCTGCCATGTTCTCCCATAGTAGCCTGAATAGTTTTCTTATTGTTTCACACTGTCTCGAATTTTTGTGAGACTGTATCTCCATAAGGTCGTTGTTATTATAAATCCAGCTTTTAACATGATTCCCAGCATATAAGAGTTCTCAGTAAATGTATTGAATTAACAAATGCACTACTTTAAAATAAAATTACAGATAAGGTACTCTTTCTTCTTTTCTCAGCCAAGATCATAGATGGCACTTTTGCCCTGATGACCCCTTTGCCACCTACTGCCTCCAGGAGAGAAACTTGGAGGTGAAATAGCTAAATGGTTCATATCCTTTGGCCTACAGTGATGTGCTTCAGAAAACTACTAATTGGAGTGACATATACATTACTAATGATGTATGAACTATGATTACATTATTTGAAACATGGATAGAAGTGTAACCAAGCACCAGAAACACTTGTAGAAAAATCAAAGGTAGTTTTGTTCTGAACTGGCACTGTGGATAGGGCATTTCCTTTTTTAAAATGCGTTTTGTTTCATACATCTCCTTTCAGGAAAAGTACTGCTACTATTCATAGTGAACTGGCTAGACAGAGCACTGCACATGCATGTGAAGACACACACAAAGATACATGTGAAGACACATACACAGACACACCCCCACACAGTTCAATTCAGTCAAATGGTAGGTGTTTTCGCTTCATGTCTCCAGACAGTTCATATTTTTTATACACATTTGAAAGTTTTAACACTATTTCCTGGTCAACAGGAAGTTATATTTTCCTTTTTGAATATAAGTAGCCTGGCAGCAAATATCTAAAAATTATGCAATGGACATAGTTTTAATTCCATGTGTGGAGCATCTGCCAAAAACTCCAGAGCAGGAGGAGGGGTGATGCCTTTTGTTTCATCTCAAGAAGCAGGAGCCACCTTCCAGTTTTGAGTAACCCCTGGCCCAGCATGGTGGTGGGGATGAAAGCTGGGGAGGTGAAGCTCTAGCACTGACCAGAGCAAAGGAAAGGAAAAGTTCACATATAAAATCTTTTAAAAATGGTGTTGTTGAAAATATTGTTATTGCTTTGTATCTACTATGTGATCCTAGGTTACGAGTAAAACAATGGATAAGTCAGGGCCTCCAACTCCCATGAATTAGTGATAAATGTTGATATCTTTTTTTCAACCTAAAATTCAAGATGCAGCATATGATATGAACATTGCTATAATAATAAAAATAGCTTCTGGATTGTTTTCTGAAATGATGCAGATGCTATATCATTCTGTAATTAGAACCCAACTCGCATATATTCTATCTTATCCTTACTATTTCTATCAAAATGCCTGATTAACAATCATGATTAGGACTAGTGGCCACAGTCAGTATTAGTGGATCTTTAAACCTCTGTCATATCCACAAAGATCAGCTTTGTTTATTTTTTGAGAAAACGCAAAGTTTTTTTGGCTAAGACTTTTAAAGAATCTCTAATAAACCAATAACAAAGACAAGGAAAATGTAAAACAATATCTAGATTTAGATCTGCTAAATTTCATAGTGAATAGTATAGAAAATGGCGTTTTCCCGTTACATTTATATAACTATATGATAACTGCAGCAACATCATCGGGTTGTATTTTCACAAATGGGTAACACTGAGTAGAACCAATACTGGATTTCTCTGACATAAAAATTTGTAGCGCTAAAGTATGTCATTAATTTTACTTAAGAAATTATTAAAATACTACTTCATGCAAGGTACAAAATGAGGCTTTTAAAGGACATAGGGGATAATACATAGAAATTTTTAAAGAAAGTGCCGTGGTCTTGTCCTCAGTAGTTATTCTACAAAAATTACTGAACATGAAAAAAAATTCTGTCACTTAAAGTTACAGAAGTGCACAATAAACAGAATAAGAAGACTGGTATTGTTCATTCATTATCAACAACACAGCAGGTGCTTAATGACAGTTTAGTGATGATATATAATAAAGTCATTCTTACTCTGAGGCAACTTTTTTAATTGTAGCAGCTTTTTGGTAACCAGTGCCACCAAAATTCTTTAATACATTTCAGAGAGTAAATCACCTTTTAAAAATTAAATACCCACAAAAAACCATATAGGGAATGGTTCTTGAACTTTAATTTCAAATAATGCTTTCTGTGTGAAACAGCTATCCTCTAAGACCCTTTTGGTACTACAAACATTGCTGCCTGGATGAAGTTCAAGGCTAGCCTGTTTCATACCAAAATTCTTAGCTGAAAATAATATCAATAATAAAAACAGCTAACAATTTTTTAATAAAGCAATATATTGAAAATCAGAAACACTAAGGTCCCTGTTTATGGATTTTGCATAGATAGTAAGGTGACTTTAGAGTTCAGAAAGGAATAATAAAAATGCAAGGGTAGACATTTATTTAAAAAGAAATTGATTTGCTAAAATGCTTCAGAGGTGAAAAGCGAGCTTTGCACAAGTAAGCAAGTGCCTTTGGCCAGAGAGCTGGTAAATGACGTAGCCAGGATTTTGATCTAGTGTATATCTTACTCCATTTTCATGCTCCTAACCATCATCCTGTACGGCCTCCCAATATAAGAAAACATGAATACAGGATTCTTAGGTACTATTTTATTGCATTTGGTGGAGAGTCCCATATGGCAGCTCATGGTTCTAAGTTGGACCCCAGAAATGTTTAAATTGGCCTGCAGTTTAGCTCCTTCCCACTGTATTCATCTGTCTGTCCCTGAAGATGCAACCTCTGAGATACTATAGTCTGTATTTCAAATAATTTTAAAAGTATCTTCTCAGATTGTATTCATTAGTGAGAATAAACCAAAAAGTTAACAAGAAATGAAGAGTTATTCGCATGGGAGTGGACTGATGCATGGAAGTCCTAAATCACTCACCAAAAATGGCAGTAGAAAGTAGTGAAAGGAGCATTAGCTCAGTCTTAGATTCTTATTCAACTACTTTGGGATAAGCTGCTAAAACCATCTGGGTCTCAGTTTCATCATCTGTAAAATGGGGTTCTTATTATTATTCCAAATAGATGCAGTGAGGCTTAAATTATACAGATAAACCCTTCAACAGAATGTCTATCTTACAGCAGATTCTCAATAAAAATTAATTTTTTCTATTATTAGCGATGGAGGACAAAGTTAATAGTGTATGAAGAAATTAGGTCATCAGATAAGATAATAAAGATCCCCTCTGCTCTCTCTCCAGGGTATGATCCAACCCACCATTGTGAATACAGATTAGAAGTTTAATTAAAGTTGAAGAGTAAAATCAATATATTCTTGAGCTAAATGAAAAGTGAATCAATGTTTAACTAGGGTTTTAATTATAAAAATGAACATACACTTATGATAAAAAGGAATCCAAAGAGTCATAGGAATAAAACTACAAGTAATGGGATACAAACCTCCAGCAACACCCCAGAAATATTTGCTGCTGGTTACAACTATAATCCTAGAAGTTTTATTCTTTCTAAGAATTTTTATAACTTTCATGTATATAGATACTAATATTTTATATGTAGCTATTTATATAAAATAAATTTTAAGTATATAAATATAAATACAATAGTCCTTCCTTTTCCATGGGTGATACACTTCAAGATCCCCATGAATGCCTGAAACCATAGACAGTACTGAACCCTATATTTATGAAGTTTTTTTCTATACATACATACCTATGACAAACCTTATGAATCAGGGACAGTAGGAAATGAACAATAATAGCTAATAATAAAACAGAACAATTATAACAGTATGTCAGCATCACTACTATTGCTCTTTGGAGCCATTATTTAGTAAAATAAGGGTGACTTAGACACAAGCACTCCAATACTATGACAGTCTATCTCAGCAAGATGGCTGCTAAGTGACTAACAGCAGAGACATACACAGAGTGAACAGGCTGAGAAAAGGGATGATTAATGTTCCAGGCGGGTTGGAGTAGGACAGTGTGAGATTTCATTAGGCCACTCAGAATGGTGTGCAACTTCAAAATGATAAATTGTTTATTTCTAGAATTTTAAATATATTTTCAGACCATGGTTTACCACAGGTAACTGAAGCAGTAGAAAGCAAAACAGTGGATAAGTCAAGACTACTGTATACACATAAATGAAAACATGTACTATACAGTGTATATATATCCATATATGTATGTATAGCAAACACACATATGGCATATTCTTTACGATATCTATGTACTACCCCATAATGCAGTTTCCATCATTTTTAAACAATTTTGAGTTATTACAAACATTACTGTGACAAGTGAATCTTTGCATATGTGTGAGGCTCTATCTCTAGGATCCATTCTAGAAGTAGAAGAGCTCAGAAATGTCAATTTTAAGTTGTGGTCGGTTTTACCAACTATGCCTCAGAAAGTAGTCCATCCCTCCAAAAGTCAATGAGTGTCCATTCACTCATGACCTCTTCATTACTGTTTAATCTCTGACAATTTGAGGAGAGGCAAATGGAGTCGATATGGGAGGGGGGCAGGGAAGTGCTGGGTAGAGAAAGGTGGGGTCCCTGGCTAGGGCTTCACCCTCAGGCCTGTGTCCATGACCTAGGTGAGGACAGGCATTTCTGTTTTTACACCCAAATGTTGAAATTTCCAAGATAACTCTAGCCTGCCATGCCCCCATCCTGTGCTTTCAAAAACCCCGAGACCATAGCAAGCACAGACACAAGGGGCTGGATGTTGAGAGGAAGATGCCAGAAGAACACACAGGCACCTGGACATTGAGAGGAGCAGAAGAGCACACTGACAGCACCAGCAAATGCAGGCCATTGACACCAGGATGATGTGGAATTCAGCTGGGGGCAGTGGGAGAAGAGCCTGGCAGACCACCTTTCCACTCCATTCCCCTACTGGCTCCCCACCCATATGCTGAGAGCTACTTCCACCAGTCATTAAAAACCCCTGCAATCATTCTCCAACCCCACATGTAATCCAATTTTTCTGGTATACTACTGCAAGAACCCTAGGTACAGAAAGCCCTCTCTCCTTGTGATAAGACAGAGGGTCTAATTGAGCTGATTAACCCAAGTGTCATGCAGAGGGCAAAACAGAGTGACACTGTAACATATGCCCACTGGAGCTTAGGAGGCTGTAAACACTCAGCCCCAGAAGCTGCCATGGGGTGGCAATTACCATGATCTGTCCATCTGCATGCTCCCCTAGGGGTATGAGCAGCTGAGCACCAAAGAGATGAGCCACACACCCCATTGCATGCCGGTGAGTGGGATTAGGGAACTTCTCCAATTTCAGAATTTGATTTCATTATTTGTGAAGTTGAAAATATTTTATCAGCCTTTGTTAATCTTTTTCTGTGAATTAACATTGGCTCATTTTCTTTTTAATTTGGGAGAGTTTTTTAAACAAGGAAATTATATTTTTTAAGTGTTGGCAAATAAATACTTTACCTTTTAAATTGTATGTTTTCTCACAGTCTGAATTTTGATTGTGCTTATAAGTTTGTTTTTTTTCCTGGCAGTTTTAAATCATTTTAAAACAAATTTTGTCAGTCTTTATTCATAAATTCTGGATACTGGTTCATTTGTAGAAAAACTTTTCCAACCAAGATTATTTATAAATTTACATAAACATTTATTATCATGACTCTCTGTCACTTTTTACATATAACTATTATTTGCATTTGTGATTCCATTTGGTGTAATGATATACAATTTGGTTGATATACCCAATAATTATTATAAGATTTTTAAAGCTTTTTCCATCATTTTGAAATTGTACATATTCTGAAGTGCATGCACTAGTGTCTATTTTTTATCTCTACATTCTGTTTCATTAAATTGACTTTTTATTTCTAGACCTATGTAAAATATGTTAGCATTTAAATATATATCAAACAAATGTAATTGTTCACATTACTCTTCCTAACTTTTCTTAGCTAATCTCACATTTGAAATGAATTTTTGTTGAATACAAAATGAAATCTGACAATTTGGAGAGACAATATGGCATACTTAGGTTCTCTGGGTTATTGATAGCTGTGTGAACATGAGAAACCCATTTAAACTTTCTGTGACTCTATTGCTTCATCTATATAAATAATCATAATACTTTCACTTTTTCATAAAAGTATTGTAAAGATTATGGAGAATCAAAAACAAGTATAAATTTAACTCTATGCCTGGTAACTCATAAATACTATAAATATTACTAATTCTATCCTTAAGGATTTAGGCAAAATTGCCACATTTACAATATAAAGCCTTCTACAGTTCAATGGGTTAGACTGTTCTATTATTTCAAGGCAGGGTTCTTTTACATCATTTCCTAGCACTTTTAAAGTTTTGCTTATATAGTTTCTGAATATTTTGATAAGCCAATTTGACCATCTATTTCTGCTATCAGTCATTCTATATTCTCACAAATTTTAATTGCCACATAAACATCCTACTGTTTGCAACAATTCTTGGATTTACTCTCTTGTGTTTCATAGGTATAATCATAACATTTAATAATAATGTTGATCTCGGGGAGGACTCAAGATGGCGCTGTGAGAACAACCCAGGATTGGAGTTCTCGTTGTGTCTGTGGAGAGGTGAGTCTGAGCTGCATTTCCAGACTGATCTTTGTTGCTCACGGAACGGGGAAATTCCCAAGTGAAGAGGAGACGCGGGACGCCAGGCAGATATTCCGCCTGGCGAAGCCGGCAGCCGGGGTGGCGGCGGCCGGCCCTACCCAGCGCTCCCCACAGGGCGCACTTGTCCGGGTACCCCGTTGAACCGGCAACTGGAGACGTGAGAGGGCTGGACTTGAGACTGAGCTAGACTTGAACAGTGGGCCAGCCCAGGGGATTGCAGGAACAGAGCGTTAGGATTGGCCCAGTGGGACGAACAAAACCGCGATTTCAAACAAGCCCCGTGCAGACGGCTCGAGACGCTCTGAGGGGGAGGGGCGGCCACCATTACCGAGGTAACCCGCCCCAACTGAGATACACGCTGACGCAGCCAGCCGTTGCCGAGGCAACCCGTCCCTACTGAGATACACGCCCACTGCTGACGCAGTCTGCCGTCACCGAGGCAACCCGCTACAACAGAGAGACTCCGCCGGAGGGCGTGGCGGAGAACAGCAGAACAGCAGAGCCAGGGCGAGCCTCACAACAGCAGGGCGGAGCCTCGGCAGGCAAACAGTGGCTAGTCTGCATCCTAGCTGGGCAGGACCTCAACGGACATCCAAAAATAAAGCCCAAACTGCTCAACACAGAGCATTTGAGAAAAAAAAAGGGTTTTTTAATGAGCTCTGTTGCAGCAGAATCAAACATAGCAGCCTAACAGCCCTGAATGAACAACACAGCTCACAGCTCAGCAATTAAACCCCTATAAAGTACAAACTGTCTCCTCAAGCAGCTCCCTGACCCCTCTATATCCAAAAGACTGACATTAGGCAGGCACCATCCTGGGACAAAGATAGCAGAAAAAGAAACTGGTAGCACCCTCGCTGTGCCACAGCTGCTAGAGGTGCACCCCAGACAAGCAGGGTCTGGAGCGGACCTCAGCACTCGTACAGCGAAGGGGCTAGACCCGTAGAAGGAAAACCAAGCAACAGAAATACTTCATCATCAACATTCAGGGTGTCCACTCAGAGACCCAATCGAAAAGTCAGCAACTACGCAGACGACCAGTGGACAAATCCGCAAAGATGGGAAGAAACCAGCGCAAAAAGGAGGAAAACACCCGAAACCAGAACACCTCACCTCCTAGAAAGGACCAAAACTCCTCACCAGCAAGGGAACAAAGCTGGACGGAGAATGACTGTGACGAAATGACGGAATTAGAATTCAGAAGATGGATAATGAGAAACTTTGGTGAGCTAAAAGATCATGTATTAAATCAATGCAAAGAAACTAAGAACCTTGAGAAAAGATTTGAAAAAAGATTCGAGAAAATTATAACAAGAATGGATAACTTAGAGAGAAATATGAATGAATTAAAGGAGCTGAGAAACACAATACGAGAACTTCGCGAAGCATGCACAAGTTTCAATAGCCGAATTGACCAAGCAGAAGAAAGAATATCTGAAGTCGAAGACCAACTCAATGAAATAAAACGAGAAACCAAGATTAGAGAAAAAAAACTCAAAAAGGAATGAACAAAGTCTCCAAGAAATGTGGGACTATGTGAAAAGACCTAACCTACGTTTGATAGGTGTACCAGAAGGGGACGAAGAGAATGAATCCAAGCTGGAAAATACTCTTCAGGACATCATCCAGGAAAATTTCCCCCACCTAGCAAGACAGGCCAACACTCAAATGCAGGAAATAAAGAGAACACCACAAAGATATTCCGCAAGAAGAGCAACCCCAAGGCACATAATCGTCAGATTCAACAGGGTTGAAATAAAGGAGAGAATACTAAGGGCAGCCAGAGAGAAAGGTCGGGTCACCCACAAAGGGAAGCCCATCAGACTCACAGCAGATCTCTCGGCAGAAACACTACAAGCCAGAAGAGAGTGGGGGCCAATATTCAACATTCTTAAAGAAAAGAACTTTCAACCCAGAATTTCATATCCAGCCAAACTGAGCTTCAGAAGTGAAGGAAAAATAAAATCCTTTGTGAACAAGCAAGTACTCAGAGATTTTGTCACCACCAGGCCTGATTTACAAGAGCTCCTAAAAGAGGCACTACACATAGAAAGGATCAACCAGTACCAGCCATTCCAAAATCACACTGAATGCTAAAGAGCATCAACATAATGAAGAATCTACAACAACTAACAGGCAAAACAGCCACTTAGCATCAAAATGGCAGTATCAAATTCACACATAACAATATTAACCCTAAATGTAAATGGACTAAATGCACCAATCAAAAGACACAGACTGGCAAATTGGATAAAAATCCAAAACCCATCAGTGTGCTGTATCCAGGAAACCCATCTCACATGCAAGGATACACAAAGGCTCAAAATAAAGGGATGGAGGAAGATTTACCAAGCAAATGGAAAGCAAAAAAAAGCAGGAGTTGCAATTCTCATCTCTGATAAAATAGACTTTAAAGTAACAAAGATCAAAAGAGACAAAGAAGGCCATTACATAATGGTAAAAGGATCGATACAACAAGAAGAGCTAACGATCCTAAACATATATGGACCCAATGCAGGAGCACCCAGATACATAAGGCAAGTTCTTAAGGACTTACAAAAGGACTTAGACTCCCACACAATAATAGTGGGAGACTTTAACACTCCGCTGTCAATACTAGACAGATCAACCAGACAAAAAATCAACAAGGATATCCAGGGCTTGAACTCAGACCTGGAGCAAGCAAACCTGATAGACATTTACAGAACTCTCCACCCCAAATCCACAGAATACACATTCTTCTCAGCACCACATCACACCTACTCTAAAATTGACCACATAATTGGAAGTAAAGCACTGCTCAACAAATGCAAAACAACTGAAATCATAACAAACAGCCTCTCAGACCATAGTGCAATGAAGTTAGAACTCAGAATTCAGAAACAGACCCAGAACCGCACAGCTTCATGGAAACTGAACAACTGGCTCTTGAATGTTGACTGGGTAAACAACGAAATGAAGGCAGAAATAAAGAAGTTCTTCGAAACCAATGAGAACGAAGACACAACGTGCCAGAACCTCTGGGACACATTTAAAGCAGTCTCTAGAGGAAAGTATATAGCAATAAGTGCCCATATGAGGAGAATGGAGAGATCCAAAATTGACACCCTATCGTCAAAATTGAAAGAGCTAGAGGACCAAGACCAAAAAAACTCAAAACCCAGCAGAAGACAAGAAATAACTAAGATCAGAGCTGAGCTGAAGGAGATTGAGACACGAAAAACCCTTCAAAAAATCAATAAATCCAAGAACTGGTTTTTTGAAAAGATCAACAAAATAGACCACTAGCCAGATTGATTAAAAAGAAAAGAGAGAACAACCAAATAGATGCAATAAAAAATGATAAAGGGGAAATCACCACAGATTCCACAGAAATTCAAACCATCATCAGAGAATATTACAAACAACTCTATGCGCATAAACTAGTAAACCTGGAAGAAATGGACAAATTCCTGGATTCCTGTGTCCTCCCAAGCCTAAACCAAAAGAAAACTTCAGGCCAATATCCATGATGAACATAGATGCAAAAATCTTCAATAAAATATTGGCAAGCCGATTGCAACAGCAAATCAAAAAACTTATTCATCATGATCAAGTAGGATTCATCCCGGGGATGCAAGGCTGGTTCAACATACACAAGTCTATCAATGTAATTCACCACATAAACAGAACCAAAAACAAAAACCACATGATTATCTCAATTGACGCAGAGAAGGCATTTGACAAAATTCAACAGCCCTTTATGCTAAAAACCCTCAATAAACTCGGTATCGATGAAACGTATCTCAAAGTAATAAAAGCTATTTATGACAAACCAACAGCCAATATCATACTGAATGGGCAAAAACTGGAAGCATTCCCTTTGAAATCTGGCACTAGACAAGGATGCCCTCTCTCACCACTCCTATTCAATATAGTACTGGAAGTTCTAGCCAGAGCAATCAGGCAAGAAAAAGAAATAAAGGGTATTCAAATAGGAAAGGTGGAAGCCAAATTGTCTCTATTTGCAGACGACATGATAGTATACCTAGAAGACCCCATTGCCTCAGCCCAAAAGCTCCTGAAACTGATAAGCAACTTCAGCAAAGTCTCAGGATATAAAATCAATGTGCAAAAATCACAAGCATTCGTCTACACCAATAACAGACTTAAAGAAAGCCAAATCAAGAGTGAACTGCCATTCGCAATTGCTACAAAAAGAATAAAATACCTTGGAATACAACTCACAAGGAACGTAAGAGACCTCTTCAAGGAGAACTACAAACCACTGCTCAACGAAATCAGAGAGGACACAAACAGATGGAGAAACATTCCATGTTCATGGTTAGGAAGAATTAATATCATGAAAATGGCTATACTGCCCAAAGTAATTTACAGAATCAATGCTATCCCCATCAAGCTACCATTGACTTTCTTCACAGAACTGGAAAAAACCACCATGAACTTCATATGGAACCAAAAGAGAGCCCGCATAGCCAAGTCAATTCTAAGCAAAAAGAACACAGCGGGGGGCATCACACTACCAGATTTCAAACTATACTACAAGGCTACAGTAATCAAAACAGCATGGTACTGGTACCAAAACAGAGATATAGACCAATGGAACAAAACAGAGGCACCGGAGGCAACACAACATACATACAACTATACAATCTTTGATAAACCTGACAAAAACAAGCAATGGGGAAAGGATTCCATGTTTAACAAATGGTGTTGGGAAAACTGGCTAGCCATGTGCAGAAAGCAGAAACTGGACCCCTTCCTGACACCTTACACTAAAATTAACTCCAGATGGATTAAAGACTTAAACATAAGACCTGGCACCATAAAAACCCTAGAAGAAAATCTAGGCAAAACTATCCAGGACATAGGAGTAGGCAAGGACTTCATGAACAAAACACCAAAAGCATTGGCAACAAAAGCCAAAATAGACAAATGGGACCTAATGAAACTCCACAGCTTCTGCACGGCAAAAGAAACAGTCACTAGAGTGGATCGGCAACCAACAGAATGGGAAAAAATTTTTGCAGTTTACCCATCTGACAAAGGGCTGATATCCAGAATTTACAAAGAACTCAAACGGATTTACAGGAAAAAAACAAACAAGCCCATTCAAAAGTGGGCAAAGGATATGAACAGATACTTTACGAAAGAAGACATATATGAGGCCAACAATCATATGAAAAAATGCTCATCGTCACTGATCATCAGAGAGATGCAAATCAAAACCACATTGAGATACCATCTCACGCCAGTTAGAATGGCGATCATTAAAAAATCTGGAGACAACAGATGCTGGAGAGGATGTGGAGAAAAAGGAACACTTTTACACTGTTGGTGGGAGTGTAAATTAGTTCAACCATTGTGGAAGACGGTGTGGTGATTCCTCAAGGCCTTAGAAATAGAAATTCCATTTGACCCAGCAATCCCATTACTGGGTATATATCCAAAAGACTATAAATCGTTCTACTATAAGGACACATGTACACGAATGTTCATTGCAGCACTGTTTACAATAGCAAAGACCTGGAATCAACCCAAATGCCCATTGATAATAGACTGGATTGGAAAAATGTGGCACATATACACCATGGAATATTATGCAGCAATCAGAAATGATGAGTTTGTGTCGTTTGTAGGGACATGGATGAATCTGGAGAACTTCATCCTCAGCAAACTGACACAAGAACAGAAAATGAAACACCGCATATTCTCACTCATAGGTGGGTGATGAAAAATGAGAACACATGGACACAGAAAGGGGAGTACTAAACACTGGGGTCTATTGGGGGGAAAAGGGGAGGGCCAGTGGGAGGGGGAGGTGGGGAGGGATAGCCTGGGGAGAAAAGCCAAATGTGGGTGAAGGGGAGAAGAAAAGAAAGTACACTGCCATGTGTGTACCTACGCAACTGTCTTGCATGCTCTGCTCATGTACCCCAAAACCTATAATCCAATAAAAAATTTTTAAAAAAAAAAAATAATAATAATGTTAAGGTTCAGTCCTTTTTTCTAACTTCATATTTTTCTTAATTACACTGGCTAATAATTAAACATATCACTTAATCCTGATGATAATTACCTTTACTAATATTCATACCTATTTTTGCTTGTCTAATTGTATTGGCTAGTATTTTTTTAAATTATGAATAATATAACTGCTGATGTTCTTCAATAACTTCAATCTTTAATAGCATTGCTTCTATTGTTTTGACATTCAGTATGATATGGACTGTTGAGGAACATTAAGTTTACCCTGCCTCCATGGCTCCTTTGTGGAGGATGCCTTAGAGTTTGTGATTAGTGGTAGGTGGGTAACAGCTGCCTACTTGGTATATTCCTGAGTTATGTGTATATGTAGAACACCTGTGTGTTAAAAAGAGTATATGTAGAACACCCATGTATTAATAAGAATGACCTGTCAAAGAGCAAATAAATGTGTGAATAAATCTCTACTCAGAGCCCTCAGTCCTGGAGAGCTGCAAGTTCCGCAGGCTCTCAGGCTGTTGGTCCCCAGAGTAGATCCACTCTGGTGGCTATCTGGGTGTCCACCTCTCATGGCCTTATAATACCTTCAGCCCACCTGGGTGGGAGTCTCCTGACCGAGCTGGCTCTTGGCAATGGACTCTCAATTTGCAGTATATATTCTATACTATTAATAGTATACCCCTCACTTACTAATTTAATTAGAGCTTTTTTATATGAATAAATGTCAATTTATAAAATACATCTTATATTTTGTTGTGTAAATATTAACATTTTCTTCTACTCTGACCTGTTAATGCCTGTATTTAGGTGGCAGTTTTGATAATATTGAACATTCACAATTTAATTCTACATAATTCTATTTTCCTTAGTGTGAGAAAATCAGAAGAACATGAAAGAGGTAGAGAAGATGAAATGATAAAGAAGAGGATGTAAATATAGGTATGTATATGTATACATATGATATGGTTTAGCTCTGTGTCACTACCCAAATATCACCTTGATTATAATAATCACCACAAGTCAACGGTGGCACTAGGTAGAGGGCAGTTTCTCCCCTGCTGTTTTTGTGATAAAGAGTGAGTCTCCTGAGATCTGATGGTTTTATAAGTGTCTGGTATTTCCCCTGCTTGCATTCATTCTCTCTCCTGCTGCCTTGTGAACAGATGCCGCCACCATGATTCTAAGTTTCCTAAAGTCTCCCGAGCCATGTGGAATTGTGAGTCAATTAAACCTCTTTTATAAATTACCCAGTCTTTGGTATTTCTTAATAGCAACATGAGACCAATCTAATACAACATATATGTACATATGTATGTATAAGAACACAAAAAATGTGTGTTTATTATTTGACAATTAACCTTTTTTTGCCCAAGAGGGCAGATTAGAAGTCTCAGTGTGCCTCAGCCACTTGGAAATAGATCCGTTTTGTAAGTTTTAATTTAGGAAGGAAAGTAGGAATCCATTCATGTAATTATGAAGGATACCACAGACCCCAGAAAGAATAATTTAGGCAAACATCCCCCATGACAGCATCCAGTTAGTAAAAGTGAGTGATTCCTCAGTACATGAGAGAGACAGTCTTCCTCTGTGACTCACCTTTCCACTGGGAAGCCAAGCAACCCAGGCTGACGGAGAACACTTTTTTCCCCTCAAGCCTTGAAGTTAACTTGAAAAGAGGCTTAGAAATACTGTGAGGGATAAAAGACACCAGGAAAAGCTTCAAGAATTTTTCCAGAATGAGGACCAAGATTAGGATGCCATTTTAATCTGAATGCATGTAAATTACAGACAGTCCTTCTTTAGTGAGCCAGCAACATGATCATGCAGGCATTTTTGTCTCAGTCCAGAGGTTGAGGTGCCTGCTCTGGAGTAAGATCTGCTCTGGGGAAAACCTCAGCCAGAACTGTGGAAAGTGCCTCAGCAGTAGGTGCTGAAATGGTGCATTCTGGGGAAAACCACAGCCAGAATTATGGAAAGTGCCTCAGCAATAGGTGATGAAATTGTGCATTCCCAAACTGCAGACCTGTAGCAGGAAGATACCTGCTACAGCTGCAGTTACTCAAGTTTCTCCAGGGCAGCAAGAGCTACAGCCAGGGCCAGCTTGGCAATGTAGAACAAATCTGTGTGTGTGTGTTGCTGGGTGCTCCAGACAGCTTCCCTGAGATTGTGGTGTAGTAGGGTTCTCTTCCTTTCACTCCCAGGCAAAACTCCAGGCATTCAAATCACTGCTTTTCTGAACCAGCAGCCTGAGCTGCCCTACCATCCCTGGGCATATATCATGATGCATCAGGGCCCTCTCATCTCCACACTCAGGCATATCTCCAGATATTTAGAGCATTTACTCATCTGGTTTAGCAGCTTGAGCCACCCCACCCTTTGTGAGCATAAATTGTGGTGCAATGGAGTCCTCTCAGTGCCACACCCAGACTGCAGCAGGGGCTCTCTCCACTTCACACCCAGGCACATTTCAAAGTATTTAGAACACTCACTTTCCCTGATAAACAGCCAGAATTGCCTTACCCTTCCTTTTCAGAGACTGTGGTAAGTTGGGCCCTCTTTGCTCCATGCCCAAGCAGATCTCCAGGCATGCGGAACATCTGCTTGCCTGATTGAGTAGCTGGAGCTAGCCCATTCTTCTTGTGAAGAGATTGTGATGAAGTGGGGCCCTCTCCACTCCATGCCCAGGCTGATCTCCAGGCATTTGGAGAACCCACTAACTTGAATCAGCAGCCTGAGCCAAATCACTCTTCCAGTGCAGAGTTCATGGTAAAGGGGGAAGGGGCTCTTCAACATATGACCAGGCATATCCCATTCACTTAGATTAGCATCTTAAACTGCCCCCTCCTTTCTGTGCATATTACAGTACAGCAGGGTCCCCTGCACTCAGCATTAAGGCAGATATCCAAGTATCTGGTACATTCACTCTCCTGGTTTAGGCATGTAGGCTGTGCCCCTCCCCATGCAAAGAGCTTGGGCAGAGGTGATTTCTCAGCTCTATGACTAAGCACAGCTCTTGGCACTTGGTGGCTGCCCACAGAATTTTCCCTTAGTGCTAGTGCCTGCCATCAGGGAAACTGTAGATGGGCCAGCCCTGCATGGCCCCACTCATCTCTTTACTGTCCCCCTGGGGCTGAGCAGAGAGCTCAGACCACTGAGCCTTCCATTAATTATCCCACTTTCTGAGGAAACAGAGAGGTTTTAGTAAACAATAATGAAGTAAATGTTCATTTGCATTGACTGAAGCTAGCACTTACCCATAAGTGTCATCTACTGGCTTATAGATTGGACCATACAGTCCAATATAAACCTATTGACAGAAGTGCATAGGGCTATAGGAGCAAGGCCAAAAGATTCTGTTCAATATCCTCTATAGTCACACCATCTAGGGAGGGAATGAAAGGGAATGGAAAAGAAAAGGAAACAATAATATTAGAGAAAAAGAAAAAATCCTACTTGTATGAAAATAACTACAAAAATTAGAAGTGTCAGTGTCTCCAGATGAGAAGAAACCAATGCAAGAATCTGGCACCATGAAATGTCTGGAGACTGGGTGCAGTGGCTTATGCCTGTAATTCTAACAGTTTGGGAAGCTGAGGTAGGCAAATTGCTTGAGGCCAAGAGTTTGATCCACCCTAGGCAACATGGTGAAACCCCAACTCTACAAAAAATATAAAAATTAGCCAGCTGTGGTGGCATGCACCTGTAGTCCCAGGTACTTGAGAGGCTGAAGTGGGAAGATCACCTGAGTCCAGGGAGGTCAAGGCTGCAGTGAGTTGTGATCACACCACTGCACTCCAACCTGGGTAATAGAGTGAGACCCTGTCTTAAAAAAAAAAATCTGAATGCAGTGACACCACCAAAGGATCAAACTAGCTCTCCAGCAATTATGCCTAACCAAAACAGAAACTCACAAATGACAGATAAAGGATGCAAAGCATGAATTGCAAGCAAGTGCAATTATTTCAAGACAACATTTAAAGTCAGCACAAAGAAACTTCTAAAACAATTCGAGAAATGAAGAAAGAGATAAATGTCTTAAAAAGAAATTAATTAGAGTATTTGCGATTGAAAACTCATTTAAGAAATTTCAAAATACAATCAAAACCTTATCAATAGACTGGACCATGCAGAAGAAAGAATTTCAAACCCAGGCAGAAAAAATTAAAAAAAAAAATTTTTAATGAAGAAATTACTTGAGAAACATAGGATTATGTAAAATGACTAAACCTAAGAATCACTGCCATTCACAAGAAAGGAGACAAAGTAAGCAACCTAGAAAACACATTTGAAGGAATAAATCAGGAAAATTTTTCTAATCTTGCTAGTCAAGTAAATATCCATATATTACCTAACCTATGTTAAACTATATGAAATGAAGATCACCAAGACATATAGTCACCAGACTGTCCAAGTTCAAACCTAAAGAAAAAGTCTCAAAAGTAGCTAGAGAAAAATGTCAGCTTACATACAAAGGGAACCCTGTCAAACAGTAGACTCTCAGCAGAAACCTTACAAGACAGGAAAATTGGGGATATATTTTCAGCATTCTTAAAAAAGAGAAATCTCAACTAAGAGTTTTATATCTCATTAGATTAAGCTTCATAGCTGAAGGAGAAATAAAAATCTTTTCCAGACTTGCAAGGACTAAGGGAATTTGCTATCAGTTGACCAGCCTTACAAGACAGCCTTAAGAGATTGCTATACCTGAAAATGAAAGAACAATATGTACTGCCCCAGAAACACATGTAGTCCATAGCCCAAGATCCTATACAGCAACCACACATTTGAAACTACTAAGCAACTAGCTAACAGCTTCATGATAGTATCAAAACCTCACATATCAATACTAAATATAAATGATATAAATGCCACCACATAAAAGTCATAGAACTTCAAATTGGATTTTAAAAAATACACAAGGCCCATTCATCTGCTGTCTTTAAAATACTCATCTCACATATAACAACACCCATAGGAACAAAGTGAAGGATTGAAGAAAGATCCATCATTCAAACAGAAAAAAAGAAAGAAAAGAAAAGAAAAAGACCGGGAGTCACTATTCTTATATCATATACAACAGACTTTAAACCACTAACAGTACAAAAGAACAAAGAAAAAAATAATATAGTGACTAAGGGTTCAATTAAACAAGAAAACCTAGCTATTCTAATGCATAGGTACCCAACATTGGAGCACCCAGATCCATAAAACAAATACTTCTAGTCCTATGAAAAGACTTAGCCAGCCATACAATAAGAGTGGGGGACTTTAACAACCCACTTACAGCATTATACCAGTCATCTAGACAGAAAACTAACAAGGAAATTGTGGACTTAAATATCACACTTGACCAATTGGACCTAATAGACATCTACAGAATATTCCACACATCAACCACAGAATATAAATTCTTCTCATCTGCACATGGAACATACTATGAGTGACCACATGTTTGGCTATAAAACAAGCCTCAAAAACTTAAAAAAAGTCAAAATCATACCAACTAAATTCTTGGTCCACAGTGAGATAAAAATAGAAACCATTGCTAAATAAATCACTGAAAGTAAAACGATTACATGAAAATTAAACTGCTTACTTATGAGTGGCTTTTGGGTGAACAATAAAATTAAGGCAGAAATTTAAAAACAAATTTGAAATAAAGAAAAACAAGACATGACATATCAAAATCTCTGGGATATATTAAAAGCATGTTAAAGGAAAGTTTGTAGTGCTAAACAACTACCTGAAAAAGTTAGAAAGATTTCAAATTAACTATCTAACAGCACACTTAGAGTAACTAGAGAAACTAGAACAAACTAACCCTAAAGTTAGCAGAAAAAGAGAACTAACTAAAACCAAACCAGAACTAAATGAATTTGAAACCCAAAAGTTCATACAAAGAATAAATGACTAAAAAGTTGGATTTAGGAAATCATAAAGAAAAATCTATAAATCACTACTTAGATTAGCAAAAGCCAAAGTAGACAAATGGGATCTATTTAAACTTAAGAGCTTCTGCACAGCTAAAGAAACTATCATTAGACAACCAACAGAATGGGAAAAAATTTTACAATCTACCCAACTGACAAAGGGCTAATATCCAGAATCTTAAACAAATTTACAAGAAAAAAACAACTCCATCAAAAAGTGGGTGAAGTATATGAACAGACACTTTTCAAAAGAAAACATTTATGCAGCCAACAAACATGAAAAAAATGCTCATCATCACTGGTCATTAGAGAGATGCAAATCAAAACCACATTGAGATACCATCTCATGCCAGTTAGAATGGTGATCATTAAAAAATCTGGAGATGACAAATGCTGGAGAGGATGTGGAAAAAAAGGAACACTTTTACACTGTTCGTGGAGGTGCAAATTAGTTCAACCACTGTGGAAGACAGTGTGGTGATTCCTCAAGGATCTAGAAATAGGAATACCATTTGACCCAGCAATCCCATTACTGGGTACATACCCAAAGGATTATAAATCATTTTATTATAAAGATACATGCACACTTATGTTAATTGTGTCACTGTTTACAATAACAAAGACTTGGAACCAACCCAAATGCCCATTAGTGATAGACTGGATAATGAAAATGTAGTACATATAAGCCATGGAATACTATGCAGCCATAAAAAAGGATGAGTTCATGTCCTTTGCAGGAACATGGATGAAGTTGGAAATCATCATTCTCAGCAAACTGACACAAGAACAGTAAACCAAACACCTCATGTTCTCACTCATAAGTGAGTGTTGAACAATGAGAACACATGGACACAGGGAGGGGAATATCACAAACCAGGGCCTGTTAGGGGGTGGGGGAGCTAGGGGAGGGCTAGCAGGGGGTGGGAGAATTGAGGAGGGATAATATTAGCAGCAATATCTAATGCAGATGTGGGGGAATAGATGCAGCAAACCACCATGGTATGTGTATGCCTATGTAACAATCCTGCACAATCTGCATATGTACCCCAGAACTTAAAGTATGATAAAAAAAAGAAAAAAGAGAGAACATCCACATAAGTACAATTAGAAACAACAAAGGTGATATTACAACCAATTGCACAGAAATACAATGTTCAGAGACTATTATATAAATGTCTATGCACACAACCTAGAAAACCTAGAGGAAATGGATACATTCCTGGAAGCACACAACCTCCCAAGATTGAATCAGGAATAAACTGAAATCCTATATAGACCCCAAATTCAAGTTCCAATATTAAATCTGTAATTAAAAAATCTACCAAGAAATAAAATCCCCAGACTAAAAGGATTCATAGCCAAATTCTACTATATGTACAAAGAAGAGCTAATATTGATTTTCCTGAAACTATTGCAAAAATTTGAGCAGGAAGGACACTTTCCTAAATCATTCTACAGAGAGAGTATTACCCTGGTACCAATCTGGCAAAGACACAATGAAAAAAAAAACTGACAGACTAATATCCCTGATGAACATAGATGCAAAAATTCTCAATCGAATGCTTGCAAATTGAATCCAGTAGCAGATCAAGAAGTAACCTGACCAAGAGCAAGTAGGCTTTATTCCTGGGGTGCAAGGCTGGTTCAATTGATGAAAATCCATAACTATAATTCATCATATAAACTAAAAAATTACATGACTCTCTTAATAAACACATAAAAAGCCTTCAATAAAATCCAACATTTCTTCATGATAAAAGCCCTCAATGAACTAGACATTGAAGGAACATACCTCAAAATAATAAGTACCATCTATGACAAACCTAGAGACAACCTCATACTAGACAAGCACAACCTGAAAGCATTCCCTTTGAGAACTGGAACAAGACAAGGATGCCCACCTTCACCAATCCTATTCAACATAATACAGGACCAAGTCCTATCCAGAACAGTCAAGTAACAGACATAAATATAAGGAATCCAAATAGATAAAGAAGAGTGAAACTATCTCTCTTTACTAATGATATGGTTCTATACCTAGAATTCCAAAGACTCCTCTAAAAGCCTCCTGGAACTGATAAACAACTTTAGTAAAGATGCAGGATACAAAATCAGTGTACAAATATCATTTCTAAACACCAATAACATTCAAGATGAGAGCCAAGTCAATAATGCAACCCCGTTTGCAATAGCCACAAATAATAAAAATATGTAGGTTTATATCTAACCAAAAGGTACATGATCTTTCCAAGCAAAACTACAAAAGGCTAATGAAAGAAATCATAGATGACCCAAACACATGGTAAAACATTCCATGCTCCTAGATTAGAATTACTATCATTAAAATGGCCATATTGCCCAAAGCAACCTACAGATTCAATACTATTTCTATTAAACTACAAACATCATTTTTCACAGAACTAATGAAAAAAAGCTATAATAACCTGTATTGGTGGAGATGCAGGCAATTGGTATTCTTCTAAACTCTTTGTGGGCATATAGTCAATATATTGATGATTTCATGGTATCAATTTCAATTGGCAGGATCAATCAATTTTTTTTCTGTACTTCCTGGAAACTGCCATGAAAAAAACTGTTCTAAATTCATATGGAACCAGAAAGGAGCCAGAATAATCAAAGCATTCCTATGCAAAAAGAACAAAGCCAGAGACATCACATTACCTGACTTCAAACTGTGATGGAAGCTACAGTGAACAACAAAATATGATACTGGTACAAAAACAGACACATAGACCCATGGAACATAATAGAAACCCCAGAAATATAGCTGTACACCTATAGCCATCTGATTTTTGACAATGTTGACAAGCATAAGCAATGAAACAAAGAATCCCTATTCAATAAGCGGGCTGGGGTAGCTGGTTGACCACAAGCAGAATAATAAAACTGGGTGACTGCCTTCTACCACATACAAAAATTAACTGCAAATGGATGCAACATTTAAATGTAAGAACTCAAACAATAAAGGGGAGGGCCAGTGGGAGGGGGAGGTGGGGAGGGATAGCCTGGGGAGAAATGCCAAATGTGGGTGAAGGGGAGAAGGAAAGAAAAGCACACTGCCATGTGTGTTCCTATGCAACTGTCCTACATGCTCTACTCATGTACCCCAAAACCTAAAATCCAATAAAAAATTTAAAAAAAAGAATCCTAGAAGAAACCTGGGAAACACCTCTCTGGCCACAGGCCTTAGAAAATAATTTATTTATTTAACTAAGTCCTCAAAAGCAATTGTAACAAAACCAAAAATGGACAAATGGGGACTAATTAAACAGCTTCTGTATAGCAAAAGAAATCATTAGCAGAGTAAACAGAACCTACAGAATGATAGAAAATTTTTCCAAACTATGCATCTGACAGAGGTTTAACACCCAGAAACTTTAAGAAACATAAACAATCAAACAAGCAAAAAAACAATTAACCTCATTTAAATATGGGCAAAAGAAATGAACAGATACTTCTCAAAAGAAGACATACAAGTAATCAAAAACAAGAAAAAATGCTGAACATCACTAGTCATCAGAGATATGAAAATCAAAACCACAATGAGATACTATTTCATGTAAGTCAGAATGGCTATTACTAAAAACAAAAAACAACAGGTGCTGGTGAGGCTGCTGAGAAAAGAAAATCTTTATACAATGTTGGTGAGAATGTAAATTAATTCAGACACCATGGAAAGCAGCTTAGATATTTCCCAAAGACCTAAAACAAAACTACCATTTGGTCCAGCACCGCATAACTGGATATAGAATTACAAAAGTAAATAAATTATTCTACCAAAAATGCATTTGTAAGTTTATTGCAGCACTATCCAAAATACCAAAGACATGGAATCAATTTAGGTGCCTATCAATGGTACATTGGATAACTAAAATGTTGTACATATACACCACAGAATACTACACAGCCAGAAAAGAGAATGAAATCATGTCCTTTGCAAAAAATGGATGAAATTGGAGGCCAATATCCTAAGCAAATGAATGCAGGAACAGAAAAACAAATACCGCATGTTCTCATTTATGAACGGAAGCTGGATATTGGATACTCATGCACATAAAAATGAGAGCAACAGACACTGACAACTACTAGAGGGGGGATGTAGGAAAAGGCAAGGATTAAAAAACTGCCTTTGGGGTACTATGCTCACTAACTGGGTGATGGGATCAATTGTATCTCAAGCATTACCATCGCTCAATATACCCATGTACCACACCTACACATGTACTTCTCGAATCTAAAATTAAAGTTAAAATTACTTTTAAAATGATCTTATCTGATTGTTAAATAATAACAAGGCAAATATTTAAATATATAAAAGAAAAACAAGGCAAGAACATTTATGTCTGGAAAAACAAACTAATTTTTTAAATAAAATACAAAAAGAAATAACAAAGAAAACACTAATTAATTGAAATACATTAAAATTAAAGAATTCTTTTTATTTTCAAAAATGTGCACTAGAAGCCAAACTACAGTTATAGAAAATATTTCCTGTATATATAGCTCACAAAGAAACTACATCTAGAATATATAAATAACTCATTTTAATCAATAATAAGAAGACAATTTAAAATAGGCAAAAAGGCCCAATAAAAAGGGAGATAGATATTCAAATGACCAATGGACATAAGGGAAGGTGCTCAATTTAGTAATCAGAAACTACAAATTAAATGTGCAGTGTGTCTTTTAGAGATTTGGGGCTATATTAACAGAACAAGAAAACATGATAAAATATTTTATTTCTACATGGGCATTTTATTTAGGAAAATGGGCATTTTAAATTATTTGCAAAAGGAGAGGTGATTCAATATGTGGTTTATGGAAATACTGGCTATTCATCTAGAAAACATATAGTTAGATCACTACCTCATATCATACAAAAATAAGTAAATTTATTAAGCATAAGTTTAAAGCTAAAATTATTAAAAGTAAATATAGAATTTATGTGTTTTTAAGAGGATAGTTTTTCCATATAAAATGAAAAACTAAAGAATTATAACAGAACAAACTGATAAATTTAGTAAATGAAAGTATAAACCTTTTCTACATAATATGAAACAAAGTATAAAGGTAAGTGAAAAGCATGAAAGAAAAGCATAATATGTAATAGACAAAGCAATAATATTCACAATACTAAAACATGTTTATATAATACATTTGATAGTATGTATAAAAAAAGCACAGTCTCATGCAAAAGTAGGCAAATACCAGGAATAAACAGAAAGGAAATGCAAATGGCCTTTACAAATATAAAAAATACTTAACTTCATTAACAGTTCGGAAGTGCAAATTTAAATAAAAATGAAATATAATTTATCAATCATTTTGTCAAAATTTAAAAAATAGCCTGTGTTGGTGGTGATGCATGCAATTGCTACTCTCCTAAACTCTTCATGAGAATATAGTTAATACATTGATAATATCATTGTATCAATTTCAATTGGCAGGATCAATCAAATTTTTTTTCTTTACTTCAGCCTCAAGCTCTACTTCCTGAAATCTGCCACAGAAAAATGCTGACACTTGTACATAAAACTATATTATTGTGATGACAAAAACTAGAACAAATACTTACCAATAAAGTATTAATAAACCATGACATAGCCTTATTATAGAATGCTTTACATCCATTAAAAAGAATGAGTAGCAATATATATTGAATCATATGAGAGACAGAAAGACATTCTTAGTCCATTTTGTGCTGCTGTAACAGAATACCTGAGACTGGATAATTTAGAAAAAACAGAAATTTATTTTTCATAGTTCCGGAAGCTGAGAAGTCTGAGATCAAGGAATTTGCCTCTGGTGAGGGCCTTCTTGCTGCATCCTCTCATGGTGAAAGACAATAGGGCAAAAAGGGATGAAGTCCCTTCATCAAGCCTCTTAGTGGGGGGACATAATCCTGTTCACAAGGAAGTAGCTCTCATTGCCTGATCACCTTTAAGACCATTCTTCCTAATACCATAATATAACCAGAACTCTGAAGGAGACACACTCAAACCATAGTAGACATAAAGTAATCTCTGAAACATACTTTTAAGACTAAAAAGAAAACAGTTGATTATGTTATTTATGAAAATTTTTAAAAGCACACTAAACTCAATGTATGTTTCTATATTACAAAAATCTGAAAAATATACCCCAAACTATTAACAGGAGTTACTTTTGAAGAATCGAGGTTGGAGAAGTGAGGCAGTACAGAGAAATGTTGATTTTTAATTTCTTCATTATTTGACTTGTTCACATCTAACAGGTTTTCACATATTATAATTTTTTTAAATATAAAAGGACTTATTTGTAGTTGATAATTTAAAATTTATGAAATGAGAAATAACACAAAGAAGAGTATACTAATATGCTAAGCCTAATTGACCACAATGTAGCACCCACAGCACGTGTAAAGAAAGGCCACATTTGTGAGACAGTCTTCATCATCAGTACTCTAGTTTTTCAAAATGAATTGCCCTGAAGGCAACAAGTTGGGGAAATGGGTTAAGAGATTGAAAACAACTGGAAATAGGTGATCTATTAGTATTTAAAAACCTGATTTCAAATTAAAAAATAAGAAAATTGCAGAAAAGAATACCTTTCCACATAGAAAACCAGGAGCTTTTGACAGGAAAGACTCCAAATGCAGAGTCTGCTACACACAGAAATTTTGACTCACCCAAGAGCTATTTTGTATTCACAGTTACACAATATAGAGAAGTCAGTATATACAGCAGTGTCAACTGACTTCAGGTACTGAGGTCACACCCTGGGACCCTTTTCAGCCATATTCCTCTTTTATTCTGCAGTTCTCTGCAGAACTCCCTCCTAAAAGTATCCTCTTCTCCTTCGTAGTTACTCACTCTGTTCCATTCTGCCTGTTGGAAGCAAAATGAGGTTGGCTACCAGAAAATACTGTGGTACAAGAGAGCAAGAAGGACAAAGGAGGGGTGGAACCCATTTCTCGATTTTCACTGCCACAACCACATAGGCCCTGACCTAGTATGGTTCCTTACAGACTGACACAAACCCCTAGAAGGCAGGCACTAATGGAAAGCTATAAATTATTTGAACAACATCTATGTCAATTGCCGGAGACACCTCTGCTGAACATTCCTAAGGAGTCTCCCTGGAATGCTTCTGATGATAAACAATAAAACAAAATTGTGCTAAAAAGGAAAATATTTCCAACATTTATTTCAGCAACTAATTAGAAATACAAAAGGATCATTTTAGTTTCAAGTATTTTACAAAGTTAAGGAACTGAAAAATATATAGAATGGCACATATAAACTATTAATTAGCCAAAGATATGACATTTTATTGTTCTTCAGTGGAGACAACTAAATGAAAAATTCACCCTCCTGTGACAGTCATTGAAAATCAGCAATAGCTTAATATAATCCTCCATGTGATTCCTTCATGAGTCAGGCCATTCTAATTCCCAAAGTTTATCTCAAACAACATATAAATATTTCCTAGTAAATCATGACTCTTCAGACACATTTTAATTATCATAATTAATTATATTATCTATGGCCACAATCTATATCACCTTGTATAAGTGGCAATTTAAACTGATAACAAATCCAGCCATCATTAAAGGCCATTCTCTGTAATCCTGTCAAGTTATAAGAACTGGGTAAGGTGCATTATTCTGAACACAGGTTAATTAAAGCCATAAAGATGATTCTAGACAAAGGACAAAGAAGCAGAATTCAGTACCATACTTTTTGCCTACTAGCCTTCAAATCAGTTACTTTCACCTCATATGATCTAATTTCTCTTTTCTTTCACTTTTTGCAGTAGTTCTTTTTTTTTTAATTATATTTTAAGTTCCAGGATACATGTGCAGAACGTGCATGTTTGTTACATAGGTATACACGTACCATGGTGGTTTGCTGCAGCCATCAACCCATCATTTACATTAGGTATTTCTCCTAATGCTATCCCTCACTTGCCCCCAATCCCTGAAAGGCCCTGGTAATGTTCCCCTCCCTGTGTCCAGGTGTTTTCATTGTTCAACTCCCACTTACAAGCGAGAATATGTGGTGTTTGATTTTCTGTTCCTGTGTTAGTTTGCTGAGAATGATGGTTTCCAGTTTCATCCATGTCCCTGCAAAGGACATGAACTCATCCTTTGTTATGGCTGCATAGTATTCCATGGTGTATTTGTGCCACATTTTCTTTATTCAATCTATCACTGATGGGTATTCAGGTTGATTGCAAGTCTTTGCTATTGTGAATAGTGCTGCAATAAACATACGTGTGCATGTGTCTTTAGAGTAGAATGATTTATAATCCTTTGGTTATATACCCAGAAATGGGATTGCTGTGTCAAATGGTATTTCTGGTTCTAGATCCTTGAGGAATCACCACCTGTTTTCCACAATGGTTGAACTAATTTACACTCCCACCAACAGTGTAAAAGCATTCCTATTTCTCCACATCCTCTCCAGCATCTGTTGTTTCCTTTTTAATGATTGCCATTCTAACTGATGTGAGATGGTATTGCAATGTGGTTTTGATTTGCATTTCTATAATGAATAGTGATGATGAGCTTTTTTTCATGTTTGTTGGCCACATAAATGTCTTCTTTTGAGAAATGTCTGTTGATACCCTTCGCCCATTTTGTGATGGGGTTGTTTGTTTTTTCTTGTAAATTTGTTTAAGTTCTTTAAGATTCTGGATATTAGCCCTTTGTCAGATGGATAGATTGCAAAAATTTTCTCCCATTCTGTATGTTGCCTGATCACTCTGAGATAGTTTATTTTGCTGGGTAGAAGCTCAGCAAAATGGTTTTAATTAGGACCCATTTGTCAATTTTGGCTTTTTTTTCTTTTTTCTTTCTTTTTTTTTTTTTTTTTTGCCATTGCTTTTGGTATAGTAGTTATGAAGTCTTTGCCCGTGCCTATGTCCTAAATGGTACTGCCTAGGTTTTTTTCTAGGATTTTTATGGTTTTATGTCTTAGGTTTAAGTCTTTAATCTATCTTGAGTTAATTTTCATATAAGGTGTAAGGACAGGGTCCAGTTTCAGTTTTCTGCATATGGCTAGCCAGTTTTCCCATCACCATTTATTAAATAGGGACTCCTTTCCCTATTGCTTGTTTTTGTCAGGTTTGTCAAAGATCAGATGGTTGTAGATGTGTAGCATTATTTCTGAGGCCTCTTTTCTGTTCTGTTTGTCTGTATATCTGATCTGGTACCAGTACCATGCTGTTTTGGTTGCTGTAGCTTTGTAGTATAGTTTAAAGTCGGGTAGCATGATGCCTCCAACTTGTTTTTTGTTATTGTTGTTGTTTTTCTTAGTATTATCTTGGCTATACTGGATAGTTTTTAATTTCATATGAAATTTAAAGTAGATTTTTCTAACTGTGAAGAAAGTCAATGGTAGCTTGATAGGGATAGCATAGAATCTATAAATTACTCAAGCCATTTTCACAATACTGATTCTTCCTATCCATGAACATGGAATGAGTTTCCATTTGTTTGTGTCCTCTCTTATCTCCTTGAGCAGTGGTTTGTAGGTATCTTTGAAGAGGTTCTTCACATCCCTCGTAAGTTGTATTCCTAGGTATTTTATTCTTTGTAGCAATTGTGAATGGGAATTCACTCATGATTTGGCTCTCTGTTTTCTATTATTGGTGTGTAGGAATGCTTGTGATTTTTGCACACTGATTTTGTATCCTGAGATTTTGCTGAAGTTGCTTATTAGCTTAGGGAGATTTGGGGCTGAGATGATGGGGTTTTCTAAATATGCAATCATGTCATCTGCAGAAACAATTTGACTTCCTCTATTCCTATTTGAATACCCTTTATCTCTTTCTCTTGCCAGACTGCTCTGGTCAGAACTTCCAATACTATGTTCAATAGGAGTGGTGAGAGAGGGCATCCTTGTCTTGTGAAGGTTTTCAAGGGAATACTTCCAGCTTTTGCCCATTCAGTATGATATTAGCTGTGGGTATTCCATAAATAGCTCTTATTATTTTGAGATACGTTCCATCGATACCTAGTTTTTTGAGAGGTTTTAGCATGAAGAAGTGTTGAATTTTATTGAAGGTCTTTTCTGCATCTAAGGAGGTAATCATGTAGTTTTTGTCATTGGTTCTGTTTATTTGATAGATTACATTTATTGATTTTCTTATGTTGAACAAGCCTTGCATTCTAGGAATGAAGCCAACTTGATCATGGTGGATAAGGTTTTTGATGTGCTGCTTTTTAACAATCACAATGTATGTTTCTGTTTTTGTTTTTTTATTGAGAAAGGGTCTCACCCTATCACCTAAGCTAGAGTACAGTGGCACTATCTCAGCTCACGGCAGCCTCAACCTCCCAAGTTCAAGTGATCTTCCCACCTCAGTATCACAAGTAGCTGGGACTACCAGGTGTATGTGCTACCCTGCCTGGCTAATTTATGTATTTCTTATAGAGACAGGGTTTTTCCATGTTGCCCAGGCTTGTGTCAAACTCTTGGGCTCAAGCAATTCACCCACCTTGGCCTCACAAAGTGTTGAGACTACAGGCATGGGCCACTATGCCTGGCCACAACTATATGTTTTTACAGCTTAAATTGCATTTGGAGCCAAAGCAAAGAAAGCTTTGTCTAAGAGGTAGACACTACATATAGGAGATGATATTTGCTGCCTATGTTTAATCTGACCTCTATCACTTGCACTTTGCATAATCTTGGACAAATTGTTAAAACTCTAACAGACATCTAAGACAAATAATTGATCCTGAAATTAAATGATCTAATGAATTAAGAAAACTCAATCTAGTATCCAGCAGTAGACTGCTCACACATGGAGAACAAGTTTTGTCTTGCTCACTGTGAACTCTTTAATACCTGAAATGTCTGACACAGAGTACATGCTCAGAAAGTATGTTGCATATTGGAACATTTATTTGGAAACCTAGTAAGAGAAGGTCTGCAGATTACTACAGTTTACCTGCATCAGGAGTTAGAAATTTGTCCCAAACTAAATTTCTATATCTTAGAAAATGAATCTTTGGAAACCATCTTGTTAATAAATAAGGTTCTTCTTTAGAGACACACATTGCAGTTTAACTAGCTTAAGTCTTCTTATAAGGGACTGATATGGTTTGGCTCTGTGTCCCTACCCAAATATCACCTTGAATTGTAATCTACATGTGTCAATGGAGGGATCTGGTGGTAAGTGGTTGTACTATGGGGCAGTTTCCCCCATACTGTTCTTATGATAGTGATAGTGAGTTCTCAAGAGATCTGATGGTTTAAAGGTGGTACTTCCCCTTTCACTCTCTCTGTTTCCTGCCACCTTGTAAAGAAGGTATTTGCTTCTCCTTCACCTTCCACCATAATTGGACGTTTACTCAGGCCTCCTGAGCCATGAAGAACTGTGAGTCAATTAAAATCCTTTTGTTTATAAATTACCTAACCTCAGGTAGAATCTTAATAGCAGTGTGAAAATGGACTAATACAGAGAATTGGTACTGGCAGAGTAGAGTACTATTACAAATATAATCTGAAAATGTGGCAGCAAATTTGGAACTGGTATTTCTATTTCATTTGTTGTTATTTCAACAATGCTTACACCATCTTCCTCAGAAATAGATTCTGCTTAAAGAAACCATGTTCCGGAGGAGGAGGCATAACAAGATAGCTGAATAGAAGCCTCCAGCAATCATCCTCCACACAGGAACAACAAATTGAACATCTATCTATGCACAGAAAAAGCACATTCATCACAATAAATCAGATGAGAGATCAAAGTGCCTGGTTTCAATATATTAAGGAAATATATACTGAAGAGGGTAAAAAGGACAGTCTTGAATCACCTATAAAACACTTCCCCATCCCTCTGCAACAGTCCTGTGGTGCAAAGAGAGAATCTATACACTTAGGGCAGAGAGAGTGCAGTGGTTGTGGAACTTTGCATTGGAGCTCAGTGCTGCCCTGCCACAAAGGCAGAACTCAGCTGGTGCCCATGGAGAGAACAATTAAGCCATCCCTAGCCAGAGGCAAATTATCCATTCTAGCCATCAGATCTGAGTTCCTGCAAGCCCCATTACCATGAGATAAAGGGCTCTGGGGTCCTAAATAAACATAAAGAGCAGTCTAGGCCACAAAAACTGCAATTTCTGGGCAAGTCCTGATATGTGCTGGGCTCAGAGACCATGGACATGAGGGAAATGTGACCTAGTGAGACATCAGCTGGGGTCGCCAATGGAGTGCTTGCATCACCCCTCCCTAACCCCAAACAGTGCAGCTGACAGCTCTGGGAAGGACTCCTTCCTTGTGTTTCAGAAAAAGAGAGGAATTGTAAAGAGGACTTTGTCTTCCAACTTGGATACCAGCTCAGCAACAGTAAAATAAGGCAAAAGGCAGAGTCTTGACAACCCCATTCCAGGCCCTAGCTCCAAGAGAACATTGTATATATTTTTTTATTTTATTTTAAGTTCTAGGTTACATGTGTAGAATGCGAAGGTTTCTTACATAAATGTGTGCCATGGTGGTTTGCTTCACCTATCAACCCATCCCCTAGGTATTAAGCCCAACATGCACTATTTTTCCTGATGCTCTTGTTCACCCCAACAGGCCCCTCTGTGTATTGCTCCCCACCTTGTGTCCCTGTGTGCTCACTGTTCAGCTCCCACTTATAAGTGAGTACACAGGGTGTTTGGTTTTTGCTTCCTGCATTAGTTTGCTGAGAATAATGGCTTCCAGCTCCATTCATGTCCCTGTAAAGAACATAATCCTATACCTTTTTTATGGCTGAATAGTATTCCATGATGCATATGTACCACATTTTCTTTATCCAGTCTATCATTGATGTGCATTTTGGTTGACTCCATGAATTTGCTACTGTGAATAGTGCTAAAAGAGCATACACTTGCATGTATCTTAATAATAGAATGATTTATATTCTTTAGGCATATACCCAGTAATGGGACTGCTGGGTCAAATGGTATTTCTCTCTCCAGGTCTTTGAGGATTTGCCACATTGTCTTCCACAATGATTCAATTAACTTACATTCCCACCAACAGTGTAAAAGCATTCCTGGCCGGGCGCAGTGGCTCAAGCCTGTAATCCCAGCACTTTGGGAGGCCGAGGCGGGTGGATCACGAGGTCAAGAGATCGAGACCATCCTGGTCAACATGGTGAAACCCAGTCTCTACTAAAAATACAAAAAATTAGCTGGGCATGGTGGTGCGTGCCTGTAATCCCAGCTACTCAGGAGGCTGAGGCAGGAGAATTGCCTGAACCCAGGAGGCGGAGGTTGCCGTGAGCCGAGATGGCGCCATTGCACTCCAGCCTGGGTAACAAGAACGAAACTCCGTCTCAAAAAAAAAAAGCATTCCTATTTCTCCACAGCCTCACCAGCATCTGTTGTTTCTTGACTTCTTAATAGTTGCCATTCAAACTGGCATAAGGTGATATCTATTGTGGTTTTGATCTACATTTCTGTAATGATCAGTGATGTTGAGCTTCTCATGTGTTTGTGGTCTGTATGTATGTCTTCTTTAGAGAAGTGTCTGTGTCTATTCATTTCTTATGCCCACTTTTTGGGTTGATTTTCTCTTGTAAATTTAAGTTTCTTGTAGACTCTGGGTATTAGACCTTTGTCAGATGGATAGATTACAAAAATTTTCTCCTATTCTGTAGGTTTTCTGTTCACTATGATGATAGTTTCTTTTGTTGTGCAGAAGCTCTTTAGTTTAATTAGATCTCCTTTGCCAATTTTCATTTTTGTTGAAATTGCTTTTGGCATTTTCATCATGAAATCTTTGATTGTGCCTATGTCCTGAAAGGTATTGCCTACATTTTCTTTTAGACTTTTTATAGTTTTGGGTTTTACATTTAAGCCCTTAATCCATCTTGAGTTAGCTTTTGTATAATGTGTAATGAAGAGGTCCAGTTTTAATTTTCTGCCTATGGCTAGCCAGTTCTCTCAGTACCATTTATTAAATAGGGAATCATTTCCCCATTGCTTGTTTTTGTCAGGCTTGTCAAAGATCAGATTGCTGTAGATGTGGGGCCTTATTTCTGAGTTCTCTACTCTGTTTCATTGGTCTATGTGTCTGTTTTTGTACCCGTACCATGTTTTGGTTATGTAGTCTCTTAGTATTGTTTGAAGTCAGGTATTGTGATGCCTCCAGCTTTGTTCTTTTGGCTATTGATTGTCTTAGCTATACTGGTACTTTTTTGGTTTTATATAAAATTTAAAATAGTTTTTTCTAATTCTGTGAAGAATGTCAATGGTAGTTTAATAGCAACTGCATTGGATCTATAAATTACTTTGGGCAATATGGCCATTTTCATGATATTGATTCTTCTCCATGAGCACAGAATGTTTTTTTGTTTGTTTGCTTTCTCTCTGATTACCTTGAAGAAGACCTTAACTTGTTAGCTGTATTCCTAGGTATTTTGTTCTCTTCATAGCAATTTTGAATGGGAAGTCATTCATAAGTTGCCTCTCTGTTTGTTTTTGGGATATAGGAATGCTTTTGATTTTTGCACATTGATTTTTGTATCCTGATACTTTGCTAATGTTGCTTGTCAGCTTAAGGAGCTTTTGGGCTAAGATGATGAAGTTTTCTAGATATAGGATGATGTCATCTGCAAACAGAGACAATTTAACTTTCTTCCTATTTGAATACCGTTTATTTTTCTTTCTCTTGCCTTATTGCCCTGGCTAGAACTTCCAATACTGTGTTGAATAGGAGTGATGAGACAGGGCATTCTTGTCTTATGCCAGTTTTCAAGGGAAGTGCTTCCAGCTTTTGCCCATTCTGTGTGATATTTGTTCTGGGTCTGTCATAAATGGCTCTTATTATTTTAAGATATGTTTCTCCAATACTACTTTATTGAGAGTTTTTAACATAACAGGATGTTGAATTTTATATCAGGCCTTTTCTGTATCTATTAAAATAATCATTTGGTTTTTTATCTTTGTTCCTGTTTATGTGATGAATTATGTCTATCAATCTGTTTATGTTTAACCAGCCTTGCATTCTGGGGATGAAGCCAACATTGTTGTGGTGGATAAGCTTTTTGATGTGCTGCTGGATTCGGTTTGGCAGTATTTTACTGAGGATTTTTGGATTGATGTTCATCAGGAATACTGGCCTAAAGTATTCTTTTTTTGTTTTATTTCTGCCATGCTTTGGCATCAGGCTAATGCTGGCCTCATAAAATGAGTTAGGGAGGCATCCCTCCTTTTAAGTTGTTTGGAATACTTTTAGAAGAAATGGTGCCAGCTCTTCAGAGCCCCAGAGGACATTTTTCAACACATTGTGGGCCAGAAAGGAACCTGCTACATTAAAGGGAAAGACCTAGTTCTGGAATAATTCATCAAATGCTGATGAATTTAACACCAGATTTTGTCCCTTAGTAATCAGCAGGGGTAGCCAGGCAGTACTCACTGTGAGCCTTGGGTGAGACTGAGAGCTCTTCTAGCTTCAGGTATGACCCAGCACATTATCAGCTGTGGTGACTACAGGGAAAGACCCCTTACGCTTGAGGAAAGAAGAGGGAACAGTAAAGGAGACTTTGTCTTAAAGCTTACATACCAGCTTGGCCACAGTAGGAGAGAGGACCAAGCAGGCTCCTGGGGTTTCTAATTCTAGGCCTTCACTCTTGGGTGACATTTCGTACTGTCCCTGAGCCAAAGGTGAGCCCACTCCCCTGATGGAAGAGACTCAGGGTATGTGGCATTCATTCACCACAAGATGACTGAAGAGCCCCTCGCCATTGAGTGAACATTGGTGGTAGCCAGGCAATCCTTGTTGTGAACCTGTGATGGTGGTGGCCATGGGAAGAGACCCCTCTGCTTGAGGAAAAGGGAGGGAAGAGTGGGGAGGATTCTGTCTCATGGCATGGGGGCCAACTCACAAGCCTAGATGGATTGGCAACCTACTGATTGTAGAGCTTTTGGGCCTTGAATGAACATAGGTAGTAGCCAGGTGGTGCTGGCTTCAGATTTGATGCAGCATAGTCCAAGTAGTGGTGGCCATATGGGTGCTCATGTCACCCCCCCCCACCCCAGATCCAGACATTTCAGAACAGAGTAAGAGGCTCCATTTGTTTTAGGGAAAGTAAGAGAAGAAAACAAGGGTCTTTCCCTGGTAATTCAGGGAATTCTCCTGGATCTTACCGTTGGTACTTCTACCAGTCTGCAAGAGCAACAGGGTTAAGCAGATATGACTGCAGTGACCGAGACTTAGATCTCAATACCCAAATCCCTTCAAATACCTGGAAGGTCCTCAAAAAGGATAGTTACAAACCAACCCAGACAGAGAATACTATAATAAATACCTAATTCTTTAATGCTCAGACTCTGACAAACATTCATAAGCATCAAGGTAATCCAGGAAAGCACACTCTCATCCAATGAATTAAATAATATGCCACTGTCCAATCTTGAAGAGACAGAGCTATGTTACCTTTCAGATAAAGAATTCAAAATAGCTCTTTGGAAGAAGCTCAATAAAATACAAGATAACACAGGGGATGAATTCAGAATACTGTCAGATAAATTTAACAGAGATAAAAATAATTTAAAAGAATGAAGCAGACCTTCTGAAGGTGAAAAATCCATTGACACATTGAAGAATGCATTAGAGTTTCAACAGCAGAACTGATCAAGCAGAAAAAGAAGTAGTGAGCTTGTAGACAGCTACTTGAAAATATATAGCTAGGAAAGACAAAAAGAAAAAAGAACAAAGCACACCTACAAGATTTAGAAAATAGCCTCAAAAGGGCAAATCCAAGAGTTACTGGTTTTGAGAGGAAATAGAAAGTTCAGGGTAGAAAGATTATTTAAATGGATAACAGATAACTTCTCAAATC
The DNA here is from genome assembly GCF_049354715.1 of Callithrix jacchus. NCBI lineage: Eukaryota > Metazoa > Chordata > Mammalia > Primates > Cebidae > Callithrix > Callithrix jacchus. The sequence continues at coordinate 76,785,651 of NC_133507.1, forward strand.
TAGAGACAGATACCGATATTTAAGTACAAGGGTACAGAACACCCAGAATGCTTAACCCAAAGAAGACTACCTCAAGACACGTAAAAATCAAATATGATACTAAAAGCAAGAGAAAAACCAACTAACACACAAAGGAGCTCCAATATTTTAGGCAGCAGATTTCTCAGTGGAAACCTTCCAGGCCAGGAGAGCATGACATTACATATTTCATGCACTAAAGGAAATGAAAATTTATCCTAAAATAGTATATGCAGTGAAAATATTATTCAAACATAAAGGAGAAATAAAGACTTTTTTGCAGTCATACAAAACCAAGGGATTTTATCAATACCGGACTTATCCTAGAAGAAACGCTAAAGGAAGTTCTTCAATATGAAAGAAAAGGATATTAATGATCAATAAGAAATTATGTGAAGGCATAAAATTCACTGGTAATGGTATGTACACTGAATATTATAACACAATAGTTGTGGTGTATAAACTACTATCTTAAGTAGAAAGATGAAAATATGAACATATCTAAAATATTATAATAACTTATCAAGACATTGACCATATAATAGGTTATAAATAAAAGCAACAAAATGTTAAAAAGTGGAGTTTTTATTAGAGTTTGTATTCGTTTTATCATTGCTTGTTTGTTTATGCAATTAGTGCTAACTTGTCATAGTTTAAAATAATGGGTTATGTTATTTGCAAGCCTCAGGAAAACCTCAAATAAAAAAAAAATACACATACACACAACAGATACACAAAACATAAAAATCAAGAAATTAAAGCATGCCACCTGAGAAAATCACCTTCTTTAAGAGAAAGACAGCAAGGAAAGAAAGAAGAAAGAAAAGTCCAAAAGAATCACCAAAAACTAACAAGTAACATGGCAAGAATGTTAGTCCATTTTTATACTGCTATGAAGAAATATCTGAGACTGGGTAATTTATAATGAAAGAGGTTTAATGGACTCACACTTCCTCGTGGCTGGGGAGGCCTCACTATGAAGGTGGAAGGTGAAGGAGGAGCAAAGTCATGTCTTACATCGCAGCAGGGAAGAGAACGTGTGCAGAGGAACTGCCCTTTATAAAACCATTACATCTTGTAAGACTTATTTGCTATCATGAGAACAGCACAGGAAAACTCACCCCCATGATTCAATTATCTCCCACTAGGTCTGTCCCATGAAATATAGGGATTATGGGAGCTACAATTTAAGATGAGATTTGGGTGGGGATACAGCCAAACCATATCAGCAAGTATAAGTCTTTACTTATTTATAATAACGTTCAATGTAAATGTACCAAAGTTTCCAATCAAAAGACAGAATGGCTGAATGGATTAAAAAAAAATGCCTAATTATCTGTTGTCTATAAGAAACATACTACACCTATAAATATATAGAATGAAAATTTTAAAAATGAAAAGAGATTATTTTATGACAATGAAAACAAAAAAAGTAGTAGGAGAAGCTACACTTATTTCAGACAAAATAGATTTCAAGGCAAAAGCTACATAAAGAGACAAAGATGGTTATTATACAATATAAAGGGATCAGTTCACCAAGAGAACATAACAATTCTAAATATATATGCACCCAACATTGGAGCACCCAGATATATACAGCAAATATTAGAGCTAAAGAGAGAGATAAGGCCCAATACAATAAAAGCAGGAAAATTCAAAACTCCACTTTCAGCATTGGACAGATCATCCAGAGAGAAAGCCAACCAAGAAATGTAAGACTTATCAGCACTGTAGACCAAATGAACCTAATCAATATTTACAGAACATTTCATCTAACAGCTACAGAACACATATTCTTCTCTTCAGCACATGCATTATTCTCAAGGACAGACAATATGTTAGGCAACAAAACAAGTCTTTAAAAAATGAAATTATATAAAGTATTTTCTCTAACAAGAAAGGAACAAAACCAGTAATCAATAACAAGAGCAAATTTGGAAACTATCAAACACAGGAAATTAAACTATATGCTCTTGAATGACCAGTGGGTCAATAAAGAAATGACCAAGGAAATACTTAAAATGTCTTGAAATAAATGAAAACATGGAAACAAAACATATTAAAACCTATGGGATACAGTAAAATCAGTTCTAAGAAGAGAGTTTATAGCAATAAATACCTGCATCAAAACAATAGAAAAACTTCTAATAAACAACCTAATGATGCATATCAAAGAACTAAAAAAGCAAGAGAAAACCAAATGCAAAACTTGTAGAAGAAAAGCTACAATAAAGATAAAAACTACCTGGCCAACATGGTGAAACCCCACTTCTACTAAAAAAAATACAAAAATATTAGCTGGGCATGGTGGCATGTGCCTGTAGTCCCAGTTATTCAGGAGGCTGAGGCAGAAGGATTGCTTGAACCCGGGAGGCAGAGGTTGCAGTAAGCCGAGGTCGTGCCACTGCACTCCAGCCTGGCGCCTGGTAATGCAGTGAGACTCTGTCCCCGCTCCCCCAAAAAATGATTAAAACGAAAATAAATAAAATTAAAATTAAAAAATACAAAAGATCAAAATAATGAAAAGTTGGGTTTTGGTGTGTTTGGTTTTGTTTTCAAGAGACCAAAGCTTTATTATTACTCAAATCAGTCTCCTGATAATTTGTGGATCAGAGTTTTTGAGGAAAAGTTGAGGGCCTGGGGGAAGCTAGTGAGCTTGCAGGGCTGACTGGTCAGGTAAGAGCTGAAATCATAAGAAGTTGAAGCTGTCTTTTTGCATTGAGTCAGTTCCTGAGTGGAGATAATAAGATCAGATGAGCCAGTTTATAGATCTGGGTGGTACTAGTTGATCAATCAAGTGCAGGGTCTGCAAAATACCTCAAGCACTGATCTTAGGCTTTACAATAGTGATGTTATCCCCAGGAGAAGTCTGGGGATGGTCAGAATCTTGTAGCTTCCAGCTGCATGATTCCTAAACCATAATTTCTAATCTTTTGGCTAATTTGTTAGTCCTACAGAGGCAATCTAGTCCCCAGGAAGGAAGGGGGTATGTCTTGAGAAAGGCCTGTTATCATCTTTGTTTTAAACTATAAACTACAAAATTCCTCCCAAAGTTAGTTGAGCCTGTGCCCAGGAATGAACAAGGACAGGCTGGAAGCTAGAAGCAAGATGGAGTTACTTAGGTCAGATCTCTTTCACTGTCCAATTATAATTTTGCAGTGGCAGTTTCAATACCTCCCTTTGGGATTTATAATGCCTTAATCTTAAGGTGTGGGCTAAAGAAGACTTAAAAAGGATGAATACCACTCTAACTCCTTCCTGCTGACCAGGGTCAAAGGACCTCAAGGTGAGAGGAGTGGAACTGCCCTGCAACTGTCTGAGTGTACTTATGCAGGACTTGCTGGGGTTCCAAAGTTTGCATGGCAAAGGCATTAGTATTGTCATCAACAGTTTTAGCACTGCATTTACTGGAACAGAACAGTGTACTATATGGTAAATAATGAGTACTAGGGTAAGGAGTGCAATTCCAATGAAACCCAAGAGCAGCTAACTACAGGTGTACTATAGTTTTTTGAAGCATCATTTTTCTCTCTCTCTACTCACCATTTTTATTAATAGTTAATTATGATAGGACTGATTTTTTTGCAAAATAAACTTTAGTATTATTACATTTTGTCTGATTATTTGCATAAAGCACAACAATTATTTTTTACATATGCTTTTTAAATTGGCTTTGATGAAACTCTGTTCCATAAGGAATCTCAGATAAGACTTTTAAAAATTATTTTATATATATATATATATATATATTTTTTTTTTTTTTTTTTTTGAGACGGAGTCTCACTGTCACCAGACTGGAGTGCAGTGGTGTGTTCTCAGCTCACTGCAACCTCCGTTTCGTGGGTTCAAGCAATTCTCCTGCATCAGCCTCCCAAGTAGCTTGGACTACAGGCATGCACCACCATGCTCAGCTAACTTTTGTATTTTTAGTAGAGACAGAGTTTCACTATGTTAGCCAGGATGGTCTTGATCTCTTGACATTGTGATCCACCTGCTTCAGCCTCCCAAAGTGCTGGGATTACAGGCATGAGCCTGGCCAACATTTTAAAGCTGAGTCCAACCATGGGTTTTTACCCTCACATACCTAAGAGTTGGGACAATTCTTCTCTTCTTGAGGTCCCAAGATAATCTGGGGCTCCTGGGCCTGTTAGAAAGTAACATTCTTTACTTACCACAAGTCAGGAACCTCGTACAGAGACTCTGCAGACAAAATATGAAACCAGTTTTCCCAAGGGACTTTTATTGGCTGTATAAGTCAAGTTTGATTCCTTAAAGAAAAGCATACCATTTCAGTCAAAGCCGTGGTAAAATAACCAGTTTCTCCAATTTGGTCCCATTGTAAAAGAAAACATTTTATTGCATTTGTATAAATAACTCTATTGCTATAAGTTAAGAATACTCACAAATAGTTTCCAAATTCTAGAGGAAACAGGTAAAGAAAAATAAATATGCTCTAAATTTTGCTCATAGTTGTATACTTTACTCAATTGTTAAAAGCTGCAAATAGCTCATAAAAGCTTTCTTGGCTCTGATAAACAAAAAACAATCAGCAACCTGTTCAGTGGAAAGTCAGAAAAGATTATTTCAGTCTTCTATTTGAAAATTGTTCTCTATTCTAATGTCACAATCTCCAGAAAGAGTTTCATAGTTGATTATAGAATCATCAGTTGAAGAGGATCAAAACAAGACAATTGTCTATGGATAACAAAGAGTCTTAGGGCAATCACAGATAAAGACACAATTGACAAGGAAATTAGTTACCTCTGTAGCACACAAAATTTAAAATAATAATTATAATTATTATTGTTAACATACACCAAGTCATATTAGAATTATAGGAGTTTCCCATAATTTTGTAATATATACCAGTAATACATTTACATAAATACAGCCCACAGAAAGTCAAACACCATTTCATATTTGGCAATGTATTCTGTTTTACTTATATATCAAATAAGCCAAATGTCATTTTTGACTTTAGAGGACCTAATGTCTAAAAGCATGGGTTAAAAAGACACTATTTTTTTTTTAATTTTACTATAAGTTTTGGGATACATGTGCAGAATGTGTAGGTTTGTTACATAGGGATACATGTTCCATGGTTGTTCACTGCACCCATGCACGCATCATCTAGGTTTTAAGCCCTGCAATCATTAGGTATTTTTCCTATTGGTCTTCATCCCTTTACTCCCCACCCCCTGACAGGCCCTGCTGTGTAATCCCCTGTAAGTTGTATTTCTAGGTATTTTATTCTCTTTGTAGCAATTGTGAATGGGAGTTCACTCATGATTTGGCTCTCTGCTTGTCTATTATTGGTGAGGAATGCTTATAATTTTTATACATTGATTTTATATTCTGAGAGTTTGCTAATGTTGCTTATCAGCTTAATGAGCTTTTGAACTGAGATGTTGGGGTTTTCTGGATATAGAATTATGTCATCTGCAAACAGAGACAATTTAACTTTCTCTGTTCCTATTTGAATACCATTTATTTCTTTCTCTTGCCTGATTTCCCTGGCTAGAAACTCCAACACTATGTTGAATACAAGTGGAGAGAAAGGGCATTCTTTTCTTGTGCAAGTTTTCAAGGGGATGCTTCCAGATTTTGTCCATTCTGTATATTTATTCTAGGTTTGTCATAAATGGCTCTTATTATTTTGAGGTATGTTTCTTTAGTACCTAGTTTATTGAGCATTTTTAACATAAAGGGTTGTTGAATTTTATCTCAGGCCTTATCTGCATCTATTAAAATAATCATGTAGTTTTTGTCCTTTTTTCTGTGTATATGTTTATTAATTTGTATATATTAAACCAGTTTTGCATCCCAGTGATAAAGCCAAGCTGATCATGATGTATAGGTTTTTTGATGTGCTGTTGGATTCATTTTGCCAGTATTTTATTGAGGATTTTCACATTGATATTCATTGGGGATACTGGTCTGAAATTTTCTTTTCTTGTTGTGTCTCTGCCACGTTTTGGAATCAGGATGATGCTGGCCTCATGAAATGAGTTAGGGAGGAGTCCTTTTTCTATTGTTTGGAATCATTCCAAAAGTAATGGTACCACATCCTCGTTGTACCTCTGATAGAATTTTGCTGTGAATCCATCTGGTCCCAGTCTCGTTTTGGTTAGTAGGCAATTAATTACTGCCTCCATTTTAGAACTTGGTATTGGTCTATGCAGGAATTCAACTTCTTCCTGGCTTAGTTTTCAGAGGGTGAATGTGTCCAGGAATTTATCCATTTCTTCTAGATTTTCTAGTTTAGTTGTGTAGAGTTGTTTATAGTATTCTCTGATGCTTGTTTGTATTTCTTTGAGGTCAGTGGTGATATCTCCTTTATCATTTTTATTGTATCTATTTGATTCTTCTCTTTTTTTTCTTTATTAGTCTAGCTAGTGGTCTATTTTGTTAAATTTTTCAAAAAAAACCTGCTCCTGGATTCATTGATTTTTTTGAAACATTTTTTGTGTCTCTATCTCCTTCATTTCTGCTCTGATCATAGTCATTTTTTGCCCTCTGCTGGCTTTTGAGTGTGTTTGTTCTGGTTTCTCTAGTTATCTTATGTGATGTTAGGGTGTCTATTTGAGGTCTTTCTAGCTTCTGATATGGGCATTTAGTGCTATAAGTTTCCCTCTTAACACTGATTTAGCTGTGTCCCAGAGATTTAGATATGTTATTTGTTGGTTCTCATTGGTTTCAAAGAACTTCTTGATTTCTGCCTTAATTTTGTTATTTATCCAGGAGGCATTCAGCAGCAGGTTGTTCAATTTCCATGTAGTTGTGCAGTTTTGAGCGAGTTTCTTAATCCTGAGTTCTAGTTTGATTGTACTGTGGTCTGAGGGACTGTTAGTTATATTTCCATTCTTTTTCATTTGCTGAGGAATGTTTTACTTCCAATTATATGGTAGATTTTAGAGTAACTGCCATATGGCACTGAGAAGAATGTATATCCTGTTGATTTGAGGTGGATAGTTCTGTAGATGTCTATTAGATGAGCTTGATCGAGAATTGAGTTTAAGTCCTGAAAAAATATTTGTTCATTTTCTGTTCTGTTTATCTGCCTAATGTTGACAGTGAGGTGTTAAAGTTTCCCACTATTATTGTATGAGAGTCTAAGTCTCTTTGTAAGTCTCTAAGAAGCTTTTTTTTTAATGAATCTGGATGCTTCTTTATTGGGTGAATATTATTTAGGATAGTTAGCTCTTATTGCATTGATCCCTTTACCATTATATAACACCCTTCTTTGTCTTTTTTGATCTTTGTTGGTTTAAAGCCTATTTTATCAGAGACTAGGATTGTAACCCTGCATTTTTTTCCTTCTATTTGCTTGGTAAATATTTCCCCATCCCTTTATTTTGAGCTTATATGTGTCTTTGCACATGAGATGCACTTGACTCTCCAATTTTGCACTAGACTCTTTCCAATTTGCTAGTCTCTGCCTTTTAATTGGGGCATTTAGCCCATTTGCATTTAATGTTTGCATTTGCATAACATTGTTATGTGTGAATTTGATCCTGTCGTCATGATGTTAGCTGGTTATTTTGCACATTAGCTGATGCAGTTTCTTTATAGTGTCATTGGTCTTTATATTTTGGTGTGTTTTTTTTTCAATGCCTGGTACAGGTTTTCCTTTTCATATTTACTGCTTCCTCCAGGAGCTCTTGTAAGGCAGGCCTGGTGGTCACAAAATTGCTCAGCATTTACTTGTTTGTTAAGTGTTTTATTTCTCCTTCACTTTTGAAGCTGTTTTACTAGATATGAAATTCTGGGTTGAAAATTCTTTTCTTTAACAATGTTGAATATTAACACCACTCTTTTCTCGCTTGTGGGGTTTCTGCAGAGAGATCTGCTGTTAGTCTGATTGGCTTCCTTTGTAGGTGACCTGACTTTTCTCTCTAGCTATGCTTAAAATTTTGTTGTTCTTTTTTCCACCTTTGCAGAATCTGATGACTAAGTGTCTTGGGGTTGATCTCTTTGAGGAGTATCTTAGTGGTATTCTCTGTTTCTCCTGAATTTGAATGTTGTACTGTTTTGCAAGGTTGGGGAAGTTCTCCTAGATAATATTCTGAAGTGTGTTTTCCAACTTTGTTCCATTCTCCTGGTCACTTTCAGGCATACCAATCAATTGTAGGTTTGGTCTTTTCACATAGTCCCATATTTCTTGGAGGCTTTTTTCTTTCTTCTTTTTTTTAATTCTTTTTTCTCTGATATTGTCTTCACACCTCATTTCAGCAAGGTGATCACCAATCTCTGATATCCTTTCTTGTGTTTGATCAATTCAGCTATTGATACTTGTGTATGCTTCACAAAGTTCTTGTTCGGTGTTTTTCAGCTCCATCAGGTCATTTATGTTTCTCTCTAAACTGGTTATTCGAGTTAGCAGTTCCTGTAACCTTTTGTCAAGGTTCTTAGCCTCCTTGCATTGGGTTAGAACATGCTCTTTTAACTCAGAAGAGTTTGTTATTATCCACCTTCTGAAGCCTACTTCTGACAATTCATCAATCGTGTTCTTCATCCAGTTTTGTGCCCTTACTAGAGAGGAGTTGTACTCATTTGGATGAGAAGAGGCATTCTTGTTTGGGGGATTTTCAGCGTTTTTGCACTGGTTTTTCCTCAACTTCATGGATTTATCTACCTTTTTTCTTTGAGGCTGATAAGCCTTGGATAGTGTTTTTGTGTGTGGCGGGCGGTCTTTTTTTTTTATGTTGTTGCTGTTGTATTCTGTTGTTTAGTTTTTCTTCTAACAGGCTTCTTTGCTTCAGGTCTGCTGTATTTTGCTGGAGGTCTACTCCAGACCCCATTCACCTGGGTATCACCAGTGGAGGCTGCAGAACAGCAAAGATTGCTTCCTGCTTCTTCCTCTAAGAGCTTTGTGCCTGAGGGGCACCAGCCTGATGCCAGTCAAAGCTTTCCTGTATGAAATATCTGTCGACCCCTTTTGGGAGGCCTCTCCCAGTCAGGAGGCATGGTGGTCAGAGACCCATTTGAGGAAGCAGTCTGTCCCTTAGCAGAGCTAGTGTGCTGTGCTGGGAGAATCCCCCTTGTCAGGATCAGCTGCTCTCTTCAGAGCCAGCAGGCAGGAAAAATTAAGTCCATGGAAGCTGTGCCCACAGCTGCTCTTATCCCCAGGTTTTCTGTCCCAGGGAGATGAGAGATTTATCTGTATGCTCCAGACTGGGCCTGATGCATTTCCTTCAGAGGTGCCCTACCCAGTGAGGAGAAATCTAGATAAGCAGTCTGGCCACAGCCACTTTGCTGTGCTGTAATGAATTCTGCTCAGTCCAGACCTCTCAGTCTCCTTAGCACTGCCAGTGGAAAACAGCCTACTAAAGCCTCAGTAACAGTGGATTTCCCTCCCCCAACCAAGATCAATCATCCCAGGTAGACTCCAGACTGCTGTGCTGGCAGTGAGAATTTCAAGCCAGTGGTTCTTAGCTTTCTGGGCTCCATGGGAATGAGACCCACTGAGAGAGACCACTTGACTCCCTGGCTTCAGCCCACTTTCCAGGTAAGTGAACAGTTCTGTCTCACTGCCACTGGGGTACAAAATAAAAACTCTTGCAGCTAACTCAGTGCCTGCCCAAAAAACCACCCAGTTTTGTGCTTGAAACCCAGGACCCTAGAGGTATAGACTCACAAGGGAATCTCCTGATCTGCAGACCAAGACCATGGGAAAAGCATTGCACCCAGGCTGGGTAGCACAGTTCCTCATGGTTTCCCTTAGCTAGGGGAGGGACATCACCCAGTTCCTGGCACTTCCCAGGTGAAGGGTTACCCTACCCTGCTTCTGCTCACTCTCTGTGGGTTGCACCCACTGAATAACCAGTCCCAATGAGATGGACTTTGTACCTCAGTTCAAAATGCAGAAATCACCCACATTCTGCATTGGTGTCAATGGGAGCTACAGACAAGAGCTGTTTCTATTCAGCTATCTTGGCCCTCTTCAGAAACATAATTTATAATTTGATTTGAGAAAGTTTGTCAAATATCAAAGGTTTAAAACACTGGATATCACAAAATAGAATCCCAGGTCATTGTAAGTCATTCATTTGAACAAAATGATAACTCCAAATTTTTAAGAAAGAAAATCCTTTACTTCGATAAAGGAGACAGCTTTCCAAACAAGACCCAACGAGGACAACATGAGACCAACTGAATCTATCTCTTCTCTTTCCCTTCTCCCCAACTTTTTTTGTAGTTTACTGAAAAAACAAAAATCTTTCATTCTCTCTCAAGAGTACATAAAAATCTTTTTCAAAAGGGAAAACAAAATTTCATATTTCCATTAGTGCATCTTTAATAATGCTAGTTTTTAATAAACTTTTATAAATCTATTCAGTTTTAATTCATTTGATCATATTGTAAGAGTTTCACAAATCTTTTAGAATTATATACAATTTTCCATTAAACATCAGATCAGTTTTCTAAGAAAACCCTGTTAATCGGATACATGGGCCCACACATCAGTATGCTTTCATATTAATGTTCAACCTATGGAAAGAAATGAAATAATTTCCTTCAAACCTTATCCAACTTGTTCATACCCACAGAACATTCTTTTCAAAATCAACCCTTCACAAGCCCTTTTCAACTTGCCTAAACCTTCAACTTTAACTTACAACAATCCTCTCACTCTCTAAACTAGGCAAAAACTACGTTCCCATGTGTTCTTATAATCTATTAGCAAAAGCACATTCTACTTTCTTTATACACCTTGTATGTTAAAACTGTTTTGCCAGTAGTCTGAATTACATATTACGATGTGTATTCTTAACAACTTTTATTTTTGGTGAAAAACCTGATGAGTAAACAATTTTAATTATATACCAGGTGTGGGGCCTAGAATATCAGACAAAACTAAGAAATAAAGTTTGACTGGTTTCAGCATTAGCTAGGGCATGGCTAACTCCACATGTCCCAGGCCACATCTAGAATCTAGTGTTCCAAAATAGGTAAATTGAACATATTTGAACAAATTTGAAAAGTCAAAGAAGCAGTTTATCACTTTAGAGCATTTAGCAAATCAATGTCTGACCTTAATTTAGACCAAATGTCTAAATTTTGAAGACATTTTTAATTTACCAATCTTTAAAACTGTTTTTATACTCAAAAGATTACTAAAGTCACATGAACAAAAAGGCATTAAAGTTTCTATTTTTTTCATAAAATATGATTCAAGCACTTATTTTTTTTCTAAACCAATTGATCAGAGCTCTTTTATATATAAACATCAAACACACAACATATATAAATACACAGACAGACAGAATATCCAGTAGTTGTAAGATTTTTCATTTGGCAGTTTCTTAATTCAATTACTGGCTTCAGGGTGGAGCCCTTGGAGCATCAAGGCCAGGAAAGCTTGCAGTTTTTAGGGCCTAATAAGCAGACACAGCTGGAAGGCAAAAACAGATCCCCATAATTAATGGTGCCATTTTATACTGGATCCTGGATCCCCCAAAAGGAGAGAAAACCTATGGGAGAAGATAGTGCAATGCTTCCATCATGCATTCCATTGCAAGGCAACCCAAAGCCAATTAGCCCATTTTGTAATCAGCTCATCACCCCTGGGAGTCTCACCTCTCAGTGGAAAATGGGGATGTTTGCATATTGTCCAGGTGACCAAGAGCATGCTTCTCTGACCCAAGCATGTGAAGAGTCAATGATACCTCTATAACTGATATTAGCCATCCCTTAAAGTATACTTCCTACTTAATTATTATACACCAAGGCTAAAAGCTCTCCCATAATGCAAAGTAATTTTTGATAATCCCAAAGTCAAAACCATCAGCTAACACAATGCAAAACAGAACAGAGCCTCAGATTTTGAGATGGATTTATTTTCTTTCAATTCCTGGGGTTTCAAGAGGAAAACAGATTTTCTCAGAATGGGGTCTATGGTGTCACCTCTGTTTTTCCCCACGAGTCCCAGGCTGTTAGTCACTATCTTAGGTTCTCCCATGTGGGCATCAACAGTGGCAAGAAGATAAAATGGAGCAAAACAATTTAGCTGACTAAGAAAAAAAAACTTTTTTTCAGAAAAACACGATTCAAGAAGAGGAAGAAAAATTAAGGCCTTTTAAATACATATAGCTTGGATATCTGGTTTTAATGGAGAACATTTCAACTGTAGAGGTATCTTTAAAACAGTTTCAAAAATGGGCAAAGGATATGAACAGACACTTTACAAAAGAAGACATACATGAGGCCAACCAACATATGAAAAAATGCTCATCATCACTGGCCATTAGAGAAATGCAAATCAAAACCACATTGAGATACCACTTTACACCAGTTAGAATGGCGATCATTAAAAAAATCTGGAGACAACAGATGCTGGAGAGGATGTGGAGAAATGGGAACACTTCTACACTGCTGGTGGGAGTGTAAATTAGTTCAACCATTGTGGAAGACAGTGTGGCGATTCCTCAAGGCCTTAGAAATAGAAATTCCATTTGACCCAGCAATCCCATTACTGGGTATATATCCAAAAGACTATAAATCATTCTACTATAAGGACACATGTACACGAATGTTCATTGCAGCACTGTTTACAATAGCAAAGACCTGGAATCAACCCAAATGCCCATTGATAATAGACTGGATTGGAAAAATGTGGCACATATACACCATGGAATATTATGCAGCAATCAGAAATGATGAGTTTGTGTCGTTTGTAGGGACATGGATGAATCTGGAGAACATCATCCTCAGCAAACTGACACAAGAACAGAAAATGAAACACTGCATATTCTCACTCATAGGCGGGTGATGAAAAATGAGAACACATGGACACAGAAAGGGGAGTACTAAACACTGGGGTCTATTGGGGGGAAAAGGGGAGGGCCAGTGGGAGGGGGAGGTGGGGAGGGATAGCCTGGGGAGAAATGCCAAATGTGGGTGAAGGGGAGAAGCAAAGCAAAGCACACTGCCATGTGCGTACCTACGCAACTGTCTTGCATGCTCTGCTCATGTACCCCAAAACCTAAAATCCAATAAAAAAAAAAGAAAATCATCCTTTCCTGTTTTATGGAAACATAGGCAAAAGTTTCTCAATTTTGCAAGATACTGCTCAAAGCTGCATGGGGAACCAAATTAACATTTTCTATCCCAGCCAAAGCAAAATACCCATAACAAAACAGACACTAATCATCTTGTTTAGCACCCAATATTGACTTGGCAAAGCTGAAACTTTCTCTCCTTGGCCCTGTTGTTTTTGATCCACTCCATGTGGGGAGGGATGACCTCCAACTCGTAATTCAGTGGGTGGTCTCTAGGCAAGACAAAGAGTGAAACAAATAAGGAGGGTTTTCTGAGTCAGGCCTGCTGGACTTCTGTTAGCAATTCCTTCTGAGATCCCCTCCACATATACAAACACACACGAAGACAAGATATATAGAAGCCCTTCCAAATCAAGATCCCTAACCAAGCATTTCAAGAGTATTACTTTCAAACTATCTTCCTATTCTCTATCTGGAAAGTCTCCCTGAAATCTTCCTGATTGAGGAGAAGCCTCCTGAATCAAGACTCTTCCTACTAATTAGGGAGAGCCAACTGAAACCCCTGAAGGATATGAACTGAGACACTCTTCAATGGGCTACAGACACTTCACCATGGGGCTACATTAAAACCAAGATCCCCTAAGGACCCAAACCAATCAGGAGAAGGAATAAGGCATTAGCAGAACCTAGGATACTCATTACAGACACCCTATAATGGTGCTACAGCTACAGACACTCCATGACTGGATTACAGACAGATACTCTATGACCAGGCTATAGACAGACACACTATGATAGGGCTGCAATTATGTAAATCTTGCTGATCAGCACGGGAGTTTTGACCTGCTCCGTTTCCGACCTGGGCCGGTTCACCCCTCCTTAGGCAACCTGGTGGTCCCCCGCTCCCGGGAGGTTACCATATTGATGCCGAACTTAGTGCGGACACCCGATCGGCATAGCACACTGCAGCCCAGAACTCCTGGGCTCAAGAGATCCTCCCACCTCAGCCTCCCGAGTAGCTGGGACTACAGGCACGCACCACGGATGGATCTGGAGAACATCATTCTCAGCAAACTGACACAAGAACAGAAAATGAAATACTGTATATTCTCACTCATAGGTGGGTGATGAAAAATGAGAACAAATGGACACAGGGAGGGGAGTACTAAACACTGGGGTCTATTGGGGGGAAAAGTGGAGGGCCAGCGGCGGGGGGGGAGCTGGGGAGGGATAGCCTAGGGAAAAATGCCAAATGTGGGTGAAGGGGAGAAAGGAAGCAAAACACACTGCCATGTGTGTACCTATGCAACTGTCTTGTATGTTCTGCACATGTACTCCAAAACCTAAAATGCAATAAAAAATTATAAAAAAAAAAAAATCTTGCCATAGAGCTAAAGACAAACACCCTGTGATAGGATTACAGTTATGAGATGTCTCCCCAGGACTATTTCTCTATTGCACTTAAATCCATGCATATTGGGTTGGCAGCACCTCTCCAGTCCAACAGTATGCAGTGGATGCTTCAACTGGCCTCTGATCCATCACCAGAGGGGGGCTACTGAGCCACAGGCAGGAGCCACAAGAGCAATCCTGAATGAGTGCCCAAATTTGTAACCACCAAATGGGTTCATCTTGCCCACCACCTAGACAAAGCTGATTTATTAAGACAAGGGAATTGCAATAGAGAAAGAGTAATTCACACAGAGCCAGTTGTGTGGGAGACTGGAGTTTTGTTATTACACAAATCAGTCTCAAAAGTTGATTTGAAAAAAATTGATTAATCTTTAGCCCACTGAAATAGGAAAAGAAAGAGAGAAGATCCAAATAAAATCAGAGATGAAAGAGGAAACATTACAACGGACAATAGGCAGTTTAAAGGACTATTAGAGGCTAAGATAAGCAACTATATGCCAATTAATTAGAAAACCTAGAAGAAATGGATAAATGGTTGCTAGATATCCAACCTACAAAGACTGAACCAGGAAGAAGTCTAAAACATGAACAGATCGGTAACAAGTAATGAGATTGAAGCTGTAACACAAAGTCTCCCAGTAATGAAAAGCCTGGGACCTGATGGCTTCACTGCTGATATTTACTGAACATTTATGCAGCAAACCACCATGGCACATGTATACCTATGTAACAAACCTGCACATTCTGCACATATATCCCAGAATTTAAAGTATAATAATAACAAAAGAGAACAAACATCAGAACTATTCAAACTATTCTGAAAAATAGAGGAGGAGATACTTCCAAACTCATTCTACGAGGCCTGTATTAGCCTAACACCAAACCAGACAAAGACACATCAAAAAAGAAAACTGTAGGTGAATATTTTTGATGAACCCTAATGCAAACATCCTCAAAATACTAGCAAACTAAATTTAACAATACATTAAAAAGATAATTCATCATAACTAAGAGTTATCCCAGAAATACAAGAATAATTCAACATATACAAATCAAAGTGATACATCATGTGAACAGAATGAAGGACAAAAACCACAAGATTATTTCAGCTGATGCTGAAAAAGCATTTGATAAAGTTCAGCACCCCTTCATATTAAAAACATTCAAAATACAAAGAACAGAAAGATCATACCTCCACACCATAAAAGTTATATGAAACAGACCCATAGCTAGTATCATACTGAATGGACAAAAACTGAAAACTTTTTCTCTAAGACCTTGAACAAGGTAACAATTCACAGTTTTACCACTGTTATTTAATATTTTCCTGAAGTCCTAGCTAGAGCAATGAGACTACAGAAAGAAATAAAGGGCATTCAAATTGGAAAGGAAGATAGCAAATTATCCTTGTCTGCAGATGATGTATTCCTATATCTGGAAAATCCCAAAAACTCCAACAACAACAACAACAAAAAACTTCAGAATTGATAAATAAATTCAGTAAAGTTGCAATACACAAAATCACCATGCAAAAATATGTAGCATTTTATATGCCAAGAGTGAAAAATCTGAAAAAGAAATTAAGAAAGTAATCCTATTTACAATAGCTACAATTAAAATAAAATACCTAGGAATATAGTTGCCAAAGTGAAAGATCTCTACAAGGAAAACTATAAAACGTTGATGCAGGAAATTGAAGAGAACACTAAGAAAAAAGGAAAGATATTCCATGTTCATGGATTGGAAGAATCAATATTGTTAAAATATTCATACTACTCAAAGCAATCTACAGATTCAACACAATCCCTGTCAAAATACCAATGAAATTGCTTCTTCACAGCAATAGAAAAAGCAATCTTAAGATTTATATGGAATCACAAATGACTCAGAACAGCCAAAAGCATTTGGAGCAAAAAGACCAAAACTGGAGGAACCACATCAACTGACTTTCAAATTATACTACAAAGCTATAGCAAACCTTAGTAACCAAAACAGCATGATACTGGCATAAAAATAGATACACAGACTAATTGAGCAAAATAGAGTATCCACATATAAACTACACATCTACAGTGAACTCACTTTCAATAACGGTGCAAGGAACAATACACTGGGGAAGACAGTCTCTCCAATAAATAAAGCTGGGAAAACCAGATATTCATATGCAGAATACCCTTATCTCTTGCCATATACAAAACTCAAATCAAAATTGATTAAATATATGTAAGACATCAAACTATAAAATTCATATAGAAAACATTGTGGAAACTGTCCCGGATACTCGACTGGGTGAACATTTTTTCATTAATACCCTGCAAACACAGGCAAACAAAGCAAAAATAGACAAATGGGATCACATCAAGTTAAAAAGCTTCTGCACAGCAAATAAACAATCAAAAAAAGTGAGGAGAACAACCCACAGAATTAGAGAAAATATTCACAAATTACTCATCTAACAAAGGATTAATAGCCAGAATACAAAAGGAGCTCAAACAACTCATAAGAAAAAAAATTAATAATCAGATTTAAAAATCAGCAAAAGACCTGAAAAGACATTTCTCAAAAAAAAAAAAAAAAGACATGAAAATGGCAAACAAGTAGATCAAAAGGTACTCAATATCACTGGTCATCAGAGGAATGCAAATCAAAACTACAATGAGACATCATCTTACCCCAGTTAAAATGGTTTTTATCCAAAAAACAGACCGTAACAAACTCCGGCAAGATTGTGGAAAAAAGGGAATTGTCATACACTGGTGGTGGGAATGTAAATTAGTACAATCACTATGGAGAACAGTTTTGAGGTTTCTCAAAAAACTAAAAATAGAAATACCATATTATTCAGTAATCCCGATGCTAGGTATATACTGAAAAGAAAGAAAATTAGTATATTGAAGAGATATCTGGATTCCCATGTTTGTTGCAGCACAATTTACAAAGGCCAAGACTTGGAAGGCAACAGTAATTTGTTATGTATTTTTAAATACCTAAAAGAAATAATTGGATTGTTTGTAATACAAAGAAAGAATACATGCTTGAGGTGATGAATACCTTATTTATCCTGATGTAATTATTACACATTGTTTGCCTGTATCAAATATCTCATGTACCTCATAAATATATAGCTACTATGTACCCAAAAAAATTTTTAAGAGAAAAAAATATATTTTCTTTGCTCATCCATAAGAAGCAACTCCTCATCAGTTCAGATTTGACCATGAGATTGCGGAAATTCAGTTACAACCTCAGGCTCCACTTCTGATTCTAGTTCTTTTGCTATTCCCACCACATTTGCAGTTACTTCCTCCACTGAAGTCCTGAAACTCCCGAAGTTTTCAGTAAGTGTTGGAACTAACTTATTCCAAAATCCTATTAATGTTGATATTTGACTCCTTGCCATAAATCATGAATATTCTTAATGGCATCTGCAATGGTTAATCCTTTCCAGAAGGATTTCAATTTACTTTGCTCAGATACAGCAGAGGAATTACATCTGTAGCCTCATGAAATGTATTTCTTAAATAAGACTTGAAAGTAATAATTACTCCTCGATCTATGGGCTGCAGAATAAATGTTGTTTTAGCAGACATGAAAATAACATTGATTTCCTTGTGCATCTCCATCAGAGCTCTTGTGTGACCAGGAACATTGTCAATGATCAGTAATATTCTTAAATGAATAACTTTTTTCTAAGCAGTAGGTCTCAACAGTCAGCTTAAAATATTCAGCAAACCATACTGTAAACAAATGTGCTGACATACAGGCCTTGTTGCTCCTTTCATACAGCACCAGAAGAATAGATTTAGCATAATTCAATAATCTTAGCTAGGTCTTCTGGATCACTTGCCACAGCTTCTATATCAGTACTTGCTGCTTCACCTTGCACGTTTATGTTATAGAGACGTTCTCTTTCCTTAATCTCATGCACTAACCTCTGTTAGCTTCAAACTTTTCTTCCACAGATTCCTTGCTTCTCTCAGCCTTCACAGAATTGAAGAGAATTAAGGACCTTATTCTAGATTAGGTTTTGGTTTAAGGGAATTTTGTGGCTGTTTTGATCTTCAATCAGACCACAAAAACTTCCTCCCTATCAGCAATAAAGTGGCTTCACTTTCTTGTCATTTATGTGCTCACTAAAGTAGCACTTTTCATTTTCTACAAGAACTTTTCCTTTGCATTCACAACTTGACTGTTTGGCACAAGAGACCTAGCCTTTAGCTTATCTCCACTTTGAACATGCTTTTTCATTAAGCTTAATCATTTCTAGCTGGTGATTTAAAGTTAGAGATACATGCCTCTTCCTTTCACTTGAGTACTTACGAGGTAGTTTAGATAAGGAGGTCACAGCCTACCTTAAAGGGGAATAAACTTGCTAAACAGATGAAGAGAAAACACCACCTGACAGTGCACAAACCAGATCTTGGGTTCATGATTAGACCGTCCTTTAGCAAGAAGGTAGAAGATCAGAAGGGAAAATCCCCAGATTCACACAAGTGCACAAACTTATGATTAGTTAATTTGGGCTGACCTATGCTCACTGTAATAGTAAAACAGATGCCCCTGGGTGGAGATTTAAAATGTCAATGAGACATGCGATATATGCACTAGCATATACAACCGCAGCACAGGCGCCACCAGCAGACCAACTAGAACATGCTTAATAGTGGCATCTCTTCCCACCACTTCATGAAGAATTATGTAAGACTCCCATAAAGAGAGTTTCCCAAGTGTCAGTTGGTGCTGTCTCACCTTTGAGCATCCCAATCTGAGCAACCATCAGAGTGTACTTTTGCTTTGCAATAAACTTTCTTGCTTACTTTTACTGTGGACTCACTCTCAAATTCTTTAATGCAGCATCGTAAAGAACCTGAACTGGCCCACCGAGTACACTTAGAGGCCATTGTAGAGTTAGTAATTGACTTCATTTCAATATTGTGTCTTGGAACAGAGTGGCCTAAGGAGAGGGAGAGACAGACAGCAACTGCCTATTGTTAATGGATCAGTCTAAACACGTACATATTTATTAACTAATTTTCCCATCCTATATGTGTGCAGCTTATGGTGCCCCAAACAATTATGATAGTAACATTAGAGATCACTGATAACAGATCACCATAGCATATAATGTAATATCATATAATAATAACAAAAAAGTTTGAAATATTGCTAAATTTACCAAAATGTGACCCAGAGACACAACGTAAGCACATGCTGTTAAATAAATGGTGCCAATAGACTTCCCTGTCACAGGGTTGCCACACATCTTCAATTTGTTTAAAAATGCATCATCTACAAAGTACAATAAAATGGCATATGCCTGTAATTGAAATTTAGCCTTATATGCCTGGCTCAGACAATTATGAGATAGTCAGGGTTATTTTGTGGTTCAAGGACCTTTCAAAATTAGATGTGAAGAGAATCAAGTGACCTCAGGACAATGTGCTGCATTCTACTCATAAAGCTCACTAAGGCCCTCCTTAGGAAAATATAAGAGCACATGTAATACATGAGGCTCAGTAGACCCATGCTTTGAAGGTGAAAAGATGAAAAAAAAATCTTTATGTAGATGATATTATGGTATTTCCTTGAGATGCTTACTAATGTAATTCTTGAAGATTTAAATCAGTCCCTGAGAAGAATTTCCATTGAAGAATCTTCTAACATCATTGTGTCTGTCTGCTGATCTCCAGTATTTTTTAGCCAGTTTACTTCAGTGACATGGCATTCTTCTCACACCTATAAAGGTGGGACCAGCTAGAGTTCCAAATGACTGCCCAGGATACCAAGGCCCTGTTCTCACTGATTGTCTTTCATATTACCTAAATCCTAAATTCAACTCTGCAGCCCCAGTTTTGATCATTACTTCTGTGGCTTTCTCCCAAGTCCCAAGATTCAGCCTTCATCCATACTCTTCTCATGGCTGTCTTTGTTAACTCAGGCCTGTTCTGCAGCTAGTGCTTCCCTTCTGAGCTGGGGTTCAGGGTAAAGACCTAAATGTGTAGAATGCAACCCATTCTCAAATCAAGCAAATAAAATCATACTACATAATGCTACATAAAGAGAAGGCAATTTAATCAATTATATCAAAGCAGAGGTTTGTTGAATTCTCAAATTCAATGAACCCTTTTTAAAAGAAAAGTGTTTATTTCCCCAAATCATGGCTTAAATTAAGTGACTTTTAAATTGTACTTACATAAAATTAGTTATAAGCTTATTTTATGCATCTTTGTAACTATTCTTAAATATCCATAGAACCCAACTAAATGTATAAGTTAAATAGAAACTACATGCAAATAAAATTCTAGTTAGCAAAATTAATATAATGTCACAGTAACTGTTGCTTTGCTGGAAATAAATTTCTGCCCTCAATGTGAACATGGCATTGACTGCTTTTGGGCAGGTGTTCCTAGGACCTGCTACAAACCTAATGTCATGTGATAATTCATTTCTGCCATCTTCTATTTCAGATTAAGTTAGTTATTATGAAGCCTCGTGCAGAGACTATTATATAGCATTTGGCCTCCATTTAATGTAAATATATTATTTACAGGAAGGTCTGTCTGTGTTCTTTTTACATTGGCTCATATATAAAAAGTAGTTTAGGAATTAAAGTAGTTCAAGAATAGTAGGTTTATATTAAAGGCATAATTCACATAATGTCATAGATGAATAAGTAGATACTATTGAACTAAAAGCAGATTTTTAAAAAAATTTAAGGTCTCATTATACTGAGAATAGCTCCAAGGACATGAATGGGTCCACAGGCTGACAGTCTATGAACTATCCTCTAGAGAAATAGAGTTTTGGGCAGAAGTTCCACATAAATGTAAATATCTATAGAAATAAAAACTATTAACACAAGTAGAATCCTAAGAAGTATGGGATTTGTGGAAGACTAGAGAGAATACAACTTGTGTAAAGGAAGAAATTGCCATTCACCAATGAAATGTGGTGACCATGTAGGAACCATGCCATCCTCTGATTTTGCAAGGATTTTTATTTTTCAAGGAAGGGAAAATGATTTTAGATTTTAAGGTTTTAATGTAGAAACTTCTAACTTTTAAATCTTGTAAACTAATTCAAAAATATTTCACACTCTATAAGCCAAACAAAAATGTATTTGCAGGCCAGATGTAATGAGAGCCATGGTTTCTAATTTCTGATTAGTGCTGACTGTGCACTATCCAGAAGCTATTCTGCAGGTTAAGGGATACAGGTGACCTGTTGAAGCCACAAAGGAAAGGATTTTATACACATCTTCTTCAAAGCGACATAGTAGACGGGAGCAGCCTTGGGATTCCAACTGGTAAAAGAGACCACTGTGAAGTACAGCACTAAGCTGGTGAGAACTTAAGTTGAGAAGAGTCTCCTGGAGCCACTGGTTCAGAATGAGCCTCCTCAACATAGGGTAGCTGGCCAGTGCTACCAGGAAATACAACGTTCTGTTGGTGTAGCAGATTAAGAGCATTTAGTGGGGGAGCGACATTCCAAATATTGAGAACCTGCCAGCCAGTCTGCTCATATATTACCTTTAGACCTATCTCCAGCATCTCAGAATGAGTCACCAGTGAGCTGAGGACTATGAGCATTGTCACTTTTCCAACTCACTGCAGAGATAAATGAATTTTCTTACAGGAGAGTGGACAGATTAAGATTCTCTGAAATTATAATAAGGTCTTAAATTATAACTAGACTTTCACTGTAGTGAGTGTGTTCTAAGAGAAGAGGGCTATAAATAAAAAAGCAAACTCACTTTATTAGCATTTCTACCCATGATAGAAATGAAACACTTTCACCTAGAAGGTACCACATGACAATGACAATTAACCTCTCTCTCAGCAAGCTCCAAAGATTTATAAAATATCAGAGAATATATGGTTTTTAAATAGCTTGCTTTATGCAAATGTGAATTTAAGGTTTAGGTTTTTGACCTTGCAACACATTCGCAGTACTATGAATGATGGATGTCATTTTCTATGTCTTTACCACAGATTATTTTATTAAAATCTATTCATTCCTGAACACGTCAAAGTACCCATTTGTGTTGCACAGAAATTGATTTGAAAACAAAACAGAAACAAAACAGGTGCTCAACGTGGAAAGAAAGGTTAATGTTATTTTGAAATCCTTCCTGAGCCTTGACAAGGGTCAGTGCACATTTGACATTTCTTTTTCCAGCAGTTGAAAACTGCCACTCAGCACCACAAAAAATAGCAAGACATATGCAATCGGGAGATGAGAACGTCTCCAGGGGTCAGGCCCTCAAGGATTACAAGTACAAATGCTGAAACCAATCTAATTTGATCACTAAATTAAAAAATCCCCTTCATGGTGGGACCTCTGCATAAAGAAGAGGTAAACTTTCTTTTATCGCCATCTAGGAAAAATATGCTATTTTGAAATTTAAGAAAATTATAACCAAAGAAAAATGGCTAAATTTAAATTTCTAAATAATCATAATTATGAACCAACTCTGTGGTTCCTTCGACAAGAGAAGAATTTAAATAAGAAAAAATAATAAAACTAACAGCTGACAAATTATGGGTTTGTGTTGTTTATTTCACAAGACAACTTTTGAAAACCCTGTTCTGTTAACTGAAGGATATCTATGCTATTATAAGTGTATATATTTATTATAAAATAATAGTCTACTCTGATGTCTATTAAACATTCTACAAATTGTATTGAACTTTTAAATTTTACTCTTAAGAATAAGATGCAAAAGCAGTGCAAAATCTTTAAACAACATGACTTTGATCGTGTTTAAATAAGAATTCTGTTCCAGTTTGCTGAGAATGATGTTCTCCAGGTTCAGAACAGAAAATGAAACACCGCATATTCTCACTCATAGGCGGGTGATGAAAAATGAGAACACATGGACACAGAGAGGGGAGTACTAAACACTGGGGTCTATTGGGGGGAAAAGGGGAGGGCCAGTGGGAGGGGGAGGTGGGGAGGGATAGCCTGGGGAGAAACGCCAAATGTGGGTGAAGGGGTGAAAGCAAACAGAACACACTGCCATGTGTGTACCTATGCAACTGTATTGCGTGCTCTGCACATGTACCCCAAAACCTAAAATGCAAAAAAAAATAAGGAAAAAAAAAAAAAGAATTCTGTTCCATACTGACATCAGTATCGTATCACTTTACCATCTGTAAACTCTCCCCAGAAAAGGACAGATGTGAGAAACCAAGAAAGATGCAAACTCTCTATACTCTGCAGCTAATTTGCCTCTATTTTTTAAACCGAGTTCAAATTTCAGAATTCTCATTTGAAAACTCAAGACAATTGGTTTGGGGTGAGAGAAGAAACCTAATGCGTCTGCTGGCACCATTCCAGCATCTATGTCATCGGCCTGCATTCCTGGGAGTATCTCCATTAGCTAGAGGTGAAAAAGCTAAAACACAATTAAAACCGAAGAAGGAGCTTAGAGAGGAAGAAAAACACCCAACATGCAAAATAGTGGAGAAGTATTCATCAATATTTCCAGTCAGCCATTGGTTAAGACAATCAAGAAAAGCATCGTTAAGTTACCATGTCCAGATCTAAAAGAAATTTGGATTAGTAGTCAAGAAGATTTAAAAAGCTGGGGCTTTCCTCAGATAATTTCATAATTATCTCATCTTATAGATTTCATGGTAATCACAAGTAATATTTGTGACGTCTCCAAATTTTATTCCTGAAATAATGAAAGCCTACATTCTTCCTTCCTAAGGCCAGTATCAATAGGTGGAATAGAAGGAGAAAATAAAGAGGACATAAAGTAGTCAGTAAATTTGCTAAGAGGATAAAAGATATAGATTCTTAATTTTCAAAACTATTTCTAAATGTGCTTATATATATTTAAATTGTGAGTTGTAATCATTGCAGGGTGAAATGATTGCTTTACTGCAGTCCTGAGTATCTGACTGCTTTCTATCAACCATTGTAAGCAAAATAAAAGAAATTAAAGTCATAACGTTGTGATGAATTATTTGGGGTTTCTCCATTTCAAAGCTAATAAAATTGTGGCTTCCTGCCATTATTAAGTCAGCATCAGGGCTGCAAGATACATCTTTTTGTCAGAAGAGAAGCTGTTTAAGAATGGTGTACAGTGCAGGAAAATATTCACCATTATTGTACTGAAAGGTAAAAATGCTATAATACTTTTATATTTCTCAGAATGTCAGACTGATCTAATTCAAAATAAGAGTCATATAAAATATTCTTTATCACTCTATAAAAAATTAGAAAAACATAAGAACAATTCTCCATATTCCAAAGGAGTTCTTGACTTTCCCATCTCTGTCCCCAGAATAATACTAACTTCAGCACAGAGGAATAAATGAGTGGGCCAGACAATTTATTGTTTAGGGTAGACCCTCACATATAGTCACCCAGCACATACTCGGAGACTGCTAGAAAGAAAGAGCCCCATATGGGTTAATTTGATCAAATATTTAGTGCCTCTATCAGGTTTCTTAGAGTACAGAATGCAAAGCTTTCTAATAAACTCGGAAAACTGGAGCAAATGATTTTACTGGATATCTCAGTACTAAAGGTGCTCAGTGTATAAAACTCCATTAAGGGATTGCTTTAACCAGTGTTTGCTGCTCTCTTTCTTATCTTATAAGAGTGACTCCTTCCTCTGCATCCTATAAAACTGCTACAAAGCTTTTCTCTGTTGAATGTCACAGTAACCTGTAAAGCAGAGGAGAGGTCTAAAGATTTTCCAAGGAATTTAACTGCCAAGTGCTTTCCTTAAAGAGAGAAATTAGGAGGCACTATTTTATGACTGACCCTCACCAAAGGCTTGCTTTTCAGACTACTATCAAGTAATCAGCAAAAAGAAAGTATATAACAGTCTAGAAATTCCATTCATACTTGTAATAAAAGAACAACCAAAAATGAGCAATTAAATTAAGCATATCCTGTATGGGCCCATTCTGCCAACAATCATTTAAAAGAAATCCAATTGGTTTCCTCTGAAAAATGGCAGATGATTGCCCCCAGATAAGTGGTCTGTAATTTACTTGCACTTCACAAAAGGCTGCTGATTAAACACTATATAAAGAATTTATCCAGAAGGTTAATAAATATGGACTAAAGAATAAGATCCTTAAACATGATAGCAATAGCCTGGCTAAGGCAACAGAGGGTAAGGAAGCAGCTCGGCCTAGAGATGAGTGACTGGCCAAATGTCACAAGCTTCAATATTGGAACCAGTTTGCTTATTTACTTAAAAGATTAAAGTCTTGAAGAATAAAGGTGAGAGAGTGATGACATTTCTGGTATGAAGCTGGAAAATTCTCAAATTGAAGCTCCCATTCACAGAGTGAGATGAATCAGGATAAAAGCTATGTTTTCTAGCACATGCCCCACCCATAATGTAAAAGTAGACCTGCTGCTGGAAGCAGGAGCAGAACCAGGGCCTTGTAGAATTGACTCATCCACAAAGAAAAAATAGTTGACACTCTAGTTATCTCAAAGAGACTTCGGACTCCAGTACTTTATTTATTGGTAAAAAAACAAAGTTGGTCAAAGTAGTTTTCTGCCCCAAACATCTGCATTTGGATACAAGGTAATCAAATTCCAAGCCATATCTACATCCTTAAACATCTCTTCCTCAGAAAGTTCTAGCATTGTTCAAAGAGTTTGTTTTAATTTTTCTGCCTCAACACAAAGATCTTAGAGATGAAATGAAATAATTGCAAGTCTAGATTGGATTTGACCGCTAATAAAGATTGTTGCAACCATGGCACTGATTTGTTTGTATCATTGTAACATATTGGTTCATTAAGGAGCCCTAAAAAATTTAATGCAGACATTTCAAGTATATTTTTAAAACAAGCAATATATGCTTTTGGCATAGAAAAGTAATATAGTTTCATAGTTAGGAAGGACCTAAGATACAACTTTCTTCAGTCCTCTTATTTTGTGAGTCATGGAACTAAGCCCTGAGTGTCACTCAGGACCAGGCAGGAATTTACTAAACAGAGCACAGAATTCAGATTTTCTGACTCTTATCATAGACATCTGTGTGGTATATGCATGCTTAACTTGTGTTTTCTTTTTGCACCCTTCAACAACTCCAAGTGCTGCATCTTAAAGCTCAGTATTCTATCTTGCATTGCTGACTATTTACGAGCATTGTTAGATATTGTACCAATCCATATCCAGGTCCAACTTACAAGGAATACAACAACTTGAATCAATAGTTTCTGTTGTATATCTTGTCATTTCTAGAAATGGCCTTAATTATACTCAGGCTATGTGTAGAAATAAAACATTTTAAATTTCTCAGATTTTGAATTTATTCTACAGGAGCCAACAGAATGTGCTTTACTCCATGATTCACTAATGTGAAAGTATCTGTCAAAGTATAATATGTAGAAAAATAGATCATCCAGAATTTTTATTACCTTGTTTTAGCTGAAATCCTCACAAGGCCAAGACTATCTTTTATCATAGCCCTTAAATCCTACTGGATTCCTAGAAAAATTAGAATATGAGTATGTCACTTAAAATGCAGCCAAGTGTATATTAAAATATGAGAAGTAGAAGCTTTGCGATGCAGATTTAGTTACTGTATTTAAGTGGGATTGAAGAAATTTGAGAAGATTTTAACAAAATAGTTATGGAGTTAAGCCATGCCAACTCCCACCCACATTAACATAATTATTTGCCAACTCCTAGCATCAGCCTAGGAGATTACAGCAACCATATGATCTGTTTATCTAAACCCACTGGTTCCTTTACCTCATCAGCTCTAATGGTCTTCATCTCCACTCCAAGCTGATTTCTGTTTATCTAAACCCACTGGTTCCTTTACCTCATCAGCTCTAATGGTCTTCATCTCCACTCCAAGCTGATTTCCTAAAAATTTCTCCCATCCAAAATCTCAACTTCCTTGCCCTTCATTCTGCTACATTAGCCCTATAAATGTCCAGCCAGCAGTCAGTCCTTCAACTTGCCAGCACTGCACTCATATTCATCTACCTGGAGGTCCTAGAGAATACTACATAATCACTGAGTCAATGCTATGACAGATATGAGAATTATAATTCTAGTGATGCACTCAGATCTTCTTCACTCCCTCTGGCAAATTTTATTCTCATTCTGTTGCTGTGTTTCCCAAAACTTTACCACTTTATTCAAGTGCCTCAGCCCAACGTTTTTACATTCTTTCTCATCACATGATGTGACCTTCTACTTCACAAAGAAAGAGAGATGAATTGGGCTAATCTGGCATGAATTGCCCATGCCCTCCTTCAAGAAAGAAAGAAAAACTCGTTCATATTCATTTCTCTCCCATTTTAGAGGATGAAGTGGACATGGTTCTGCTCAACACCAACTCCCATCTCAGGATACTTTCCTAGGGAAAATACAAAACACCCAGTTTCCCCTATTATTCACATCTTACATTAGCATGGTACATTTATTATAATTAACCAACCTTGATGTGTTATGTTTAATGGAAGTCCATATTTCATTCACATTTTTGTCATTTTTCACCTAATGTTCCTTTTTGGTTTTAGTGCCATATAAGAATGCCACATTACATTTAGTCATCACGCCTCTTTAGATTTCTCCTGACTATAACAGTTTCTCAGACTTTTCTTGTTTTTGATAAGCTTGAGAGTCTTGAAAAGTACTGGTAAGGTATTTTGCAGAATGCTCTTCAATTGGGATTTTTCTGATATTTTCCTCATGATTAAAATGGGGTTTGGGGAAAAACAACACAAGGAAAGTACCATTTTCACTACATTATATCAAGAATGCATACTATCGTCATTGATGACGTTAATCTTAATTATCTGACTCAGATAGTGTTTATCAGGTTTCTCCATTCTAAAGTGGAGAAAAAATTCTGTATATTATTTAGAAAATGCCATTTTCTCAGCCCAAAATCTCCTTAAGATGATAAGCAACTTCAGCAAAGTCTCAGGATACAAAATCAATGTGAAAAAATCACAAGCATTTCTATACAACAATAGTAGACAGAGAACCAAATCATGAGTGACCTTCTATTCACAATTGCTACAAAGAGAATAAAATACATAGGAATAAAACTTACAAGGGATTTGAAGGACCTCTTCAAGGAAAACCTACAAACCACTGCTCAAGGAAATAAGAGAGGACACAAACGGATGGAAAAACATTCCATGCTCATGGATAGGAAGAATCAATATCATGAAAATGGCCATACTGCCCAAAGTAATATATACAGTCAATGTTATCCCCATCAACTTACCATTGACTTTCTTCACAGAATTAGAAAAATTACTTTAAATTTCATTTGGAACCAAAATAGAGCTCTTATATCCAAGACAATCCTAAGCAAAAAGAAGAAAGCTGGAGGCATCATGCTACCTGACTTAAAACTGTACTATAAGGCTATAGTAACAAAAACAACATGGTACTGGTACCGAAATAGATATGTAGACCAATAGAACAGAACAAAAACCTCAGAAATAACACCACACATCTACAACCATCAGATCTTTGACAAACCTGATAAAAACAAGCAATGGGGAAAGGATTTCCCATTTAATAGTGTTGGGAAAACTCGCTAGCCATATACAGAAAACTGAAACTGGATCCCTTCCTTACACCTTATACAAAAATTAACTCAAGATGGATTAAAGACTTAAACATAAGACCTGAAATCATAAAAACTCTAGATAAAAACCTAGGCAATACAATTCAGGACATAGGTATGGGCAAAGACTTTATGACTAAAACACCAAAAGTAATGGTAACAAAAGCCAAAATTGACAAATGAAACCAAATTAAACTAAAGAGCTTCTGCACAGAAAAAGAAACTATCATCAGAGTAATCAGGCAACCTACAGAATGGGAGAAAACTTTTGCAATCTATCCATCTGACAAAGAGCTAATACCCAGAATCTACAAAGAACTGAAACAAATTTACAAGAAAAAAAAACCCATCTAAAAGTGGGTGCAGGATAGGAACAGATACTTCTCAAAAGATAACATTCATGCAGCCAACGAACATGAAAAAACACTCATCATCACTAGTTATGAGAGAAATGCAAATCAAATTCTCAATGACATACCATCTCACATCACTTAGAATGGCAATCATTAAAATGTCAGGAAACAACAGATGCTGGAGAGGATGTGGAGAGATAGGAATGCTTTTATACTGTTGGTGGGAATGTAAATTCATTCAACCATGTAGAAGACACTGTGGCAATTCATCAAGGATCAAGAACCAGAAATACCATTTGACCCAGTAATCCTATTACTGGGTATATACCCAAAGGATTATAAATCATTCCACTATAAAGATATATGCACATGTATGCTTATTGCAGTACTGTTCACAATAGCAAAGACTTGGAATTGACCCAAATGCCCATCAGTGATAGACTGGATAAAGAAAATGTGGCACATATACACCATGGAATACTATGCAGCCATAAAAGAGGATGAGTTCATGTTCTTTGCAGGGACATGGATGAAGCTGGAAACCACCATTCTCAGCAAACTAACGCAAAAACAGAAAACTAAACATTGCATGTTCCCACTCATAAGTGGAGTTAAACAGTGAGAACACGTGGACACAAGAAAGGGAACATCACACACCGAGATGAGTTGGGTGGTGGGGGGTAGGGAAGGGATAGCATTAGGAGAAATACCTAATGTAGATTATGGGTTGATGGGTACAGCAAACCACCATGGCACATGTACACCTATGTAACAAATTTGCACATTCTGCACATGTATCTCAGAAATTAAAGTATAATAATAATATACTAAAATAAAATTATATACATTTTTTCTCTTTATTATTGGAAATAAGCCACCATGTATAACCTATATTTAAGGAAGTGTGTGTATTCCAAATTTGTTATTACTCAATATTATGTTGACTGTTCTATGTCTTTTGCCTTCTCATATAAACTTTAGAATTAGTTTTCAGTATCTGTAAAATAGCTTGCTGGAACATCAATCAGAATTGCATTGAATTTATAGAGCAAGCTGAGAAATGACATCTTATTAATATTTAGTCCTCCTATCTGTGAACATGGAATACTGTTCATTTTGATCTTTTATTTCTATCATCAGTGTTTTATACTTTCCCATGCTTAAATCCTGTCCATATTTTATTTGATTTATACCCAAGAATTCTATTTTTAGGTCCTGCTATTAGTGTTTCTTTATTTTTAAATTTCAAGTTATAAGTGTTTATTGCTGACATATAATTAAGCAACAATTACATACTGGACTTCATCCTGTGAACTTTCTGTATTTATTTGTTTCAGATGTTTTTAATAGATGTTTTCAAATTTTTTTATAGACAATAATTTCATGTTAAAATAAACTTTCTTTCTAATCTATATGTCTTTTATTTATTTTTCTTGTCTTACTGCATTAGCTAGTACCTATACTACAAGAGTGAACATGAATGGTGAGAGAGGAGGACAACCTTGCCTTGTTCCCACCTTTAAGGCTAAGTAACCAGTCTCTCAACATTGAGTGTGAAATTACCTATAGGCATGTTGTAGATGTTCCTATCAGGTTTGTCCTTCATGCTCTCTATTCCTAGTTTGCTAAGAGGTTTTTTAAAAACCTCATAAAATTCAAATCACAAATCAGTGTTAAATTTTGTAAAATAACTTTTCTGCATTCAATGGTATGATCATATGATTTTTCTTCTTTAATTTGTTGATATGCAAGATTATACTGATTTTTGAAGGTTAAACTGGCCTTGCATCTATGAAATGAATATTATTTGGCCATGGTGTATAGTCCTTGTTATAGGTTGTTGGATTTGCTCTTCTAACATTTTGTTGAGGATTTTTGCATATATGTTCATGAGAGATATCGATCTACAGTTTTTCCCTCTTGTAATATTTTTATCTGATTTTTGTATCAGGAATTCTGGCCTCATAGAATTAGTTAAGAAGCATTTGCCCTGCCTTCACTTACTGGAAAATAATATGGATCATTTATAATTTTTTTAGAGATTTGACTGTGGAATCATCTTGGCATGGTACCGTTTATTGGAAGGGTTGTTATTAATTCAATATATTTAATAGATTGAAAAAGTGAGAACATGTGGTATTGAGTTTTCTGTTCCTGTGTTTATTCACCTAGGATATGGCCTCCAGTTGCATCAGTGTTGTCCAATTTTTTAATTTCTTTTTTTCAGATTACTTTAGGCTTAAATTGCTCTTCTATTTTTCTAAGGTGGAAGTGGGTTATTCATTTTGAATATATCTTTTAATATATTTACGTAATGCTACACATTTCTTTTTAAGCACTGCTGTATGGTATTCCTTTATTTATTTATTTATTTATTTATTTATTTATTTATTTATTTATTTATTTTGAGACAGGGTCTCACTCTGTCACCCAGGCTGGAGTGCAGTGGTGCAGACTGCAATCTCTGCCTCCAAAGGTCAAGCAATTCTCTTGCCTCAGCCTCCAGAGTAGCTGGGATTACAGGCATGTGCCACCATGCCTGGACAATTTTTGTATATATATATATTTTTAGTAGATGTGGGGTTTCACCTTTTTGGCCAGGTTGACCTCAAACTCCAGACCTTAAGAGATCCACCCACTTCATCCTCCCAAAGTGCTGGGATTACAGGCATGAGCCACTGTACCCAGCCATATCTCACAAATTTTCATGTTATACTTTCAGTAATATTTAGTTGAATATTTTTTGAATTTCTTTTGAGACTTCTTTGACTAATCTGTTCTTAGAACTTTGTTTAATTTCCAGAGATGTCAAGATTTTCTGGTTTTTTAAAATGTTCATTGTTCTCTAGTTTAATTGCATTGTGGTATGATAATGTACTTTATATGATTTCTATTCTTTTAAAATTATAAGGTATATATAATATATTTTATAGCACAGAATTGATTGTGTCTTGGAGAATATTCTGTGAAAGCCTGAGACAAATTAATATCCTGCTACTGCTAGGCAGAAAATTCTAAACTATTAATTAGATCAATTTGATTAATAGTTATTGTTCAGGTCCTCTTTGTCT
Source organism: Callithrix jacchus (assembly GCF_049354715.1). Taxonomy (NCBI): domain Eukaryota; kingdom Metazoa; phylum Chordata; class Mammalia; order Primates; family Cebidae; genus Callithrix; species Callithrix jacchus. The sequence continues at coordinate 76,818,088 of NC_133507.1, forward strand.
TTGTTTTCTGCCTGCTTGATTCACCAATTACTGATAGACGTGTGTGGAAGCCTCCAACTATAGTAGTGGATATGTCTGTCTGTTTCTCCTTTCATTTATGTCAGTTTCTGCCTCTTGTCCTTTTAATGCTGTTATTAGATGCATACTCATTTAGGATTATCTTCTTGAATAATTTTTCTCATTATCAACATTTAAATGATGGCAGTGATGGCCCATCTGGAGAGGCCACTATGAAGACGCTGGCTGCAGCAGGGAAGATGCAGCTGGGGCTGCACACTCCATGGAACCAGTAGGCAATGAACAGTTGGAAATCCCACCCCCTACCAAGTCAGGGGGCAGGAGAAGCCTCTCACTCCTGGGTGCAGCTACAGCTGCCCAGCCGCCTCTCTGAACCCAGGCATCCCTGTACTCTCGGGGCCCAAGAAAGCCCCAAACCCCCACAGGCTTGGAAGTGTCTGCTCCCACTCCCTGGCTTCTCTCCACTCCCAGCACCCACTTCAAGCAGAGCAAAGTTGTAGCTGAGCCCAGGCACTGTCACAGTCTGACCTTGTGTGCACACATTCAGGGCAGTGCTGACACACCAGCCTCCTGCCACCTCAGCGCCCTCTGGATTTTGGGTGCTGACAAGCACGAGAGGGAGGCCAGGGAGACTGAGGGCAGCTCACTGTGAGCCTGCAGGTGCATAGTGGACTATAGATGATACATTGATTGCGGCAAGAGGCAGACAGCCTCCTGGACAGTGAGGGATGGGTCCAGGGTGAAGCCCCATCTTCATGCCAGGGATGGCCTGAAGCCTGGGGGCTGAGCTGTCAGCTCCTAGTGGAATCTGAGGCTGCTGGGATTGAGAACTTACGGTGTTTTTTCCAGGCCCACCAATGGCCACCCATGGACCAATCAGCAAGCACTTCCTCCCTTCTGAGCCTATAAAAAAAAAAAAAAAAGACGAGCCAGACTCATGCAGGAGTCGGGACAATCTGCCTGCGGAAAGCAGCTACCCACTGTGGGTCTCCTCTCCACTGACAGCTGGACACTCCTCAGGATGACCTGCCTGCAGAAATGAGCTATCCACTCAGGTCTCCTAAGAGCTGTTCTGCCACTCAATAAAGCTCCTCTCTGGTTGGCTCACTGTCCAGTTGAGCCATTTATTCCGGATGTGGGACAAGAACTCGGGACCTACTGAATGGCTGAACTGAAAGAGCTGTAACACACACAGGGCTGAAACATGCCTCCCCATCCTCGCTTGCCACCTTGGGGCAACAAGGAGAGAAGAGCTGTGGTCCTTCAGGAAGCCCAGACCTAGGGGCTCACCAAGCCAGGGCTGTGACACCTTCTTTGGGACTCTGCAGTTTCTGTTATCTCTAAGTTTCAGCAGGGAAGATGCAGCTGGGCTGCATTCCACTCATTCCACTGGGTTCCACTGCATTCCCCTCATCCAGATCCCCTCATCCAGATCCCCTCATCCAGATGCAGGTGCCCGCAGCAGAAGCCGCTTGTGGTACATCTGATCCAGCCACAGGTTTTCATTGGAGCCAGTGCCTGGAACTGCCCATCCGGCCATAGCAGCTGGCATGCCTGTCTGTACACAGTAGCTGGACTCCATGCTTGTTTACCCACACATCTGTCTCTGCTCTGCGCCTGACTCACCCTTGGCAGGTGGGGGAGCCAGGCCAGTAGTGAGAGCCAAGCACAGCCTGCCTGGCTGAGTGGGTGGAATAAGCCCAGTGGGTCCCAGCAAAACTCAGACGAAGGCACCTACGGCCACAGAGGTTTCCAGCTGGAAAAGCAACACTTGAAGAATCCTGTGACATAATGATGCTCTTTATCCATGATAATTTTCATTGTTCTGAAGCCTGTTTTGTCTCGAATTAAGAATATCAACTTTCTTTCGATTAGTGTTATCATGGTGTATTTTTCTCCATCACTTTACTTTTAACCTGAGTGTTTAAAGTGAGTAGACAACATATATTTGGGTGGGTTTAAAACCAAACTGACAATGGCTTTTTTGTTTCCGCTTTTATTTGAAGAAGTTCAGGGGTACATGTGCAGGTTTCTTATATAAGTAAATGTGTCTCATGGGGGTTGATTATTATCTCATCACCCAGGTATTAAGCTGAGTACTCATTAGTTATACTTCCTGCTTCTTTCTCTCCTCTTGACCTCCACCTTCTGATAGGCCCCAGTGTGTGTTGTTTTCCTCTATGTGCCTGTGTGTTCTTATCATTTAGCTCCCACTAATAAGTAAGGACAGTGTCTTTTAATTGATATATTTAGACTACTCACCTTTAAAGTGATTATTGATGTAGCTGGATTAATATCTACCATGTTTGATATTGTTTTCTATTTATTATTTTTTCTTTCTCTTTTCTGCTGTCTGTGCTTTTAATTGAACAGTTTTTGTAATTCTATTTAATCTCTTCTCTTAGCCTATCAATTATGCTTTTAAAAAATTACTTTACCCATTGCCCTAGAGTTTACAATATATGTTTCAAACCAATCTATGTCCAATTTGAAACAGCATTATACTGCTTCATGTGTGGTACAGGTACCTTACCATATTTGCAGTTACTCTCCTTCTGATCCCTTATTACATTATTGTCACTCACTTATTCATATCTTATAATCACCAGTATGCTATTGTTATTTAATATTAATATATTGATACTTTACTATTTTAACAGCTACCTTTAGGATTAACAATAAAAAAATGCTATTTTGCCCTCATTTATTACTTCTCTGTTACTTCACCTTTCTTTATGTAGATCTATATTTCTGACCTGTGTTATTTTCCTTCTTCTAACAAAACTTTTATTTAACAATTGCAGGGAAGTACTGGTGAGTTTCCTCAGTTTTTGATTGTTTGATAAAATATTTATTTCTCCTCAAGGATAATTTCACTATATGATGAGTTCTAAGTTTGTGGGGTTTTCTTTCTACACTTTAAACATTTCACTTCTCTCTGTTTTTGCTTTTATGATTTTTAATTTAAAAAAGTCTGCTCTCAATCTTATGTTTGCTTCTCGGTAGGTAAGATGCTTTCCCCTCACCTCTGGTTTCTTTAAAAAATTTTCCTTTGTGCTTGGTTTTCTGCAGTTTGAATATGATATGTCTAGATATATTTGGTTTGGTAATTTTTTCTGCTTGGTATTCTCCTAGCTTCTCAGACTGGTAATTTGTTGTTTGTCATTCATTTTGGAACTCTCTCAGCCATTATTACTTTCAATATTTCCTCTCTTCCATTCTCTTTCTTCTGTGTCTGATTTTCCACTTACACATAGTATACCTTTTGATATTGTCCTAAATTCTTTGATGTTATGTTGCATTTTGTTTTTATTTTCCTTTTCCCTGCATTTAAACTTGGGAAGTTTGTATTACCATATCTTCATGCTCACTGATTCTTTTCTCAGCCATGTTAAATCTACTGATGTGCACACAGAAGGTATTCTTTACTTCCATCACAGTGTTTTTTAATTCTAACATTCCCTTTTAAATCTTTCTGCTTATGTAATAACTAGTGTTATTACATGTTGTCTTACTTTCATTTTGTTACAGCCCTTAGCATATGAATCATAGTTCTTTTAAATGCCCTGTCTGATAATTTTGCCATCTGTATCATATCTCAGTTTAGTATGATAATTGTTTTGTATTTTAGACTGGTTTTCTTGACTTTTGGCATGCCTTGTAAATTTTTTGGAGGAAGCTAGGCATGTTGTACTGGGATGTAGTATATAGGAACTGAAATACATAGGTTTTTACTGTAGGAATTTATATTAATCTGACTGTGATTTATATTGTGCTTAATGTTACCAGAGATGTCAAATTTTTCTTATGTCTTTTTTTGTGTGTGTGTCCTCTTAATTATAGGCTTCCTTAAGCTATAATCCACTGTTTTTATATTATAGCCTAGTTAGTGTGATGGAATGTAATAGTAAGTTGTTGGGGAGGCAGCATTCTAAAATCTTCTGATTAAAACGTAGTCTTTTAGTGGGCCTATGTCTTTAGGCTATGACCTTCACATGTGTCTCTACAGTGGCCTAGCTATTTTTCCTAGAGTCCTTTACTCCTTGCTCTATTCCCTGGCTACAGTGTTTGCTATAGATTTTCTTAAGGCCCTGATTACTGTTAACTTTTCCCCCCTCTCATATAAGAAAGGAAAGCTGAGGCCGGGCGCGGTGGCTCAAGCCTGTAATCCCAGCACTTTGGGAGGCCAAGGCGGGTGGATCACGAGGTCAACAGATCGAGACCATCCTGGTCAACATGGTGAAACCCCGTCTCTACTAAAAATTACAAAAAATTAGCTGGGCACAGTGGCGCGTGCCTGTAATCCCAGCTACTCAGGAAGCTGAGGCAGGAGAATTGCCTGAACCCAGCGGGTGGAGGTTGTGGTGAGCCGCGATCACGCCATTGCACTCCAGCCTGGGTAACAAGAGCGAAACTCCGTCTCAAAAAAAAAAAAAAAGAAAAAAGAAAAGAAAGGAAACCTGAATACGCCTGAAATGAAGGAACTTTTTCCCTCACCTGGGATAAGACTCTGTCTGGCAAGTCTCTCCTCCTGAAGAGCAGACCTTTGTAATGGAGCACACTCTGGACGTATCTCACAATGAATACTCACACACTCCTCTTGCCAGAGCTAAAAGAGGATCTTTCTCAGTTCTTCACCATGAGTTCCTGGAGATAAAACCCATGAAAGTGGGGGCACCCCTAGAAATGTGTGCCCCAGGTGTTTTAAACTATCTTCCAGAGTAGTTGAAAGTATTATGTAAGACAATTTAACTAAAGCACTTAGCATATTGTTCAGTAAATGATCAATTTTACTGTTATAGAAACAATAGCTCTAGGCTCTACATTATATTTGATAAATAAAAAAATAATTGAACTACTGTAAAGTAGCCAGATGTCTAGAAGGAAAAATAAAGGCATAAACAGGCAATTAATATAATTGTAATAATTGCTGTAATACTGATATGCACTATATAAGCTGTATCTAACTTCCTGGGGAAGTAAAAAAAAAAAAAGGCATATTGGCATGAGCCACTGTGCCTGTAATCCTAGCACTTTGGGAGGCCTAAGTGGGTGGATCGCCTGAGTTTAGGAGTTCCAGATAGCCTGGGCCACACGGTGAAACCCCGTCTCTACTAAAGTACAAAAGAAATTAGCTGGGTATGGCAGCATGCCCCTGAAGTCCCAACTACTTGGGGGCTGAGGCAACAGAATCACTTGAACCCGGGAGGTAGAGGTTGCAGTAACATGAGATTGCACCACTGCATTCCAGCCTGGGAGACAGAACAAGACTTTTTCTCTACCAAAAAGAAAAAAAAAGGCATATTGGGGATATATAACATTTATTATTTTCTAATAAATATATTAACAAACTAGTTTTTAGCAGTGAAAGTTATCTAAGTTACTGGTGGTAAATCCATACAGGTCTGCAGCAAACTCAGTTTTTGCCTCGTCAGAAGAAAGATTTCAACTCGGGGGCATAAGGCTGAAAAAGATACTGAAGCAAGTTTCAGAGTAGGAATGGAAGTTTATGAAAAAGCTTTAGAGCAGAAATAAAAGAAAGGAAAGTATACTTGGAAGAGGCCCAAGTGGGTGTCTTGCAGGTCAAATGCCCCGTTTGACCTTGAACCTTGGATTCTATATGCTGGCCTACTTCCAGCCTCTTGCACCCCTTTCCTTTTATCCCTCCCTTAGGGTAAGCCGGCCACATGCACAGCACCCTCTAGCATTATAGGTGAGCATGTGCAGTGTGTTTATGGAAGTTGTATCCTTGCTCGCCTGAGACTCTTCCCTTTTCCAGTGGAATGCTCCCAGAAGGTAATACTTCACCATTTTGCCTCTTAATTCATATGCTCAAGTCCACTTGCCCAATTCCTGAAAGCTGCCAATCGCCAGTTTTAGGTGTTTCTAATCTGTTGGGAAACTGCCTCTACCTGGCTCTTGCTGTGACCAATTATTATTTTAGAGTATCACACAATGTGACAACTGCCTGATCATCAACTGATGGTCACCTGACATTCCTTGTGGGTGGGAGAGCCCTCTCCTGCCCCACTCATGCCTGACTACCACCCACTGTAACACAGCCAATATTTGTTTAGTGCCCACTACTTGGCTAGCACTGGCTTAAAGCTTTGTTAATATATAACCTAGGGCCTAACTTGATATTTTGATCATCAAAAGCTGAAAGAGCCCAAATTATTACTTCTATTTCAGAGTCAAGAAAACTGGGGATAAAGGGGAATACATGATTTTCCCAAGTTTTACATAAAACTTGTGTTAGAACAAAGACCAGAACTCAACATATGTGAATTTTAGAGCAGCGCCTTATGAATTGTCCTAGACTAAATATTTTTACTCTTATGTAAAGAAGATAAGACAGTCTACATTTTTCTCCCATATTCAGCAATGATTCAGCTTTGAGCACTGTGAAGCATAAAAGAATGAAATTTCCCATACTGATATGTCTTAAAACCAATTTGTTATCTGGAGCTTTCTCCATCAGCTAAAATAGTTCAGATGAAAAATGATCATGTCTGATAACTAGTTGTCCTAGTAAATTTTTACCAGTTCTAAACTGCATCATACCCATAGGAGATACTAAACTGTATCCTATAAAATAGTGGGTAACTTGGTCTTCAGGAGCCAAATATCAACAGTTTGAAGTAGTATAAAATTGGAAAATTGGTACTTATTTAGCTCAGCACTTAAATCACCTGCAGTGCAGAAGAGGCAATTCTAAAATCCTTGAGACAGCTGCTCTTCTGGGAAAAAATGGATTAATTCATGAATTGGTTTCTCTATATTGGTGATCATAAAACCCTAGACACATGAAGAAATGGTTTATAGATCTGCCATGAAGTGAGTGAGAATAATAATCTGGACTTCAAATGGAAGTTTCCTATTTCCTGTCTATGAACTATAGCACATTCAATTCACAGGGAGGTTATATTGTTTCACCAAAAACATCTTCTGCAAAACTGTAAGTTTTCATTTGTGCTTAGTAATAACAATGCTACCATCTTAGGCCCTGTAGCTTCCTGCTAGTTTTCTGAAGAAAATTCAGAGAGAATGACTAAATGGGAAAGGAATAAATTCCCTGATGAATTGGATGCTTTGAGGCACGTAGTCTATTAATTATGCTACTAGGCGGCCATCCCCAGCCTAACATTTAGATGAAGTCTGGTTGAAAGTGAAACTATTCTGTCTCATATACATACACTGAAATTGAGACATACTTATGGTTTTTACTTGTAATGTTGTTAGTTGTGAAACATGTCAATACCCTTTTACAGCAACAACAAAAGCCAGAGAAATTTCTAGTTTTGTATCTTTTTGAACCAGAGAATTGGGGTCACAAGTCAACCAACAAGTCCAAAATCTAGGGAGAAAAAACACAAAGCCTGACCACTTTCTTACCAAGGGCAGATGCTACCAGAGGAAGATTAGATGAATTCAGCTTGAACTGTTAACCAATTAGTATAAGTCAATGTGGGCTAGAGAAAAGTGTGGATCCCCTGGGGCAGGAGAAAAACAAAAAGTTTACAACTACTTATAAGCTCTTTTTCATGGACCTCACCAAGTGCTCCAAATTGAAACACAACAACAAAAACAACAAAACACCTAGGTGAGTCCAAAAAGGACATTCCTCATAGTACAGGCCTGGAAGAACAGTACATGAGCCACTGTGGGAAGAGCACAGATATCCCTCCCTGTCACCCAAAAGGAACAATAGCCTTGGGTTTGGAAGAAATGACAAATACTGTGGCTTTTAAGGAACTGGTAAAAACTAATTCTGTCTGGAGAAAAAAAAAAATAGGGAAAACCTCCTCACCACTAAGAGAAAAGGCAGAAATATATGCTGGGCTAAGAATAAAAACCAGAATAGGATCAGAAGTACTAAAGAAGTTATAATCCTGAGATCCCAGGTCATATTGCCTGCTTAAACTAAAGCTTCATCAGAACAACAGAATATTTCTCCAACATTCACATTACCAGGAAGGCAAGTAATGAATAGAAGCAACAGTAGAATATTTCTGGAAGAGGAATAGAAGAGAGACAAGACAGTAGAGAAAGAAGTTACCTAAGACAAAGCTGACAGGCAATACCCAAGGCTGAGAATGAAACAGATATTGAGAAAACCTGGCTCCCACCCTAAACACAAAATATACTGAGAGGAATTTGAAGCCTATGGTTCTATCAGGATATCCATCAATAACAAATCCAAAACCAGCTCATCTGCAGACTAGATTGGCTCAAATTCCCACATTAAAGACTTAGCAGAAAGAAAGACATGTCCATTTCCAGGCATAACATTATTCACCATAATCCCTCTTGCCATATATTATAAAAATAAAAATGAAGCTTTAAAAATACAAATAATGAGGCATATGAAAAAGCAAGAAATACGCTATCAATGGGAAAAGGTATTAAACAGGATCAGACTTAGGTATAACATAAATATTAGAAATATATCTAGCTATATTTAAAGTTTAAATAACTACAATTTATATTTTAAGATTTAAAAGAAACTGGGGTAAACATGTGGGTTAAGAAGGATAACTTCAGAGTTGAAGATCAAAAGAAATAATTAATGGAAATTCTAGAAATAAAAAACATAGTAAGAGGAATGAAGGATGCCTATGATGAGCTCATTTCTAGACTTGAAACAACTGAGGAAACAGTAATGACCTTAAAAATAGGTCAATAGAAATTACACAGACTAAACCACAAAGTAATAAAAAATAAATAGGGAACGATCCAAGATGGCCGATCGCTAACATCCCGGGATTGCAGCTCTCAGGGAAGGCGCGGAGAACTAGAGGACGCCACACTTTCAGACAAAGTCTGGTCGCTCACGGAGCAGAAGATCCCCCAGTGGTGGAAACACACGAGTCGCCAGCGCGACTCTCGTGGTCGGCGCAGCAGTTCCGCCGGCACCTCGGTGCGGCAGCGCTCAGCGCAGAGTAAACAGGACCGGTTCCCCTTCTGACCGAGGTTTGGAGCCCCGGGAAGGCAGAGTCGCCTACTACAGAAACAAGAAGGAAGCCCGACAGGAGAATCCTGGGCAGAAAAGCACCATCAGTTTTAACGCCGCTGCTCTGGCCCTGGGAACTAACAACCTGGACGTCCACTCAAGAGACCTGATCTGAAAGTTGGTAATTTCAAAGACGACAGGAGGATAAATTTACAATGACGGGAAGAAACCAGCGTAAAAAAGCTGAGAATACACAAAGTCAGAACGCCTCTCCCTCTAAAGATGATCACAGTTCCACATCAACAATGGAACAAGGCTTGATGGAGAAAGAGCGCATCCTGTTGACAGAATCACTCTTCAAGGAATGGATAATAACAAACTTCGGTGAGTTAAAAGAACATGTTGTAGCCCAACGTAAAGAAACTAGGAACTTTGATAAAAGGTTTGATGAAATCCTATTGAGAATAGACAACTTAGAGAGGAGTATGAGTGAATTAATGGAACTGAAGAATACAATACAGGAACTCCGAGAAGTATGCACAGGTTTAAACACTCGAATTGTTCAAGCAGAAGAAGGGATATCAGAGGTCAAAGTCCAACTTAATGAAATAAAACGTGAAGAAAAGATTAGAGAAAAAAGGATAAAAAGGAATGAGCAAAGTCTCCAAGAAATGTGGGACTATGTGAAAAGACCAAATTTAGATTTGGTAGGTGTACCTGAATGACACAGAGAGAATGAATCCAAGCTGGAAAATACCCTTCAGGATATTATTCAGGAAAATTTTCCTAAACTAGCAAAGCAGGTCAACATTTAACCCCAGGTAATACAGAGAACACCACAAAGATATTCCTCAAGAAGAGCAACTCCAAGGCACATAATCGTTAGATTCACCAGGGTTGAAACGAAGGAGAGGATACTAAGGGCAGCCAGAGAGAAAGGTCAGATAACCCACAAAGGCAAGCCTATCAGACTTACAGCAGATCTCTGGGCAGAAACTCTACAGGCCAGAAGAGAGTGGGGGCTGATATTCAACATCCTCAAAGAACAGAACCTTCAGCCCAGAATTTCATATCCAGCCAAACTAAGCTTCACAACTGAAGGAAAAATAAAATCTTTAATGAACAAGCAAGAACTCAGAGATTTTATTACCACCAGGCCTACTTTACAAGAGCTTCTGAAAGAAGCATTACACACAGAAAGAAACAACCAGTATTAGCCTTTCTAAAAATACACCAAAAAGTAAAGAGCACCAACATAAAGAAGAATTTACACCAACAAATGGATAAAACAGCCAGTCAACATCAAATGGCAGTAACCCTAAATTTAAATTGACTAAATTCCCAATCAAAAGACACAGCCAAAACCCAACAGCATGTTACATCCAGACCTATTTCACATGCAAGGATACACAAAGACTCAAAACAAAGGGATGAAGAAAGATTTACCAACCAAATGGAGAGCAAAAATAAATAATAAATAAATAAAAAGCAGGAGTTGCAATTCTTGTATTGGATAAAATAGATTTTAAAGCAACAAAGATATAGTGGTAAAAGGATCAATGCAACAACAAGAGCTAACGATCCTAACACCCAGATACACAGAGACTTAGATTCAATGAGACAGAAAATTAATAAGGATATCAAGGACTCGAACTCAGATCCAGAACAAGTAAACTTAATAAATATTTACAGAGCTCTCCACTTCAAATACACAAAGTATACATTCTTGTCAATACCACATCACACCTACCCATTAGTTTAAATGAAACATTGATTGGCCATTATTAATACCCAATTTTTTTTGAAATAAAGCAATATTTCCATTTACTCTCCCTCTTTCTCTTCCTGTTTCTTCCTCTCCTTTACTTATTATTTTTTTTTCTTTCCTTCTCTCAAAAAAAAAAGAAATCAACTTGTAAACCTCTAGATCCAGGTCGGCAATGTCTCTTTCATTGCTTGATTTCCTTTCTTCCCCTCCCTCCCTCCCTCCCTCCCTCCCTCCCTCCCTCCCCGCTTCCTCCCTTCCTTCCTTCCTTCATCCCTTCCTTCCTCCCTACCGTCCTTCTTCCCTTCCTTCCTGCCTTCTTCCCCCCCCCAAAAAATAAAAATAAAAATAAATAAATAAATAAATAAATAAAATAAAACAGCATCCAGGAGCTTAGGGATACTATCAAAACATCTAAGATGCACATAATGAAATCACAGAAGAAATAAGAATGAGAACAAGGTAGAATACTTGGAAAACAATAATGGATTAGAAGTTTTCAAAATTAAAGACATATAACAAACCATATATTCAAGAAGCTTAGAGAACACCAAAAAGAGTCATGACAAGTTGATGATAAATGCATATGTAAATTTAAAGTCCCAGAAGTAGTCAAAAAATTTTAAAAAGGATGAAAATGTTGGAAAGAAAACTGTCTGATACCAGGTTTTGTTACAAAGCTAGACTACTCAATATGACAAATAAAAATAGATCAATGAAACAGACTCCAGAAATATATACATGTATATAAAAAACAATGAATTTTGGGACAAGTACAAAGGTAATTCAAAGGATAAAGATAGTCTTTTCTTTTTTTCTTTTCTTTCTTTTTTTTTTTTTTTTGAGACAGAGTCTCACCCTGTTGCCCAGGCTGGAGTGCAATGGTGTGATCTCGGCACACTGCAATCTCTGTCTCCCAGGTTCAAGCAATTCTCCTGCCTCAGCTTCCCAAGTAGCTGGGACTACAAATGTCTGCCACCATGCCCAGCTGATTTTTTGTATCTTTAGTAGAGATGGGCTTTCACCATGTTGGTCAGGCTGGTCTCAAACTCCTGACCTGGTGATCCACCCACCTCTGCCTTCCAAAGTGCTGGGATTACAGGCATGAGACACTGCGCCTGGCCAAGATAGTCTTTTCAACAAATGTTGCTGAAACAATTGGCTATTTATACAAAAAAAAAAAAAAAAAAAAAAAACACCGAGGAAAAAAGATGTGATCTCTACCTTATTCTCTATATAAAAATTAACTCAAATGGATCACAGACCTAAATATAAAGCCTAAAGCTATAAGATTTCTATAAGAAAATTTAAGAGAAAAGTAATTCTGACCTCAGATCAGGCAAAATTTTCTTAGTTATTACGCCAAAACATGACCAACAAACGAAATAAATTGATAAATTGAACATTTAAAATTGAAACCTTTTTTTGCATGAAAGACATATTAGGAGAACTTTTAAAAAATAATCCAAAGAATGGGAAAAATATTTACAAATCAAAAACCTTACAAGAGATTTTTATGTAGAATATGTAAAGAACTCTTAAAACAATAGGAAAACAAAAATCCAATATTAAAAAAATGCAAGTATTTGGACATTTCACTGAAGAGCACAAGCAGGTGGCAAATAAGCTCATTAAAATATGCTCAACCTTATTAGTCATTAGGGAAATGCAAATTACAAGCACAATGAGATACTATTACACATCTATTAGAATGGTTAAAAGATGCTTAAAAAAGACACCACCACATGCTGATGAGGATGCAGAGCACCTAGAAGTCTCAAATACTGCTAATTAGGAATATAAAATAGTGCAGCCACTTTCGGAAACTGGTGGCTTCTTTTATTTTTTTGAAATGGAGTTTTGCACTGTTGCCAAGGATGGAATGCAGTGTCACAGTCTTGGCTCACTGTAACCTCCACCTCCCAGGTTCAAGCAATTCTCCTGCCTCAGCCTCCTGAGTAGCTGGAATTACAGGTGCAACTCACAATGAATTAAGATTCATTCTTAATTCTGAACCCTCACCCCCTTCTTTTGTGTCCTTGGAAAGGCTACTTGGCCCTTCCACTTGGCCCCCACACCTGACTGTTTTTTTTTTCAATTTAGTAGAGACAAGGTTTTACTATATTGGCCAGGCTGGTCCTGAACTGCCGACCTTGTGATCCACCCACCTCCACCTCCCAAAGTGCTGGGATTACAAGCATGAGCCACCGCACCCGACCTGGTGGCTTCTTATACAATACACATATACTACTTACGACTCAGCAATCCTACTCATCCGTATTTACTCATGAGAAACAAAAACTTATGGTCTCAAAAAAACCTGTATAGAAATGTTTATAGCAGCAACTTTACTCATAATCATCAAAAACTGAGACACCTGGAGAATGGATAAACTGCAATGTTGCTACAATGGAATATTATTCATTGATACAAAAGGAATGAAATATTGACTCATGCAACAATATGGGTGAATCTCAATGGACTTTGCTAATTGAAAGAAGTCCCATCAAAATACATACTGTGCCATTCCATTTATTAAACATTCTGGAAAAGACAGAACTAAATGGATAGAAACAAATTTGCGGTTGCCACGGGTAGAAGTGGGAAGGAGTGCTAACATCAAGGGGACAGTCTGAAGAAATATGGGGAGTTGATGAAACTGCTCCATATTAGGATTGTTTTGTAAATACAGGAACCTAAGCATTTGTCAAAATCTATAGAACTATATACCACAAAGTGTGGATTTTACTGTTACATAAATTTTTTTATAAACTTATAAAAAACTTACTTAAATTTCTCTTGTGGGGAAAATATTTTTCTTTAAAGCACACTTAAAAGTAATTTGCATTTACTCCCTGTAAAACATTTCCATTTTACAGTTAGCCATACTAGAAGACTATATCTCTTTATGCATTTATTTTTCTGTTAGAAAAATGTTCCATGGCACTATCAAACTGATTTTAACCATCATCAAGCCTAACTTTGCCTCCGTTGGCAACATGACTAGAAGCATGAATCAGAAAGTATTAAGGAATTTTAAGCCCTAGGTTTCAATTATAGCGGTTACATAAATTTTTAAATATATTTTAAAATATACTGATGGTGAATTAAAGTACCTTTTAAAGGCCCAGAAAGTGAAAAAAAAAATGCTAGAAAGTTTAAGTTTAAATTTTTTTCCAATGGAAAGGCAAGATACATAGAAATTCACACCAACAGAAAATTAAATATCCAAAGAAACTGCACAATATAATGGACAGAATACTAGAGAAAACATCAGAAGATTCGTTCTTAATTCTGAACCCTCATCCCCTTATTTTTTTCCTTGGAAAGGCCACTTAGCCCTCTCAGTTTCACCCACGGTCAAGTAAGTTGTTCATATTTTGTGGCAATTTGGATTTTGCAGTTTGGCAAATAGATCTCATTTTAAATCCTCTTACCTTCAATTTTATGTTAGATGGTGTTGAGCAAGCTATGAAACTTTACAGTATCCCAGTTTTATCTATGAAATGGCAATAAAAATGCTAATGTGCAAATTGTTTTATGTTGGATAATGCACTGTATTGTGAGGCTATGTAGAAACAGACAACTTCTTACATTTAATTGCATATTAAAAATTTCTGGTGGATGACAGGAAACTAATTACAGTGACTACTTCTTTAGGGGTTGAGAACAATGGGAATTTAGTGGGAAGTAGCAAGAAGCTGAAGGGAGAGTTTTTGCCATATTATCTCTGAAAATGTCTGGTAACAAATTATGTTAATCAATTAATTATCCAAAATACAAATAAATCAACTTTAAGTAATTAAGATATGAAGAACCCATACCAAGACCTGGCATTAAGATATTCTAGAGGAGGAGGTAGTGGTGGTGTCAGTGTAATAAAGCTGGTCTAAAAAGGATCCAAGGGGATTCCAATTTATTCTAACGTGAAAATACCTCAACAGATCATCTTAGCATAGTCTTGTTGGAGGATTGTTTGGATACCCAAGAGTTTTTAGGTGATTTTCAAAGATATTTATAAATCAAGACTTCTTCAATAGAATATCCTGTAAATAAGACATTTTACTTTCAGTTTTTCTAGGGACTCATTTTTCTAATAAAGTATACAGATTACTTATTTATTAAATGTTTTTTACAATCAACTTCTAAGTCCTATTCTTAAATAATCAAACTATGTTAGTCTAAGTATTAAAATACTGACCTTGATATTTAAAGTTTTCAGTAAATGTTTAAGTCCCAGTTTCTTAAAAAATGACACCAACTTCATTATAACTGTTAAAAGAGAACATTGCAGTGTGTGGCCTAAGACAACACAGCACATAGCTGTTTAATGTAGCATGCTGTAACTGCTTGTGACAACATGCTTCAATGCGTCAATAGCATGCAATCTGTTTTCCACAGCACTTGATTTTACAGAGAGTGGGTATAGTTATGCAAAATGAATTATGATGATGGGATATCTAGCTTCTTAGTACCTCCTGGAAAACTCTCCTTTTTCTATTTCAAGATTTTTCTTTTAGTTTTATATTTTTATTGCATTTTAGGTTTGGGTGTACATGTGAAGAACATGCAACATTGTTGCATAGGTACACACATGGCAGTGTGATTGAGTCATCATAAAGAGCTCCTATATAGAAGGGATATGTAGCATGTTGCTATTCATCAGCTATGGTCAGCTGTCCTAACAGGGCAAATGTTTTCTTGGCTTATCTCTATCAATATATAATTTTTCCTTTGAGTCTACCATTGCCAAGGAAATTCAAAGGTATTGTATGCTGTGGGGGCATTCCATTATCCAGGGCCTTATCCAACATTTTAAAAAATTCTTGAAGTAGATAAACCATTATTTTAAAATACTTTAAAACATTTCATTCATTCAACTTTTGGTGAACGAGAGAGAAAAATTAAAACTAACAACAAATATTTTTAGCATACCTAATAAGGTATAGTGACCTTCTCTCACTAGAAAACAGGTAAATTTCTTTTATTTAACATCAGTGTTGCATAAGAATGGCTCTGGTTTCCTCCCTTGAAAGACAAACTGAGTTATATTCAGCACAGGGTTGTATATTCTTCTCTTTTTCCTTATTTGTAGGTACTATGCTCTTAATGAATACTAGTTCTTATTAGTTCTTAATACATCATTTTATCAGCCAATGAATGCCCTACAGTTTGTCATATATTTATTTCATGTCGTCCTCAGAAAAATACATGAATATAGATATTATGTCCATTTTAGAGATGAAGGAAGTGAGGATCAGAGAACCAAAAAAGTTTTGACTGGTATCACACGGCAGTTAATAGCTGAGTTGGGACTAGAGCTTCCATTTGTGTGATTTCCCAAAGAAGCTCTTTCCAGTATATTAGGTTTCATCCCATCAAGATGAAAGCACAAGGTTTGAATCTTTCCCCTTTTCTTATCCCTTAAAGCATCTAGTGTAATAAGAACATAACATTGACAGACAATTCTTCATTATATGTCTGCATATCCTTCCACTATCTTTCAATGATGTTTGTATAGCAAACAACCTTGGAAGGTAGAAGTAGTGTCTCCTCTTCCAGGGCAAAGAAATATTTGTTTTCTGATCAGAATAAAGATCACGTCTTCCCACAGAGCAAAGATTGGGCAGGTTTAGCAAGCAGGCTCTTCATGAGATTGAGAGTTTCCTAAGTTCAGTGTTCTTCAGCTATGACACAACCCCATCATGTGTTCATCATCCACCTGGGTCACTCCACAACCCCCATGGGACTTGATGGGAAATGTTGGGGTGGAAGGAAACTGAACCAATGCAAACAGAAAGCCCATGCTTCCTGCAGTGCTGAGTAATAAAGTGCCAGTGTTTTTGTGTGGCAGACTAACTTGCTAGCTTGCAATAGGGCAAACTCACAGACTCTTCACAGTTCTTGATCATAGCAGGCACTCTATACATACCTGTTGACTTTTCAGAGTACATTTAATTGGGCAGTGTTCAAATGCTTTGCAATTTAGTGACCCCTGGATGTGTAAGACTCTGCTATAAATAACATTTCACTAATGAATAATTTTCTAAGACAGAAAAATCTAGTTTCTGATACACAGCAACGTAACTTGAAATAACCCACTTAGTCACACAAATGCCTTATCTCTTTTACAATGCTAAAGAATAATTTCTATCTAAATAAATAAATGAATAAAATCCATTTACTATTCTGAGCAGCCAGACTACTGTGTAAACTAATTTTGATTATCAGATTAATAATAATAAAAATAATCTTTGATTCCCACTGTCCAAAGCCAATGAGACTGAATTTCAGATTCTATTTTGTTTAATTATGAAAACACAGCATATAATCTTTCACTGAAAAACCAGTTTTTCCTAGCATCAATTCAAATCTATTATTTGCCTGTACAAGTACTAGTATCAGGTAAGTCACAAGTAGCCTGTCATTGTTTTTAGGTAATTTAAACTAAAAATACCTGCAAGAATGAATCATCTTCTATTTCCTTTTCTCTCAGAATATCTTTCTAAATTAGAAGGCTCTGATCTTCAAGCTCCTTTGACTTGATAAGCGTAGTGATACAATGTGCACACAGGAAGATCACGCTGTTCTTTAGTACACAATATACAATAATGAAAGAATTAGACAACATTGGTAAAGTCAACCAAGCTTTGAGAGGAGAGAAATAAAATCATGAAGCTGGAAGTAGAGGATTTTACTATTGTTTATCTTCTCCTTTCCAGATTACATTTTCAATTATTAGCTTATTTGTAAATTCTACTGGACTTATAATTTGAAGACAAACAGCAAAAGATATGTACCTACAAAAAAAACAAGCCTATTAATTATTGGCAAGTTTTCAAATATTCAGTAGAGATTTGACAGTAGAATGTGTTGGTCTTAGGAAAAGTACACTGTGGACGCAGCACCTAGAGTTTTGAATCCTGTTTTGAAGCAAATTTCTCCATGCTTCTGTAAATTCTGCTTTTTTTTTCTCAGCATCACTTATGCAGATGGCGTAACTGACTATAATTTAAAAAGAGGGATATTTTAGAGTTTGCTACTTGCTACAAGTAACTATTGTTCTCTGCAGTTCAGACTGCATCTAAAAACACAAAGTATTTAACTCAGCAGAACAAAAACAGCTGTTTTCTTAATGCTTCATGTTTAATTCTTACTGCTTCCAATCACCTCATACCCTGCCAATGATATCCTCAGCTCGCGCTTCCCAAGCTTTAGAGAACACCAGAATTACCAGCTTGTCAAAACATAGATTCTTCCTCTTCCCCTTTATTTAGTGTCCAGGGTCAAGACATAAATTTGCATCACTAATATCTAAGTGATGTTGATGCTGCTGATTCTCAGACACTCACCTTTAAGCATCACTAGGATACATCAGGCAAGAATGCAGTGAAAACTTTACCAGACTTTGATGCTGTTAGCTTCTACTGTTCCCTTCTCATGATTAATGTTGAGAAAAATAAAAACTATTGCTTTTCTGCTACCTTAGTATTAAGATAGTCATAGAGAAAAATGTTGCATTTTAGAAATGTTTAAAAGGTTTGTCAGCTGGGTGCAGTGGCTCACACCTGTTATCCTAGCACTTTGGGAAGCCATGGTGGTTGGATTTCCTAAGCATAGGAGTTCAGAACCAGCCTGGCAAACATGGTAAAACCCCATCTCCACTAAAATACAAAAAATTAGCTGTGCATAGTGGTGTGCTCCTATAATACCAGCAACTCGGAAGGCTAAGGTGGGAGAATTGCTTGAACCTGGAAGGCCATGGTTGTAGTTAGCCAAGATCATGCTGGACTGGGAGACAAAGCAAGACTCCTCATTAAAAAAAAAAAAAAAAAAAAAAAAGCTTGTCAATGGTAGAATTCCAAGAGCTATACTAAATGTGTTTTTCTCCTTAAAAATTTTAGTAAAATCAAAATAATCTTGTAGTAAATTGCCATATAATTGGATATAAATGTGTTATGTCCAGTCTTCTCTGAGATATTCTATATACAACTATTTTCTGTGTAGCCCAGGTTCAAAATATGATGGTCATGTCACTATAATTATTACTATTGTATTATTACCAGTAACTAATACTTACCAAGCATCTACTGGGGATCAAAGGCCAGGCTGAGTGCTTTCACAAATACAACATAGTACCATGTTATTACATATTATCATGAAAGAAATAGAAACCTCAGTATTTAATTTTTAAATTTTGGTCACAATCATCAGTCTAAAATTGTCAACTAAACTTGGGTACTCTATTTAGCTGTATGTAGATACAACCTTTGAAAAGTTAATATATTCCAAATTCATTTTGTTAGGCCAGCATTATCCAAATACCAAAACCAAGCAAGAACTTCATGAACAAAAAATTACAGACCAAGTTTATGTCTCACGAATATAGGCACGAAAACCTTTAACAGAACATTAGCAAATGAAATCTAGCAATATATAAAATGAATAAAATATTATGATCCACTCATATTTATCCTAAGAATACAAGGTTGGTTCAAAATTTAATAATCAATTAATTTAATTCACCATAACGATAGACGAAAAAAAAACTCTATATATGGTAGAGTTTTCTGCATCTCAGTAGATGCAGAAAATGCATTTGACCAAATTTGATACCTATTCATGATGAAGATCCTAAGTGAACCAGTAAAAGGAATTCCCTTATTTAATAAAGGGTATTTATGAAATACATAAAACTAACCTCATTCTTAAGTCTAGAAGCAAAGCAAGAAGGTCCTCTCTTAGTATTTCTAGTAAACATTGTACCAGAGGTCCTAAACCAAGCCATAAAGAAATAAAAGGTATATATACTTAAAAGGAGAAAGAAAACTGTTTCTATTCACAGATAACATAATCATTACATAGAAGACAACAAAGAATCCAACAAAAAAAGCTACCAGTGTGTTTAGTAAAGTCAAAGGTACACAATTAATGTACAATACCAATATTTATTAAATCAATTGTATTCAAATATAATTATATGCTAAAAACAAATAATTAGAAACTAAAAATTTTAAATATCACTTATAATAGGATAAAAAACATAAAATATTGGGATAAAACTTTAAAAATGTGAAAATCTTATACACCTAAAATTACAAGACACTGTTGAGGGATTTAGAGTAGATCTGAATAAATGCAAAGAAACACTGTGCTCGAAGATCAGAAGATTTAATATCCATAAGGTATTGCTTAATTCCTTCCAAACTGATCTAGAAAGTCAATGCAATTCTAATAAAAATCTCAGCAGGATTTGTAAAGGGTGATTCTAAAATATATTAGAACATGCAGAAGACCAAAAAGATATAAAATAATTTTAAGAAATAAGATATAAGCTGGAGGACTGAAATTTTGCCTGATTTCAAAATTATAAAGCCACAGTAGTCAAGAAAGTATAATATTGCCATAAAGATAAGCACATAGCTCAAAGAATAGTATCAGAATCCAGAAACACACACATACATGGTCAGTAAAGTTTTTACAAAGGAATTGGCATAATTCAATGGGGAAAAGATGGCAATTTTAACAAATAATTCTGGTACAATATTACATCAACATGCAAAGTAGGGGTGAACATCTACCCCTACATTAAATCATACAAACAATAATAATAAAAATCAAAATGTCAAAACCATAAGACAGGTCGAGAATAAAAATACAAAACACAAAATGAATCACAGACCTAAATGTAAAACCTAAAGCTATAAAACTTCTAGGAGAAATCACAGAAACAAATCTCTTAAAACTCAAATAAGACAACAAATAGATACCACTACAAACCTAATAAAATCACTAAAATTGAAAAGACTGATAACATGAAACGCTGGTTAGAAGACAAAACAACTAGAGCCCTCATATGTTGCTGGTGGAGTTGCAAAATAGTACAAACACTTTGGAAAATAGTTTGGTAGCTATCTATCAAGTTAAATATATACTTATCATACAACCCACTAATCTTCTTCCTAGGTACATACTTAAGAGAAATGAAAATGAATGACCACACAAAGATTCACATTCAAATCTTTATAGCAGCTCTATTCATAATGGCTAAAAATTGAAATTCCATTAAATGCTGATCAACTGGATAAACAAAGTGTGCTGTGGCCATACAATGAAATATTACTTGGCAGTGAAAAAGTATAATCTACTAACACATTCAATATTCTGGATTGATCTCAAAAGTATTATGCTAGGTAAAAGACTCCAAACACAAAAGACAATAAAAATATTCTATATTTCTATTATATTTTATATAAATGACCTTCTGGAAAAGACAAACCTATAGGTACAAAAATCAGATCAGAGGTTGCCAGGGATTGGGAATATAGACAAGTGTTTCACTGTAAAGAGGAATGGGAAAATTTTGGGATTAATTTTTTATTTTGGTGGTGATTATACACTCTATACAACATTAAAACTCATTGACGTGTACATTAAAACATACAATAAATGTAACTTAAAAACATTTTTTATTGCTTCTGGCCTTAACATTTTACGGAAAGTTGTAGATGTTCCCTCCACAGCTTCTGCACAGCAAAAGAAACAGTCACTAGAGTGGATCGGCAACCAACAGAATGGGAAAAAATTTTTGCAGTCTACCCATCTGACAAAGGGCTGATATCCAGAATTTACAAAGAACTCAAACAGATTTACAGGAAAAAAACAAACAAGCCCATTCAAAAGTGGGCAAAGGATATGAACAGATACTTTACAAAAGAAGACATATATGAGGCCAACAATCATGTGAAAAAATGCTCATCATCACTGGTCATCAGAGAGATGCAAATCAAAACCACATTGAGATACCATCTCACGCCAGTTAGAATGGCGATCATTAAAAAATCTGGAGACAACAGATGCTGGAGAGGATGTGGAGAAAAAGGAACACTTTTACACTGTTGGTGGCAGTGTAAATTAGTTCAACCATTGTGGAAGACAGTGTGGTGATTCCTCAAGGCCTTAGAAATAGAAATTCCATTTGACCCAGCAATCCCATTACTGGGTATATATCCAAAGGATTATAAATCGTTCTACTATAAGGATACATGCACACGAATGTTCATTGCAGCACTGTTTACAATAGCAAAGACCTGGAATCAACCCAAAATGCCCATTGATAATAGACTGGATTGGAAAAATGTGGCACATATACACCATGGAATATTATGCAGCAATCAGAAATGATGAGTTTGTGTCGTTTGTAGGGACATGGATGAATCTGGAGAACATCATCCTCAGCAAACTGACACAAGAACAGAAAATGAAACACCGCATATTCTCACTCATAGGTGGGTGATGAAAAATGAGAACACATGGACACAGAAAGGGGAGTACTAAACAGTGGGGTCTATTGGGGGGAAAAGGGGAGGGCCAGTGGGAGGGGGAGGTGGGGAGGGATAGCCTGGGGAGAAATGCCAAATGTGGGTGAAGGGGAGAAGAAAAGCAAAGCACACTGCCATGTGTGTACCTACGCAACTGTCTTGCATGCTCTGCTCATGTACCCCAAAACCTATAATCCAATAAAAAATTAAAAAAAAAATATATATATCGACTTGACTGGCTGTTTTAGTCCTTTAACATAAACAAAACATCCTCCAAAGTTCTAAAAGAAGCATAAAAACAGAATTTGGTAGAAGCAAGAAAAGGTTGCCTCTTTTGCTAACTAAATTCTGCAAGTTATACACAACTCCTGTTTAACAGCTTTTTTCCCATTTGGTGCTGCCAAGTGCTTGACTGAGACATCAAAAGATAAAAGCAACATTTAAAACATATTTTTAATTAAGTATCAATAAAAATAATAACTAAGTTATTGATACGCACCAAGTTTAAACTCAAGAGTTTCAGGTAATATAAATAACTGGTAACCATGGACAGATACTTGTAAACCAAATCATCATTTTGAAATTGGCAAATAAATGAAAATATTCTTTATTTTTCTATTCTTATGTAAATAGTATCACTGAATAATTCAAAGGCAGATGAAAGGAAGTTTATCTCAATAGAAGTATTGTAGCTGATAAATGAAGAAGGAATTTTAGAATTGGAGTATCACCATTTAACACTGAGTTATGAAACTAGAAGTTCATCATCCATAGCTGTTAATATCACAGAAAGAAAAGACAACCACATATTATGTATTCTGAAGAAAGAACACAACACTTCCTACAAAGTAGTCTTGACTCCCTGCCAAAAGAAAATGTATATTAAATACACACACACACACACACACACACACACACACACAATCTAAACATGATGCAGATGACTCAGCCACTACCTTGAGCTGATAAATATGTAAAATACACCATGGCAAGACAATCAGCATAATGTAGATTGCAGAAAGCTCTGAAGAAAACTATTCGATTTCTTCAACAAGTAAATTACAAGGTGGGGAAAGAAAGCAATCATTTGCAATGTCTAGACCTTATCTGGATTGTGAATCAAGTAATAAACTAAAAACAAAATGCAACACTACAAGACAGTAATGTAAACAGTAGATAGTATTAAGTATTGTTAACGTTGTCTGACAATTGTATTGAATTTATGGTAAGAGCCCATATCTTTTAGAATAACATATTAAAATACTTAAGGGACAAATGAAAGGATTAAAAGCTGGGAGTATAGGCTTAAAAAAAAAAAAGAATTGGCCATGAGTTGTAATTCTTAGATCTGAGCAATAAGTAAAATGGGGGTTCATTAATCTATTGACTTCTTTATTAACAGCTTAAAACTTTCTATAACAACAAAATATTTTAAAGATGATACAAAAATGCACATAAAATTTTTCTTGAGTTTATTTTAGCTGGTTCTCATAATCACATCACAATTTCAAACATAACTATAGCCAATACTTGAAGTATGAATGGGCTTGAAATTTCTTATTTTTCCTTCAGAAATAAATTTTCCTTGTCCTTTCTATCTTATATCACATGAGCGCTTCAGTTACACTTATCATTCAATATTTTAAAACCAGAGTTCCCTTCGGGATGATCCTTCAAAATGACCTTTATCATCACAAATTTGCTTCTCAGCCCTACTGCAGCACTACCAATATCTGAAACTAAACAGTCATACGATAGGTTGTATCAAAATATCACAGTTACTGCATAAACATGTACTATTATATATTCATAAAAGTTAAAAATAAAAAAATCCAGCTGATTATTACAATGTCTATTTTAAAAGTGTGATGGTGATAAAACTCCTATAGCCATGAAACAAGAAGGGCCTGAACAAGCAGTGAAAAGCAGACTGCCAATATATTAGTAACTTCACTACCTTGATTGAGGTTCAAGTCAGGTTCAATTTACACCAAATTCTGTAAAAAGTAAATTCTGGTGTCTAAATACCACAACAAACTTGCAAATTTCTTTGTAAATTATTCTCTTTTTTTTTCCTTTTATTGTACTTTAGATTCTGGGGTACATGTACAGATCATGCAGGACTGTTGCATAGGTATACACATGGCAATGTGATTTGCTGCCTCCATCTCCCCGTCACCTACATCTGGCGTTTCTCCCAAAGTTATCCCTCCCTGACCTCCCCACCCTTCCACTGTCCCTCCCTTGCCCCCCTCAACAGACCCCAGTGTGTGATGCTCCCTTCCCAGAGTCCATGAGTTCTCATTGTTCAACACTCACCTATGAGTGAGAACATGTGGTGTTTGATTTTCTGTTCTTGAGTCAGTTTGATGAGAATTACGGTTTCCAGATTCACCCATGTCCCTACAAAGGACCCAAACTCATCATTTTTTATGGCTGCATAGAACTCCATGGTGTATATGTGCCACATTTTCCTTGTCCAGACTATCGTTGATAGGCATTGGGGTTGGGTTCCAGGTCTTTGCTATTGTAAACAATGCCACTATTAACATACATGCACATGTGTCCTTATAATAGAATGATTATAATCCTTTGGGCATATACCCAATAATGGGGTTGCTGGGTCAAATGGAATTTCTATTTCTAGGTCCTTGAGGAATCGCCACACTGTCTTCCACAATGGTTGAACTAATTTACACTCCAACAAACAGTATAAAAGTGTTCCTATTTCCACATCCTCTCCAGCATCTGTTGTTTCCAGATTTTTTAATAATCTCCATTCTAACTGGAGTGAGGTGGTATCTCAATGTGGTTTTGATTTGCATTTCACTAATAATCAGTGATGTTGAGAATTTTTTCATATGCTTGTTGGTCTCAAGTATGTCTTCTTTTGTAAAGTGTCTGTTTATATTCTTCATCCATTTCTGGATGGGTTTGTTTATTTTATTCTTATAAATCTGTTTTAGTTCTTTGTAGATTCTGAATATTAGCCTTTTGTCAGATGGGTAGATTGCAAAAATTTTTTCCCATTCTGTTGGTTGCCAGTTCACTCTAACGATTGTTTCTTTTGCTATACAGAAGCTCTGTAATTTAATTAGATCCCATTTGTCAATTTTGGCTTTTGTTGCCAATGCTTTTGGTGTTTTAGCCACGAAGTCCTTGCCTATGCCTATGTCCTAAATGGTTTTGCCTAGGTTTTCTTCTAGGGTTTTTATGGTGTTAGGTCTTATGTTTAAGCCTTTAATCCACCTGGATTTTTAGTATAAGGTGTCAGGAAGGGATCCAGTTTCTGCTTTCTCCACAATGCTAGCCAGTTTTCCCAACACCATTTATTAAACAGGGAATCCTTTCACCATTTCTCATTTTTGTGAGGTTTGTCAAAGATCAGATGGTTGTAGATGTGTGGTGTTACCTCCAGGGCCTCTGTTCTGTTCCATTGGTCTATATCTCTGTTTTGGTACCAGTACCATGCTGTTTTGATTACTGTAGCCTTCTAGTATAGTTTGAAATCAGGTAGCGTGACACCTCTGGCTTTGTTCTTTTTCCTTAGGATCATCTTGGCTATGTGGGTTCTCTTTTGGTTCCATATGAAGTTTAAGGTGTTTTTTTTCAGTTCTGTGAAGAAGGTGATTGGTAGCTTGACGGAGACAGCATTGAATCTATAAACTACTTTGGGAAGTATGGCCATTTTCAAGATATTGATTCTTCCTAACCATGAGCATGGAATGTTCCTCCATCTGTTTGTGCCCTCTCTTATTTCACTGAGCAGTGGTTTTTAGTTCTCCTTGAAAAGGTCCTTCACATCCTTCATTAGTTGTTACTCTCTTTGTAGCAATTGTAAATGGGATTTTCCTCATGATTTGGCTCTCTGTTAATCTGTCATCGGTGTATATAAATGCTTATGATTTCTGCACATTCATTTTGTATCCTGAGACTTTGCTGAAGTTGCTTATCAGTTTAAGGAGATTTTGGGCTGAGATAATAGGGTCTTCTAAGTATACAATCATGTTGTCTACAAATAGAGACAATTTGACTTCCTCTTTTCCTAATTGAGTATGCTTTATTCTTTTTTCTTGCTTAATTGCTCTGGCTAGAACATCCAATAGTATACTGAATAGGAGTGGTGACAGAGGGTATCCTTGTCTAGTGCTGGATTTCAAAGGGAAAACTTCCAGTTTTTGCCCATTTAGTATGATATTGACTGTAGGTTTGTTGCAAATAGCTTTTATTGTTTTGAGATACATTCCTTCAATACCTGGTTTATTGAGAGTTTTTAGCATAAAGGGCTGTTGAATTTTGTAGAAGGCTTTCTCTGCATCTATTGAGATAATCGTGTGGTTTTTCTCTTTGGGTCTGTTTATGTGGTGGATTACATTTATAGACTCGCATATGTTAAACCAGCCTTGCATTCCTGGAATGAAACCTCCTTGATTGTGATGGATAAGCTTTTTGATGTGCTGTTGCAATTGGTTTACCAGTATTTTATTGAAGATTTTTGCATCTATGTTCATCATGGATATTGGCCTGAAGTTTTCTTTTTCCTGTTGAGTCTCTGATAGGTTTTGGTATCAGGATGATGTTGGTCTCATAAAAAGATTTGGGAAGGATTCTCTCTTTTTGTATTGTTTGGAATAGTTTATGAAGGAATGATTCCAGCTCCTCTTTGTATGTC
Source organism: Callithrix jacchus (assembly GCF_049354715.1). Lineage (NCBI taxonomy): Eukaryota > Metazoa > Chordata > Mammalia > Primates > Cebidae > Callithrix > Callithrix jacchus. Next base: position 76,844,817 of record NC_133507.1, read on the forward strand.
TGATAGAATTCAGCTGTGAACCCATCTATACTTGGCCTTTTTTTGGTTGGTAGGCTACTAATTGCTGTCTCAACTTCAGCTCTTGTTATTGGTCTACTCAAGTTTTCAACTTCTTCCTGGTTTAGGCTTGGGAGGGTGCAAGTGTCCAGGAATTTATCCTTTTCATTCAGGTTTACTGGTTTATGTGCATGGAGTTGTTTGTAGTAATCTCTGATTCTAGTTTGTGTTTCTGTGGAATCAGTGGTGATATCCCCTTTATTGTTTTTTATTGCATCTATTTGATTCCTCTCCCTTTTTTTTAATTAATCTGGCTAGTGGTCTGTCTATTTTGTTGATCTTTTCAAAAAACAAGCTCCTGGGTTTATTGATTCTTTGAAGGGTTTTTTGTCTCTATTTCCTTCAGTTCTGCTTTGATCTTAGTTATTTCTTGTCTTCTACTAGCTTTTGAGTTTTTTTATCTTGCTCCTCTAGCTCTTTCAATTTCGATTTTAGATCTTTCCTTGCTTCTCATGTGGGCATTTATTGCTACAAATTTCCCTTTAGATACTGCTTTAAATGTGTCCCAGAGATTCTGGTATGTTGTGTCTTCATTGTCATTGGTTTCAAAGAACATCTTTATTTCTGCCTTCATTTCATTGTTTAAACAGTCAACATTCAGGAGCCAGTTGTTCAGTTTCCATGAAGCTGTGCATTTCTGAGTTAGTTTCTTAATTCTGAGTTCTAATTTGATTACCCTATGGTCTGAGAGGCTGTTTATTATAATTTCCAGTCTTTTGCATTTGCTGAGGAGTGATTTATTTCCAATGTGTTCAATTTTAGAGTAGGTGCAATGCAGTGCTGAGAAGAATGTATATTCTGTGGATTTGGGGTGGAGATTTCTGTAGATGTCTATTAGGTCCACTTGGTCCAGATCGGAGTTCAAGTCCTGGATATCCTTGTTAAAATATGTCTCATTGATCTGTCAAATATTGACAGTGGAGTGTTAAAGTCTCCCACTATTATTGTGTAGGAGTCTAAGTCTCTTTGTAGGTGGTCAAGGACTTGCTTTATGTACCTGGGTGCACCTGTATTGGGTGTGTATATATTTTGGATTATTAGATCTTCTTGATGCACTGATCCTTTTACCATTATGTAATTTCCTTCTTTGTCTCTTTTGATCTTTGTTTGTTTAAAGTCCATTTTATCAAATACTAGGATTGCAACTCCTGGGGTTTTTTTGTTTTGTTTTGTTTTTTGTTGTTGTTGTTGTTGTTGTTCTCCATTTGCTTGATAAATCTTCCTCCAAACCTTCATTTTGAGCTTATGTGTGTCCTTCCACGTGAGATGGGTTTCCTGAATACAACACACTGATGGGTCTTGACTTTTATCTAATTTGCTAGTCTGTGTCTTTTGATTGGGGCATTTAGCCCATTTACATTTAAGGTTAATGTTGATATGTGTAAATCTGATCCTGCCATTTTGATGCTAGCTGGATGTTTTGTCCATTAGTTGACTCATTTTTTTCATTATGTCAATGGTCTTTACCATTTGGTATGTTTTTGGAGTTACTGGTACTGGTTGTTCCTTTCTTTGTTTAGTGATTCTTTCAGAGCTCTTGTAACACAGGCCTGGTGCTGATGAAATCTCTCAGCAATTGCTTGTCCTTAAAGGATTTTCTTTCTCCTTCGCTTATGAAGCTTAGTTTGTCTGGATGTGAAATTCTATGTTGAAAGTTCTTTTCTTTAAGGATGTTGAATATTGAGCCCCACTCTCTTCTGGCTTATAGGGTTTCTTTGGAAAGATCAACTGTGAGTCTGATAGGCTTCCCTTTGTAAGTAACCTGACCTTTCTCTCTGGCTGCCCTTAGCATTTTTTCCTTCATTTCAACTCTGGTGAATCTGATGGTTATGTGCCCTGGGGTTGTTCTTCTTGAGGAATTTCTTTGTGGTGTTCTCTGTATTTCTCGGACTTGAATGGTAGCCTGGATCGAATTTATTTCTTTCTTTTTCTTAGTTTTCCTTCTAACAGTCAGGCCCCTCTGCTGCAGGACTGCTGGAAGTCCATTCCAGATGCTGCTTGCCTGGGGATCACCCATGGGGGCTGCAGAGCTGTAAGGGTTGCTGCCGGTTTCTTCTTCTGTTATCTTCATTCCAGGAAGGGTACCTCCCAGATGTGGGGCTGAGCTCTCCTTTATGAGGTGTCTCTTTGGGTATACAGGGTTTGGGGAGCTGCTTGAGCAGACAGTCTGTCCCTTATAGGAGCTCAAGTGCTGTGCTGGGAGCTCCACTGTTCCATGCAGAGCTGCTGGGCAGGTACTTTTAAGTCTGCTGCAGTGGAACTCATAACTGCCTCTTTTTGCAGGTGCTCTGTCCTAGGAAGGTCAGCTTTATTTGTAAGTTCCTCTCATGCTGCTGCTTTGTTTCATAGATGCCCTGCCCCACAAGGAATAGTCTAGCCAAAGTCTGCCAGCAGAGGCATTGCCGAGCTGCTCCAGGCTCTGCCCAGCTGCTGTGTGAACTGCCTTGGTAGTGGCAGACTGCCTCAGTAGTGGTGGTCGCCCTTCCCCCCAACTGAGCTGGACCTTCCTGGGTCCAGCTGTGCTTCCCATGAAACTCTCAATCCAGAGCGTTTCAGATTTCTTGTTTTGTGGGGGTGGTACCAGCTGAGCCAGATCATGTGCCTCACTATCTCTGCCCTCTCCCTTTCAGTTGAATCAGCAGCTCTGTCTCCCAGGCATTCCAGGTGCCAGTTGAAATGGCTGCCAGATTTGTGTGAGTTTCTGTGCACCAACCCAGCACCAGCTTTTCAGCCCAGGTATCTCCTGGTCTGTGGACAGTGAAAATTTGTTTGGAAATGCAGTGAGCACTCACCCTCTGTGTTGTTCTTGCCAGGAACTGTACTCCAGAGCTGTTCCTATGTGGCCATCTTGGATCCTCCTCCTTTATAAATTATTCTAATTATTATTTCCTTATTATAGTGCCAGGCTCTGTACTTTTGGCTCTACTAACAGAAAGCAATGCTAGTATTTATGAAAGAGAATCATACTATTCTTTCTTTCATTTTCCTAGTCAATGGCACTCTCAGAAAGACACAGATTTTTTTCCCCTCTCATACTACAAGCATTTAGGACTTATTGAGGACTCTAAGGAGAAAAATCAATTATTACACTAAACTTGATTAGATAGTAGAAAAGAAAAATATTTTAGAAACTAAAAAATATTAGTAAATAAATAATAATTTATTCTAGCATGTGTAAATTTAGTTAATCCTAAAGGTTCTGGGTAACCTTTGAAAAAAGCCAGTTTTGCACAAGGTTTTACAATTAAATGATTTCAGTTGGTAGAGATAAATCAACATTCAGGGCAAATTGAAACAGTGCTAGATTTTAAAATGGAAATTACTAAGATGTATGAAGCAGCTCCTGGTGTGCAAAAGTGCTCAGCAAGGCTTATTGGAATGAAGTAGAATGAAAAAGAATTCACTGGATTGGACCCATTGGATTGATTAGATTGATTGGATTGACTGGATTACTTGAGTTGATTTTATTGGGTTTAACTGAAATGAGGGAAGAATCTTTTCTGAGAAATAATAATACGAGGGTAGATAAATGTGAGACAACCACAACAAGGAGCTTGGGTTTGGCTAGTTAGATCATTGGAAAGACTTGTGAGTTTCAAACTTTGATTCACCAAATTAAAACTTTGATTCAAATTTAGATTAAACAAACATTTCTTGAGCATAATCTACCAGGCACTATTGACTTTGTAACTTTGGTTCAAAAATCCAACTAGCTCAGCAACTCTTTAAGGACAAAGTTGAGAAGACCGAAGTGACATAGATTGGCAAAAATATTGTGATAATACTCCTCCACCCATAAAATAAGAAGGACCTGAACGAGCAGTGAAAAGCAAACTGCCAAGATATCAGTAACTTCACTCCCTTGGTTGAGGTTCAAACCAGACTCAATTTTCACCAAATTCTACTTTTAAAAAACCACTAAAGTTTTCATGTATTGATAGTGAAGTAGATTTGCAGTAAGTTTGTTCAGTGAATATTTAGACTTAAGCTTATCTTCACCATGAGTATCATATTCCCTTCAGAATGACACTTCAAAATTATGTTTACTATTACAAAAAATCTTGAAGTAAAGCAAAAAATCTTTGCTTCAAGATTTTTACTGATTTATTTTTACTGAATCTTGTTGGAGTATTTGTGAAAAATACTTAAAAAGCACAACTACTGCAACAAGATACAATAGCAAAATAAACCGCCTTTTTTTTTTTTCCTTACTGGCCAACGAGCAAAGTTATTCAATAGAGAATACATTTTAACAATACAATGAGTTCCCAGATGAGCCATATACAAGCATGTATAGATAGTTGACTCATCTTCTTCAAATTCCATTGCTATTTGCATCCATTAATTTGCAAAGGGGATAGAATTCTCTTGATAAAATAACTCAAAACATTTGTGCTTATAGTTAGGCATGAAGAAGGAAGAGCCAAGAGATTCTAACAAGGTGTATTCTAGGGTTCCTGGGAGACAATTCAATTTTGAGGAAAAAGGCCTTAGGCATGGTGAGTTGGACTAAGAATTTCTGAAGGTATTTATTATTTACAGTGTGGCATGGTGGCTGTTACTGAACTTGACCCAAACCAGCCATCTGGGGAATGTGTCTTGAAAAAGAAAAGCCAGTAAGTATAACTAAAAAAGCTGTTTGGATAAATTCTGCAATTAGTTCCCAAATAGGCCATATACAAGGCCCATTCGGTGACCAAGCCTCTTTTCTGTGAAACAGAAGTTTCTCTTCTGTGAAACAAGCAATGGACCAACTTTTTAGACCTTGAAAGATGAATAAAGACAAAATCCCTCAAGAAGTGAGATAAGTACATCAACCAAAGGGGGCATCCAGCAATATAGCCTACGGTGAAGGGACAACAATAAAGCCAGCAGCAACTTGAGGCAGCTCTGAGCATGAGTTAGGCAATTTGGGGGTCTCCTAAAGTTACTGGAAGGGAAGGGAACCTCCAACTGAAGTCTCTTATACACACTGGTATTAGGGACTATCAAACAGGAATACTCTGATTAATTAACAAGAGTTTCCAGTTAGGTGGATCAGTGATGATAAGTTGCAGGCATGCAACAAGATATTGATCGCTTCATCTCTCTTTTATATATTCATAGTCTCAAATACAGTCTGTTACTTTCTCACCCTTTTCACTGTCTCACACTTTTAACAATATTTAGTGTGTGTGTGGAGACATATATGCTACATATTGTGTCCCTAGCTTCCTAGTTTCATATAAATGTTTTGTGAGAATAGTTGAAATGCAAATAATGCAAAAGATAAGAGTAACATATCTGAAGATATTTTACCAAGGTCTAAAACCATATTCTGGTTCTAAATGCCACAGAGCAGTTTACCCAGCAACTGAGTATTGCTGAATGCTGCAGAAGTTTTCTAGAAAAACTTAGGTAATATTCAAAGATATTCACTGATGATCCTTCAGACAATTATGAAATGGAAAGAAATAAAACGAACCACTTTGACCATTTCCCTCTTGAAGTAAATGAAGAAGCTGAGGCATAACAAGATTAAGTGATTTCTTGTGGTTTAAATGCTTATTTAAATAAACTACTGTGAAAATTAGTCTCAGGCAATTGTTTGATGCAACTGTATAGCATAGAGATTAACGGTGTGTTTGTGGAGCCAGACAGACTACAATTGAGTCACTGTCCTGCTAAGCATATCCATTTCCCATGAGGAAAATCACTTCTCTAAGCCTCAATTTGCACATCTGTAAAATTAATATAAGGAGAGGATCTGCACATAAGGTTGCTGTAAAGAATCAATCAGATAATCCACGGAATGCTCTCAGCCCAGTTCCTGGTTCTTAAAGTGTTCAGTAATATTAAACTATATTGCCTGCCAAATTTTTATATCTATTTTCAACATGTTGCTTTAAGTTATATTGCTCTCAATTTATAACAGTCAGAAAATTAGGGGGAAAATGCAATCTAAATTTTCTGTTCCCAGAAATTGTAGAAGACTAATAGAGCTCATCTTACCAGGAAAAAAGAAATTGCTCTACTTGTGCAGGAAATGAAAGCAACATGAATAGTTTCATGTCCTGCAATGTACCAACTACAATGATCTACATCATGAATTCTAAATGTTCTAAGAATGAACACATAACTTGAAAGTAGATATGTAACATCCGTCCTCACTCCTGAATCAGCCTCAGAGATGGTTTTAATGGTGCATAATAAGGAGATACCAAAAGGCACATTGAGCCAGACTCTGATGAACTCTGAAGAAATTGGATGTAAGAGAAGAAGAAAATCAATATTTATCCATACAAATGAGAGCAATATAAAATAAAATAAATCAATTATCAGATAAAAATACAGAAAATATATCATACCTTATCATTTTGTTATGGTAAATTATTAAAGAGAAGTCTCCACAACATGTATTTCTAAATTTTGAATTAACTGGTAGAAAATTCAAAACTAACACAATATGTGTTTTTAAATAGATTCAGTATTTCACTATTTACATCTATTCTGACTTTAAATCATCCAGCACACTTTTTGGAGATCATAATTTATAAATTAGGGTAAAAACAATTTTTTCCTTATTTGGTGCTTAATGATAGCATTAATGAAACACTATAGTTACACATGTGTTTGCATTCTTTGTGAGAGCCAAATTGCCCTCATTCTGAACACACACATTTGCAGAATGTCAGGACTGGGGCCAGCTTTCAAATATGAAGTAAGGATTGTGGGTGGACTCTGGCAGCTATTCCACAGAATTTGTGTGTGTCAATCTTAGTATTCAGGAATTATACTAACAAACTAATCCATATGAGCACTGTGCTCTTCTCTACTGCTTCCAAGCATTTTATTTTCTGTAGTATTTATAAAGTTCTGTGAATTCTAGGACACACCTGTATATTATGAATAATTCCTGGAGAGAGGAGAGCTTGCTGAATGAAAAAGGCAGGGAAAATAGCACAAGTAGATAAAAGGCTGAGTGTGGATTCTCATCAAGAAATGGATGGAGAGAGGGACCATCCTGTGGAATATTAATAGTGGCTTGTTCTATTTTCAGTGACATGAAAGGGTATAGAGGCTAAGATCTGGAACTTCAGCTATTCATGCCTTGGGTGAGCCATGAACTGCTTCCCATAGGGAAGCATTGTTCAATAAATGATTGACATCACAGCAACTGTACCAGGACAACAACAAGATGGTGAATAGTGCCCACCTGGTGGGGCATCCACTATTCTGCAAAATCACAGCCAAATACTGTACTACAGTTTCCATTGTAAGTTATAAAATAATCTTATTTTGTCTGTTTTAAGATAAATAAAATGGATGTAAATTAACTAAAATAGGGTTAGTGGTTGATGAAAGAGCTACAAAGATAAGCACATTCCCTTTGTGCTGTATAAAGTAGGTTTGGGGAAATGTGCTCTTAAAGAAGTTTTTGCATAGTATCTACTAACTAGCTGATGACATAAATCAATTTTAAAGACATGACCAGTATAATCCAAACCTGTAATTACCACCAGTAAATGAATAGGCTTGGCAGGGAGGGAAGGAATTAGGATGCAGATGAATCTATTGTTTAGCTTTCCCTTTTCTGTAGGCTCTCTCTTTTGGACACGTTGTAAGAATAGATAAGCAGCTACTTTTTCTATCTTCATCCTATAGTTAATAAATACTTAAACACAACTCAAAATGACAACAGACATAACAAGCAAAAGAATCCAAGGTGAGGACTCAATTGCTGCATCTACAAGGCTAGCATAGAAAACTCTGCAGAGAACAAGATTATTCCCACTGCAGGGACAAGCAGATGGTAACAAGCAGATGCAGGACCAGATGGAGTTGTGTGATTCTGTCTTATCAACAGAATCAAAGAAACAGGGGAATTTCAGGGGAAATTACTGATGAAAATAGAATTGTTCACTCTCTGGGAGAAACATAAGGGAGACCATAATGGAAAGTTGTGGTTAACTCTTGTGACTTGAACCATAAGAAAAGTTGTCCCACCAATAGTCACAGAAAGCATTACCTTCTGGTCAACCTCTGGATTCATTCTCATTTTTTGTGAGAATGAGTACCCTCAGGAGAAACAAAACCCTAGTCTGACTATCCTATAGAAGGACATTGCCTTTGTGTTGATCTTTTCCTCCTATGATTTCAAATTCCAATTTGACTATGTTGACTCACTTTTTTTCAATTAAAGTGGAAGGGAACATTCCCACGGAAATTTAAACCTACTTCAATAGATGTGTCTTCTGCATTTTTTAATCCTCAAAATCAAACAACCTTGTTCTTTAGAGTTTTTTTAAAATTCATTTATTCAATAAGTATTTCCTGTGCTTTTGCTATATTTTAGGTGAAGAGATAGATTCTGTGGTTCCAATGATAAATATAAGTGAATTCCTGCCTTTAAGGAGCACACAATCTTAATTGTCATATTTAGCTAATCATCGTTTCTCTAATGTGCCGTTTCTGCCCCATGATCAGACCTGACATAAAAGGGTTTCCACTGGTCACACTACTACTGGTCTTAGTTCTAAACTGTGCAAATGAAATGCTCACTATGTTTTGCCTCAACCTGCTTCCAGCTTCCTGACAACCAACTTCACCACTTGTTCTTGCATTTCTAATCCTACTTCAACCAGCAGATGAAGTAAGCTACTATCTTCCTGGTTAAAATTTTGCTTTGCTCAGTGACAATTCTCGCTCTTCACTCTGGCAATACTTCAGTCTTAACTTGTCTTCAGTATGTCCTTCCTGCTTCAAATTATCCTCAGAATTCTCAGATACCTGATTTCAGTCTCAAGGATGAGGCTCAGAAGCCATGGAATTATCCATCAACTCCAGAGTCATCTTTTTTGTTTCTCTCAGCCAAGTCTGCTCTCAGCTAAGTCTTTTCCTGGTGTGTGGTACCCAGGAAAATATTTGTGTGTGTGTGAGGCTCTCTGTCTATATGAGCAATTTTATTAAAAATATAAGACTCCTGAGACCCTGTGAGGTGTGATTATTTATCAATGAACATAGATCTTATTTCTTTTGCCATTCACTGTACTATTTATTTAACACTAATTACAGTATTTCTCATGACACTGTATCATCCTTCATTCCTCCCATGAATACTGGCTTTCACTGACTTTCTTCAAAGTTGTTATTGTGCTTCTTTGATGATGACTGTAAATGAACACTGTCTTTAGAGTATGCAGGAAAATGTGAGTTATCATTGATTTTCTGGCAAATTCACTGCCTTGAATTTTATAGCATAAACATGGGACAACACATATCCCAATAGTATCTTTTTTATTAATAGTTTATTTATTAATACAAAAGAATATTAATAAAGACTACTGACAGTCCCCAAATGTCTTTTGCCAATCACATCTCCTTCATTTTATCCTACATTTCTAAAATATGTGTGTGCATATATCCTTAAACAACATAATTGTTTAGCTTGTTTTATAATTTCCTACAAATGATATAGTATCTTGTGTTTATTATTCTATGACTTTTTTCCACTCAATGTCATGCTTTTGAGATGGACCATGTTGATTTATTCAATGATAGTGCATTAATTTTTACTATTATATATTATTCTTTGGCAGGAATATACTATTATTTATTCTTTGATTATTTTGGATAGATATTTATCTTATATTGAAATTTTTAGACTATAATTACATCAATACTAGAATGTGATCACTTTCAATGTTGGTTATATCACAGCCCTGACTTTCACACCCCACCCCAGTAAGGACAGACAAGAGGCCTGGGAGTAGAGTGAGAAGAACAGCTTTATTTGCTCAAAAAACATCTGTCCTTTTTCTACCATGGCTTAAGACCAGCCCAGGAATGTTTGGTGATACTACAACAACCAGAGGCAATAGAGGTCCCAGACATCCTCAAGGTGGCCTCAACCCTTTACAGCTGTCAACCAGAGGTAGAGCAGCAGTCAGAACCGAGATGAGTAAGGGATAATGCATAGGCCACACAAATGGCTCATGCTGAATGGTAAGTGGCTATGTTGGTAGCCCACAGCCATAAACTTTTCTTGCCTCCGACATGAGTTAGTCACCCAAAATCAGAATGTCGACTCCATTTTGGTGGCCCAATATTATGCATTCCTATGAAAGACATACTAGATGAGCCAGCAGAAGGAGTCTGCTTGCCAGCCTGCCCTTCAAAAGCCAGGGCCAACCCAAGAAACCTAGGATGATCCCACAGGATCAAATTCTAACATTTTTGGTCTTCTGGTCAATAAGACCAAACATTTCAAGTCTTACAGACTTGAAAGTCTGAGAGTACCCTAAACGGGAAAAGAGGAGTGAAGGCTCACATAAAGGCATAGGGGGTCCCATCTGGGAGCCACTGCCAGGCCTACTCAGTCCCAGGCACTAAAAGAGCACTTAGAAAATTTTGATAAATGCCCCCTAAAATGCAGGATCTTGGCCTGTGCCCCAAGGACAGAGCTCATGCTTGCTTAGATCAAAGGGCAATATTGCTCAAAGATGAAACAAATAAATTCTTAAGGGCTGAATTCATCATCCCAAACTTTCTAAGAAAGATGATATCTTCAATTACCTTATTTCATTGCTCTTGATCTGGCAAGAAAAGCTGGACTATAAGTCTCAACATGATCAACTCTGAAAGGAACTAAAAAAGTAAAAAAGGCAAAAGAGTGAGGAAGGTAAAGAGACCTTGATAGAGTTAATAATCTGCAAAGAAATAAAAAAAAAGGGAGAGAGTTTCCAGATGACTGACTAGAGGCACAGGACACTCAACTCCTCCACAAAGAACAAAAATAGTCAGTAGATCACCACATTTTGAATAGAACACCTAAGAGAGAATTTGGCCAACAAGTGACAGGAAATACCTGAAGCACTGAAGGAGTGAGAGGAGAGGTGTATAGTCCAGCCAGGATTAGCCAGGGATTTAGAGCAGCTCTGCAGTGCAGGGAAAAGGTGAGAAATTCCCAGTGGCCTACATTCTCACCTCAGACTCCTGTAATGGAGAGTTCCTCAACTCCCACAGGCCCTGGGACTGGCAGAGGGAGAGCTACCTGGAATCTGCATAAGACCACTAGCTTCAGAGTAGGAACTCATGCTGGGTCCCACACACCCATTACCAGGCTACTGCAGCACAGCACCAATTTGAGAGACCAACCCCCAGCAGACCACATCCTACTCCACGACCCAACAGCCCCTGCATCTCCACATGGAGTAGGGTTGGAGCCAAGTCTGGTTGCTGTCACTGCCCGGCCAAGTGTGTGCACACCCAGGGCAGTGCTAACATACTAGCCCCCTGCCCCCTTGGCCCCCTCCAGACGTTGGGCACCGACAAGCAGAGACAGAGGAATCCAAGAGAGGGCTGAGGGCAGCTTGGCACTGGCCTGCAGGTGCCACTTAGCATGAGCAGCCTGGACACCATGGATGGTGACAGGAGGCAGATAGACTCCTGGGCAGAAGGGGTTGAGTCCCCAGTAAGGCTCTACATTCAAGCTAGGGAGGGCCTGAAGGCTGGGGGATGGACTGTTAGTCCCAAGAAACCTGGGCTGGGAACCAGAGTGGGAACTTGTGGTGCTTTCTCCCAGCCTTCTCTTGGTCACCATGGACCAGTTACGGACCTTTCTCCCTTCTTAGGCCTATAAAAGCCTTGAGGTTAGTCAGAGCTAAACAGATAACAGGATAACCAGCTGCAGATAAGAGCTACCCTCTCTGCTAAGTGCTGATCACTCATGGAACACCCCGGATCTGGAAAACAGCTGCCCCTGTGGTTTTCCTCTGAGCTGTTCTATCACTCAATACAGCTCCTCTTGTCTTGCTCACCCTTCACATGTCTGAGTAGCTCATTCTTCCTGGTTTCCATGTATTGACAGCCTATTGATTTTCAACAAAGGTGCCAAGAACAAACTTTAGGGAAAGACGCTCTCTTCAATAAATTGCGCTGTGAAAACTGGATGTCTATATGCAGAAGAATGAAACTAGACCCCTATCTCTCACCATACAGAAAATTAATCAAAAACTTAAATGGAATATCCAAAACTACAAAACTATTAGAAGAAAACATAGGGAAACACTACAGGACATTGGTCTAGACAAACATTTTATGGCTAAGACCCCCAAAAGCACAACCAGTAGAAATACAGAATAAACAAATGGGACTTTATTAAACTAAACAACTTCTGCAACAGCAAAAGAAATAATCAACAAAGTAAAGAGAAAACCTGTTGAATGGAGAAAATATTTGTCAAATATTCATTCAAAAAGATATTTATACTCAGAATATAAAAGAAATCAGACAACTCAACAGCCTAAAAACAATTCCATTAAAAATTGGACAAAGAATCTAAATAGACATTTCTCAAAAGAAGGCATACAAATGGACAACAGATATATGAATCAAATATTCATCATCATTAATTATCAGGGAAATGCTAAAATTAAAAACACAGTGAGATATTATCTCATCCCAGTTAGAATGGCTATTATCAAAAAGATCAAAAGTAACAGATGCTAGCAAAGATGTGTAGGTATCAGAACTCTCATTCAGTGTTGGTGGAAATGTAAATTAGTACAGTCATCATGAATCCCTGTATGAAAATTTCTCAAAAAACTAAAATAGAACCACCATACAATCCAGTAATTCCATTACTGGGTATTTATCCAATGGAAAGGATATCAACCTTGTTCTCCATAAATATGCACAAATAGACAAGATTCCATATTTTGGCTATTGTGAATAATGTTATAATAAGACTACATGTATTTTTTTGACATAAGTTTCCATCAATTGATGAATGGAGAAAGAGGAAAAAAGTCTCAAATAAGCAACTTAATATTATACCTCAAGAAAATAGAAAAAGGATAAGTCCAATGATAACAGAAACAAGAAACAATAAAGATCAGAAAGTAGACTAGAAAAATAATATAAAATATCAATGCAACTAACCTATTTTGAAAAGACAAACAAAATCAATAAACCTTTAGCTCAACTAAGAAAAAATCAGAAATATAAATGTAGACATTACAACTGATACCACAGAAATATCTAGGATAAGAGACTATTATATGCAACCAGATGCTCAAATATTGGATAATCTAAAAGAAATGAATGAATTCCTATACACACACAAACTACCAATACTAAAATCTTGGTAGGTTTTGAAGAAATTGTGAAGAAATAGAAAAGTTGAACCAACCAATAATGAGTAAGGAGATTTTATCAGTAAGAAAGTCTTGCTCAAGGAAAAGCCCAGAACCTGATGGTTTCACTGCTGAATTTTCCCAAACATTTAAAGAACAATACCAATCCATAACAAAATCTTCCAAAAAAATTAAAGTGAATTCTTCCTAAAACATTTTATAAGGCCAGCACTACTCTGATAGTAGAGTAAAATAAGGACATCAGAAAAAAACAAAACTGCAGGGTACTATTTTTGATGAACATCTATGCAAATATACTCAACAAAATACTAGCAAACTGATTTTAACAACACATTAAAGGATCATTCACCATTTATCAAGTGGGATTCATTCATGTGATACAAGGATGATTCAAAATTTACAAATTAACAAATGGGACTTACTGCATTAACAGAACAAAAAGCAAAAACCATATGATAATCTCATTAGCTGGAGAAAAGTTATTAGACAAATTCAGCTTTCTTTAATGATAAAAACTTTCAAAAAATTAGGTATATAAAGAATGTACCTAAACACAGTAAGGGCCTATGAGTCAACAAATAACACTATAATTAACAGTGAAAAATTGAACCCGTTTTCCTAAGATCCAGAAAAGGACAAGGATGTCCACTCTCACCATTTCTATTCAGTATAATATTAGAAATTCTTGCCAAAGCAATTAGACAATAGAAAAAAAAAAGACATCCAAATAAAAAGAAAAACTGAAATTGTTGCTGTTTGCTGATGATATAATCTTATGTCTAGAAAACTCTAAATGCTCCACCAGAAAAAAACTGTTAGAATAAATGAATGCAGTAAACTTATGGGATATAAAATCAACACCAAAAAAATTAGTAGCATTTCTATATACTAACAATAAAATTCTTATAAAAGAAATCAAGAAACAGTCTCGTTTACAATAACTATTAAGAACTTTCTGTGGAAGGAAGTGAAAGGTGTGTACTGAAAACTATAAAATGTTAATGAAAGATAGAAGAATATAAAGAAATGGAAAGATATCCTGTGTTCATGAAATGAAAAATGTATTGTTAAAATATCTACACTAGACAAAGCAATCAACAAATTCAATGAAATTTCCACCAAAATTTCAACATCATTTTTCACATAAACAGAAAAAAAGCCATCCTAAAATTCATAGAAAAGCACAAAAAAAAACTTGAAAAATAAAGGCAATCACAAGCAAAAAGAAGAAAGCTAGAAGCATCACACTATTTAATTTCAAATTATACTACAAAATGAAAGCAATTTAAATAGCATGGTACTGGAATAAAAATACACTCATTCGCCAATGGAAAATAATGGAGAGTACAGAAATGAATCCACATATCTGTATTCAATTGATTTTCAATAAAGGTGCCAATTATTTTTAACAACTGTGTCTTTTACATGGTGAAAAGGAGTCCCTTCAACAAGTAGTATTGAGTAAACAATATGCATATACAAAATAATGAAATTGGACCTTTATCTTACATCATATACATAAATCAAGTCAATATGGATAAAAGATTAAACCATAAGAACTGAAACTTTAAAACTACTAGAAGAAAAAATGGAAAAAATACTATGTGATATTGGTCTGAGCAATGCTATTTTAGATTTGATTTGAAAAGCTCAGGTAACAAAAGCAAAAGTAGAAAAATGGGATTGCAGCCCAACACAGTGGCTGATGCCTGTAATCACAGCACTTTGGGAGGCTGAGGTGGGTGTATACGTGATGTCAGGAGTTCGAGATCAGCCCAGCCAACATGGCAAAACCCAATCTCTACTAAAAAATATCAAAAAACTAGCCAGATATGGTGGCACATACCTGTGATCCCAGCAACTCGGGAAGCTGAGGCAGGAATTGCTTGAACCTGAGCAGCAGTGGTTGTGGTGAGCCAAGATTGCACCACTGCACTCCAGCCAATAGACATATGACAAAATATTTAACATCATTAATCATTAGGGAAATGCAAACTAAAACCACAATGAGACATCACCTCACATCTGTCAGAATAGCTATTTTCAAAAAGACAAAAGATAAAACATGTTGGCTGGGATATGAAGAAAATAGAACTGTTGTACACTGTTGGTGGGAATGTAACTTAGTACAGCCTTTATGAAAAAAATGTAAGGAGGTTCCTCAAAAAACTAAAAACAGTATTATCATATGATCCAGCTATTCCACTTCTGGCTATTTACGCAAAAGATTTGAAGTCAGTATGTCAAAGAGATATCTGTACTCCTCTATTTATTACCAATACTATTCACAATAGCCAAGTTATGGAACCCAAGAGCGTCCATCAACAGGTAAGTGAATAAAAATATATACATTTTCCCAATGAAATACCATTCAGTCTTTAAAAAGAAGAAAACCTTGTCATTTGTGACAATATGGATGGAATTGGGAAACATTATCCCAAGTAAAATAAGTCAGTCACGGAGAGACAAATACTTTATGTTCTTACTTTTATGTGGGATCTAAAATAAATTCCTAGAAGCAGAGAGTAGAATGGTGGTTACCAGTGGCTGAGGGTATGGGGGAAATGAGGAGATGATGAGTAAAGGGTATAAAGCCTCAGTTAGATAGAGGAATAATGGGGTTTTCTTCTTTGCTATAAATTATACAATGTAATCAGTATAGTAAATAATAATGTAGTACACACTTTAAAATCAATGAGGGTAAATTTGAAATGTTCTTACAACAAAAAAATAAGTATTTGTAGCTATGAATATGTTAATAAGTTTCATTTAATTATTCCACATTATATGCATAAATTATATCCCTTCATAAACATAAACATATACATTTATAATTTGTCATTTACAATTAAAAATAAAAATTTAAAAAGTTTATATTTATAAGTAGCATACAGTTGGGTCTTTTAAAAAATAATCTGATAATATTTCTCTTTAACTAAGGTTTTAATCTATCTAACTTCGGTGTATTTTTTGTGCAGTTATTTTAAACTGTATTATCCTGCTATTTGTTTTTATTTATCCTAGCAATATGCCATTCCTGTATATGCCCTTTTCTTCCTTCTGTGGGAATCAAGTATTATTTTTCTATTTTATGTCCTCTAATTGGATTTTTAGATACATATTTTAAAATTAATTTTAGTAGTTATCGTCAGAATCACAATAGGCATATGGATCTATTCCAAGCAGGGCTACATTAATAATCTAACACTTCCTGAAAAAATCTAAGACTACAATACCTTTTATCTGCTTCCTGCTCTTTTTGCTTTTAATGTCATATATTTTACTCCTACATGTTTTGCATACATTACAAGGTAATTTTATTGTATTTATTTTATTGTAAGTACAATGTTATTTGTACTTACTTACATAATTGCCTTCTAAATGCTCCTTATTCCTTCTTGCACTCCCATGTCTCAATCTTATAATTTCTTTTATGAAAAACTTCCTGTACAATTTCTTATAGAATGGGTCTACTGGTGATGAGTTCTCTCAACTTTTGTTGTTTAAAGAATAATTTTACTTCATTTGTAAAGCATATTTGCATAGATTATAGAAGTCTAGGCCAGTAATTTTTTATCATTTTAAAAGTATTATTTTATCATTTTCTTGTTTTCATAGTGACTGTTGAAAATTCAGCCTCATTCAGTCTTATTGTCTTAAAGGTAATGCATTTTTTTTTTAACTCAAGCAACTTTTAAGAATTTTTTCTTGAATCTGTGGGTTGAGATCTTTTATCATTTTTTTGGAACATTCTCAGCCATTTACCTTTAATCATTGCTTTTCTTTTTTCTCTCCTTTTGAGGATCTAAATAGATAATTAGACAAAGATATTAGATATATATTTATGATATTTCAATTGACCATCTTTGAGTCCATAAGTTCTCTCTTTTTTGTGTCCAGTCTACTGGTAAGCCAATCCAATGCATTCTCAATTTCAGATTTTCTATTTCTTAGTTCTAGAATGCATATTAACTATTCATTTTTTTATCTGTCTTTTTTCTCTTTAACATTAATCATTATTACTTTATAGATCTTCTAGCAACTGTAACAGATGGATCATTGTGGATCTGCCTTTATTGTCTCTTTTCATCTCCCTTAAATTTTCACTGTGTGCTAGACAATGTGTATATAAGTACCTTGGAAACCTCAGAGCATTTCCCCCAGAGCAGGCTAAGGGTCTAATCACTAGAATCAAATAAACAATTTATCTGTGTTGGGGCTGGGTGGCACTTTTAATTAGCCTCAATCCATCTTTTATTTATCTCTACTCCTCAGGTATTACTCTTATGGATTTCTGATTCAGTGTTTGTCAGATCTGTTTCCTCTTCCTTGAAATATTTCACAACATTCAGTTCTTCCCTTCAGAGATTTTGCCTTACTCTTTAGCTTTACACAAATCACTTTTGAGACCAACTGTGTGTTTGATGCATCCCTCTTTCTCCTATAGGACATTGCCTCCTCAGATCCTGAAACTAGTGGAGATTTCACTGTTTCAGTGAAGCCTCCTCCTCAGTTAAGATCCTACTGACTTCTTCCCCCAGTGAAGTTTCTCCAGCTATCTCATATTCTATCTTTAGTGAGTCCTCAATCAACAGATGCTTGCAGAGAAAAAAGGTCAGTAAAATACAACTCACCTGGCAGGGCACTTTCCTCTCTACAATTTTGGCTCCTCTAGTTCCCGTTTCTCCTACAACTCTTCACTATATTTAAAAATATGAGTATATCATATTTTTTAAATTGCTAGGGAACATTGTTCTGCTACTCCTTTCTGTTTCTACCTAAAAGCAGAAGTATACAAACTACTGATTTGAAATAACAATAACATTGTAGATGCTTCTCTTACAGTAAAAAGATAAAAATGTATTAAATCATTAGAAATCATTTTCTTGGTTTAGACAGCATGAGAGAAGAACTAGGCTCAGCATTCTGTCTTCTGCTCCCACCCATCCATAGCTTCCCACCAATTAGTCTGTCCTTACTTAACACTAAGTTTGAATTTTGAAAAGAAATGAAAGTATAGATTCCATCTTTTAAGAATTTGCAAATTATATTCTCACGTATGTGCCTCCCTGGTCCATTGTGTCTCTCTCTTCCCACTCTGCTACATATAAACACACTCAACATACAAACAGAAGTACAATATTTGTTTTAATCTCCCCTACAAAGTTTAGGGACAGAAGATACAATGACAGACCAAGAGTATAACTTTCTCATTTGTTTACATCTGCTCTACCTTAGTAAAGGAATGGAGAGGCAAATTTTAGGATTAAGTGAATCCTGAAGTACTTAGGATTATACTAAATACTAAATAGTATTTAATAGTATAAAATTTATACATAGCTAAATTTAGGTCATCCTTCCTTCCCTAGACTCAACTTCAATTAATAGTAAAAATATCAGAAGGGGAATATTTTTATATAGTGTTGTTATGGTTCATTTTGTGTCAACTATCATGCCCAGTTGTTTGGTCAAACATCAGTCTAGATATTGATGTGAAGATAATTGTTAGATATGATTAACATTTAAAGTAGATTTTCGTACAGCAGATTACTCTCTATAATGTGGGTGGGCCTCATCCAATCAGGTAAAGATCTTAAAAGAAAAGACTATTCTAAGAAGAAGGAATCCACCTGTGAACTGTCTTTGGACTCACTGGACTCATGACTACAACAGGAACTCTTCCCTGGGTCTTCAGCCTGTTGGTCTGCCCTTCATATTTTGGACTTGCTGATCTCTATTATTGTAAATCATGTGAGCTAATTTGTTAAAATCCCTCTCTCTCCACCCCACACACGCATACACATGTGTGCACACATATATGCATGCACACACACACACACCATATTGGTTCTATTTCTGTGGAGAACCCCGTGAAGCTCAGTTATGTGGAGAGTAGTCAAATCTAATAACCCTAGATTTGGTACTCTCTGAATCAAAAATTTTGGTGCTGAGAGTAGGGTGCTGCTGTAACAAATACCTGAAAATACTGAAGTAGCTTTGGAATTGGATGATGGGTGAAGGCTGGAAGAATTTTGAGATGCTTGGTAGAGAAAGCTTACATTGGCTTAAAGAGAGTATTGAAAGAAACAGGAATGTTAAAGATGCTTCAGGAAAGGTCTCAAACACAAATGAAGAACATGTTACTGGAGACTAGAGGAAAGGTGAGTCTTGTTATGAAGTGGCAGATAACCTGGCTGAATTGTGTTTTGTTGGTTAGAAAGTAGAACCTAAGTGATAAACCTGTATTCATTATTCAGCTGAAGAGATTTCTAAGCAAAGTGCTGAAGGTACAGCCTTGTTTCTTCTTGTTAGTAATAGTAAAATATAAGAGAAAAGGGATAAATTTAAGAAGAAATAGGTAAGCAGAAATAATCTAGAACTTATACATTTGGAAGATTCTCAGCCTATCCATACTACCAAAAAAATATATATATAAAATGTGCTTTGATGATATCACCAAAGTTATTGTTAGAAAACTGTTTATTCAGGAGATTAGTCATGTGATTTGTGGATCCAATTAATCATCTCAGCAGAATTACTGTCATCTTTGAAGGGGAAAGGCATGGGTCAAAATGAAAGAACACTGTCAGACCTCTGGGATTCCAGGAAGAAAATAAACCAATCAAACTAGTTGGTTACAAATATGTATTACATTTCAGAAAATGGGAAGAATGACACCCTAGGGTGGGCCAGAAACCAGCAGGCTGCTGCTGTCACCATGGACTCAGAGGGCACAGGTCTAGGACGTAGAACCCTCACCTCCTGGATTTCAGAGGACATAGGCAGGGCTGTCAACTAGGGCCAAGACAGATGGAACCTCCACTCATGTCACAGCATCAAGGCTGTAGGGATTTTTCTGAAGCCTTAACTTGTAATAAAATTTGCCCGGCTAAGTTTTAAACTTGCTTGAGACCCATGACCCTTTTCCTTTTTGATTTCTCCTTTATGAAATGGGAATGTCTATTCTATGCTGGTCTCACTATTGTATTTTAGAAACATAAAACTTGTCTGATTTTACAATTTCAGTGATGAAGTTTTCCCTCAGAATAAATAATATTGTCTTACCCATAATTGATTTTAATGATTTAGATTATAAGATTTGAGACTTTGATTTAATAGTGTTTTAGATGAGATTTGGGACTTAAAAATTAATGCTGGAATAATGAAGGCTTTTAGCAATGTTGGGATGGGGTGAATGTATTAATATTTTGCACATGGGAAAGCCATACATTTGGGGAGTTGAACTGTTTTGTGTTGAATTGTGTGTTACCCAGTAAGAGGAACACCCTAGTACCTCAGGATGGGACCTTATTTGGAAATTTGGTTAAATGTCCAAATTTTGGTCTTTAAAGTTAAAATGAGACAGATATACACAGAGGAAAGACAATATGAAGACAGCCATATAATGACAGAAGCAGAGATGAGACTGATGTAGCTGCAAGCCAAGGAATGATATCCTCACCTCAAAAATATGTCCCCCCTCCCAGGCCCTGAATGAATCATAGCTTGATTTTGGTAGACCTAGACAAATATAGTTTGATATCTCGTCACTCTCACCTATAGGCTCAATCAGGACAGAGCAATCCCAGAGGTGACCATTGCTCTGATCTCTGCCTCACAACTCCCCACAGGATAACCAGTTTTCTACCCAAGCTAAAGCACCCAACACACCACCATCTGTAAGAAAACACTTCTACTCTGCTCTTCCAAAGAGAAAAGCACAGTCATATGGTTTATGTCTAAGTAGTCTATTTAGCCCACTTTGTGTTTGGATTTTCTATATATATATATATAACTTGTATGTTCACAATATGCCTAGTATACAAGTTATTCTCATTCTCTGGAGGAGCCAACTGAAGCACATGAAGCTTAAATAATCTGCCTTAGTCATTGAGTTAGTAAACAATGGAGCCAAAAGTAAAACCAAGGATGGCCTGCAATAGTGTAAACGTACAAAGAAAATGTATAATTTGGTTTAGGTCATTTCTTAGGAATGATCAGTCTTTTTCAGTTTTTCAGATTACCTTTCCCTATCTTTTGTCTTACCAAGGTATTACCTGAGCCTGTAAGGTCATTTGCTGGATCCTTTAGCATGGGAAGAAAGTCTCTTATTTGTACCATGTGCCCTTGTGCCACTCTTTTTTTAGCCCTTAATGAATCATATTTATTTGCCAAGTTACTAGTGACCCTGCTGGCTATCAACTGGCTAAAGATGGCAGGGCATTGTTGATACCTGCCCAAGAGCCCTAGCTCATGACCTGTTCTCCACTACTGTGGTGAGGATCCAGTGGTACTATCTACTAGCCTGGGCCCACCTCAGCTCTCAGTGGCACTTTAAATCCACTTAGAGCTTGCAGTGAATCCAAAGTAGTCTGTGCAAACGTCCTTGAATACAGTCACTTCATCCCTGCAATCTCTATGTTTTCTGGCAATTTCCTCTCCCTAACTCCCAGCTAACTTTCTAACTCTCTACTTCAGGAGATGCCTGAGATTTAGGATTTCTATCTCCACTATATAAAAACATGAATGTGGCTTAAAGAAGCTGCACTGAGGCTCCACCTATGCAAGCAGCATCCCTCTAACACTAATACAGTCTCCCACAGGTAGGTCTAGAACTCTTTACAATACAACACCAGGCTAGAATATCAAATATAGACTGGCGCAAAAGATGTGCTGCTTTATATTTTCCATCCATTATCTCTCTGTCTCTCCTCTAGGACTTCAGTCAGTCTGAGGTAGTTCACTTTTCATCTCCGCCTCTCTATTCCCAAATGTCCTGCATTAGAATGTATGCTCCCCAATCCTCTCTCACACGAACCCCGTTATGTCATAACTTTCTTCTATCTGTGCAAATGATTACCATGTCTCCTCCTATTAATGACGGAAAGACTATCTTTTCTGTGTTATGGAAAAACTAATCTAGATGGTCAGTCCTGGCTTTTGATGTTAATAGACAATTATCAGCTGAAATAGTTTAAGCTATAATTAACATAAAATAACAACTGCAATAGTGTAAAAGTACAAAGAAACAGCATTATCTGATATGATTATTCCAAAGATATGGCCATTTTAGGTTTCTATATTTAGTGCTTATAAGAAACAGTTTCCTTACATCTTTCTGCCTTGCCATCCTTAGCCAGGTGACAGCCACATGATAGCTGCCACCTTTCTGGGTGTCACAGACAGATACAGTAACATCTGGCAACAGAACATAACAGCTTTTTCCTCTATCAGGTTTTGGGAAGATTGTTGGTAAACTTTTCTAATGAAGTATAATATATTTCATTAGAAATTCACCAACATATAAGAGTTACTGTTGTCCCACATTCTTGTCAACACCTGTTTTGTCACTTTTTCTGTTAGCCATTTTAGTGAGTACCTTTATATGGGTAGAGGTTTTTTGCATTTCTAAATAATAATTATTTAATGTTAATTAGCTTAATGTAGTGTTTCCTCTGTAATCATTTTATACACCACATGCTTTCTAAAACTAAAGCTCACTATCAAATGATGTAATGATTTACTCAATTCATGCACTCAGTTGCCAAAACAATATTCCACTAACTTTCTATAGCAAGGAAAGCCTTGATCAAAGCATTTACAGTATCTCACTTCTCAGATGTGCATCATATGTCTATACATAAACTGGTTTTTGGCAACGGGAAGGAGACCACCATGATTGGCTTAGACCATTCATGATTCAGTCCCAGGCTGATACAAGATTATATGTCCCCTAAGGTGTACTCCCAGTAGGGTAACTGAATTGAATCAGGGTTTTTTAAGAAAAAAGAAAGGAAAAGTTACTGTTATTGAGCAGACAAACAAATGTGTATATTAAAAATACTAAAGGAATTTTAAAAAATAATTTCATCTCTTGATTAAAGTCTAGCATTTGCAATTTATCTATTTGAAACCTTATTATGTTCATCAAAAGCTAAATAACAGCTATATTAGACAAATGGCTGAATCAGATTAGTCAGAAAATTATATACATGGAGATGCAAATGAGAAATGTATTTCAAAATCAACTTCCCCACTGACTTAAAATCAGTCTGTCACTAAAACATTATGGGCTGTAGTCTGAATTTCTAATAAGGTAACATTTGTTAGATAATGTCGACTTCACACGTTTCAATTGGCTAATGACCAGCATGTATTTGGAAGTCAGCAAGCC
This sequence comes from Callithrix jacchus, assembly GCF_049354715.1. Lineage (NCBI taxonomy): Eukaryota > Metazoa > Chordata > Mammalia > Primates > Cebidae > Callithrix > Callithrix jacchus. The sequence continues at coordinate 76,868,184 of NC_133507.1, forward strand.
TATGTTTAGCCATCTAATGCATCATTTGACTACTAGCAGTGTTATTTGGCTTGCAATGAGAGACTTTTTTTCTTCTGTATAACACTTTGGTGCTTAGCCAGCTGTTTAAGTTAATTATAAATTTTGCTCTCTGTTGTCAAAAATCACCTGTTCCAGACTTCAGCTATAACAAGTTTACATAACCATATATACATTTCTTCTTATAATTACAATAAGTTCTAAGAAAGATAAAAACCCTCAAGTCAGAGGTCAAATCTTCCTCATTTCTAATAAACAAAATTGCTTAAATCTTAACAAGGTATGGTTTTCTTTGGACAAAATTTGTTATTTAAAAAAACACAATTAGCTTAAAAGAATCTTCCTCTGATATATTATTGTATCAACCAAAATAAACATCTTCATGTGTAGAAAAACATAAAATGGAAAAATTTAAGGAACATATTAGGTTTATTTTGTTATCTTTGTTATCTCTCTTTTTTGCTAAAAAGATTCCAATTTGGCCTTGTTATGATCATAGAGTCTACAAAAACATATTCTTAAGATTTAAGACTTTAACCATAATTTTTCTTAAACCTCAAAGTAAATTTAATGGGATTTTATAAATTAGTAATAGTTGTAATTACCCATACTTCCTAATTAAATTGGCTTTACTTAAATATTAAGATTAGTTGGTTGGAAACAAACATGGTTCCAAGCCTAATTTTGGATAAGGGTGTTACATAAATTTTTTTCTGCATACAAAAAAATTAAAACTACACATGCTAATTAGCTCAAGGACCACTCTCTCCCAAATTTTTATTCCCACACATGTCAACAAACAGCCAAAAGCTAACAATAATAGGGGTTGTGATTATGACCCCTTTAAAAATAAAATGGCTCTGCTTTGAAAAGACAAAGAAAATAATACATTGCATGTTTCAACTCTACCCGTCTGTCTCAGCCTCACCCAAGCTGCCAGAAATAGTGACTTCCTCATGGGAGTTCAGCCATAGCCAAATTTTTACCAGAGACAGTCAGGCTAGAGGTTCCTTTTGAGTTTCTCAATGTTGTTGGTTCTCCAACGATCAGTAAGCTACAGCTTTCCTAATCTACCCCATCAGACATGCAGTACCCTGGGACCCAATTCAGCTTAGCCTTCTACCCTGGACACCTGTGGTCCTATCTAACTCCTAATTCCTACAGAAACTTTGTCTCCAGGAATGGGTCATGCTTCCAGATTCTTCATCTTATTTCAATCAAGCCTCAGTCCTTATATTTTAGTTACCAAACATCAACAAGAATCATGGCTATCCTAAAGCCTCCCTTAGCCCACATCCTGTCCACTTGGATCAAAAACCTCTGAAACTTTCATCTTACTTAGAGACAACCCGATTTCAACATTCTACCAGTTTTCCTCACCCTCTACCAATTAATTACCAATTCTGTCCCATCCTCAGGTCAATCTTATTGCCCTAGAAGGAAGTTTTATTATGCTATTCAGCGAGGCAAGGCTGCCAGTGACAAATCAGTATGGTGCATATTGGAATCTTTGTGTTTAGTGGATAGCTGCCTGATTCCTTTCCTGATACAAAGGAAGAAAGTGACCGCATCTAAAGCAAAAACATTTTTTTCTCCTTTATCGGCATAGTTTGTTTTGTTTTGTTTTAACAATAGTTCCAACTTTGTCGCTAGAGAGAAAACAGCTGTTAGGAGAAAGGCAACAAGAAAAGAGACTTAAAGAAAGCTGTGATTTCTACAATTATTCTAATAAATGTGTGAAATAGCCAATCTGGAGGCACAGGAAAAAAAAACAACTGTAAGTATATGAATTGACATTTGAGTATATGAGGTCTCCTCTTCAATAATATAGTGAGAAGCTTTTCTGTTGTAAAGCACATGTGGTAATTAATAAGAGTAGATTAGGTTTATTAAACAGGCACTTTACACATACTAGTTAATTCTTCAAAAAATCATAGGAGATAGGTATATTTTATAAAAGAAGAAACTGAATCACTGAGTTGAAGACATTTATCCAAGGGCATACACCCAATTAAGTGGTAAAGTAAACAACAATATTATTAACATATGTATACTTGATATTTGCTGACAGGGAGATCCTAAATGATCTCACCACACACACACACCTCCACACATGGTAACTATGTGAAGTGAGAGATGTGTTAATTAGTTTGACAGTGGTAATAATTTCACAATGTATATGTATAGCAAATTATACTTTTGTATACCATAAATATGTAACATTTTTGTCAATTATGGCTCAATGAATCTAGAGGGAAAAGAAAATTAAAAAGTTAAAAACAGAAGGGAGAGAGAAGATGGCACTGTAGGACCAATTCAGGATTGCAGCTCCCAGTGAAACTGCAGATGGTGAGTGGACACGGCATTTCCAGACGGATCTTTGTTGCCCACAGACCAGGAGATTCCCAGGTGTAGGAGCCCCATGGGCCACCAGCACAGCTGTTTGGGCTGGCACGGCTGTTTGGGCTTGCGTGGCTGTTTGGGCCGGGGCCACAGTGCAGTGGCACTCCATACAAAATACACTGGTTTGGTTGCCCTGTTAAACCAGCAATTGGAGATTTCGGAAGGCAGATTATCACATTCATCTGATTAAACAGGACTTAAACAGAAAGCCAGGCCAGGAGATTCCTGGGCAGCAACGTGGTTCCAGCCAGCGCAGTGGGTCACTGCACAGGAAATCACACCAATCCCGGCACCCTTTAAGCAGGCGACTGGAACACCTGGGAGAGAGTCAACCATTCAACTTAAAAAAAAGGGGGGGCTCTGAGGCAGGGAGCCAGGTGATCAGGCTCAGCGGTCCCACCCCCACAAAAACAAACAAAACAGCAATTGGAAATGCTCGGGGTTGAGAGTTTCATGCAAGCACAGGTGAATCCAGGACGATGCAGCTCAGTGGGGGAGAGGTATCCACCATTACTGAGGCACTCGACCCCTACAGAGGTACACTGCCATTGCTGACGCAGCCTGCCATTGCCAAGGCAACCGGCCAGGGCCAAGGCAACCTGCCATAACAGAGAAAGTCCGCCACTACAGAGGCAGGACATCATCACCACGGCAGCTCTAACCACACCCATATAAACAGAACTACAGGGAATTACACACAGCAGTAGGGCGGAGCACACGGCAGCAGGGCAGAGCCCATGGAAACATGGCGGAGCCCAAGGAAACAGGACAGAGCCCACAGCAACAGGGCGGAGCCCACGACAGCTCAGCATAGCCACTAAAGGCAGGCAGTGATTAGGCTGCCTCCTTGCTAGGCAGGACAGTGCAACAGATACTCATAAATGAAGCCCTAACTCCCTGGGACAGAGCACCTGAGGAAAAAAATGGGGCTTTATGAGTTCTGCTGTAGCAGACTTAAACGTACCTGCCTAGCAGCCCTGAATGAACAGTGGAGCTCACGGCTCAGCACTTGAGCTCCTATAAAGTACAGACTGTCTCCTCAAGTATAAAGTACAGACAGTCTCCTCAAGCAACTCCCTGACCCCCATATATACAAAGAGTCACCTCACAAAGGACTTATCAGACTGATATTTGGTGGGCATCATTCAGGGACAAAGATAGCAGAAGAAGAAATGGGTAGCAACCCTTACGGTTCTGCAGCTGCTACAGGTGTACCCCAGGCAAGCAGGGCCTGCAGTGGACCTCAGTATTCCTACAGCAGAGGGGCCAGACTGTTAGAAGGAAAACTAAGAAAGAGAAATAATTCAGCATCCACAATCTGGATGTCCACTCAGAGACCCAATTGGAAAATCAGCAACTACTCAGATGACAGATGGATAAATCCACAAAGATGGGAAGAAACCAGCGCAAAAAGGAGGAAAACACCCAAAACCAGAACACCTCACCTCCTACAAGGTACCACAACTCCTCACCAGCAAGGAAACAAAGCTGGACAGAGAATGAGTGTGATGAAATGACAGAATCAGACTTCAGAAGCTGGGTAAGGAGAAATTTTCAGGAGCTAAAAGAACATGTTCTAACTCAATGCAAAGAAACTAACAACCTTGAAAAAAGATTTGAGGAAATAATAAGAAGAATGGACAACTTAGAGAGGAATATGAGTGAATTGAAGGAGCTGAAAAACACAACGCGAGAACTTCGCAAAGCATGCACAAGTTTCAACAGCTGAATTGACCAAGAAGAAGAAAGGATATCAGAAATCGAAGATCAACTCAATGAAATAAAACGAGAAGCCAAGATTAGAGAAAAAAGCGCAAAAAGGAATGAACAAAGTCTCCAAGAAATGTGGGACTATGTGAAGAGACCTAATCTACGTTTGATAGGGGTACCTAAATGTGAAAAAGAGAATGAATCCAAGCTGGAAAATACCCTTCAGGATATTATCCAGGAAAATTTCCCCAACCTAGCAAGGCAGGCCAATATTCAAGTCCAGGAAATACAGAGAACACCACAAACATACTACACAAGAGCAACCCCAACGCACATAATCATCAGGTTCACCAGGGTTGAAATGAAGGAGAAAATGCTAAGGGCAGCCAGAGAGAAAGGTCGGGTCACCCACAAAGGGAAGCCCATCAGACTCACAGCAGATCTCTTGGCAGAAACCCTACAAGACAGAGGAGAGTGGGGGCCAATATTCAACATCCTTAAAAAAAAGAAATTTCAACCCAGAATTTCATATCCAGCCAAACTGAGCTTCAGAAGTGAAGGGAAAATAAAATCCTGTGCGAACAAGCAAGTACTCAGAGATTTTGTCACCACCAGGCCTGCTTTATAAGAGCTCCTAAAAGAGGCACTATACATAGAAAGGAACAACCAGTAACAGCCATTCCAAAAACATACCAAATGCTAAAGAGCATCAACAAAATAAAGAATCTGCATCAACTAATGGGCAAAACAGCCAGCTAGCATCAAAATGGAAGTATCAAATTCACACATAACAATATTAACCCTAAATGTAAATGGTCTAAATGCACCAATCAAAAGACACAGACTGGCAAATTGGATAAAAACACCAAAACCCATCGGTGTGCTGTATTCAGGAAACCCATCTCACATGCAAGGATACACAAAGGCTCAAAATAAAGGGATGGAGGAAGATTTACCAAGCAAATGGAGAGCAAAAAAAAAGCAGGAGTTGCAATTCTCATCTCAGATAAACAAAGATCAAAAGAGATAAAGATGGACATCACATAACGGTAAAAGGATTGAACCAACAAGAAGAGCTAACGATCCTAAATATATATGGACCCAATACAGGAGCACCCAGATATATAAGGCCAGTTCTTAATGACCTACAAAGAGACTTAGACTCCCACACAATAATAGTGGGAGACTTTAACATTCCACTGTCAATACTAGACAGATCAACCAGACAGAAAATTAACAAGGATATTCAGGACTTGAACTCAGACTTGGAACAAGCAAACCTGATAGATATTTACAAAACGCTCCACCTAAAATCCACAGAATATACATTCTTCTCAGCACCACATCAAACCTACTCTGAAATTGACCACATAATTGGAAGTAAATCACTCCTCAGCAAATACAAAACAACTGAAATCCTAACAGTCTCTCAGACCATAGTGCAATCAAGTTAGAACTCAGAATTCAGAAATGAACTCAGAACCACACAGCTTCATGGAAACTGGACAACTGGCTCTTGAATGTTGATTGGATAAACAATGATATGAAGGCAGAAATAGAGAAGTTCTTTGAAACCAATGAGAATGAAGACACAACATACCAGAATCTCTGGGACACATTTAAAGCAGTCTGTAGAGGAAAATATATAGCAATAAGTGCCCACATGAGAAGAGTGGAGACATCCAAAATTAACACCCTAACTTCAAAATTGAATGAGCTGGAGGAACAAGATAAAAAAAATCAAAACCTAGCAGAAGACAAGAAATACCTAAGATCAGAGCAGTACTGAAGGAGATAGAGACACGAAAAACCCTTCAAAAAATCAATAAATCCAAGAGCTGGTTTTTTGAAAAGATCAACAAAATAGACAGACCACTAGCCAGATTGATAAAAAATAAAAAAGAGAATAACCAAATAGATGCAATAAAAAATGGTAAAGGGTAAATCACCACAGATTCCACAGAAATTCAAACCATCACCAGAGAATATTACAAACAACTCTATGCACACAAACTAGTAAACCTGGAAAAAATGCATAAATTCCTGGACACTTGTACCCTCTCAAGCCTAAACCAGGAGGAAGCCAAAACTATGAATAGACCAATAACAAGGGCTGAAGTCGAGGCAGCAATTAAGAGCCTACCACACAAAAAAGCCCAGGTCCAGATGGGTTCACAGGCGAATTCTACCAGACACACAAAGAGGAGCTGGTATCATTCCTTCTGAAACTATTCCAAATAATCCAGAAGGAGGGAATCCTTCCCAAATGATTTTATGAGACCAACATCATCCTGATACCAAAACCCAGCAGAGACTAAACAAGAAAAGAAAACTTCAGGCCAGTATCCATGATGAACATAGAAGCAAAAATCTTCAATAAAATATTGGCAAGCCGATTGCAACAGCACATCAAAAAGCTTATCCACTGAGGAGGACTCAAGATGGCGCTGTGAGAACAACCCAGCATTGGAGCTCTCATTGAATCCGCGGAGAGGTGAGTTGGAGCTGCATTTCCAGACTGATCTTTGTTGCCCACGGAACGGGGAAACTCCCAAGCATAAAGGAGACGCGGGACGCCAGGGAGTACCTCTGCCTGGCAAAGCCGGCAGCCGGGGTGGTGGCGGCCGGCCACCCCAGCGCTCCCCATGGGGCGTGCTTGTCCGGGTGCCCTGTTGAACTGGCAACCTGAGACTTGAGAGGGCTGGACTTGAGATTGAACGAGACTTGGACAGGGGGCCAGCACAGGGGATTGCGGGGACAGAGCGTTCGGGGTAGCCCAGTGGGATGAACAAAACCGCGATTTCAAACAATCCCTGGGCAGGCGGTCCGAGACGCTCTGTGGGGGAGGGGGGTCCACCATTACTGAGGCAACCTGCCCCAAATGAGATACACGCCCACTGCCGACGCAGCCAGCCTTTGCCGAGGCAACCCATTCCTACAGAGATACACGCCCACTGCTGATGCAGCCTGCCGTTGCCGAGGCAACCCGCTACAACTAAGAGACTCTGCTGCAGGGTGTGGCGGAGACCACAGCAGGACAGCAGAGACTGCAGCATCAGGGAGAACCACACAACAGCAGGGCGGAGCCTCGGCAGGCAAACAGTGGCTAGTCTGCCTCCTAGCTGGGCAGAACACCTCAGTGGACATCCAAAAATAAAGCCCAAACCCCCCAACACAGAGCATTTGAGAAAAAAAGGTTTTTCTTAATGAGCTCTGTTGCAGCAGAATCAAACATAGCAGCCTAACAGCCCTGAATGAACAACAGAGCTCACAGCTCAGCACATGAGCTCCTATAAAGTACAGACTGTCTCCTCAAGCAGCTCCCTGACCTCTCTAAATCCAAAAGACTGAAATATGGCAGGCATCATCCTGGGACAAAGATAGCAGAAAAAGAAACTGGTAGTATCCCTCACTGTGCCACAGCTGCTAGAGGTGCACCCCAGACAAGCAGGGCCTGGAGCGGACCTCGGCAGTCATACAGCGAAGGGGCTAGACTGGTAGAAGGAAAACCAAGTAACAGAAATACTTCATCATCAACAATCTCGGTATCCACTCAGAGACCCAATCGAAAACTCAGCAACTACGCAGACGACAAGCGGATAAATCCACAAAGATGGGAAGAAACCAGCGAAAAAAGGAGGAAAACACCCAAAACCAGAACACCTCGCCTCCTAGAAAGGACCAAAACTCCTCAGCAGCAAGGGAACAAAGCTGGATGGAGAATGACTGTGACGAAATGACAGAATTAGACTTCAGAAGGTGGATAATGAGAAACTTTTGTGAGCTAAAAGAACATGTATTAAATCAATGCAAAGAAACTAAGGAACTTGAAAAAAGATATGGGGAAATGATAACAGGAATGGAAAACTTAGAGAGGAATATGAATGAATTAAAGGAGCTGAAAAACACAATACGAGAACTTCGCGAAGCATGCACAAGTTTCAACAGCCGAATTGACCAAGCAGAAGAGAGAATATCTGAAGTGGAAGATCAACTCAATGAAATAAAACGAGAAACCAAGATTAGAGAAAAAAGCGCAAAAAGGAATGAACAAAGTCTCCAAGAAATATGGGACTATGTGAAAAGACCTAACCTATGTTTGATAGGTGTACCAGAAGGGGATGAAGAGAATGAATCCAAGCTGGAAAATACTCTTCAGGACATCATCCAGGAAAATTTCCCCCACCAAGCAAGACAGGCCAACACTCAAATGCAGGAAATACAGAGAACACCACAAAGATATTCTGCAAGAAGAGCAACCCCAAGGCACATAATCGTCAGATTCAACAAAGTTGAAAAAAAGGAGAAAATACTAAGGGCAGCCAGAGAGAAAGGTCGGGTCACCCACAAAGGGAAGCCCATCAGACTCACAGCAGATCTCTCGGCAGAAACACTACAAGTCAGAAGAGAGTGGGGGCCAATAATCAACATTCTTAAAGAAAAGAACTTTCAACCCAGAATTTCATATCCAGCCAAACTGAGCTTCAGAAGTGAAGGAAAAATAAAATCCTTTGCGAACAAGCAAGTACTCAGAGATTTTGTCACCACCAGGCCTGCTTTACAAGAGTTCCTAAAAGAGGCACTACACATAGAAAGGAACAACCAGTACCAGCCATTCCAAAATCACACCAAATGCTAAAGAACATCAACAGAATGAAGAATATACAACAACTAACAGGCAAAACAGCCACTTAGCATCAAAATGGCAGTATCAAATTCACACATAACAATATTAACCCTAAATGTAAATGCACTAAATGCACCAATCAAAAGACACAGACTGGCAAATTGGATAAAAAACCAAAACCTATCAGTGTGCTGTATCCAGGAAACCCATCTCACATGCAAGGATACACAAAGGCTCAAAATAAAGGGATGGAGGAAGATTTACCAAGCAAATGAAGAGCAAAAAAAAGCAGGAGTTGCAATTCTCATCTCTGATAAAATAGACTTTAAAGCAACAAAGATCAAAAGAGACAAAGAAGGCCATTACATAATGGTAAAAGGATCGATACAACAAGAAGAGCTAATGATCCTGAACATATATGGACCCAATGCAGGAGCACCCAGATACATAAGGCAAGTTCTTAATAACTTACAAAGAGACTTAGACTCGCACACAATAATAGTGGGAGACTTTAATATTCCACTGTCAATATTAGAGAGATCAACCAGACAGAAAATCAACAAGGATATCCAGGGCTTGAACTCAGACGTGGAACAAGCAAACCTGATAGACATTTACAGAACTCTCCACCCCAAATCCACAGAATACACATTCTTCACAGCACCACATCACACCTACTCTAAAATTGACCACATAATTGGAAGTAAAGCACTGCTCAACAAATGCAAAACAACTGAAATCATAACAAACAGCCTCTCAGACCATAGTGCAATCAAGTTAGAACTCAGAATACAGAAACCAACTCAGAACCGCACAACTTCATGGAAACTGAACAACTGGCTCTTGAATGTTGACTGGATAAAAAATGAAATGAAGGCAGAAATAAAGAAGTTCTTCGAAACCAATGAGAATGAAGACAAAACATGCCAGAACCTCTGGGACACATTTAAAGCAGTCTCTAGAGGAAAGTATATAGCAATAAGTGCCCATATGAGGAGAATGGAGAGATCCAAAATTGACACCCTATCGTCAAAATTGAAAGAGCTAGAGGAGCAAGTTCAGAAAAACTCAAAACCCAGCAGAAGACAAGAAATAACTAAGATCAGAGCTGAACTGAAGGAGATTGAGACGCGAAAAACCCTTCAAAAAATCAATAAATCCAAGAGCTGGTTTTTTGAAAAGATCAACAAAATAGACAGACCACTAGCCAGACTGATTAAAAAGAAAAGAGAGAACAACCAAATAGATGCAATAAAAAATGATAAAGGGGAAATCACCACAGATTCCACAGAAATTCAAACCATCATCAGAGAATATTACAAACAACTCTATGCACATAAACTAGTAAACCTGGAAGAAATGGATAAATTCCTGGACTCCTGTGTCCTCCCAAGCCTAAACCAGGAGGAAGCTGAAACTATGAATAGACCAATAACAAGGTCAGAAGTCGAGGCAGCCATTAAGAGCCTACCACTCAAAAAAAGCCCAGGTGCAGATGGGTTCACAGCCGAATTCTACCAGACACACAAAGAGGAGCTGGTACCATTCCTTCTAAAACTATTTCAAACAATCCAAAAAGAGGGAAGCCTTCCCAAATCATTTTATGAGACCAACATCATCCTGATACCAAAACCCAGCAGAGACCCAACGAGAAAAGAAAACTTCAGGCCAATATCCATGATGAACATAGATGCAAAAATCTTCAATAAAATATTGGCAAGCCAATAACAACAGCAAATCAAAAAACTTATTCATCATGATCAAGTAGGATGCATCCCAGGGATGCAAGGCTGGTTCAACATACACAAGTCTATCAACGTAATTCACCACATAAACATAACCAAAAACAAAAACCACATTATTATCTCAATCGATGCAGAGAAGGCATTTGACAAAATTCAACAGCCCTTTATGCTAAAAACCCTGAACAAACTCGGTATCGATGGAACGTATCTCAAAGTAATAAAAGCTGTTTATGACAAACCAACAGCCAATATTATACTGAACGGGCAAAAACTGGAAGCATTCCCTTTAAAATCTGGCACTAGACAAGGATGCCCTCTCTCACCACTCCTATTCAATATAGTACTGGAAGTTCTAGCCAGAGCAATCAGGCAAGAGAAAGCAATAAAGGGTATTCAAATAGGAAAGGTGGAAGCCAAATTGTCTCTATTTGCAGACCACATGATAGTATACCTAGAAGACCCCATCGCCTCAGCCCAAAAACTCCTGAAACTGATAAGCAACTTCAGCAAAGTCTCAGGATATAAAATAAATGTGCAAAAATCACAAGCATTCATCTACACCAATAACAGACTTAAAGAAAGCCAAATCAAGAAAGAACTGCCATTCACAATTGCTACAAAAAGAATAAAATACCTTGGAATACAACTCACAAGGAATGTAAGGGACCTCTTCAAGGAGAACTACAAACCACTCCTCAATGAAATCAGAGAGGACACAAACAGATGGAGAAATATTCCATGTTCATGGTTAGGAAGAATTAATATCGTCAAAATGGCTATACTGCCCAAAGTAATTTACAGAATCAATGCTATCCCCATCAAGCTACCATTGCCTTTCTTCAAAGAACTGGAAAAAACCACCATGAACTTCATATGGAACCAAAAGAGAGCCCGCATAGCCAAGTCAATTCTAAGCAAAAAGAACACAGCGGGGGGCATCACACTACCAGATTTCAAACTATACTACAAGGCTACAGTAATCAAAACAGCATGGTACTGATACCAAAACAGAGATACAGACCAGTGGAACAAAACAGAGGCACTGGTGGCAACACAACATATCTACAACTATACAATCTTTGATAAATCTGCCAAAACAAGCAATGGGGAAAGGATCCCTGTTTAACAAATGGTGTTGGGAAAACTGGCTAGCCATGTGCAGAAAGCAGAAACTGGACCCCTTCCTGACACCTCACACTAAAATTAACTCCAGATGGATTAAAGACTTAAACATAAGACCTGGCACTATAAAAACCCTAGAAGGAAATCTAGGCAAAACTATCCAGGACATAGGAGTAGGCAAGGACTTCATGAACAAAACACCAAAAGCATTGGCAACAAAAGCCAAAATAGACAAATGGGACCTAATCAAACTCCACAGCTTCTGCAGGGCAAAAGAAACAGTCACTAGAGTGGATTGGCAACCAACAGAATGGGAAAAAGTTTTTGAAGTTTACCCATCTGACAAAGGGCTGATATCCAGAATTTACAAAGAACTCAAACAGATTTACAGGAAAAAAACAAACAAGCCCATTCAAAAGTGGGCAAAGGATATGAACAGACACTTTATGAAAGAAGACATATATGAGGCCAACAATCATATGAAAAAATATTCATCGTCACTGATCATCAGAGAGATGCAAATCAAAACCATATTGAGATACCATCTCACGCCAGTTAGAATGGCGATCATTAAAAAATCTGGAGACAACAGATGCTGGAGAGGATGTGGAGAAAAAGGAACACTTTTACACTGTTGGTGGGAGTGTCAATTAGTTCAACCATTGTGGAAGACAGTGTGGCGATTCCTCAAGGCCTTAGAAATAGAAATTCCATTTGACCCAGCAATCCCATTACTGGGTATATATCCAGAAGACTATAAATTGTTCTACTATAAGGACACATGTACACGAATGTTCATTGCAGCACTGTTTATAATAGCAAAGACCTGGAATCAACCCAAATGCCCATTGATAATAGACTGGATTGGAAAAATGTGGCACATATACACCATGGAATATTATGCAGCAATCAGAAATGATGAGTTTGTGTCATTTGTAGGGACATGGATGAATCTGGAGAACATCATCCTCAGCAAACTGACACAAGAACAGAAAATGAAACACCGCATATTCTCACTCAAAGGTGGGTGATGAAAAATGAGAACACATGGACACAGAAAGGGGAGTACTAAACACTGGGGTCTATTGGGGTGGAAAGGGGGAGGGCCAGTGGGAGGGGGAGGTGGGGAGAAATGGCTTGGGGAGAAATACCAAATGTGGGTGAAGGGGAGAAGGAAAGCAAAGCACACTGCCATGTATGTACCTACGCAACTGTCTTGCATGCTGTGCTCATGTACCCCAAAACCTAAAATCCAATAAAAAATTTAAAAAAAAAAAGCTTATCCACCATCATCAAGTAGGATTCATCCCGCATATGCAAGGCTGGTTCAACATACGCAAGTCGATAAACATAATTCACCATAAACAGAACCAAAAACAAAAACCACATGATTATCTCAATTGATGCAGAGAAGGCATTTGACAAAATTTAACAGCCCTTTATGCTAAAAACCCTCAATAAACTCGGTATTGATGGAACGTATCTCAAAATAATAAAGGCAATTTATGACAAACCCGCAGCCAATATCATACTGAATAGGCAAAAACTGGAAGCATTCCCTTTGAAATCTGGCACTAGACAAGGATGCCCTCTCTCACCACTCCTATTCAATATAGTACTGAAAGCTCTAGCCAGAGCAATCAGGCAAGAAAAAGAAATAAAGGGTATTCAAATAAGAAAGGAGGAAACCAAAATGTCTCTATTTGCAGATGACATAATAGTATATCTAGAAGACCCCATTGTCTCAGCCCAAAATCTCCTTAAACTGATAAGCAACTTCAGCAAAGTCTCAGGATATAAAATCAATGTGCAAAAATCACAAGCATTCATCTACACCAATAACAGACTTAAAGAAAGCCAAATCAAGAAAGAACTGCCATTCACAATTGCTACAAAAAGAATAAAATACCTTGGAATACAACTCACAAGGAATGTAAGGGACCTCTTCAAGGAGAACTACAAACCACTCCTCAATGAAATCAGAGAGGACACAAACAGATGGAGAAATATTCCATGTTCATGGTTAGGAAGAATTAATATCGTCAAAATGGCTATACTGCCCAAAGTAATTTACAGAATCAATGCTATCCCCATCAAGCTACCATTGCCTTTCTTCAAAGAACTGGAAAAAACCACCATGAACTTCATATGGAACCAAAAGAGAGCCCGCATAGCCAAGTCAATTCTAAGCAAAAAGAACACAGCGGGGGGCATCACACTACCAGATTTCAAACTATACTACAAGGCTACAGTAATCAAAACAGCATGGTACTGATACCAAAACAGAGATACAGACCAGTGGAACAAAACAGAGGCACTGGTGGCAACACAACATATCTACAACTATACAATCTTTGATAAATCTGCCAAAACAAGCAATGGGGAAAGGATCCCTGTTTAACAAATGGTGTTGGGAAAACTGGCTAGCCATGTGCAGAAAGCAGAAACTAGACCCCTTCCTGACACCTCACACTAAAATTAACTCCAGATGGATTAAAGACTTAAACATAAGACCTGGCACTATAAAAACCCTAGAAGGAAATCTAGGCAAAACTATCCAGGACATAGGAGTAGGCAAGGACTTCATGAACAAAACACCAAAAGCATTGGCAACAAAAGCCAAAATAGACAAATGGGACCTAATCAAACTCCACAGCTTCTGCAGGGCAAAAGAAACAGTCACTAGAGTGGATTGGCAACCAACAGAATGGGAAAAAGTTTTTGAAGTTTACCCATCTGACAAAGGGCTGATATCCAGAATTTACAAAGAACTCAAACAGATTTACAGGAAAAAAACAAACAAGCCCATTCAAAAGTGGGCAAAGGATATGAACAGACACTTTATGAAAGAAGACATATATGAGGCCAACAATCATATGAAAAAATATTCATCGTCACTGATCATCAGAGAGATGCAAATCAAAACCATATTGAGATACCATCTCACGCCAGTTAGAATGGCGATCATTAAAAAATCTGGAGACAACAGATGCTGGAGAGGATGTGGAGAAAAAGGAACACTTTTACACTGTTGGTGGGAGTGTCAATTAGTTCAACCATTGTGGAAGACAGTGTGGCGATTCCTCAAGGCCTTAGAAATAGAAATTCCATTTGACCCAGCAATCCCATTACTGGGTATATATCCAGAAGACTATAAATCGTTCTACTATAAGGACACATGTACACGAATGTTCATTGCAGCACTGTTTATAATAGCAAAGACCTGGAATCAACCCAAATGCCCATTGATAATAGACTGGATTGGAAAAATGTGGCACATATACACCATGGAATATTATGCAGCAATCAGAAATGATGAGTTTGTGTCATTTGTAGGGACATGGATGAATCTGGAGAACATCATCCTCAGCAAACTGACACAAGAACAGAAAATGAAACACCGCATATTCTCACTCAAAGGTGGGTGATGAAAAATGAGAACACATGGACACAGAAAGGGGAGTACTAAACACTGGGGTCTATTGGGGTGGAAAGGGGGAGGGCCAGTGGGAGGGGGAGGTGGGGAGAAATGGCTTGGGGAGAAATACCAAATGTGGGTGAAGGGGAGAAGGAAAGCAAAGCACACTGCCATGTATGTACCTACGCAACTGTCTTGCATGCTGTGCTCATGTACCCCAAAACCTAAAATCCAATAAAAAATTTAAAAAAAAAAAAGCTTATCCACCATCATCAAGTAGGATTCATCCCGCATATGCAAGGCTGGTTCAACATACGCAAGTCGATAAACATAATTCACCATAAACAGAACCAAAAACAAAAACCACATGATTATCTCAATTGATGCAGAGAAGGCATTTGACAAAATATAACAGCCCTTTATGCTAAAAACCCTCAATAAACTCGGTATTGATGGAACGTATCTCAAAATAATAAAGGCAATTTATGACAAACCCGCAGCCAATATCATACTGAATAGGCAAAAACTGGAAGCATTCCCTTTGAAATCTGGCACTAGACAAGGATGCCCTCTCTCACCACTCCTATTCAATATAGTACTGAAAGCTCTAGCCAGAGCAATCAGGCAAGAAAAAGAAATAAAGGGTATTCAAATAAGAAAGGAGGAAACCAAAATGTCTCTATTTGCAGATGACATAATAGTATATCTAGAAGACCCCATTGTCTCAGCCCAAAATCTCCTTAAACTGATAAGCAACTTCAGCAAAGTCTCAGGATATAAAATCAATGTGCTAAAATCACAAGCATTCCGATACACCAATAACAGACTTAAAGAGAGCCAAATCAAGAATGAACTGCCATTCACCATTGCTACAAAGAGAATAAAATACCTAGGAATACAACTAACAAGGAATGTAAGGGACCTCTTCAAGGAGAACTACAAACCACTGCTCAATGAAATAAGAGAGGACACAAACAGATGGAGAAACATTCCATGTTCGTGGTTAGGAAGAATCAATATCATGAAAATGGCCATACTGCTCAAAGTAATTTATAGACTCAATGCTATCCCCATCAAGCTACCATTGCCTTTCTTCACAGAACTGGAGAAAACCACCATGAACTTCATATGGAACCAAAAGAGAGCCCGCATAGCCAAGTCAATTCTAAGCAAAAAGAACACAGCAGGGGGCATCACACTACTGGATTTCAAACTATACTACAAGGCTACAGTTATCAAAACAGCATGGTACTGGTACCAAAACAAAGATATAGACCAATGGAACAAAACAGAGGCATCGGAGGCAACACAACATATCTACAACTATACAATCTTTGATAAACCTGACAAAAACAAGCAATGGGGAATGGATTCCCTGTTTAATAAATGATGTTGGGAAAACTGGCTAACCATGTGCAGAAAGCAGAAACTGGACCCCTTCCTGACACCTTACACTAAAATCCACTCCAGATGGGTTAAAGACTTAAACATAAGACCTGGCACCATAAAAACCCTAGAAGAAAATCTAGGCAAAACCATCCAGGACATAGGAGTAGGCAAGGACTTCATGAACAAAACACCAAAAGTTGGCAACAAAAGCCAAAATAGACAAATGGGACCTAATCAAACTCCACAGCTTCTGCACGGCAAAAGAAACAGTCACTAGAGTGGATCGGCAACCAACAGAATGGGAAAACATTTTTGCAGTTTACCCATCTGACAAAGGGCTGATATCCAGAATTTACAAAGAACTCAAACAGATTTATAGGAAAAAAACAAACAAGCCCATTCAAAAGTGGGCAAAGGATATGAACAGACACTTTATGAAAGAAGACATATATGAGGCCAACAATCATATGAAAAAATATTCATCGTCACTGGTCATTAGAGAGATGCAAATCAAAACCACATTGAGATACCATCTCACGCCAGTTAGAATGGCGATCATTAAAAAATCTGGAGACAACAGATGCTGGAGAGGATGTGGAGAAAAAGGAACACTTTTACACTGTTGGTGGGAGTGTCAATTAGTTCAACCATTGTGGAAGACAGTGTGGCGATTCCTCAAGGCCTTAGAAATAGAAATTCCATTTGACCCAGCAATCCCATTACTGGGTACATATCCAAAGGACTATAAACTGTTCTACTATAAGGACACATGCACATGAATATTCATTGCAGCACTGTTTACAATAGCAAAGACCTGGAACCAACCCAAATGCCCATCGATGATAGACTGGATTGGGAAAAATGTGGCACATATACACCATGGAATATTATGCAGCAGTCAGAAATGATGAGTTCGTGTCATTTGTAGGGACATGGATGAATCTGGAGAACATCATTCTCAGCAAACTGACACAAGAACAGAAAATGAAATAGCGCATATTCTCACTCATAGGTGGGTGATGAAAAATGAGAACACATGGACACAGGCATGGGAGTACTAAACACTGGGGTCTATTGGGGGGAAAAGGGGAGCACCAGCAGTGGGTGGGGGAACTGGGAGGGATAGCCTGGGGAGAAAAGCCAAATGTTGGTGAAGGGGAGAAAGGAAGCAAAACACACTTACATATAGATTATGTAAGACCCTGAATGTAGAATATAAACTCTTTTGTATAAAAAAAAATAAAAAATATATGGTAAAAATAATTTCTGGAAGACTAAAACCTGTGTAAAGCAGTTACCTCAGTAGAAAAGACCTATGGGGTTAGGATAGGCAATATGAAAGCTACTTTTCATGTGTGTACCTATGCAACTGTCTTGCATGTTCTGCATGTGTACCCCAAAACCTAAAATGCAATAAAAAATTTTTTTAAAAAAGATAAACAAAAATTATAAATTTTGGCCTTTAGGATGACCTACAAGAAAAAGTTTTCTAAATTTTAAAGCAATTTTTAAGTAAAAAAAAAAAAACAAGAAATATGCTTGCTACAATAACCAGCTCAGGGGCCCAAACAGTGAGCAAAATCAGATACTCTCCATTCATTGAGGCCTTCCACTATTTAACAAAAAGGGGAAAAATGCATACTATTCTTTGCCCCAGCAATTTCATTGTTAGAACCTTAGCTAAAGGATATATTTGCAAAAGCATACCAAGATATATGTACGATGATACTCCCATAAAGGAATTTACACAATGGAATGTACTATTTTAAAAATGGGTGTGGCATAAGCTAGAATATAGATTATGTAAGACCCTGAATGTAGAATATAAACTCTTTTGTATAAAAATATATGGTAAAAATAATTTCTGGAAGACTATAACCTGTGTAAAGCAGTTACCTAGGTAGAAAAGACCTATGGGGTGAGGATAGGCAATATGAAAGCTACTTTTCATTTAATTCATTTCTGTAGTGTTAATTTACCACCATGAGTAATCTCTCACTTTAAAATAAACTGTACCATTTAAAAATTTAAAAAAATAAAAAATAAATGATATGTGAAGTAATCAGCAGAGGAAGATAATATAATGAGGGAAGCCATCTAAAGGAGCCTGCCACAACATTTTTAAAACTCTGCATGGCAACTTGACCCAGCTGTGCCCTTGAGAGAATGATGTCTTCTCAGGAGGAAAGACTAGGTTATGTTGTAACAACCTAAAACCTCAATGGCTTACAAAAAGAAAAGTTTACTTTTGGTTGCTACTGCATGTTCAACACAGGTCAGAGTCTGGTGAAGAGGGGAAAAGAAAAACACGACTAACCTCAAACTGGCTCTCAAAGAAAATCAGATGGTCACTCCCAAATTTAAAAGGCAAAAAATTATAACCCTTCTGTTGGGATGGATACTACATGTTATATGATGCCAATGGAAATACCATTTTCTCCAAGAGAAGGACAGTGACTATTATGAACAAAAATACAACATGCTACAGGTTATGTTTTTTGTCTAGTGGTTTATTTGTGATGCACCACAAATTTAGCAGCTTTAAAAAACACATTTATTCTCTCATGGTTTCTTTGGGTCAGGAACCTAGGCACAGCTTTTCTGGGTTCTCTGCTTCAGAATATCACAAGGCTACAATCAAGGTGTCAATCAGAGCTGTGATATCTGAGCCTGGGGGTTCTAGCTAAGAAACCCCAGGCTCACACAGTTGTTGGTAGAATTCAGTTCCTTGCAGCTATAGGACTGAGGTCCTCATCTCCTGCAGGCCACCTTCAGTGCTTTGCCATCTGGGCCACGCCACGTCAGTGTGATGGGTCCCCCCACCAGTTTATACAAGAGTATATGTCTGCTGCCTAAACCCTCAAGGGCAAGCAATGTGCCAAGGCAAGTGCCCAGCCCAAGAGCAGGTGTTCGGAGAACCCAAATATCCCTGAGGGTATGTGAGAACCGACCAAGGAAAACAGTCCCATTGCACACATACAGTAGACAGAGAGCCAGAAAATTATCTTAAAAGCCGCTTAAGAATGGGAAGCAGCATGGATCTCTAAAGTTGTCTTTCTGCCACCCAGGAGTGCCTCACATGTAAGTCCTAATAAACTCATGTGAGGCATCTACTTTTCAAGCTGGACTTCTCTGAGTCATTCTTTGGTCTCTCCGCTCCCTTCTAGTTTGGGAGGAATGTTTTTTAATATAATTCCTGGTTTTTCTCATTATACCCATACAGGCAGCCCACAATATGACAGCTTGCTTCCTCAAAACCAGGAAAGTAGTCCATAAAATACTGCCAGGAAGACAGAGACTTCTATAACTTAACATAATCATGAGGGTGGCATCCCATTATTTTTGCTCTATTTTATTGTTTAGAAGCAAGGCAACAATTCCACCCACAGTTACGGGAGGTATTGTACAAAGCTGTGAACCCCACGAGATAGAGATCTCAAAAGCCACATTAAAATCTGTCTGCCACAAGTGGTGGGGTAGGAAATGAGTGGGGAATCTTTGGGAATCTTAAGCTTTCCCTGAATAGAGTATACCAGTGATGTACATGCCAAAAACATAGCCAATAATACTCCAGTTATTACCAGAAACATGATATTACAGCTCCATGTGTAGGTAAGATTATTCTATTTAGACATTAGGATCATGACACTAGTTATATTTTAATCTCATTATATTTCCCTTGTCCTGGGGCTGCTTTTCCTCACTAAGGAAACCATTTTAAAAGAACTGGTCATGATATTAATGAAAACCATCTTTGCTTCTTTATTTTTATCTTGGTTTTTAGAAGGATTTTAAAAATAGGTACTGATTCTAAATTTCTTCACACCCTAAGGTCTATTTTATCTGCTACTTGTAAATTGTCAGCATTTCCACATTAGTCACAGACAATATATATTACCAGAATATCTAATAAATACAACCTATGCAAGGCAGCTTCTATCAAAAGAAGAGAGAATACCAGGCTCCTGGTTTCCACAGTTAGTGCATATTATATGTTTACAAGCCAAGCAGCTCAAAAAGGCATTGCCAGAGAACATGAATGAAAATGTTTGCTTACCAAAAAGATATTTCTGAATGTTAATTATGACCAATTTGCTTTTTCATAAGACTAAAATAATACTGCAAAAGATTTTCAAATACAAGTTGACAAAAATAAATCTGGCTGTTTGCAGCAGTTTATGGTATAAGAATCATGAGGAATGTTTTGACTTAAGGAGTAAAGGATTAAAATCCACTTCAAAGGGAAATATAAATATTTTACAGAGCAGAGACTGTGTGGTATCACAATACTAATCAAGTGTCTGTTAGATGGGATGTGTAATGTTTCTCTCCCACTATAACAATAAAAGTACCCTTATCTTTCAACACAGTCTTATAATGAAATAATACTACATTTGCACACAGCTGCTAAATGTCATTGGCAACACCAATGACAATATGATTCCTGACCTCAAAGACTGTATGTTGTTCTTGTCCTCAAATTTATCAGAAGGCAACATGATAATCCAGATGAAACCTAAGAAAATGAATTACCACAGGCTTATACTCAGGTCAGAAGATATTCAAACTGACTTATAACTAAATATATGCCAATTCAAACAGTGGGATGAACCTTTTATCCAATAGAGTGTCAAAGATCAAAAGTTTTGAAAGTGCTGTATTGGCCATAGTAAGGAGAAATGAATACTTTCAAATTATGATAATGAGAGTAGAAATTGGGGCAGTCTCCTTGGCAGGCAATCTGGTAATATCCATCAAAAAATTAAAATGCAGGAAAGGGGAGTTGGTGCACAGTGAGTATAAAGTTCTATTATGCAAGATAAAGAGGTTCTAGAGATCTGCTATATATCATAGTGCCTGTAGTTAATTACATGCTACTGTACTTTTTAAATATGTTAAGAGGAGATCTCAAGTTAAATATTCTTGCCACACATACACACACAAAACACAAGAACACACAAGAAAATTTTTGGAGGCAAGAACTAAAACTAAAATATGCTTAGTAACTTGATTATGATATGGGTCACAGGTGTATGCATATGTCCAGATTCATCAAACTATATACATTAAACATGAAATTTTCATGTATCAAGTATACCTCAACAAAACAAAGATTCAAACACATGTAAACATAGACTTAGCAGTTTTGCCAAGATGTATACTCAAACATAAGCATAAAGACATTTTCTCAAGGAAACTCCCAAAAAGCATTATATAGTAAAAATGAAATGAAAAAGAAAAACACAGATGTGTGTACATGAGATGTTCTTGCTCATTTAAAAATGGAATATATGTGTTTACATATACATTTTTTTTCCTGGAAGGATAAAGAAGACCTTATTGGCAGTGAATCTCTCTGGGAAAGGGAGACGGAGTATGGAGTAGAAATGCATTTTATTTTTTATTTTATAGCCTCCAGGACTATTAGAAATTTTTACCATTCCAATTTTTCAATAAAAAATAATAAAATAAATAAGAAACAAAACTGACTTATCTGGATGAATCAGATACAGTGAAAGTCATATTCTAATTAAAACTATGGAATTATATTTTGGCTTCTCAGCATGACCACATTTTAATTGTCCTTAAGAGGCAAAGTGAACGATAGGACAGTTCCCACTCAGAATGCTAATTTGTTTCCTTTGTTTTTTTAAGGGTGCCTATGCTTTGGAGACTTATTCCAGGTTATTGTGACCCCAAGAAAATCAGCCTGTTAATCTCAGGGTTATTTGAAGGTAAGAGGGTTGAGGTTCTGAGGGTTGAGAGCTTAGTTGGGACCCCGGGAGATTTACCACTGCAGATGTTAAAAAGCCATTTGTTGAGGAAGAAGTCAAGAAGACTCTCAATTTATGATTAAACAAATTGCTTTTGGGAACTTTCTTTATGCCTAAAGTATAACACAGCCCTGAAACTGGATTCCCAAGGTTTAAAGACCAAGAATGGGCCAAAAGAAACCCTGAATTCTCAAACCCACCTCAGTTTGGTCTCTTCACTTACTCTTATATCAGGTCCAGACTACCCCCTGGTGGTTGCCTAGAAGAGATATTCCTTTCTATCTCACCATGCACTTGGATTCAAACAAGTGGGACCTCATTTAATTCTGAGGACAAACTTCCCAGAAATGGAAAATATAATCCAATTTGCCGTCTTGCCAAGAAAAATATCTAGCATGGCAGTATGAGTAGAAGCTGAAGTGGAGAGTAGAATAATTAGTAAGACATTTTATGTTTTAGATAAAATATTTTTAACTGTTTCTCTGCTTTGCAAATGCCCTTTCTTCTGGCTTCATGCCCCTTTCAAAGGCCACAACTTTCATTCGACTGAGTGAAATAGACCCCAGTCTCTCTCAGCTGTAACTGATTCATTGGCTCTAATTTGTGTTTCTGTCAGTTGATGTCACCTCAGCATACTCTAAGTCATTAAGACACATGGAATTACCTCATATTCTGAATTACTTAACACCCCTAGGTAGAATTTAAATCTGATGGTCAAAACTGATCAACTTGTATTCATCTCACTTAACATTTTCTGAATTTAGTATTAGTATAAGCTATGGTGTGTGAACATTGTTCCTGGAACAATTGTCATATAAACACAAAAACATCTATAGGTATCCAAGTAGCATATGTTACCAGAAAAATGAAGAGCTGACTCTTCCAAGGTTTCAGCTATTTGCTCTGTTTCATTTAGTTGTGGTGGAAGTGGGACGCTTCCTGGGGCTCTGACTTCTTGAAATTGCCTTTCTTCATCTGAGGCTGGAATTAGAAATGTTTTTCCAAAAGCCCTGTGGAGTTTTGGGGAGGAGAAGAAGGAGTGTCCCCCATTTTGGGGGTTTGAATGGGATCCTTAGAACTCGCCCCTTATGCTGGTGCTTCCTGTTCCTCATTTTAAAAGCAAAGGATTAAAATGTCATTATGATTTTTTAAAGTAAAAAGACCAAAAGGCAACATTTCAAAGAAAATGGATGAAAATGTGAAAACTAACTGCTAAAATTAAAACTACATATGGTCAAACAAGTAAAAAAAATAACCCTGGACCAAGAAATGGCTCTTTGAACATATTTAAATGGCTAAAGAGTGACTGACATCTGTCAGCATTGTGGATGTAGAAAACCTCAATTGACAAAAGCTGGAGTCTCCCTGGCAGCTCCTGAGTTAGGAACTTCTGCAGTCATTATCCTTACTTATGCCAAAGGTTCATGCCTACAGCCAGTAGGATGCATTCATACCTTCAGTTAGCAAAAACCAACCACAAACCACTCATCAATTACCAACAAGCAATCTTAACATTTATCTAACCAATCAGCAACTTGTGGAGACTATGAACCCTTCTCTTTCTGCCCTCCCGTCATTATTTGCATACTCTTAGATAATCAAGTATCATGAACTGACCCTTGCTAGGTGTTGAAACAAATACAAACGATTGATAGTTGCCAAGTATCAGAGTCATTATGCATGGCAAGGCAAAAGTGGAAACTGACAAGTCTTATTATGGCTTACAACACTCTACGTAAACTGAATCCAGTCCTTCTCTAACCTCCTTCCTTCATTTCTCCCCTCTAGCCCTGTTCCAGCCACACTCACCTTCTTCATGATTTTCTCTCAGGTCAGACACATTCCTGCTTCAGGCATCTTCACTTTTTTTTTTTTTTTTCTGTTTGAAATACTCTTTCCAGATATCCTCCTGACATACCCTCTCTCTTCTTTCAAGTCTGAATGAACTCTTACCTTAATGTCACCATCCCATTGAAGACTTCTTCTCCCTCATCACTCCTGATCCCCTTACTGTGATCTATGTTTTATACATTTTAAATATTATATAATTTAACTTACATGTTTATGTATTTCTCCCTATCCCAAACCACACACAATACAAAATCTTATCAACAAAGGTAGGGGTTTTTGTCTGTTTCCTTCACTAGCGTACCCTTGGTGTCTAAATGAGTATCTGACATGTGGTAAATACTGGGTAAATCCAATGTTGTTAAGGAATAAAGGAGTAAAGGCATTGACACTGTAAGGAAAATCAGTTCTTTCACTATGCAGCATAAGAATAAGCTCAGGTCAGGGAGGCACAGCCTTCGGTCCAGAGCTATCAAGTACTACACAAGGAGTGAACTGCATAGCAGAAGTGAACCAGGTCAAAGAGTTAATGTAGCAGAACTTGCTAAGTCTTTAACAGTAATTGTTGGAATAAGTCTAAAACACTGTGCTTCAAATGCCTGCAGAAAAGATTTTACTGCTTTTGTATCTAGTATATCTTGAATCTACCTGCTAGCCTAGCCAACCTTACCTTGCACAGACATTGTCTCTGGCTTAAAGAGCCTGCAGTCATTCTCTGACAATAATCTCTCCTTTTTCATTTCTCCTGAAAGTGATCCTTTCTCAGAAAGGATGGAAGACCCTGGAGGTGAATCTAAATGACCCAATAACTTGATATTTGGCTCTTATCATTCTCATCAGAATTGCAGTTTCCAAGGGCACCACTATGATATTAGCAAGGGGATTTATACCACTTATAACCAATTGATTGATTGAGTGGGTAGAGATTCAGAACCACTTTCTTCTAATCTCTCTGAATTATCCCGTGACTTATCTGGATGTCTACCTTTGAAATGATTGCTTTCCTGCCATTTTCCTTTGAAATGGCTGCTATGGAAGTATGCTTCCCTCTCTTATTTGCTCATGAGCTACAGGGTACACTTGTGTTGTCACCTTTTCTCTGTAACACTGATAATTTCATCACCTACATTCAATTGGAAATCAAAAAGAATGTTGCATGAATGCTAAATCTTCTTGGCAATTGATCACAAATAGGTATCCAGTACACAAAGACACAAGGTAGAAGGGAAAAAGTAATGTTTATTGAGCAAATACAGCTTGTTACACTCTTTACAGATATTACATTATTTCAACATTACAAGAAATTTTCACAAGACATAGAGTTTGCCTTTCCCCATCAACTGAATTACAAGTTCCTAGAATAGGTGGCCCTACTGATCTTGTTCATCACTGTATCCTTACATACAAGAAGATGTCTGGCCCATCACAGGCACTCAATACATAGTTTTGAATAAATTATTAAATAGAGTCATTGCGGTTCCTCTTATCTGTAAATCTGGCCCAAATCCCAATTCTATATCCAGCCTCGTTAACTGTATTTTACTCACAAGACTGAGCCTCACAAAATGGTTGGAACATTCTTTCTACATCCCAAGATTGCTTCCTTTTTTCCCCAATTGTTACTTTCTTACAAGATTGTAGAGTTAATTACAAATTTAAACTATAGCTTGGTAATCTTTAACCAGGCAGTTTTAATAAAGGCAAACTACTTTTTAAAAACTGATCATAGAGCCACTCATAATGCAGAGTGAGGAGGATGAGAAACATCTGGCCAATAGATTTAGTACTCTCAGCATATGAAACTCAAACTTTTCATGTATAGGAAAGATAAACTGTAATTTCAGTAGACAGCAATACAGAAAGTTTTTGTCACATAGACTTGTTTCCATTTAGTGGGTAAAGGGTTTTTAGCTGTCTCAATTGGGATAGATACATTTACAGGACTGCCCATGCTTCTTTGTGAACAGCTTTTGATCAGCAATGCACTTGGCAATTGTTTTCTTTTCATGCTGTGCTTTGCACTATTTGCCTCGCTACCAGGTGTTTTTCCACCCAGTTTATCATGTGCTCTCATTCCTTTCAACACATCATAGCCTGCACAGAGAGATGATAGTATAGGTGATTCTCTACCTCCTTATATATTCTATGCAGTCATTCCTAAGAGTAATCTCCAAAGTCATAGCAATGTTATTCCTCTCAGCATCAAAAAGGTAATGGCACTTGTTACCCACAGCCTACTATGACCTCTCCAAATCAATGGCATCCTGGATTTATTTGATGGAATCATGCTTCACCTCTTCTAGTTGGGTGATTGTTTGTTCATTCAGTTTATCAGCAAATTCTCCAACAGAGGCACCATATTTTTTAATTACATAGATAAGTAACCCTACTATTGATATGGTAGAGAAAAATCTCTGGCATAATTACATATATTTCTTTGGAAAGAACATACAACATAATCCCAGTTCCAAACACATAAGGTCCTGTTATACTCATTTTAGAATAAAGAAAATGGAAGAATTCCTCAGAGATCAGCCCAAGATGAACTTCTCCTCCATATTCAGGAAGATGTGGTAGAGGAACTGCACTGTGTGAAAGCTCCTTATTACCTGAAATACCTCTGGACTGGGGAGGGCTGACTTCTTCAGGGAGAGAGCTGCTGTGGCAGCAGCAGAAAGTACCCCCTGGGACAACATGCTAAGTGAAGACCCAGGCAGTGGTTTTAGCATCCCTGGGACCCTGGCCAAAGAATGTGTTAGAAGCCCAAGACTACTAAATGCAAAAGAGTGATCACCAGAAACTCAATTAATACAGAAGAACACCATTCTGTCTCAGCTCAATTTAACTTGACTTTGACATAGAATCTTTAGTAAAACATCCATTCCAAATGCTACCTTGGCCTGTTTGTACATAGTTCATTGAAGCAGTCTAGGATGAAATTCAAGATCCCATACAATAGAATATTTCAAAATATATCATGTTCTGAAACCACCAGCTTTCCTTAGGATACTATTCATCCTAAGGTCATGAGAGAAGCAAAGCAATTTATAGATTCATTTCAACTCCCATCATCTCATTAAGTGTAAATTAGACAACAAATTTGCATCTGTTTCTTGCCTTGAATCCTCTTGTAAGATGTTATTAACACAGAATTAGTCCAGGAATAGACTAGTTTGTTTTACAGTGAAGCATGACCATATATAGATGACCATTTTTAAATTGATTTATTATTTTTTGTGACAATAAAATATTTATCCTGATCATGGGTTCATTCAGAGACAACTTAAAATAAGAAAAATAATTTTAACTTCAATTTCACTATTTAGTTTACTATTGAAACTAATTGATATTACTTCATAGCCTTAGAGATGTTTGTATAAAATAATGAAGGATAATAAAATCTTAAAGCATTATTTTGTGGTAAACATACTACAGTCTTACAAAATCATATTAATAAAACCTTAAGGGCAGGTGACCTGTACAAAATTAATTCAACCAGAAAGGCACCGGTGAAATAAAACATAAATCTCTTGAGCTAGAAAAAAAATAACTATTGCACTAATTTTAAAAAGACCTATGGGTTATTTGCAAAGCAAACTAGACTGTCCAGAACATCATCACCAATATCAATAACCACATAAAAAGAACAACTACCATTTTCTTCATTTGTTTTTTTCTCAATACTTCCTTAATTATTTTCACAAACTTTCTGTTCCAGGGGAACTCTAGAGTCAAGTTACATTAAAGTCCCTCTGTAGTTTTTATTGCAATTATTACTTTGAATTTATACATTCACCCAGAAAAATATGTATTTACCACATAAATCATCTATACCAGAATAATGTTATACTTCTGTTTTTCAATACTTGCTGTATCTTCTAGTGTAGGTTTATATTCTTTTGAAAATATGTACTATGAACATTTTTGGTTAAATTAATTCCTAGTTATTTTAAAGTTTTGGGTACTATAGTGAATGAGCCCTTTCTATAAATACATGGAGACATAGAAAACCAGGTAAATCACACTTGAGCTCTACTGTTCTTGGACCTGATTACCAATATGATCTTATCAGGTCAATCACAATTCAGGATTAGTCTTTTGAACCTTGCTTTTTAAACTTTATAAAATGGTGATTCCCAAGAAAATCTGCAAAGACTCTCTGATAAAAAAACATGGGCTATCTAATGTTTAGCTTGAAAAAGCAATTAATAGACAAAAATGTTGTAAAACAGAAAAATGAGAACAATCTGAGATAACTTCACAGCCATCCAGGTACACAGGGCCCATCACAATGTACCAGCTCTTTCAGAGATCAGACTAGAGGATAGAAAGGAAGTTTTATTATAGTAATAGCTGCCAAAAATGTTAGGAGCTACATGCAGATATAGTGGCTTTGATATTTCAGCTAAACACCTATGGACTGCTGAGTTTATCACTGCACATAATAAGTTGTAATGATAATCTCAAAAGGATTATTTAAGAGGACGAACATGACTTTTAATTAAAAATAAGGTTTTGGGAGTGGGAAAAGAATTGTGATTATTGTTAAAAAAAAAAAAAAAAAAAACTCCATTTGCTGAGTTTTCATAGAAACAGAATCCCTTGCTAGATATTTCTTCTCCATATGCCTCATGTCTCCTTTTTTTAAAAAAAAATCTGATTTAGCTTTAAAAGTCACATCTTCCACCTATTGAGTTCACTAAAAGGCCCAGTCATTTCCAACTCTTGTGAGATGGAGCAGGCACTTCAAGAATAGTTTGAGAAGAGCTCCAAGAATAGTTTGTCCTATTTAAGAAACACCAGATGGAACAGTTAATGCCATGCCTTGACTCATCTGTACTGTCAATGTGGCACAACTTTTACTTTCTATCCAAATGAGAGAAGTCTTTACCTCTGTGCAATGAGAAAAAAAAAAAGCATTTTAAATCCTTATTCTGTGGTACAGCTGCATCATGCCCTGAACCCATAGTCCCGGGTTTGTTTCTAAAATAGTAATACCATGAGGACTGAGAATTTTTTTTATATTGTACTTTAGGTTCTGGAGTACATGTGCAGATCATGCAGGATCGTTGCATAGGTACACACATGGCAATATGGTTTGCTGCCTCCATCCCTCCTTCACCTACATCTGGCATTTCTCCCCATGTTATCCCTCCCCAACCTCTACACCCCACTGCTGTCCTTCTCTTGCCCCCCCAACAGACCCCAGTGTGTGATGCTCCCCCTGCAAGTCCATGTGTTCTCCTTGTTCAATACATGCCTATGAGTGAGAACACGCAGTGTTTGATTTTCTGTTCTTCTGTCAGTTTGCAGAGAATAATGGTTACCAGATTCATCCATGTCCCTACAAAGGACACAAACTCATCATTTTTTATGGCTGCATAGTATTCCATGGTGTATATGTGCCACAATTTTCTTGTCCAGTCTATCATCAATGGGCATCTGGGTTGGTCCCAGGTCTTTGCTATTGTAAGCAATGCCACTATGAACATACATGTGCATGTGTCTTTATAATAGAATGATTTATAATCCTTGGATATATGCCCAGTAATGGGGTTGCTGGGTCAAATGGAATTTCTATTTCTAGGTCCTTGAGGAATCGCCACACTGTCTTTCACAATGGTTGAACTAATTTACACTCCAACAAACAGTGTAAAAGTGTTCCTATTTCCACATCCTCTCCAGCATCTTTGTTTCCAGATTTTTAAATGATCACCATTCTAACTGGAGTGAGGTGGTATCTCAATGTGGTTTTGATTTGCAATTCTCTAATAATCAGTGATGATAAGCATTTATTCATATGTTTGTTGGCCTCATATAAGTCTTCTTTTGAAAAGTGTCTGTTCATATTCTTCACCTACTTTTGGATGGGTTTGTTGGTTTTTTTCTTGTAAATCTGTTTTAGTTCTTTGTAGATTCTGGAAATTAGCCCTTTGTCAGATGGGTAGATTGCAAAAATGTTTTCCCATTCTGTTGGTTGCCGGTTCACTCTAATGATTGTTTCTTTTGATGTTCAGAAGCTCTGGAGTTTAATTAGATCCCATTTGTCAATTTTGGCTTTTGTTGACAATGTTTTTGGTGTTTAAGTCATTAAGTCCTTGCCTCTGCCTATGTGCTGAATGATTTTGCCTAGGTTTTCTTCTAGGGTTTTTATGGTGTTAGGTCTTATATTTAAGTCTTTAATCCATCTGGAGTTAATTTTAGTGTAGGATGTCAGGAAGGGGTCCAGTTTCTGCTTTCTGCACACTGCTAGCCAGTTTTCCCAGCACCGTTTATTAAACAGGGAATCTTTTCCACATTGCTTGTTTTTGTCAGGTTTGTGAAAGATCAGATGGTTTTGGATGTGTAGAGTTGCCTTCAGAGCCTTTCTTCTGTTCCATTGGTCTATATCTCTGTTTTGGTACCAGTACCATGCTGTTTTGATTACTGTAGCCTTGTAGTATAGTTTGAAATCAGGTAGTGTGATGCCTCTACTTTGTTCTTTTTGCTTAGAATTGTCTTGGCTATGTGGGCTCTCTTTTGGTTCCATATGAAGTTTAAGGTGGTTTTTTTTTTTCCAGTTCTGTGTAGAAGGTCATTGGTAGCTTGATGGGGATAGTGTTGAATCTATAAATTACTTTGGGCAGTATGGCCATTTTCAAGATATTGATTCCTAACCATGAGCATGGAATGTTTCTCCATCTGTTTGTGTCCTCTCTTATTTTGTTGAGCAGTGGTTTCTATTTCTCCTTGAAGAGGTCCTTTACATCCTTTCTTAGTTGTATTCCTAGGTATTTTATTCTCTTTGTAACAATTGTGATGGAATTATTAAATAAATAAATGTTTGAGCAAGGAATTTCACAAGGATGCTAGGTTTATTTGATATTTTAACAGAGTTATCTATATAAATCTAAAGGAAATAAAACATGACATATGTCAAATCTAGTATCTGATGGCAATAATCATGTAGAAGAATAGTGAAAATTATCAAACGCTTTCATTGTCCACACAGAAACACCAGTTTCTCCTTCTCCTATGTCAATCCTGAATATATCTTTATCCAACTTCCACCATTGTTAAAGGAAGATGTAATCAAATCTTACCTTTGTTGGAGATATATGTACTGAAGATAGACATGTTTAAAATAAATAAATGACTGCATTAGAGAAAAACCTGTAATAGAAAATATCTCAAAACAAAGTTTAAACTATGTGTTTTGATTTGAGGTCATTAAATGACAGAATTGTTAGAAGAAAGTGCTGTGGCTGCACCAATTGAAACTGTTAGATATTTATAGAACTCTCTATCCCCCCCAAAAAAAAAATATATATATATACATTCTTCTCATGGCCACATGACCCTTACTCTAAAATTGGTCATATAATCAGAAGTAAAATACTCTTTTACTTCAGTAAAAAAAACTGAAATCATAACAAACTCAGCCTCTTGGTCCACAGTCCAATCAAATTACAAATCAATACTAAGAAATTTACTCAAAATCATAAAATTACATGGAAATTGAATAACCTACTCCTGAATGACTTTTGGGTAAATAATAAAATTAAAACAGAAATCAAAAAGTTATTGGAAACTAGTGAGAACAAAGAGACAACATACCGGAATCTCTGGGACATAGCTAATGCATATAAGAGGGAAATTTATAACACTAAATGCCCATATCAAAAACTTAGTAAAGTCTCAAGTTTTTCAAGCTCTTTTAGTTATGATGTTTTATAACTAAAAGAACTAGAGAACAAAGAGCAAACAAATTCCAAAGCTAGAAGAAGAAAAGAAGTAACTAAAGTCAGAGTTGAACTCAAGGAGACAGAGACACACAAAAAAATTCAAAAGATCAAAGATTCCAGGAGATAGTTTTTTGAAATAATCAATAATGTAGATAGACCACTAGCTAGACTAATGAATAAAAGAGAGAACATTCAAATAAACACAACAGAAATGACAAAAGAGATACTATCACTGACCCCACAGAAATACAAATAACCATCAGAAAGTATTACAAACATCTCTATGCACATAAACTAGAAAATCTAGAAGAAATGGATAAATTCCTGGACACAAACACCCTCCCAAGGCAGAAGCAGGAAGAAATTGAATCCCTGAATAGAACAATAACAAGTTCTGAAATTGAGACAGTAATAAATAGTCTACCAAGTGGGAAAAGCCCAGGACCAAAAAGATTCAAGCTGAATTCTACCAGAGGTACAAAGAAGAGCTGATACCATTCCTACTGAAACCATTCCAACAAATCATGGAGAGAATCCTTCCTAACTCATTTTTTGAGGCCAGCATCATCCTGATGCAAAAATCTGGCAAAGACACAACAAAAAAAGGAAACTTCAGGCCAATACCCTTGATAAACAACTATGCAAAACTCTTCAAAAAAAAATACTGGCAAACTGAACCCAGTAATGCATCAAAAGCTTATCCACCACAATCAAGTTGGTTTCATCCACAGGATGCAAGGTTGGTTTAACATATGCAAATCAATAAATGTGATTCATCACATGAACAGAACCCAAGACAAAAACTGCATTATTTTCTCAATAGATGCAGAAAAGGCTTTCAATAAAATTCAACATTCATTCATGTTACAAACACTCAATAAATTAGGTACTAAAGGAACATACCTCAAAACAATAAGAGCCATATATAACAAACCTACAACCAACATCATACTGAATGGGCAAAAGCTAGAAGCATTTCCCTTGAAAACTGGCACAAGGATGCCCTCTCACCACTCCAATTCAACATAGTATTGCAAGTTCTGTCCAGGGTAATCAGGCAAGAGAAAGAAATAAAGGCCATCCAAATGGAAAGAGAGTATGCCAAACTAGCCCTGTTTACAGATATGATTCTATATATAGAAAACCCTATCTTCAACCCAAATCTTCTTAAGCTGATTCAGCAAAGTCTCGGGGTACAAAATTGATGTGCAAAAATCACTAGCATTCCTACATACCAACAATAGTGAAACCAAGAGCCAATTCAGGAACAAACTCCCATTCACAATTGCCACAAAAAGAAAAAAAATACCTAGGAATACAGCTAACTAGGGAGGTGTATTAGTCCATTTTCATACTGCTATGAAGAAATACCCAAGACTGGGCAATTTATTTTAAAAAAAAACAAACAGATATTTAATGTACTCACAGTTCCACATGGCTGGGGAGGCCTTACAATCATGATGGAAGGCAAAGGAGAGCAAAGGGACATCTTATGTGGTGGCAGGCAAGAAAGCATGCACAGGGGAACTGCCCTTTATAAAACCATCAGATCTCATGAGACTTATTCACTATCATGAGAACAGCATGGGAGAAACCCACCCACAACAATTACCTCCCACCAGGTCCCTCCTACAATGCATGGGGGTTATGGGAGCTGCAATTCAAATGAGATTTGGGTGGGGACACAGCCAAACCATATCAGGAGATGAAATATCTTTACAAGGAAAACCACAAAACACTACTTAAAGAAATCAGAGATAATAGAGACAAATAGGAAAACATTATGTGCTCATGGATAGGAAAAATCAATATTATGAAATGGCCATACTGCCCAAAGCAATTTATAGATTCAGTGCCTTTCCCATTAAACTACCATTGATGCCATTCACAGAATTAGAAAAGATTATTTTAAAATTAATATGCAACCAAAAAAGAGCCCGAATAGCTAAGACAGTCCTAAGCAAGAGAACAAAGCTGGAGACATCATGCTACCCAATTTCAAATTATACTACGGGGCTACAGTAACCAAAACAGCATGGTACAGGTACAAAAACAGACATAAAAACCAACAGAACAGAATGGAAAGCCCAGCAATAAGACCACACACCTACAGCTCTCTTATCTTTGACAAACCTGACAAAAACAAGCAATGGGGAAAGGACTTCCTACTTAATAAATGCTGCTGGAATAACTGGCTAGTCATGTGCAGAAGATTGATACTAGACCCCTTCTTTATACCATATGTGAAAATTAACTCAAGATGTAGTAAAGACGTAAATGGAAAACCCAAAACCACAAAAACTCTGGAAGACATCCTAGGCAACACTATTCAGAACATAGGCACAGGCAAAGATTTCATGAACAAGATGTCAAAAGTAATTGCGACAAAAGTAAAAATTGACAAATAGGATCTAATTAAACTAAAGACCTCTGTACAGCAAAATAAATTATCAATAGAATAAACAACATATAGAATGGGAAAATATTTTTGCAAACTCTACACCCAATAAAGTCTCATATCCAGCATCTATAAGGAACTTAAACAGATTTACAAGAATAAAACAACCTCATTAAAAAGTGGGCAAAGGACATGAACACTTTTCAAAAGCAGACATACATGTGGCCAACAATCATATGATAAAAAGCTCAACATCACTGATCATTAGAGAAATGCAAATAAAAACCACAATGACATACCATCTCATACCAGTCATCAAAATCAATTTCTTATAAGAAAGTCATCAACAGAAGCTAGCAAGGTTATAGAGAAAAATGAACTCTAATACACTGTTGATAAGAGTGTAAATTAGTTCAACCATTGTGGAAGGCAGTGTGGTGATTCCTCAAAAACCTAAAGATAGAAATGCCATTTGACTCAGCAATCCCATTACTGGGTATATACCTAAAGGAATATAAATCATTTTATTGTAAAGACACATGCACATGTATGTTCATTGCAGCTCTATTCACAATAGCAAAGACATGGTATCGACCTAAATGCCCATCAATCATAGACTGGATGAAGAAAATGTGGTACATATACACCACGGAATATTATGCAACCATAAAAAGGAATGAGATCCTATCCTTTGCGGGGACATAGATGGAGTTGGAGCCATTATCCTTAGCAAACTAACAAAGGAACATAAAACCTAATGCTACATGTTCTTACTTATCAGTGAGAGCTAAATGATGAGGACACATGGACATATAGAGGCACACACTAGGTCCTTTTGGAGGGCAGAGGATGGGAAGAGGGAGAGGATCAGGATACTAATGGGTACTAAGTTTATCACTTCAGTAATGAAATAATCTGTACAACAAACACCCATGACACAAATTTACCTATGCCACAAATCTACAAATGTACCCTGAACTTAAAAGTTGAAAAAAAAGAAAGTATGTAGAATAAAGATCTTCCTTAATTAAGACTTCTCGATAGAACTCTGATATTATCAGTTAAGTTCAGTATTTTACCTGGCCATCTCTAAGTGCCCTACCACTATCACAGCCGCATCCCATATATGATGTTTCCCTGGGAAGAAATTGTTTTCTTACATGAGTCATTTGCTAAAGCAGAATTTTTAATTAAGAGGATAATGGCCCAATAACAGGGATATCAAAAGTCATTTCTAATAAGGAAAATAATGGAGAGCTCCATGTCACAGACTTCAAAATACCTAGCAAAGCACAAGGTGTCATATATCAGGGTTTAGCGCTAGCTATCCCCAGAAAGTAGATTTGACTTCATGTAGAGAATTAAGCTAGACCCGCTCCATTCAGATTACCAGAATTGGTCAACATTTTGTAGATGTGTTTTAATGGAACTAATGTATTATAAATTTCTTCTACCATTAAGCCTATCCCCTGCCATCAAAGGTGTTGGAGAATCAAATAGGTCAAATAATATGGTACTTCAGGACTTTTAACGTTATTTGAAGGAAAAGATAACTAATTCAATTCATTTTGGTTTTTCTTCCAGAGACAAGCTGATTAGATTGAAGCTGGCAAGAGATCATAAATGTTACAGAGACAGAGGACATATTACTCCATGGATTCTTCATAAATTAGATGAGCAAGCAGGCCCCTGAACCACTAAAAGTTGTCTATAGCCTCAAAGACATTATTTTCAGGCAAAAATCCCTGCCATTCTTAATTTTAAAATAAATTATCCTCTTATTCTAGATGACATTGCTACAGAGGATGTTTTCTTCAGGTACAATTTGATTATTTTATTATCTATCAACTCTTCATGTATGAAAGCAAAACATGAGATATAATGTATTAACAGCTAAAATGTAAATGATATAAGGTAAAGTGCAAGGCATAAAATGTATTTGTCAGGACAGAGTAGGCTATATGCTGTGGTAATAAATACACCCTAAAAACTGAGTGGCGTAAAAGAGTAAAAATTCATTTGTAACCCACGCTGCAGAAAAATGAGTGTTGAAAGAATCTCCATGGTGACTTTCCTAAATCGTGACCCAGAGTTCTTCTATCTTGAGACACTGACATCTTTAAAACATGCAAAATCTGCAGTCCCAATAGAATAAGTAGGAACTAGGACAAGAAATGTTAGCTCTCAATTTCTTCAGCCAGGAAGCCACACAAGTGACTCTGCTTCCAGTGCACTGTCTAGAACTCAGTCTCATAGTAAAGATGCTAAGAAATGCAATCTTCCTAATCCCAGCACTTTGGGAGGCCGAGGCAGATGGATCACGAGGTCAAGAGATCGAGACCATCCTGGTCAACATGGTGAAACTCCGTCTCTACTAAAAATACAAAAAATTAGCTGGGCATCCTGGCATGTGCCTGTAATCCCAGCTACTCAGGAGGCTGAGGCAGGAGAATTGCCTGAACCCAGGAGGCGGAGGTTGCAGTGAGCCGAGATCGCGCCATTGCATTCCAGCCTGGGTAACAAGAGCGAAACTCCGTCTCAAAAAAAATGCAATCTTCCTGATGCCCACACAAAAAAAGAAAGTAGACACAAAGCATTGTCTCTCCCATAAGAAGCATGGGCTTTGGAGTCAAATAGATGAGGCACTGATTTCTGTGAGACCTTGGACAAGTTGCCTAACCTCTCCTTACCTGAGTTCCTTTATCTGTAAAATGAGAACAAAACACCTTAGGGAGCTGATGTGATGATTAAATCAATTATCTGCCTAGATTATCTGGACCAAATTTAATGTTCAACATACAACAACTTATTATAAATACTAGTTAAATAGCCCAGGGTGTTGTTATTTTTCAACTGGCCCTAAGACTAATGGAGATTTCATGTCCAACATCATCAGATTGTAAGACTGTCCTGGCCTTTAAAATTGTCCTGTATGGATCAGAGCTTCTGTGTGTTCAAGCTTCCTTCCCCAGATCAAACTCTCCAAATACAAAAATCATCTTTAACTTACCACAGTCCTGTCTCCTCTGCTAATGACTGTTTCAGTTATAAATTCTTGAGGCTTTTAAATTGATTGTTAACCTCCTGAGTTGATGTTTGCTTTTATATTCCCTTTTTATCTTTCTTTTCCTCCCTTTGTTTTGAAGCAATTGATTGAAAGCCATTAGACATAGCATTCTGTTGATCAAATACTTTTTCCTTTCTAATGGTTAACTGTATTTTCAGAAACTAGGACCCCCTGAGTGTCTTAATAAACAACGGAATCTAAGTGACAGCACTTTTATTTTTTCCCTTTCTGCACTAAAGAGCTCAATTTAACACAAGTAAATGAATATTCCTTACACACCAAACATTAGTGGATCCAGATGCAGAAAAGTCTTAAGTTCTATCTTCCAAAATCCCTATTTTAAAACAACTAAATAAGAGTCTTAGCAAAAAAAGAAAAAGTGGATGACAGCTATGGTGGTGTTTTTTTTTTCTCATTATGCCTCTAAAATTTGATTCACACTACAAAGATCCAGCAACACAATCATTCAGCAGGCAAGAGAGACAACAGCTGCTGCCTAACTAGGAAACTGATATTATTCCTGGAGTGTATGTCCTCCTGCAAGGCTCGGACTAACTCAAGGTGGATGCTTTCTCTCAGGTGCTTTGCTACAAATCACTTCTGGTGGTACCAGAAGTATTGCAAAGAAGCATTCAATACCCACAAAGGAATAATTTAAAGATGAAATATGAAGCATTTGGACTGTTTCTGGATTATGTCTACTGTATTTCTTAATGAATTTTTTTAAAAGAAAGTAGCAGCTTTTCTTCTATTAGAGTTCCCCAAAAGGTGCTTGTGCATATAGCAACCTTAGTCAAGACAAAACTGTCGAAATATTCTTAGAAAATAGAAATCTATCCACTAGATGTAGTTCCTACATGTTTAGTTACTCTTGTTTTGCTACAACTCGAGACAATTCTGACTCAAGCATGTTCAGCTTCCACAATGTATCTTGGTTCCTCTGGTACTTACAGCATTGTGCTCCAGCCACTATTACTGTGATCCCATCCTCCTCCCTTTCATAGCCTGAATTAGGAAGAAAACGCCAAAAGATTTTGCAGACCAGCTAATGAATACCCAATGCTCCAGGGTAGTTGAGCCATTTAAGATGACTCAAGAACCTGTTTTCAAGCAAATACGGGCAATGAAATTGTATTCCAATTTTCCTATAAATCCATTGTCTTCTGCTTCTCCAATTTCTAAACCCACCGAACACTTAAATTTTGCTTTATATAAGGTAACTCTGCTGGATCACTGTAACCATCTCTAGGATTGTTTCCAATTACTATAACTGATTGCAAACTTCTAGGGGAAGTGGCAAAAAAAAAAAAAAAAAAGAAAGTCTCACGATTCCTGAACTCCTGAGGAGAATGTGAGGTGAAAAATCAGCAGAAATTGTTGATGCTCCTCCTCGCTACTGTTTGCCTCTCTTAGAGCATCCTTATACTTATCCAAACAAGAAGAGAGAAACAAGGTAAAACAGGGATTCCTTAACTTTGTTATGTGTTAGTTGCTAAGAAAGCATTTTGAATTTGAATCTTGAAAAGATTTTGTGCCAGTTGCCCCTCACCACTCTGAGCACAAAAGTTGCTAGCCAATTCTGAACACATCCTCAATGGCCTTGTCATTTACCTGCAAATAGGGCTCCAGCAGGATTAGAGCCTGACCCCAAGAAAATAAGTACAGCAGGAAGAAGCTACCCATATCGTGTATCAATTATTTTTTTTTCTTTTTCGCCCAAAGGGAAATGGGGGTCTGTTTAGCTGCATGTCTTGGGAAACTCATTTCTCCTCTGTAACGTTCAGTTCCTCACCTATAAAATGAGATAATACTAACCAATTCTTCAGAGTAGCTCAGGCATGAATTAATGGTTTTGTCTACTATATTCTGCTATTGGGTTTTGGAATAAAGTAAAAATAGTAATGAATATAAATAAGAAGGGAATTGAGTTCATTGCAGATATAAGATGGAGACAATTAGATTAAAGTATACAGCAAAGGGCCAGGCGCGGTGGCTCATGCCTGTAATTCCAGCACTTTGGGAGGCCGAGGCAGGTGGATCACAAGGTCAAGAGATCGAGACCATCCTGGTCAACACGGTAAAACCCCGTCTCTACTAAAAATACAAAAAAAAATTAGCTGGGCATGGTGGCGCATGCCTGTAACCCCAGCTACTCAGGAGGCTGAGGCAGGAGAATTGCCTGAACCCAGGAGGCGGAGGTTGCGGTGAGCCGAGATCGTGCCATTGCACTCCAGCCTGGGTAACAAGAGTGAAACTCTGTCTCAAAAAAAAAAAAAGTATACAGCAAAAACTCTGGGCAAGGACCTGTCTGCTGAACTATAAATCCCATGAGCAAATAGTTATATGACCAGTACATGGCAACATTCCTACTATACAATAAATATTCTATGAATGTTTGTGGACTGGCCATCTAGCCTCAAGGATCTTTCTCTAGCTTTAGTAGTGTCTTTACTACCAGAATCTGCGCTTTTGAAACATCTAGCTGAAGGAAACCCTAATACAATCCTCTCTGATTCAAGGAGACTGGCTGACTCGAATCTCAGGGGGCAGAAAGAACAGATGCTTGAGTCAGGTATCCTGGTCAGTGAGCACATTTCTATGATGTGCCCTATAGTCATGAGGAATGTCTGGGAACCTGTGCCTATCATTGAGTGCAATGGCAGCTATAATTATAATCAGTTAGAGTCTCTTTATTTTGAAAACAGTGTTTTCCTCTATGACTTTCAGGGCTTTTAGGACAAGGTTTTCTCCAACCCAGAATAACGGGAAATCTGGGTTATTGGGCTTGGAGGAAATAGTTAGACTAAAGCTGGTTGTAAGGAACTTGGTAAATAAACTGAATAGGAATTGACTGAACTGTGTCTTCAGGGAACCCAAGAATAACGCTGTGTTGTTTTGGGAGATCACCTAAAGGCTTGGGTCCCAGAATCTGATTCTACTCTCCATTTTTAGAAAATTCCAGGGAAAGACGGGTCATTGGGGAAAAAAAAAACCCTGCGTAAAAGACTGGTGCTTGTTTGCCTTGGAGTAAATTTAGGGAGAGGAAGCATGGTACAAAGGAAATAGGTCCTGTTGGAAACAAGAATGGAGATCCAATACTGGCTCTGCTACTAATTCGCTCTATAAGCTCGGAAAACTCCCTTCATCTCTGAAGCCCAGTGAGTTTCCCAAGATATTCTAATACTGGCTCTGCTACTAATTCACTCTATAAGCTCAGGAAACTTCCTTCATCTCAGAAGCCCAGTGAGTTTCCCGTCATTCTCCTCTGGGCCATAAAAAACAGTTGGAACATGATGAGTGTGGCTCCTTCCTGCTTTGTTTACTATGTCGGGTTCCAGAAATCTGATCCTGGGAATCACCTATAGAGGTAGATTTTGGTAGTTTGAGGTCATGCTAGTCCATAGATCCTCATTCAGTATTATGTATCCAAGACTGTTCTTCATGGACACAGATCCCCCCAAACTCAGAGCACATAGGCCTGTAATGGATTAGGTTTCAGCCTCTGAGCATTTAACTTCTTACACATTCCAAGTTTAGAGCAATGCACTGGGAGCCATCTGCCACCAAGCATCTGGTTGGACTTGGACCTAATCCATCTCTGCCAGGTGCCTGATAGTCACACACTCTGAAAACCCCAATGCCAAAATTACATGTGA
The DNA here is from genome assembly GCF_049354715.1 of Callithrix jacchus. Classification (NCBI taxonomy): domain Eukaryota; kingdom Metazoa; phylum Chordata; class Mammalia; order Primates; family Cebidae; genus Callithrix; species Callithrix jacchus. The sequence goes on from NC_133507.1 coordinate 76,909,083, forward strand.
ATCAAAGACCTGGGGTTCCAAAATGATCCAATTAAGAAGTATTTTTAGAATTCAGCTTAATTTTTCAAGGCTTCAACTCTCAGGATTATTATTATATAATCGGCAATCTTTGGAATGAAATCCAACTAGGTATATTTTTTAAACTAGAGCATTGCTTGGTAAATTTGTTAATGTGATTAAAATGTACATGGTTATACATGTTTTCAGAATTAATACAATTTTTAAACATCTTTTTCCACATTATAGTATTCATAGATGTTTGGCTAAAATTAGTAGATAATTGGGAAATTTTAGTTTGTTCTATTTTGTTCTAATGACCAAATGCATGAAGTATTGCATCCTACATTTTAAATTGCTATGCAAGAAGCTGAAAAATCATCAATCTATACATTCATATATATGCTCAGCACCATGTAGATGATAAATTTTTTCACAAATAGGATTTTAAGTCTTGAGGAATAAAATCTTGCCTTTCCCTTATTTATAATTATCGTGTGTTGAATATATAACAAGTATTTATTGAGAAAATTATAAAGTAAATGGTAGTTTTATCATCTAGTGACTTTATCAGTAATTCTAAGAATAATGGTTAATATATTATGCAGTATTTGTCAGACATTGTGATAAGCATACTTTATATCATTTTTTGATAATTGAATTAGAAAAAGCATATAAACAATTTCTAATATAACCCCTTTTATAAGCAAGTGCAGCTCAGAGAGGTTAAGAAAACTTCCCAAAGACATAAAGCAAGAAAATGGCTGAGGCCCACACTCGGGTCTGTCAGACTTCAGAGCCCATTGCCTTAACTACTGTTTTTTCCCAGCCATGAACATTTTCCTCTTCTAGTCTTCTATTATCAGAAGACTTTGTAAGAGAGAATTGTCTCATATCCAAGAACAGACCATGAGCTTGTATCTTAAATTGTGTATGCTGATTGTGCCAGTCACTTCCTGAGACACCAATTCTTCTCTCTTCTTCCTACCTTGTCATCACACTTAACTTCTCTCCTATTATGGATAACTTGAAACCTTGAGTGTTCCAGTGCTCAAACAGACTTCTGGAGTTCTCTACAGAATCAGAGGAGCAACTTACCTAATGACAAATTAGGAAACACTATTTAGATAGCCCAAGGAGACTTAAGAAGTTTGCATAGGAGTAAAGTATTTGCAGAATAATCAAAAAGCATCTTAGAGATCATTAAGTTCAACTTTCTTATTCTACATATCCAGGCTCCTGAGGTGAAGGGAATTTCCTTTCACACAGATAATTAGTAGCACAACCCAAGACTAGATCCCCATTTTCCTCTCCTTCAGGACCAAGTTCCATTGCACCATATTCCCTTCTCTCTGAATTACTTCAAGGCAAATAAATACCAGTCTTTTATGCAGGGTGATCCAAGGATTTTTCCAATGACCCTTCTTTCCATGCAGCTTTCTAAAAATAGAGAAAAGGATTATTTATAGCCTTTATTTCAAGGTGCTTTTCAAACATCTAATTATCCAATGACCCACACGAGAGCTAGAGGTGGCAAAGGGCAGTGGACTTGGCTGTTTACTTTGTAAGCATTCATGTGATGACCGAAACTCCAGTGCTTAGACAATGGATACCCTGGGTGAAGATGCTAAGAAATGAAGGCAAACATCTGTGCTTGTCATTTAAAGATGTGCTGAGGGCAGAAAAAAAAATAGTTGAAAGTTTTTAAGCAGGTAAAGATGGTAACAAAGTGTTTGGTGTCTAAATAATATCAGCAAACTTTGCAAGCATTGTCGGGGCAGATTTTCAGTTTCATTCCATATTTTAAAGTGATCTTTGGGGCTTTCTAAATGATTCAGCACAGGAGAAAACGGTTCTGAGTTGTGTAAGAGACTTCAACTAGCAACATTTGTAATATAGTCCACAAGTCTTTGAAATGTTCCCATCAACCAAATTAAACTATTTCCATCTGGCAGACTCTGCCACTTGCTTTGCAAGATGAATGAAGCTGAAAGAACTATGGCTACTTTTCAAGGTTTCAATTCAATGCAGGCAGCGTTCTTATGCTCAGGTCTAACTTAGTTTCACTGCTCTGAGACCACAGCATCACAGTTATTATAGCTCAAAGAGAAAGATTAACTGCTCTGGAAGGAAAAAGACAAGACAAAATTACAATCATGGACCCTGGGATCTGGCATCAGGTGTTAATGGGCATGAGCTAGAGTTCTTGCTAAAGAATGGATAGAAGGCATAAACAAAACCACCAAAATTAGGGTGTAAATTTTTTCCTTTTTAAAAAAAGTTTCCCCATTTTAGTCATTTTGCAAAAGGGAAACTACCATTAGAGACATGTACATTTGACCTGACTTATGCTTGACACGCCACTAATGAATGGAGTAATGATAGCAAGAGTCTTGAGCTGGGAGCCTATACCAGAAATAGTCTGAAAAGGCCAGCTGTCCAGGTACCTTCCTTGTTGTTGTGGTTCTAGGATCACCTGCATACTCCTACAGGCACTAACAATTTCCTTTATCATTGCCAGGATTACCTTTCCATTCACACCTTTGAAGCTTCTCTTCATTGCCCATTATCTCTTCTCCTTTTCACCAACCGGCAGTATGTTCTCCTTGGAAAGTTATACCCCTTTCTGAGCTACTGCTTCACAGGCTACAAAACTGCATAGTCATAAGGGGTCATCATGTTAACTTAACATCATTCCTTTCAGTTCTAAGTGGGCCTCTAGATTACCTCCCACATACCGTTTTCTGCTTTTGATTTCATATCTCCTGACATGAGCTCAACAAGACAAAGCTTTGGGAATTGGCCCTTGTCACACTAACTTCACTAATTTCTCATAGGACTTCTTGTCATTTCCATACCTAATACCACAGTAAAGGCAAAGAGAACTTACAACATCCCTAGGGCTACAAACCTTCATTTCATTTGTTCTCTCTCTCTCTCTGTGTCTCTCTGTCTCTCTCTCAGTTTTTCTAAAATTGGGACATATTATTTCCAGGTATTGGGCTAAAAGATAATATGCATTATACCACAGTAGAACATCCTAAATCATCAGCCTGTTTTCCTGAACTGAGCCTGACCATTTAAACGTTTTATCATTCCAAGGTAAGCTCCCTGCTCATTAGGACATTACTTGATATGTTCAGAAATTGCTCTTTTTCTCTACCTTCCTCCATGTTTTTATTATCTTCAATTACTTGCAGCAATCCCACTGGGCACTGGGCAAATAAAACTCCCTGCAGCCTTCCCAAACATGCCCCAAGGTGCCAGAATTCCAGTAGTGTTCACATTAAGTAGCCGCTTCCCCTCCAGGGGTTTTGTGCTGTAAGTGAAATCACCAAATGCACCATCTCTCACAATAAATTAAGCACCACTACTATGGCAGAATTGATGAATTGGCTGTACAGTGTATTTTGGTCATAAAGACCAGTTGTTTAGGTACAAAGAGTTCTGTGGTTTGTGAGAAATTACATTTTTCCCATCATAGCAAAAATAATGCTTCATGATGTCTCTCTCAACCCAACCACAGTAGCCTTTATTATCACTATCCATCATCTGGAAACTTACTCCTTCCTAAATTGTATTGCTTGATATTTGTGGCTCATTAATTTATTCAGAAAATATTACTAAGCATGTACCACAGTAAAGTACTGTTCAAATGTCAGATTCAAGCCCTGGCTCTGATGTTTACTACCTTACTCTTAGGTTGTTCTAATGATTAACAGAGAAAATAGGTTTAAAAATTATAAAGATTAAATGCACAGCTAGATGACTTCTAAAATGGTGGTTGGTATAGGGAACTCTGAGATCCTCTCCCAGCAAAACATCCATAACTGATGGGAAGAAAAAAAACACCTTCAACTTACCAAACAACAAGAGCCTGCGGCAGTCTTCTTCCTCACTACACCCAGCTCGGCATGACGGAAGCTCCACTCCAGGTAGGTAAAACTAAGAACACAGGGCTCTGTCTTCTCCCAGTTCCCAGCTGAGAACTGCAACATCTCCCTACCCTGCTATCCACCATCTGTTTTGCAGAGATTTTAATACTAGACAAAAACAGCTGAGAGGTCTCTTCCTCTTCCCTGCCCCTACTCTTGGGGTAGGAGCTCTATCTAAGCCGATAGGCCTTTAATCCTAGGCATAGCCCACCCTTATCTCTTCTTATTCATAGGGCAGAGGTTCCATACAAGGAGAGACAAGTTGAGAAGGCCAGTGGCAGCTGCCCCAGCCCAGCATCCTGCTTATGGAACTCAAATGTCACTCCAACACAAGTGCCCATATATCTATACTATGGAATATTATTCAGCAATTTTAAAAAAAAATGAAAAACTGCTGTCTCCTACAACAGGGATGAGTCTAGGAAACAGTATGCTCTTCCAGGTAGAAGAAGTCAGTCACAAAAGACGACATATTTCTTGATTTTATATATGAAACATGCAGAATAAGCAAATCTATAGATACATAAAGATTAATGATTCCCTTTGGCAGGGGATGGATGGGTTGGTAGAGTGGACAGCGACTACTTATGAATATGTATTTTTGGGCAAGATGAGATGATGAAATTTTCCAAATTTGGATCGTGGTGATGATTGCACAACTCTAAAAATACTGAAAAAAGTTGAATTGAACACTTTAAATAGGTAAATTATATTTCAGGAAGCCATTTTAGACAATTATGTACATGAAGTATTAATTCATATCAATATTAGGTATTCAATGAATGCTATGCCTTCCTTTTTTCTTTCAGTGAATTCAATGAGAATGCAAAAATGAAGGAGAAGTGCATCCTACCTGGATATTGAGCTTCCCTTGGTAGGATAAGTTACTTTAGAGCAAAGTTCCTTGTGGTGGTTAATATATGTTTTACATAAATGGCACTCATTATATTAATATTTGTAAAACTCTGGAGTTTTTCAACTTGGAGAGCACTGTAAAACGGGGATTAGCAAACATAGGTTCTGGGGTCCTACAACCTAGACCCAAGCTACAGAGTTAAAAATGTAAATCTCAGAGTTAGTCCTGCTAGATTTGAATCCTGGACCTTAGGTAAATTATTAACCTTTCCCAGTTTCAGTTTCTTTGTCTTTTATGAAAATACATTTATTGGCATTCATTTGCTCACATTTTCTCTATCAAGACACCCTGTCCTTTGTTGTATACAACCTTTGGAATCCTTCCTCTCTCCAAGGTCATCTCTAGACCTGACTTCTCTGGGAAGGTTCTGCCAATTCCACCTTCCAGGCCCGTTACCTTATTGGGTTCTTGTGGGGACAGAAAATGAAATAACATCACGAAGGACGTAGAATCAAAAAATGTTATCTGCAATGTTAATAACTGTTATCATTTCCTTCCATGATAAATAGTTGTTGGTTGTATTGTTTACTTTAAAGCTCGCATAACAAATCTTCTTAAGAAATGGATGGTAAGATTGCCACATCATCAAATGCCAGGACTGATGTCCTCTCTGCTCACTTTTCCCCTCCTATTGCTTTTAAGTGCTGGTGGGAGAATAAAGAAGTTTGTAGATGGAAGGAAATAAACAGCTAAGAACTACTTCTAAACATGATCTGGTCACTCCTAGTTACGAGACCTTCCAAAAATAAAGATGATAGTCATTATAGTCAACTATTGAGCAACTTTTCTGTGCCCTGTATTATATTCAATAATCTCATATGCATTACTCAAGCAATTACTCCCTTAAAACAAATCCACACTAAAAGCTTGCCAAGACCTCCTGGCATTATACCAGAGTATCACCCCTCTCCCTGGCAGTACAGCACTGATACCCCTTTGTGCCAGACACATGGCACAACCTGTCATTCTCCTCAGAAGCTTTGCCATTTCCTCCTTTGTCTTTTGCCTAATATGCCTTTTCTTTCGTTGTCCTCTTAGCTTTCTTACACATCTCCATTTGTTTGTATCTTAGTTACCCCTCAAGGGTGTGCTCAAATGCCACCTCTTCTAAGATGCCTCAGCCAATCTTTTCCCTCTCCCTCCCTCTATCGTAAGTGATCTCTTCTTTTTCTGCCTTTCCAGAGCTCTTTGCACTTCCATTATAAATCTTATCATGTTCTACTTTGTATCCCTCTGGACACAATTTCTTAAACTCAGGGACTTCATCTTCTGAAACTGAAGATTCAAAAAAGGACATGTGAGCACCACGTCTTGCATAAATCAGGAGCTCAAAGACTTCTGAAATTGATTTAAAAGCTGATAATGAAGACATTCTTTGGTAGCATGTCTGTGAGAGGCAAATTCTGGTCTGTATTCTAGGGGCTAACAGAATGTGCTGTGTGAAACGGCTCTAGAATAATCTTGAGCACCACCATTTTATTTCAGAAAGTACCCAAAATAGCACCTTACCCTTCAGAAATCTCATGTTGACTGCCATCAAAACATATGAAATAACATGAAATGATGTCGCATGCCTTCTGTTGAATTTAAATTTGTGACTTAAAGAAAAATGTCCTGGAATAAAGCATTTATGAATTCTAAATACATCAGTGAAAGGGGACAGGCAGAAAATTTCCATATTCTCAAATATTTCCAGGAAAAGTGGTAAATTGGATATGCAAAGAGAAGACTCAGGGACCTTTGAGCATGTACTCAACCCACCTGCACCACTATTCATATTAAAGAGCCTCAGGCTACTGTGGCAAAATCATGTAACTATTAATCAAGCTTTTACCACTTGCCAATAGTCAAGAGACTAAGAAAGCTGTGTGAATATGCACTTGGGGTAAGAAATGTCAGGGTGGAAGGGAGATGAACAAGATATTTCAATTTAAAAAAATGAGTGCTTAATTCAAAATGCAGCATAGATAACATTTAAAATCTAGATGATGCTAACAATTTTTATATGACTACCTAAATCCACAGTCAAAATAGTTGATTCGATGTTTTTGGTGTTTTCTTCTATCAAATCTCTCTTTTTTCCCCTCTTTCAAAGGAATCAGCTCATTCTAAAAAAAAAAAACATCTATAATATTGTGTACAGATAAAAGTAAAAAACGGGGATCTGAAAGATGGGAAGACTTGGCCTTCCATCTATGGATGGAAGAAAAAGGACACTATGAAAGGCAGGACAAAATATAACCAGTATACTCACCAGCAAGGCAAAGTAGAGAAATATTTTTCAGCTGCTCAGCTAAAAGAAATAAAATCTGTACTTCAAAAAGTAGATTTCTGACAGTGGCAAGATAATTTTTAATTAACATTAGAGTTATTTAACATTTTCTTAGCTAAAACTATCCTTGACCATTTTTGCCCTCTTTTGCGAGGAAAAATGTAGGTGGTACTACATGTGTTCTTGACTGTTTCAAATCCATGAAGAACAGGTCCCCAAAATAGGGAGGATGTGTGGGTTTTTTTATTGTTGTTATTATTTTACCCCTTGTTTAAACTATGGTGCTCACACCACACACACACTTACATCTGTGTTCTAGAACAGTGAGGAATGAACAGTGACTTCCAAAACAGAGATAGAGACCAATGGAACAGACCAGAGGCCTCGGAGGCAACACGACATATCTAAAACCATACGATCTTTGACAAACCTGACAAAAACAAGCAATGGGGATAGGACTCTCTGTTTAATAAATGGTGTTGGGAAAACTGGCTAGCCATGTGCAGAAAGCAGAAACTGAACCCCTTCCTGACACCTTACACTAAAATTAACTCCAGATGGATTAAAGACTTAAACATAAGACCTAACACCATAAAAACCCTAGAAGAAAAACCAGGCAAAACCATTCAAGACATAGGAGTAGGCAAGGACTTCATGACCAAAACACCAAAAGCATTGGCAACAAAAGCCAAAATAGACAAATGGGATCTAATCAAACTCCACAGCTTCTGCACAGCAAAAGAAACAGTCATTAGAATGAATCGGCGACCAACAGAATGGAAAAAAATTTCTGCAGTTTACCCATCTGACAAAGGGCTGATATCCAGAATTTACAAAGAGCTAAAACAGATTTACAAGAAAAAAACAAACAAGCCCATTCAAAAGTGGGCAAAGGATATGAACAGACACTTTACAAAAGAAGACATACATGAGGCCAACAAGCATATGAAAAAATGCTCATCATCACTGGTCATCAGAGAAATGCAAATCAAAACTACATTGAGATACCATCTCACACCAGTTAGAATGGTGATCATTAAAAAATCTGGAGACAACAGATGCTGAAGAGGATGTGGAGAAATAGGAACACTTTTACACTGCTGGTGGGAGTGTAAATTAGTTCAACCATTGTGGAAGACAGTGTGGCGATTCCTCAAGGACCTAGAAATAGAAATTCCATTTGACCCAACAATCCCATTACTGGGTATATATCCAGAGGATTATAAATTGTTCTACTATAAGGACACATGCACACGAATGTTCATTGCAGCACAGTTTACAATATCAAAGACCTGGAACCAACCCAAATGCCCATCGATGATAGACTGGACAGGGAAAATGTGGCACATATACACCATGGAATATTATGCAGCCATCAAAAACGATGAGTTCGTGTCCTTCATAGGGACATGGATGAACCTGGAAACCATCGTTCTCAGCAAAGTGACACAAGAGCAGAAAATCAAACACTGCCTGTTGTCACTCAAAGGTGGGTGTTGAACAATGAGAACACATGGACACAGGGAGGGGAGCACTACACACTGGGGTCTGTTGGGGGGAAATAGGGGAGGGACCGTGGAGGGTGGGGAGTTGGGGAGAGATAGCATGGGGAGAAATGCCAGATATAGGTGATGGGGAGGAAGACAGCAAATCACACTGCCACATGTGTACCTATGCAACAATCTTGCATGTTCTTCACATGTACCCCAAAACCTAAAATGCAATAAAAAATAGATAAAAATAAAAAATAAACCCTTTTGCACCTCCAAGTCCCCAAATTCAAAATGAAGCTTATGATTACTGCCTATGTTAAATGATGTTTGTGAAAGCGTAGTGGGGCATTATTTCTAAAACAAGATAATCGTATGAATGCAATGGGCTTTTTGGTGTTGGCATGTAGTCAACACTTACATATATCCTGAATAAGTAAATGTTAAATAAGTTGTTCTGCAACTGCCCCCTATCTGGGAATTATTTCTTTGTAAACTCAGCTTTTAATAAGAAGAGAGCAAGTTTCCAGGGAATCACATCTGAAAATGTCTCTCCCACTGTATAGAACTAATTGACCAACCATTTCTGCATTATATTGATCAATATTCCCCTGCATTAATAAACAAGCCATCTGGAGTTCTATATTTCATGTTATTTTTATGTGATGGTTTATTTTATAGCCATCACAGAGTCATATATAAAAATTTTTCTTTATGTATGGTCAGAATAGAACATCACCTATGCCTACTTTTAAAGTATCCCTTAGTCTCCTTACCCCAAATATACCCTAACAAGTACTCCCTAATCTCTAAGCTACTCATGACCTTGGGTTATACTATTCAAGCTTATTAAAATCCAAAAGTATAATGAAGCCCTATTTAGTTCTAAAAGTAATTCCTAAGGTGAAAAAAAATCACATACACATAAAATTACCTTTGAAATTTCCTTAAATCATCTATGAAGTAAAACACCTCCACGTGCTATAGCTCAACAAATCAGGGTTTTTTCTTCCCAATGTTTCTTCCAATAACATTATTGGGACAGAGAATTATTTATTAAACTAATCATCAGATGAAGTAGTTAGCCATACTGAAGAAAATTTACATAGGTTTAAATTTTAGAATCGAACTCAGCTCAACAAAACACCTATACAAAAAAAGCAGAGTTGTTGAACTGAGTTTGAGTTTAGAATCAAACTTGGCTCAACAAAACACCTATACAAAAAAAGCAGACAGACCAATGAAAAGCAGATTTCTATCTGCCATCTTGGGATTCCTGGTCATTCACAGATAGAGCATAATAAGCGCTATGGACTGAATTGTGCCACCCCCAAACTCAAATTCATATTGAAGCTCTGTTTTTGGAGATATGCTTATGGGAGGAAATTAAAGTTAAATGAGATCATATGGGTACACCTAATACAATAAGATTTGTAGCCTTATAAGAAAGAAGAAGAGATAGAATTATCTCTTTCTGCCATGTGAAGACACAGTGACAAGGTAGCTGTCTGCGAACTAGGAAGGGAGCCCTCACCATGCAACCATAATGCCAACCTGATCTCAGACTTTCAGTATCCAGAACAGCAGAAAAATAAATTTCTGTTGCTTAAACCACACGGTCTATGGTATTTTTTTTCAGCCTTGGTTGACTAATGAAATGGAAAACCTGTGACTCTCTCACTATTTAATTCTTTATCTGTCATTTTCCTCAGCCCTGAAAGTCTGTGCTCACATGTGATTTATTTAAGTTAAATGTACATACAATGTAATACTTCCATAACACATTAAATAATAATTGGTCACTGCTACCTTAAATGGAGGAGTTGATCACATTTATTAGCCGGATATCAAGAAAAGCCTGGGAGAAGAGCACATTAGAAGAAAGAGAAAGGAGTCACAAAGAGTCTGGGACGATATTGTGCCTACCTGGAGGGCATATTGAAGCATAGGCCTAGGGGTGGGCTTAGACTTGGGCATCTAAAGGACAGAAGAAATGTTGGGCACTAAGTTCTAGTAGTTTGAGAAGGAGATTAGCAAGGGAGATAAAGAAAATAAAAGTTTGTTGATAGCTAAGACAACTTTCTCGGTTTTTCTTAAGGCTATTTTTGCTCATAAATACAATAACTGAGAATTTTGTAGTGTGTTATTAATCTTACAGCAGACAGATAAACAGCCCCACTTACCAGCTCTTCATATGCCCTTTCTCTATTCACCCTTTCAGAGGATGCAAGGAGAAAATTCACTTCCAGAAATGACAAAGGATAAGATTGGCTATTCTTATTCATACCTGTATAAAATTCTAAGTACACTTACACAGAAAAGTAAAGGAATCATCTCCAAAGGGAAATGGTTTTTGTGATCTTCAGGGAGGGGGAAAAAAGGAGCCACTTCATTTATGCTTTAACAAAATGGGAAATTTTAAGTAAGAGACATTGGATGCTGAGAATTTGAGATAACTTTTAACTGACTTTAATGAATTCTTTTCTTGAGACTGTGTCCTTTATGGTCTTTTCGAATTTTCAATTTCCTTCATCTTAACTGTCAAAACAGAAGGGGTGCTCTGCCCATTACAGTAATTAGACTAAATGAAGAGAGAGCTGTGAAAGGAATTCAGAAGCCACAGGCCGTTAGTATTAACACTGTTTGTGCTTCAAATGTGAACAATAGGTAGTGATGTGCATTCCAAATGACTGAAACACCCAGACATTCCGTCAATAGCATTCTTTGACACCTATTGTATGCAGAGCACCATGTCTGGCTGCTGCGTGAAGAAAGAAAAGAAACACAAGACAGCTCTTATCTTCCAGTTACAAGGCTGCCGGTCTCAATACAGCAAGACTCTCTGGGAAGACGGAAGCCATGTCATCAAGAAGAGGCCATTTTGTCAGACTTAATGACAACTGTTAGAGACTGAAATTGTATCTCTGTTACAGACAAATGGAAAGTTGTGTTGCCCTAAATTATAGAGAACAATAAACTTCAGGAGACTGCAACTCTCACTTTTTAATAGATAGTCTCAATTTTGTCTATTACATGGTGGAGCTGTAGTGGGACTTTCTCCTCAGTTCAGCAAAACACTGGGTACTTATCACACAACTAGGAAAGATTAGGCTTGTAGACACAGAGGACACATAGAAGGGTGAAAACAATTGAATTTATTAGATGTAAAAGAAAGAAAAAGCAGCAAAGCCAGAGGGGTTCCTGTTAACAAGTCCCCTTCTCACCAACTGAATTCCAGATCAACACCCAGGAACAGGAGAGGTCAGGCTTCTCCCCCCTGCAGTGGGAGCAAACTTCCTGAAGACCCATCCCATCCTCCCAGTGCATAGGCCAGTCAGAGGTTCTCTGGGGAGCCCTTTTTACTTGGCTGTCTCAGAGTACTGTCAAGAAAAAAACATGTTCCAATAAAAACAGTTTGTTAGTACCTTTACAACTAGTCATCTCCACAGGTCAAATCAGCATGAGGTATTCTTTGTGTGACTGAGATTTCAGAAAGGGAGCTTTGAGTCTGGTACTGATGGAACTGTCTTATTAACAATAGGAAGTGGATTTACTATAATCCTTCAATTATTCCAAAGCAAAGACTTCCTTGAGAGGCTCTCATTTCACAAACCAAACAAACAAACAAAAAATTAACTCAGTTTAGGCCTGTAACAGTGATCCATGCCTATAATCCCAAAACTTTGGGAGGCCATGGCAGGTAGAGCCCTTGAATTCAGAAGTTCAAGACCAGTCTGGGTAATATGGTGAAATCCTGTCTCTACAAAAAATACCAAAAATATAGCCAAGTATGGTGGTACATACCTATGTAAGGTTACATGCATATGTTTGTGGAAGACTTGTTAGATAAGAAGGTGCTCTGAGCATGTGTGCAGAAAATCCATCAATGCTAGCTCCAGTTCCTATTGACAGTAGTTTGGACTATACAACTATTTACTTTGCAGCTTCAGCTCACCAGGGTGAAGGCTAAATTATCATATGGCCAATGTACTTGTATGTGAAGGAAATGCAATCCAATCTAGCTTGAGGAGTTTGATTCAGTGGGAAACATTATAAGAGGCTAATCAATGGTATTCTGCTTATGATTTTCTAGGGATCCTTGTGTAGGGTATTCAACATTTTAAAGACTGGTAGGAGGCTCACCAGGCTTTATGTGAGTACTAGAGGGAGCACTGACCAGCACAAACACAGGTGGGAGAGTACCTGGGGTGCCAGGTATCCTGTGTGTCTGGGCTGTACTGAAGGATGGGAAGAAGAATAAAAAGATAAGAAGAGGGAGGGCAAGCAGATTCTGATGGGTGGTGATTCTCAACCCTGGATTCTCATTCAAATGACTTAGAGAGCTTTCAGCAAATAGCAATGAGCTCAACTATAAAACCAATGAAGTTGATGTTTCTGGGATCAGGCCCCAACATCAATACTTCTTTAAAACTCACCATATTGTGCCTGACGGGAGCCAAGGTGAAGACTGTTTCATAGGTAGCTTAACTCTGACTTTGAGTGAAATGGGAAACTACTCAAATGGGTTTTGAGCAGAGGAGTGGCTAATCTCACCTAGGTTTTTGAGGGTCCCTTTGGCTGCTAGCTACTGTATTGAGAATAGGATAGAATGTGAAGGGCAGAAACAGAAAATCAGTTTCAGAATGCCTCTGCAACAAGAGATAATAGTGCCTTGTCCAGGGCAGGAGCTGTGGTGGTGGAAAAAGTTGTTAGATTCTGGGCATACTTGAAGGGAAAGTTAGCAGGATTCACCGATGCACTTGGTATGAAGCAGGGGAGGAAAGCAGATTAATGAGGACTCAAAGGCTGTGGGCCCAAGGCCCAAGTACATCTTTCCTCAGACAGATCTAGAAGGGCCTGTCATCCTCACAGCCACCTCTTGATGCTTCTTTCTTCTCTATGGTTATTCCATTCCCTCCATACTCCCTTTCTCCTCCCTCATGTTTTCTTCTCCAAAATCTTGCTCTTATGAAAAGATCTTAAAAAGTACCTTTCTCAAAGAATATGCACATCTTAAAGAGCAGTGTCTTTTAAATGTCATAAAGACTTATTCTAAGCCTACTTGTATGTATTGATTTATTCTATAGACCAAGTCCTAAGAATAGCAGACCTAGAATTTTTACTTTGAAGGAGTTTAGAGATGGCAATATAGGGTAAGGGAGTGAATAACCAAGGAGCTTATCTTGAAGCTTAGTTTGCATAACAAGCCCACTGTTTTCTCCAGATCATAAGCTTATTCGAAGTAGTTTGTAGGTGACTGATAGCTCGGGTATGGAGAGAAGGGAGCTAAAGCCCCAGACCATATCTGGCAGCATTATTATTTTCATGCAGATTTAATTTTTATGACTATTATTTTTAAACAATAAAACAGAATATCTCTAATAGAGGATATCTCAGAAAGCATCTGCGTTGTATCAAAAAGTTTACAGAAAAGGACACAAAGCCTTACAGAGGCAGAGTTTCTTACCCAAGGAACCATTTCTATGCCAGATGGGAAGGCTTTTTAATATATGAACAAAACTCAAGCTCTTCAGATACAGATACGATGGAAATTCATTTGAACTTCAAGCATCGCGTGGGTTTTTCCTCTAGAAACATACAAAAACCTGTACATTTATCTTGATATTCCGATGCTTTTATTATTATAGGATATATTATTGGAAGGTTTCAATAAGAGTAACTGACTATAAAAAGTTGTTTTAAAATTCCTTTCTATAAATCCACTCACTAGACTCTAAAACTCAGCATTTGATCTTTTCTTTTTATTAATTTATTCACTCTACAAATATATATTTAGTGTTATTAATGTACCAGGTCCTAAGGTGATTTTATAGATTCTGAGTTTTTAGTTGCTATTCAAGCTTATTAACAATTGGGCCTTTTGTTTTTTAGTTTTTTTTTTTTTTTAGATGGAGTCTCACTCTGTCACCAGGCTGGAGTGCAATAGCACAATCTCGGCTCACTGCAACCTCCGCCTCCCCGGTTCAAGTGATTCTCCTGCCTCAGCCTCCTGAGTAGGTGGGACTACAAGCACATACCACCATGCCCAACTAAATTTTGTATTTTTAGTAGAGATGGGGTTTCACCACATTGGCCAGGATGGTCTCTATCTCTTGACCTCATAATCGACCTGCCTTGGCCTCCCAAAGTGCTGGAATAACAGGCATGAACCACTGCGCCCAGTCTAATTGGTTCTTATTAAATGGCTATTTTCTACCCCTACCTCCAATCTGATTTACCTCCTTTTGCCTACTGGTAAGTATTTCAGGCCTAAATTTGTGAAAGTAATTGGGACTTTGATTTTACCAAAGAAAGTAACTTGCACAAGGGCTGCTAGAAAATTATGAGTAGGGTTTCATTTGAGGAATAAAGACTACAAGAGACTAACCTTGATTAGCCTCTTATAGTCTTTATTCCTCAAATGAAACCCTCAAGCAAGACCAAATTACATTTCCTGTACATATATGTAAGTAGAACTGCTGTTAGAAAATTTAGCCTGTACCCTGGTGAGCTGAAGATGTAAGAAATGACTATGCAGACTAAACAGTGTGCAGAGGGAATCAAAGCCAGTATTGATGGATTTCTAACATATGTGCTCCAGGCACACTCTTATCTAAAAATTCCTGGGACTCCATGTCTGGATCCCCTTCCACAACATTGTGGAAGATACTCTTTCTCTTCTCTATTTCTTTCTCCTTTCTCTCTTTCTCTGCCTAAATCATTTTCTGCAAAAAAAAAAAAAATTCCTGTGGATACTCTCTGATATGGTAGGGCTGTGTTCCAACCCAAATCTCATCTTGAATACCCACATGTTGTGGGAGGGACCTGGTGGGAAGTAATTGAATCATGTGGGCAGGTCTTTCCCATGATGTTCTCGTGATAGGAAGTCTCACGAGATCTGATGGTTATTATAAGGGGAAGTTTTCCCACAGAGCTCTCTCTTTGCTTGCTGACACCCATGTAAGAGTTCCTCCTTGCCTTCTGCCATAATTATGAGGCTTCCCCAGCCACATGGAACTGCAAGTCTAATTAAACCTCTTCCTTTTGTAAATTACCCAGACTTGGGTATGTCTTTATCAGCAGCATGAAACAACCAATATGCTCTCTTTCTGCATACACACTCACATACACAGAAAAACAGACATTGAAATAACTATCTTATATAACTGGAATGCCATTTTGAATTATACCAAGGATATATTCTTTGTATTGTTTTGAAAGCAAAGTCCCTATCTCATATAGTTTGGTTCTGTGTCCCCAGCCAAATCTCATCTTGTAGCTCCCATAATTCCCATGTCATGGGAAGGACCCCTGTGGGAGATAATTGAATCATGGGGTGGGTCTTTCCCATGCTCTTCTCATGATAGTGAATAAGTCTCATGAGATTTGATGGTTTTAAAAAACAGGAGTTCTCCTGCACAATATCTCTCTTTGCCTGCTGCCATCCATGTAAGATGTGACTTGCTTCTCCTTGCCTACCACCATGATTGCGAGGCTTCCCCAACCATGTGGAACTGTATGTTCATTAAAGCTTTTTCTTTTGTAAATTACACAGTCTTGGGTATGTCTTTATCAGCAGCATGAAAATGGGCTAATACACTATCTGAATATGAATTCAAAACTCAGTAAGAGACTATGTGACAAAGAACAGGTGCTGAAATGCAGCAGTGGAAATCATGATCTTTGGAGCCAAAGTCATGGAATCAAATCCTTCTCTACCTTTAACCTTTCTGTTAACTTTGGGCAAGTCATTTTGTGTCTACAAAAGCTTTACACTCCTCATCTGTGAGTGATAATATGCATACTTAACTCTTACGGCTGTTGTGATCACTAGATGAGTACTGAACACAGTATGGCATTTGCATGCACATAGTAAATACTCAGCAAATGTTGTTATTCAAATGGTCAAAGGAACTTTAAGGTTCTCATAAGTTGTTTGATTGGGTGGAAATACCTTAGACTACATTGAAAAAGTATCTGTTACACAAAACTACCAAAGCCTAGGGAAAAGTTTGCCATAATATAAAGAGCATAGATCAAGAGGTGGCAAAGTAAAGTACCAGCAAGCTCAGAATAAAATATTGATACAAAAATAGTCCACAAAAGATACCTCAGGGATGTCCTGTGAATCCAGGAGTTAAATATGACTAGAAGATGATAAAAATTTGAAGTAAAAAGACTAATCAAAAAGACTGATAAAACTGGTGTTTGGAAATCACTAAAATTATGGTCCCCAAGTTTCTCAGAAGAGTAACATGTAATGGTATCAAGATGTCCATGAATGTTTGTGCGTGTGGAAGGGAGAAGTAGGGAGGGGAAAAATGTTGATGAAATGAGTTAGAGAAGAAAAAGTAGAGTCATCTTATTCTGTGACTTCCACTTTATATAGGGATTTGCACTTATCAGAGGTACATGGATACAAGAGGCCACATGAGTATTATAAAACATTTGATTCAAAACAATCTGATGCCCAAATGCCTAGAACTCCTCAGCTCAGTTTGCTGAAGGCTGAAATCAATCACTAAGGTTCAGGACCTCTAGTAAGACTAATGATGATGTTAGAGTGCAAAATAAACTCATAGGATTACTGATTTATAATGTATTGTATTACCAGTAAAGACAAAAAAAAATGCACTCAGTACTCCATTGACTATGCCAACACAATCAAACGCTAACACAGGTAGTTCAAAGATCTTTTTGTAGCTTGTATTTTCTTCAAAGATTAGATTTCATATCCTTTTAATTTCTGGTTCTTTTCTTGGCCCCTAGGATACTCTGCATCTTCTCTCAGCCACCTTAGCACTCCTCACATCTGCCCTTAAAGCCTTAGGTCAGCCAGCCAGTCAATGAAAAATTATGGGGCATATCCTATGGACTGGCTCAGGGCAGTGGCTTAGGCACGACTTTAAATCAGCTGCAAAGAACTCTGATAAAATATTCAGAGAGATGCACCACTCTGAATGAAGATGTGATTAGCCATGAGAATTCTAAATGGAAAAAGTGAATTTTCCATTCCTCCTTCTTTAGTACTTCTGAATAAGTCATTTTCAAGCTTCAAGAGGTTCTAAATGCTAAATTCCAGAAAACAAGTCTCTAGAGTGCCTGACAAATAAATCCTGGTTTCATTACAAGACTGGCTTTACTTTTGCAAGGTGAATACAGTTTTCAATGAAACAGTATCCAAAATCTAGAGGCAGTGTGGCATAGTGGAAAGACTTGGGCTTGGAGTCAAAAAATTTGCTGAAACCAGGCTGGGCCACACTCTATTACTATGACCTTAAGCACATTATTTTTTCTTCAAGCCCATTTTTAGGGTTGTTTTGGAGATTTGTGGAGATAAGTGAAAAC
Source organism: Callithrix jacchus (assembly GCF_049354715.1). Lineage (NCBI taxonomy): Eukaryota > Metazoa > Chordata > Mammalia > Primates > Cebidae > Callithrix > Callithrix jacchus. The sequence continues at coordinate 76,927,041 of NC_133507.1, forward strand.
GTTTTGTTAAAAGTAAAGCATTGTTTACTCATTCTTTATTATTATAGAAAATTACTTTAACATCTGTTAAAAATAATTCACAGATGTTAAAATAATTTCCTTATATTTAATAATAAATATATAAATACACATTTATTTATATAAATATATATATAATCAATACTGTGAGCTTAGCCTATAATTTGATTACAAAATAGTATAAATACAATTATTCACCATAAAAAAAATTCCTAACATTTAGTTGAGCTCCAAGTTACTGTTCATGCTTACTTGGCTGTTTGTCCCTCAAGAGAACAAAATTATTAAGGATTTATTGGAGGAATGTCAGGAAAATAACAATCAATTTTATTTAATCCATAAAATATAAAGCACTTATAGGTCTCTGGATGCACTGGAATAAATGAACTAGAATGACCAAAGGCCCAAAATCTGAGTTGCAGTCATTCAAATTTCATAATCACTGGGCTCTTTAAATTTTTTCTTTTTTCTCTACCAGTCCCTATTTTATCATCACACTTGTCATCCTCAAGTGACTATACATAAACCAATTGTCAACAAGAAGAGATTATGTAATTTATCTGTATAAATGTACGTAAACAATTAAAGATATTCTAAGTTCAATAACACCAGCAAAGAAACACTAATTCTAATTAAAGAGCAATCACTCATAGGCTTAAAGTCTCCTAGTCCCGTTAGCAGAGGGCTTCTTAATACCTACTGCATACTTTTATGTATTTCACATAATTACTTTAATGTTTATAGATCTGCATATGTTAAATATATAAATATAAAAGCTCTTTTAAATTGATTCAATTTTCTTCCCACAAATTGTTCCTTTTCATAATATGCCTGCATACTTAAAATCATTATATTAATGCAGTCAAGTCAGAAACTAACATTTAGTCCTGCTCGCTAATATAGGAACATCAGGGTCCACAGCTGCCTTCCATTAATGCTTTCAGACTGGACTTCCATTTGCAGAATGAAATCCATTGATTGTATAAAAGACATCAGTTTTGTCCTTTAATGACCCATGAGCTCCTTTCAAAAGCAGTTCAGTAATGGTTACTACATTAAAACTTCAAAAGTACAACCACAAGATGAGTTTCTAAAGCAAGACTTTCATCAGCATCACAGCATCATGTAGGAAGAGGAATATTGGCCTGGAAACCAGACACCTGGCTGCAAATGGAGACTGTTAGTAATTGGTTATCTGACCTTGGGCATAGGGTTACCATATAAATATAGGACACAAATTAAATTCGAATTTCAAATCAACATCAAATTATGTTTTAATGTAAGTATGTCCAAAATATTACATGGTATATACTTACATTTTTTAATGATTCAGTGATTATCTGAAATTCAAATCTAATTGGGCATCCTGTATGTTTATTTCCTAAATCTGGTCATCTTACTTGGACAAGCTATTAATACAATTAATACAATGATAGTTTCATCATTTGAGAAGTACAGGGGTTGGACGGAATGACCTCTAAGTGAGATATCATAAAACTATTGTGTTCATAAATTAAGCAAGAGGCAAAATTTTCCCTATTTGTTTGCCCAAATTATTAAGCAGAGATTCATAAAAATTACTCACATTTAAAACAAAGAAACCTAAGCTGCTTGCCTAATGATGAAGATATATATAGTATCTCTGTAAATTTCCAAACTTGGAGAAAAAGTTCAGGCATTTTAATAGCTTTTATATTTGCTATCTATTGCTGCATAATAAATCACCTAAAAACTTAGTGGCTTAAAACAACATTTATTATGTTGCAGTTTCATGGATTAGAAATCCATGCACAGCTTGAGTTCTCTGGTTCAGGATCTCATAAAAATACAGTGAAGATTTTGACTAAAGCTATAGTTATTATCTCAAAAGTCAAACGGACAACTCACTTCTAAACTTAACACGTGTTACACTAAATCCTATTAACCTTGCAGGTTGTTAGACTGAGGGCCTCAGTTTCTCTCTGGCTGGCTGGCCTCAGTTCCTTGCCATGTGGGCCTCTCCATAGGGCAGCTCACAACACAGCAGCTTGATTTATCATAGCAAGAAGAGCCAGAAAGAGAGTGAAAAAGATAGAAGTCACAGTCTTTTATAACCTCATCTTAGAATTGATATGTCATTATGTTTACCATATGCTATTTGTCAGAAGAAAGTCAGTAGGTCCAGCCCACAATCTGGGGGAGGGGTTATACAAAATGTGAATATCAGGAGGCGGGAATCATTAAGAACTATTTTAGACATGGCTAACTACACTTTGAACAATTTTTTTTCTGGAAAATTACTGAACAGCTATATTAAGTGTAATTTATCAATTAATATGAAGGCTCTGTATTTGGCCCTTAAAAATTAAAGGCCGATATTAAAGACAGTAGGGTTTGGATAAAAATGAAATTTAATCATGACTGTAATTATATCCTATATAGTTAGCTTTCTTCCAAACATTTCTGATAAATCTGCTTCTTTGCCATAAGAAGCATGCAGATAAAGATGTGGTTTATTCTTCTCTCAAAAGTTGGAGACATAGTTCAGGTGTGCTGAAATGTAACTCTATTGATTCAAACTTCCCATCTTTATTAGTCCTTATTTCACTGAGGCTCTAACACCTTTAATTTTGTCCTTTACTTGTTTCTAGGTTTAAACTACTATTTTAGGTTAGTAAACAGTCAATTCTGGATTTAAATTTAGTCAAATTTAAGGTCTTGGGTGTGTGTCAGATTTCTGGTGCTGCCCTACTAAATGTCCCAGAAACCAAGTGACTTCTTTGGAGGCTAGAAATTCAAAGTTAAGGTGTCAATAGATCCACAATCTCTTGAGGGCTCTAGGGGAAAAAACTTTCTTGCCTCTTCCTAGCATCTGATGATTGCCAGCAATCCTTGGTGTCTCCTGGCTTGTAGATGCATCTCTCCAGTCTCTGCCTGTGTCTTTGCATGGCATTCATCCCTGCATCTTCTGTATCTTCACATGGGATTCTCCCCTGCGTCTTCTCTATCTTCACGTGGCTTTCTCCCCTGTGTCTTCTCTATCTTCACGTGGCTTTCTCCCCTGCGTCTTCTCTATCTTCACATGGGATTCTCCCCTGCGTCTTTTTTTTTTTTTTTTTTTTTTTTTTTTTTGAGACGGAGTTTCGCTCTTGTTGCCCAGCCTGGAGTGCAATGGCGCGATCTCGGCTCACCGCAACCTCCGCCTCCTGGGTTCAAGCAATTCTCCTGCCTCAGCCTCCTGAGTAGCTGGGATTACAGGAATGCGCCACCATGCCCAGCTAATTTTTTTGTATTTTTAGTAGAGACGGGGTTTCACCATGTTGACCAGGATGGTCTCGATCTCTTGACCTAGTGATCCACCCTCCTCGGCCTCCCAAAGTGCTGAGATTACAGGCTTGAGCCACCGCGCCCAGCCTCCCCTGCATCTTCCCTATCTTCACGTGGCTTTCTCCCCTGCGTCTTCTCTATCTTCACGGTGGCTTTCTCCCCTGCGTCTTCTCTATCTTCACGTGGCTTTCTCCCCCGCGTCTTCTCTATCTTCACGTGGCTTTCTCCCCTGCGTCTTCTCTATCTTCAAGTGGCTTTCTCCCCTGCGTCTTATCTTCACGTGGCTTTCTCCCCCGCGTCTTCTCTATCTTCACGTGGCTTTCTCCCCTGCATCTTATCTTCACGTGGCTTTCTCCCCTGCGTCTTCTCTATCTTCACATGGGATTATCCCCTGCCTCTTCTCTATCTTCACATGGGATTCTCCTCTGTGTCTACTTTTATCTCCAGTTCCCTCATCTTATAAGAACATCAGCCATTAGATTGGGGCCCATTCTAATCTAGTATAACCTTATTTTAACTTAATTGTCACATTTACAGCTATGGGTTAGGTTTTAACATATTTTGTGGGGAGGGGGCCATAATTCAACACACAACAGGGTGCTTGGTAAAGATGCAGATTCCATCCCCATAAAAACATTCCATCTCCTGGAAATTGATATTTACAAGTCTTGGAAGGGATTAGGTATCTGCTAATTGGACCAGCTCTGCAGGTGTGCTCTCTGAGAGTGGTGCCCAGCCCACAATTTGGCAAGCTCCGCTCAAGCCAACCAGCTATCCTTGTCCACTAACAATAAGCCTTCAGGGCTTTGTCATCTCCATCCTCTTAATCAGAAAATGTAAGTGAGGGACAAAATGTAGGTGTGGCAAAGTGAACAGAACATTAAGGTTAGCACATCAAAGGATGTAAATCTGAACATTGGCTCCACATTAGCCATCTGACTGTAAATTGACTCTGAACCTTCATTTCTTCAATTGCCTCCCTGAGTTTTTCTTAGAATTAACATTTGTAAAAGTATTTAGCCAGTTCAAAATACTACACTTTTGGGGATAAAAAATAGCAAAAAAAGTTAATTTATGTCATATAATCCAATAATTCTTCATTTGTTCATTCAACAAAAACTTATGAAGAACACATATAGCAGACATTGCACTTGGTACAACTGGTGCTACAGTGAACAACAGGTAAAATTTATACCTCCTTCTAGAAGATCTATAAGAAATCTTAATTATTTTTAATTAAAACTATTCATGGCAACATTAAATAAGTGAAATAACAAATATATTGCTATAGGGAAATTATTCATCTACTGAGGGAAACACTATACAAGCATGACAAGACTATGTGGTAACCTGAAAAATGCTTATAATGTGAAATAAAAGGTATGGTACAAAATTGTATGCATGCCATAATTACAAACATAAAAATAGAAGTTTATTTATAGAAGAATGAAATAAAACTGACCAAAATAAGACAGTGGTTAAGACAATGTGATAATATTGTGAGGAACTTTTTTTATTCCTCTGTTTTCAGTGTTAGAAAAATTTCAGTGACTCACGCCTGTAATCTGAGCACTCTGGGAGGCCAAGTTGGGTGGATTACCTGAGGTCAAGAGTTCGAGAACATCTTGGCCAACATAGAGAAACCCTGTCTCTACTAAAAATACAAAAAATTAGTTGGGCATGGTGGCAGGTGCCTGTAGTTTCAGCTACTTGGGAGGCTGAGGCAGGAGACTTGCTTGAACCCACAGGCAGAGGTTGCAGTGAGCTGAGATTGCACCATTTCCTCTAAAAATAAATAAATAAAATTTGGTTATATAACATTGAGAGATTTTTAAAAATTGTTCATTAATAGTAATTTAGAATTAATAATAGTTCATTAATAGTAATTTAGAATAGGATTAACAAGGACTTCTACTTTATGTTTTATATATTTAAGTATTACTGCAAGTTTCAAATCAGTAAAAACAAGAGTATAAGTTAACAGCTATTGCTGAATGAAAGCATTTCGTTTCTTCATTATTTTAGATTTCTAACACTAATTTCCACAGAAGGAATGGATTGCTTTTGAAATTAGAAATGAAATGTGTTTTTAAATTATTTGCAAATTAACTAGTTACAGTGCCTGGCAAATAATCTACAAATGTGAGGGGCATTCGGTGGTCTTCAGCTTTGAAAGGTCCATCTTGCAGCACACAGCTCAAACGAAACTCTTCTACGACTAGATGCACTGGGCTTGAATCCAAGAATGCTATCATATTTTTCTCTTCTACCCTAGTATTCTCCTGATGAGGCTCAGTATTTTGCTGGTGTAACTGCAGCAGCACTTCAACAATAGGCACTAAGATTATGACTATCGGATAAAATTGAAATTCTCCAAAGCCCTCAGATTCATTTTCCTAATCATAACTAATACTTTGAAGCAGATCATGCAATAACTAGAGTTTGAGTTATTTTCCTAGATATATCATGTTTGGCTTGACTCTCACTAGCAGGCAGCTTTCTCTGGCCCCTCAAGCTGTGAGCCTGGCAAAAAGAGGGAGGGTTTCTATTCCCAACTTTCTGAACATCAAGGACCCTCACTCCTCCCATGGCTCTAACTCCAAGCTTCTAAGATGTTTACTTAAAAAATTGCTTGTATTAAATAACAAATAATTTCCCGTTACATTAAAGATAAAAACTAACTTCCAAATAGAGTTTTAGACACACATGAGGCAGTAAAATTCCAACTGAAAGCAAGTATATTTGATCCTAGTTATCTTGGACAATGATCTTCAAAATAAATGCTGATTTCCATTAGGAATCCAACAATATTAAAAGTAGCTGCTCCATTCTTATTACTTTGTTCTCAGATACCTGAGGGTCATAAGTAGAAAAAAAAAATTGCCTGAAGACAAATCCCCGTCAAGATCCTGTGATTCACTCAGAGAAAAACTTAAAAGATCCAAATAAATTGTTTTATAGTTGTGACCACTTCAACCCTTGGTAGATAAAAGTCAGTTCTCATTGCTAAATCCTGTATATGTGAGGGGAAGACTTATTTTCCTTTATACTGAGAAGAATCTACCATGTGAAAAGAAGACTTGGGTGGAGTCCTTGTGTGTGTTGAGGTAGTTGTTTTGTCTTTTTGGTTAAAGAAGAATTGAAACAGTAAACTGGGCAGATTACTAGAGGCCCAGAGCAGAACCTTGAGGTGAGTTTACAATTAATGACTGTAACTTTCTTCTTAATATATTAACACACTCAAAACTTTGTTTATTCAACATTTTGCAACCAGGGTAATAATTATAAACATCACTGTCTTGGTTGAGTTCTCCCAGAAGCAAATTCTGAGAAAAGCATTCCAAGAAAAATAGCTTATTTGTGATAGATAGTGGATATGTAGGGCATATAAAGGCAATGTTTTAAAATTCAGGAAAACATGATGTAGGGAGGGAAGCCAGAAAATGTAGAATACATGTTATGACATCTATCACAGTGCACAACTGAAGCTTAACCCCTCAGAGAAACTCTGGAAATTATACAAAACTCACATCTCAGAATAATCTCATTCAAGGAGCAAGAGAGTTGGGGTCTTCTCTGAAGGGTCAGGGAAGGCTGCTCCCAAAGGGCATTAATGCCTTGGCTCTTGTAGCCTGGCCTGCACATAGGCAATATGACTTGTCACAGTTTCAGAAAACTCAAGAAGTCTTAAAAATAGGTGCAGATCCTGTCACCAGAAGTCAGCTGAAGCACATTAAGAGGTATGAAATACGTATCTGGGTGCTAATGGTGCCATTTTAATCTTATTTTATGTATAATTTATTTAACATTATATATTTTGGTCATAGTGGACAAATAATTTTTGTTTCCACTCTCCAATATAAGCTAGAACCTACTTTTCAACAAATAAATCTCCAGTGATTTAATTTTACTGTAATGGCCCTTTCTTTCCCCTAAAAAAAGAATTTAACAAAAACTGATTAATTTAGGGTTCTAGTATTGGGCTACACTGAGAAATGGTAAGGTATAGTTGTTAATAAGCCCTATATCTAAAGCCAAACTGCATGGGTTTCACAAAGAGCTCAGACACTTAGTAGCTGTGCACTTCTGTATTAGTTTGTTCTCATGCTGCTCATAAAGACACACCTGAGACTGGGTAATTTATAAAGGAAAGAGGCTTAATTGACAAACAATTCTGCATGACTGGGAAGACCTCAGGAAACTTACAATCATGGCAGAAGGGAAAGAAAACTTGTTCTTCTTTACATGGTGACAGCAAGGAGAAGTGCAAAGCAGAGAGTAGGGAAAGTTACTTATAAAACCATCAGATCTCCTGAGAACTCACTCACTATCATGAGAACAGCATGGAGGTAACCAACCCCATGATTCAATTACTTCCCACCAGGTTCCTCCCATAACACATGGGGATTATGGGAACTAAAACTCAAGATGAAATTTGGATGGGGACACAGTCAAACCATATCAACCTCAAAGTTACTTAACCTCTCTATACTTCAATGTAGTCTCACCTATAATATGAAGATAATAATTTCATCTACTTGATAGCACTGTGGTAAAATTCACATGAGTTAATATAAATAACCTAGAATAATGCATGACTCCTAGAATAATGCATGTCTCATAATAAACTATCAAATTATTAGCTATTATCAATATTTCTTTATTTTTTATTCAACAATTATTTATTGAGACTTTATGCCAGGGGCTCTTCTTGACCCTAACAGCTACACAGATCATTAAGATATGTGGCAGACCTCTAGAATCCACAGTCTAGTAGAAAAAAAGGCTAATAATAATACTGGGTGCACCACTTATAACTAATTAGATAATTGTACCACAATGTGGGAAGGTCCAAAAGAGCACAGAACAGGAAGCAACCACCTGCTTGCATGAAGTCAGTCAAATATGCCCTTGAAGTTGGTGTTAGAGGGAAAGTAAGTACTGTCAGTTAGAAAGGGGTGACAATTGCCCTGGGAAGGAAGAACAGCCTGTGTGAGGAAGAGGACTTGTGAACTAGCACAATTCATTGAAAGAAATTAAGGGCATCTGAAATTTCCAGTGTTGTGTTGGAAGAAGTGTTAGGTTGCAACTAAGGAGAAAATGCCTTTGTGTACCAGGTGAAGACTACTGACTTTTCTTCTGTAAAGCCAGAAGTAGGTGTGAGTGTGTGAGTGTGTGAGTGTGTGTGTGTGTGTGTGTGTGTGTGTCTTTGGTATGTGCTGACATTATAGATTTGTTTCTTAGAAAGATAATTCAGTTATCAATGTGGAGGATTGACCGGAATCAAGAAAGCCAAAAACCTGCTGTGACTACAGTTCAAAAAAAAGGGAGTTAAGGTAACCAAGGCAAGGGCAATAGGGACTAAGAAAAAAATGACAGTTCTAGGAAACTTTTGGAGTTGGTGAAAAATTAGATAGGATTAGGCAGGGCAGAGGGACTCCTTAAGAAAGAAACTGATTTCTAGTTCTTCAGACTTAAATGGCCATGACAATAACATGCATAAGGAATATAGAAGCCAACCAAGTTAGTGGAAGAGAGGAGGAAAGAACATGATGACTATAGATGATAACAGGGTAAGTGTGAGGTACCTACAAGAAATTCAGGCAAAGGTGCCAATTTGAGCTTCTTTGGAATTAAGAGACATCAATGTGTAAGTGTGTGAGTAAATGAACTTATCTAGAAGTTATACTCTATTTTGAATAAAATTAGATAACACCATGCTACCTCAACTGTACCAAAATAAATATGAGATGGGCATATCCATCAAGTTGAATAACATCTCCCATTCCCGTTTTTCCATGAGTAAGTATTTATATGGAAATAACCACATAACCATATAACCATAACATTTTCTCTTTCATGTTTCTAATAAAGTTTGGTGGCCGTTCCATTTCATGATGCTGACTCCAACATACCGACTCTATATTGACTGGAAAAGTCAAATCTTGGCTATATAAGCCTTGATAACTATGCAGTTATTCACAAGTTAATTTGTCAATGACCACTTGACTGCCCATACTGATTTCAGAGAATGGTTGACTAAGGAAGTTTGCTTTCTTCTTTTTGACCTTATAGGTATGTATCCCAATGTTGTACTGTCAACAAAGACTTTCTTAGATCAAAGAAGCCTGTGTTTCAAGCAAAGGTTGTACCTTTAACTGTGCTCCTCTGCTAGAATCTTAAAATAATGAGCCTGGTTTTTCTTAAAAAGAAGACAACAAACACACCTTTTGCATCCTCAATATAGTGGTCATTTTTAGGAGGCTGCACACTTTTTCCCCAGAGGTACTGCCGTCTTTCTGAACATTAGGATTCCTTATGAATAATCAAAGTCTGGCATTTCTATTTTAATGTACTAAATTACAGCAAATTCTAATAATTTAAAGCTGGATTTGATTTTTTATGAACAGTATCATTTGCAGCCAAGTGTGACACATAATGTAAGTGATTAAGGTGTATAAGTAAGTTCAAGAGTGAAGCATAATCATAAAATAAGTGCAATGGTTTTCTTCTATTTTTCCTATTTCTACAGGAAAATCCCAAACACAAAGTCTGAACATGACTATATACTTAGAATGTGTCTGTAAACATGACTGCATACTTACAATAAATGACCAATTTGAAGTAAATATGCATTCAGTGTTCTAGTTCATTAAATATACATTATATGTTCCAGTCTGTTCATTAAAAGAAAAATTCAGTCTCATTTACTTTGTTATAAGGTCTTTGTATTTCACTAGTGTTTTTACTAAAAACATTCAACAAGCCATCCCAAGCAAGTTAATTTTACACAAATTTTAATAGATGCTGAAGCTTTAAAAATATATATACATTCACCATTAGTCCTTTGTACAATACTTAAGGATATCAAGAAAACCCAATTTAGATTGGTTTATTACTAATTTAAACCCCGTTGTCCTCTATATATAATGTAATTTTCTGGTATTTTTAGTTTATCACCTAAAACCACACTCTTAATTTAGCCATACATCAGTGTTTTGGACAACACGGCTGAAATGTTAATGAATGTCTAAAAAAATAACACTGGACAATTTTTTATTAAAAATAAAATACTCTTTGGAAAGTGTCACACAAATTGATCATGACTGAATGTTGGTCCCTTAAGGCAGAGCAATGACCTAAGTTTAATTGGTCCACGGAAAAGGAGTCTTATTAGACAAATCTGACAGTAACCTTTAGCTAAATGTCATCTTTAGATTTTTTTACCAACTATTTTATAAATGCATAATTAAGATAATGTTCAATTATATTAATAATTTTATACAAAACAGGCAATTAATTTACTAATTTAATTTTCCTTACCCACTATGTGCCAGGACAAATGCTAGGTAGTAAAAACACAGTAGAAAACAAGACAGACACAGATACAATCCTTACCCTCAGAGCTTTTAGAATATATCATGAATGACTTCTGATTCTATATATATTTTCCATATTCCCTCATGCATTATAGGAAATACTGACAATGATCAAATGTCACATACATCCTATTTTGATGAGAGCTTTGAGTATGGTTACCAAAATCAAGTGAAAACATGAGAAAAAGCTTAACTGGTATTCACATAATAAAAGCATGTGCTGATTTGATGACACCACTTTCTGATGTGTCTTATTGGCACATTTCTTCTGAATGGCATTGTTTTATTGCACTTTAGGATCATACACATACATTCTTGATCTTGTATTTCACCATTACTTTTGCTGGCTTACCCATTGCTTTCTGGATAACTTGGCTCTGGAAAGTTTCTAAATTCATTTGGAATATGGAGCAGCCAAAAGAAAAGAGAGTGATGACTCAGGGACATCCAAAGGTATGAGGACCACCACTTCACATTTTATAGGGTTTGAAAAGCTATTTGGGGAGGTCAAGCCTTTACCTGGACAGTCATGATTATCTATTTTTATTTTTTAGCACTCATTATGAGGAAAGCATTCTGCTTAGCACCTACATACATTATTTCATTTAGCTATAGCAAGCAGTCCATGGAGTAGGTATTATTGTCCTTATCTTACAAAGAAACTAAAGCTCAGACAGATGAAGTAATTTGCCCAAAGTCACAATAAACCAAATATGGTTTATATTTGTCTGAATTTCCATTTAAACTTTATTCCATTTAAACTCATGCCTATCCAACTCTAAAGCCCAATGTTTAGCCACTATGCTATAACTGCTCTATAGTGGAGGCGGATGGGGAAGAGAAAGAAAAAGGAAGTATTAGTAGTGATTGCTGTTGAAATCCATTGGTAAAGTCAGTTTTTACCACTTTGTTTAAGCTCATTGACAAATCAAAGACAGCAAAAAAGAGTGGAAAAAAAGAATTATCTGTGTTTGCTACAACTTTTCACCTTCAGGTAGGTTCTGGGTTCCCATTAGCCTATCATTTCAATTGTTATCTCCTTCCCATATTGAATTGTCAAAAGCAATCTTAATATCAAAACTTCACTGGTGGCGGCTCTCGCATTTTGTTACATACTGAGATCCAAAGCTTATTAACTGTCTTTGAAGGAGACTTCAAATCAATTAAGGATGAGCAGGATAATTTAAATTATTTTAGTCAATAGTTTCTACCCCTAACTCTTCAAACTTTTCATCAGACTGCTGACAACAAGTAGAATTGACTGACATCTTCTCTAGTGAAAGCATATAGCCATAGTGCAAGAGCCAGGGTCAGAGGAGTGAAACCACGAGGATGGTTGCTCAACATGATAGGAAGAGAGCTGCCTCAGGGAGAGAAAAAGCCAAGAAGTCACAGCTCCAGAAAGGAGCTGACCAACTAAACTTAAGGTCAAACAAGACCATGGGACTATAATCTGTTTTGAGTACATCTTGGCATTTTTGGTGAGGCAGGTCAAGCATCATCTCCAAGTTTGGATTGGGCAATGTAGCCATCAGGTCCTGTCCATATCATTAACCCACATACTGGTTTGATGCTGAGGAAGGGAGACAGAGCAGCAGTGTAGCCCTAGGGAAAGCCTAGCTAAAATAGGGTTGGGCAACTAATGGCTGACATAAAGGACTGAGCTGTCTTAAATGACAAAGATTGGTTTAAAATAAACAAACAAGATGAGAATACTCTTGGACCAATGTATCCCAAGAAGATCTCTCCAGGAAGTAATGAGTACTTATGGAATTCCATGGTGGCCAAAGGGTGGACCTAGAGTCAGAAAGTTAGACCATCAGATCCAGTCCCTAAACAAAACCAGATTTTTAGGTAGCAGGCTTTAAATGGGGCCCCACATCAGATCTAGGTCAATCCTAGGACCCTGAAACAGCCCTCATAGCACAAGAGAAGCTCACAGAAGTCCATTGCATATGCTCAAACTTAATGCCAAGCCTCTGGAAGATTCCAAACATTTTCTCCTAAAAAAATTTTTGAAATAATGAAGATGAAGATTGTATTTACATGCAGTTATTTAATATGTACCAAGTACTATGCTATGAAATTATACATATTAGTTTGAAAAATTCCATTTTGGAAGCATAGAGGAGCATTTTGAGTTGTAGCAATGGCTGCTGTCACTATTGGCATTTAGAAGTAGAGGTCAGGGATACTAAACAGTTTCACAAAATGATGAATTGATGAACTCAAAATTCCAACAGTATCCCCTTTGACAGACCACTGTGAGTTCATTCAATTAATTGCGACAGTGCTACGGCTGTCATTTCATTTATTAGATGAGAAGACTGAGGTTGGAAGGCTAAGCCACTTGCCCTGGCTTGTGTGACTAATCAGTGGCAAAGCCAAGATAATAATCCAGAGGGTCTATACCATTATTTTGTATGCTTATGCTCTGAACTCTTGTCCACAAACTGAGGCATATGCAGGTAAGTGTTAGGAAGTAACACAAAGGTAAGAGAAGTACCATGAGAATGTTATCCCATTTCAACTGTTTCAGTAGAATAATGGATTTTAGGATGAAAACTACAATGAGATACCATCTCACACCAGTTAGAATTATGATCATTAAAAAGTCAGGAAACAATAGATACTGGAGAGGATGTGGAGAAATAGGAACACTTTTACACTGTTGGTGGGAGTGTAAATTAGTTCAACCATTGTGTGATACAGTGTGGCAATCCCTCAAGGATCTAGAACTAGAAATACAATTTGACTCAGCAATCCCATTACTGGGTATATACCCAAAGGATTATAAATCATTCTAATATAAATACATATGCACATGTCTGTTTATTGCAGCACTGTTCACAATAGCAAAGACTTGGAACCAACAGAAATGCCCATCAGTGATAGACTAGATAAAGAAAATGTGACACATAGATACTATGGAATACTATGCAGCCATAAAAAAGATGAGGTCATGTCCTTTGCAGGAACATGGATGAAGCTGGAAACCATCACTCTCAGTAAACTAACACAAGAACAGAAAACAAAACATCTCATGTTCTCACTCATAAATGGGAGTTAAACAATGGGAACCCATGGACAGGGAGGGGAATATCACACACCAGGGACTGTCAGGGGGTAGGAGCCTGGGAGAGGGATAGCATTAGGAGACATACCTAATGTAGATGACAGGTTGATGGGCACAGCAAACCACCATGGCACATGTATATCTGTGTAACAAACCTGCATGTTCTGTGCATGTATCCCAGAACTTAAAGTATAATTAAAAAATTAAAATACAAAATAATGGAGTTCAGGATATGCTAATTCAAATTATAGCACCTTGGCATTTAAGAAAACAGCAGAAGCAGGAAGGTCACTCTCACCTTTTCTCCTCACCCTCTCTCATTGAAGTAGGTAATGAGACCCTCATTCCAGAGATGCCCTACCTATACCCAGAGGACAGAAGCCAAAGGCAGATGCCAAGAAGATCAAACATTTCTTGCTAAGTTCTTCCGATTTATTACCATTGGATTACACCTGCTTTTTCCAATCATACTTTTTCATGACTATGCACTTCATCAAACTTAGAATAAAAATATACAAAGTTTACCCATTTCTTTGTGTTTTTCTTTAGGTAGGCTCCTGTGTCTAGTAAGCCTCTTTTAAATAAATCTGATGCTTTCTTTATATTACTGTCTCTTGTTGTAGAGGCTCCAGCCACGAATCTAGTGATGGTTAAGGATAAATATTTTTCTTTCCCTACAAAATAAACCTACTATCTGTTTTACTATTCAGGCTTGCCCAGTGCTGTCTGGAGCAGAGTTAACTATAAAAGGCAGTGCTATGGTTTAAATGTGTTTGCTAAAAAGCCTGCGCTGAAAACTTAACCTGCAAGGCAAGTATTGGGAGGTGGGGCATAATGAGAGGTGATTAAGCCACAGGGGCCATGCCCTCATGAATAGATTAATGCTATTATAATGAGAATGGATTCCTTATAAAAGAATAAGTTCAGTCCCTATTTTTCTCTCTCTCTTGCCTTCTCTCTGCCCTTTTACTGTGGAATAACACAGCAAGAAGTCTCTGGCCAGATGCCAGCCTCTTAATCTTGGGATTTTCAGTCTTTACGACTGTGAGAAATAAATTTCTATTCTTTATAAATCATCAAGCCTCAGGCATTCTGTTATAGTAGCAAAAGAGGACTAACACAAGCAATAAATGAAAACACAGGGAAGAAGTTCTTATCATGGGCCCAAACCATGTATAATTAGTAAGCCTTCCCTTTCTATTAAACATGATGTAATGAAAGGTACACAGGATTGAATCCGAATTCTAAGTTTCTAATGCCAGACTGGCCACCAATAAAGTTGAGCAAGTCATGTAGCCTATTTATCAGTATTTTTTCCACAAAGAAGAAACGAGGTGTCTAACTCGATGATCTTCTAGATTCTTTCAAATTCTGTAGTCTTCTGCTTTGCTTTGAATGGTATATGAGGCTAGATGTATACAATATACATGGCAACAATAAATACATTTCTTAGCATATAATTACATACCTTTTAGAAGACTAATTACCCATGAATGATGATGTTAACTGACCTATAAAGAGGACAAGAATCTATCTTCATAATGCTGTTGGTATTCATGAAATATTATAGGTACTCTGATTTTCACAGGATTCAGTTCTGCCTGATATTTTATATGTGCTTCCCTAAAAGTTGTGAGAAACCAGGAGTACAAGATTAAAGAATAGTCTAATTTAACTGCACTAGAGCTGTAAAATTTACTCACTAGTAGAAAAATAGAAAATCTAGGTCGTTTTGCTGAGGTTTTGCAATCCTATTGATGCGTTCAATGTGGAATTCAGCATGAATGAATTGAAACATCAAAGGAAATACTTCTAGAGTACAGAGAGTTTAAAATTTTAGAGTAATAAAAAAAGAACTTTTTCCCGATGTTTTCATTTAATGCCTAGATGGACAGAAAAATTCTGAATCTCCATCTTGTACACTCAAGTAATGATGAGGGGAGGGAGAGTAAAATTAAGACATTCACATTCTTGCCCCCACCATATGGAAGGAAGACAAGAGTCTTGCCAGAACAGAACAGCACATTAACCTCCTCAACAAATAGAATCTCCTGACATACTAAATTTTGTGAAAATGTTTTTAAAAATCAATAACTGGATTGAATCAAAATGAGGACATACATACCACTAAGATTGTCACACACCTCTCTTCCTTTCTACTCTAGCATTTCTTAAATGGTTTGATCTGGAAGAACCTAAATTTTAGTGAAATATCTCATTCCTGTCTGCAATTTTCAATTGCAGATCATCTGATTGGAATCTGTGAGAGAAAACCCTTAGATTTTGACACCTTGTTCTCTATGTTTTCCATGCTTTCTTATGTAGATTAAAACTAAACCACAGTCACAAACTCATAACAATGAATAGCACATTTCAAACTTGGTAATGAGAACTGTTCTGTTTATAACTAAGTTGAGCAAATCAATTGTTTGTCTTTAAACGGGAAAGTTAATACTTCAAATGATGGTGTTAATACATGTTCCTCTAATTAAGAACATAAAGATATGCCTAATTCAATATCCTCATTAATTTCTAAATCCTGGTGTTGATTTATTCTCTAACAAAACATTAGCCTGGGAACAGAAGATTAACATGGTCAGAATCTATGTACACCATTCTGGTGTTTGAGAGGAACTAGTTAAAATGCTCCTTTTCCCCACTTAAATATGGAATCGAGAAATAAAACAAAAGAGTAAGCAGATGGGAGATGAAAATGTCAGTTACTACTAAAATAGCTGAGTAGGTGGATGTGGCTTATATCAGTGGGAGAGAGAATGTCCTAATACTGAACCTAGATTAGACAAACTAATACACCCAGTCATAGGCACTGATGGACAAGACAGGGGTCCCACTCCATCCCCAGCTAATGAAGGGTAGAGTCTTCATTAGGATAAGTAGAGCACTTACTGCCTACAGACAGTTGACTTTCAAGAGAAAAAAGGAAGGAGTAGATACAAGCATGTTCACTTTATTCTACCCAAACTCACAAGTGAGATAAGGGCTCAGTTCCCCTGGGAATGGATGAGCCAAGAGGTAGACAGAGGCTAGAAATGTCACATTCTTGCCCCCTCCCCGCCATATGGAAGGAAACATAAGAATGGGGAAGAAGTCTCTCTAACAGTACTGTAACCCAGGCAGTCACTTGAGTTGGGGGTGGGGGTGGGGGTTGGGAGAGGGTGCAAATGCATAACCCCATTGCCTAGTATAGTCTTTTAAATAAGTATTAGGAAATGGCCTATGTAAATTACCAATTAAGATAATAAATCATAAGTATTAGATTTCTTACAATGCAATTGTCAACTTTCAGAAATTGATAACACAGCAGCATTTACATTTGGGTAGAATTTTAAAACTGTTGTAGTAAGAGTCCTTATATTCAAAAGGAAAGACAAGGAGGAACAGGTCAAATGTTGGAGAAAGGATAGTATTAGTATGGTCTATTATGTTAAAGAAGTTTTTAGGAAAGCCTAACTAAAATTACTTACTTTGAGAGAGCAATTTAATTACTTACCCATGATATCTATATGAATTGATTGTGAGAAAGTTTACCGAGACTGTACCCAAATTGAGCTGAGAATTATTCACTTTGGCAATCAAGTTAGCAAACTATTTCCACGCCTAGTAATGTTGCTTTAAAATCACATTTCTCCGTCTTGTTAGCTCACCAAATTGCTCTTCTCACACTGGGTGAATTTCTTTCTTTTTAAATCTTATAGACTTAAGTTAGACATATCTCTATTTCTACCTGTAAATATAGTGGGAAAAAAACTGGTCTATTATACCTTATTTCGAATAAGATCATATGGAATCTCCAATCAAGAGATTAGAATCAAGCATCATTATGACAGGTACACTTCTTTTTTTTAAATGAAAACAACAGGTACTGTTTTTTACTCTTATCCTAGTATTTCAGATTTGTTTTTTGTTATCAAAGGAATTTCTAAGGTATCATTCTTTAATATCTCTCAATGGAGTTAATAAGAAACCCAAGATCATGATCTCCTAAAGGATAGATCCTTTTCAATCAACAATATAACATGAATACTTTTAACAATGATAAATACACTTTTGGAAACCCCTATCGAATTGGGACAAGTAAATAATTTGTGCCATTTATGAAGCAGATTCACATTAATCTGTGTCTCTCTGTCATCAGTGACTAATTATGGAAGGAGGTAAAGTAGATGAGAAGATAGAGGCTTCTATAGGGGCATTTCAATCTCAAAGTCATTTGCACACATAAGTGATTTAATGAGGTTCTTCTTCCCTTATATTTCTTGAAAGAACCTTGTTTAGAAAATAAAATGAAAAATGATTTCTTCTAAAACTCCAACTGATCATAGGCAAGATTCAGTGTGTGTGATATAATCTCACCACCTTCTTACTAAAAATATCTCTAAGTTAGACAGAAAGCAATATATTACAGCAATACAAAGAAGGTATTAACACAATAAAGCATTGCCCTACCCCTTCAGCTATGATCTCATACACAGTCCTAGAACAAAAGCTGTAATCCTGGAGACCAGTCTAGTCCTTTATTTCAGCAGGATCCAAGACATTAGCCTCCTACCTAAAATCACACATCCTATGAAAGGCAAAGTGAGAGCTAGGAATAAAAGCTCCTGATCCAATTCCAAAGGCCTTTCCTTTACTAGACTTAAGGAATGGGTTGAGGTTTAACCATTAGAATAAAGAAATAAACAGTCCAAGTTTCACTTCTTAAACCTAGTAAAATAACAGCTTTTTCAAAAAGAAACCTTCACCAAGGATTTAGAATTTACATTTGGATGGTAGCTGTTGGTTACCTAAAATGTCAGTAGTATGATTCTTTTTGTCCAGCCTCAAGAAAACAGATAGACACTTAGATCTTTTAGGGTAAAATCCTGTATTCTCTATAAAGCTATTAGTGATAAAATGTGGAAAATAGACGGGGCCAGGAACAGGAGGTAGAGGGCTACATTCCAACCACTTATTACTTATATTTTGGTAAATTTTAAAGAAATTCCAGATTTGTTTTTTGATAGAATTTATAAAATGATTTAGTTTCATCAAAAAGTAACATATTCTTTATGAATGTGTATTAATCCAAATAAGGTACTCTGTCTTCATTTACAACCATCTGTTGAAAATGAATTTTTATGAGTTGTCTTCTCAACACAGAGATAAAACAGATGTACATTTAACCCCAAACCTCAGAATCGCTCAGCCTATTCTAATACTTGATAAGATGTCTAGGATGTCATATACACAAATTAAAAATAAATCTGTTTACCTTGTGCTTTTATAGTTTAATATTTCAGGCAGAACAAAAGTCTATAAATATAACTGTTTAGCTTTCAAACCTGATACAGCTCGAAGACACCCTGCCTTCTGCATACTCATATCACCACTGAACCTTTATTTTTAACACTTTAAAAGAATTAAAATTGATTTGGGCTTACTAGAAATGTCAGATTATTGTTCTAAGATGACAGTGAAAAGAAGGGTCCACAGAAGAGTAGAACTGGCGTGAGGGGAGACTCACTGACCTTCCTAACTGATAGCTTAGAGAGATCAGTCATACAGGTGTGTTACAACTTAACCTGAAAATTTCTAGCTACTTTTTACACAAGCTCTGTTGCAGCAAGAAACAGTAAGTTTTTTTCTATTAGTAGAACTTCGGAATACCTTTCTTCAAGAGTGAATAGAAAAGTCTCTTTCTCTGAATATTAATAGAACCAACTGAACTCTCTTTGAAATGGTCTGTTCTGTTTTCCATAACAGTGTGTACATTACTTCAAAGCAGGGTCAGGTATGACAGTGTTTTGCTTTCAACATGTCCAGCAAATGCTTGGAGCCCACAAAATGCCTGTCAATGGGAATGAGAATGACTACATGTCATCTTAGAGTTTCTGGGCAGAGAGTCAGAGAGACTTGCTTCAACCTTTGGTTTGACTGTTTTATTAGTCAGGTAGATAACTTCTTTTTGAGTTTCAGTTTTTTCATCTTTAGAATAAAGTCTCCCAGTCTACGATATATGCGAATTACCAAAATCCCATGATATATAGGGTATTTAGACAGAACAAGAGATATATTAAGAAGTAGTTCCACAGCATGTCAATCTAGACATCTCTAGTATGTCTTGGACACAGAAACCCAAAGACTACAATCATATTATCTTGCCTTTATCAGAACCTTCTAAACAATACTTGCTTTAGTTGAGGCTCCAGATGTGTTTTCCATATGTCTGTAAATGCATTTAAAATGGACTCCAAATCACAACTCCCACATATACTACTTGTTGAATGAAATGTCTTTATAACAGCACAAGGTTAAAAGTTATACTCCAACCTGGAGCATTTAGAAATGAAACAGAAGGGAAACATATTCTTCCCTTGGCTAATTCGTGAGTTAATAAAACTTTGATTTTTTAGTGTTACAGAGATCACTGTTTTTAGGTTTGGAAGCTGTTTGATTCTACAACTTTTTTTAACCTTTGGGAGTTATTATCTCTCAGAGGCTCAAGCTTCTCATCCATTCATAGGAATAGAGAATATCTCCAGTTGATGAAATCCCTGCCCATCTTGCAGAGTTGGGCTCAGATCACTAACATGAGGCAGTATGCCTAAATGTATATTGTAATGCTTTACACACAATTAAAGGTAATGTTAATAGAATGAAAACCAAACCTGAATGTTTGCTCCTGCATGTTTGTTTTGCTTTGGAGAATAAGTATAGTTTAGGTAGTTATAATATTTAAGGTGGAAAGACAGATGAAGAGTTAAAAAATAACTGTCACAAAAAATTCAAGTTGCCCATCATGTTCACAGCACCCCTTCCCAACTGCAATACATACAGCATACAATTCAGCATGTATTGTTGCTAATTGACTACCACATGAAAAAAATTACTTGTTCCTTTTGAATTTATTATATTCTATTTATTTTATTGCAATACCACCAAAAGGCACACTACTACAAACCACCTATAAGACAGTAAGCTCTTGCCAGCCATGGTGGCTCATGCCTATAATCCCAGCACTTTGGGAGGCCGAGGCAGGTGGATCACTTGAGGCCAGGAGTTCAAGATCAGCGTGGGCAATATGATGAAACCCTATCTCTACTAAAAATACAAAAATTAGCCAGATGTGATGGCACATGTCTGTAATCCCAGCTACTCGGGGGGCTGAGGCATGAGAATCACTTGAACCCAGGAGGCAGAAATAGTATGTGTTGTACAGGTGTCTAACTTATAAACAGTTACTTCATTCACATATATATATACACATATATATATGCACACACACACATATATATGTGTATATATACACAAACACACACACATTTGTATTGTCCACTTTGTGGATTTTCTGTACCCAAACTTTAAATCCCAAACTGGCTTTCCTTTGTCACTTCCCTACAATGTGGAGCTATTGCTTCCATCTACACACATTCTTAAGTGTGTATTTTGGAAGTGAAAACCTATTTATTATTATCCTAAGTGAAACTAAGTTATGACAGTAAATCTGCTACCAAAACATAGTCAGGACATCTTCCAAAGGCAAATACAAAAGATTTGAGGCCATTTATTTTTTACCTATTTCTCTACTCCTTGCCAGGAAAAATAATCTACTTTATAGTTTTGGTTCACATGTATTTTGCTTTAGTTTGCCTTCTTTTCTGCTACTTGAAATATGCACTCAGTTCGGTCAGATTAATGTAGTGATAATCTCAAATTTAAAATTAATTAAAAAGAGACATCTAAGAAATATGTTTTAAAAATACAGATTCTCAGGTTTATATTCTAGGTATACTAATCACTAAGCCTAGAGAAAATCCTGGAAACATACATTTTAATATACATCATGGGTGTACCTGTAGCACATTTGGAAAACCACCGATCTCATGCAGATCTAGATGGAACCATAGTTAATCTCCACATCTGATTGTTCAACTGAACACTGTCTTAGCCCTCTGGCTCCTCAGAGAGCTTTCATTGTCTGGATCTTGACAGTGAGGACCTTTCATCACAAAGCTCAAATAATTCAACTGTACTTTCTTTATTTGGAACCTTATTTTAATCCTGGATATAAATACTGCAAGGCCACCAAGTTGCCCAAATTAAGATAAACAGATACACAAAGCGCACTTTTAAATGTAACCTACTTATAGGGAGCTGAGGTTTTGTTTTTGAAAACCTATTTACCTACTTTCACTTTCCTTTTTGAAAAGTGTGTTGCTTATAAAATGCAGCTGGGGCAATTTACTCCTCTAAGTATTCAATCAGATTTTCATACCAATTAGGATAATTATAAGCACAATTTAAACAGATTTCTTAATTATAGCTACAAATATCTCTCAGAGAAAACAAGGCTCCAGAGCTTTTAACAAAAGAGTTTTCTGTAAATAGTAGATGAGCACTAGTTTCCATGCCTCACATCTGTGGAAAAAATATTTCTTCTAGTATTTATTTGCAAGTCATAAAGAACATTCTTCATCCTTACAACTAATCCTATAGGCTCAGACCTAGGTGTCAAACATTTGAGCATAGCTCACCTCACACTGACACTAGCTAGAAAACAATATCTCTGGACCAACTCATCAATTAGAGTGTGAAGTTGTCTTGGATTTCTTTCATACTCAGCATGGACTGCCTCATTTTTATTCCAGTTAAGAAAACACTTGCATAAGAAAGAAGAAGGGTTGGGCTTGCTGTGCTATGACTTAGCCACTACTCTCTGCTTCTGTAGAGTCTTGATGAGAAGCATGGTACTCACTCATACCTGAGTTAGCACCACTGTTGAGAGACAGTGGACTTGACAAATGCTTCAAGGAGGAGCTCAGATGGGTTAAGTTCAGTAAAAGGCCAAAATCACCCTGAACTCAGGCCAAGTGATCTATGTTCCAAGATATGCCAACTACACAGGGAGGTAACAATGCATATTTCATCATAATTTTTTTTGAAAACCAGAATACATTTTGCTATGAACTTTCCCCTTTCATCTTATAATCGAAGTGTAAGTCAAGGGAAATGGAATTACATGGCTCAATAGTAAAAAGTAATCTTTGAGGGAGTTATTTAAATAACAGCATTTTATTTAATTAACATTTCTGAGTGTCCATGAGGTGCCTAGAAAGCATCACTCAGGTGTGCACAATACAGAAAAGACACTGCCCTCTGAATGAACATCATGTCAAGAGAGACTTGACAGCTCTATGGATGTCAAGGTTAATCACTGAAATCAACATATAAAGAAAACATTGAAAAATCATTCAGGGGGAGGACTCAAGATGGCGCTGTGAGAACAACCCAGGATTGGAGCTCGCGTTGTGTCCGCGAAAGGTGAGTCTGAGCTGCATTTCCAGACTGATCTTTGTTGCCCACAGAATGGGGAAATTCCCAAGTGAAGAGGAGACGCGGGACGCCAGGCAGAACCTCCGCCTGGTGAAGCCAGCAGCCGGGGTGGTGGCGGCCGGCCCTCCCCAGCATTCCCCACAGGGCACGCTTGTCCGGGTGCCCCGTTGAACTGGCAACAGGAGACGTGAGAGGGCTGGACTTGAGACTGAGCTAGACTTGGACAGTGGGCCAGCCAGGGGATCGCAGGGACAGAGCGTTAGGGTTGGCCCAGTGGGACGAACAAAACCGCGATTTCAAACAAGCCCCAGGCAGACGGCCCGAGACGCTCTGAGGGGGAGGGGCGTCCACCATTACTGAGGCAACCCGCCCCAACTGAGATACATGCCCATTGCTGACGGAGCCAGCTGGTGCCGAGGCAACCTGTCCCTACTGAGATACACGCCCACTGCCGACGCAGCCTGCCGTTGCCAAGGCAACCCGTCCCTACTGAGATACACGCCCACTGCTGACTCACCCTGCCATTGGCGAGGCAACCCGCTACAACAGAGAGACTCCGCCGCAGGGCGTGGCGGAGACCACAGCAGAGCCTGCAGGAACAGGGCAAATCACACAACAGCAGGGTGGAGCCTTGGCAGCCAAACAGTGGCTAGTCTGCGTCCTAGCTGGGCAGGACCTCAACGGACATCCAAAAATAAAGCCCAAACCCCTCAACACAGAGCATTTGAGAAAAAAAAAGGGTTTTTTAATGAGCTCTGTTGCTGCAGAATCAAACATAGCAGCCTAACAGCCCTGAATGAACAACAGAGCTCACAGCTCAGCAATTAAGCCCCTATAAAGTACAAACTGTCTCCTCAAGCAGCTCCCTGACCCCTCTATATCCAAAAGACTGACATTAGGCAGGCATCATCCTGGGACAAAGATAGCAGAAAAAGAAACTGGTAGCATCCCTCGCTGTGCCACAGCTGCTAGCGGTGTACCCCAGACAAGCAGGGTCTGGAGCAGACTTCAGCAGTTGTACAGCGAAGGGGCTAGACTGGTAGAAGGAAAGCCAAGCAATAGAAATACTTCATCATCAACATTCTGGGTGTCCACTCAGAGACCCAATCGAAAAGTCAGCAACTACGCAGACGACCAGCGGACAAATGCACAAACATGGGAAGAAACCAGCGCAAAAAGGAGGAAAACACCCGAAACCAGAACACCTCGCCTCCTAGAAAGGACCAAAACTCCTCACCAGCAAGGAAACAAAGCTGGACGGAGAATGACTGTGACGAAATGACGGAATTAGACTTCAGAAGATGGATAATGAGAAACGTTTGTGAGCTAAAAGATCATGTATTAAATCAATGCAAAGAAACTAAGAACCTTGAAAAAAGATTTGAAAAAAGATTCGAGGAAATGATAACAAGAATGGATAACTTAGAGAGGAATATGAATGAATTAAAGGAGCTGAAAAACACAATACGAGAACTTCGTGAAGCAAACACAAGTTTCAATAGCCGAATTAACCAAGCAGAAGAAAGAATATCTGAAGTCGAAGACCAACTCAATGAAATAAAACGAGAAACCAAGATTAGAGAAAGAAGCGCAAAAAGGAATGAACAAAGTCTCCAAGAAATGTGGGACTATGTGAAAAGACCTAATCTACGTTTGATAGGTGTACCAGAAGGGGACGAAAAGAATGAATCCAAGCTGGAAAATACTCTTCAGGACATCATCCAGGAAAATTTCCCCCACCTACAAGACAGGTCAACACTCAATTGCAGGAAATACAGAGAACACCACAAAGATATTCTGCAATAAGAGCAACCCCAAGGCACATGATCGTCAGATTCAACAGGGTTGAAATAAAGGAGAGAATACTAAGGGCTGCCAGAGAGAAAGGTCGGGTCACCCACAAAGGGAAGCCCATCAGACTCACAGCAGATGTCTCGGCAGAAACACTACAAGCCAGAAGAGAGTGGGGGCCAATATTCAACATCCTTAAAGAAAAGAACTTTCAACCCAGAATTTCATATCCAGCCAAACTGAGCTTCAGAAGTGAAGGAAAAATAAAATCCTTTGCGAACAAGCAAGTACTCAGAGATTTTGTCACCACCAGGCCTGCTTTACAAGAGCTCCTGAAAGAGGCACTACACATAGAAAGGATCAACCAGTACCAGCCATTCCAAAATCACACTGAATGCTAAAGAGCATCAACATAATGAAGAATCTACAACAACTAACAGGCAAAACAGCCACTTAGCATCAAAATGGCAGTATCAAATTCACACATAACAATATTAACCCTAAATGTAAATGGACTAAATGCACCAATCAAAAGACACAGACTGGCAAATTGGATAAAAATCCAAAACCCATCCGTGTGCTGTATCCAGGAAACCCATCTCACATGCAAGGATACACAAAGGCTCAAAATAAAGGGATGGAGGAAGATTTACCAAGCTAATGGAAAGCAAAAAAAAGCAGGAGTTGCAATTCTCATCTCTGATAAAATAGACTTTAAAGCAACAAAGATCAAAAGAGACAAAGAAGGCCATTACATAATGGTAAAAGGATCGATACAACAAGAAGAGCTAACGATCCTAAACATATATGGACCCAATGCAGGAGCACCCAGATACATAAGGCAAGTTCTTAATGACTTACAAAAGGACTTAGACTCCCACACAATAATAGTGGGAGACTTTAACACTCCACTGTCAGTACTAGACAGATCAACCAGACAGAAAATCAACAAGGATATCCAGGGCTTGAACTCAGACCTGGAGCAAGCAAACCTGATAGACATTTACAGAACTCTCCACCCCAAATCCACAGAATACACATTCTTCTCAGCACCACATCACACCTACTCTAAAACTGACCACATAATTGGAAGTAAAGCACTGCTCAACAAATGCAAAACAACTGAAATCATAACAAACAGCCTCTCAGACCATAGTGCAATCAAGTTAGAACTCAGAATTCAGAAACCGACCCAGAACCGCACAGC
Organism: Callithrix jacchus; assembly: GCF_049354715.1. Classification (NCBI taxonomy): domain Eukaryota; kingdom Metazoa; phylum Chordata; class Mammalia; order Primates; family Cebidae; genus Callithrix; species Callithrix jacchus. The sequence continues at coordinate 76,953,151 of NC_133507.1, forward strand.
TTCATGGAAACTGAACAACTGGCTCTTGAATGTTGACTGGGTAAACAACGAAATGAAGGCAGAAATAAAGAAGTTCTTCGAAACCAATGAGAACGAAGACACAACGTGCCAGAACCTCTGGGACACATTTAAAGCAGTCTCTAGAGGAAAGTATATAGCAATAAGTGCCCATATGAGGAGAAAATGTGGCACATATACACCATGGAATATGATGCAGCAATCAGAAATGATGAGTTTGTGTCATTTGTAGGGACATGGATGAATCTGGAGAACGTCATCCTCAGCAAACTGACACAAGAACAGAAAATGAAACACCGCATATTCTCACTCATAGGTGGGTGATGAAAAATGAGAACACATGGACACAGAAAGGGGAGTACTAAACAGTGGGGTCTATTGGGGGAAAAGGGGAGGGCCAGTGGGAGGGGGAAGTGGGGAGGGATAGCCTGGGGAGAAATGCCAAATGTGGGTGAAGGGGAGAAGGAAAGCAAAGCACACTGCCATGTGTGTACCTATGCAACTGTCTTGCATGCTCTGCTCATGTACCCCAAAACCTAAAATCCAATAAAAATTAAAAAAAAAAAAAAAAAAAGAAATAAAAATCATTCAAAAAAAGAAAGCATAGATGGTAAAAGCTAAACTAAATGTTAGGAATCCACACACATCATTCCTACTTCAAAGAGGGAACTGCAGTTTAAAGTGGTAAAATGATTACAAAATAGGTCTGTGAAAAAGAGATAATAGAATCCAAGCATTCTAACTTCTACATAAAATCCACCTCTTATTGCAAGTGAAAAGTAAATGGAAACTTCCACATGTTATAGAATTGTTTTTCTTCTTTCATACCCTTACATGTTTATATGTCTAGTCAAACATGTTAGATAATGGAAAGACTTCAGACTTTGGAATAATAGTAAGGCTAACTATCTGATTGCCACAGACTGAAACTACATAGATGTAGGAAAGGTATAAAGCCAGGGCCTCAAACTCCAAAATGTAAAGAGTTCAAACATGTACAACAAATGAAGCAAGACCAGTGGACACTATGGTAAACCAGAAACACACATCTTTTCATTGTTTGTTATCATGAGGATATGTGTGCCCAGGGCTATCAGATTGTCCTGTTTTTCTTAGGAAAATTAGAAGTCCAACAATTTTTTACAAATTTTAATTTTTAAGTGATACCATCTAATTTAAAAATTTTAAAACATTGGGAGAGCCCAATAATACCTCTTGGATAGCTGTGTTTAGTCTGTGAACTATCAATTTGCAATCCCTAAGTGGAACACATCTGGGCAAAGAAAACGTAAGAAATGATGCCAGATAAGAAACAACTATATTTGTAGGAAGAAAAAGTATTACTTCTTTTAAATTAAAAAGCACATAACTCAAAATTTCATGATTCAAATTGAAAGAGCCTAAATGCAAAATTAGTAGTGCTTTAATTAGGTAAGCATGCACTAATAGTGAAGCTGTGAAGGCATTGAGCTAAATGTTGTAGGGGATGTAAATACGAGTGTGACGCTAGCCTTGCCTTCAAGATGTTTACTTCTTCCGAAGGTAGGAAATAGAAATAGTGAGAATATAGGAAGAATATAACATATCATTAGAGGGTTTGCATAAGGCTTCAGAGAAGGAAGAACTTATATTTCCACTGAAAACACAAAAAGTTTTCTGAAAGAGTGAGTGAAATGGGCAGTAAAGACCACATTTCTCAGCCAAGCAGCAGATTAATTTCTGCTGAACACCTCCCAGACACAGTCTAGGTATGTGGGATGCAGTCATGAATAAGGTACAGGAGACCCTGCTCTCAAGGAGCTTACATTTTAGTAATGTAATGCTTACATTTTAGTGTGGAGAGACAAACAACATATAGAAAAGCAAACCAGAAAAGACTCAAATACTGAAAAGTGCTAAGAAAAAAAATCATCCAGGATCCAGGGACAGACCTCCCTCATCCATTTACAGTGGTAGCATTATTCACTCTGTGCATCCCAGGGGCCCTGAAAGGCCAAATCTATATCTGAAAACAGGTTGAGATAATCTCCTTAAAATTCCATGTTCTTCACCACTAGAGAAAATGTACCTTCTCAAAATATCCATGGATATCTTTCATTCCACATACAATAATGAGATACAGAACTGGGACCTATGTAGAGTAGACAGAAAGGTATCTTTGGAGGCATCATGTTTAATTTGGGAAGCCAGACATCAGTAGTTTTGAAGAGCGTTCTATGCAAGGGGAACAACAAAAACTAGGCCAAGAAGGAAATGAGCTGGACATACTTCAAGAATAGAAAGGACACTGTGGCGGCAACAGTGAACAAGATGTAGCACAGAAAGGCTGAGGTCAGTGAGGTAGACAGTGGCCAGCCATGGTAAAATGTTTAATTTTCTTCTGGTTGCAGGGGAAAAAGTCACTGAAGGATTTAGAACAGGAAATTAACATGATCTGATTTAGGCCTTATAGAGATCAGTCCAGTTGGCCTTTGAAAGATGAAATCTGGGGTGGGGGGGCAAGTGTGAAGGAAGGGGGACTAATTGGGAGGTTGTTTCAGCATTAATACCATGGACTGTGCATCAGTTAACATGCCATTCCTCTTGCCAACATGCTATGCCTCTTACTGGTTATATAAAGGAGGTTGTAGCTAGCTCCACCCTTATCACATGACCAAGACAGTTCAATGATCCCTCTGGTAGACATTGCCATGACAATATTGGCAAAAGTACATTTTCATGTTAAATAGTACCTGTTGGCATGAACCTGTGAAGGGTTTTTGGTGTACCATTTGACATGGCACACCAGCTGATAACCAAGTTAAAGGACTGACTTAACTTGAAGAGATAAACTTGAATAATATAGGTGATAGCTGTTTGGGGAATGGTTCAGGAAGAGAACAAGAAATTGAGAAAGGATTATTTACCATCCCAAGCCTTCTTATGAACAAGTTTGAGTTTCTCCTTCATTCATTTAAATAATATTGCCTAAAATGATAGCAATTCACATCATTATGCAGCAGATTTTTACTATGTTCTTTGTAATGGTGATTACATTTTCCTCCAAGGAAGTATGTCTGTACAGTTTAATATTTTAAACTGAAAATTGGAGAACCACTATAGTAAATGTTCTTTCCCCAGTGAATGATTATTTAACATAATAATTTAACTTCAAATGTAGCCACTGAAATAATTACAAAGATACTTCTGAGATTTTTTTAAAACTTATAAGACAGTAAAAATTAAAGCCAATACATTTGAAAAAAGATGAATGAATGATTTTTCTGGAGTTAAGTACACTCTATATCTAGAGATAGAAGCAAAGAGAGACAGAGAAACACAGAGACAAAGACAGAGAGAGAAAGAGGGAGACAGAGCGAAACAGACAGAAAAACAGACACACAGCTCTCAAGAGACAGACACAGGACACCCTGACACAGCAAAAGGGAGACCCCAAAAGAGAGGAAGAACAAGAGAGAATTAAATCTAATATCTATTTCCATAAATAACAAAAATCACAAAATGCATGAAAATAAATGTTAACATATATATTATAGCATTTATGTCTATATATGCATTCTGTATTTAAATATTATAGATACAAAAATGTATGTAAGCGTATAAAAATGTAAAGGTATTCAAATTCCTGATGATAGTTACTTCAAAGATGGAAAGGGAGAATAGACTGAAAGCGGGTTAAGGTAACATTTATTTCTACTTGAAGACAGATGTGCATGTGCATATGCATATGTCTATATGAAGAAACTATCAGTTATTAATTGTTCCAGATGAAGCTATTAAATTTCTGTTGTAGTCTTCCTTGTATTTGTCTATTTTCTCAATATCTCAAAAGACAGAAAGATGGACAGCCAGGCAGGTCAATTTTGAAGAACTTTTTATGATGTGACACAAAACCAATGTTCAATTTCACAAATGTCCTCTTACTTGCTGAGACCAAAATGCCTGTAAACTAAAAAATAAATAAATAAATAAAGACTAGAATGCAGTGCATTACCTTTGAGATAATGGCGAGTAACGGGAATAATATCTCAAAAGTGCAAAAAAATCCCTACTTAAACAGTAAAACCACAACAGATGATAACAAACCATGTATGCGTGACATTTCCTGGAGTTGGTCAACCTTGAAAGTTTCCTTTATATTTGCCAAGTTCATAAAAAAGGAATCTTTAACCAAATGGGTTAAAAACACAGTGTGTTTTTCAACTGCAAGTAGACAAATGCCATGGTCTGAGAGAATCTAGGTACATTTCAGGATTTAAGCACAAAATTAAATAATATTACCCTCTAGCCCACTAAAATAATTCACTAATACAAGATTCGTACAAACAAAGCAATCGTGTTCCTGGAGTGATATTATAATGAACCTATAATAGAGCATTTGCATTATATACTTTACATAAGTATACATAAGTTACAAATTGTTATATACATCATAACATACATACTTATATACATACATAGATATTAGGTTTTGTTTTTGTTTTTTGAGACAGAGTCTTGCTCTGTTGCCCAGGCTGGAGTGTAGTGTCATGATCTCAGCTCACTACAACCTCTGCCTCCTGGGTTCTAGCAATTCTCCTGCCTCAGCCTCCCAAGTAGGTGGAATTACAGGCATGCACCACCATGCCTGGCTAATTTTGTATTTTTAGTAGAGACAGGGTTTCATCATGTTGACCAGGCTGGTCTCAAACTTCTGGCCTCAAGAGATCTGCCCGCCTCAGCCCCCCATAGTGCTAGGATTACAAGTGTGAGCGATGGTGCCTGGCCTAGATATTATACAATATTACAAGTCAGTTGAAATGATCAGTCTATGTGTCTTTCAACTTTGTTAATGAAGAAAGACATTTATATACTTATACAAATGTTTAAGATCAAACAGAATAAAGGTGAGCAAAGAAGAGACTCTTATTTCCCATAGAGCATAAAATAATGAGACTGATAATCCTACAAGAGTAAGCCCCACAGGACATATTTAAGGAGAGTAATTCCTTATCTCTTCCTAAACAATTTTCCCCAAGAACAAATGTTTAGAAGGCCCAAATAGTCACAATAGGTTTCTCCATCCAGCTTTACACAGAAATTTATTTTCAAGCACAGCTGACAGAAAGGTGTAATTACATCTACTATTGTCCCTGGGCTGATAAGAAAGGAACGCTTTCCTCACCATTTACAGCAGGTTCTGTGTACAAGAGCCATAGCAATTTATGGTGTAAATTACTCATTAGCTGGGACATCCACATACCAAGTTCTGCCATCTTTTGTGGAGATGACAGTTAAGAGTCTGAAAGTTTTGGTTTTTGTTTTGGTTTTTATTTATTTAACTAAACTCACCTACTCTTTTCAGGTTCATTGGACATTGATTTGAAGCTATGAGGATTTACTTTGAGAAACCATCTGATCCTTTAAAAATAATCTCTTCTGAATTTTCCACTTGCTGTTACATCATTAATTATGCTTGCACCAAATGAGGATCATAAAAGAATTTTAGTGTTTTCTTTTTCCCAATCTTATCTCACACCAAAAGCCATTAGGTTACAAAATCATGTTTCCTCAACTTATAGTCATAATTTCTGAGACACCTTCTGTACTCCTTTCAACAATCCTTAGAAATATTTATGAAGCTCAACCCTAGCCCTAGACAATCCTACAATTTTGACTCCAGATTTTCTGTGTACTGCGTGAGAAGATATTATAAGATTCAGATGTTCAATAAATATTAATAGCCTACTGCACAAAATGAATTACACAAAATGATAAAAAAGGAGATATATCTACAAGAACTGTAACTTAGAGAAATACCAAGAAATAAGCAGAGAACAATGAAAAACATTAAATATTATTGTTATGCCTATAATTCACCCTTACCTTTGCATAGTATTTAGTCACCTAAGTAATTCTCCTTTAAGCATAATTACTTCAACTATAACATTTTAATAAAATCTTTCTAAATGCATTATGCCTTTGCCTGTCTTTGTAAGCAGAATGTATGATAACAAATCAACCTTTTATTAATATGATGTGAGTTTATCAACATATTGATATTGTACTTTACCATAACAGTGTCTTATGTAATTTAAGGTATGTGTAGCTCAAGCTCCTGTATGTCCCAAAAATTTCTTGACATTTTGCACTCATTTTGATCATTTTTAATCCCTTCTTTTACCATCAAAATGTCATAGAAACAATGCTGAAGTGAAAAGCCAGATCAGGAATTCACACCCAACGTGATCTCTTGTCACCAATGGAATTTCAAATCAGTCACTTGCAACCTACTGAAAACTCATTTTATCATATTTAAAATGAGTTGAAAGAGATGTTTTTCAAGTCTTCTTCCAACTCTAAGAGGCTCTCACAGGCTACTGGTGAAAATGTGAATTGCTACAATCACTATAGAAAAATTCTTATTTTATCTGGTCAAGTTGAAATTACACATATTCTAGGCCAGGCGCAGTGGCTCACGCCTATAATCCCAGCACTTTGGGAAGCCAAGCCAGGTGGATCATGAGGTCAAGAGATCAAGACCATCATGGTCAACAAGGTGAAACCCGGTCTCTACTAAAAATACAAAAATTAGCTGGGCATGGTGGTGTGTGCCTGTAGTCCCAGCTACTTGGGAGGCTGAGGCAGGAGAATTGCTTGAACCCAGAAGGCAGAGGTTGCAGTGAGCCGAGATCATGCCATTGCACTCCAGTCTGGGTAAAAACAGCAAAACTCCATCTCAAAAAAAAAAGAAAGAAAGAAAGAAAGAAAGAAAGAAAGAAAGAAAGAAAGAAAGAAAGAAAGAAAGAAAGAAAGAAAGAAAGAAAGAAATTACACATATTCTATGACTCTTGGACTTAGAAAGTCGACTCAGAAAATCCACTCCAGTTAATTCCACCCTGAGAAACATGTTCAGAATATTTAAAATAGCATAATTTATAATATCTAAATATTCATCAACAATACAATAGATAATTATTGCATATCCATTCAATGACATACTTTATAGTAACTAAGATGAAATATAGCTATATGCAACAATATGGTTGAATCTCACAAATGTGATTTTGAATTTAGTTTCAAACTTTTTTAAGTCAAGAAAAATATACACTACATAGTTTCATTTTTATAAAGTTTTTAAAAAACAAAACTAAAATATTATGTATAGGAATGCATACTTAGGTGACAAAACTATAAAGGTACAGGAAAAGGGAACTATCCTCACATGATAGTGATTAGTTTTATTAGGAAAAGAGAGGTTGTGATAGGGTACATGGCTTTTCACTTCATAGAAACTCAGTAAGCTGGGAGCCAAGGATTTTTACATACAGATAAGTTGGTCTTCAGGTAGAAAGCCCACAAACAATTATGAATAAGCAAAACTTCAGGGAATACTATTCCAAAGAGCCCTTCATGAAGAAGGCTATTGAAGATTAAACTTGAGACAACCAGTATAACCAGAAAAACACTGATCTAAAGACTGGTAGTGAGAATTACATACATATTTATCTGAAGAACTAAAGACTACAACAAAGTGATGGCTATAAGAGAAATTGTATGTTTTTACTTTTTGTTTGTTTTGTTTTTTATTGAGATGGAGTCTCACTCTGTTGCCCAGGCTGGAGTGCAGTGGTGCAATCTCAGCTCACTGCAACCTCCACCTCCTGGGTTCAAGTGATTACCTTGCCTCAGCCTCCTAAGTACCCGGTACTACAGGCTTCCATGACCACCCCAGCTAATTTTTGTATTTCTAGTAGAGATGGGATTTCACCCTGCTGGCCAGACTGGTCTTGGTGATCTGCTTACCTCAGCCTCCCAAAGTGCTTACAGGGATGAGCCACTGTGCTGGGTAGGAAACTGTATGTTATGCAATGCCTGTATTATCTGACAACAATGAGTACAAATACCAAAAATTAGGAAAAAATGGCGAGATTAGGTGAAAATAGAATAAACTCAACATCTGATAAAAATTAACTCTGAATAAAAGGATTTTACTTCAAATTAGATGCAGGGACAGACAAAAAAGATCAAAGTTACTTCCTGACCTTGATGTCGTTCATAATAAGTTACCAATAGACGGTCCACTTTTTAAAAATGTGTATTAAGTTATTATAAAGTTACTGGTATACATCTAAGCAGTTGAACAAAACTTTAAAGCTTTCTCTATAAAACCAAAAATGTAAAAGAAAAGGAGAGAGGTAGGTGGAACGAGATTGCACAATAGAAAGCTCCATCAAGCATCCCATTAATGAGCAATAAATAATCACCTGAATGTACACAACTCACTGCTAATAGTAAGTACACAGAAAAACACAGAATATTATAACACTGTAACTGTGCTGTGTAAACTCTTATCCTAAGTAGAAAAAATAAATGATAAACTCATCAAAAATAATAATTACAATAATTTTTCAAGACATTCAGGATAATAAAATATAAATAGAAGCAATATAAGTTACAAAGCAGGGGGACAAAGTTAAGGCATAGAGGTTTTATTAGGTTTCCTTTTGCTGGTTCATTTATGCAAACAATGCTTTTATAAGTTTAAAATAATAGATTAAAAGATAGTATTAGCAATCATCATGGTAATGTCAAACAAAAAACATACAATGAACACACAAAGAATAAAAAGAAAGAAATTAAATCACATCACCAGAGAAAATTACCTTCAATAAAAAGAAGAGAGGACCACCAAATAAGCAAAAAATCAGATAACAAAATGGCAGGAGTAAGTCCTTATTTGTCAATAACAACATTGAATGTAAATGAAGTAAACTTTTCAATCAAAAGCTATAGACTGGCTAAATGGATGAAAAAACCAAGACCCATTAATCTGTTGGCTATAAGAAACACATATTACCTATAAAGACATCAAAAGATTGAAAATAAAGGGATGGAAAAGGATATTTTTATACCAATGAAAATCAAAAAAGAACAGGAGTCACTATACTTGTATCAGACAAAATAGATTCCAAGACCAAAACCATCAGAAGAGACAAAGGAGGTCACGGTGTAATAACAAAGGCATCAGTTCAACAAAAGAACATAACAATTTTAAATTTTAAATATATACCCAACACTGGAGAAGCCAGATATATAAAGCAAATATTATTTAGAGCTAAAGAGAGAAATAGCCTCCAATACAATCATACCAGGAGACATCAACATCCCAGTTCCAGCATTGGACAGATCTTCAAAACAGAAAAATCAAAGAAACATCAGGGTTCATCTGCATCATAGACCAAAGGAATCTAATAGATATTTACAGAACATTTCATCCACTGGCTGCAGAATACATATTCTATTCCTCAGTACATAGAGTATTCTCAAGGATAGACTATATGTTAGGTCACAAAACAAATCTTAAATGTTCAAAAAAAAACCTAAAACAACATCAAGTATCTTCTCTGACCACAGTGGAATAAGACTAGAATAACAAAAATAATTTTGGAAATTATACAAGTACATGGAAATTAAACAATATGTTTCTGAAAGACCAGTGGCTCAATGAAGAAATTAAGGAGAAAACTGAAAAATTTATTGAAACAAATTATAATGGAAACACAATGTACCAAAACATATTAGATACAGAAAAAGCAGTATACAGAGCGAAGTTACAGCTAAAAGTGCCTACATCAAAAGAGAGGAAAATTTTTAAATAAATAATCTAACAATGTATCTTAAAGAACTAAAAAAGGGAAAACCAAACCCAAAATGAGCAGAAAAAAAATAAGAGCACAAATAAAATTGTAATGAGCCATACAAAAGATCAATGAAACAAAAGTTGTTTTTCTAAAAGCTAAACAACATGGACAAACTTTAGCCAGACAAAGAAAAAAAGAGAAGATACAAATAAGTAAAATCAAAAGTGAAGAAGGAGACACTACAATTGATACTGCAGAAATTCAAAGGATCATTAGTGGCCACTGTGAGCAACTATATACTAATAAATTGGAAAATCTAGAAGAAAAGGACAAATTTCTAGATACATATAACCTAGCAAAATTGAACCAGTAAGAAATCCAAAACTTGAATAGACCAATAACAAGTAATGAAATTGAAGCTGTAATAAAAAGTTTCCCAGTAAAGAAAGACCCAGGACCTGATGCTTCACTACTGAATTCTACCAGACATTTAAAAAAGAATGGGATGAATGCAGCAAACCACCATGGCATGTGTATACCTATGTCACACTCCTACATGATCTGCACATGTACCCCAGAACTTAAAATATAATTTAAAAATTATAATATGGCTCACGCCTGTAATCCCAGCACTTTGAGAGGTCAAGATGGGCAGTTCACGAGGTCAGGAGTTCAAGACCAGCCTGGTCAACATGGTGAAACCCCATATCTACTAAAGGTACAAAAATTAGCCAGGCATGGTGGTGGGAGCCTGTAATCCCAGCTACTCAAGAAGGTGAGGCAGGAGAATAGCTTGAACCTGGGAGACGGAGTTTGCAGTGAGCTGAGACTGTGCCACTGCATTCCAGCCTGGGTGACAGAGGGAGACTCTGTCTCAAAAAAAGAAAAATTATAATAAATAAATTATTGTTTTAAAAAAGAAATTACCCTAAAACGTGGCAACTTACACAATAATAAACATTATCTCCCACAGGAAAAAAAAAAAAAACTAATACCAATTCTACTCAAACTATTCTAAAAAATAGAGGAGGATTGAATACTTCCAAACTACTATAAGGCCAATATTACCCTGAAACTAAAACCATACAAACTAAAACCAGACAAGCACACATCAAAAAAGAAAACTACAGGCCAATATTACTGATGAATATTGATGCAAAAATCATCAACAAAATACTGGCAAACTGAATTCAACAATACATTAGAAAGATCATTCATTATGACCAAGTGGGATTTATCCCTGGGATGCAAGAATGGCTCCATACATGCAAATCAATCAATGTGGTACATAATATCAACATAGTGAAGGATAAAAAACAGGTAATAAATTCTATTGATGCTGAAAAAGCATTTGATAAAATTCAACATCCATTCATGATTTTTTAAAAACTCAAAAAACTGAGGTTAGAAGGCACATACCTCAATATAATAAAAGCTATGCATGACCAACCAACAACTAGTATATTGAATGGGAAAAAAATGAAAGCCTTTCCTCTAAGATCTGGAACACTACAAGGATGCCCATTGTCACCACCATTATTCAACATGGTACTGTAATTCTTGTACTATGTTGGACTTCTAGTACTATGAGAGCAATAGAAAAGAAAAAGAAAGGAAATTTAGCCTGGAAAGGAAGAAGTTAAATTATCTTTGTTGGTAGATGATACAATCTTATATTTGGAAAAACCTAGACTCCACAAGAAAACTACTAGAACTGATAAATTCGGAAAAGCTGCAGGATGCAATATCAATATATAAAAATCAGTAGCTTTATTATATGCCAACAACGAATAACACAGAAAGAAATTAAAAACACTGATAAAAGAGATTGACGAGGACACCAAAAAAATGGAAAAACAATCGATGTTCATAGATTAGAAATATTAATCTTGTTAAAAGATCAATACCACCCTAAGCAATCTACGAATTCAATGTAATCCCTATCAAATTACCAATAAATTCTTTACAGAAATCGAAAAAAAATCCTAAAATGTATACAAAACCATAAACGACTCAGAATAGCCAAAGGTATCCTAAACAAAAACAAAAAAACAAAACTAGGGGAATCACATTACTTGACTTCAAATTATACTATAAAGCTAGAGTCATCAAAACAGCATGTTACTGGCAAAACAACAGACACATAACCAAAGGAACAGAAGAGAGAACTCAAAAACAATTCTGCACATGTGGAGTGAACTCATTTTTGACAAAGATGCCAAAAACATACACTGGGGAAAAGACAATCTTTCCAGTAAGTGGTTCTGGGAAAACTAGATACCTATATTCAGAAGAATAAAACTAGACCCCTATCTCTCACCTTGTACAAAACTCAAATCAAAATCTATTAAATACTTAAATCTAAGACCTCAAACTATGAAACTACTATAAGAAAATATTTGAGAAAATTTCCAGGACACTGGACAAAAATTTCTAAAGCAATACCCCACAAGTGCACACAAACAAAGCCAAAATGGACAAATGGGAATCATATCAAGTAAACAAGCTTCTGCAAAAGATACAATTAACAACGTGAAGAAACAATACACAAAATGGGGTAAAATATTTACAAATTATCCATTTGACAAGGGATTAATAACCAGACTACGCAAGGAGCTCACACAATCCTGTAAGAAAAAAATCTAATAATCCAGAGGTGATTGTTTGGGGAGATGGCAGATAGGAGACAGGGCTAACACTGATCAAAGGCCTTACCCCACATCCATTCCTCTCCACTCTATTTACTCATGCAAATTTTGTGCTAGGTGGTCTCTCCTAGGAAGAGCAAAGGGGAATTATCTGTTAATAGTGTTTGCTCTGGGCCCAAACCCTAAAGCTTTTATCATTCCCAAAACCACTCTTTTAACCATGTTAATTATCCACAAGTGTGTTAACTTAGAACCTCTATTGTAAAATCTTGACAGAATAAAAGTGTGAGTGAACAGAGGGTCTGGGTCAATTGATTGCATTTCACTCTCCAAAAGCAGCCAATGGCCATCGGTAGCCCACTTGAAACACTGTAATGGTGTGAGAGTGAATTCATTCATCTGTCATTGAGTCAGGGTCTGCAGGTCAGACTTCCACAGGCAGTAAGCAACATCTCAGGTGGTGACCCCGATGTGATCAAGGGCACAGAAGCTCATGCCCTGGGGCAGATTCTCAAGAGGGCCCTGCAAGAGTTAGACTATCCTCACCGACTGTGTGGGAGCTGAGGGAGGCCTCTTGCTGCCAGCTAACCCCCACTTCCCTGGCAAACCATATGAAACAGCAGAGGCAGCCAAGATCTCCTATGAAACATAACCCAATTGGCCTGAGGACCATTCCTCATTCCCCACAGTAGCCACAGCAAGAAGAGGCAGAGCCCAGACCAGCCTATTCCTGCCCCAACTTGATGGTATTTCTCTACCTGCCCTGGTAGCCAAACACAAAATACAGAAATTCTTGGGAGCTTTATGGCCCTTCCAATTGCCTGAAAAATGAAAATACTTATGCTGTCCAACTTAGGGCAAGCTTAGATCCTCCTACTACTACAGCAGCTGTTGCCCTCTTGAAAGCACTACCTCCTGGCTGGAGGTCAATCAATGCAGCCCATTACAGAAACTAATGACGGTAACTCTAATCCTAGGAAGGAGAAGACAATATGTAATTCCACTTCCTACAACATCCTGGCTAACCAGAGGTCCTGAGTCTATACATGTGACAACTTCACTGCTAGTATACTCAGCATTTGGGAAAGCCAGCACACTAAATATATCTAAGACCAAGGACTCTCACAGAATCTACTTCCTTCCCCTGCCTCCACCACCAGAGCAGGTGCTGATGTCCACAGTGGGGAGATTTGAAGACAAATAACAGGAGTCTTTCCAGACATTCCCCAACACCAGCCTGGAGCCATCTAGCCCTGCTGAGTTGTTAGGCCCAGAAGAGCAATAACAATCACTGCAGTCTGACTTTCAGAAAACCCCATCCCTAGAGGGCAAGGGAGAACACCACATCAAAGGATCAACCCATGGGATAAGAGAAATGAACAGCAGGCCGTGAGTTCCAGACTTTTCCACTGAAATAATTACCCACAGTAGAAGAAACTAGAAAAAGAATTCTGGTAATATTTAAAAAGAGGGTCCTATATATCCCCAAAAGATCACATCAGCTCCCCAGAAATGAATCCAAACCAAAAAGAAATCTCTGAATTGCTAGATAAAGAATTCAGAAGGTTGATTATTAAGGTACACAGGGAGATACGAGGCAAAGGTAAAAACTAACTTTAAAAAATTTAAAAAGCAATGAAGGATATGGATGAAAAATTTTCCAAAGAAACAGGTATCATAAAGAAAAAACAATCACAACTTCTAGAAATGAAAGACACACTCAGAGAAATACAAAATGTACTGGAAACTGTCAACAATAGACTAGAACAAGTTAAAGAAAGAACTTCAGAGCTTGAAGGCAAGGATTTGAATTAACCCAATAAGACAGAGACAAAGAAAAATGAATTTTTTTAAAAAAAGCCTCCATAAATTTGAAATTATGTTTTAGTTATATATATATATACATACACATATACATGCACACACACACATATATTTTATTGCACTTTAGGTTCTGGGGTACATGTGCAGAACATGCAGGATTGTTGCATAAGTACATACATGGCAATGTCGTTTGCTGCCTTCATCCCCCCCATCACCTATATCTGGCATTTCTTCCCATGTTATCCATCCCAACCTTCCTACCCCTTGCTGTCCCTCCCCTATTCCCCCGCAACAGACCCCAGTGTATGATGCTCCACTCCCCATGTCCATGTGTTCTAATTGTTCAATACCTGCCTATGAGTGAGAACACGTGGTGTTTGATTTTCTGTTCTTGTGTCAGTTTGCTGAGAATGATAGTTTCCAGATTCATCCATGTCCCTACAAAGGACACAAACTCATCATTTTTATGGCTGTATAGTATTCCATGGTATATATGTGCCACATTTTCCTTGTCCAGTCTATCATCAATGGGCATTTGGATTGGTTTCAGGTCTTTGCTATTGTAAACACCACCACAATGAACTTACCTATGCATGTGTCTTTATAATAGAATGATTTATAATCCTTTGGATATATACCCAGTAATGGGATTGCTGGGTCAAATGGAATTTCTGTTTCTAGGTCCTTGAGGAATTACCACACTGTCTATCACAATGGTTGAACTAATTTACACTCCCACCAGCAGTGTAAAAGTGTTCCTATTTCTCCACTACCTCTCCAGCATCTGTTGTCTCCAGATTTTCTAATGATCACCATTCTAATGGGCATAAGATGGTATTTTAATGTGATTTTGATTTGCATTTCTCTAATGACCAGTGATGATGATCATTTTTTCGTGTGTGTTGGCCTCATATATGTCTTCTTTTGAAAAGTGCCTGTTCATGTCCTTCACCCACTTTTGAGTGGGTTACTTTGTATGCTTCTTATAAATCTGTTTTAGTTCTTTGTAGATTTTGGATATTAGCCCTTTGTCAGATGGGTAGATTGCAAAATTTTTTTCCCATTCTGTTGGTTGCTGGTTTCCTCTAGTGATTGTTTCTTTTGCTGTACAGAAACCCTGGAGTTTAATTAGATGCCATTTGTCTATTTTGGCTTTTGTTGCCAATGCTTTTGGTGTTTTAATCATGAAGTCCTTGCCTATGCCTATGTCCTGAATGGTTTTGCCTAGGTTTTCTTCTAGGGTTTTTATGGTGTTAGGTCTTATGTTTAAGTCTTTAATCCATCTGGAGTTGATTTTAGTGTAAGGTATCAGGAAGTGGTCCAGTTTCTGCTTTCTGCACATGTCAAGCCAGTTTTCCCAATACCATTTATTAAACAAAAAATCCTTTCCCCATTGCTTGTTTTTGCTAGGTTTGTCAAAGATCAGATGGCTGTAGATGTGTGGCACTGCCTCCAAGGCCTCTGTTCCATTCCATTGGTCTATATCTCTGTTTTGGTACCAGTAACATGCTATTTTGATTACTGTAGGCTTGTAGTATAGTTTGAAGTCAGGTAGCATGATGCCTCCAGTTTGTTTTTTTTGCTTATAATCGTCTTGGCTATGTGGGCTCTTTTTTGGTTCCATATGAAGTTTAAGATTTTTTTTCTACTTCTGTGAAGAGGGTCATAGGTAGCTTGATGGGGATAGCATTGAATCTGTAAATTACTTTGAGCAATATGGCCATTTTCACAAAACTGATTCTTCCTATCCATGAGCATAGAATGTTTTTCCACCTGTTTGGGTCCTCTCTTATTTCATTGAGCAGTGGTTTGTAGTTCTCCTTGAAGAGGTTCTTTACATCCTTTGTTAGTTGTATTCCTAGGTACTTTATTCTCTTTGTAGCAATTGTGAATGGTAGTTCATTTTTTATTTGACTCTCTTTAAGTCTATTATTGGTGTACAGCAATACTTGTAATTTCTGCACATTGATTTTGTATCCTGAGACTTTGTTGAAGTCATTTATCAGTTTCAGGAGATTCTGGGCTGAGACGAAGCGGTCTTCTAAATATACAATCATGTCATCTGCAAATAGACAATTTTACTTGCTCCTTACCAAATTGAATACTCTTTATTTCCTTCTTGCCTGATTGCTCTGGCTATAAATTCCAATTCTATATTGAATAGGAGTGGTGAGAGAGAGCATCCTTGTCTAGTGCCAGATTTCAAAGGGAATGCTTCCAGTTTTTGCCCATTCAGTATATTTGCTGTAGGTATGTAATAAACAGCACTTATTATTTTGAGATACGTTCCATCAATACCAAGTTTATTGAGAGTTTTTAGCAAAAGGGCTGTTGAATTTTGTTGAAGGCCTTCTCTTCATCTATTGAGATAATCATGTGGTTTTTGTCTTTGGTTCTGTTTATATGTGGTGGATTACATTTATGGATTTGTATATGTTGAACCAGCCTTGCATCCCCGGGATGAAGCCTACTTGATCATGATGGATAAGCTTTTTGATGTGCTGTTGCAATTGGTTTGCCAGTATTTTATTAAAGATTTTGGCATCTATGTTCATCATGGATATTGGCCTGAAGTTTTCTTTTCTTGTTGAGTCTCTGCTGAGTTTTGGTATCAGGATGATGTTGTCTCATAAAATGATTTGGGAAGGATTCCTTCTTTTTGGATTGTTTGGAATAGTCTCAGAAGGAGTGGTACCAACCCCTCTTTATATGTCTGGTAGAATTCAACTGTGAACCCATCTGGACCTGGACTTTTCTGGTTGGTAGGCTATTAATGGTTGCCTCCACTTCAGCCCTTGTTATTGGTCTATTCATGGTTTCAACTTCTTCCTGGTTTAGGCTTGGGAGGGTGGAAGTGTCCAGGAATTTATGAATTTCTTCCAGGTTTACTGGTTTGTGTGCATAGAGTTGTTTGTAGTAATCTCTGTTGGTAGTTTGTATGTCTGTGGAATTGGTGGTGTTATCCCCTTTATCTTTTTTATTGCATCTATTTGATTCCTCTCTCTTTTCTTTTTTATTAATCTAGCTAGTGGTCTATTTTGCTGATCTTTTCAAAAAACCGGCTCCTGGATTTATGGATTTTTGAAGGGTTTTTTGTGTCTCTATCTCCTTCAATTCTGCTCTCATCTTAGTTATTTCTTGTCTTCTCTAGCTTTTGAGTTCCTCTAGCTCTTTCAATTTTGATGATAGGGTATCAATTTTACATCTTTCCTTGCTTTTCATGTGGGCATTTATTGCTATACATTTTCCTCTAGAAACTGCTTTAAATATGTCCCAGAGATTCTAATAAGTTGTATCTTCATTCTCATTGCTTTCAAAGAACGTCTTTATTTCTGCCTTCATTTCATTGTTCATCCAGTCAACATTCAAGAACCAGTTGTTCAGTTTCCATGACATTGTGCAGTTCTGAGTTAGTTTCTTTATCCTAAGTTCTAATTTGATTGCACTGTGGTCTGAGATACTGTTTATGATTTCATTCTTTTGCATTTGCTGAGAAGTGAATTACTTCCAATTATGTGGTCGATTTTAGAGGAGGTGTGATGTGGTGCTGAGAAGAATGTATATGCTGTCGATTTTGGGTAGAGAGTTTGGTAGTTGTCTATTAGGTTTGCTTGTTCCAGATCTGAGTTCAAGTCCTGGATATCCTTGTTAATTTTCTGCCTCATTGATCTGTCTAATAATGACAGTGGAATGTTAAAATCTCCCACTATTATTGTGTGGGAGTCTAAGTCTCTTTGTAGGTCATTAAGAACTTGTTTTATGTATCTGGGTGCTCCTTTATTGGGTGCATACATATTTAGGATTGTTAGCTCTTCTTGTTACATTGATCCTTTTACCATTATGTTATGCACTTGTCTCTTTTGATCTTTGCTGGTTTAAAATCTATTTTATCAGAGACTAGAATTGCAACTCCTGCTTTTTTATCTCTCTGCATTTGCTTGGTAAATTTCCCTCTATCCCTTTATTTTGAGCCTATGCATGTCACTGCATGTGAGATGGGTTTCCTGGATACAGCACACCAATGGTTTTGACTTTTATCCAATTTGCCAATCTGTGTCTTTTAACTGGGGCATTTAGCCCATTGGCTTCTAAAGGTGAATTTGATCCTGCCATTTTGATGCTAGCTGGTTGTTTTGCTTGTTAGTTGATGCAGTTTCTTCATCGTGTCAATGGTCTTTACAATTTGGTATATTTTTGGAGTGGCTGGTACTGGTTGTTCCTTTCCATGTTTAGTGCTTCTTTCGGGAGCTCTTTTAAGGCAGGCCTGGTGGTGATGAAATCTCTCAGCAATTGCTCGTTTGTAAAGGATTTTATTTCTCCTTCACTTATGAAGCTAAGTTTGGCTGGATATGAAATTCTAGGTTGAAAGTTCTTTTCTTTAAGGATGTTGAATATTGGCCCTCATTCTCTTCTGGATTGTAGGGTTTCTGCAGAAGTCTAATGGGCTTCCCTTTGTGGGTAATGTGACCTTTCTCTCTGTTTGCTCTTAGCATTTTTTCCTTCCTTTCAACCCTGGTGATTCTGAGGATTATGTGCTCTGGGGTTGCTCTTCTTGAGGAATATCTTTGTGGTGTTCACTGTATTTCCTGGACTTGAATATTGGCCTGCCTTGCTAGGTTGGGGAAGTTCTCCTGGATAATATCCTGAAGAGTGTTTTCCAGCTTGGATTCATTCTCTCCATCACATTCAGGTACACCTATCAAAGGTAGATTAGGTCTTTCACATAATCCCATATTTCTTGGTGGCTTAATTCATTCCTTTTCACTCTTTTTTTCTCTAATCCTTCTCTAATCCTTCTCATTTTGTTTCATTGAGTTGATCTTCAATCTCTGATATTGTTTCTTCTGCTTGGTTGATTTGGCTATTGAAACTTGTGTATGCTTCATGAAGTTCTCATGTTGTGTTTTTCAGCTCCATCAAGTCATTTATATTCATATATAAGCTGTTCATTCTAATTAGCATTTCATCAAACCTTATTTCAAGGTTCTTAGTTTTTTTGCATTGGGTTAGAACATGTTCTTTTAGCTCAGAGAAGTTTCTTGTTACCCACCTTCTGAAGTCTGTTTCTGTCAATTCATCAGACGCATTCTTCACCCAGCTTTTTCTCTTGCTGGTGAGGAGTTTTGATCCCTTGGAGGAGGAAAGGCATTCTGGTTTTGGGTGTTTTCATCCTTTTTGCACTGGTTTCTTCCCATCTTTGTGGATTTATCTACCTGTGGTCTTTGTAGTTGGCAACTCTTGGATGGGGTCTCTGAGTGGACGTCCTTTTTGTTGATGTTGAAGTTATTTCTTTCTGTTTCTTAGTTTTCCTTCTAACAGTCAGTCCCTCTGCTGTAAGACTGCTGGAGGGCCACTCCAGACCCTGTTTGCCTGGGAATCACCTGTGGTGGCTGCAGAACAATAAGGGTTGCTGCCAGATTCGTCTTCTGATATGTTAGTCCCAGAAGGATACCTGCCAGATGTGAGCCTAAGCTCTCCTTTATGAGGTGTCTCTTTGGATATATGGGGTTTGGGGAGCTACTTGACGAGATAGTCTGTCCCCTGTAGGACCTCAAGTGCTGAGCTGTGAGCTCCATTGTTCCATTCAGAGCTGCCAGACAGCTATGTTTATGTCTGCTGCAGCAGAACTCATAACTGTCTTTTTTCCCAGGTGCTCTATCCTGAGAGGGTGGGGCTTTATTTATAAGTTCCTGATGTGCTGCTCCCTTCTTTCAGAGAAGCCCTGCCCAGCAAGAGGTAGCCTAGTCACAGTCTACCAGCAGAGTCATTGCTGAGCTGCTGTGGGCTCTGCCCAGCTGCTGTGTGAATTTCCTTGTGGTTTTGTTTATAGAGGTATAGTTAGAACTGCCTTGGTAATGGTGGTCCTGCCTCAGTAATGGCAGATTGCCTTGGTAATGGTGGACTGCCTCGGTAATGGTGGTCTGCTTCAGTAATGCAGTCTGCCTTCGTAATGGCGGACTGCCTTGGTAATGGCAGACTGCCTCAGTAATGGCAGACTGCCTCATTGACAGCAGATGGCCTTCCCCCCACAGAGCTAGACCATCCCAGGTCCAGCTGCACTTGCTGTGAAACTCTCAATCCAGAGCATTTCAGATTGCTGGTCTTTGAGGGTATGGGACTTGCCAAGCCAGATTACCTGGCTCCCTGTTTCAGCTCCCTTTTTTTTTCAGTCAAATGGGCAGCTCTGTCTCCCAGGCATTCCAGGCACCAGTTGTAACAGCCACCCAGACTTGTGTGAGTTTTTGTGTAGAGACCCACTCTGCCAGCTGAAACAGCCATGCTGGAAACTTGTGGTGCTTTTCAGCCCAGGAATTTCCTTGTCTATGGACAGTAATAACTCATTTGGAAATGCAGTTATCACTCACCCTCTGAATTGTTCTCTCTGGGAACTGCATTTCAGAGCTGTTACTATTTGGCCATCTTGAATTCACCCCTCATGAATTTATGTTAAATACCAAGCCAAAGAAAAATTGGTGTTCTGAGAATGAAGATAAATATGAAAGTTTGGAAAATTTGAGGGAAAGATTGAGGAAAAGTTCCCTGGCCTTGATAGAGATCTAGACATCCAAACACAAGAGGATGAAAGAACACCTGGGAAATTCATCACAAAAAGATTTTCACCTATATACATAGTCATCAGGTTAACTAAAGTTAAGACAAAGAAAAGAATCTGAGAAGCTAAGAGGCAAAAGAATCAGATAACCCGGAAAAGAAAATGCCTCAGATTAACAGCAGATTTCTCAGAAGAAACCTTACAAGCCAGAGGTACTGGGATCCCATCTTTATCCTTCTGAAACAAAATAATGGTCAGCCAAAAATTTTGTACTCAGAAAAAATAAGTTTCATAAGTGAAGGAGAGATAAAGTCTTTTTCAGACAAACAAACACTGAGATAATTCACCACTACACCAAGCCAGCACCACAAGAAATGTTCAAAGTTCAACAGAACTCTAAGGCAAGGGGAAAATGCCACCAGTCTCTTTGCATAGAAAGAGTGACCTTTACTCCAGTTCCCACAAGTTCCTCATCTGCATCTGAGATCTTCTCAGCCTGTACGTAATTGTCCATATCACTATCATCACTTTGGTTAAAGCTGTTCAACAAGTCTCTAGGAAGTTCCAAACAGAAACAGAAGTTCTTCTTCTGAGCCCTCCACACTGTTCCAACTTCTACCCAGTTCCAAAGTCACTTCCACATTTTTGGGTATCTTTACAGTAGCACCCTACTACCTGGTACCAATTTACTGTATTAGTCTGTTCTCATGATGCTAATGATGACATATATGAGACTGGATAATTTATAAAGAAAAGAGATTTAATTGACTCACAATTCAGCATGGCTGCGGAGGCCTTTTCATGGCTGAAAGTGAATGAGGAGCAAAGTCATGTCTTACATGGTGGTAGACAAGAGAGCTTGTGCAAGGGAACTCCCACATATAAAATCATCAGATCTCATGAGACTTATTCACTATCACAAGAATAATATGGGGAAAACAGCCCCCATAATTCAATTATCTCCACCTGGTCCTGCCCTTGACACATGGAAATTACTCTGATTTATGATGAGACTTAGGTGGGAACACAGCCAAACCATATCAGAAATATACCTAGCCAAATAAGTGAAAGATGTCTACAGTGAAAACTGCTGAAAGAAATCATCAATGACACAAATAAATGGAAACACATTCCATGCTCATGGATGGGTAGAAACAATATTGTGAAGATGACCAAACTCCCAAAAGCAATCTACAGATTCAATGCCATTCCCATGAAAATACCATATCATTCTTCACAGAAGTAGGAAGAAAATCCCAAAATTCGTATGGAACCAAAAAAGAGCACACATAGCCAAAACAAGACCAAGTAAAAGAATAAATCTGAAGGTATCACATTATCCAACTTCAAATTATCCTATGTTATATCCTATAACATAATCCTATAACAAATAACCTATGTTATATCCTACAACATAATCCTATAACAAATTATCCTATAGTTACTGAAACAGCATCATACTGATGTAAAAATAGGCATGTAGACCAATGGAACAGAATAGAGAACCCAGAAATAAAGCCAAATACTTAACAGACAACTGATCTCCAAAAAAGCAAACAAAAACATAAAGTGGAGAAACAACACCTTTTTCAACAAATGGTGCTGGGATAATTGACAACCCACATGTAGAAGAATGAAACTGGATCTTCATCTCTCACCTTATACCAAAACCAACTTAAGATGGATTAAATACTTAAATCTAAGACCTGAAACCATAAAAAGTCTGGAAGACAAAATTGGAAAAACTCTTTTAGACACTGGTTTAGGCGAAGACTTCCTGAGCAAGAACCCAAAGCAAATGCAAGAAAAACAAAGGTAAATATATGAGACTTCATTAAACTAAAAAGCTTCTGCACAGCAATAGAAATCATCATCACAGTAACAGACAATCCACAAAGTGGGAGAAAATATTTGCTAAACATACATCCAACAAAAAACTATTTATCCAGAATCTATAAGAAACTCAAATAAATCAGCAAGAAAAGAAAAAATAATTCCAACAAAATTGGGCAAAGGGCATAAATAGAATTCTCAAAAGACAATACACAAATGCAAAAAATAATTTTTAAATGCTCAAATTCATTAATGATCAGGGAAATGCAAATCAAAACCACAACACGATATCACCTTACTCCTATAAGAATGGCCATAATTTTAAAATTAAAAAATAATAGATATTGGGGTGAATGTGGGGAAAAGGGAACACTTCTACATTACTTGTGAGAATGTAAACTAGTACAATAGCTATGGAAAACAATATGGTGATTCCTTAAAGAACTAAAAGTAAAACACCTTTTGATTCAGCAATCCCACTGTGGGTAACTACCTGTAAGAAAAGAAGTCATTATGTAAAAAAGACACTTGCACAGCCATGTTTATAGCAGCACAATTTACAATTGCAAAAGTATGAAACCAGCTTAAATGCCCATTAACCAACCAGTGGATGAAGAAAATATGGTATGTATACACCATGGAATACTACTCAGCCACAAAAAGGAGTGAAATAATGGCATTCATAGTAACCTGGATGGTTTGGGAGAATATTATTCTAAGTGAAGTAACTCAGCAATGAAACACCAGATACATTCTCCCTTTCAAGTGGGAGCCAAGTTATGAAGATGCAAAGGCATAAGAATGATATAATGGACTTTGGGAACTTGGGGGAAATGATGAGAGGGAGGTGAGGAATAAAAGACTACACACTGAGTACAATGTACACTGCTCAGGTGATGGGTGCACAAGTCTCAAAAGTCACCACTAAAGAACTTATCTATGTAACGAAAACCATCTGTTCTCAAAAACTCATTTCTCAAAAAAGACAAATGGCAAACAGGTACATGAAATGGTGCTTAACATCATTGGTCATCAGAGAAATGCAGAACAGAAAACTACAATAAGGCATTATCTTGTGACAGTTTAAACTGCTTATATCCAACAGACAGGCAACAACAAATCCTAGCAAAAATGTGGAGAAAAGGGAATTTTGTACATGTGCGTGAGAATGTAAATTTAGTATAACCACTCTGGAGAACAGTTTGGAGGTTCCTCAAGAAACTAAAAATTGAGCTACCATATCATCCAGCCAAATCCCATTGCTGGGTAAAACCCCCCAAAAAAAATTAGAGTGTCAAAGAAATATCTGCACTCCCATATGTGTTGCAGCACTGTTTATAATACTTAGATTTGGAAGCAACCTAAGTGTCTGCCAACAGATTTAAATGTCATATATGTACATAATAGAGTACTATTTAGCCATAAAAAAAGAATGAAATCTAGTCATTTACAACAACATGGATAGAACTAGAAATCACTAGGTTAAATAAAATAAGCCAGGAACAGAAAAACAAACATAGCATGTTTTTTACTTATTTATGTGATCTACAGCTCAGAACCTTTGAACTTGTAGACATAGAGAATGGAAGGATGGTTACCAGCAGCTGGGAAGAGTAGTGTGAGAGTAAGGGGGATGTGGGGATAGTTAATGGGTAGGAAAAATATAGAAAGTATGGATAAGACCTAAAATTTGGTAGCACAACAAGGTGACTAGAATCAGTAACTTAATTATATATTTTAAAATAATTTAGAGTGTAATTGTATGTTTGTAACTCAAAGAACAAATGCTTGACGGAATGGATATCCTGTTCTTCATGATGCGAGATTGCATACCTTTATCAAAATATCCCATGTGCACCATAAATATTTACACCTACTATGTACCCAAATAAATTAAAAAATAAAAAAGTAAATAAAAAATAGAAAAGGAGATATATATCAATAAATACCAAAATGAAACTATATATACCAAAGAATGAAATATTTTATATTAACATATGTGTGTAAAAAAATACAAAACTGAAACCAAACATCTCCAATCATCTAAAATAGCATAATACAATATTACACTATATATAAGAAGCACATCTATAATTTTAAAGGAGAGAGATTCAGGAAGATTTAAGGGTGGGAAATGAATACAAGGAAAATGCAAATAAATAAAAGGCAATGATCAAAATATTTATATTTGAAAAGGAAGATTTCAAAACAAAAAGCAGAAGAAAAAGAATACCTGAAAATGCTAAAGGTAAGATTTACAACAAAAACGTATTTTAGATCTGGGGGGGATTCAAGATGGCACAGTAAGAACAACTCAGGTTCGCAGCTCTCAGTGAACGCAAAGAGGGTGAGTCAAAGCCACATTTCCAGATGGATCTTTATTGCCCACAGAATGGGGAAATTCCCAGGTGTAGGAGAGACACGGGACGCAAGTGCAGCCATTTGGGCTGTTGCGGCCGCTTCGGCCAGCGCCACAGTGCAGCGGCACTCCGCAACACTCCACTCAAAACACACTGGTCTGGGTGCCCTGCTAAACCGACAATCTGAGATTTGGGAGGGCAGATTAGCATATCCATCTGATTAAACGGGACTTGGACAGTGAGCCAGACCAGGAGATTCCTGGGAAGTGGCATTTGAGCCAGCGCAGTGGCTCGTTGCATGTGAAATCACACAGATCCTGGTGCCCTAACAGAGGGCGACCGAAACACCTGGAAGAGAGCCATCTGTTCAACTTAAAAAAAAAAAATAAAAGAAAGACACTCTGAGGCAGGTAGCCAGGCAAGCAGGCTCGGTGGTTTCACCCCTACAGGGACAAACAAAACGGCAATTCAAAACGCTCCAGGTGGAAAGTTTCACGGCAGGCACAGCTGAACCCAGGACGGTGCAGCTCAGTGAGGGAGAAGCATTCACCATTACCGAGGCAATCCACCCCAACTGAGGTACACTCCCATTGCTGCCATTGCTGAGGCAACCTGCCATAACAGAGAGACTCTGCCAGAGGGCGGAGCCTGTGGCAGCAGGGTGGAGCCCACAGCTGCAGGGCAGAGCCTGCAGCAAAAGGGCAAACCCCACATCAGCAGGGCGGGGCCTCGGCAGGCAAATAGTGACTAGACTGCCTCCTAGCTGGGCAGGATAGGGCAACAGACACTCATAAAGAAAGCCCTAACTCCCCGAGACAGAGCATCTGAGGAAAAAAAAGGGGATTTAAGAGTTCTGCTGCAGCAGACATAAATGTAGCAGCCTAACAGCCCTGAATGAACAACGGAGCTCACAGCTCAGCACTTGAGCTCCTATAAAGTACAGACCATCTCCTCAAGCAGCTCCGTGACCCCTGTATATCCAGAGTCACCTCAAACAGGACTCATCAGACTGACATTAGGTGGGCATGATTCTAGGAAAAAGATAGCAGAAGAAGAATCTGGTAGCAACCCTCACTGTTCTGCAGCTGCTACAGGTGAACCCCAGACAAGCAGGACCTGGAGTGGACCTCAGCAGTCATACAGCGGAGGGGCTAGACAGGTAGAAGGAAAACCAAGTAACAGAAACACCTCATAATCAACTATCTGGGCATACACTCAGAGACCCAATCAAAAAGTCAGCAACTACTCAGATGACAGGTGGATAAATCCACAAAGATGGGAAGAAACCAGCACAAAAAGAAGAAAAACACCCAAAACCAGAACACCTCGCCTCCTACAAATGACCAAAATTCCTCACCAGCAAGGGAAAAAAGCTGGATGGAGATCGGCTGTGACGAAATGACGGAATCAGACTTCAGAAGGTGGATAATGAGAAACTTCTGTGAGCTAAAAGAACATGTTCTAAATCAATCCGAAGAAACTAAGAACTTTGAAAAAAGATTTAAGAAAATGATAACAAAAATGGATAACTTAGAGAGGAATATGAATGAATAGAAGGAGCTGAAAAAACACAACACAAGAACTTCGTGAAGCATGCACAAGTTTCAACAGCTGAATTAACCAAGCAGAAGAAAGAATATCAGAAGCTGAAGATCAACTCGATGAAATAAAAAGAGAAACCAAAATTAGAGAAAAAAATACAAAAAGGAATGAACAAAGTCTCCAGGAAATGTGGAACTATGTGAAGAGACCTAACTTAGGTGTACCAGAAGGGAACGAAGAGAATGAATTCAAGCTGGAAAATACTCTTCAGGATGTTATCCAGGAAAATTTCCCCAAACTAGCAAGGCAGGCCAACACTCAAATGCAGGAAATACAGAAAACACCACAAAGATACTCCGCAAGAAGAGCAACCCCAAGGCATATAATGATCAGATTCATCAGGGTTCAAATGAAGGAGAAAATGCTAAGGGCAGCCAGAGAGAAAGGTCAGGTCACTCAAAAAGGGAAGCCCATCAGACTCACAGCAGATCTCTTGGCAGAAACTCTACAAGCAAGAAGAGAATGGTGGCCAATATTCAATATCCTTAAAGAAAAGAACTTTCAACCCAGAATTTCATATCCAGCCAAACTGAGCTTCATAAGTGAAGGAAAAATAAAATCCTTTGTGAACAAGCAAGTACTCAGAGATTTTGTCACCACCCGGCCTGCTTTACAAGAGCTCCTGAAAGAGGCACTACATATAGAAAGGAAAACCAGTACCAGCCATTCCAAAAACACATTAAATGCTAAAAAGCATCAACAAAATGAAGAATCTTCATCAACTAACAGCCAAAACAGCCAGCTAGCATCAAAATGGCAGTATCAAATTTACACATAACAATATTAACCCTAAATGTAAATGGGCTAAAAGCACCAATCAAAAGACACAGACTGGCAAATTGGATAAAAAACCAAAACCCATCAGTGTGCTGTATCCAGGAAACCCATCTCACATGCAAGGATACACAAAGGCTTAAAATAAAAAGATGGAGGAAGATTTACCAAGCAAATGGAGAGCAAAAAAAAGCAGGAGTTGCAATTATTATCTCTGATAAAATAGACTTTAAAGCAACAAAGATCAAAAGAAACAAAGAATGACATTACATAATGGTCAAAGGATCCATACAACAAGAAGAGCTAACGATCCTGAATATATATGGACCCAATACATGAGCACCCAGATATATAAGGCAAGTTCTTAATGACTTACAAAGAGACTTAGACTCCCACACAATAATAGTGGGAAACTTTAACACTCCACTGTCAACATTAGACAAATAAATCAGACAGAAAATTAACAAGGATATCCAGGACTCGAAGTCAACCCTAGAACAAGCAAACCTCATAGACATTTACAGAACTCTCCACCCCAAATCCACAGAATATACATTCTTCTCAGCACCACATCACACCTACTCTAAAATAATCCACATAATTGGAAGTAAAGCACTCCTCCACAAATGAAAAACAACTGAAATCATAACAAACAGTCTCTCAGACTATTGTGCAATCAAGTTAGAACTCAGAATTCAGAAACTAACCGAGAACCTCACACCTTCATGAAAACTGAACAACTGCCTCTTGAATGTTAACTGGATAAAAAATGAAATGAAGGCAGAAATAAAGAAGTTCTTCGAAACCAATGAGAGCAAAGACACAACATGCCAGAATCTCTGGGACACATTTAAAGCAGTCTCTAGAGGAAAATATATAGCAATAAGTGCCCATATGAGAAGAGTGGAGAGATCCAAAATTGACACCCTATCATCAAAATTGAAAGAGCTAGAGGAGCAAGATCAAAAAAACTCAAAACCCAGCAGAAGACAAGAAATAACTAAGATCAGAGCTGAACTGAAGGAGATTGAGACACGAAAAAACCCTTCAAAAAATCAATAAATCCAAGAGCTGGTTTTTTGAAAAGATCAACAAAATAGACAGACCACTAGCCAGACTGATTAAAAAGAAAAGAGAGAACAACCAAATAGATGCAATAAAAAATGACAAAGGGGAAATCACCACAGATTCCACAGAAATTCAAACCACCATCAGAGAATATTACAAACAACTCTATGCACATAAACTAGTAAACCTGGAAGAAATGGATAAATTTCTGGACACCTGTGTCCTCCCAAGACTAAACCAGGAGGAAGCCAAAACTATGAATAGACCAATAACAAGGTCAGAAGTCGAGGCAGCAATTAAGAGCCTACCACACAAAAAAAGCCCAGGTCCAGTTGGGTTCACAGCCGAATTCTACCAGACGCACAAAGAGAAATTGTTACCATTTCTCCTGAAACTATTCCAAATAATCCAAAAAGAGGGAATACTTCCCAAATCATTTTATGAGACCAACATCATCCTGATACCAAAACCCGGCAGAGACCCAACAAGAAAAGAAAACTTCAGGCCAATATCCATGATGAACATAGATGCAAAAATCTTCAATAAAATATTGGCAAGCCAATTGCAACAGCAAATCAAAAAACTTATCCATCATGATCAAGTAGGATTCATCTCGGTGATGCAAGGCTGGTTCAACATATGCAAGTCTATAAACCTAATTCACCACATAAACAGAACCAAAAACAAAAACCACATGAGTATCTCAACTGATGCAGAGAAGGCATTCGACAAAATTCAACAGCCCTTTATGCTAAAAACCCTCAATAAACTCGGTATCGATGGAACATATCTCAAAGTAATAAAAGCTATTTATGACAAACCAACAGCCAATATCATACTGCATGGGCAAAAACTGGAAGCATTCCATTTGAAATCCGGCACTAGACAAGGATGCCCACTTTCACCACTCCTATTCAATATAGTACTGGCAGTTCTAGCCAGAGCAATCAGGCAAGAGAAAGAAATAAAGGGTATTCAAATAGAAAAGGTGGAAGCCAAATTGTCTCTATTTGCAGACGACATGATAGTATACCTAGAAGACCCCATCGCCTCAGCCCAAAAACTCCTGAAACTGATAAGCAACTTCAGCAAAGTCTCAGGATATAAAATCAATGTGCAAAAATCACAAGCATTCCTATACACCAATAACAGACTTAAAGAGAGCGAAATCAAGAATGAACTGCCATTCACAATTGCTACAAAAAGAATAAAATAGCTAGGAACACAACTCACAAAAAACGTAAGGGACCTCTTCAAAGAAAACTACAAACCACTGCTCAACGAAATAAGAGAGGACACAAACAGATGGAGAAAAATTCCATGTTCATGGTTAGGAAGAATCAATATTGTGAAAGTGGCTATACTGCCCAAAGTAATTTACAGAATCAACACTATCCCCATCAAGCTACCATTGACTTTCTTCACAGAACTGGAAAAAACTACCATGAAGTTCATATGGAACCAAAAGAGAGCCCACATAGCCAAGTCAATTCTAAGCAAAAAGAACACAGCGGGGGGCATCACACTACCGGATTTCAAACTATACTACAAGGCTACAGTAATCAAAACAGCATGGTACTGGTACCAAAACAGAGATATAGACCAATGGAACAAAACAGAGGCATCGGAGGCAACACAACATATCTACAACCATACAATCTTTGATAAACCTGACAAAAACAAGCAATGGGGAAAGGATTCCCTGTTCAACAAATCGTGTTGGGAAAACTGGCTAGCCATGTGCAGAAAGCAGAAACTGGACCCCTTCCTGACACCTTACACTAAAATTAACTCCAGATGGATTAAAGACTTAAACATAAGACCTGAAACAATAAAAACCCTAGAAGAAAATCTAGGCAAAACCATTCAGGACATAGGAGTAGGCAAGGACTTCATGACCAAAACACCAAAAGAATTGGCAACAAAAGCCAAAATAGACAAATGGGACCTAATCAAACTCCACAGCTTTTGCATGGCAAAAGAAACAGTCACTAGAGTGAATCGGCAACCAACAGAATGGGAAAAAAATTTTGCAGCTTACCCATCTGACAAAGGGCTGATATCCAGAAATTACAAAGAACTCATACAGATTTGCAGGAAAAAAACAAACAAGCCCATTCAAAAATGGGCAAAGGATATAAACAGACACTTTACAAAAGAAGACATATATGAGGCCAACAATCATATGAAAAAATGCTCATCATCACTGGTCATCAGAGAGATGCAAATCAAAACCACACTGAGATACCATCTCACGCCAGTTAGAATGGCGATCATTAAAAAATCTGGAGACAACAGATGCTGGAGAGGCTGTGGAGAAAAAGGAACACTTTTACACTGTTGGTGGGAGTGTAAATTAGTTCAACCATTGTGGAAGACAGTGTGGCGATTCCTCAAGGCCTTAGAAATAGAAATTCCATTTGACCCAGCCATCCCATTACTGGGTATATATCCAAAGGACTATAAATCGTTCTACTATAAGGACACATGCACACAAATGTTCATTGCAGTACTGTTTACAATAGCAAAGACCTGGAACCAACCCAAATGCCCATTGATGAGAGACTGGACTGGGAAAATGTGGCACATATACACCATGGAATATTATGCAGCCATCAGAAATGATGATATAGTGTCATTTGTAGGACATGGATGAATCTGGAGAACATCATTCTTAGCAAACTGACACAAGAACAGAAAATGAAATACCGCATATTCTCACTCATAGGCGGGTGATGAAAAATGAGAACACATGGACACAGGGAGGGGAGTACTAAACACTGGGGTCTATTGGGGGGAAAGGGGGAAGACCAGTGGGAGGGGGAGCTGGGGAGGGATAGCCTGGGGAGAAATACCAAATGTGGGTGAAGGGGAGAAAGGAAGCAAAACACACTGCCATGTGTGTACCTATGCAACTGTCTTGCATGTTCTGCACATGTACCCCAAAACCTAAAATGCAATTAAAAATTTAAAAAGAAAAATTAATTAAAAGAATATATCTAAAAAGAAAATTACACATCGATCTCACTCTGGCCATCACTGCAAAACTATTAACCATATATGACCCAAAATTACAACACCACATGAAAGTACATCATGACTAAGTAGGTTTATTCTAAGATTTCAGGGAGTCTAATACAATGCATTCTATTAATTGAAGAAATTATATAATCAACTCCATAGACTCAGTAAAAACAAATTTTAACAGCCATTTATCACAATACTTCATAAAACAGGAATTGATGAATATATTCTGAAAGTAATAAGCAACCATCTTATTTAAAGAAGAAACATAGAAATTTTTCTAATGAAATCAGAAACAAGTAAAAAAAAAGACCTCCCCTTCTTCATGATTTATTGAATACTTTGTTGGAGGTGTAAATCAAGAGGAAGCAATTAGAGCCTAGGCTTGGTGGCTTACCCCTGTAATCCCAGCACTTTGGGAGGCCAAGGTAGATGGATTATCTCAGGTCAGGAGTTCAAAACAAGCCTGGCCAACATAGTGAAACCCTGTCTCTACTAAAAATACAAAAATCAGCCAGGCATGGTGGCACTCACCTGTAATCCTAGATACTCAGAAGGCTAAGGCAGGAGAATCACTTGAACCCAGGAGGCGGTGGCTGCAGTGAGCCAAGATGATGCCACTGAGACTCTGTTTCAGAAAATAAAAGAATGAAAAGGAAGACCTATCAATTCTTTATTTGCAGATGATATAATTATGTAACTGTCAAACTCAAAGTTGATAGAAAATAATGCAAACATAAGAGATTTAGAAAATAACAAATTCTAAAATCAACATGCAAAATGCAAAAATACACAGATTTCATTTATACACTCACATGTTAAAAAAAAAAAAAAAAAACAAAGAAAAAGGTATCTCCATTTACGAAAGCAGAAGGCAAGGAAGTAAATACGGAAAAAGGAAAGTGAGAAACCAGACGAAGGCCAGCATTTAGCAATAAATGCCCAAAAGCTATGAAGAAAATTAAAAAATATTGCTGAAAAAAAACAAAACCAGACTTGAACAAATGAACATACATAACATTCTCGGATAGGAAGACCTTTTACCTTTATAATAAACATTATAAAGGTAAAAGTTTTTTTCTAATTTGATTTGTTAAAGCAAAATTAAAATGTAAACCAAACCTGGAAAATTCTGAAGTAAACCAACCAACTAGAACTTAAAAATAGCCTGAAACTTGCTTAAAAAGAACACTAAACTCTTTTTAGTTTTTTGCTTCCCAGTTCATGAATTGCTACCTATTCAAATGAACATCCTAAAAATTTTACTGTCTCAGATTTTTCTTTAACAGATTTATAAATATAACACAATTCCAAATCTAAGCAAAACTTAACTTGGATCATTATGATAAATGCTGGTAAATGGTCATGCTTACATTAGACAGTAACAAAACTTAACCTCAGCCTGTCGTAAGCAGCTAACAACATATGGTTATGTGATTAAAGGCTCTCCAACAAAGTAAACTGAAAAAGGCAATTTTATGACTGCAGTTAATCAATTTATTTTGCTTCCTTACTCATCCTATAAACACTTGCCTCTCATACTTCATTATCAGAGCACTAGACCTCTTTCGGTCTGTTGCTTCCCAATTTATGAATTGCTACTTAGTCACTAAACTCCTTAAAATTTTATTGTAACTCAGATTTTTCTTTTACAGATTTATAAATATAACACAGTTTCAATAAGAATACCATTGTTTTCCTGGAGCTAGATAGTTTTTGAAAGGGCCATGGGGCCTGGCATGGTGGCGCATGACTGCAATTCCAGCACTTTGAGAGGCTGAGGTGGGTGGATCACCTGAGGTCAGGAGTTCAAGACCAGCCTGGCCAACATGGTGAAACCCTGTCTACTAAAAATACAAAAATTAGCTGAGCATAGTGGTGCACACCTATAATCCCAGCTACTCAGGCGGCTGAGACAGGCAAATTACTTGAATACAGGAGGTGGAGCTTGCAGTGAGCCGAGATCATGCCACTGCACTCCAGCCTGGGTGACAAAGTGAAACTCCATCCCCCAAAAAATAATAAATAAATAAAAGGGCAATGAAAAAAAAAAAAAAAAAAAAAAAAACAAGAAAAAGCAAGATTAGTCAGACCTACCCTGAAAAAGAACTATGAAAGAGACCTAGCACAATTCGATAATAAAACATATCATAAAGCCTCAATAGAAGTGTGTTTTTGATGTTTGAACAGACACACAAGCCAGCAAAATAGAGCCAAAAATCTAGACATGCATTTAATAACTTACGGAAACTTAGAGTTTAATGAGAAGTGGCCCAAAAAATCAGTGAGGAGAGTGATAAACATTTAAATACAGTCCATTGTGATCATTAGAATTATAAGACAAAGTATAAAATTTGATCAATTACTCAACTATGCAAGGCACAAGTCCCAGAGATTTTTAAATCTTAAAAATTATATCATAAAAGTACTCAAGGAATCATTGGCGAATAACTTATCAAGTGAAAAGTGGGAAAAATTTCCCTGTGACATAAAATTCAGTAATGTAATTGAGAGACTGAGAAATTCCACGAGAAATATTCTCGTGGCACAGAAACACTGAACAACCTAAGTTAGGTAAAAAGGCAAATAATACACTGGGAAAACACATGTAAAACTTTTATATAATGCAAGTTTAGTATCCTAAATGTAGAGAAAGCGTCTAAGTGTGGAAAGAAAGGAGAAAATGGAAGGACAGTTTATACAAAAAGAAATTCACATATACTATTGGCAAGGCTATGGGGAAGCAGACACTCTCACTTGTTGCTGGTAAGAATGAAAAGTATATAAATCCCTCTAGAGAGAAATCTGGCACTATTAATCAAAAATACAGTTTCACTTAGCCTTTGACCCAGCACATTATTTCCAGAAATCTACCCCAAAGATACCTCGGCAAAAAAAAAAAAGGACTTTTTACAAAGTTATCAATGGTAGTATTGTTAATAACAGCAAAAATGTAGAAATGCCCATCAATAGCAAACAAAATACACCATGAAATATTCATATAATGAAATACTATGCAGCTGTAAAAAGAAATAAGAAATATATCTTTTTCATGTAGTGATTTCCAGTTTACACTATAGTATATATATAAAGCAAGGCAGAAAGCATATATAAGTTATTCCATCATTTACCTAAGTAAAGGGCAATCCAAATATACAATATATATGCATATTTACTTAACAATGGAAAGACAGACCACAGAATATTTTGGTGGTTATCTATAAAGGAGGGAGAAAATAAGCTGGAGGACCCAGGGATAGAAACTTGATTTTTTCTGGACGTACCTTGTTTTTGTACAACTGATTTTGGAAACATGTAAATAATAAAACTAAATGAATATTATAATAAAAAACCCAGTTCCTTAAAAATTGAAACAAGTGAAACTAATTCTTGAATTGATGATGTAACTATACAGAAAGGAATTATTTAGTTGCTCAATCCTAGGAAGATTTACTTTCAGTACAGAAAAAGCCATTAAAAATAAATCTGCTTCCAGTAATCATTTAATTGGTCACAGTGTTGATATTATGCTAGGACAGTTGTCTAAATTGTAAGAACAATTAGTATGCAAGATACAAATGTAAATTTGATGAGGTAGCAAATACTGTGTGGTCCTATGTTTGAATTGGAAGTTATCAGTACACACACAAGATGTATTTTATCTTTTTTAAAAACTTCTAACTCAACAGTCTGAATAAGCCTATACACAATGATCAACCACTTGTAATAATACTCCTATTACTGAGATCATGGTATTCTGTTTTCCACTTAAAGAAACCAGGGACCCTTAGAAAGATGGTTGATTTCAGGTTTTAGCAAGAAAATGTTCAATATTAGACTGGAAAATCTTGTCATACCAGAAGGAAATAAAGTTATCAAAATTACTAAAAGGGTCCAGAAATCTACTTGTTGTCTTCTTTGCCCAAAATATTTGAACATTAATAATATTATAGGCCAGGCACAATGGCTCACATCTGTAATCCCAGCACTTTGGGAGGCCAATGTGGGAAGATCACTTGATACCGGGAGTTCCAGACCAGTCTGGGCAACATAATTAGACCTGTCTTTATAAAAGTTCAAAAATTACCTGGGCACAGTGGCATGACTGTAATCTCAGCTACTCAGCTAGCTGAGGTTAGAGAATGGCTTGAGCCCAGGAGTTTGGGGCTGCAATGAGCTATGATCATGCCACTGCACTCTGGGTGACAGAGAAAGACCACATCTCCAAAAATAATAATCAATAATCATTATAACAAATTGAAACACATCAAATATAGTCATGTGTGACATAATGACATTTATGTCAATGATGGACAGCATGTAAAATAATGGTCCCATAATATTATAATGATGCTGAAAAATTCCTATCACCTAATGTTACTGTAGCCATGGTAACATGGTAGTGCAAATTGCCTATTGTATTCAGTAAAGTACCATGCTGTACAGATTTGTAGTCTAGGAGTCTAGCAGGTTATATCTTCTAGGTTTGTACAATGAAATTGCCCAAGGATGCATTTCTCAGGACATATCCCCATTGTTAAGTAACACTTTACTATGTATCAGGAGTTCATAATGATTCGTAAAAAAAGAATCTTGTTAGTCATCTTTGAAGAACATTGGAGAAGTGATTCATTATTTTGAAAAACAGTTAACTCAAATGCCCAAAAGAATGAATTAAGTATTTACCTCAGAGTAGATAAACGTATCTCAATGTAGCCAAATAGCTAATACAGTGCTATTTCTCTTTACATAAGTATCCTAGCAAATAAAGAAGTAAAGACAAATTAGAATACCACCATTTTGCAATTCTTAATAAGCTAATGGATTTAGCCAGTGATTACATATGGCTGCTAACATTGCAAAAGAAACAAACAGAAATCCCTAATACAAGTACTTAATACCACAAGCATTCCTGATAAAATATTTTAACTTGAATCTGATTGAGCCTCTACAAATGGCCATCAGTTTGCAAGAATATAGGGAAGAAGGAAACATGGCAAATGATACTATGGGACGAAATCAGTAAAATCCACACTATGAGAATTTATCAAAGTAATACAACTCCGTTTCTCTTAAAAAATAAATTACAAAGGGAGGGGGGAAGATGGAGAAGCAGCATGTAAAGATTTAAGCACGTGTCGACCAATTACACTGTCCAGATCTTATTCAGATCCTGACTCAATAAAACCTTAAAACCAATCACGCATAACTGGAGAAATGTAATCATTAACTGGATACTTGATGATATTAAGTAATTACTGTTAACTTCTTAGACAACAAAATTATCACTTTGTTTTAAAAAGAACCCTTATCTTTTATAAATATATATGGAAAGGGTCACAGATAAACTGATAGAATGTCTGGAATTTTCTTCAAATTAAGCTGACGTGAGTGGGTTATAGATGAAACAAAATTGACCATGAGTGATAATTATTGAATATTGATGGGAGAGTATGAAAAATCATTTTATTATTCTTTCATTTTGCATTTTAACAAGCTAAAGAAGAAAAAAACTATACTGCTCACTGAATTTTTATTTTCAAGTTTTTATTTCTTTCCTCTGTTACACCATTAACTCCTAGATGTTTGCGTAACATGTTAGAATTTTATTCCTTTTATTATTAATTTATAGTACTAGAAATCAAAATAAATCAACATTTATTTTTATTCAGAATAATGTGCTGAATGCAATGAAAACCACACAAGAGGACCCACAACCCACTCTTTCAGAACCTTAAAATTTATTGACATAAATA
Source organism: Callithrix jacchus (assembly GCF_049354715.1). NCBI lineage: Eukaryota > Metazoa > Chordata > Mammalia > Primates > Cebidae > Callithrix > Callithrix jacchus. The sequence goes on from NC_133507.1 coordinate 76,990,234, forward strand.
TATGTAAACTTCTTAGGAAACTTATCCATGACCTAATTAAATAACAGTTCTCATTTTTTGAACAACATGGTGTATTTCAAAGTGTGTAACCTACTTATGATCTACTTATTTAGGACTGCTATGAAATTGAATGAAAGCATGTGTAAAAAGCACAGGCCTTGAATATAAGTGCCAGACAAATGGTAGCTGTGAAGCCTCCAATCCTTAATCCAGGAATCTTGTTCCTGAAACATGCTACCACATAAAACTAAAAATTCAGGAAATGGAATGATGCTCAGTAGAAGATAGTGCAAACTGCTGTACAACTTAAACAACAAATAATAAAAAAAGGAAAAGAGCAAAGAGTCCCTGGAAGAAGTGAATTTATACAAAGGATGAATAGTTATTATCAGAAAAAGGACATCACTAATTGAGTGTATTACAAAAGTCAAAGTGCAGAGACCAGCCCTAGCAATGCATATTTAATATTGTTTTATGCTGAAGCAACAGAGAATAATGAGAGGTTAATTGGAGAGGTAGACTGGAGCAAAAAGGAAGGGACAACATCCTGTCCAGGCCAATTTCAGGATTTATAGATGAATATTTTAGGGAGAAGTACCACTTTCCTATAACTAAGTTTTTCTCCGCAGGGAATCAAGCACTAAAAACATTTAATTCATGGCTTCTGTTTATCTATTTCCTAACTTCTTCCTTTTGGAGGAAGAATGATCTGTGTGGTTGGTAAATTTAGAAATTAACTAAGAATGGTCAGGGCTCTCAGGCCCTCCTTTTCCTTGAGAGAGGCTGCCTGAAGAGGCCCACCATGCTGTGTTCTTCACAGGGTGAATCCTGCTCTAGTCCCTCAATGCTTACAGGGAGGTAAGATTTCTTTTGGCCCTTACACAAAGCTATGCCCCTAAACAGCCTTTAGCGTGACAAAAGTGAGGTTTGGCCTTTATCTACCACCCCGTTATCTTATTTATTATCTTGTTTAGGACTTGGATTGAGAAGCAGATGCTAGTTATTGGACCAACTCAAATACTTTATTAATAATATAAACAATTGGAACACACTAAAGATTCTTCGGTAAAGGGGGTAAAAATGTTTTAAATTATTCCATCTGTTTGTGTTGAAGGAAGCAAAGAGAGCTAGTTACAGCAAACAGGATGCAATGAATTGAACCTACCAGCTTCTGTCTTCTAAGGCAAGTGTTGGCAAACCTCTAACGGACCAGACAGAACTATTTTAGGCTTTCTGGACCACATATGGTTTTTGTTACAGTTTTTTAAACCCATAAAAAATATATAAAAAAACATTTTTAGCTAGCATGCAGTACAAAGAAGGTGACGGGCTATAGAAAAACAAGCTGTAGGTTAGATGTGGCTCAAGAGCCACAGTTTGTTCAAACTCGGTCAAGAAATAACTCCTTCAAAAAAGGGATTATGTTCTTACAAAAATTGCAAAACATTTCCAGTAAACAAAGATTAGCCAATTTCTGTCCGTCAGTAAAACTGCTTAGTTAAAACCACTCAGGAGCTCTGGCCCCTGCTTAATAATAGAGTTAGTCTCTCAGATATTGCATATAATGACCATACATATAACCACATTGGCTATTGCTCAATATAACCAGTGATTTTGGAGGTTTGTGCGTGCAATGTTTGCCAGGAAAGCTCCACTCTTCTCCTCGTTGGCTAATTATGCTTTGCCGTGCTACATGACAGTTTTAGTGTACTTGCTAATTCAAATTAAAAGTGAAAAGGACTAAATATCATGTAAGAGATGAGAACACAGAAAGGCATAAACTTTATATTATTAGCTTCTGCCAACAATGTCTTTAGTTCAGAGAAGGCTACCTGTTTTATATCAAGCTGGATATAAAACATTTAATTCCTTGTGTTTTTATTCACATAAATTTTAAAGTAGGCTCTCTTTTTGCACAAGTATATTTACTGCATTTGTATGAAGTTCTGGATACCAGAGAATGAAATAAACACATCCGGGGGAAAAAAATTGTTTTTTCTTCAACAGTAGTTTTTCTAAAGGACTTGAGTCCTGCAAAACTGGATGTTTAACTGTGGTTATTTATGATTTATGAGTGTTAAAATGCCTATGGGCTAAATACAAAAAAATAATTTCAGTGTTTTTATTCTTGTGTCAGTCTTATAAGTCATATTTGAAGAAATTGAATTTCACATTGCCTTTAAGATTCACCCTTGAGCTAAAACCAAGATTAGAGACATTTCAGATTAAAGAAAAGGAAATTGTTCAGGAGGTTGAGGTGAACTAACAAAGGTGACTCCAAACAGGGAGTTTTTTATAAATCTAATAAATATATACACAAAATCAGATATGTGCCGTTTGTCTCTAAAGAATACAAAGCCCATTGCCGAGAAAAGCTCCTTAGTACTTCTAGTGTCTCCGTATGTACTGCAGGGCACAAGGAGCACTAGCTTTGCTTGGTAAATAATTAATGGACTTTATTTTTTAGTGCAATTTTAGACTTACGGAAAAATTGGGAAGAAGGTATATAGAATTCTCATATACCTTCTCTCCTCCTCCAAAAACAATTTCCCCTATTTTTTTTTTCAAGACGTAGTCTCACTCTGTCACCCAGGCTGGAGTGCAGTGGCGTGATCTCGGCTCTCTGCAACCTCCACCTCCTGGGTTCAAGCAATGCTCTGCTTTAGTCTCCCAAACAGCTGGGATTACAGATGCCAGCCACCATGCCTGGCTAATTTTTGTATGGTTAGTAGAGATGGGGTTGCACCATTTTAGCCAGGCTGGTCTTGAACTCCTGACCTTGTGATCCACCCACCTTGGCCTCCCAAAGTTCTAGGATTACAGGCATGAGTTACTATGCCCGACCAATTTCACCTGTTATTAGCACCTTGCATTTGTGTGGTATATTTGCTACAACTGATGAACCAAAGTTGATTTATGATTGACCAAAATTCATATTTTATATTAGGTTTCACTCTGTGTTGTAGAGTTCTATGGTTTTTTTAAAAATGCATAGTGTATCCACCATTGTAGTATCATATAGAATAGTTTCACAGCCCTAAAAATGCCTGATGCTCTACTTAATTTATCCCACCCACTCTCCCTATGAGCCCCTGGCAACCAGCAATCAATCATTTTACTATCTCTATAGCTTTTCCTTTTCCAAAATGCCATATGGCTGAAATCTTAAAGTATGTAGCCTTTCAGACTGCCATATTCTACTTAGCAATATTTAAGTTTTCTCTGTGTCTTTTCAGGGCTTGATATCTTATTTCTTCTTATCACTAGCTCTTTTGTAAGAGCAGAAAACTCCCCAAACTCCCCAAGTAGTTAAAATCTCACTAAAAGGCACTTATTGCAGTATATTAAACAATTATGAGTGAATAAGTGAGTTTATCAGTAAATGCTTACCTGAAAAATTGTTCACAGGCTCTTTATGCAAGAAGTTACTATACAGTTTCCCTGGATAGAATTTTCAAATATAATAGCATTCACAAAATAATGAAAAATGGCAGAAACACAGTTAATGCACATCATCTCTCACTCCAGGTTATGATCAAGAGCCAAGCACCACCAGAGCACAAAGACATAAAGGAGATAAATGTACCTGCCTGTTTCAAAGTTATGTCCATTTGCAAATAGGTGAAAAGTCATTTAGGAAATGAGAAAATGACCCGTTTTCAGTTATGTCTGTGCTATTTGTAGGACATCACTTTCTTATAAAGGAGTTCCACCTTGTGCAGCTTATATCCCAGCAAATATTGCTAGAACAAGCATAGGACACTCATCCCTGTTCAACCATTTAACAGCTCTATGATTTCACTGAGTCACTTTTTCTCTGTGGCATGAAGAAGATGATGCTGCTCTTCCGGATTCAAATAATTCTGAGGATCAAAGGAGATTGAGATGAGTAGAGGAGATAAAGATGATACATGGGGAAACACTTTCAAACTATTAAAAGGTTTGCTCTCCTGTTGTAATGCTGATGCTGTTATTTGATGTACTCTAACCCTTTTACCACCCCCTTTCCACTCTGTAGCACTCTTCCCTGGTAAGGTGGTGTGAGAGAGGACCTCACAAAAAAGAATCTGCTTAAGTAGGGAGGCAATAAGAGATCTTGTCAAGCAAAAAGTAAATGGGCATCATAGAAAAGACAGCAGAAAAGTGACAAAACCTTTCTAGAAGGAAAAATGCAGCACTAGCCATGTGTAAACCAGGGGAGAAGCTCCAGGCTTCCAAAATAAGAATGAATCTGAAAGGCAGCACACATCTCCTGGGGGCTGAAGGTCAAAGAGGTAACACCACCCAATGTCTCCTACAGGGGATTCTAGCACAGCAATAAAACAGAGGCTTCTGAGTATTCCCAGCTGAATGCTGAAGAGTAGTTAAACCTATTTGTTCCAAAGTGCACCGCCCTCACTGGCTGAACAGAGAGACAAGTGTTGAAAGCACAACTCTCTGTAAGTGGACCTGACTCAGATCAACCAAGCCAGCCACACTAACTAAACCGAATCAATTCCTTTTCATTAGCTTGTTTGATCAGGAAGGAGAAGGCAGTATTACCTGCAAAACAGAGGGACAACAAACTGTTCAGGCTCCCCTAAAGCGCCACTGTTAGAAAGAAGTTTCATCTTTGGGGTCTATACCTATGCTACTTTAAAATGGACAAGTAAATCAAGGCCTTAGCAAATCCAAAACAGCACCCAACAGGCACCAAGCACACCAAGGTGAAGTAATATGTTAACTTTGTTATATAACTACCACAAAAAATAAATAACTTTACTCTCAAACTCATGTATAACCACACCAAGTGCTGTAGGCAAATACTAACAATCTAATAATAATGACTTTTAAAGCAAAAGTAAGAGCTCTGGACAAAATGGTATGAGTTCACACTTGGCTAAAACCATCTGTATGCGAAACAGAAAAATGATGGATTATTAAAAATCCAAAGACATAGCCAGACACAAAACCTCAATAAACATCTCTTTAGTGAAAATAGAACAAAACTGCAAAGCAATAACTGAAGCCTCAGCCCTACCGTTTCCTGGGTCTGAAAGCAGGCAGCGACTGTTAGGCATTCAGCCCTATCATTTAAGAGAGTTAAAAGTACTCCCTGTGAAAAGGGGAACTGTAGCCTGGCTCATTGTTTGAAGAGAGGAGTTGGAGGGGCCACATAAGCAGTCTTCAGAAAGGCAGCTAAATTAAAACTGCTACCAACTACCACCTGTGGCTCAAGTTTTGAGCAAGCTCTGAGACTAGAGAGGTAAGAGGTCATAGAAAGAATCTAAAAACTGATCAATGAATCAAGCTACCCACTGGCTCTGTGACCAGGTCTGAAATATTCTATAGCCATAGGACAGAAGCCGTGAAATGACAATGGAAATCTCATTCTAGGCCAGGTACCCAGGGAATAAGAAAACATGAGAGAGGGTTGAGCAAAATTTCTACACAAAGTTAAAATCAGACACAACATTAAAACATAGGAACAGGAAGTCACTATAAGATTAGTTTTATGAAATAGTCTGACAAAGGCTTTAAAATTAGAATCAAGATGCTTGAAAAATATGAAGAAATAACTTTCATTTAGAAAAAAAGCAAAAGATTATAATAGGGATAAAAAGCAAGTACAGGATGAAATTTAAAAGAACACAAGGCCAGGCATGGTAGCTCATGCCTGTAATCCCAGCACTTTGGGAGGCGGAGATGGGCATATCACCTGAAGTCAGGAGTTCGAGACCAACCTGGCCAGCATGGTAAAACTCTGTCTCTACTAAAAATACAAAAAATTAGCCAGGCATGGTGACATGCGCCTGTAATCCCAGCTACCCGGGAGGCTGAGGCAGGAGAATCGCTTGAATCCAGGAGGTGGAGGTTGCAGTGAGTGGAGATTATGCTACTGCACTCCAGCCTGGGTGACAGAGACTCTCTCTCAAAGAAAAAAAATAAAAAACAGAAAGATATCTCAGAAAAAAAATAGAATCATTGGAATAAAAATAGACAGACATGACAAAAAAGAGCACAGTATCTAGACAAAGCAGGTATCTAGACAATTAGAAGACAAAAGTGAAGAATTTAGCAGAGAGATGCACTCAAGAGATATCAGAAAAGGGTACAAAAATAAAAGATTCAGGGAAAGAGAAGGGAAGCTGTATGGGAAAGGAGCAATACTCAAAGAATTTACCAGACTTGAAGGGAGAGTATTCAATTCAAAATTGTATTTCAGGCCGGGCACACTCACGCCTATAATCCTAGCACTATGAGAGGCTAAGAAAGGTGGATCACCTGAGGTCAGGAGTTTTAGATTAGCTTGGCCAACATGGCAAAAGCTGGTCTCTACTATAAATACAGAAATAAGCTGGGCATGATGGTGCATGTCTGTAGTCCCAGCTACTTGGAAGGCTGAGGCAAATGAATTGCTTGAACTCAGGAGGCAGAGGGTGCAGTGAACTGAGATCACGCCATTGCACTCCAGCCTGGGTGACAGAGCAAGACTCCATCTCATAATAATAATAATAATAATAATAATAATAATTTCAAGTCATACCTAGCAGAAAGAGAAAAGTAAAGATACATCATAATGCAGCGGCAGATTATCAAGGAAAAAGAGAACTCATACAAAAGTAAATAACTTGAAACTTGTGAAACTACCCCCCAACTGTGAAATCCTGCAGATCAGCATCTGTGATGCTGATACAAAACCTCATGCACAGAGGAGCTCCTTAGTGCTTCTAATGTCTTCATATGTTTTGTAGGGCACAGAAGCACCTGCACAATATAGGAAGCTCAATCTAAGATGATCTCTTTAATCCAAAGTTACATGAAAGGCACTAAAGTAGTCCTACCTTGGTTTTGCTGCTAGATAGAAATATGCATCCTCTGTTCAGGAAAGCATTCTCTAGTTAGGTCCCCACGATGCTCACAAAATAATTTCAAACAAATATAAACTCACAATGAAAGTTTATCATGCCAACAAGAAAACAAGACACCATGAGTGTCAACAAAAATAAGCAGCAATCCCTAGAAACTTTACATATTTACTTTGTCAAATAAAAGTTATAAAATGTGTATAAAATGTCCACAAAAACAGAAGACATCATCACAAAAATGAGCCATCACTAAGACCAAAAGTGGCCAGGTAGACTTTTTTTTTAATCTAGTGGAACTGTTAGGAACAAGCTACACTTTATTGTTGAAATAAAAAACATAATGGATGGGAAAAATAGCAGAATTCATGAACTAGATGATACATTTGAAGAAGTTATCCATACTGCAGCTTAGAGGTACATATAGATGGAAAATACAGAATAAAACAAATAAGCAGGGTAGAATTAGAAGTTCTAAGTGAAATTCAGAGGGACACATTCAGTATCTTTACTCATACTGGACCTGAAGTCTGTATCTCCTGATTCACTTGTGAACCTTTGAGACATTTTCAACTTCGACAGTTTAAATCTCTTCTCTGCAGCCTCTCCTCCCCACCCATCTTGTCTTTCTCAAACCAAATCAACTTATCATGTTATTTTTTGCACATCCTCTATTTCTCTGTATCTCTTAGCTAGAAAGTTGGTCCAAGAACATCTCATGAATTTATTTTATTCATAAATATTATAGCAGAACAGATCTCTCATACAAAATCCAGTAGATAGAAAAAATAAGCAGGGAGGGAAGTTAAGTGGGAAAGAGGAGTCAATGAAAAACTACTCATAACAAAGGATAAGGAACATCATCTTAATTAATAAATAAGTGAAAGAAAGCACAGGCCTCTAAAAATCACTTACTCAAAAATCCAGAATAAAAACAAAAAGAGTTTAACTCTATATAGCTTTTAATAGGATGCTTAATAAAAAAGAAAAAAGGCCTCTATTCCCAGGAGTAAAAATCCATATGCAGAATAAACTGGGGGAGAAGACTACAGGATATGAATCATAAGATAGGCCAGGGGAAAGGGTGAGACAAGAAAATCTTACATAAAATATATAAAAATGTAAAGCTAAATGTAATAGAATGCAGAAAATAAAATTAGAGATGTGGAAGTCAGAATTGAGTACCTCTCTTAGAACGTGGAAGAGAGGAGGATTCAAGATGGCGCTGTGAGAACAACCCAGGATTGGAGCTCTCCTTGAATCCGCAAACAGGTGAGTCGGAGTTGCATTTCCAGACTGATCTTTGTTGCCCACAGAACGGGGAAACTCCCAAGTATAAAAAAGACACGGGACACCAGGCAGTAGGTCTGCCTGGCGAAGCCAGCAGCCGGGGCGGCGGCGGCCAGCCCTACCCAGCAATCCACACAGGTCACGCTTGTCCGGGTGCCCTGTTGAACCGTCAACCTGAGACTTGAGAGGGCTGGACTTGAGACTGAACGAGACTTGGACAGTAGGCCAGCCCAGGGGATTGCAGGGACAGATCGTTTGGGATACCCAGTGGGACGAACAAAACCGCGATTTCAAACTATCCCGAGCAGACGGTCCGAGACGCTCTGTGGGGGAGGGGCGTCCACCACTACCAAGGCAACCCGCCCAAACTGAGATACACGCCCACTGCTGACGCAGCCAGACGTGGCCGAGGCAACCCATCCCTACTGAGATACACGCCCACTGCTGACGCAGCCTGCCATTGCCGAGGAAACACGCTACAACAAAGAGACTCCGCCGCAGGGCGTGGCGGAGACCACAGCAGAGCCTGCAGGAACAGGGCGAATCACACAACAGCAGGGCAGAGCCTCGGCAGCCAAACAGTGGCTAGTCTGCCTCCTAGCTGGGCAGGACACCTCAACGGACATCGAAAAATAAAGCCCAAACCCCCCAACACAAAGCATTTGAGAAAAAAAGGGTTTTTTTAAATGAGTTCTGTTGCAGCAGAATCAAACATAGCAGCCTAACAGCCCGGAATGAACAACAGAGCTCACAGCTCAGAAATTGAGCTCCAAAAAAGTACAGACTGTCTCCTCAAGCAGCTCCCTGACCCCTCTATATCCAAAAGACTGACATTTGGCAGGCATCATCCTGGGACAAAGATAGCAGAAAAAGAAACGGGTAGCATCCCTCACGGTGCCACAGCTGCTAGAGGTGCACCCCAGACAAGCAGGGCCTGGAGTGGACCTCAGCAGTCATACAGTGAAGGGGCTAGGCTAGTAGAAGGAAAACCAAGTAACAGAAATACTTCATCATCAACAATCTGGGTGTCCACTCAGAGACCCAATCGAAAAGTCAGCAACTACGCAGACAACAAGCGGATAAACCCACAAAGATGGGAAGAAACCAGCGAAAAAAGGAGGAAAACACCCAAAACCAGAACACCTCGCCTCCTAGAAAGGACCAAAACTCCTCACCAGCAAGGGAGCAAAGCTGGACGGAGAATGACTGTGACGAAATGACGGAATTAGACTTCAGAAGGTGGATAATGAGAAACATTTGTGAGCTAAAAGAACATGTACTAAATCAATGCAAAGAAACTAAGGAACTTAAAAAAAGATATGAGGAAATGATAACAAAAATGGATAACTTAGAGAGGAATATGAATGAATTAAAGGAGCTGAAAAACACAATACGAGAACTTCGCGAAGCATGCATGGGTTTCAATAGCCGAATTGACCAAGCAGAAGAAAGAATATCTGAAGTCGAAGACCAACTCAATGAAATTAAACGAGAAACCAAGATTAGAGAAAGAAGCGCAAAAAGGAATGAACAAAGTCTCCAAGAAATGTGGGACTATGTGAAAAGACCTAACCTATGTTTGATAGGTGTACCAGAAGGGGACGAAGAGAATGAATCCAAGCTGGAAAATACTCTTCAGGACATCATCCAGAAAAACTTCCCCCACCTAGCAAGACAGGCCAACAATCAAATGCAGGAAATACAGAGAACACCACAAAGATATTCTGCAAGAAGAGCAACCCCAAGGCACATGATCATCAGATTCAACAAGGTTGAAATAAAGGAGAAAATACGAAGGGCAGCCAGAGAGAAAGGTCGAGTTACCCACAAAGGGAAGCCCATCAGACTCACAGCAGATCTCTCGGCAGAAACACTACAAGCCAGAAGAGAGTGGGGGCCAATATTCAACATTCTTAAAGAAAAGAACTTTCAACCCAGAATTTCATATCCAGCCAAACTGAGCTTCAGAAGTGAAGGAAAAATAAAATCCTTTGCGAACAAGCAAGTACTCAGAGATTTTGTCACCACCAGGCCTGCTTTACAAGAGCTCCTAAAAGAGGCACTACACATAGAAAGGAACAACCAGTACCAGCCATTCCAAAATCACACTAAATGCTAAAGAGCATCAACATAATGAAGAATCTACAACAACTAACAGGCAAAACAGCCACTTAGCATCAAAATGGCAGTATCAAATTCACACATAACAATATTAACCCTAAATGTAAATGGTCTAAATGCACCAATCAAAAGACACAGACTGGCAAATTGGATAAAAATCCAAAAGCCACCAGTGTGCGGTATCCAGGAAACCCATCTCACATGCAAGGATACACAAAGGCTCAAAATAAAGGGATGGAGGAAGATTTACCAAGCAAATGGAGAGCAAAAAAAAGCAGGAGTTGCAATTCTCATCTCTGATAAAATAGACTTTAAAGCAACAAAGATCAAAAGAGACAAAGAAGGCCATTACATAATGGTAAAAGGATCGATACAACAAGAAGAGCTAACGATCCTAAACATATATGGACCCAATGCAGGAGCACCCAGATACATAAGGCAAGTTCTTAATGACTTACAAAAGGACTTAGACTCCCACACAATAATAGTGGGAGACTTTAACACTCCACTGTCAATATTAGACAGATCAACCAGACAGAAAATCAACAAGGATATCCAGGGCTTGAACTCAGACCTGGAGCAAGCAAACCTGATAGACATTTACAGAACTCTCCACCCCAAATCCACAGAATATACATTCTTCTCAGCACCACATCACACCTACTCAAAAATTGACCACATAATTGGAAGTAAAGCACTGCTCAACAAATGCAAAACAACTGAAATCATAACAAACAGCCTCTCAGACCATAGTGCAATCAAGTTAGAACTCAGAATACAGAAACCAACCCAGAACCGCACACCTTCATGGAAACTGAACAACTGGCTCTTGAATGTTGACTGGGTAAACAATGAAATGAAGTCAGAAATAAAGAAGTCCTTCAAAACCAATGAGAACGAAGACACAACATGCCAGAACCTCTGGGACACATTTAAAGCAGTCTCTAGAGGAAAGTATATAGCAATAAGTGCCCATATGAGGAGAATGGAGAGATCCAAAATTTGCCACCTTATCGTCAAAATTGAAAGAGCTAGAGGAGCAAGATCAAAAAAACTCAAAACCCAGCAGAAGACAAGAAATAACTAAGATCAGAGCTGAACTGAAGGAGATTGAGACACGAAAAACCCTTCAAAAAATCAATAAATCCAAGAGCTGGTTTTTTGAAAAGATCAACAAAATAGACAGACCACTAGTCAGATTGATTAAAAATAAAAGAGAGAACAACCAAATAGATGCAATAAAAAATGATAAAGGGGAAATCACCACAGATTTCACAGAAATTCAAACCATCATCAGAGAATATTACAAACAACTCTATGCACATAAACTAGTAAACCTGGAAGAAATGGATAAATTCCTGGACTCCTGTGTCCTCCCAAGCCTAAACCAGGAGGAAGCTGAAACTATGAATAGACCAATAACAAGGTCAGAAGTCCAGGCAGCAATTAAGAGCCTACCACACAAAAAAAGCCCAGGTCCAGACGGGTTCACAGCCGAATTCTACCAGACACACAAAGAGGAGCTGGTACCATTCCTTCTAAAACTATTCCAAACAATTCAAAAAGAGGGAATACTTCCCAAATCATTTTATGAGACCAACATCATCCTGATACCAAAACCCGGCAGAGACCCAACAAGAAAAGAAAACTTCAGGCCAATATCCATGATGAACATAGATGCAAAAATCTTCAATAAAATATTGGCAAGCCGAATGCAACAGCAAATCAAAAAACTTATTCACCATGATCAAGTAGGATTCATCCCGGGGATGCAAGGCTGGTTCAACATACACAAGTCTATAAACGTAATTCACCACATAAACAGAACCAAAAACAAAAACCACATGATTATCTCAATTGACGCAGAGAAGGTATTTGACAGAATTCAACAGCCCTTTATGCTAAAAACCCTCAATAAACTCGGTATCGATGGAACATATCTCAAAGTAATAAAAGCTATTTATGACAAACCAACAGCCAATATCATACTGAATGGGCAAACCTGGAAGCATTCCCTTTGAAATCTGGCACTAGACAAGGATGCCCTCTTTCAGCACTCCTATTCAATATAGTTCTGGAAGTTCTAGCCAGAGCAATCAGTCAAGAAAAAGAAATAAAGGGCATTCAAATAGGAAAGGTGGAAGCCAAATTGTCTCTATTTGCAGACGACATGATAGTATACCTAGAAGACCCCATCACCTCAGCTCAAAAACTCCTGAAACTGATAAGCAACTTCAGCAAAGTCTCAGGATATAAAATCAATGTGCAAAAATCACAAGCATTCGTCTACACCAATAACAGACTTAAAGAAAGCCAAATCAAGAACAAACTGCCATTCACAATTGCTACAAAAACAATAAAATACCTTGGAATACAACTCACAAGGAACGTAAGGGACCTCTTCAAGGAGAACTACAAACCACTGCTCAACGAAATCAGAGAGGACACAAACAGATGGAGAAACATTCCATGTTCATGGTTAGGAAGAATTAATATCGTGAAAATGGCTATACTGCCCAAAGTAATTTACAGAATCAACACTATCCCCATCAAGCTACCATTGACTTTCTTCACAGAACTGGAAAAAACCACCATGAACTTCATATGGAACCAAAAGAGAGCCCGCATAGCCAAGTCAATTCTAAGCAAAAAGAACACAGCCGGGGGCATCACACTACCAGATTTCAAACTATACTACAAGGCTACAGTAATCAAAACTGCATGGTACTGGTACCAAAACAGAGATATAGAACAATGGAACAAAACAGAAGCACCGGAGGAAACACAACATATCTACAACTATACAATCATTGATAAACCTGACAAAAACAAGCAAGGGGGAAAGGATTCCTTGTTTAACAAATGGTTTTGGGAAAACTGGCTAGCCATGTGCAGAAAGCAGAAACTGGACCCCTTCCTGACACCTTACACTAAAATTAACTCCAGATGGATTAAAGACTTAAACATAAGACCTGGCACCATAAAAACCCTAGAAGGAAATCTAGGCAAAACTATCCAGGACATAGGAGTAGGCAAGGACTTTATGAACAAAACACCAAAAGCATTGGCAACAAAAGCCAAAATAGACAAATGGGACCTAATGAAACTCCACAGCTTCTGCACGGCAAAAGAAACAGTCACTAGAGTGGATCGGCAACCAACGGAATGGGAAAAAATTTTTGCAGTCTACCCATCTGACAAAGGGCTGATATCCAGAATTTACAAAGAACTCAAACGGATTTACAGGAAAAAAACAAACAAGCCCATTCAAAAGTGGGCAAAGGATATGAACAGACACTTTACGAAAGAAGACATATATGAGGCCAACAATCATATGAAAAAATGCTCATCGTCACTGGTCATCAGAGAGATGCAAATCAAAACCACATTGAGATACCATCTCACGCCAGTTAGAATGGCGATCATTAAAAAATCTGGAGACAACAGATGCTGGAGAGGATGTGGAGAAAAAGGAACACTTTTACACTGTTGGTGGGAGTGTAAATTAGTTCAACCATTGTGGAAGACAGTGTGGCGATTCCTCAAGGCCTTAGAAATAGAAATTCCATTTGACCCAGCAATCCCATTACTGGGTATATATCCAAAAGACCATAAATCCTTCTACTATAAGGACACATGTACACGAATGTTCATTGCAGCACTGTTTACAATAGCAAAGACCTGGAATCAACCCAAATGCCCATTGATAATAGACTGGATTGGAAAAATGTGGCACATATACACCATGGAATATGATGCAGCAATCAGAAATGATGAGTTTGTGTCATTTGTAGGGACATGGATGAATCTGGAGAACGTCATCCTCAGCAAACTGACACAAGAACAGAAAATGAAACACCGCATATTCTCACTCATAGGTGGGTGATGAAAAATGAGAACACATGGACACAGAAAGGGGAGTACTAAACAGTGGGGTCTATTGGGGGAAAAGGGGAGGGCTAGTGGGAGGGGGAGGTGGGGAGGGATAGCCTGGGGAGAAATGCCAAATGTGGGTGAAGGGGAGAAGGAAAGAAAAGCACACTGCCATGTGTGTTCCTACGCAACTGTCTTACATGCTCTGCTCATGTACCCCAAAACCTAAAATCCAATAAAAAATTAAAAAAAAAGAACGTGGAAGAAAAGACAAAAGGGGTAAAATAAAAGGAAAGATAATAAATACCAGACAACAGAGATGCAAGATGTCTGTGCGGGAGCACTAAGAATGGGAATAGAGAAACACACAAAGAGAACTGTCTTGGTTAGGAAGAAAAAAGCATGGGGTGGGGATGGGGGTCCTTCCTTGGGATGGGGCCTTGAGATGTGGTGAGCAGGCCTTCCTCAATCTTCAAAACCAGCAATGAAAAATTGCATTTCTTCTCTCATCACTCCAACAACTCTTCTGCCTCTGTCTTCCCTTTTTAAGAATTCTGGGAAAATGTGGCACATATACACCATGGAATATTATGCAGCAATCAGAAATGATGAGTTCATGTCGTTTGTAGGGACATGGATGAATCTGGAAAACATCATCCTCAGCAAACTGACACAAGAACAGAAAATGAATCACCGCATATTCTCACTCATAGGCGGGTGATGAAAAATGAGAACACATGGACACAGAAAGGGGAGTACTAAACACTGGGGTCTACTGGGGGGAAAAGGGGAGGGCCAGTGGGAGGGGGAGGTGGGGAGGGATAGCCTGTGGAGAAATGCCAAATGTGGGTGAAGGGGAGAAGAAAAGCAAAGCACACTGCCATGTGTGTACCTACGCAACTGTCTTGCATGCTCTGCTCATGTACCCCAAAACCTATAATCCAATAAAAAATTAAAAAAAAAAAAAAAAAAAAAGAATTCTGGGGATGAGATTGGGCTCACATGATCATACAGGCTGATCTCCCTAAATTAAGGTCACCTTATAAGCAACTTTACTTTTTCCATCTGCAACCTAAATTGCCCTTTGCCATGTAATGTAACATATTCACAATTTCCAAGATTAATAAGTGGACATCTTCATGGGGGGCATTATTCTGCCCACCTCAGCCTCCTAATAAAGTTTACTTAATCGTGTTTCAGAATCTGCACTCATACCGTATCTGAGATCTAATTCAGCTAATAACTCTTAAACATCTGGGCCATTCTCTGCTTAGTTTTTCAGCATGCAGCTCTAAATTATTTTCCACCATGAAACCTTTTCTGCCACTTCCTCACGTTCTATTTCCCTCTTAACTAATAACCTAAACGAAATAGGCACTTAAGTTTTCGAACAATCCTTTAGTTTCCTGTGTCACTTTTGTAATTCTGTTCTATGTATATTTTATCCCCAAATAAGCTTTAATCTCTATGGGAAAATATGTTTACAAAGCACTTACAATAGTGAGTGAATTATTATAAGATAGTAAAGGGTATAAAACAATGTAAAATTGAATACACGGTATCATCTAATTATTGAAGAAGTTGCAGAGAAGTATGATTGGAATGTGAATAGAATGATCTCATAGTAAGGAAATTAATGTTGTCTATTTTTTTTTCTTAAAAATGCTTGGGTTTTTCCTCAGTGTTCTGCACTGTGACGGATATGGCCCCCTAGCCTTTCTGCCCACCTTCCAGCTCACCTGCAGCTTCAATAGGCAGTTCCCAAACTACTGAAAGATCCCAACCGTAAGGCCTGAGTCTCTCAACTTCCCTGACCGAGGATTTTCTCTGGCTTCTGTGGACCTTGCTCAACCCACATGCAAAACTTCCCACAGAGAAGCCTGAGAGTAAAAGATGGGCAACCCACAAACAGTGAGGGACCAGAGCAGGGAGATAAATACCCCAGCTTTCCTGTCCCCTCTCACGCCTAAGGCACTGTCTGTACAGTTCCTCAGGAGGGTTCCCACTGGCACTGAGCCACAGTCACCCACAACAATGACACATTCATTCATACACATTTTATTGATTTTTTTTTTCTCTTCCCTGTTTTACTTCTTCCTTTTCATTACTTTTGCTTCCTGGGTCACTTTCTATATAAACCACCTGCTGTAGGAAAACAGCTCATCTGTGGCACCTGGTAATCTTGTATGCTTGAACCATAACTTACTCAGTCTTTGTGGAATGCCTTGTGATCCATCCAAAACATGAGAGAATGGGAGGTCTATAAGGACTTGATATGAGGCACCTCCCACTCACCTCCTTGTCGATGATAACAGGACAATTTCTCATCCCCTTCCCACTTCAGGTGAGATATGGATCTGCCACTCCAGCCCCACCAGAACATAAACCTACCTGTGCCCATCTAGACTAAGGTCTAGGAGTGGTACTGCAGTCATCTGGCCCCTTTTGCTTCAGAGCATGGGACAAGGATCAAGGACATGGCCTCGTGGCTTATTCATCCTTTCACTGCTATGTAAGTAATAAATTGACTAAATCTAAGAGTGGCTCATTCCAAACATAGGTTTTTAATTTTATAAAAGTAATAATGCATATGATTGAAAATTTAGAAACTATGAAAAGTATAGAGACAAAAATAAAAGTCATGATAATCTCTCTTTGTCATAGATACAATGTTAATGATCCTCCAAATCCATATGTTGACATTCTAACCCCCAATGTAATGATATAAGAGATGGAGCCTCTTGGACGTAATTAGATTGTGGGGGCAGAGACTACCATCAAATCTACTAGGCCTTGGCTTTGCCTGTTTTCCATGTATGTGCTTGACATATACACTCAAGTCCTTGGCTCAGGGTCAGCATTTGGAGAAACTGAAACTAAGATAAGCATGTGTCACTTTTCTAATGTCATATTCTGAATATAAAAAAAACAGGATATAAACATAACATACTATGTAAATTTGAGTTTGTAGGTAGAGAGTGTATGTAAAGATGTGAAAGCAGAGCCAAAAGGAAAAATCCCCAAAATGTAAACAATAATTGTATCAAGAATATCTTAGTTCGGGTTGCTACCACCATAGATGAGGTGTCATATGCACAATGGGAACTTCTCACAGTTCTAGAAGCTGGGAGTCCAGATCAGGGTGCTGACAGAGTCCATGTCTAGTGAGAGTCTGCTTCCTGATTCATAGATAGTGCCTTCTCACTGAGGTCTCACATGGTGGAAGAGGCAGAGGCTCTCCTTCCATCTTCCTTTTTAGGGGCACTAATCTTATTCATGAAGGCTCTGCCCCCACAATCTAATTACCTCCAAAAGGCTCCATCTCTTATATCATTACATTGGGGGTTAGGATGTCAACATATGAATTTGGAGGATCATTAACATTGTATTTAAGACAAAGAGAGATTATCATGACTTTTATTTTTGTCTCTATACTTTTCATAGTTTCTAAATTTTTAATCATAAGCATTATTACGTTTATAATATTAAAAACCTATGTTTTAGAATGAATATTTGAAATATACACAGCAGGAACATTTATTCTTTAAGTAGAGATGCTTTCATACATGGGCATGTAAAATGTAAGCATTCAAAAGTAAAGTGGACAAAGGACATATGATCTTCATAAAAGAAACATAGAAAGCTAACAAACATATACAAGGCAGTCCAACCTTAAAAAAATGTTAAGCATTAAAGCTTCATAAATCAAAGCATCCCTAATCATATAGACACAGATTAAATTAAAACAATGAGTTGCCATTGTTTGCTATTAACCTGGCAAATTAAGTGATAATAACAGACATTAATATGGGTGCAGGAGAATAGGCATTCTCATATACCATTGTTAGGAGTATAAACTAGGCTAATTTCCTAAAGGCCTTTACAAAGCCTTACAAATGAACATTCTCTTGACATGGTAATATCACTTAAAATAATTTTTCTCTAGGAAAATCAAAACTATTCACAAAAAAGTTATGCATAAAATTTAATTTCTGATGGCTGGAATTATGATTTTCATTTCATTTTTAAACTTTTCTGTCATTTTCAATTATTTTCACTAAATATGGAGTACGATTTTAAACAAGAAAATGTTACCATAAATATTATTTTCTATTTTAAAAGAAAAAAACATAACTAACAAACTCCACAAGAGAAGCACCATTCCTTTGCTCTTCCTACCTTCATTCCATTAATATGTGTGAAGATGATTTGCCCCAGGAGGCCATGTGCAGAGAGAAAACAGAACTATTTTTTCTCTGCCTTGACATGAATACAACATGGGTTTTCACGAAATTGGAAGATGGAATGATTTGGCAGCCGAAGTGAACTGAAGGCAATTTTCTATCTCTCTGGGTCTGAATACCCAGGTAACATTTCAAACGTTACCTATAGGTTTTCTCTGCATTAACAACCCTTATTTTTTTTTGAATGGAAATATTGCTTTATTCTGAAAAAAAATGTGTATTAATAATGGCCAATCAATGTTTCATTTAAACCTATGAATAGGTGTGATATGGTATTGACAAGAATGTATATTTTATGTATTTGAAGTGGAGAGCTCGATAAATATTTATTAAGTTTACTTGTTCCGGATCTGAGTTCGAGTCCTTGATATCCTTACTAATTTTCTGTCTCATTGAATCTAAGTCTCTATGTATCTCGGTGTTAGGATCATTAGCTCTTCTTGTTGCATTGGTCCTTTTACCACTACATCTTTGTTGCTTTAAAATCTATTTTATCCACTATGAGAATTGCAACTCCTTTTTATTTATTTATTAATTTATTTTGGCTCTCCATTTTGTTGGTAAATCTTTCTCTATTTCTTTGTTTTGAGTCTTTGTGTATCCTTGCATGTGAAACAGGTCTGGGTGCAACATGCCGTTGGGTTTTGGCTGTGTCTTTTGATTGGGAGATTTAGTCAATTTAAATTTAGGGTTACTGCCATTTGATGTTAACTGGCTGTTTTATGCATTTGTTGATGAAAATTCTTCTTTATGTTGGTGCTCTTTACTTTTTGGTATATTTTTAGTAAGGCTAATACTGGTTGTTTCTTTCTGTGTGTAATGCCTCTTTTAGAAGCTCTTGTAAAGCAGGCCTGGTGGTAATAAAATCTCTGAGTACTTACTTGTTCATAAAAGATTTTATTTTTCCTTCAGTTGTGAAGCTTAGTTTGGCTGGATATGAAATTCTGGGCTGAAGGTTCTGTTCTTTGAGAATGTTGAATATTGGCCCCCACTCTCTTCTGGCTTGTAGAGTTTCTGCTGAGAGATCTGCTGTAAGTCTGATAGGCTTGCCTTTGTGGGTAACCTGACCTTTCTCTCTGGCTGCCCTTAGTATTTTCTCCTTTGTTTCAACCCCGGTGAATCTAACGATTATGTGCCTTGGGGTTGCTCTTCTTGAGGAATATCTTTGTGGTGTTCTCTGTATTACCTCGAGTTGAATATTGACCTGCTCTGCTAGTTAAGAAAAATTTTCCTGAATAATATCCTGAAGGGTATTTTCCAGCTTGGATTCATTCTCTCTGTCACATTCAGGTACACCTATCAAACCTAAATTTGGTCTTTTCACATAGTCCCACATTTCTTGGAGACTTTGCTCATTCCTTTTTATCCTTTTATCTCTAATCTTGTCTTCTTGTTTTCTTTCATTAAGTTGGACTTTGACCTCTGTTATCCCTTCTTCTGCTTGAACAATTCGAGTGTTTAAACCTGTGCATACTTCTCGGAGTTCCTGTTTTGTATTCTTCAGTTCCATTAATTCACTTATATTCCTCTCTAAGTTGTCTATTCTCAATAGGATTTCGTCAAACCTTTTTTCAAAGTTCCTAGTTTCTTTACATTGGGATACAACATGTTCTTTTAACTCACAGAAGTTTCTTATTATCCATTCCTTGAAGAGTGATTCTGTCATCGGGATGTGCTCGTTCTCCGTCAAGCCTTGTTCCATTGTTGATCTGGAACTGTGATCATCTTTAGAGGGAGAGGCATTCTGATTTTGAGTATTCTCAGCCTTTTTATGCTGGTTTCTTCCCGCCATTGTAAATTTATCCTCCTGTCGTCTTTGAAATTACCAACTTTCAGATTAGGTCTCTTGATTGGACATCCAAGTTGTTAGCTCCCAGGGCCAGAACAGTGGCGTTAAGATGGATGGTGCTTTTCTGCCCAGGATTCTCCTGTCTGGCTTCCTTCTTGTGTCCGTAATGGGTGACTCTGCCTTCTCTGGGCTCCAAACCTCAGGCAGAAGGGGAACCACTCTCGTTTACTCTGCGCCGAGAGCTGCCGCACTGAGGTGTCATCACAGCCGCTGCACCGGTATCAGGAGTCGTGCTGGGGACCCATGGGGGTCCTCCAAACCTCGGTCAGAAGGGGAGCCAGCCCTGTTTACTCTGCTCTGAGAGCTGCCATGCCAAGGTGCCGGTGAAGCCGCTGCGCCGGCCACAAGAGTCACGCTGGCAGCCCATGTGATTCCTCCACTAGGGATCTTCTGCTCCGTGAGCGACCAGAATTTGTCTGAAAGTGTGGCGTCCTCTAGTTCTCTGCGCTTTGACTGAGAGCTGCAATCCCGAGCTGTTAACGATCGGCCATCTTGGATCGTTCCCCAACAACCCTTATTTACATCTCTAAAACACATAGTGGATAAATCCAATTGCTACAAAAAGATATTGATATATGCTTCACTCTTCACACAGTGAACATTAAAGGATATTAATATTAATACATGCATCACTCTTTACACAGTGAACGTTAATGTTGAAGCCACGACGAGGAGAAAATATTTTGGCAACTACTATGAGAAATAGACAAGCATGTTTCATTCTTCACACAGTGGATGTTAACACCAAAGCTATAATAAAGAGAAAAAAATGTTTTCTTCTCAGAACATGGCACTTTTAGCTTTAAGAGCTAGAACATTTTAATGTCAATTTCCTCCATTTGATAGATTGGGCCTTTCTTGTTTTTGCTAACACAGCATGTAGATATTTTGAATTAATGCTAAGATACTCACCTCCTGGAGCCTGAAGTTAGTTTCTTGCATTTGCCCTTAAGAAAAAAAAATAATCTAGCAGTGTCTTAGTAAAATCAGCAATTTCTAATACTTCGCCATATTTTGTCAAATCTAAGACCATGTAACTTGTTGAGATGCACCATTATTTTAGGTACTGTAGGAATACATTGCAAAGTAAAATAAACTAAGAGAAACTGTGTATCTGAATCATAAAATACATCCCAATTTCAGAGATGTTTATATAGAGGGAAGGGACATCTGAGAATAAAGAATGATAATGCATCATTTATGTGGTTCAACCATGGACTGAAGGCAGTTCTCCTTCATTTAGTTAATTTTCTGCTTTCTGATTTCTGAAAGGAACTGACAGATTTATAAACATATTCAAAGCTTAACCACTCAAAGCCTTGTTTGAACTCCATACCACGGTACATTGCACACAACTGGAGATGTGCTGGAGCCCCATTTAGACCTGGATATTCAAGGAGCTTGTTAAATTGTCAAGAATACTGTGAGCTTGTGTTACAGCCACTATTAAATTATATTAACTTGAAATGAAATACATCTTATCAAAAACAAAGGCAATAAGTACTCAAAAAGCATCATCTTCTAATTGTGTTGCTACATTTTACCATTATGTATGCTCTTGACATTATGCCTATTGTATCTGTACAACAGAAATACTATATAATGGTGAATTCTTGCACATCTCTTTCCCATTTTGCATTCAGTGATGTCACTTTGATAATTTGAAATCAACCCTGTTGGAAATATTTACACAATGGAAAGTGGCATATATTACAAATCATGGCTTCTGCCTCCAGAAATTCTGTTATTACATGTTTACCACACATCACTGCCTGCAGTAACACAAAACTGTAAAAAGATTGATTCTAAAACTGATACACTAGCTATATATTACACACAAATTTATATGCATACAGATGAAGGTAAGTAGATCATAGTAAAAATATGTGGCAGGAAACAAACACAAAAATCTAAACTCTAAACATTGCCCTTAAAAGAAAGAAAAACTTGATCCTGCCATTTTGATGCTAGCTGGCTGTTTTGTCCATTAGTTGATGCAGTTTCTTACTTGTGTCAATGCTCTTTACCATTTGGCATGTTTTTGGAGTGGCTGGTACTGGTTGTTCCTTTCTATGTTTAGTGCTTCTTAAGAAATGATAGGATTTATATTACTCAAATTATTCAGAGCAGGAAAAAAGTTACTTCAGACTTCATTGTTCAAATTTCAATACTCAAATGCCTAAGTAACCTTCTTACCTTGACTGCTTAATAAAATGCAGAAGGCTACTTGCTATAATCTTTTACCATATCGAAACTCTAATTCAAGTGGGTCACATTTTATCCTCAGTTTCCCATTAAATAAGAGAAAATATTACTTTCATTTTTCAATGACAGCAACCTGGAAAGAATTTGACTATATAATGTTGTTCTCAGAATGACCCACCTTATCTACCAACCAGTTAAATCCAACTGGGTCAAATAAAATTTAGATGCTACCTAAATACTGATGACTGAAGCAACAATCTTAAAATCTTTCCTCATTTCATGAAGAATGATATTAAGTGATTTCTGCAAAAATAGTCAAAGAATACCATGATCTCATAATTTCAAAGGCTGTAGTTTACTGTCCTTTGCCTCGTATCTGAGGACTTGGGTAACCTGAGGAGATTTATTTATGAGAATTTACATAAATCCCATTAGGCTCTCCTTAATACCCAATGGCACTTTAGCAGTAATATACTTTATTGTATTTGCATTTACATAATACAATTTTATAGTCTCATATTGTATAATCTCATTTCACCCAGTTCATTTTATAAGAAAAACAAATTGCTTGCAGCTTTTCTACAAAAAAAACCCTATATGAACTATACCTAAATAACTTGCAGAGTACTGGTTGCCATGGCTATACAGAAAAAGTAAGACACTATTGCTAATAGGAATGTTGAAAAAACTTATATCTAGCCTGGATTTATGATGCTAGCTTTTTGATTATATGATTTAATAAAGCCAATTCAGCATCCAACTCTTACCCAAGAAACTAGAGAAAAATACTCCTTTTTATAATTTTTAAAAATAATATATAAACATTTGTAACCAAACTTAAAAAATTAAAACTATCAATATTATCTATGTTTGACTCTTAGTTTCCTCTTCTGAAGTTCTTTTCTCCTCCTTAATGTAACTGAAGTTTTCACTAGGGATATTTCTGACATGAGTCGTTAAACAACAGGTTTTTTGGTGTGAACAAAGAGAGACAAAAGCATGAGCGAACATGTTTCCTTTGGGAAGTGTCAGCAAACATGTCATTGCTTGGACAAAGCTTCATTCAGGAGTTTGGAGGAGAGAATGACAGATGATAAATTTAGAAAGCTATATTGGAAGAATATCGCAAAAGAGCCCTGTGAATGTCACGATACAAAGTTTGGTATTCCATTGTAATGCAGCCAACAGTCACCACCTGTTATTTTAAAAATAGGACACAGTTTTAAAAATACTTTGGAAGTATCAGTTTGGCAGCTGAGTAAGGACAGTTTAAGTAAAGAAAGGTGCTGAACAGGGGATACTAACTTCTCAGGACATAGCTGCAGTAATCTAAGTGAGAGGCAGAAAACCTTGCAGTGTAAAGTAGACTTCAAGAATCAGTACATGTTTTCCATTTTTAAAGTCCAGTCATATTTGTGATAATATAGGAGCTCTGTAGCTTTACTGAAACTTGAAGAATTTCAACAAAGAGTATGAGCCACTGGTGTTTATTTCACTTCCTCCCCTAGATATTCCTCCACCAACACAGCCCTGCAGGATGAAGATTCTAGTGCTCCACATCCTTCCCTCATCACAAATATTGATTTCTTAGGAAGCAGCTGAGTCCAGATAGTCTGCCCTTTCCCGGCCCTGGAATTCTGAAGAATAACATTTTTTCCATCTTATTATACACATGTAGGCATACACTGGAGATATTGAGGATTTAGCTCTAGACTACTAAAGGAAAACAAATATAATAATAAAATTAGTCACACAATTTTTTGTTGCTTTTCAATGCATATAAAATATATGTTTACACTATAATGTAGTCTATTATATTGCAATAGTATTACATGTTTTAAAAGTATACTACATTAACCAAAAATACTTTATTGGGAAAATGATGGGTAGGAGACAGGATTAGCATGCAGTTCCCACTTGGACAGAGAGAACAATGTGTAAAGACTCACATTATGAACTTTTTCTCCAAGAACCAACATAGGAATATACCAAAAAAACAGTAAAGAATTCATAGACCCTTTGAAAGAAGCAGCTTGCAGCTGGAAACTCTGCAAGACAACCAAAAAACTGTGAGTTCCCAAAGTGTGAGTTGGGGTATGTCTGCCTCCAAACACACATGTCAACTGAGGACCCTGAAAATCCAGATCACCAGATAAGATTTAAGCTACCTAGAGCTGAAACAGATTTAGGGAGCTAAACGAAATGCAAAAGTAAAAGAAGCAACAGGAAGAACTCTGTAGTCACTCCCAGTCTCCAGCTCAAGCCCATGGAAGCCATTCCTGGTTTTATCTCACAGCGTCCTTGAGGATGGGAAGACAGATGGCCTTGTGGTGGGACCACAGGGTGAACATGATCCCAGCTGAACTTCATAATAATTTCAACTGAGCTAAATTTTCCTGAGAAGAATCTGGAGGGGAGGAAATAGGAAGTACAGATATGAGTGTACAAGCTGCAGCTGATGAGGCATGCAGGCAGGGAGGGTCCAGGCCTGAAAGTCCTGCTTGTTTTTTCAGCTAGGAGGCATGTAGACTAGAGGAAGAGCTCAGCCTTGCTTGCCAGCTGCCTGGATGTAAACTCAGTGCTGCAGGCGGTGAAGAGGGAGGATATGGTGGGAGTGAAAATGACCTTGCTGGCTGTGTGAGAACTGGGTGAGGCCTGTCACTGCTGGCTTTCCCCTACTTCCCTAGCAACATCTATGATGCAGCAGAGGATGCCATAATCCCACCGGAATCATAACCCCATAGGCATGAGAACCACACTCTCAAACCCCCAATGGCAAGAGCAAGACCTGCCTAAGGAGAGTCTGAACTGAGACCAACCCAACCCTGCCTGTCCTGATGGGTTTTCTCTACTCACCCTGGTATCTGAAGACTCAAGAGATAAACAATAACTAGCATGATGAATGAAACAGTTCTTCACATCTCAATACTAACATTGAATATAAATGGCCTAAATGCTCCACTTAAAGATAGAGACCACAGAATGGATAAAAATCCACCAATTAAGTATATGCTATCTTCAAGAGACTCACCTAACACATGAGAATTCATGTAAACTAATGTAAAGGGGTGGAAAGAGATATTCCATGCAAATGGACACCAAAAGCAAGCAGGAGCTTTTCTTATATGAGATAAAACAGACTTTAAAGCAACAACAGTTAAAAAAAGAAATTTAATAATGATAAAAGGATTAGTTCAACAGGAAAATATCACAATTCTAAATATAAGTGCACCTAACACTGGAGCTCCCAAGCTAATAAAACAATTAGTACTAGGCCTAACAGATGAGACAGAAGGCAATACAATAAGAGTGGGGGACATCAATACTCTACTGACAGCACAAGATAGGAGAATGTCCAGTAGGTAGGACAGTCAGAACACATACAACATTTGTCACTTACATTTTCATCTTATATGTGTGCAGTTTGTGGTGCCCCAAAACAATTATGATAGTATTACAATATAATAACATCAAAGTCCACTGATCCCAGATCACCACAGTAAATATTATAATAATATAAATTTTGAAATATTTCAAGAATCACCAAAATGTGAAACAGAGACACAAAGTGAGCTCGTGCTGCTGGAAAAAATGATGCCAACAGACTTGCTTAATGCAGGGTTGTTACACACTTTCAATTTGTTTAAAAAATAAAAAGTAATACCTGTGAGGTTCAAGAAAGGGAAGCACAATAAAATTAGGTATACTAAATATGTTTTAAACTTTTGCTTTAGTTTCTGGCAAATTTTCTGCCTTAGAATTATATTGATTTTTTTAAATACAAACTTCATTTGCATAAATATTATGCTACATCTTTAGCACCATGAAAAAAAAAATTTTATGTTCTGCTTGACCAGGGGAGGGGGATCCTGTTGTGGAAAACTTTTTCAGATTTATGTTCTGATGATTTTTCTCAAGAATTATATCTGAGCTAATAAGGAAACACTAAGTCAAGGGAAAAGAATAGGGTTTTTACAAGATGAGATCAGATTTCCCTCTAATTCTTTATTAGGTCTAGATATTGAAGTGAGATACAAAGAAAAGAATTAATGAAATAATTCTTAATACATTAATAATGTAATAATAGCCAAAATCTTATTGGAGTAAGTGATCTTCAAAGAGAATGGTTTTCAAATGTGTTTACATCTCTGTCACATCAAAGCAATACCACATACTATCCTCGGAAGTAATAATAGCTCATTTTAGCAAAAATTCTTATGTGGGAAGGGGAATTCAGCTTTGATTGGGGTTCACATTACAATAAAGGGGTGGGAGAGGAAATGAATGGATGTATGCATTTTGAAAGAGCTTCCAGGTGAAGCTGACATAAATTTCCACCCTTCACCCTTCCCACTCCATCCCTAGCATAGTTGCACACTCCCTTCCCCAGAGTTAATGTCTGCTTAAAGTCTGGGTCATCAGAAGTTGATGTGAGACCTGGGGGCTCCCAGCAGAACTGAGCTCAGTTAGAGCAGTGGAACCTATATTCATATTCTGACTGTACTCCTTTGAAATGAACTAAGTTATTTGTTTCTTGATTTAAGGCAAACTTCAGACCAAAGCTGAATCTAGCCACAGTTGTTTTAAGTCTACACAGTGTTTTTTTTTTTTAATGTGTGTTTAGTTGCCCTTAGATAGAGCATAGATTTTTTTCCCAGTTTTTCACAATCGCCTCTACTCTTTCTTACACCAGGTTTCATCCATTTATCTGTTTCCTAACTGGCCCCTAGAGGGATTTACTTTGTGACTTCAGTTAATACTAGAAGAGACTTTGTTAAGATGTAAGATGTTTTACTTCGAAAAGCAAGGATTTTCTAATTATAAGTATGTGACAAGGAATACAGGGACAGTGGGAAAGGTTTCTCAGGACAAGTGTTATTATTCCATTTTATTATCTTTTGCCCAGAGATCTTGCTCCCACCAGGTCCACAATGAGCTCAAAGAACTATAGAGTGAGTCTGGGTCATCTGGATAATTGATGTAAATAAACAAAAGGCCTTTGTTTGGGACCCCATGGGCTGCCTGAGGTTTGGGCTCAAACGAAACTTTGTCATCAGCCTGTGTCTCTGTCACTTTCTTGTCATTATTGGTTAAGTCACACAGCTCCCAGCGGAATGTCAACATAACCTTCCTTGACAAGTAAATCAAGAATTATCTTCCCAATTCCCTTATTATCATCCTAGGTCAGTATTTCTGGATCCTGAAGAAACTTGTTTCTAGGTCTCACCTTGATTTTATTTAAGTTATAGGCCAACAAAATGAAATGATTTAATATTACGGAAAATCAACAGTCTAATTTTTTGGCAGAATTTGACTCCATTTCTACCAAGGGACAACTATCATTGAGAGTAACTAATGAGACAAGGAAAGAACACAAGAGCATTAAGGGAAAGGAGTGATTAACACAATATAGAAGTCTAGGGACTATGACACAAGTGAATCTACCCCAGACCATTATTTCAATACTGGCAAAATATTACCAATCGAATCTTACCTTCAATGTGTATAAAATAAAGTATCTCTCTCTGATTTGAAAGAATTTTGAAACATTATCCACTCTTTCCTGAAGAATTCCTTATTACCCTGTAATATCCTTGAATTGGCCAAACTGATGTTCCAAGAGGTGATTTACAACCATCCATTTCCCTTACAATTCAGGAAGGTACAATTAGGTGAGCCATATTGCACTGATTATGCCAAATGGTTCAAAAAGTATGTGCACAGTTTACAAAAGGCAAGATAATAGCATTCTTTTCTACTCAATTTTGATTTTCAGATGTGCTTTTTTATACATGTCATAATGGTGCAAATTTCTCTTTCACAAACTACAGGTTTTAATCTTGAAATCAATTTAGTAGGTTACATCAGAAGCTTCTAATGAAAGAATAAAATAAGAAAGAGAATAAAACATAAGCCAGCATCACAGATACTGTTTTATGAACATTTTTTATGTCTTGGGTCACAGTGCAAAATGTCTTTCTTAGTGTAAGTCATGGGCAAAAATTTTTTGAAAAACAGAAATTCTGGAGGGTTTCCATTCATAACTTGCTGTCTCCCTGGGCTCCACTCCAGAACTAATGCTTCAGTTGCCTCTGATCTCTAATACCCAAACAGATCTGGGGTTTTAGTTTCCATCTTCTTCCTTCCAACCAGAGGGAGCAGGATCCAGGTTCACTTATCAAAAGACATACTTAGAGCTCTTTTTTGTCTTTCTCTCAGATTCCCTTTCTCTCAGTGAGATTTTTGTCTGATTTAGGAAACAGAATAACTGTCTTTGGCAGTATTTGGTTACACCTATTGTTGATGGCATAACTCCACGTCCCAAGTACTTCAATGTTCTGACTTTTTAAGTCATTTACTACAAATGCCCAAGTTCTTCAAACTCAAAAAAAAAATTTCTGCCAAAAGTATTGCCTTTTCCTAAGGCAATGGATACCCAAACCCGTGTTTTAGCCCTAATAGAAAGAAGGCTGTGAGGTAAAAAGAAATTATCAGACATGAATAATATTTCAATTAAAATTCCAACAGTATCCTTAGTTATTAAATTTAAAAGAATAATAATTAAAAATAAAATTCAAAAGGGTATGTGTATATGAAGTACACTTTTACAGTGGTATTTATACTTACCAAATTCTGTTTAACCAAATTCTATTTTTATTTAAAACTTGAGTGGAACAATTCTTTTATGTTTTTTCTAAAAAATTTACACAATGATTTTTAAAATCTCTGAGTGCATATATGACCCTTGACTTTAGATTATTATAAACTTTTTTCAATGACCTTGAGTTTTCATTTTATGTTAAATGAACTGTGCAAATTTGACGTGATACAAAATAACATGTGGTTAAACTCTCAATTCCTGTATAAAATTTGGGGAAAAAAATTCTTTAGACCTCCTAAATTGTAAAAGCTCACCAAGAATTTTATGATTTCAGAGCTGGCAAGCCAATTTTATAGTAAATGATAATTACATAATTGCAGACAGATTTCTTTTATGTAAATGAAAACTTTTATGTGAACTACCTACCCACAGTCTTTCTTCTGTAGCCAGTAATCATATTTTGTTTTTATGTGCATCAGAATTGTGCAGGAAATATTTATGCTATTTTCATTCATTTTTACCATACTTTAATTTTTTTCTTATATATAACATAATGTATGTTATTAATCAAGTAATGGAGCTACTGTTAATGGCAGGAATGTGCCAAAGTCAGTAACGATTGGAGAATGTCAAATATGATAAAAGACCATGAAGGAGGCCAATCAATTGTCATGACACCCTGTACTGGTAAAAACAAACTAGATTTATTCAGGTTTATCGAAAATTTAGTCCATAAGAGTTTTGAATTATGGGTGGCCTTCAGAAAAATATTCCTTGCATAAAATGTAAATGCTAGCTCTTGAACTACTTATAACTGTGGCAATAAGTACTTCAGAGTTGGGAATTATTCTAATGACTGTTATTTTCCTCAAACTACTATCAAAATGATTCAAATCAGCATACCTTTGGCTCCATTATTTTCAGAATTTTTCCTGCCTACATGATTTATCAGGAGTTGGGAAAGTGATTGCAGCTATTTAATGTGTCTATACATTGTTTTTTGAGATGCTATGAACTTTTTCTGGCACTATGTAGAAAGAGGATGCCTAAGAGCTTTATGAAGTTGCTTTTCCCACTTGAAAATGTGTTAAGCACCTGTCAGTCACTGCCTTATTTTCTTTACAAATACTTACTGTTAGAGAATCTTTACCAGAACTTTATAAGTTAGACATTTCTATCAATCAAGGTCCAACTAGGAAAACAGAAATCTTTCTAAGCATTTAAAACAAAGACAATTTAATATATGGATAAGGATAAGGAAGAGGAATTAGGGAAGCAGCCCAGAGGTTAGAAAGAGCAGATATGGTGACCACCCTAGAGTCAGCGGGAACAGGCTGAGGAGTGGATTATGGAAACCAAGGGTCTACGCTGGCAGAGCAGAACTCAGGACATGGTTGCCAAAAGGTTATGGTGTCATAGAGAATAAACAAGCAGTGCCAGAGATGCTGCCAAAGCAGAAAAGGAGGGGGAGAAATAGCCTGACATCTCCCTTCCTCCAGCGCACCAATCTCCCACCAAGGTTTCCCTTTGGCCTAGCCCAAGACGGAAGCCAGAAAGCACATCCTATAGGGGTAGCTCCCCTGCCAAACCAAGCAGAGCAGGAGAAGGAAGGGCTGGGATCAAATCTTAGAGTAAGCCCAGGACAGCTCTACCTACCCCTTCTCTTCTGAAGAGGAAACCGTCCCTATTCTAGTCAATACCTTAGCTTTATGCCTGTGAGATAAAAAAAAAAAAAATCTGTGTTCTATCCCTTCCATGACAATCATTACATATAATCTCAGAAGAGAGCACTCTCAAAAACTTAGAGTTGCAATCTCACCTATACCAATACCAGAAAATCACTCTAAAAGATAAATGTAAACAGATTTTAAATCTCTTTTACGGATATGTAAAGTTATTTTACCCAAAAGGACTCAGAGCTAAAATGCTCTACAATGTGGTTTAAGATATCTAATACAGAAATACAATAAATTCACTATAATTGCTTCCTTTTAAGAAAAACCCATCTACCACTTGGTCTTAAACTGCAGCAGGGACAATGAGCATAATAAATCTCAATCACATTAACCTTTTTAGTCAGTTACACATAGGTGACTTTGGTCTCAAAATCTCTGAGTTGATTTCTATAAGGTTTATAGATGTAATTCTAAAAGAGCATAAGATAATAGAAACACAGTCCCTGCTTTCAAATTATCAATATTTTAATTAAATATATTTTTCTTACTTTTCCTCTATGCTATTAATATAACCATACCTGCTGGAATTCAAGGAGCATGTAAATGACTTTCCCTAACTGACAATCTCAGCAAATGTACAAATCCAATTTGATGTACAAAATCCATTTCCCTAATCTTCAGCAAACTATAAAAAATGAGGCTGTGACAAGCTTATTGATTCCTTGCCAACAATTTTCTCTAATATGCTGCTGATATTCCATAAATTGTTACTACTCAGCCCTCTAAAATTCAAGTGAATTATTAACAGGCTACCAGACAACTTCAACTTCTTTACTACATGTTGTACGTCTCCTTTAGAAAAAACTAGCTCTTCTCTGAGGACTCTGCTTTCCTGCGGGTCTCTCAAGGGAATGCCACCGACTTTCCAGCACCCCATGCACTTCAGGGTCTGAATCAAGGAACCCCTTGCTTTCACTGCTGCTCCAGGACCATTCAACTCCTCCTCTTTCTATTATCCTCTCTTCCTTTGTGGCTCACTTATGCCATTGGCTAATTATCCTACTCTTCTCTTATCAATGAAGAAGACCAATCTCCTAGTTAGTCTCCCTCATTCACTGAAGACTTTGACAAAGAGCTCACTGCCACCACCTTAACTTCTTCCAACCATTCTAGCTATTAACATTTTCAATATCCATGGGAAGAACAATACCCTAAAATCCCAGTACCTTGACTCCTCATCTCTATGACCTTCTCCTTCACTTCAATAACCTGCTCTCATGGCCACCCTGAAATTCATCACTATTTGAAACTGACTTCATAAACTTAAGATGTTTATTCTCTAACTAAAATATCTTACTGTACTACTTTGTCCCCAAAACATCAGTTTTTCTAATTTATTAGTATCTCGAGCTTTCAATTTTTTTCTTTTTCAACGTATTCCTTTCTTCTCCTTCATCCAGCTTACATTCAAGGCTTAATATTTCAGGGACTCCCTCATCTCCTGTGGGTTACCAACCAGAAAAACACCAACACTGGATGAACACAAATGTCTGCCTTCTTAGGACATACACTTGGGCAACTGAATTTACTAAAACAGATAGGTTTGTGTCACAATACATTTAAGAACATCAACCTCATCTGAAAACCAGCACCATCCCCACATGCTATTGTGCTTTCTTAATAAAATCTCTGCCCTGTTTAACACCATCGCTACTTAAATATCCTTCATCCCCAGACGTGTTGCTTTGTTCTCTCCACACCTGCTCTCAATAGATGACCTTTCCTTCAGTTACATGAAATAAAGCAAAGCTAGATAGGATGAAGCCCGCTCGGTGGCTTTTCTTCTCTCCTACCTCTCCTTACTGCAGGTTTTAGGCCAATGATTCTCAGATTAGTTTCCAACTCAGCCACATCAAGGAACTTGTCAGAAATTGAAATCCTCCAGCTCCACCTCAGGCCTACCAAATCAGAAACTCTGGAAGTGGGATCCAGAGATCAGTGGTTTCAAACGCCCCTGGGTGATTCTGATGCATGCTCAAATTTGAGAACAGCGATCTTAAGCTAATCCTTCTGTCTGTGCCGCAGAACCCGCCCAAGACCACATTCTCAGGGCTTTAGAGCAAGGGCACCAACAGTAATACTGCGGCCACCACCTTATCTAATACCTATGTCAACACCTTCCCTAACTCATCCTTCTATGTCAGACTTCTACAAACAGTTCTCCACCCTGTGGCCAGTATGATTCTTTTGGAGCATAAATTTGTTAGTGTCATTTTATTTCCTACAACCTGTCAAAGTCTCCCCTTTGCTGTTAGTCCACTATCCAATCTCTCAATTGTCTTATAACACCTTTCTGGATATAGTGTCTCTCTCCCCAGCTTCATCCTGCATGGTCCATAGACTTGGACTTTAATACTTCAGGCATCCTGAAATTCTTTCTGTGCCTATAAGACCAGGCCCTTCCTAGACTCTGACGCTTTGTGGATGTTGATGCCTCATTTTGGAACACTCTTCCTCCCTAGGGTTTCTTCTGTATAAGTCTGTTTGTCCCTTGTGTCTCAGGCCAGAACATACTTCATCAAGGAACCTTGGCTTGGCCTTTAGACTAGATGGAATCTCACTTTTATATGCTTTTTTAGCTTCATGTTCATCTCCTATCATAATTTTCACTTTTTTCTTATGCCTGTTGTCTATGTTAGACTGAAAATTATTTGGGGGCAGCAACCATGTCCACATCATTCACCACTATATACTCTATCCGTAGCATAACACCTACATCAGACATAAGACAGATGTTCAATAAATATCTTCTGAATGAATTAATAAATGAATTTCAAAATGTATGTTGTGGTTTTGGTCTTCATTTTCACTTCTCTTAAAAATATTCTTCTTATTAAATCCTTCTTCTTTTTTCCTCCACAACACCTTCTATTATTCTGTTATTATAAAAAGGCCTAGACCTGAGGTTCTCAGTCCATGCGCCAAGAGGCCCCAGGGTACCTTAGCAAACTCACAAGGATACCGTGAGATATTTTATATTTTCAAGAGAAGCACAGCAATATCTGTCAGATATCATGCAAACTACTAATTGAAAGGAGTTAAGAGTTTCAACATTAGATAATTACATTTCTTTTGAAAAATGTCATCTCTTTCTCAATCTGGGTTTTCAGCAGTGGCTATGATAAAAAGGAAGTATCATTTGGAAATCAATATGGCACAGAAAGGTTTAGAAGTAGGGAAGAGGTGTCCAATTTGATTTAAAATTTGAAAAGATGTGCAGTGCCCTATAAGCACTAAGTTATGTTAAATAACAAATACTTATGTCATTTGGACCTAATTACTTAATAAGCAAAACAGTTCATTTTTTCTTTGGGCCTAGAGGCAGGAAAAAATTACTGAGACACTAGGGAAACTGAGAAAGTTTGGGAAACTCTCTCTGTCTTTGCCAATTATTCATTTTTCTTTTTTTATTTTATGACCCATACAAGGTTTGAACCCACGACAAAATTTATTTATTTGTCTATGTATGCTTTTTTAGAAAGAAAGAAAAGAAGAAAGAAAAAAAGTAAGAGAAAAAAAAGAATGAGAGAAAGTAAGAGGAAGAGAAAGAGGGAGAAAGAACAAGAATCTTGCTCTGTTGCCCAGGATAGAATGCAGTCTAAAAATGGGTATTAAAAACCTCTTTTTTGCCAATAAATATGCTTAACAATGGAGACAGGAAGGAATAAGGGAGGAAAATAACAAAGAAGCAGCCAACCACTATTTCATTTAAACCTGTAAAATGCTATGCAATTGCTGAGGAGTGATTTACTTCCAATTTTATGGTCACTTTTAGAATAGGTGTGATGTGATAGTGAGATAAATGTATGTTTTGTGGATTTGGGGTGGAGAGTTCTGTAAATGTTTATTAAGTTTACTTATTCCAGGTCTGAGTTCAAGTCCTGGATATCCTTGTTCATTTTCTGTCTCATTGATCTGTCTAATATTGACAATGTAGTGTTAAAGTCTCCCACTATTATTATGTGGGAGTCTAAGTTTCTTTGTAAATCATTAAGAACTTGCCTTATGTATCTGGGTGCTCCTGTATTGGGTACGTATATATTTAGGAACGTTAGCTCTTCTTGTTGCATTGATCCTTTTACGGTTATGTAATGTCCTTCTTTGTCTCTTGTCTACGTATTTTTATCTCCCTTATATTTTCAAACTTTTTAATAATTTCAACTTTTAGTTTCAGGGGTACATGTGGAGGTTTGTTACATGGGTGTAGTGCATGATGCTGAGGTGTGACGTATGAATGCTTCCATCACCCAGGTACTAAGCATAGTACCAAATAGGTAGTTCTTCAGACTTTTCCCACTTTCTCCTTGCTTTAGTGGTCTTCAGTGTCTGTTGTTCCCATCTTTATGTCCACGTGTACCCAATGTTAGTTTCTACTTATGTGAGAGCATGTAGTATTTGGTTTTCTGTTCCTGTGTGAAACTGCTTATAAGTTTCCCAAGGATAATGGTCTTTAGCTGCATCCATGTTGCCAAAAAGGACATAGTTTCATTCTTTTTTATAACTGAGTACTATTCCATGGTGTATATGTACCACATTTTCTTAATCCAATCCACCATTGATGGGAACCTAGGCTGATTTTTTAGAAATGTCTGTTATATCTTTTGCTCACTTTTTAATGAGGTTATTTTTGGCTTGTTAAGTTCCTTATAGATTATGAATATTAGACCTTTGTCAGATGCATCGTTTGTGAGTATTTTCTCCCATTCTATAGTTTGTAAATTTACTCCGTTAGTTTATTTCACTGTGCAGAAACTCTTTTGTTTAATTAGATCCAATTTGTCCATTGCTTTTTTGTTGCAATTGCTTCTGAAGACTCAGTCATAAATTCTTTCGCAGGGCCAATGTCCAGAATGATATTTCCTAGTTTTTCTTGTAGGATTCTTATAGTTTGAGGTCTTACATTTAAATCTTTAATTCATCTTGAGTTAATTTATATATATGATGAAAGGTACGAGTCTAGTTTTATTCTTCTGCAAATGGCTAGCCAGCTATACCAGCACCATTTATTAAATGGTGCCACACCACATGAGCTACAAAACAGCTGCTGCTTCCCTTCCTCCCTCCAAATCTCACACAGGTCTCTTTCCTATGGCCCACTCTAACTCGAAACATGCAGGAGAGGGAATTATGGGAAATGTAGTTTGGCTGAGTCAAGTGGCCATATTACAAAGCATCCAGAAGCACAGTAGCTAGATCCTTTATCAAAGTAGCTTACAATTACAGTTACAGGCAAAATATGTGTTCATTGAAAGACAAGTATCAGAAGTTCAATATATTATAAATATTAAATGAGCGGTTTCAAAAGAAGTAGGGAGAAGTTCAGGCAGTGTGGTTAATAATGTTGACATAATGGAAAGATTTCAAGTAGGTAAATAAGTTCTGGAGTTTCTTAGCTCCTCTCCTGAGAAGCTTCTGGTGCTAGGATAACCAGGCCCTTTTGTAGGCAATATCTTCCTCAATATCCCTGGGCAGCACTCCATTGAAGGAAAATGGCAGTCCCAGAGGCAGGAACAACCAGGTATTCCAAAACAATGGCAGGATTGATCTAACCAGACCAAAGGTCCTGTGAAGTGAAGAGTGGGTGAATGAGCCTGGAAACAAAAGCTGGGGACAGACAACAGTCTCTGATGCCAAAGCCCAGCACCTGGCTTTATTCTACAGGCAGACAAAATGTCCTCATAATTTTCCTGACTCACTCCTATTGGTTTTGATTCTTATAGCCTGGTTTTAGATTAACATCATCTGTCAATTGTGCTGAAATGTTATGTAGAAAAGAAAGTTGGTTTAGTACTTAGAAAGTCCTAAAGCAAAGAGATAAAAGTGTGTGTACTTGGAAGTCCCATCAAGATACATTGAGAAAGTCAAGGTCAAGGAGGAGATATATACATACATACATATATATGTGTGTGCATATATACACATTAATATATTAATACATTAATGTAATATAGTAAAATAATAAATATAATGTAATATTACATATGATGTAAGGCAAATGGGTCATGGGATGTAAAAAAGGCTTTAAGACACTGAACCTGCAAAATACAATGAGAGGGTGCAAAGAGTCAGGCAAGAGGAAACTGAAGACAGCCTTTGCCCCACAGCATTCCTCACAAAGTAAAATTAGGGTCAGATTATAATTTGGATTTTTTGGCTATATATACCTCAACTTTTCTTCCCACATTTTACAGGACTCCAGCCAGCCCAATAAACTGACAAGCCATTGTTATTCTCTCTTCCCAGCAGATGAACACCTTCTATTCCCATCTCCAGGTCTACTAACCAGAAGGGATGACCCCAATAAGATTCAAGCTGGAATAGCAGGAATCTTAATGGTCTCCAAGTAAGTGTTTCTTAGCCCCCTCCTGAGAAGCTTCTGGTACTAGGATAACCAGGTCCTTTTGTAGGCAATATCTTCCTCAATATCCCTGGGCAGAAGCATCTCCAGGAAGCTGGGTTCACTAACTGCTTCTGCATGCTGCAATCAGTAACTTAATTGTCTTTCAATGGACAAAATTGTACCCTCTTCCCACAATCTTGTGCTGATTCTTCCAGCTGGAGAATTTCAGCAAGGACCCCTACTAAGTCTGTTTGCATGGGAAGAGCCCTGGGATAAGATCCAGGAGAACTGGATCACGATCCCTGTTCTGCAGCTCACTAACTGTGCCATGGGCTTTGGAAAATGAGTTGGTTAAATTAGGTATCTCTAGGATTTCTTCCAGATTTAATTTTTTTTTTCAAATTTCAAGACATGCTCATTAAAATGAGATCCAAAACTTTACTTATCAAATTGGCAGAAATGAAAATAATACCACTGTTTGCTGTTGGCAAGTCCTCTTACCCTGCAGGTGAGAGATCATTTTAGTAAGAAAAACATGATTAGCATCTGCCACTATACAGAATAGCTTTTAAAATGCACATACTCCCAGGAACTCCTGTTCTTCACTACCAGAATTAGCAGTTTCAAGGACCCATCCAGCATGTGTATATAAACATAATATATCTCACAACATTGTTTACAATGATTAAAATCCTAGAAATAATACAAATATTCACAAACAAGCAACTGATTAAAGAAATTACAGTAAATCCATGCAATACTAAGGCATAAAACAACTTAAAATGATGCTTTAGAAAAATATGTAACAAAAATGAAACATTCTCTATATTAATATGTAAAAGGAAATAATTTTCTTAACATTTCCTTAATAACCATCCAGTATAACATCAATTTGGTTATATATAGTAACCATACTTTTCCAGATTGACTGGCCTATGACTGTTAAATAAAGCTACACTGTTTTAAACAGCCAGTTGACAATATATGTGATACCCCATTCTGCAGAAGTTCATGCTTCCATCAGGCTCTCCATTCAGAAAAATCTAGGACTCTCCAAGGAATCCTTACTTCCTCCTCAAATCCTCTACTGGTCCAGTGTGCTAAAGGTGGTGCTCAGTTTGACTGATTTGCAGGCCCCTCCACTCTCCCAATGCAATTAAACCCAAATGCAAAATCTATAAAAATCTGAAAAGAATAATCTTTTAAAAACTCAAACCTAATCATCCCATCCCTCTTCCCCTTCTTAAAACTATGGCAAATCTGCAACCATCAGATCTTCAAAAAACCTGACAGAAACAAGCAACAGGGAAAAGATTTCCTATTCAATAAATGGTGCTGGGAAAACTGGCTAGCCATATGCAGAAAACTGAATCTGAACCCCTTCCATACACGTAATACAAAAATTAACTCACAATGGATTAAAGACTTAAATATAAAACCTAAAACCATAAAAACTCTAGAAGAAAACCTAAGCAATACCATTCAGGACATAGGCATGGGCAAAAACTTCATGATGAAAATGCCAAAAGCAATGGCAACAAAAGCCAAAATTGACAAATGGGATCTAATTAAAGAGTTTCTGCACAGCAAAAGAAACTATCATCAGAGTGAACAGGCAACCTACAGAATGGCAGAAAATTGTTGCAATATACCCATATGACAATGATCTAACATCCAGAATCTACAAGGAACTTAAACAAATTTACACAAGAAAAAAACAAACAACCCCATCGAAAAGTGGGCATAGCATAGGAACAGATACTTCTCAAAAGCAGACTTATATGCAGCTAACAAACATATGAAAAAAGCCCAACATCACTAATCATTAGACATGCAAATCAAAACCACAATGAGATACCATCTCACACCAGTCAGAATGATATTATCAGAAGTCAAGAAACAATAGATGCTGGTGAGGCTGTGGAGAAACAGGAACGCTTTTACACTGTTGGTGGGAGTGTAAATTAGTTCAACCATTGTGGAAGACAGTGTGACAATTCCTCAAGTATTTAGAACCAGAAATACCATTTGACCCAGCAATCCCAATTCTGGGTATATATCCCAAGGAATATAAATTATTCTAATATAAATACACATGCACACATACATTTATTGCAGCACTATTTACAATAGCAAAGACATGAAACCAACCCAAATATCCCTCAATGGTAGACTGGATAAAGAAAATGTGGTACATATATACCATGGAATACTATGCTGCCATAAAAAGGAATGAGGTCATATCCTTTGCAGGAACATGGATGAAACTGGAAGCCATCATCCTCAGCAAACTAACACAGAAACAAAAACCAAACACCACATGTTCTCACTCATAGGTGGGAATTGAATAATGAGAACTTGTGGATACAGGGAGGGGCACAACAGACACTTGGGCCTGTTGGGAGGTTGGGGGCAAGAGGAGACAACCTAAACAATGGGTCAATAGGTACAGCAAACTACCATGGCGCACGTATACCTAAGAAACAAACCTGCACATTATGCACATATATCCCAGAACTTAACAAACAAGCAAAAAGAAACTATGGCTTGTAATCACTCTACTGGACTCAAAGAATTGCCGGGTATGGCTCCCATATGCCTCACCAGCCTGAACACATACCATCCTCTCTCTCCATGCCAACCACATTAGTCTTCTCTCAGTCTTTTATGTTCTTTATGCTCCCTCCTACCACAGGGATTTTGTATTTACTGTCTAATTCTCTCTTCCAACAATGTTCTTGTGTCACTGCTTCATGTAGCTAATTGTTTCTCATGTTTTCGTTTTCAGCTTAATTCTCAGAAAAGGGTCCTTGAGGCTACCTGCCTTGGCAAATTATCCAAATTCACATAGTGTCGTGTGGCAGCATGTGATCACATTAGAAAATTTACATTTTAATTAGGCAACTTGATTAATAAAAAGGAGCTGTGTCCACCTCCTTGTCTTCTTTCTCCTCCTTCTCCTTCTTATTCTTCTTCATCAACATTTTACCTATACCTAGCATATTGTCTGGCACATATTTTTGGAATGACTAAACAAGCTATTTCATACTTCATCCTGGTGAAGATGTGGGGTCAGAATGGCTCCCACAAATGAGAATCTCCAAGTATACCCCTACCTTGAGCCCAAACCCTTCTTCTTTAATCCTAAAAGGAAAAAAAAGCTCTCCCTTTCACCAAGATCAAGGTCTGTTTGGTACAGATGTTCAATTATTTGGAGAAAATCCTCACCCCATCCACAACATGTAGCCTGCACTCTAGTTCTGCTAAAAATAATCTGAATTGATATTACTAAATAGATAATTTGCAATTTCAAATTCAAGCATCAGGATGTGGGCCAGTTA
Organism: Callithrix jacchus; assembly: GCF_049354715.1. NCBI lineage: Eukaryota > Metazoa > Chordata > Mammalia > Primates > Cebidae > Callithrix > Callithrix jacchus. Next base: position 77,030,679 of record NC_133507.1, read on the forward strand.
TATAGGCTTACCTGAGAATATGTCTAATATCTAGATGTATGGAATTGACCCAACTCATAGAAAAGTTCTCCATAAATACAAATTTTCTATCATAGTTGGGAGAACTTGCTTACAACTCTCCAAAATGGTACTTTCCAACCTCCACAATTTAAGATTCATTCTCCCAAGGCATTCAACTATGTACATAAATACATGCATGGACACATACTATCTTCATTTTCTTTTGCTGTAACAGAATACCACAGACTGGGTAATTTGTAAAGAAAATAAATTTATTTGGCTTATGTTACTGGTAAGTCAAAGAGCATGGCATTGACATGATGGAGGGCACCACATGATGAGTGGGATATGTATGCTCAGGTCTTTCTTCCTTTTGTTTTCTGTTTGTTTGTTTGTCTTGAGACAAAGTTTCACTCTTTTTGCCCAGGGTGGAGTGCAATGGCAAAATCTCGGCTCATTGCAACCTCTGCCTCCCGGGTTTTTCTCCTGCCTCAGCCTCCCAAGTAGCTGGAATTACAGGTGCACACCACAACACCCCGCTAATTTTGTATTTTTAGTAGGGATGGGGTTTCACCAATGTTGACCAGGCCAGTCTTCAACACCTGACCTCCTGTGATCCACCCACCTAGGCCTCTAAAAGTGCTGGGATTACAGGCATGAGCAACTGCACCCATCCTCTTCCTCTTCTTATAAAACTACCAGTTCCATCATAGGGGCCCGAATCTTATGGCTTTATGTAATCCTAATTACCTCCCAAAGCTCCACCTCCAAATACCACCAAAATATGAATTTGAAGATCAAGTTTCCAAAACAAGAAATTTGGGGGACACATCCAAACCATAATATATACTCACAGAAAGTTGTTCCAAGGATGGCTTCTGCTCATAGTGGGTAGTTCCTAAATGTTGTCTTAATCATAGCCCAAAAAAAAACAAAACAGAATGGAGCGACAGTGGGGAGAACTTGGAGGGGTATCCTTCGTAACTGGTTTCTCCAGTTTTCAGAGATCAGTACAGCATGCCTTCACTCCAGTTTGGCCACACAGTTGCATGAGTTTCCCAGACACTTGGAGAGAAAAAATGACCAAGGCACCTGCTTCCCTGGCATATTCCACCAGACTGACTGAATAATGGTATTGTTTAGCTTCCCTAGGGAATCTTCAGTTCATTATAGAAAAACTACCTTAAAAACTTCAGGGTTAGTTGTAGAAACTACAGTCTTAATTTTTAAAGTTTTTAAGCAAAAGATAACATTTTCTTAAAGATAGGAGAGGAAGTGGGTAACCCAAGGGGCTGTACTCTGGATGAGTAATTAAAAATCTCTCTTTTTAACTTTGATAGTTATAATCGGTTAGTAGAATGTTAATAGATTGAGGTTATATTTTTAAAGAAAGGATCTTGAGAAAAACTTAAATCTGTGCAATAAGTTTGCATTTCAATAATAACTTTAATTGTCATATTTCAAACGTTAATAATAACATAATATTACAACTACAAGGATGTGGTGAAAAACTAGATACAATTATAAAGGATTACTCTTTCCTTGAAAGTCCACAGTTGGAAGAGGTTTCTTTTTCCAAATCCAAAATTTTTCCTTTTTTCACTATAAGACAAATTGTTTAATATGTTTCTAGAAAAACCTTTATTCACAAGACAAACTATAGCCACCATGACCCTTACAAGGCAGTCTATCCAAAAATGTAACAGATATTCTTACTCACATAAAAGCATCCCAAATGTATAGATCACTATTGATTCTAGAGGTATTTGAATATTAATATTAAAAATGTAAGCCTCTATTCTCAGAACATGACCACTTTTCTCTAAGCAGAAATATTTCTAATTTTAATAGGCAAGGACTTCATGAACAAAACACCAAAAGCATTGGCAACAAAAGCCAAAATAGACAAATGGGACCTAATCAAACTCCACAGCTTCTGCACAGCAAAAGAAACAGTCTCTAGTGTGAATCGGCAACCAACAGAATGGGAAAAAAATTTTGCAGTTTACCCATCTGACAAAGGGCTGATATCCAGAATTTACAAAGAACTCAAACAGATTTACAGGAAAAAAACAAACAAGCCCATTCAAAAGTGGTCAAAGGATATGAACAGACACTTTACGAAAGAAGACATATATGAGGCCAACAATCATATGAAAAAATGCTCATCATCACTGGTCATCAGAGAGATGCAAATCAAAACCACATTGAGATACCATCTCACGCCAGTTAGAATGGTGATCATTAAAAAATCTGGAGACAACAGATGCTGGAGAGGATGTGGAGAAAAAGGAACACTTTTACACTGTTGGTGGGAGTGTAAATTAGTCCAACCATTGTGGAAGACGGTGTGGCGATTCCTCAAGGCCTTAGAAATAGAAATCCCACTTGACCCAGCAATCCCATTACTGGGTATATATCCAAAGGACTATAAATCGTTCTACTACAAGGACACATGCACACGACTGTTCATTGCAGCACTGTTTACGATAGCAAAGACCTGGAATCAACCCAAATGCCCATCGATGATAGACTGGATTGGGAAAATGTGGCACATATACACCATGGAATATTATGCAGCAATCAGAAATGATGAGTTCGTGTCGTTTATAGGGACATGGATGAATCTGGAGAACATCATTCTCAGCAAACTGACACAAGAACAGAAAATGAAACACCGCATATTCTCACTCATAGGCGGGTGATGAAAAATGAGAACACATGGACACAGAGAGGGGAGTACTAAACACTGGGGTCTATAGGGGGAAAAGGGGAGGGCCAGTGGGAGGGGGAGGTGGGGAGGGATTGCCAGGGGAGAAATACCAAATGTGGGTGAAGGGGAGAAAGCAAAGAAAACACACTGCCCTGTGTGTACCTATGCAACTGTATTGCATGCTCTGCACATGTACCCCAAAACCTAAAATGCAATAAAAAAAAGGGCAAATAAAAAAAATAAAAATAAAAAAAAAGAAATGTTAAATAGTGAAAATAACAAAATTCAAACAGGTAATTGCCTAATGCAAATATAACCAAGAGAGACATTGCATAGAAAAATAATAATTGCCTAATAGAGATTCACTAACAAAGAACAATAAAAATGAATTCTTACATAAACTTCAAAATGCAAAGAAGTAAATGCCTCTCACTGAAAATTCCTATCAGAATAATATATTACCAATATGGCATTAATATATAAAATGTATCCCAGTAGAAATACAGAATTTAATTGGTATTTTATAAATTACATATATATATATTCTTCTCCAATAAAAACATTGGCAATTGCTTTAAACAATTGTATTCTCTCTCAAAAGTTTTTCAGAAATAAAATTCTATGCTACCATAGTCTTAAGACTATCTTAGAAATTCATGCAGCAGCAACTACTTAGTACTTAGATATATGGGTGTCAAATCTATATATAGCTTCAACTATTCCCAACTCTGTAGAATGTTCTCCTTTGCCATGTGGAATAGACAGTCAAATATATTCTTAGATTAAAAACTTGACAAACCCTTAGCTAGACTAGGAAAAAAAAAGAGAAAGAAGGCTCAAGCAACTAAAATTAGAAATAACAGAAGGAACATTACAACTGATGTCCCAGAAATAAATAAGATTATAAGAGAGTACTATAAACTTATAACCTACCAAGACTGACTCATGAGAAAATAAAAAATTTAAAAATCTGAACAGATTTCTAACTAGTATGGAGATTTAAACTAAAATTAAAAGCCTCCTGACAAAAAAAAAAAGCTAAGATAACTTTACTAAAAACTTCCACCACACATTTAAAGAAAAATTAACATCAATCCTCATCAAACCTTCCCAAAGGATTAAAAAGGAGGAAACACTTCCAAGCTTATTCTATGAAGCCAGCATTACTCTGATACCAAGACCAGACAAAAACAGTACATGCAAAGGAAAACACAGATGAATATCCCTTATAAATATTGGTACACATCAATGATTGCTCAGTGCAGTTCCAAAGGCCTGGCTTCCTTGAAAAAAATATATACATATATTGATACAAAAATTGTCAACAAAAAACTAAAACACTGAGACAAAAAATCTCAACAAAATACATTTCATATGCTGCCTAAACAGCATATTAAAAGGATAACACACCAAAATCAAGTGAAATTTATACCTAAAATACAAGGATGTTTCAACACAGTACAATCAGTTAGTTTAACACATCACCTTAACAAAATGGAGTATGAAAAATAGATAATCATCTCAACTGATGCAGAAAAAGCATTTGACAAAATTCAATACCCTTTGCTGATAAAAACACTCACCAAACTAGTAATAAAGGGAAACTACCTCAACACAATAAAAGATGTGCATGAACGCCCACAGCTAACATCATACTCAATGGTGAAAGACTAAATCGTTTTCCTCTAAGATCAGGAAAAAGAAAAGGATGCCCATTCTTATCACTTCTATTCAACATAGTACTAGAAGTTCTAGCTAGAACAATTAGGCAAGAAAAAGAAATAAAAGGCATTCAAATTAAGAAAGAAAACGTAAAATTATTCGTTTTCAGATTACATCATCTTATACAGTTGGCTCTCCATATCTATGAGGAATTGTTTTTAGGATCCCCCATGGATACCAAAATTCATAGGTACTCAAGTGCCTTATGTAAAATGGCATGGTACAATTAGCCCTCTGTATCCATAGGTTTCAATCTGTGTTTGGTTGAATTCGTGTATGCAAAACCCACAATACAGAGGGCTAACATTTAAAAACCCCTAAAGATTATACATATACACACATACACAAACTGTCACAACTAATAAATAATTTTACAAAAGTCCCAGGGTATGAATTAAATACATAAAAATCAGTTGCATATCGATACACTAATAGTAATTGTTCAAAAAGGAAATTATGAAAATGATTTGATTTGTTATAGCATCAAGAATACAAATCTTAAGAATAAATTTTACCTAGGAAGTGAAAAACTTGTACACTAAACACCACAAAACATCGCTAAATCAAAGATGACAGAAATAAATGGAAAGATATCCCATGCTGTTCAATGGGAAGACATTACTTTTTAAATGTCCACACTACCCAAAGTGATCTATAGATTCAATTCACCCTTACCAACATCCCAATGGCATTTAAAATAGAAAAAAATCTAAAATTCACATAAATTTTGAAGGAACCTCAAATAGCCAAAACAAGAAAGAAGAATAAAGTTGGAAGTTTTACAGTTTTTTAAACACACTGCAAGCAACAGCAATCAAAACAGTTACTACTGACATAGATATATATAATAATGGAACAGAATAGGGAGCTGAGAAATAAATTTTTGAGTAGATGGCCAAATGATTTTCAGCAAGGATCCCAGAGCTGCACAATGAGGAAACGACATTCTCAAAACTTGTGAAAGGTGTTGGAAAAACTAGATGTCCACAAGCAGCAAAAGAATAAAGTTGGACTTCTACCTTTTAACTTATACAAAAATTAACTCAAAATGGATTAAAGACCTACAGGTAAGACCTAAAACTATAAACCTCCTAGAAGGAGACCTAGGGGGAAATAATCAGAACATTTGAATTTGGCAATTTTCTTGACTATGACACCAAAAGTACAGGCAACAAAAGAAAACAACAGACAAACAGGACTATATTAAACTGTAAAACTTCAATGCATCGAAGGAAACAGTCAACAGAGTGAAAAGGCAACCTATAGAATAGGAGAAAATACTTGCAAATTATTTATCTAGTAAGGGGTTAATACACATGTAAAAATTGTTACAATTCAACCTCTATAGAATATACAGAAAACTTTTTCAAAGCAACAAGAACATAAACATAATTTTTAAAAGGACAAATGACTTGAATAGACAATTCTTCAAATAAGATATGCAAATGGCTAAGAAACATAAGAAAAGGTGTTTGACATCACTACTAATAGAAGAAATGCAAATCAAAACCACAATGAGATATAGCCTCACACTCATTAGGATGGCCACTGTTGAACAAAACACAAGTGTTGGCAAGAAAGTGGAGATATTGGGAGCCTTATGCTTTGTTGCTGAGATTGTAAAACAATATAACCATTGTGGAAAACAGTATGAGAGTTCCTCAAAAAAATTAAAAATAGATTTACTATATAATCCAGCAATCTCACTTCTGTACATACATTTAAAAGTATTCAGAGCAGGACCTCAAAGATATATTTGCACATCCATTTTCATCACAGCATTATTCATAATAGACAAAAGGTGGAAACAACCCGAATATCCATGGACAGATGAACGAATCAAGAAAAAGTGACATATATACACAATGAAATATCATGCAACCTTAAACAATGAAATTCTGTTACATACCTCAACATGGAAGAATCTCGAGGCTGTTATGCTAAGCAAAATAAGCCAGTCACAGAATAACAAACACTGTATAATTCCACAGATGTGAAATACCTAAATTAATCAAAATCATAGAAACCGGAAGTAGAAAGTTGGTTGCTAAGCACTGGGGGAAGTAGGAGGGGAAGTGCAGTTTAGTGAAGAAAGTTTCAGTGTTACAGGATTAAAAGGTTCTAGAGCTCAATTGCATAACACTCTATATGCTTGAGTTCTGACTTGTGCACTTGGTGGGGCACAGTGGCTCATTCCTGTAACCCAGCACTTTGGGAGGCAAAGGCAGACAGATCACCTGAGTTTGGGAGTTTGAAACCAGCCTGACCAACATGGAGAAACTCTGTCTCTACTAAAAATACAAAATTAGCCGGGTGTGGTGGTGCATGCCTGCAATCTCAGAAGGCCGAGGCAGAAGAATAGCTTGAATCAGGGAGGCAGAGGATGTGGTGAGCCGAGATTAAGCCATTGCATGCCATCCTGGGCAACAAGAGCAAAACTCCATCTCAAAAAAAAAAAAAGAGTTCTGACTTGTACAATTAAAAATGGTTAATGGGGTAAATTTTATTTTACATGTTTGTTTAGCACAATAAAAAAAAATTCCCAAGTATTCTCTTATGGTTTTCAGGTATTCAAAGTAACTACATAGTTAGTAGGTTATAACGGTGATTCTGTATCTATCCTCTTTGAAGTAATTTTGAAAACTATTATGTTCAAGGCATCATACCAAGAATACTGAGAAAGAGAACATAAATAAAAATCATCCAATGTCATACTTTCGGTAAATACCCCTAACAGGGGAAAGATGTGCAGGACAGTTCTCCAGGTCATCTTGTACTAACCTAGATCTTCCAATTTCTTGCTTGTAGTTCTCAAAAATAACCATAGAATGTGCTGGAAATATAACATCCTGAAATCGGGAGGAACTGCCTCAAACAGTCTGGACATTTTCCTGTCCCTCCCAGAGAAGGTAACATCTTGAGTTAGGGAGTAAGTGCCAGGGACAGCCCAGACTTTATTCCTCTCTCATCTGGAACAGGATGTCCTTCAAAGCTTTGCCCAGTGTGTCATGTGCCCCTGAGGAATGAATATAACCAAGGCAAGGTGGCTTTCAGGATGCCTTAGCTGTGGTGCAAAGTCTAGCATATGCAGTCGAGATGCCATCTACCATGGCAGCTCATGATGAATCAGACATACATATATATATATATATATATATATATATATTTGGCCCTTGCTGCTAACTTCTAAGTAATTAACTTGCTTCACATAACCTGTGTGTGAGTATCTTCTGTCTCACTGGACTCAGACAAACTGATCATTAATGCCTGGTGGACTTAAACACTAGCACAGGATGCAGTGGGCATAAGTACATGGATACTTCTTTCTGGCGGTAGGCATAGTAATAACCTTTGCTATTAGCACACCTGCTTGGCACTAATAGCACAGAGCAGAGGAGGCACAAAGGAAGGACAAATTAATTCTTTTAGGCAAGTGGGAAAGGAGTAGATCAGGAAAAATGCCATAAGGAAGTTGCCCTTTGAATCAGATTTGGAAAGATAGAGTTTATACAGAGAGGAGAGAAAGGGCACTCCAGGCTGAGGGAATAATATGAAGATAAATGGCAGAAAGGCAGGAAGATACAGAACATACAAGGAAAAGGTAATTTCTTTGATTTGGTAGAAAATAAAAATGTGAAAGAAAAATAGAAAATAAGATTTTATTTTCCTTTCCTTTGAACAAATAACCAGGAGTAGGGTTGCTGGATTGTATGGTAGCCCCATTTTTAGTTTTTCTGAGAAATTTTCATGCTGCTTTCCATAATGGCTCTACTAACACATTCCCACCAACAGTGTATGAGAGTCTCTTTTCTCTGTATCCTTGCCAACATGTAATTTTTTGATTTCTTCATTTTTTTTCTTCATAATACCCATCCTAACTGGCGTGAGATGATTGTGGCTTTGATCTGCATTTACTGATGATTAGTAATAGTGAGTATTTTTTATATAACTCTTGATCATTTGTATGTACTCTTTCAAGGAAATATCTTCACATCCTTTGTCAACTGTTTTAGATAACTTTTGTTTTACGTTCAGGAGTACATGTACATTGCTGCCTTTTGCTGTGGAGTTGAGTTCCTTGTGTATTGTGAATGTCAGTGACTTGTCAGAAGGATAATTTGTAAATACTTTCTGTCATTCTACAGATTGCCTCTTCATTGTGTTGCTTATTTCCTTTGCTGTGCAGAGCTTTTTAGTTTAATATAGTCCCATTAGGATATTTTTCTTTTCTCACTATATTTGTGAAGTCTTAGCCATAAAATCTTTGCCTAGACTAATGACCTAGGAGCATTTTCTCTATGTTTTCTTCTAGTAGTCTTATGTTTTGGGTCTTATGTGTAAATCTTTAATTCATTTATATTTGATTTTTATATGATAATAAATAGGGGTCTAGTTTCATTTTTCTTCATGTAGATATCCAGTTACTCTAGCACCATTTATTGAAATCGCTGTCTTTTCCTCAATGTGTATCTTTGGCACCTTGTCAAAAATCAGGTGGCTGCAAATATGCAGATTTCTTTCTGGGTTTTCTGTCCTGTTCCACTGGTCTATATGTATCTGTTTTTATACCAATAGCATGTTTTTAGGGTTGCTATAACTTTGCAGTGTATTTTGAAGTCAGATAGTGTGGTATCTTCGGCTTTGGTTTATTTTTTATTTTTTCCTCAGGATTGCTTTGGCTATTTGGGGTATTTTGTGGTTCCATACAAAATTTAAGGTTCTTTCTACTTCTGTGAAAAATGTCCTTGGTGTTTGGATGGAGATTGCATTCAATCTGTAGATTACTCTGGTAGTATTGTAATTTTAACAGTATTAATTCTTCGAATCCATAAGCATGGGATTTCTTTCCATTTGTTTGGGTCCTCTTTAATTTCTTCCATCATCATTTTGCAGTTTACATTATAGAAGTGTTTCACCTCTTTGGTTAAATTGATTTTGCAATCTTTTATTATTTTTTGTAGCTATTGCAAATGAAGTTGCTTTCTTGATTTCTTTTTCTACTAGTTTATTATTGGTGTGTTAAATTCTACTAATTTTTGTATGCTGATTTTATCTCACAACTTTACTGAATTTATCAGTTTGAAAAGTTTTTTGGTGGAGTCTTTAAGCTTTTCTAAATATAATATCAAATCATGTACAAAGACAATTTGACTTCTAATTTGTATGCCTTTTATTTCTAGCTCTTTTCTGACTGCTTTAACTAGGAGCTCCAATAATAGAACATTGAATGAGAGTGGTAAAAGTGGTCATCTTTGTCTTATCGCAATTTATAAAGGAAAGGTTTTTAGCTTTTCTCCATTCAGCATGATGTTAGCTGTGGATTTGTTTTACACGAACTTTATTGAGTTGCAGTATATTCCTTCAATGCCTAAATTATTGAGTTTTCATCATGAAAAGATGTTACATTTTGTCAAATGCTTTTTTTCTGCATCTATTGAAATTATCACATGCATTTTATCCTTCGTTCTGTTGATGTGATATATCACATTTATTAATTTGCATCTGTTGTACCATCCTTGCATTCCTAGGATAAATGTCACTTGATCACAGTGTATTATATTTCTGATGTGTTGTTGCATTTGGTTTGCTAATATTTTGTTGATACTTTTGCTTCTGTGTTCATCAGAGATATGGTCTATAGTTTTCAATTTATCTTATGGCATTGCCTGGTTTTGCTACCACTGTAATGTTGGCCTCCTAGTATGTGTTAGACAGATTCTATCCTCTTTAATTTTTTGCCAGCAGGGCAGGCATTCTGATCTTTTGGCCTCCAGGTGGCATATAGGGATGCCAATAGTGGCAGATCTGAGCATGCTGGTCTTTGTGCCTTCAAGCAGCTTACTAGGGTGCCAGTAATGGCATTCATAGGCCAGGCAAATGGGTCCTTGAGCCCCTGCTCAGCATGTATGGCATCATCAATGGCAATAGTGGCAACAGGCCAACCCTCAGGCCTCAAGTCTCATGCTAAGGCTGACAGCAGAGGCAGCAGTGGGCTGGGCAGCTAGTCCCCAGACAAGCTTGGGAACACAAGTGGGTGTCAGTGGTGTCAGCAGCTGAAGGCTGGGCAAACCAGTTCCTGGGTCCCTTGGAGATACATGTAGGTGCCAGTGGCAGGTTGGGTGGCCCTGTCCTCAAGGCCCCCAGAAAGCATATGTGGGCACCAGCAGTGGCAGGCAGTTTTTGGCCTGTCCTGAGGCCCCAGGACTGTTCCAGTTCCCAGACCCCTTGAAGTTGTGTGTAGATGCACAGTGGTCCTGCTGCTAAATGGGTTGGGGTTTCTGTCGGTGGCAGCGGCTCCAGGCAGGCAGCTCTCTGGCTCTGAACAGCACATACTTCAGTTCCCTCTGTCCCAGAGGCAGCCTCCCTGGTGCACTGCAATGCTTATTCCCTGAAATGTAGAACACTGAGTGGGCTAGAATGCTGGGGCCCTGCCCCCACTGCTGTGTCCAACTGGTGTATAATATTGCAGCCTTCTGGGTCAGGGATGTCATCATGGCTTCAGAAATGTGGATATTTAGGGATATTTCATCATTTTGAGAGCCCAGTCCCACCAGAGTAGCACAAAATTATACTGCGCTGCAGCTGCTTGAGTCTCAGGGGATGTATGAGACCCAATACAAACTTCCTCTCTGGAACAATGCTGTCATGTGGACACCAGGCAGCTCCCTTATACTAACTCAGGGCCCGCAAGAGCCAAGGGGCTTACCAGTGGCTAGATTTGCAGGAGTTTGTGTGGTGGAAATGCAGATCACTGAGAATCTCTCACTTACATTTTCCTCATAATGAAGAATTTCTCCTGGCTCCAAGCCAATCCTGGCCAGTATGGCTGCCTAGCTTTCCTCTCCTTCTGTACCTCAGGGTTCCCTGTCACTTTCTTGCTGGATGCAAGTGTTTTCTCTTAGAAGCTTTGTTCAACATGTGGTTATCTACTTGCTATTTTGGTCCTTGTTTGTGGAGGAGGTGAGGGCCCAGTGCCAAGTGGCTCTAGTCAACCATCTTGCAGCGCCCTCTCCCCGCTTGTATTCTAAGTTCATTCTTCCAGCACCATTGTTCACAATGTGTCACAAAAGATAAATAAAATATTTATTTCTTGTGCATCTGTAATGAGGGAAGCACAACTAGATCAACTGGAAAAGAGGAAAGAAAATCAATGATGAAAACCATGTCAAAAGCTGTTACTGGTAAATGTCAAATTTCATGTGTCTTGATATCATAGCTCATGTTTTCAAAAAGAAGATAATTACCTTCCACAAAGCCACCTGAGAAAAAGTAAGCTGTATCATAAACCTTCACAAATTAAGACTAAATATGCAAGACAGCTAAAAATCAGAAGAGCAAATTTACATTATATTCAAATGTGAAAGAAATTCAAAATATAAAATGCTATTTTCTTCAACTTGTCAGATTATAAATTAAGTTTCTTTCCAACAAAACTTAATTGGGAAATAAATCCCCAACAAAAGAAATAATATGGTGGAAAGACTGCTTAAAAGAAGTTTAGAACCAAGTTACACTGTTAGATGATCACCCTTTTTTCCAATTAATTTATTGTGGCAAAATACATTTGAATAAAATTTACCTTATCCATTTTAAGTATAAAGTGCAGATAAGGTAAATAAACTTTACCTTATCCATTTTAAATATAGCATTATTATGTAACCATCACTATATCTATCTCCAGAATTCTTCATTTTGTAAAACTGAAACTACATAGCCTTTAAACAATATATTCTCTTTACCTTACCCTCTCCCCACTGTCCCAGCAACCATTATTCAACTTTCTGTTTCTAAGATTTCCGACTCTATGATTTATACCCCACATAAATAGAATCATATAATATGTGTCTTTTTGTGACTGGCTTATTTTACTTATCATAATGTCCTCAGGGTCCATCTATGTTACAGCACATGACAGAATGTCCTTCCTTTTTGAGGTTAAAATAATATTGCATGGCATATGTATACACTTTGCTTATCCATTCATTTCTTGATGGACACTTTTTGGGTTTCTTCCACAATTTAGCTATTATGAATAATGCTGCTATTAACATGGATGTACAAATACCTCTTCAAAACCCTATTTTAATAATTTGGGGTATACTCTTATAAGCGGAATTGCTGGATCATATAATAAATCTATTTTTGGTTTTTTTAAAAAACTGACATACTGTTTTCTACAGTGATTGTAACATTGTAACATTTCATATGCCAATTAACAGTGCCCAACACTTCCAATTCTCCACATCCTCTTTAATAATTATTTTCTTGACTTTTGTTTGTTTTACTAATGGATGTGATGTGAAATCTTGGGGTTTTTTTTTTTTTGAGACAGGATTTAACTCTATCACTCAGGCTAAAGTGGTGTGATCATAGTTCACTATAATCTCCAGCTTTTACACTAAAGTGATCCTCCCGCCTCAGTTTCCCAAGTAGCTAGGACTACCAGCATGTACCACTATGCCTGGCTAATTTTTTTTTTTTTTAGTAGAGAATGAGTCTCACTATGTTACCCCTGCTGGTCTAAAATTCCTGACTTTAAGCAGTCCTCCTGCCTTGACCTCCCAAAGTGCTGGGATTATAGACATGAGCTACCATGCCTGGCCATCTTTTAATATGCTTATTGGCCATTTATATATCTTGTTTGGAGAAAAGTCTATGCAGGTCTTTAATCCTTTTAAATCATGTTGCCATTATCATTGAATTGTCCCTTAATATAATTTTTGCATTATTAGAAGATACAGATGTATAACCTAACTTAGAATTTAACATAAAAATATCACTGAGGGCATTGCCCATTAAATTACCTTAATATCAACTGAGTTTTTGTTTTTTCATTCTTAGTATTCCAAAGTGTTGCCAAATTTATTGCCCACAGAATACACTTAATAAAGGTTTATAGTTACTAAGGACAATATGCTATTATACTTGTTAATTATATGCTCATTTACAGCAAATATATATGTTCTGAAATGTTTTTTTTAAAATTCTCCCATGTAAAATAGTATACATATTGAATTATTATTAATGGCTCTAATTTATTTAAATGAGTGTAATACAAAGTTCAATGAAAACTCCAAATAGATTTTTAAAATTTTAAATTTGTATATTTTGTTCACATTGTATTGCATGTGCACCAAGAAATTAATGGGCAGTTTCCTTTTTTGAAATATCAAAGTTATAAATTAAAACAAGAACAGGTAAATTATTTTCATGATTAGTGGATGCTATGGTTTGAATGTTCCCTCCAAAACTCATGTTGAAATGTAATTGCCATTGTAACAGTGTTAAGTTGTGAAACTTTAAGGGGTGTTTTGGTCATAAGGGATCTGCCCCTTTGAGTGGATTAATCCCATTATCCTGAGAGTGGGTTAGTTATCATAGTAGTGGGCTCTGATGAAAGGATAAATTCAGGTCCCATTTTGTCTTTCTCTGTCTTGTGTGCTCACCTGACCTTCCACTATGCTATGATGCAACACGAAGCCTCTTGCCAGATCCCAGCACCATGCTCTTGGAATTCCCAGTCACTAAAACCATGGGCCATATAAATTTTTCTTTACCCAATCTGAGAATGTCTGTTATTCAACAGCAGAAAATGATGTAAGATTGTTAGTATAAAATATAAATTAACCTACATATAAATAAAAAAAAAGAATAAAACTACTAAAAATGATAAAACTGTAATGAATTCCTGGACAACATATAAAAGTTTTACATAATTCTATTCTAAAATCTATATTTTACCCATTAAATATGTATCATACTTCAAAATAAGGAATAATTCTGAATAATATCCACTAATGGCTTTTGGAGCATTCAATTAAGATTATTTCTTCATTTCCCACCTGTAGTTCTCACAGAAGAGTTGACTGTAAAATATTCACCTTCACATTGCAACCAGATGTCTAAAAAGACAGCTCCTGACCTCAGGCAGTGATCCCCTTAAGTAGGAAGTTAACAATAATAATTACTGAAATCAGATTTTCTGCATCTCTTAACAGATAAGTATTAACATAGCTGATATAAACTAACACTGACTATTCATTGAGTACTAAGGCATATGTCAAGTTGTTTGTGTGCATAATCTCACTGAATCCTCCCAGTGGTTTTATGAGGTTGGCTCCCTTTTATTATTTTACTTCTACATTGAAACTGGCCTAGGGTCACAGAACTAGCAACCGGCAAAAGTGTATCCAACACGAAATTTTTGGCTTAGTGCTATGCTGCATCAGTATTATCAAAAATTATTTCCCCAGCTCTTCAAAGAAACACTGCACAAACAGAATAGCTAAAAATTTTTAAAGTTTGACTAAAAATGTCTAAACAACAGCTAATTAAAACCTGATTAAAATATAGCATTCAGTCTTGAAGTTTGGATTATATTTGAAGATTTAAATTAAAACAATTTGGATGAGATAGAAAATAAACTATGGGAAAGTGATTTTTAAAGATTTAATTTTTAAAAATTTAGTCTTCACAGTTCATTCTTGTGGCAAGTCTTGTTGCCTGGTTACCACCAGGCAGAGAAAATCAACTACACAAGAATTATCACAACCATACTAAAAATAATGAACACTTCTTATTTGCCTGTTCATGTCTAAAATTATTATTTAAAAAATAGAGCAAATAAAAATATAAGCCTAGATGGGTAGGGTGGCTCATGCCTGCAACTCCAACATTTTAGGAGGCCAAGGCAAAAAGATGACTTGAGGCCAAGAGTTCAAAACCAGCCTGGGCAATATAGCAAGACCTTTATTTATCAAATAAAAATAAAAATAATAAAAAAAATTAGCCAGGAATGGTGGTATGTGGCTTGCAGTACTAGCTACTTGTGAGGCTAAAACAGGAGGATCATTTCAATGCAGGAGCTCTTGATTGCAGTGAGGTAGGATCATGACAGTGTACTCCAGTCTGGGTGACAGAGTAAGACCCTGTCTCTAAATTAAAAAAAAACATAGTCCTAATAATAACTGCTTAATATATAAATGAATATTTTCTTCATTTTTTGTTAGGTCTTCAAGACATCTAAATACATAACTGATTAATGTATGTTTAGCTTTAGCAAAAACCAACAACAAAAAAGAACAACAACAAAAAAAACCTTAGAGCCTCTGACCAGTGAGTCATTCAAAGTGTTCTCTTGTTCAAAATAAGAACCTGTTTTTGATCAGCACTCTGAAAACAGGGAATGAATAATACAAATTCCAGATATGTAATGTATAAATCCAACATCTGTTGGTTTTGCTGTCTAAACCTTCTCACACCCATTTCTTAACAAAATTTCTCTTAACTGGGGTAATTAAATTCTTGTAGTACAAGTGATATTGAACTTCTTACATCCAAGACTATAGAAACAGGCACAAAATTCCTAAAAGAATAAAGTTCTTCATCTCCTTGGCCACATTATCCAAGATGTACAATCACTTTACAGTGAAATTTACTATATAAACACTAAAGAGTTTGGGGGTTTCTTTTTGGAATGCAATCTGTAAGTACACACGTTTATGGCTACAAGCAGCTCTATTTCTCACTATTTGGGGATATCCTGTCTGAGAATAAAGTCAAACAGAGCTGAGTAATTGAATACCATCATTTAGAAAATGTTCCTTGCTTATCATTTACAGATACATAGCCAACATACTTCCTTTTTTGCCTAATGTAATTTGATTTGCATTTTCATTGCAAGCAAACAGTTTGACAAATATAATTCACTCAACCATGGAGTTACTGATTCCCTCTTGAATATATTTACAGTTAGGAACTTGAGATTTTAAGATGAGTTCTTTAAGATAACTACCAGCTGATAAAGTCATATTTCCTTTTTATTTATCTGTAAATTATATCAAGTGTCAAGCAAATAGTCATAGGAAATTAAATTCTGTGACTGAACACCTCATTCTATACATTACAGTCACAAACATTTGGGAAGAATAATTACAAAGAAAAATTCTTCCAAAAAATACCTCACTTAAATATCATGAGACCTTAAATTCTGTCATCAGAAGTTTATTTCCTAATGTTAAGCCCTGTCATTTCTCTTCAATTCTTTTTTTGAGAAATAAATAAAATAAGGTACTTATATTTTAGTGTGAATTTCTCATACAATTTTCTTCTATAATAAGATAAATAACAGAATGAGAAGAATGTTGCCAAAAAGTTTCAGAGAGAGGGTAAAATGCAAAAGGATCAAGAGAATGAGAAAACAAGACACTGACTGGGAGAAAATATTTGCAAAAACATACCTGTTAAAGGACTGTTATTCAAAATATATACAGAACTCTTAAAACTTGAGAAGAAGAAAACAAACAACCTGATTTAAATACAGGCAAATAGCTGAATAGACACCTCACCAAACAAAATATACAAATGTCAAGTAAACATAGAGAAAGATTCCCAACATGATATGACATTATGGAATTGCAAACTAAAATGAGATATTATTGCATGTCTATTAGGATGGCTAAAATCCAAAACACTGGCAACACCAAATGCTGGAAACAAAAGGAGCTTTCATTCACTGCTGGTAAGAATGCAAAATGGTACAGCCTCGTTGAAGGAGAGTTTGGCAGATTCTTACAAAACTAAACATATTCATACCATATGATCCAGCAGTCACACTCCTTGATATTTACCCACATTAGCTGAAAACTTATGTCCACATGAAAACCTACACACAAATGTTTATAGCAGTGTTATTCACAATTGCCCAAGCTTGGAAGCACCCAAGATGGCCTTCATTAGGTGAATGGGTAAATATACTGTGGTACATTCAGACAATGGAATATTATTCAGTACTAAAAATAAATGAGCTATCAAGCCGCACTCAAAAACTGGAGGAACTTTAAATGCATATTGCTAAGTGAAAAGGGCCAGTCTGAAAAGGCTAAACCCTGTATGATTCCAATGATGTGACATTCTGGAAAAGGTAAAAGTATAGAGAAAGAAGGAAGATAAATGGTTCACACGGGTTTAGGGGGAGGGAAGGATAAATAGGTAGCAGAGGGGCTACTTAGGGCAGTGAAACTACTCTGTATAATACCATAATGGTGGCTACATGTCATTATACATCTGCTAAAACCCACAAAATATAAAACTCAGAGTGAACCCTAATGTAAAGTACGAATTTGGGTAGATAATGATGTGTAAGTGTTGGTTCATCGATTCTAACAAATACCATTCTGGTGTGATAGTGAGAGATGTTAATGATGGGGAGCCTGTATGTATGTGGAAGGGGTTGCATGGAAACTCTGTATTTTCTGCTTAATCTCTTTTTAACTTAAAACTTCAGAAACAGGTCCAAGATGGCTGAATAGGAACAGCTCTGGAGTGCAGTTCCCAGTGAGAATGCAGAGGGTGAGTGATCACCACATTTCCAAACAAGCTTTTACTACCCACAATCCAGGAGGTTCCTAGGCTGAAAGCACCACAAGTCTCCAGCATGGCTGTTTCAGCCAGCGCAGCAGGTCTCCACACAAAAACTGACACAAATCTGGGAAGCCAGTTCGACTGGCACCTGGAACGCCTGGGAGACAGGGTCACCCATTCAACTGAAAAAAGAGTGCTGAAACAAGGATCCAGGTGAACTGGCTTGGCTGGTCCCACCTCTACAAAGATCAGCAATCTAAAACCCTCTGGATTGAGAGTTTCACAGCAAGCACAGCTGAACCTGGGATGGTCCAGCTCTGTGGGGGAAAGGGCATCTGCCATTACCAAGGCAGTACACCACTACTGAGGCAGTCTACCATTACTGAGGCAGTTTACCATTACCAAGGCAGTCCACCATTACAGAGGCAATCTGCCATTACCAAGGCAGTCCATCATTACAGAGACAGTCTGCCATTACTGAGGCTGACAATCATTACCAAGGCAGTTCTAAGTATACCTCTATAAACAAAACCACAAGGAAGTTCACACAGCAGCTGGACAGAGCCCACGGCAGCTCAGCAACACCTCTGCTAGCAGACTGTGACTAGGCTACCTTCTTGCTAGGCAGGGAATCTCTGAAAAAAAGGCAGCAGCACATCAGAAACTTATAAATAAAGCCCCACTTTCCCAGGACAGAGCACCTGGGGAAAAAAAAGGCAGTTATGAATTCTACTGCAGCAGACTTAAATGTACCTGCCCAGCAGCTCTGAATGAAACAAGAGAGCTCACAGCTCAACACCTGAATTCCTATAAGGGACAGACTATCTCCTCAAGAAGCCCCCTGACCCCCATATATCCAAAGAGACACCTCATAAAGGAGAGCTCAGGCTGAGTTCTGGAGGGTATCATTCTGGGACAAACATAACAGAAAAAGAAACTGGCAGCAACCCTTACTATTCTGCAGCAGCCGCAGGTGATCCCCAGCCAAGAAGGGTCTGGAGTGGACCTCCAGCAGTCCCACAGCAGATGTGCCTGATTGTTAGACAGAAAACTAAAAAACAGAAAGAAATAACTTCAACATCAACAAAAAGGACATCCACTCAGAGACACCATCTGAAAGTCACCAACTACAAAGATCACAGGTAGATAAATCCACAAAGATGGGAAGAAACCAGTGCAAAAAGAATGAAAACACCCAAAACCAGAATGCCTCTCCTCCTGCAAGGGATCAAACCTCCTCACCAGCAAGGAAACAGGCTGGATGGAGAATAAGTCTGATGAATTGACAGAAATAGGCTTCAGAAAGTGGGTAATAACAAACTTCTCTGAGCTAAAAGTATATGTTCTAACCCAATGCAAAGAAACTAAGAACCTAGACAAAAGGTTTGATGAAATGCTAATGAGAATGAACAGCTTAGAAAACATAAATGAATTGATGGAGTTGAAAAACATAGCATGAGAACTTCACGAAGCATATGTAAGTTTCAATAATCAAATCAACCAAGCAGAAGAAAGGATATCACAGATTGAAGATCAACTCAATGAAATAAAATGAGAAGGCAAGATAAGAGAAAAAAGAGTGAAAACAAATGAACAAAGCCTCCAGGAAATATCGGATCATGTGAAAAGACCTAATCTACATTTGATAGGTTTACCTGAATGTGGCAGAGAGAATGATTCCAACTGGAAAACACTCTTCAGGATATTATCCAGGAAAATTTCCCCAACCTAGCAAGGCAGGCCAATATTCAAGTCCAGGAAATACAGAGACCATCACAAAGATATTCCTCAAGGAGAGCAACACCAAGGAACATAATTGTCAGATTCACCAGGATAGAAATGAGGGAAAAAATGCTAAGGGCAGCCAGAGAGAAAGATTGGGTTACCCACAAAGGGAAGCCCATTAGACTTTTAGCATATCTCTCCACAGAAACCCTACAAGCCAGAAGAGAGTGAGGGACAATATTCAACATCCTTGAGGAAAAGAATTTAAACCTAGAATTTCATATTCAGCCAAACTCATTTCATAAGTGAAGGAGAAATAAAATCCTTTATGAACAAGCAATTGCTGAGATATTTCATCACCACCAGGCCTGCCTTACAAGAGCTCCTGAAAGAAGTACTAAACATGGAAAGGAACAACCAATACCAGCCACTCCAAAAACATGCCAAATGGTAAAGACTATCGACACAATGAAGAAACTGTGTCAACTAATAGGCAAAACACCAGCTAGCATCAAAATGGTAGGATCAAATTCACCCATAACAATATTAACTTTAAGTGTAAATGGGCTAAATGCTCCTATTCAAAAAACACAGACTGGCAAATTGGATAAAAAGTCAAAACCCATTAATGTGCTCTACCCAGGAAACACATCTCAGGTGCAAGGATACATATAGGCTCAAAATAAAGGGATGGAAAGGTTTACCAAGCAAATGGAGAACAGAAGAAAGCAAGAGTTGCAATCATAGTCTCCTATAAAATAGACTTTAAGCCAACAAAGATCAAAAGAGACAAAGAGGGACATTACATAAAGGTAAAAGGATCAATGCAACAAGAAGGGCTAAAGATCCTAAATATATATGCACCCAATAAAGGAGCACCCAGATACATAAACCAAGTTCTTAAGGACTACAAATTCTCTACAAAGAGACTTAGACTCCTACACAACAATAGTGGGAGACTTTAACATTCCACTGTCAACATTAGACAGAACAACAAGACAGAGAATTAACAACAATATCCAGGACTTGAACTCAGATCTGGACCAAGCAAACCTAATAGACATTTACAGAACTCTCCACCCCAAATCCACACACTATACATTCTTCTCAGCACCACATCATGCCTACTTTAAAATAGACCACATAATTGGAAGTAAATCACTTCTCAGCAAATGCAAAAGAACAGAAATCATAACAAACAGTCTCTCAGACCACAGTGGAATCAAATTAGAACTCAGGATTAAGAAACTCAGAACCACCAACTTCATGGAAGCTGAACAACTGACTCTTGAATGTTGACTGGATAAACAATGAAATGAAGGCAGAAATAAAGATGTTCTTCGAAAGCAATGAGAACGAACACACAACGTACGAGAATCTCTGGGACACATTTAAAGCAGTGTCTGGAGGAAAATTTATAGCAATAAATAGTCTCAGCCCAAAATCTCCTGAAACGAATAAGCAACTTCAGCAAAGTCTCAGGATACAAAATCAATGTGCAGAAATCACAAGCATTTCTATACACCAATACAGACTTAAAGAGAGCCAAATCAAGAACAAATTGCCATTCACAATTGCTACAAAGAGAATAAAATACCTAGGAATACAACTAACAAAGGATGTAAAAGACCTCTTCAAGGAGAACTACAAACCACTGCTCAATGAAATAAGAGAGGACACAAACAGATGGAGAAACTTTCCATACTCGTGGATAAAAGAATCAATATTGTGAAAATGGTCATATTGCCCAAAGTAATTTACAGATTCAACACTATCCCCATCAAGCCATCTATGACCCTCATCACAGAACTGGAAAAAAAACACCTTAAACTTCATATGGAACCAAAAGAGAGCTCGCATAGCCAAGTCAATTCTAAGTTATAAAAACAAAGCTTGAGGCATCACACCACCTGACTTCAAACTATACTACAAGCCTACAGTAATCAAAACAGCATGGTACTGGTACCAAAACAGAGGTATAGACCAATGGAACAGAACAGAGGCCTCAGAGGCAATGCCACACATATACAACCATCTGATCTTTGACAAACTTGACAAAAACAAACAATGGGAAAAGGATTCCCTGTTTAACAAATGGTGTTGGGAAAACAGGCTAGCCATGTGCAGAAAGCAGAAACAGGACCCCTTCCTGACACCTTACACTAAAGTTAACTCCAGATGGATTAAAAACTTAAACATAAGACCCAACATCATAAAAACCCTAGAAGAAAACTTAGGCAAAACCATTCAGGACATAGGCATAAGCAAGGACTTCATGACTAAAACACCAAAAGCTTTGGCAACAAAGCCAAAATAGACAAATGGGATCTAATTAAACTCCAGAGTTTCTGTACAGCAAAAGAAATAATCATTAGAGTGAACTGGCAACCAACAGAATGGGAAAAGATTTTTGCAATCTACCCATCTGACAAAGGGCTAATATCCAGAATCTACAAAGAACTAAAACAGATTTACAAGGAAAAAACAAACCCATTAAAAAGTGAGTGAAAGATATGAACAGACATTTTTCAAAAGAAGACATTTATGAAGCCAACAAACAATGAAAAAATGCTCATTATCACTGGTCATTAGAGAAATGCAGATTAAAACCATATTGAGATACCGTCTCACACAAGTTAGAATGGCGATCATTAAAAAAATCTGGAGACAGCAGATGCTGGAGAAGATTTGGAGAAATAGGAACACTTTTACACTGTTGGTGGGAGCATAAATTAGTTCAACCATTGTGGAAGACAGTGTGGTGATTCCTCAAGGACCTACAAATAGAAATTCCATTTGACCCAGCAATCCCATTACTGGGTATATATCCAAAGGATTATAAATCATTCTCTTATAAAGACACATGCACATGTATGTTCATTGTGGCACTGTTTACAATAGCAAAGACCTGGAATCAATCCAAATGCCCATCGATGATAGACTGGACAGGGAAAATGTGGTACATATACACCATGAAATACTATGCAGCCATAAAAAGTGGGGAGTTTGTGTCCTTTGTAGGGACATGGATGAATCTGGAAACCATCATTCTCAGCAAACTGACACAAGAACAGAAAATCAAACACCACATGTTCTCACTCATAGGTGGGTGTTGAACAATGAGAACACATGGACACGGGGAGGGGAGCATCACATACTGTGGTCTGTTCAGGGGAACAAAGGAGAGAAAGCAGGGGGTTGGGAGTTGGGGAGAAATTCCAGATGCAGGTGATGGGGATGGAGGCAGCAAACCACATTGCCATGTATGTACCTATGCAACAATCCTGCATGTTCTGCACATGTACCCCAGAACCCATCACTCTTCTGTGGGAAGAACACTGGATTTAGAGTGTTCTATTCACATAATGAATATTTATCAAAATAAATATTTTGTGTGTTGTGTGACTGTGTTACGTGTTGAAATAAATACTAATAATCATTTCTTGCATGCAGCTTGTAGTCTAATAGAGAAATACAATAAATGAATAAATATATAATAACAGATGATGATAAGTGCTATAAAGGAAATATATAGGAACCCAAAATGTGATGATAGTGGGACAATTTTTTCAAGAAAGGGGAGAAGCAAGGTAGACCAGCAGATATAGAGCAAAGTGGGGTCAAGGAAGCCTGTTTGTAACATGGCAGTACTAGATGATATTTGAATATTGGTGAGAGTGGTCCAATAGTAAAAGAGAAGTCATAAACACAGGAGAGAGAGGTGGGTGGTAAATTACGAAAAACAAGGACCTGAAAATAAGGGTTGGAACCCAGAATACACACAAAGGGCTTCCTCTTTGATGGGAGGAATTCCTATGTTACAGCAGAAGGAGGAAAGTAGAAAAAGAAGAATATTTGCAGGAACTGTAGTAAGAGGGCAAAGGCCTTTGCATCAGGTGAACAGAAATCTCCTTTTGGGGTTGTGCCACAGACGATAGAGATAGAAAGCACCGAAATAATTTTTTATGAAATCTAATAGACATTGGCACCACCTTTCTTGGCTTGAAAAAAAAAGTGTTTTCTTTCAATTACTGTGATGGCCCTTGCAATGTTAATCACATCCAGGACTCAATTGTCAGAGTTTCTTTTTTGCAGTGGGCAAGATTAAAGCTATGCTGATGGGAGGAAAATCCCTCTTTGTAGGAACTAGACTGTATGCTCTCTGGGCTCTTTAAAAGCTTGTGTTGTTAGCACACACTTGTTACTTGAGTAAACAATTAGAAAATCAGCCACTGTGGCTAGTGGGAAGACTAACCTGGAACTCGAGTAGCCACACTGGTCTCACAGAATGTCCTCCATGGCTCGAGTTACCAACAACTGTGCAGACTAAGAAGTTCATTACATCTGGCCAGGACCTGAAGCATTCTAGTGTATAAGACAAGAGGCAAGAAAGAGGGGAGTGGCTCTTGTGGTGACAAATGAAGTTTTCTGGGACAGTATGTAGACCTGAGTAGGATTTAAAAGAAAGGGCTCCAAAATCGAGAGGAATGGGGAGTGATGGGAAGTAGAGAGAGAAAGAAAGAGACTTGAGAGACAGAATGTCCACTTGATACAGCTTCTTTTAGAAGATCTGAGTGTCCCTGGCCCTTCCTTTGGTGACTCAAAAACATGAGTAAGTCATATAAAATGATTTCTTTACTCCAGCATATTATGGCCTTTCTGAAACCCTTCCAGCATATTTGATCTGAAGAAGACAGAAGAAGGAGGAAATTTAGGGGAGTGACTAGAACTGGCTCACCTTAGTCTGTGGCTTTAGATCAGATGACATTGGTTACTGGGACAGAGGGAAGAGAGCCACAGGAACAGGAGTAAAAACAGAATGACTGAAGCTTTGTTTCAACTGGGTCACAGATGTATAAGACAAGATTTTCAATGAGAGTTTTAAAAAGAGAAGACATAAAATAGTATTTGTGACAAGTGGAAGAGTGATGATCTCAAACAACATCAATTCCTGGGAAGAATTAACGGCCCATTTAAGACAGGTATTGTGTTTAAGCCTTGCCTCTGCTGTTTATCGGCTATATGATTCTTTTACAATACACTTACCCTCTTTGAATCTGAGTTCCTTTGGTGGTAGAATGGGGATAATAACACTTCTGATACAAGCTTGTAGAAAGAATTAAGATTATATATATAAATTCTTCATGCATAATAAATTCTCAAAACAATACTAGTTTCTTTTCTGCTTTCATGGTACATAAGTCTTACTAAATGGTAGGGTCTTTTATTTTTAGGTCATTATTCATCTGAAAGTTTTTTCCTAAGTAAGATGTTAGCATTAGGAATATCACTTCCTAAATCATTTCAGGGATTTTAAACATGGAAAACTGTTCAGAATAGATATAATTCCTGAATCAATGGGCTAACCACTGTATCTAGATGTTTTTATTCAAGTCAGTCTTACAACCTAAACTATCAAATCAATCTCATTCAGATTTATTTCTACCTAGAAGATAATCTTTCTAGAATAAAAATAAACCCCTTTTAAATGTTCTTATCAACATGTTATCTTTATGTTTTTACTATATTATTGGTAAACTGATCATGAGAAAGCAATGTGATACAACTTCTCTTAATTGAAGAAAATGGGTTTTGGATTTCCAGTGGGATTTTGTGTTTCTTTGTTTTCTGAGTGATCTGAAATTCCGCAATGCTGCACCAGGTACTCATAATTTAATGCTCATCAGAATCACCTCAAAGCCATTTTAATGATTCAAGTTTGAATACCTTCAACTTGAACCAAGGAATAAGCATTTTCACCAGCATTCCAGGTAACATTAACACAGGTGATCCTTAAACCATTTTGAGAAACACTTGCAGACTGACAAAATGTATATTCCTTTTGGGAAAATTATTTGTTTTCATCATGTAGAGAATCTAAAGAAACTCATTTTTTATTTTCATATACAGACCATACTTGATTTTCTCTTGCAAAAAAAGAAAACATTCCTTCCTTACATTGAGTTTCTGCTCATTTTCTGATTTGTACTTTATTAACACATACATTTTAAATAGTTTTAAATGTTAATCCTATAATATTTTTATAATGAAGGTCTACATGATTTGTATCTTTTTTCATTAGAGGCTTTCATGGCTGTTTAAATTATGACTTGATAGTACATAACAATACTTTTACATTTTTCTTTATCTATGAAATCTATCTATCTTCATTTACTTTGAAGTCCAAGAATTACCTATTTTTTTCCAGTTTAAATTCCTACTTTTAGGAATTTTTCTTTATCTGCAAAATCTATCTTTATTTACTCTGAAACCCCAAGAATTATCTATTTTTTCCCGTTTAAATTTCTACCTTTAGGAATTTTATGTAAAGAGAAGAGATTTCATGGGAATTTTCTCCCAAGGATATTTCTAACTATATCTTGTCTATCCTGTCTTTTGTTTCAATAACAAGTCATATTTCTTTACACATAGTAACTGATTAAATTACAAACACAAACTTGCAAGCTTATGTAGAATTGAAGCCAAGAAGAAACTTGAAAAACAACTAAATGTCTTTTAGAGAATTGCTTTTCAGTAGCATACAAAATACATAGTTCAGATACCAAATAACAAGTAAATGTAATGCTTTCCAAGATGGAACATGAGGTCTCAGTCTATTTTAAGAGGAAGAAAAGATTGGAAAATATCCCAGAAATGTCATTGTGTGAGCAGTGTGAACAATCCACTAGTATAAAAAGAATTTTTTTAAAAAGCAGTCACATTACACATTTCTTACATTTAGGAAAGATGGTAGAATAAAAAGTATCAGATTTCCTTAGGTAAAACATTCAAATGAAATGCCTGAACTATAACTGAATATTGGCTTCATCCATTCTGTTCAGAATCGTAGGACCAGAAGGGATGTCAGGCACTCATTTGGCCATTTTCCTACCTTTAGTCAATTCCTACCACTAAAGTCATCTAAGATTAGTAAATAGTCAATCTCAGTTAAAATGCCTACAGAGAAAGAAATTTCAAAAATTCCTTATTTGCCAGTCCAACAACCAGTGTGCAAGGTGAATCCATTTTATTCCTTCTTTTATTCAATCTAACAATATTAAGATACTACTTTGTACAAGGTACAACATTGCCAAAATCTCCAGGCAAAAACTCCATAAAAATTAGTCAATTATTGAAGTATCCTTAATATAGAAAATCAAACATTAGATTTGTTCCAGTGAGGTAGATTCTATGCAAAATTGTAAATTTTAACTTTCTTTGCACTTTTCCTTTTCATTACCCACTCATAGCTCTATCCCCAAATTACACTCTAGAGAAGATTTTAGGAAACTTAAAATGTTCAGTTTAAGAATTCTTGAATATTTGCTTCATTTACAGGTGTATGAATGTTTAATGTTGACGTGATAAACTAATGATGTGCACAAATGTTCAGTGTTGATATTTGATAAAGTAATGATATGCACAAATTTGTAATCTGTAGAAGCTATTGGCTTCTATTTTTGTTCAATCAGAAATGGCTTACCTATTGTTAGAGGGCAGGAAAGAATTCAAACTACAGATGCTCCTTGGCTTACAATGGAGTTATATAACCATTGTAAGCTGAAAATATGATTCATCGAAAATGTATTTAATACACCTAACCAACCAAACAACATAGCTTAGCCTACCCTGCCGTAAACATTCCCAGAACAGTTATGTTAGCTTACAGCTAGACAAAAGTCATCTAACACAAGGACTATTTTATAATAAGGTATTGAGTACTATACACAGATGGTGTTTTGTAGACATGATGCGATGAGATGACACAAAACACAATATTCCAAAACTGTTGGTAACAGTACACTATAGAATATTGGTTGTCTAATCTTGTTGTCACATAGCTGACTAGGAACTCCAACTCACTGCTACTGCCCGGCATCTTAAGAGAGTTTCCTACCACATATCTCTAGCATGAGCAAAGATCAAAATTCAAAATATGAAGTACGATTTTTACTAATTGCATATTGCTTTCACACCATTGTAAAGCTGAAATATTGTTAGGTCAAACCATTGTAAGTTTGGGACCATTTGTACTTGGAGCTCCCCCAACCACTTATTTAAGTGGGAGAAAATAACAAGCAATGGATGGGTTATAAAATGAACACTTTATACTTACTAGAAGTAAGTATACTAGAACTCTCTGAATTTTTAGAGAGATAAGACTCTGATGGAAAGAAATGAGGAAGGGTTAGGCACTCTAGCTGTTTTCAGGCTAAACTCTTATAGATGGAATATTTTTCCCCTAGATACCAATATACTCCAATATAACAAGTTTGTGCATGAGAGATGAGCATTTGGAGCTCCTCCCTTGCTTACCCACAGGATACAGGCCCCTATACCTACCTCCAACTCTGCCTTCTCTAATGTTTCTAGAATAGAAACATCTAGAATAGATGAAGTTCTCCAAACACATAATATGTGTACCTGATCTTGTGCTTTCCTTCTATCACATGCTTTTAAATAATTGTCCTTTGTCATGTTTCCCAATGACAAAATGTTTCACCATGTATATTCTTCATTCAGAATCTTACCTGAAGTGTCCAAGGTAACAAATTGTTATATAATTATTTCACAATATAATAAGAAGAAAATTAACTAAACCACACAAAACTCACTTTTTCATATATCTGATACATTCTTACAAGTGTTCTTGGTTTCACCTGTCCCTCACTCTAGTTACAACTGCAACAAATACTTAATGAGCTCTTCCCAGCCTCACAGTGTCTTACCTCCATCCCACTCTACATGCCTCTTTCTCTAGTCCTAACCTTCTCAATGGAAATAGAGACACCCATAATTTACACAGGCACAGCCATCAATATAATTTATCATGACACAAAGTTGGCCAAAGGAGAACAGAATCCAACACATGAATATTTCTCCCATTCTCCCTCCATCCCCTCACCCTTAGCCTACAAGCATTTAGTCTGGAATACATTTTGCATGGCTTCTCAGCTGCACACTCAGCCTCTCATTGCAGTAAGCAACTCCTAGGCTTTTATTGCTGTCTTTTCTTTCTGCTTTAATCCTCTATCCTTCACTCTTACTCCCTGGAATTATTATCCAAGAAAATACTTATACATAGATTTTTCAACTTAGGCTCTGCTTTCCGAAGGAACCCAGATAAGGCAATGTTTTTCATTTTTATAGTGGCTTCCTAGAAACATTCTTCCCAATTTGTATTTATCAGAGGTCAGTTAGGAGAAGAGGATAGTATCAGTAGCAAATATATTTCACAGATTTCTCCTCAACTAACTTGCCAGATACATATAAACTGTATATATTAGATTAGTTCTGGATACCATTTAATATGATTGCATTACTTCTTGGAGTCATACTTTGTTGTTGAAGACATATATCTCTTTTAGAAAACAAATTTCTTAGGAAACAATAACATGTCAAAATGTTCACGTAACTCGCTTTTTCTAAAGCATTTTTAATGTTTAAGTAATATGTGCTTTATAAAAAAAATTCTCTACTATAATGTCTGGAAACCCCATTCATAACCCACACTCCCCCAATATAAGCTATAATATTCTACTTTTTAAGGCAATTTAAATATTTCATAAGCAATAGAAACTTGGCTATTTTTTCTTTTTAAAGTGCATTACTGATCAACCAAGAAAAGCCACCTTTAAGCCTACTTAACATTGCATAACAAAGTGGTGGTTTTTTTACATTTTAATATTTTAAATAGTTCAGGGGAAAAATAATACTCTACAACCTGCTGATCTAAACCCCCATTTCACTATAAAAATATAGATAATTAATAAAGCATAAATCTCATTTTTTATATATTTTCTGTCATCTTTAATGACAGAAAAATGATTTTTTTTAAATCCCAGGTATAAGAAAAGAGGTTAGAAAACTCATAGCCATAGTGCTTGATATAGTTTGGCTTCGTGTCACCACCAAAATCTTATCTTGTAGCTCCCATAATCCCCACATGTTGTGGGAAGAATCTGGTGGGAGACATTGAATCATGGGGGTGGGTCTTTCCCATGCTGTTCTCATGATAGTGAATGAATCTCACAAGATCTCTTGGTTTTAAAAATGAGAGTCTCCCTGTACAAACTCTCTCTCTTATCTACCACCATGTGAGATATGCCTTTCACCTTCCATCATGACTGTGAGGCTCCTTAGCCACATGGAACTGTAAGTTCAATAAACCTCTTTCTTTCATAAAATGCCCAGTCTCCGGTATGTCTTTATCAGCAGCATGAGAACAGACTAATACAATAAATTGGTAACAGTAGAGTGGAGCACTGCTGAAAACATACCCAAAAATATGGAAACGACTTTGGAACTGGATAACAGGCAAAGATTGGAACAGTTTAGAGGATTTAGAAGAAGACAGGAAAATGTGGGAAAGTTTGGAACTTCCAAGAAACTTGTTGAATGACTGACAAAAAGGCTGATAGTGATAAGAACAGTAAGGTCCAGGCTGAGGTGGTCTCAGATAGAGCTGAGGAACTTGTTGGGAACTGGAGCAAAGGTGACTCTTGTTACATTTTAGCAGAGACTGGTGGCATTTTGCCCCTGCCCTAGAGATCTGTGGAACTTTGAACTTAAGAGAAATGATATAAGGTATCTTATGGGAGAAATTTCTAAGCAGCAAAGCATTTGAGAGGTGACTTGGGTGCTGTTAAAGACATTCAGTTTCAAAAAAGAAACACAGCATAAAATTTTGGAAAATTTACATCCTGATATTGCAATCGAAAATAAAACCCCATTTTTTGAGGAGAAATGCAAGCTAGCTGCAGAAACTTGCATAAGTAATGAGAAACTGAATGTCAATCACCAAGAAAACGGGGAAAAGTTCTCCAGGGCATATCAGAGACCTTTGCAGCAGCACTTCCTATCACAGGACCAGAAGCCTAGGAGGAAAATGTGGTTTTGTGGGCCAGGCCCAGGGGCCTTGTGCTGTGTACAGCCTAGGGACTTGGTGCCCTGCATCCCAGCCACTCCAGCTATGGCTGAAAGGGACCAACGTAGAGCTCAGGTCATGGCTTCAGAGAGTGCAAGCCTCAAGCTTTGGCAGCTTCCACATGGTGTTGAGCCTGCAAATGCACAGAAGTCAAGAACTGGGGTTTGGAAACCTCCAACTAGATTTCAGAAGATGTATGAAAATGCCTGTATGCCCAGGCAGAAGTTTGCCATAGAAGTGGGGTTCTCATGGAGAATCTCTGCTAGGGCAGTGCAGAAGAGAAACATGGGGTGGGAGACTTCAAACAGAGTGCCTACTGGGGCACCATCTAGTAGAACAAAGAGAAGAGGGCCACTATCCTCCAGATCTGAAAAGGGTAGATCCACTGACAGCTTGCACAGTGCACCTGGAAAAGCCACAGACACTCAACACCAGCCCATGAAAGCAGCCAGGCAGGAGGCTGTACACTGCAAAGCCACAAGGGTGGAGCTGCCCAAGACTATGGGAACCTACTTCTTGCATCAGCATGACCTGGATGTGAGTTATGGAGTCAAAGGAGATCATTTTGGAGCTTTAAGATTTGACTGCCTGGCTGGATTCTGGATTTTTATGGGGCCTATAGCCCCTTTATTTTGGCCAATTTCTCTCATTTAAAATGTCTATATTTACCCAATACCTGTGCCAACATTGTATCTAGGAAGGAACTAATTTGCTTTTGATTTTATAGGTTTGTAGGTAGAGGAATTTGCCTTGTCTTGGATGAGACTTTGGACTGTGGACATTGAGTTAATGCTGAAATAAGTTGAGACTTTGTGGGACTGTTGGGAAGGCATGACTTGTTTTGAAATGTCAAGATATGAGATTTGGGAGGGACCAGGGGTGGAATGATATCTTTTGGCTCTGCGTCCTCACCCAAATCCCATCTTCTATCTCCCGTAATTCCTATGTGTTGTGAGAGAGACATGATTGAATCACATGGAGATGATTGAATCATGGGACCAGGTCTTTCCTAGGCTGTTCTCATGATAGTGAATGAATCTAATGAGATCTGATGGTTTTAAAAATGAAAGTTTTCAGCTGGGCGTGGTGACTCATGCCTGTAATTTCAACACTCTGAGAGGCAGAGGCAGGTGAATCACAAAGTCGGGAGTTCGAGGCTAGCCTGGCCAAGATGGTGAAACCCCAACTCTACTAAAAATACAAAAGTTAGCCAGGTGTGATGGCAGGCACCTGTAATCCCAGCTTCTCAGAGGCTGAGGCAGGAGAATCCCTTGAACCTGGGAGGCAGAGGCTACAGTGAGCCAAGGTCACACCACTGCACCCTAGCCTGGGTGACAGAACAAGACTCTGTCTCAAAAAAAAAAAAGGAGATTCTCTGCACAAGCTGTCTCTTTTTGCCTGCTGCCATCCACATAAAATGTGACTTGCTCCTCCTTGCCTTTGACTATGACTGTGAGGCCTCCCCAGTCACGCAGAACTGTTAAGTCGAATAAACCTCTTTCTTTTATAAATTCCTCAGTCTCAGGTATGTCTTTATCAGCAGCATGAAAATGGACTAACACAGTGTTAAATGCAAGAGCCAATGGACAAATGTCAAATGTCCAAATACAGTTCCTAGATATGAGCCCTAGGGATTCAGTGATAGGGCTTCAAATAACAAACATGGTTAAAAGATGTGCCTTGGTCCTATATAAGGCAAAAAGTTGAAACTGAATTTTTTGCAAAGCAGGAAACTGTGAATTAATACCAATCCATGAAAATAACAGTGGAATCATTTTACCTATCAATCCAGAAAGTGGCAAAAAACCTTACTGTGTGCCTACAACTCAGTGGCAATAAAAAGAATCCCATGGAAGGTAAAGCACCATGGTTACACCTGTACTTGAGTAAGAAGCCCAAATTTATAGCATCCATGTTGTGTTAAAATTCAAAACCCAGGATTTAACATAAAAGCTGATGAATCTACCTTTAGCAAAAACAAAAGCAAAATTACTCTGAAGAAACATTATTTCTATTCAGGCTGTAGGAATTGCTCACAGAATGAACATATACACTGAAAATGAACTTATAATCAAAATTTATGAACTATTCAAAGGAATAAGCCATTTAAATAAAGAGTAATCAATCAAAACAAACAGGACAACTAGGGATTGAAGAACCTGAGATACTAGATAAATTCAAAGATAAAATTTTTTCAAGCATTTAAAAGTAATGAAAAATGCAATAAGAGAACAAGGCACCAGAATAAAAAGCATAGATTTTAAAATATAATATTGAGGTTAAAATTTTGACAAGTTAAACAATGGTTAGAGACAGCTAGAGGAAGAAATGGTAAACTGGAAGAAATAACTGAGGAAATTACACATAAGATAGCACTAATAAAAAGGAGATAAAAAACATAGAAAAGAGGTTAAGAGACACAGTGTTCAGAATGCAAAGGTTCAACATACAATCAATATGAGTTCCAGTGAAAAATAATAAAGATTATTGGGGAAAAGCAAGAGTAAATGACTTAAAAAATTGAAAAAAGTGGAAGACACAGAGACAGAATAAATCTCTAGCTAAATACATCTAAGTAAAATTTTAAATTATCTAAGGCAAAAAGAAAAATATTGAAAGAAACTAAATAAAGGAAAAAATCCTCAAAGTAATAATAATTAGACTAACCAGAAGTAAATAGTAAGAATCCAAATAGATTATCCATTCAAAGTATTGAAGGAAAACAGTCCATCAAAATTAGAAACCCAGCTAAAACAGCATAGAAGACTAAAGTAAAAAATAAATATATTGGCAGAAAAACAAAGAATAAGATAGTTTACCACCTGTGAGTCTTATTGAAAAAACAATGTAAAGTTATCTGTCATGAAGAAATAAAATAACCACAGAAGAGAAGAGTAGTTAGTGTGCAAGAAGCAATAGCTGGCAAAAAAAAAAAATGGTAAATCTAAATAAGCATTGAACTATAAAGACAATGGCTATGTGCAGTGGCCTATATCTGTAATCCCAGCACTTTGGGAGGCTGAGATAGGAGTACCACTTGACCCCAGGAATTCAAGACTAGCCTGGGCAACATAGTAACCCCATCTCTATTAAAAAAAATTTTTTTTAATTAACCAGGCATGGTGACACATGCCTGTAGTCCCAGCTACTCCAGAGGCTGAAGTGAGGATCACCTGAGCCTAGGCAGTTGAACCTGGAATGAGGTATGATTATACCACTACTCCAGCATAGGCAACAGAGAAAGATCCTCTCTCAAAAATAAGAGAAAGAAATGTAAAGACAATAACAAAATAATAATATCCCCATGTATGAGATTTTTTGGTCCTGAGCAAACTTGTTATTTCTCTTATGTGTATGGAAACTCTCAATTTAAGTGAATTCAAATTTCCTCACCTTCTCTGCTTGTTAGTATTGTTTCACGTTTGGCTCCCAAACACTTATTCTTTGCATAAGCTGAATCAAAATAGTAACATTTGTACCAGTCTCTTTTGTCTACTATTTCACCTATCCCTTACTAACATGAGACTGCCCTAAGTGAAAGATGAAGAGGGGATCATTAATACTTATTCCCAGTTTTACTTGCTTCTGTGAGCAGGCCCACCAACCTAGGAATGATGGTAATGCTTAAGAAAACAAGCTAGGCTACATTCTCTAAAGGAAGGACTAAAAGAGTTCTCCTATATTCAACATTGTACTAGCAGCCTAGCTAAAATAATGAGATAATGAGAAAGAAAAGAGGTATAAGAACAAAAATGAAGAAAAAAATTTTTAGAACTTTTCATCTAGAAAATCTACAGAATATTAAAATAAGAGACTTCAGTAAATTTTTTAAAAATAAGATTAACATATAAAAATGAATGTTTACTTATTAGTAACAGAATACTTTAAAATATGATTTTCAAAATTTCTACCTTTTTTTGAGACAGGTTCTCTGTCTCCCAAGCTGGAGGGCAATGGCACAATCTTGGCTCACTGCAGCCTCAACTTCCTGAGCTCAAGCAATCCTCCCACCTCAGGTTCCCAAGTAGCTGGGACAACAGATTTGAGCCACCTCGCCTGGCTAATTTTTTTATTTTTTGTAGAAACAGGGTCTCACTGTTTCCCAAGTTGGTCTCAAACTTCTGGATTAAAGAGATCCCCTTGACCTCGGACTCCCAAAGTGCTGGGATTACAGGCATGAGTCACCCCGTCAACTGCAAAAGTTACCATTTTTATTAGCTATAAAAACTATAAGGTGTCTAGTACTAAATTAACAAAGATGTGCAAGAACTCTGATGGTAATATTCAAATTTTGTCAGACATAAAGCAGACCTAAATGAATAGAAGATAAATCACATCTAATAGCAGTTTTCTGTGGACCTTAACAAGTGGATATTAAAAGTTAAAGAAAAAATAAAGGCCAAGAATAGCCAGGATATTTTTGAAAGTGAAAATGGATGACTAATTATACAAGCATTCAAGACTTATTATAAAACTATAATAATTAAAACTGTGTGATATTCATGCAAAGAAAGACAAATAGACGATGAACAGAAGAGAGAACTCAGAAACAGGCCCATCTATACTTTGGGTCATTTGGTATATGAAAGACACAGCATTTCAAATCAGTAGGTAAATAATGGAACATTCAGTTAACGGTACTGGGGAAATATGCTCCTGACATGAATTTAAAAAAATCAATTTTTACTTATATGACATTTAAACATTTGCAAGTGAACTAAAGACCTAAGTGTCAGGAAAAAAAAAAGCTTTAAAACTCTTAGAAATAAATATAGGAAATCTTTTTAATAAATTCAGTGTGAGGAATAATTTCCTAGACAAGATGCATAAGCACAAACTATAAAAAAGGATGAATACATTTGACTTACGTAAAATTAGTCAAATGTATTCTGTCAAATACAAAACTTGCCTTTTAAGTGATAATACAAGCAAGTCTGGTAGAAGATACATAAAATATGTATATATAAAATATATGTAATACTATAGATCTTATATAATATGTACATAAATCACTATGGATTACCATTCAAATTCCAGAAAGAATTCCTATGGATCAATTAAAAATGAAGCAAAACAACAAAATATAAAAATGGCAAAGCATATAAACATTTTAGAGACTAAGATATCCAAATGTTCAATGAATGTATGAAATGCTCATTGCTCTAACTGGTAATTGGTGATATCAAAAATTTTTAATTCAAATTTTTCACACACGGGAAAACAGGAATTCTCGGTATTCTCAATGTAGAAATACAAATCAGTACAATCCCTTTAGAATAAAATTTGCCATATCTGGGATATTTTTAAATGTGCTTAGCCTACCATCCAGCAATTTCCCACACAAGTATTTCCCTAGAGAAACTCTCTTATGCATGCACAGAAAAGCATATACAAAGAATGTTGATAGCAGCAGAAGACTAAAAGCAATCTAAAATTAGATGAATAAATTGTGGGATGTTATAAATACTATATGACAGTAAACATGAATGAATTATAGGTACATATATTCTCTAGGTCCATCCCAAAAAACAAATTAAAGAATATTAAGTATGTCACAATACTGTCTAGGTAAAGTTCATATACTTGAAACATTCAATAGTGTACTTTGTATAAAAATTTATGATAACATTGTCAATCGACAAGCTAAAAAACTAGTTTTCCATTTTATTACTGATTTATTTTTGGTAAATACAATTTCTGTTTCATGGAGAGTAGAGGGGGTTGAGTATATTATTGATTTATGAAAATTTCATACCAAATTCTTACTACCAAGTTGGTTTAAGCAAATGAATCATTAAAAAGTATGCTATCTTTAAAGATGATAGTGAACCAGAAATTGGTATTATCACTTACCTTCATTTTAAATGATTTTTTTAAATCTTCCAAATAGTTTTAACATCCCAAATTAAAGTTTCCAATTTATCCAATGATTTCTATATTTTGTATAGCTCTAAATCAACTCTACAAAAGAAAATGAATTATTTGCAATTATAAAATTGTAATAGCATAACTTTGATAGAATCAGATATTCTTTAACAATTTTTAGCATTTATTCCATGAATGAACATGCCAGCATTTCCACTGAACTGAGAAAACTTTATTTCCAAAGCCATAAATAAACCCAAAGCTTATAGTTAATTGACGAGAAAAACAACAGTCCATAAAAAAAAAAAAAAAAAAAAAAATTAGAAAAATATAGTTTGTGTAAAAATGTCACTTGCAATATTTTCATGTTTTTTTATTTTTTACTAAAAATACAATTATACTGCATATAAAAAAAAATAGTCTGAAATGTAAGCTTTACTAATTGTAGTTTCCTTGGAAGCATAGATGTCTATATTAAATCTCATCACATTTTAATCTACATTTAATTATCATAGCTCAGTCTTTAAATGCCTACTGATGAGAAAGAAAATCACACAGCATATGGTAACCAAAAGCACAGAAAACGTTTCAAGGCATCTCTTCCTCTGCCTCCATGGTAAAACTAATCAATATTCTCATGCAGTCTCCCGAAATAGATAAACTCATGACACGATAAAACCATCCCTTCACTAATGGTTAACAGTTACAGGTTGCATAAAGCTATTGTTTTCTTTGAGCATTACATTCCAGTAGCAAAACTCTTGAGATGCTTATATTGCTGTGTGAGAATCTCATGAGACTACTGTCTCCCATAACATAGAGTGATGGTTCAGCTCCTCCTCACAAATCACTAGAGTCTGTGGTTTAGTGCTGCACCAGACACATCAATCGTTGTGCCTACTACACCTTCCAAGGAAACTGCTCTGTGCACAGCTCCAAATAAAGAAACTAACCACAGATTCTCCTTCTGCAGGGAAAGCTGTATTCTGTTTCAAGCAACCCACCTCCCCATCAACCCCATGGGCCACACCTGATTAGAAAATGGATAGATACATGACCCATATTAGCTTGTCTTTCAGCTTTCCAGTGAACCATAAGTTGACTTGTGAAAAGCTTAGCTGAGCTCATTCAAATCTCACTGTCAGTACTGAGAAACATAGTAAGAACTGGATGTCAGGAGTGGGAACTGAAAGCAAAAGAATATTCAAATAGAAGTCATGAGGTGAAAAAGAGGACATGATGGACCAAATCAGGTTATGAAAAGGAAATCAGGAGTAGTCATAAGTTGTTAAAGGAAAGAAGCATAGTAAAGAAACCACTCTGTAGTTGCAGGAGTAGTAGAAACTGAGAGGATGAATGACATTCACTGCCCAGCACTGAGCAGAGCTTCCCACCCAACTGCTGTGCCAGCCTTGTCAGTTCCATTTCATTCAAGGCCCCACCTTCCCACGCTGTGTATCACACACTAGGCCTCCATCCTTCTTACAGATATCCTTTAAAATAATCCCGTCTTACTCGAGCTAGACTGAGGTAGGAATGGAGGTGACTGTCATTGTTACTGCATTTAAAGAGCAACAAGCATTGCAAAATTAATGAAAACTGCATTACAGTTTCACAGTTATCTTCTGTTTAAACTAATTTTGCTTATAGGATCTCCAATGATCTTTATAATAAATGTTCATATTTATCATTACTCTTCTGAATAAACCACTCTCTTATACCAAGTGTAAAATACAAAAGTAAGCAAGAAATTTGAAAAGTATTGTAGTGTAATATTTATAATATTCTCATTCCTACCTCATCATTGATACATGATTTGGTTTTTCATCTTGGCAGACTATTTTAAAGGAAAGTAGACAATAGAGAGTAAGAATGCAACAATATTTTTTTTTAGTACAAGACAGTTGAGCCATGCCAATCATAAATTTTAATAGAGAAGCACTCAGGTCTTATTTTTGAACTCACTAAATATTTTCAATTTATTATATCTGAACCACTCATGAGTTTAACATAGTAATGCCAAATAGGGGGAAAAAAACCTCAGAATGTTTTAAAAGTGTAACTGCACTTAGAGAAAACACAACAAAAAGGAAATTGAATACGAATTTCCCCACAAGTGGTACTGAATTCCCCAAGGAAATTATTTATAGTTGGGTTTAGAATCACATATTTAATTTTTATAGTTAAAAAAAAAGAACTAATACCTAGTGTTCCCCAGGAACTTCTGTATTTTTATTCTTCAAATAGCAGTCAATGACCCTGAGTGAAAAGAAAAACATCCTTTTTCTGAGGTACATGCAATAGTCATTTTGGGGCATTATTTCAAAGTCTATAGTACCTGATATGTTTTATATATAAAACTTCAAATTGTTATGTTTTCACAGTCCTTATGATTACTCACAAAACTCTTAATTGGCTCTAAATGAAAGTCTGCATTAAATTCTGTTTTTTCTCCTATCTTACTCTTAAAAACAGCTTTGAGAATAATTCTGCATGATTTTCTCTATTAACTCACATTAGCTTAAGCAATGATAACAATTAATGAGGTCTTTGTAATCACAAAACCACAGTAAATTAGACTTAAACAACAACAGAATGTTGTAATTTTAAAATAGTGTTGTTCCCCTGTCACTCAAACTTCTGTACGCTTTATTTTCTTGACATTCAGCTTTTTATTTACTACATGAAAATAGAGCATATGCAAGACTTTATTTTGCAGAAATAAAGTGACACAGAAGTGTCACTTTTTGGCCAAAATATAAACAAGAAATTGACAGGAGTGTTCAAGTTCATTCATCCATTTATTCTATATGTTTAAGTTTTGTGTATGTCTTTTTAAATTAATAAATAATAGATGCACGTATTTTCAGGGGACGTGATAATTTTATACATTCATGTAATCAAATTAGGATAATCAGATTTACCCATCACCTTAAATATTTATCTTTTTTAATGCTAAGAACATTTAAATTACTCTTGTCTTACTATTTTTAGATATATAATAAACCAATATTAGCTATAGTCATCCTATAGGTCTATCGAGCATCAGGTCTTCTTTCTTCTATCCAATTGTATATCTGTATTCATTAGTCAACCTCTCTTCAACCCTCCCTCCCCACCACCCTTCCCAGCCTCTGATAGGCACCACTCTACTCTTTATCTTCATGATATCTACTTATTTAACTCCCACATATGAGCGAACACATGCAATATTTATCTTTCTGTGCCTAATTTGTTTCACTCACTGTAATAACCTTCAATTCCATCCACATTGCTGCAAATGACAAGATTTTATTCTTTATATGGCTATATAATATTCAATTTTGTATCTATATTAGATGTTTTCTCCAACTTTTAAGTTCAGGGATATATGTACGGGATGTGAGGTTGCTTACATAGGTAAATGTGTGCCATGGTGGTTTACGGCACAGATCATCCCAACACGCAGGTATTAAGCCCAGCATCCACTAGCTATTCTTCCAGATTCTCTCCCTCCTCCCACCCCCTGCCCTCCAACAGGCCTCTGTGTGTGTTGTTCCCCCAATGCGTCCATGTGTTCTCATCATTTGGCTCCCACTTATAAGGGAGAACATGTAGTATACACCATGTTTTTTTATCTGTGTATCCACTGATGGCCATTTAGGTTAATTCCATATTTGGGCTATTGTGAAGTGTTGCAATAAACATGGGAGTACAGATATCTCTCTGATATGTTGATTTCCTTTTTTTAAAAGATATATAACCAGTAGTGAGATTGCTAAATCATATGGTAGTTCTATTTTTAGTTTTTGAGGAAACTTCATACTGTTTTCTATAGTGGCTGTACTACTTTACATTTTCAACAGCATATGAGAGTGAAGTATTCGTAATCATAAAACCAACAATATATGTGATCAAGTATTTGTAATCATAAAACGAAAGTAAATTAGACTTAAACACACCCTCACCACTAGCCCTTCTTCCCTGTCTTTTTAGATAAAGTCTATTCTAACTGGGTTGAGATATTTCATTGTGGTTTTTACTTGTATTTATCTCTTTAGCAAAGAGCTTGGCTGTAATGTGATGTTCGTCATTTATTGATTTTCATATGTTCAAACATCCTTGCTTCTCGGGGATGAATTCCACTTGATCATGGTGAATGATTTTTTAATGTGTCATTCAATTAGGTTTACTTGCATTTTGTTGAAGATTTTTACATCTATGTTCATTAGAGACATTTGCCTGAAGTTTTCTTTTGTTGTTGTGACATCATCTGGTTTTGGTATCAAAGTAATGCTGGCCTCATAGAAGAAGTTTGGAAGTTTTCCCTTGGGTAGAATAGACATGGTTATTGTTTCCATTGGCTTGGACTGTCATAAAGTTTCATAGATGGGGTGGCTTAAACAATAGATACTTATTTTCTCAAAGTTCTGAAAACTCGAAATCCAAGAGCAGAATTCCAGAATAGTGGATTTCTACTTGAGCAGAATTGGAATTAGTTCTTTAAATGTTTTGCAGAATTTAGCAGTAAAGCCATTAGGTCCAGAGTTTTTCCTTGATGGGAAACTTTTCACTACAGTTTAAATCTCATTACTCATTATTGGTCTGTTTAGTTTTTCTATGTCTTCATGGTTTACCCTTAGTGGATTGTTCGAGTCCAGGAATTTACCCATTTCCTCTAGGTTTTCTAATTTATTGATGTATGGTTATTCACAATAGTCTCTGGTGATTCTTTGTATTTCTGAGCTCTTGATTGTTATGTCTTCTTTTTCATTTCTACTTTTATTTGGGTATTCTCTTTTATTTCTTAGTCTGGCTAACAGCTTGCTGATTTTATCATTTTCATAAAAGCAACTTTTCATTTTGTTGATCTTCTGTATATTTTTAGTCTTGATTTTATTTCTTTGTGCTCTGATCTTTATTGCTTCTTTCCTCCACTAATTTGGTGCTTGGTTCATTACATTTTCATGTTAGTTCTATTTGATTTATAGTAACCCAGATAAATTACTGCTATGGACTGAGTTGTGTACCCCAAAATTCTTACGTTGATGCCATAACTCTCAATACAACCATATTTGTAGATCCTATAAGGAAGTAATTAAGGTTCAATAAAGTCACATGGGTGGACCCTGATATGACAGAATTATCATATCATATCATCTTGCCTGTTTTTATAAGAAGAAACACCAATGAGCTTGCTATGTCCTTCCACCTCTTTTTCTTCCACACCATGCTCCATCCACATGCTCACCATGAAGAGGTCATGTGAGCATACAGTGAGATAACAGAAATCTACAAGGCAGAAATAGGGGCCTCAGCAGAAATCCACTGTTCTGGCCCCCCTGCTCTTGGACTTCAAGTTTCCAAAATTTTGAGAAAATAAATGTCTGTTGTTTAAGCCACCTAGTCTATGAAATTTTGTTATGATAGACCAAACAGATGAAAACAACAACTATGTCAACATTAGAGTCTTTAAACCAGCATGCTTGAGAACAAAAGTGGGTAGCAAATTAAACCTCTATCAATCTGAAATGGCTGACCTCATAAAGATGCGGCTTGGTTGTCTGAATGCAAAACCCAGCATGATTTGCTCCAAAAAGTCCTGAAGAGTTGCTCTGAAGATATTCTCAATAATGCCAAAAATTACTTGATAAACTTTAATAGTAATTTATGATTTTAAAACATACTAGTAAGTATTAGGAATAGAATAAAGCTCCCTAAACATGATAAACAATTATACATACTGGAGAAAGTTTAGACATATACCCTTCAAATTCCAGGAAAAGGCAAGAGTACCTGTTATCATTGCTACTGTTCAACAAAGTACAGGATGCCATAAAGGAACTCTCTCCTCCTCAGCTTCTGTGTCAAACTTTGTCATTTGGACACTGAGCCAAATCTGCTTGTTTTCCAATCTTTCAAAGTCTTCAAGTCCTTTTCATCAGCAGAAAATCTCACGATGTCCCCA
This sequence comes from Callithrix jacchus, assembly GCF_049354715.1. Lineage (NCBI taxonomy): Eukaryota > Metazoa > Chordata > Mammalia > Primates > Cebidae > Callithrix > Callithrix jacchus. Next base: position 77,072,940 of record NC_133507.1, read on the forward strand.
TAGAAACAATTCTATAAATTCTAGCTTTTATTTCTCTATGCATGAGTTCAAGTTAGATTTTTCCAGAAGAGAGACAGAGAGCATACTATTATCATCTAGTGGTTCTCAATGCCTCTTTTTATATATGAAATAAAATGTATAGATAAGATCACCTATATAAATGTGTATTTTAAAATTACAAAACTACAAATTCAAATTGCTATTATATAAAGTTTTAACTATATTTTTAAAAGGAAGCAATTTATAATAGTATATATTTTAATATGAAAATCCTTGGACAAAACTGCATTATAAAATATAACGAAGTACAGTTCACACACCACACACACACCACACACACACACACACACACACACACACACCTCCAGCAGATACCAAAATCTAAGGATGATCAAGTTTCTTATATAAAATGGCATAGTAATTGCATGTAACTATGCATATCCTCCCATATACTTCAAATAATCTTTATATTATTTATAGTACCTAATACAATGTGAATGCTACATAAATAGTTGTTATACTGCATTTTTTAACTTGTGTTACTTTTTATTGTTATTTTTTTTTCCAAATATTTTCTATTGAATCCATGGATGCAGAACCCATGAGTAGGAAAGGCCAACAATAAGTTGATATTTGCTTCTATATAAAGAATCGCAGCAAATGGCAGTGCCCCAAAGAAAGTCTGATATTGGTATTTGGCATTATCACTTCTTTCAGTCGCATGATTTACCAAAATAATAAACAATTCTTGATAAGGTGATGCTTCAAAGTGTAAACTTTCCTTGATGTATTCAGCAGGTTTATCTCTGGAAAACTCAATAGATATAATAGCATGAAAAAAAAAAAACATACTGATATGTAAAACTTTTTTTGCATTTAGACTCAGTTATACACAGGTTTCTCTATAAACATCAATATCTGGTCAGAAAATCAAAATTCACAGGAGTCTCAGGACAAGTCTTCATTGTGTGGAAATATCTCAAGCATTGTAGATAATATAGCTGCCAGTAGTATTGTACACACACATACACACATAATCACTGTGAGAACTTAGAAATGCCTCACAAATTTTTTTTAATGCCCTCATGAATTACTAAACACTCCCTTAAGAGTGGTAGCATACCTTTTCAGAAACCACTGATCAACACCACCATTTCTCCATCCTCTGGACTCACTACAAGAAACCCAACCCAAACCTCTTTGCTCTCCTATTTACAAAACAAAGCTCCCATACAGCAATGGCATTAAATACATATTTTTAGAAAAGAGGGAGAATGTAATGTTTGTGTTAATGTCACTGAGTCTGATTTAGCCAAACAAATGTGCTTTGTTACAATAATACAAAGGCAGAACACTATTCAGTAATCAAAAGAGAAGATTGAGATTTTCTTTTTTTGGAATTCAGTTTCAGAGTTCTTGTCATCTTAAATCTTTCACACTAAGCAAAGTGCACACAGTAGGTGTGTTATATGTTATTATGTTACTGTCTTTTGTCAACATACACTTTCACAGGGTTTCTTTCCCATCCTGTTTTCTGTTTTTCTAAGCAGATAAAGGTTTTTTTTATGTTGTGGGCATTCCACTTTTTATATTCATATTTCTCCTTTTGTTGAAGTTCATATAAAAACACTCCTCTTGCGTTGCACGAAAGTAATCATCTTTATCAACTCTTCCAATGAGTTAACATTCCATGATATGTTTAATTCACTGTACTACTTTAATATTAATTGTACTTTACGTTCATATCTCGTGTCAATAGATCACTGGTTAAATGGAGTGTAATAAATGAGTTCTTAATTGATTATTGTTCTCATTAATCACTGTAGTTCCACAAAGAAGATCACTGAAGTACACAGATATAATATGATGCCCTAGAGCACAGAGTAAAGTGTGGATGCCAGGCACAAAAACTATAATTCCTAAAACTCAGGAAATATAAGCCCTAGAGCATCACATATTAGATTCATATTGACAGTTGGAATTTTGTTAACCCAGTTTGTACTACAAGGTGTAATTTGGTTTTTAAAATGCCTATAATAAAAATTAGTTCTTCAAGGTGTAATTTCATGATCCAAATAGATTATTGCCCCCACACAGCAGTGTTTCAAGACATTCCAGGTGTTTTCACTGACAGCCACTGATGTTTCAAACTGTGACCCTGCACTGCACTGCTTTTTCTACATGAGATAGTGATGCTTACTTACATTTGTATAACACAAGCCTAAAATACCCCCAAAATGCAAAAGAATAGCTTTGGGAAAAAGTCATCTATATGTTCTACTGTCACTGCTAAATAACCAGTGACAAAGAGATTTTCATCTGCTTTCTAAAATGTATTTTATTTCAAATGTTCTTGTAGGAGACTCCAAGCAGTCAACAAGAACACTAGAAATATTAATTGTACTTGGCTCTTCTGAATAGTAAATTAATTGCTTCATCTTATCTTTTTCTATAATTATAATATTCACAAGGCTATTTTGGTATCTATTTTAAAAGGATAATTATTAATCTTATCTATTCCTGAGAAAACCAAAGGTTAAAAAGTTACTATTTAACTAGAACCAAAAGGCTAGAAAAAGGTAAAAACAGGACATAATTTCTGATGTTTGGACTCCTATTTAAATGCTTTTCATATTATACCTTCACAGATTGTTTACTAAGAGTACAAAGTATAATGTGATTCTCCTCCTACAACTGTAATTCTCTTTTTGTCTCAAAACCTGAAACCCTGGCAGTGTATGTGGACAGTCCATCACTGAGGCTACAGGGAATCATTACATTCCCTTTTTTGACCACTATCTTTAGGACCTTTAGAAAATTCTTTATAAATATACTTTGTCATTACTTCACATAAATTCTTTTCTTTTCTATTTTTTATTGCATTTTAGGTTTTGGGGTACATGTGTAGAACATGCAAGACAGTTGCATAGGTACACATATGGCAGTGTGTTTTGCTGCCTTCCCCCCTTCACCCACATTTGGCATTTCTCCCCAGGCTATCCCTCCCCACCTCACCCCCCCCGCTGTCCCCCCCCATTCCCCCCAATAGATCCCAGTGTGTAGTGCTCCCTTCCCTGTGTCCATGTGTTCTCATTGTTCATCACGCGCCTATGAGTGAGAATATGTGGTATTTCATTTTCTGTTCTTGTATCAGTTCGCTGAGAATGATGTTCTCCAGATTCATCCATGTCCATATAAAGGACACGAACTCATCATTTTTGATTGCTGCATAATATTCCATGGTGTATATGTGCCACATTTTCCCTGTCCAGTCTATCATCGATGGGCATTTGGGTTGGTTCCAGGTCTTTGCTATTGTAAACAGTGCTGCAATGAACATTCGTGTGCATTTGTCCTTATAGTAGAACAATTTATAGTCCTTTGGATATATACCCAGTAATGGGATGGCTGGGTCAAACGGAATTTCTATTTCTAGGTCCTTGAGGAATCGCCACACTGTCTTCCACAATGGTTGAACTAATTTTCACTCCCACCAGCAGTGTAGAAGTGTTCCTATTTCTCCACATCCTCTCCAGCATCTATGGTCTCCAGATTTTTTAATGATCACCATTCTAACTGGCATGAGATGGTATCTCAATGTGGTTTTGATTTGCATCTCTCTAATGACCAGTGATGATGAGCATTTTTTTCTTCTTTTTTTTTATTTTTTATTGCATTTTAGGTTTTGGGGTACATGAGCAGAGCATGCAAGACAGTTGCATAGGTACACACATGGCAGTGTGTTTTGCTTCCTTTCTCCCCTTCACCCACATTTGGCATTTCTCCCCAGGTTATCCCTCCCCACCTCCCCCTCCCAATGGCCCTCCCCTTTTCCCCCCAGTAGACCCCAGTGTTTAGTACTCCCTTCCCTGTGTCCATGTGTTCTCATTTTTCATCACCCGCCTATGAGTGAGAATAAGTGGTGTTTCATTTTCTGTTCTTGTGTCAGTTTGCTGAGGATGATGTTCTCCAGATTCATCCATGTCCCTACAAACGACACGAACTCATCATTTCTGATTGCTGCATAATATTCCATGGTGTATATGTGCCACATTTTTCCAATCCAGTCTATTATCAATGGGCATTTGGGTTGATTCCAGGTCTTTGCTATTGTAAACAGTGCTGCAATGAACATTAGTGTACATGTGTCCTTATAGTAGAACGATTTATAGTCTTTTGGATATATACCCAGTAATGGGATTGCTGGGTCTAATGGAATTTCTATTTCTAAGGCCTTGAGGAATCGCCACACTGTCTTCCACAATGGTTGAACTAATTTACACTTCCACCAACAGTGTAAAAGTGTTCCTTTTTCTCCACATCCTCTCCAGCATCTGTTGTCTCCAGATTTTTTAATGATTGCCATTCTAACTGGCGTGAGATGGTATCTCAATGTGGTTTTGATTTGCATCTCTCTGATGACCAGTGACGATGAGCATTTTTTCATATGATTGTTGGCCTCATATATGTCTTCTTTCGTAAAGTGTCTGTTCATATCCTTTGCTCACTTTTAAATGGGCTTGTTTGTTTTTTCCCTGTAAATCTGTTTGAGTTCTTTGCAAATTCTGGATATCAGCCCTTTGTCAGATGGGTAAACTGCAAAAATTTTTTCCCATTCTGTTGGTTGCCGATTAACTCTAGTGACTGTTTCTTTTGCCGTGCAGAAGCTGTGGAGTTTCATTAGGTCCCATTTGTCTATTTTGGCTTTTGTTGCCAATGCTTTTGGTGTTTTGGTCATGAAGTCCTTGCCTATTCCTATGTCCTGGATAGTTTTGCCTAGATTTCCTTCTAGGGTTTTTATCGTCCCAAGTCTTGTGTTTAAGTCTTTAATCCATCTGGAGTTAATTTTAGTGTAAGGTGTCAGGAAGGGGTCCAGTTTCTGCTTTCTGCACATGGCTAGCCAGTTTTCCCAAAACCATTTGTTAAACAGGGAATCCTTTCACCATTGCTTGTTTTTGTCAGGTTTATCAAAGATTGTATAGTTGTAGATATGTTGTGTTGCCTCCGGTGCCTCTGTTCTGTTCCATTGGTCTATATCTCTGTTTTGGTACCAGTACCATGCTGTTTTGATTACTGTAGCCTTGTAGTATAGTTTAAAATCCGGTAGTGTGATGCCCCCCGCTGTGTTCTTTTTGCTTAGAATTGACTTGGCTACGCAGGCTCTCTTTTGGTTCCATATGAAGTTCATGGTAGTTTTTTCCAGTTCTGTGAAGAAAGTCAATGGTAGCTTGATGGGGATAGCGTTGATTCTGTAAATTACTTTGGACAGTATAGCCATTTTCACGATATTAATTCTTCCTAACCATGAACATGGAATGTTTCTCCATCTGTTTGTGTCCTCTCTGATTTTGTTGAGCAGTGGTTTGTAGTTCTCCTCGAAGAGGTCCCTTACGTTCCTTGTGAGTTGTATTCCAAGGTATTTTATTCTTTTTGTAGCAATTGTGAATGGCAGTTCATTCTTGATGTGGCTTTCTTTAAGTCTGTTATTGGTGTAGAGGAATGCTTGTGATTTTTGCACATTGCTGTAGGACTGCTAGGTCTATTCGAGGTCCTGCTTGTCTGGGGAACTCCTGTAGCAGCTGTGGAACCGTGAGGGTTGCTACCAGATTCTTCTTCTGCTATCTTTGTCCCTGAATGATGCCCACAAAGTGTGTCTGATCAGTCCTTTGTGAGGTGACTCTTTGGATATACAGGAGTCAGGGAGCTGCTTGAGGAGATTGTCTTTACTTTATCGGAGCTCAAGTGCTGAGCTGTGAGCTCCATTGTTCATTCACAGCTGCTAGGTAAGTATGTTTAAGTCTGCTGCAGCAAGACTCATAAAGCCCCTTTTTTTTCCCCAGGTGCTCTGTCCCAGGGAGTTAGGGCTCCATTTATGAGTATCCATTGCACTGTCCTTCCCAGCAAGGGGGCAGTCTAATCACTGCTTGCCTGCAGTGGCTATGCTGAGCTGCAGTGGGCTGCGCCCTGTTGCCGTGGGCTCCCACTTCACATAAATTCTTTAATGCCATAGCACAAAAGTTCATGTAGTATACAATACATGACAGATAGAAAAAGCACTCACTCTTTGTTGGTGGCCAGGTCCCAACTTGTTCCTTGTCAGTGCTTTGTGGTCCTGGGACTGGGCGGTTCAGTTCCAAAAAAACCTGTCAATGGGATTTGTCCACTGATGAATCAGGCTTCACTTAAATAGACCCACTGCCCCAGCACTAACAAATGAACTTATATAGGGCTTAGATCTTAGATATGTCCAATAGGAGCCCTGCTGATGTGACACTACTAATAAGGCAATGGTAGAATGGATGGCCAGATGACTCTCCTCTCTGCTCCTCATTCCCCATCTCTCTGACTCTCCATCTTAGCTACAGAGGTACAGAATAAAGGCCAAGATAAAGTGAATATCCCTTAAAGTGTCATTATATATGAGAAATAAAACCTGGCTAAAAAATAAATTCTTAAAAAAAATGAATTCACTAAATTACTCATTAGTCTTTTGGTTAATTGACCTTTAATGAATTGATCTAGAAGCCCCTGCTCCCAAAACCACTGTAATACACCCCACCTCAGATATATGTAGGTCACATAGACATGGTTGATCACTATTCCACGCCCTAGCTATGTTCAATGTATGTGACACAAGCCAGTGTGCTCTGGGAAAATTGCACTGTCACCCAGGCTGTAGTGCATTGACACCATCTTGGCTCACTGCAATCTCCGTCTCCTGGGTTTAAAGCACTGAGAATATTTTTAAATGCTATAGAAATGTAAGAAATTTTTATTCTTGCTAAATAAATGCAAAACCTTCCTTCAAAATATATTTGATCTGATTTGAGTCCAGTGACTCCTTCAATTTTTGATACATCTTTAATTCATTTCTCACAGTCCTATATTTGATAAGTCAGCATGACTATTATACAAGGTTAAAAGAAAATTTAAAGGAAAACAACATAGATTTATTCAAACTTAACTACAAAGCCCATGGAAAAAATTAAAAGCTGTTATGAAAGTAGTGTATTTGTGACACCAAGAAACACTATTCTGACTCCCAAATGACAAAACATTAAATCCATTATGAAAATTATTCTGTTTTTGTGCCTAATAAGTACTGCTGTGTATGTCCATAAATAGAGTTTGATTTCAGAGATTTTGTGTTAATCAGCACACAAATTTAAGGATGACTAGTCTTTAATAACAAAAAATACATTTACCTCATAGAATAAGAAATATTATTTAATAGCTCTTTCTCTGAAAATGCTTGCATTCATAGTCCCCAAAAAACTATTATTTCATGTATAACTCATCAATCAGAAACCATGCTATCATCTCAAATCATATTAAAATATTATTTTCACAGGAAAACTCAATATCATCAATTTCATTCCTTTGAATAACCTTTTTATATTCTAACTGTACTTTAAAAACTTTGATCCATAAGAAAGTTATTTTCCAGTTATGTTCATTTCATTTAAGATGAATGACAGTATTTATTTAAGTTTCTCATTGTGTATTCAAGTCTTTATTAAACAGGGGAAATAAAGATTCTCTTTTTGCTTAGATCAATTTATTTGGTCCTAGCATTAAGAGGCTTATTTGCATGAGAGAAAGCAATTTCTAAACATTACAAATATTGAATCTGATTTTCCTTCCTTCTCCACCATTAGAGATAGTAGGCTGGCAAAGATACCAGGGAGCTGCTGCTGGCTGCAGATCCCCATGAGGAGAAGGAGTACAGTTACAGAAAGGTGTCTTGGCAGAGTTTCCACTGGTGAACACGGCATACACACAGAGGGTGGTACATGGAGTACTTTAACCAAAACTTCTCTAATCTTGGATGAGGCTATGGATACTGCCTCCCTGCCTGAACACACTGGAATCCCAAATCTGAAAATTCAGCTAGAAAAGCAGCTTCTCAAAACCTGCGACCTAATCCCTTAGAACACTTAGCCTAAATATTGGCCTGAGGAGAGTAAAGACGTGGGAAGGCAGGAGGAAAACTTGTATCAGAGAATGAGTATTTTTTTTCAAAACCCTGGAACATCAATTAATTGCCACTCCAAGGGCAGGACTCAGACTTCAAGGGTGGACTTGTAGCACATTTTCCAAATTACAACTGTGGCTGAGTTTTAGCAACGTTTCCCTCCTAGAATGTACTTGGCTGTGTATATTTGAATCCTATCTGTCCTGGCCCAGTTCCAATTCCACCTCCTCCAATGAGATTCCTCTAACTTCTCCAGCTTGAAGTCAGCCATTCTCTTCTGAAATAGAGTAGTTCTTAACCTGTTTCCTCTCTTCTATGAATTCTTTTTACTCAAACTTATGTTACTGCTATTTATATTCATGTCTTATCTTCCCTTAAAACTTATGAAAACCAAAAAAGATTCTCTGCCTAATTTAACTTTTTATCTTAGCATGGTACCTTGCATAATGCAAAGCATTGAATAAATATTTGTTACATGGATGCTGTAGAGGAACAGATGGAGAACATGTTAAAGACAGAGTCCGTCAACTTTTTCTTAAACAACCAGAGAATAAATATTTTAGACTTTATGGGTCAAGAAACAAAATTGATAATATTATATAGGCATTTCTGTAGCCTCTTAATATGTAACCATTTTAAAAACTAAGAGCTATTAATAACTTTCATGTTGTTTGTACAAAAATGGGCAGCAGATAGGATTTGACCAACAGGCTATAACTTGCCAAGCCCAGGGTTATGCCATTTTTATTAATGCATTCCTTAGGAAGGCTTGTCTTCAACACATTATTTTTAATTAATTTACCCTTGAAATAATGTATGGCATTTAATTGGGACACATAATTGTGTTTGGCTACCAAGAGCCAAACCTGATTGTTCTACTCATTTCTGAGGCCCACTTAAAACACCTTGAGCTTAATGCTTCTCCATATGTTCCTTATTTTACTGTTTATTACAATGCTTTGTAAGGTATCAGATGCCTAAGGATCAAAATTGTGTAATCTCTGAGAGTCCCTAATAGTGGAGAGAAAGTCATATTCAATGATAGAGAAGTGGTAAAGGGAAGGTAGATTCAGGAAGCAGCATGTAACCAAGTTTTCACCTCCACGTGTAGAGTCACATAGTTTGCGATAAGGCTAACCAGTAGGGAGAGCCAGGCTATACACTAGAATACATTACCCAATTGTCAGAGAAATTTATCACTAAAAATACAACTTTAAAAGGATAACTGTAGACTCTCAATTCTGGCCATGATGGAGTAATTGGTGGCAGACTTCTACTCCAGTCACAACTAGAAAACTTGGCAGAATATATGAAGTCACCATTTTTAGGCATTGGATGGTAGGCAAAGGAGGACTATGGTTCCTGGGGGAATATAGGCCTTGCAATCACCTCAATTTCACAGGAACACCTTAAGGACTATAGTGGAGTGAGGAGAAACCCAGGCTAAAGGTGAAAATATTTTGAATTAAGGAAACAAAGATTAGAACTCAGGAAGACTATGGAAGATAAAATGTGTAAGGCAGAAACCAGAGAGGAGAAATAAAAAGAACTCCAAAAATCTACATGGGAGTACTCTTGAATGTCCTCCTAGATACTAACAGGCACATTCATAAGGTAAAAACTCCATAAGGCTGAGCAAATAACAACTGAGGCACTATAAGCTTAATAATTCCCAGCACTTACATAGGGTTGGGAGGTAGTACCAGAAAAAGCAGTGAGCCTTGAAGAGTTTCTTGGTGTGGCAGCTGGCACAGCAACAGGAGATGGCTCCATGGGGTATGCAGGAGACAGTCTGAGATGGCCTTACTGAGCTTTCTTCAGAGCTCCCAGAGGCAAGAGGGCTGCCAGATGATTTTCTGTGTCCAAAGGTGGTGGAGGGATTTCATACATAGACACAAGAGCAAGAACTGAAGAAGTTTTAGGAGCAAAGGATAGATGAGAATAAGCATACTAAGAAGATGCCCAAGGGCCAGATGATGATACTGTGAACCAGGTCCATCACACCCCTCCACACATATCCTGGTATCTAGGCTCTAAAACAGAAATCTGGGAAAGGTGGGAAACTGATTCCAGAAAACGAATGATTGACCAAGATTTTGTTTTTAAGTTGTAATCATGGGAATTAGTTATGGGGGAAAAAGACATTTCTTATTAATCTATATTTCACTAATTATATTACTGGTATTTCCTAAACAAAACTGCTGTTAACCTGCTTAGTATTTGGCTTTTCCCAATCTCAGTGTTTATATTTGACTCCATCAATTCTCACTAATGTGTTTTAGCTTTGTAATTATTTCCAGCTGCTACATCTGGTTTTCCCTCCATAAAACTTCCTATGCTTGAAACCTTCCTCCTCTATCAAAATATGCCTCTCCTCTGCATTCTGGGGAGTGTATTCTCTGCTTCAAAATTTTTTAATTCTTCCAAAGGAATCTATTAAAAGGGATACACACCTGTCAACACATTAACATCATATCTCTCATGGGTAAGGTATTAGCACAAACATTTCTTAAAGAATATGATTGACAGTCAACTGTGGCAAAAATTTAGAAAAAGATACAGTTTATCATCCAATCCAGGAAACTTTTTAGAGGGTGCTATGGTTTGAATGTATTCCCTCAAAAATTGATGTTGCCAATGTGATAGTATTAAAAGGTGGTCCTTTAATGGCTGACTGGGTCACTAGGGCTTTTCCTTTTTTCATGAGATTAAGGTCCTTATAAATAAGGCTTCACATCACTTTAGGCTAGCTGGCAAGTTTGCTCTTCAGCTCTTCTACTATGTGAGGATGCAGGAGAGCATCCCTCGCCAGACAACCGAATCTGCCAGCATCTTACCGTGGACTTTCCAGCCTCCAGAGCTGAAAAAACACAATTTCTGTTATTTATCAGTTACCTGGCCTCAGGTATAATTGTAATAGCAGCACCAATTGACCAAAACAGAGGGAAAGTGGTGTTAATAATTCCTCTGGGACAAAAGTCATAAATTGGGTCTGATTCAGATGAACCTGGGTGTATGATTACACATAAAATATTCTACTACTAAAATAAAAAAGAACAAATATCAATTTTCCAAAATATATTAAGTATGCTTTTATTGTATAAAATGCCTAGTTAATGGAAAGTAATCCAAAAGAGAAAGATGTAGATGAAGGGACTGAGAGGAGAACCATAAGGCAGAGCTATACAAAAACATGAATACTTCAAAAGGGAGATCGCCAGGTTGAGAAGAGAATTGAAAAAGGCCATCTCCTGCTTATATAGCCCCCTTCCATTTTCAGAAAATGACCTCTGCTACAAAATGATTTTTTCTATAGATGTATGCATTACTGATTTCCACCTCAGATCCAGTTTCTTACAGATCCACATAGCCTCAGTTCCTTGAAATTCGTTCATGACCCAGTTGTTTCCCTTCACTTGCTTATATATGTTTAATGTCATATTATAGCTATGTTGAACATACTCACCCACCCAAATCATCCCTCCAATTTCATTATTTTTTATATGTCCACATCACATTATGTCATTTTATCTATAATTATTTTAGTTTGAAAGCCTAAGGTCTCTTTTTTGTAACGTAACAATAATAACATTATACCATACAAAAATGGCAACCTTTAAGACTGCCTTAATGGTATCAAATATCCAATCTGTAGTCAAATATGCCACATAGGTTGTTTTGGGTTTTCTTTTGCTGGTGTTTGTTATTAATGGTTGCTTTGTTCAAATAAGTTCCACATATTGCATTCCATTGATGTGCTTAATTTTATTTTAATATTTACAATATATTGGTTAAGGACATGGAATTACTTGACCTGTAGATTTTCCTACTTTTTATATTTTGCTGGTTGTACCCTCATATTATAATCCAACCTGTTTCTCTGTCTTTCATATTTCTCATAAACTGACAGAATTAGAGGATTGTTCCGATTGACTTTTTTTTCAGAAATATCTCTCTTTTTGTGATGTTTAGATTCTTGACTGAATTCACATATTGCTAAGCCTAATGCATCCATTATACTGTTTCTCAACAGTTTCTCACCTAATAATTTTATTATCTGTTGATAATCATTGCCTAGATCCATTACTTCATAAGTAGTGGCAAAATAATAATATTTTAAGTCTATCACTCTTTCTACACTTATTAGCTAGGATTATTCTATTAAAAAGAATTTTCCCATGGGTAGTTTGTCTATTAAAGATATACAATTTTCTGGTTTTTAGAATAATTTATTGGTTCCCTAGCATCCTCCAAAAGTGACAAACTATTTTTGGTATACGTATTCATGTATTTTAGCATATTTGTGGAGTTTCAATTTATTAAAGTTCTTACTCTTTTTGATGATAAAATTCTTTAGCCCATAAAAGCCCATCATGTTATATCCTAATACTTTTGATCCAAGCCTAGTGGTTTTTGAAAAGTTTCTTGAATTCTTATATAAGATGTTTCAGGCTCATCTCATACATTCTCTGTTCCCAATCTGGAATCATCTATTTCTCCAGGACTCACAGTTTCTTTCCGTGGAAATCGTGTTGAGAGATTACCAGTGTCCCCAAGGAGTACTCACTGCCACTGTGTCAAAGTTTTTCAGTAGCTAAAACCAAATGAAGCTGAAGTTTTTAAGTGACAATGCATCATGAGTTTATACTGATATTCCCAATCCAAATTTGCAATTACAGAATTTTTCTACTTAATTTTTTACTTGTTTCTCTTATTTTTAATGAAAATTTTGGTTACTAATCATGATAAGATTACTTTTTTGCATTAGCTTATTATTATAATTACAAAGTAACAATAGCAATATTTTTACTAAAAATACGATAAAGCAGGCAAAGATGTATTTGCTATTTACAGTTGTTTTTGCTCTTGGTATATATACTACTACAGATGTATAGACATATTACTTTGTTTTAAAAGTATTTGAGGTAATTTCTTTCTGCTGACTAAATTATCAGGTCAATACATAATTACATTCAATTATTTATTTGCTTTATATTTTCAGACTTTTTAAAATTTTGTTTTAATTTTATATTATTATAACAAAACTTTTTCAGGATTCTGGAGTCAAATCTATTTATATAATCATTCATTTGCATTACCTTTGTTTTATATTCCCTTAATTTTTATTTACATTTTTTATTTATTTGATAAATAAATTTAAAGATAACAATACACATTCACACCAAAACCAACATGTTCCCAATCCAGTACTCTCTTAGCTAGGTCTCTCCCACCTCCCCATATACATGTTTTTTCATTTTTTGGTACACATTTTCTAACATGAGCAACAGACACATGAGCATGCACACATGCACACACACACATACATGTACATTCATACTTTTCCCATTTTAAGTAAAAGGTATTTTGAACACACTGTTCTGATCATGACTTCCGTATATTTAGTGGTTCCCTTCATATCCATTCCATGTTGATATAGACATATAATTGACTTTTTTATAGCTTTAAAATATTATTAAAAGGCTACAATGAAGAGAATTGGGTTTGCTTTCTCTGCCATTGCTAATTTGTCTCTAATGTTCTTTTCAATGTAACGACCAATTGAAGTTTCCTCAGTAACCAAAACCTAATAGTTAACATATCTGACACTGTCTCCCGGCCCTTTGAACACCTCATTTTGTTTATATGACAACATTATATGCCAAAAACACCCATCCTCTATCACAGCTATTATCCTAGAACTTATTCCTCAATTAACTTTAGAGATTATTTAGTTCAACTAGTTTATTCTTCAGATGAAGAGACCAGTCCTAGAGAGATCATCTGATTCTAACCAAGGTCACAGAACAGGGATGGCTCATCTAAGACCAGGGGACTTACCAGGAAGTTAAGAAAGCACAAGCTTTAAACTCATTTGCAAGGGCCACTTCTAACCCAGGAAAAAACTGCTAGCAATGTGTTTATGTTATAAGTCCTTGTGAAAGTTTTAGAAAAAACTAAATTTAACTAAAATCAATTAGGACCACTGTCTCTATTCACTCTGATTTCCTTCCATCATGTTTGGGTCAGGTGGCATTTTTTTTTTTTTTAATAATAAGCATCCTTTTATTTGCTGACGCCGTTACAAAAACTGATTACATTAGCAACAAAAAAAGTGTTTTCTTGAGTTGAAGTCAGAGGCAGTTACTTCCCAAAATGTTAAGTAAAACAGTGTACAACATCAGTATTAAAATGTTAAATTTTACATTGTCTTTACCATTTTGATCTTCTGAACAACAGTGGACATCTTTGAAATCTAGCTAAGAGAATATTTATCAGGCTAGGAATATACTGCTCCTAATATAAATAGATATGAAGCATGCCTTTTCTTTTTTTTTTTTTTTTTTTTTTTGAGACGGAGTTTCGCTTGTTACCCAGGCTGGAGTGCAATGGCGTGATCTCGGCTCACCACAACCTCCACCTCCTGGGTTCAGGCAATTCTCCTGCCTCAGCCTCGAGTAGCTGGGATTACAGGCTTGAGCCACCGTGCCCGGCCACCTTTTCTTGTCATATTTAAATTTATTCATTAACTGAGATAAAACTTAAGCTAAAAATTAAAGGAATATGAAATATAAAACTGATACAAATGAATGATTGAATCAATAGAAATTATTCAGACATTAAGATGGAAATTATTACCAAAAAATTTCAGGTTCTATCAAAAGTAGTAATTCATTAAAAAGAAGAGATAATCCTTAAATTAATTTAAAATGATCCCAGTAATTGATAAATCAATTAATGAAGAAGAATGTATCTCATGAATACATTAGGAAAATACATTTCTTGCTGATTGAACATGAAATACTGACATTGACCAAGGTAACATAAAACAATAAAACACTATTACAAGGACATTGATGAAAAACCTGCTCTAATGGGTGTCATCAATTCAAAAAGTATTTAAAATTAGTCATTGCTGAAAATCTTTAAACAACCTAAAATGTTGCAACTCATATGAAAGAAATTTGATCACACTTCTCCCACTTGAAAATTTTTTAACATTACATGATCTTAACAATAATGCATTAACAGGCTAAAAGAAAATTGTCTAACTCTAATTTAAAAAACAATTTTGATCTATTGTAGGAGTTCTTTTCATAACAGATTACATAATTAATGCTTCTTTAAAACGAGACGAAAGGAAAAGTTTGATAACAAATTCGAGTAGCTCTTGTCATTTTTGAAGGTAATCCTTATAACAATAATAGAAGTAAGTAGAAGTACTCTGTGCTAGACACTGTGGGATATATAAGGATGAATAAGGCAAGTTTCTGCTGCTGATTTAGGAGAATGTACTATGACAACAGCAGTTTGTTGAAAACAAATATGCTGAAAGAAAAATAAGCAATTCACATCTATTCAGAAAGGCAAATTTTTTAAATATTTAATGCAGGTGCTGGTTCTTGAAGGATGAAAATGATTTAAATAGATAAGCATGAAAGATAGGGCATTCTAAGTAGAACTAATAAGATGACAACAAAAATGGAAGCAAAAAATTATGGACTGTGCCAAGAAATTCTGTGTGTCCAGTCTGTAAACTGTGCGTTGGAAAGAAGCATTAGAGAAAGAGTAGGTCAGGATCAGATGGGACATGAAAATGTGAACTTTATTTGGCATTTCTGTGAGCAGAAATGTACATGGTATATTTTTGAGGATGCAGAGTGCAACGTGGAGAATACATGAGGGGAGGAAGATGCTTGGGGCAGAAAAGGAGTTAGAAGGCATTTACAAAATTTCTAACCAGGGCTGATAAAGTTTAACCTATGGATACAGATCAAAGCATAAATTTATGATGCACGGTGAGGTAGAAGCCAATAGAACTTTGAGGAAGAAAAAACCTTTTATCTGACAATTGCAAGCCCCTTTAAAATATCAGGCCCAGGAAGACATTTAAAATGTAGGTAATCACATCTTATTTCCCCTTAAGCTAAATAATAACCTCTTGAAGCCACTTGCTGTGGACTCTAGACTAACCAATGCCAAGTATACATAAAATACCATGGATCCCTAGTTTAACAATGCATAGCCAGTAACTAACCAATGTTATTTCTGTAAACAAATGAGAATTCTTGACCAACAACTTTTGTAATCACCCCTCTCTTGATTTGTCCCTTTTTCTTTTAAACAAGCCTTTCTTACCCAAAGCCCCTTGGAATTGTGTCCCAGCGTTTGTACTTGAATAAACTTTATTTAAGCTACATTCTGACTCATTTATTTTAGGTTGACAACTTGACAATGGATTGGGTATTGGAGGTGTACCAGGAGTAAATAGTCCAGGTTTTAAAACCTAGATGCAGATTTCCAGGGGCATAATGAAAAGTTTAAGCATTCCCTGTGTTATTTTTCCCTTTTAAAGTAATATAATAGCAAATTATATGTTTCTTCCTCCAACTGTCTTTTTCAAAATTCTACTACTCATGCCCTACATTATCTCGTGGAATTTAAAAATTGTAAGAAAAATGAAGGGTTTTCTATTACTGATTGCATCAAAAAGCTACTTAGAACATAGTCTTATTTGCTGATTTTCACGGGAACTGTATGCTCATTTCATCTTATATCTCTCGAACTGAAACTTTGCTGTCTTTTCTCAATCTTTATGCCCTTGTTTTTCAATACACATATTAAATTACTTGATTGCAAGAACTCTCATCTGATTATAACAACACATAGTTGTATGCAACACATAAAAACTGCAGAGTACCCTGGTCATAACTCTACTCTAGACTTCTCCTAATTTGGGGATGTTCAAACACTGTTTTAAAGCAGTCAGGATAACATGGGATGAAGTCACAGGCCTAGGAGACTGCCAGGATTCAAATAACAATAACAATGATGTACATAGAGCTTATATCGTACTTGATTTAATCAACCAATCCATTACTATGCTAGTTCTTATAATCAATAAGAGACTGAAAAATAATTTGTACCTTCCAGAAACTTTCTGTCCTTTTGAGATGAGAAGAGAAACAGTCTTACTGTTTCAGATAAGCATTTGATTAAACAGCACAGTTAAGTGGTTCAAATGTAGTTAAATAGTTAATCATTCAGAAAACAAAAATCATGTACACTGATTGGAGGAAAGAGAGCAATCTTCATGTAGAAGGAAAGACTTAGTTGGTTCTTGAAAGATCAGTCTGCTGAGGACTAGCTGAGAAGAGAGAAAAAAGCACAAGAGGATTGGAGGAACAAAAATTCACAGCTCTGGCTTGAGCCCAGTATACAGAACCAATGCTGATTTGGGTGAAAAAGAAGGCAAATGTTAATATGGCATGGTGATTCCTCAAGGATCTAGAAATAGAAATACCATTTGATCCAGCAATCCCATTACTAGGTATATAATCAAAGGATTATGAATCGTTCTATTATAAAGACACATGCATGCAGACGTATGTTCATTATGGTGCTGTTTGCAACAGCAAAGACCTGGAACCAACCCAAATGCCCATCAGTGACAGACTGGATAAAGAAAATGTGGTTCATATACACCATGGAATACTACGCAGCTGTTAAAAAGGATGAATTCATGTCCTTTGCAGAGATATAGATGAATCTTGAAACCATCATTCTCAGCAAACTGACACAAGAACAGAAAACCAACCACCACATGTTCTCATTCATAGGCAGGTGTTGAACAATGAAAACACATGGACACAGAGAGGGGAACATCAATCACTGGGGTCCGTTGGGAGGTGGGGGGCTACGGGACTAGGGGAGGGATAGAAGGGGGTAGAGAGATTGAGGAGGGATAACATTGGGAGAAATACCTAATGTAGGTGAAAGGGGGATGGAGGCAGCAAACCACCATGGCACATGTATACCTATGTAACAATCCTGCAAGATATGCACATGTACCCCAGAACTTAAAGTATAATAAAAAATAATAAATTTATACAAAAAAAAGAAAAAGAATGACAAAATAGAAGGACTTTATCATGTTAGTCATGTTAGACACAATTCTATAGGTGAGGAAAGTTATTGAAATTCATGACTAAAAAAGTAAGATAATCCAAGTGGAATTGTTAGGAAGATGAGCTGACAGGTGTGTTGACAATCACTTGGATACTAGAGAGATACTAGAAGCAGGAAGGCAGTGTTAGGAAGCTACTCTAATAAGAGGTAGATGCAAAATAATTGGAATAAATATGAAATGCTAACGAAAAGAAGGGAAAACTAAGTCCCCCAAGAGAGATTCTGTGTGTCTATGAGCTGTTAAGACTGCTATGACTATTCGAAAATAGGGAATAAAAAAAAATTTTAAGGCAAATATTTGGCTGCAGCTAAATGCTAAATTAAAATAGGTTATTTTCTTCTGTCTTGAAATACTGTTTTATCCATTGTTTACATTTGATTTAACCATACTTTCTTGATAGCCATACCAAACAAGAGACGCTAAGGCCTACAATATAAATGCAAAGTTTCAGGGAAAAAAGAAGAAAAAAATTTTCCAGGGCTGGAGGAAAAGAGTTAGTAAAGTTAACAAAATAGAATGATAGGAAAAGAAAATATGGTAAATTGTAAGCTTCTCTAAAAAAGAAAGATTAATATTACATTTTTGGTCACCTATGTAAACTACATCCTCTTATTTAATTCACTACAACTCAAGGAACTAGTTTTCAAATTAAAGACTGAAATGTTGAAAATTTATCCAGATTTACACTTTAAATACAGGAGAGAGAGGGTTGAAATTAAACCCAGATCTATCTAGTTACAGAATCTTCTATGGAATGCAGCCTCGACAACCTAAGTCCTCCATGAACTTAGGTTCCTTTCCCACTTGCAGCCTCCTTCTTGGGAACTTAGCTGAATGGAAGCCTTTCTAGATATTACAGGGGGAGAGTCCTATGGTTCAGGTTATTTCAAGTGCTGACTAGGAACTATGTTCAGGTTATTTAAAGAAAATAAGCCTATGATATGCTCCTCTCATTGACTATCTAAAACAGAGATACTCCATATAACATGGTCCAAAATAATTTATCTACAGAAACTTTCTTAAGGTGCATCTTATGGAATTAGTGTTCTCATTAGGTTGGACAATACGATCTGGTACTTCTAAAAGGAAAAGGCTTAAAGGGTAGAAAATAGGAAGGCTAGTGGTACAAATCCATTTAAAATAGAAATAGAAGTGATTAATATACACTCTATTGAATTTTACTCTGTAGGAAAGCAGATAGCATGCTTGGGGATAAGTTGTAAGAGAGATACTTTCCAATATTGCATGGCCTCAGATTCGTGGACAGGAAACCCATTGGAGCTTTTAATATACAAACTTTTCCTATGACACCATATCAGGGCCTTCACCAAACACAATCTCTGACTCGTTATAACTGCTCCTGTTTCAGATGACTTCATTTTTGACGAAGTGAAAAACGCTAGCATTTGGAAACACACGCATCAAAAACAAACATAAGTCAAAAGAAAACAAAAGCACACAAAATTACAGAGGAGCTTTCCTCCAATTAGTTAAGATTTATAATAAAAGACATTTAATTATTTTTCTTTCACTTCTCTCATTGCATATTTTAACTATAAAAGTAATGCATGATTTTTTTAGAAGAAATCATGCACAAGTATTGCATAATTGTATCCACAGAGCTGAGAAAGAAAATAAAACTTCCTGTGAGGAGTAAGAAAAGGAGTAAGGACAGAGTAGAAATAGGTTGTGGTTGTTGTCTTTTAAAAAACTTTTTATCCTTTTATACAGACAAAATATTGTATAGCAGGTATATGTGACTCTTAATTTTTAAAGAAAAAATTAATTAGATGTCTTTGTCCAGAAAAATACATGACCTTCATCTCTACCATGATTATAGCTATAAAAATTTACTTCTTTTTTTAACAAAACTGATAATTTTGTTCTGAAACTTGATATTTTTATTTCTTTCTAAAATGTTGTTATGGATACATAATAATTATGGGGTACATGTGATATTTTGATACATGCATACAATATGTAATGATTAAATTAGGGTATTTAGAATATCCATCACCTCAAACATGATAAATTTCAAATTTTGATTTTTTTCATTTAAAGTATTCTGTCTCCCTGTGCCTATGTACATATTGGTATACCCCACTATTATTAATAACTGCAAAGTATGCAACAATACAATTATACAATAACTTACTTGACTACTACATTTTGAAAGATACCAGTTGTTTTCAGCTTTCTACTATAAGAAACACTTCTGTGAACATCAATCTGGCACCTCTGTGTATTTGTAAGATGAATTTCTAGAAGTAGAGTTGCTGAGTCAAAGGGCATATAACTGTCTGTCAAATGAGCTGAATTCAAGGAAGTATGAGCACAACACCTTCATTCTATTTCATGATGGTCTTCCTTCCTTATGCTTCAGGCAGATTGTGTAATTTTCTAGTCATCCTTACTTTCCGATATTAAAAATTCTAGGCTGGTCATACTCTCTTCCAGTTTAAATCTTCTGTCTCCCATCTCAGGCCTGATCTTGTTTCAATATTCTCCAGTGGAGAAAAAAAACAAGGACTATTCTTGTAGTATTTATATCCTCCTACCTGACAACCTGAGATTTGGGCAGTTCTTTTGATGTTTCTTTACTGGGCTTGTGGTAAGGGAAAGGGAGGGAATCCATCTTAGTTTCAGTCTCTTTTCCTGATAATTTTTGCCGTTTAGATGAAACAGTAAGGATTTCAGAATCAGTTTCATCCACTTTTGTGATTCTTTCATAGGTTACCAAAACCTCTCTTTGTAATAAAGAAAAATTATTACCTATTGTTGTTAGTTTTAGGACATTAACCAAGACCAGAAAAATGTCCTCTTTAATAATCTGTCATACACATTTTTAATTTTAACAGATATTAATAATAGTCCAAAATAGTTGAACAAATTTTCATTCCTATTAAGATTATATCAAACACAATTGATTTGTCCTTCATCCAAATTTTGAATATTTGCTATTCTGGTAAATGAATATTGTAGCATCTAATCTTTGTTGATTTTCATGAGCTCAGCAATTGAACACCTTTTTATTTTTGATTTGTTTATTTATTTATTGGCCATGTACATTTATTTTTCTGTTACTGATCTACACATACACTTTTCCATTTTCAGCCACGTATGGTGGTTCATGCCTGTAATCCCAGCGCTTTGGGAGGCTGAGACAGGTGGATCACCTGAGGTCAGGAGTTCTAGACCAGCCTAGCCAAGAGATAGGTGAAACCCTATCTCTACTAAAAATACAAAAATTAGCTGAGCGTGGTGGTGGGTGCCTGTAATGCCAGCTACTCGGGAGGCCAAGACAGGAGAATTACTTCAACCCAGGAGGCAGAGGTTTCAGTGAGCCAAGATCGCGCCACTGCACTCCAACCTGGATGACAAGAGCAAACTCCACCCCCCAAAAAAAAGAGAATTACTTTTCTCTTTGTCTGTTATTTTTCTCCCATTTTATTTTTAATCTTGAGTACTTGTCATTTCCTGTTCCTTTTGCCTGCTTAGGCTAGCTAGCTGTTTTCCCAAATAAATAACGTGTGATCACCTTACACTAAAATTAACTCCAGATGGATTAAAGACTTAAACATAAGACCTGGCACCATAAAAACCCTAGAAGGAAATCTAGGCAAAACTATCCAGGACATAGGAGTAGGCAAGGACTTCATGAACAAAACACCAAGAGCATTGGCAACAAAAGCCAAAATAGACAAATGGGACCTAATGAAACTCCACAGCTTCTGCACGGCAAAAGAAACAGTCACTAGAGTGGATCGGCAACCAACAGAATGGGAAAAAATTTTTGCAGTCTACCCATCTGACAAAGGGCTGATATCCAGAATTTACAAACAACTCAAGCAGATTTACAGGAAAAAAACAAACAAGCCCATTCAAAAGTGGGCAAAGGATATGAACAGATACTTTACGAAAGAAGACATATATGAGGCCAACAATCATATGAAAAAATGCTCATCGTCACTGGTCATCAGAGAGATGCAAATCAAAACCACATTGAGATACCATCTCACGCCAGTTAGAATGGCGATCATTAAAAAATCTGGAGACAACAGATGCTGGAGAGGATGTGGAGAAAAAGGAACACTTTTACACTGTTGGTGGGAGTGTAAATTAGTTCAACCATTGTGGAAGACAGTGTGGCGATTCCTCAAGGCCTTAGAAATAGAAATTCCATTTGACCCAGCAATCCCATTACTGGGTATATATCCAAAAGACTATAAATCGTTCTACTATAAGGACACATGTACATGAATGTTCATTGCAGCACTGTTTACAATAGCAAAGACCTGGAATTAACCCAAATGCCCATTGATAATAGACTGGATTGGGAAAATGTGGCACATATATACCATGGAATATTATGCAGCAATCAGAAATGATGAGTTCATGTCGTTTGTAGGGACATGGATGAATCTGGAAAACATCATCCTCAGCAAACTGACACAAGAACAGAAAATGAAACACCGCATATTCTCACTCATAGGTGGGTGATGAAAAATGAGAACACATGGACACAGAAAGGGGAGTACTAAACACTGGGGTCTATTGGGGGGAAAAGGGGAGGGCCAGTGGGAGGGGGAGGTGGGGAGGGATAGCCTGGGGAGAAATGCCAAATGTGGGTGAAGGGGAGAAGAAAAGCAAAGCACACTGCCATGTGTGTACCTACGCAACTGTCTTGCATGCTCTGCTCATATACCCCAAAACCTATAATCCAATAAAAAATTTAAAAAAAAATAAATAAATAAATAACGTGTGATTTATTTATCAATTACAGCTTGCTTTCTGTTTTCCAATTTGTTAATTTGTACTATTAGGTTTAATTCCTTTATTTGGTCTTCTTAGATGTAGTTTGCTAATTTTTCCTGACTTCTTAGGTTAGGAAATCTTAAATTTTTAATATATTTGTTTATTTTTGTTTAATACTGTAATAGTTTCAACTGTAAGTATTCCTCTTAATACCACCTTATGAAGGGGTAAAATTTGATTTCTAGACATTCTGAAATTTTATTTTAGATTTCATCTTTCATAAGAGTTACTTAACAATGAAGTCAAATATCATCGCATTGCCCAAGTAGATGCCATTTTTTAAATTGTACTCCATCTGAATGTCATTCTATGGAACAAAACTTGGGCCCAAAGTGAATGGTGCCCGCAGAACTGCAAAACATGGTGGCCCTGGGATATGTGTTTCAATTTTTATGTTATTGGGCGTAAAAGTTTTGGGTTTTGCTGTTAATTACTAGCCTGAGTGCACTGCAGTCAGTAAATGTAGTCTCTAGTGTTTCCAATGTTTAATATATTAAAAACGTTTTTAGGCCAGATATAATGATTGATTTTATAAAAACTTGTCTTGGTGGTACAAAGTCTAATATAGAACAATGAGAATATATATAAATTTTGTTATTCTGATTTTTACACGACTTACTTTTCATCTACTTGATATGTCATGGGCAGAAAGATGAGACAAAATTTTTTACTAATGTTGAATTGCCAATCATTATTACTATATAGTATGTTATCTGGTATACAAAGTTTTGTGATAATTATATATTTGTTGTGGAATTTACCGTTTATCATTAAACCGAAGGTTGCAGTTGCTTCCCTAACATCATTCAGTCTTTCTCCAATTATATAGAAGCTATATATAGATGCTACATAATATAGGTGGAACTGAGTCCCAATCCAGCCTCGTGGATAATATCTGATTAATGTAAAGCAGTGTTTCTCAGAATTTACAGCATCAGGTCCCCTTTATACTACTAAAAATTATCAAGAACTCCAAAAATACTTTGTTTATGTGGGTTATATCTATCAGTGTTTTCTATATTACTAATTAAAATTTAAAATTTTTAAACATTTATTCATTTAAAATAACATTAAAAACTTTATATTATAACTAGCACCTTTTTATTTAAAAATCTATAATTATTGAACTAAAATAAATGTCACGAGCAGAGAGGGTTTTTTATATTTTTTCAAATATCATTAGTATCTGGCTTAATACAAGATAGATTCTCATATCTGCTTTTGATTTCATTTATTGTGACATATTGTTATTAAATTATATAGAGAAAATCCAGCCACATACAGATACATAGTTTGAAAAGGGAAGAGTATTTTAATAACTTTCAGATAATTTTAGATACTTTTTTGATACTATATTACAACAACAGCTGGTATCTTAAATGTTAGTTGGAATACAGAATCTGAAACCATGTCCATGAATGTCCATGAACATTTTATACCCTTTAGATATTGTTACATTAAAATTTATTGGCCTATTTTGTAGTTCAAATGGATTTTAGCAAACATATTTTTGTAGCATCACACATTGATCATTTCAAAAAGGTTGACTCTCAAAATGTTACTCTTCTAAATTCTGACACATTTCATTATATAATATCAAAAAAATCACATTTGCTAATATTTGCATCAATATAGCTGCAAAGCTTTTCAATATTGGGGAGCTGTTGAGCTCAAGGTGGCAGACAAGTTTTCCAAAATTTGAATTTTTGCCTGAAAGCTTGAATTTCATCTTTGGTGAAAAATATTGTCAGTAGCTTCCTTGAAGTGACAGATTCACTTCATTTGTTTTAAAGAAAATGTCTGTCAAGTACCCAAGCCTGAATAATCATCATTTGTCTGTCTGTGGTTCTCAGAAATAAAATGTTTTTACATGAAAAAAAAAACAGATAGCCATATCTCACACTGAGATTTGGGCAGTTCTTTTGACATTTCTTTACTGGGCTTGTGGTAAGGGAAAGGGAGGGAATCCATCTCAAAGTGCTTTCCTTTGTACTCCCAGTACTCCCAGATACTGCATTCATGCTGCATGCTTACTCCTCATTTCATCACACAAAATATTACAAAGACATGTATCCAAGGGTCAAGATTTAATAAAATTAATAGTTTCTACTGCTTTATCAGGGACATTCTCAGAAGAAAATGGCATTCTTTTTGGCTGCAAGAAACTGACAGTGAATGCCATGATCCCTGGTGCAGTTTGGTGCCATTGCCTTGAATCACACTGAGATACCAACAGCTTTATCCCATCAGCTTTTGTACCAACATGGCAAATGTCAATATGGGAAAAACAGAAAATAACATCTCAGTATTACCATAAAAATAGTTTTGCATTTGTGGACCTCTTGAAAGAGTCTTGAGAACTCCTGGAGATCAGCAATTCACCCTTTGAGAATTCTAATCTAATTTAATCAGCTGACAATCCTATCTGGTTTTCCAGTGGGTTTGGTTTAGGATTTGTTGGGGGTGAGTAAGGAGAAAAGTGACAGCATTAAATGAAGAGTCACGTCTCACAGCTCTTATGGGCAATCCTCTTGTGACCACGAGGAAGCAAGTCTGAGAATAAGCCATACAAAGTAGGGTGCAAACCAGGAACCTTCACAGAAAAATAAGGCCAAATGCCCCATGGTTCCCACTGTTCCACTGAACTTTTTGGTTACATTAGCTAAATGGTCCTTTCATTTCCAAGCCAGTTTGACTTTGTCTCTGTTCTAGGCATTGCCATGAGCAAAATAAACAAAAAATCTCTGTTCTCACAGAAACTAATCTTAAGAATCTTTCTCTTGTTACAAGTAATTTATTTCAGTTAATCTTCATTTTTTAAAACAGATATTATTTGTTCTTATTTCTGATATTTATATTTTCTGATTTTAGCATTTTTTTCTATTTTTTGCACAGTTGTTTATGCCCTCTTTTAAGAAAAGTTTAAAGTATACATTTAAGTTATATTTCTTAAAATATCTGCTTTGTAATATATTATCTGATTCCTTGCTTTTAAAAAAGAACACTTACATTTCCTTCTACTTCACATATCTTTCTCTACCTCCCCCAATTATTTGGCTCTCTAGGTTATTATTTTTATATTGTCTACATTTATAACACTTGGATTTTTCCCAGTAATCACAATTTCCATAATGGCTGAGCCCAAATTCTAATATAAACATATTAACTGCCAGTCTGCTAATAACAGCTCCCTTACTTCTGACATCTATATCATAATTCACTTTTTGACTGCCTGATTTTCATTAGGTATTGTTTTTAAGAGTTAATTTGTGCTATATTTCCTTTTGCATATTTTTTAATCTCTGACTATAACCTTTATCTTTCATAGAATTAAAAAATCATTTAGTCACACTTTCTCCTCTCAGATTTGTGATGCTGTTCCATGATACTTTGCTATTGGAAGCCACTATTTCTGATGTAGTCTAAATATGTTACCTTTTATTTTTCTTTTGCCCTTAGAATTCTTTCTAGAACCTAGAAATTCAGGGTACACTTCCTACATCTTAAATTCTAATAACCAGCAGCCATTGGTACAAGACATCTCCCTGTGGAGCTCCTTGAGAGGACTAGTTAGCAGGATCAGCTCCACTGCCACAACTTTGTCAGTATAAGAACCAGACTAGAGAGAGAAGCCACTGTCTTTAGGGGAATCTAATGTTCAGGAAGAAAAGCTACTTCCTTCCCCTTTTCTCCCCTTGGGTAAAGAAAGAGACATACTCTGACTGCCAAAAGGTTTTTAATCACCTTCAGTTGGATGGAGATGCCCTTCTAGGACATCCAGGGGGTGCTCACTTTTAACAGATATTGCAGTGCAAGTCCTTGAGCTCTCATACAAGCAGAGCCCACATATACATGACACATATATAAAACGTATTGATTCCATTCCTTTATATTTTCCAATTGTTTTTATTACACTTTAGGGTATTTGGGGGTTTTTTGGTTTGTTTTTTTTTTATCTACCCAGCATCTAAACTTTCTTCCTAATTAGAAGGAGCCCCATTGCCTGAGACTTTATAGAAAGCAAGCTCCCACACACCCACTATAGCATCAAAGTGGGAGCAGATAATTGAAGTGGGAGCAGATAGTTCTGCTCCTTACCTCAGTGAGGCAGGAGAATAGGGTCTGGGGTTAGGGAACCTAAGGCCGATTTGTGCTGACTTCCTAGAACTGAATAATTTTAAAAAAGAAAATACCTGGCCATGCCCAAGAAACAAAAGGATTAGAAGCTACTCCCTTTGCAACCAATTCCCTTTCCACTGCCTCACAAATGAAAAATGGAAAGTGCCTCTGATTAGTTCCCTCCAGCAACCAATCAGACTGGTCACAAACCAATCCTTCATTTACATAGTGTGTAACCAAATAACCAATAGGAAACCTCTAGAGAATATTTAAACCCCAGAAAATTCTGTAACCAGGGCTCTTGAGCTACTTGCTCAAGGCTACTTCTACTCTGTGGAGTGCATGCTTGTTTCAATAAATCTGTGCTTTCATTGCTTCATTCTTTCATTGCCTTATTTGTATATTTTGTCCAATTCACCTGGACAATTTGTAGTCAAGACCCTCCACCAGTAACATACTTTGGTGAGCCGACCAGAAGTTTATTTTCCTCTTTTTCCCTTTTCCTCTCTGTTCCATACAGGGGAATATCTCTCTTTCTCTCTCTCTCTCTCTCTCTCTTTCTCTCTCTCTCTCTCTCTCTCTCTCTCTCTCTGTCCAGGCATAGCATAGATGGTCTGTGTAAGTCGAGATAAATATTTGCAAAAACAAATTTAGGCAAGAAATGTACAATTTAATGTGGATTTATTGCCTATAATTAGACAATTAAAGGATTTTTTAACTAAATAGAAAAAATTCAAAGATTTAAACAAGTTGCATGGTAATGAAAAGTAATTGTAAAAGGGATTCTGTGTTTGAACATATTGGCTAAAGTCAGAAGGGAAAGCTTGGCCTTATCAAATTATAAGGATGCTAAAAGTTAAGGCCTTCATCCAGTAACAAGAAGGAAAGCTCAAAATGGGTCATCAGGGGTGGAGGGAACCATTCCAAAGTAGTGCTGGTCAGAGATGTCTCAAAGACTAAGATGGGGCCCTAAAGGGGGACCTGAGCCAGGGCTCAGACTTTTTCTGGGGGATGCCCAGGTAAAATTTGAGTCACCTAAAAAGCCCTTCACTTTTCAAAGTCCTCTTCACTTTTCTGGACAACTTTCCATCTTTTCAACCTGATTCTCTGCTTGGCTGCATCCTCAACCATTTGAATCAATTTGACCCTGAAAATCTAAGGAGAAAACACCTGATTTTTTATTGTAATACTGTCTGACCATGTTACCAGCTGGAAAGCCAAGAACAATGGGCAGTCAGTGGTAGCCTTAATTATGACACCATTCTGCAATTAGACCAATTTTGCATAAGGAAGCATAAATGGTCAGAAATCCCATATGTACAGGCCTTTATGAACTTATATCAAAACTCAACAATATGCTAAACTCCCATAACTTGCCCCCAAAAAGGAAAGTCCTAAGGCAGAACTAGATATTGTAGATGACCCCCTTGAACAATGGCCACCTGTCTCTCAGGGAGAATATCAACCACCCCCACACAACCTCTTGCTAAGTGCTCCTGAGGCTCAAGCCCAACAGCAAAAGTGGGGACCCTGCTAAGTCCCCCTCAAACACAGAGGGTAACACCCTGGTCATCTCTGCTACCCCTTAAAGAAGTGGCAGGAGCCGGGGATCCAACCTGAGTTCAGGTCTCCTTAACTAACATAAAACAATGTAAATAAAGGCTAGGAAGCTATTCCAAGAACCCCAAAAAAGAACTCAGACCGAGTAGCCTCAGGATGGCCAAGCTGCCTGCAGGTAGTCACAGCCACTGCTATTTTAGTGAGGGAAGCCACTTAAATCACCCTGGCTCAACCACTGGAAGTTGAAACCCCATAACAGGTGAAGTCAGTCTTAGAAATAAAAGGACACATCTCGATGATGGAGAAAAGGTTAACCAAATACCAAGCCATGCTCTTAGAAAATCCAGATGTAAACCTTAAAACCTTGAATCCAGCTTTATTGCTACCCACAGGCCCAATAACTGATCATTCCTGAAAGCAGGTTATTGCACACACATATGTTAGCCAGCCTGATGTAAAAGATCAGCCTCTCCCAGATTCCAGAGGTGATTGGTTCACAGATAGAAGTTGTTGTTTTGTTGTGTTGTGTTGTGTTTTGTATTGTTTTGTTTGAGATGGAGTCTTGCACTGTCGCTTGGG
Source organism: Callithrix jacchus (assembly GCF_049354715.1). Taxonomy (NCBI): domain Eukaryota; kingdom Metazoa; phylum Chordata; class Mammalia; order Primates; family Cebidae; genus Callithrix; species Callithrix jacchus. The sequence continues at coordinate 77,101,958 of NC_133507.1, forward strand.
CTGAAGTGCAATCATGCAATCTCAGCCAACTACAACCTCCGCCTCCTGGGTTCACATGATTCTCTTTCCTCCCAAGTAGTTGGGATTATAGGTGCACACCACCACACCTGGCTTTTTTTTTTTTTCTTGTATTTTTAGTAGAGATGGGGTTTCACTATGTTGGCCAGACTGATCTCGAACTTCTGACCTCATGATCCACCCACCTCGGCCTCCCAAAATGCTGGGATTACAGGCATGAGCCACCATGCCCAGCCAGAAGTAGTTTTGTATCAAATGGGGAGCACTGAGCTAGATATGCAGTAGTTAGTCACAACATCATTATTGAAACCCAGCCACTGACTGCTGGCACATCAGCACAAAAAGCTGAAATCATTGCTTTTACCCAAGCATTAATGTTGGGACAATGGAAAAAGCTTAACATCTACACAGATTCTAAATATGCATTTCTTGTGATTCATGCTCATGCTAAAATCTGGAAGGAAAGCATACTACTTTCCCAATAAAGCATGGTCCTGAACTTCTTCAGCTACTGGAAGTAATACGCCTGCCAAAACATTCCCCCATAAAGCATGAGCCCGAAATTCTTCAACTATTGGAAGAAATACACCGCCAAAGGCCGTAGCTATTATCCACTGTAGGGAGAATCAAGGGGACTTAACCCCCATAAAACTAGGTAACAGAAAGGCGTGGTCCAGGTCCAGATCCAAACTGAACACATAAAACAGGTAAGCCCAGAATAAAGTCAGCTCCAGGCCTTGGCAGGTTTCACCCTCATCCCATAGTCCTTCCATCACAGCCTTGTAATCCCCTGCACCCCCAATCAAGCCAACTCCTAGCCTCTAAGCCGCCTGGGAACTTTCTTTATGCGGTAATTTACAGGGGTTTAAGCATCACATAAGGAAAATGCCCTGAACTCTATTGTTCCATGGAATACTTAAAATAATTCCCCCATTCATAATACTAATCAGCAATGACAGGTTTTCTCTTCTTCATCATAAATGCAGGTTTTGAAGTAGATTACCATCTCAGACAGTTTCATACTCTAGAGAGGCCAAAGCCGAAGCTCTCAGATCTCCTAGCAATGATTCTTTTCTATGATTCCCCAATAAAACCTGAATATATACCACGGGAAAAACCAGTTAACAAATGAGCAAGAGGGGCAAAAACAAGGATCTTGGCAGCATATGGGATCAAAAGTATCTCTCCCTCAAATAGCCCAGTGGAGAATTATAAAAGCCCTCCATGACTCTTTCCATGGGGAGAGGTACCTCGCTGGCCATGATTGTTAAGAGGCTCTTCTTTGGGTCTAACTTAGCTTCGGTGGTGAAGCAAGTCTGTCAAGCCTGCTCACTGTATGCAATTAACAACCCAAGAAACAAAATGTCTCCTTTAATAGAACCAGACCAGAGGAGAGGAACTTGCCCAGGAGAAGAGTAGCAATTGGACTTTACCCATATGCCATCCTATAGAAGATACAAGTTTTTGTTAGTACTAATAGATGTCTTTACTGGTTGGGTCAAAGCTCACCCTACCGGAAAAGGCCAATGAAGTTGTGAGGGTCCTCTTAAATAACCTCCTGGTTTGGGTTACCTCATGACCTCCAAAGTGATAATGGCCTGCCCTTTATCTCCCAAATAACTCAAGTGGTTTCTAAGGTTTTAGGGATCAAATACCACTTACATTCAGCATGTAGGCCTCCATCTTCTGGGAAAGTAGAAAGGACTAATCAAATTAAAACGGGCATTAGCTAAGCTATGTAAGGAAACATCAGCAACTTGGGTCAACTTGCCACCCATAGACCTCTTAAGGATACATAACAACCCTAGAGCAAAAATTAATATGAGCCTGTATGACATGTTATGTGGAAGGCCATTTTTAATGAAGGACATAATTATTGACTATTCTAGTTTAGTAAAATACCTAGTTGACCTGGGACAATTTCAAGCAAGCTTTACAACAGTTTGGAACATGAAGGATCCCTATACTGGGAGCTAACCAGCAATCCCATATCAGGCCAGGGGATAAGGTACTCATTAAAACATGGAAGGAGGGATCACCCGCTCAACAATTACAGCCCACGGAAGGGTTGTAATGAAAGGGACCATTTTCAGTGGTACTGGCCACACCTTCTGAGGTCATAGTACTAAGATTAGATCATTGGATACATCTTTCTGGGGTAAAGATGGTGATACCTGAAGCCTTGGACCTGGAACCAGAAGCTCCCTTTAGCCACTACACCTGTGAACATGGGAAAGAAGTTCCTATTTAAGAGACAACTAGAAGATAAGTAAATGCCTACCAACTTCCCTTGGGGTCTCTTTTGCACAGTTACAATGGGTTGGATAATAGTTGCCATTTCTGTAGTTTTATATTTTTGCAATTTAATTGCCTTCTTCCAAGTGGATGGAATCACTTCCTTTGTAATAATTAAGCAAAGTGTTTTAATTCACTTTTATAACAAGAATTCCTGACAGCATTGGTATCCACTCCCTGAAGTTCCCATTCTATGGAACAAAATAACATGTAAGGTTTTTTTGGTTTTTGGTTTTTGTTTTTTTTTGCTCTATCATGTCACCTACAGCCCCACAGCCTGTGTATACTGGAACCACGCATGCTGGGAATCAGCCTTATTTTACAATAGAGCTTCACTTTACCCCTTTGGCAATTAATGGATTCTCGTTATTTATTAAGAACTTTACATTTAACACACAGACTATTAAATACCACCAGTTTAGCTCTAGAAAAGGACTACTGGCTTTATCTTCATCGACATCCAAATACACCACCATCCCAAAGCCAGCCCAATCTTGGCCCTTGAAAAACATAACCTATCACCCTAACTACAAGGGAGGAACTTCCTTCAAGTTAATAGACCTAGATGACTTACATGACTTCAAAATTAAGGAAATGACAAGGGCTACAATGACAGGATGAGGACCTTCTCCAGTCCTATCAGAGAAACCTTTCTGGAAATGCATCCCTACAGAAACCAATAGCAATGTACACAGAGCAAAAATTTCAGGCACCACTTTGTATTAAGAGAAGTCACATTTTCAGTCAGGCCCTGGGAAACCTAAAAAGTCATCAATGTAACCGCACCCTAGAGATTAACCCCTTAGATGATCATGTAAGCTATGCAGTTATCCAAACTGCATCATTGAGAAAATCTGTATGGTTTTTACAGAAACCATTCCTAAATAAGGGCACTTTAAAGGATATAAAGTCTAAGTACTGTCAAGGTAAGCAAACTAGCTGTGTTCATATTTTGCTCTGGGAAGACTGCACTAATTCTGAGACATCAGTTGCCTTTTGGTTCCCCAGTATGAAAGTATTTCTGGGTGATTTTTGGTGAACTCTAAGTGTAACTACTTCCACTGGGAAGACAGAACTGCTGGGGCAACTTAGAATACTTCCCAAGGTCCTTTCTAGCCTTTAACCAGGGCTACCTTAGCAGGGACCTTAACCGCTTGGGAAAGCAAAAACACCAAGCTAACCCATATGTTCACCACAGGAAACAATCTTTGTCTTGAAAAACAAGGAGCCTTTTTCCAGTGCAGGATCAGTTCCTACTTATGTTTACCAGCTAATTAAACTGGAACCTGTATATTTGTCTTCTCAGCCTCCAAAATTAATATAGCTCCCAAAAACCAATCCCTCATTATGCCTTTAACCGCAACCACCAGATACAAATGTGCCATCCAACTCCTATCCCATTTGGTAGGGCTAGGAATAACAGTGGAAGTAGGAACTAGAGTTAGCAGATGTGCAACTTCCCTATCCTATTGCCAACGTTTGTCCAAGGACTTTATGGAAAGCTTGGATGACACTGCCCAAAGTATTGTCACCATACAAAATCAAATAGGCTCCTTAGCAGCAGTTGCTTTGCAAATTAGAAGTGAGCTAGATCTTCCAGCTGCTGAAAAGGGGGGCTTATGTCTTTTTTTAGAGTAAGAATGCTGTTTTTAGACCAATCAATTAGGGTTGATGTTGCCTGAAAACTAGCCAATTAGGACTCGAAGAAACAACAACAGCTGTCTGAGTCATGGGCCCCTGATCAAAAACGCTAAGTTGGGGTTCAGGGCTCCTTCTTCTGGCCAGCCAATTATTAATAATTATATTTGCCTTGGTCTTTGGACCATGTTTGTTAAATCTTTTAACCAAATTTATTTTCCCTCTCCTACAGACCATCAAGGGGGGTGAAGACACCACCCCCAACCAACAAGAAGCTACCCTGTCTCCACTAGAGAACAGGGAAAGAGTTTCGTGATCCCCACGAGGGAGGGACTGCACCTCAAGTCAGCATGAAGCAGTTATAGAAGAAAAACCATCAGTCCCTCTGCCTCCCATAAAGATTTATGGGGATCACATCTCTCAGGGAGAAATGAGGCAGGAGAACAGGGAGAAATGAGGCAGGTTTTTTGTCTGGAGGCAAAAAAACCAAGGCTGATTCACACTGATTCCTAGAACTGAATCAAAAGGAAAACCTCACTTCTCCACACCCAACTAACAAAATATCACAGATTATACCCTTTGCAACAATCCCCTTTTCACTGCATCACAGATGAAAAATGTAAAGTACCTCTGATTGGTCCCCTCCCACAACCAATCAGACTAGTCATAGGTCGTCTTCATTTGCATAGGGTGTAACTTTGTAACTTCACTTCAGCCTCTGATTGGTTGCCTCCCACCTCTGGAGCAAGTAATACAAAAACGGGGAATGGCTAGAATCATTTGTGGTAGCATCTGTCATCAGTATGAAGTCCAGTGCTAGTCTCTAGCAAAGCTGACTTCTTTTTAGTGTTTGTTTTAATTAATTAAAAACTAGGCCGGGCACAGTAGCTCACACCTGCAATCCCAGAACTTTGGGAGGCTGAGGCAGGTAGATCACCTGAGATCAGGAGTTCGAGATCAGCCTGGCCAACATGGTGAAACCCCATCTCTACTAAAAACACAACAACAACAACAAAAATTAGCTGAGCATGGTGGCACACACCTGTAGTCCCAGCTACTCAGGAGGCTGAGGCAGGAGAATCTCTTGAGCCCAGGAGGCGGAGGTTGCAGTGAGCCAAGATTGTGCCACTGCACTCCAGCCTGGATGAGAGAGTAAGACTTGGTCTCAAAAAAAAAATCAAATTAAAATTTCTTAATTTTAATTTCTATTTCTTACAATCAAAACTCTAATTGTTCCACTCACAATTAGGATAACCCAATGTTTTTCGTTTTTAGTGTATTGTTATCAGATTAACTAGAAAGTGTATGTCTTAAATGAAGATTAAAAATACAACAATAAAGCTGTAAAAACCTCATATATCTTACCTCTTTTCTCATATACTCCTCTTTTCTTGGGATCATAAAAAGAGAATACATATATCTTTCCTTATAACTAATGGATACCTGGTACAAAGCCAAAAGAACACAGATCCTTCTTCTGACCAGTTTAAATTAGGTGATGTGTAAATGAGGTTATGTGTTCCCAAATTAGATTTCCTGAAATTTGTTTTATTATCATTAATTTTTGGCTTAGTACATAAGTAGTTGATTCCAGAGGTCACATAGAGAAGCTAGCTGGAAATGGCTATATGGATACATTCCTCATACTGCTCAGACTCATTCTGTCAAATCCCTTCATGAATCACTCCCCCTGCCATCATGAGTCACTGAAATCTACTGCTATTTTATGTCTTTTTCTAAGGAAAAAAATCTTTACCAGCTCCTCACATTTCACACACTCAAAAGTTCTGCCCCATTATTGTGGGGATATTAAATGCCAAGCTCTTGTTTGAAAATACAGGCTGCTTTCAATAAGGCAAAGAAACTGCAATCGATTCTCTGCCTTCAATGAGATTTAGACACTTTTGCTTCAATAAAGCCTCTTATTAAGATACTTCCTTTTCTAAAGCACTTCCTGGCATTTTTTAAATGAGCCCATTCTTATTTTATAAAACCATCTTGAATCCTGTTACCTTGACAACAAGATAACATATTATGTACTTCCTCAAGACCAAGAACTAAAGACAGCAGAGTCTAATCTAGCCCCCTCATCATTTAAGAACTCAAATATGGAAAATTTGTGGCATAATGATAAAACATTTACCAACAGCTTCAAGAAGTGTTAAAATTATTGCCTCATTCACGTTTTTCAGATATGTGAAAGTACCGTATGCAACAATCAATACATATAGAGTGCTTATATGTTTCAGACAATGTTACAAATCTATAAAATTACTACCTAAATTTTCCCAGCTCTCTGAGTGATATATTCTTATTATAAGGATAAGGAAACTGAAACATAGAAAGTTTAACTCAAAGTCTCAGGGCAAGTAAATGTCAGAACCTGGTTTCAATTTGTTATGGTCCTGTCTGAGAACCAAACAGAACCTCAAATTGAGTTATTTGTTGATTGCATATGACTGAAGATTATTTGTCACTGTACTTGAAATGTAAATCAAATTTAATGTTTGGTGACAAAAAGTCAAAAATACTTTTTCCAAATCACAAACAGAACTGTCACACTGAAGGCGAGACAAATGCTCTCACCTGTGTTAATCAGCCACAAATACGTTGATCTTCCTTACTCCATTAGATGGCAAAAAAAGTCAAACAAGAGATCAGTAATAGCTAACATTTCTAGGAAGAACTGTGTTCTTGAGATCCTTTACACATATTGTCGGTCTTTTTTTTTTTTTTTTTTTTGAGAGCAAGTCTTGCTCGTCACCCAGTCTGGAGTGCAGTGATGCAATCTCACCTCACTGCAACATTCACCTCCCAGGTTCAAGCAATTCTTGTGTCTCAGCCTCCAGAGTAGCTGGGATTATAGGTATGTGCCACCACATCTGGCTAATTTTTGTATTTTTAGTAGAGACAGGTTTTCACCATGTTGGCCGGGCTGGTCTCAAACTCCTGACTTCAAGTGATCTGCCCACCTCAGCCTCCCAAAGTGCTGGGATTACACGTGAGCCACCAGACCCGGCCTACATTATTTCATTTTAATACTCCTAAAAAGAAAGGCACTTTTTAATCTCTACTTAATGATTAGAAACTGAGGCTTCTAAAATCATTCAGAGGCAGAGCTAGCAATCAAATGTAGCCTGGCTCTTTCTGTCATACATTGCCATAGTTCTTACCAGGTGTGCTACCACTGAAACTCCAAAGCCTAAGCTGAAGTGGGAATGCTCACTGACCTGCATAACTAACTCCCTTTAAGTAAAAACACCAATTCCTCTACCCTTTGGTTCAGATGCTATGCCTTCAAACTTGTTTCACTTGAACCAGGCAACAGACTCACATTCTGGCATCGATTCAGTTTCAAAGCTTGTATTGATTTCTGTTTGTTTCCAAAATACCTTCATTTTTAACATCATTCCTCACAATAGAGTCCCCAAAGTTGAATTGGGAGTTTCAGGAAATAAACTCCTAATTTCCTGGTTTTTATGGTCTTTAAAACATTTTAAAATTATTTAACAAAAGAAGTCCTATCAAATTACATTGCCACAACTTATAAATATAATATACAATCTCAAGAACTTTGTATCTTTACAAAATTCAACATTTTGCAGATTTTTAAAAGTTTCACTAATTTAGCAGAAAATAAAGGGATCTAGTTATCATTCTTTCCTTTTTTTTTTTTGAAATAGGGTTTTACTCTAGTTGTCCTGGCTGGAGTGTAGTGGTATGATGTCAGCTCACTGCAGCCGCAACCTCCTGGGCTCAGGTGATTCTCCTCACCCCGCCCCACCACCAGCCCCAGCCTCCTGAGTAGCTGAGATTACAGGCACATGCCACTATGTCCCACTAAGTTTTTGTATTTTTAGTAGATATGGGGTTTTGCCATGTTGGCCAGGCTGGTCTCAAACTCCTGCACCTAAGCAATCCAACCTCTTTGGCCTCCCAGAGTGCTGGTATTACAGGAATGAGCCACCATGCCTGACCAATTTTTTATTCATCAATATCCATTCTCAACAGCTTCAAAGACGAAAAGAGAAACTACAATTTCAGAAAGATAAATAATATAATAAAGTAGTTCCTTAATAAGCTAGCACTTTCTAACAAAACTTCTGCAATTTCCCATGAAAATATCTACAATACAGAGAAAAAAGGTGAAAAGTCACAATTGATCTCAAGTTTTCTACACACAATTGGTGGCTAATGCTGTACTGCTTACGCTCAATTGCTGCCTCATTGCCAGCTGCTGATTATTAGCTGTGGACTTTGAGCAAGTTACCACCTTCTGTCTGTCACATCTGTACAAAGGGAACAGAGTAGAACCTATTTCAAAGGTTGTTGTGAGAACTAAGTTTACACGTGCAGAGTTCCCAGACGAGCACCTGGCAATGTCTAAATACATATAAGCTGGCATTAGCTGGCATTAACATTGTCATTGTTTTTCCAGTGTTTCTGAAAGTATAGCAAGTGTATCACTGCAGATATACAAGATGAGGGGTGATATTCAAAGTTACTGAAGGATGTACAGGTAGGTGTCATTAAATGACATGAATCACATATAATGAGAAAATTATACCTTCTTTTTTCAATTCTCATTTAGTACTCTGATTACAGCATGATTAAAGTTTCAGTTTGGTGCCACAAATGCCTTTATCATCTATGCAACAACTGAAAATCTCCTTTATTACCTAAGAAAGCAGGTCTCAGACTACAGGTAGTAGTATACCACTAAAATTTAATAACAATTTGATTTGTTTCAAGCATATTTGCTTTCTTAAATATTTTCTATTCTTGTCATTTGTTACTAATTTTTCTTTTAAGATAGCATAAAGCTTCTTTTATAAAATAGTCTTAACCAAAAAAAATGAAGACTCTATTTAAAGAAAATATGAAATGGGCAGTAAGCAGATGTGGCAAAAGTCAAGAAATATACTAAAAGATTTAGTTTGGGAAAGACTCTAATACTGTACTGATACTCCTAACCACACATCAACAAAATTTTTTTCTGCTGGAAAGATAGTCAATATTTTAGGCTTTGCCGAGCATATAGTCTCTGTCCCACTGACTCAACTCAGCAACAGATAATATGTAAATGAATGAACATGGCTATGTTCTAATAGAAGTTTTATTTATAAAAATGGGTGGTTGGCTGGGCACAGTGGCTCATGCCTGTAATCCTAGCACTTTTCTCCAAAGGTGATCTGCTTAGGTGGGCAGATCACCTGAGGTCAGGTGTTCAAGACCTGCCTGGCAAACATGGTGAAACATCATCTCTAGTAAAAATACAAAAATTAGTCAGGCATGATGGCACATGCCTGTAATATCAGGTACCTGGGAAGCTGAGGCAGGAGAATTGCTTGAACCCAGGAGGCAGAGGTTGCAGTAAGCCGAGATCAGACCATTGCACTCCAGCCTGGGTGACAGAGTGAGACTCCATCTCCAAAAAAAAAAAAAGGGTGGTGACTACATGGGGCCCATAGGCCATAGTTTGCCAATAGTGTTCTCAACTATGAGAGATTAGGATCCTGGAATGAATGTTTGATTATAGTCAAAGTTTTTTTTCCAAGGTCTCACTACTGAAATCAAAAAAATAATAAAATAGTTCATTTGAGATTGAGAAGTTTTTTGAATAACAGCTCTCTATTTATCTTTTGAAAGGCTGTAGTAGGGATGTCAGATAAAAAAAAAAAAAACAGCTTCAAAATTTTAAGAAGAGAGAGAATGGATGAACAGCACCTAAACATCTTTTGCTGATTCATATGAAAAATACATGTATAACAACTAGGAGATTCAGGCACCGTCTTAGCAGTTTAAATGTGTTAAAACTCACTTATTCCATATAAAAATCCTTTGAGGTTGGTGGCAGTATATTCCCATTGACAGAAAAGGAAAATGAGGCATACAAAACACCTCAGAGAGGCAAATACTGTGGGATAGCATTTGAACGCAGACAGTAGGCCCAGAGTCACTGTTCTTACTGCTGGTGATGCTGCCCTCAGCATCATGCAGTGGTTGGTTGTATTTTCCTTCAAGCATTAAAATCTGCTTGAAATCTGCTTGAAATGGCAAAAATTTTTGCCAGTGCAAAGGAGAGAAACACAAGGTTTTAAACACAGAAGAACATTCCTTGAGCAAGAATGAGAGCAATTTCATATAATGAGTTAGCACAACTTTGTGAGCCTGCAGTAACTAGTTTCATGGTAAGTTCTGACATCCATGCCCTCATATAATAGCGTCAAGGAGAACATGCCAAGCTGTTTTCAGTGGTTACACAAAGACAGAAGCATGGTGGAGTCTTCATTTTAATCACTTGCTAGGCAAGAAGGACATCCTATTGCAGTTACATTAAATATTGATTTAAAACCTTAAAATAATTCTTCTCTTCCAAGTTCTTATAGTTATTTTTTTAACCAGGCAATACACTGATATTAATGTTACACATCAACGTGGGTGGTGTTCATCTTCACAAACATTACTTCTATAGTTATGTTTTTGTGAAAACACAATTTCAGAATATGTGGAATATATTTCTGATGGCTTTCATACATCTCCCATTGGGACATAAGCCTGAAACACAACAATACCTAGAAGTGATTGTGAAAATCAAAAATGAAAGAATTACAGCCTAAAACAATCAATGTGAAGAAAGGCAGGCCTTTTATATCTTCCCTACTCCAGCTATGGCAAATATTACAAAGGATGAAAACAATGAAAGTACAAAAACAGCTTCCAAAGCTCTTGTTGTGAATCATTCCAAAAAATGAAAACATGCTTTAATTTAGAAATAAATGTAAAACTTCAATATCTTTTTGAAATTTAGAATAAAGAATATGATATCATTAAGCAACAAAATTGGAGTCTGAAGAAGCTTTCTTGCTGGTTTGCCTGTTTGATTTCAACGATCACAGGAATAATGAAGGAAATAGAAAATATTTGGGGTATTAATTCATCACGCATTAACCACTGTCCAGTTTGCCAGGAGCAGGGGTCAAAGAAGTATCTGGATGTGTTCTAAGAGCAGCAAGAAGGATACTAACAGTCTTGGTCCTTGACATCCTTCATATTCTGCTTTCTGATGCCCCTTTTTAATTACTACTCTTCTTCCTCCTCCAGTGTTCTCTCTCTCTCCTTCTCCACACTCTCAGAACTTCTACCCTTCCACAGGAATGAATGCAATTGCCTTTCCTGGGACCTTTACAAGAGAGCAAAGGGAAGAGATATTAGGAATTTCCATGCATTGCTACATCTTTCTCCTCCTCACCTATTCACAAAGTTGATCCTGTTACTGGAGTTTCTCTCTGTTATCCTCTAAACAAATAGAACTTTAGAAAACAAGGGACAACTTACTCATGAGTAATAAGGAATAATATAGCTTTTAAAATTGGCTTTTTTTATAATCAACTTTTTCCAAAAATGATTTAAGGAGGTTTTCAGAGACATACTCCAATTAACATTATTAAAACAAGCAGGTGGAGTTTTAGGGAAACAGATTAAATGTAAGTAGGGAAAAAAGATAAAACTGAATTGAGCTCACATACTCATGAAACACATCCCTGAAATTTTCTTTCCTTATATATAGGCCACAAATTCAGTTTTATAGAGGTCAGTTCAAAAAGGAAAGTACGATTTGTTACATTACTCATGGTAAGCATAAAAAGAAATTATAACAGATTCTCAGAAGCCTAAGTATTCGTGGAGACTATGGAGAGAAGACAACGTCCTCAATAACGTTATTACAGGAAGCATAATAAAAGGCTTTGCAATGCATATCACATACTACCCTCCAAATCAAAATTTATAACAAGCCATTCATTTCTACAAAAAAGTTCCTAAGTACGCATCAAACAAAATATGGTGATTCAAGTCAAGAAATAGGCCAAAAAATGGAGAAATTACATAGAGGCTACTGGCTAGAAACATTCCAGCTCACCCTTTTTTTTTTCTCTCGCATTTTTAGTAGAGATGGGGTTTCACCATGTTGGCCAGGCTGGCCTTGAACTCCTGACCACAAGTGATCGGCTCACCTTGGGTTCCCAAAGCCCTGGGATTACAGGCATGAGCCACTTCATCTGGCCCCCAGTTCCCTTAATCTAAAAAAAAAAAAAAAAAACCTTTCTCATACCACCAAAAATTAGATTCACCTAGACTCAGAGGATGCATGTGTTAGCCATGTCTCTGGTATAGATCTGATATATGTCCTAAATCCATGACCATCAAACATTTACCTCTGGTCCTGCAGATTTCCAATGCATGTCTTCTGTATAGACAGGGGAAATGAATCCTTCACTCATCACTGGGGCCAAGGCCCCAGAGCTCTACGTGTTCTTCTATCTAGTGAGCCATCCTGACTACCTATGAGCCATACATGGAACAGGTAAATACCAAAAGTCCACTGGCTTTCTAAATTGATTTCGTCTAACATATCGATATTTTATCCCTTAACAGATGTGAAAGCAGAGTGTCACCAAAGTTCAATCTATATCATTTACTACTCCTTTAAATTAGCCTTTGTAAATATCAGATGCTACACCACAGCGCTTAAAATGAACCACTGCTATGAACAAGAATGGAGCCAATTAAACACAGCAGCAGAATTTCCTCTGATAAAAAACAAACCCCAACTAAGAAAAAGACTCTAGAATTGCAGTCAGAATGAGGTAACTCAGGTTGAGGAGACAGCCTCATTATAACCTCCTGGAATTCTGCTATTTGTAACAATAGTGACAAAAAGTCCCTTTCAGTATGATATATCTTAGCCAAGTGCTTAACCCAAGGACATTGTACATTAATAAATTTTATTTGGCTATTTATACACTACTTGAAAGTAAATAATGTTTCCTCTCACACTTGTATGTATATGTGCCCCCCTCCCAGCCCACACACATACTGCCAATTATGCTTTAGGGTGGTAATGGAGAGTATAAGAGCATTCTTCATGTCAAGGTTGCTCTGTCAAAATTTACAACAAAATGTACAACATTTGTCAGCTCCCAGACAAGTAACTTTAACAGGTACTAAAGAAGTTGGTAAAACTTAATGAAAGAAAAAATTATGGGAAATCAAGTTGATATGGTCTAGCTCTATGTCCCCACCCAAATCTCATTTGAATTATAATCTGAATTGCAATCCCCATGTTAGAGGAGGGAGGATATTAGATCATGGAGGCAGTTTCCCCATGCTAGTCTCATGATAGTAATTTCTCCCAAGATCTGATGGTTTTATAAGGGGCGTTTCCCCCTTCACTCTGCACTTCTCTCTCTTGCCACCCTGTAAAGAGATGCCTTTCACAGTGATTATAAGTTTCCTGAGGTCTCCCCAGCCTTCTGGAACTGTGAGTCAAACTTTTTTTTTTAATAAATTACCCAGTCTCATGTATTTCTTCATAGTAGCATGAGAATGGACTGATACACAGGTTAAAAAAATGTATGCAATGAAATGATTAAATACTGAATGTGGTGAGCATCATAGTTTAGACACAAAAATAAACATATTAAATTCATTCATTAAGTTTATCTCAGATATATTCTACTCTTCAATCTATAGCTTACTTTAACAGGCCAGAACACATAAGGATTAAGGAAAGAACCCAAACGTGTTTGTAATTCTGATACAATTCCAATCTCTGGGATATTCTTGCAGAAATTGTCTCTGGGAGAGCAAGGTCTTTTCTCAGTTTCTTTCAGTGTCATGCTAGTTTGATTAAGCTTAGATGATTCCTTTTTTCACCTTCTATAGAGTTTTGCTAATTAGTGCTGAGCATTAGTAGACCATACAGATAAGCTGACAAATGACCAAAAACATTTTCATAGAATGCTGCTCAAAATTCCCTTGCTGCCTGTCAGAAATAATTGGTACCTTTCTTCAAGCTTTCCTAGGAAAATGACAAATCAAGAGGAAATGCCTTTAATTTCAAAGGGTTTTACTGGCTCTGGATCATAAAGCATGGCAATTTATTTTGCCTTTTTTATTATAAAAAATATAACAATATTTCTGAAGGATTACTGATCGAAGTTATGGAGTTTAATATCATCAAAGTACAAATTCCAGGGCATATTTTTAAAAATCTGAGGGCACAAAGCTGCTAAATGCCTCGGTCTGGTACCTTCACAGAAGTCACACTGTCTAAGCAAACTAATACCTTTGATAAGAAGATGCAGATATACTCCATGCTGGTCAATGAAACAAATGATAATCTATCATCATGTAGAAGTAAATGAATAGACTATGTCTGATTGCAATCCAATAAACAAAGGGAAAAAAGTAGACTTTCCACTCATTTAAAAACCCATAGCATGAAGGCATAACCACCTCTGTTTATTGTCCAAGATAAAGACAAAGAAGCTTCCATAAAGCTCAGGCAAGACTAAGCAAAACATAGTATGGGGCTGACAAAATCTGGGGGCATCTGTTTGTTGATAACAATGAAAACATCACTTTAGAACTGGATTCACCTAAAAATGTATTCTTAATTTTTTAACTACTCTTTCATCTCCCACTTAATGTTATGATGCATGTTTGCCATTTCCTTATTAAATATTATATAAACTACACTTATTACTATACTTTATTACAGGCTGTGCAGATATAGTCTATGTGAGGACTGGGTCTAAGACAGCTGTGATCCACATTTAAGTGAGATTCTCCCTATGCTTTTTTAGATTGTATATGCTTCTTGGAGGCCATCAGAACTGATTCACCATGTCAACCTTTCAACGTCCAATGAGCTACATGAATACAGTAAATCTGAGTTTTAAGAATCACAGCATTAGTACATAAAATGGGCATGGAGCCTTGTTTCTAAATGTCCATAATTTAATTCAAGAGGTAGGCTGGGCATGGTAGCTCATGCCTATAATCCCAGCACTTTGGGAGAACAAGGCAGGTTGATCGCTTAAGCTCAGCAGTTCAAGACCAGCCTGCCCAACATGCTGAAACCCTGTCTCTACTAAAAATACAAAAAAATAGCTATGCATGGTGGCGGGCGCCTGTAATCCCAGCTATTTAGGAAGCTGAGGCAGGAGAATCACTTGAACCCCGGGAGGCAGAGATTGTATTGAGCTGAGATCATGCCATGGCCCTCTAGCCTGGGCAACAAAAGAGAGACTCCATCTCAAAAAAAAAGGTAGTTGTGGCTATTTGAGCATAATTGTATATCTTTTGTGCACAGGAAACTGTTTAAGCCATCTTAGTTTGGAAATTGAAAGTTAGCTCCTATCTATCCTATATAATGCTTCTATCGGCATGGCAAGGTTTCTGTGTTACTACCAAAGTAACACATCTGACCCTTGTTTTAAATTTCACCAAATTATGTCTGCTTTTTGAGAAGGTTTATGTCCTTCCATCTATTTACTGCTCTTAGAGACTGAATTTTTCCATCAGGAGAGTTGGATACTTTCTTCTTTTCTCTTCTTTTTTGTTTTAGTAGATAAGGGTGACTCCAAATGAGCAGCTTAAACATGGAATTTTTACTATAATATCTGATCTTGTCCATTCTTAATTAAATTTCCTAAATTTGGGGTTTTCTTAACTCAACTCATCTTTATATATACACAGATAATTTCTGAATATGTGTTAGAGTTCATCCAACTTTGCACATAAACAATAAAAAGGCTCCAACAGAATTTTAGCTGTGTGGTGAGGTATAAAGCTTACTTTAAAGGAATCCAGTTAATAAATGCTAAAGCTTATAAAAACAGATTATTTAAAGAATGATTATTCAAAGACTCACTGTAACTTTCTGCCAAAGCTTCTTTTAGTAGCAAATTTTCTAAGGGCTTTGATATTAGTGATTCAGCCAGCATGTGTTCATTTCCTACCATGTGCCAACTGTTCTAATGAGCATGGGATTAAAAAAGATGAGAAAGTCCCAGGATCTTCTCTCCTGAAGCTCAAGTTTAGTAGTTGAACAAACTCATAAACAAATCATAACAACAGTTCATACATTTAGACTGTTACTTTGTCTCCAAAAGAATCTTCACTAAATTAAAATTATTACAGAATAACTATAACATTAGAAGTATAAATAAAGCCCAGAAGAGAAAAGAGCAAACAGAATTCAATTTATTGTCAGATGTACTAGAATTGGTGATGAATAAGAGTAGAATTCCCATATAGAACCCACAGAATGGAATTGCAGAATGTCAAATCATAACTTTGGATATATTATATAACTATATTATACAAATAAGTAAACATCTACCAATCAATAGTTGGCAGATAAGTCATTTATGCCACTTTGTCATGTCTATTGCCAATCTGAAAGGTTGCTGATTTCGTAGATGATCACACAAATACCTATTTGAAGCAGCACTTCAAGTGGAAGGGGGTTGGGGAGCCTAGAAAAAAAGTGGTACATTTGCCTGCATCTTCTTCTTTGTTTCCTTGTCTAATTTTTTGGAGATTTAAATCTTTGGAGAAATATTAGACTTCTAAATGAATAGCTAAATAAAGCATCAGTCTTGTAAAGATTTGCTGAAATCATTACACTGTAGTTTTAAAACATTAGACCCATGATTCAATATATGTAGGACTAAAAAACTAAGTTGTTTTATGTTCCACCTACAGTTTCTAGAAAGTTGCAAGCTACTGTTACAGGCATGATATGTATAAGAACTTTAGTGGATATAGGTTTACGGTTGGCTAGAATCAGAATCTCTTTGGAAAAGCAATGCTGCTGTCCTTGGTCCTGATATCCCTAGGTATGGGCATATAATTCAGGCCTGGCCACAGGAATTGGGTCAGGAATGATCATGTAATCCAAGTCAGTCCAATTAAGGTCATTGTCAAAACTTTGGTTGAGCTACAAGGAAAGAGTTGCTAGCTGTAAGAATAATGTATGTCTACAGATGCTGGTGGCCAGCCTCACCTCTACATTGGAAGATCCACCTATGAATGAAGCTGGCTCAGAGAAAAGCAGAATCAAAAGACAGAGCAAATGACTCAGATCCTTCATGATGTTAGTTATACTTCTGTATACATTACGCTTGGTGCCAGTTTCTCCTCTTTAATTTCTTGATTAAGTCTTGATTAACTAATTTATACATATAGTGAGTACTCTATATCCACGGGTTTTCCATCCATGGCTTCCACCAACTGTGGATCAAAAAGATTTGAACAAAAAAACAATGGTTCCATCTATACTGAACATGTACAGACTTTTTTCCTGTCATTACTCCCTAACGAATACAATATAATATTTATATTGTATTTGCATTATTCCCTAACCAATACAATATTTATATTGTATTTGTACTATTTATATAGTATTTGCATTATATTAGATATTATAAGTAACCAAGAGACTATTTAAAATTCAAAGGAATATTTGTATAGGTTATACGCAAACACTACACCATTTTACGTGAGGGACTCGAGCATCCATGAATTTCAGTAGCTGTGTGGGGTCTTAGAACCAATCCCCCATGGATACTGAGGGACGAATGTATATACTGTATATGTATACAAAAGTGTGTGTGTGTGTATTTTGACTTGGATTCTGGCATCTGCAACCCAGAGTCCTGGTTAACACAGTGCTCGATAAATGTGTGTTCCCTTCCACTCTCTTCTTTTCCCCCTAATTTCTTCACATCTGACTTAGAAGACTTCCTGCCACAAAGGGTACATTAGACTATAGACTTTCTTACTGTGGACTATTAGACTAATTAACAAATGAATTTGTATGAGACAGAAAATTGTTTAAAAGGAAAAATAAATATTATTGCATCTGAACATAATTTCTTAATTACTAATTTTATGTGTGATTTGTCACTTAGAGATAGAAAAGGTACTCTGCATCCCAATTCTTCTTTGACTAAAAAAGATAAAGTGTCATGAATTTAAAAAAAAAAAAAGAAAGAAAGAACTCATTGTGGTACAAGAAGACAGATGCATACAAGCTTCACAAGCCTAATTCTGGAAACTCACCAGAACAGTCAAGAGAGCATACACTATAGCAGGGTTCCCTAAGCCCCAGGTCACGGGCTGGTACCTGTGGCCTATTAGGAACCATGCCACACAGCAGGAGGTGAGCAGCAGGTGGGTGAGCATTACTGCCTGAGCTCCAATCCACCCTCTGTCATATCAGCTGTGACATTAGATTCACACAGGCACACAAACCCTATTGTGAACTGCACATATGAGGGATCCAGGTTGTACACTCTTTATGAGAATCTAATGCCTGATGATTTGAGGTGGAACAGTTTCATCCTGAAACCATCCCCGACCAGCCAAAAAGGTTGAGAACCACTGCACTTCAGTATGTGTCAGAATTTAGTGAAAGCTATTACTTTACTGAAAGACCCTAATTCCAAGAAGATTTATCCATTTTATAAAACCTTAGTAGTTTGAAAAGTAAATGTGTGATATCTCACCCTATTCCCAGAAGGACATTAAAAAAAAATCTTAATGCCCCTTTCTTGCTACATAAACCACCAGCCGCAGAAAAGAACAAACATAGCCAATCTGCTGCCCAAGTGAAATTTCTGTTTAATATTTCAGTGTTTCCAAAAATGATGTGCCACTTGTTTGGCTCTGCCTCTAATCTTGTTTTCAATTGCTATCTGCCTAGGGCATCTTCCTCCTGCCACATATCCATATGAGCCTAACTGCACCACTCACAGTGCTGGATGTTAGAAATGCCCTGATACCAAAACATAAGATACAAGGATGATCTGCTTTTTCCCTTACAATTAAATGAGAAAACTGTGGGTACACTGTCTCCCACTCAGCCCTGTCACAAATGTATCTAACAGATGCCACTGCACATGACCCAAGTTAAGTACAAAGGAATTAGGTAAATATCCCCCTTAAAAAAATTCACTGAGGATTGAAACCCCATGAGGCTGGTTACCTTGTGAAAAAAGCAGATGTTAAGGTAAAAGGAAGGACATAGCAATTTTTGAGTTAACCAGCACTTTGTGCCTCTGTACAAAGACAAGTTACATACTTGCCTCATGCTTTAATACATCTGTCATCTCCTATTGTGAGCTATCCAGGCTCTGAGTTGGTGGCAAACCAAGATTAAGTCCACTGACAACTATTTATCCCATGGCCATCAGTATGTGCTCTGAAAAGCCCTCAAACTCCTCCCATGGCCATCAGTATGTGCTCTGAAAAGCCCTCAAACTCCTCAGACTCTTCAGCAGCAGCCATTGTTTCCTTTGATAACTGCTACCTTCCAGCAAACAGCATTCAGAAAGATAGCCCATCTGAGAACACATGCTTTCTACACTTCCTTACTGCTAACAGGCTTCCCTATAATAATCACATAAAACCTAACTATGCACATTGGGAAAAAAAGGCTTTTTCGTTAAAACAAAACCAAGTATTGCACCTGAGGTTTGCAGCATAAATTAGAGTCATAAGGAAACGGTGGATAAATTACTGGTAATTCTGGTTACAAACTGTAACCGTTTGGCTTAAGAGGATTAGGCACAACAAGAAATCTTAATTTTACTTTTACCCCCAAGTTCAGTCCAAGGTCAGGATTTTGGTCCTGGCTTTATTGATTTATCTTTAATTTTGGGGTGCAGCAGGCTGTACAAGGAGTGCAGCGCTGGCATCTGCCTCTGGTGAGGGCCTCAGGAAGCTTCCAATCATAGCAGAAGGCAAAGGGAAGCAGGTCATCACATGGCAAGAGAGGGAATGAGGGAGGAAAGGTGTAACATGCTTTTCTAAACAACCAGCTGTCACCTGAATTTATAGAGCAAGAACTCACCCATTAATGCAAAGAGGGCACCAAGCTATTCATAAAGGATCCTCCTCCATGACCGAAATACCTCCCATCAGGCCCCACCTCCAACACTGGGATCACATTTCAACATAAGATTTGCAAGGAACAAATATCCAAACTGTATCAAGGTTGTATCTGATTTTTCTAAAAATTTTCTAACATCTGCTGTTGATTTCCATGTGGTTCCCCACTTCCCCTCTCAGAAAGAAGTGAAATAACGAGTATTCAATTAGGAAAAGTGAAGTCAAATTGTCTCTGTTTGTAGATGACATGATTGTATATTTAGAAGACCCCATCATCTCAGCTCAAAATTTCCTCAAGCTGACAAGCAACTTCAGTAAAGTCTCAGGATACAAAATAAACATGCAAAAATTGAAAGCATTATTATACACCAATAACAGACAAACAGACAGCCAAATCATGAGCAAATTCCTATTCACAATTGTGACAAAGAGAATAAGATACCTAGGAATACAACTAACAAGAGATGTGAAGGGCCGCTTCAAGGAGAATTACAAACCACTGCTCAAGGAAATAACAGAGGACACAAACAGATGGAAAAACATTCCATGCTCATGGTTAGGAAGAATCAATATTGTGAAAATGGCCATATTACCCAAAGTAGTTTATAGATTCAATGCCATCTCCATCAAGCTACTATTGATCTTCACAGAACTGGAAAAAGCTACCTTGAACTTCATGTGGAACCAAAAAAGAGCCTGCATAGCAAAGACTATCCTAAGCAAAAAAAGAAGCTGGAGGCATCAAGCTACCTGACTTCAAACTATATTACAAGGCTACAGTAATCAAAACAGCATGGTACTCATACCAAAACAGAGATAGAGACCAATTTAACAAAACAGAGGCCTCGGAATTAGCGCCACACATCTACAACCATCTGATATGTGACAAACCTGACAAAAACAAGCAATGGGGAAAGAATTCCCTATTTTAAAAATGGTGTTGGGAAAACTGGCTAGCCATATGCAGAAAGCTGAAACTGGACCCCTTCCTTACACCTTATGCAAAAATTAACTCCATATGGGTTAAATATTTAAACATGAGACCTATGAGACCTAACACCATAAACACCCTAGAAGAAAACCTAGGTAATTCCATTCAGGACACAGGCATAGGCAAGGACTTCATGACTAAAACACCAAAAGCAATGGCAACAAAAGCCAAAATAAGCAAATGGGATCTGATTAAACTTAAGAGCTTCTGCACAACAAAAGAAACTATCATTAGAGTGAACCAGCAACCAACGCATGAGAAAAAAATTTTGCAATCTACTCATCCGACAAAGGGCTAATAACCAGAAGCTACAAAGAAATTAAAGAAATTTATAAAAAAAAACAAACAACCCCATCAAAAAGTGGGTGAAGGATATGAACAGCCACTTTTCAAAAGAAGACATTTATGCAGCCAACAAACATATGAAAAAAAAAAGCTGGTCATTAGAGAAATGCAAATCATCACTGGTCATTAGAGAAATGCAAATCAAAACCACATTGAGATCCCATCTCATGCCAGTTAGAATGGCAATCATTAAAAAATCTGGAGACAACAGATGCTGGAGAGGATGTGGAGAAATAGGAATGCTTTTACACTGTTGGTGGGAGTGTAAATTAGTTCAACCATTGTGGAAGACAGTGTGGCAATTACTCAAGGATTTAGAAATGGAAGTATCATTTGACCCAGCAATCTCATTACTGGGTATGTACCCAAAGAGTTATAAATTGTTCTATTGTAAAGACATATGTACACATATGTTCACTGTGGCACTGTTTACAATAGTAAAGACTTGGAACCAACCCAAATGCCTATCAATCATAGACTGGATAAAGGAAATGTGGTACATATAAACCATGGAATACTATGGAGCCATAAAAAGGATGAGTTCACGTCTTTTACAGGGACATGGATGAAGCTGGAAACCATCATTCTCAGAAAACTGACACAAGAACAGAAAACCAAACACCACATGTTCTCACTCAAAAGTGGGTGTTGAACCATGAGAACACATCAACACAGGGAGGGGAGCATCACACACCAGAGCCTGTTTGGGGGTGGGGGGTCTAGGAGAGGGATTGCAGTGGGTCAGGGGATTGGGAGGAATAACATTAAGAGAAATACCTAATGTAGATGATGGGGGGATGGATGCAGCAAACCACCATGGCATATGTGTACCTATGTAACAATTCTGCACAATCTGCACATATACCCCAGAACTTAAAGTATAATTTAAAAAGGAACAAAGCAAGTCATAACACTCCTCTACATTTTGGTGCTATATGGCATTTCCATTTCTCTTTAGTTCCCATCCCCTGCCTTTCCTCAGCCTTTAGCATTTATATTAATGCCCATCTGGTTTATGGACTTCACAAAATATATTTCCTCTTAGCTTTGATGGCCTGCTTCCCAAACCACTTCACAAACCTGCTTCAAAAATACTTTTGAACATCCTCATCATAAAGCCCATCATAAAGCCCATAAAGGCCCATGGACTGGAAATTCCATTAGAATAGAAGCTACATCTTACTCATTTTTGTACCACCCACAGCATCTGGTGAAATGACCATCACCACTGAAGTTCAAAAAATATCTTTGACTTGAATGTAACGTATCTGAGATCCTTACCATAGCATTCTCACCTCTCTGATCACAATCTGGCCATTTGTCTTTCTTCTAATCTCCAATCACATCTGCACTTTACTCTTATAAAAACTTTTTTAACCTTTTTATTTTTTTGGAGACAGAGTGTCACTTCATCTCCCAGGCTGGAGTGCAGTGATGTGATCTTGGCTCACTGCAACTTTGGCTTGCTGGGTTCAAGTGATTCTCGTGTCTCAGCCTCCAGAGTAGCTGGGATTACAGGCACACACCACCACACTGGGCTAAATTTTGTATTTTTAGTAGAGACGGGGTTTCACCATGTTGGCCAGGGTGGTCTCAAGCCCCTGACCTCAAGTGATCCACCTGCCTCAACCTCCCAAAGTGCTGAGATTATAGGCATGAGCCACTGCACCCAATTTGTATAAAGACTTTTAGTCACCAAGTCTTGCATTTCTTCCAGTCTATCATGATCCCTTCTCTACTGGCCAGAAATCCCAACTCAGTCCTGGGCTGGCGTCAAGCCACTTCCCTGCCAGCTCCATTGCCACCATTAAAAGATTTACTCTGTAGCCTATTGGAAAACTCATCTCCAAAGTAATTTCCCTTACAGACACACCCTTCCAATCCACTTTGTCTTTCTAGGCTTATCAGGATGTCTAGAGAAAGGTATAGAAATGGCCCAGTGAAGTATCATGTTGGAGAACATCAAACAGACCTCTTTGCTATTCACTATCTATCTCTCATCAACTCTTAGCTTACTCCTAGGGATTTCCCAGTAAGTTTTGTTTTTAAGTCCCTATACCTTCACACTTCAAGCATGTCAGATTTGTTAATATTCTACTTCAAACGGCTGATGCCACATTTAAGCTATATAAAATGGAGGTTATACATCAATGAAATACATTCCATGCTGTTACAAAGAGAATAAAGCTATATAGTTCTCAATGTTTATTAATGTGACAACCCAGTGAAACTTGTTTTTGGTAAGAAAGGTTCAGTTATGTAATAAACTCACACTTTGGTATGAAAATTTATTATTAACAAATAATTGATTTTGGAAGTTCAACAAATTTGTTACTTTCACTAAAAAAAATGTGCTGACATATACTGTTATCTATCAAGAGGCGAGACCACCATTCAAACTCTGAAACAAAAACAAAAATAAAGCTGCAAAGGTTAATGTATTTTTCTCCTCAGGAATGGAGAGCATTACTGGTTGGACAAAGTCTCACAGAATTAAGCAAACTGCTGATATTACACAGAATTTTAATAAAGGAGGATTGGGGAGCAGGGACATGGTGCTAGTTACAGAGGCAATCTGTAACTACATCAGTCTCAGATGGTGACTCATGTTGGATAAAGAAACATGTTCATGTCAGTTACAAAAGCAGGGGTTGGTTGACATGACATCACCCTCAGATGCAAGCTCACTGGAATGAAACTATACTGATTGCATAGGTCTCCAGAAGTATTCTTCATGATTGTCAGAGTCTACTTAATTTTTATCTGACACTCCACCCTGCAGTGTTCAGGGCTGAATCATGTTTTAAAATTCTATGTCTCTAGGGTTATCTATGTGTCAATAGATCTTGGTCTCTCTGGTTATCAGGATGTGAAACAAAGCAGAGCTCTTGATAATCCTTCTAGCACAATGATGGTTCTTTTATATTTCAAATAGTTAATTCAAGAGGCATCCATAAGCCCTTACTTCCATAGAGTCTTCTATAAGCACAGGAAGGAAAAACGGGTTTTATAAGGCTATATTTAAAAATCACAAATGAGCAAAAACAAACATAATTTAATATCAATATATATATTACCAATTGCAAGTGTAACAGAGTTTTTCTAAAAAGCAACATTACTCACTAACTGTGTGACTGAGAAAATTTCTTAGCTTCTCTGAACTTACACTCTGCACTTTAACATGATGACCTCTTTGTATATTTCTATTATTAAATGTGATCATTCCGTACTTGGCACATGATAGGTATTAATAAATATGAGTAAAGGCATTATAAGACTGGATGTGGAAACCAGGAATGGCTTCATCAAGATGGTGAATTCAAGGTACCTCTCAAAGTAAACTGCAAAGAGCAGAACAGAGTCCATTCTAAGTAAAGACATGACCAGAGAAATGAAAATTTTCAAGAAAAGTCATTTAATTTTATGTATCTGAAAAGTATACACTATTGCCTAATTCTGCATAAGACCATATTAACTTTTGGCTTAATAATAACATGGAAACTGAATTGAAAGAGACCTTGAAAGGACAACCTATCTATTACCTTGGCTTCAGACAGACAGAATCATTTTCAAGCTACTTACATGTTACTTACTTGAGATGACAAAAAGAAGAAAAATTATAGCAATTTTTAAATTGTAAACCCTTTACTTGGTAGCCAAGCCTATCTTTCACTTTAAGGCTAAGATAACACCTTCTCCAAGTGCCTGCTGACTGAATATACTCTGCAAGGGTACCACTGCATTTACAGACCTGCTTCCTTTCTCTAGAGCTGTCAGTTATCATTAATGTTCCTAACAGTCTGCTTCATCCACGGCACTTGCTCAGGGAGAAGGTGTTATTCTTGTGTGTCTCATTTACAGGCAGAGAATGATATTCAACATGAAAACTTCAATCAAAGGCTGGGCGCAGTGGCTCACGCCTGTAATCCCAGCACTTTGGGAGGCCGAGGCGGGCGGATCACGAGGTCAAGAGATCAAGAACATCCTGGCCAACATGGTGAAACCTCGTCTCTACTAAAAATACAAAAAAAATTAGCTGGGCATGGTGGCGCGCACCTGTAGTCCCAGCTACTCAGGAAGCTGAGGCAGGAAAATTGCTTGAAGCCGGGAGGTGGAGGTTGCAGTTAGCCGAGGTCATGCCACTGCACTCCAGCCTGGTGCCTGGTGACAGAGTGAGACTCTGTCTAAAAAAAAAGAAAGAAAGAAAACTTCAATCAAGCAAATGTGTAAGAGAAAGTCTCCTTCCACAAACAACTTTTGTCTATTTTAGCTAATGGAGATGCCAAGTGCTTATTAGAATTCATACATTGTAAGAAGGGGCAGGGGTCAACAATGGGAAAAAAAACTTAAAGAATCAGTAAATATTTTTTCAAATAGCCTTCAATTAAGTGAATTATGAAGACTTCCATACACTTAGTTTTTAAAAATTTGTTTTCAAAAGAATTAGTATATCGAAAATGAATATGGAAATCCTGCTTATAGCAATATAATAGCTTTAATAGACCAACACTCTCCCTAAAAATAACTATAAAAGCTGTATAAAATGGTCTTTAAGTTTGTCTGAAGAGTTTTGGGGACATTCAAGAATGGAGGAGCCAAGATCTCTGAGAGGAGGGAAATTATTTGATGTGAGCCCAATATTCTGCAGACTGCTTTTCCCCTTAGGGCATTTGCTGAGTCTTAAGCAAGAAGGGAGAGGTTGAATATAGAGGCTAAAAAGTTTTTGCAGAATGCAAATTATAAGAATCAAAGAAGCCAACTGAGCTTTCTCATAGGAAAAAAGAAGAAAAATATTGTACTTTGGGCCTGCTAAGGCAGCCAGAAGGTCTAGGTTTGCCAAGACCACTAGCAGAGAAAAGCACAGGCAAGTAAGTCCAAATTTGTAAGTTTTCCTCTTATGGCATTGCCCAATTCTTAAACTGCAAAAGGATAAGAAGCTGAGCAAAAATCTGTAGGGAATCTCAGTAGAGGTTTTCCACAGCTGCATAGTGCTAATGATTAGATTCGGGCTAATGACTGGATTGCTAAAATTAGATTTCAGGACCTGCCTAGTCCTGAAGGCCCTGTTAACTACTGTAGGTTCTCATGAGGGCTATTTTGAGTGCTGTTTTCTGAGATGGGGGAAAACCTGAGATCTAGACTCTAAAAGTCACAAACATAGCCTAGAGTCATCTTGATTCTACCTAGATTAAGGAGCCTGCCCCTTCCCTAGGTGTCTGACAGAACATAGGGTGGATCCTCTCTGGAGGAAGACAACATCCTACTGAGCCTCTACAATTTTTCATTTACATTGTCAGCATTCGATTAAAAAGAATTTCTAGGCATACAAAGAACCAGGAGAAAGACAGAGAGAGAAACACATTCATAGATGACCCAAATATCATATGTATAAATTACATATACATAATGTTTAAGAAAACAGATGACAAGTTGGAGAATTTTGCCTAAGGATTAAAGTCTATAAAAACAATCAAATTTAAACTGTAGGACTGAAAAGCACAATAATTGACATTAGGAAGGCAATTGTTATTTCAACACAAAATGAACGCAGGTAGAGGAAGAGTGAATAAGAAAATAGGTTATTATAAAATACTCAAACCCAAGCATAGGAAGAAAAATGATAGAAAATACAGAAAGAGTTTAAGAAACACAGACACAAGGGAAAAGTTACACATTCATAAAATTGGTGATCTGGGGCAAAGGGGACAAGAGAATCAAACCAAAGCAGCATTTGAAGAAGTATGGTTGAAAATGTTTTAAGAGTTGTATAAAGAAATTAATCTATGAGTTTATAAAGTTCTGAGAAGCCAAAAGATATCAAACAAAAAAAAACACATCTGAGCATATTATGACCAAAACTCCTGAAAAAGAATAATGATAAAGAAAAGTATATTAAAAATCACCTAAAGGAGATAATTACCTAAGCTTCAAAGGAGCTGTGAAAAGCTAAGTTCTTCACAGAAGTGATACAAGCTAGAAAACAATAGAATAACTGCTGAAAGATTTCTTTTTATCCACCCTAGAACTACACATCCAGAGAAAATGCTGCTCCAAGACTAAGATACAGTACCTAAATTTTAGGAAACAGCAATGAAGTAAAGGTTTAAGAGAATTATCATTACAATTTAAAACAATTCAAAAGAAAAATAAATGCATTTATGCATTAGAGAGGAGGAATATATATAAAAATTGGTAAAATGTTAATATTTAGAAAATCTTAATAAAGGATTTACTGAAACTTCTTATATTATTATTGCAACTTTTCTGTTAGTCTGAAAAAAAAAAACAGAGGAAGAGAGAAAAGGGAGCATAGAAGAGCTCTGTAGTACAGTTTGTAGTCAGGCAATGTGATTTCTCCAGCTTTGTTCTTTTTCTTAGGATTGCCTTGGCTATTTGAGCTCTTTTTTTGGTTCCATCTAAATTTTAAAATAGTTTTTTCTAGTTCTGTAAAGAATGTTATTGGTAGTTTGATAGAGATAGCATTAAATCTTTTAATGATATTGATTCTTCCTATCAG
The DNA here is from genome assembly GCF_049354715.1 of Callithrix jacchus. Taxonomy (NCBI): domain Eukaryota; kingdom Metazoa; phylum Chordata; class Mammalia; order Primates; family Cebidae; genus Callithrix; species Callithrix jacchus. Next base: position 77,129,506 of record NC_133507.1, read on the forward strand.
TGAGCATGTGATGTTATTCCATTTGTTTATAACATCTCTGATTTCTTGGAGCAGTGTTTTGTAATTCTCATTGTAGAGATCTTTGACCTCCCTGGTTAGCTGTATTCCCAGGTATTTTATATTTTTGTGGGTGTGGCAATTGTGAATGAGACTGCCTTTCTGATTTGGCTCTCTGTTTGGCTGTTGTAGGTGTATAGGATTGCTAGCGATTTTCATACATTGATTTTGTATTCTAAAATTGGAAGTTTCAGAAAAATAAAAGACAAAGAATCTCTCTCCATTATATCACCTTTGGTATTTTTTAAAATTGCCAAAAATGTGAAATCAAGTTGAGACCTTTCCAGACAAACAAAAACTGAGAAATTTTGTCCTTAGCAGGTCCACACTACAAAAAGCACTAAAAAGGAAGTTCTTTAGACAAAAGGAAACTACTCTCAAATGAACTCTTAGAAATGTAGAAAGTATTGAAGAACAAAGGAAAGTTAAACAATGCATATATGTAAATAAAAACTGACCATATAAAACAATAATATCTTTTTAGTTTAAAATATATTTAGAAATAAAATAAATGCACCAATAATATAAAAAATAGAACTAAGTAAAGAGAGTTAAAGTGTTCTAGCATTACAATGCCCCCTCAATCTGAGGGGGATATATTCCAAGACCCCCAGTGGATCCCTGAAACTTCATGTAGTACTGAACCTGACCGCAATTCTTGTCTTGCACCCATAAACTTAATACCATTTCCATCTTAGCTAAGCACTTATCATTCACTGTAGCCATAATTTTTGCAGTCTGAGGTGCAACAGCAAAACTAGCATGAATTTCTCTTTTCTTCATCACCATTTCATGAATAGAGGATTCTAACCATAGGTCTTAGAACCTCAGCATATGATTTTTTTTTTTCTTCCCTTAAGCAAAAAATTTCACCCTTTTACTTCAAGGAAGCATTTTATGGCTTCTCTTTGGCATATCCAAATTGCCAGCATCACTACTCTTGCACTTTGAGGCCATTATTAAGTAAAATATGATTGACCTATACTCAAGCACTGTAATACCACCACAGTCGATCTGATAACTGAGATGGCTTCTAAGTGACTAACAGGCAGAGAGGAAAGACAGTGTGGATATCCTGGACAAAGGGAGGATTTATGTCCCAGGAATGACAGAGTAGGTCCACATGACATTTCTTCATGCTACTTAGAATGATGCACAATTTAAAACTTATGAATTGTTTATTTCTGGAAATTTACACTTAATACTTTCAGATGGAGTTCACCACAGTTAACTGAAACTGTGGAAAATGAAACCACAGACAAGGAAGGACTACGTATATTGTAATCACAGGATAACCAATGAAAGAATAGCAAAAGAATGTACAGTAAATTATCTAAGAGATGGAGAAAACTGAATACTTTAAAAGTATTTCATTGATCAAAAAGAAGGCAAAAAAGAAACTGGGCACTTGTAGTTCACACCTGTAATCCCAGAACTTTGAGAAACCAAGGTGGGTAGATAACCATGGCCAGGAGTTCCAGACCGGCCTGGGCAACATGGCAAAACCCCATGCCTAAAGGATTTAGCCAGGCATGGTGGCACTCACTGTGGTTCCAGCTGCTTGGGAGGCTGAGGTGGGAGGATCACTTGAACCTGGGAGGTAGAGGTTGCAGGAGCTGACATCAAGCTACTGCACTCCAACCTGGCTGATAGAGTGAGATCCCATCTCAGAAAAAAAAAAAAAAGCATGCACAAGAGAGAAAGGGGAACATAGAACAGGCAAAACAAGTGAAAAACAAACAGTAAAATGGTAGGTTTAAACATATTACAATGTTACTACAGTGAGTATGTATGGATTAAATACTATGTACTTTTCACATCCAATTAAAAGTCAAAGAAGGAACATAATAAAAGCTATAAATGACAGATCTACAGCTAGTATCATACTGAGTGGGGAAAACTGAAAGCCTTTATAAAACCATCATATTTTGTGAGACTTATACGCTATCATGAGAACAGCAGGGGAAAAACCCACTCCCATGATTCAGTTACCTCCCACCAGGTCCCTCTCATGACACATGGGAATTATGGGATCTACAATTCAAGATGACATTTGGGTGGGGACACAGCCAAACCATATTAGATGCCCACTGTCACCACGGTTATTCTACATAGCACTGGAAGTCTTAACTAGAGCAATCGGATAAGAGTAAGAAATAAAAGGCAACCAAATTGGAAAGGAAAAAATCAAATCATCCTTGTTTGCAAATGATAAGATCTTGTATTTGGAAAACCTAAAGACTGCCCAAGAAAACTACTAGAACCGATAAATTTGGTAAAGTTTCAGGATACAAAATTAACAAACAAAAAATCAGTAGCATTCCTATATGCCAACAGTGAACAACAGGAAAAAGACATTTAAAAAGTAATCCCATTTACAATAGCCACACACAAAAATTATATACATAGGAATTAACCAAAGAAGTAAAAGATCTCTACAATGAAAACTATAAAACACTGATGAAAGAAATTAAAGAGGACACCAAAGAAACAGGAAGATATTCCACATTCATGGATTACAAGAATCAATATTATTAACTATTTATGTTACCCAAAGCATTCTACAGATTCAATGCAATCTGTATCAAAGTATCAATGACATTCTTCACAGAAATAGAAAAAAAATTCTACAATGTATAAGAAACCACAAAAAAAACTAAATGGCCAAAGCTATCCTAGAAAAAAAGAAAAAGCTGGAGGAATTGCATTACCAAACTCCAAATTATACTAGAGGGCTATAGTCAGCAGAACAGCATGGCACTGGCATAAAAACAAATAGACAAATGGAACAAAATAGAGAATCTGGAAACAAACCCACACACCTTTAGTGAACTCATTTTTGAAAAAGATGCCAAGAACATATACTGGGGAAAAGATTATCTTTTCTATAAATGGTGCTGGGAAAACTGAATATTCATATGCAGAAGAATAAAACTAGATTCATATACTAAAAATCAAATCAAAATGGATTAGATCTAAATCTAAGACCTATAAGTAAGAAACTACTAGAATAAAACATTATGGAAAATCTATAGGATATAGATCTGGGCAAAAATTTCTTCAGCAATACCACACAACCACAGGCAACCAAAGCAAAATTGGACAAATGAAATCACATTAAGTTGAAAAGCTTCTGCACAAAAGAGGATACAATCAAAGAAGTAAAGCGACAACCAATGAAATGGGAGAAAATGTTTACGAATTACCCATCTGACAAAGGATTAATAACCAAAACATATTAAAAAATTCAAACAATTCTATAGGAAAAAATCTAATAATCCAATAAAAACTGGGCAAAAGATGTGAATAAAGATTTCTCAAAAGAAGATATGTGAATGGCAAATAAGCATATGAAAAGGTTCTCAACATCAATGGTTACCAAAGAAATGTAATTCAAAACTACAATGACATAATCTCACCCCAGTTGAAATGGGGCTTATATCCAAAAGATAGGCAATAGCAAATGATGGAGAGAATGTGGAGAAAAGGGAACACTTATACCCTGTTGGTGGGAATTTAAATACAGCCACTATGGAGAATAGTTTGGAGGTTTCTCAAAAAACTAAAAATTGAGCTGCCATATGATCCAGCAATCCTACTGCTAGGTATATGCCCAAAAGAAAGGAAATCGTGTTACCAAAGAAATATTTGCACTCCTATGTTTGTTGCAGCACTGTATTTGGAAGTAATGTAAGTATACACCAATAGATGAGTGGATAAAGAAAATATAGTACTTATACACAATGGAAAATTATTCAGCCATGAAAAAGAATGAGATCCAGACATTTGTGACAACATGGATGGAACCAGAGATCATTAGGTCAAGTGAAATAAGCCAGGCACAGACAGACAAAGATCACATGTTCTCACTTATTTATTGTATCTAAAATTCAAAACAGTTAAACTCATAGATATAGAGAGTAAAAGGACAGTTATCAGAGTCTGGGAAGAGTAGTTAGGGGCTTGCAGGGGAGGTGGAGATGATTAATGGGTACCAAAAAATAGAAAGGATGGATAAGACCTACGATTTGATAGCACAATGAGATGACGATAGTCAGTAATAATTGTACGTTTAAAATGACTTAAAGAGTGTAATTGGATTGTTTATAACTCAAAGAATAAATGCTTGAAAGGATGGCTACCCCATTCTCCATGATACTACACTTCTTTCCCATGACATGCCTGAATCAAAACACCTCATGTACCCCATAAGTATATACAGTACTATGTACTCACAAAAGTTAGAAATAAACAATTTAAATGTATATTCTGCTTATAAGACCCACAACTTCAATATATAAACACATAAGTAAAAGGATGAAAAAATGATATAATGTGCAAAAACTAATCTTTAAAGAAGCTGTTACAGTCATACTATCATAAAAATATACTTTAAGGCAAGATGCAAGAGGTCAACAAGTAAAGGATTCCCATCATGGCAAAAGAGAGTGCATAACAAAAGGTAAAGAATCTTTTCCATAATGGTAACAATAGAGATACAACAATTTTACCCTCATATAGTCCTAATAGTATAGCTTTGAAATATATAAAGTAATACTTAACAAAACTAAAGAGAGAAATAGATGTATCCATAATCACAGTGGGAAAATTTAAGACAGTTATCTCCGAAGTAGATAGAATATGCAATAAAAATCTGAATGATACAAATAACTGATTTACCTTATTTTCATGAATTCTTGAACCAAAACAACAGAATTAACATTTTTCACATACACAGCAATACTCACCAAAATCCACTACATGATGGGAAATAAAGCAAATCTCAACTAACATCAAAACACTAAAATCATTGAGGTAAATTAACCTAGAAATTTGTAACAAAAAAAAATAATTTTTAAATCCCCAAGTACTTGGAAACTAAACAACTTACAAGTCAAAGAAATAACTACAGTGGAAATTAGAAAATGTTTTACATTTAATTATAACTAAAATATAATCAATCTTGTGGAATTCAGCTAAAATTATAATTACAGGAGGCATTTTATCCTAAAAATAAAAATTTTCAATAAAAATATAGAGTGAAAAGTAATGATCTGAATGTCTATCTCAAGAAATCAGAAAAACAACAGCAAATTACATTCAAAGAAAAGTAGATGGGAAAAGTTTTAAAGAGGAGAAACAGTTGAAGTAAAAAATATGCACAGTAGAGACAATTAACAAATTAATATATAATTTTTAAGAAAACTAATAAAATTATAACTCCTAACAAGAAAAGCCAAAAAAAAAAAAGACACAAATGACCAATATCAGGCATACAAAGAAGGATATCACTATAGACACTATGGACATTAAAAATAAAAATTAGGAAAAACTATAAATGTTTGCCAGTAAATTTGAAAGTACATATAAAATTAATAAATTGCTAAATAACCACGACTTACAAAAGTAACACAAAAAAATAGAAAACTAGAATATTACCGTACTAGAAAAGAAATGGAATCTGTAATCAAAAGCTTCCCACACAAATAATCTCCAGACCTAGATGGATTTACCAGTGAATTCCTCCACACACTTAAAAAGATATCATATGAATTCTACATAAATTCTACAGATAATAGAAAACAAAGAACACTTTCCAATTCATTTTATAAAGCCAGCATTACCAAAACCTGACAAATGCAATTTAAGAAGAAAATGCGTAGGCCAATTTCTCTCATGAACACAAGCAAAAAAAATTCTAAACAAACTATTAGGAAATACAATTCAGTAGTATATAAAAGAAAAAATCATGTCCAAATGAGATTTATTCAAAGAATACAAGATTAGTTTAACAATCCCAAATCAATTAGTATAATTTACCACTTCAACAAAGTAAAGGAGAAAAATCATATACTCACATAAATACATACAGGTAAAAGTATTTGATAAAATTCCACATCCACTTATGATTTTTTGAAAAGCTCTTGGCAAACTAGTAATAGATAGAAACTTATCTAATCAAATAAAAGATATTTATAAGAATCTATTGGAATACAATACTTAATGCTGTAATTTGGAAGATTTTCCTCCCATGCCTACCCCAGAGATTAGAAATAAGAATAGATGCTATTATCATTTTCATTCAACATTATAAATCTTGCAATTGAAAAAGATTAGAATATATATGTATGTATATATGCACATATATACACATATATTTATAATTTTAATGTTACAAATATTGAAAAAGAAAAATTTTTTATTTGAATAGATGATATAACTGCAGGCACAAAAAATCCAACAAAATGTTCAGATACCTATCAGAATTAATAAGGCAATTTAGCAATGAATTGTATAAGGCCAATATGTAAAAATAAATTTACCTCTATATGCTAACAATAAACTATGAAAAACAAATTTTTTAAAAATACCATTTTGCAAAGCACCTAAAGCATAGGAATAATTCAGTAATAGATATGCATATGCAAATCCTAAACACAAAAACATTATGAGAATAAATTAAAGAAGATCTACATAAGTAAAGAAAATGACCATGTTCATAGATTTGAAGACTCAATGCTGTTAAATTGTTGGTTCTCTCAAAATTGATAAACAGATTAAACGCTGGGTCACTCAAAATTCCAGAATAAGGAAGAAGCAAGAAACAAGCTGATTTTTTTAATTTATATAGAAATGGAAATGAACAGCTAAAGTCTTTTCCTCAAGAATAATGAAGAAAAACACAGCTGGAGAACTAACATTATCATTATTAAGACTACAGATAGAAACTTGCAGGAATTAAGACACAGTATTTAGAACACAGACAGACCAATAGAACGGAAGTGAGTACAAAAAATGTCCCACACATATAGAGCCACTGTTTTTTTCCTTGGGATGGTGTCTCACCCTGTTGCCCATAGCTCATAATTCACTGCAGTCCTGAATTTCTGGATCCTCCCATCTCGGTCTCCTGAGTAGCTATGACTACATGTACACACCACCACACTTGGCTAATTTTTTTACTTTTTGTAGAAACGTGATCTCACTATGCTATCCAGGCTGACCTTGAACACCTGGCCTCAAGCAATCCTCCTGCCTTGACCTCCTAAGTAGCTAGGATTGCATGTGGGAGCCACTGTGCCCAAATAGGGCCATTTTTTATAAAGAGACATTGTGGTATAAAAAGAAGTGTTTTCTTTTTTCCTTTTTTTTTTTTTTTTAATGACACAGCCTCTCACTTTGTCACCAGGCTGGAGTGCAGTGGCACGATCTCGGCTCACTGCAACCTCCACCTCCTGGGTTCAAGTGATTCTCCTGCCTCAGCCTCCTGAGTAGCTGGGATTACAGGCATGCACAGCCACACCCAGCTAATTTTTGTATTTTTAATTAAGACGGGGTTTCACCACATTGGCCAGGCTGGTCTCAATCTCTTGACTTTGTGATCCACCTGCCTCAGCTTCCCAAAGTGCTGGGAAAACAGGCATGAGCCACCATGCCCAGCCAGAAGTGTTTTCTTAAATAATCATGCTCTGTTTATCATATAGCTATCTAGTAATTCAATAATTACTGACTCCACCTCACTTCATACACAAATATTCATTCTGGATAGACCATAGACCTAAATGTAAAACATCAAGAATAAAACTTCTAAAAAACAAATTTTTAAAAATCCGTGTGACCCTGTGATAAGCAAAGATTTTTTTAAATAAGACATAAAAAGCACTAATCATAAATTAAAAGATAAATAAATTAGACTACACTAAAATGGTAAAATTCTCTACATCCAAAGATACCATTATGAGAGTAAAAAATCAAGCAACAGAATGTGTTGAGAAATTTGCAATTGTGTTTCTATCTGACAACTCAAATCCAGAATTTTAAAGAATTTCTACAAATCAATAACAACCTACTAGCAACCTATTAGAAGTTAACTCTGACAAAAGAGGTTCTGCAAACGGCTAGTAAACACATGAACATTTTCTCAACTTCATTCACCTTCATGCAAATGTAAATTAGTCTAGAAAAATGTAACTGAAAGTAGATTTCAGGAAAATGTAAGTTAAAACCACAGTGTCATTTTATTATATACCAGAATAACTAACAGTAAATGATAAGTGTTGGCAGTAACGAGAAGCGGAGGGACTCAAGATGGTGTGGTGAGAACAACCCAGGATTGTAGCTCTCAGTGAATGCGCAGAGAGGGTGAGTCAGGGCCGCATGTCCAGACGGAACTTTGTTGCCCACAGAACGGGGAAATTCCCAGGTATAAAAAAGACGTGGGAAGCCAGGCAGAGGTTTTTGCTGGTGCAGCCAGCAGCCGGTGCAGCCGGCAACCAGCGCTGTAGCACACCGGCACTACACAGTGCTCCACACAAAGCACAATGGTCCGGGTGCCCTGTTGAACCGGCAATCTGAGACTTGAAAGGGCTGAACTTGAGACGGAACGGCCCTTGGACAGTGAGCCAGGCCGGGAGATTGAAGAGAAACAGTGTTTGGGGTAGCGCAGTGGGACAAACAAAACGGCAATTCCAAAAGCTGCGGGTGCGGGCACAGCTGAACCCAGGACGGTGCAGCTCTGTGGGGGAGGGGCATCTGCCATTACCAAGGCAATCTGCTCCTACTGAGGTACACGCCCATTGCTGATGCAGCCTGCCAAGGCAACCCGCTACAACAGAGAGACTCTGCCACAGGGCGTAGCCCATGGCAGCAGGGCAGAGACTGCAGCAGCAGGACAGAGCCTGCAGCAACAGGGTGAACCTCACACCAGCAGGGCAGAGCCTCGACAGGCAAATAGTGACTAGACTGCACCCTAGCTGGGCAGGACAGCGCAACGGACACTCACAAAGAAAGCTCCAACCCCCGCAAGACAGAGCATCTGAGAAAAAAAGGGGTTTTTTTATGAGTTCTGCTGCAGCAGAATTAAACGTAGCAGCCTAACAGCCCTGAATGAATAACAGCGCTCACAGCTTGGCACTTGAGCTCCTATAAAGTACAAACTGTCTCCTCAAGCAGCTCCCTGACCCCTCTATATCCAAAAGACTGACACTTGGCACGCATCATTCTGGGACAAAGATAACAGAAAAAGAAACTGGTAGCATCCCTCACTGTTCCGCAGCTGCTATAGGTGCACCCCAGACAAGCAGGGCCTGGAGTGGACCTCAGCAGTCATACAGTGGAGGGGCTAGACTGGTAGAAGGAAAACCAAGTAACAGAAATACTTCATCATCAACAATCTCGGCATCCACTCAGAGACCAAATCAAACAGTCAGCAACTACACAGAAGACAGGTGGATAAATCCACAAAGATGGGAAGAAACCAGTGTAAAAAAAAGAAAAATACCTGAAACCAGAACACCTCGCCTCCTAAAAAGGACCAAAACTCCTCACCAGCAAAGGAACAAAGCTGGACGGAGAATGACTGTGACAAAATGACGGAATTAGACTTCAGAAGGTGGATAATGAGAAACTTTTGTGAGCTAAAAGAACATGTTTTAAATCAATGCAAAGAAACTAAGAACCCTGAAAAAAAGATTTGAAAAAAGATTCAAGAAAATGATAACAAGAATGGATACCTAAGAGAGGAATATGAATGAATTAAAGGAGCTGAAAAACACAATACGAGAACTTCGTGAAGCATGCACAAGTTTCAACAGCCAAATTGACCAAGCAGAAGAAAGGATATCAGAAGTCGAAGATCAACACAATGAAATAAAAAGAGAAACCAAGATCAGAGAAAAAAGCGCAAAAAGGAATGAACACAGTCTCCAAGGAATGTGGGACTATGTGAAGAGACCTAAACTATGTTGGATAGGTATACCAGAATGTGACGAAGAGAATGAATCCAAGCTGGAAAATACTCTTCAGGACATTATTCAGGAAAATTTCCCCCACCTAGCAAGACAGGCCAACACTCAAATGCAGGAAATACAGAGAACACCACAAAGATATTCCGCAAGAAGAGCAACCCCAAGGAACATAATCGTCAGATTCAACAAGGTTGAAATGAAGGAGAAAATACTAAGGGCAGCCAGAGAGAAAGGTCGGGTCACCCACAAAGGGAAGCCCATCAGACTCACAGCAGATCTCTCGGCAGAAACTCTACAAGCCAGAAGAGAGTGGGGGCCAATATTCAACATCCTTAAAGAAAAGAACTTTCAACCCAGAATTTCATATCCAGCCAAACTGAGCTTCAGAAGTGAAGGAAAAATAAAATCCTTTGTGAACAAGCAAGTACTCAGAGATTTTGTCACCACCAGGCCTGCTTTACAAGACCTCCGAAAAGAGGCACTACACATAGAAAGGAACAACCAGTACCAGCCATTCCAAAATCACACAAAATGCTAAAGAGCATCAACATAATGAAGAATCTACAACAACTAACGGGCAAAACAGCCAGCTAGCATCAAAATGGCAGTATCAAATTCACACATAACAATATTAACCCTAAATGTAAATGGACTAAATGCACCAATCAAAAGACACAGACTGGCAAATTGGATAAAAATCCAAAACCCATCAGTGTGCTGTATCCAGGAAACCCATCTCACATGCAAGGATACACAAAGGCTCAAAATAAAGGGATGGAGGAAGATTTACCAAGCAAATGGAGAGCAAAAAAAAGTAGGAGTTGCAATTCTCATGTCTGATAAAATAGACTTTAAAGCAACAAAGATCAAAAGAGACAAAGAAGGCCATTACATAATGGTAAAAGGATCCATACAACAAGAAGAGCTAACGATCCTAAACATATATGGACCCAATACAGAAGCACCCACATACATAAGGCAAGTTCTTAATGACTTACAAAGAGACTTAGACTCCCACACAATAATAGTGGGAGACTTTAACACTCCACTGTCAATATTAGACAGATTAACCAGACAGAAAATCAACAAGGATATCCAGGGCTTGAACTCAGACCTGGAGCAAGCAAACCTGATAGACATTTACAGAACTCACCACCCCAAATCCACAGAATATACATTCTTCTCAGCACCACATCACACCTACTCTAAAACTGACCACATCATTGGAAGTAAAGCACTGCTCAACAAATGCAAAACAACTGAAATCATAACAAACAGCCTCTCAGACCATAGTGCAATCAAGTTAGAACTCAGAATTCAGAAACCAACCAGAACCGCACAGCTTCATGGAAACTGAACAACTGGCTCCTGAATGTTGACTGGATAAACAATGAAATGAAGGCAGAAATAAAGAAGTTCTTTGAAACCAATGAGAACGAAGACACAACATGCATGAATCTCTGGGACACATTTAAAGCAGTCTCTAGAGGAAAATATATAGCAATAAGTGCCCATATGAGAAGAATGGAGAGATCCAAAATTGACACCCTATCATCAAAATTGAAAGACCTAGAGGAGCAAGATCAATAAAACTCAAAACCCAGCAGAAGACAAGATATAACTAAGATCAGAGCTGAACTGAAGGAGATTGAGACACGAAAAATCCTCCAAAAAATCAATAAATCCAAAAGCTGGTTTTTTGAAAAGATCAACAAAATAGACAGACCACTAGCCAGATTGATTAAAAACAAAAGAGAGAACAATCAAATAGATGCAATAAAAAATGATAAAGGGGAAATCACCACAGACTCCACAGAAATTCAAACCATCATCAGAGAATATTACAAACAACTCTATGCACATAAACTAGTTAACCTGGAAGATATGGATAAATTCCTGGACTCCTGTGTCCTCCCAAGCCTAAACCAGGAGGAAGCTGAAACTATGAATAGACCAAAAACAAGGTCAGAAGTCCAGGCAGCAATTAAGAGCCTACCACACAAAAAAAGCCCACGTCCAGACGGGTTCACAGCCAAATTCTACCAGACGTACAAAGAGGAGCTGGTACCATTCCTTCTGAAACTATTACAAATAATCCAAAAAGAGGGAATCCTTCCCAAATCATTTTATGAGACCAATATCATCCTGATACCAAAACCTGGCAGAGACCCAACAAGAAAAGAAAACTTCAGGCCAATATCCATGATGAACATAGATGCAAAAATCTTCAATAAAATATTGGCAAGCTGATTGCAACAGCAAATCAAAAAACTTATTCATCATGATCAAGTAGGATTCATCCCGGGGATGCAAGGCTGGTTCAACATACGCAAGTCTATCAACGTAATTCACCACATAAACAGAACCAAAAACAAAAACCACATGATTATCTCAATTGACGCAGAGAAGGCATTTGACAAAATTCAACAGCCCTTTATGCTAAAAACCCTCAATAAACTCGGTATCAATGGAACGTATCTCAAAGTAATAAAAGCTATTTATGACAAACCAACAGCCAATATCATACTGAATGGGCAAAAACTGGAAGCATTCCCTTTGAAATCCGGCACTAGACAGGGATGCCCTCTCTCACCACTCCTATTCAATATAGTACTGGAAGTTCTAGCCAGAGCAATCAGGCAAGAAAAATAAATAAAGGGTATTCAAATAGGAAAGGAGGAAGCCAAATTGTCTCTATTTGCAGACGACATGATAGTATACCTAGAAGACCCCATCGCCTCAGCCCAAAAACTCCTGAAACTGATAAGCAACTTCAGCAAAGTCTCAGGATGTAAAATCAATGTGCAAAAATCACAAGCATTCCTCTACACCAATAACAGACTTAAAGAAAGCCAAATCAAGAATTAACTGCCATTCACAATTGCTACAAAAAGAATAAAATACCTTGCAATACAACTCACAAGGAATGTAAGATACCTCTTCAAGGAGAGCTACAAACCACTGCTCAATGAAATCAGAGAGGACACAAACAGATGGAGAAACATTCCATGTTCATGGTTAGGAAGAATTAATATCGTGAAAATGGCTATACTGCCCAAAGTAATTTACAGAATGAACACTATCCCCATCAAGCTACCATTGACTTTCATCACAGAACTGGAAAAAACCACCATGAACTTCATATGGAACCAAAAGAGAGCCCGCATAGCCAAATCAATTCTAAGCAAAAAGAACACAGTGGGGGGCATCACACTACCGGATTTCAAACTATACTACAAGGCTACAGTAAACAAAACAGCATGGTACTGGTACCAAAACAGAGATATAGACAAATGGAACAAAACAGAGGCACCGAAGGCAACACAACATATCTACAACTATACAATCTTTGATAAACCTGACAAAAACAAGCAATGCGGAAAGGATTCTCTATTTAACAAATGGTGTTGGGAAAACTGGCTAGCCATGTGCAGAAAGCAGAAACTGGACCCCTTCCTGACACCTTACACTAAAATTAACTCCAGATGGATTCAAGACTTAAACATAAGACCTGGTGCCATAAAAACCCTAGAAGGAAATCTAGGCAAAACTATCCAGGACATAGGAGTAGGCAAAAACTTCATGACCAAAACACCAAAAGCATTGGCAACAAAAGCCAAAATAGACAAATGGGACCTAATGAAACTCCACAGCTTCTGCACGGCAAAAGAAACAGTCACTAGAGTGAATCAGCAACCAACAGAATGGGAAAAATGTTTGCAGTTTACCCATCTGACAAAGGGCTTATATCCAGAATTTACAAAGAACTCAAACAGATTTACAAGAAAAAAACAAGCCCATTCAAAATTGGGCAAAGGATATGAACAGACACTTTATGAAAGAAGACATATATGAGGCCAACAATCATATGAAAAAATGCTCATCGTCACTGGTCATCAGAGAGATGCAAATCAAAACCACATTGAGATACCACCTCATGCCAGTTAGAATGGCGATCATTAAAAAATCTGGAGACAACAGATGCTGGAGAGGATGTGGAGAAAAAGGGAACACTTTTATACTGTTGGTGGGAGTGTAAATTAGTTCAACCATTGTGGAAGACAGTGTGGCGATTCCTCAAGGCCTTAGAAATAGAAATTCCACTTGACCCAGCAATCCCATTACTGGGTATATATCCAAAGGACTATAAATCGTTCTACTATAAGGACACATGCACACGAATGTTCATTGCAGCACTGTTTACAATAGCAAAGACCTGGAACCAACCCAAATGCCCATCGATGATAGACTGGATTGGGAAAATGTGGCACATATACGCCATGGAATATTATGCAGCAATCAGAAATGTTGAGTTTGTGTTGTTTGTAGGGACATGGATGAATCTGGAGAACATCATTCTCAGCAAACGGACACAAGAACAGAAAATGAAATACCGCATATTCTCACTCATAGGCCATGAAAAATGGAACACATGGACACAGGGAGGGGAGTACTAAACACTGGGGTCTATTGGGGGGAAAAGGGGAAGGCCAGCAGCAGGGGAGCTGGGGAGGGATAGCCTGGGGAGAAATGCCAAATGTGGGTGAAGGGGAGAAAGGAAGCAAAACACACTGCCATGTGTGTACCTATGCAACTGTCTTGAATGTTCTGCACATGTACCCCAAAACCTAAAATGCAATAAAAAATTTTAAAAAAATAATGAGAAGCAACCAGAACTCACATATGCTGATCATGAGGAAGTAAATTGGTACAACAATTTTGGAAAACCAATCAGTGATATCTACAAAAATTTAACATATGCATTCCTTATGTCTTAGCAATTCCACCTTTAGTTATATGTGCATGGATAGTAAACAAAAGACATACAAGAATGCCTTATGTGGGGCCGGGCGTCGTGGCTCACATCTGTAATCCCAGCACTTTGGGAGGCCAAGGCAGGCAGATCACCTGAGATCAGGCATTTGAGATCAGCCTGACCAACAACGTAGTGAAACCTGTCTCTACTAAAAACACAAAAAAATTAGCTGCGCATGGGGGCACATGCCTGTAATCCCAGCTACTCAGGAGGCTGAGGCAGGAGAATTGCTTGAACCCAGGAGGCAGAGAGTACAGTGAGCAGAGATCACTCCAGCCTGGGCGACAGAGTGAAACTCCATCTCAAAATAAAATAATGTCTTATGTGAATATCCATGAATGTTTATAGCGGCATTCTTCACAATAGACAAAAATTGGAAACACAAATATTCATAAGATGGATTAATCATGCTATATTCATACAATAGAATATTAAACAGCAATGGAAATGAATAAATTAGTGCCACAACAACAACATGGGAGAGTTTACACACATACTGTTGAGTGAAGAAAGCCAGCCAAAAGGGTGTTCATATTGTATAATTTCATTTATATAAAGTTGAGAATCAATAAAACTTACAGAACAAGATAGAAGTCATGATAATGAGTGACTGGGAGACAACAGGAGAAGGGTCCCTGAAGAGCTGGTAATTTACTCCTTCTTGATCTGGGTTACAGTTACATTGTGTATTCACTCCATGAAAAATTATCAAGCTTAGGACTTATATACTTTTCTATATGTGTGTTGCATTCAAAAATATAGTTTAAAAAAATAAAAGATAAATGTGGCCCCCTGAAGTCTGACATTAAATAAAGACAGATTCCTATTACCAAGGGACAGAAAAAATAGGCCTACAAATACAATTTAATATTCACAAAAAGAATACCACTGTTTTTGGCTACATAGAAAAAGTATTATGTTATAATCAAGGGGAAGAGGGTGCCTTTCTAAAGATTAATGGCAGTACAAAAAAAGATTGCATTTAGATTAGGACATCACAATGGCACAAAATGGAGTGCAGAGAAAGTTTTTTTTTTTTTTAAACGTTCAAAGGAAATAAGTTTTTTATAAAGGAAATAAAAGTATCAAAGTAATTTTTCTATTGGGAGAAAATCATGTCAAAGGAAGAAATAAATTCACCGCAGATAAGAAAAGTGCAAATTTATAACCATGAACAATCCTTTTTTCTGTTTTCTCTCCAGTTCTACCAACCCCCAACAACTACAACAGCAACATTCTCATCACTGTTCTCTTGCCTCCGTTTCCCAAAAACAACCACCCTTTG
This sequence comes from Callithrix jacchus, assembly GCF_049354715.1. Classification (NCBI taxonomy): domain Eukaryota; kingdom Metazoa; phylum Chordata; class Mammalia; order Primates; family Cebidae; genus Callithrix; species Callithrix jacchus. Next base: position 77,145,410 of record NC_133507.1, read on the forward strand.
AGAAGTGGAAAAACAAAAGTATTAAATGAGCACAAGATTTGTTTGGTCACCACTGCTCAAAATGGCTCTTCTTACCAATACCATATTCATCAAGGAATTTTTTAGTAAATTGGTTAGAGAACAAATACACACACAAAGAGCTTCCACTCTTTTCTTCTGCAACATGACCTTATGTTCATATCTTGGAGGCAAATGTGTCTATACTCTTACACACTCGCCTTTCGTTGGCCACAGTATCTGTGTGCCTATGATTATGCTCATATCTCCTATTCTATCCTGAAAAACAAAAGGAAATAAAAATCAAGTAAATAAAGTAGATTCACTTGGAAATCCTCATCTCTCCTTCACCCTGAACACTTTATAATAATAGCTTAAAATTTCTAAATGTCTTTATAAGACACAGTTATAATATAAAAATTAGAAATATATTTGTGGTTCAGATATGGAAAGATTTTGTATTAATAAAAAGTGGGTGTAGCTCTAAGAATCCTACGCTCCAAGATATAAAAAAAAAAAAACAAGTGTTGGTCACTGGAAAGTCAGCTGCTGCCAGAGATTAAGGACAAAAGTACCCCATGCATGTAGGAGCCAACATTCAGGTTCAATGTTGAAAATATGAGCTGGAACAAACCTCTCTGTCTCTGTGAACAGAGGCTAAAATAAAAGACTGTTGGCCTTGGATAACAAGAAAGAACAAGTGCTTCCAACATTGGATGTGCAATATCCCCAAGCCAATATAAGACGTCATTCTGAACTGAGAACTCTGAGAATCCAAAGCAAAGCAACTGCCAAATCACCAAGGATTATATCAGGAAAGAGACAAAAATCTCTCACTTAAAATAAGCCTGCAAGTCAAAATTTAAAGACTCACAAAGACAGCTAACCCATTAAATGAAAGTCCACAAACTCAACAAAAAGGAGAGTTGATTCCTAAGAAAATACAAACAATAAAGCAACGTGAAAGGTTTTTAAAATAAGTATTTTAATATCCCCAAGCTGATAAAAGAAGGAAAATCCCTTATTTATCAAAACAGGGGATTATGGAACAAATATAGGTACATTTGAAACAAAACAGGTTGGTGTGTTAAAAAGTCAATAAATGCTAGAAATTATATGTGTATTTTTTATGTATATATAATACATCAAGGAAAGAATTCAGATGACAAGATAAACTTTAGACCGAATCCAGTTAAAGAATTTGGTATTTAACCACTACTCAGTAATTCATTCTTAAATCTTGGTTCTCTCCAATGTTTCTTCCTTGGACTCCTGGCCTTCTCATTTTACATGTTTTTCTTATCAGTCACTCTTCTTTAAAAGTCACTAAAGTTCTGCTGATGAGTTCCCAATATTTTATCTCTAGAAAAGACCTCTACCCTAATAAACATAAATATAAATATATATATATCAGTTAGCATAACCAGTTGCCTCATGGACACATTTATCTAGATGGACTTAGGTATCTCAAACTCTACACATTCCAAACTGCTCATTAACTTCTTTCTCCCTATATAATCTATTTTCCTATATATTCCCTATCTCAGTAATTCACTAATTGTCACTATCGTTTATTTATCCAAGTCAGGAGCCTGAGAGTCATCCTTGGCTCCCTTCTCTCTACCACACATAAGACTATCTCTGAGCTCTGTCCTCATTGCTCCATCTTAATGTGAGCCCTCATCATCTTTCACTGGATCTTTTACTGGACCCCTTCAATTTCAGTAGCTCTCTAAGGGTCCCTTGCCTTGAGTTTGTGATTATTTTACCCATCTTCCAGACAGCTGCTAGAGAAGCAATCCCTAGAAAAGTAAAAATATAACATTGATTGTTTTATTTTCCTCCATAAAACTCTTCAATGTCTCTCCATTAACCCAAAATAAATAAAAAGTAAAGACACAGTAAAATGAGGAAAGATATCCTAAAGAGTAAGAAAAGATATAGCTCAACTTTGATCCTTAGGGGCACCCGAAAGGAACAAATCTTTCTTCTTTTGGAGTTGCACAGTTTCTGGTACATCATTAAATGCTGAACAAGTAATTTTATGAATGAATAAATGACTGAATATAGAAATAAGGTTATAATTCAGACAGCTTTGCATTTTGTGGTCCTGCCTGTATAAGCTCTACTCCCTCCTCTCCAGTATTTGATAAAGACAATTTGAAGTTGACATTACTACAAAAAATAAGTATCAAATACAACAAAAATATAGAGTTTGTGTTTGGCCAAAGTTTGTTAAGAATTATGAGATTAAGAAGTCAGACTCCAGAGAAAGATAGACCTAGGTTTACATTCCAGCTTTACCATTTATTAACTGCATGAATTTCAACAAGGGGCTTACACTCTCTTGATTCTGATTTCCTCATCTGTAAAAATGGAGACAATGACAGTACCTGCCTTTTTATTTGGATAAAATGAAATGACGCATATAATTCATTTAGCAGGTCTAGGTTCTCCATAGGTACTCAATAAAGGTTAGCTCCTGTTATTTTCATTATTCAGTATTTGCTCAGTATCTGTGATAGTTTTCTCTCACAACACTGGAATTCACTGGCTGGGACTGGGCAAGGCAGTCCTGCCACAGAAGTGCCTTCAGACAAAGTGGGAAGGCTTTGGAACTGCTCTGAGAATGACTATCTTTCAGTTCTTTTGTTGTTTTTGTAATTACTATTAATTGTAATGAATAGTAACTACTATTAATGGTGATTATTAGTAACTTCCAGTGCTTTGTACTTTATCAATTCCTTGTACCCATCTAACCAACAGAAAATGATGTGCCATCAAAATTCACTGAAAATGACTTTTCTTTTAAGGATGACATTGATTCATTGAGACAACTTTAAAAAGGGAGGCATCTTATTAACTGGTCCATCTAATCTTCCTTCGGTGTTGACTCTCTTTCCACATTTGGATTAGTTTTTAATTAAATAAAAAGTTAAATTGTATAAAGACAAAAACCCCATTAGCAAATGTAAATGTTTAGTGAGATGTGTACCCTTTCTTCACTCGCTGCCTGATCTATGAGTCGAGAGTGTATGCTCATCAACTATATCAGAAAGACCAATTGGACTACTTTTCAGTATCAACTTTTTATATTTAAGTCACACAAAACCCAGCATTTGCTTTTCCTAATGTACTTGGTTTCCATGACTTGCTAGTGAAATCACATGAAGACTAGAGTTTGCTTTTTACTTCAAATTACATACTTTAGGCTATTAATCCAATGGAACATTACACGGCAATTCAAAATCAAATAAAGCAGTAAACAACAATATATAACAGATAAAGTCCAGCAATTAAGTTAAAAAGTAAAAAGATTACATACCACATTTTTTTCATAAAGCTCATACAACTATAATAAAATACATAATTTTTAGGGTTAGGCATGCCTATAAATACAATTTTAAAACTACATAAAAGGAACAGATAGGGAGCGATAAACATAGGATCAAAGCCACCAATTAGCATTTGTGGGAAGAAGCCAGAGAATGGAATAGGGAGGAAAGGCTATATGGTGAAATAAAGGCCATTTTCAAGGACCTGCCTTTAGACCTGATTTTAGGGTTGCAAATTCATGAATTCTTCTTACATTATTAAAAATAATTGTATAGACCAGGTGTAGTGGCTCATGGCTATCATCCCAGCACTTTGCGAAGCCAAGGCAGGAAGATCACTTGAGCCCAGGAGTTCAAGACCAACTTGGGAAACACAGTGGCATTCCATCTCTATTGCATACAAATAAATAGTATTTTTTTTAATGTTTAAAAATAAAAAAATTATATCAATCTGTTTATCAGCTAGGATCTATGCAGGAATACAGAAACCATACTAATTATTTTAACAAAGAGAATATAAGGAATGAGTTAAATAAGGCTTTGAGGAATTTAAAATCAAAACAGCAACATGAAGGTAGCATATATATGGTAACAAGAATCAGCCGCCACTCTTAGGGCTCGGAAAATGAAAAGGTCGGGATTATCAGAAACTGGAAGCTCAGACAAGGCACCTCATGGAGTCTGAAAGGGGCAGTCTTCCCTGCGCTGGCACCTCTGAGGAGGCACAATAAAACTAGTCCTGAAAGTGCCAGAAGAAGCTGGAAACTGGAACCAATGGACACTGTCAGGGTGAGAAGCCCTGGATGAAGCAATGCTGACAGGAACAGCAAGTGGAACAGGGAAGAGCCTAGAGCGTGTCCCTTTGCCCTCTTCCTGACTTCTGGCCTCTCTATGTGTGCTGCCCCCTACTGGTGCAACATAACAGGAGCAGCTAGCCAAGGAGGCCCGTGAGGAGCAAAATCCCAGCTCCAGAAACACTGGATAGGCAAGGGTGGGTTAGGCACTGAGAAACAATAGTTTATTAATTGGCACAAGCAGGTAGCCTAGGTTACGCTGTCCAACAGCTCAAAATCTCAAACACAACAAAAGTGCATTTTCTGCCCATACTATATGTCCAGTGCAGATCAGCCAGAGGACTCTGTTCATCACATCCACTCAGGACCCAGGCTGGAGGATGTTTTCATCACCACCATAGCCAGGGGAAGGGTGTATGACAGATCATACACTTGCTTCAGTGCTTCTGCTCAGAAATGATACACATCACTTCTGCTTACATTCTGTCAGCCCAGGCAAATCATGTGACCATGCCAAATTTTAGAGTGTATTGGGAAATGCAGTCCAACTGTATGGCCAGAGGACCAAGGAACAGAAAGATTTGATGAATAGCCATGCTAAGAAAAGAAATAAAAATTGCCCGTGCATGAACTAATAATGAGAATGTATCATAAAACAATAATTATAAGTAGTCTAATTCTGGGCACCTAAAGTAAACATATATACTCATGCACATATACATCGTGTGTGTGTGTGTGTATGTGTGTGTGTGTGCATGAAAAAATATATATATGAAAATATATATCTTCTTTAAGTTAACGTGTTGGCATGCTAAACGTAAGTGTGACATAAGAGCCACAGTGGGCCGGGCACAGTGGCTCAAGCCTGTAATCCCAGCACTTTGGGAGGCCGAGGTGGGTGGATCACAAGGTCAAGAGAACGAGACCATCCTGGTCAATATGGTGAAACCCCATCTCTACTAAAGATACAAAAAATTAGCTGGGCATGGTGTCGCATGCCTGTAATTCCAGCTACTCGGGAGGCTGAGGCAGGAGAATAGCCTGAACCCAGGAGGCGGAGGTTGCAGTGAGCCGAGATTGCGCCATTGCACTCCAGCCTGGGGAACAAGAGTGAAACCCTGTCTCAAAAAAAAAAAAAAGAGCCACAGTGAGACACACCCAGTCTCCAGAAGAGGTTAATGACGCAGACTGTAGGTCTGCAACATTATCTTTAAAATCTTTGTCCCCCACACTGAAGCACTAAAGGAAGAACATGTTAATACTTGAAAGACACTTTCAGCACACTGACAGAGAATAATATGACAATGCAAGGAGAATGATCCTAAACATGGAAAAGTCTGAATCCCAGTATTGGTCCCCTTGAGAAGGCTGCAGTGACAAGGCTGACTCAGGCCAGTGACTCAAACAGGTTTAATTTCAAGAGCCAATTTCTAATGTTCGGCAGTGGTTGCCAGGTAGTGTGGCAGCCAGCCTCCTTATGCAACACTCCTATCTCATTTCTTGCAACTGTGGTCATGAGTTGCTTCTTGAACCTCTGAAAGGCCACACTTTTCAAATTGGTTATAGCTAGTAATAATGTTTCACCTTTACCTTTAACAAGGCAAGAGTCACACACTAGAATCTCCAAATTGCTCCTAATTTTTCAAGGCATATATTTGCATCTTTCTTCTCTAAACACTTTGCAGTTTGGCCTGTATCCTTGAAGCTGTCAGGTGTAAAGAATGGAAGATAGTACATATCTGCCAATTTCACACTTCCTAAAAGTAGATCTCTTGGAAAAGACAGAAACATATAGAAAGGTTTTCATTTTCCTATCATGGGAGCTACTGTCCCACCCCCTTCTACTTTTTAGCTATCATCTAAATAATAAGACAAGTCTGGATGAGCAAAGTTAGAGTTTAGGCAAATGTGCTTATTAGCATAGGACCTGCCAATGAGCAGCCAAGCACTCATGGTGTGCTAAAACATCTCGAAGGTCCTCTCACAAGCTCTAAGTGCTAAACCCCCAATTTCTGTCCTGAAGCAATATGTACATTTAAGAGAGAGAGAGAAAGTGGACTGGAAGCATGACAGGAGCTGTTCTAATGACCTGAGGCACCCTGGTACTTCCTGGCATCAACCCCAAGTGTAATAAGGCCAAATGCCTTAGTTCTTAGGTTTCTTTTAGGATGCCCATTTTATAGACATTAATCCCTTGGCATTGGCTCTTCAACTAATCATCTTCCCAGTACATCACCAGGAGGTGTGACTGCTGTGCTGTTTGGCAGAAAACTTTAAGCAGCAGAAACTTAGTTCAAACTGGTTATGAAGAAAAGGTCCGTGTGGACTTACAAATCTGAAAGTGCATCTGGCACAGCTGGGTCTAAAAGCCCAACACTGTATCAGGAATCTGGCTCTTCACCCCTTCACCTCCCAGATCTCAAATCTGCTCTCCTCTGCTCATCTTCCTTCTCAGGCAGGTTCTTCCAATGTGGTGGCAAAATTAGCTACTAGCAGCTCCAGCTCCATTCTGCCTAGTTAGGAGTCCTAGAAGAAGACAGCATGCCTCTTTCTCACCTTCATCAAAAGCACAAGGCAGTAAGTTTCTCGTGGCCAAATCCTGTGCCATGTGAGCATCCTGGGAGCCAAGGTCGGGGCCAGCCTTGCCCACACAACTTGGATTTCGAGTGATGACAGGGTAGCCGCACAAAGAAAAATCAGGGAACAGGCCAGGCACAGTGGCTTGTGCCTGTAATCCCAGCACTTTGGGAGGTTGAGGCAGGAGGATTGCTTGAGCCCAAGAATTCAAAAGCAACCTGAGCAACATAGTAAGACCCCATCTCTACTAAAAAAAAAAAAAAAAAAAAAAAAAAAAAGTGAGGTATGATGGCACACACCTGTAGTCCCAGCTACTCTGGAGGCTGAGGTGGGAGGATCACTTCAGCCTGAGCAGCAGATGCTGCAGTGAGCCATGATAACATCACTGCACTCCCAGCTGGGTCCCAAAGAAAGATCCTGTAGTGAGAAAAAAAGAAAGGAAAGGAAAGAGAGAAAGAAGGAGGGAGGGAGGGAAGAGAAAGAGAGGGAGAGAAAGAGGGAGAGAGGAAAGGAAAGAAGGAAGGGAGGGAGGGAGGGAAAGAAAGAGAGAGAGAGAGAAAGAAAGAAAGAAAAGAAAGAGACAGGAGAAAAGACAGAAAAAAGGAAGGAAGGAAGGGAGGGGAGAGGAGGGAAGGGAAGGGATATACAAGCAAAAAAAACCCTGACATATGCCTAGTTCTTGGGTGGCTGACTTAAGGATGCAGCTGACAAGAGTTCTGTCTAGTCAATCCCTGAGGCCCATAAAATAACACAAAAAATGTAGCAAAAAAGAAATTGAAGATGAGGCCAAAAAAAAAAAAGTAACTATAGTCTGCTTTATTTTTAATATCGTGAAAGATGGAAGGAATGGAGGGAGGATGGAACAAGAGGAGAGGTGGAGGAAAGGAGCAAGCAGGGAGGAAGGAGGAAGAAAGGAACTCAAGCATCATCTTTAGATCTGAATAAAACAGACTCTAAGCTCCATGTCTGAAACTGTAGAAATCCCAGTACCTGTTCAAGGATTTCTGTGAACTCCTAGGACGTCTCTGTTTCCCTGGTGAAGCTGCTGAGCGCCTGTGCTTCTCTTGCACTCTGTGCGGTCCTTGTCAGGCCATGGTTTCTGTCCCCAGCACCTCCCTACACACCAACAATGGCACATATTTTAAGGAAAGCTTCCCAGATCTCCGCAGCCTGTGGATACTGGCTGTTTTGTTATAAATAGCAGGGACAAGGAAACAACTGCCTCTTGGATTTCCCAAATCTGTAGCAAACAACCAGGATGTCCCTAGAGTCTCAGGGCACTCTCCCCTCCCCTCTGAGGTGGTGATAGAGATGCCCCTTGACTCTCAAGTCTCTCTGGAAAACACTCTTTCAGCTTCTGCCTCTAGCCCATTTCTCCACAGGGTTCAAACTCAAGCCCTTCAAACCAGCATGAGGACCACAGCTGAGGCAAATACTGTACTGTCCTCCACTCCTACCCTAATCCCTTAAGGAGAATTTTCTCCTTCCTTCATGGAGTAAAACCCTTAAAGTCAGTTCATTCAAGCACATCCGCCCTCCATTCTCTTACCAAGTGACTAAACATTTCCAGACACATGAATACCAGCTTGGGCCTAGCCAGGAACTCTGCTAAGCACTGACTGATCGCAAAAGACACCCTAGCTGTGCATGAAAGGTGTCTTTGGAGTTGTAATAGTTTGATATGAGGCCTTCTCAGGTTTCTTCCCTTGTCCCACCATAAAATACTAATGGTTCTGATTGCTTTCTAAAGTATTCTTAACCATATGAGGCTTTCTTGATTTATCATAAGAAATGCCAGATTGCATTTTGTCAGGATAAGACTTTATTATTATTATCATAATTAATCATTTTGCCCTCCTTTATGTTAATTTTAGTCAAGTACATTTTTCTTCTATTTAGGTCCACAGCCCCAGTCCAGATTATCATCTTTATTTCTGTATCTCTATACCTCACTCTCCTTCTCCTTCTCCAGCTGCTTTGGTATGATGTTTGTGTCCTCCCAAAATTCGTATGTTGAAACCTAATCCCCAGTGTGGTGGTATCAGGAGGTGGGGCCTTTGGGAGGTGATCAGATTACGAGAGTGGAGTTCTCATGAATGGGATTAGTATCCTTATAAAAGAGGCTCCAGAGAGATCCCTTGCCCCTTCTACCATGTGAGGTTGCAGAGAAAAGACAGCTGTCTGTAAACCAGGAAGTAGGCCCTAACCAAACAGCAAATCTTGCCAGCACCCTGATCTTGGACTTCTGATTTCTGTTGTTTATAAGCCACCCAGTCTATGGTATTTCATTCTAGCAGCCCAAACAAATCAAGACAGTAACTTAGGTTAACATGGCTAATTTCCTCAGCGTGAGTGTTACAGTCCAAATGTTCATCAGGAAAGGGAAAATAAAGCTCAGACTCAAAGGACCAGGAGAGCTTTAAATACCCTATGTAACCTGCACAGAATGAATCAAAGCAAAGGCTGGGGCACCATGGAAAGCATGGTGCCACAGCTCACCCATGAGTCATACGGGATGAGTGGAAAAGCTAGTAGCACAGCACTAAATAAGGAGCAGTGGTAAAAGGAGCTTCAGCATCACCTGGGCAACCAGACACTGTGCAGAACACAGAGGCACAACGCCTGCTCCGAGAATATTAAAGTCTCCGAAAAACAAACTAGAGGAGACTTCACCTAAAAGGCACACTGTCCTTTTGAGGAAAAGGGACAGATAAAAAGCAGAAATTAGAGGCCCACGTACTTTCTAAGTAAGTGGGGAGGGGAGGTGGGGGAAATGAAGAGAAGGAAAAGAGAAGAAATACAAGAAACACAATATTCCTCATGTTGTACAGTAAAAGACTTTTACCTTCTAAAGGAAAAATGCAATATCAATATTATGTTATCCTGGTGTTTGAATTAATTTGTATTCAAAATATGCAAAGGTATAGTGTTAGAGCACTTTTATTAACCCTTAATTCACTGCTTTTATTGAGAAAGAACAAAACTATACAAAAAGAGAATTATTCTGGAAAGCTTGAATATGTGATCACAGAACCCAGGAAAACAGAAATGTCTCGGTCTTCCATGAGGGTATGTCTATAAAACAGTTATTAAAGCCCTTTTCCTAAAGAATGCTTGTAAGAATTTCATACTCAACTTCCTAGTCCAAGCTATGACAGGAACTATAATGTGCTTATAGGAACTGACCACCTCTAGCTTCTACACACTCATTTCTTTAAAACGTTAACCTGTCTCAAGGAGAACAGGAATGTCCTTTGTCAAAAGATTGATTTTGTCACAGGCAATACAACTACTTTTCAAATTAAAAAAAAAAAATGAGATTTTTTTTTTTTGAGTTCCTGAAAAACAAAGATGTTAAGAAGAAATGTGAATTTCAGACTTGGAAAATAAAAGTAGCAGTGCAAAACATTCTCATCAGTTCATTTTCTGATTTTGGCTCTACAAGGTCAGATTTGAAGTTTGTCAACTATTTCCTGTCATTATTACAGGCAGATACTAATATAAATGAAGCCCAAGTCATCAAATATTTTATAGGTTAAGCTTAACATTGTGAAAACATGGAAATAAACTTAGTGAAAAGCAATATGCTATAAGATATATGTATAAACTTTGTCTCTATTCATTTGGGCTGCTGTAACAAAAATACTTTAGACTATCTGCCTTTGTTTTGTTGATGCAGAAGAAAAAAAAAACACTTTAGACTGGGTAATTTAGAAACAATAGAAATTTTTGGCTCACAATTCTTCAGGGTACTCAGTCTCTGCTTCCAGGATGATACCTTGTAGCTGTGTCCTCATGTGGCAGAATGGGCAGAAGACGGAAGCAAGCTTCTCAAATCCTTTAATAAGGGCACTAATCTCATTCATGGGGGCTCAACCCGAATGACCTAATCACTTTTCAAAGGCCCCACCTCTTAATACATCATATTGGGGATTAATTTCCAACATGTAAATCTGGGGCAGAACATAAACATTCAGACTACAGCACTCTGCCCTAAATGCATGTTCTTTTCACATGCAAAATTTATTCCATTTGAATAGCTCCAAGCGTCACAACTTAAAATCTGAAGTCCAGCATCTCATCTAAATATCATCTAAATCAGATATGGGTGACACTAAAGGTATAATTTATCTGTAGGCACACTTCTCTCCAGCTGTAAACTCATGAAATCAAACAAATTGTGTGCTTCCAAAATACAGTGATGGGCAGGGATAGGACAGACATTTCCATTCCAAAAGTGAGAAACAGAAAGATGTAACTGGTCCTAAGTAAGTCCAAATCCAACAAGGCAAACATTAAATCCTAAGGCTTGAAAATAACCTTCCTTGACTCCATGTCCTATTTTCCATACACGATGAGGAGGGGGATTGGGCCCCCAAGGACTCAAACAACCCAGCCCAATGGCTTTGCTGGGCACAGCACATGCTTCGACTCTCATGCACTAGCGTCAAATACCTGCAGCTCTCCCAGGCTGGAGTTCCACAGTAACAGCTCTACTAGGCTGGAGTCTCAGAAGCAGCCTTGCCCTGACAACTCCATTGGGCATTTCCCTAATTGGAACTCACTGCTGTGGCCTCAATCTCATGACTCCACTATGCATTGCCCTGGTGAGAGCTCTCTGGGTCCCTTTACCCATGTTTCAGCTCTCTGTCTGGGCTCTGGGGCTCTCTATGGTATTCTTTGAAATTTAGGTGAAAGTTGACATGCATCCACAGACCTTACATACTGTGTACCTGCAGAGAATGCACCATCATGTGAATGTTTTACCACGTGTGCCCTCCAGAATGAAGACTACTATAGCCCACATTGCATGTGGGCCCACTGGAGCCACATGTGGGGCAGCCAAAGAGCACTGCACCTGGATAGAGAGAGCAGAGACTTGAGGTGGCTCTGGACAGTGAGTCATGAAGTCTCCTGGGCACCTGCTTTGAAACTGTTCTGCCCTCAAGGCCCTGGATCTCTGGACCTATGATAGGAATGGCAGCCTCAACATTCTCCAAAATGCTTCTGGAGTCATTCTTCCACTGTCTTGATTAACAGCATCTGTCCCCCTTGGATCCATACTAATCTTCTCATCAAATGTTTGCTTGGCCTTAGTGCTCTCTCCAAAACATGTTTTTTTAATTCTTTACAACATGGGTAGGCTGAAATTTTTCCAAATCTTTAAATTCTGCTTTCTTTTTGATCATAAATTTGATCTTTAATTTACATGCCACTTGTTGCACTTTAAGCAGTCGAGAAGCCATGCTACACCCTCAACACTTTGCTTAGAAATTTATTTGACCAAATATCCCATTGCATCATGTGCAACTTCTACTTTCCACAAAGCACTAAGAAATGAACACAATTTCAGCCCAGTTCTTTGCCACTTTATAACAAGGATGGCCTTTCCTCCATTATCTAATAACATATTCCTCTCTTCCATCTGAAACCTCATTGGAATGGCTATTAATATTCATATTTCTGCAAACATTCTCATCAGAAACACTTTGGTAATCTCTAGGGAGACTGAAGCTTTCTCTACAGCTCTGCTCTTTTTCTGAGCTCTCATTAGAAAAACCCTTCATGGTCCAGTTCCAAAGCTACTTCTATTAATATATTAGGTATTTGTTATAGCAGCACCCTACTACTGCATATCAATTTCTGTCTCAGTCCATTCAGGCTGCTATAACAAAGAAAATACCCAATACAGGGTAACTCAAAAGTAATAGAAATTTATTGCTTACAATAATAGGGGCTATAAGGTCCAAGATCAAAGAGCCAGCATATTTGGTCTCTGGTAAGAGTCCAGTCTCTGCTTGCAAAATGGCACCTTGCTGCTGCATAGTCACATGGCAAAAAGGAGGAACACTGTGTCCTCACACGGCAGAAAAGGCCAGCAAGCTCCCTCAACCCTTTTTATAAGACCATTAATCCCATTTGTGAGGGCTCTGCCTTCATGACTTGTCACTTCCCAAAGGCCCCACTTCTTAATAGATCACATTGGGGATTGAGTTCCAGCATATGAAATTCAGACCATAGCAAACTCATTCACAACTCCTCAACAATTATTCCATGACAATAATTAGGAGCTCAGGAGGAAATAAAACTGAGGATTACATATGCCATTAAAAAGAAACAATAAGAAATAAAAGAGCTCCAGACTAGCATGTAGGAAGCTTATAAGTCACCACTTCATCCTCACAAGAATCAAAAAACTGGACAGCTAAAAAATGAACTATTCTTTCTAGATGCATCAGAAAAGTGAGGTCACAGGGCAAACCACCACCCTCAAAATTGGAGAGACAGTCAGGTGGATACAGAGAATCACAAGTTACCAGAGCTTGATAGGAACCAGTGCCTTAACTGTAACTGGTAAATTGCTGGAGACTAGGAGTAGACCAACTGAGAGTTTAAAACTCTGGGGTAGAGGAGGGGGGATGATCTAGTCATAGTGGGACCCCCACACTTCTTTGAGATTTACCTCAAGGAGTACTACCAGGTCCTCACAGTGAATATCAGATTAAAATTCCCTCATTCCTACAGTAGGGGGAGAGGAAAAGAACCATTTTGCATATGTCAAAGCATTCTGTTCTTTACAAGGTCTGCCCCTCAGGAGAAACTCTTTAACAAAAGCTTAACTTCCTGGGATTTTATTTGAGCCTAACTGAGCTTGAGAAAAAAAAAGAAAGAACTCTAGCTGCCTCTAGCCCTCCACATACAGGAAGGGAGAAATTCAAAACCAGCCCACTCAATCCTGTCCCACCTAAGTGGGAAAGGAAGGGAAATACTGAGAACTGTGTGTGAAGTTCACAGTCCAGATGTACCAATTACTAAAAGACCTAATCATAGGACTGTAGAATTTTTTCTCTCCCCAACATCTTATAACCATCTTGCTAAAGGGTTATTTACATTTCCTTTTACCCAATAAATCATGTCTAGCTAACAAGAAAAAATTACAATACATACTAAAAAACACACACACACTTTGAAGAGACAGAGCAAGCATCAGAATCAGACCTGCATACGGTCTGGATGTTGGACTTACCAGACCAGTAATTTAAAACAACTATGATGAATATGCTAAGGGCTCTAATGGATAGAGTAGACAGCATGTGAGAACTGTTGGTCAATGTAAGGAGAGAGATAAAAATTCTAAAAAGAAACCAAAAAGACATGCTAGAGATTCAAAAGCACGGCAACAGAATGAAGAATGCCTTTGACGGGCTTTCAGTAGGCTGGACAGAGCTGAGGAAAGAACAGCCAAGCTTGTGAATATCTCAATAGAAACTGCCAAAACTGTAAAAAAAAAAAAAAAAGAGAGAGAGAGAGAGAGAGAGAGAGAGAAAACAGACTTAAATATATATATATATTTACATATATATATATTTACATATATATATATTTACATATATATATTTACATATATATATTTACATATATATATATATTTACATATATATATATATATTTACATATATATATATATTTACATATATATATATATATATATATATGAACTGTAGGACAGCTACAAAAGATGTAACATACAGGTAATGGGAATGACAGAAAGAGAGAAAGGATAGAGGTAATATTTGAAGCAATTATGACTGAAATACCAAAATTAATGTGAGATACCAAAACACAGATCCAGGAAGTTCAGAGAACACCAAGCAGGCTAACAGACAGAAATACTACATCTAGGCATAACATTTTCAAAATACAGAAAATCAAAATTATTTAGAGAAAAGTAAAATCATGTCGGTCAGAAACTCAGGTCTACGGAAAGAAAGGAAGAGCATCAAGAAGGGAAAGGGAAAGGTAAAATGAAAACTTTTATATTTCTTATTCTCAATTGACCTAACAGATAACATTTTGTTTAACATAATAGCAACAATTATTCAAATATATGTGTATAAGTAAAATGAGTCACAATTACTACCTGAGAAGTTGTACAGTGTTATATAAAAGTGAGCTTAAATTAGTTGTAAAGGTATATTGCAAACTCTAGGGCAATCCATGAAGAAAATAAAACAAGAAATATAATTAATATGCTAACAAAGGAGAAAAAACAAAATTATATGAAATGCTCAATTAAAACCACAAAAGGCAGAAAAAGAGTAGAGGACAAAAATAGGGCTAAAGAACAAGAGCAACAGATAGAAAACAGTAAAAAAAACATGGTAGATATTAATTCAATTATATCAGTAATCACTTTGAATATAAATTGTCTAAATATGACAATTAAAAGACAGATATCTGCATTCAGTGTCCTGTAATCACAGCACATTGGGAGACTAAGGCAGGAGGATCTTTGATGCCAAAGTTTGACACAAAGATTGTCAGAGTGATCAAAAATCGAGGCCCAATTATGTTGTCTACAAGAAATTTACTAAAAGACACTTATACATTAAAAGTAAATAAATGGAGTGAGATATATCATGCTAACAGTAATCAAAAGAAACTGGGATTTCTATATTAACTTGGGACAGAGAAGACTTCAAAGCAGCAAATCACAATGGCATGTGTATACCTATGTAACAAACCTGCACATTCTGCACATGGACCCCAGAACTTGAAGTAGAAAAAAAATAGAATTGAAAACAGGTGTTCAAACAAAAATTCTTTTTTTTTTGTTCAATTTTTTATTGCATTTTAGGTTTTAGGGTACATGTGCAGAACATGCAAGACAGTTGCATAGGTACACACATGGCAGTGTGTTTTGCTTCCTTTCTCCCCTTCACCCACATTTGGCATTTCTCCCCAGGCTATCCCTCCCCAGCTCCCCGTCCTGCTGGCCCTCCCCTTTTCCCCCCAATAGACCCAGTGTTTACTGCTCCCCTCCCTGTGTCAATGTGTTCACATTTTTCATCACCCGCCTATGAGTGAGAATAT
Source organism: Callithrix jacchus (assembly GCF_049354715.1). Lineage (NCBI taxonomy): Eukaryota > Metazoa > Chordata > Mammalia > Primates > Cebidae > Callithrix > Callithrix jacchus. The sequence goes on from NC_133507.1 coordinate 77,160,987, forward strand.
GCAGTATTTCCTTTTCTGTTCTTGTGTCAGTTTGCTGAGAATGATGTTCTACAGATTCATCCATGTCCCTACAAACGACACAAACTCATCACTTCTAATTGCTGCATAATATTCCATGACGTATATGTGCCACATTTTCCCAATCCAGTCTATCATCGATGGGCATTTGGGTTGATTCCAGGTCTTTGCTATTGTAAACAGTGCTGCAATGAACATTCGTGTGCATGTGTCCTTATAGTAGAACAATTTATAGCCCTTTGGATATATACCCAGTAATGGGATTGCTGGGTCAAATGGAATTTCTATTTCTAAGACCTTGAGGAATCACCACACTGTCTTCCACAATAGTTGAACTAATTTACACTCCCACCAACAGTGTAAAAGTGTTCCTTTTTCTCCACATCCTCTCCAAGCATCTGTTGTCTCCAGATTTTTTAATGATCGCCATTCTAACTGGCGTAAGATGGTATCTCAATGTAGTTTTGATTTGCATCTCTCTGATGACCAGTGATGATGAGCATTTTTTCATATGATTGTTGGCCTCATATATGTCTTCTTTTGTAAAGTGTCTGTTCATATCCTTTGCCCAATTTTGAATGGGCTTGTTTGTTTTTTTTCTGTAAATCTGGTTGAGTTCTTTGTAAATTCTAGATATCAGCCCTTTATCAGATGGGTAAACTGCAAAAACTTTTTCCCATTCTGTTGGTTGCTGATCCACTCTAGTGACTGTTTCTTTTGCCATGCAGAAGCTGTGGTGTTTGATTAGGTCCCATTTATCTATTTTGGCTTTTGTTGCCAATGCTTTTCGTGTTTTGGTCATGAAGTCCTTGCCTACTCCTATGTCCTGGATGGTTTTGCCTAAAATTCCTTCTAGGGTTTTTATGGCGCCAGGTCTTATGTTTAAGTCTTTAATTCATCTAGAGTTAATTTTAGTGTAAGGTGTCAGGAAGGGGTCCAGTTTCTGCTTTCTGCACATGGCTAGCCAGTTTTCCCAACACCATTTGTTAAACAGGGAATCCTTTCCCCATTGCTTGTTTTACTCAGGTTTATCAAAGATTGTATGGTTGTAGATATGTTGTGTTGCCTCCAATGCCTCTGTTTTGTTCCATTGGCCTATGTCTCTGTTTTGGTACCAGTACCATGCTGTTTTGATTACTGTAGCCTTGTAGTATAGTTTGAAATCCGGTAGTGTGATGCCCCCCGCTGTGTTCTTTTTGCTTAGAATTGACTTGGCTATGCAGGCTCTCTTTTGGTTCCATATGAAGTTCATGGTGTTTTTTTCCAGTTCTGTGAAGAAAGTCAATGGTAGCTTGATGGGGATAGCATTGATTCTGCAAATTACTTTGGGCAGTATAGCCATTTTCACGATATTAATTCTTCCTAACCATGAACATGGAATGTTTCTCCATCTGTTTGTGTCCTCTCTGATTTCGTTGAGCAGTGGTTTGTAGTTCTCCTTGAAGAGGTCCCTTACGTTCCTTGTGATTTGTATTCCTAGGTATTTTATTCTTTTTGTAGCAATTGTTAATGGCAGTTCGTTCTGGATTTGGCTTTCTTTAAGTCTGTTATTGGTGTAGAGGAATGCTTGTGATTTTTGCACATTGATTTTACATCCTGAGACTTTGCTGAAGTTGGTTATCAGTTTCAGGAGTTTTTGGGCTGAGGCGATGGGGTCTTCTAGGTATACTATCATGTCGTCTGCAAATAGAGACAATTTGGCTTCCTCCTTTCCTATTTGAATACCCTTTATATCTTTTTCTTGCCTGATTTCCCTGGGTAGAACTTACAGTACTATATTGAATTGGAGTGGTGAAAGAGGGCATCCCTGTCTAGTGCTGGATTTCAAATGGAATGCTTCCAGTTTTTGCCCATTCAGTATGATATTGGCTGTTGGTTTGTCATAAATAGCTTTTATTACTTTGATATATGTTCCACTGATACCGAGTTTATTGAGGGTTTTTAGCATAAAGGGCTGTTGAATTTTGTCAAATGCCTTCTCTGCGTTAATTGAGATAATCATGTGGTTTTTGTTTTTGGTTCTGTTTATGTGGTGAATTACGTTTATAGACTTTGTATGGTGAACCAGACTTGCATACCTGGGATAAATCCTACTTGATCATGATGGATAAGTTTTTTGATTTGCTGTTGCAATCGGCTTGCCAATATTTTATTGAAGATTTTTGCATCTATGTTCATCATGGATATTGGCCTGAAGTTTTCTTTTCTTGTTGGGTCTCTGCCAGGTTTTGGTATCAGCATGATATTGGTCTCATAAAATGAATTGGAAGGATTCCCTCCTTTTGGATTATTTGTAATAGTTTCAGAAGGAATGGTACGAGCTCCTCTTTGTCTGGTAGAACTCGGCTGTGAACCCATCTGGACCTGGGCTTTTTTTGTGTGGTAGGCTCTTAAGTGCTGCCTCAACTTCAGACCTTGTTATTGGTCTGTTCATAGTTTTAGCTTCCTCCTGGTTTAGGTTGGGAGGACACAAGTGTCCAGGAATTTATCCATTTCTTCCAGGTTTGCTAGTTTATGTGCATAGAGTTGTTTGTAATATTCTCTGATGATGGTTTGAATTTCTGTGGAGTCTGTGGTGATTTCCCCTTTATCATTTTTTATTGCATCTATTTGATTGTTCTCTCTTTTATTTTTAATCAATCTGGCTAGTGGTCTGTCTATTTTGTTGATCTTTTCAAAAAACCAGCTCTTGGATTTACTGATTTTTTGAAGGATTTTTTGTGTCTCAATCTCCTTCAGTTCAGCTCTGATCTTAGTTATTTCTTGTCTTCTGCTGGGTTTTGAGTTTTTTTGATCTTGCTCCTCTAGCTCTTTCAATTTTGATGATAGGGTGTCAATTTTGGATCTCTCCATTCTTCTCATATGGGCACTTATTGCTATATATTTTCCTCTAGAGACTGCTTTAAATGTGTCCCAGAGATTCTGGCATGTTGTGTCTTCGTTCTCGAAGTTTTCAAAAATAACCTCTTTATTTCTGCCTTAATTTCATTGTTTATCCAGTCAACATTCAAGAACCAGTTGTTCAGTTTTCATGAAGCTGTGCATTTCTGGGTTTGTTTCTGAATTCTGAGTTCTAACTTGATTGCACTATGGTCTGAGAGACTGTTATGATTTCAGTTGTTTTGCATTTGCTGAGGAGTGCTTTACTTCCAATTATGTGGTCAATTTTAGAGTAGGTGTGATGTGGTACTGAGAAGAATGTACATTCTGTGGATTTGGGGTGGAGAGTTCTGTAAATGTCTATCAGGTTTGCTTGCTCCAGATCTGAGTTCAAGCCCTGGATATCCTTGTTGATTTTCTGTCTGGTTGATCTGTCTAGTATTGACAGTGGAGTGTTAAAGTCTCCCACTATTATTGCGTGGGAGTCTCAGTCTCTTTGTAAGTCATTAAGAACTTGCCTTATGTATCTGGGTGCTTCTGTATTGGGTCCATATATGTTTAGGATCGTTAGCTCTTCTTGTTGTATCGATCCTTTTACCATTATGTAATGGCCTTCTTTGTCTCTTTTGATCTTTGTTGCTTTAAAGCCTATTTTATCAGAGATGAGAATTGCAACTCCTACTGTTTTTTTGCTCTCCATTTGCTTGATAAATCTTCCTCCATCCCTTTATTTTGAGCCTTTGTATATCCTTGCATGTGAGATGGGTTTCCTGGATACAGCACACTGATGTGTTTTGGATTTTTATCCAATTTGCCAGTCTGTGTTCTTTGATTGGTGCATTTAGTCCATTTACATTTAGGGTTAATATTGTTATGTGTGAATTTGATACTGCCATTTTGATGCTAGCTGGCTGTTTTGCCCGTTAGTTGTTGTAGATTCTTCTTTATGTTGATGCTCTTTGGCATTTAGTGTGATTTTGGAATGGCTGGTACTGGTTGTTCCTTTCTATGTGTAGTGCCTCTTTTAGGAGCTCTTGTAAAGCAGGCCTGGTGGTGACAAAATCTCTGAGTACTTGCTTGTTCACAAAGGATTTTATTTTTCCTTCACTTCTGAAGCTCAGTTTGGCTGGATATGAAATTCTGGGTTGAAAGTTCTTTTCTTTAAGGATGTTGAATATTGGCCCCCACTCTCTTCTGGCTTGTAGAGTTTCTGCCGAGAGATCTGCTGTGAGTCTGATGGGCTTCCCTTTGTGGGTGACCTGACCTTTCTCTCTGGCTGCCCTTAGTATTTTCTCCTTCATTTCAACCTTGTTGAATCTGACGATTATGTGCCTTGGGGTTGCTCTTCTTGTGGAATATCTTTGTGGTGTTCTCTGTATTTCCTGCATTTGAGTGTTGGCCTGCCTTGCTAGGTTGGGGAAATTTTCCTGGATAATATCCTGAAGAGTATTTTCCAGCTTGGATTTGTTGTCTTTGTCACATTCTGGTACCCCTAACAAACGTAGGTTAGGTCTCTTCAGATAGTCCCACATTTCTTGGAAATTTTGTTCATTCCTTTTTGTGCTTTTTTCTCTGATCTTGGTTTCTCATTTTATTTCATTGAGTTGATCTTCGACTTCTGATATTCTTTCTTCTGCTTGGTCAATTCAGCTGTTGAAACTTGTGCATGCTTCATGAAGTTCTCGTATTGTGTTTTTCAGCTCCTTTAATTCATTCATATTCCTCTCTAAGGTATCCATTCTTGTTATCATTTCCTCGAATCTTTTTTCAAATCTTTTTTCATGGTTCTTACTTTCTTTGCATTGATTTAAAACATGTTCTTTTAGCTCACAAAAGTTTCTCATTATCCACCTTCTGAAGTCTAATTCCGTCATTTTGTCACAGTCATTCTCCATCCAGCTTTGTTCCCTTGCTGCTGAGGAGTTTTGGTCCTTTCTAGGAGGTGAGGTTTTCTGGTTTCAGATGTTTTCCTTTTTTTTGCGCTGTTTTCTTCCCATCTTTGTGGATTTATCCACCTGTCGTCTGTGTAGTTTCTGACTTTTCGATTGGGTCTCTGAGTGGACGCCCAGATTGTTGATGATGAAGTATTTCTGTTACTTGGTTTTCCTTCTACCAGTCTAGCCCCTCCGCTGTACGACTGCTGAGGTCCACTCCAGGCCCTGCTTGTCTGGGGTGCACCTATAGCAGCTGCGGAACAGTTAGGGATGCTACCAGTTTCTTTTTCTGCTATCTTTGTCCTAGAATGATGCCTGCCAAATGTCAGTCTTCTGGATATAGAGGGGTCAGGGAGCTGCTTGAGGAGACAGTCTGTACTTTATAGGAGCTCATGTGCTGAGCTGTGTGCTCTGTTGTTCATTCAGGGCTGTTAGGCTGCTATGTTTAATTCTGCTGCAACAGAACTCATAAAAAAACAACCCTTTTTTTCTCAGATGCTCTGTCTCAGGGGAGTTGGGGCTTTCTTTGTGAGTGTCTGTTGTGCTGTCCTGCCCAGCTAGGAGGCAGTCTGGTCACTATTTTTTTGCCGAGGCTACAGCCTGCTGGTGTGAGGTTTGCCCTGTTGCTGCAGGCTCTGCCCTTCTGCTGCGGTCTCTGCCCTGCTGCCACAGGCTACACCCTGTGGCGGAGCCTCTCTGTTGTAGCGAGTTGCCTCGGCAATGGCAGGCTGCGTCAGCAATGGGCGTGTACTTCAGTAGGGGTGGATTTCCTCGGTAATGGCATACCACCCTCCCCCATGGAGCTGCACCATTCTGGGTTCAGTTGTGCCCTAAGGGAACCTCTGCACCGGGAGCGTTTGGAATCTCCATTTTGTTTGTCCCACTGCGCTACCCCAAATGCTGTTTTCCTGGAATCTCCTGGGCTGGCTCACTGTCCAAGTCCCATTCAGTCTCAATTTCAGCCCTCTCAAGTCTCAGATTGCCAGTTCAACAGGGCACCCAAACCAGTGCGCTTTGTGTGGAGCACTGTGTAGCGCTGCTGTGCTACAGAGCTGGCCACCGGCTGCACCGGCTGCCGGCTGCACCAGCCATAACCTCTGCCTGGCGTCCCGCATCTCTTTTATACCTGGGAATTTCCCCGTTCTGTGGGCAACAAAGATCCGTGTGGAAATGTGGCCCTGACTCACCCTCTCCGTGCATTCACCGAGAGCTTCAATCCTGGGTTGTTCTCACTGCGCCATCTTGAGTCCTCCAATCAAACAAAAGTTCTTACACAAATGTTCACAGCAGCACTACTAACAAGAGCCAGAAGGTGAAAACAACCCAACTGTCCATCAATAGAAAAATGGAATATCATTTGTAAAAGGGAATGAGTTAATGATATGTGCTATAACATGAATTAATCTTGAATACATCATGTAAGTGAAAGAAGCTAGACACAGAAGGCATCATAGCATGATTCCATTTATATAAAATATCCAGAACAGGCAAATCCATAAAGACTGAAACCATACTGGTGGTTGCCAGGGCCAAGGGCTGGAGTCTGAACTCTGGAGAAAGAATGGGGAGTGACTGCTTAATGGGCATGGGGTTTCCTTTGGGGGTAATGAAAATGTTTGGAACTAGATGGTGTTGATGATTGTACAACATTGTAAATGTACACTTTTAAATAGTTTTTACACTTTAAAATGGTTAAATGGGGCAGGCCAAAAAAAAAATTTCACATCATTATCAAGTGAGATAAGGTATGCAAGAAGACTGGTTCAACATTTGAAAATCAATGAATGTAATCCATCAACCAGCTAAAGAAGAAAAGTCACATGACCATATCAATAGATGCAGAAAAAGCATTTAACTAAATCTAATACTCATTACTGATTTAAAACTTTCAGTGTATTCGGCATAGAGAGAAATTTCCTCTACTTCATAAAGAACACCTGTAAGATCCTACAGCCAACATTATATTTAATAGTAAGGAACTGGAAGCATTCCCACTAAGATCAGGAACAAGGCAAGAATGTCTCTTCTCCCCACTGTTTAACATCATACTGCAAGTCCTAGTAAATGAAACTCGACCAAAAAAAAAAAAAGCAAATAAAAGGTATACAGATTAGAAAGATGAAATTAAACTGTTTTTGTTTACCAATAGCATGATTGCCTACATAGGAAATTCAAAAAAATCAAGACAAAAACTCTTCTAACTAATAAGCTATCATGGGAAAATTGCAGGACACAAGGTTAATATACCAAAGCACATTGCTTTCTTGTATACCAGCAATGACCACGTAGAATTTAAAATTAAAAACATACTGAAATTACATTAGCACTTAAAAATTAAATACTTAACTACAAATCTAACAAAATATGTATAACAGCTATACAAGGAAAACCACAAAATTCCAATGAATGAAATCAAGAGTTCAATAAATCAAGAGATATTCCAAGATGATGAAGAGAAAGATACAATGTTGTCAAGGTATCAGGTCTTCCCAGTTTGATCTATAAATTTGATGAAATACCAATCAAAGTTCCAGCAAGTTACTTTGTGGATATAGACAAATTGATTCCAAGCTTTATGTGTGTGTCAGTTCCAGGCTGGTCTCAGCTCACTGCCACCTCTGCCTCCCAGGTTCAAGCAATTCTCTGCCTCAGCCTCAAGCGTAGCTGATATTATAGGTCCCAGCCACCACACCTGGTTAATTTTTATATTTTCAGTAGAGACAGGGTTTCACCATCTTGGCCAGACTGGTCTTAAACTCCTGCCCTCGTGATCCACGGGCCTCAACCTCCCAAAGTGCTGGGATTACAGGCGTGAGCCACTGCATGCAGCCAATGCTGGCACTTTCTCAGCTTCTAGGGAGGCCTCAGGAAGCTTACAATCATGGCTGAAGGCAAAGAGGGAGCAAGCTTATCACATGATAAAAGCAGGAGCAAGCCAGAGAGCAGGGAGAGAAGTGCCACACACATTTTAGGAACAAGATCTCACAAGAACTCACTATCACGATGTCAGCACCAAGCCATGAAGGATCTGTCTCCAACGAGGGATCCAAACACCTCCCACCAGGCCCCACCTTCAAAACAGGAGACTAAAATTCAAAATGAGATTTTAGTGGGAAAAAATATTCAAGCTATATCATGTGGAGAGACAAAAGAGCCAGAATACCCTGTATAATATCAGAGGAGAAGAACAAAGCGGACATCTGAAGCTATTCAACCCCAAGACTTAGTATAGCTACAGTAATCAAGACAGCGTGATATTGGTGAAAGAAGACTAAATTAATCAATAGAACAGAATAGAGAGTTGAGAGCAACCCCAAGGCACATAATAGTAAGATTCACCAGAGTTGAAACGAAAAAGAAAATACTAAGGGCAGCCAGAGAGAAAAGTCAGGTTACCCACAAAGGGAAGCCTATTAGACTTACATCAGATCTCTCAACAGAAACCCTACAAGCTAGAAGAGAATGGGGGCCAATATTCAACATCCTTAAAGAACAGAACTTTCAACCCAGAATTTTATATCCTGCCAAACTAAGCTTCACAATTGAAGGAAAAATAAAATCTTTTATGAACAAGCAAGTACTCAGAGATTTTATTACCACCAGGCCAGCTTTACAAGAGCTCTGAAAGAAGGATTATAAATAGAAAGGAACAACCAGTATTAGCCTTTCTAAAAATAAACCAAAAAGTAAAGAGCATCAACATAAAGAAGAATTTACATCAACGAATGGATAAAATAGCCAGTTAACATCAAATGGCAGTAACCCTAAATTTAAGTCGACTAAATCCCCCAATCAAAAGATACAGCCAAAACCTAACAATATGCTGCATCCAGACCCATTTCACATCCAAAGATACACAAAGACTTAAAACAAAGGGATGAAGAAAAATTTACCAACCAAATGGAGAGCAAAAATAAATAAATAAATAAAAAGCAGGAGTTGCAATTCTCGCATCTGATAAAATAGATTTCAAAGCAACAAAGATATAGTGGTAAAAGGATCGATGCAACAATAAGAGCTAACGATCCTAACACCCAGATATATAAGAACCATAAAGAGATTTAGACTCAATGAGACAGAAAATTAATAAGGATATCCAGGACTTGAACTCAGATCCAGAACAAGTAAACTCAATAAATATTTATAGAGCTCTCCATTTTAAATACACAAAATATATATTCTCCACCTTAAATGCACAAAATATTGATTGGCCATTATTAATACCCATTTTTAGAATAAAGCTACATTCCCATTTTCTCTCCCTCTTTTTCTTCCTCTTTCTTCCTCTCCTTCACTCGTTTTTCTCTTTCTTCTTTCAAAATAAATAAATAGGAAGAAAAAAAGGAAAAAAGAGAGTAGTTCCATATAAATATAGTCAACTGATATTTGACAGAGGATCAAAGGGAACACAAAGGAACAAAAATAATCATTTCAATGAATGGTGCTGAACAACTGGATGCACGCACGCAAAAATTTTGAATGTAGATACACACTTTACACCATTCAAAAAATATTGACTCAAAATAGGCAACAGAATAAATGTAAAAGGCAAAACTGTAACACTCCTAGAAGATAACAGAAGAAAATTCAGATGACCTACAGTATAGCAAAGATTTCTTGAATACAGCACAAAAGTCATTATCAATGAAAAATGATTGATAAGCTAGATTGCATTCTAGCTTATGTTTATATCTTCTGCTGTATAAAAGATAATGCCATGAGAATGAGAAAACAAGCAGGAGACTGAGATAAAATAGTTGCTAGAGACACAGCTAATAAAGGACAGTTATTCAATACACACAAACAGCTCTCAAAATTCAACAATAAGAAAATAACCCAATTTAAAAATGGTCAAAAGACCTGAACAGACTAAAATGCATATTGTTAAGTGAAAGAAGCCAACCCAAAAAAAAGACTACATACTGTATAATCCAATTATTATACATTCTGGAAATGACATAATTATAAAAATAGTAAAAAGATCAGTGTCTGCCAAGAGTATTATGGAGGGAGAGATGAATAGGCAGAGCATAGGGAACATTTAGATCAGTGAAATTATTCTTTATAATATTACAAAGAACACATGTCATCATCTATTTATCCAAATCTATAGAATGTGAAAAACCATGATTGAAGCCTAATGTAAATTATGGACTCTAGGTGATTACACTGTGCCAATATAAGTTTCATCAGTTTTAATAAACGTACCACTGTGGTGAGGGATATTAGTGGGGGAGTTTGTGGGGAAGAGAGGAGGTTTAAGGAAACAAGGGAACTCTTTGCTTCTGTTCAATATTACTGTGAAACTAAAACCACTCCAAAAGTAGTTTCTTAATGTTAAATTATGAACAATAACACAAAAACAATTAAAATCTATTGGGCAAGCATGCAACATCCACAAAGATTGAAATACAGATCTGTTAATTCAACAACAACAATAAAAATGAGCATCTACCACGTTGGAGGCACTTTCCAAGGTACTGGTAGTACAATGTAATTTCACCTATATCTTACCTACAGGGGTGAGGATATAACCACATAACTGAAATACTTTGCAAGAAGTGCTACAATAAAGATATGCACAAAGTACTATGGATCACTGAAGTAGGAGCTTCAGCATTTATCTACTGAGATACAGAAACTATCATCTCTAAAGATGAGGTTTAACTGCTATAACACATAAATGTGTTAATTTGCATAAAATTTATAGAAGCTTAATAGTTACATGAGGGGGAAGAAAATAAAGATAAATTAGTGCTTTAGAATCCTCCACCTAGCTTCTATTCACCTGCTAAGGATTGAAGACTTAGTTTAAAGACAAATAATTTGAATGCTTAGATATCTGCATTGTAGACTATCCTAATATTTTTTTCCTTTAATATAGCTCAGTGGCTCTCAATCTTTGGCAAAAATAAGAATTCATATATAGTGCTAAAGACATAAATTATCTGTGTTATATTTTGAGGTAAGCTACAGAATATTTTAACATATTTTTTACCACACAAATTTGCTGATCTAACATGCTATGCTCTCAGCCAACTGCTAACTTCATTTAGAGTGTATTCCCAGAGGAAGTGATAGTAGAGAAAAATCAAATGAAATAAAATAAATTGTTCAAATTTAAATAAGCTCACTCTTAGTTCTTTTAAGATAGGTGATTTCATGCTTCGTTTGGGGTTCAATTTTCTCATTTAATCTGACTGGCAAAAACGCATAAAATAATGTGACATGTTGTCAAAAATGTTCTTATCATTGAGTGTGCCACTGGTAAAACCTTTATACACAAAACTGAAACTAGTAAATAAGTAGGCAAAATGGGATTTTGGCATGAACACAAATGTTAACTGACTGTTGACATAAAACAAAAAGTGCAATATTACATTCAAGTAACCATTTTCCAAACACTATGATATTGAATATAAAACTGCTTAATTTCACCTATGCTCTGGCATAATGTTACTGTTAATCTCTGCACAGGACACGTCAGCCTTAGTTATGTATATAATTTTTTAAAAATGCAACTGGTTCATACTGCTTGATTTGCACATCATAAAATCTCCAATAAACACTGTGAGTTTTATGAATATTTAGAAAGCGATATGTTGAACTTAGGATGTCAACATATAGGCTTGTTTCCACTTGTTCTTACGGTCAAGGGAGGGAGAGAGGGAGGAAAGGAAAAAAAGAAGAGAGAGAAGGAGGGAAGAAACGAGGGAGACAGGATAGTTTATTTACTTCCAAGTCATACAAAATAGATTCTTGTTTCACTAAATATGTTTTTAGAGCAACAGCCTTACATAGAATTCTGGACAAATGACTTTGGTAAATGGTGCACAACATCCTTTTCTGGAAAATTCACAAGGTACATTAAAATATTAAAATTCTTAGAAGCGTAATAGTAAAGGTACCCGTTTTCCTCTGCTTAATCAGTACTTCTCAGACTTACTTGATTATGGACTCTACTTACTTAATGCTTGTTAGCAACCACTGACAGTGACTATTTTTCAGAATACATCACAGAAAATACTGCACCAGAGAAAACTATAGAGCTATCCTGAAAAGTGTATTTCCTACGGAACAAACCAGATAATGTAATTATGTAGTTTTCGTGAGCATTCACCATAGAATTATATCTTTTAAAGTTTTCCCTTAGACATTTCCAATGAACAAATAAACTTTCAGTTTGTTTTGATTAGTTAACTGATGTGCAGTTCATTCTGAAAAACGGTAATTGATATGGTCTTCTTGAAAGAATTCAATGTCAAAATAATTCTTCCTACCTGCTATGGTCTATATGTTTGTGTCCCCTCAAAATTTGTATGTTGAAACCTATTCCACAATGTGATGTAAGAGATAGGGCCTTTACAAGATGATTAGACTGTGAAAGTTCCACCTTCATGACTGGGATTACTGTCATTACAAAAAGGACCCAAGGGAGCTTGTTAGCCCCTTTCGTCATGTGATGCCAAATGGAGGGCACCAACTGTGAGGACATGGGCCCTCTACCAGACACTGAATCTGCCTGCATCTAGATTTTGGACTTCCCAGCCTCAATAACTGTGAGCAATAAGTCTGTTGTTTAGAAATTACTGAGTCCAAGGTATTTTGATATAGCATTCTGAGCAAAGACCACCTACATAGGATGGGGCCATAAAAAATGAAGACCTTAGAATTCAGTAATACATTTACCTGACCAGGTCTATTATTAAACACATTTATTTAAGAAACCTGCACAAAGTAGGTACTCGGCAAATTATAGTTGAATTGAGTTTAGTTAAATTGAACTGAATTGAATTGAAACACAAAATGTTTATTGGGGCAAATCCTCAAGGCAAATGAGCTACAGTCTTCTGACAACAATGCATTTCTTTAAAACAACTGTTTCATAAGAAATTGGCAAATAGGGAACTATATCAGGGTAAAATGCAGAGGTTGTGTGATTGATAACCATTTTTTTCCTAGGTAAAAGGAGCTGAAAGAGTGGAGGAAAAGCAGGAAAGGAGAACTGTCTCAGCTTGGTAGCTCCACAAACAGGAGCACTTAAATTTCTATGTTATTTCAAAGGAGTGCCTGTACCCAGGATCTCTATGAGGAGGTGCACCCCAGGCTCGAAATGTTCTCTTTCCTGAGAGCTCTGATTCCAGCTGTGTTGTCTTCATATTACCAAACCAGCATTTGCATTCCTTTTTGCTTGTGTATTCTAACGGGGAAGGGTTCAAAAAATTTTATTATAATAATTTCAAACATACAGAAAAGGAAGGGAATGTAAAATAAACTACTGTATGTGCCCATCTCCCAACTTCTACAATTATCAACATTTTACTAGTCTTCACACAGGATATTTTAAATATTTATATTAGTTATAATTAATTAAATGTCAGGATTGGTTTGCTCATTTCATATTAAAAAAAAAAAAAAAAAAACAATGGGTGTTAGACAACACTGGACCCACATTTCAACACAGCAACAATTAGCAATACCCAGGAAACTTCTGAAGACACTGGCTAGATCAGCTAATGCGCATGTCTGATTACCGTATTTCTCACTTCTCCCTATTGTCTCTCTCCTGCACCAAATTCTATTGGCAGATACTGGTTTTATTGTTGTTAATTGTGGCAAAATACACAAAACATAAAATTTACCATCTCAACTATTTACAAGGGTACAGCTCAGTGCCACTAACATTCACATTGTTTCACAACCAATCTCCAGAATGCTCTCCATCCTGCAAAACTGAAAGCACCCATCAAACAAGAACTCCCCATTCCTCTCACCCCCAGCCCCTCAGCCCCTGAAGACCACCATTCCACCACCTGTCTCCATGAATTGGAGGATTCCAAAGATCCCACATGTGAAATCACACAGTTCATGTCCTTTTGTCACTAATTTATTTTAGTTAGCATGATGTCTTCACGATTTTCTATGTTGTAGCATATATCAGAATTTCCTTCCTTTTTAAGGCTGAATAATATTCCACTGTGTGTCTATTTATTGACAGAGTCTCACTCTGTCACCCAGGTTAGAGCACAGTGTAGTGATCTCAGCTGACTGCAACTTCCACCTCCAAGGTTCAAGCAATTCTCCTACCTCAGCCTCCTGAGTAGCTGGGATTTCAGGTGTGTGCCCATGCCTGGCCAATTTGTATTTTTAGTAGAGATAGGGTTTCACCTCATTGTCCAGGCTGGTCTCAAACTCCTGACCTCAGGTGATCCACCCACCTTGGTCTCCCACAGTGCTGGGATTACAGGCATGAGCCACTACACCCGGCCCCATTGTATGTCTATACAACGTTTTGCTTACCTATTCATCTGTTGATGGACACTTGGGTTGCTCCCTCATTTTGGATCTTGTAAATAATGCTGCTACAAACACAGAAATACATACAAGTCCCTTCTTCAATTATTTGGGGCGTATATCTAGAAGTAGAACTTCTGGACCATATGGTATTTTTTTCTTTTGAAAAACATGGGATCTCACTCTGTCACCCAGGTTGGAGTGCAGTGGCATGATCACAACTCACTGTAACCTTGAACTCATGGACTCAAGTGACCCTCCTGCCTCAGTCTCACAAGTAGCTGGGACTCCAGATGTGCAACACCATGCCTGGCTAAATTGTTTTTTGTTTTTTGGCTTGTTGTTGTTGTTGTTGTTGTTGTTGTTGAGATGGGTTCTTATGTTGCCCAGCCTGCTCTTGAATTGCTGGCCTCAAGCCATCCTCACACCTTGGCCTCTCAAAGTGCTGGGATTATAGGCATGAGCTATCATGCCTGGTCCATATAAGGTAGTTCTATTTTTAATTTTTGAGGAACCCCTATACTCTTTTCTCATTGCAGCTACACCATTTTATATTCTCACCAACAAAGCAAAAGAGTTTTAATTTCTCCACACATCCTCACTAACACTTATTTTGTATTTTTTTTAGATAGTAGCCATCTTCATGGGTGTGAAGTAGTATCTAAATGTGGGTTTGATTTGCATTTCCCAATAATAAGTGAGCATGAGTATCACTTCATGTTATGTATTGGCCATTTATATATCTTCTTTTAAGAAATATCTGTCAAGTCCTTTGCCTGTTTTTCAATTGGGTTACCTGGTTATGGTTGTTGAGCTATAGAAGCTCTTTATACATACTGGATATTGGAGTCTATCAGATATATGCTTTGCAAATAGTCCCCCCATTCCTTTGGTTGTTATCATTGTTTTCATAAGGCTGCACTTGATATACACATTTATATTATCTGCATGATGCCTTTGGGCATTTGAATTTCTGATCCCTGGTTACCATTTTCTTGGTTGCAACATGTAACATGCCTCCCTAAAGTTAATACAAGCCACACTGATTAGGTTTTAGAAAATTTCCGAATTATTCAGTTAATATTTGAAGATAATTTCTCTTGTTGTACCTTTGTACATGTGGCTGAAGTCAGCCATTACACTTTGAATATAGCTAATTTCATTTCTCCTACCTTTAACCTGACAAGTACCTTGCTGTAATCCTCATGCATGTGTAATTTTAGCTTCACTGATCCTATTACCCCAGTTTATTATGTCTTGTTTTCATTTTTAACCATATGCCTTCATTTTGATCTTTCTATCAGTTCTGTACTCTGGGCTGGTCTCAGCTGGGTGGTTCTTCTGCTCATCTTCAGGTTACTCAGGCAGCCGCCATCAACTGCAGGCTCAACTGGGGCTAGATAAACCAAAGTCACTTTGGTTTGGTTGGGAAAGCCAGAACACAGGGGTCCTGCGTGGGTCTCTCTCTATAACTGGTTTATTTGGCAGGGTATCTACACTTCTCACAGAGCAGCTGAGAGCTCCAGGTGAGTAAAAGCAGAAATTCCTAGGCATTTTAAGTCCTGAAACTTTTTCTTTTCCTTTCACTCCTTCCTCACTCATTAGAAAACTGTAAGTAGAGCATGTTGGTAGAATGCACGCCTGTGATTTGACTCTCTAGAGTAGCTGAATTAGAGAAAATACTATTTTTATATTTGACACATTTAGTAATGACCTCTGTCTTCTGATTCCATGATCAGTCAGCCTCTTTACAGTCTTATGGATTGTTTAAGATCGTCAGTTCCTTTATCAGAAGCTGAACTTCTTCCTCAGTAGACTTTCTCACCATACGTGTTATAGGCTGTTACTGCCTCTCTTTGTTCTTTCTCTCTGGGTTCACCCTTTCACTGCTGTTCTCTCTTGCTTCCGCATTTTTACTATTCCATGAGGCAGTCCCCAGCTGTTATGCCTTTAGATACCGTTATCGTTTTTGTTAATGCTCCGATTACAAAATCATATTGGTTTGAAGTGGTTGCCCTAATTCTATATTCTCACAACCCTGTTTAGTATATAATTTTCCAAAATAAAAAGTTTTCCAATAACAAATTTCAGGTTCTACCAAGAGCTGCTGCAGTTATAAATTATTCCCTTGAAATAATGAATTCGTAGTATGTTTTGTTGATGCAGGCTGTTGTTTCTCTAACCCCAAGGATATTGGAGAAAGGAGAGGAGTTAGTTAGCTATGCTGTGGCTTGAATGACTTCAGTCTCTTCCTGGCCCTTCCATTTGCTCTTATTTGTCCTTTATTTCCCCAATTCTAAAAGAATTTCAAGTACATCCCCACCTGAAAGCCTTTGCAGATATTCTCTGTCTTGCCATTTGAGTCTTAGACCAAATGTCACCCACTCCAGGTCAGTCTTTCTTGACAGTCTTATCTAAGACTGTACTCTCCCAAACTCATGTTTTATCAAATATCTCTCTTTCATTTCTTTATTAACACTTAACATTTCCTGGTTTTTGTTTACAGTTTGTCAGCCCCATAGAAACTTGGACTACACTTGCCTTGCTAACTAGCGAGACAAAACCAGAGACCAGGGTACTCATAGTCAAAGAAGGGGCACAGGGAAATGAGCCCACCACCTGTAGTTCACAGCCTAGCCTAGGTCTCCTGCTGTTCACTATACACTGCTTTCCCCAACAGCTTCTCATCACAGTCCTAACAATGACTGACACTCAGAAGAAACAAGCAGTCTCCTAGCATAATCTCAGGCCACACCATACCCCTGCTAGATGACAGATACATTCCCAGTGTCTAGAGAAGGGCCTGGCTTCTAGAAGCCACTAGAAAAATATTTCTTGAATGTATGACAATAAAATTAAAAATACTAATTTAAAAATTAAGAGATTATTCCCTGGTCACCTAAAACACTTCATAGTTGAATCTTTTTTTTTTTAATTTTTTATTGCATTTTAGGTTTGGGGGTACATGTGCAGAACATGCAAGACAGTTGCATAGGTACACACATGGCAGTGTGTTTTCCTTCCTTTCTCCCCTTCACCCACATTTTGCATTTCTCCCCAGGCTATCACTCCTCAGCTCCCCCCACCGCTGGCCCTCCCCTTTTCCCACCAATAAACCCCAGTGATTAGTATTCCCCTCCCTGTGTCCATGTGTTCTCATTTTTCATCACCCACCTATGAGTGAGAATATGCGGTATTTCATTTTCTGTTCTTGTGTCAGTTTGCTGAGAATGATGTTCTCCAGATTCATCCATGTCCCTACAAACGACACAAACTCATCATTTCTGATTGCTGCATAATATTCCATGGTGTATATGTGCCACATTTTCCCAATCCAGTCTATCATCGATGGGCATTTGGGTTGATTCCAGGTCTTTGCTATTGTAAACAGTGCTGCAATGAACATTCGTGTGCATGTGTCCTTATAGTAGAACGATTTATAGTCCTTTGGATATATACCCAGTAATGGGATTGCTGGGTCAAATGAAATTTCTATTTCTAAGGCCTTGAGGAATCGCCACACTGTCTTCCACAATGGTTGAACTAATTTACACTCCCACCAATAGTGTAAAACTGTTCCTTTTTCTCCACATCCTCTCCAACATCTGTTGTCTCCAGATTTTTTAATGATCCCCATTCTATCTGGCATGAGATGGTATCTCAATGTGGTTTTGATTTGCATCTCTCTAAAGACCAGTGACGATGAGCATTTTTTCATATGATTGTTGGCCTCATATATGTCTTCTTTTGTAAAGTGTCTGTTCATATCCTTTGCCCAATTTTGAATGGGCTTGTTTGTTTTTTTCCTGTAAATCCATTTGAGTTCTTTGTAAATTCTGGATATCAGCCCTTTGTCAGATGGGTAAACTGCAAACATTTTTTCCCATTCTGTTGGTTGCCAATTCACTCTAGTGACTGTTTCTTTTGCCATGCAGAAGCCGTGGAGTTTGATTAGGTCCTATTTGTCTATTTTGGCTTTTGTTGCCAATGCTTTTGGTGTTTTGGTCATGAAGTCCTTGCCTACTCCTATGTCCTGAATGGTTTTGCCTAGATTTTCTTCTAGGGTTTTTATGGTGTTAGGTCTTATGTTTAAGTCTTTAATCCATCTGGAGTTAATTTTAGTGTAAGGTGTCAGGAAGGGGTCCAGTTTCTGCTCTGTGCCCATGGCTAGCCAGTTTTCCCAACACCATTTATTAAACAGGGAATCCTTTCCCCATTGCTTGTTTTTCTCAGGTTTATCAAAGATTGTATGGTTGTAGATATGTTGTGCTGCCTCTGATGCCTCTGTTTTGTTCCATTGTTCTATATCTCTGTTTTGGTACCAGTACCATGTGGTTTTGATTACTGTAGCCTTGTGGTATAGTTTGAAATCCGGTAGTGTGATACCCCCGCTGTGTTCTTTTTGCTTAGAATTGACTTGGCTATGCGGGCTCTCTTTTGGTTCCATATGAAGTTCATGGTGGTTTTTTCCAGTTCTGTGAAGAAAGTCAGTGGTAGCTTGATGGGGATAGCATTGATTCTGTAAATTACTTTGGACAATATAGCCATTTTGATGATATTAATTCTTCCTAACCATGAACATGGAATGTTTCTCCATCTGTTTGTGTCCTCTCTGATTTCGTTGAGCAGTGGTTTGTAGTTTTCCTTGAAGAGGTCCCTTACGTTCCTTGTGAGTTGTATTCCTAGGTATTTTATTCTTTTTGTAGCAATTGTGAATGGCAGTTCGTTCTTGATTTGGCTTTCTTTAAGTCTGTTATTGGTGTAGAGGAATGCTTGTGATTTTTGCACATTGATTTTATATCCTGAGACTTTGCTCAAGTTGGTTATCAGTTTCAGGAGTTTTTGGGCTGAGGCGATGGGGTCTTCTAGGTATACTATCATGTCGTCTGCAAATAGAGACAATTTGGCTTCCTCCTTTCCTATTTGAATGCCCTTTATTTCTTTTTCTTGCCTGATTGCTCTGGCTAGAACTTCCAGTACTATATTGAATAGGAGTGGTGAAAGAGGGCATCCCTGTCTAGTGCCGGATTTCAAAGGGAATGCTTCCAGTTTTTGCCCACTCAGTATAATATTGGCTGTTGGTTTGTCATAAATAGCTTTTATTTCTTTGAGATACATTCCTTGTTATTGGTCTACTCATAGTTTCAGCTTCCTCCTGGTTTATGCTTGGGAGGACACAGGTGTCCAGGAATTTATCCATTTCTTCCAGGTTTACTAGTTTATGTACATAGATTTGTTTGTAATATTCTCTGATGATGGTTTGAATTTCTGTGGAATCTGTGGTGATTTCCCCTTTATTGCTTTTTATTGCATTTATTTGGTTGTTCTCTCTTTTCTTTTTTATCAGTCTGGCTAGTGATCTGTCTACTTTGTTGATCTTTTCAAAAAACCAGCTCTTGGATTTATTGATTTTTTGAAGGGGTTTTTGTGTCTCTAGCTCCTTCAGTACTGCTCTGATCTTAGTTATTTCTTGTCTTCTGCTAGGTTTTGAGTTTTTTTGATCTTGCTCCTCTAGCTCTTTCAATTTTGATGATAGGGTGTCAATTTTGGATCTCTCCACTCTTCTCATATGGGCACTTATTGCTATATATTTTCCTCTAGAGACTGCTTTAAATGTGTCCCACAGATTCTGGCATGTTGTGTCTTCATTCTTGAAGTTTTCAAAAATAACTTCTTTATTTCTGCCTTCATTTCATTGTTTATCCAGTCAACATTCAAGAGCCAGTTGTTCAGTTTCCATGAAGCTGTGCGGTTCTGGGTTGGTTTCTGAATTCTGAGTTCTAACTTGATTGCACTATGGTCTGAGAGACTGTTTGTTATGATTTCAGTTGTT
Organism: Callithrix jacchus; assembly: GCF_049354715.1. Lineage (NCBI taxonomy): Eukaryota > Metazoa > Chordata > Mammalia > Primates > Cebidae > Callithrix > Callithrix jacchus. The sequence continues at coordinate 77,180,946 of NC_133507.1, forward strand.
TTGCATTTGCTGAGGAGTGCTTTACTTCCAATTATGTGGTCAGTTTTAGAGTAGGTGTGATGTGGTGCTGAGAAGAATGTATATTCTGTGGATTTGGGGTGGAGAGTTCTGTAAATGTCTATCAGGTTTGCTTGTTCCACATCTGAGTTCAAGCCCTGGATATCCTTGTTGATTTTCTGTCTGGTTGATCTGTCTAATATTGACAGTGGAGTGTTAAAGTCTCCCACTATTATTGTGTGGGAGTGTAAGTCTCTTTGTAAGTCATCGAGAACTTGTCTTATGTATGTGGGTGCTCCTGTATTGGGTCCATATATGTTTAGGATCGTTAGCTCTTCTTGTTGTATCGATCCTTTTACCATTATGTAATGGCCTTCTTTGTCTCTTTTGATCTTTGTTGCTTTAAAGTCTATTTTATCAGAGATGAGAATTGCAACTCCTACTTTTTTTTTGCTCTCCATTTGCTTGATAAATCTTCCTCCATCCCTTTATTTTGAGCCTTTGTGTATCCTTGCATGTGAGATGGGTTTCCTGGATACAGCACACTGATGGGTTTTGGATTTTTATCCAATTTGCCAGTCTGTGTTCTTTGATTGGTGCATTTAATCCATTTACATTTAGGGTTAATATTGTTATGTGTGAATTTGATACTGCCATTTTGATGCTAGCTGGCTGTTTTGCCCGTTAGTTGTTGTAGATTCTTCTTTATGTTGATGCTCTTTGGCATTTAGTGTGATTTTGGAATGGCTGGTACTGGTTGTTCCTTTCTATGTGTAGTGCCTCTTTCAGGAGCTCTTGTAAAGCAGGTCTGGTGGTGACAAAATCTCTGAGTACTTGCTTGTTCGCAAAGGATTTTATTTTTCCTTCACTTCTGAAGCTCAGTTTGGCTGGATATGAAATTCTGGGTTGAAAGTTCTTTTCTTTAAGGATGTTGAATATTGGCCCCCACTCTCTTCTGGCTTGTAGAGTTTCTGCCGAGAGATCTGCTGTGAGTCTGATGGGCTTCCCTTTGTGGGTGACCTGACCTTTCTCTCTGGCTGCCCTTAGTATTTTCTCTTTTATTTCAACCCTGGTGAATCTGATGATTATGAGCCTTGGGGTTGCTCTTCTTGTGGAATATCTTTGTGGTGTTCTCTATATTTCCTGGATTTGAGTGTTGGCCTGCCTTGCTAGGTTGGGGAAATTTTCCTGGATAATATCCTGAAGAGTATTTTCCAGCTTGGATTTGTTCTCTTTGTCACATTCTGGTACACCTATTGAACATAGGTTAGGTCTCTTCACATAGTCCCACATTTCTTGGAGACTTTGTTCATTCCTTTTTTTGCTTTTTTTCTCTAATCTTGGTTTCTCATTTTATTTCATTGAGTTGATCTTTGACTTCTGATATTCTTTCTTCTGCTTGATTAATTCGGCTGTTGAAACTTGTGCATGGTTCACGATGTTCTCGTGTTGTGTTTTTCAGCTCCTTCAATTCATTCATATTCCTCTCTAAGTTATCCATTCTTGTTATCATTTCCTCGAATCTTTTTTCAAATCTTTTTTCAAGGTTCTTAGTTTCTTCACTTTGATTTAGAACATGTTCTTTTAGCTCACAGAAGTTTCTCATTACCCACCTTCTGAAGTCTAATTCCGTCGTTTCGTCACAGTCATCCTTCGTCCATCTTTGTTCCCTTGCTGGTGAGGAGTTTTGGTCCTTTCTAGGAGGCGAGGTGTTCTGGTTTCAGGTGTTTTCCTCCTTTTTGTGCTGGTTTCTTCTCATCTTTGTGGATTTATCCACCTGTCGTCTGAGTAGCTGCTGACTTTTCTATTGAGTCTCTGAGTGGACGCCCAGATTGTTGATGATGAAGTATTTCTGTTACTTGGTTTTCCTTCTACCAGCCTAGCTCTCTGCTGTATGACTGCTGAGGTCCACTCCAGGCTCTGCTTGTCTGGGGTACACCTGTAGCAGCTGCGGAACAGTGAGGGATGCTGCCAGTTTCTTCTGCTGCTATCTTTGTCCCAGAATGATGCCCGCCAAATGTCAGTCTAATCAGTGTTTCTGTGATGATTTTTTGTATAGAGGGGTCAGGGAGCTGCTTGAGGAGACAGTCTGTACTTTATAGGAGCTCAAGTGCTCAGCTGTGAGTGCCGTTGTTCATTCAGGGCTGTTAGGCTCCTACATTTAAGTCTGCTGCAGCAGAACTCATAAAACCCCTTTTTTCCTCAGATGCTCTGTCTCAGGGGTTGGGGCTTTCTTTATGAGTGTTCGTTGCACTGTCCTGCCCAGCTAGGAGGCAGTCTAGTCACTATTTGCCTGCCAAGGCTCCGCCCTGCTGGCATGGGGTCTGCCCTGTTGCTGCGGGCTCTGCCCTGCTGCCGCGGTCTCTGCCCTACTGCCACGGGCTCCACCCTGCGGCAGAGTTTCTCTGTTATGGCGGGATGCCTCGGCAACAGCAGGCTGCATCAGCAATCGGAGTGTACCTCAGTCAGGGTGGATTGCCTTGGTAATGGTGGACGCCCCTCCCCCACCGAGCTGCACCGTACTGGGTTCAGCTGTGCCCACAGTGAAACTCTCCACCCAGAGCATTTCGAATCGCCATTTTGTTTGTCCCTGTGGGGGTGAAACCCACCAAGCCTGCTCACGTGGCTCCCTGCCTCAGAGCGCCTTTTTTTTTTTTTAAGTTTAATGGTTGACTTTGTCCCAGGTATTTCAGTCGCCTGCTCTTAGGGCACTGGGATCTGTGTGATTTCCCATGCAGCAACCCACTGCGCTGGCTCAAACACCACTTCCCAGGAATCTCCTGGTCTGGCTCACTGTCCAAGTCCCATTTAATCAGATGGATATGCTAATCTGCCCTCCCAAGTCTCAGCTTGCTGGTTTAACAGGGCACCTGGACCAGTGCGTTTTGTGCAGCGTGTTGCGGAGTGCAGCTGTGTTGTGGCACCGGCTGAAGCAGCCGCACCAGCCAAAACAGCTGCGCTGGCGTCCTGTGTCTCTCCTACATCTGGGAATTTCCCCATTTTGTGGGCAACAAAGATCCGTCTGGAAATGCAACTTTGACTCACCCTCTGTGCATCCACTGAGAGCTGCAATCCTGGGTTGTTCTTACCGTGCTATCTTGAATCAAATCTCCCATCACTTTTGTTCTATTTAATTGGATCTCAATACACACAGATGAACAAACCTACCAGAGTTTCAACTTCTATTTGTTTTCTCTGATTTCTTATGGCACATTATTTAGCTGTTTTCCCTGTTGGCTTTTTTTTTTTTTTAACTTTAAGTTCTGGTATACATGTGCAGAATGTGCAGGTTTGGAACATAGGTATACACAGGCCATGGTGGTTTGCTGCACCCATCAACCAGTCATCTACATTAGGTATTTCTCCTAATGCTATCCCTCCCCTAGCCCCCCACCACTGACAGGTCCTGGTATGTGATGTTTCCCTTGCTGTGTCCATGTGTTCTCATTGTTCAACTCCCACTTATGAGTAAGAACATGCAGTATTTGGTATTCTGTTCCGTGTTAGTCTGCCAAGAATGATGATTTAGAGCTTCATCCATGTCACTGCAGAGGATATAAACTCATCGTTTTATGGCTGTATAGTATTCCATGGTGTATATGTACCACATTATCTTTATCCAGTCTATCATTGATAAGCATTTGGGTTGGTTCCAAGTCTTTGTTAATGTGAATAGTGCTGCATACGTGTGCACGTGTCTTTATAGTAGAATGATTTATAATCCTTTGGGTATATACCCAGTAAAGGAATTGCTGGGTCAAATCATATTTCTGGTTCTAGATCCTTGAGGAATTGCCACACTGTCTTCCACAATGGTTGAACTAATTTACAGTCCCACCAACAGTGTAAAAGTGTTTCTATTTCTCCACATCCTCTCTACCATCTGTTGTTTCCCGATGTTTTAATGATTGACATTTAAACTGGGATGAGATGGTATGTCATCGTCGTTTTGATTTCCTTTTCTCTGATGACCAGTGATGATGAGCTTTTATTCGTATGTTTGTTGGCCACATAAATTTATTCTTTTGAGAAGTTTCTGTTTATATTCTTTGCCCACTTTTTGATGGAGTTGTATTTTTTTCTTGTAAATTTAAGTTCCCTGTAGATTCTGGATATTAGGCCTTTGTCGGATGGACAAATGGCAAAAATTTCCTTCTATTCTTTAGGTTACCTGTTCATTTTGATGATAGTTTTTTGTCATTGTTATTGTTTTGTTGTTTTTGCTGTGGAGAAGCACTTTGGTTTAATTAGATCCCATTTGGCTTTTGTTGCCATTGCTTTTCGTGTTTTAGTCATGAAGTCTTTGCCCTTGCCTATGTCCTGAATGGTACTGCCGAGGTTTTCTTCTAGGTTTTTTATGGTTTTAGGTCTTACATTTAAGTCTTTAATCCATCTTGAGTTAATTTTGGTATAACATGTAAGGAAGGCATTCAGTTTCAGTGTTCTTCATATGGCTATCCAGTTTTCCCAACACTACTTGTTAGGAATCCTTTCCCTGTTGCTTGTTTTTGTCAGGTTTGTCAAAGATCAGATGGTTGTAGATGTGTGGTGTTATTTCTGAGGCCTCTGTTCTGTTCCATTGGTCTATATATCTGTTTTGGTATGAGAATCATACTGTTTTAGTTATTATAGCCTTATAGTCTAGTTTGAAGTCAGGTAGCATGATGCCTCCAGGTTTGTTCTTTTTGCTTAGGCTTGTTTTGGCTATATGGGCTTTTTTGTGATTCCATATGAAACTTGAAGTAATTTTTTCCAGTTCTGTAAAGAAAATCAATGGTAGCTTGATGAGAATAGCATTGAATCTATAAATTACTTTGGGCAGTATGGCCATTTTTACAATATTGATTCTTCCTAACTATGAGCATGAAATGTTTTCCATCTGTTTGTGTCCTCTTTTATTTTCTTGAGCAGTGGTTTGTCTCCTTGAAGAAGGTCCTTCACATTCCTTTTAAGTTGTATTCCTAGGTATTTTATTTATTCTCTTTGTAGCAATTGTGAATGGGAGCTCACTCACTATTTGGCTGTTTGTCTATTATTGATGTAGAGGAATACTTGTTATTTTTGCCCATTGATATTATATCCTTCAGACTTTACCAAAGTTGCTTATCAGCTTAAGAAGATTTTGGGCACAGATTATGGGGTTTTCTAAATATACAATCATATCATCTGCAAACAGAAACAATTTGACTTCCTCTCATCTTATTCGAATACTCTTTATTTCTTTCTCTTGCCTCATTGTCCTGGCCAGAACTTCAAATACTATGTTGAGTAAGAGTGGTGAGAGAGGGCATCCTTGTCTTGTGCCGATTTTTAAAGGGAATGCTTCCAGGTTTTGTCCATTGAGTATGACATTGGCTGTGGGTTTCTCATAAATAGCTCCTATTATTTTGAAATACATTCCATGATCACCTAGTTTATTGAGAGTTTTTAGCATGAAGGGCTGTTAAATCTTGTCAAAGGCCTTTTCTGCATTTATTGAGATAATCATGTGGTTTTGTCATTGGTTCTATTTATGTGATGGATGTTTATTGATTTGCATATATTAAAACATCATTTATTGATTTGCATCTATTTATGCCTTAATTTCATTATTTACCCAGTAATCATTTGGAGCAGGTTGTTCAGTTTCCATGTAGTTGTGCAGTTTTTGAGAGTAAGATTCTTAATCCTGAGTTCTAATTTGATTGCACTGTGGTCTGAGAGACTGTTATGATTTCTGTTCTTTTGCATATGCTGAGGAGTGTTTTGCCTCTAATTATGTGGTCAATTTTAGAATAAGTGTGATATGGTGTTGAGAAGAATGTATATTCTGTTGATTTGGGGTGGAAAGTTCTGTAGATGCCTATTAGGTCTGCTTGGTCCAGAGCTGAGTTCAAGTCCTGAATATCATTAATTTTCTGTCTCATTAATCTGTCTAATATCAACAGTGGGTTGGTTAAAGTCTCCCACTATTATTTTGTAGGTCTCTAAGAACTTGCTTTATGAATCAGGGTGCTCCTGTATTGGGTACCTATTTATTGAGCATAGTTAGCTCTTCTTGTTCCATTGATCCCTTGACCATTATGAAACATCCTTCTTTGTCTTTATTTATTTTTGTTAATTTAAAGTCTGTTTTATAAGAGACAAGGATTGCAACACCTGCTTTTTTTGATTTCCATTTGCTTGGTAAATATTCCTCCATCCCTTTATTTTAAGCCTATGTATGTCTTTGCTTGTGAGATGGGTCTTCTGAATACAGCATACCAATACATCTTGACAATTTATCCAATTTTCCATTCTGTGTCTTTTAATTGGGGCATTTAGCTCATTTACATTTAAGGTTAATATTGTTATGTGTGATTTTGATCCTGTCATTATGATGCTAGCTGGTTATTTTGCCCAATGGTTGATGTAGTTTCTTCATACTGTCAATCATCTTTACAATTTGGTATGTTTTTACAATGGCTGGTACTGGTTCTTTTTTCCACATTTAGTGCTTCCTTCAGGAGCTCTTGTAAGGCAGGCCTGGTGGTGATGAAATCTCTCTATATTTGCATGTCTGTAAAAAAATTATTTCTCCCTCACTTATGAAGCTTAGTTTGGCTGGATATGAAATTCTGGGTTAAAAGTTCTTTTCTTTAAGAATGTTGAATATTGGCCCTCACTCTCTTCTGGCTTGTAGGGTTTCTGCAAGAGATAGGCTTCCCTTTGTAGGCAACCCAACCTTTCTCTCTGGCTGCCCTTAACATTTTTTCCTTCATTTCAACCTTGGTGCATCTGAAAATTATGTGCCTTGGGGTTGCTGAGTACCTGTGTGGCGTTCTCTGTATTTCCTGAATTTGAATGTTGGCCTGTCTTGCTAAATTGGGGAAGTTCTCCTGGATAATACCCTGAAGAGTGGTTTCCAACTTGGTTCCATTCTCCCCATCACTTTCAGGTATAGCAATCAAGCACAGGTGGTCTTTTCACATAGTCCCACATTTTTTGGAGGTTTTATTTGTTTCTTTTCATTCATTTTTCTCTAATATGTCTTCACACTTTAATTCAGTAAGTTGATTTTCAACCTGTAACATCCTTTCTTCCACTTGATTGATTCAGCTATTGATACTTATGCATGCTTCATGAAGTTCTCATGGTGTGTTTTTCTGCTCCATCTGGTCATTTATGTTCTTCTCTAAACTGGTTATTCTGGTTAGGAATTCATCTAGCCTTTTTTCGAGATTCTTAGCTTCCTTGCATTAAGTTAGATCATGCTTCTTTAGCTCAGTGGAGTTATTACCCACCTTCTGAAGCCTACTTCTGTCAATTTGTCAAATTCATTCTCCATCCAGTTTTGTTCCTTTGCTGGCAAGGAATTTTGATCCTTTGGTGAAGAAGAGGCATTCTGGTTTTTGAAATTTTCAACCTTTTTGCACTGGTTTTTCCTTATCTTCATGGATTTATCTACCTTTGGTCTCTGATGTTGCTGACCTTCAGATAGGATGTTTGTGTGGATGTCCTTGTTACTGATGTTGATGCTATTCCTATTTGTTAGTTTTCCCTCTAACAGTCAGGCTCCTCTGCTGCAGATCTGCTGGAGGTCCTCTCCAGACCCTGTTTGCCTAGGTATCACCAGTGAAGGCTGCAGAACGGCAAAGATTGCTGCCTGGTCCTTCCTCTAGAAGCTTCATCCCAGAGGGGCACCCACCAGATGCAAGCCAGAGATTTTCTGCATGAGGTGTCTGTCGACCTCTGTTGAGAGGTATCTTCCAGTCAGGAGGCACAGGGGTCAAAGACCCACTTGAGGAGGCAGTCTGTCCCTTAGCAGAGCTTGAGCACTATGCTAGGAGATTCACTGCTCTCTTCAGAGCCAGCAGGCAGGAACGTTTAAGTCTGCTGAAGCTGTGCCCACAGCCACCTCTTCCCCCAAATGCTCTGTCCCAGGGAGATGGGAGCTTTATCTGTAAGCCCTTGACTAGGGCTTCTCCCTTTGTTTCAGAGATGCCCTGCCCAGAAAGAAGTAATCCAGAGAGGCAGTCTGGCTACAGTGGCTTTGCCAAGTTGTCCAGTTCAAACTTCCCAGAGGCTTTGTTTACACTGTGAGATAAAAACTGCCTACTTAAGCCTCAGTAATGGTGGACACTCCTCCCCCGACCAAGTTCAAGCACCCAGGTCAATTCAGACTGCTGTGCTGTCACAAGAATTTCAAGCCAGTAGATCTTAGCTTGCTGGGCTCCATGCAGATGGGATCCATCAAGCTAGACCACTTGGCTCCCTGGCTTCAACCCCCTTTCCAGGGGAGTAAATGCATCAGTCTCACTGGCATTCCAGCTGCAACTGGGGCATGAAAAAAAAACTGCACCTAGCTCAGTGTTTACCCAAACAGCCACCCAGCTTTGTGCTTGAAACCCAGGGCCATGGTGGTATAGGATCCCAAGGGAATCTCCTGTGGGTTGCAAAGACCATGAGCAAAGCATACTTTGTAGGCTGGAATTCACTGTTCCTCATGGCACAGTCCCTCATGACTTCCTTTGGCTAAGGGAGGGAGTTCCCTGACCCCTTGCACTTCCAAGGTGAGGTGACACCCCACCCTACTTTGACTCACCCTCTGTGGGTGCACCCACTTTCTAACCAGTCCCAATTAGATGAGCTGGGTACCTCAACTGGAAATGCAGAAATCACATACCTTCTGCATTGATCTCACTGGAAGCTACAGACCAGAGCTGTTCCTATTTGACCATCTTTCTCTACTCCAGCTTTGATGATTTTAAAAATTTGTGTGGTATAAAAGAAGTAGAGTTGAGTCCGTGGATGCCTTAAACTATTGTGACTCAAACACTACAGTATGTCTTAATGGAAACACCGGGTACAGAATAGGTAACAGGTCACAGACTGAAGAATCTTAATGTCCATGATCAGAGTTATTTCATGTTCATAGAGTCTTATGTCTTTTGTTGGCACCAAATAAGAGAAAGTAAAATAAGTGAAAGTCACTAGGAATAGTCCTTTAAATATTCCATGTAATTTATGTTTTTTACTAATTGAAGAACCCGTTCTGCATTTTCAAAGAATGATTCTCCAAAGAAGGGAATTATCTCTACATTAGAACTGTAAAATTAAAACTACAACTTGTCGGAAATCATATTTAGATTGTTTTCTTTCATAACAAAATTACCACTTAAGACATAAAAGGCTGTGTGTGGTGGCTCACACCTGTAATGCCAGCACTTTGAGAGACCAAGAAGGATGGACTTACTGAGCTCAGGAGTTCAAGACCAACCTGGGCAAGAAGGCAAAACCCTGTCTCTACCAAAAAATAGAAAAAATTAGCTGGTATTGTAGTGACCATCTGTAGTCCCAGCTACTAGGGAGACTAAGGTGAAAGGATCGCTTGAGCCTGGGAGATGGAGGCCGAGCCAAGATGCCACTGTAGTCTAACTTGAGTGACAGAGTGAGACCCCATTTTAAAAAATAAAATAAAATACATAACAATTTGAATCAAACGATTAGGTATTTTCATCTACAAGGAGCCATCTGATACGAATATATATATCTTAATATTTTTGTTAGATAGTACTTAGGTTGGTGTCATGTAACTGCAATCACAGTGCTAGGAACAGACATTGCTTCCAGTTGGTCTTTTGTTCATTTATCTAACATCACTAAACAATTGGCAATGACTATAATGCTCAATTTAATAGAGATAGATACTTCCACCTAATTAATATATAAAAGTTCAGGTACATGATACTTTGTTCAACTCAACAGGAGCTTTTGCCCCACCAGGTCCCACAGCTACATCACTGTCACATTCTAATGGGGCTGTAAAGTCTGTATTATCCTGTATACTGCCTCCAAATTAGAAAGAGCCTTTGCTTCTCTGAATACTAATTTCAAATATAAACAATACCTTTAAAACAAAAATATTCAGAAACTCCGAGCCTAATGCAGTTGCAAATAAAACAGAGGAGGAAATTGAATGTTCCCACTGCAATAACAAATGAATTCACTACAGATGAAGCTTTTCTATTAACTGGCGCCGTGGGGGCTAGGTGGTTTAGCTGTCAAAAAATGTCCCATGGGGTTGTTAGGCACAAATCAGTCCAACACTAATGAATCTCATCCTATTTACCTCACTTCTAAAACCATTATATAAATTGGCTCAATTCTGCATGGAGGATAAACACCGTTAGCAGGATCAGGGATTAAAAAAAAGGAGAAGAAGTGCTGGTCATTTATACACACTGGCAGTTGCACATGGAGAAGTTTTCACCAGATTAACTGCACAATTATAAGCTAATATTTATCATTATAAATCTATTAGTATTATTGTTTGATGGTGAAGTTAGGTAACAGTTATTGAGCTGCTAAGATGTATAAGGCTTTGTTCTGCCAAGTGGTAAGTGTTATGCATGCCATCTCATTTAATCCTAACATTTGAATGAGTCAGACACTAGTATAAACTCTACTTTAGAGATAAAGAAGCTGGAGCTTAGAGAAGATAAGTAACTTGTCAGGGATCATAGAACTGGTAAACAACAGAAGACCCTAAACACTCAGCTCCAACTCCAGAGTCTATCTTGTTCACTATTACAATTTCATGGCCCAAATAAAGACTAAAATCCAGTAGAGGTCAAGCACGGTGGCTCACGTCTGTAATCCCAACACTTTGGGAGGCCGAGACAGGTGGATCTCCTAAGGTCAGGAGTTCAAGACCAGCCTGACCAACATGGTGAAATTCTATCTCTACTAAAATACAATAATTAGCCAGGAGTGATAGCACGTGCCTGTAATCTCAGCTACTCAGGAGGCTGAGGCAGGAGAATTGCTTGAAACCAGCAGCCAGAGATTGCAGTGAGCCAAGATTGCACCATTGCACTCCAGCCTGGGCAACAAAAGCAAAAGTCCATCTCAAAAACAAAAAACATTGAGTAGAGGTGAAAAGTATTGGTGTCCTACTCAAAAGTGATGCCAAGGTATATGCTTTCTATTCTTCCATCAGTTAAATATGAACAGACATAATAAATGAAGAGATCTAAAGACAGTACCCTTAAATTATATGTTGTTCGTGCTCTCGGAAACATGAGGGTGCAATGATCTCTAGAGTCATTTCCTATTCTCAGATTCTTCATCATCATTCTGGTGTGTTTTGCTATAACCAAGTTCAATTTCTTCAACCACATTGGAAACAGAGAGCCTTCGTCATGCAAGCTTCATCATCTATTGAAAGAATGGACTGCTGTTGCGAAAATCAGGTCTTCCCCTAACATTTTCTAAAATTCCAGATTCCAGACATTCTTAATTTCCTTGTGCTTGCTAAAGTACTATCTTATCTATTTCCAAATGGATCAAATTGTAAGGAAGATGAAATCTGGCCATTAAAAAAGCCTATGAAAGGACCTGAAGCAAAGCCTAGAGTAGCAGTAGGTAAGGCCATGGGTACCAAGAGAGCAAATCAAGGGACATAGAAATGGTCAAGGTCAAAGGCCTATGACTACTGATTTATGGAAACAGCAAATTCACAAAGATTATTTACAGAATGCTTTCAAAGCCTCTATGGCTCTGTAAATCAAACTTATCTTTAATAACTATTTTAAATCCAATAAATATTCAGTCGTTACAGTTGTTACCTCCTAACCAAAAATCAGTTACTCAGTGTAATGAGGGTTTGTCATTTAGTCTGATTTACCTGAAATATGCAGGGCCCACAAAGTCATGGTCGAGGAGGCAAGCTCTGATTATTGCCTGCTTTCTCCTTTTCCATAAGTAAAAAAGATTTTTAAGAAATCATAGAGATGGTCTATTTTTGTTTCCTGGTTCTTTTTGCTTTTGTTTTTGTTTTGACAAAGTCTCACTCTTGTTCCCCAGGCTGGAGTTCAATGGTGCAATCTTGGCTCACTACAACCTCCACCTCCTGGGTTCAAGCAATTCTCCTGCCTCAGCCTCTGAGTAGCTGGGACTACAGGTGCATGACACCATACCTGGCTAATTTTTTTGTATTTTTACTAGAGACAGGGTTTCACCCTGTTAGCCAGAATGGTCTCTATCTCCCAACCTTGTGATCCACACATCTCAGCCTCCCAAAGTGCAAGAATTATAGGCGTAAGCCACCACACCTGACCAAGATGGTCTAATTTTTAAATCAACTTACAAGTTACACTATTGTGTACATTTTTAAAATCAAAGTACAACTTACACTATTATGTATATCTGAAATATACAGCTCAATACATTTTTACCCTCTTATAATCATCATCCTTTACAATCACACTGGAGTCTAAGACATCTCCAGAACCACAGAAGTTTTCCCTGCCTCTCTTCCAGGTCAACCCCCATCAAGAATAACTACTATTCTAACTTTTATCCTCACGGATCAATTTTACATTTCTTTGAACTTTAAAAAATGGAACCATACAGACACAGTGTGTATTGTTTTTAAGATTCATCTATGTTGTTGCTGGATCAATACTTCATTCGTTTTTATTGTTATACAGGTATTAATTCTGTATAAGGATACTTAAGTTGTTTCTAGTTTGGGGCTACTCTGACTAATGCAAGTATGAGCATTCCAAATCATTTATATTAGGCAATGCTCAGTAGTGAAATTGCTGGACCATGATGCTGGTATATATTTGCCTTTAATGGATACTGCCAAATAGTTTTTCAGATTGTTTGTGCCAATTTGACTCTCACCTGCAAAGTACAAGGGTCCCAATTGTGTCACATATTTGACTGGCATCCTAATTTTTAAACTAGCTGAAGGCAAAAACCATTCTCAAATTTACCTGTCAGCTGGAGCAGCAGCTCATGCCTGTAATCCCAACACTTTTAGAGGCCAAGGCAGGAGGATCACTTGAGATCAGAAAGTCAAAACCAGACTGCACAAGAAAGTGAGACCCCCCGCACTGTACAAAAAGCAAAAGAAAAACAAAAAGCCAGATATGGTGTCACATGCCTGTGGTCCCAGATACTTGGGAGGCTGAGGCGGGAAGATCACTTGAGCCCAGGAGGTCTAGGCTGGAGTGATCTAAGACAGCGCCATTGCACTCCAGCCTGAGTGACAGAGGGATACCCTGTCAAAAAAAATTACCTGTGACCTCCAAATTTCTAGTCATTCCCTAATTACTGTATTTCCCAGAATTAAAGCAATCTGAAATGTCTGTTCAGATGGTTAATTTGAACATCGATGAAAGGCAAATAGTTCTTTTTTTCTGCAGATCAAATATAAACATTTTCTGATAATGGCAAATGTTCAATGAGGAAAACTATAAGGTTTCTGTTGGATGTGTATGCAAGAGTGTTACACTTGTTCTCTAAATAAAAGTCTGTTTATATGAGAAGGCTGGCTGCCAATGGCTTTCAGCAGGAATTAAGCAATTAAATTATTCTGGTTTTTTTTCTTTAAAACAAATTTGCCTTTAGCCAGCACAGTGGGGAATGAGAGCTTCTGCCACAAAGCACGGTCCCTGTTTTCCCCCCATTCATCTTCATTAGCTGTCACAAGGGTGAATATAAGAAAGTTTCACTTGCAACAATTTATTCTTGAACCAATTTGATTATGAAGCTTGTGCACAAATGGTCCATTTGTCAAAAATTGGAATGTATGTGGTTGGGAGACAGAAGATTTTGAGGAAGTGACAGATAAAAAATAACACATTCTCTGAAATTAACACAGAAATGTCCAAGTCTTCTCATATTAATTTAAAAGTAAACACACCGCATTTCTCTAAAAGTCTTACAAAATAATTTGCTTTTTCCTGACATATATGTCAAGAGTAAATAAGTGAATAAAATTTTTAAAAATAAAAATAAAAGCTATGTATATTCGCGCTATTCAGCTTCAACTACCTATTATTCTTCATGAGTTTCTTTATGATCATACTTCCTCGAGGTCCAAGTGTGGCTCACATCTGAACGTTCTTTCATATGCAACTGTTTTTCATGTTTCAGCCCCTAAGCTTCATGAAAGCCATCTACGGCAAAATGAGTCACAGAAATTTCTTTCCTTTATCCCAAAGCCCTTTTATCTTCTGAAAGATAAGACTGTGTACTAAAATGCCATAATGGGCTTATTTTTGGCTCCTCATGCTAGAATCTCTAATTTTTCATCTTTCAATTCCAGGGTGTTCTCATAGGCTGCCCTGCTCTCTAATCCAGAGTTCAGGTTCTATCGTCACCTGCTTCTCTCTAATTTCCTCCTTTCTACAGGCTCCTTCCTGTCTTCACTTAAATATGCTAGTGCAAATGCCTTTTTTCTTTTTTTTGAAACAAAACAAATTCTCTAACATTACTCCCCTCTTCCACCCTCTGTTCTGCATCACCACTCAACAGCCCAATACCCTGAAAGGATTGCCAGGATTCTAGTTTCACACATCCTAATCAGCTTTCCATTCACTCACATCTTGTTTCTGTCTGCACCACACTACAGAAGGGAAAGTGTTTCCCAGTAACATCCTGGTTGCTAAATCAATGAACAATTTTTAGATCTTACCCTACTTTCCTCTCAGTGGAACCACTGACCACTCCCTCCTTCCTGAAGCCCTTGGTCTACTTGGCTTCACAGCAATGCCATCATCTGGTTTTTCTTCTGGTGGCAAACTCCCTTCTCCTTTACAGCCTCCTGGTCTTCTGCCCACATCTTAGAAGCTGGTGTTTCCTGGGTTCCCTCCACTGTCTGCTCCACTCGCATCACATCCCCTCCTCTCCCCTCCCCTGACATGCTCATCCACTCACATAAATTTGATTAGCAACTCGAGCACTCCACTTTCTGCAGAGTGGTAGAAGTAGATGCAACATCTAAATGGATTGAGGGGTGACAGAGATGTGGGAATATAGAATCTTGTCTATCTTTTCAAGAATATTCTTATGCAGGTAACACTCAAATCTTTCTCCTGAATTCCAGATCTATAAATTCAAATTCCTACATCTTCACCCAAACTCATTATCTTCCCTTCCCTTCTCAACACCGGCTTCCAAATGTCAATGAGTGGCACCATCATCTACTCAGTAGGGAAGCGAGAAGTTGGGTAATCTCATCGTCTTCTCCCTCACTTTCATCCCAACCAGTCACTCACATACTAAATTGTGTCATTCTAAAGAAAAAAATAATTATTTATTGAGTGTTCACTGCATACCAAGCACTGAGCAAAGAGTTCATACATACATTACCTAATTCAATCCTACAAACCTTCAAGGTAAGGATTATTATTATCTCTGTTTTACAGATGAGGAAACTGAGGTTTAAAGATGTTAAGTAATTATCAGTTTGTTTAGCTAGAAAATACAAAACCAGGGTTTAGAGAGCCAAAATTTTCAACTACTATGCTGAGCAGTGGTCCAGCCTCGTAAACATTTTTCATAATTACACAGCCTCTTCCCTAGATTAATACATTAGCATCAGCACCATCACCATCATCATCATCATATTCTATCTTTCTCCCTTTCTCCCATTCTTTCCATCTTGCCTGGATTCCTAAAATGGGTTTTAATACATCTTTTTAAATTTATTCTGTCTCCATTTTCCATACCAAAGAGAAACTCCCAAAATGCAAATCTTATCAAATAACTCCTGGTTTAAAAGTTTGCAGTGGTTCTTCATTGTCTTCAGGGAAAAAGTTCAAACTCCTTACCGTGGTTTACAAGACCTTCTGTGATTTGGGCCCCTTCCACATGTCGCTTGCCACACTTTTTAGCCATACAACAGCTAAATCAAACTTGTCTCATGCACCATGTGTGCTCTACCCACAAGACCATCACACACACTGTTTCCCTACAGAAAACACTGCCACACCCACCAGCCTCCTGACTAGATCCTACATGTTCTTCAGATTGCCTCCTCCTCTGTGTCCAGCAGACAGGTCAGACTCCCCAGCTATGTGTCCCCACTGCATCCTGTACTCCCCATTACTCTCTATTTTAATTGAGTTTTTACACTGTGTTCTTTGCTGTTACATTTTAAACTCCTTGAGGACAAAGGTAATGTTGCCCATTTTCCATCACATTTTAGTGCGTAGCACAATGCCTGACACAGAGTATCCATCCAATAAATATGGATTGAATAAATGCAACATTTATTAGTGTTTATAACAATTGCTATTATGCTCCTTTTTCCCCTCCAAAAGCAGGTAACCTTCCCCAAAAGTCACTTGTTTCCCTCCAAAAGCAACTCCTAATGTTTAATTTTCCAACTGGTGTATGCCCTATGCAAGACACTGCAGGAGGTACAGAGATACAAAGATAGAGTCCCTGAAAGGAGCTCATAGTTCAGTTAAGCAATGAGATAAAGTCCAAACTGAAGAAAAGGAGAAAGAACGATGAAATCCACCAGGGTTATGGGAAAGTGTCATTTGACATGAAACCGAAAATGATTAAAGTGTCAGTAAATGCAGATGGAGACCATGGTGCTGAAAGTAAACACAGTCTGAGGAAGACAGTGAAGCCATTAAATGAAGACTGTGAAAACTTCCATGCCAAGGAGTGTGAGGAGTATCAGTGGTTTCGCTCATCTAGAGCTTCGGCAATGGAATAGATAAACCAGAAATATATTTTGCAGTCATATCAGGGAGGGCCTTGACACCAAGGGAAGAACTGTACTCATATTCAGTAGTCAATGCAAAGCTAGCACACAGTCTGAGTGAGAGTGACATGACTGCACTGAGTTTTAAGAAGATCCTCCCCCAACAACCCAGTGGTGTGTAAAATAGATTAAGAAACTAGAGGTGGGAAAAATTCCAGACTTCGCCAAATCAAGTTCAAAAATTAACACTATGAAGCACCCTTGTTTGATTTAGCATGAAAAAAAGAAAAATAAAAGCCCAAGATGGAGAATGTATTAGAAGACTGAACATGGGCAATATGGTCTCTGTCCTTGAGGAGCTCCACTTGTAGTAACAAAAGCAGAAAACGTGGCAAAGAATTTAAGTAAAACATGATAGGGGAAATACAGAATGAAAGAAAGAACAAGAATCTCAAACTCAGCACTTGTGTAGGAAGAAAAAAAAATCTTTCCTACAAAATAAAGAACTGCAAAGCAATTCTAAATAAATCGGTGGTCTGAATCACACTTTCAGTGTGAGCCAAAAATCCTCAGGCAGAGAATTTTAAGGAAAGGACAAAAGAGACACTGCAGAGATGGAATTTACACTGTTTGGCAGACAATTGGATGTGGTGAGGGATGAAGGAGAAGAAGAGGTCAGGAGACCAAGTGTTTGATCCTCAAGGACTAAGATAATGACAGCGTCTGTGGCAGGCAGAAGTAGTCAGGAGGAGATGCTAGTTTGGGAAGGAATGCAAGTGTGGTGTCGTAAAGTCACATTTTAACCTTCTATTGGGACTTCCAAATGAAGTTTTATAATAGAAAAAAATGAAAATACAGATTCACAGTTTAAGATTAGACTATTTGTAAATGTCAAGTCCAGTATGCTGTGCTGTTGTCTTTGTTTGTGGTTACAAACACATAGGAAAAGCTGTATGACACATGCTTTCCACCCATGCTCCAGAGAAATAGAAGATATTGTAAACTAGATGTTAAGGAGGAGGAGAATTTTCAAGTTGTACTCCACATATATGTATATTGTTCAAATTTTTACAATGATCATATTTTCAGGCACATAATTTTAAAAGCTTTGATTTTAAATATTTGACAATGGAAATATACATATGGAGATGTCATGGGCATAAAGGTTACAGCAGCAGGTGCAGGAAAAGATATAGTTGGACAGAACCACAAATATGTAGGCATGAAATAGGTGGTCTAAGGATTAAACCTGGCAACATATTCTTAGAGAATAAGAAGAAACCATGACCGGAGAAAGAGGAAAACATTTGTTTAAAAGGTAACTGAAAGGACAATAGTATACAACATACATAAAATAAAAGAAAAGTTAGTGGAGGAAGGTGAACAGAAACAAATTATTATGTGCTAGATATTGTGTTAGTAACCATATATCTACTAGTAGACATAACAGAGATAGTTACCATTTACTGAAGATTTGTTATAAATCAGAAATGAATTGAGAATTTTACATAAATAATTTTATTTTACCCTCCAAGTTAGCCTAAAGGTATATATAAAAGTCCTTTCTTTGGAGATGTGAAAACTGAAGTTCAGAAAGGTTAATTTAAAATCTCACAGTTGGTTTAGTTGAAGAGCCCAAGTTCAAAGCTACTTCTGAATTCAGAGGCCTTGCTCAGAGTTCTGACCACCTTCTTCTACCCAGTAAGAGGAGAAGAGTGTCAAGTGCTACAGTGATTTAACGAAGATAACAACTAATAGAAAGGGATTATACTCAGCGTTTAGACAATATCTACTGGGTTTTTTTTTTTGAGGTCGGCATTTTGGTGAGTGAAGGAAATGAATGCCAAATGCAGGAAATTAATATGCAACAAAATCTTGGTAGTTATAAGAGTAAACATAATTTTAATGCGTCATGAAAGACAGGATTATTTCTTATTGAATAAATAAGAGAGGTGGCATAGGCAATGGAGTAATGTCCTAGAAGTGGTAGAGCCAAGACAAAAGATGGAAGTTCCAGTATTGGAAAGATATCACATTCTAAGAGAGGAGAAGGGAGGGGAGGGGAGGGGAGGGGAGGGGAGGGGAGAGGAGGAAGAAGGGAAGGAAAGGAAAGGGAAGGGAGAAGGGAAGGAAAATGAGAAGGGAAGGGAGAAGGGAAGAGAAAGAGAGGGGGAGGAGGGAGGGAGAAAGGGAAGAAAGCGGAGGATGGGGAGGAAGGGAGGGTGGGAGGAAACGAGGGAGGGAGGAATAAAGGAAGGGAGGGAGGGAGGAAGGAAGGAAGGAAAGAAAGTAAAGAAAAGAAGGCAAGAGGGAAAGGAAGGGAAGGGAAAGGAAGAGAAGGAGCAAAGGAGGAAACCTCAGTGGAATGAACAGCGAGAGATTCTACTGAAAGGCTTCAACCAAATATAGATAGCATAGGGTTGGGGGTTTGAGATGGTACAGAACAACTACTGTAAGAAATATCAAAAAATCAACAAAATGCGATCAAAAACACGTTGAACAGAAGAATGGATCTGAAAAATGGCATGGATTTTACAGATACATTTATCTGTATTTTGAGCTTTATCTGGCAATATGCAATAGTCCAGTTTTCTAGGAGTTAGCCTAGAGAAGTTAAAAAGTTCATCACTACAAAATGGGTAGTGAAGCCAGAGATCAGGTACAGAACTGAAGTTTATCCAGCCTTACATCAATCTCTGGTTCTGTACCTGCTACGTCTGTAGGCTTGGTAATTTTATGTCCCCTCTAAGCTTCAAATTTTTAATCAAGATAATAATAGCACCTATTCTCATAATTTGCTTTGAGAAATAAATTTTTACATAGCACAGTATTTAGCACATTCCAAGTTCACAATACATAATAAATATTAATAAGTCAACTGAGAAAAGTATATCGAAGGACTGAAAGAAAATATGAGGACAAAAAGCTTGTTAAGAATGGGTACAAGGCCAATATCCATGATGAACATAGATGCAAAAATCTTCAATAAAATATTGGCAAGCTGATTGCAACAGCAAACCAAAAAACTTATCCATCATGATCAAGTAGGATTCATCCCGGGGATTCAAGGCTCGTTCAACATACAAAGTCTATAAACATAATTCACCACATAAACAGAACCAAAAACAAAAACCACATGATTATCTCAATTGATGCAGAGAAGGCATTCGACAAAATTCAACAGCCCTTTATGCTAAAAACCCTCAATAAACTCGGTATCGATGGAACGTATCTCAAAGTAATAAAAGCTATTTATGAAAAACCAACAGCCAATATCATACTGAATGGGCAAAAACTGGAAGCATTCCCTTTGAAATCCGGCACTAGACAAGGATGCCCTCTTTCACCACTCCTATTCAATATAGTGCTGGAAGTTCTAGCCAGAGCAATCAGGCAAGAAAAAGAAATAAAGGGTATTCAAATAGGAAAGGTGGAAGACAAATTGTCTCTATTTGCAGACAACATGATAGTATACCTAGAAGACCCCATCGCCTCAGCCCAAAAACTCCTGAAACTGATAAGCAACTTCAGCAAAGTCTCAGTATATAAAATCAATGTGCAAAAATCACAAGCATTCCTCTACATCAATAACAGACTTAAAGAAAGCCAAATCAAGAATGAACTGCCATTCACAATTGCTACAAAAAGAATAAAATACCTAGGAATACAACTCACAAGGAACGTAAGGGACCTCTTCAAGGAAAACTACAAACCACTGCTCAATGAAATAAGAGAGGACACAAACAGATGGAGAAACATTCCATGTTCATGGTTAGGAAGAATTAATATCGTGAAAATGGCTATACTGCCCAAAGTAATTTAGAGAATCAACGCTGTCCCCATCAAGCTACCATTGACTTTCTTCACAGAACTGGAAAAAACCACCATGAACTTCATATGGAACTAAAAGAGAGCCCGCATAGCCAAGTCAATTCTAAGCAAAAAGGACACAGCGGGGGGCATCACACTACCGGATTTCAAACTATGCTACAAGGCTACATTAATCAAAACAGCATGGTACTGGTACCAAAACAAAGACATAGACCAATGGAACAAAACAGAGGCATCGGAGACAACACATCTACAACCATACAATCTTTGATAAACCTGACAAAAACAAGCAATGGGGAAAAGACTCCCTGTTTAACAAAAGGTGTTGGGAAAACTGGCTAACCATGTGCAGAAAGTAGAAACTGGACCCCTTCCTGACACCTTACACTAAAATTAACTCCAGATCGATTCAAGACTTAAACAAAAGACCTGGCACCATAAAAACCCTAGAATGAAATCTAGGCAAAACCATCCAGGACATAGGAGTAGGCAAGGACTTCATGAACAAAACACCAAAAGCATTGGCAACAAAAGCCAAAATAGACAAATGGGACCTAATCAAACTCCACAGCTTCTGCACGGCAAAAGAAACAGTCACTAGAGTGAATCAGCAACCAACAGAATGGGAAAAAATGTTTGCAGTTTACCCATCTGACAAAGGGCTGATATCCAGAATTTACAAAGAACTCAATCAGATTTACAGGAAAAAAACAAACAAGCCCATTCAAAAATGGGCAAAGGATATGAATAGACACTTTACAAAAGAAGACATATATGAGGCCAACAATCATATGAAAAAATGCTCATCATCACTGGTCATCAGAGACATGCAAATCAAAACCACACTGAGATACCATCTCACGCCAGTTAGAATGGCGATCATTAAAAAATCTGGAGATAACAGATGTTGGAGAGGATGTGGAGAAAAAGGAACACTTTTACACTGTTGGTGGGAGTGTAAATTAGTTCAACCATTGTGGAAGACAGTGTGGCGATTCCTCAAGGCCTTAGAAATAGAAATTCCATTTGACCCAGCAATCCCATTACTGGGTATATATCCAAAGGACTATAAATCGTTCTACTATAAGGACACATGCACACGAATGTTCATTGCAACACTGTTTACCATAGCAAAGACCTGGAATCAACCCAAATGCCCATTGATGATAGACTGGATTGGGAAAATGTGGCACATATACACCATGGAATATTATGCAGCAATCAGAAGTGATGAGTTTGTGTCGTTTGTAGGGACATGGATGAATCTGGAGAACATCATTCTCAGCAAACTGACACAAGAACAGAAAATGAAATACCGCATATTCTCACTCATAGGTGGGTGATGAAAAACGAGAACACATGGACCCAGGGAGGGGAGTACTAATCACTGGGGTCTATTGAGGGGAAAGGAGGAGGGCCAGCGGTGGGGGGAGCTGGGGAGGGATAGCCTGGGGAGAAATGCCAAATGGGTGAAGGGGAGAAAGGAAGCAAAACACACTGCCATGTGTGTACCTATGCAACTGTCTTGCATGTTCTGCACATGTACCCCAAAACCTAAAACACAATAAAAATTTAAAAAAAAAATAAAAAGTAATAAAAAAAAGAATGGGTACAAACATAAAGTTTGATAGAAGAAATAAGACCTAGTAGTGTTTCATAAATCAGTAGGGTGTTTGATAACTCAGTAGGCCAACTATAGTTCACAATAATCTGTTATATATTTCAACAAAGCTTGAAGAGAATAATTTGAATGTCTCTAGCATAAAGAAAATACAAATATTTAAGATGATAAATAGCCCAATTATACTGATTTGATCTATACAAATTATATGAATATATTAAGTTTATCACATTTTCTTTCAAAATATCTACATCTATTATGTATCAATTTAAAACATAAAAAAATTAGGTTGGTTAAGAAGGAATGATAGAGGGAAACAATAAGAGGTTGTGATAACAGAAACTTCAGAATTCGTAGTCTTGCAGACAAAACAATTTTGACTGACAAAATGTAAGTTTAAAACAGGCAATTAAGCAATTTTAAAAATTGGAGGCCACTGGAAATGGGGCATTTGGGAATCCAGGAAAGAAATAGAAAGATATTCCCAAGGAAGGTGTCTCAGGATAGCGAAGAAGACAGAGAGTTTCATAGACAATACGTGAAATCATTAATAATGGTAGAAGAATGTATGTGTGTTGTTTATAAGTGACTGAGACAAGGAATAAGAGGAAAAAATGGTACAAAGAAACTTCCAAATAAGATATTAATAGAAACCAAAGAAAATATGTAAAACTCTGAGAATAAAATGTGGGAAAAGCATTGTCAAGAATCGTGAGTCATGTGCACACAACATTATTTATACTTTAAAAAGAAGTAAAAGAATTAAGAAATATAAGACCTAGAAAGGGCCATAAATAGAAGAGACAGGCTGGCAAGATTATGGGTGGAAAGGATTGTGTTCTATTTAGAGTCTGACGGTCTGCTCTCACATTGTTGTGTCATCAGAAAAAAAAAAAAGAATGGTGTGAATTCAGATCCCATTTGTATCTGCTGCTGGGCTGGATGAAGACTGGCTTCACTGTCCCCGCCCTGCCCTGCTCTGACAGTCCACTGACAAAGCCCTACAATCAGTCCCTTTTAAGTCTCTCAGAGGGGTGTGTAGCAAATATGGTCAAGGGGTTGTATAGTTTTGTAAAATTTGCCAAAAAAAAAAAAGTATTTACCCCAACTAGTTAAGATCACTGTCTCTTTCCATTCTGGTTTGCTTGTCAGCACACTTATCCTCACATGAACTGGGGTTCAGCTGCCAAAGGTGTTTAGGGTATCCAGCTCAGGGGAAACTGAGTCAGAGATCCACTTGGTTGGGGTTTAGTGGTTATGTGTTCATGGCTGAGAGTCATTTCCAAATACCATGATGGCATATCCAGGGGTTCTCCCCCTGACCACTGTGCTGGCTATTGCGGCAACACCACACAAAATCCTGGCATCACATGTCAGATCACATTACAAGTGAGCCCTGGATGCCTGCATATCTAGATGTATGCAGTAGAGGGAAAGAAATAAACTTTGAAATGGATGGAGCCAGAAAATAGTCTGTAGAAAATTCTTCCAATCATCAGATGTGTAAAACTGTAAATAGATAACTTAATTTGCATTCCCATCTTGTTAGAAATATACTAACTATAAACAGTGCATACAATTATAACTCTCGTGCATATATATTTATTATATTTCATATATAGTCTTTTGATGGGAATCTTGTAAAATAGAATGTTCAGAATTCATCTGCTCTTAAAACACAAACCTACAGTGGGCTTACAAACCAGGAGTAATGTGTGTGTGAGTCAGAGGTTATACATCCCAATTGTTAACACTGAAAAAATAAATATTAATCAACCATGCTCCAAATTTTCACAACCAAGTGATATTTTCTATTCTTTCTATAGAAAGTAATGCTATAAAATCTGAATCAAAAGAAAAAATCATCAAAGATTTTCACCAAAAATATAAGGGGTCTTCAAATTGTTCTTAGAAAATGCATATTATGAAAATTTTATGCATGGATTTTTAAAATGTTTGCATCAAAATAAACATACCAACTTGTTATAACTTCTCTACACAGGATCTAGTTTGTGGCACAAGAAGGAGTTTGAACAGAGTCCCTATCAGAGCAACATGAAATCAGCTAAAATTGATGCTAGAACAAAAATCTAATTTGTGGTCAACCTTGAGTGGAAGAATGGTGAAAAGTTTTTGCTTTATTAAAAGTTTAGCGGAACCATGACTGAAAGAAATCAGCAGTATACAAATGGATACCTTATTTTAAGAAGGGACAATACAATGTTGAAAATGAAGCCCAAAGCAGCAAACCATCCACATCAATTTTCAAGGAAAAAACTTATATTGTTCATGCCCTAATTGAAGAGGACCACCAGTGATTAACAACACAAACAACAGCCAACACCACAGACATCTCAGTTGGTTCAGCTTATATGATCCTGACGGAAAAAATTAAGCTAAGCAAACTTTCCACTCAATGGGTGCCAAGTCCGTTGCACCCAGATCTATAGACAAGAGCAGAGCTTTCGATGGAATTTTTAAATAAGTGGGATCAAGCTCCTGAAGGATTTCTTCAAAGTATTGTGACAGAAGATGAAATATGGGTTTACCAATACAATCCTGAAAACAAACAACAATCAAAGCAATGGCTACCAAAAATTAGACGTGGTCCAATCAAAGCAAAAGCAAGTGGATCAAGAGGAAATGTCGTGTCAACTGTGTTTTGAGAGCTCAAGATGTTTTGCTTGTGGACACTCTAGAGGGCCAAAGGACGATAGTATTTGGCTATTATTAAAGTGGTTTGAGATAGTCAAAGCTTTAGCAGAAAAATACCCCAGGAAAACTCTCAGATTCCTCCACCATGACAATGCTCCTGCTCATTTCTCTTATCAAACATAGCCAATATTACAAAAGCTTATATACATACACACACACACACACACATACACACACACACACATATTTTTTTATTGCTTTTTAGGTTCTGGGATACATGTGAAGAACATGCAGGATTGTTGCATAAGTACATACACAGCAATGTGGTTTGCTGTCTCCATCCCCATCACCTATATCTGGCATTACTCCCCATGTTATCCCTCCCCAACTCCCTATCCCCCACTGTCCCTCCCCTCATCCCCCCCACAACAGACCTCAGTGGGTGATGTTCCCCTCCCTGTGTCCATGTGTTCTCATTGTTCAACACCCGCCTATGAGTGAGAACACGTGGTGTTTGATTTTCTGTTCTTGTGTCAGTTTGCTGAGAATGATGGTTTCCAGAATCATCCATGTCCCTACAAAGGACACAAACTCATCATTTTTTATGGCTGCATAGTATTTCATAGTGTATATGTTCCACATTTTCCCAATCCAGTCTACCATCAATGGGCATTTGGGTTGGTTCCAGGTCTTTGCTATTGTAAACAGTGCTGCAATGAACATATGTGTGCAGGTGTCTTTATAATAGAACGATTTATAATCCTTCAGGTATATACCCAGTTATGGGATTGCTAAGTCAAATGGAATATCTATTTCTAGGTCCTTGAGGAATCACCACACTGTCTTCCACAATGATTGAACTAATTTACACTCCCACCAACAGTATAAAATGTTCCTATTTTTCCACATCCTCTCCAGCATCTGTTGTCTCCAGATTTTTTAATGATCACCAAAAGCTTTGATAACAAATCATTAGGCAACCATCTTATAGCCTTATTTGACTCCTTTTGACTCATTTTTATTTCCTAATCTTAAAAGGGTTTCCTTTTTTCTTCAGTTAATAATGTAAAAAGACTGCACTGACATGGTTAAATTCTCAGGACCCTCAGTTCTGTATTGTTGGACTAAATGGAAAAAAAGATGGACTAAATGGCTACTATAATCACTTACAAAAGTGTCTTGACCTTGCTGGAGCTTATGTTGAGAAATAAAGTTCACAACTTTTATTTGTAGCTCTTAATTCCATTCTTCCACAGACTTTTTCAAGTTCCCTCATGTGTAGGAAAAGACATATTATAAAGGTGTATCAGGAAATTAATAAAAAATACAATGTTACTTTTGTGAGAAAACAAATAATCTTGAAGGATCTGAGATTTTACACTCTTTGCAAATAGGAAATTGGCCTACCACATGTTCATGGATACTGGCAGAAGACATACCCTCCTAGGTCAGAGACAGTGGACTTTATTACTCACAGTGATAACAGCAGCCAGAGTGTTACCATTTATTTTCCTATGTCAGTAAATTGCCTGCCCTTTGCTCTGAAGCAAAAGTCCATCCCTACCTTCCCAAACTGTAAACAAATCTGCTCTTTTCCTTGCATGGAGATACTGTCTTTATTGCTATCTTTCAAGGCTGTTTGATAACAAACATCCTTGATTAAAAAAAAAAAAAATCTGAAACAAAGGCAGCCAGTGCCTCTACTCACCAGATATGCAGAAATGCAAGAGACCCATGGAGAGTTATCTCTGACAAGGAGACAATCTTCCAAGATTATCTTTTATGATGTCAGGAGAGATCTACTCTCTACTTTCCCATTTTCTCCCATTGGAAAAATATGGAAAAGAAACGTTATCAGAGAAAAAAGCTTTCCATTAATTCAAGGAGATTAAAATAGTGTTACCATATTTGTACAAGTTTAACCTCATTTAAATGACAATCCCTTCTAAGGATTGTTATTTCTCTAGGTTAGCATGCTAAAGCTTAGAGCTTGATATGGTTTGGATGTTTGTCCCCTCCAAATCTCATGTTGAAATATGACCCCCAGTGTTGGAGGTGGGGCCTAGTGGGAGGTGTCGGGTCATGGGGACAAACTCCTCATGAATAGCTAGGTGCCCTCCTCCCAGTAATGAGTGATAATGAGTTTACATGAGATCTGGTTGTTTAAAAGAGTATGGCACCTTCCCCCGATGTGCTCCCTCTCTCGTCATGTGATGTGCCTGCTCCCCTTCCCTTCCACCATAACTGAAAGCTTTCTGAGGCCTCACCAGAAGCCAAGCAGATGCTGGTGTCATACTTGTACAACCTGCACAACCATAAGCTGAATAAACCTCTTTTCTTTATAAATTGCCCAGCCTCGGGTATTATTTTACAGCAACACAAAATGTCATAACATAGGTATTATCCAGCTCTTTGGGGATTTTACCCTCCATGGCTACCCCACTCATCCTCCTCTGTGAGACTCAGGGTTTTTCAGTCTCCCTGTTAACTTTCTCAGTGACTGTCGTTGTAAATCATGCAGCTTCTAACTGTAGAAAAGTTATTTGCTACTTATAGAATTATGGCATTGTCATGACTCCCTTCTGTTATCTGTTCATTTGTGTATTAAATTGCCCCAAGCTGTTCTCTTAGCCTCTCAGAAGAAAACACCATGTTTTGGAAACTTCCACAACTGACATGGAAATTGTTTCTCTGAAGATTAAGGTAAAGGATTAGAACTGAGTTATGTGTGTTTCTTCATGCAGTGTAAGATGAGGAACAGTGAAAATTCAGAGAAAGAAACCTTTATTTAAATCTAAAAAATCACATATTAAAAGCCACCTACCAACATCTTCTCTGATCATATACAACATTAATGATTCCACAGCAACTTTGTAAATAATTGGGACCTTAACTTCACAAGGTACAGCATTATTTCTCTATGTGCAGGATATTCAGAAATCCCTGAAGAAGTCAGGGTTTAGGCACAAAACCATATTTAATCTGTCTTGAGAAGAAGTCTGGATTTTTATGATCATCTGCTCCTAAGCACTGAAGGGGCCCAATGTCTGAAAGGATGAGAGTGGCTCTTTGTTGCTGTTGTTTTCTTTTTTACTAGGCAGGATTACCAAATAAAAATTGTATATATTTACAGTGTTCAATGTGATGTTTTGATGTACATATTTAGTATAAAATGATTACCACTATCAAGGTAATTAACACAACCATCACCTCAACTCACATAATCGTCTCGGCAAATTTCAAGTATTCAATACAGTGTTCTTAACTATACAAGAGTGGCGGTGTTTCACTTCTTATCTGGAATAACCCTTTCAATTCCCATTCTCTTTTTCACACTTCCAAAAAGAAAATAAGAATGAAAGTTAAGCCTTATTCTGCCCTTTAGGGAGGGACAATGTCCTTGTTATGTAAGGCAGTAACAATGGTTACTGTTCCCACCGCCCTCTAAGCACTTCATATACATTCACTCAACCCTCACAACCTTAAAGTATATTCTGCTGTTTTCCCATTTTAAAGATGTGGAAACACAGTCAGGTCCTGGATTCATGGTATCGTGTGTGTGTGTGTGTCTGTGTGTGTACATGTGCACATGCACATGTGCCCACACATGCATAAACATGTGTCTTTGAGGAAGTGGAGCCAAGATGACCACTTGTGGGCCATTGTGGGCCATACACTTAGCTTCATTGAACCCCTTTCTTCAAGTTCCATTAGCATCTCCAAGTCTCCTCTGCCAGTCCCAGGCCTGGATTCAACTGCCTGAAAGAGCTGTTATTCTTTCATTCCCCGACTGTCAATTCCAACTTCCCAGCCTTATGCTCAAGCTGTCATTCCCATTTGCTTCCTCCAGAAAAATTTCATTCACTCTTCTTCTGCACCTATCTCCCTTGGGCTGGTCCAGAGCATCTCAATACCTGTACAGAGAGCTGTGTCTCATCTCCTACTTCAGAGAGGGAAACAGGCATCTCCCTCTTTACCCTGAGAGTCCTAACAGAACCCATGAGAGTACTGGATGAAGTGACCAGAACAGGAGCTGAGAAGCCTGTTTCACTTGCCTCTCCTTCAGAGTGTAAATTCCACCACTGATTAGGCTGGGAGGGGGTGTAGTGAGAGGAGGTAGGGGCAGAGGAAGAAGAGAGTTTCCAAAAGGAAACATGAGATAAACAAAACCCTGCCTAGTGGTACAGATGGAAGACCCTGTTCCAGAAAGCTAGAGAGTTGATTTCTTCTTTGATCATGCATTGCCACTGAGAAGTTTGAAGACTGCAAAAGTTGGTGTAGGACAAGGAAGTGAGAACAATAAAAATTGTGAAAAATGTTTCAATAGCTCTGCTCAGGGAGGACGAGGAGAGAAGATTCTGTTAGAGACACACAGTAAAACCAAAATTCTCAGACCTACAGGGTTGGGGCTCATGCCTCTAAAGTCACTCAACTGTTTGGAGAGGACACAAGAGAAGAGAAAAGGGACAGAAAACTGCAGAGGATAAAGTTTGACAGAGGAAGCAAATACCAGCATCAAGGGAGGGAGAGACAGCAGCCACAGACCAAAGAATTAAGAGAGCTGGGAGCCCAGGAATCTCTCAAGAGCTGAGTTGCTGTCTTCTCCTACGGCAATCAGGGCCTACAGATTGACCCCACCATTCAGCTCATGTTGTCAAGCTGCTCTAGTCACAGCTGCTGCTGAAATCTCACTTATGGTGTCTGTACCTTTGAGTTTCCATGTCCAGCCAAAAGCTGGGTCATCCACTTCATGAACTATTGCCAGGCATCAGAAGACCCTCTTAGAGAAGTTGTACCTAGTATGTCTGTGAATGAAGCGGGAGACTTTGGCACAGATCTAATGCTGCTACCTGCCAAGGATGCCAGAGTCTGAAACATTCCAAAGGAGTCAAGGCTGGGACCAGCCAGAAGCCTCAGTCCACAAGGTCTCCAGTCCTTGCTGGCTCTACAATAGCCCCTGCAAGAATTGACAGGGTTGACTCCACATTCTGCATCTGTTGCAAGAAGACTGCGAGCTGCAGGGGTCTTGATGACCAGATGGACAGTGAGCCTGTCCTTGATCCCATGCTAGTTCAGTGTGTCACCATCCTTGAGGATCTTGTCTGCAAAGACCAGGGTCAGCTGATCACGCTGAGCCTTAAACCTCCAGGAGATTTTGTCTTTGAATTCCTTGAACCAATGTTTGGTCAAAGAGCACAACTTCCTTCTTGTCCTTGGGAGTCCTGGCAGTGATCCAAACGCAGAGCCTTCATCTCAGCCCTGCACAGCTCTGTCATGCTGTCATGCCACCTGCCAGTGCACCCTGGTTCCGCCTCTTTGCAAAGCCAGAATTTAAACCCAAGGTATTTTTTTACCCCACAAATCCATGTTTCTTTCTGTTCTTAATCAGTTTTAATCAACAAATATTTATAGCTTATACCAGACACTGTGCAAGGCACTGGGGCCATAATGGTGGAAGAGATCAACACTCCCTGCCTTCATAGAGCTTAGTCTCTGGGACAGACCAGCCACCTATTGGCAATTGCAACCCAGTGTGATAAATGCTGCTATGACTTGGGACAGAATGCTATGGCAGCTGACAGGAAGCACCTAACCCTAAACTGGGGAACTGTGGGAGGTTTCCAGAAGTCACAGAGGCCTTATAAAGGAAACAACATCTGAGGACAAATCTGTATCCCACAGAAACCTGTAGAATGGGCAATTTTTAGCCAAGAGGACAAAGGGTGAGAAAAAAGTGTTCCAAACTGAAGGAAGAGCATGTGGAAAGACTCCAGGGCCAGGCAGAGTGGGTGAGTCAGCATGACCAGATCCCAGAGCAGAGAACACTCAGTGTTCTGCAGAGGTCTGAGTGGACAGGATCATGAAGGGTCTTATTGGCTAGCTGAAGAAACTTGCACTTAATTCCAAGAGGAGCAGGGAACCACTGAAGGATTTTATACAGAATAACATGATTACATTTATATACTAGGAAAACCAGTTGGGCTGGATTATAAGACCTAGTCTCTGGAAGGAGAACCAGGCTGACTGAAGGAAGGCCAATTATGAGACAGTTGCAGAAATATAAGCAGGATGGCAAGTGGCAGTCAGGAACACGAGCAGTGGGTGGATTTGAAAGTGATTTTCAATGTATTTCAAAATTTTCAGGACTTGGTAATTGGTAGGGCTGTCAGAGAAGGAATTGGATGACATGCAGATTTCTGGCTTGGAAACCTATTCAAAGAGGAAGGGAATCTAAGGGAAACAGCAGGCTTCAGAAGGAAAATAATTATTTCTGCTTAAGAAATGCTGAGCCATATTTGCTCACGAGACACACAGGTGAACAAATTGCTTAAGCATTTGGTAAGACTGGAGTTCAGAAAGTTCCAGGATAAAGATGTGGGATCCATCTTCATGCAAAGAGTAGTGAAAGCCCTTGGCCTGATGCGATCACCCAGAGAAAGTATGTAGGGTAAGAAGAAAAATAAATCTGGGAGTGAGCCAATCTTTAAAGGTCAGAAAGAGAACACTCAGGAGTCTGAGAAAGATTGGCCTGAGAAGCAGGAGTCAAGTCAGGTATGAGCACAGGGATCGGGAGAAAAAAGAGATTTCAAGGAGAAATGAGTGGTCATCATCTCAAATGCTGCTGAAAGGACAGATAGAAGACTACTGAGACTGTGTCCAGTGGGTTTATCAAAAAGAATAGATTTGTTCAGCATGGAAGAAGCTACTGGAAGACAACTGCTCTCTCTGTCTTTTGTAAAGCATTTAAGATTTATGCTAATATCCTGGGTTTAGGGAGTGGGTGTGGGTGAAGGGAGAGAGGTGGGGTCTTTGGGAGCAACAACAGGTGAGAAGAAGAGTTTTCAGATTAACAAAGCATTTAGAGAATGGAAGTTGGGAGTCAGGACACAGGCACTGCCTTGAAGCAAGGTCATGGTATAGTGATTAATAATGGAATATTGTTTTGGTTTGATTCACTGCCTCACCACTTACGAGTGATGTGACCTTGGCCAGGTTGCTAAACTTCTTAACTCAATTTCCTCATTAGTAAAGCAAGGTTGGTATGAGGTTTAAATGAGTTGTTCAGTGTAACAGTCTTAAACGATGCCTAGCACTATGATAAGCATTTTGTGATAGCACTTCTTAGTATTTCTTTATTTTCTGGAAACTATGTAAGCCTCAGAGTTCTTATGAAATCTTTGAGAATAGGGGCCCTCAGTACCAACTGTAATTATATTCCCTCCAATCGGACAAAAAAAGTGCTTAGATATAGATTTATTTTGATCTAAAAAAAAAGGAGGGAAGACGCAGGGGTGACTGACTGTGTTACCACAGCAGGAAGCAGTGAAGACTATGAATAGAGACCAGGTGCTATGGTCTGAATGTTTGTGTGCCCCCAGAATTTATACAATGAAACCTAATCACTGATGTAATGATATTGGAGGTGGAGCCTCTGAGAGGTGATTAGGTCATGAGAGTGGAATCCTCATGGATGGGATTAGTGCCCTTGTGAAAGAGGCCCCAGAGAGCTGCCTGACCCCTTCCATCATGTAAGGACTCAGGGAAAAGATGGCCTTCGACACACATCACATCTACCTTGATGTTGGACTTCCCAGCCTCCAGATCTGTGAGAAATAAATCTCAGCTGTTTATAAGCCGCCCAGTTTACGATATTTTGTTATAGTGGCCTAGAGGATCTAAGACACCAGAGATCAGAAAATACTGCCCATGGCCTAGTTTTTTAAATAACACAGCCACGCCCATTTCTTTACAGTCTATGGCTGCTTTTTAGCAGCATTGAGTACTTGCCACAGAGACTGGAGGACATGAAAAGCCTAAAATATTTTATATCTGGTCCTTGACAGAAAAAGTTGCCAACCCTTGATATTATACTTTCAGGTATTATGAAAGGACCTAGAGAATAAAATGAATACTCTTGGGAATTGTAATTGATTATAGGTTCTACATGAGTTAATGGTATGATTTGGCTTCCAAGAAGTAAAATTTAACCATAGTTGATTGCTAGAAATATAAGATCTAGAATGACAGAGGAAGTAGCTGACCAAGCTGGTACTATTATGTCGAGTTTGGAGCAGTACTATTACAAGCTAGAGCAGCTCAGACTGACAGAACTTTCTGCAATGATGGATATGTTCCATCTATACAGTAACTAGCCACTATCCTGTTGTTGGTACTGTTTGACTGAGGAACTATATTCAATTTTTTTAAGAGACAGTTTCTCACTATGTAGCCCAGGCTAGTCTCGAACTTCCAGACTCAAGAAACCCTCCTGCTTCAGCTTCCTAATTAGCTGGGACTATAGGTATGTACCACCATGACCAGCCTTATTTAATTTTAATTAAATATAACTAGCTAAATGTGACTATTGGCTACCATACTGGACAGCATCAATATGTAGATAGTATCACATTTCTCAGCATCACAGAGGTAGCTGTATAATAAATAGAAAACAATTCAATTCAGTAAATCTGTTTAGTGCTTTACTATGGGAATACGAAAGTAAGATTCAATTAAAATTTAACAAAGAGACACCCACAAAAATTAAACACAAGGATATAAATGCCATAATGATATAGAGATAAAAATATTAAGTGTCCACTATATGGCAGCCTTTCAGGAATGTTCTCAACATTTACTATTTTATTAAACCCTTCGAGCATTCAGCAAAGTAAATACCCTAAACTTCATATTTTTAAAAAACTGAGCCATAAAAACACTAAGTAAATTGATCCAGGCAAATGGTAATTGAGCTAGCTTCAAGTATAAATCTACCTAACTCCAAAACCAAAGGTTCCTTCTCCATAACAAATTTCTAGGGTAGGGAAGCCCAGAGAAAGATAGACAAGATAAGTGACATTCGAGTTGAATCTTTTTTTTTTTTTTAAGACAGAGTCTCATTCTGTCACCCAGGCTGGAGTATAATGATGAAATCTCAGCTCACTACAACCTCTGCCTACCAGGTTCAAGTGATTCTCCTGCCTCAGCTCCCAAGTAGCTGGGATTACAGGTGCCCACCACAATGCCTGGCTAATTTTTATATTTTTAGTAGAGACAGGGTTTCACTATGTTGGCCAGGCTGGTCTTGAACTCCTGAACTCAGGTGATCCACTTGCCTTGGACTTCCAAAGTGCTGGGTTTTTTAGCTGAATCTTGAAGAAAGGAGTTCTCCATAAAGATAAGAAGAACAGAACAGTCTAGGTGAGGGTTAACAACATGAGGAAAGATGTGGAGCTGTGGAAGGGTACAACAGCTGGTAGCAGAACATCACATCGTGATCTTCAATAGGTTACTTTTTGTGTTCCTTCTATATGTGACTTACTGCTACGATACTATTAATACTCATATACATTGTCCTAAGCATTGTGGAAGGTAAAATAAGTGGTCAAGACACAATCCCTGCTCATCATAAACATACAATCTAGTGGAGAAGGCTAACACTATACAACCAGGCTTATTGAAATAATAGAGTTACAAACATCAGCCCCAAGAGATCAGGGACTAGGCCTCTAATTAATTGTAGAGCATGATACAGCCTCATGGAATAGGTGAACTTTAAGTCTGTGTAACTATCTGTTAGTATCTACTAGTGTCTCACTAGTGTAGAGATAGTAGAAAAACCAACCGGAATCATCAGTGGAACTCTAATAGAAGGAAAATGTGAAGACTCTAGGGATATTTGACCTGCAAAAGGTCAGAAGGATAGGACTTCCATCTTTTAACACTTGAAGGAATGTCACAGGGCAAAGGGATTCATCTTGATATGAGACACGAAATAGCAGAACTCAGACCAATGGAGGAAAACTTCAGAAGGCAGATTATGGTTCAACAGAGTGAAATCTTTGCTTACAGAGTAGTTTGAAAATGGTACGGGTTGCCTCAGGATGACATCACCTCTAGAACAGTTCAAGGAAAGGCTGGACAAAGATGGAGATTATACAGCTTGTCCAAAAATGCTACTCTAGACTCCAAGTTGATATTCTGACCCTGACATTCTGAGATTCTAGCAAAGAGCTGGCATTAACTGCTAGCTTTTCTTATAGTTCGACTTCGACCACTTTTGCGATCAGTTCTTTTTTGTTTGCTCGTTTTCTTGAGACAGAGTCTCACTCTGTCGCTCAGGCTAGAGTGCAGTGGCATGATCTCGGCTCACTGCAACCTTGCCTCCTGGGTTCAAGTGATTCTCCTGACTCAGCCTCCCAAGTACCTGGGATTACAGGCACATGCCACCACACCAGACTAATTTTTGCATTTTTAGTAGAGACAGGGTTCCGCCATGTTGGCCAGGCAAGTCTGATCAGTTCTTAAAATTGAGTTGAAAGTTTTTGGGGGGGCAATAATTTAGATGTACAATGAGTTATTCAGGGAAGAAATCCATTTTATTCTCCAAATTTATTATTCTGGCAAATCTCATTCTGATACTAAAAAAGAGTTGCCCTAATTTGATTGGCATCTTTAATGCCATCAATTTTATACTACGGAAAGCAGCACCTAGAGTCTCTGGACATCAAATCCAGTCCTGACTTTTCTTCTTAGGACAACCTCAGATCCCTAAGCCAAATGTGCATACTAATATAGTATGCACTTTCAAATAGTAAATCTACATTCCTTTTCAAGTATTCTACAATTCTTCAGACTTTTCACTAGTCTATAATGCTAGCCTTCTCTCACGTTCCCACACTTTTTCATTTGTGTCTAAGATCCATTCAACACACTGCTTCTACTCTGCATTACAGGAAGCTGATCAATGCCATTAGTTCCCAGACTCCATTGACAACTGGCTTCTTCTTCGGTTTGGTCAATAGCAGGCACTGGTGTAAAACAGGAAAACAAAGGATTAGAAAGTAGAAGAAAGGGAAAAACCAGGATATGTGAGTGTGTGTGCATGTGCATGTGTGAGTGGGTGTATGTGTTAAAATATATGTAACATAATATCCCCTTTATTCTTTAGCTTTTCCAGCACCTTTGTAAAAGTTTCCTTGTTACTCTTAAGCTACCTCTTTCATTCCATTTTCCTTAATGAACCTGACTGATACCACCCCATTCTCTACTTTAACACAGGTCTTATGTAATTCTAAAGTATGGGTTCAAAAAGCAAGTTGAAATCATCAAAAGGAGCTGTATTAATTTAAAGAAAACCTGTTCTCCACTTGGTCTGAATCTTAAATGACTGCTTTTGTGGCCTCCTTCTCTCCCCCTCGCAATCTAGTTTTAAGTCTCTCTCCACATAGAAAATAGGCCATTACGTCGTCTTGCACTTGAGCACTCATTATACCTCCAAGTGTCACAGATTTCATTTTGGATTCTCTTATTACACTTTAAATCCAATTAAATTAATACAAAATCTTCAGTAACAAAATCTATTTGGAAAATCACTCACGGAAATCCCTTTATGTCTTTTATTATATTTTCTATTCTTATTTTTTCTTCCTGCCAATTGCCTTCCTATCTTTTCCCCCACGGAAATAAAGGACATGATCAGAGCAACATTTAAACAGCCCACCAACATGACCTCTATCTTCCTTCGTGTCAGAAAAGGGAGATGTTGCCGTGGCAACTATGGAAGAGACATTCACGACTTCCTGGACTGCAATCTCCAAAAAGAACTGTCTTTGAGATATTATCCATTCTCAGGTGAGAGGCCTGGTATTGTTTTATATAGAATTCCTTTAATGTGAGACCCACATTTGAAGGACAATGATTATGGCTAGTCCCCAGGCCACAGGCATTTGTCAGATGGGCATTCTTCACCTGCAGACCATTTTGTGCTCAGTTGTTTCTCACTCTGCTAATGCTGAGATCATTCTACTGCCTCAGAATTGTGATTTGACAATCATCAATTGTTGAGCCTTTGATATGTAAAATGCTGAGAAACAGTGGCCAATGCAAGGCCTGTTCCTCCCCAAATGGATGTTATTCTACCATCATTCCTTCTTCTCTGGCCATTGATCTTTCCTGCATTATTTTTTCCACTTTATATTTTCCTAACACTAGACCCCTGTCTCCATGAACTCAACTTTCTGACCTGAATTGAAGTATTGTGATTCATCGGCTCCTTTGTCAAGCACAGTTGTATACAGCAGGGAGAACTGGATCCAGCCAAAGTCAAAGGTCACCAATTTTGGAAATCAAGAAACCAAGAAAAGAAAACAATTCATTTCCTGGCCAAGAAATTATAGCAGTTTCTACATTGGACATACCAGACCCCTCTTTCAAGACTGCTACTATTTCAGGACTCAGAAGAAAACAAACAGGAAAGGGCAAAATCTTTCTTAATGCAACACTGTTTTGGAGTTGACCTCCCTACCAAGTTTTAAATCCTCCTTATACCACGTGGGGGACCCATATCCCAGCATCTGCTCAGCTCCTGCCTAATTTCTCCTTCTTTCTTCCTTTAGTTTTAGACTGGGAGCTGAGAGATTATACTAGTATGAACCAGCATTATTCTTTGTCTTCTGCATATTCTATATCCTCTCATCTTTATAAAATCCCTATGATATAAATAGTGGTCTAATATTATAGTCATATTACTAATAAGGGCAAGTAACTTGCCCAAGGCCTCTCACTCAGAAAGCTGCAGAGGCATTATTTGAACACTGGTCAGGCTGATCCAAAGAAAGATTCTTTCATCTACACTTCATTGCATCCCCAAAGGGGAAACTTGAAAACACAGTATGAAAAGAACCCATTCTGTCTAATTTCCCACTCACCTGTAAGCAATACAAGTGAAGGGACAATCCATATTCACTTCAGTGTCCCCCATTACATGTCATATTGTAAATACTCAGTAAGGACTTGTTGAAGGATGAATGAGTGTGTTAATTAATGCTCATCTCTCTCCTCTATTCTGCACTTGAATCACTGCCAAGACCTCTAAAACGGCCTTTTCACCTCTACTCTTGATCACTTCTAACCGAGCTTCCACAGCCAAACTTGCACCTGATTAATTTACACGATTACTCTAAAATTACTCAATAGGCTCCATCAAAAGGCTAAAGTACAAGTTTCTCTTCCCTTATCTATTCCTAAAGTGCTGTCTCTTCCCCTTCTACAGTCATGGCTTACAACCCACCCTTTCACCTTTTTGTTGAATTTTTATGAAAGTTTGAATTATTGGCAGCTTCCCAAATACAGCATTGGCTCAACCCTTTGAGCTTTTGTTCCTGCAATTTCCTCCACCAGGGAGGCCCCAAGGTTTTTAGTGTCTCTTGCACACACATGTATCATCCTCCTTCCATAGCCCCATTTTCTTGGCAAACTTTTGTTCCTCCATCAAAAATTAACTCAAGCAACATGTCCTCCAATTCACTGATTCTTCCAGAACTCAGTACTCTCTGCACCTTAGGCAAATGTGTACTATAGAAATTGTTCATATTGTGTTTTCACCATTTACTTCCCCAGTATTCTGCGAGCTTGCTAAAGAGAGAAACCATACATTTGCATGTGTATATAGCCAAGATTTAGTGTAGGGTCTGGTGCTGTATGTCTCATGAAATGAATATTTCTTGAAAAGATGAAACAGGAAGGAAGAAAGGAAGAAAAGGAGGGAGGAAGAAAGCGTTCCTAATTTCGTAGAAAAGAGAAATCTATGGGAATACTTATTCAATCAATGCATCTTGCCCTTTGAGACAGGTGTAGACAAAAAACCCATGAGGCCTGGGACATTTTCAGACATAACTAACCTGAGGACTATGTGATAACAACAACAATGAGGAGGTAGAAAATTAGGGAAAAGTAGAGGCAGCAAAGCTAATTTGCATATGCAACTTTATCCCCGATATCACTATCTCAAAGAATCATTCCCAAACCGATAGTAGTGAAAACTCTTCTGAAATCATTAAATTTGTTTTGTACAAGTTCAAAAATTTTGAGATATGAAATTATTCCTGTTACAGAGAGTGCACTATTGTGTTGTCAGATGGTCTTTCTTCCTGCCACTAATCAAAGAACTCAAGTACATATTTCTTAGAGCCTGAAGCGCAAAATATATTAGATCTAAAGAAAGTCAGAGATTAAAAATACTGACGCTGTTTCTAGGGGAAGAGGAATTATATTTTGCCAATTATAAAAGGCCTGGCTTATTTTATTATCTCTCATTTATAATGTTTAATATTAAAATAAGGTATAGTTGGTACATAACATTAGCAGAAATCTGGTTATACTGAGTGAATAAAAGACAACTTACAACAGTGGTAAAAGGGGCTTGCTCTGAGACGTTTTTTATGACTGACATTTTTAAGACCAATAATAAAAGCTAGAAAATGTAATAAATGCAAATTCCTCAGTTCCAAAGAAGGGAGAAAGAATATGTGATGTCATGAAGGATTTATTACTACTAATTGGATAATAAATATCCTTTGGTCTTTATCAACATTTTAACGTTGACATTTATATGGATAATATTTATGTTGAAGGTGTTAACACCAGGTTTTTTCCCTCTTAGTGCTCTTGTCTTTTGGATTTGTGGGGGTGTGTGGAAGGGAATATCGATTGGAGCATTTAGTAGAGTAGAGGGCACTGCTTTTCTTGAGATGATTATCATAGTTGTGTGTTAAGAGTCTACCATGTACCAGTCACTTTCCCAATACTATCATCATAACAATTCTTAAAGGGAATTGTTCTGATCATCCTAACACTTCGTAAAGGGAAGTACTATCACAACTCTATGAATGCCATAGATGAGGAAATCAAGGTTCAAGCAGAGTAAGTAATTTGCCCATAGTGCCAGAGCTCCTAAGGAAAGACTTGGAGCTCAGTGTCGCAGACTCTTAAGTCCCGTGCCTGTTCCATTGCTATTCACTCTGCAATGTTGCCACTCCTCTGAATAGAACACAGAAGAGTGTGGCACCTGCTCAGGAAAATGTGTTTGGAGACAAAGCCATTTTGCCTCAGAGAATTGGGTTGCAGAAGCCCATTTTGCAAGTCCAAACAACTTTTCAAGGAGGGAAAAAGCAATTAAGTTAAGACAAGCTATTTAGCATAATTGCTTTGTAAACACTATTTTAATATTCATGAATATGAACAAAACAAAGATGAAAGAGACCAAAACGAAAAGGTTCCATTGAGACTAAGAACAATCAATGACCCTCTGTAATTAGATCTTGCTTGGACAGGAATGATTGGCACCAAGCTTTCCATGGCTATCTTTAAAACTAAGAAGGAATATAATGGTCTTTTGATATGTCAATTTGTTTTGCTACAGTCCCCAGTTTTTCGGTCCAACAGCAATCTCGATGTTGCTGTAAAGGTATTTTGTGGATATGATTAAAGTCCATAACTAGTTGACTTTAAGCAAGAGAGATTATCCTTGACACCTGGAGTGGGCCTGATTCAATCACCTGAAAGGCCTAATAGCAGAACTGAGGCATCTCTGAAAAAGAAGAATTTGCAACTATGAACAGCAGGTTTGCCCTTGCTAGAAAGTTTCAGTGTACAGCTTCCTAACCACCTGACCTACAGATTTCAGACTTGCCTAGCCAGACCCCAAAATCACTCAAGCCAATTCCTAGCAATAAATATTTTAATATATATCTCCTATGGGTCTCTTTCTCCTATTGAACCCTGAAGATACAAGGGATTTGGGAATTAGAGCACAGCAAAACTGAGCATAAAAGAAAAAACTTGTTTCAAAGGGGTCACTTATTTTGTTATGAACAACTCTTAGGTTCTTTGTGACAGGTGAGTGTAGTCTACCAAAAGTCTAGGTGGGCAAAGGATAAACCACCTCACTAATCTAGTTTTGATGAAAGTAGATCTCAGGCCAAATTTTGCTGCATTATAAGCTTTGACTAAACAACATTGATTAGCCAAATAGTCTCCAAACTTTTTACACAGTCTGTGCTGTAAACACGATGAAGTTCAGTTCTCTGTCTTTGTAGGTGCCTCATAATCACCTTGCATGAAAGTTCACTCAACGCAGATGTGATTCTGGTGGCAGGATTTGGTTAATCCTATCGTATCAGGCTACAGAACCCTCTGACCCAATGGCTGGACACAAACTGTATAAAGATCAGCCTCAAGTGCCATGCCCTGAGCTATAAGGCTTGGTAGCTTTCTTATACCTTCTTCATGCAATAGTGACAACTGTCTCTAAAATATTTTAGCCAAGTTACACAATGCTAAGTACCACTAATTTCTCTAATGAGGAACTAACTGATCAACCCATTATGCTGATTAACTAGATATTAATTACCCCTATGAAAACTGATTTATAGTATTCATAATGCTTGTTAGCAAAGTGTGTAATGTTGGCCAAAGGTAGTTGCAGTGCTTGCAGTAGCCATTTATAGAGTGGTCATTTCTATTAAATGTTAACTCACTTCCCCTGTCCTTAGAACATAGCCTAAACTAACCTAAAACCAAAACCACATTTCTATGCTAAAGTATTTAGGAGTAAATTGCAGACATCATACCATGTATTATAACCAAATATCTTTATAAAAAAAAAAAAAGAACAGGTTTTCTCTAAGTTCTAATGCTGCTTTTGGTATCTTTCAGGTTGCAAACCCCATTACTAACCAGCAAGCTGACACATTTGGTTAAGCCTGTATTTATGTCTAATTTATTTTTTAATTGCTGCTTCTAAACATTGATAGACTAAAATAAGCAAGGCTAACACAAATCTCTCCCTGAACAATTCAGACAGTCATCTTGGTGGAATTTTTCTCACATTACTAAGTTTGTAAACATTTAAATTTGTACTTTTTGAGATAGTCCCTTAAAATAATAATTTTCATATGGGCATATGTAAACCACTGAAAATTATCTGTTAAATTAGATTCATCTCACATTCTTAGAGAAATATACATATTTAGGATACTCAGATCATACAGGTAATGTGACAACTCTGATCATCAGAAATATGAATATCTAAAGAAAATGAAAGAAGCATGGGAGCATCTGTTTTGTTCTTAAGAGTAAAAGTGAGATGGATGAAAAACAGGCAAGCTATACTACTGTGGGTACTTACTGGCAATCCTCCCCCAAATCTCCATCAAATGGAGATTTCTTATTTTTACAAAAGCAAACCTTCACAACTGCAGAGTGGGGGTATTCATCACAGAATTTGTTTCAGTTTGGCCAAATGTCTGCAAAGCATAATATTAAATCATGAGCTTCCACGTGGTGAAGTCAGACAGCTGATCCTCCTCACTTTCTTTTCATCTGATCATCAAACATGTAATAGGGGCCTATTTAAGTGTGAAATTCCCCGGGGAGAATGACACAGACTCTGCTAACCATTACTTTCACCAGGCTCAAGAACTGCAACCACAATATTTTGGGTAAATATGCAAAGGCCCTGAAGATTTGTTTGCTAATTTTTTTAGTTGACATTTTTTAAGCATCTGCTATTTGGCAAACTCAGAACTTATAGGTGGGAGTTCAAGCATGTATAAGACTAATTCTAGCTACCCTTAAGGATTTCACAGTCAACTGTGAAAGATAAGCACAAAACGGCATTAAACTAAATGATAAAAGCATATTATACGCACATATACAAAGGGGATGTTTGTGAATGTCAGGCAAAACAGGATTGGTAAATGTGGCACATATACACCATGGAATATTATGCAGCAATCAGAAATGATGAGTTCGTGTCATTTGTAGGGACATGGATGAATCTGGAGAACATCATTCTCAGCAAACTGACACAAGAACAGAAAATGAAACACCGCATATTCTCACTCATAGGCGGGTGATGAAAAATGAGAACACATGGACACAGAGAGGGGAGTACTAAACACTGGGGTCTATAGGGGGAAAAGGGGAGGGCCAGTGGGAGGGGGAGGTGGGGAGGGATTGCCAGGGGAGAAATACCAAATGTGGGTGAAGGGGAGAAAGCAAACAAAACACACTGCCCTGTGTGTACCTATGCAACTGTATTGCATGCTCTGCACATGTACCCCCAAACCTAAAATGTAATAAAAAGAAAAAAAAAAAGTTATCATTTCTTTCCTA
Source organism: Callithrix jacchus (assembly GCF_049354715.1). Taxonomy (NCBI): domain Eukaryota; kingdom Metazoa; phylum Chordata; class Mammalia; order Primates; family Cebidae; genus Callithrix; species Callithrix jacchus. The sequence goes on from NC_133507.1 coordinate 77,223,479, forward strand.
GTTTGGAGAATATGGCCCAAGGAATGCAGCTTTGAGTGCCCACAGGCTGTAAAAAAAAATGTGTCATTGACACCCATTCATCTTCATGGTAACCCTTTTGTTCCTCTCCTCCAACACTCAATGTCCTAAGGCCATCTCTCTGCTCCCCAAAGCATTAATCCACCCCATTTAACCATTGCCTCAAAATCTCCAAGATCTTAGGGAAAGTAACATCAGTCAGTTAAAACAAAGCTTCTTAGATCAATTATCAGTGAAAAATAATTAGTGATGTGGCATGCTAATCCTCCCAGGAGACAAGGCAGCACCAAGGCAGAAGTATTTTTTAAATTAAAGGAATTACACTCAAGATTTGATTTAGGAAATATTGGTTACCCCATAATCTGAGAGTTTAACATAAATCTTGAGTACCAACAATTTAGTTTCTCCAAAAGCGTGATACACATCTCTCTTGATGTACACTTGATGTTGCATGAAATTATTTCAGGTTTCACATAGAAAACATTTTTATTTTAATAGCTGTGTGTTCCTTTGTGTGTGGGTGGGTGGGTGTGTGTGTGTGTATGCTTCTGTAGTTACTTATACATAATTATGTTGAAAATAAGAATGACATACCAAATAACACTAGATTTGCATTTAAGGGAAAAAATATTGAAATACTAAATATACAAATAGACATATATAAAAACATAACTGACTCACGATTTGCAGCAACCAGCCCAAAAGCCAACTCATTATCTACAGAAACCAGCCCAAGAGGTTAAACTACTATCTATGTCAGACTTGTAGGAAGTCATACCACTATCTCTACCAACCAGTCCAGGGAGTCAAATAACAACTGCTGTAAACACTATTCACAATAGCAAAGACACAGAATCAACTAAAATGCCCATCAATGATAGATTGGATAAGGAAAATGTGATACATATACCTTATGGAGTACTATGCAGCCATAAAAATAAACAATATCATATCCTTTGCAGGGACATGAATGGAGTGTAACAGGTCTCCAAATGCAAGCCTGGAGCCTTAAAGTCTGAAGTCCTGCTTGCCTTGGCTGATGTCTCCCACCACCTGCCTGCATTTGCCATTGTCCCTAATCACCCAGCAGGGGAGCTTCCCCAGACAAGCCCCTCACCCAACCCTGCCATTGTAACTGAACTTGTGGTCATGTATACCCCCTTGCCCCTACCCCCCACCACTGTAACTGAACTTACTCTGCAACACCCCTATCCCCCAAAAAACTACCCAAACCTATAAAACCAATTCCTATCCCACTGCCCTTTGCTAATGCCCTTTTTGGCCTTAGCCCACCTGTACCCAGGTGAATAAACAGCAAAGTTGCTCACACAAAGCCTGTTTGGAAGGTCTCGTCATTCAAAGCACGCATTTTTTCAACAGAGTAGGAGGCCATTATCCTCAGCAAACTAATGCAGAAACAGAAAACCAATTATCATATGTTCTCATTTATTAAGTGGGAGCTAAACTATGAGATCATATGGATACATAGAGGGAAACGACACACACTGGGGCCTATCAGAACGTGGAAGCTGGGAGCAGGGAGAGGATCAGGAAAAATAACTAATAGGTACTAGGCTCAATACCTGGGTGATAACATTATCTGTATGATAAACCCCCAAGATACAAGTTTACCTATGTAACAAACTTGCACATGTGCCCTTGAACTTAAAATAAAAGTTAAAAAAGAGCTGATTTATTATATTTTCTCCCAAGGTCTTTATATAGATAAAATAATTGAGCATGTGGCCAGGTGCAGCGGTTCACACCTATAATCCTAGCCTGTAATCCTAGCCTATAATCCTAGGAGGCCTATAATCCTAGGGAGGGAGGCCTGTAATCCTAGCACTTTTGGAGGCCGAGCTTAGGCCAGGAGTTTGAGACCTCCCTGGTCAACATAGCGAAACCCCATCTCTATTAGAAAAAAAAATGTTTTTTGAGACAGAGTGTTACTTTGTTGCCCAGGCTGGAGGGCAATGGTGTGATCTCAGGTCACTGCAACCTCCACCTGCCAGGCTCAGGTGATTCTCCAGCCCCAGCCTTAAGCAGCGGGATCACAGGCATCTACCACCATGCCCAGGGAACAGAAAAAAAATTTTTCCTAATAAAATAATAATAATTGAGCATGTGTAAGAATTGAGTGCAAATTAAAAAAAAAAAAAAAAGCTAAAGGAAAGCACTACCACAAAAAAAAAATAAATAACTGTTGTAAACAACATTCCCCAAATAGCCAAGATTTGATTAATAACAGATCAATGAAGTCTTGATTAATAACTTCTCTATTTTTTTGTCTCCACTTTCAACTTTAGACTAACCAGAGGAAGCAAAATATGGACCCCTAACCAATTATGTAGGATACCTCCACCTCTAGTTAACCCCCTTTCAGCTTCCCTACTCCAACAGCCTCCAATCAGGGCATATCCAAGTCTTCCTTTTTTTCCACTATAAAGCTTTCCCACTTCTCTGCCTGCCTTGAAGCCAAACACAAGTGATGGTGGCTGATTCCCTCACTATAGTAAGTTCTGAATTAAAGCCTTTGCTTTTTCTTATTTGGGTGGTGTTTCTTTATTTTCACAAAATCTCCTAAAATAAATGCACTTAAATATAAAAAGGGCATTTAACTTAAAATCTAATTAAATAATAGTACAGATGGTACATGAATATTACAAAAATTATCACAATGGTACATAAACGAGTGAAGTTTGAAAATACCATATTTCCCACAAGGCCCTTGCTAGATGTGCTGTGCACAAAATCTTGCACAGGAATGCTATGACAAAAATATACTAAGTGGTCTCCAACCTCAGGCTTTTGTACTAGCTGTTTTCTCAGCTTAGAATGATTCCTCCACATGCACAAGACATGCTCCCTCTCCTCTTTGGGTCTTAGCTCAAATGCCCTCTCCTTTGTGAGTAGTTCTCTGACTAGTCGGGTTGGTTTGGTTTGGTTTGGTTTGGTTTGATTTGATTTGGTTTGGTTTGGTTTAAGACAGGGTCTCACTCTGTTGCCCAGGCTGGAGTGCAAAGGCACAATCACTGCTGCCTGCAGCCTTGATCTCCAGGCTCAAGTGATCCTTTCACCTCAGCCTCCCGAGTAGCTGGGACTACAGGCAGAAGCCATCATGCTCAGCTAATTTTTTCACTTTTTGTAGAGACTGGTCTTACTATGTGGCCCACGTTGTGACTATTCTGTTTTCAATAATAATACCCTCTGGGGCCGGGCGCGGTGGGTCACGCCTGTAATCCCAGCACTTTGGGAGGCCGAGGCGGGTGGATCACGAGGTCAAGATATCGAGACCATCCTGGTCAACATGGTGAAACCCCGTCTCTACTAAAAACACAAAAAAATTAGCTGGGCATGGTGGCGCGTGCCTGTAATCCCAGCTACTCAGGAGGCTGAGGCAGGAGAACTGCCTGAACCCAGCAATCGCGCCATTGCACTCCAGCCTGGGTAACAAGAGCGAAAACTCCGTCTCAAATAAAAAAATAAAAAATAATAATAATACTCTCTATTCTGTCCTCCCTCCTGCACTCACAGTCCTTTCCATTTTCGTATTTTATTTTTCCCATAGAACTTACTACCATCCAAAATACTGTATATTTTACTTCTTTATTTATGTCTTATCCCCCGCTCCACTGCTACCGTGTAATTCCCCAAGGACGGGGATTTTTTTCCTCCGTTTTTCTTTTCCACTCAATACTGAATCCTTAACACCTAAAATAACGCCTGCCTCTAAAGATAGTTCCTAACTGAAGAAAGGAAGGAATATCATCAGCTTTGGCATGAGTAGAACTCAAGCTCAATTTCAGCTCTGTCACTTACTGGTTGTCGTAGACATGGAGATGTGGCACCCAGACTCCCTTCTAAGGGTGATCTGTTGCCCCAGCTGTCAGCGTTCAGGGTTTGCCTCAGCTGCAGAGTCACCTTACTGAGGATACACCCTGTAAAGGCAGCCAACAACCAGTTGATGGTTAAGAAGGTATTGATACAGGGACACCGCAATTTACTCTGATCGATGGAATGTACTCGAGAGCTCCCTCTGGTGTTGGCTACACGTAGTGGCGCCTGTGTCACATTTCAACTTCTTCCTCTGCCCAAACCTGCTTCCTGCCTCTTTTCTTTCACAGGTGTTAATTCTTAATAAGTATCCCTGCACACCAAACCCCATCTCAGCATTGCTGTGGGGGAACCAACCTGTAACACCAGCTAAGTTCCCAGAATCCAATATGCAACATCAACTAAAACTTCAACTTTCCTCAGCTTCCCTGTTCCCCAAATCTTAGAGGTCCCTCTGAACAGTTTCGACATATAATTAGCAGCCAACTCGGGAGCAACTTGAACCTCTCAAGGCATTCGCACTCTCCTGAAGATCCATATGGGCTGAAGAAAATGATTCAATGTAGCACAAATCCCTGAGATGAGCCCTGGCATACCCCAAGGATCCTGCCTTGTGGGGCTCTTAGCAAAGTTTTCTTTCCACCACAGTGAAATAAGGGATCTCTGCTCTGCTGCTATTTATCCTCTTTACCAGTTTCCACACTCCATATAAACATGTTTGTTTTCATTCACAGTGTTCATCTCCAGGTCATAGCCCCCAGAGACACTCTGATGACTTTATAGCAAATACAACTTCAGGATTCTTTAAATAAACAATGGAAAATTGATAACAATAATTACAGCAACTAAGCATTGGATTTCCAATGTATTCCAACCATTAGTAATGCCACAGACATCATGCTATTCCACTGCATTTAGTCATTTTCCATATCTAGTTAGCTACACGGAGCTGAGAGGCAAATTACTAATGACCACTGAATGAGTACAGTACACAAATGTTGTAGAACCCCAAATTTACGACTGCATACCCAGTGCACACTGGAGCCAAACACTGAGATATTGGTGCTTGGAGATAGAGAGGTTTGTTCAAGTTGGTCAAAGCAAGAAGGCAAGAGAGCAAGATCTCTCAAATTTATCTTAACAGAAAGACGAAACAGAGAGTTTGTATACACCTAGAGAAAAGGGGGAAGATGTTTCAGGGAGCTGGGGGAAAATGTCTGTGTTTCCCCAGTCTCAGATAACACCTTGTACAACCAGACTTCTGGGTGTCAGCAGCTGGTTGTAACATTCAAAGGCATACATTCCTTCTCCCGAAATTATCTGTGACCCTGAAGTTATCTCCTTCTGCTTGACAGAGAAACACTACACTGGCAGTTTGTAATGATATTGTGGGAACAAGGGATGTTTGGCAAAAAGTGAGCAGTTAACAAGTGCAAGTAGGCAAGGGCCTAATGAGAATTCTCATTATTTCAGACACTAAAAATGCTCAGGTACTGAAATCTCAAGGGGTGCACTTATACATTCAGTACAGATTTCTGCCAGGTTCCGATTTGGTTTAAGTCCAGGTTTAGTATTACCTAGGAGTAAGAGACTGAAATCCCTGTGAATGAATCCCCTAAGATATAAAAAAAAAAGAAATCATAAAAAACATAATTTTCTCCATTCAAGGAGATGATTAGATTTTAAAATATCTAGTTAGTGGATACCAATAGAAAAAGGAAATTACATTTTTTAAATTAAAGTCAAATAATATGGATGATGACTTTACAGAAAATTGATTATCTGACATATTATGAGTGTTCTCTTGTTACTAAATTGAGAAAATATCTGAATAAATCACAAGGTCCAAACAAGTGAATCTCATAGCAGAAATTTTTTTAAAAGGAAAAGAGGCTAAATTACCTGTGAATAAACATCGTGCCTTCTCAGAACTCTTCCTTTTTTGTGCTCTGTATAAAGTATTAATAGCAGTTTTGCGTGTCCAGGAACCTCTGAACTGACACTGGAAAGTTTTCAGAAAACCAATCAGGTTAACTGCAGTGTTAAGTGTGTTTCTATAAGAAACAGGAAACATTGTTTCAGTCATAAGTGTGCATGTATGGGTGTAATCTGTGAGTATGTACGTGTGTATAACAGTACTGGATAACAATGTAAAATGTATTTATTTCTCTGGGTCTTGATTTGTTTTTTAAGTTTGCAAGTCACTACTCTAAATCAACTGGGAGAAGCTACTCACTCTCACTCCTTTCCCTCCACACAGATACCAACTCTTCTCCAGAATTCATAGGAGCAGCCAGCCTCTGTGCCCAGCTGGGGACACTCCAGCAGCAATTGATTTGCTGACATTAATGGGCATAATAGTGTTCCCATGGCACTGTCATCATGCCTTCACTAGAGTTCCTTTGTTCATTTCTGTCCCCAAGACAGAGAACCTCCTTTTCAGCCACAATTTGAATGCCAGCAGCAGCCTGCCCAGCACAGCTCTTGTGTGGCACAGTCATGCAGCAGGGCAATGTTGCCATGAGCAGGATGTGACTTGACTGTCTAGGGAAGAGACTGAAAGGAATAGGACCCCAATCCACAGATCACAAGTCATGGCATCCTAAGACAAGTGGCTCTTACATTCTGGAAGCTGTGAGATGACAAACTGGCACACAACAGCAAGAAGACACAAGATTTAAAGAGTCTACAGTGATGCCAAAGTAAATACAAGTATCTGAAGAGCCACCACCAAGAGGCACAAAAGACCTAGTTATTTAATCAAAATGCAGTTTCAGAAAAAGAAAAGACTCTGTGTGTAGGAAGCAATGGTAACATTCTAAATGCTTAATTAAGACACAGATGGCCAGGTGCGGTGGCTCACACCTGTAATCCCAGCACGTTGGGAAACTGAGGAGAGTGGATTGCTTGAGGCCAAAAGTTCGAGACCAGCCTGGCCAACATGGCAAAATCCCAACTCTCCTAAAAATAGAAAAATTAGTCAGGTGTGGTGGCACGTGCCTGTAGTCCCAACTAGCTATTCAGGAGGCTGAGGCAGGACAATCACTTGAATCCGGGAGGTGGAGGTTACAGTGAGCTGAGATCTTACCACTGCACTCCAGCTTGGGCCACAGAGTGAGACCCTGTTAAAAAAAAAAAAAAAAAAAAAAGGCACAAATAAACTAAAAAAGAGATCTTGAGGTCAGTGGGAAAGAAGGAATACTGAATTTTCCATCCAGCTCCCTTTTCTCACATGGGACCAATAATTTTCATTTTGTTGAAAAAAGGAAACAGAGCATTTTTGCAATGTAATCCATTTAATTTCAAAACCTCAGAATCTGTGTTTATCAAACTGAGGATTCTAACCCATTACTGGGTTATGAAATCAATTGAGCATATTTTAACGAAAGAATAGAATTGAATCAAACAGGATAGAGCAGAAAATATCAGAATGTGCTGTGCATAGTATTGGAACATTATTTTAGTCATAAGTATTCATGTATGGGTGTAATCTGTGAGTGTGTGTGTGTGTGTGTGTGTGTATACAGTACTGGGTAATAAAGTAAAATGTATTTATTTCTCTGGGTCTTGATTTTATTTTATTTTTTTAAGTTTGAAAGACACTATTCTAAATCAATTGGGAGAAGCCAATAACCCTCACTTCTTTCCCCCACACACATATCAGAAGCTGGATTTCCTTGTCACCGTTCTCAAATAGAGCCCATCAATAAGTGGATTGAGGGCCCCTTGTGATTTGCACACCTCACAAGGGACAGTGGAGGAAAGAAAGGCCTGTGACCAAATCATTGGAAGACATGGTTCCCCAAATTTAAAGTATGTCAATTAATATAAGAAAATAAGATTTCTGTAAGACACCAGACAGTCCCCATAACATACCTGATACTTCAAATACATTAAGTTACTCACTGTGTATCTAACATCTGTTTTGACACCCACTGCTCTTGTACAAACATATCCTATTGAATACATGTAACAGCACAGGTGGAACTAGGGCAACTATCAAGACTTTGTAAAGTTTGTCTGATTTTTAGCCATGTATGCATATGAAGAAAAAAAAATCTGTATAAGTACTTTGATCAGAGCAGAGCCTGGATGTAGGGGCTAATGCCTATAATCCCAGCATTTTGGGAGCCTGAGGCAGGAAGATTGTTTGAGCCCAGGAGTTTGAGATTAGCTTGGGCAATATAGCAGGAATCTGTTTCTACAAAAAAAAATTTAAAAATTAGGCAGGCATAGTGGTACACACCTGTAGTCCCAGCTACTCGAGAGACTGAGATGGGATGATCACTTGAGCCCAGATATTTGAAGTTACAGTCAGGTATGACTGCACAACTGCACTTCAGCCTGGGTGACAGAGTGAGACCCTCTCTCTAAAAAATAATAATAATAAACCAAAACACAAATTTTTGAAAAGAATTTGAGGTCCACAAACTTGGATGGGGAAAAAATTAATCTTCATATGCATGAATATCTGATTATTTAGCAAGTGGCTTCATTCTGCAGGCAACAAACGACAGTAAAATTAAAGAGTACTGTGACTTCACTAACAACATAAGTCATATACACTTTCACAGTACATTTATTGCAGCTATCTGGAAATATTCCATTCATTGCTACTTTAAAATTAGAGTATGTATTAGAATTTATGCTACATTTTATTATTTAATGTGTTAATTTAAAAGGACATGCATTGTAATCACTTAATTTTTATAACTACATTTCAGTGTAATTGGCTTCCTTTGTAATCTTAGGTATTTTATTTTATGCATTTTACAGCATTATTCTGAGGAGTCTATAGGTTTTTCCAGCAACCAAAGGGGTCCATGGATAAAAAGGGTTAAGTGGATAGGGAGGCAAGGACAAAGCAGAAAGGAACATAATTATCTAGAACAATCAGTCATGTACTCCGTTGAATGTTCAAGGGGGAATTTCAGATCTCTGGTTCTCTTCCCTGCTATCCTCTCCTGGGAACTCTTATTGCCTCGGACCCCTGGACTCTCAGCTCTATTTTCTCAGTTTGATGTATCTGCCAGGCTCCACCTGATTTCACCCTTTCTGCACCATGACCTGGAAACTCTCTCAACACAGTAAGCTGGGACAATCATAGGACTCACCAGGTTTGTTTTTCATCTCTTGGGAGTCGCTTTCCTTCACTGCTTGATGATCAATATCTTCAAAATTGTTTCACAGATTTTGTCTGGTTTATATTTGGTGGGAGGATAAATCATGACTCAAAATCTTCCATCAAAGTTTCTTATTAGATACCATTGAAATGTGTGTCTTGTGATTTCACTACAATCTTTATTAAAGGTGAATTTTTTTAAATTGTGGTTAAATACCACTCCCACTTGAAGGAACAAAATAGTGTGTAGAGATTCACATTGTAAACATTTTTTCAAGGAACACCACAATACCTGAACAGGAAAACCAATGGAATCTATGGGCCCTTTGAAGGAAGCAGGGGGCTATAGCCTACACTATGAGTCAGGGAAGGGCTGCAAGTCTCCAGACTGTGAGAGGGAAAGAGTTTACCTCTGGGATACACACCCTCACAAGAGACCCTGAAAGTCTAGGACATAGCATAAGGCCCTAACTCCATCCAGCACAGGGACCAATCTGGAGAGCATTGTGGAATATAAAAGTATAAGCAGCGATGGGAAGACCTCTGCATGTACTCCCAGTTCCCACTGCACACCAAGGGTAGCCATTCCTCACCATACCTCACAGGGGACCCTGTGGAGGACTGACAAAAAGTAGTACAGGTGGTGATTGCAGGTTGAAAGAAGCCCCCGCCGGGCGCAGTGGTTCACGCCTGTAATCCCAGCACTTTGGGAGGCCGAGGCAGGTGGATCACGAGGTCAACAGATCGAGACCATCTTGGTCAACATGGTGAAACCCCGCCTCTACTAAAAATATGAAAAATTAGCTGGGCATGGTGGTGCATGCCTGTAATCCCAGCTACTCAGGAGGCTGAGGCAGGAGAATTGCCTGAACCCAGGAGGCAGAGGTTGCGGTGAGCCGAGATCGCGCCTTTGCACTCCAGCCTGGGTAACAAAAGCAAAAACTCCGTCTCAAAAAAAAAAAAAAGAAAGAAAGAAAGAAGCCCCCAAGGGGGGTTCACAATAGAACACCCTTGGCCAGGGCCAGGACAGGGGAGAATGAAAAGCAGGCTGTGAGTTCGAGAGTCATGAGTGCAGGAGCCACAGGTGCAGGAGCAGTGGGTGCAGGAGCTGGGCTTTGCAGCGGACAAGAAGGGGCATAGCCTGAAAGCCAAAGTTATTTCCACAAGGAAAGTCTATAACTGACTGGAATTTATCTTGCTGCTACCAGTAAAACACTGTGGAATTAGATCTGTCTTGCCAAGTGCATGGGAACTGCAGGGCTTACCATCACCTGCTATTCCCCACTCTGCACAAACCCTTCTGAGCATCAGAGGAAGACATGCCTTCCTCTAGAACATCAACACAGTGGCCTGAGATTCGCTTCTGTCCCCAGCACCCACAGAAGCTGCTGCTTACCCTGCACATGGAGAATCAGAGCACAAACTCGCTTGACCTAGCCCCCGCAACCTGGCTTTGCCCTACCACCTACCCAGGTAGCTTAACACAAAGGAAAGAATCTCTTGGGAGTCTCCTGGCCCTACCCATTGCCTGGGAAACCAGAGTACCCCACCTGAGCAACATAAAGCAAGCAAAAATCTCACTGCTACTACCATAGCTGGTGCTCTTTCACAAGTGTCACCTCTTGACTGGAGGCCAACCAACACAGTCCATTACAGCATTTCCTGGTATAATAACACTGCACACCAGGAAGGAGAATATGGCTGCATGACCTCAGCTATCACCACTGTCTGCACCAGTCCAAAGAGTCATGAGTCTGTCCACATGATCAGTACATTACTCCTATAAGCAGCATTCAAGAAAGCCAACATGCTAGGGCTATTGGTAACGAAGGAATTTCACAGAGTCTATGTCACTCCTCTGCCACCCCCATTAGTGGTGATACTACTACCAACTACTAGGAAACCTAAGGACAGGTCACATCACTGGATCCCTTGCAGACATTCCCCAACACCAGCTTGGAATGTGGCAACTTCACTGGGCAGCTAGACTCAGAGGAGCAACAATACTCACAGTAGTCTGGCTCCCAGGGACTACCACTCCTAGGGGAAGGGGGAGTGTATCACACACCAAGGAAGGGAGAGTGCATCACAGTCCACCCTGTGGGATTAAAGAATCTAGATAGCAGCCCTTAAGCACCAGGTCTTTCTACTTGTGGAAAGCTTCCTTCAGCAGAGGCGCAGTTGAAGTGCTGGGCTCAGCAGAGAAAGTCTTCAGCTCTATCCCAACAGTCAGCCCTGGTGCACATGAAGGGCCTTGGAGAATAGGAAGTCTTTCTCCCCTTGTCCACCACCACAGGCACAGTTCGGGCTTCTCCCACTGGAGTTCAGCATGGGTGCCACTATAGACAGCCTTTCTGAAACACAACAGAATGATAGCATTTCCAACAGAGGAGCACCCTCCAGGTTCAGGCTTGCACAAGAGATAGAGTCACAGTTCCTGTCTATTTGGAATGTCAACATTTCTACAGATAAAAAGAGCTGCTGTCTAATCTGAAGAATCAGAGCACTGGGACAAGAGCATGTCTGAGAAACAGATGCATTTCTTGTTGACCTGGCAGGGGAACTGGCGTGGCTTTGACCCTTCACCCTGATAAAACTTCAGTGTGACTCATTGGGAGCTCCTCCAGCCACCTCTGTCAACTGGAAAAACCAATCGGAACTTATGGAAATGAAAGACACACTGAGGGAATTACAAAATGCAATGGAAAGTTTCAACAATGAGGTACCTATCTGCTTTAGCCACAGTCGGTTCCTATCCAGGAATATTTCCCCTATTGGCCTGACACTTAAACCATCAAACCAGCTAATAAAATACTTTGGGAAAATAATTAAATTGTGTACAAGATGGAGGAATGAGATAAGCTTTAAAAGACCTCTACCTTTGCAACCCAATAGGAGACAGTGGACTCATTCACACACTGAGCACATTGCTACAATCACCATATAACAAAGCTATCATACAAAGACTCTCTATAACCAAGGAACTCTTACAGAGTCTTCACCCTTGAAAGCACCAAGTGCCGAATTAGGCTACAATTAACTATAAGAATTCAAGTCTCCTCCTTAAGGGGGAAGAAAGAAATTTAAAAATAAACAAAAGCAACACAGACAAGTCAAATATAAATTCAAAAATAATTAGGAGAAATAGCCTACCCAAATGAGAAGGAACCAGAAAAATAATTGGTAGTATGTCAAAACAGGAGGCTATTACACTCTCAAAAGATCACACTAGCTCTCAGCAATGAACTCAAATCAAGATGAAAGTTTTTAAATACCATATAAGGAATTCAGAAGGTCAATTATTAAGGTACTCAAGACAATATCAGAGGATGGTAAAAATCATCATAAAGAAATTTAAAAAGCAGCTTAGAATATGAATGAAAAATTTTCTAAAGAGACAGATATCCCCAAAAAAACCAATTAGACTTCTGGAACAGAAAGACAAACTGAGGGAATTACAAAATGCAATGGAAAGTTTCAACAACAGACTAGAACAAGTAGAAGAAAAACATTTCAGAGCTTGAAGACAAGGCTTTTGAATTAATCTAACCAGACAAAAATAAATAAAAAAGAATCAAGAGAAATTAACAAAGTCTCCAAGAAATATTGAATTATGTAAAACAGTCAAACCTAAGCATAATTGGTGTTCCTGAGGGAGAAGAGAAAATAATATGTCTAGAAACTTATTTGAGGGAATAATTTAGGAAGACTTCCCTGGCCTCACTAGAAAGATAGACATCCAAATCCAAGAAGCTCAAAGAACTCCTGGGAAATTAACTGCAAAAACATCTTTACCAAGGCATATAGTAAATCAGTCTATCTAAAGACAACACCAAGGAAAGTATCAGGTAACCTGCAAAGAAAAATCTGTCAAACTAAGAGCAGACTTCTCAGCAGACCTTCCAAGCCAGAAGGAATTTTGGGTCTTATCTTCAACTCCCTTAAACAAAACAACTGTCAGCCAAGTACTTTGTATCCTGCAAAACTAAGTTTCATAAATGAAGGAGAAATACAGTCATTTTCACACAAATGCTGAGGAAAATTTTCACTACCAAATAGCACTACCAGAAATGCTAAAAGGAATTCTACATCTTGAAACAAAATCCAGATATGCACCAAACTAGAACCTCTTGAAAGCTTAAAACCCACAGGGTCTATAAAATAATAACAAAATGAAAAAAAACTAAGTAACAACATGATGAAGAGAACAGTAACTCACGTCTGAATATTAACATTGGATAGAAATGGTCTAAACACTCCACTTAAAAGATACAGAATGAATAAAAACATCACAATCCAAATATCTGCTGTATTCAAGAGACTCACCTAACATGGAAGGATTCATGTAAACTCAAGGTAAAAGGATAGAAAAAAGTATTTCACCGAAGTGAAAATCAAAACTGAGCAGGAGTAGCTATTCTTAGATAAAAAAGACTTCAAAGCAATAGCAAAAAAAAAAACAAAGATAGTCACTATATAACGATAAAAGGATCAATTCACTAAAAAGATATTACAATCCTAAATTTATATGCACCAAACATTGGATATCCTAGATTCATAAAACAATTGCTATTAGACCTAAGAAATGAGAGAGACAGCAAAACAGTAACAGTTGGATACTTCAATATACCACTGACAGCACTAGACAGAGCCTCAAGACAAAGTCAGCAGAGAAACAATTGTCTTCAGTGACGTACTAGAAGAAATGGACTTAACGGATATTTACAGAACATTCTACCCAAGATCTGCAGCATATACATTTTGCTCATTAGTACATGGAACATTCTCCAAGATAGACCATATGGTAGGCCACAAAACAAGTCTCAATAAACTTTAAAAAATAGAGCTGGACTAGGCGGGGCATGGTGGCTCACATCTGTAATCCCAGAAGTTTGGGAGGCCAAGGCAGGTGGGTCACCTGAGGTCAGGAGTTCAAGACCAGCCTGGCTAACATGGTGAAACCCTGTCTCTACTAAAAATATAAAAAATTAGCCAGGCCTCACCTGTAATCCCAGCTACTCAAGAGGCTGAGGCAGGAGAATCACTTGAACCCAGGAGGTGGTTGCAGTGAGCAGAGATCACACAGTTGCACTTTAGCTTGGGCAACAAGAATGAAACTCTGTTTCAGAAAAAAAAATCAAGCTGGACTAGAACAATGTAATCCTGGAAGTTTCAGGGCCTTTGCTGTGTGAGATAAACAGTAAAGGCAGAGGCTGCAACTCCCAGAACAGCAGCCACAACATTAGGAGCAGGAGTAGCCCAGTGACAGTGGCAGCAGCCTCCCCATCCCCGATCCCCACAGTCACTGCCCTGTCCCCAGGGGCTGACAGAGTGGGTGGCTGGACTAAACAGGTCACCTGCAGGTATTTTTTATGCATGGGGTTTGTAAGGAAGGAGATAACTGTCACTACTAGCATGACCTCTCTGACAATCCCTATGTGTAGTGTGCAAGTATTTTCAGCAAGGGTACTGTATTTATGGAGACTGCTTCAGATAAGAACACAGCAAGCCATTGAAACAGGAAGAAGCAACTGCTACAGAGCAAACTACAAAGTCTTCCCTTGCTGTTTCCTCAAGTCCCTCATCAATGGTTGGACCACTTGTTGAAATGAATACAGGTAAAGCTGAGTCAAGAAATTGAAACTTTGCAACTGTAGGAGCAGGTTCAGAGGATGGGGTGAATGCTATTGAGTTTGTTCCGGGGCAACCCTACTGTGGCTATATTGCACCTTTCTGCACTGAAGCACCCCTGCAGGGCTCCGTGACCAAAGAAGAATCAGAGAAAGAACAAACTGACATGGAAACAAAGAAGTCGCTGTGCCCCTATGCAGCAGTGGGAGAGTGTCGATATGGGGAGAACTGTGTGTATCTCCACAGAGATTCATGTGACATGTGTGACATTTGTTAAGATCCTGCATCCAACAGATGCTGCCCAGAGATCACAGCATATAAAATTATGCATTGAGGCCCAAGAGAAGGATATGGAGCTCTTATTTGCTGTGTCACACAGCAAGGACATGGTGTGTGGGATTTGCATGGAGGTGGTCTATGAGAAGACCAACCCCAGTGAGCTCTGCTTCAGGATCCTCTCCAACTGCAACCACACCTACTGTCTCAAGTGCATCCGCAAGAGGAGGAGTGCTAAGCAGCTTGAGAGCAAGATCGAAGTCCTGTCCGGAATGCCTGATCACATCTAACTTTGTTATTCCAAGTGAGTACTTGGTGGCAGAGACAAGGATGTCCGCTATCAACACTCCTATTCAACAGAGTTCCGGAATTACCAGCCAGAGCAATTAGGTAAAAGAAAGAAATGAAGGACATCCAAATTAGAAAAGAAGAAGTAAAACTATTGGTGTTTGTGGATGATATGATTGTATACTTAGAAAATACTAAAGATTCCTCCAAAAGACTCGTAGATTTGATAAATGAATTCAATAAAGTTTCGGGTTTCAAAATCAAGGTACACAAATTAGTAGCACTGTTATCCACCAGCAACAACCAGACTGAGAATCCAATCAAGAATTCATTCTCTTTTACAACAATTGCAAAAAAATAAAATAATATACCTAGAAATAACTTAACCAAGGAGGTGAAAGATCTCTACAAAGAGAACTACAAAACACTGCTGAAAGAAGTCATAGGTGACACAAACAAATGGAAACACATCCCACACTCATGGATTGTAAGAGTCAATATTGTGAAAAAGGCTATACTGCCCAAAGCAATCTAAAGATTGATTGAAATTTCCCTCAAAATACCAACACCATCTTTCACAGAATTAGAAAAAACAATCCCATAATTCATATGGAAACAAAAAAGACCCCAAATAGCCAAAGCAGCTCTAAGCAAAAAGAAGAAATCTGAAGGCATCACATTACCAGACTTCAAATTATACTATAAGGCTATAGTTACCAAAACAGCATGGTACTGGTATAAAAGTAGGCACATAGACCAATGGAACAGAATAGAGAACCAAGAAATAAAGTCAAATACTATGTACAGCAAACTGATCTTCAACAAAGCATACAAAACATAAACTGGGGAATGGACACCCTATTTAATAAATGGTACTGGGAAAATTGGTAAGCCACATGTATGCTATATAAAGAAATCAACAGAAGTTAAGTCAAAAACTTAAATATAAGGCCTGAAATCATAACAATTCTAGACGACAATGTTGGAAAAACTCTTCTAGACATCAGCCCAGGCAAAGAATTTAAAACTTAGACCCCAAACAAAAATGCAACAAAATCAAAAATAAATAAATGGGACCTAATTAAAGTAAAAAAAAACTGTGCAGCAAAAGAAATAGTCAACAGACAACCCACAAAATGGGAGAAAATATTTGCAAACTATACATCTAGCAAAGCAGTGGTATCCAGAATATATAAAGAACTCAAACAAACACCAAAAAAAAAAACAAATAATCCCATTTAAAAGTGGGCTAAGGACCTAAATAGACATTTCCCAAAAGAAGATATGCAAATAGGCAAAACATATGAAAAAATTCTCAATGCCAGGGAAATGCAAATTAAAAACACAATGAGGTACTACCTTAATCCTGCAAGAATGCCTATTATTAAAAAGTGAAAAACAAAACAGTAGATGTTGGAGAGGATGTGGGGAAAAGGGAACACTTACACACTGGAGATGGGAATGTAAATTATTAATAGTACAACATCTATGGAAAACAGTATGGAAATTTCTCAAAGAGAAAGTAGATCTACCATTTAATCCAGCAATCCCACTACTGGTATCTAACCAAAGGAAAAGAAGTTATTACCTGAAAAAGGCACTTGCACACATATGTTTACAGCAGCACAATTCACAAATGCAAATATGTGGAACTAACCTAAATGTCTATCAATTAAAGAGTGGATAGAGAAAATGTGGCATATATACATCATGAAATACTACTAGGCCATTAAAAGGAACAAAATAATGTCCTTGGCAGCAACCTGGATGGAAGGATGCAATTATTCTAAGTGAAGTAACACAGGAGTGAAAAAACAAAAAGCGTATGTGCTCACTTAAAAGTGGTAGCTAAGCTCTGAGTACGCATAGGCATTCAGAGCAATACAATGGACTTCAGAGACTCAAAAGCAGAAGGGTGGGAAGGGGGCCAGGGATTGAAAAACTACACATTCGGTATGATGTTTACGACTCAGGTGACAGGTAAACTAAAATCACAGAATTCACCACTGGGTAATTCATCCACGTAACCAAAACCACTGGTGCCCTAAAAGCTATTGAAATAAAAATAAACAAATTTTTTTTAATTGTGGTTAATAAGACTTTCTCACTACGTATCTCTACATTAAGCTTCCATTACCTAAAATAACTTAAGCAAATGTCCAACATAGTTGGAATTAAGAAACTGTCAGACTGGTGAGGAATACACACAGCCAGGAATTTTCACATGCTTGAATCACACTAATTGCATGTACTGGGGTTCAGGAAGGATGACAAATGAGAGAAGACTAACTCCAGAAGAAATATTCCAGCAGTCCACAAGCCTTAACTACTAGCACACGCTGAGTCACGCAGGCTCGCTTTCTCCTTTCAAGGCAGTGGAATTCTATCAGTAGAATAGATAAATTACCAGTAAGTAAGTAATTTGCTGAGAAGATTGATCTGGATCAATTAATTCAGTGCTTTTGGAAAGTGCTATATTCTTGCTACATTATGAAAATTACCTAGAAACCAAACTAATGATGTGCCGTTGAATTTAGAAAATGAGAATGTCAACAAACAACGTAAAAATGAAAGATACTGCTTTGTAAAATGTATCACATCCATTTATTTTGTCAGGCAAACTTCGGCTCCTCTCATTTAGGACAGACTGCTTTGTGGCAAACCAGCAGAGTATATATTTTATGGTTAGCAATAAAATCTTATTAGTATAAAATCTCATCACAGCTAATGACGCTTAAATCTCTCTTTTGGAGTAGGTGAGGTATCTTGCTTTGGAGGGAGGTGGCAGGTAGATGAACGGATCAAGTGAGGAGAATTCAAAAGGTCAATCACATCAGCAGGCTCTGCCTGGTTCCCAGTCTCTGCAACCACTCTCCTCAAAGCTGCCATCACTGGACTCTTCGCCTCAGGTCCCTTCTCTCTTCAGGTCAGTGGTTTTCAAACTGGGCCCCAGTGAGCAATCTCAGCTGCATCTAGGAATTTGTTAGAAATGCAAATTCTCAGGTCCTACCACAGCCACAGAGTCACAAACTCTGGGGTTGGATCCCAGGAATCTGTTTCAACAAGTCCCCTAAGTGATCCTGAGGCACATGGAAGTTTGAGAACTGCTGCTCTGCCACTTCATCTTCTTATGTGTAACAGTTATCACAATGTAGCTGTCATCCATTATATTTATTTACCTGTTTATTATCTTCCACTCTGGCTACCAACTACACACACCTGTGGAGCAATTTAAAATCCCTATTCCCAGGATGAGAATGAGGCCTAATAAATACAAATGGGGAGAGGGGGACAAGTATCAGCATTTTTCTTACTTTTTTTGTTTTTTAGGAGACGGGGTCTCACTCTGTCACTGAGGAGTGGAATGGCACAATCATAACTCATATAACCTTGAACTCCCAGGTTCAAGAGATCCTCCCACCTCAGCCTCCCAAGAGGCTAGAACTACAGGTGTGTGCCACCATGCCTGGCTAATTATTTTCTCTTTTGTAGAGATGGTTCACGCTATGTTGCCCAGGCTGTTCTGAAACTTCTGGCCTCAGGCAATCCTCCTTCCTTGGTCTTTGAATATGCTGGGAATCCAGGCACAGACTGCTGTGCCAGCCATCAGTATTTTCTCACTCTTCCCACAGGATTCCTAGGTATAGCTATGAGTAGAAGTAGAACCACTGTCTAAAAGAGGCTGACCTTCAGCCAGATGTAGGTAAGTGACTCTGCCCTGCATGCAGGAAACTTATCTACACTGAGTTCTTAGAGACAGACTTTTGGGTCCCAGTTCCGATAACTAGATTACTGTTGTCTTCGTCCATCTAGTTCTCAGTTTGTGTCTCTATTCCAGTAAATGAGTTTCTGCTTATATCCCTGTCTTGGTACCTGCTGTAGTTTTACAGGAAGATGTACACTGTATGTAAAAGTAGACTGACTTTGAGGTCAGATATATTGAATTCTAGCTCTGCCACTTACCACATGTGATATTTGCTAAGATACTAAGAAAGAGTAAAATTAACTGAAGTCTCAACACCTTCCGATAACCATTATTAATATTTTACAACCAATCTTAATACATCTCTTCGTGCATGTCTATACAAGTATGTACATACACGTATATTAAAGTTTCACATAAATGAAATTCTGTAACATGTGTTGCTTTCATTAGTGTGGAAAACTCCCCTAGTCCTGTCATTTTTCATCACTTCTTCCTCTAAATTCCACTTCTCTCTCCTCCACCCAGAAAACAATATTGTTAACAACCTAGTGTAATCTTTCATTGCTTATCCAGGTTCACAGAACCCTCATACACACATAAGGGTTTTCCCTCCATTTTTGACTTAATAGAATACACACACACACACACACTTGCACGTACACACACATGCTCTTTCTGGCATCTTTCATTTCCTGCTTAAAATATATTATAGGCTGGGTGCAGTGGCTATAATTCTAGCACTTTGGGAGGCGAAGGCAGGAAGAGTGCTTGAGTCCATGAGTTCATACCAGCCTGGGCAACAGAGGGAGATCCTGTGTCTATTATTCTAAAAAGTTTGAAATAGTAAAAAATGCATTATGGAACCCTCTCAAAGCAAAACTATTATAAATCTGTACAGAACTAACACATATTTTTTATTGATTATATATCATTCCATCCTATGAATTGGCAGAATATATTAGTGGACATTAACTTATTAAATATCACAATAAACATTCTTCAGGGTGGTGTATACATACATATCCTTACACAGTGAAACTTGATTTCTCTACTAAAGAGTTCCTGGAGTAGGATTTCTGGGTCAAATCATGTGTTTAATCTGCTTATTGTGGATATTGCCAGATTATTTTCCAAAAAGGCTGTAACAGCACACAACACACATGTCCAGAAACAGTGCATAACAGTGCCCTTTCTCACATCCTTGCCAGCAGTAAGGATTATCCATCTTTCTACATTTTTGCCAATTCAATAGATGTTTGAGAAATAAGAATTCACTACTGAATTTGCATTTTTCTTATTAATACTGAGGTTAAAAAACTGTTTCATATGTTCATTATTCATTTTGTATTTGCTCTTCTGTGAATTACCTAGCTACAAATTTTGAAAGTTTTTCTATTAGAGAGTTTGCTATTTGTTTTCTATTTACAACAGTTCTCTGCCCATCATCAATATTTATTCTTTGTCTGTTTTAAATAATGCATATTTTTCCCAGTGTCTCATTTGTCCTGATTTTGTTTATGAAATTTCTGTCCTATAATTTTGTAATATAATCATACATGTCTGTTTTTATGGATTTGACTTCCATCTCTTGCTTAGAGAGCCTCCTTAGTATGGATTTCATTAATTTTCATCTAAGATTTTTATTTTTAAAAAAAATTTAAATATTGGATGCAGCTAGTATTTATTTATTAAATAAAATAAGGGGTCTTACAGACACTGTCAGTATTTACCTTCCCTTATGTCCTTGAGAACATTTCATTGTGCCCTGGTAGATTTCTAGCCACCACTGTCTGAATTCCTGTGCCTGAAAGCTCTATATAAGACCTACGAAAGGCCATCAGAACCATGCCCCACAGGTATATAATGCCAGGGAGTTAGCAACATCACCATCACTACAAAGCAACCCTCCACCAATGAGTCTCCAGCATCAGAACAAAAATATCCAGTTCCCTTGACCAGAGCCAGCTAAATAATTTGCAGGGCCCAGTGCAAAATGCGAGGTCTGCACTGGGAATGGGGAAGTCAGTAACTCTTTCCCATATACCCACTGCCCCAACCCATGGTAGATGGGCTACACTCAAGGGATTGCAACGTCTCTATCAAGAGGCACTCAACCTAGATCAAGGGTGGGTGAAAGGCTCTCACTAAATTGCCCACCAAAAGTGCCAATGATGCTTCTAACCCAAGACAGAGACTCTCAAGTCCAAGTGCAACCACTGCACCCCCATCACATTCACCCAGGCCCTGCTAGTAAAAAGGAACAGCAGAACATGCTCCCACTTCCTATCCCACCCCAACCCATATAACCAGGTTACCACTACAGACAGAGGGAGGAAGGCATTGCAGGGCAGATTCTGAGCCACCAGGTGGTAGAGAACTAGACAAGAACATTCCAGAGATCGTAGGGAAGCAGCAGAGGTGGGTTCTGTTAGCTGAGACTGTAAGCCCCTGAGGTATTCTCTAATATCCCACCAGACTTCACTTACAAAACACAAATTCAGATGTAAAGAATTAAAATTTTCAAGAGGCTACTAGAACATTAAATACCAATGGCGGGGCTGGGCGTGGTGGCTCACGCCTGTAATCCCAGCACTTTGGGAGGCCAAGGTGGGTGGATCACGAGGTCAAGAGATCGAGACCATCCTGGGCAACATGGTGAAACCCCATCTCTACTAAAAATACAAAAAATTAGCTGGGCATGGTGGTGTGCGCCTGTAATCCCAGCTATTCAGGAGGCTGAGGCAGGAGAATTGCATGAACCCAGGAGGCAGAGGTTGCAGTGAGCCAAGATCATGCCATTGCACTCCAGCCTGGGTAACAAGAGCAAAACTCCGTCTCAAAAAAAAAAAATACCAGTGGCAATACCCTTTTGTATGCCCACACAGTGCCATTGAACTTACTGAAACAAACAAAAAAGGAGACATAACATATTAAAGCCTTTGGGAAGTAGCAAAACGAATTCTAAAAGGGAAGTTTATAGCTATAAATGCCTATATTTAAAAAAATCTCAAACACCTAACTTTACATGGCAAAGAACTATGAAAAGAAAAGCAAACTAAACCCAAAGATGACAGAAGAAAGTAATAAAAGTCAAAGCCGAAATAGAGAATTTCTAAATTATAGAAAACTACAGCAAAACAGTTGAGATTTTGAATAAACAAGATGGACAAGTCTTTAGCTAGACAAACTAAGAAAAAAAGGTTCTAGTAAATAAAAGTGGAGACATTACAATGAATACTTCAGAAATAAAAGTATTATAAGGGACTCTTAGGAACAACTACATGCCAACAAATTGGATAACCTAGAGGAAATGGACAAATTCCTAGAAATGTACAACTTGCCAAAATTAAATCAAGATGAAACAGAAAGCCTGAACAGGCCAATAACAAATCAAGGGATTGAAATAGTATTTAAAAGCCTCCAAAAACAGAAGAACCCAGGACCAGATGGCTTCACAGCTGAATTTTACCAAACATTCAAAAAAGAATGAATATCAATCCCTCTTAAAAACTTAACTAAAAACAGAATTAGAAAGAATGCTTCCAAATTCATTTTATGAGGCCAGATGACCCTAATACCAAAGCCAACCAAAGACACCCCAAGAAAATTATAGAACAATACCTCAGATGACCATAGATGCAAGAATCCTCAATAAAATACTAGCAAACTGACGTCAACAACACATCAAAAAGATTGTTTGTCATGATCAAGTAAGATTTATCCCTAGGATGCAAGATTGATTTAACACATGCAAATCAACTAATGTGATATTTATCATTAACTAGATGAATGAGACAAACCACATGATCATGTGAATAGACACAAAAAAAAGCATTGAAAAAGTTCATCATAATTTCATGACAAAAACTCTCAACAAATTAGGAAGTTAAGAAATTTCCTTAACAAAATAAAGGCCATTTTTGCAAAACTCACAGCTAATCAAAGGGGAAAAAACGAAAGATTTTTCTGTAAGATCTTATACAATTCAAGATTGCTCACTTTTGCCACTTACATTCACCATAGTAGTGCTGGAAATACTAGCAAGGGCAATCAGACAAGAAAAAGAAATAAGTGAGATTCACATTGGAAAGAAAGAACTAAAACTATACACATTTATAGATAACATGATTCTATACACAGAAAACCCAAAAGACTTCTCAAAAAATCTGTTGAAATTAATAAATTCACTAAAGTCACAGAATACAAAATCAACATTCAAAAATTAGTTATGTTTCTTTATAATAATAACCTTATCCCAAAAAGAAATTTTTAAAAATACCATTTACAATGCCATCAAAAACAATAAATTACATAGGAATACATTTAACCAAGGAGATAAAAGATCTCTACACTAAAAGCTATGAAACATGATGAAAGAAATTGAAGATACAAACAAATGGAAAGGTATACCATGTTCATGAAGTAGAAGAGTTGATATTAAAATGTCCCTACTACCCAAAGCAATATACAGATTCAACACAATCCTTACCAAAATTCCAATGGTATTTTTTTACCAAAGTACTAAAAACTTTCAAAAATTCAAATGAAGCCACAAAAGATCCCAAATAACCAAAGAAATCCTGAGAAAGGAAAACAAAATTGTAAGTACCACACTTATTGTCTTCAAATTACACTACAAAGCTATCATATTCAAAACAGTATGGCATTATCATTAAAAAAACACATAGAAAAATGGAACAGAAAAGCTCAAATGTAAATCTAAACATATACAGACAATAAATTTTTGACAAGAACACCAAGAAGACATGAATGGGGAAAGGATACTCTCTTTAACACATGGTATTAGGGAAGCCAAATATCCACATGCAAAAGAATAAAATTGAACCCTTATTTTACATCACACACAAAAATCAACTCAAAAGGAATTAAAGACATAAATATAAGACCTGAAACCATAAAACTCCTAAAAGAAAACAGTGGGGAAAAATTTTGATGAGACACCAAAAGCACAGGCAACAAAAGCAAAAACAAACAAATGGAACAACATCAAACTAAACATTTCTGCATAGCAAAGAAAACTATCAACAAAAAGAAAAAGCAGCCTAAAGATTGGGAGAAAATATTTGTGAACAACATATCTGATAAGGGGTCAAAATCCAAAATATCTAAGAAACACACAATCAATTGCAAAAAAAGATATAACACAATTTTAAAATGGGCAAATGACCTGAATAGGTATTTCTCCAAAGACAACATAAAAATGGCCAACAGGTACATGAAAAGACATTTAACATCATACATCATTATTGAAATGCAAATCGAAACCACAATGAGTTATCACCTAACACCTGTTGTTAAATTTAAAAAAAAAAAAAAAAACAAGAGATATCAGATGTTGACAAGGGTGTGGAGATTTTCTTTTCTGAAATGCAAGGGTAACAAGTCATAACTCTTTCACAAGGTTAACATGTGACCATGGGAAGATAATATGTGTGTTAGTTAAAAATCTTCAAAACACCAAGGAATAAAAGGAGGGCCAATAAAACTGCTGCATTCTGGCACAGATGAACCTAGAGGTGTAAATGACATCATTATGTCGTCTTTCCATTTTTTTGCATCTGATTCTCTAGGCAGTAACCTCATTTTCTCTTACTATAGAAGAGCCTCCCTCATCTACCTAGAAAACATAGCCACAGGCAGCTGGAGACTTAAATCATTTCAACTCAGCAACCCCAGTAAAAATAGAGATTATCTTTCTCAAGAATTTATAAATAAATCCCAGGGAAGATGTTTAGTTGGCCCTTCATGGATTGGATGTCTACCTTTTAATAATCATTAACAACAGGGGATAGTGTTTAACATGCCCATATCTGTGGCTTGGAGGGGTGAGGAAAAACATGTGTATGGGAGAAACATTTCCCCAAAGGAAAGTTTCCAGAAAGTGAAAGAAATGGGCAAATAAAAACAAAAGGTTTCCATTACACTTTGTTAAGTCCTTACCACCGTGCACAGATATATTAAGGACTTAATTTTTATTGTGCATCCATTATTACCACATATTGAAACTTCCTGATGGTATTGGATGCCATGTAATGCCTGTGGCTGCAGACTAAACTTCCCAGAATACCAGAGCTAGGGCTGTTCCCCTGTCCATGGTCAACTTGTCACTGAGTCTGGTTCTGGTTCTGAGTCACTTTCAAACTGCTCCAAACCTATGTAGCTGATCCCAGCTAAAAGCATGTGCACTGTTTTTCAAACCATGTATCCAACAAAAAACGAATACCCAGAATCTACAAGGAGCTCAAATCATCAAGAAAAAAGCAAACGATCCCATCAAAAAGTGGACAAATGATATAAATAGACATTTCTCAAAAGAAGATATACAAATGGCCAAAAAAAATATGAAACAGTGCTCAACATCACTAATCATCAGAGAAATGTAAATGAAAACCACATGAGGTATCATCTTACCCCAGCCAGAACAGCCATTATTAGAAAGTCAAAAAACAATAGATGTTTGTGTGGATATGGGGAAAAAGGAATGCTTATAAACTGCTGGTGGGAATGCAAATTAGTACAACCTTATGGAAAAATAGTATGGAGATTTCTTAAAGAACAAAAAGTGTGTCTACCATTTAATCCAGCAATCCCTCTGCTGGGTATCTACCCAAAGAAAGAGAAACCATTATATCAAAAAGACACCTGCAGGCATATGTTTATCACAACACAATTCACAATTGCAAAGATATGAAGCCAACCTAAGTACCCATTAACCAATCAGTGGACAAGGAAAATGGAACTACTCAGCCATAAAAAGAATGAAATAATATCTCTTGAAGCAATTTGGATGGAGCTGGAGGCCATTATTCTAAGTAAAGTAACTCAGGAGTGGAAAACCAAATACTGTATATTCTTACTTATAAGTAGGAGCTAGGCTATGAACACATAAAGACATACGGAGTGGTATAATGGGTTTTGGAGACTGAGAAGCGGGGGAGAGGGGCATGGGAGGGGAATTAGAGATTTAAAAACCTACATATTATATACAATGTACACTACTCAGGTAGTGGGTACACTAAAATCTCAGACTTGATGACTATACAATTCATCCATGAAACCAAAATCCACTGGTATCCCCAAAACTATGAAAATTAAAACTACATATACTTTTTGTAAAAAATGATTTAAAAAATAAAAGAAAGACTGTGCACTGTTTTTCAAATGCTGCAGGCAGTTCCTTTTTAAAAAGTTTCTAACACATACTTCTCAAAGCTGAATAAACATGATGACTTAATGCAATTAGTATCCTAGATATATAGGAAAAAAAAATAGTGAAAAACATGAAATCTTTATTTTATTCTACTTTAAGTTCTGGGATACATCTGTAGAACATGCAGGTTTGTTATATAGGTATACATGTGCCATGGTGATTTGCTGCAACTATCAACCAGTCATCTAGGTTTTAAGTCCCACATGCATTACGTATTTGTCCTAATGCTCTCCCCTTCCCCTTGCCCCTGACCTCTTGACGAGCCCCAGTGTATGATATTCCCCTCCCTGTGTCCTTGGTTTCTCATTGCTCAACTCCCACATATGAGTGAGAACATGTAGTGTTCGGTTTTCTGTTCCTGTGTTAGTTTGATGACAATGATGGCTTCCATCTTCATCCATATCCCTGCAAAGGACATAAACTCACTATTATTTATGGCTGTATAGTATTCTCTGGTGTATATGTGCCACATTTTCTTTAACCAGTCTATCATTGATGGGCATTTGGGTTGGTTCCAAATCTTTGCTATTGTAAATAGTGCTGCATAAACATACATGTACATATCCTTTATGTTAGAATGATTTACAATCCTTTGGGTATATACCCAGTAATGGGATTGCTGGGTGAAATGGTATTTCTGGTTCTAGATCCTTGAGGGATCACCACAGTGTCTTCCACATGGTTGAATTAATTTAAACTCCCACCAACAGTGTAAAAGCAGACTGTTAAATCTTAATGAAGGCTATAGTTTAGCTAATAGTAAACCAATGTTCATTTCTTAATTTTGAAAAGTGAATCAAGGTTATACAAGAAGTTAACATTAGAGGAAGCTAGGTGAAGTGTATACAGAAACACTCTGTACTATCTTTGCAACACTTCTATAGACAT
This sequence comes from Callithrix jacchus, assembly GCF_049354715.1. Lineage (NCBI taxonomy): Eukaryota > Metazoa > Chordata > Mammalia > Primates > Cebidae > Callithrix > Callithrix jacchus. Next base: position 77,250,473 of record NC_133507.1, read on the forward strand.
AATCTTTTATAAAAACAAAATTATTTCAAAATAAAACTAATTTAAAAATGAAATTTTTAAATTCTAATACTCAATTATCTCCATAATTCTCCAATTAACAGAATTCTTAATTATTAAAATTAACTTTAATTCTATCCATGTTGGAATAACTTGTACTAGATTTGTCCTTCCACCATGAAGAATTAGAAAACTGAGCAGAAATAGAAAAAAAAAAAAACAGTTGTTCCACATATTTAAAATAGGCAGCACAGGACTGAGATAATTGATTAGGAAGAAGCAAATAGGTAAAGATCATCCTGGCCTTCTTCTAAAAGTACTTCCCAAATTATTACACAGAAAGGGAAACTCAAGCAGATGGTAGTCATACTTAATTGCAAATTACTAAGACAGAGTTTGAACTTAAGAAAACAAACACAGCTGAAATATTAGGGACAGAGTATACTGTGTGGCAGGGAGGAGGAATGCAAATGAAGGGTCCCAAAAATCTCCACAGGAATCTTAGTCTGTTGCTGAATATAAACTCCATCAGATCAGGGAAAGGGCTGCAAGGAAAGGACTGGAGGAAACTGACCCATTCCCAGAACTTACACAGAACTGAGGGATGGTCAAGTCACAATCAGCTAGAGTGAGAAAAACCTTGCTGAACACCTGACATATAAATTAGAAGTTTCTGGAGGATCATGACTGAGTGCCAAAGAAATCCAGCCCTAATGTAGCAGCTACCCAGACTTATCCTTAAAAAAAAAAAAACAGACTTGAAAAGATAATCTGCCAGCTAAAGTTCAACATTCTTTAAAGAAAGACAAAATTCAGACACTCAATACTGACACTAAAATGTCCTAGATCCAATAAAAAATGACTGGAGATTTAAAAAAGTTATAATAAAGAGACAAATCAGTAAATAATAACAAGCTTCATAATGGCAGAAATGATGGAATACCAGACAAATTTACTAAAACAGTTATGTAAATATGCAAAAGGAATTTTTAAAAAATGAAAATAAGAAAACAATAGAAGTTATTAAAAAGTAAATAGAATGTTTGAAGATGAAAAGTATAATACCCAAAAAGAAAAATTCACTGAATGAGCTTAATAACAGAATATGTGGAAGAAAAAGATAAACTTGAGTAAATAAACATTGAAACTATTCAAAATGAAGCACAGAGAAAAAAAAACATTTTTTTAAAAAAATGAACAAAACCTCTGCTACCTGTGGGACAAAATCAAAGGGTCTCACAGGGATTTAATTAAACTCCCAGAAGGGGTAAAGCAAAAGAGAGCAGTAAAAGAAACATTTAATGACATAAGAAGCAAAAATTTTCTAATCTTGATGACAACTATAAACACCTAAATTCAAGAAGCTCAGTGAACCATAAGCAGAAACCCAGTAAACCACATCAAAGCACATGATAATCACATTAAATCAAGGATAAAAAGAGATTATTATGAGGACCTGGGAAGAAAACAGCCATACAACATAGAGAAACAAAGGAAAGAGTGGCAGCAGACTCTTCATCAGAAAATATGTGTGCTCCCACCTGGGCAACAGAGTGAGACCCTGTCTCTAAAAAAAAAATTTTTAAAGGACATTAAATAAAGACATTTTATTTTCATGTTGAAAAAAAATTCACTGTCAGCACTTGTGCTACAGGAAGTATGCAGGTAGTAGGAAAACAATATCCTATAGAAAATTTAGTTTTTTGTTTTTCACCTTAACTTTCATTTTTATTTATTTATTTATTTTGAGACGGAATCTTGCTCTGTCACCCAGGCTGAAATGCAGTGGTGTGATCTCGGCTCACTGTAACCCCCGCCTCCCAGTTCAGGTGATTCTCATGCCTCAGCCCCCTGAGTAGCTGGAATTATAGGCCTACACCACCACATCCAGCTAATTTTTGTATTTTTAGTAGAGAATGGGTTTTGCCATTTTGGCCAGGCTGGTCTCAAACTCCTGACCTCAAGTGATCCTCCCACCCCAGCCTCCCAACTTTTGGGATTAAAGGCATGAGCCACCATACCCCACCTAGTTTTTCACTTTTTAGAAGATTATTATTTTTTTTTATAAATTTTTTATTGCATTTTAGGTTTTGGGGTACCTTGCATGTGAGATGGGTTTCCTGGATACAGCACACTGATGGGTTTTGGATTTTTATCCAATTTGCCAGTCTGTGTTCTTTGATTGGTGCATTTAGTCCATTTACATTTAGGGTTAATATTGTTATGTGTGAATTTGATACTGCCATGTTGATGCTAGCTGGCTGTTTTGCCCGTTAGTTGTTGTAGATTCTTCATTGTGTTGATGCTCTTTAGCATTTAGTGTGATTTTGGAATGACTGGTACTGGTTGTTCCTTTCTATGTGTAGTGCCTCTTTCAGGAGCTCTTGTAAAGCAGGCCTGGTGGTGACAAAATCTCTGAGTACTTGCTTGTTGTCAAAGGATTTTATTTTTCCTTCACTTCTGAAGCTCAGTTTGGCTGGATATGAAATTCTGGGTTGAAAGTTCTTTTCTTTAAGAATGTTGAATATTGGCCCCACTTTCTTCTGGCTTGTAGTGTTTCTGCTGAGAGATCTGCTGTGAGTCTGATGGGCTTCCCTTTGTGGGTGACTCGACCTTTCTCTCTGACTGCCCTTAGTATTTTCTCCTTTATTTCAACCTTGTTGAATCTGACGATTATGTGCCTTGGGGTTGCTCTTCTTGTGGAATATCTTTGTGGTGTTCTCTGTATTTCCTGCATTTGAGTGTTGGCCTGTCTTGCTAGGTGGGGGAAATTTTCCTGGATAATGTCCTGAAGAGTAATTTCCAGCTTGGATTCATTCTCTTCGTCACATTCTGGTACACCTATCAAACGTAGATTAGGTCTGTTTACATAGTCCCACATTTCTTGGAGACTTTGTTCATTCCTTTTTGTGCTTTTTTCTCTGATCTTGGTTTCTCATTTTATTTTATTGAGTTAAAAAATCTTCGACTTCTGATATTCTTTCTTCTGCTTGGTCAATTCGGCTATTGAAACTTGTGCATGTTTCGTGAAGTTCTCGTATTGTGTTTTTCAACTCCTTTAATTCATTCATATTCCTTTCTAAGTTATCCATTCTTGTTATCATTTCCTCGAATCTTTTTTCATATCTTTTTTCAAGGTTCTTAGTTTCTTTGCATTGATTTAAAACATGTTCTTTTAGCTCACAAAAGTTTCTCATTACCCACCTTCTGAAGTCTAATTCTGTCATTTTGTCACAGTCATTCTCCATCCAGCTTTGTTCCCTTGCTGGTGAGGAGTTTTGGTCCTTTGTAGGAGGTGAGGTGTTCTGGTTTCAGGTGTTTTCCTCCTTTTTGCGCTGGTTTTTTCCCATCTTTGTGGATTTATCCACCTGTCTTCTGTGTAGTTGCTGACTTTTCGATTGGGTCTCTGAATGGACACCCAAATTGTTGATGATGAAGTATTTCTGTTACTTGGTTTTCCTTCTACCAGTCTAGCCCCTCCGCTGTACGACTGCTGAGGTCCACTCCAGGCCCTGCTTGTCTGGGGTGCACCTATAGCAGCTGCGGAACAGTGAGGGATGCTACCAGTTTCTTTTTCTGCTATCTTTGTCCCAGAATGATACCTGCCTAATGTCAGTCTTTTGGATATAGAGGGGTCAGGGAGCTGCTTGAGGAGACAGTCTGTACTTTATAGGAGCTCAAGTGCTGAGCTGTGAGCTCTGTTGTTCATTCAGGGCTGTTAGGCTGCTATGTTTAATTCTGCTGCAACAGAATTCATATTTAAAAAAACCCTTTTTTTCTCAGATGCTCTGTCTGGGGGGGTTGGGGCTTTATTTTTGAGTGTCCGTTGTGCTGTCCTGCCCAGCTAGGAGGCAGTCTAGTCACTATTTGCCTGCCGAGGCTCCGCCCTGCTGGTGTGAGGTTTGCCCTGTTGCTGCAGGCTCTGCCCTTCTGCTGCGGTCTCCACCCTGCTGCCATGGGCTACGCCCTGTGGCAGAGTCTCTCTGCTGTAGCGGGTTGCCTCGGCAACGGCAGGCTGCGTCAGCAATGGGCGTGTACCTCAGTATGGGCGGGTTGCCTCGGTAACAGCAGACGCCCCTCCCCCACGAAGCTGCACTCTCAGGGGACCTCTCCACCGGGAGCGTTTGGAATCGCCATTTTGTTTGTTGCACTGCGCTACCTTAAACGCTATGTCCCTGGAATCTTCTGGGCTGGCTCACTGTCCAAGTCCCGTTCAGTCTCAAGTTCAGCCCTCTCAAGTCTCAGATTGCCGGTTCAACAGGGCACCCGGACCAGTGCGCTTTGTGCGGAGCGCTGTGTAGCGCCGCTGCGCTAACGGCACGGGCCACCGCCGCACCGGCTGCCGGCTATACCAGCCAAAACCTCTGCCTGGCGTCCCGCGTCTCTTTTATAACTGGGAATTTCCTCGTTCTGTGGGCAACAAAGATCCATCTGGAAATGCGGCCCTGACTCACCCTCTCTGCACATGCACTGAGAGCTTCAATCCTGGGTTGTTCTCACAGCACCATCTTGAGTCCTCCCCCTCTAGAAGATTATTTTTTAACTTTAGTAGCAATAATAATAACAAGGTATTTGGATATGTATAACACATGTGGAAGAAAAGTGTAAAGGAACAATAATGTAAAGGATGGGAGAGGGAAAATTGAATAATACCTTGGTAAGATTCGTACTTTATATATTAAGCAGCATAATAGTATTCAAAGAAATATGACAAGGTAAAGTGAATACTGTACATCTTCATTGCCACTAAAAATAATAGAACAAAGAAATACAGCTAATATATTTGCTATAAATAGGGCCAATATAAAACAGTATTAGGATTATAGACTTAAACCCAGCTATATTCATAAGTACAATATATGTAAATGGCTAAACACTGTCTTAAAAGACAGGTTGTCAGGCAGAATTTTGTAAACCAATATCTAATTATACATTATCTGTAATTTGTCAAAGAAGACATAATAATCCTAAATTTCTTTGCACATAATTACGGAACTTCAAAACACATGGAGCAAAACTCACATAATGGAAAGGAAGAACAAACTAATCTATAATTATACTTGAAAATCTCAACACTCCTCTCTCATAAGTGATAAAACAAGTAGGCAGAAAATCAACAAGAATACAGAAAGGTTGAGCAAGACTATCAATCAGCCTAACTTAATTGACAGTCATAGAACATTACATTCAACAACTGGAAAAAGACATTTTTCTTTTCAAAATTCACCATTCACACAAATGGTTACATATAGGCCATTAAACAAATCTCAGTAAGTTTTAAAAGATTGATATAATAAAAGTATGTTTTCTAACCATAGCAGAATTAAATGTAAAAACAGACTGGGTGAGGTGGCTCACACCTGTAATCCCAGCACTTTGAGAGGCCAAGGAGAACAGATCACTTGAGCTCAGGAGTTTGAGACAAGTCTGGGCAACATGAAAACAGCTGTCTCTACAAAAAATACAAAAATTAGTCAGGAGAGGTGGTGAGCCACTGTAACCCCAGCTACTCAGGAGGCTGAGGCTGGAGGATTACTTGAGCCTGGGAGGTTGAGGCTGCAGTGATCTCAGACTGTACCACTGCACTCCAGCCTGGAAGACAGAGGAAGACCCTGCCTCAAAAATAAATAAATAAATAAATTGAAAACCAATGGTACATAAAACACCCAACAATCTAGGAATCAAAGGGAACTTCCTCAACATAATAAAGAGCATTTATGAAAAACACACAGCTGACATTATACTCAATGATGGAAGACTAAAAGTTCCCCCTACTAAGATTACAAACTAGTGAAGGATTCCCACTTTTGTCACCTCTGTTCAACATTCCTCTAAAAGTTCTAACCAGAGAACTTAGCCAAATAAATAAACAAATAAAAGCCACCCAAACTGGATATGAATAAATAAGATTAACTCTATGCTATGGTCTGAATGTTTGTGTTCCCCCAAAATTCATGTTGAAATTCTAACCCCAAGGTGATGGTATTAGAAGCTGGGGCCATTGGGAGGTAATTTGTTCATGAGGATGATGCCCTCATGAAACATAAAATGGGTCTCCTTATAAAAGAGACCCCAGAGTTCTTTCTCATCCCTTCCACCACACAAGAAGAGAAGATGAGAAGGTGCTGTATATAAACCAAAAAATACATCACCAGACATCAAATCAGCTGGTGCCTTGATCTCAGACTTCCAAGTTTCCAGAACTGTGTTTTTATTGTTTATAAGCTACTCACCTTACATTATTTTGTTACAGCAACCCAAACAGAATAAGACAACTAATAAATAGAAAATCTGAAAGAACCTACAAAAAAACCTATCAGAGTTAATACACAGATTTATCAAAGTTGCAGAACACAGTAATTAAAGAAGATCTAAATAAATAGAAAGACATATGGCCAGGCACGGTGGCTTACACCTGTAAGCCCAGTACTTTGGGAGACCAAACAGTTCAAGACCAGCCTGGCCAACATGGTGAAACCTCATCTCTACTAAAAATACATAATTTAGCCGGATGTGGTGGCATATGCCTATAGTCCCAACTACTTGGGTGGCTGAGACATGAGAATTGCCTGACCTGGGAGGCAGAGGCTGCAGTGACCCAGGATCATGCCACCACACTCCAGCCTGGATGACAGAGCAAGATTCCATAGATAGATAGATAGATAGATAGATAGATAGATAGATAGATAGATGATAGAAAGATAGATAGATATAGACAGACATTCATATTCATGAATTAGAAGACCTACTATTATTAAGATGGTAATGCTCCTCAAAGCAATCTACAAATTCAATGTAATCTCTATCAAAATCCTAATGGCCTTTTTGCAGAAATGGAAAAGCAGATCCTAAAATTCATATGGAATATCAAGCAACTTGTAACTGCCAAAATAATTTTGAAAAAGAAAAATAAAGCTGGCGGAGTCAAACTTCTGAATTTCAAAACGTATAACAGAGCTACAGTAATAAAACAGTATGATGCTGGTACAAAGATAGACATATAGACCAAGAGACTAGAAGTAAGAGTCCAGAAATAAACCCAAACCCATGTCAATAGATTTTTCAACAGCAGTGTCAAGACCATACAATAGGGAAAGAATAGTCTCTTCAACAAAAAGGAACTATATGGTAAATCTTTGTAATTGTGAATTTGGCAATAAATTCTTAGATAAGGCATCAAAAGGACAAGCAACAAAAGAAAACAGATTACTGAATTTTGACAAAATTAAAGAACATTTATGCACCCAGTGATACTATCAAGAAAGTGAAAAGACAACCCACAGAGAGGGAGAAAACACTTACAAATCATGTATCTCACAAGGTTCTAGTATCCAAAATATATAAAGGACTCTTACAACTCAACACAAAAAGACCAAAAACATTTTTTAAATAGGCAAGAAATACAAATAGCCCTTTTTCCTAAGAAGATATACAAATGGCCAACCAGCATGTAAAAAGATGCTCAACACCATTAGTTAATAGGGAAAATGCAAATCAAAACACAGTGAGATGCCACTCACTCACTTAAATCCACTGGGATGGCTATAACTTTTTAAAAATAGAAAATAAATATTGGCAAGGATGTGAAGAAATTGGAACTTTCATACACTGCTGGTGGAAATACAAAAAACAGTGTAGCCATTATGGAAAACAGTTTGGTGATTCTTAATCAAATTAATCATTGAATTACCATATGACCCAGCAATTTCACTCCTAGGTACATGCCCAAAATAATTGAAAACAGGCCTTCAAACAAAAACTTGTACACATATGTTCATAGCAGCCTTATTCACAATTGCCAAAAGTTGGAAATAACACAAAGGTCCATCCACTGATGAATGGGCAAACAAAATACAGTATATTTATTCATATAATAGAAAATGATTCATTCATAAGAAGAAATGAAGTACTGATACATTCTACAACAAAAACCTCAAAAAACATTATGCTAAACAAAATGTTACACATTTTAGTTCCTGATTTTTATATGAAATATCCAGAATAGACAAATCCTTAAAAACAGAAAGATATTAGTGGTTGTCAGAAGAGAGAATGGAGTGACTGCTTAAAGAGTACAGCCTTTCCTTTCAGGGTGATGAAAATATTTTGGAACTAAATAGAGGTAATAGTTGCACAACGTTCTGCATGTACTTCAGATGCCAGTTTCAAAATGATTTTATGTTGCATGAATCTTACCTCAATAATAAAATAAATCAACAGCAAAAAATGAAAAAAATCCCCAGTTATTTGGAAATTAAACAAAACACCTCTAAATAACTCTTGGGTCAAGGAAGAATTTAATAGGGAAATTAGAAAATATTTTAACAGAGTGATAGTAATATCAACATATATGACATATTAAAATAGGATGTAAATATAACTTGCTTAGATTAATATTTATGATTTTAAGTGCTCATATTTGAAAATAAAAATCTAAACCAATGACCTAAGCTCCCCTCTTAATAAAGAAGATAAGAATAAGAAATAAAAAGAACTTATTACATCCAGAATAAGAAGAATAAAGGAAATTACAAAGAATGGAAATCAATAAAATAAAAAGTAAAAAAAGAGAAAATTAGTGAAATCATAACCTGGTTTTTTAGGGAAAACACCAATAAACTTATAAACTTCTAATTAGTCTAATCAAGCAAAAAAAGAGAATACACAAATAACCATAATTAAGAATGGAAGAAGGGATATTATTACATATCCTACTAATATTTTTAAAGTACTAGGAAGTTGTTCCAAAAAAACTTCATGCCAATAAATCTGTTAGATGAAATGGACAAATTTTGGGAAAGATGTTGGCAGATTGTATTTTTCAAAATTGTTTCAACTATAATTCTCATCTCAAATCCTCTTTCAGAACTTTCCTCTGCCCCACTAAGAGATAAAGTCTATGTCTCATACCCTTGAAACGCAACAGGTTTTGCAACTGTTTCTATTACTAGAGGACAACAGGAGTGATGCTACGCAACTTCAGAAACAAGATCATAGAATGTAAAAACAGCTTCAAACTGACTATCAAAATGTAAAAGCTCTGCTCATCAAAACATGCCACTAATAAAACAAAAAGATATACCACAAACTGGGAAAAAATATTCATAATACATATATTTGACAAAGGCCTTGTATCCAGAATATTTACAGAACTCTTAACAACACCATAAGGAGGCAATCAACTCTAAAAAACGGGCAAAAGATTTGAACAAAGTCTACACAAATAAGATATATAAGTGACCAATAAGCACATGAAACAGTGCTTATGAAAAGATATTGTAAAATTTCATGTACATGAAATTCTAGAACAAAAGTAATCTATATTTTCAAAAAACAGATGACTTATTGCCTGGGGCCAGGAGTAGAGTCACAATGGCAATTCACTATAACATGGTGTAAGTAAACCTTTGCAGAGGAAGAAAACTTTATATATCTTAAACTCAATATGTGTACATTTTTAAGTGATGTATTTTATTATGTTAAATTTACCTCAATAAAATTATTTAAAAGTTTACATAAAGTCATTTAAAATATTAATTTTCATATCTGATGTTTAATTTTTAAAACCTAGTGAACTATTATAAAGTTAAATATAGCATTTACTACATATTAATAAAGATTCATAATGTCCAAACTATTTTTTTCTTAGTGCAAAGCCTGTATTTTCCCATAAAATGAAACTGAAAATAATTATTTACAAATAAGTTAAAGACTTTAATTGTGTCCCCAATTCTTCCTTTACATAAAAAATTTGGCACAGCCTAAATAAGAAGTTGGGGAGGAAGTAACTTTCTGTTCCAAGCAGTGAGATATATTTGGTGTCATCTCCTGGCAGTGCAGTACTACAGATCTTAGTAATTTAAGGACTGGCAAGCAGAGTGGGCTTCTATCAGGTTCACGTGTCACAAACTTCCAATGCCACTCTAAATCCATTCCTTACCTTCTTCCACTTTCTTAGAATCTTCCCAGAGGTGCTGACCATGGCATAAGCCAGCCTTACATCAAGCTCAGCAATGCGAGAAAGCTGTGCACTGATGCAAGAACAGTGGCTTTGCATTGTTTGTGTTGTTAAACGTAGAGGCAATTAAAAAAGGAATGCCACTAAACATTTTTTGAGTATTGAAAGTATCAAGCATAGTGATTATAGTGTTTGAATAATAATAAAAATTGCTAATTCTAATACGAAATTCATGTAGAAGGCTTCTTTTTTTACAGTCATGTACTTTTTTTCAAATTTCTGGGGTACATGTGCAGAATGTGCAGGTTTATTACATAGGGATACATGTGCCATGGTGGTTTGCTGCAGAAGAAGGCATTATTCTAAGTACTTTATGGATATTAACTCAATAATTCTCTCAATAACCACAGAAGGCAGGTACACTATTCTTATCCCCGTTTTAGAAATGAGCAAACAGAGACACACAAAGATTAAGTAATTTGCCTAAGGTATACAGCTAATAAATAACATAGCTGAGATTTATTCCCAGATAATGTGGTCCAAAATCTGAGCCCTTAACCTCTACTGTACATTGCCTTTCCAGTGATTGTCATTCTAGCACTTGACATCTATTAAAAGCAAGGATCTGGATTCTGACCTGAATAAGTTTAACCTTTTTTTAAAAAGAAGTGACAAGGTCTCATTGTGTTACCTAAGCTGGCCTTGAACTCCTGGGCTCAAGAAATCTTCCTGTATAGCTGGGACTACAGCTGTGCACCACTGTACTTGGTTCTACTGTCTTGTATAATTTCGAGCAAGTTCTAGATCCCTGTTCTGGCCCATTACCTGTATTTAAGTTTGTATAAACAAATATATCTCTATGGCTATACACACACAAACACATTTGGAAATATATACATATATTTTGGCTGACTTTACATACGTAGATTATATATAAATGCAAATAGGGATACATTTTAAAGTGATATATTTTATTATGTTAAATTTACCTCAATAAAGTTATTTGAAAGTTTACATCATTAAAGTCATTTAAAATACTAATTTAGGTATTTGATATTCAGTTTTTAAAACCTAATGAACTATTATAATGCTAACACATAGCATTTACTACATATTAATATCTTTACTACATATTATACATATATATATTACCTGAAAATATGGGAAGGAAAAACATAAAAGGTAAAATCTGATGACCACATAGGAGCCACACATTGTAACAGATCTCCTCCTTCTCTTAGAAAGACAGTACCTCTCCTAGAGTACTTTATTTGCACCACGCTCATCATATGTCCACATACTGCATTTAGATTGTAGTTATTTGTATATTTCTCTTAATGCTTCCATTCTATCCCAGCATAAACTGAGACCATGTCTAAAGCATGTATCTAGTTCGTTTCCTTTCATACAACAGCTGCTAGTAAACGTTTATTTTTGTTTCTTCTGACATTCATAGACCTTATATAGCAGACAGATAACTGAAAACAAAGCTCACTGCCAAAAACAATCAGTATAGAAAGGAAAATACATGAGTACGAGAGTCCAAGGACACAATTTTTACTCTAGTTCTGATCATAGACTAGCAGAAAAGGCCAAAGTAGACCTTGACTTGCTCCCTCCTCTGCCGTGAGTTGCGTGACCTTGGTGAGGTTACTCATCCTCTCTGAACCTCTGAATTTCCATCTAGTAAATGCGCTTTCACAGTTTTAAATAAACCAGGAGTATAAAAGTTTCAGCATAAAATAAGCACCCGATAAAGTCAGCCCTCCCACATCTCACTCCTTCATTTTATCCTTCCAGGGAAGGTGTCACAAATTCAATACAAGTCAATGAGTTAAAATCACCTGAGAATAAGAGACAGTACAGAGTGACATTTAAGAATATAAACCCAATATGACTATATCCTCTAGTGAGAGAGGTGAAGCAGAAATCTGGAATTTTATGTGGAATCTCTCCATGTTCAAATGTCGACAGAGAAGTCAAAATTATTAAAACATTGTATTCACTAATCCTGTAAGGTCAAACAAAATTTGTCTACTGTCCTGTGCCATCCAATAAACCACAGGTCTGCTGCCTTTACTTGCAGAGAAAGACAAAATATGCTAACAACTACCATACAGCCTGAACTTAGGTACATGTAAATAAATATCTCTAACTATAGCTAAACACACACACTTTGTGGCATGCATACAGTTCTTGGGACATATTGTCAGAAGCCACCTGCTTCATTTTCTTTCTTCAAACTGATTATTTCCCAACATGATGACATGAATTTAATTCCAGCAGGAGACATTATCATATTAAGTTTCTCCTCCCTTTATTTAGACAACAATTCTGCAACACAAGGTCAGAGTCACTCTACCTTAGCCATTTTCCTGTGTTTGTAACAACTGCCTTTGTGCCCAGATGGTCCGAGTCACGGCCTTTGTCAACACACATATGCTTTGCCTTTTCTTTTCGCTCCTTTCTTCTTAAGAGTTGAAGTCACAAGGTAAGTGACATTTTTTAAAGGCTAATTAAGAAACTTTATGCGTATGTCCTGCTTAATTGGCTTCTGTCAACCTTGATTATACTCATTTTAAAAATTACAATTTGCTTATGTGTATTCTGCTAGTATGAATAATGTCAAATAGCAGAGGACAGCTATTGTTCTGAGCCTTTCCAGTGAATCACTACTATATTACAGTAACAGAATGATCAGAATAACATAAATGTGAACCTAGAGACTCTTTAATATTTATTTTATACCAATAAACTCCTATAATTGCTGTGCATGTTTAAGGGCAGGAAGGTATTTTTCTTTGGTGTAATAGCACCCAGTGACTACTTTGTAATTTCATAATATGAAGGTGACCAATAAAGAGGCAAGCCTTTTAAATTCTCATGTTTCTCAAATTTTGGTGTGTATAAGACTTGTCTTTGGAGCTCATTAAAAATTCAGTCCCACTTACACACCTGAAGCTGTGTCACCCTTACCCTGAATGTCTCTTATCCTCTCTGAACCTCAGTATTCTCATGTATAAAATGGGAAATCAGTCTACATTAAAGGTAGTCAAGCATTTAAAACAAAATAATTAGTGCAAAAGTCTTAGCACAATACCAAACCTAGAGTACGTATGCAGTCACAAGATTCTGATTCTTTTTTCTCTTGAAAACTTTTATAAAGTAAAAGATTCTGATTTAGTGAATCTGGTGCTGGGCCTGGCAATCTGTATTTTAAAAGCAGGGAGCTCTTTGCCCTGGTAATCCTGTTGCAGGTGATCTGGGATCTAAGCATCTACTGAGAAACTCTTATTGTTGTCTCCAGAGATTGCTTCCCAGTCCTGGCTCTACATCACAATTACCTGTGGAGCTTTTAAGACTATGAATTTCTAGGCTTTACTCCCAGACATTCTAAGACTGCAGTCTGGCAAAGAACTCAAGAATTCTGAGAGTTTTTAAAACTCCACAGTTGACTCATATTAGCCAGAGTTGTGAATCATGACTTCAAACTCTTCAAATATTTTTGTTTATCTTCATAATGGAAAAAAATCAGCATGTATCTATAGAATATAAATATTTATTTGATACAGTTTGGACATGTGTCCCCTGTAAATCTCATGTTGAATTATAATCCCCAACGCTGGAGGTGGGACCTGGCGAAAGGTGATTGGTCATAGGAGCAGATTTCTCATGGATGGTTTAGCACCATCCCCTTGGTACTAACCTTGTGACAGTGATTTCTCATGAGATCTGGTCACTTAAAAGTACGTAGCACTTACCCCCACCCCCACCCCCACCTTCTCTCCTCCTCCTTCTGCCATGTGAGATGCCTGCTTCCTCTTCACCTCCCACCATGACTAGAAGCCTTCTGAGGCCTCCCTAGAAGTTGAGCAGATGCTTCCTGTACACCACACAGAACCATGAGCCAGTTAAATCCCCTTTCTTTTCTTTATAATTTACTCAGTCTCCAGTATTTCTTTATAGCAATGCAATAACAGCCTAATTATGCAGCCTATATTTATAAAAATATTAGGATGGTAAAAAAGTAATTGCAGTTTTGCCATTAAAAGTAATGTAGGCATAGCTTCCAGGTTCCCATTTAAAGTAATGGCCAGGCCGGGCACGGTGGCTCAAGCCTGTAATTCCTAGCACTTTGGGTGGCTGAGGCGGGTGGATCACGAGGTCAAATGATCGAGACCATCCTGGTCAACATGGTGAAACCCTGTCTCTACTAAAAATACAAAAAATTAGCTGGGCACGGTGGCGCATGCCTGTAATCCCAGCTACTCAGGAGGCTGAGGCAGGAGAATTGCCTGAACCCAGGAGGTGGAGGTTGCAGTAAGCCGATATCGAGCCATTGCACTCCAGCCCGGGTAACAAGAGGGAAACTCTGTCTCAAAAAAAAAAAAAAAAAGTAACGGCCAAACTACAATTACTTTTACATCAACCTAATATAAGCTATTTTTACTATACTATGTACTACATACTTAGAAAACATACAAAAATGAAAATTCTTAAAATAATATAAAACAAAAACAAACTTATTAAAAATTGTTTTGTTTTTATATGGAATCAAAATCTCTTGTCATGAGTGAAAATATTATTCTTAATAATATTCCAGAAGCTTAGTTCTTAAATGTTTGATAACCTCATAAGACGGCTTCATCATTCCTCTAGTTACACTCTCATGCCTTACATCTCAAAATAGTTCAAGGCACCATACACACATAATATGTAGCCATGTATCTAAAAACATGCTTTATTAATAATAGTGGATATAAAGTTGTATTTCAAAGAGGCTTCTTGATAATTGTAATCTTTTTGGCTGACAGCTTCTTAGATCTGATTAGACTGTCACTGTTTTTACCTTGCAATGTACCTGCTGAAGAGCCTGTACTAGGAGTCAAAGAGGCGTTGACTCTGACATTTTCTTTTTGTCTCCTTGTGTTTGTATTACTAGTATTATTTCTAACTGGCAAGTTTTTTGCAGGAATTTTTGGAAGCCATTATAATGCCTACCAGAGGGTCTCCTTAATGTTCTATGAAATATTCAGACTCTTGGACTATTTTAGGCCATACTTGGCTTCAAATTCATTCAGATAGACATAGGCTAGGAATCACAGCCTGCCAGAGGGCGTAGCTAGGTTTTGCTCTCCTGGAGTCCTTGAGCAGTCTTCGCTTCAGTTGCGGGATGGCCTCCGCCTCCTGAGAGATAGCTCAGGTTCAAGAATATGAGATCCTTCACAGTGGCTCATTTCAGAATCTGCCCTGGTAGCTAACATCTCATATAACACCTCTGTAGGTATAGCTTCTTCCATAGTTTCCACGAAGACATACTCAGGTCACCACACTCAAGCAAAAGCTGAGAATGTGTATTTCTTTGGGTCCAGTTGTAGCCTTTTATTCAGTCAGTTTCACAATAAACAATGTTGCCTAGCAATGTGTTTCACACATTACCTTTCTAGGCACTCTGAAGGAAGAGCTTGAAAGCTAACAAAAGTCAAGTTGTTATACAGAGAGAGAAAGAGTTTGCTAGCCCTTTATTCATGGAAATTTTGTGGCGACTTGTTTAGTTAAAACCAGAAGCTATAATCTTTAAATAAATTCTTTTAACTGTCACACGTAGCACACATCAGACTGCAGTATTCTGAAAGCAAACAAACAAGTAAGTGTCATAGTTACTTAGCACCTTAATCCCTACCTCATTGTTCTCATCAGCATTACAATTCAGTAACCCAAAACGTGTACATTTATTTTTACTTTCTGCTCCAGTTTCCTGTAGAGCAGGGATCGTGCCTGTCTTGTTCATTGTTCTTGCTCACTACCTTCAGTGCCTAGCATTGTGCCCTGCACATAAGAACTCAATTAACATGTGTTAAGTAAATGAATATATGCCTAGTATAATCATATATATCTGAGATTGCCAGTATAATGTCAAGCAAACTAGAGAAACATATTTACATTTCTAAACTATATAAGGAATGTATGTCATTATTTAATCCTAAAGATGACACTGTGATCAACATTATTATTACATTTGTTGAAAATCATATATTAAGCACCTATTTTGTCAGTCAATAGACAATGTAGAAGAAGATAGATAGGATCTGAGACCTAACGAAGACTGTTAGTCTAGCAGGCAAGGCAGATATTCAAGGGTTTGGGAGTATAAACATATCTTCAAAGGAGACCAATGTCAAGAATCCTTCTCCTCTTCTCCTCAGTATGAAGAAGGCCGAAAATGACAGTGTTGCACATTGATCTAAGCCAATTCATATAAATAATTACATGCATTAAATCAAATAATTTCAAATAGGCTAAACAGGATACTGTGAAAGCATATGATAAGAGCCCTAAAATCTAGTCTGGAGAAGTAGGAAATCTTCCCTGAGAAGGACATTAAGACTGAGATCTAAGCGGCGGGTTAGCCAGGCAAATGGTGAGAGGTCTGGAGGTCTCAGACAGAGTGAACAGCATGTTCAAAGATCTTAAGGCAAGAGCCTAAAAAAAAAAATCGAGAGCCGAGTCCAGTGGGGCTGGAGCAGACATATGAGATAAGGTTGGAGAAAAAAGTAAGAAGTAGGTCTTGCAGGGCTCTGTAGAAAATTTTGAACTTTTCTTGGACTTCAACAGAAGGTCCCTAGGCAGGGGAATTATGTGTTTTGCCTACAGTGATTCCTGGCTCCAGTAACTACAATTACATTGGAATTAACCGTATAAGCCTTTCCTTCTCTGAATGATTTTTATTTGTTAATTTATTTTGGAGTTTTCTGAACCATAAAATATCTCTGTCCTTTGTAAATTACTGAGCGATTCTTCCTGAATCTTGTAAAATTTAGCTGGAGGCATTCTATATTTGTGGTCATCAGATTTTCCCTGAATCTAATAAAAAAGCTGTAATTCAATGTCTAATTGCTCTCAGTAGGGTGTATTACCTTAAAATATGATTTATTCCTTTTAGTAGCAATTTTTAATCAAATATTAAAGTTGCAGAAATTAGAAATATATTTCTAGATAAAAAGATCTAGAAAAGGTATCCTAGTATCAGGGAAATAATACAAATGACTATTAGGTTTGAGAAAAGAAAACTTAGTAATGTCAACACTAGAAATTATTAGAACATTCCAAGTGTTTTATGTCATCAATGCTGTCTGTATACCCCCTTGCTATGGTCTGCATATTTGTGTTGCCCCAAAATTTATATGTTGAGGTCCTAATCCTCAATGTGGTATTAGGAAGTGAGGCCACTGGACAGTGATTAGGTCATGGGCAGAGCCCTCATGAATAGCATTAGTGCCTTTAAAAAAGAGCCCTCAGAGAGGTCTCTCATCCCTTCCACCATGTGAGGATGCAGCAAGAAGACACCATCTATAAACCAGAAAAGACAGGTCCTTATCAGGAACCAAATCTGCCAGAGCCCTGATCTTGGTCTGTCCAGTGCTCAGAGTGGTGAGGTCAAGAATGATGAGAAATAAACTTCTGTTGCTTTTAAGCCAGTTGGTTTACAGTACTTTGTTATGGCAACCCAAATGTACTAAGATACCCCTTCCTCTCCAGGGAACCTGTTACTTTGATAAAATCTGGATTTAGTTGTAACAAAATAAAGAAATTCTCTTTCTTAGCAGTATAATTCTTCCCGAGGAAGATTTTTTTTTAAATGGAAGAATATTTGTTTAACCATTTATGTGAGTGGGGATGACGGTGGGAAGTACAAGACCCTCTGTTCAAGGAGCATACTTGTAGGCAGTAGGTAGTTCCTCCATTGCTACATGTGTTTTGCACTAAAGCAGTGGTTTTAAATTCTATCTAGCCCCACCAACTTCTCAGGATAAAAATAGCTAATACTCCTTTAAAATCAAGAAATTAAATTATTAGATAATATTTTCTATCCCTGCACATTTCAAACAATTCAATAAAATTCCCTAAATGTACTATAAATAGAATTGCCAGATAAAATAGAAGGACATTATTTAGGACATATTTACACTAAAAACTTATTGAATGTGTATCTGAAATGCAATTTTTTTTGAGTCAGAGTGTTGCTCTGTTCCCCAGGCTGGAGTGCACTGGCATGACCATGATCTTGGTTTACTGCAACATCCGCTTCCCAGGTTCAAGTGATACTCCTGCCTTAGCCTCCCAAGTAGCTGGATTTACAGGTGCACACAACCACGCCTGGCTAATTTTTGTATTTTGAGTAGAGAAGGGGTTTCACCATGTTGACCAGGCTGTTCACAAACCATGAACTCCTGACCTCAAGTGATCCTCCTGCCTCAGCCTACCAAAGTGCCGAGATTACAGTCATGAGCCACCACACCCACTCCTGACATGCAAATTTAACGGGACTCCCTATCTTGTTATTTGCTAACCTTGTCAACCCCAAATATAGAGGAGAAATAAAAGCTATGTACAATAATATAATAGGCACTTGGATATATAATTGCTCAGCCATATGAGCCATAATGAGGTAGTCAGATGCTTGTATCTATAATGGAGTCACCATGATTGTGTTGCTACAAATGCAGATGGATGTTGGTAGGTTTCACTGGCCACTCGGCCACTTATGATGCAATTTCCTGAAATGACAAACATTCTCAGAAAATTTTCAGACAAAATAAGCCATTACCTTCTTAATTTGCATAGCAGCTGAATTCCTGGAAAATCTAGTATATATTAAAACCATGCCAAACACACACATGTCGCACATGTGTCACTGTGTGCTTGGCATGGTTTTATAATATACTAGATTTTCCAGGAATTGGAAAGTATGTTCTAGGCCCAGAATAATTACAGAATTTCTCACTTACATGAATATCCAGCAGGATATTCAAGAAACATGCAGAACACGGCACAATTCTTACTATGTGGGACTTTGCTGCACATTGTAGGACATTAGCTTCTCTAGCTCTAACTCATGAAAACCAGTAGTATCCTTCCTCTACAATAACAATCAAAAGAGCACTCCCACAGATTCCCCCCAGTGGGTGGCAGTAATTTAATTGAAGCTTTTAGCTTAAACCCACACGTAGAGGGAAAGTTTTCTAGGACAAATGAGGGAAGAGTTCAAAAACAGAAAACTTTTGTCTACTGACATGTCATGAAACCACTAGTCAGCCTATAAAATCTTTTGTGGAATGTCTGTTTCTGTTTCTGAGAGCTTGGAGTGGGGAGGAAGAAATGGTGGGGCTCTGACACATATATTCCCTTCCCTCTTCCAGGACTTGTAACCCGGAGTATAGGGACAGGAGGACAGATGGGAAGGCAGAAGCCATGGGGAGACTCCTTTAAGAATTAGTGTTATGGACTGAATGTTTCTGTCCCTTCCAAAATTCATATGTTGAAGCCCTAACTCTCAATGTGATGGTATTTGGAGATGGGGCCTTTGGGAGATAATCAGATTTCAATGAGGTTGTGAGGGTAGAGCCCCACGATGGGATTAGTGTCCCTACAGGAAGAGGAAGAGGCACCAGAGCTTTACATATATAGCTTTATATATACGTGCACACCAAGGAAGCCTGAGTGAGCACAGAGAGAGAGAGTAGGCTCTACAAAGCAGGAAGAGGTCACGCACCCAAATCTGACCATATTTGTATCCTAATCTCAGACTGTCAGCCTCCAGAACTGTGAGAAAATAAGTATCTGCTTTTCAAGCCATCCAGTCTATGATATTTTGTTATAATAACCAGAGCATATGAAGACAATTAGGAGGGGTTCCCTTCCTTGCTCGGTTCTGCCAGGTAATCCTGATAGCCTCAGATGTTACAGTGGCTACTGAACAAACACTGTACATGGTTTTTGTGGAATGGCATAAAACTTCACTCTGGCCCTCTCCACCATGGAGACCCCTTTGAAATGGCAGCTGAATGGGCTGGGTGCAGTGGCTCATGACTGTAATTCCAGCACTTTGGGAGGCCAAGGTCAATGGATCACTTGGGGTCAGGAGTTCAAGACCAGCTTGGCCAAATTGATGAAATCCCATCTCTACTAAAAATATAAAAAATCAGCTTGTCATGGTGGCAAGTTCCTTTAATCCCAGCTACTCAGTAAACTGAGGCAGGAGAATAGCTTGAAACCAGGAGGCAGAGGTTCCAGTGAGCCAAGATCATGCCATTATACTCCAGCTTGGGTAACAGAGTGAGACACCATCTTTAAAAAGAAGAAAAAAGAAATGGCAGCTGTGTCCAAAATAAGGTCTCTCTTGTACCTTCTAATGATAAATGTCCAACCCCTTCTCTAGCATACAGCCTTGAACTCTTTCCCTCCTGCAATCGTTGGATTCCTTCATGTGGAATCCTCTTCCATACCCTGCAAAGACCTTAGCAGTAGATGTCTTAACAATTCTTCCCCTGCCTCCACTTCTCAGACTATAGCATGTTTGTTAGCTTGTTTGTTTTTTCCGGCTTTGGAAGCATTTGTTACTCCACTGGCCTCCCTATTTCAGAAATCTCCAGGCCCCAGCTGGATGCCTGTCTTTAAGTTCAAGCATGCCCCCAAATCATAGAGGACTAATATCAAGCATTCCTTCCACTCCATGGTGGGGAGTAGGCTGAAAATGATGTGTCATACACTAGCCTAAGCCAATTCAGAACTTTTTGGAAGATATCTATAGACCCCTGCCATTAGAGGTAGATAAAGACTATATCGCTCCTTCCCCTCATCCTTGCTATCATGCAGTATACTACAATAAATTTGCTTCCCGTACTAGCAAATATTGTAGAAGGCAGGCAGTCTTACAATCCATAGGCTTAAAACAGTTTTATAACCTGCAGGCTTAATAAAATTCTAGCTCTGTGCTCAGCTGTGCTTGAAAGGGTCTCGTGAATCAGACACAGTGATGTTCAGTTAGCCTTCTGGTCAGTCAAGAAACAAAATCTTCCATTGGGAACTGAAAACGGTCTCACAATTTCCTTGGAATCCTAGACCTAGAAGTCTATGCCAAATAGTGTAGGCTCTTGAGTTCCCTAAGTACTTATATACACTGTTAATGTAAGAGGGGAAATGCCCATACAATATTTCTGGCCTATTCATGTATTTGAATAACACTGACTTAACTAATGAAAAATTTCTTATATTTGTGATGCTAATTGCTAATTAACAAGGATAACTGAAACCAATGTCACCCTAGAAGAGTGGGCTTCTGATTAGTCATTCAAATGTTAACTATTTTGGGAGCATGCATTCTCAATTAGGATACTTCAAATTTTAATTAACTTACAGAGTTTGTAGATTAACTAACAGGCATATATCATACTTTCTGTGATAAAGTATACTAAACTAAATTTGAGATAGGTAATCAGACAACCTGGTTATCCTTGGAGAGTCCTATTTCACACTTACTATCTAGAGAAAACTATAGTGTTACCTTTTACTGTCAAAGAATCTAAGTTTGAGCAAAAACTGTATAATCACCTCATAATAAAAGGGAACATCTAGGTTCCCAGTATATTCTCCATAAATTCTCTCTTCTTAAAACTCTGAAGACATTCAAGTTATGCCTGTAAGTTCTACTGCTCATCAAGCAGCCTATAGATAACAAAATTCAGATCTTCCTGCTTGGAGGCTATCCCCAACTATTATGAAGAACTTTCTAGGAGATTCCATCTCTTGGCTTTAGAGAGAAAAGGTGACTGCTCCATAAGAAGAAGAAAAAAGGTAAAATTACTCTTGTGAACTCCCTAAAAGGGTATTCCCTCTACCTCCCTCCCCATCCTCATCTTACATTGAGTTGGGGTATCAGGGCAGGGCAGAAGTTTAATGGTACTGCCAGCTTCTTCTGTGCCATCCAAGAAGACTGGAAAAAATACTTGGGTGCAGAAGGAACTGAGAAAATCGTAAAAACCCAACTTGACTTTCATAGATGTATAACCTCCAAAATTTAAGCAGACATTCCAACTCAGTAGATTACATGTTCATTTTATCCCCAGATTTTGGTGCCTATGCAGGGGGAATGGCCCTAGAAGAGTGGAGACTTCATATTTCTCAAAAACACTCTTCAGAAAGCAGATTTGAATCCATTCTTGGCCTCAGTATTCTGATTGAGTCACCCAGCTCTCTCATTTAGGCTAGAGGTATCCTAACCAATGATGTGGCAAAAATGAGGCTTTGTTGCCTAGTCTGACTGTCTTATCTCAGGGAGTGATGTGGTCTGACACCCAATTCCTTTAGAGGTATCTCTAAGATTGGAACACTTGATAACAGATTTTTTGGTGACAGAAGGAATTACACAGATCATGTGTTTAACTCTTTCATTTGAGGACCATTGTGATCTTTACACAAAATAATCAGGATCTAACATCAGAGAACTTGTGATCAAAGCCTTCATCTACCACTGATTAACTTCAGGCAAGGCAGTCAAGCTGAGTTGCTTCTCTAAACAATGAACAGTATTTACCATATAAAGTTGCCTGTAGAGATGTAAAAGCATATCTCAAAATTATTTTTTTAAAAAACAAACATAAATGTATTTCGCAGATGATTAAACATAAACAAAAAGAAGTAAGCTGTCCAAAGTAACATCCTATTGAAGGGAAGTATCTAGGTCTTCTGACTTGAGTAGTAGCAACTAATTGTTGATTGGTTACTGACCCTGTTCCGGGCACTGTGATAAGCCCTCAATGTGCATATTTAATCTCCTTTATTCTCAATATAGTTATTAATATACTCATTTTCTGATAAAGAAACTAATGTTAAAAGGTTTAATACACTTGTCAAAGCTACTTAGGTAGTAAGCAGAAAAGACATACTTAAATTCGAGTTTACCTAACAAAAGGAGCTGAGCTTGTAGCTAAGTCAGCAGATCTCAAAATTACATACCAAGAATCAAATTAAAAATATGAATTCACATGATTCTTCTTTAAAGTTTGATTGTTGGGGGCAGTTGGCTTTATTTAAAACACCTTAGCACAATGTCTGGAACAAAGTAGCTTGTTCTTACTTCTTTCCTCCTAATGTGGTTTACCAGGGGGAATTATTCTGGGGTCCCAGTGGCTGCAGCACATGCAGTGGGGGTAGGGATGGGAGGGATTGCAGGCAGGGAACAAACATTGGGTGAATATTCTGTTAAGTAAAAGTGGTAGGAGGAAATGCAGTGACTTATCTGACAGACCTGGGGATTGAGGGGTGAGATAGGAGGATTGCTTGAGTCCAGGAGGCAGAGACTACAGTGATCCAAGGTCATGCCACTGTACTCCAGCCTGGGCAGTAGACCAAGGCACTGTCTCAAAAAAAAAAGATATACCCTGATAAAGGTTGTCCCCAACAATGGAAGACTGATTCAGCATTAACACATCTATTAGTACAATTTACTATATTAATAATGCGAGTGTTTGTATGTGTATAAAAGCATCTCAGTAGGTGCTAAAAATAATCTGATTTTTAAAAATCTGATAGAAAGTAATTATAAGCAATAACAAATGTCCTATTTAAGACTGAAACATTAGAAATATTCTTACTAAAATCATGAACAAGCACAGAGACTTCTATCTCCAGCACACTACAATACTGTCCTCACCAATGCCATAATATAAGAAAAAGAATTAACAGGCTTAAATATTTAAAAGTGGGCAAATTCTAGGTCTGCCTTCCCTCAGATCCATTCCTGAACCACCCATGCTTTGCTTTGTATCATAAGTTGGCCAACCCCTAAAGACTGCATTTACCATGGTTTCTTTTCATTTGGCATCTGGCTGAGTCATACAAGTTGAAAGCACCATTGGAGGACTGGAGAGTGGCAGAAGGAAGAATCTGAGGTATTTCTCCCACTTCCTCTCTGCCTCTGACAGCTTCTCGGGCAGCAGTTAAGTCTCCTTAGTGACTCCTGCTTTCTCCCAAAGGACATGTCTACCATGCTTCCGGTTTCTTGTAGTTGTCTGGCTTCTGGCTCCACTAACATGGCCTCCTTTCTTTATTGCTTCAGTCTAAAAGCTGCTATTCAGTTGCTATTATTAACCCCTGGGTTATCTACTTGTTACTGGTGTGGTTTTTCAAGGGCGCTCTCACTTCTTTAACCATTTTCCTGTTTTAAATTCCCTTCGAGGTAAATGCTCTTACCAGCAAGACTCTGGCTATACAGAAAACTGTTGGTATTCGTAAATTCTACAGTTTTCTCCTAGAATCTCCAAAGGAATCAAATGAAAGCCTATTAAAAACAAAGTTGAAAATTCATTAAGCCAGGTGATACAAGCTCAAGACACACAAAAAAATTTGTATGTCAACAATGTCTAATCAGAAAATGTAACAGAAACATTTATTCCATTCATCATAATAATCAACTTATAAATGCCTGGGAGTAAACTAAAATAAATACGTAAGACCTACATAAAGCAAACTATAAAACTTTAATGAAGGACAGAAAAGTAGACCTAAATTTTTAAAAAGATATGTCATGCTCCTGAATATTAAAATTTAATAGTATAAAGTGGTCAGTTCTTCCCCAGTTAATCAATATGTTAAATGTAATTCCAATAGAATAGTTTACAAGACTTAAAACTCAGATTCCAGAGGTGCCTCAAGATGACTGACTAGATATTTCTGGTACTCACCTCTTCCACCAAAAAAGAAAACAAATGAGTCAGTAGATAATCATACTTCAAATAGATCATCTAAGAGAAAATCTTGAAATTAAACACAGAAGTTACAGGACACACATAATGCAAGGGAGGAGAAGGAAACAAGGCTGCCTGCTTGGCCAGGATCAGCTAGGAGCCTGGAGAGAATCCTCAGTGTGGGGAAATGTTAAGTGAGATAACCGCAGTGGTCCACATTTCCACCACAAACTCCTGCAATCCTAGCCACAAGAGAGCCCCTTTGTAACCGCCCAATGAGTTCACCTTACCCCCTGCCTAAACAGAGTCAATTTATCAAGACAGGGGATTGCAATAGAAAAGGGTAATTCACGCAGAGCTGGCTGTGCAAAAGACCAGAGTTGTATTATCACTCAAATCAGTTTCCCAGAGCACTGGGGATCAGAGTTTTTAAGGACAACTTGGTGGCTGCAGGAAAAGTCAGTGAGCCAGAAGTGCTGACTGGTCAGGTAGGAGATGAAATCATAGGGAATTGAAACTGTCCTCTTGCACTGAGTTGATTCCTGGGTGAGGGCCACGCGATCATATGAGCCAGTTTATTGATCTGGGCAGTGCCAGCTGATCCATCAAGTGGAGGATCTCCAAAATATCTGATTTTAGGAGTAGTTTAGAGAAGGTCATAATCTTGTAGCCTCCAGCTGCATGACTCCTAAACCATAATTTCTAATCTGTGGCTAATTTGTTAGTCCTACAAAAGCAGTTTAGTCCCCAGGCAAGGAGGTTTGTTTTGGAAAAGAGCTGTTACCATCTTTGGTTTTGTTTTTCATGTTGGTTTTGCGGAGGTTTTGTTTTGTTTTGTTTTGTTTTGTTTTGTTTTGTTTTGTTTTGTTTTGTTTTGAGTCTCACTCTGTTGCCCATGAGGAAAGGTATTCTCTTTCTGGGTCCACAAGGGGGTGTAGTTTTAGCTTAAGAATTTCCCAGTGCCATGCCCTGCTCCCATCTCTCTCCATCTGGGAGATTTAATGGTTTAGAAACTAAGAGTCAATCACTCCAGCGGAAGTTCTAAGAACTCCTTTCATTGGGCCGGGGTCTTAGAGAAGGTGAGGGTTCCTCCCAGTTTAAAAGTCCCCTCTTCCATACCCCTTCGGACTCCATGTTTGGGTCCCCTTCCACGAACACTCCCTTCGTGGAAGCCATCTTTCTCTCTCAGTTTCCCCTCTGGAGTCCCCTTCCACACTCTCTCGTGGAAACCTGTCCTCCCCTCCTAAACTCCATCTCTTTCTATTCCCTAACACTCTCGTAGAAGCTGCTTTCCTCTCCTGGATTCCATCTTTCTGGATTCTCTCACTCAGTGTGAGAGTTAGCTGTTTCCTTCTCTCTCCTCCTGTTTCTCTTTCAACAAAGCACTTTCTACAAACACTTTTGAGCTCGGCATTTACTGTGCACTTCGCCGTGGTCCCCTCTCTCATTCTTGAGAGGGCAAGAGACCAAGAACCTGGAGAAACATCCTCTCAGGGGAGCTGAGGGTACCTTGAACCCCTGAACCCCAATATTACACCCAGGCTGGAGTGCAATGACATTATCTCGGCTCACTGCAACCTCTGCCTCCCGATTCAAGTGATTCTCCTGCCTCACCCTCCCAAGCAGCTGGGATTATAGGCTTGCACCACCACACCCAGCTAATTTTTGGTATTTTTAATAGAGACAGGGTTTCACCATGTCGGCCAGGCTTGTCTGGGACTCCTGACCTCAAGTGATCCACCCACCTCAGCCTCCCAAAGGACTGGGGTTACAGGCATGTCATCTTTGTTTTAAACTATAAACTAAGTTCCTCCCAAAGTTCGTTTAGCCTACGTCCAGGAAGAAAGAACAGCTCAAAGGTTAGAAACAAGATGGTGTTGGTTATGTTAGATCTCTTTCACTGTCTCAGTCAGAACGTTATCAAGGTGGTTGGTTTCACCTTGACCTTTACAGGCCCTGAGGTTAACATAGAAAGCTTCCTGAAGACCATACAATAGTATTGCTCAGGAGAGTCCACAAACCCCTGAGTGTTAATCAGCTACAGCACAATGCAATTTTGAGAGCACAGCTCCCCATCAGACTGCATCTTTTCCTGGGGGCCCAACAGCCCCTGCATCTACACATCCCTGGAGGTCCATTGACATTCTCAGCCCCTGCCGGCAGCTGCCACCAGGGCCAAGGCAGAGTTGCAGGCAGTAACCTTGTCCATCCAACAGAGAAGCAGCTGTGATGAAAAGCTACCCCACACACAGCTACCACCACTGCTGGCTGCTGCTGCTGGCTCCTGCCACCACTGAGGAGGGAGCACAAGCCACAGGCAGCAACTTTTTCCACCTAGCAGAGAGGCAGTTGCAATGAAGGGATACCTCCTCCTCAGCTGCCACCACTCCTGACTGACTGTTGCTGCCAGGGCTGAATCCAGAGCCATTGGCAATAAGCCCATCCCCTCCCCTGAGGACAAACCTCACCACCTTCAGCCACTGTTACTACGGGCTGTACTGTTGCCCCCAGGACGAAAATGCAACTGAAACATATACCCCCAGCTGCCTACCTATGGCTGCTCCCACTGAAAGCAGCCCCACCCTCCCCAGCAGCAGGGCCACAGTACAGCCACTGCAGCCACAATCTAAGCATTCTGCTGGTGGCCTAAGGATAACCCTATCACAGCCAGTACCTGTTTGCACCCCCAGGGTGCCTGATGATAGGTCCTCCTAGCCCAGCTCTGCTCCCCACTCTGTACCCACCTCACCAACAGGGTCCTGGGGATCACGCAGACTAGTTCATCGTCACTGGCACATGAGCACACGTCCTGTGGGCCTGAGTCAGGAACATCCAACCTGCCACTACTACCATGGCTGAAACTCACTCACACATACCACTTACTGGCCTGGAGTCTGGCCCACCCAACCCATCACAACCACCACCAACATCAACACAGACCACTTGTGACCCAGTAGGTTGTCCCACCACTGCTACTGCCATCACCCACAGCATACCTGCTGCCCAGGGGCTTAAGAATCCACCTATTCCCCTGATCCACTCCCGCTAGAGACCCAAGCACTGGCCTTCCAGGACCCACCAACTTTGGTGTGCTATCACACACAGATCAAGCACAGGCATACTTGGCCCAACACTGCCACTACTGGCACCCAAAGACTGGCCCATCTGTCATCCCAGGCCCCAGTAAAATGTCACCACAACTTGCACTAACAATCACATCCTATGCCGCTGAGGAAAACAAAGATGCCACTAATTCTGTTTAGAGTTTAAAAAATCATACAGAGACTACACTGCTGCATACACCCAGAATCAAAGCCAAAGTACCCTAGCCAACCAGTGCTATAGATACATCTTTAGAAAACAGTCCTCTTCCCCAAAAGCAAATTCAAAAAAATTAAAAGAAGCAATTGTTACACCCAATGAACAGAAATAAACATAAAGACACAAGAAACATAAAAAAGCAAGGAAATATCTCCAAAGGAACACAATAATTCTCTAGTAACAGATTCCATTAAAAAATTATAGAATCCCAGAAAAAGGATTCAAAATATTGATATTAAAGAAGCTCAGTAAGATACAAGAGAACTCCAGATAAATAATACAAATAAATCAGAAAACCACTTCAATATACAAATGAGAAATTCACCAAACAGATAGATATTAAAGAAAAGAACCAAACCAAAATCTGGAACTCAAGAATTCATTGAATAAAACACAAAAGACATTCAAAAGCTTCAACAATAGATTAGATCAAGCAGAAGAAAGACTCTCAGAACTTGAAGATATAATTCTTTTAAAATAATCCAGTCAGACAAAAGCAGTTTTTAAAAGAAGGAAAAAAAATGAGCAAAGCCTATGTGATACGTAAGACACCATAAAGTGACAAAATACTCAAAAATTTGGTGTTTTAGAAGGTGAAGAGAAAGCAAAAGGAATTTTAAAAACCTATTTAAAAAATAGATGAAAAATTCTTGAATCTACCAAAAGATTTAGATACTCAGATACAGCCATCTCAGAGACACTCAAATAGACACAGTTCAAAAAGATCTTCTCCATGGCACACAACAGTCAAAATGCTAAAAGTTAAAGACAAAAGATAATTTTATGACCAGCAAGAGAAAAACATCTAGTCACTTATGAAAGAACCCTCATTAATTAACAGTGAATTCTCAGCAGAAACCTTACAGGCCAGGAGAAAATAGGATATGTTTGAAGTGTTGAAAGAAACAAGACTGCAAGCCAAGGATAGTATGCCCAAAAAAGTTATGCTTCATGAATGAAAGAAAAGTAAAAAACAAACAAACAAAAAAAAAAAAACCACTTTCATCATAAGCAAAAACTAAGGGAATTCATTACCACTAGACAGGCCCTACAAGAAATGCTTAAAGAAGTTCTACATCTAGAATCAAAAGAATAATATTATCATCATGAAAACACATGAAAGTAAAAAACTCACTGGTAAAGCAATCACACAAAAGAGGAAGAGAAAGGAATCAAATGGTACCACTACAGAATTCCACTGAACCACAATGACAAACAGTAAGAGAAATACAAGGAAACAAAGAATTTATGAAACAACTAGAAAGCAACTGGGTACGGTGGCTTATGCCTGTAATCCCAGTACTTTGGGAGGCTGAGTGATATGTGGATCATTTGAGCTCAGAAATTCAAGGCCAGCTTGAGCAACACGGTGAAAACCTGTCTCTACCAAAAATTCATAAAACTAGTCAGGCATGGTGGTGCATGTGGTCCCAGCTACTCAAGAGGCTGAGACAGGAGGATTGCTTGAGCCTGGGAGGTGGAGGTTGCAGTGAGCCAAGATTGTGCCACTGCACTCTGGGTCACAGAGAAACATTTCATCTCAAAAAATAAAACCAAACAGATTTTTTTTAAAACTGCTAAAAAACAAGGAATAATATGACAGGATCAAAACCTCACATATCCATAGTAATCTTGAATATAAAGAGATTAAATGCTTCGATTAAAAGATATAGATTGGGCCAGGCCTGGTGGCTCATGCCTATAATGCCAGCACTTTGGAAGACTGAGGCGAGTGGATCACCTGAGGCCAGGAGTTCAAGACCAGCCTGGCCAACGTGGTAAAACCCCATCTCTACTAAAAATACAAAAAAATTAGCTGGGCATGGTGGTAGGCACCTGTAATCCCATCTACTCAGGAGGCTGAGGCAGGAGAATTGCTTGAATCTGGGAAGTGTGGGTTGCAGTGGGCCGAGATCCCACCATTGCATTCCAGCCTGGGCAACAAGAGCAAAACTCCATCTTAAAAAAATAAAAAAAACGATACAGAATGGCTGAATGGATTTTTAAAAAGGAACCCAATTACACACTGCCTACAGAAAACTCACTTCACTTGTGAAGTCATACAGACTAAAAGTAAAGGAATGCGAAAACAAATATTTCATGAAAACAAAAAGCAAAAGTGAGCAAGAGTGGCTACTCTTATGTCAGATAAAACAGGCTATTTTGAATAATACACACAGAAAGAAAAAGACTTCAAGTAAAATGGTAAAAAGAGACGAAGTCATTATATAATGATAAAGGGATTAATTCAGCAAGAGGATATAATACATATGCACCCAATTCTAAATGTATGTGCACCCAACACCAAAGCACAGATACGTAAAGCAAATATTGTAAGACCTAAAGGGAGACATAGACTCCTATATTGTAATACCTAGGGACCTTATAAATCCCACGTTCAGCATTAGACAGATGATCTAGGTAGAAAATCCACAAAGAAACACTTGGATTTAATTGCACAGTAGAACAAATGGACCTAACAGACATTTACAGAACATTTTATATAACAGCTACAGAATACACATTCTTCTTAGCAGTTCATGAAACATCCTCTAGGATAGACAGTATGTTAAGACACAAAATAAGTCTTCACAAATTTTTTAAAATTAAATCATATCAACTATATTCTCAGATGACAATAGCATAAAACTAGAAACTGATCACAAGAGGAACTTTGGAAACTGTACAAATACATGGAAATTAAATAATTTGCTCCTGAATGAGTATTGCATCAAGAAAGAAATTAAGGACAAAATTTTTTAAATTCTTGAAATGAATGAAAATTGAAGCACAATTACCAAAACCAAAACCTATACAGCAAAAACAGTGCAAAGAGGTACATTTATAGCAATAAAACCCTATGTCAAAAAAGTAGAAAAACTTAAACACTCTAACAGTGCATGTCAAGGAACTAAAAAAATAAGAATAAACCAAACTCAAAATTAGTAGAAGAAAAGAAATGATAAAGATCAGAACAGAACTAAATGAAATAGAGACTAAAAAATAATATAAAGGAGCAGCAAAGCAAAAAGTTGATTTTTTGAAAAGTTAAAAAAAATTGAAAAAGTACAAAAGAAAAAAGAAGCAAAATTAGAAATGAAAAAGGAGACATTACAACTCATACCCCAGAAATACAAAAGATGACCAGAGATTATTATGAATAACTATAAACTGACAAACTGAAAAACCTAGAAGAAATGAATAAATCCTGGACACATAAAACCCAACAAGATTTAATCAAAAAGAAATAGAAAACCTGAACAGACTAGTAACAAGTAACAAGACTGAATCAATAACAAAAAGTCTCTTAACAACAACTACAACAAAACCCTAGGACTAAATGGCTTCACTGCTGAACTCCATCAAACTTTCAAAGAAAAACTAACACCAATTCTCTTCAAACTATCCCAAAAGTAGAAGAAGAGGTAATATTTCCTAACTCATCTTATGAAGCAACATTATTCTCATACCAAAACCAGACAAATATGCAATAAAATAAGAAAAATGGCCAGGCACAGTGGCTCATGCCTGTAATCCCAGCACTTTGGGAGGCTGAGGCAGGTGGATCACTTCAGGTCAGGAGTTTGAAACCACCCTGGCCAACATGGTGAAACTCCATATCTAATAAAAATACAAAAATTAGTCAGGTGTGGTGGCAGGTGCTGTAATCTCAGCTACTTGACAGGCTGAGATGGGAGAATTGCTTGAACCTGGGAGGCGGAGGTTGCAGTGAGCCAAGCTCATGCCACTGAACTCCAGCCTGGTGACTAGGCAAAACTCCCTCTCAAAAAAAAAAAGGAAAAAAGAAACCTACAAGCAAATATCCCTGATGAAGAGAACAAAAATTATCAACAAGAGACTAACAAACTAAATCCAACAGCACATCAAAAGATAATATGCTGTGATCAAATGGGATTAATCCCAAGGATGCAAGGGTAGCTCAACATGCACAAATATATAAACCTGATACATCACTCTAGAGAATGAAGGACAAAAAAAACATATGCTCATCTCAATATATGCAGAAAAGAGTATTTGATCAAATTCAACATTACTTTATTACAAAAAAAACAAGGCACAGAAGAAACATACCTCAAAATAATAAAGTGATGGCATCCAATTACAATCTTCCTCTAACACACTCAAACTCCTTAAAAATGCCTAAATTTTTTCTCTGTGTCAAATTTGAGATGTAAGCTTGTATCCTGTTTTCTCTAAAGCTTGGTAAGTGCTTTGGGCACATAGAACAGATAAGCTGTAACGTATTTCATTTACGGAGGCAGTTTAATCTAACTAGTGAGTTTTACCTGACTCATGGCTAAAATTTTAAAATCAAAGCTATAAAATTTTTAATTTTGCCTATATTTTATGTGCATATGCATATACCTGTGTGTTTGTATATTGTCTAAATAATATTACATTGACTTAATAAGTTAATGAGTGCTCATATATTAAAAAGTTCAAATGCTTTTCAAATTCATGTGACTTTTGTAATTTTTGACAAATGAAAGTAGTTTTACAAGTCAACAACAACAAAAAATAACTCCATTAAAAACTGGACAAATGACATGAACAGACGTTTCTCAAAAGAATATATACAAGTGGCCAAAAACATGAAAAAAATGCTACGAATCAGTAATCATCAGAGAAATCCAAATAAAAACCACAATGAGACACTAACACCAGTCAGAATGGCTATTATTAAAAAGTCAAGAAATGACATCCTGGCAAGCCTGCAGAGAAAAGGAAACACTTAAAAACTGTTGGTAGGAATGAAATTAGTTCAGCCATTCTGGAAAGCAGTTTGGAGATTTCTTAAAGAGCGAAAAATAGAACTACCATTCAACCCAGCAATGCCATTACTGGATATATACCAAAAGGGAAATAAATCACTCTACTTGAAAGTTCTTCTATGTTTCATTCTTGAAAGCACTTGTATGTTCATTGCAAAGCACTATTCATAATAGCAAAGACATGGAGTAAACCTAAGTGCCTATCAACAGTGGATTGGATAAAGAAAATATGGTAAACATACACCATGGAATACTACATAGCCATAAAAAAAATCAAGCCCTTTACAGCAATATGGATGCAACTATAGGTCATTATCCTAGGCAAATCAATACAGAAACAGAAAACCAAATACCATATGTTCTCATTTATAAGTGGGAGCTAAACATGGAAAACACATGGACATGAAGATGGGAACAACAGACACTGAGGATTACCAGGAGTGGGAGGAAAGAAAGTGAGTAAATATTTATTTATTTATTTATTTATTTATTTATTTATTTATTTATTTATTTATTTATTTTTTTGAGTTGGAGTTTCGCTCTTGTTACCCAGGCTGGAGTGCAATGGCGCGATCTCGGCTCACAGCAACCTCTGCCTCCTGGATTCAGGCAATTCTCCTGCCTCAGCCTCCCGAGCTGGGATTACAGGCATGCGCCACCATGCCCCAGCTATTTTTTTTTGTTGTTTTTGTATTTTTAGGAGAGACGGGGTTTCACCATGTTGACCAGGATGGTCTCGATATCTTGACCTCGTGATCCACCAGCCTCAGCCTCCCAAAGTGCTGGGATTACAGGCGTGAGCCACCGCGCCGGGCCTCCAGAATTATTTTTAGTAATTTAAAATCTTGAAGTCAAATAATAGATAATTACAAAAATGTCTGTATTTTTAACTAAAACACTGAAATATTTAACATGAGTTATTACCTCCTTAGGAGGCCTTCCCTGAATACTCCAGTCCATGCTGATTATTCTTTTGTTTGATCTTCTGCCGCATTCTTAATATTCACCAATTTAGTATTTTATTTGTTAAATAAATGAAATTGAAGGGTCCTCTAAATTTATTGTGCCAAGGGAGAGGTTAAGGTCTGGCGACTGAGTCACATAGCATGTTTACAATTCTGCTTAGATTATAGCTTAACTCTCTTCCTCATTGTCCTTTTTCTGTAAATGACTAAGAGAGACCAGACAGCAGACCCTCGCCCTTCCAATCACTAGTCTTTCTTAGAGATTAACTGCTTCCTTTTTTTGTCCTGTACTTAACTCAGCCCAAATGGCACCCAAGACCCCATGACAGTTGCATCTTCAGTAAAGAATGTTAAATACCCCTTTACCAAAAGAAAAAGACCACCTTGACTAATCAGATCATTATAACTAGACATTAAGCCTTACATTAAGAGATATTAAAATTCTATTAAACTTCCCTAAACTTTATCCATATAAATTATCTCAAACTTTACACTTGGGACTACTGACCTTCATTCCTTGAAATCCCTACTTCCTAGGTGGCCAACCTTCAAACTTTATACTTGAGGTGGGAAAAGGCAGAAAGGAGACAGGATGACGTTTTGTCTTTGTAAATCACTCCCCTGCCTCAGACAAGCAGAAGAGGCAGAGTGTTCCCCTCTCCTCCCCTCCTGCCTTTCAACCTTCTTGAATCCTCCTGTTTTAGAGAGGAATATTTTGGTTTCCTCCAGTAGTAGTATTTTGCAGAGGTCTTTACACATACTAGGTGCTTAAATGCTTATTACATGATGACTTGCTTGACTAAGACACATCATAATTCTTCCCATCATTCGGGAAAGAAAGGGGCCTTCATATTTTATTCTGTTAATCTCATAGTTAGCAGCTATAAGATTAACAGAAGACTCAGTTCTTTTACAGAATAGGGTCTGGTCTGTAAAAAAGGAAAGGCAGTTGCAATGCAGAATGAATCGTTAGCATGCAGTTACCAAGATTACACTTGGGTAAACCCTGGTTCCCTGCATCCCCTGCAGAGAAGACAATCAGACTGCAAATGATTGATTAGTGGGAAACTAATCAGAGCAGAAACTTTAACATATTCACTAAGCAGAAAATATGTTTAATCAGTGTGGGAAGGTATAGCATGCCACTGAAATAGATGTTCTCATCACTCATTTCAACTAATTGAATGTGGAAGGAATTTTGTTTCCTAAGTAATGTTAAAGGACATTTTTTAAAACAGTAAAATTAGACTTTCATACAGATGTAAAAATGAATACATTTTAAAACCTTCCTTTAACTCATCAATGAGAGAAATAATAAAATATTATATTCAGTTAAGTAATTCAAAGAACAGACATTTATAGATAAGAAATTTTGAAATGAATGTGCAAATGGAGGCAAAACTAATGAAAATCCTCAGTGCAGGGAGGAAAGTTAACTAAGTCCTCTACAGAATAGAGTTTGCACGTCAATAGACAATTATTTTACATTGCTATAAGTTAGGTATGCATTTCAGAGTTGTAAAATAACTCCCATAGAATCAGATTTGCCAAAATTTTACATTTAAAACAGTTGGGAGGATCATCCTGCCCAAAGCACTAACAACCTGTCATTGGTGGCAGTTTGGCCTTCACATCTCCAAGAGCCACATGGAGATGGGCCACACCAAGCATGTTTACCTTGGAGTAAGTTCTACTAAGATAATGAGTCTAATGAGTATGGCTTCCCAGTGAGCTCAGTCATCTATTCCGTTTCATAATTATCTCCTAAAAATAAACTCTTATAAGAGGGTGTTTTAGTATTCCTATCTTGAATATTGAATATCACTGTTGAGTCATCTTTATAAACATTTTCTTAATTTTAACCTTATGGCCTATTTTGTAGTGTTTAATGTTATAGTTTCTCTGCAATTTATGTTTTGCTTATATTTGTTTCAAACCAAGTTTATATAAAACATATGTATCCAAATTATAAACCTTGTCTTCTCTGCTTCATCTCTCAATGTTTTGAATGCTAAATAAAATCCCCTCAAAGATAAATTTATCTACTTGCTTATTTTAAACAGCCTTCAAATGTTATTTTTCACTCCTTTGTTCTTAGACCACTCTTTATATTGTTTTGTTAGTATGTAATCACATTTCTTGGATATGTTTATAATATTTTACTATCGTCACAGTTTATCATTCAATTTCAGTTTGAGTTTAACTCTTCACAAATTATTTGAAACTAAAATTATATATTAGGATGCATTAAAAGATGAGGAAATTTAGGCACTGTTCTTTTAATATTTCTTCATGTTATTAATCTCAAATCGGATCTCAGGTTTAACTGACTCTGGGTACCAGCTAAATCTAAATATGGGAAGGCAAATTCAGATGTTAGCACATGGAGAAAAAAGAAAATCCTGTTTCTTTTAACAGTAGAATTGCCTCCCTCTTTCCTTCCCCATCCTCACCATATATCTTTCTGGATGTTAATATAGTCGTGCCCCATGTAACAATGTTTCCGTCATGACAGACTTCATATATGATGGTCCTCTCATAAGATTATAACATCATATTTTTACTGTAATTTTTCTATGTTTAGAACTGTTTAGATACACAAATATCATTGTATTACAATTGCCTATAGTGCTCTGGTAACATGCTGTATGGGTGTGTAGGAGTACTGGACTAAAGCTTCAAGGACAGGCTTGAGAAATAATAGATAGTCCCTGAACCTGAATTGATTTCTCAAGGGCATAAGGCTGGAAAGCTATCATGCTTTGTTTTGCAAAATGAGGTATGGAAAGAGCTAAAGGGTTCCAGAAGATAGGTTTTGAAGGCTATGGGAAAGATAAGGGTGTAGGCATGAGGTTCTGTCAACCAGAAAGCAACTTTGGGAATAGATCAGAGATGTAATATATTTTCCTAAGCATTGCTGCAGTATATGTAATTTAAACTCCCTTCTCCATTCCCCATTAAATCTTCAGTAAACATCGACATTGCTTTGGGGAGCTGGCCAGTTTGTGATAATATCACATCATGGTAAGAACAATTAGGTGAGCATAAGCAACAGCTGCCAATGGATTGCAAGGTTTTATACCAGTAAGAAGCTACACCTGGAGGCGACTTGCAGGAAGAGTGATACCCTACAGGCTCTTCTGAAATGCTGGCAAGCCTGACAGTTTGCACTGATGTGCACCTGATGTCTATTTTGGGCTTTTGATCAGGTCATTTGTCATATTCATTTTGCCTACTTAAGAAGACTTAACAAAAGATTGATTCGTGTCACTATCCAATAACTCTACACTCTATTGAATAATCACAGTGGTTCTGCCTCTTTAAAATACTTTATAAATATTAATCCCCATATCACTCCCATAAATTCCACTTTTTAAATAAAAAAGACAGCTGCTTCACATTAATCATCATGCCAGGAAATGGATTGAACACTTTCTGAAGTGTTTGACTACAAATATAGCTTTGACCTCTGGGGGTTGGAAGCCCAAAAGCTGAAAAGCTGCAGAGGTCCAAACCTTCAGTCATGGTCCTGGGCTCCATTTGGCATGTAGAATTATGAATGAGTTATGGGTTCTAGTCCTGCCTCAGGCATTTGTGCCAGTTACAAAATCCTGGGGATGTTGTCTCACTTCTCTAGATTTCTCTCTGTTCCCAGACTAAAGCAAGGGTCGGGCTGCTTATTCTCTTGGCCCAATAATGAGATGCAGATGAACTGGGAAAAGAGGGAGTTTTTATTTCTGTAACCAGTAACAGGGACGAGGGCTGGAAAATATCACCAGACCAACTCAAAATTACAAAGCTTTCCAGAGCTTACATGCCTTCTAAACTATATGTCTACATGTAAGTGTGCATTCATCTAAAGACATAGGTGATTAACTTCTTTTAATCTATAACTAAGGTCTGAGTCCTGAAGACCTTTCTCTGGAGCCTCCGTAAATTTACTTAATTTAAATAGGTCCAGGTGCTGGTGGGATTACCCTTATCTTGTCTCCTGCTAAATCATGAAGGTTTGGGGAGTTCCTTCAGACCCCCACTAAACTTGTTTGTGGAGGCATGGGAAGTCTCTTCAGACCCCCAATAAAACTTGTTTAATCCTAAATGGGTCCTGTTAAGAATTCCTTCATTATCTTGTCATGCTCTAAGGCACAGGAAAGGCCTGGGCAAAACTCTTGGTGGGCTTTTGTTACATTCCAGCCTTTGTATAAGTGCACTGACTCTCTCAGCTTTTAATGTTTAACTTAACCACTCAGTCCATGCTGAAACAGGTGTTATGGAGGCCTGCATTAGTAAGACATGGCCCTTATCTTGTCTCCTGCTAAATCATGGAGGTTTGGGGACATCCTTCAGACCCCCCAATAAGTTGTCTCATCTTAAATGACCACATCAGACTAATCTCTGGTTCTCAAATGTAATCTGAGGAGATCTTGAAATCGGGTGCCTTCCTCAAAGGGAGGCTCCCTACCCTCTCCTGCAGCAGAGACTTTCCTTTATATGGCTTATCATTAGGCAACAAGGTGTAGAACAGGAACGGTGAAACTCACCAAATTCTCTCACAGAGGGAAATATTTTGATGCCTAAAGTGGGAGTGAGATTCTAAAGTGCACACTTAAGGAATTAGGAGTTTCCTCTACATAGCAGGAGAAAGAGAAAGAGAAGTTCCCCAGAGAAAATTCACAAGAAGGAGACAGAAGCCCAAGGGTCTGAATGTTCTCAGGAAGATAAAAGGAAGAAGACTGTGATGGGTAAGCATCTGAACCCCTAAGAGTCTGATCCGCAAGCCCAGCTCTCCTTCTTACTAGCTGTGTGATCTTGGACCACTTACCTTCTCTGGGACTTGGCTTCCTCAACTGTAAAATGAGAATAGTAACGGTGTTAGCAGTGGAAAAGATCCAACTTACCCCAAATTACTGGCAGCGTATCCTTACCGTCTGTAGCAACTTCTGTCCTTGCCTTCTCAGCAGAAGAAATTTGACTAAAGGGCATAAAGCAGAAAAAGAGACCAGGGCAAGTTTGAGAGCAGAAATGAAAGTTTATTTAAAAAGGCCTCAGAACAGGAAAGAAAGGAAGGTGAGTCTGGAAGAGACCTAAGCAGGCATGTGAAGGTTAAAGAGAGGACAAGTGCCCCCTTTTAACTGTGATCCTAGGACTTTGATAAGCTCACCTCTTTTCCAGGATTCTTTCCTTACAGTGGGCTTCGAACACATGCAAAAGCTCTCCTTAACCTTGGGAGTTATGTGCACCCCCATCTGAGGCTCTCTTTCGTTTTCCAGTGGAGTATATTCAGATCATACTTCACGGTTTTTGTCTCTTAGCACGCATGCCCAGGAAGTTGCTTCTCCCTGGGGCCTGCATTCAGTTAACAGTTAGATGTTAACAGGTGTGGACCATCAGTAAATGGCCTTTCCCTGGCACTGCCAAATTATTACTTTTAGAGAGGCAATGCAATAATTGCTGAACCATCACCCAACGTACCTAGTGGGTGCGGTGAGGGCCTTTTCCTGCCCAGCTCATGCCTCTGCCTGTAACAGTGGCATTTATCTAGTAGAATGAATGTAATTAGTTAAAAAATACAAAGACCTTCATAAGTACCATATAAATCTCTGTAGGTAAACCTCCTTTTTGAGGCCTAACTTAAGTGAGGCCTCAGAGGATAAAATTTTGAAGGCAAATTATAAATGTATTAGCTGGGAGGACACCCAAATAAACCTTCTTATCTGTCTCCTCTGGGCAGTCCTCTGTGGAGTCTACATAATTCACTTAGGTTTCTGTGCATGCCTGTTTTAAGTTTGTTTTAAGAACAGTTATTGTATCACTTCCGAATGTATAGGCCATATTTACTGCATCTGAACACACCCACTTGTGGAAGATAATTTCTTCATTAAAGATAAATATATAATAAAGTACAAGAGATGACTACTGAAACTAAGTTTCACAGAGTGTCTTTTGCTTTAAATGTAAAAAATAATTGAAATTTTAAAAATACATTTTAAAAGCCATGCATAGGTCTGGGAAATGATTCCTACTAATTTAATTCATAAAAAGCCAACTTAACAATTACAAAGGCCAGCCTGGGCAACATGGCAGTGAAACGGGAAAAGTTCCTTTGCCCCCCTCACAGGGCGTGCAACTGGCATGCATCTCGCTTCTTCAGTGCTCCGCTGCTCAAACCTCTAAGGGAGCATAGGCAAGCAGGCTGTGGGGCTCGGACCCCATGGCAGAGTCCAGGGCTGAAGATTTACAGCTAAAATCCCAGTGGGCATGTTACAGGGTGCTCTTTCAGTTTAGCTGTCTGTAGGTGGCTTGTGTTAAGTAGCTCAATTAGACCCTCCCTTATCTCCAGGACAGAGGCCTTTCTGTATCCTGGGGTTCTTGCGTTGGAGTACTGAAAGAATTGGATCACATGTGGGCTTGGAGAATGAGTGCAAGGTTTTATTGAATTGAAGTAGCTCTCAGCAGATGGGGGAGCCAGAAGGGAGATGGCTTTCCCCTGGGGTCTCCTCCAACTTCCCTGGTCAAACTCTGCCTCATTCCACCAGTAGATAGCCCACCTGCATTGTGGTGTGCTCCTCTTGATGTCCTCTGGACTTCCAGCTGCCATGTCTCTGCTTGCTAGGGTCTTAGGGATTTTATAGGCACAGGATGAGGACGTGGCAGGCCAGGGTGGTCTTGGGAAATGCAACATTTTGGCAGGAAAACAAAAATGTCTGCCCTTAGCTGGGTCCATGGGCACAGGTGGCAGGGGAAGCAGAAGGGGGGACACAGGTGGAGACCTAGCCAGGGACCACACCCTCCCCTTTCTTATCATTTAAAGGGACCACACTCTTCCCTTCCCAGCACTTTCCTTCCGTATCAGCAGGACCTTGTTTCTACAAAAAAATTAGCCGGGCATGGTGGCACACACCTGTAGTCCCAGCTATTTGGGAGGCTGAGGTAGGAGGGTTGCTTGAGACCCAGAGGCTGAGGCTGCAGTGAGCTGTGCTTGTGCCACTGTACCCCAGCCTAGGTGATAGAGGGATCGCTTGTCTCAAAAAAAAAAATTACAAAGGGAAGTATATCTGTTAGAAAAGCCAGCAGCCACATTCACAGAATCCAAATTTAATAAAAAAAAACACATAATAGATTAAAAAAAAAACAATTTATTGATTGAGAATCCAGAATTAGAGACAGGAAAACTGAATGACCAAGAGAGGTATTTTCAGCAAAGTACAGCAGTCAGCCTAGTGAACTGCTTTACAGGCTCAAGGAATATTATTTGTTTCACCACTGGTCATCAGAACATCATGCCAGAGACACAAGAATGTGTGTTATGCACTTCTTTGGCTCTCAGGACTCCAGGTGAGAGGAGTATAGGGTGGTGGATAAGAATTCACTGCAGTCAAAAATACTTGTGTTTGAATCCTGACTCAGCTACTTACTAGCTTTGTGAATAGGCAAATATGTAACTATTCTGCCCCTCAATTTCTCATACATAAAATGGGAGAGGTAGAGAAGCTACTTTATGTTTTTGTTTTATTTTAATTATTTTTGAGATAGGATCTCACTTGGTCACCCAGGCTGGAGTGCAGTTAATATGATCACAGCTCACAGCTCACTTCAGCCTCCAACTCATGGACTCAAGTGATCCTCCCACCTCAGCCTCCAGAGGGGAAGCTACTTTAAAGGAACTGAATGAGACAATAAATGTAGGTGCTTAGCATAGTTCAAGGTACATATGTTAAAAAAAAGTTAGTTGCTATCAATTCACTGTACTTGTATTATGACATATCCTTGGTTATAACAAAATTAATTGTATTGTGGCCATTATGGTATCATTTACACTTTTCTTAATGGAAATTGGAAGACTCCTTAGTTCCTTGATGATCACTGGACAATGTAAGTGGCATATTTACAATTCATCTATCTCAGTCAGAAGTGAACATTCTCATTCATTATACTTTTTTTTCTTATGAGTTTCATTCTCTTTTATAATTTAGTTATTATGTCATTTGTTCAGAACAGTCTTCTCTGACCACCCCTTTTGTCATTCTCAAGTCTTTTGACTCCAGGGAAACAAAATCATGAATTTTCTTGTTGCCACTTATCCTCGGTATTTAGCACAGTGCCTAGCACATAGGAGGTTCTCAATATATTTTTTCAAGATAAAAATATAGGTGTATCATTCATTCCTGGTTATATAAGTAGCCGTCTCTTCCTACAAGTTACATATTGAATGTTTTTATTTGAAGTATGCTTTTTTATTTCTAGGAAGTCTATTTTGTGATGTACTCGAAGCCTTTTAAGTGTTCTAATTACTACTTTGGTCAGGTTCTTGTCCATCTCATCCAGCATCTCTTTCCTTCTGTCATTAGAGACCTATTCTGATTGATTATTCCTTTTATCTCTATCCATTGTTAGGCCAGCTTAGATGTGCTATGACTTTTCTTTCTCTGTCCTTTGGGACTTTGGTATAGTTGCTGATACCTTAAATGAGGAAGGTCACAATAACTGGGAGGTCCTGTGTGCTAACAATATAGCAACAGGCAGATTTTCAGTCCTCCTTCGGAGCACAAGCATGAAACCATTAGCTCTCTATTCTTCACGCTCTGCCATAATTCAGAGAGGAATCAGCCCACCATTTAGTTTCTCCTCTGTTTCCTGGAGGCCAAGAAGAATGAGCATAATTCCATGACCAATGTTGACTTTTCCATTGAAAGTCAAAAATCTTTAAGGCCAACTGTCCCCAGGATCTCAACATGGAGTATGCAATGCTGGTCTCCAGGCTCTCATTGGCCTCAGAGGTTTAAAAGCACTAACATCTGGACCCCATGACCCCTGCTCTAGAATCTGTTAGGCTCAGGGAATTGGATAAAACAGAGGGAGAGGTTGATATGGTTTTCCTCTGTGTTTCCACCCAAATCTCATCACAAATTGTAATCCCCATGTGTCAAGGAAGGGAATTGTAATCCCCACATGTTGAGGGAGGGAGGCGATTGGACATTGGGGGTAGTTTCCTTCCTGCTGTTCTCATAATAGTGAGCAAATTCTGATGGTTTTATAAGTGTTTGGAAGTTCCTCCTTCACTCTTCTCTTTCTTGTGAAGAAGGTGCCTGCTTCCCCTTCCATGGTAAATGAAAGCTTCCTGAGGCCTCCCAGCCAGGCAGAACTGTTAGTCAATTAAACCTTTTTCCTTTATAAATTACCCAATCTCAGGAACTTCTTTATAGCAGGGTGAAAACAGACTAACACAGTAAATTAGTACTATGGAGGGTGGGGTACTGCTATAAAGATACCCAAAAATGTGGATGTGACTTTGGAAATGGATAACAGGCAGAGGTTGGAATAGTTTGGAGGACACAGATGAAGACAGGAAGATGTGGGAAAGTTTGGAACTTCCTAGAGACTTTTTGAATAATTTTGACCAAATTGCTGATAGTGATATGGACAATGAAGTCCAGGTGGAAGTGGTCTCAGATGGAGATGAGGAACTCATTGGGAATTGGAGTAAAAGTCATTCTTGCTATGCTTTAGCAAAGAGACTGGCAGAATTGTACCCCTGCCCTAGGGATCTGTGACACTTTGAACTTGTGAGAGATAATTTAGGGTATCTGGTAGAAGAAATTTCTTTTCTTTTCTTTTCTTTTTTTTAAGATGAAGTCTCACTCTTGTGGCCAGGCTAGAATGTAATTGGGTGATCTCAGCTCACTGCAACCTCTGCCTTCCCAGTTCAAATGATTCTCCTGCCTCAGCCTCCTGAGTAGTTAGGATTACAGGTGCCTGCCACCATGCCCAGCTAATCTTCGTATTTTAGTATAGAGGGGGTTTTGCCATGTTGACCAAGCTGGTCTCGAACTCCTGACCTCAGGCAATCCACCTTCCTCAGCTTCCCAAAGTGCTGGGATTATAGGCATGAACCACTGTGCCAGCTTGGCAGAAGAAATTTCTAAGCAGCAAAGCATTCAAAAGGAAGCAGAGCATAAAAGTTTGGAAAATATTCAGCCTGACCAGGAGGTAGGGAAAAGAAAAAACATTTTCTGAGGAGGAATTCAACCTGGCTACAGAAATTTCCACAAGTAATGTGAAAGAAGAATAAATATTTGTTCACCAAAATCACTAAGCTAAAGGGAAAAGTCAAACTGGGAACTGCTTAGGGCAAACATATGTCTTATTCTATTTGAGTCATCCCTCTGCTCACTGAAATAGATGCATATCTGATTGCCTCCTTCGGAAAGCCTAATCAGAAACGCAAAACAATGCAACCATTTGTCTGGAAGCCCCTCCCTGCTTCTAGTTGTCCCACCTTTCTGGACAAAACCAATGTATATCTTATGTATATCAGTTGAAGTCTGATGTCTCCCTAAAATGTGCAAAACCAAGCTATGGTCCAACCACATTAAGCACATTTCATCAGGACCTCTTGAGGCTGTGTTATGTGTACACATCCTCAACCTTGGCAAAATAAACTTTCTAAATTAACTGTACCTGTCTCAGATATTTGAAGTTCACAGTAATGAAGAGCTGACTATTAATTGCCAAGACAATGGGTAAAATGTCTCCAAAGCATGTCAGAAATCTTCATGGCAGCCCCCCTCATCACAGGCATGGAGGCCTGGGAGGAAAAAATGATTTCTTGGGTTGAGTCCAGGACCCTCACTGTTCTGTGCAGCTTTAGGACATGGCACCCTGTGTACAACCATGGATAAAATGGGCCAGGTAAAGCACCAGCTTTGCTTCTGAAGGTACGAGTCCCAAACCTTGGCAGATTCCATATGGGGCTGGTTTTGCAAGTACACAGAAGTCAAGAATCAAGGTTTGGGAACCTCTGCCTAGATTTCAGAGGATGTATGGAAATGTCTGGATGTCCAGCAGAAGTCTGCAGCAGGGGTGGAGCCCTCATGGAGAACCTCTGATAGGATAGTGTGGAAGGCAGGGAAGTGTGGGGTTGGAGCCCACACACAGGGTCCCCACTGGAGCACTGCCTAGTGCAGCTGTGAGAAGAGGATCACCATCCTCCAGACCCCAGAATGGTAAATCCACTGACACCTTGCACCGTGTACCTGGAAAAGACACAGATATTCA
Organism: Callithrix jacchus; assembly: GCF_049354715.1. Taxonomy (NCBI): domain Eukaryota; kingdom Metazoa; phylum Chordata; class Mammalia; order Primates; family Cebidae; genus Callithrix; species Callithrix jacchus. The sequence continues at coordinate 77,295,087 of NC_133507.1, forward strand.
GTGCCAGCCTGTGAAAGCAGCCTGGAGTTGTGAAGCTGTCCAAGACTGTGGGAGCCTATCTGTAGCATCAGTATGACCTGGATGTGAGACATGGAGTCAAAGGAGATCTTTTTGGAGCTGTAAGATTTAATGACTGCCCTGTTAGATGTTGGACTTGCATGGAGCCTGTAGCCCCTTTGTTTTGGCCAATTTATCCCATTTGAAATGGGAACCTTTACCCATTGCCTTTACCCCCATTGTATCTAGGAAGTAACTAACTTGCTTTTGGTTTTACAAGCTCATAAGCAGAACAGACTTGACTTGTCTCAGCTGAAACTTTGGACTTGGACTTTTAAGTTAATGCTGAAATGAATTAATACTTTGGGGGACTGTTGAAAAGGCATGATTGGCTTTGAAATGTATAAAGGACATGAGATTTGGGAGGGACCAGGAGTGGAATTATATGGTTTGGCTCTGTGTCATTACCCAAATCTCACCTCAAAATGTAATCCCCACGTGTCAAGGGAGGGAGGTGATTGGATCATGGGGGCAGTTTCCTCCATGCTCTTCTCATGATAGTAAGTGAGTTCTTACAGGATTTGATGATTTTGTAAGTGTTTGGAAGTTCCTCCTTTGCTCTTCTCTTTCCTGCTGTCTTGTGGAGAAGGTGACTGCTTCCCACTCCTCCATGACTATTAAGTTTCCTGAGGCTTCCCAGCTACGTGGAACTGTAAGTCAATTAAACCTCTTTCTTTTATAAATTATAAAGGAAGTATCTTTATAGCAGTGTGAAAGCAAACTAGTACAGAGTTCAATTTTAATTTTGAAGGGTGACATTTTCTTATCTCTTAGGCGAATTCTGGATATTAACCATATTTGATTTTATTGTTATTGTGACTGCAAACTTGTCAAAAATTAATTATTCTAATTTATTTTGTTATCTCAAGAAAAAGGGAAAAGAAAACGGTATAAGCTGGAATAAGAGAATAAGGAAGAAACCTTGCAAATTACCTTGGTTTTCTATAACTAGGCATAAATTATTGTATCCAGAACAAATAGCTGTTGGTGCTTTTGAGGAGAGAGACTTCTCTTTAGAGCCTAAACTATTACTTAGCACATATATTGCTCTAAAAGTATTATTGAATAAATTAGTAAGTAAAAGAGTGAATGAATGAACGAATGATATACTTGAAAACTAAGATTTTGGTCATATTTTTGCAATTGGCAGATAATTTTCTAAATTTGTTTTTAGTCTGAAAAGCTATTGCTCAAACAGCACCTTACGAGGAATCTTAGTAGGTAAAAGAGATTAATGACTCTAGTTGAAAGGAGAACAGAGGACCCAGACTCTCCTTTTTTGGGTGTCCCTGGCCCCTAAGAGGGCTTCCCAGAAACACTTTTATTCTGAAGATTGCAATACTACAGTATACAAACCAGGCTCTGGAATGATTGTCATACTTCTGTCTGCTACATATACTTTCCACATCAATCACACCAGTTGAACCACTGCATTCAATGAACTGCATCAGTTATTGAGATGGATAAAATAAATGAATGGGCCATTACTTTTATGAGCAGCTCAAGCCAGCCATTAAGATTAAATGGTAAAAAGTCAAAAGACCTAATGTAAAATAAGGCAATAATTTAAAAAGAAATTTAATATATAATAAGACGTTAATTATTAGAATTTAATCAGGATACTTGATAAACCAAATTTTTATCCATTTATTTATTAAGAATGATAATATGTTAAGCAGATGTTAAGGAGATGTACTAAAAGCAGTCAAAACTACTTACATGTTATGTCTAACGCAGTGCTTGAAATTACGAAGGATACAAAGACGTATAAACATATGGTCCTTAGATTTAACCTGCCTATAATTTAGCTGGGAACACATACTGTTTTCATCCATGTTGTAGCATGTGTCAGTACTCTTTTCACTTTTTACAACTTAGTATTATTCCACTATATGGATATAACATATTTTGTTTATCCAATTATCATTTAATAGGCATTTAAGTTGCTTCTATTTTGGCCTAGCAAACCAAAAATTTTAAGTCTAACAATAAATAACAGTGTTGGAAAAAATGGAAAAGAGATGGAAACTTTCATACATGACTAGTGAGAGTGAAAATTGACACTACCACTGTGTAGAGCAAGTCGCAATATCTAGTAGAGAAGAACATACAAATAATTTTGATTCATCAATTGCTCTTAGGAGTATACACCAGAGAAACCCTTGCATATGTGCAGCTGATGTGCATAAGACCATTCCATGCAATGGCTTTTTTAATAAATAAAAATTTGAAGCAATGAAGAAATGGATAAATGAGTTGTGATACATTTTTATAATGAATTACTATGCAGCAGTTAAAATGGATGACCTAGGAGTACATGTAACAACATGGATAAATTTCAAAAATATAATGTAGAGTTTTGGGGAAAAAAAAGGCAAACTGAAAATATAATAGGTGGTTCAGGTCCTTTGAGAACCAGTTGCCAAGATAGGATTAGACATGTGGGAGATTTTATAAGGTTTTATGAAAGGAAATACTGTGAGGGAAAATAGGGCTGGAGCTAGAGGCCAGGAGTTGTCACACTACACTGCAGATCCGACGCTTGTAAAGCAGAGAGGGAAGAAGGAAAAGTTTGGTGGAAGGTTCTTCGACTACAGTGAAGGTTCTTCTTAATTACACTTCTAAGAAAGTTTGGCAAAGAAGACAGGGCATCCTCAAGTCAATGTCACCTGTCATGGGAGTCCCTTGTCTCCCAAGAATAGGCCCACTTCAGTATTCCTGCCATGATCATCACTGCCTAAGCATAGCTCTTAGCAAATGTGGCCTCAGTGTAAATATGGTTATGGATTTCAGAGCATAGTAGCTGAGGTATTCAGTCAATTATACTCTTCATAATCAGAGAACCAGAGTGTACTTTTATGGTTGCTACATGCTACAATATGGTCCCATTTATATTAAAAGAAAACACATAACAAATTATACTATGTATTGGCCAGGTGTGATGGCTCACACCCTGTAATCCCAGCACTTTGGGAGTCCGAGGCAGGTGGATCACCTGAGGTCAAGAGTTTGAGACCAGCCTGGACAACATAGTGAAACCCTGCCTCTACTAAAAATACAAAAATTAGCCGGGCATGGTGGCACATGCTTGTAATCCCAGCTACTCAGGAGGCAGAGGATGCAGTGAGCTTGAGATCATACCACTGCACACCAGCTGGTAAACACAATGAGACTCTGTCTCAAAAAAATAAAAAGTATACTATGTATTATTTATAAATGCACACATACGAATTAGAAATATAAAAAAATAGCCAGGCATGGTGGTTTGTGGCTGAAGTCCCAGCTACTCAAGAGGCTAGGGCGGAAGGATCCCCTGACTTCAGGAGTTTAAGTCCAGCTTGGGCAACATTGTGAGACCCCATCTCTAAAAAAATTAATACATACACATTTATAACTATACACACACACACACACACACACATATATATATATATATATATATATATATATATACACACACATACATATATATGGAACAGAAACAAAAGTACTCACAAACCTCAGGATTTGGCTACTTCTGGACTAGGAGGCTAAAAGGAAGGGAATGAAATCAGAGGGGGAATATTGGGGTCCTCAGTTTCTTTAAACAAAAAAGATTGGAAGCATAACATATGACAAATGTTAATATCTGTGTTGGGAATCCCTAAAACTACCCTGAGGTTCCATGATTTATGAGGAGTCACAAAAGCTGTTATACTCATGGTTATGACCTATGATAGCAATAGGACACCGAATCAATGCATCAAACATAATAAGCATGTAGGCCAAAGTCCCAGAGAGACCAGACACATGCTTCCAGTTGTCCTCTTTCAGTGGAGTCGTACAGAAAATGCTTAACTCTCCCAGTAACAGTGTGTAACAACATGTACAAAGTATTGTCAACGAAGGGGACTCATCCAAGCCTTGGTACCTAAGAGCCCTCATATAGGTATAGAGCAACCACATGATCAACCTTAACTATTCAGTCTCTAGCCTGCCTCCCCAGAGGTCAAACTGATATAGCCATAACACAGGTGAACAAAAACTAGCATTTACTATAAATCACATTGTTAGTATAAACTATTTGGCATGGTTCAAAGCCCCAGGTATACAGATATTTTATCAGGCAGAATATTCCACAAGCTTATAGGTTATCTCCCAGGAATCAATTAAGGGCCTGGCCTTTCTTTGGATGTGCAGGGTTTAAATACCACAAGTCCTCTGAGTTAACCCTTTTTAAAAAATCTGGATGGTGAGAGTTTATATTATTCCGTTTACTTTTCATTGTTCAAAATTCTTTATAATAAAAAAAGAGAGAAGAAAGGAGGAAAGAAGAAAAAAGAGGAAGGCAATAAATAATTTATTGATACGGGCTCGCAAGCAGAGATCTGGACTCAACAAGTTCGGTGAGAAATGGCTCTGACAGTTTGGTTGACTGAAACATGGACCAAAAGATGTCCTACACTAAATAAACTGAAATACCAGAGCTGCCTTGGTATATGGAAGAGGAAGACACCAAAAGGCTTAAGGGGATTGGGATGTCAGAATGGATTTATCAAGTAAGACCTGCTCATTCACACTGGGAGGGTCCAGAGGGGAATTTTAATAATCCAGAGAATATTATGACCCATTTTATAGCTACCAGCCAGCCTCTTTACCCAGCCACTATTGTCATTGTCCAGTGTGCTCATGAACAAAATGGCCATCCTGTCATGGATGAAGATCATACAGGGAGAAGTAGCATGGACTTCTACTCACCAAGGCTGACCTGGCTATAGCCACTGCTGAGTATCCAACTCCAACAGCAGAGAACATCACTGAGTCCCCTGTATGGCACCATTCCCTGGAGGTATCAGCCAGCTGCCTGGTGGCAGATTGATTACATTGGACTGCTTCCATCATTGAAGGGGCAGGCAGTGTTTTGTTCTTACCAGAATAGATACTTACCCTGAATACAAATTTGCCTTCTCTGCACACAATGCTTTCGCCAAAACTATCATCCATGAACTTACAGAATGCCTTATCAGCATCGTGGTATTCCACATAGCATTGCTTCTGACAAAGAAACACATTTCACAGCAAATAAAATGTGGCAATGGGTCCATTCTCCTGGAATTCACTGATCTCACCATGTTTCCCCATCATCGTAAAGCACCTGAGGTCCTTGCTGAGGGCAAACAGAATGTAAAATGGGTAGAGAAAAAGGTAGTTATACATCAGCTATTACAGCCATGTGACCACTTGCTGAAATGAGAACTGTAATAGGTACAAGTATTTCTTGTCTATTTTGTTATCGATATAATTGATTGCATATACATAAAGCAAACATTCCCTCTTATAACTCCCCATCATCTAATATGATACGAATTAATGCTAGTGAACTTTACATCATAGTATTAAGTTAGAGGATATCAAAGAGGAGAGTGAACATCACCCAAAACAGTATGGAGATTTCATTAAAAATTAAAAATAGAACTACCATACAATCCAGCAATCCCACTTCTGAGTATATACCCAGAGGAAATGAAATCAGTATCTCAAAGAGATATCTGTACCTCTATGTTCCCTGCAGAATTATTCACAATAGCCAAGATATGAAAATAACCTAGGTGTCTGATATGGTTTAGCTCTGTGACCCCACCCAAATCTCATACCCAATTATAATTCCCATAATCCCCACATGTAGAGAGAGGGACCTAGTAGGAAGTGATAGGATCATGGAGGTGGTTTCCCCCATGCTATTCTTGTAATAGAAGTGAGTTCTCATGAGATCTCGTGGTTTTATAAGTGTTTGACAGTTCCCCCTACATGTACTCACATTCTCTCCTACTGCCTTGTAATGAAGATGCCTGCTTTCCCTTCCTCTATGATTCTAAGTTTCCTGAGGCCTCCCCAGCTAAGTGAAACTGTGAGTCAATGAAACCTTCTTCATTTATAAATTACTCAGTCTCGGGCATTTCTTTATAGCAGTGTGAGAACAGACTAATACATTTTCCATCAATGGATGAATGAATAAAGAAAATGGTGTGTGTGTGTGTGTGTGTGTGTGTGTGTGTGTGTGTGTGTGATGGAATATTATTCAGCCACAAAAAAGAAGAAAATCCTGCCATTTGCAGCAATGTGGATGAACCTGGAGGACATGATGCCATGTAAAATAAGCCACATACAAAAAGTGCTGTATGATTTCACTTATATGTAGAATCCAAAAAAGTCCAACTCATAGAAGCAGAATGTGGAACAGGGACTGGAGAAATGGAAAGATTTTGAAAGTATATAAACTTTCTGTTATAAGAAGAATGAGTTCTGGGGACCTAAGTTACAGCATGATGACTATAGTTAATAATATAATATAGTATTGTTTATTGAAATTTGCAGAAAGAGTAGCAGTTAAGCATCCTCAACCCTGTTCCCACATATCCACAAACAGGATTACTATGTGTGGTGATAGATGTCTTGATTAATTTGATTGTGGTAATCATTACAACAATGTATATGTAAATCAAACCATCACATTGTATACCTTGACTATATGTAATTTTTATTTGTCAGTTATATTTTAATAAAGCTGAAAAAGTTACACATAAGATAGGATACATGGGATTCTGTTAGGTGGAAGTATAAACTTCTGTTAGGTAGAAGTATAACACCTAACAAAAATGTAACCTTCCACCTAAGAGAATTTAAAGAAGCGTTGTCTTTATTTTGAAGTTAACTATGGTTTAAGGAGATGTGGATGGGTACCAAGTTGACGAAGGGTGGACTGTGATATCAGTGTTATGTATCAACTTGCCTAGGTTATAGTCCCAATTATTCAAACACTAATCTAGGTGTTGCTGTGAAGATATTTTGCAGATGTGATTAATATATAAAAATCAGTTGACTGGAGTAAAGGAGATTATCTTTGATAATCTGGTGGGCCTGATCCAATAGGGTGAAAGACAGAACAGATTTCCCTGAGCAAGAAGAAATTCTACTGAATCAGCTGCTGCCCAAGAGTTTCCAGTTTGCCCCTCCTGACAGCATGCCCTATAGATTTGAACTTGCCTGTAGATTTGAAAGGCCGCAGAATGGCAAAGTCAATTACTTTCTGAGAGAAATGTTTGTTCTTGGGTTGCTACAAATTAGTTTTACATGCTTGTATTGTAAATAAGGTAACTTTTTAAAAGTTTAGATTCACTATTTCAAACCAAAGCAAGGATACCAGGAAAGAAATATTAAATTTTATATCTATATATGTATATTTTCAACTTCTTTTACTCCTGGGAAACCATAAAAATATCTTTGAATTTATTGGCAAAGACTTTTTAAAACATCTTGAAATTATCTCAATTCCTTAAATGAACTTCTTTCTTTTATATCATTTTAATTTCAAAAATACCAGAAAATTCCATGTCTACAGTCACTTATTACACTGTTCTTTATAAAGAAAATTTATATAAAAATGTGAAAGACTCCTCCTGCTTGCTCCAACCCACTCTCCATTTATAACTACAATTGTGTATGAATGCTCTTAAATTTTTTAATATGCTCATAAACACACACCATTTTTAAATAAAATATTTTTAAAATAAACAAACTACAAATACTTAAGAGCATTATAATGATAAAATTACCAGGGTCATAGATATATATCTGATGTACTATTTGGAAGTTAGAGTCATATCCATTGTAAGAATGTTCCATAAATTAGTCAACCATCTCCATATTGGTAGACTCACCCTATTTTATTTATCTTTGTAATATGAATTCCAAGTACAGTGCCCACTACACAGTGGGCCCACAATGAATACCTGTCACCTGAAGGAAGATCAATGAATATGTGTGTCTTTTCTAATAGCAGTGATCTTGTGCTAGATAGTATAAAGCTGAACAAGCAAGTCCCACCTAAAACTGTCCAACATTGCTTTAAAAACTACTTTAACTCAGCTGTTCCAACAGAACTACTGCTCCAATCTCATAAAAGCATTATAGAAATCAACTCTGTCCTAAAAAAATTTAAAAAGTCATTATTATTGAAAAATAACTTCTCTTTAAACACAAAACAGTAAGAAACAATAATTTAATGAGTAAGAAGAGAAGAACTGAGTTATGAATATGTTGCATGGTAGAATCAGAAATGACAAGCAGTGCAAGATGGTTTGTAAGAGCTTTACTTTTATGATGTAGCCCTTATTTAATAAAAATAGTGCCCTCTGTTTCTAATTCAAAAAGCAAGCTAAAGAAAGTTATGTGTCTCTTAAGAAAGAGAGAAAGAGAAAGAGAAAAAGAAAGAAGAGAGAGAAAGAAAAAGAAGGAAGGAAGGAAGGAAGGAAGGAAGGAAGGAAGGAAGGAAGGAAGGAAGGAAGGAAGGAAGGAAGGAAGGAAGGAAAAAGAAAGGCAAGAAAAGGGCCAGGAGGGGTGGCTCACGCCTGTTATCCCAGCACTTTGGGAGGCCAAGGCGTGAGGTCACTTAAGCCCAGGAGTTGAAGACCAGCCTGGCCAATATAGTGAAGCCCTGTCTCTACTAAAAATACAATAATTAGCTGGGCACAGTGGCGAGCACCTGTTGTTCCAGCTACACAGGAGGCTGAGGTAGAAGGATTACCTGAGCCTGGGAGGCAGAGGTTGCAGTTGGCTAAGATCGCACTACGGCACTCCAGCCTGGATAACAGAGCAAGACTCTGTCTCAAAAACAAAACAATAAACAAAAAAAATTAAAAAGAAAGAAAATAATATACTGCTGTTGGTGCTGTTTTTTTTTTTATTAGCCTGTGCATCTCCTTTCTTCTGAACTATGATCCTCAGCAGCAGTGCTAACCTTGCCTGCCCATTGAATCATCTGCAGAGCCCTAAAATATATTTATGCCTGGTCCCACCCTGAAGGATTCTGATTTACTGTGTCTAGGGCTTGTTCTGGGCATTGGACATTTTTTAAGCTCCCAGATGATTCTAATGTACAGCCAAGGTTGGGAAGCACTCCTTTATAAAGAGAAGATAAAATGATGCTGCCAGCCCTCACAGGATTCCCTATCATATCACTAGCAGAAGGAAAGAAAGTGGTAAATGGAGTTTCAGAGTGACAGGCTAGAAGGAGCATGAGAGAGAAAACTAAATCTACATCACACAGGAGGGAGCAGGTTGAAGCAAGCAGGGACACTCACAACACAGTTTCCTAGCAAACCTGGCCTATGGTGCTCAAACTGAGACACTGATTCTCTGTCTCTCTCTCTCTGTCTCTCTCTGTCTCTGTCTCTGTCTCTCTCTCTCTCTATCTCTGTCTCTCTCTCTCTCTCTCTCTCTCCCCCCCCCGCTTCTCTGCCTCTCTCGCTCTCTTACACACACACACACACACACACACACACATCTTTCTCTCTCTCCTTATTCCTCTCTTTCTATGGAATGAAAAGGAGGAATCAACTTAATCCTAGAATTTTAGATCTTGGAATTGTAGTAGTCCTAGAGGTGTGCCATTCAGTTCCTTCTTCAAGATAGAACCTGCTGTGAGATTTGTAGTAAGTTAATTGGTTCTCACCACCTAACCTGGAGATCCATCAGTGTTCATTCTGAGGCTACTATCTTCCTGAGCTGCTCCTAGCTCACAATATTAAATTCATCTGGGGCATTTAAGCCAGGCCATTGCTGCCCAATGCAGGACTCTTCTAGGGCAATCTTTGTTCTGGGATTCTCCACTGGCCTTGCTGAGACTTTGTTAAGCCATGCTAAAGGCTGAGGTTTTTACTAACAAATTCTAATTCCTTTCTTTTCACCTTTACATGGGAAGACTGCATTGCTCTCTGCTTACTACTGCTCCTTTACCCCTTAAACTTTTATATGCATTTTCCCCAATAAATTTTATTGCATTTCTAATTCTGTCTTGACATCTGCTTATAAGAGCAACCAAACTGAACCAGGATGGGAATCTCAAAAAGTGTCTTAGGTTCATATAAAATACTTTTTACCTCAAGAACTTGAGGTTCAAATGATTTGCTGAATATCACATAGCTACTATATGGCAGACCCACATTAGCAATAGGTTTCATAATTCACAACTAAGATTCCTATTTCACAACCCTAAAGGTTAGTGACTTGCTAGAAAGACTCACAGGACTCAAAAGCTGTTACACACACTGTTATAGCTTATTGCAATAAAAGTATATCGATCAAAATCAATAAAGGAAAAGGGTACAAGAGGTGAAGTCCAGAAGAAACCAGGTACAAGCTTCCAGGTGTTCCCTTCTCAGCAGAGTCCCATTGGGGTCATGTTAATTCTTCCAGCAATGATGTGTGACAACATGTGAAGTGTTGCCAAACAGGGAAACTTACCTGAGCCTTGAGATCCAGGGTTTTTATTGGGAATGAGTCACATGGGCTCCAGCTCTTCCCACCCCAGAACAAAAGCAGATTTTCACCATAAATCACGTCCTTGGTATGAATTTTTCTTGTCAAACTGGTACAGCATGATCCAACACTTCAGGCATACAAAAAGGCTTTGCATTTCAGCCTTTGTTTCTGAGAGATTACACAGCATCTATATAATAAAGTATCTGAAGCACATTTCTTTCATCTGAACCCAGATTGTCTTGACAGATATTTTATTATTATTTTCTAAATTTTTATTTAATAATTCTTTTTATAGAGACAGGGTCTCACTTTGTGGCCCTGGCTGGTCTCAAACTCCTAGGCTCAAGTAATCCTCCAACCTTGACCTCCCAAAGTACGAAATTACAAGCATGAGTATCTGCCCAGCTCAGATAGTTTATTATTCTTAATAAGTTAATGATATCTTACAGAAATAGAGGTAAGAACATCTGAAGTATGCTGTTTTTAAACATTAACATCTTAAAAATAGTTCGACACTTTAGTGTTTTCTTGATTTTTAAATCTGAGATTTAGTCACATGTCACCTGTTTAGACCATTAAAAGAGTATTGTATCAGACCCATGTATATAAGAACTTGTCTTTATTCTGTCTTTGATGAAGCCAGGATTATACAATACATTCTGTTTAGCAACCTGGCTTTCACTTACAGCTAAATAATGGATGTGTTTATTTTCAATACCTACAGATATACCTGATCCTTTTGAATGACTGTCTAGTATTCCACTGTGTAATGAACAAAATAGATTTAATCAGTCCCCTGCTGTGATCATTAGGTTGTTTCCTGCTGTTTGCTATTAAAACAATTCTTCAATGAATATCCCTGAAAATGTGTATAAATAGAGCTATAGAATTTGATTATATGAGGCATGCAGGGATTAATTCTTGTTGCTTTCTTCTGACAGTAATAAAAGCACTCTGATTGCTAGACAGGGGAGCCATCCCTTCTCTTATTGCTCTTAAGTTAACAGCATGTGCTAGACAATTTCATATTCAGGATCTTATTTAATTCTCACAAGAATTATAAGTAGCTAATTACTATTCCTACTTTTTAAAATTACTTTTTCTGTTTATGGAATATACATGTATAGCAAATTTAGCAAATGTGGAAATCTGTAAAGAAGAAAATTAACATCACTTATAATTTAACGGCTCAGAGAAAACCTCTATTTCAACGAATCTTCTTTAATCTTTCTATGCAATTATTTTACATGGTTGAAATATAGCTTCATTCTGTATCGTTTTTTCATTTAATGTTATAACATTTCCTATATTATTCCTCTTGACAGCCATCACTCTTTAAAATGCTGTGCTGTATTCCATTGTATTTCTGTACCATGTTACTGGTTTTTTAATTCACTTTCATTACTTCCTACCACTACAGATTTTATGTTATAAAGGATATCTCTGGTATATAGAATTTTGTGTGCTATATATGATTTAGGATAAAGCCCTAGAAGTGAAATTAGGAGATCAAAGCTCTTAACACATATTGCCAAACCAAAATAAATTTTCATTAGTCACTCACTGAATTGTTCTTGCCAGGCCTTCAGATATTTAACCAGGAAGAAACATATCCTAAACTAGGATTTAATACACTTACATTTCTCTAGCTTCGTGGCATCAACATCAACCATTTGCTACACATTTTTTTTCTTTTCCTGTATTATAAAAAATATTATTAACATAGGAGTACATGAATAACTATATTATAAGAGCCTTGCTATAATTACTTTTTTAAAATTTTCTTATATTTCCCAGTTCATATTGCATTGGGGGGCCTGGGAGGGCAAATTCTTATATTACCTACATCGTTAAGATTTATTTTTTAAATACTAAGAAATTTCCAATTGCTTAAAATCTCCATTGTGGGAGAACCACTTGAGCCCAGGAGTTGGAGATCAGCTCTGCCAACATAGCAAGACCCAGTCTCCTCAAAATAAAAAAATTTAGCCAGGCATGGTGACACATACCTGTAGTCCCAGCTCCTCAAGAGGCTAAGGTGGGAGGATTGCTGAAGCCTGGAGGTAGAGGCTGCAGTGAGCTGTGGTCACGCTAGTACACTCTATTTTGGGTGACAGAGCGAGACACTGTCTCAAAAAAAAGAGACTTTTTTCTATGAAAAACTGCTTATTTCTCTTTATATGTATATGTTTATGGTACTAAAATCAGCTTTTTCTTACTGACCTTATTTCTGAGACATTTCTACAAAATAAAACTCAGTTCTTATTGGGAAGCAGAGAAATAGGAGCTACTAATACCTGCCATGAGACTAAGCATAAACACTTGTTTATCAAGAAAGGTTTTCAGGAAGTACACTCTAGTAGGTCTTTCAACTTAAAATATTTTTTTCTATCAATTATATAAAATGTTTCTTTTGGGATGCCTACATTATACTTAAGTATGACTCTTACTTTGTTTCTGTGAACCTGAATACAAATGGAAGTTTGCTCAATTTGAAAGTACAATTTTATTTAAAAACTTATGTAGAATAAATGTCATGTACTTTATATTTTATATCAATAGGAACTTACAACATCCAACAGTGTAAGCACTACCTGTATTTAATGCAAAATGGAAAATTATACTGTCATTACACTTTTAGATTCAGCTTATTGACTTTCACTTTGGACAGATTTGTACAGCACTAAGAATTATAACTGATTATAACTCACCTTGAAGTAGTAATTACTTTTTTGGTATCTAGTTCAAATACAGACTTACAAAGTCCTAGGTTTTTTTTTAAATATAAATTGTGCTCACAGATTTTAAGATGGTAGGGGTTTTTTTAAGGTTAAAATTTCAGCAGCAATCCTAACATCTACAAAAATTTGGGGGGAGAGCCAGGCACGGTGGCGCCTGCCTGTAGTTCCAGCTACTCGGGAGGCTGAGGTGGGAGGATCACTTGAGCCCAGGAGTTCTGGGCTGTAGTGCGCTATGCCAATCAGGTGTCAGCACTAAGTTCGGCAACAATACGGTGACCTCCCGGGCGCGGGGGACCATCAGGTTGCCTAAGGACGGGTGAACCCGCCCAGGTCGGAAATGGAGCAGGTCAAAACTCCGTGCTGATCAGTAGTGGGATTGTGCCTATGAATAGCCACTGCACTCCAGCCTGGGCAACATAGCAAGACCCTGTCTCTTAAAAAAAAAAAATTGAGGGGTAGTGAGGATTTTGTTTTTAATATTAAACTACTCTTAGGGATTCCTGTTCTCCCTGTAATATTACACTGAACTGCATATCCAGATCCATTCTGAAGCTGACCCAAAGCCACCAAGCTGCTGGTCTTGTAATCTTCTCTAAAGAGAAGGAAAAGAAGAGCTTCCTGAGTCCAGGAAGGGCCCAACTCCACAGTTAATTCCAATAAGTAAGTGTAAAACACAGTTGATTTCTCGGAATAGTGGGAGAGACAGGAATACCATGCTGAAAAAAGTGTCAACAAAACAGTGTTATTAAGTTTTGTTGGAAAGAAAAGGCTGCTAAGGTAAATGTCAGAAACTAATCGTTCATCCATTTCAGTGCTGTTCATAGCGGTAACACAGAACAGTTCTTCATTACTTTCCAGAACGTTTTTCCTGTAAGATTAATTATATCTCTGAAACATTCTGCCTTCAAAAGCTGCAGCATTTATTATTCATGGTTCTATAAACCTTTGTCAACACTATCTAGACTTTTATAATAGCTCATTCTACCTCTAGATAGAAACTCTATTTTGTAAATTTGCAATGCACTGAGAAATATTTTTCTGCTAAAAGTATCACTTAGGAACTCTGAAGACGCCTTATTATTATATTTTGGGAATATATAATATTTTATATTGGGAATATATAATATTTTCACAAGCCTATTTTAATTCTACTTATGTCCTTTATGATTGAATAAACCACTAATCATTACATCCCACCCCTAAATCTTGCAGTTGACCCTCCAGAACCCGAAGATTCAACCAATGGAAAATATTCAAAAAAGTTAAAAAAATAACAAATAGCAATAAAACAAGAAAAATAATACAAATAAAAAATATAGTATGACAACTATTTAGCATCTGTACTGTGTTAGCTATTATAGGTAATCTAGAGATGATTTAAAGCATATCGGAGGATATGCATAGATATATGCAAATACTACACCATTTTATAAAAGGAACTTGAGCATCCACAGATTTTGGTATCTGTGAGGTTGGGATTGTGGGGAGCGTAATCCTGGAAATGAGAGTTCTTAAATTTGGTATATATTTTCAGAAGTGATTTAAAATGTTTCTTTTTCTTGAGTACTGGAGGCCACAACTTTAGTTCAAAGTTATGTATTTCAATTGTTTCTAATGCTTTCCCTGGTGGTCCCTGATGTACAAATTTGGGAGCTTTTTCCCTCCAAATGTTACCAGGTTTTGTCCACTCTCAAACATCTGCCATTTTTCTGCCCATTTGTATGGCTTTCTGGAGCATTCTTATTAAAATTTTCCAAATTCCAATAACTATGAGCATTCTGTCTTCTGTAAATTTGGATGTTTGGTTGTGTACAACTTTTTCAGGTTATAAATAAAGTTATCATTTTAAGCATTGGTTTTTAATGGACTTTCTCATATTGTTGGGTACGTCTTTACACAGAGAAGTGACCTGTAATTTTTTATAATTTAGCATTTATTCCAGTGACTCAGTATTTAAAATACTTTACTGTTGAGGCTTGCTCTGATGTGTTAATTTATACAAATATGGATAAATGACATTATTTGTCCCTTAAACACACCACTTATCTGCTTAATCCAAAGAAACTGCAAATGGTCAGATCTTAAGAAAATCCAAAATACACTTTATTTTTAAAACCATACTTATTACTTTTACCTTTTTGATTATTTTTTTTTTTAGATGGAGTTTCACTCTGTCACCCAGGCTGGAGTGCAGTCAGCTCGCTGCAACCTCTGCCTCCCAGGTTGAAGCAATTCTCGTGCCTCAGCCTCCCAAGTAGCTGGGATTACAAGTGCGTGCCACCATGTCTGGCTAACTTTTGTATTTTTAGTAGAGATGGGGGTTTCACCATGTTGGCCAGGCTGGTCTCAAACTCCCGACCTCAGGTGATGCACCAGCCTCAGCCTCCCAGACTGCTGGGATTACAGGCATGAGCCACTGTTCCTGGCCCCTTTTTTGCATTTTTGAAAAGAATTTAGTATTCTATAAAGATATTTGTACTACTATAGGAAATACTTGCTTATTTGCTTGTAGTAAGTTTTCTTATTGTCTATTTGTACATTTATAAGACGCTCAAAAAGTGAAGTCATTTCTTCCGAAATTTTTTTTCAAGTTTTCCTTATATGACTTTGTAATTCTATGCACAGACTAAGTGTTCAGCAAATGTTACAAACAGTTATACTGAGGGCCAGGCACAGTGGCAGTAACACATGCCTGTAATCCCAGCAATTTGGAAGATGGAGGCAGGAAGACCTCTTGAGCCCAGACGTTCAAGTCTAGCCTGGGCAACAAAGCAAAACCTTGTCTCTACAAAAAAAATTTAAAAATAATCTGTGGTGGTGCATGCCTGTAGTCCTAGCTACTCAGGAGGCTGAGGTGGGAGGATCACTTGAGCCTGAAAGGTTGAGGCTGCAGTGAGCACTAATCTTACACTCCAGCCTGAGCAACAGAACGAGACCCCATCTGAAAACAAATAAAAACAATTATTGAGCACCTGTTATGTGTAAGCTTCAGACTAAGTATTGTGTACATAGAACGGAGTCTAAAAGATTTTAACAAGATGAGTCATTATAAAATAATAAGAGTAGATAGCATATTATAATTTTTAAAATTAGTACTCTAAGAAATGAGTCCAGATGGCAGAAATCATGGTGGAACAAAGTTTTTTTGCATGAAGATTTGTGGATACGTGGTGATAGAGAGTTGAGATATGATGAATGTGGTTTTAAACATCGAAATATAACTTTGGCTAGATTTAGAAGAAAATAATTTGGTTATAAGGTTGGGGAGTTGCTCACAGAATAGAAGGAAAGGCCAGAAAACCAGGATCATAAAATGACAGACACCAAGGAAAGGCTAGTAGCAGAGATTACAGCTAAGGTTTTGCTTCAAAATAGTCTGATTAGAATTCAATTACTGGCCCAACCGCTGCTGAAGATGGCTAGAAGCCATCGTCACTATCACTGAATGTTACAACTGTGACTCAACTCTCCACTTTGTATCAGTTACTGTGCCATTCATTAACAATTCGAAGACTTGGGCAGTAGCATAAAACTGGTGGCACCAAGGTTATATACACCAGCAATCAAGTTGGGAGAAAGCAAATATCCAATATTTAGGAAAATATCCAATATAATGCATCTTGAAGACTTGCTTCCCACAAATAGTCATATAACAAGGAATTCTCGCAAAACAGAAATGAGTTTTTGCATTGAGCAATCAAAAAATGACAAAATATCTGATAGACTCCACTTGTTTGCCTGTTCAATATTGATATGGTTTGGCTGTCCCCACCTAAATCTCATCTTGTATTTAAGTTCTAATAATCCCCAAGTGTCATGGGAAGGACCAAATGAGAGAAAATTGAATTACAAGAGTGGTTTCCCCCATACTGTTCTTGTGATAGTGAGTTCTCTTAAGATCTAATGGTTTTATAAGGGGCTTTCCCCCTCTTTTGCTCTGCACTTCTTGCTGCTGCCATGTGAAGAAGGATGTGTTTGCTTTCCTTTTCACCATGATTGTACGTTTCCTGAGGCCTTCCCAGCCCTGTGGAACTGTGAGTCAATTAAACCTCTTTCCTTTATAAATTACCCGTCTCAGATTTTCTTCATAGCCCTGTGAGAACGGATTAATACAAATATACACAAAGTTGCAGGCTGGGTGTAGTGACCCATGCCTGTAATCCTAGCACTTTGGTAGGTTGACACAGGCAGTTCACTTGAGGTCAGGAGTTTAAGACCAGCCTGGCCAACACAGTGAAACCTCATCTCCATTAAAAATTCAAAAGTTAGCCAGGCATGGTGGTCCCAGCTCTTTGGGAGGCTAAGACAAGAGGGTTGCTTGAACCAGGGAGGCAGAGGTTGCAGTGAGCCAAGATCCTGCCACTGCTTTCCAGCCTGGGTGACAAAGTGAGACTCCATCTCAACAAAAAAAAAGAAAAAAATACACACACATACACACACACACACACACACACACACAGAGACACACACACCCCTTCTCATGAGAATCCTTCCTCCAAAAAACTATTCCACCTTATATCATACAACAATTTCTTGTTCATTTGACCTCCTCCTTACAGGAAGACAGTCAAAAGCCTCATAGGTTACTATTGTATTTAGTGCCATATCCAGGATCTCAGGAATTGTCCACTGTCCCCTGTTCTATAGTAATTCCTTCACAATATTTTGTAACACATGCCCTACATTAAAGTTATAAAGTTAACCAAATGTTTAAAATCCTATATACAATAATGGAAGAAATGAAGAAGAAAAACAGGAACACATATGCCATAAGAAGGAAATGAGTAGAGGTTATGGTTCTTCATTTTTGAAATTGATAAGGCTCTAGGCTAATATTTGGCTTATTTAGTTTAATATCTATTCCATGTTCCCTTGGCTTTCAGCCAGAACTCTAACAAATATAGGGTTTTTTTAATCAAGTAGGCTAACCAAAACTTCATTCCTGAGGGCTTTGAGCCTTTGCCGATGTAAGGTGTTACAGTATTCCTCTAACTAAATATGAGAGTCTAACATGGAAACAACTCAGACCTTTATCCAGATTCCTTCTGGCTTCCAGTGTATTGCAGTAACTGGATTTCCCATTGGTGGGTGGATTATTAATCACTCAGAATACCCGTTTTGCCTGTTTGTCAAGTAATATAAGGAAGTTTAAATGGCCAAATGTAGTCTCAGCTTCAATTCAATAACAGCACTATATGTAACCTTATGGAAGTATTTCCCCTTTGAATACAAAAATAGGCTGCCTATGGGAAGAACATTTTTTATGAGTACATTTTTGTGAACAGAATTATTTGGCTAGAGGCTATATTACATGGGGAACTTTAATAGTATACAAGGCCACAGTAGTTAAAAGCCAGTGTCTTTGGCAGACTTTGTGAGGCAAAGGTCCATAGGGTACTGGCAGAGAGAAGTCTTGTTTAGCTAATAACTCTTTCCTTTTGAGAAACAGCTCTTTCTACTGGGCCATTTTGGAGAATGAACACCACATCTTAGAACTCCAGGTAACCCCGTGTCCTGAGCTGTCCATTCTGAAGCAGATGTTATCTGATTCACTTTGTCATCAACATAGATGAGGGTTTTTCAACCTTGGCCCTATTGATATTTTGGACTGAATTATTCTCTCTGCTGGGGAACTGTCTTGTGCACTGTAGAATCTTTAGCAGTATCCCTGGCCTGTTGACTAGCTGCCAGTAGCATCCCCCAATTGTAATGATCAAAAACATCTCAAAACATTGTTAAGTAATTAGCTAAATTGCTATGTTTTGCCTCTGGAAGGCAAAATTGCCCTTAGTTAAGAAACACTGACAGAGAGGTGTCCTTTTAATTCCATTGTCCTGAAGTGATGAGTAAGTTGTATGATCTGATTCCCATGCTGCTTCCTACTATCATGCAGCCTCTCTTCATTCAGCCTGCAGCCTGGCCTAATAAAGATTTGGTATAGATAATCAATTGATGTTGAAACTCCAGCCCAATTTATAGATGACTCTGTGTAATATGTTACTACCAGCTAAAAATGAGGTAGGGGGCATAAACCCCCATTCACAGGTGACAGCAAAGTGCAGTGAAAAAGTAAATCCTCCTAGGGAATTCAATATGAACTTTAAGCAGTTCACATTGTTGTCTCCTTGGCTAGAAGAAATATGGTATAAAATAAGGATTATATATATTCGAGGAGAGTTAACTAGTAGTTTGGCTGGATTGCCAGGGAATTGACAAAGGACCGACCGGTGTCAACTTAAGAAAGGTTGGGAAGGGATATATAGAAGGATCTCTTTAAATGGACCCAGAAGTGAGAATATTTCTGAGCTATGTGAATGCTCACGACAAAGCCTTCATTGTGAAAGAGGTTCTAAATAATCAGGTGGACAGCATAGCCTATACTATAGATGGTGGTCTCTATCTGTTAAGTCAATGCTTAATAGGAGCATAAAATGCCAGGATGGTGGGATATTCTTCAGATGGACCCGCACTTTCAGAGGCTTTCCTGGCCACTGCTGCCTTTCTCTCTCTGCTGCCCCACTCCCACACCACCACCATCTCCCCCTTTCCATCTTTATGGCATTATATCTTGGGGGATAAGCCAGCTACCTGATAGCCAATTAATTGCATTAGACGAGGTAGCACTTTGCCGTTTTGTCCCCACTTGTAGACATATTATAGTTTTAGATTTGCTTTCTTTGCCTCTGGCAGCCCCACTATTTACTGCATAATTTATACATTATCTTGGATTCCCACTACATTGCTCTGGCCAAGGAACTCACTACCCAGAGGAGGTAGGATAACGTGCTCAATTCTTTCTTTTTTTTTTTTTTTTTTTTTTGAGACAGCTTCTCATTCTGTCACCTAGGATGGAGTGCAGGTGGAGTAGTGTGATCTCAGCTCACTGCAACCTCTGCCTCCTGGGTTCAAATGATTCTGTCTCAGGCTTCCAAGTAATTGAGATTATAGGCATGTAATCTGGTGTATTTTGTATTTTTAGTGGGGTTTCACCATGTTGCCCAGGCTGATATTGAACTCTTGTCCTCAAGTTAGCTGCCCGCCTCCGCCTCCCAAAGTGCTGGGATTACAGGCATGAGCCACTGTACGTGGCCATGCTCAATTCTTCTATAATGCACCTTAAATACTGAAATAATCTACTCAAGATTTAGTTATTATGCTAGCTGAGAGTTAACACTATGATGGCATCTTTCTGGATGCAATGTATGTTTTTATCCAAGAGCTGATTTTTGCTGTTTTCTCCCATGCCCATATTACATAGGTTCAAGAATCAAGACATGGTCAGATGTTTCCATTACAACCACTGACCCAGTAATAGTTTTACTTTCTGTTCCTCTGACTCTGAACTCTGTTTTAAAGATTTTAGTACTTAAGGAGGGAGTTCAAAAACTGGTTCAGAAGAACTGGAAGTTCAAACCGCCATCTGGTAATTTTAGGCTCTGTATGCCATGGATAATCATGCAAAAAAGAGGGTCACCATATTAGTTGGGGTGTTTTAACATTACAATACAAATGCTGCCACATAATAAGCAAGGTAGACTATAAAAGGAAAATATATTTGTTCTCATACTGCCATATACAGTGGCAAAAGATGAACTAAGAGCTTAAATGTGTCAGAAATAAAGCTTTGGTTACTATATTAGGGAAGAAATGTAGTTAGCCAAGGTAGGAGCCAAAGCAAAAACAAAATAGAATACATGTATATAGAAGGGAAGGTGTCATGACCAAGTGCTTGCTTAAATAAATAAGACGGTAACTTGGATCTGTATTTTCTTGCTCTTATATATAAAGTGTATTTTAACACATTTCCCATCTTTTTGTCCTTTTTAAAAATATTGTTCTAGTTCACACACAAAAAATCAATGTCCTGTTTTAATAGGTATTAAAATGCTAGTATAATTTGAAGAATATCAATACGAGTATGTGACAAAACTAGAAGGGACATAATCTGAAGGTCCTGGCTTTGGTATTGGATGTAGTACATAATGGCTACATTGTTACATATGATACTGTTGTAAGTTTAAGGGTCAAAACAGAAGCTGACCAGCAAGCAGAGTGTACAGTGATTATTTGTATTCCTGGTTGTTTGATATCCATTCAAGCATCCTGAAAGAATTTCAGATGCTGCCTTCAATTAGAGAAGCCAAAGGAGTAGGCACACAGTCTGATTTTGGCCAATTGGGCACACTCTGCAAGGGTCCATATGTATATATTATCCTGACCAGGCTATTCCCACTATCAGACAGTCCTTTTGCTTCATCCTCCTTGACTCTCTGGCACTTTCTAGGCTCCTGCCCTCCAGTCCAAATTCCCTTTTCCTTAGTCAGATGGTGTGACAGTTAATATTAAGTGTTGACTTGATCGAAGGATGCAAAGTATTGTTCCCGGTGTGTCTGTAAAGGTATTGCCAAAGGAGATTAACATTTGAGTCAGTGGACTGAAAGAAGCAGACCCACTTGCAATGTGGGTGAGCATCATCCCATCAACTGCCAGAGAGGCAAGAATAAAGCAGGCAGAAAGTAGGAGAAGCAGACTTGGTTAAGTCTTCCAGGCTTCATCTTTCTCCTGTGCTGGATGCTTCCTACCCTTGAACATCAGACTCCAAGTTCTTTGGCTTGTGGACTCTTGGACTTACACAAGTGGCTCTCAGGCCATCGGCCAGACTGCAGGCTGCACTGTTGGCTGCCCTTCCTTTGAGATTTTGGGACTGAGTCACTACTGGCTTCCTTGCTCCTCAACTTGCAGACGGCCTATTGTGGGACTTTACCTTGTGATCGTGTGAGTCAATTCTTAATAAACTCCCAGTTGGGTGCAGTGGCTCACACCTGTAATCTCAGCGCTTTGGGAGGCCAAGGCAGGCAGATCACAAGGTCAGAAGTTCAGAACCAGCCTGACCAACATGGTGAAACCCCATCTCTACTAAAAATGCAAAAAAATATCTCGGCATGGTGGCACATACTTGTAATCCCAGCTGCCTCAGGTGGCTGAGGGAGAATTGCTTGAATTCAGGAGGCAGATTGCGGTGAGACAAGATCTTGCCACTGCACTCCAGCCTGGGCAACAGGGCAAGACTCCGTCTCAAAAACAAAACAAAACCAAAACTCCCTTTCATATATACATCTATGTATCCTATTAGTTCTGTCCCTGTACAGAACCCTAATACAGATGGTTTCTGGCACTACATAATCAAGAAAATGGGAAGAAATGGGAAAACAGCCAAAAACAGAAAATCTCTTTTTAAATTTGACTTAACAGAAGTCTCTCAATCATGTATTTTCAAGGAGACTACTTTTGGTATTGGATATTGTCCTCACTTCTTCAGTGTGAATCTCCATTGATTATATCCTTATCTTTCCTATTTCCAATCTTTCTTTAGAGTGTGTGGTGGGTGTTGGGGTGTTACTCTGCTGCTTCTGCTTTTAATTTGTATTCTTAGCTCATTAGTTTTCAATTTTACATTTGTCCTGATAAACGTATTTGAAGTTATAAATTACCTTTACAGTGTTTTATCTAGGTCCTACAAATTCTGGCGTGTAGTATTCTTCCCATTTGACAGCTAAAGAAACTTAGCATTTCCCAGTTTCCTTAGCTGTCAAATGGGAAGAATAATATTTAACAAGTATTATTAAGTAACGGTTGTAGTTAAACCTCATTACCTTATATAACTAAAGAATCATAACTACAGTAGCATTCTGTTAACACTTAAAAAGGCAGAACTGAGTTTTGGGACATAAATAATAAATTCTTGATGAAACAGTAAGATTAATAATAACTAGTTTAATTTATTCTAAAACATCTTTGAAAGTTGCTGAGACTAATCATTAGCCACAGGAGTACTTACACTCTGTGTATCTTTCACAAGTGACTAAATGGAATACTGTGAGTTGCACCTAAAGAGATGAGATCATCTGAGTCAGTTTCATAACAGAGATGGATTCCAGCTGCTAGATAAGCTCATCTTGACTTGTTTTGTTGCAAATGACAAAAGCCAATGTTAAAAGCAAAGGCCAAAAGAGAGAAATGTACTGGCTTATGTATCAAGAGTGGCAGGATTGCCACTGGGCTTCAGGGACCAAGGGAATGCCATTAGCAGTATTCGAACTATGAGCTGCCACCATTTCCTGGGCTTGTATTTTCCCAGCTTTGTCATACCTTAAACTCAACTTGAAAAATCCTGGGAAGAGACATACTTCACTTAAATCATGTCTCTATTCTGTTCATTGTAGCCAGGCAAGATAAGATTAGGATTAGCTAAGCTGGAGTTAGGTAAGTACCTTGACTAATCACTCTGCCTATGAATGATTTATATTTGGACCCTAAGTCAGATTGGAGAGGAAGGTCATTTCCCAAAAAAGGGGAGTAACAGTCCAGAAGAAATAGGATTCCAGAAAATATCTTACTGATACATATCTCTCTACATGTATCTGTATTAATATATATCTTGTAGGATATATAGTCATGTTTGGCTTAATGATAGGCTTTTCTATTCTGAGAAAAGCATCATTGGGCAACTTGATCATTGTGTGAACATCAGTGTACTTACACAAACCTAGACGGTATAGCCTACTACACACCTAGGCCTAATGGTATAGCTTATTGCTCCTAGACTATAAACCTGAACTGCATGTTACTGTACTGAATATTGCAGGCAACTGTAACACAATGGTACTTGTGTCTAAACAGAGAAAAGGTACAATAAAAAATACAGTATACTCTTATGAGGAAATTCACTGTCATATATAGTTTGTTGTGACCAAAACATTGTTATATGGCACGTGACTGTTGAGGGTCCACATATCTCTAGAGTCTACTGTTAACAATTTTCTTAGTCATTAGACACAAAGAATCTGGAGGGAGCTACTCACATTGGTGGTGGATGAGAATGCAGAGGGGCAGAGAGGAGATAAATTGATTCTGTTACTTGTATAGATCTCTGTAATGCAAGACCCCTTTGGGGTTTAAGGGTGTAGGAAGGAAGGCAGAAAGTGAATATAGACTCATTGCAACCACCACTCTGGTAGTAATACTTAAGCCATGGGATTGATAGTTAGATACACACATATACACACACCCCACTTTAGATAATTTAAATTGGAGCAGTATTAGTCATTTCCAACTAAAGAATTTTGAATAGTAAAAGAAATGCTAGACTTTTAGAAACATTTAGTCAGTAACAACATACAGCAGAAAATGAGGAAACACACTGCACAAACTCATTTCCCACTTAGCCTGAATAATCAGTTTGAATTTCCCACTTAGCCTGAATAATCAGTTTGACTACATAATGGTTTCTTATTTTAAGTTTTCCTATGGCCAGGGAAAACAGCTTTGCAAATAGTCTATCTTTCTAAAATTGAAGTGACTTTCTAAACGTTTAAAGTGTTTAGTAACAGAAGGGAACAACTAAGGCTTAAGTACTCAGAAAACAAAACATCACAATTAAAGAAGAACATTTAAATAGGAAAATTATAAAACTATATGAACTATATGTCATTTTTAATACATAGTATCAAAATACCTCTTCTACTTTGGTAACTATATTTTTGAGATTAAGAACAAACTAGTTCAATCATTCTCACATACAAGAATTTCATGTTTATATTTATTAAAAACAAAATAACGCAAGTTCTGTTAAAAGTAACAATATATACACCAAGATAAATATTTGAAATTGTGGAAATAGAAATAGTAAAAACTTCAAATTTCTCAATATTTTAATGACTTAAATAATTTACCTTTTTTCAGGCATTTTCTTGTATTAAAAAATACACGTATTTAATTTTAAACTTAGGTCAACGTGCTTTTTTTTTTAAAGAAAAACAATTAGTAAAAATGACAGATACTAGGTTTGCACCAGCTAAAAAAATAATGCTTACAGTTGTCTAGATGCAATAATTTTAAAAACATACAAATTCAATATGTAGTATGAAAATACATTAAAAAACACATAAGGAACTATGCCTCATAAAAAATATAAATGCAACTTCTATTACTTATACAAATATCAAAAATTAAATACTGATTTAAAAGTAGCTTCTATAAAATGTTGGAGTAGTAGGCATTATTTGCTTCCTAAATGTACAAATAAGTATTTCTAGCTAAACTCAACAGAAATATCAGTATTTCTTGGCAGAAAATGTAGTATATACATGAAAAGGCAAGCACTGTCCTGTATTCAAGTTTTTGAGTTTGATTTCCATTAAAATGTTTTCTACAGAAAGTAAAAAGATGAGGTAAACATCTTATACTCTGAAGAAAGTATTTAAAACTTAATACTCAGATATTCCTAATTAATCTGGTATCATAATACTCAGCTATTCTAGAACAATGCTTGAAAAAATCTTCCATAGTGGTGATGATTGTGACACATATCTGAACTACATAATGAACAGCAGGTTTCTCAGTCTTCTGAGTAGACAATGATGCTCTTTCTTGTTATTACAAAACAATCACGATTAAGTGTTGCCAACATTATTGCTCCAGTATGGGTTTACATGAGGCACCATGCTACAGTAAGAGCAGCTACGATGCCATTCAAAATCGCCATGCTATAGCCCATGTGGAAAGAATGTCCAGTCAGTTTCCTAGAAAAAAAGAAAAACACAAATCAAAAGAGGAAAATATAATGTGGCATAACAAAGACACCAAAAGCTTTCATCAAAAATACTTAATGACCTTGGAGTGTATTTCCCAAATGTTCACATATGAATACACAACTTAAAAAAAAGAATATTGGACATCTGCAGGATGAATAGTGGATAGATCTTATTAAATTCTGTGTCAAAACTGTACTGGTTAATAAATATAGTTGTTTCAATTTCATCACTGATGAGTAATGTTGAGTTTCATCCCTATATTTCTTTCTTTTTTTTTATTGCATTTTAGGTTTGGGGATACATGTGAAGAACATACAAGACAGTTGCAATAGGCAGACACATGGCAGTGTGAGATGTGCCTTCCTTGCCATCACCTATATCTAGCATTTCTCCCCATGCTATCCCTCCCCAACTCTCCACCCCCGCTGTCCCTCCCCTATTTCCCCCCAACAGACCCCAGTGTGTGATGCTCCCCTCCCTGTGTCCATGTGTTCTCATTGTTCAACACTCACCTATGAGTGAGAACATGCGGTGTTTGATTTTCTGCTCTTGTGTCAGTTTGCTGAGAATGGTTTTCAGGTTCATCCATGTCCCTACAAAGGACACGACCTCATTGTTTTTGATGGCTGCATAGTATTCCATGGTGTATATGTGCCATATTTTCCCTGACCAGTCTATCATCAATGGGCATTTGGGTTGGTTCCAGGTCTTTGCTATTGTAAACAGTGCTGCAATGAACATTCGTGTGCATGGGTCCTTAGAGTAGAACAATTTATAATCCTTTGAATATATACCCAGTAATAGGATTGTTGGGTCAAATAGAATTTCTATTTCTAGGTCCTTGAGTAATCACCACATTGTCTTCCACAATGGTTGAACTAATTTATACTCCCACCAACAGTGTAAAAATGTCACCCTATCATCAAAATTGAAAGCTAGAGGAGCAAGATCAAAAAAACTCAAAACCTAGCAGAAGACAAGAAATAACTAAGATCAGAGCAGAACTGAAGGAGACAGAAATACAAAACACCCTTCAAAAAAATCAATAAATCCAGGAGCTGTTTTTTCGAAAAGATCAACAAAATAGACCACTAGCCAGATTAATAAAAAAGAAAAGAGAGAATAATCAAATAGATGCAATAAAAAATGATAAAGGAGATATCACCACAGATTCCACAGAAATACAAACCATCATCAGAGATTATTACAAACACCTCTATGCACATAAACTAGTAAACCTGGAAATGGATAAATTCCTGGACACTTGCATCCTCCCAAGCCTAAACCAGGAAGAAGCTAAAACCCTGAATAGACCAATAACAAGGTCTGAAGTTGAGGCAGCAATTAAGAGCATACCACACAAAAAAAAGCCGAGGTCCAGATGGGTTCACAGCCGAATTCTACCAGACATACAAAGAGGAGATGGTACCACTCCTTCTGAAACTATTTCAAACAATCCCAAAAGAGGGAATCCTTTCCAAATCATTTTATGAGACCAACATCATCCTGATACCAAAACCCGGCAGAGACTCAACAAGAAAAGAAAACTTCAGGCCAATATCCATGATGAACATAGATGCAACAATCTTCAATAAAATACTGGCAAACCGATTGCAACAGCACATCAAAAAGCTTATCCACCATGATCAAGTAGGCTTCATTCTGGGGATGCAAGGCTGGTTTAACATGCGAAAGTCTATAAACCTAATTCACCAAATCAACAGAACCAAAAACAAAAACCACATGATTATCTCAATTGATGCAGAGAAGGCATTTGACAAAATTCAACAGCCCTTTATGCTAAAAACCCTCAATAAACTAGGTATTGATGGAACGTATCTCAAAATAATAAAAGATATTTATGACAAACCAACAGCCAATATCATACTGAATGGGCAAAACCTGGAAGCATTCCCTTTGAAATCTGGCACTAGACAAGGATGCCCTATCTCACCACTCCTATTCAATATAGTACTGGAAGTTCTAGCCAGAGCAATCAGGCAAGAAAAAGAAATAAAGGGTATTCAAATAGGAAAGGAGGAAGCCAAATTGTCTCTATTTGCAGACGATATGATTGTATATCTAGAAAACCCCATTGTCTCACCCCAAAATCTCCTGAAACGGATAAGCAACTTCAGCAAAGTCTCAGGATACAAAATCAATGTGCAAAAATCACAAGCATTCATCTACACCAATAACAGACTTAAACAGAGCCAAATCAAGAATGAACTGCCATTCACAATTGCTACAAAGAGAATAAAATACCTAGGAATACAACTAACAAGGCATATAAAGGACCTCTTCAAGGAGAACTATAAACTACTGCTCAACGAAATAAGAAACGACACAAACAGATGGAGAAACATTCCATATTCATGGTTAGGAAGAATCAATATCGTGAAAATGGCCATACTGCCCAAAGTAATTTACAGATTCAATGCTATCCCCATCAAGCTACCAATGACCTTCTTCACAGAACTGGAAAAAAACACCTTAAATTTCATATGGAACCAAAAGAGAGCCCACATAGCCAAGTCAATTCTAAGCAAAAAAAAAAAAAAAAAAAAAAACAAAGCAGGAGGCATCACACTACCGGACTTCAAACTATACCACAAGACTACAGTAATCAAAACAGCATGGTACTGGTACCAAAAACAGAGATATAGACCAATGGAACAGAACAGAGGCCTCGGAGGTAATGCCACACATCTACAACCATCCAATCTTTGACAAACCTGACAAAACAAGCAATGGGGAAAGGAGTCCCTGTTTAATAAATGGTGTTGGGAAAACTGGCTAGCCATGTGCAGAAAGTAGAAACTGGACCCCTTCCTGACACCTTACACTAAAATTAACTCCAGATGGATTAAAGCCTTAAACATAAGACCTAACACCTTAAAAACTCTAGAAGAAAACCTAGGCAAAACCATTCAGGACATAGGCATAGGCAAGGACTTCATGACCAAAACACCAAAAGCATTGGCAACAAAAGCCAAAATAGACAAATGGGACCTAATCAAACTCCACAGCTTCTGCATGGCAAAAGAAACAGTCATTAGAGTGAATCAGCAACCAACAGAATGGGAAAAAATTTTTGCAATCTACCCATCTGACAAAGGGCTGATAACCAGAATCTACAAAGAACTGAAACAGATCTACAAGAAAAAATGAACAAGCCCATTCAAAAGTGGGCAAAGGACATGAAAACACATTTTACAAAAGAAGACAGATATGAGGCCAACAAACATATGAAAAAATGCTCATCATCACTGGTCATTAGAGAAATGCAAAGCAAAACTACATTGAGATACCACCTCATGCCAGTTAGAATGGTGATCATTAAAAATTCTGGAGACAACAGATGCTGGAGAGGATGTGGAGAAATAGGAAAACCCATCCCTAGATTTCTTTACTGTGTTTACTTGTCTCTGTGTGTAGCCATAACCTAATTCTAAGGTATAAGTCTTGTTATATTACAATATTACAAACATGTTTTTTCATTAATTAATGGTGTGTTTCCCTGCTCTCTGTTCTTACTTTGATTTAACTTAAAATACATATTATTTCAAGTATTTCTTCTGTTTGTACCATTTTTAGGTTATATGAAGGAACTCCCTTTGACTTTTATAGACATTTCAGCTATCAATCAAATGTTACTTAACTGAAGTGGTTTTCAATGAGTTCTTAAGAATCAGCAAATGCTCATCTCGTTTTATGATTGCTAAGAGTGCTGACTAGTTTAATAACTCTTATGTGCATGGATATTCCCTGACATTTGTTTCCTTAATCTTTAATAGTCTCACAATGGTTCTTCCCGCTAACTGTATTACAATAACACTATTTGCTTATCCAAATAAGAATGAGACATACTAAAAAGAAAAGAATGTAGTATACAGTTGAGACTCTCTAGAAGGCAGAACAGAATACTCTCTTTACTGGAGCAAAACCAATTGAAGACATACAGTAAGGGGCACGAGCAGAAGTAAAAGCCAGAAGACAAGAGCAGTAAGGGCCCTGGACTGAGAGGGTCATAATACCATATCCTCTCCTTTTCTAAGGAGTGGCCAAAGCCAGAGAAATACTTAGCTCTGAAGTAACAATTGAAGAGTACCTCATAACGATTCCAGTCACACATATCTGTGGCAGAGAGTGAAGAAGGTACATTCTTCAAAGGACAACCCCTTGCATTCATCTGAAGCTACATAAGACCTTGATGCTGCCTGATAGTCCCGTTTTGTTCCATGGGAGTTATTATTTACTCTTTCCACTCAATTTCTTTACCCAACCAGGGCTAGTCTAAGAGGCTTCTCATGTGCTAATAAGGGTTAATCTACCTGGCTATATTACCTACCTATATCATAAAATAGGTACAATAAATGCTTTGTCTC
The DNA here is from genome assembly GCF_049354715.1 of Callithrix jacchus. Taxonomy (NCBI): domain Eukaryota; kingdom Metazoa; phylum Chordata; class Mammalia; order Primates; family Cebidae; genus Callithrix; species Callithrix jacchus. Next base: position 77,325,165 of record NC_133507.1, read on the forward strand.
TTTAAAAAAGAAATTCCTCAAATATATATTCATCATTAGTGAACAGAAATCTAATCATAAAATTGAACAATCAGCATTATCATTCATTGTAAAATATTTAGTGATGATCCAAAAAACTTTTAAATACAGTCGGTCTTCCATACCAGTGGGTTCCACATCTGCAGATTGAACCAAGCAGGTAGAATATATTTGGGAAAAAAACATCTTAACAGTACAGAACATGTGTAGACTTTTTCCCCTTATCAATCCCTAAACAATACAACAATTATTTATATAACATTTATATATTAGGTATATTATAAATAATCTGGAGATGTTTTAAAGTATATGAAAAATATGCTTAGGTTATATGCAAATACTAAGCCATTTTGTATGAGACTTTTGAGTATCCTAAGATTTTGATACCTATGTGGAATCCTGGAACCAATCCCTCACAGATACAAAGGGATGACTGTACTCTCCAAATGAAGTTAATCATCAAAAGATTTCCAGATTTAATTTTTCTGTTTTACTAGTTTGTGATCCTCACAATCCCACAAAAATAGAAAACCTTTAAAGTTCAGTTTACTAAGCCGACAACTACAATGTGAGTATAATTGAGTTTTACTGAGGTGCATATACCCAAATATTCAGTGACTTCCTTTCTAAGCAGGCAAAGCAATGCATTTTAATGGCAATGAAAAAATGCTCAGGAGTAGTGGTTCCTAGTCTTTCTGTCCTCTCAGATGTACCATATCCCCACTGCAAACACTGTAGCAATTGTCACAGACTACTGCTAGTCAAAGGACTTAAATCTCTGAAGAATCACTTGCTTTAATTTAAAGCTTCTTTTCAAAATATTCACCATGATTTTCCTCTTTGGGGAAAGACACAGACAATCTCTGCAGGCTTTCTCTCTTGTGATGATAACTGGTGATCTCTAAAGTCTGTTAATAAAGACTGAAGGAATTACAGTATTTTTCCTTTGTCAAGATTCATCCCTATAGAGGACTTGTTTAAAATTGACTCAAGTAATATGAAAATATTATCTTCAATTAATGAGTTTAATATCTTCAATAAATGATTATCAAATACAGTGTCTACTTCATCCACTCTGTATCTATACATGCATTTTACTTTTTAAATTAAAGCATACCAATAAAATGCAAATGTCTAATGTGTATACACATCAATGAATTTTAACTGTGGTTGACTCTCATACACTAACCACATCAAGATAGAGAACGTTTCTGGCACTGCAAAAAGCTCCCTTTTAAATACTCAACTTACCTCCTGCAGATCTTGAGGTAACTGCAACACTGAGGGCTGTCACCATGATTAGTTTCACTTGCTCTTGAAACTACATCAATATGACATCATACAATATATATTTTTCTGTGTCTGGCTTCTTTTGCTCCAGGGCAGTATGGGCCCTAGACTGAAAGGACCATAATACCCATATCCTCTCCTTCTTTCCTAAAGAGTGGCCAAAGCCAGAGAAGTACTTAGCTCTGAATTAACACTTGAAGAGCACCTTATAAGGATTCTAGTTGCACAGTATCTGTGGCAGAGAGTGAAGAGGGTATATTCTTCAAAGGACAACGCTATGCTTTCATCTGAAGCTACGTAAGACCCTGATGCTTCCTGATGATCCCCTGTCTTTGTGAGATTCATCCGTGTTGTATGTAGTATTAGTTTGTTCTCTTTAACTGGAGTATATACCAAAACGTGCTTACCCATCTTACTACTGGTGGGCGTTTCCAATTTGGGGCTCCTATACATAGAGATACTATGAACATGTCTTTGGTAGGTGGTGGGCATCTGCACTTACTTCTCTTGTATAGATCCTAGGAGTAGAACTGCTGAGTTATAAGGTAGATATAAATTTGGCTTTAGTAGAAAGCAAGAAACATTTTCCCAAAACAGTTGTACCAATTTATATTTCCACCAGCAACGTATGAGTTTAAGTTGCCACATCATCATGAACACTTGGTATTATCAGTGTTTTAAATTTTAAACATTTTAGTGGGTCTGCAGAGTATGCTGTAGTGGTTTTATCTTTCTGATGACTAATGTACTTACTGCCCACTCAGCCTCTTTTTTGATGTCTGTTCAAAACTTTTTCTCATTTTTTCTATTGGTTTATAGAGTTGTTTATATATTCTAGATACAAATCCTTTGTTAAAGATATGTGTTGTGAATAATGTTTATGGCGTGGTTTTTTTTTTTTTTTACTCTTAATAATATCTTTTGATGAACAGAAGTTCTAAATTTGAATACAGTCCAATTAATATTTTTAAAAATAGCTAGTGCTTTTTTGGCGGCTTTTTCATTAAATATTTGACTACTCCAAGGTAATGAAGATAAGGTTTTAGTCTTCTTCTTTTGACATTTAGAGCTGTAATTCATCTCAAATTAATGTGTATTTTTCTGTGTTATAGGACGACTAAACACAAAAGAATGAATTTGGTCCTTTAACTTACACAACATACAAAATATACTCAAAATGGACCAAAAACCTAAATACAAGAACTAAGACTATAAAACTCTTAGAAGGAAACATAGGCGTAAATCTGCATGACCTTGAATTAAGCAACAGATTCTTAGATATGACAACAAAAGCACAAGAAACTAAAGAAAAAAATAGATAAATTAGATATTATCTAATTAAAGACTTTTGTGCTTCCAAGGACATCATTAAGAAAGTGAAAACCCACAAAATGGAGGTAAATATTTGTAAATATCTGATATCTAAGATATAAAATAACTCTTTTAAGTCAAAAATAAAAAGATAAAAAGTCAAATTTTTAAAAGGGCAAAGGATCTGAATAGGCAATTATGCCAAGAAGATATACATAAAAATAGCCAGTAAGCACATGAAAAGCTGACAATGCTCAATATCATTAGTTATATGGAAATGAAAATAAAAATCACAAGAGATACTGTGTATCATATTCAACTTGGATGGCTATAATTTAGAAAAAGAAAAAGAAAACAAGTGTTGGTGAGGATGTGGGGAAATCAGAAGTCTTATACATTGCTGGTGGGAATGTAAAATAATACAGCTGCTGTAGGAAACAAGTTGGAGGTTTCCTAAAAAGTTAAACATAGAGTTAACATACGGCCCAACAATTCCACTCTAGGTATAGCTCCAAGAAAACTGAAAACAAGTTCACACAAAAATCTGTATGTGAGTGTTCATAGCAGCATTATTCCTAATAATCAAAAAGGAGAACTACCCAAGTGTCCATCAACTGATGAATGGATAAAAAAAAAATGGTATATCCATATGGAAAATACTTCAGCCTTAAAAAGGAATGAAGTACTGATGTATGCCACAACGTGGATGAACCCTGAAAACAGTAGGCTAAGTGAAAGGAGTAAACACAAAAGACGACATTTTAAAAAAATCTGTATGATTCCATTTACATGAAATGTCCAAAATAGGCAAATCCATAGAGACAAAAAGCAGACTATGGGTTTCCAGGAGCTAGAGGGAAGGGGAAATGGTGGAGTGATTGCTAATGGGTATGGGGTTATTTTGGAGTGATAGAAATGTTCTAGAATTAGATAGCAGTGATGGTTGCTGAATATTGTTATTCAGCAGTTTTTAGTGAAAATATTAAAAACTACTGAATCATTTTAAAAGAGCGAAGCTCTATGCTATCTATGTAAATTATATCTCAATGAAAAAAAAACTTTACTGTTAGACATTAAAAGAGGACCTGAATGAAGGGAGGGATCTACCATAACATGGGAATAGTCAACATTGTAAAGGTGTCAATTTCTTTCTTTCTTTTTAAAAACGAAACAAAACAAACAACTATAAATTCAATGAGATCTCAGTAGTAGTTCAATAGGATTTTTCCTGGTAGAAAATTGACATTTTGATACTAAGTTCATCTGATACAATAAATGTGCAAAAAGAGTAAAGAAACATTTTAAAAATTCAAATCATAACTTAAAAGCAAAGTAATTTTAAAAAGAAGTTAACTAACACAGAAATAAAGAAGACACTGGAATAGACTACAGCATCTAAAAACAGATCTATGTTTCTAAGTGTATGTATGTGGGTGGTGGTGAATGAGATGCTTACCAATAGGGCATTTTTAAGTCAGAGGAACAAAATCTACAATTTTTCTTTACAGGGTCCTTCCTCCATATTCTTAGGAATCGGTTTTTTATTTAGTCATATAGGAGTAATCAAGATTCAGCTTATTTTCAAAAGAGCTGTCATACCTACATGGAGTAAAAAGAATGGTGGGTTCCTTTCAGTCCTCTGGTTTTATTTTTTTTGAGACAAGATCTCACTCTGTTGCCCAGGTAGGACTGCAGTGGTATGATCATGCCTCATTGCAGCTTCTACTTCTTGGGATTCTGGTGATCCTCCCACTTCAGCCTTCCAAGTGGCTGGTGAGGAAGGAGAATAGGGTATGGAGGCAGGGAATCTAAGGCCAATCTGTGGTAACTTCCTAAAAGAGAACAAGGTCTGGGGGCAGGAAATCTAAGGCCAATTCATGATAATTTCCTAAAGGTCAATAAAAGGGAAAATATCTACGTCTAGGGCAGGAAACCTAATGCCAATTAATGTACACTTCTTAAAGCTAAACCGAAAGGAAAAACCCCATCTCCCCACACCAGAATAACAAAGGATCAAAGGCTGTTCTCCCTATAACCCTCCCACTTCCACTACATCTCAGAATCTCAGATGGAAAAGGGCAAACGCCCTGTCACCTCACCCTTTAATTAGCAACAGACCAAATTCTTCATCCATGTTAAGGACAGATGATAGGGACCTCAAAAGAAGTACTTAAAACCAAGAAAACTTTGTAACCCAGCCCTTGAGCTGCTTGCTTGGGCCCAATTCTACTCCATGGACTGCTTTTCTTGCTTTAATAAATCCCTGCTGTCACTGCTTCATTCATGTACTCTGTTCCTTTGAGTGTTCTGTTCAATTTGTTCAAAATGCCAAGGACCTGGACAACTCACTCAAGGCCTTCCTTCCAGTAACATTGGTACTACAGGCATGCGCCACCAAACCTGGCTAATTTTTTTGTAGCGATGCGGTTTTGCCACGTTGCCCAGGCTTGGTTTCGGTTTTGTTCAGTTTCATCATGGAGTCTACTAAGGATTCCAAAATGGTTCTTATTATTACAAGTCATGACTTTTATTTCCATACTCTGAAGCAGGAAAACATTGTTAGGCAAATGGTAACAGAAGGATAGAGGGGTTTGAAAAGACTGAATAGAGAATATGTAATTTTTGTTCATTAGTTCTTCTACAATTTCATGAAGAGAAAGATAAAAATAGGTAAGGACCTAATCCCAGAAGAATAAGGCTAATCAGGAGAAGCAACTTACCTTTATTATGTAATTGAGATCAATAAAGCAAAATGATATAATTTCCGAAATCCTGTGTAATAGTCTAACTGGTAGGAATGTAAATTAATATAGCCATTATGAAAAATACTATGAAGGTTTCTCAAGAATCTGAAAATAGAACTACCATATAATCTAGCAATTTCATTACTGGTATTTATCCAAAGGAAGGAAAATCAGTAAATTGAAGAGATATGTGTACCCCATGTTTACTGCAGCACTATTCACAATAGTCAAGATATGGAATCAATCTAAGTGTCCATCAATGGATAAATGGATAAAGAAAATGTGGTACGTATACACAACAGACTACTATTTAGCCATTAAAAAGAATGAAATACTGTCATTTCTGGCAACATGAATGAGTCTGGGGGACATTAAGTGAAATAAGTCAGGCATAAGAAGATAAATATTGCATGTTCTTACATGTGGAAGCTTAAAAAAATTGAGATCATAAAAGTAGACAGTAGAACTGTGGTTATGAGAGGTTGAAAAGGGTGGTAGGGTAGCAGGGGAAGTAACAGCAGTGGGTGGGGTGGGGAGGATAGCAGGAGGTTAATGAAGACAAAATTACAATCGGACAGGAGAAATGACTTCTAGTGTTCTACAGCACTTTAAGGTAAATATGGTTAACAATAACTTATTGCGTATTTTCAAAAAGCTTTAAGAGAAGATTTTGAATGCTCACAACACAAGGAAATGATCAATGTTTTCAGTGATGGATATGCTAATTAGCCTGATTTGATCATTATGCTTTGTATCGAAATATCACTCTGTATTCCACAAATGAATATGATTGTTATATGTCAACTAAAAAGAAAAAGAGTCAAACATGGGGAACTTGATCCGATAAAAAATAAAAAATTTCCATTCAAGTAAAACCACAGCATTACTTATTATTGATACTGACAAACTTCAAAAGTGGGTAACGGATAAGACTGCATTACTGAATGAGGTAAAAGAAAAAAACAAACAAGAACAAATCCTATGGTTTCATGGCAACATAATAGAAATGTTTCACTTTGAAGATCTCCCATTTTACTTCCAAATTTACAAGGCCTAAAATTTTTTTGAAAATGGCATGACTTTGTGGAGATGTTACTGCAATTATTATTTGCATATACGAATGTGACAGAGGTTAAAAGCAATTCACAAAAAATCTAAGTTGCTGACATTTTCTCCATGTACTTAAATACACTGTACAGATGAATTTGCTTAAAATGCTTTTGTGTTAACTGGATATAAAATGTAAGTGAGCAGAGCAAACAATATTATTAACAAGGTTAAGTTTCCTTAATAAGTTTTGATCCAGGTTTTAAAAGGTACAGCAATGAACTGATAGACAAAAGAAGGTGTAAAGGGAAAAAGAACAGAACAAGAAGTGGAACTCCAACTTGAGATTTCATGCTTATCAGGAGAAAAACTGGACCAGATGAACTTAAGGTCCCTTTGAGTTCTACATTCCTTTTTTTTTTGAGACAGAGTCTTGCTCTGTCACCCAGTTTGGAGGTCAGTTCAAAGCCTTTCAGGCTCAAAAACTATTCTTGTGCCTCAGCCTGCCAAGTAGCTGGAATCACTGGCACACACACCATCACGCCCAGCTAATTTTTGTATTTTTAGAAGGAATAAGGTTTCACCATGTTGGCCAGGCTGGTCTGGAACTCCTAACCTCAGGTGATCCATCTAGCATTCCCAAAGTGCTGGGATTACAGACATGAGTGAGCCACAGTGCTCGGTCCCAGTTCTACATTTCTGTAAGTATTCTAGTAGCAAGAAATAATCTTAAAAATACCTCATAGAGACTATGGTACAGTTTTTTTCCCCTACCTATTAAAATAGGCTATTGGTCAATATTACCTGTACTTAAAACTTGAAAAACGTGAACAACAATGCAGAGGATATAACTACATAAATATTTTAGTCCCAAAGAGTCATTTAAGGAGACTTCCCTATGCTGAAAATCAATCAATATAATTTAACCTACTACTTCAACACTGTAACGCATGACTGTTCACTTGACCACATGAAAGAATAAGTAGTAAAAAAAACCAGCATACTCAATGTCAAAACGAGAATGTTTCTTCAAGTAAAAGTTAGGATTCCTAAATGTGGATTTTATTATGCTGAGACAAAGATTTTTTATACTGCAGTATATTTCTGAAATCAAAATGAAAGTAAAGATATTATTAATAAGTTTAAAATGCCACTGGAAATGTAGTTAACAAAGAAAGGCTCATTACAACAAATCTACTTCCATATCCTAGAAGGTAAGCTATATAGAAGTATGATCTTTTTCTGGTTCTAGAGAATTCCTTTCAATAATAAAAAATTCTACAACGAAGTACTTACGTGGTCTCTGATAGTGGTTAAGAGCTCAAGCTCTATGATTAGATAAACACAGGTCTGAGTGCCAGCCTTACCTCTTACAAGGAATATGAAGATAGCAACATTGTTTGACCTCTTTGACCTTCAATTTCCTTCTCCATACAATGTAATCAAAAATAGAATATACCCTTATAAAATTGTGATGATCAGGTGTCTGGCACATAGTAAATTATCAATATATCTTAGCTATATAGTGAAGAAACTTAGCTACAGAAGAGATTTTTAAAAATTCTTCTGATCATCTACTTAGATTCTCCCTTCCAAGTAAAACACCTAAACCTAAACTTGCTTTAAAACCAAAACAAAGAAACAAACAATAGTAGTATAAAAGCAAACCCAATAAGTAGATGGAAGAAATAAATGAGAGAATTATAAGTCTCTCTCTCTCTCTCTCTCTCTCTCTCACGTGTGTGTGTTTCTGCTTGATATTGCCCTCTTCCTACATAACGACTTCTCCTTTTATAATTCACTAGAGAACCCAGACTTCCATTATTTATATCTAGATTTTGTTCTGTGGAAATATGATGTCTAGCAATATATTTACATTAATATTAAATAGTAACTTGTAAAGTGAATATATTATAAAAGAATTACATTTTAATTATTTTCATTTTTCAGGAATGGAATACATTTAAAATATAAGATTCAAATGAGTTCAATGACTTTGGCAATTTGACTATATTCTTATATTTTGAACCACAAATTAAAACACTGAATAAGCAACTTCTAAAAATCCCAAACAAATTGACCTAAAAAGTTAAGAGACAGAATAACAGAATTGAGCAGGTCTCCTGTCATGTTTCAGGCTGTTTACTGTTTTTATGCTAGTCTTGGTTAATCTGATCAGAATCTTTATACCACAGTGCTAAACACTACTCTCTTAGAATCATTCTTCCTTCCAAGTAAAACAGACCAATGATTCCACTCTCTAGAATCATTGTTCCATGCCATATTTATTCCTATGTTTTCTTTCCCTCACAGGTATTCCCACGTCAGAGATGCTTTTTTAACAGAACTCTTGTAATTTAAAATAATAACTTCATTTCCAGCTGATACTGCTTTAAGCAGAAAGCTCTCTGTGCTTGCCAGAATCAGAAGTTATATTAAAGACTCATATTAAGACCCAACTGGCTATTTGTTTGTGTCTGACTGCTCAGAGGGATAAAGGATGAGCTAGTTGGTACTAATCTATTCCCCTTTTTCACACATCTGAGGCTGCCTTTGATTTCTCATTCTATCCCTAGCCCAGGAATCTACAATTCCTAAAAGTGTTCAAGTTGTATAAGCTCTGTTTGGAGTAACCACTAGTTAGTTCTTTACCTGGAATCAAAAGATCTTAACACTAAACCTGAAACTTGAAAAAAAAAATACCAAACACCACCGTATTTTATTAACTCACAAAGCATTTCCTTTTTAGAAACATAAAACCATATTAACTTTTTTGCATCCTTTTGTCCTAAAAATTACTTGTGAGAAATTGATGAAGAGCAGACAAAGTTGTGTGTATTTCAATGAACGCGACTATTGTTATTTAAGAAATCAGGGTTAGAATTTTAAAGAGAATGCTTCCCTAATTTTACTTCTTTGCCATATCTCTCGTTAAGGAAAAAATAACATACATGACATTTGCCCCTTACTTTTTACTCTAAAGTTCTTTATAACTTCCTCAATTTCCTTTTCATTCACCAAGATTTACAGAATGCTCAGTATCAGGTATTAAACTACATACGAGAGATAGAGAAATAAGTAGGGCTAGATGCGGTAGCTCACGCCAGTAATCCCACCACTTTAGAAGGCCGACGCAGGAGGATGGCTTGAGGTCAGGGGTTCCAGACCAATCTGAGCATATAGGGAGATTTTGTTTCTACAGAAAAATCTGGGTCAGGCGTGCTGGCTCATGCCTGCAATCCCAGCACTTTGGGAGGCCAAGTTGGGTGGATCACCTGAGGCCAGGAGTTTGAGACCAGTCTAGCCAACATGGTAAAACCCCATCTCCACTAAAAATACAAAAAATTAGCGGGGCATGGTGTCTCATGCCTGTAACCCCAGCTACTCTGGAGGCTGAGGCAGAACTGCTTGAACCCAAGGGGAGGAGGTTGCAGTGAGTTGAGATCATGCGCACTACACTCCAGCCTCGGTGACAGAACAAAACTCTATCTCAAACCAAAAATAAATAAACAAATAAATAAAAAGAGAAAGAAATGAGTAGGAGTCAGTGCTGCCTTAGAAGATAACAGAATCTAGTGACATAGTAGATTAAGTGTTAAGTTTTGGAGGCAGTATTACTGGAACATAAAGGAGCCATTCAGCAGAAGCGGAGAAAAATTTTCAAAGAGCTAAAACCTGACCTAAAATTCAGTATGAGAGATTTAGTGTTCTAACTACATAACAATATGCGCAGAAGCAAGAGACAATGGAGAGGGTGGAGCAGGTGGTGGTTTTGGCTCCCCCATGGACATCTTTGATATGATTTGGAGGAGGAGGAAGGATGCAGAGAGAAAGGAGAGGTAAAAATGTTGTACATCAGCTCTCAGTAACCCCAGAAGACATATAATGGTGCAACAAGAAAACTGGCTCTGCAAACGAATGTGATTTGTGACAAATGCGAAGGTAGAGGAGGTAAGAAAGGAGCAGTAGAGTGCTGTCCCAATTGCCGAGGTACTGGAATGCAAATAAGAATTCATCAGATAGGACCTGGAATGGTTCAGCAAATTCAGTCTGTGTGCATGGAGTGCTAGGGCCATGGGGAGTGGATCAGTCCTAAAGATAGATGTAAAAGTTGCAATGGAAGGAAGATAGTTCAAGAGAATAAGATTCTAGATGTTCATATTGACAAAGGCATGAAAGATGGCCAGAAGATAACATTCCATGGTGAAGGAGACCAGGAACCAGGACTGGAGCCAGGAGATACAATCATTGTGTTATATCAGAAGGACCATGCTGTTTTTACTCGATGAGAAGACTTTTTCATGTGTATGGACATACAGCTGGTTGAAGCACTGTGTGGCTTCCAGAAGCTGGTATCTACTCTTGACAACCAAACCATAGTCATCACCTCTCATCCAGGTTAGATTGTCAAGCATGGAGATATCAAATGTGTACTAAATGAAGGCATGCCAATTTATTGTAGACCATATGAAAAGGGTCGCCTAATCATCGAATTTAAGGTAAACTTTCCTGAGAATGGCTTTCTCTCTCCTGATAAACTATCTTTGCTGGAAAAACTCCTACCAGAGAGGAAGGAAGTAAAAGAGACTGATGAGATGGATCAAGTAAAACTGGTGGACTTTGATCCAAATCAGGAAAGACGGTGCCATTACAATGGAGAAGCATATGAGGATGATGAACATCATCCCAGAGGTGGTGTTCAGTGTCAGACGTCTTAATGGGCCAGTGAATAACACTCACTGCTGGCATTTCATGTGCAGTAGTTAAGGAGTAAGGACTGTAATCATAATATGCTCACTACTTGCTCTTTTGTTAATCAACTATAGTAGTGTTTTAAAAAGTTAAATGAAGAATAAAGGCAAATATAAAAGCTCTGACCTTGCCCTGTATGTACGATGACTTCAGTGTGCAAAATGAAGTTTAATACCTATAAAAACTACTTTACAAAGAAGTTCCCCTAGCATTGTTAGGCCAAACCTTGTAATTGACTTCAGCTATGTATGTGGACAAGCTTAGACTGAAATGCTAGGTATATGTACTGGCTTCAGTGTATGACCCTTCACTGTTAAGCTATGAAAGTAAAACTGTATTTAACTGGCAATAAGAAAAAAAAAGTTGTAGAGAAGTGTTGGTCTGTGCAGTTCTTGAATTAAGTGGGATTCACTGCAATGCCTCTGCATTTATTCTATTGCCTCAACTGTTACTTGAAGATGGTATAATATATAATTTATCCTGTGGTATCAGTGATAAAAATGGTACCTTTCTGTAGGAGGGGTTTTCATAATATGCTGCTTCTTGAAGCCTTGCACTTCCAAAATTGTTTCCTTCTGCTGTGCCATTCACACACACACACACACATATATCTCCATATATATCTAGACCAGTCCTGGTTATTTGCCCCCCTCCTTGTCTGTGGACCATGATAAGCCTGAGTAGTCACTTCAGAGCTGGGTAATGTAGAAATTAAAGTGAAAAGACCTTTACATGGAGAACTAATTTGCATGCGTAATATAGGAAGGTGTTCTTTTAGGTATGTTACAGGATTACTTTAAACCATTTGACTTACGCTCCAAAGTAACTAATGTTGGTAGTATAGCAAATTATGATGAATAGCTTTAATTGTATGTTTAAAAGTCTAATATGTTCACATGCTTAAATCTGGGTATCAGAATTTAAGCAATTTTTGAAATGTATTGTCTCCTTAATACACCAATTCAAAGCATCTCCAAAAAAAAAAAGAGAGACAATGGAGAGTATAGAAAGGTCAATAGTTTAATATGATCAGAATGAAAGACCTAGAAAGCTAACTCTCTCTTTACTAGGGTTTAGGCATGATTGTACTATTTACAGGACTATTTTAAACTACGAGAAAATCTAATTCTCAATCTTTAAAATGAGAATAATAATTCCTTTTATTAGCATTCTCATGAAAACTAAATGAGATAATATTAACAAGTACTTGTTGGCTTGGTGTGGTAGCTCATGCCTGTAATCCCAGAGCCTTGGGAGGCTAAGGCAGGAGGATTGCTTGAGTTTAGCAGTTCAAGACCAGCCCGGGCAACATAGTGAGACCCTATCTCTACAAAATAAAAATAAAAAATTTAGCCAGGCATGGCAGCACTCGCTTGTAGTCCCAGCTGCTTGGGAGGCAGAGGCAGGAGGACTGCTTGAGCCTAGGCAGTTGAGGCTGCAGTGAGCCATGACTGTGCCACTCTGCACTTCAGCCCAGGGCAACAAAGCAAAACCCTGTCTAAAAAAGATGAATATATAGGAAAAAATCTCGGGATAAATAACAATTATGCAAGGAAAGATAACTGGCAATCTGTGGTAGGCCATGGTCAGACGTCCAGCTCAAAAAACCTTAAGAAAAGCTCTGACGCTGTATCTGCTTTATTATCTGACATATATATATCTCCATATATATCTAGACCAGTCCTGGTTATTTGACCCCCTCCTTGTCTGTGGACCATGATAAGCCTGAATAGTGACTTCAGAGCTGGGTAATGTAGAAATTAAAGTGAAAAGACCTTTACATGGAGAACTAAGTATCTATTGCTTTAACTAGTAAACTTACACTTATTGCCTATGAGGGTAGTACTATTGTTTTTACTCTATTTTAGAGATGAGGAAGTTATACCTCAGACACCCTAACAAACTTGCTCAACTGTCCTTCTGGTAGGGTAGTCTACATTTGGAAGCTACCTCTCCTGACTTCAAGACCCTTTTTAATTGTATCAGGCTGCCTCTGGTAATTTATAGATTGTTAACTACTCAAAAAGGGTTCCAACAAAATCGGCAAGCACTATCTCTCAGGTATTTCTTATCAGTATTGCTCTGGGCATATAGACACTTGTGCCTTTTCAGCTACTCATGTATAGCACGGTAAATTGCATAAGCACGAGCAGCCGGGCACGGTGGCTCATGTTCGTAAACCTAGCACTTTGGGAGGCTGAGAGAACCCAGGAGTTCATGACCAGCTTGGGCAACATGGTGAAACCCTGTCTCTATAAAAAATACAAAAATTAGCCAGACGTGGTGGCATGTCTTTAGTCCCAGCTACACAGAAGTCTGAGGTGGGAGGTTCACTTGAGCCCAGGAGGCAAAGGTTGCAGTCAGCCACGATCATGCCACTTCACTCTAGCCTGGGCAACAATGTGAGAACCTGTCTTTAAAAAAAAAAAAATAGGTACAAAGCAAACACTCATTAGCTATATCACTTTATGATAACAACAAAACCAACAGTTAATATAATTTCTTAGAGGATTTTGTTACATCTATGATTCAAAACAGTAATGAAATATATCTTACAAAATATGCATGTATTTTAACCCTTTACTTAAAGAAGCTGCAGTGCAATGCCATCAATATATTAATAGTGACAGCATTGTAAGTGATGGCTCTGAATAGTCCCTAGATAATGAGATTTCATGATACTCAAATATTAAGCCCAAGTTCTTGATCCACCTCTTTTGTCAGTAGCTTTTCTCTCCTATTGCAATTAGCCATCTGACACCTGTTTCATTAGTTCATGGCAATAAAGAATCTGATTTGACAAAGAGGCAGCTCTCCAAAATATATATGAAAGGGTAGTAGAGTCAGTTCATTTTACCCAATGTTAAATCTAGTCTGCTTGGAAAAGAAACTTCTAATTTGAATACTAAATAACCCACTGTTTTTGACTTCCAAGGCTTATATATCTGCCCAAGTTAAAAACCTATAACACTTGTGTATTATTTTATGATAAAGATGTCCACAGATATTATTTCCAAGGAGGAAAAGTCAATGTTTGTATTTAGTTATGAGGATAGGCTAACTGTATTAAAGGAAATCAAGTGCTGCTGGAAATTTCAAATTTCAAGTCAAACAAAACTTGTTCCCTTTTCTTGAATTGCGTATTATAATTTAACCATTTTATTTGTTCTCTATTTTCTTAACCCTCAATGTGAAGAAGTCACAGAAAACCCTAGTAACAATATTTTAAAGACCCAAACTAATGTTGAATAGAAAAATAACATTATAAAACAGCATGCCAATCCTGAATCCTGAATGTTCCAGGAAATTCACATGTCAAAATATTTTACTATCTGCTGCCCCCACTACAGTTAACAACATGCTCTCACACACAAATGTTAGCATCGAATTACATACAGACACTTTACATAGGAAGTGACACATGTAAAGGAGTGACAGATCATGTTACCCTCTAAAATAGTTACCAAAAACAATTTACCAAAAATCAATTCAAACAAAAATCAACTTGTTTTCTTTTCTTTCTCACTTATAATTTATTCTACAGATTTCAAATTGCATTGCAAGGCAATATAATTATTTTAAACAGGATGCATGTAAATAATGTTACATTAAATAAAAATTAAATTAAAAGCATGTTTTCTAAAATTAAGTGTCTGGATACTTATCAAACATCATTTGTGGTTGGGAGAAGAAACAGAAAGATGGATAACTCATAGTGATCAGACAAAAAAGATTGATAGCATGAGGAAGGCAGCAGTTACCCTCTGATTTGCAAATGAACTATGAAATAATGCAGATTGCCAATCTAATTTAATAGATTATATTTTAAGCAGGAATTTGTGAAAAAGACACCACTCTTTTCCTTAGCATATGCCTAGAAATCATGATATAACGCTAATAACTGTGAAGTTTCCCTGTATTTTCTGCATTTTAAACATGAATCCTATATCAAATAAGCCATAAATACAACCATTAATATATTTAAAGAGGAGATACCAAACTTCAAACTTCTCCAAAAATGAGTAAATTTACACTGACTTCTATAAAACACATTCAACTTTGTCTTCTAATCTGCCTATAAAATGCACAAATATAATTATTCAAGAGGCATCCGAAGAACAAATATTGTGACTTAAAACTGAGTCTAGTTGTAATAAAAATATATTAATTTTGCTTGACTCCTGATAATTCAAAATGGATTATCTGCAAGATGACTTCAAAAGCTTTGGTCTCTTTTAAAAGCTATCTAGGAAAACTTTAAATGATGCCTTAAAAATATTTTTAGCATGAACATAGATGTTGAAGGTCATTAAAGAGAACAAAGAGTTGTGCTCAAGGTGGAGATTTCTAAACAATTCAATCTGTGTCTCAAAAAGACTCATGTTCAGTTGTAAGGTTCAGGGTAAGAAATCTCTTAGCATATAAGTCAACTGAAGATTCTTAAGAACTGAGACATGCTCCAAAAACTACAATGCTGTGACTCCAATCATTTCAGACATGCTATTTCTATAGCGTTTCTCAACACAGAGAGAAAATTACTTAAAATAACTTTCTCCCTAGGTGATTTAACAATCCAAGCTTTGAATTCAGATATACAATTCACCAGAAATCTTACTTTCATATATGTTTGATCAGCATAAGCTTGCAATCTGAAATTTCCAGCCATACTTTATTTCCATTTATAGTCGGCCTAGCCTCATAACTTTAAATATAAGTATTGTTTTTTTTTCCTCCTTGGAAATAAATATCTGTGAATATCTTTAGCATAAAATAATAGTCCTATTAAGGAACTTCCCTGGCCCAGTAACCCCCTCCACAATGATTTCAGCTACAGAAATCATCAGATGCTAGGGGCACTTGCCACTTCACTCTATGTTTAGGTTATACAAATTAATGGGATTTAAAATTAATAGACCAACTTCATTTGCCAAGAATGACTTATTTTGGAATCCACAGGTTGTTTTATATTCCTACAATGTTAATGCCCTAGTGTGAAGGTTATTTGAGTATATGCTGCTGTTAAATTTGGCGTTTGATCTAAATAATGGAACTTTTTTTCATGTCAGCAATAAGACTCATAACTTACCTTACCATTTTTCCACTAAACTTATTACTATAGAGTAACATTTATATCCTAGATGTGACATTATCAGAATGGTTTTTACTCTAGCACACTGAGTAACTATTAACCTGCAGCTATATCCTTTCACCACTAGATGAAGCTTGAGCACAGGTGATGTGAATTGTGGAGTGCAGTCTTAAAGTGGAGTACAGGTCACTAGGAGAAAACAATGGGAGAAGACAGAGAAAAGTCTGATGTTAAGAACAGATTTTGATTAAGCAATATTGTGGAGGCAAAACTACCACATAGCAAAAGCTCAGAGTGTCTGCTAATTGTCAATAAAATGATGCTGTTTCAATTAGTGAAATTTCTCCTACTGATATATTTCATAATGCAGAGCAGATAGGCTAATTGCTATGGTGAATAAAAATAAACATACAGTCAGTTACAAACTATGTTACCTGCAGATTACTTGACTTTGTGCAAGTGGCTTAAACTTCTGAGACTCAGTTTCTTCATCTATTAAAAAATGAAAACACTAGACTAATAATCACACCTATGAGATGGGTAGCTTAGGAGGGCATTAGTTACCTTCTAACTTAGTGAAGTTTACAAATGGATGGAACTATCTTTCCAAAAAATATGCCTGTTGAAGTCCATTAAGTACCTATCTGGAAATTTATCTTGCAAAGTTCTCTCTATTTCCTAAAAGTCTTGTGCTTATGTAAAAGTGAAAGTTTTTAAGATTTATCTAATAAATATATAATAGTAAACATGAAAAAATTTAATATAAGAAAATGATTTTATTTCTAATCTCAATCTCTTCTTATGAATTATTGATGCAAATTGCTGATTTCATTAAATATTTCACCTAATATTTACTGAAGAGTAATAAATGTTATTTTTTTCTTCCTCTAAGGAGTTTATATTTCTAGAGAAACACAATTGATAGTCATAATAAATATGGTCTTCTCAAATGGTTTTCCCACTTCAACTAGTTATTCTGTTTTAAAAAAGAAAGTCCAGGTACTTAAGTCTGTAGAGACAACAAAAGACGACTATTTTAATAAACCAGTTAATATGACTTCTTTACTCTCTTACAGAAAAAGTATAAACATTGTGATCCCAATTTCAATTTTTAAAATATGCATAAAGATTGGAAAAATATACATTCAAATGTCAGCAGTAATTTTCCCTCATTATTTCTTCCTTTTTGGAATTTTTAGCAAAGAATCTGAATTACTTTTATATAATTAGGAAAAATGCTTACATTAATATTATTGCTTATTTTAGGTGATAAAATACATAACATGTCACAAAGATATTTTTATAAAAGTATGATGTTACATATTGATAAAATATATCAATCTGATTTTGAAGAAAATAAAGTCTGAAAATTTCAACTTTCTCAAAATGTAGAGAAGTTGTTTCCCTGTACAAGGACTCACTCTACTGGTGACACAGAGAATATACTTAATCTGACATTGCTGAAGTAACTGCGTATTTTCCATAAACACTAGAGGGCAGGGTTTTGACCACAAAACTCAACTTCATTTGTATTTGGGTGTGTATATATAAATATTTTACTTATATTTGGGTATATATATCATTTATATTTGTATATATGCACACATTATTTTGTACAAATGCAAAATGTATATACACATTATTTTGTATAATGAACTCTGAC
This sequence comes from Callithrix jacchus, assembly GCF_049354715.1. Lineage (NCBI taxonomy): Eukaryota > Metazoa > Chordata > Mammalia > Primates > Cebidae > Callithrix > Callithrix jacchus. The sequence goes on from NC_133507.1 coordinate 77,343,079, forward strand.
TCAAACAATCCTTTTGCCTCACTCTTCCAGTAGCTGGGACTACAGAATATATATACACATTAGTTGTGCATATATTTGTATTTATAATGTGTATATACATGTTCTGTATTTATATGCAAATATATACACATATACAAATATATATACACATCATTTATATTTTGCATTTATACAAGTGATTATGTCTATTTTATATTTTATTTATATTTTGTATTCATTTGTATATATACAACATATATTTTTTATATGTTTTAAAAACATTTTTAGTTATGTAGTAATAAATACATAATCTAAGGCTTTAATATGACACTATTTCATATTAAAATTGGATCACTAGGCTGGGTACAGTGGCTCATGCCTGAAATCCCAGCACTGTGTGAGGCCGAGGTGGGCAGACTGCTTGACTTCAGGGGTTTGAGACAGCCTGGGCACAGGGCAAAATCCTGTCTCTACAAAAAATAGAAAAATTATTTGGCATGGTAGTATACCTATAGTCCCAGCTTGTCGGTTTCAGAGGCAGGAGAATCACTTGAGCCTGAGAGGTGGAGGTTGCACTGAGCTGAGATGGCACCACTGCACTCCAGCCTGGGTAACAGAACCAGACCAGACCATGTCTCAAAAAAACGCCAAAAACAAAAAAAACGTAATTACTAACTGATATGGTTTGGCTATGTCCCCACCCAAATCTCATCCTGCAGTTCCCATAATCCCCACATGTCATAGGAGGGACCTGGTGAGAGGCAACTGAATCATGAGGGTGGTTCCACTAATGGTGTGTGAGTCTCATGAGATCTGATGGTTTATAAAGTGCAGTTCCCCTGCACATGCTCTCTTGCCTGCTGCCACATAAGACGTGCCTTTGCTCCTCTTTTGCCTTTTGCCATGATTCTGAGGCCTCCCCTGCCATGTGGAACTGTGAGTCAATAAAACTTCTTTACTTTATAAATTACCCAGTCTCAGATACATCTTTATTAGTGTGAGAAGATTAATACAGTAAACGGATTAAGACAGGAAGATGTGAGAAAGTTTGGAACTTCCTAGAGACTTGTTGAATGGCTTTGATGAAAATACTAATATTGATATGGACAATGAAGTCCTAGTTGAGGTGGTCTCCGATAGAGATGAGGAACTTATTGGGAACAGGAACAGCAAAGGTAGATTTTTTGCTATGCTTTAGCAATGAGACTGGAAGCATTTTCCCCCTGCCCTAGAGATCTGCGGAACTTTGAATTTGAGAGGGACGATTTAGGGTGGTGGAAGAAATTCTAAGAAGCAAAGCGTTCAAGAGTTGACTTGGGTGCTCTTAAAAGCATTCAGTTTTATTCATTAACAAAGACATGGTTTGGAATTAGAACTTACATTTAAAAGGGAAGTAGAGAATAAAAGTTTGAAAAATTTGCAGCCTGACAATGCAATAGTAAAGAAAAACCTATTTTCTGAGAAATTCAAGCCAACTGAAGAAATTTTATAAGTAATGAGGAGTCAAATGTTAACTGCCAAGACAATGGGGAAAATGTCTCCAGGTCATGTCAGAGGTCTTCATGGCAGCCCCTCCGATCACAAGCTGGGAGGCCTAGGAGAAAAAAAATGGTTTCAGGGGCCTTGCTGCTTTGTGCAGTCTCAGGACATGGTACCCTGTGTCCCAGCTATAGCTAAAAAAAGGTCAATGTACAGCCCACCCTTGATGGCTTACACGTGATGTTGGGCCTGTGGGTACACTAAAATCAAGAATTGAGGTTTGGGAACCTCCAGCTAGATTTCAGAGGATATAGAGAAATGCCTAGATGTCCAGGTAGAGGTGTGCTGCAAAGGTGGAGCCCTCATGGAGAAACTCTCTGCTAGGGCAGTGCAGAAGGGAAATGTGGGGTGGGAGTTCCCACACAGAGTCCCCACTGGGGCACCACCTAGCGGAGCTGTGAGAAGTGGGCCACTAGAATGATAGATCCACTGACTGCTTGCACCATGTGCCTGGAAAAGCCACAGACTCTCAATGCCAGCCTGTGGAAGTAGCCAGGAGAGGGGGCTGTACCCTGCAGAGCCACAGGGGCAGAGCTTCCCAACATCATGGAAATCTACCTCTTATATCAATATGACCTGGATGTGAGATATGGAGTCAAAGGAGATTATTTTTGAATTTTAACATTTGACTGCCCTGCTGAATTTTGGACTTGCATCAGGCCTATACCCCCTTCGTTTTGGCCAATTTCTCCCATTTGGAATGGGTGTATTTACCCAATGCCTGTATCCCCCTTGTATTCTGGAAGTAACTAACTTGCTTTTGATTTTACAGGCTCATAGGCAGAAGGGGCTTTCCTTGTCTCAGATGAGACTTTGGACTATGGACTTTTGAGTTAACGGTGAAATCTGGGGGACTGCTGGGAAGGCATGATTGGTTTTGAGGACATGAGATCTGTGAGAGGTCGAGGCAGAATGATATGGTTTGGCTGTGCCTCACCCAAATCTCATCTTGAATTGCACTTCCCATAATTCCCATATGTTGTAAGAGGGACCCTGTGGGAGGTAATTAAATTATGGGGACAGTTACCCCCACGCTGCTTTTCTCTTAATAGTGAGTGAGTCTCACAAGATCTGACAGTTTTATAAAGAGCAGTTCCTCTACACATACTCTCTTGTCTGCCGACACATAAAATGTGCCTTTGCTTCTCCCTGGCCTTCCACCATAATTGTGAGGTCTCCCCAATCATGTCAAACTGTGAGTCAATTAAACCTCTTTCCTTTATAAATTACCCAGTCTTGGGTATGTCTTTATTAGACACTGTGAGAACAAACTAATACACTAACAAATACATTGAAAATTGAGGCCCTTTATTTTTTATTTTTTTTATTTTTATTTTTGAGATGGAGTTTTGCTCGTTACCCAGGCAGGAGTGCAATGGCGCGATCTCGGCTCACCGCAACCTCTGCCTCCTGGGTTCAGGCAATTCTCCTGACTCAGCCTCCCGAGTAGCTGGGATTACAGGCGTGCGCCACCATGCCCAGCTAAATTTTTGTATTTTTTTAGTAGAGACGGGGTTTCACCATGGTGACCAGGATGGTCCCGATCTCTTGACCTCGTGATCCACCTGCCTCGGCCTCCCAAAGTGCTGGGATTACAGGCTTGAGCCACTGCACCCGGCCGAGGCCCTTTATTAAATTGATTCTAATTTAATAAAAAATGCAAAGATAATTTTTAAAAAAATTAGTTAAATGCTCTCAGAATGGCAGATCTTTAAGAGAATACTAAAACCTTCTCTAACCCCCAAAGAGGTCTTACATTTACAAGGTTTATGAATTGGGATGGCGATAGAAGAGAAGGTGAGAGAGAAAACAAAACTCCAGGAAGAGAGAACAGCAAGAGTAAAATTATGACTTCTGAAAATTGCATAGTTTATGAGGGGCATGTCAATCTAATCTGGTATGTGACTACAATATAGGGTGCAGTAGGAAATAGCTGAGAATGGAAAAGTAGGATAGGGTCATTTGGAGAAGGACTGTGCTGCTATACTTAGGAGCTGGACTTTATTCTAAAGGCAATAGGAAAGCTACTGAAGACTTTTAACCAACAGAGAGCTGTGACTAGATCTCTTTTTATTAATGGAAAGACAGCAGTTCAGTTGTACCTTGGTATCTACTGGGAGATTGGTTCCAGGATTCCCAAAAACACCAAAATCCATGGATGTTCAAGTCCCTTATAAAAAATGGCACAGTATTTGCCTATAATGTATGCACATCCTCCCAATACTTTAAATCATTGCTAGATTACTTATAATGCCCAATATAAAGTAAATGCTGTGTAAACAGTTGTTAAACTGTTTTTTTATTTGTATTACTTTTTAATGTTGTATTATAATTTTTTCTCCCAAATATTTATCCATAGTTGGTTGAATTCAAGAATGTGGAGCCCATGGATACAGAGGGCTGACTGCATATAGGGTGAATCAGAAGAGTGAGAACTTAGAGGACAGAAGGCCAAGATGTCAAGTACACTGGCCTTAAATAGTATAAAAACAGTGAAAATGCAAACAGGAAGTATTCTAATGACTTTTAAAAAGTCACGAACAACTGGACTTGGTGAATGGACAAATACAAAGAATGAGAATTTCGAACCCTGGTGAGTGAAATGGGTGCGTATTGATGGTTTCAAGGCAAAGACTAGAGTTTTAATCACTCTAAGTGCAAAATGCTTCCTGAAATCCAGGTGGCAAGGTCTATTAAATAGCGAGAAATGTGTGGCTAGAATTCAGAGAAGTGAGATATAAATACAAAGAAAAGAATATGATTACTTTTTTTATGATTTATGAAATGAGTCATATTACCTTAGACTTATACCTGTTATTAAAGTAAATTTCTAATTTAGTGGTATCCATGTAAACTATGGGATGGCATTGTACTATTAGGTTTAACTCTTAGTCAATTTAGATTATTTGTCCACCTCAAAAACATAGAACTAAAATTTGCTGGAAAGCATATGACTTACGTTTCATATACAAATAGGGATTAAGACATTTAAAATCTATACATATACATATTCCACACACACACACATATATATATACACATTTAATTTGAAGTCAAACCAAAATTACAAAAGATATATTTATGCGACAAAAAAATTTGAGGGTTTACTAATAATGAAGGCCAGGAGTACCGATGATTATTAATAACTACAATTGGTATAACTTCACATTTATAAAGTCTCTCAAATAAATGTTTTTATCTCTACAACCTGTCTATGAGGTAGGCTAGAGCTGGTACTAACAATAACAATAGTAAGAATTAGAATAACATATATAAATTTAATACAATTTAGTTTATTGTCTGCACATCCTCCCCAAATTTCTAGAATAAACTAGAGATCTTAGGTGTTCTTATTTGGAAATTTATATTTTAAATTGGAACTTTGCTGGCATGAATAAACTAGATTGGAACACTATTAAATTTTCTAAAATTTTCTGTAACATGGAAAAGGAAAATATAGACCAAAGAAATTTAATGCTTTTCCACTATGAAAAGCATCCAATCTGGTCTAGACAAATAAATTGGGTACCATAAATGTTTTCTAATTATTACACAAAGTTAGAATCCTAAGGAAAAGTCTGATCGAATTATTATGTCATTTTAAGTCTGGCCATGTATGAACCTTATAAAACTTTCAAATTGCTGGCATTAATTTTGCCTTTACAGTTTTAAATCAAATTCCATTCCAAAAGGACAAATAGCCATCGAAAGTTCTTAGTTCTGCTATAATTCCCTGAATTTCGGTTTTTAGAAAACACAGCATTATCTAGATATAAATTTTAAATATTATTCTCATGTATCTAAAAGCTGAGCCTACAAGCTGACAAGTCTCATATCATTCATGTTTTATAAAGACCGGAGCCTCTACATATCTCAAAATCAGCCTCTTACTTCTGTGTATTTTAGTATTTTCAAGAGTTGAAACGTGTTTAAAAAATAAACAGGAAACAGGAATACTTACTTGAACCTGGCAGGTGAAAGAGGAGTAGGAGGAAACATTCCTGGTTCAAAAGAATCAAAGTAAGTCACTGTCCAAGAAAAGCTGCAACAGGAGAATCCAGCAGTTAGGGATATTATAAGTAGAGTCCAGAATCCTTAACAGGAAAAGAGATGGGGAAAAAGTAGATTATTAATACCAAAACAATTTAAATTACACCAGTATTCTCATGTTTAGATCACATATAATTCTGATCTTCTAAATTACATGAACCTGATACTACAAGAGATTTGAACTTAGCGCAAGTTATCCCATGTAGAAGTATATATTACTAAAGCAGAACTAGAAGTCATATCATTGAATATTTTTAATGATAATATGTTAAAAAAAAAAGGGGGGTAAATTCAACAAGAACATAACACCTTCAGTTTTATAAAATGCAACTACAGAAAACATGGTCAAAATATTTCACAATATTCGTAACATGTCTTGAGGCCAGACAAGCTGGCTCACGCCTGCAATCATAATGCTTTGGGAGACTGACGGGGAGAATGGTTTGGGGCCAGGAGTTTGAGCTTGCAGTGCACCGTGATTGCGCCACGACTGCACCATGGCACTCCAGCCTGGGAGACAGAGTGAAACGCTGCCTCAAAAAAAAAAAAAGTCAAGTCTTAAGATTTTTCATGTAATTTCATAAATCATACCTTATCTTCATTATTTAGTACTGATTCCTTTCACTCCACACCATGCACTTTTGAAACATGCATCAATGTGGGGGTATCTCCTCTTTACAATTTTCTTATGAACATTATAAACCTACTCTGATTCTTAAACCTTGCTCAGCATATGAACAAAAGTTGATTCCTGATTTACAAATTGTGTGGGACCCTAGATTTTATTTGCATTGAGTTTGGAACTGTATTTTCTCACAGAAGTCAAATCACAAGAATAGTATTATAATGGGCTTAAGGAAAAGGGTTGAGAAGAACAAAAGGCATAAAGTAAAAAGAAAGGGGTAAGTTAATGCTAAGGTTTTTAGATACTATTCATAACCCATTAGGAGTAATAAAAGAATAATGATTTGTTCTTGTGGTTACAATAAGAAAGGAAATACTGATATTTAAGTGGCCAACTCCCTTTAGTTAAGTACAGCTTTATTTTGATGTGAAGTTTTCAAAAATTTTATACATTAACTCACTTATTCATCTACTCAATCTATACTGAGGGGCTACTATATGTTGGTTATTGTGCTAGGTGATGGGGATACAGTGGTGAGGAAAACAAAAAAGACTGCTGTCTTCATGAAGTAATTCTAGTGGCACAGAAAGATAATAAATATGTAAATAAATTAACGAGATAACTGTATATTGTGAAAACTATTTTGATTAAGATGTTACCACTTAAAGAACGTAACATCAGAACTCAGATTAAAAATGTGAACACATTTTTCTTGGAAGAATAACAGTTAATTCTAAAATTCACATGAAATAATAAGCAAAAAGAGAGACCAGTCCAACCAGATATTGACATATTATAGGACCTAAATACCTAAAACAGTGTGTACTGATATACAAATAGATGACAGGGCCAGGAGTGGTGGCTCATGCCTGTAATCCCAGCACTTTGGGAAGCTGAGGCAAGAGAATTACGTAAGGCCAAGTAAGGGTTTGAGACCAGCCTGGCCAACATGGTGAAACCATCTCTATTAAAAATACAAAAATTAGTCAGGCATGGTGGTGCATGACTATAATCCCAGCTACTTGGGAGACTGAGGCAGGAAAAGTGCAGTAAGCCAAGACTTCCTGCACGCCAGGCTGGAGTGCAGGACTACTGCACGCCAGCCTGGCGACACAGTGAGATTCTGTATCAAAAACAAAGACACAATGGAACAAAGCAGAATCCAAGGTCTGGAAGAAGGCAGAAGAACGCCCAAATAGATTACTACAAAATTTTACTAATTCAATGGGGTGACCACTTACAAAAAGGAAAATAAGTTGGATCCATACCAGATACTCTGTACTATGCTAAATTCCACCAAATAATCTAAAGTTGTAGAAAGTATCACTGGAAAAGTCATTTATAGCTTTGGAGAGAGAAAGGCCTGTCTAACCATAATACAAAATTCATGACCCATATAAGACATAATGTTTCAACTATATACAGTCAGCCCTTCCTATCCACAGCTTCTATATCTGGATGTAAAATACTTGGAAAAAAAAAATAAAAGTAACAATACAACAATAAAAATAATGCCAATCAAAACCAATACATTATAACAACTATTTACATAACATTTACATTATATTAGGTATTACAAAGAGAAATGGGAAGATGTGGATAGGTCACATACAAATACTATACAATCTCATATAAGGGACTTGAGCATCCACAGATTTTGGTATCCACCAGGGTTCCTGGAACCAATCCCTCAGATACTGAGAGACAACTGTATATAGGTAGACATCCATACTACCATATATGAATAGCAAAATCAAATGTCAAACTGAACAACAAAAAATTTTTAAATATACATTTGCAATTTAGAGCAAGAAGGGAAAATCTCCTACAATAGATTAATTCCCAGAAAACAACAACAAAAAGGCCAGCAATCCAAAACCCAATATAAAAATATTCAAATACAACTGTCGAATAAAAACTATAAATGTTGAAACATGAAAAGATGCTCAATTCAATACCATTAATAATAAAGAGAAACTGAGTATCATTTTTTCATCATCAACTGACAAAAATCAGATAGTTGGATTAACATTCTCTGATGCTGAGGCTGTGAATAAACAGAAAATCTTCATGCATCGTTGTTTTGGGGAGTAAATTGTTATAATTCCTACGGAGAGCAGTTTGGCAGTATCTGTTAAAATGATGCATGTATATGTTCTTTACTCAAGTAATTTTGTCTATCTTTGGGACAGTATGCCTCTGTATACTGTACTAAAAAATATGAACTTGCATAAAATGATGTATATACAAGATTGTTCTCTGTAGCTTTGTTTGTAATAATATAAATTGGAAACAATCTAAATAATCAGTAATGAAGGTAAAGTATTGGTTAAGTACATCCATATAATGGAATATTATGCAGCTTTAAAAATGAATGAGGAAGCTCTTTATGTACTGATATGTAAAGATCCTGAAAATATACTGGTGAGCCCAAACTGAAGGTTCAGAACATCTCTATGCATTTGTATAAAAAGAAGAAAATACGTATTGTACACATATATATGCCGTATATATGAAGAAATGTATATTGTAGTTAGATATTTAAAAATATTTCTGGAAGGATGTAAGAATTTAACATTGGTTCTCTGGGGAGGGAGGAAAGAGTGGTTGGGAGAAAAGAATAAACCCTTTTCAGTCTATACTCGTTTATACTTTTCGAATTTTGACCCATATGACTATTCTACCTATTCAAAATAGAATTAAGTAAGCTTATAAAAAATTTTTTTCAGTCAGGCAGTCCTTTCTGAACAGGGAAGTCGTATCAGAATCTTTGTGGACTCATTTTCATACAGCATGTTTAAGACAAGTTTCTGAAGTGTGTGTGTTCCATGCCTCAAGAATATAGGGAGGAATCATTGAGAACACTAGCAGATGACTTAGGAATTATTAAATTTCCTGACTACACAAAATTATCCATGAGTCTTTAGCAAGAAGCAGGTAAAAAGTATATGCGTTGGACTGTTTGTAAATCTTGTAAAGCTCAGTAACAGACTGAAAAAAATGGTTAAAGTACAGACTCACAGGAATTATTCATAAAAAGTGTGGTAATTTTTGAAAGATTAATCTAAATTATTTTTCCTGATATTCCCTTCTCCCATCCCCCACATGTCAAAGAGCTAATGGGCTCTTGTGTTCCTTTCTCCAGAAGAGGGATGTGGCAAAGCAGAAAGGAGAAATAGCCTTTCTACTTTTATGTTGCAAAATATTTACAGAAACATGTACAGATATAATCAGGGGTAGGAGTGTGGATATAAAAAATGTCTTGAATGCACAGCAAAAGACAATGAGTTGATTGGAGTACAGATAAAATGTTTGTGTTGAACAGGGAAAAAGAGAGTAAGGGGCTTATCCACAAGTGAGAAAGATTTCCCTGGTTTAAAGTATGTTGTATGCATGTTTGCACTGTGTGTGAATGGGGAAAGGGAGTATTGCTACTGGGGCTTCCTGACAAAGCATCTAGAAAAGTCCACACAAATCCACACAGGGAGTGTAGCTGTGTACAGTATCTCAGTAGATAAGTACAGAGCCAAGCCTGCAGATGCTTCAGCCCTAAGCTAGGCATAGAAACAGCAGATGGTCATGTGATTGGAAGTTGCTACATCTGCAAGACTATCCTGACCACAATAAAAGGTGTTTCAATACTCACTTGAGCAAATGTCTTTGAGGTTTAGTCTGTACCTTCACTCCAATATCCTGGCACAGTATCCACTTCTAGCTCCCCAACCCAATCTGGAATTGGGTGAACAGAACCTTAGAATAACCTTCCTACCAACCCATCATGCTAGAGGGTCAAAAAAGAAACTATAAGATTTAGTGTACAACTACAACTTACGGGTTGCTATATTGTCAAATAACTGTTATTTGCTATTATTTAGTTGACTATGTCTAAAGAGGGAAGAAAACAATTGACAAGTCTAAAGAGAGGAGAAATAATTGACAGTTTACTCAAACTTTAACATACTTCTCCAGAACAAAGATGGCAGTTAAGAAAAACTTCTAGGTAAGTGAGGAAAGACACAAAGCATCATAAAATAACCAAATATGAGGCCTTCTAAAACCTATTAAACTTTTTCACTTGGATGTTTTAATCGGGTACCTATCAAATTTAATACAAGAATATTCTTGGGTTTTTCCAAAATTATTCCACAATCTAAGTATTTACCACACACTGAGCATTTTAATTATTTTATGTTCATTTTAAACTAATTAAAAGCTGCATCATGAATAAGTCAGGTCGCAATGATAGGGCTAAAAAAAGTACACTGCAATATTGTGGTCTAGAAGTGCTTATGATTTGGGAAATTACTCAATTCATTTACAAATAAGCAGAAAAGCCACAGAAATTGATAATTTCCAACAACTAAATTTGTTACAAGTCAGTATCTGCAGAATCCGTATGCTAAAATTTTCATGTTTTATAAACCCATTTTAGAAAGAATTCACAACTTTAAAAAGGATATAAAAATGTAAGCATATTAAATGAAACTCTTCCTTCCTCAATTTGCCAATTTCACTTCTAAAAGTGATCAGCTAAGAGTCTGTTGTGCATCTTTCCAAAAATCATATACATATCTAGGTAATATAGGTACATATATGGAGCCAAATACAAAACGTACCTATATTTTCTCAGCTTATTTTCCACAAGTGGGATTCTCACCAGAAAATTCGTTTTGCACTTTGCTCTTTTTCACATATTCTGTTGGAGACCTTTTGTATCAGTACCCATAGCCACATTTCTGTTATATATTTTTATTCTAGTTTTTTACTATTACAAACAAGGCTACAAGGAACATTCTTGTATATAAGGGTACAGCTGTACAGGGAGAGAGATGTTACAAATTTCCAGAAGAACTGCTGCCAAAGAATGCAGGCTTTTAAAGAAATACACATACCCCTCTTTTCTTCTCTACAGCTCAGTATTCATCAGTTGATGAAATGATATATTAATCTTTGCTGGTTTTTTTTTTTTTTTGAGACCAAGTCTCGTCTGTCACCAGGCTGGAGTGCAGTGGCGCAATCTCGGCTCACTGCAACCTCCACCTCCCAGGTTCAACCGATTCTCACACCCCAGCCTCCGGAGTAGGTGAGACTACAGGCGCCTGCCACCGTGCCCAGCTAATTTCTGCATTTTTAGTAGAGATGAGGTTTCACCATGTTGGCCAGGATAGTCTCGATCTCTTAATCTAGTGATCCACCCGCCTCGGCCTCCCTCGGCTGGGATTACAGGCATGTGCCACTGCACCTGGCCAATGAAATTATGTATATTAATCTTTTCCATCAATTAAAACCTCTTAAGCTCAATGTTTTCACCCAAAGCAAAAATGGGAATGGGTAGGAATTTCCTATCCCAACCCCTCTGCTGCAATGTTATACCCACTTATCTAAGAGTTTGTTTTGGCTTATTTTTCAAAATAAGCTATTCTGGTATCAGGGAATACTTTTCTAAAAATATCCTGGCAACTTTATTTCTATAAAATCTTCCAGCAAAAGAGGTTGTTATATGCTTTAAATATTTTCATTTTGTTCAACAGTTTAAGCTTACAGGGATGAGGGAACTTTCAAGAAGTTTTATGAAGTCAGACACAGAGGCACCAACTTGCGCGTATTGCATATAATCAGAATACACCAGAAAAAAATACAAAACTCCCATAGTTAGCACATTGGGGAAAGGTTTCTTATTAAATAAATGTTAGGTAATCAACTGCACATCCTTCATAAAACTTCATGTAAGTAAACAATGGGATTAAATGTGACTGTAAACTAGTAATTTCCAAGTCCTAAGTAAGAGCTTCTGACATTTGAAATGTTTAAATAAGCTGGTATACTTATATTATGAAATACAATGTAGTCATGAAAAAATGAGGTAGATCTATGTATACTGATACACAACGCACTAACACATTTTAATAAGGCTGCAAAATATATGATTCCAATTATATTTTTTCTATAACGGTGAAAAATCCATGTATTTTAAATGACTATACTTATGTAATGGAACAGAAAATGATGTAAAAAGACATACAGGTAGATGAGTGAAGTCTTTGCTTTAATTGTTGGAATTTTTCCCATTGAGAGTAAATTACTTACTGTATTTTATGACATTAAAAATGAAAATACAATACAGTAATGCATTACATGATGACAGGGATATGTTTTGAGAAATGAATCATTAGGTGATTTCGTTGTTGTTCGTACATCTCATAGAGTGTAATTACACAAACCTAGATGTACAGCCTACTACACACTTATAAGCTATACATTATAGTCTATTATTCCAATGTTACAAACCTGTGAGGCATGTTACTGTACCAACTACTGCAGGCAACTGTAACAAAACAGTAAGTACTTGTGTATCTAAACATATCTAAATATAGAAAAGGTACAGTAAAAATATAGTAAAAGATAAAATATGGTACACCTGTATAGGGTACTCACAACGAATGGAGACTACAAGACAGGAAGTTGCTCTGGGTCAATCAGTGAACAAACAACTGATGAGTGAAGGTGAAGGCCAAGGACACCACTGTCCAGTACTATAGACTTCATAAACACTGTACACTTAGGATACAGTAAGTTCATTAAAAAATTTTTCTCTTCATTAGTAAATTAACTTTAGCTTACTGTAACTTTATAAACAAAAAACTTTTTAATCTTTTCTACTAACAGTTTAAAACACAAGCGTACTGTACAGCTGTACAAAAATGTTTTTCTTTAAACCATTACTCTTTAAGTTTCTATTTGTAATTTTTTTTTAAACGTTTAAAATCTAAGACATATACGCATCAGTCTAGGCCTACATACGGTCAAGATATCAAGTCACTGTTTTTCACTGCCACATCTTTTTCCACTGAAAGGTTTTCAAGGGCAGTAACATGCATGGAACTGTCATCTCCTATGATAACAATGCCTTCTTCTGGGATACCTCCTAAAGGACCTGCCTGAGGCTGCTTTACAGCTAACTTTTTTTATGCAGAAGGAATACAATCTAAAACAATAAGCACAGTAAATACATAAACTGGTAACATAATTGTTTATTATCAAGTATTGTATACTGCACATAATTGCGTGTGTGTGTTTGTGTTTTAAGACTGGCAGGTTATATAAAACCAGATTGGTAATAGGTTGGTTTATACCAGTATCAACACAAACATGCGAATAATATGCTGTACTACCAAATGCTACTAAATAGGAACTTTTTGGCTCCACTGTAATCTTATGGAACCACCATCATATAGGCATATATGAAGACCACTGTTGACCAAAATGTTATATGGTATATGGCTATACTTCAGTTAACTTTAAAAGGTGTAAAAAGTATTACCAGCTGGCTACTAATGAAACTTAGATGTTTCATATCCATGAAACTAACCAACAATTTTTAAAATGTTTATGTAAGCAAATGTTTTCAACTTTATTATATTCTATATAGTTTTCGAACTTGAGAGGATGACCATTATTTTAAATAATTTGGTATCCTATCTAAATCACATTCTATAGATCGCTCAAGTCTTTAATTCCCTAGAGCAAAATGTCTCTCTACATGTCAAGACACAAGTGCAGGAGCAGAGGAAAAGTGGTCTCTCCTCTCCTGCCAATGCAACATGAGCACAGTGGATGCACAGAGTGCATAGTAGCTATAGTAGTTACACTGGTTAAGGCCTTCACGCAATCGCCTGACCACTGCAACCCAGCGTGTAGCATTTCTACTCTTCCTGTTGAAATAGGTGAGGAAGGTGACACGCTGACAGATGAAGACACTGAAACTTGAAAAATAAATAATACCTATAGTTCCCAACCCCGGTAAATCATTAGATTCACAGGGGCAAGTTAAAAAAAAAAAAAACAAAACGCTTTTATTACAGATCATTTCAAACAGAGAAAAAAGTTGAGAGAAGTATATGATAAAACTCATATAACCATCATCCAGCTTTAAACAATTAACTCATGAGCAATCCTGTTAAATGTATATTCTCCTCTGAAACTTGTAATCTTCTGTATAACGGAAAACAGTCATCACCATTTATCATCTAAGTCCAACAAGCCTTTTTGATTTCCTTTATTTTCACAACATTTGAAGAATAATTTAGTAAGCAAAAAGACAGTGGGGAAAAAAAAGTCGTTAAAAATTTTCATAAGAAGTAAATACAGCAAATCCAAATTTCAATTCCAGTTTCCCTAGTTATATACATCAAAAATGGGCATGACCTGAGTGTAAATAATTGCTTACTAACTTCATGCATGAATCTACAACATATCCATCTTGTAAACACCACTTCCAGATTTCAGATACCTCAAAAACTGGCTACAGCTTGTCATCATTCCTGCTTTCTTCTTTTTGCACTTGCATCATCAAAACACAATATTTGATGGCATTTTTTTATGGCTTATTTTGATGAAGACAACAATTTTCTTTGTTCCATAATTTATAAAACATTTTCATTTTCAGATTGTAAACAATTCAAATGGTCAATCCAATTATTTTCTTTTGCATTTCTTCCCCAATCACTGTGGATACATTTCCCTTTATCATCTGTCCACTTACATACAGTATCAAATAAATTAAAAAGGAAGACCTCATAAAAGATGAATAAAATATTAGGATCTATCCTTTTAGCTAAAAGGGATGGTTTTACTGTTCTTGCCTGAAGTCCTTTCCACTGAATGACTGACTGGATGAGAGTACTATGTTGTGAAAAGAGCCAAATAGTAAATATTTTCGGCTTTGCAAGACATAGTTCTTTGTCATAACTACACAACTATGCTGTTGCAGAGTTAAAGTAATCATAGATAACAGATACAGCAATAGGCAAGGTGGTGCTACAGTAAGAATTAAGAAACAGGCTGTGCTACCGTAAGACTTAGGAAAGTCTTACTGGAATCCTAATTCCATCATAATTATTTTATTCTTTTCAGCATAGTTGAGAATTGATGAGTAATACTGCAATAATTCCTAAAATAATGAAATGGGAAAATGTATTGAGATAGAACAATATATGAACACTAAAATCCCAAAACATATTTTAAATTTATAAGTGACCAAAAAACCAATATGGTAATTTGAAGATCAAATAAACTTTATGAGAAATACAGCTCAGTTTTCTTTATTCTTTTGAAGAATAAGTCATGAAATTTCAATCCTTACCAACGGAACTGCTCAAAATAATTCAGAAATGAAAAATTGTCCAATGAACCAACCGTACAGTATACACTAACACATACAGCCAATTAAGTGACTTGATTCAGTAGATAATTATAAGGTCTGAGATTCTGTAAAAGCAAAAAAAGAAAATCTCCAGGGTCTTTTTTTACGTCAGGTTTGGGAACTACTAGGCTAGGAGTTCTCAAAGTATATATAGCCCCCTAACTAACCGCATCAGCATCAACTAGACACTTCTCAGAAACGTAAATTCTTGGGCTGCATCTCACACTACTGAATCAGATATCCTGTGCCATCTGAAGAGCAGCAAAATTTATCTTTCAGGTGATTCTGATGCCAGCTAACTTTTGACTTCATTAGCCTAAGAAAGGTCCCTCCCAACCACCAAACTTGGACCAGGGAGTACCACACAATGTTAAACCAATTTCTGAGATTTAGGAGTCCTAATGTCTGGTGCTTATTACTGCTTCTATAGTTAAGTAGTCCTATAATGATTTCATGACTAATAATTTAGCTGCACATGACTAATTCTTGCTAATAACCCATTCTTTTTCTGTCTTGCTATACTACCTAGACTGTCTATGGTATAAAAATTGTAATACGGACTTTCTTGAGTTTTGGTTTAGAAGAAAATAACATTGATGGATACAGGGTAGTTGAGAATACTACCCTGAGGAAATAACACACAAAAAAATAATGGTTTTTGGCATATTGTAAAAGTGCAATAAAGGGTGTTATTGTTAATTATTGAAACATACTATTCAGTAAACTTAAATTTGTGCTTTCCCTTAAACAAAATGTTTCTCATTGCAAGTTACACTTATACATTGCAGAAAATAAAAATAGAAACAACCAATCAATTCAGAAACCCAGATAAACTAACATTTTGATTATATTCTTCCAGTTCTTTTAGGCTTTTGTTTCTCTCTTTTCCTTAGTAATCATTCTTTCAATAATACAAATAGATGATACAATTTTACAAAAATTGTGCTACAGAACAGGATATTGGTGACTTTTTAGATATTAGAGCTACCTCACCCAGCTGTAGATGGCACTGTAACATTTCCTTATCAGATGATAGGTTCAAATTATAAAGTGGACACACTGGCTGAAAAGTTCAAGTTCAGAGTTTCAATCGTCATTGTAAGGATGAAACTGAGTTTTACTCAACCTGTATCTTTTTAAGAGGATGGGCCACCTCCAATACATCCTTTCTCTTGGACATTTTTTAACACTCTAATGTTCTGTACCATGAAATCATGATGGCTGAAACAAAATCTACAGATGCTTTTTAGAAAGCAAGTCCCCAAGTGATTGTTACCCATACCAGAATGAGAATTGTTGTTATAATCTGTTCTTACTGAGTGCTATGCCAAACTTGGACTAGGATTAAATTGTAATAAAAATTATGCAGTGTACTAAATTTTTACCAGTTTGTCCAGAGAGAACTACTCTTTCATGGTAGAGCAGTCACTTTGTTCACATTTATTTTTTATAAAAATCAACTTACTTTCAAACAAAGAATTGAGGCAATTTGTAGTAAATTTTAAATATGAGTCATGGAAATATTAAGATAACAGCATGTATGGGCAGTAATAAGTATGCCAAAAAATCAAGGGTAATATACAAAACAATCAAACACTACTACAACTGGCTATGAGGTTCCTAATAAACAGTGTGAAATAGTGAAATATAATAAAATCATTATCATCTGACCAAAAGCTGCCTGATACTTTTCTCAAACATAATGGATGACTTCAACATTTTTAAATTAAATATTTCAAATTGTTTCTTCAGGTGAAAACTTTTTTATCAACTCCAGAAAGGATATAACTTCATAGGCATCTCCTAGAAGTAAACTAATGAATGAAGCAATTTTTCTTGATATCTAAGTTAATCGACTCAGTGTTGATTTAGATGGAAATCAAGTTTGAGAGAACCATCCTACCTTTTCAGCTATCAATTATCTCAAGAGGAGTTGTCATCATAGGTAAGCAGTCAAATTCAAAACATTCTGTAAATAGGCTAACTTGTATTTTTCTTGAAAACAGTAGAGAATTGCAGCTTAGAAGAAAAGAGCAGGTGTTACCACAATCACCTCCATCTTTTCTTCTGTTTTGCTTTGAGACAGAGTCTCATTCTGTCACCCAGGCTGGAATGCAGAGGCGAAATCTTGGCTCACTGTAACCTCTGCTTCCCCAGTTCAAGTGATTCTCCTGCTTCAGTCTCCAGAGGAGCTGGGATTACAAGCCTGTGCCACCATGCCCGGCTAGTTTTTTTTTTTTTGTATGTTTAGTAGAGACGGGTTTCACCATGTTGTCCAGGATGGTCTTGAACTCCTAATCTCAAGTGATCCTCCCACCTCAGCCTCCCAAAGTGCTGAGATTACAGGTGTGGACCAGGGCACCAATCACCTCAATCTAATAAGTACTTAATCACCTTGGTGCTGTTTCACTGAAACAGATTTTTAAGAATCCTCTTCTGGTAGAGAAGACTACTCTCTATCCAAGTTATAATACATATATTTGCTGTAACTATTCTTTCTTTAAAATTAACCTCCAGGAAACTGATTGAATTAGCCCATTAAATGATAGTTACTACTTTTATTCTCCATCTGACCACTAGTGTATTGGCTCAAAACAATGAGCTTTGTTTTGGCATAGTTGTTGGGTTTTTTTTTCCCCCCACCATAAAGACGCAACACTTTTTGCTTATTTCTGACTCTTGATAGTAAATTCATGCCATTAGCAAAATCTTAATGATTTTCCTATATGCTGTAAAAATATTAAGTAAATATCATGCATAGCTAAAAGCAATATGGGATTACTTAACCCTAAGTGGAAAAGGAAGCAAGATCATGTCAAAAGATCTATCACATTCCTTTTGACACTGAGCAAGCCATTCCTTTAGATAACAATTGCCACTCATTCTATTCCTAAATGAAAAACCATGACAACTTTTAAACAGCAAAAGGTTAGAATTCATGACTAGTTTGAAAGATTCTGTTTCCACTATATCAAGAGATGACAGATCAATAAAAGCTATGGAAAGCCTAATACTCTTGGCTTATTTCTAGAAATAAAGCAATGTAAAATGTACACTGATAAAATGAGTAACTAAAAACCATGTTTTCTCATGCAAGAAGGTGACAAGAATAGACAAGTTTCCATCCAATATCTAGAAAACCAACTTCTTTGTAATTTGAAGATAAAGCGTTCATATTTCACCTTCTGCCTGTATCACCATATGGGTAAATAGCCATAAAGTGGTAGGTTAGAGAGTTTAGCAAAGATTGGGAGAGGGGAGGACATGTATGATAGTAACTGAACCATCTATCTACACTGATCAAATCAAATCATTTAAAGTGATCACATCAAATGACTTATTTGATTCATCCGATCAAATATAGAATGATTAAGTTTTATCTCCCTTCCCCAATTTAGAGTGATCAAATCAAATAAATTATAGCAAAAAGAACTAAAACATGCTGGACAGGTAAAGTTTTTAACTCTCCAAAATCATTTTGGTGAAGAGAAATATAGAATAATCTTTTTCACTGGAAACCCGTGAACTATATAGCATTCAACAGACACTGTAGAAACTGAGGTCTGACTCTCCTAGTCATTAACTTGTGCAATGATAGTCAATGCTGTTAAAAAAAAAAAATGCTGCACATAAAGATTTGAACTTAAATTCCTCCTAACACCTACTTAAGACATTATTTACCTTTGCTAAGATAGGGAGGAAGTTCTTTTGTTTTTAAATTCCAGAGAAGAGTTGTGGTAAACCTCTTCCAGAAGGTAATCAGGAAACGTTAAATATTCTCTGGACCCGAGTCACATGCAGTAGTGTTTTAAATGTATTACTAGTGTGTGTGGTATATACACACACCAGTACCCATTAAAAAATTATTATTAAGACAAAAACAAAAAAAGAAAAAACTATATTGCTTTTTTGAGACAGGGTCTCACTCTGTGGCCCAGGTTGGAGTGCAGTTTAACAATCATGGTGCATTGCAGCCTTGAACTTCCCAGCTTAAGTTATCCTCCCACGTCAGCCTCCCAAGCAGGGATTACAGGCACTAGTAAAACCACACCTGGCTAATTTTGTTTTACTTTTTATAGAGACAGGGTCACACTATGTTGCCCAGACTGGTCTTGAACTCCTGGGCTCAAGTGATTCTACAGCCTCAGCTTCCCAAAGTGTTGGGATTATACATGAAAGTGTTGGGATTATACATGTGAGCCACTGCACCTGGCCCCATTAAAAAATTACAGCAAATATACCATATATGTATAAACATACTCCACATATATATAAAGGAAATCTAATACATTTTTCACAAACATATGCAAATGAAAAACATAATACTGAATGACTGCACATAGAAATATATTAAGTATTTTAACCCAAATTTAGTTCAAACATGATCTGGAAACACAAAAGTGAACTCAAAACCAAAGGAAGTGACAATTAAGTCCATACCTAATAGCCCAGTGTCTACATCATCTTCATTTTTCACATTCTCAGCATGCAACTCTGTAAATACAAAGAGGGGCTTAGGTAGGAAAGTAATATAATTTGAAAACTAACTCAAGGGCTGTGAAGGCATTGTAGAGCTGTGGAAAGTGCTCTGAAGTCAGTTAAGAACTGGGCTCAAAGTCTGATTCAATTTACTAGCTATGTGACCTTCAGCAAACAAGTGAAGTGTTGACCACTAAAGGAGCCAACAGCCATGTACTGTACATAAAATGGGAGTACTGTTTATTCCCTAGGGTTGTTGTGAAGACTAAAAAGCATACTAGGTCGACTTCAGTTCCTTTCTCCATTCTTCAAAATAAACACAGTTCAATGTGCAATTGAATTTCACTTATGGTTTTGTGGCTTTATGACACAAAGGCAATGTCTGAGCAAAAAAGAAATAAGCCACCCAGGAGACAAAACTATCAGGATTGCAAAAAAGGGAAAAAAGGGTGGGGGACAGGAATGACAAAAGAAATGAAACCCTGGCAGCCAATCATTTAAGACTGACAGTTTACATTTTATGAACATTCACAGTTTAGCATTTTATGAAGAGGTAAAAGGTTTTAGACCCATGCCATCTGCAGCCCGCTAAAAGCTGGGAAGCAATGAGGACAAATAAAAACTGGAGTTAAATAGATTTAATGTTAATTAATGAAGTACAAAGGTAACACTTCAGTGACAATGTTTTGAGTGCTTTTCATACAACAAAACTCTTTTGGTTTTTTTTTTTCAGTAACTTGGCAAAGGTCATAAACTAGTGAGAATGGAAATTTAAACTTAAATTTGCTTCTTTCTGCTGCAGTATACACTGGACAACTAAATTATACATCCGTATGCCTTGGAATAAACTTTCAACTGACCAATATTTCAACTTCAGACAGAAAAATAATTAGAGGAAGAGTGGACTACACTTCCCGCAATAGAGCTCTGTGCACTACACCTGTATTCAAACTTAAATGCTAAGAGAGGCTAATTTTTTAACCTACAAAAGTAGAAACTTGGACTATGCGATGGAAATCTTTGTCCCTCAGGATTCTATGTATAGCAGAATTGGTGGATAGCACATCTTTATTTGTGGATGAAGGCCACTGAACATATATAGCCTATTTTAATTATATGCACTTTTCATAGTCTCCTTTTAATGGTGGGTGTTTCGCGTTTTAATTTTGCCAATATTTCATCCCCCATGTTCAAGGACTCGAAGATATTTCTTCAAGAGTATCCATTGAATCAAAAGATCCTTTTTAAAAATGGGTCTCCTGATCATGGATCAGGACTTTCTAATTAGAAAAGGCAAAGGGCTGGAGAGCAAAGAAAGATGCAAATAAGGATGGGTGAAAGCAGCTGTCAGCCTGCGGGCTTCGGCAGCGCGAGGGAAAGGGAGATGGGGGCAGGCGAGAGCCACACCCTGGCTCAACTTTACTCGGGACAGACTTTCAAGGCCTCGGCTTTAATACCTTTAACGATCAAGTAGGCGATCGCGAGGAGGAGGGCGAGAAGGATGGCGAAGAGCAGCGAGCAGAAAATAGAAAGGACCTGGACCGGCCACCGCCGAGGCTGGGCTCTGTTGCCCGCAGCCGCCGGAAAGATACCATTGCGTTTATCGGGCAGAACGGGCGACCGGTCCGCGGTCGGCGGGAGTAGCGAGCCCTTTCTCGGCTCTGACCACGCCCCAGCCGAGAACTCCGCCCGCAGGTCGCGGGCCACTCGGTCGCATCCCTCCTCGTCGACTTCGCCTTCACCCCAACTGTCCCCCTGAGTAAAGGAGGAATACTTCGGCCGAGCCAAAGGGGCCGGGGTGCCGGGACCGCGGCGGCGCAGAGCCGACCGCAACCCGCTCTCCACAAACGACATGGCGCAAAAGACCGCGAAACCCGCGGAGAACGAGCCTCTCACATCCGCCCCGCCCAGTGTCCGCAGCAGCCAATCCGCGGCCGGGTGTCGCCCTGGCCGCCACCACCAGGTCTCGAAGCCCAGGGGTGGACCGCGGCAAGCAAGGGTGAGCGGCGGGGCGCAAAGGAAGCCGTGGGGCCGGAATACAGTCGGAATGCTCCTGGGCCAGAGCTCGACCCCAGAGCTGTAGCCGGAAGGGGGAGCAGGAAAGCGCGCAGGGAGAAGTGAGCGGAGGCCAAAGGCAGTCAAGTCTCGACTCCCTGCAGCGCTTCGTCCCGGCCGGAGACCTCCGCCACAGCCGCGTCACCGACTGGAGCCCGCGCCCCGACAGCCCAAAGCCGCATCTTTCCAACGCCGGGTCCTAGCGCCTTTTCGCAACCTCTGACACACATTCGCGAACCTATTTGCTCTCTTCCTTCTTCCCTGCTATGCTCACACTCTTTCTCTAGGTTCCCCAATTGAAGGCAGCTCTCTGTCCCGCGCTCTCGCGGTGCCTTAGTTACTCACCCCTACCTCCCTTTAGTGTGGTTCTCCCCAACCGTACCACAACTTCCCTCACGCTGCTCGACACGCCTCCTTCCCCCTAGCCCCAGCGCACTCTCCACCAGGTGCGTAAGGAGCTCGAACTCTCGTCTCGGAACTCCACCTCTCACCTTCCCCGCCCCCTCCCCTCCGCCTCGAGCGCAGCGCGCGCACCTTCGGCCCCCGCCGCCGCTAACGCTAGGGGCTGCTTACCCCCGCCCCTTCCACCCTGCTCCTGGCGGTCTCAGGTTTGTGGGGCGTACGTAACTCGGGCGGGGAGGGTGAAGGTGGCAGGCCCCCACTGCCCCACCCACTACGGGGTGAGGCGGTCTAAGCTCGGGAAGCTGGGATTCGGTTGTCTTCCCTTCCCCCCTGTTGAAGTTGGTAGAGTTTTCCCGACGGAGGACTAGGCGCAGAAACTTCCGTCCTCCTCCCCACTCCATGCAGGCGACGCCGAGTGAGGCTGAGGCTGGGGGCGAATCGCCGCAGAGCTGCGTGTCGGCGGCGCATTCTGATTGGACCTCGGCGAAGCCTGTCAGCCTGTTGGCCCCGCTGGTCCCGCCCCGTAGCGCAGGGCAGCCTTTAACCTTTAGCCCCAGCGGGCGCCAGCCACTCAGATCGCTTCTTGTTGGTATGTGTAGCGGCAGTGGCCGCCGGCAGAGCAGTCTGAGCCCGACGATGAGGCCAGGGACGGGAGCTGAGCGTGGAGGCCTCATGGTGAGTGAAATGGAGAGCCATCCTCCCTCGCAGGGTCCTGGGGATGGGGAGCGGAGATTGTCCGGCTCCAGCCTCTGCTCCGGCTCTTGGGTCTCTGCTGACGGCTTCCTGAGGAGACGGCCCTCGGTAAGGGATCAGTGGGGCAGTGGGTAGGCGGCACAATGAGAAACGAAATGGGAGAAACAGGAAGCTTTCTCCGAAAGGAGAAGATAAGAGTGGACGAAGGAAGAACTCGAGATGGTGGGATATGTTCTGAGGGAGAGAATTGGAGAGTGGGGTTACACAAAGAGAAGGATGGGAGACCCTAGAAGTTCCCCGTGGGCTTGGCCTAAACAGATGCGTGGTGAAGGTGCTAGTTCTTGGGCGGGGTGAGCGTCTTGGAGCTTTAGGCCGGATTTAGCTGGGAGGGGGAGCAGGGACTTGATTCTCTAAGACTTTAACAGCGACTGCCAAAATTTGTTTTCATTAGTCGAGGTAGTGGTCTGCAGGGGGAACTCTTGGGACAATTGGCAAGAGTTAATTACCTGGTTTTAATTTAAAACATGGAACAATGGATTCATCGGTAAAGAACGTAGTTGTCTTTTTAAAGTGCGTTAAAATAGATGAATTAGTTATTTGCATTTAGCGTCCGTGAGTGACAGAACCTTAGTCTTTTAAAATGTATTTTTGGCAGAAGAATTTTAACTGTTTTAAAGGTTATGTTAGAAAATAAGTTTCTTAGGCGTGAATTGACCCCGGGTACCCTTACTGTTTGTGTTTTATAAGACCGGCTCTCACCAGAGTTAACTTGATAGAGCATTTTAAAGTTTAAAATCAGTAGTGTTACAAAATAACAATAGCTGGCTATCTTGTATATCTGCATGAAACAGAAGAGTTGTTGTTTTCACCAAAACAGTTTTAAAATTAGCATTTAATATATATCTTCCAATCATAGTAAGCCAATTAGTACCTGATTGTCAATGCTTAAAAAGTAAAAAATAGAAAATCTATGATGCAGCTGTCCAGTAATCATCTTAACTTTTTCTGTTTTGTTATGGAATTTGCAAGCTCGTTTTAAATGCCAGCAGAATGCATTTTGTTTAAAGTATAGACTGATCCAATTATGTGATTACACATAAGGTTAATATTGTCGCAGATAACTGATTTGTTGAAATGAGATTTTTGAGAAGCATTTAGTGTTACTTGCTAATTTAAAAATGTTCACTGTTTTTCAGATGGGGCACCCTGGCATGCATTATGCCCCAATGGGAATGCACCCTATGAGTCAGAGAGCAAATATGCCTCCTGTACCTCACGGAATGATGCCGCAGATGATGCCCCCTATGGGAGGGCCACCAATGGGACAAGTAAGAATGTTTTTGTTTTATTTTGCACTTATTTATTTGTTTTTGTCTCAGATATTCTGTCAAGATTTCGAAATCTAGGTCAATACTTAGAGTTAAGAATTAGTTTATGCCCGAATAATTTCAAATAAGCCAAATGTTGAATCATGACTAACGGAAATTTGAATGTAATGAAAAAAATCTGAGAAATTTACTGATGGCCTCAAGAAAAGAATTTTTTTCTTTATTATTTAAAAGTAACAGTGTGCATCCAGGCTTTTATTTTTTAATGATTATTTTTTCAAGCATGCCAGTTGAAGTTAATGTTCTAAGAGTAAATAATATCTGATAGAGCAACATAACTGATTTCGGTGGACCATGTAAATAAAGAGAATCTGAAAATAGCAATTGTTTAGGCCTTTGGCTTAGAGGGGATTTTATTCCTGAAATATCTTCCTCTTTCTGTGCTGGAGGAGGCTGAGGAAGGGTAGGGAGTTTGTGCTCTATAGTTCTGATTGTTCATAGGACAGTGCCAAATAGGTAGTTCATTTCCACTTGCACTATTTTTTTTAATGCTTATTGCTTGTACACTCCTGCTTTTGAGCTGTCCCTTTCATCTCTAGCATAAATTGTAAATGGACATTTTGTAGGAGTGATTTGGATCAGAAGGTTTCAACGCTGATTTAGTGATTTCGGTAGAACTGAGTTTCTAGAGAAGCATCCAAGAAAGGTAACAAGTTCAGTTACCATGAGTAATTTTGTGCTCCATGTTAAATTCTATAATCTTTTGGTAGCTGGGTTATTTCCATTTGAGTATTTCCATAAATCATCAAAAATTTAGTCTTAAGAAAATATTTTGGAAGCCAATTTCATGTGATCTTCTGCTAATTAATATTGTTTGATAATTGTTTAAGCTTTCATGGTTAAAGTTATTGGTGAAATTGCAGCAGGAAAAGGAGCTTGCTATGTGTCTGTCTCTTTTTACTTAACCTTAAGAGTAGAAGGGCTTAATGTCAAGTGATTTCCTTTTTTTTTTTTTATTTGGAATATTGCCCTTAATTTTGTTTAAAAAAAAAAAAAAAAAAAATTGTTCTAAGGCACCAGCCCCAAAAGATTCTGCCTGCAGGAGTTCTTTAACTAAAAGAACCTTTTATTCTGTTACTCTAGAATAACACAAATTTTAAAACTCTCTAGGTGATGGAGAAACAACTTTGATTCCTCTTCTGTTTCTTTCCATCTCTAAGCAGCAAGGAGCTCTTCTTGTTTTCTTGGTAGAGCTGCTCTAACTAGATAATGAGCTTTAAAAATATTTATTCTTTAAATGCTCTGGTTCTTATTTAAAATTAGTTTCTTTCCACAGAAAGATAAAATAAAACAATTTGCTACTGCCAGATGCTTCTCTCTTTTCTGGGGCCTTCTGTTTCCATTGGGCCAATCAAGGTAAGTTTTGCAAGGGATTGACCTGCTTACCCTTGCTGTAATGGTGCTATTGCACTACCAAAACCAAGATACCAGCTAGTCACATTTTCAGTAAAAAAAAGAAATGCAGATTTTATTTTTTAAAAGTACTTTCATGTATCTCATTGACATAAGCTGGTCACAGTTTGCTTTATGGCCCTTTCTCTTTAGCTATATCAGTGACCATCTTTCTAGTAAGTTTACTAGTTACTTGGTACACGTCCATTCAAGTAACTAACTTTTTTTTTTTTTTGGTGTGGTTTTCTTCTGCTTTTTCCTAGGCTAATATATGCCACGTGCCTTTAAGTATACCTGATTATTTAGATGTTTAGAATTCTTCTCCCTCTGAAGGCTCCTGTTTGTATAATAAATGAACGTTTTAGTAAGAGTTACGCTTTGAAAGTCCCAAAAGAATCTCCACTGTTTTTGTCAGAATTACATCATTCCCTTTTCTCCCCTTAATATCTCATGAACAAATATAGGGCCCAAATCTTGGTAAAACAAATTCTTATTTTAGCTTTGTAACAGACTGGGAGAGCATGGATAATTTGAATTCTCAAATCAGAAATCTTATTTGAAACTCTGTAAACATTGCTTTAAAAATTAAAGGTGATAACAGATAGCACCATTGATCCTTTTTTCCTATATTATTTCTTCTGCCACTCTCAGAAGTACTGATGAGCAGTAAATAGTCAGAAGGTAATTGAGAAGAAGCAGGATGTCTGTATCATTCAGAGTAGTGCAGTTGAGAGGTTTCTGCCATGCAGTTTAAAAAAGTTGGTTCACAAATTCTTTAGACTTTGGGACTGAAGGTTATGAAAACCTTCATGTATTGACTGGTTTGCATGAACATCTCATGCTGGGACCAGCTAAAGACTAACATTGGTGGCAGTTTTACTTGCCAAATGATTGTGGTCTTTGGTATGTTACCAAATATGACATGAAATTTTAAAACTTGTTTGTAAAATGATATGCAGACTGTGTAGCATAATGATGTATGGAAGCAGGGTTCATAATTTCTCAAATGCATCAAGTTATTTACCTTAAAGAAGTGGTGTGGTCAAATTTTTTGAATTCATGAGATGACCTAGAATGCCATCTCATGCATTTAGGCTGACTCTTAGTAGTAATAAATGTTTGATGATTATCAAATTGAGCTTAATATTCTTTTAGGTTTAAGTTTTCTATATTATAGATTAAATTTGTCTCTTACCCTACGTAACATTATAGGAAAGTCATACTTTTAGAGTTATAGGATCTTATAGCTGAAAGAGACCTTACAAATTGTTTAAGCTTTAAATAATATGTGATTTAAAATGCTTTGAGGGGTCACTGGTTTAAAAAACCATGTTAGTAGAGAAGGATAAAGAATTTTCCCTGCTGAATAGCAGTACTCAAAAATTTCCCTTTAGGAAGCCAAGACAGGTGCATCACTTGAGTTTTAGGAGTTTGAGACCAGCCTGGGCAACATGGTGAAACCCTGTCCCTCACAAGAAAAAATTAGCTGGGCATGGTGGCATGTGCCTGTCATTCTAGCTACTTAGGGAGCTGAGGCAGAAGGATTACTTAAACCTGGGAATTCGAGGCTGCAGTGAGCCAAGATCACACCACTGCACTCCATCCTGGGCGACAAGTAAAATCTTATTTAAAAAAAATAAAATAAAATAAAGATTTTCTGTAGAGATTTCTATCAATATAAAATTATATGTGAGGCTGTCTTCTTTCTTCCTCAGTGTTTATAGTACATAATGTTTTCATGCCTTACTCTTTTGTCTTTTCTACACAAAGGACATGCAAATCCTGCCATCTTTATCACAGATGATTATGCCTTTGCCGCAGAGAGTCCTCCTAGCTGGCTTTTCCCCCCCTATTTTGAGTCTTCATTATTCTCTTCCAATGAGAAGAGTAGACTAAGCGACTGAAGGTCCCTTTCAGCTCTAATAGCCTATGATTCCTTTCAGATCATTTGGTAAGAGTAGATATCAGATTTTATGGGATGATATGGAAATAAAAAAATAGAAAATTCCTTTAGTAATGCCTCCCTAATTCTATTAATTCAGTACTGGTTTTTTTGGTCTTTGGTCAGAAAACAAATAATTGCTTTTTACAAATGAATTTGATTTTCTTATTTCTGTATTGAGTAAGGCTGGCTCTAACAGATCTTATTTTATTTCTAGTCTTGCTACCACATGAGCCCAAGTCATCACTCTCCCATGCCTAGATTATTCAGCAGTTTTTGAGTTGAGTTGGTTTTCTTGCTTCAAGGATGCCCCCCGTACCCCCACAAGCTCTAGACTTCAGTGTTTTCTCCTTGCCCAAGAATCTCCAGTATTTTCAGTGCCAGTAACATAGTATCTAAATTCCACAGCTTAACTTTGAATAATCTCCCATAGTACATGTCAAAGCAGGATTCAAGGCTGCATGACTTCACACTCCCTAATTTGAACTTAGGCTGGTCTTTTCAGAGTATCTTGATTATATTAGTTCACAACTTCAAACTTCCACTGTTCTTACCCTCCTGCTTCTAGCTCACTATCACCATGAACTTTGCTTTGTTACCTATATTCTACTACTTCAAGTCCTGCTTCTCCAAAAGCTGCTCATAAATAACTTTTGTCAACATGTACCTCCCCTTCAGATTATTTAAAGAACATGTAAACTGCCCGTAACTCTTACTGTTTTAGTTATTTTGGCACTTATTGACTTGTTTTATGGTTTCTTATTTGCTTTAATTTTCCAACAAGTAATAGATTGTAAGCTCTTAGAGGGCAGGGGCTCCGTTCTGTACTTTTTAGAAAGCCGATAGGTGCTGAACACAGTTCTTGGCACATCATGGGTGCTCAGTAAAATACTTGTTGAATGAATGAAACAAATACACAAATATTCTTCCCTACAGTATAAGCCCATAAGTCAGTCAGTGTTACATGTGAGTGTTTCCATTGGTTACTTGTGACTTTACGTTGTTACTACTTATTCTTGTTTTTAGTGTCTGCCTGTTTACTCTTTCGTTTCCGTTTGACAAAAATGGAAGATAAATAAGATGAAATAATTTTTGTTTGGAGAATAAAACTAAAATACTTCCATTTACAGTTGAACCTCTGTATCCAGAGACTCAAGCAACTACGGATGGAAAACAGTCTAAAAAAAGCAACAATGAAAAATACAAATTATTAAAAATATAGTATAACAACTCTTTTCATAGGATTTACATTGTATAAGGTATTATAAGTAATTTAGAGGTAGAGTATACAGGAATGTGTGTAGGTTACACACAAGTACGGTGCCATGTTATAAAAGGGATTTGAGCATCCTCAGACTTTGGTGTGGAGGGTGTTATCCAGGAACCAGTCCCATCAGGATACTAAGGAATGACTGTATTTGAAAATACAGGCAAATGTGACTTAATTGATGATCATGTGTTTAAAAAGTATTGCCACAGATATTTTTCATACTCTAGGGGAAAATGATAAAGTAGAATGTAAGCTATACAGAGAAATTCATTCAGTGTATTGGTATCTTAGACTTACATGACTGATTTGACAAATTTACTTCTTGCTGTCGCTTCTGAATTACCCTTACTTTTGAGTAGCTACAGGATCCAGGCCATTGAATTGAGCATTAGTCAGTGACAAAAAAGAGACAGAATTTTTGTTTTTTAGGCTATCTGCTCATAATTCTTGAATCTGGGTAACTTCTGGGTGCATGTGGATGACTTAGGTGAGTGCTTTTAAGAAATAACTCAGACCTAGCGTGTGTAAATTTTAGAGAGAATGTGGTTAGATTTTTAGACAAATGTTACTAGTGAGACTACAGAAATTTATTTTCATTATCTTTAGATAGTAGTTCATTTAAATATGAACTCATCTAGTCACAAACTAAGTGTGGAAATATTTAAGGAAGACCATATCTCCCCCTGCATCTCCCCCTCCCCCTTTGAAATTCACAAGGCATAATATTTACTAAGATGTTAGAAGTCTAATAGAAGCTCTTTACAATATTTAGTCAGTATTTCTGTTTTATTCTACCACCTCCCCCAATCCCTACTTCCCTAGTTTCTCTAACTCCTTTATCTGTTTGTTTTGCTTTGTCTAACACATTGTATGGAATTAGCATTTTGTGAGAAATGCTGAATTAGGGCCCTTTATTTTAGTTTACTCTTCAGCAGGAAAAGGCAGCAGCAAAATAAGTTAGTATTAGCACACCATATATGTAAGTGAAGCAGCTTGTCGAGTATAATGAATGTATTCATTAGATAGTGGATCAAAAAGAGGGAACAAATCAACAGATTAACCTTTGATTTTTAAATTAGACTTGTTAGGAATATTGCTGACAAGACTAATAGTATTAATAAAGATTTGAGGCTGGAAATGGTGGCTCAGGCCTGTAATCCCATCACTTTGGGAGGCTGAGGGGGGTGGATCACATGAGGTCAGGAGTTCGAGACCAGCCTGACCAACATGGTGAAACCCTATCTCTACTAAAAATATGAAAATAAGCCGGGCATGGTGGCACATGCCTGTAATCTCAGCTACTTAGGAGGCTGAGGCAGGAGAATCCCTTGAACTGGGAGGTGGAAGTTGCAGTCAGCTGATATCGCATAGTTGCACTCCAGCCTGAGATCTATAGCAAAACTCCGTCTTTAAAAAAAAAACATTTGGTATGTGTGCATAAACCATAGCAGTGTACTCAGGATTTTTTGTCTGTTTGTTTGCTTTGGAGAAAGCCTGTTTGTCACCCAGGCTGGAGTGCAGTGGTACAATCTCCACTTAATGCAACCTCATCCTCCTGGGTTCTCCAGGTAGCTGGCATCACAGGCACACGCCACCATGAACAGCTGATTTTTGTATTTTTAGTAGAGTCAGGGTTTTGCTGTGTTTGCCAGCTAGTCTCGAACTCCAGGGTTCAAATAATCCTCCTGTCTGGGCCTCCTAAAGTGCTGGGATTGCAGGCATGAATCGCACTGCCCAACCTGTTTTTAACCTAGAGAAATAGGCCTGTGTTGTGAAGGTTTGTAAGTAGGAATTAATAGATTATGTTCCCTGTAGAAACTACTAGTCTTTCATTCTTTTCTTTTCCTCGTTATCTTTATTTTGCTTTTAGTCAGTACACATTTAAGTCTTTTGAGTATGGTGCTTAGTGTACAGATGATGCATTTCCTGCTCTCAAGGAGATCATTCTTGAGATGTCATTCTGAGCGCTTTTTTTGTCTTCTAACTGCTGATTTGGCTGTACTGTATTTCTGTACATTTGGAAATCTAGTGTCAATGAATATTTTGTACTGGTTGAGTATCCCTAATCTGGAAACCAGAAATGCTCCAGGATCTAAAACTTTGAGTGCCAACATTACACTCAGAGGAAATGCTCATTGGAATATTGTGGATTTTTGAATTAGGAATGCTCAACCAATAGGTAAAAAGGCAAATATCTACAAATCTGAAAAAATCCAAAACAGTCTGTATCAGGCATTCCGCATAAAGGCTATTCAACCTGTATTTACTTTGTTTTGCTGGCTGGTCAAGTAATCATACATTATGTATCAGTTATTTTAAACAAGTTAGTTGTATTTAGCTGTTATTAAAGATGTGATATTTTGCATTGCTGGATTTAAAAGGAAATCTACTTTAGCTTCTTTCTCAGTGAACTCAAAGTGGAAATCTGAACCTTCTCCCAATCTGAGTGATTCTGTTAGTCATGTGTCTTGAAGGGCTAGTAAGGACCATCTTGAGTTGAAATTCAGTTTGGTTTGTCTTAGGCTTTGGATTTTGTTTTTATTTTTTCTGAATATTATATATATATATATATATTTTTTTTTTTTTTTATTGCACTTTAGGTTCTGGGGTACATGTGCAGAACATGCAGGATTGTTGCATAGGTACATACATGGTAATGTGGTTTGCTGCCTCCATCCCCCTGTCACCAATATCTGGCATTTCTCCCTGTGTTATCCCTCCCCAACCTCCCTACCCCTACACTATCCCTCCCTTATTCCCCCCACCCCAACAGACCCCAGTGTGTGTTGCTCCACTCCCTGTGTCTATGTGTTCTCCTTGTTGAACACGCGCCTGTGAGTGAGAACTTGTGGTGTTTGATTTTCTGTTCTTGTGTCAGTTTGCTGAGAATGATGGTTTCCGGATTCATTTGTGTCCCTACAAAGAACACAAACTCATCATTTTTTATGGCTGCATAGTATTTCATGGTGTATATGTGCCACATTTTTCCTGTCAAGTCTACCATCGATGGGTATTTGCGTTGGTTCCAATAATTTGCTATTGTAAACAGTGCTGCAGTGAACATACATGTGCAGATGTCTTTATAATAGAACGATTTATAATCCTTTGGGTATATACCCAGTAATGGGGTTGCTGAGTCAAATGGAATTTCTATTTCTAGGTCCTTAGCAATCGCTACACTGTCTTCCACAATGGTTGAACTAATTTACACTCCCACCAACAGTGTAAAAGTGTTCCTGTTTCTCCACATCCTCTCCAGCATGTGTTGTCTCCAGATTTTTTAATGATCACCATCCTAACTGGCCTGAGATAGTATCTCAATGTGGTTTTGATTTGCATTTCTCTAATAATTAGTGATGATGAGCACTTTTTCATATGTTTGTTGGCTTCATAAATGTCTTCTTTTGAAGTGTCTCTTCATATCCTTCACCCATTTATGAATGGGTTTGTTTGTTTTCTTGTAAATCTGTTTTAGTTCTTTGTAGATTTTGGATATTAGTCCTTTGTCAGATGGGTAGATTGCAAAATTTTTTTCCCATTCTGTTGGTTGCTGGTTCACTCTAATGATCTAATATCAAAGATCAGATGGTTGTAGATGTGTGGCATTGCCTCCGAGGCCTCTGCTCTGTTCCATTGGTCTACATCTCTGTTTTGGTACCAGTGCCATGCTGTTTTGATTACTGTAGGTTTGTAGTATAGTTTGAAGTCAGGTAGCGTGATGCCTCCAGCTTGTTCTTTTTGCTTAGAATTGTCTTAGCTATGCAGGCTCTCTTTTGGTTCCATATGAAGTTTAAGGTGGTTTTTTCCAATTTTGTGAGGAGGGTCGTAGGTAGCTTGATGGGACAGCATTGAATCTATAAATTATTTTGGGCAGTATGGTCATTTTCACAGTGTTGATTCTTCCTAACCATGAGCATGGAATGTTTTTCCATCTCTTTGTGTCCTCTATATTTCCTTGAGCAGTGGTTTATACTTCTTCTTGAAGAGGTCCTTTACATCCCTTTTTAGTTGTATTCTTAGGTATTTTATTTTCTTTGTAGCAATTGTGAATGTCAGTTCCTTTTTGATTTGGCTCTCTTTAAGTCTATTATTGGTGTATAGGAATATTTTTGTTTTCTGCACATTGATCTTGTATCCTGAGACGTTGCTGAAGTTGCTTATCAGTTTAATTGGATTTTTGGGCTGAGATTATGGGGTCTTCTAAATATACAATCATGTCATCTGCAAATAGAGATAATTTGACTTTCTCCTTTCCTAATTGAATACCTGTTATTTCTTTTTCTTGCCTGATTGCTCTGGCTAGAACTTCTAATACTATATTGAATAGGAGTAGTGTGAGAGGGCATCCTTGTCGCATGCCAGATTTCAAAGGGAATGCTTCCAGGTTTTGCCCATTCAGTATGATACTGGCTGTGGGTTTGTTGTAAATAGCTTTTATTTTGAGATACATTAGCATAAAGGGCTGTTGAATTTTGT
Source organism: Callithrix jacchus (assembly GCF_049354715.1). NCBI lineage: Eukaryota > Metazoa > Chordata > Mammalia > Primates > Cebidae > Callithrix > Callithrix jacchus. The sequence goes on from NC_133507.1 coordinate 77,376,571, forward strand.
CAAAGGCCTTCTCCGCATCTATTGAGATAATCATATGGTTTTTGTCTTTAGTTCTGTTTATGTGGTGGATTATGTTTATAGTTGTGTATGTTGAACCAGCCTTGCATCCCTGGGATGAAGCCTACTTGATCATGGTGGATAAGCTTTTTGATGTGTTGTTGCAATTGGTTTGCCAGTATTTTATTGAAGATTTTTGCATCTGTGTTCATCATGGATATTGGCCTGAAGTTTTCTTTTTTGGTTGAATCTCTGCCGGGTTTGGTATCAGAATGATGTCGGTCTCATAAAATGATTTGGGAAGGATTCCCTCTTTGTGTATTGCTTGGAATAGTTTCAGAAGGAGTGCTACCAGCTTCTCCTTGTTTATCTTGTAGAATTCAACTGTGAACCCATCTGGACCTCGGCATTTTTTGGTTGGTAGGCCAGTAATTGCTACCTCAACTTCAGCCCTTGTTATTGGTCTAGTCAGGGTTTCAACTTCTTCCTGGTTTAGGCTTGAGAGGATGCAGGTGTCCAGGAGTTTATCCATTTCTTCTACGTTTACTGGTTTATCTGCATAGAGTTGTTTGTAGTATTCTCTGTCTATCGGTGGTGATACCCCTTTATTCATTTTTATTGCATCTATTTGATTCTCTTCTCTTTTCTTTTTTATTAATCTGGCTAGCAGTCTATTTTGTTGATCTTCTCTAAAAACCAGCTTCTGGATTTACTGATTTTTTTGAAGGGTTTTTTTGTGTCTCTGTCTCCTTCAGTTCTGCTCTGATCTTAGTTATTTCTTGTCTTCTGCTAGGTTTTGAGTTTTTTTGATCTTGCTCCTCTAGCTCTTTCAATTTCGATAATAGGGTGTCAATTTTAGATCTTCCCTTGCTTCTCATCTGAGCATTTATCGCTAAAAATTTTCATCTAGATGCTGTTTTAAATGTGTCCCAGTTCTCGTTGGTTTTGAAGAACATCTTTATTTCTGCCTTCATTTCATTGTTTATCCAGTCAGCAATTCAAGAACCAGTTGTTCAGTTTCCATGATGTTGTGTGGTTCTGAGTTAGTTTCTTAATCCTGAGTTCTAATTTGATTGCACTGTTGTCTGAGAGACAGTTTGTTTTGATTTCCATTCTTTTGCATTTGCTGAGGAGTGATTTACTTCCAATTATGTGGTCAGTTTTAGGGTAGGTGTGATGTGGTGCTGAGAAGAATGTATATTCTTTGGATTTGGGGTAGATGTCTGTTAGGTTTGCTTGGTCCAGATCTGAGTTCAAGTCCTGCACATCCTTGTTAGTTTTCTGTCTCATGAATCTAATATTGACAGTGGAGTGTTAAAAGTCTCCCACTCTTATTGTGTGGGAGTCTGAGTTTCTTTGTAAGTCATTAAGAACTTGCTTTATGTATCTGGGTGTTCCTGTGTTGGGTGCATATATATTTAAGATTGTCAGCTCTTCTTGTTGCAGTGATCCTTTTACCGTTATGTTATGCTCTCATCTCTTTTGATCTTTGTTGGTTTAAAGTCTATTTTATCAGAGACTAGGATTGCAACTCCTGTTTTTTTTTTGTTTGTTTGTTTTTGCTCTGCATTTGCTTGGTAAATCTTCCTCCATCCCTTTATTTTGAGCCTGTGTGTCCTTGCATGTGAGATGGGTTTCCTGAATACAGCACATCGATGGGTTTTGGCTTTTTATCCAATTTGCCAGTCCATGTCTTTTGATTTGGGCATTTAGCCCATTACATTTAAGGTTATTATTGTTATGTGTGAATTCAGTCCTGCCATTTTGATGCTAGCTGGTTGTTTGCCCATTAGTTGATGCAGTTTCTTCATTGTATCAACGGCCTTTACCATTTGGTATGGTTTTGGAGCGGCTGGTACTGGTTGTTCCTTTCCATGTTTAGTGCTTCTTTCAGGAGATCTTGTAAGGCAGGCCTGGTGGTGACAGAATCTCACAGCAATTCCTTGTCCGTAAAGGATTTTATTTCTCCTTCACTTATGAAGCTTAGTTTGGCTGGATATGAAATTCTAGGTTGAAAGTTCTTTTCTTTAAGGATGTTGAATATTGGCCCCCACTCTCTTCTGGCTTCTAGGGTGTCTGCTGAGAGATCCACTGTAAGTCTGATGGGCTTCCCTTTGTGGGTAACCCAATCTTACTCTCTGGCTGCCCTTAGCATTTTTTCCTTCGTTTCAACCATGGTGAATCGGACGATAATGTACCTTGGGGTTGCTCTTCTTGAGGAATATCTTTGTGGTGTTCTCTGTATTTCCTGGACTTGAATATTGGCCTCCCTTGTTAGGTGAGGGAAATTCTCCTGGATAATATCCTGTGTAACTCTCAATCCAGAGCATTTCAGATTGCTGGTCTTTGTTGGGGATCACCTGGCTCCCTGTTTCAGCCCCCTTTTTTTCAGTTGAATGGGTGGCTCTGTCTCCAAGGCGTTCTGGGCGCCAGTTTAAATAGCCGCCGAGATTTGTGTGAGTTTTTGTGCGGAGACCTGCTATGCCAGCTGTAACAGCCATGCTGGTAACTCGTGGCGCTATTCAGCCTGGGTATCTTTTGGTCTGTTTGGAAATGCAGTGATTACTTACCCTCTGTGTTGTTGCTGGGGCCTGCATTCCAGACCATCCTATTTGACCATCTTGGTCCCTATTGGTTTTTGATCTTTTTAAGCAAAATTCACATTACATTGTGAATGGGATCTTAGTCATTAGGTCCTGATCTTCAGTTCAGGCTAAGACATTTAAAATTACCTTTTGATAAATAAGCATTAAGTTCCTGTTTGAAAACACCCATTTGGCTATGTGGAATCAAAAAAGGTGTTACTTCTTTGAAAGATGATTTTTTGGTAATTTCTAAGTCATTGCATATTTATGATCATATATTGTTAGGTGTAAAAAATTAGACCCTTTCTTATACTGAAATAAAGATTTAGCTAGATATAGTACTGAATCTAGCCTGAAAGACTTGGGGAAGGAGGTAATAACATTTTTGTGTCCTTGTATACTTGTGTCTAAAAGAAAGCTTGGATGACTTTGTAGAGTGAGTTTTAAGGTCATTAATTCTATATGACTTAATTGAGGCAATACAATTTTTATGTATCCCCAGTTATGATTAGAACTTTTTAAAAAATAAAGTGATACAGTTCTTTGTCATTTATTTCTATTCCTATAATTTGTGTCAAGAAGAATTATTGTCATCATGCTTATATAAGCTTTGAGGGATTCATATAGCCTATTGAATTTGATCCTCCTGACTGAAAAGTGGGTTGACTAGATGGACTAGTTTACAAATGGGAATAGTAAGACCCAGAGCCAGCACTAAACATTATCTTAATCTGAGATTGACATGTAATGGTTCCTATTGAATATTATGGTGGTTTTACAATATTATCCCTAGATACCTTAAAAGAACTGAAGTATTTGAGAGATAAGGAATAGATGACGGAAGGGATGACGTAAAAGATACCTTGATGAAATGGAGAGCAGCGATAGATAATAAAATACATATTGCATCATTTAATTAGCCCATTTCTAAGTGTCTTACCTGTATTATCACATTTGTTCTCAATAATAATCCTATCAGATGAGTACTGTTTTTCTCGTTGATGAAGAATTTGAGGTCCACAGAGGTTAAAAAAATTAGGCCAAGATCACACCTTTGGTAAATGGAATAGGAATTCTGCCAATCTGCATTGTCTGCATAGCAGTATAGGATTATATAATTGAGTTTACCTCCTTAGAACCTGAAGGGATTGCTGTAGTTCAGCAGTTCTAAATTCTGTAGGTTGAGAGAGTTTAGTAAATTTTGAATACTGGAACTTATCTTAATTCATGGTAACGTTCTATTCTACAGGATTACAATTTGTACAAGTATTGTCTATCCTTTATGTATCTAAATGTTTCTTATCAAAAAATGATGGTTTGAATTTATATTGCTCTAGATGAGAGGTATCCAGTCTTTTGGCTCCCCTGGGCCAAATTGGAAGAAGAATAGTCTTGGGCCACTCGTAAAATACACTAACAATAGCTGATGTGCTTTAAAAAAAGACCAAAAAAAATCTGAATGTTTTCAGAAAGCTTACAGATTTCTGTTCTGACACATTCAAAGCTGTCCTGGGCCTCACGTGGCCCATGGCCTGCAGGTTGGACAGGCTTGCTTTAGATGAAGAGGATATAGGTTAAATGATTTCCACAAAATGCCACTAGTTACTTTTGGTTGCTATGGGGATTCTTTAAACATAGATACTTCCAATTGAATGAATGTTTAGTTCTCCTTAAAGTTTCAGTTTTCGGATTTATTCAAAGATTTTTGTTGTTTATATATTTATAAAATAACTTAGTAGTATATGACATAATTGTTTAAAAATACTAAACAGCCTTTCTAGGCTGTACTTACTTATCTTTTGGAATTTTACTTTAGCACACTTAATGAAGAGCCCCAAGTAAAAAGGCAAACATCAAACTTAATAGGTTATCAGTGTTCTGCTACAGGTTTGCAGCAAGAGTGGGGTTTTTTTTTTAACCACCAAATTTAGGAGTTAATATATTTTTCAGGTGATTTTTTTGTAATACTAGACAAAAGGTAAGTCCAGTTGTTTGTGGTTTATTCTCGCAAGAAAAACTTCAGTAAAATTATGAAGGAAAGAACTTGTGAGGTCCTTGTGTGAAGTTCTTTACTTTTAAAGTGCTTTTTTTTCATATCATGGTAAAATTGGACCAATTTAGTTTATACTTTGTAAAATTTGTTGTAGTGTTGATACTGCTTGCATTACTACTACTTTTTATTTTCATTTTTTAAAATATGTAGAGTGATAAATGAAATATGTTTGTTTATATATAACATTAGAAAGTTTCTGGGATACCGAGAATGACTGAATAGATTGTGTTGTGCTCCCTAGTTTTTTGCTCATTTATTTGTTACTTTCCTCAAACTGTTGATTCTTCTGAGAACATCTTGATAATTCGTCTTAATGATTTATAATGAAATATACATATGGTTGGCCACTGATGAATTACATCAAATATTATATATCAGCTACATTTTTTAAAGGTGCCAGTGTTCAAAATAGTCATGTTTAACATTTTAGGAAATCTTAGTTTATGTCTCAAACAACTAAACATTCTTAATTACTGCACTTTTACATATTTGCCAAAGTAGTTTAAATGGTAATTTGTAAAGCAGTGCATGATTTTGATTTTACAGTATGCTTCACATTAAGGAAATATGAACTACCACTTTGTAGCCTTAAGAATGATGTGGCATATGGAATTTGTTGTGGCATTATTATAGCAACTAAGTTAAGAATTTTTCCTCTTTATCATTTTGAAGCAAAATCTCATTTTCATTGAACTTAAGTGGTGAGATGGTGACACCCTGTATTTCAGTCGTGGGCCACATAGTGACATGTTGGTAAATGACAGACCACATATACAATGGTGTTGCTGTTAGATCATATAATACCTTATTTTTACTGTATTTTTTCTATGTCTAGATATGCAAACACTTACCATTGTGTTACAGTTGCCTATGGTATTCAGTAGAGTAACATGTTGTAAAGGTTTGTAGCTGAGGAGCAATAAAGCTATGCCATAATAGTCTAGATGTATAGTAGGCTATAACCATTCAGGTTTGTGTATGTGCATTCTATGATACACGATGTTATCTCCTGATGACACAATTCTCAGAACATACAGTCATTAAATGACACATGACTGTATTTTATGTGCCCCTAAGACAGTGAAATAAAAAAAAACCTAAATGGAAGATCTGAAACACTCAACAGGTAAAACTGAGACACCAAAGGACTATACCCTTTATGTGAAAAAAGTATACCTACCACGCCAGAGGAGAGAGCAAAAAAACTTGAATGTTTCAACTCTTGTTACTGGGATGAGGGAGGGAAAAATCACTTTTGAGGATTTGAACCATAGCCAATTCTCCTAAATTTGCATCCTGTATTCCGGTTAGCAGTGTTAAAAGAAAGATGGCTTAGAAACTTTTAATGATCTCGGATTTACAGTGCTGCCAGAGTGACTGGCATAAATCAACACAAATTATTTGAAAGATTCAGCTTCAATGAAAGAAATTGTAAAACGTGTCTGTTATGTGCATCCTAGAATTATTAGAAAATAGGAATCATAACATTGCTACAAAGTAGATTTTTTAGACTTTGAAAAACAGACTTTTCTGGGATGCTCAGTCCTCTAAAGGAACTTTAAATTTCTCCAATTCTTAACAATACTTTTTCATACAAAATACAGTATTTTGCATATTTTGGTTTTGTCATTTGGTTTTATGTAAACACCACAGTTTTGATTTAAATTATATTAATGATCTATTTACTTTCAGGATATTCAGTTGTATTTAATTTAGGACTTGCAGATTAGTTTGTCAGGTAAAACAAGATTAACTAGTCTTCACCTCCAGAATTTACAGAGATCTCTGAGGGAGAATGTAGCTTTTTATTTGACATTAAATCTCATTCTATAATCAATACCACGATTTCCAGTCTAAAGGAGTGTTTTTGAGGTGTTTAAAATTTTTAGGTATGGGAAGAAGGACAGTTAAAGAGAGAACTCTGTCATACGCTCTGTGTTCTTTAGTGATTTTCAGATACTGCTTGCTGTAAGTCTCAGCCTGGTCTAGTAAACTCTTACATGTTGGTTTTTTTGTATGTGTGGCTTTGTTTTTAAATAAGATTTTATCTTTATATATGTTATAAAGTCAGGATATTTCAATTTGAAATTATATTTATTTGTACAATCTGTTGCTACCGTGCAGGAGAACCTAAATATTCTATTGCTTTATGCAGATTTTACTGTACTTTTAAAAATACCTTTAATTCTTAGAGAAGTTACTTTGATTGGTTTTTCTCTTAAATTTTCAAACCTTGATCTCTCAATTTAGCTTAGAATTCTAGTTTTAGATATGTTACTAGCTTTTGATTTTATATGTAGGTCATTTAAAGTAGCAGCTGTTTCTCTCATGCATCTTGGTTGCTTTCCCACACAACTAATTACCTGATTCTGCATATTTTACATTGGCCTAAAGCAAAATTAATTGTAAGGTTATATCTATTGGCAGGAGATGTATGGGCTGGGAGTAAGCCTAGTTATATTTCTTTCTCATTTCATTGTTGTATTTTTTTCTCCTTACTTTGTAAATTATTTCTCTGATTCTGTTAGTCTGGATGATAGAGGCTTGCCAGCGCTTCTGTTTTCAAATTCTATACCTTAATAAAATATATATTATTTGGACCATGTTGCAAGTCAGCCACCACATTCTTATAGTCACAATTTTTGTCAAAAAGTTCTTGTTTAATGATACTTAGGCAGTTTATTGGTTGTTTTTAATCCATTAACTCCATGGAACTTCATTTTAATAGGTACTTTAGCCTTGTTTAGCTTTGTGGTTGCTTTCACAAGGAATTCAATTCAGTGTGTGAATGTTCTTACATACCTTCAGAAGGCCTGAATCTGTATGTTCCTACTGACTATATGCTTATTCTTTTCTGTTGTTTTATTTCGCAAATGTTCATTTACTTTGAACTGGTTACCTTATTTAATAACTGGTTACCTTGTTTCAATACCTGTGATTATTGTATGTAATTTTTGTCCCCTTCTGAAGTTCTTTAGGTATTTTTAATGGTCATTAAAATCAAAATTGTAACATGGGATTATACTAATATAGATGAGCATTGGGTCAAATTCTTAAGAAACTTGTGTTAATCTTCAGGATTTATATTCAGACGTAGTAGAATTAATTCACGGATTTGAATGGCAGTTCTTGGTGAAGTAAATTGAGCTCCCGGACTAATATCTTCAAATATTTATGTATGTGCCTTAAGTTTTCTGTACAAGAAAGGGGATAGATGATTTGTGATTTTAAGTTTTTTTTTTAATGTATTTTTTTAAATCATGGTTTGAATATTAAGCACCTTTGATCTGGGATTTTGAAATGTGCCACATTGCAAAATTTGTTCAATACATACAGGAAAAATCAAAGGTGAAAAATACCGAAAAAATTTTATCTTAAATTCTCTTGCTCCAAAGAAGTGAGAAAAATATGAATGTTGTGTTACAACTGAATTAATATTTTTTTAAATTTAGTCTAGAAAAAACCTAATAGTCCAAAGTTTTAAATTTACTTGTTAAAATAATTTTGATTGTATATATAAACGGTGACATAAATATTAAAATAGATCATTGATAAAGTACTTCATTCATTCAACAAGCACTTACTAAGCATACTATTCACATGGTATAGTGTTGAGTGGTTTTTAATCTTAAGTTATGGGATTCTTAAAGTCATATTAAGTGCTTTGGTCTTAGAGTGACCTTTTTTTGCTTTTATTTTAGATGCCTGGAATGATGTCATCAGTAATGCCTGGAATGATGATGTCTCATATGTCTCAGGCTTCCATGCAGCCTGCCTTACCGGTAATCTTGTGAAAATAACTATTTTCTCTGAAGTAATGTTTTGATTGATTGCTTTTATATATGGAATAATAATATCTATGTATTTTATAGGCAGTCATGTTAGCTGTTGAAGTGCCTCTGTAGTACTGTAATAAAGTATGAAAATTACTGTAAGCTTTCAGTTTTAGTTTCTTTTTTTTTTCCTTTAATCCATTTTGGGTTCTTTTCTTTGTTTTTTTTGTTTGTTTGTTTGTTTTTTTTGAGACAGTCTTGCTCTGTGCTCTGTCACCCAGTCTGGAATGCAATGAGTGGCCTGATAACAGCTCACTACAGCCTCAACCTCCTGGGCTCAAGCAATACTCCCACCTCAGCCTTCTGAGTAGCTGATACCACAGGCACATGCCACAACGCCAAGCTAATTTTTAAAAATTTTTTGTAGAGCTGAGGTCTCCCTATGTTGCCCAGGCTGGTCTCAAACTTCTGGGCTCAAATGATCCTCCTGCCTCGGCCTCCCACAGTGTTGGAATTATAGGCATGAGCCACTGTGCTTGTCCTGGATTTAGTTTCTGTAACTTGAATGATAGGCATTTACATTTTCCCCTATACTGACATAATTCTGTATGTACATCCTTATTTATTAGATTAATTCTCTGTTAAACAAGACCAGAATACTGAAAAAATATACATTGTGAGTCAGAAACATTTTGTTGGTCTGATAACATTTAAGTTGTAAAGGGTAAATATTTACCTCACTGAGTGTTAACTAAAAATTGATACGATAAGATTTAATACTAGATTTAGAAATCAGGATTTAATTAGAAATCTAATTCTCAGACTTCACCTATGGCAAATTAATTAGAAAATCTTTTGAACAGCCTTACCACCTCTGTTGGGTAGTATAGCAGTATAAATTATTATGAAATAAAAGTTAGTTTAACTTCTTTATTTATCTTTACCTGATACCCTAGTGGTTGTAATGAACAGATGTGTCATACTCCCTTGGGGTGGTAAGTTTGCAGATCTCACCCAAAACCCTGAGACCAGATACATTTCAAAAATTCTTTATGATACTGGAAAGTAACACATTGCATATAATATGTAAACATTTCCTGTTTGGTCCAGGGCAGTGCCATCTAATTTATAGTGTTAATATTATTAAGGCAAAACTTAATGGATATTCACTGAGGTTGGGATAAATGAAGATTGTGGAGTTTCATGTTCATTTAGGACAGGTTTTGCCACTGTAGTGAGTTTTGGTACCATATTTGAAAAAAGTTGGTTTTCAGAGTGTTTTGGTTTCCAGAATTGTGGGTAAAGGGTTGAGTACCTGTGTACACTTGATGATCATATAACATTCAAACTGCTTCCATAGCCCCAAAACCAAAAGATTGCCAATCTCTTTTACAATTCATAGCAAGCTTGGGGAACTGAGACTAGTAAGAGTTTTACTAAGAATTTTTGAATTAGAGGCTTGAGGATTATACATAGCAAGTACTGATTTCAATGTGTTTTATGAGGAACTTATATAAAATACGTTTTTAAAAGATGAATAATACTAATTTCATTTTTCTCTTACAGCCAGGAGTAAATAGTATGGATGTAGCAGCAGGTATGTATACTATGTATAGTGGTATGTGTTAAACCTCATAGTTAACAGTAGTCCTGTCAACAGTAGGTGCTCAGAGAGTATATGTTAAATGGATGAACTCTGTTTGAGTTCATATTTGTACTTAGCAAACAGAATGATGTAGTGGCTCTATACTTCAGATGTTTAGTATGGCCCTCCTTGGCCTTCTGGACTACTTCAGAGTTACTTTCCTTTCATCTGCATGGCCCTTGTATTAATAGTCATTGGAGTAAATATCAGTTCCCAATAATTGGCCATTTTGACAGTGAAACTTTAATATATAATAGTAATGCCTCCAGGATTCATGAAGACATAGTTTTCCACATAAATTAATATTCCACATGCTGAACTTCATCCCACGATTATGACAAGATTTTTTGTTTGTTTTAAACCGTACGGTTAAAAGTTGTTTAAAATATACTGTGTGCTTTTATGCGGGTTCAAATGAGACTTAATTGAGCTTAAGACGTTTCACAGATTTCATTATTTATTTAAACTAAAATGTTCTGAAATACCTAGTACAATTACTTTATTTAATTTAGATATCTAGAGCTGAGTACTGTTACCCTCAGCAATCCTGGAAAATTAGATTAATTTTTTTTTTTAGTTCCTTTTAAGATGCTTTGGCTCTATAATTACCTTCTATAGTAGCTTGAGTATGGTAGATTCTTCCATAGTAGCTTCTTTTTTCAGTGTATATGAACTTATTTTTGTTTTGTTTTACATACAGTCTCCATCTTCTTTTTATTTGCACATTTAAATTACTAGCTTCTAAAGTTCAAGATTATTATTATGAGTTTCGTGACTAACATGCATTTCAGAATCCCTTAAGGATTTCCCTGTAGTAGTATAGGACAGTACCATCTAATAGAACTTTCTGCACTGATGGAAATGTTCTGTAATCTGTACTGCTAAATACAGTAGCCACTAGACATATGCAATTATTGAATATTTGAAATGTGGCTGATGCAATTGAACTGAATTTTTTAAGTTTTATTTAATCTTAATTTAAACCTTATTTTAAATTTAATTTAAAGGAATATCTGGTGTCTCATTTGTACAGCACAATTCTGGAATTTAGATAAACTTACCAGGAGTCTAAAGCTATAGAATCAGTGGGTAGAGGCATTATTGTGCTTTAGTAATACACTTAGTAGAGAACGAGGAATAAGCAAGATAGATAACCTATTAGAGTTTAAAAAAAAAAAAAGAGAAGAGGCAAAGTTGAATATTCAGACTGCTTCCAGGTGGGTTTGCAGATTGAAAGTTCAAACTCTGAAAATGTTTTGCACTGTAGATGTTTATTTTCTGGAAAAGATAGCAAGCATATAGGTCATATGAGACAGTCAAGACAGTCTCAAAATCTTTGGTTCTATAGAGAGGATGAGGAGGAGGAGGAAGTACTATGAATATATGAATAAATATTAAAACTATTATGAATGAGAGCATGATTTGTCACAGTGTAAAGATGTGGCCTGTTTTTTATTTTTTAGGTACAGCGTCTGGTGCAGTAAGTACTCTTTAAACCTTTGTAATATTTTAGTTTCATACTTTAAACCTACTTTACTGTACAGTCAGCTAAATCTTTACATTAACCCATAGTTTTTCCTTTTTTTCTATTCCAAGGATTGAAAAATTGATTTATTTTAAAATCTGGTTTTGGAGGGACTTAATGAGAGATGAGAATCATATGTATCAACTTTTAAAAGGATTTAAGTTCTTCCCTCACAGTTAGAAGGGAAGCAGAACTTGTTGGTATACAGTACTTACCTAGTAATTACGAGTTAAGCATTACATTAGAAGATAATGTTTTCTCTTTGAGACAGTGTCTTTGTCACTAAGACTGGAGTGGAGTGGTACGATCTCAGCTCACTGCAACCTCCACCTCCTCAGGTGATCCTCCTGTCTCAGCCTCCTAAGTAGCTGGGACTACAGGTGCCCCGACTACACCTGGCTAATGTTTGTATTTTTTTTAGAGATGTGGTTTCACCATATTGCCCAGTATGGTCTTTAACTCCTGTCCTCAAGTAATCTACCTACCTCTGGCCTCCAAAGTGCTGGGATTACAGATGTGAGCCATTAGGCCTGGCCCATTTGATATTATTTCACTATAAGTACCTGCTTTTAATTTTGAAAAAGCATAACCTAATGGTTTTTGTTTGTTTTGCTTTTTTAAATAATGCAGGCTTATTGGGAGTTAAACAAGGCAGACATAAGAAGAAAGTAAAATTCATCCTTAATTTTTTGACCATGAAGGAACCGTCACCATTTATATCTAAGGAACTTTTTGCATGTTATTTAAGCATAGACAAATAGATAACACATTTACATAATTGGTTCACATGTATGCTTATTTGTTAAATACACTTTTGTATTTTGTTTTTCTTGTTTAAAAGTTTATTGTGAAAATCTGTAAGTTTCTTAATGTAGATGTAATTTTTTAAATGACTTTATAAAGTATTACTTGGCATAGAGACACATTAAACCATTCACTTATTAATGGAAATTCAGTTTATATCTAGGATCCACTCCCAATTATGACCCTTTTTTTTTTTTTTTTTTAACACCTAAGAAAGATTCCAGAAATAATATTTTTGGGCTGGCAAGTATGTAACTGGTCATGTTGTTTTTCAAGAATATAAAAAGACATATCTAATAACAGTACAGAACCACGTCTTTCTCTTCAAGAATATCTAGCTGCAATAACCAATATCACTCATTTGAATTTTGTGAGTGGACATGGGTTTAAAGTGATTGTTCTTCTTTGTCTCTTAATGAGATTGAACATTTTATTTGGTATTTGGCTTTCTCTTCTATTAGCCTATCCCCGTCCTTTCCTATTTTTAGGTTAGTTTATTTTTATTTTTTCTTGCAAATTTTATTTTGAGTTTGTCAAATGTTATTGGTACTAACCCTTTAATAATCATGAATTTCAAGTATTTTTCTTTGTGATTGGTCTGTTGATTTTTCTTTTAATGATGCTTGCCACACAACCTTTTAGTATGTTAATGTGGTAATTACATAGGTTATCTTTTAGCTTATGAGTTTATTGAAATTTTTACAAAAGTTTTCTCATTATATTTTCCTGAAAGACTTTTTTTAATCAAGTGTTGGATTCATCTGAAATATCTATAAGATGAATAGCCAGTCATGTCAGCTATCAAACTAATTTTTCTGACTTTAATTGAAAGCTCTTTATTGTCTAAGATACCTTAAATTCTCACATATTCTGGCATTTATATCTGTGTTTCCTTTTCCACTGTTTATTTCTATTTGTGTATTTCTAAACCACTATTAATACTTTTCCTGGCCAGGCACAGTGGCTCATGCCTGTAATCCCAACACTTTCGGAGGCCAAAGTGGGAGGATTTCTTGAGCCCAGGAGTTTGAGACCAGCCTGGGTAACATGGTGAAACCCCATCTCTACAAAAATCCAAAAATTAGCTGGATGTGGTAGCACACACCTGTAGTCCCAGCTCTTTGGGAGGCTGAGGTGGGAGAATTGCTTGAGCCTGGGAAGGTTGAGGCTACAGTGAACTGAGATCACGCCACCACTGCACATAAGCCTGCGTGACTGAGAGACCACATCTCAAAAAAAAAAAAATCTTTATTAGGTGGTATGTTTTTCTTGGTTTTCAGACATTGGACTTTTGTTTAAAAAACTTTTGTTTTGTTAGAGCAGTTTTAGGTTTATAGCAAAATTGAGTGGATAGTAGAGTTTCCAGATTATATGCCCCACAAATAACTGCTCTTCCCTATTGTCAGTCAGCATGTCACACCATATTGGTGCATATGTTACAATTGATGAATATACACTGACAAATATTTACCATCCAAAGTACAGTTTTTGTCAGGGTTCACTGTTAATATTGTACATTCTATATGTTTTGACAAATGTATAATGAGTATATATGTATCAACTATTGCAATATCACACAGAATAATTTCATTGTCCTAGAAATCCTGTGCTCTGCCTATTCATTTCTTCCTCCTCTACTGCAGCAACCATTGATTTTTTTTTTTAACTGCCTCCATAGTTTTGCTTTTCTAAGATTTTCATATAGTTAAAATCATACAGTATGTAGCCTTTTCAAACTGGCTTCTTTTACTTAGTAATACACATTTAAGTTTCCTCCATTGTCTTTCTGTGGCTTAATACTTCATTTTTTGTTACCACTGAATAATATTCCATTATCTGAATGTACCACATTTTATCCATTCATGTACTGAAGAACGTTTTGGTTGCTTCCAGGATTTAGTCATTATGAGTTAAGTTGCTGCAAACATCCATGTGCAGATTTTCTGTGTGAGCAAAAGTTTCAGCTAATTTGGGTAGATACTAATAATGAGGAGCACTATTTATTACTGGATTGTATAGTAAGAGTATGTTTAGTTTTGTAAGAAACCTTGAAGTTGTCTTCCAAAGTGGCTCTATCACTCTGAATTCCTGACAGCAGTGAATGAGAATTCCTGTTGTATCAGACCTTCACCAGCATTTGATGTTCTCAGTGTTTTGGATTTTTGCCATTTTAATGGGTGTATAATGTGGTATCTTGCTTTAATTTGCAGCTAATTATATGTGATTTGGAGCATCTTTTTTTTTTTTTTTTTGCCATCTTTATGTCTTTGGGAAAGTGTTTCTTTGGATCTTTTTGCCTATTTTTTAAGCAGATTGTTTTATTGTAGAGTTTTAAGATAAGTTTTTTTTTTTTATCAGATAAGTCTTTTGCAAGTGTTTTCTCCCAGTTTGTGGCTTGTCTTCTTGTTCTTCAGACTATCTTTAACAGAGCAGAAGTTTCTAATTTTAATGAAAATTAAATGTCATTTCAGCCTGTCAAGCATTTCATGGATTGTACCTTTGGGGAACTTTTTTTTTTATGAGCTACCCTTATTGCATTATGATCAGAAAGCACAGTCTGTAAGATGTAAGGTTCTTTACAGTTTATTAAAGCTTCATGTACTTGTTCAGGGCTAGTTCTTAAGAATATTCTGTTTACTATATAAAATTACTTTGTTATATTCCTACATCTTGGCATGTCTTGCATCTGCTTAAGAAGATCTACATAAGAAGATAATGAATTAAAATCTTTAACTAGAAAAGATGAGTCATCTGTTTCTCCCTGTGTTTTTCTGTTGCTTCTCTCTGAATTTCAAGGTTAAATTGCCATATGCATATGTGTTTACGATAATTTTTGATCTGTTACTTTTTACCAGTATATAGTCTCCCACTTTTCCATTATGGTTTTTGTTTTAAATTCTGATTAGGTAAGGTAAATAGGTATCCTTTTTTAAAAGTTTCTGTTTGCTTTGTAAAATGTGTTACAAGTCTGGTCAAAAAGTGACACCGTGTCTCTACAAAAAAATAAAGAATTAGCCTGGCATAGTGGTGTGTGTCTGTAGTCCCAGCTACTCAGGAGGCTGAAGAGGGAAGGATCCCTTGAGCCCAGAAGCTTGAGGCAGTAGTGAGCTGTGATCAAGCCACTGCACTCCAGTCTGGGCAACAGAGTGAGATTCTTTCTCAGAAAAAGAAAAAGTTGTCACATTGTGAGTATATTATTTTTCATATTTTTATTTTAACCTAATTATCGTCTATTCTGATTATTTTGAATATTTGTCTTGTAACCAATGACATACCAGATTTTCTTATCAATTTGAATAGCATTTTAAGACTGTAAATAAATTTCATTTGAATTTTATATCTATAAAAATAGCAGTAAAAGCAAGAGAACTTTCTTTCTTCTCCAAAATTTAACACCAATAATTTTATTTTATTGCTGTGTGGTGTATTAGCTAGAATTTTAGTGATTGCAGACATGTTTTAGTTTGTGATTTTAATGGAAATGGCTTTAGGGTGCTATCTGATTGTCTTGTATTATTTGAGTTTTTCTTAAATTATTTTATTTGAGCATTTTTTTTTTGAATATTTGTGAACTTAGTTTTCTGGGTGTGATTTGATCATACCAAGTTTAATAGTGGGATCGCATTTTTTTTTATTTGGTTAGATAGGGAAATAATTTCTTCTATAGATTTTCTAATATTGACCTACTCTTGGTCAGAGTGTATACACTGTTAAGTTTAAATTCATGATGCTCTTTCGGTACTCTTTTTGTTTCTTTTTAATTAAGCAAGAGCATTACATCTTTTTTTCCCATGATCTGAAATCATGATATAAAATTGCAATTCTGTGTTCTTTAAAGGTTGTATAACATTCTGCTGTGAAACCATCTGGTTTTGTATCTTTCTTTTGTTTTTGTGTTGTTGTGATGTTTAAGTGTGATGTACTTTTTCTGCTGTGAATTTTGGTAGGGTCATTTGCTTGGAAATAATTTTCTGTAGGTTTGATTTGTTGTAAATCTGTATCTGCGATTGTATTTTTCCTCACTTCTGATTGATTATTTGGCTTTTTCTTTTTCTTTTCTTTTCTTTTTTTTTTTTTTTTTTTTTTTTTTTGAGACAGAGTTTCACTCTTGTTGCCCAAGCTGGCGTGCAGTGGCACAATCTCAGCTCACTACAGTCTCCACCTCCCAGGTTCAAGCAACTGCCACAGCCTCCCAGGTAGCTGGGATTACAGGTGTGTGCCACCACACCCAGCTAATTTTTTTGTATGTTTAGTAGTAACAAGATTTCATTATGTTAGCCAGGCTGGTCTCAAACTCACGACCTCAGGTGATCCACCTGCCTCGGCCTCCAAAACTGTTGGGATTATAGGCCTGAGCCACCATGCCTGGCCAACATTTTCTTATTTTCCTTATTTAGTGTAGTGAAGGGATTTTTCTGTTTATTTAGTGTTTGGATGTAGCTATTTTTTTTCCTTAGTTTTCTTAAATTCAGCTTATACATTATACAGATGTGTGTGTATATGTGTTTGTCTCCATGACACATAGTAGATTGAGTTTGAATATATTGAATTTTTTTACAACCCTTTTTGTGTCTTTTTCTGAATCTGAAGAGCTTATTACTTGTGATAGTTACGTATGTATGCCTTTTTTCTTATGCCGAGTTTTCTTTGCATTTCAAATGATTTTTCTGTATATATTTTTGCCACTATATCATTTGGTACTGCATCTTAGACATTTTCTATTATATTACAAATAGGATAGTCAGTAATATGAATGGGCCATACTTGACCCGTTTTCCTATGGCTGGACATTGAGTTAACTAAGTTTTCACCATTACAGGTAATAATATTGTAGACAACGTCCTTGTGCCTGTTTGCAACAATATGAACGCAGTTTTTCAGAGTGAAATTTCAGGATCATCTGATGTTTGCATTTTTAATATTTGCAAGAACTGCTGTTGCCTTTATGCTAATTTCATTCCCAACAGTCAGCACATGAGAGTGCCCTTTTTCTTGTACTCCTTTCCCATTGTATATTAATGGTTTTGTCATTTATCTGATGAGCAAAAAGTTTTCATTAATGTGTGTTTTGTTGATTGGCTAGTGAAGATGAACATTAATATGTTAACTGTATTCTGTCTATGGCCAAGTTTATTTTTCATTAGACTTCCTTTTCATATTGATTGTAGATAGAGTAAGGATAATTTTTTCCCTTATTTTGTTGATATACTCCCAATTTATCTACTTCCCAAAAAAATGTTGTTTTAATTGATTTCTCAGAACTGCCATTTCATGTCTAATTTTTTATTTACACAATAACTGTTGGTAATAAAGTAAATTGTGGTCTTGAAAAGCAGCTTGATATTCTGGTGTCATTTCCCAAGTCCCTATTAGCAAGTTACCAGCCTTGCTAAACCTTTTTATGTTTTTAATATATAGCAAGATAGTGATTATACATGTTTTGTAGTATGGTTAGAAGGCTCAAATAAATAGGTAGAGAATATTAAGTTGATTTCTGTTTGTTTTATTAGCTGTGTCTTCTCTCCCCCCCCCCCCTTTTTTTTTAATTATTCTTTTATCTCCTCGTGGTTTTGCTGAGTTTCCTCTTTTCTTAATGCTCCTTAGCAGATGGGACTTGGAAAGTTTAAAGCAGTCTACACAGTTTTGCAACTTATGGTAGAACTCTGTTTAGGTAGTACAGTTTTGAGATGCTACTGAGATCATTAGTTGTTTTTAAAAGGAAAATACAAACTTTTTTGTCTGTTTTTAACACTAATTTGTGAAATAAAGCATTATCATAATTGAAGTTTATACATTTGTGTTTCTAATCGCACCACCTTTAGATAAGAAGTTAAAGCAGGCTAATGGCAGAAAGATTATTTTTTTCAGCATCTGTGTTATGTTTGCTTAAGAGATATTATGGTGGTTTTATCCAGTATAAGGTGCTAGAATTTAACACAGCTTGGGAATTGTCTAATTATTCTGCTACAGCATGCAGAAATTTCTTGCAGATAGGATGGTCTAGTTGGGAGACAGTGGCAGATTATCAGGCATTAGTTTCCCATAAGAAGCATGCAGCCTAGATCCTTCACTTGCGCAGTTCATGTTAGGGTTTCCAGTCCTATGAGAAACCGATGCCACCACTGATAGGACAGGAGACAGAGCTCACAAGGTAATGTGAGCAATGGGAGAGTGGCTGTAAATACAAATGAAGCTTTGCTGGCTTACCCACTACTCAGTGCCTGCTGTGCAACCCGGTTCCCAACAGACCACGGACTGGAACTGCGCTGTGGTCCATGGCCTGGGGGTTAGAGACCCCTGCTGTAATCCATAGTGTCTGTGACCTCCATTGTCAGGTTAGCAGTTGTGCATGAGTAAACAGCAAAAGTACCCACATCATTGGTTTCAAGGAAAATCATAAAAGTAACATCACTCCCTTAGGAACTAGGAATAAAATGATTAAGGTGAAAAAATTGGTAAAGAATTGAATCCCATTATGTTCAGTCACATTCCCAAAACAAAAATCAACACTAGGTCAGTTCTTTTTAAAATTGATAAGAAAAAGTAAATCAGCTTTTTAAATAAGTACAAAAGACATTAGGAACCAGTACCAGTGATTTTTCACTTTATTATTTTTTAAAGATATACCATATTACCAATATATTTGATGGTTATATTTGGAATATAATGGACATCAGCAACTCTGACATAGAAAGTCTCAATGTGAGGAAATATAAGGGATCTCTTAAGTGCTTCATTTGCCTATTTTTCTTGTTAACGCATGCCTAAAAGTGGTATATGTTAAAATTAATGTGTAAGTAAGACTATCAGTAAGTTTGAAGTAAAATCTGAGTGATAAAAAAGCATGTGATCATTTGGCAGTGACTTTATTTTTTCTTAAAGGTTTGTATAATCATATGTCTTAAATTTGAAGAAATACTATACATCATTTTTGTAACCCTCCTTCAAGCATAGTAAAATTTGTCACCATCTGAAAAATCTTTTACTTGGAAGTAGATTTACTGCCTTTGATAACATCATTGATTCATTCATGATGCCTTTTAAAACTTTTAACCAACCTTTATCTGAGGGATGTCTAGAGTTTCCTGAAGTATCATTGGCAACTTCTAGTAGGTTCTTTGTGTGTTCTGTTGACCTTAATAGTGGATTTATATTCTATATCAAACCAGTTTCATTCATGTAAAATCTTATCTTACCTTTATGGTTTTGAGGCATTCACATACACATTTTATCCATGTTAAATTTCATCTTGTTGATAGTTAAATTTTGATTGTTGTCCAGTACCTATGTTTTCCAGTTTGTACAGCTGTGTCTTTATGGCATGTCAATTAGAACTTTGTCTAAGATGATACAAGTATTTTTTGGACTAGAGTAGATGAATAGATGATCACATGGTCAATTCAACTATATTGGCATCTAGTTCCTATATTTTCTTTTATACACTAGGCTTAGATTTATATTCTGAAAGACTGTTTTGTGTATGTAAGTTATAAAGTTACTATTCTTAGGAGAGTAGTCTTATCTTTGTTATTTAGAGAGATCCTGACTGTCAAAATATGCCCAGTTTATACTTTTAATTGATTTCCTAATATATTTATTGCCTTGGAACTAATGATATTGATATTCATTGTCAGTAGCATTGTTAAATAATTTATATCTTTTTGTAATCTTTAATCTTTAGAAATCTATGTGGACTGAACATAAATCACCTGATGGAAGGACTTACTACTACAACACTGAAACCAAACAGTCTACCTGGGAGAAACCGGATGATCTTAAAACACCTGCTGAGGTAAAAGTTTTGAGGACTAGAACTCAGGAACCGTCAAGTCAACTGGGACATATTTTTTTAGGATTTTGTAAGTAGTTGACTATCCAAAGAGCAGTATTGCTTAAATGCCAGAAGAGGATCTGTAAAGGCATTCAGGAAAAAAAAGAGGATTAATGTAGTCAAGCTGATCAGGAAGAAGAGCAATAAAACTCATCAGATTAATCTTATTTAGTAATTTTGCCCCTGCTCAGGAAACGTAGTAGAATGAGATCAATTTAAGAAATGTGATTTAAAGAATAAATTGGAAGCGGGAAGACTGTTTCTTTGCTCGCCCTTTATTTTTTTCTGTTTGTAGCGAAACTGGGTGATTTTAAGTGACTTCTACTGAGTTTTTAAATTTCCGGTAGGGTTAAGAGTAGTGAAGATGAATGAAGTTAAGTTACCTTAAAGTACCTTCTCTTAGAGTGGGAGATTTTCTCTTTGCAGGAAATGCTGTTTTGAAAAGTGTCTTATTTCATTCTGTGTTTTAATTTTTACCATTCAAAATGTACAGATACTGAAGAAAGAGTTAAGGTTGAAGAAATAAACTGAATTAAGCAATGTTGCATGTGGTTTAGTTAGAAACTCTGGGGTGCTAAGTAAGTAAGAGTTGATCTGGCATTTAAGATTGCTGTGCTTAGGTTTCATTGTAGCTGGTGGTATACCTTTTTGTTTTCTTCTCTTCCTAATGAAGGAATTGGAGAAGGTAAGAGTATTCTCCAGGTCCCCACACTGATACAGCAATGCTTGGGAGGGGAGGTTGGTATGGTAGATTTTTAAAAACATGTATTCCAGTACTGATTAATAGTCAATATTAATTCTGTACTTTGTCCAAGACACTGTGTCTGGATACAACCTTTGGATAGATTTCTCATGCCACCCTAACAGGTTTTGTGTATTAGATTTTAAGTATATTATACCTACATGTTTGCTTACATAAGTTAGTTCATACAGAGTTATAATAAACTACAAAACTGAAATCTGAGCATGACTAAACTAGATACTGTCTTTTTCCAACTTTTGTGGTTTTCCAACTAATGTTAGTATTTGAGAAGACTATTAAATATGGATGATAATCTTTACCTGTAATGGGGTGTGAATGATAAGAGTAAATAGGATTTGAAATTTATATACAACTGATTTTGAATCTTGGTTCTGCTTTTTAATGAGTGTATTACCTTAAACGCATTACTTTCTGACTTCAAGTAACAGTCCCTAGATATGGAATTATGTCATACATTTTGCAGTGTTACAAAGATTAAATAATATATGCAAATGACATCACTCTGAGTATTCAGTAATTGATAGTTTATATTATTCGCATCATTTCACAAGTTTTAGAATTATATCATAATTGGTAATTAGTGAAAATAGACATGAAAATGATAGTGATGCTAAATATATTATTATTAACAGACAGGTTTTTTTTTTTCTCTTTAGCAACTCTTATCTAAATGCCCCTGGAAGGAATACAAATCAGATTCTGGAAAGCCTTACTATTATAATTCTCAAACAAAAGAATCTCGCTGGGCCAAACCTAAAGAACTTGAGGATCTTGAAGGTAAAATGGGAAAAAGTAGTTTTAATGTATATCTTTTATATATGTATGCCATTCACTTTGAAACAATTCCTCCACAATAGGATTGTTCAAACAAAGGCCTTTTTTTTTAAATTAAATGATTAAAACATTTAAAATGATATAACAGTTTGTTGGGCTCTTATTTTCTTGTTGCTCTAGATCTCAGTTTATAGATTTTAAATAGATTTTTATTTGATTTGATTCCACTGAAACTAGGATACCAGAATACCATTGTTGCTGGAAGTCTTATTACAAAATCAAACCTGCATGGTGAGCTGCTTTGATAATTCATTTTCTGTCATACCTAACGTTTTTATTAGAGTATGTCACTAATATTCACTAACCATGATTGGATAAATCTGCAGTGAAAAAAATCTAAGAATTCCTTTCATTAAAGGGTTATATTATAAATGAGCTTGTAGCTTTTAAAATTGTACTCTGATTTTTAGAAAAAAATTGTTTATCATTCAATTGAACAAGGATTTCATATACAAAATTTCTAAATCCTACTACGAGTGTTGGTGCATAGAATATTTGTTTTTAACTCATTCATGAGTACATAGTAGAGATCCTTGAATCTTTATCCATTTATATTTTGTTAGTATATTGTCAGACTATATATTTAATGCTGGTTTTGTTTTAGCTTTACGTTGCAAAATAACCTTGATATGTTCGTTATGGAAGAATTAAGGTAAACCAAGTATCCCACCTTTCTTATAAAGGGAGAATTTTTCAACATTGAACTAATCAGAATAACCCTTAAAAACCTAGAAATACCTAATACTAAATATAAAACCTAAGACTTAAAATAGAGATAATGAGTAAGAATTGAAAATCTAGTTTTCATACTCACTTTTGATAGAATCTAGTGTCATAAAATATACCGAATTAGAAGCAGCAGACTGTAGGAGAATGGGGCTAATAAAGTAGATAGTGATGTGGAATGACATCTGGCAGGAAAGGTAATAAAAATTTCCTAGAAGACACTGTCGTCTTTGTGCGACCTCATTAGTTAGATTATCATTGTATCAGAAAAATGTTAATTATATTAGTAGTGATAACTTTTTAAGTATGTTTTTTCAGCCATCCTAAACAGATTTTCAGAAATGTTTTTCTTTAAAGGGTGGTAAGTTTTAAAATATTTTTATAAAGAGTTAGGCTTACATTATCACTTAATGTGG
This sequence comes from Callithrix jacchus, assembly GCF_049354715.1. Taxonomy (NCBI): domain Eukaryota; kingdom Metazoa; phylum Chordata; class Mammalia; order Primates; family Cebidae; genus Callithrix; species Callithrix jacchus. Next base: position 77,399,523 of record NC_133507.1, read on the forward strand.
AGAATCTCATTCCCTAATGATGTCGAATAAAACATATTTTTGTTACATCTGAAGGAAAATATACTGGAATGAAAACCAAAATAATACAGATCTTTAAAGCTCAGTTTAAGTTACCTATACTAGCATTGGCTAACAATAATATTGTAGATAGGTAGTTTCCCAGTTGATCACTTATGAAGTATCAAGCTCATTTCTGATATAACCCTACTACGAATAGTTGGTGTGCATAACTATCTATCTACTTGTCAATGCTAGTATATATGTGCTGGAATTTTGTAATAAATTTGATCCCATTTTGAAGTTAGTATCTTTAAAATATATCAAACTAGTCTCATCCCTGGAGAAAATACTGTTTTCTTCCAGAATTATGCAGATACTTTCATAGAGTTGTTACAGCAGCCTTTGGGAAAGTAGCAGCATGAAATAAGCTTTCCTAGTAATTATTATTTAAATTTGTTTTAGTCTTTATTTGCTATACTAGAACATTGGAGCAAGAATTTGTTCTATAAAAGTGATTTTCTGTTTTTTAGGATGGCAAATGAAATCCTATTATATGGTATCTTATCTTCTTTTAAGTTTATTTTCAGGATTATATTTTAAAACTAGTTGATGACTCTTTTTCTCTCTTTAATAGCAATGATCAAAGCTGAAGAAAGCAGGTAAGCAATTTTGGACATCAATTTTTATTTACAAATTTGGTCTCTCTTATAACATCCTTCTGTTTGCTCAGTTTTCTTTATAATAAAAATAATTATTTAACATGTTAGGTTTGATATTTTGATCTCCTTTTTGCATTTCGTTGAGAAAATATTACGAAGAGGGATACTTACTCAATTTGATGCTTTGCTATACATTAATTATTAGAATTTGGACTGTATCACTTGCAAATTAAGACTGTTAGGTTAAAGCCCAAAATTCAATTTGAGTTGATTAGGGAGTAGATGAAATATATCTGTGTTTCTCTTCCTTTACACAGCGTTTCCTCTAAATGAGTGGATTGTAGAAAATTTAAAGTTCTTAGAGAACTTTTCATATAGGTCAGATTTTTATGGTGAGATACAATCTGATAGATTGGGCATTTTGTAATGTGAGCGCTGACTGAACTTTTAGAAATGCACACACTTGTGTGAGTTCCTGTAATACATTACCATGAATGTTTACTGAATGAAGTCAAAGTAGTATAGTTACAGTCTGATTTAAAAATTTTTTTTTAATGGGTTTGGCATTTCTTGCTGTTTTTTCCTTCAGTTATTTCTCTTAAATCATTTGATTTTATGACAATTTTAAAGCAAGCTTGATTTATCTTTCTGATTACAATAACCAAGTGACCATTGTTCTCTTTTTTTAATGTATAGTAAGCAAGAAGAGTGCACCACAACATCAACAGCCCCAGTCCCTACAACAGAAATTCCGACGACAATGAGCACCATGGCTGCAGCAGAAGCAGCAGCTGCTGTTGTTGCAGCTGCAGCAGCAGCTGCAGCAGCTGCTGCTGCAGCCAATGCTAATGCTTCCACTTCTACTTCTAATACTGTCAGTGGAACTGTTCCAGTTGTTCCTGAGCCAGAAGTTACTTCCATTGTTGCTACTGTTGTAGATAATGAGAATACAGTAACTATTTCAACTGAGGAACAAGCACAACTTACTAGTACCCCTGCTATTCAGGATCAAAGTGTGGAAGTATCCAGTAATACTGGAGAAGAAACATCTAAGCAAGAAACTGTAGCTGAGTAAGTTTAGTAACTTGTCTTCTGAAAATCAGTACCAGATTTCATTAATAAAATAATTTTCAGTTTAGTTAGTGACCAATGATTGCTTAAATAATTTTTTTTTTTTTTTTTTTTTTTTTGAGAATCATAACATCAAGCCATTAGGTAGTTTTTTCAGTTTTCAGGCCGGGTTTTGGAGGGTCATGCTGCAAACGTGAAAAATAGTTCACAGGAATTGTAGCAAGTAGAGCCAAGGCTAGGGAGTTGGGGTACAAATCTAAAAGATTGCCAGAAACCTTAGTAAGCAGGATATATCATATTTCAATGCAGTGTTTTACATGAGATCAATGCAAAAATTAATGAATAACAAACTATCGGTATTTTCAGTTAAGATAGCTATACTCTTATCTTCTTTGGCTTATTAGTATTTTGGGTTTCAACCTCTTATAAATAAGTTAAAAAAAATACAGCTTTGTAGAAAAATGAAGTATGGGTTAAAAAAGGCAGTTTATGGCTGCACCTGGTGGCTCACACCTATAATCCCAGCACTTTGGGAGGACAAGGCAGGAGGATCACTTGAGCCTAGGAGGTCAAGGCTGCAGTGAGCTGTAATTGCACCACTATACTGCAGCCTGGGTGAAAGCAAGGCCACCCCGGTCTGTTTTTTTTTTTTTTTTTTTTTTTTTTGACACAGAGTCTCACTCTGTCACCCAGGCTGGAGTTCAGTGGTGTGATCAGGCCTCACTGTATCCTCGACCTCCTGGGTTCAAGCGATTCTCCCACTTTAGCCTCCTGAGGAGCTGGGACTACTGGCACAACACCATACCTAGCTTATTGGCCTGCCTCGGCCTCCCAAAATGCTGGGATTATAAGTGTGAGCCACTCTACCTTGCCAAGAAAAAAAAGCAAATTACAGAGAAAGTTAGTTGTCTAGGAAGTATATGAAAAGCCATTCAGCCATAATAATAAAGAATATAAACTAACATAATACTGTGATTATTTTTCTAAGTGAAATGCAAGTATAGAGAAACATTTAAAAGATAACACCAGATAAAAGAAAACTCTCATTTCACCCTTAGAATAAAATAATACAGCTTTTTAATAAAGCAAAGCTGTATTTGTCAGCATTGATGGTTTGTGTGTACTTGCATATCCTGTAGTCTAGTACATTTTATAGGGCTGTGCTTTATAGAGCTTTAAAAAGTGAGGTCATGCTAAATTTCTTGGCATTAAGGGTGTCCTGATGTTTAAAAGAAAAAGTTGATGAGGATGTCCAGGACTTGAACTCAGATCCTGAACAAGTAAACTTGATAGGTATTTATAGAGCTCTCCACTTTAAATACATAAGGTGTACATTCTTGTCAGTGCCACATCGCACCTACTCATAGGTTTAAATGTAATATTGATTGGCCATTATTAAGCACAATTATTGGCATAAAATAGGTTTACAATACCCATTTTTAGAATAAAGCAGCATTCCCGTTCTCTCTCCCTTTCTTCCTCTTTCTTCCTCTCCTTTGTTTCTTTTTTTTTTCTTTGTTTTCTTTAAAAAAAAAAAGTAACTATAATTTCATGATTGAAACATGATTATCCATCTTAATATTTAAGCATGTTGCCTTCATCTTTTCATCCCCTATTTTAAGTGTTCTGTTTTTTGTATATTGGTTTATCAAAGTCAAAATAGCATTATAACTTTTTCTGATGTTTAAAAAGTTTTAAAAGAAATCTATGTGGTGTATTTGAAGGCATGAAAATGAAATCAATATTTTATTTTATACTATATCCCCCTTTTCTCTACATTTAAGATACATGATATGTATCTAATGTATCAGAGACATCTTTCACATTGATAGAAATGTGTGTCCATCATGTCAAATGATGGGTTATTATTTCATTGTGCATAAAAGTAAGTGCTACCCTATCGATGGACATTTAGGCTTTTTGGAATAACTTTATTTTGCATCTTGTCATACTGAAACTGTTCTTCAATAATGTTTTCCGTAAGTTTAACATTAAACAGTTGTTTCCCGCTTTATTCTTTTCATCATTTCCTTGGTATAGTGCCTGAGTCATTATAATATGCTTTGATTTTAATTACTGTAACAGATTATTTTTTGTTGGTATCTACTGTAGTGTCTCTTCTCCTAAGCATGCTGCTTAGAGTACTTTTTTGATCCCCCGGCATGCAACTCATGCATTTCTTTATGTAGAAAGAAATGCAAGACTTTGTTTCTATTCAGGAAAACCCCCAAACAAGTTAATAATTCTGGGTTGTGTTAATTATGTTTGACATCAGTATTCAGCAAACTTCTTATTGAAATGTCAGATTGGAAATATTGTTGGTTTTTTTGTGTCATATAGTCTTTATATAGTGACTCGGCTCAGCTGTGGCAGCACAGTCAGCCATAAACAGTGTAAAACAAATGAACATGGGCATGTTCGTGTACAACTATAATTACAAAAATTAATAGGCTGAATTTGTCTAGTGGATCATAGTTTGTCAACACTGATTTAGATCCTTAAATTTTATTTATATTCACACTTGCCCAAATGCTTAGAGTTACTATAGCACTAATATGAAACCAGTAAATAAGTTTAATAAGCCATTTAAAACTATTATGCTATTGGTCAGAGGAGCTAATGTTTTAGGTCAGTTAAGCGTTTATTTTGTCATTTGTACAGGGTCTTAAAAAGTGATTTAATAACTGAAGTTTTAAGAAACTGTATTTTTAGGGTTCATATAGCTTTTATTCTAAATGTCAAATTTAGCTCAACATCAAACATTCAAACAATTTAGGCATTATTTTTATAAATGAAGCAAAAATTTATTTAATTCAAAAATACCACATTTAAATTTCTCTCTAGTTTTACTCCCAAAAAAGAAGAGGAGGAGAGCCAACCAGCAAAGAAAACATATACTTGGAATACAAAGGAGGAGGCAAAGCAAGCTTTTAAAGAATTATTGAAAGAAAAGGTATTAATATTGCAGATTTTTGTTGTTTCTTAGCTTTTTGACATCAAGCATTATAGATTTTTAGGTGACACATAATAATTACTTGGTAAATGAGGTTACTCTTTAATTAGCACGTTGATGGTATTGATAATTCCAATCTCATGAACTGTTGTAACCAAATATCAACTAAATAAGTCTTGTTTTTTTTTTTGAAGAACTCTTTTGTGAAACTGACTTTCAACACAAAAACTATTGTGCACAAGGTACTTCACAAGCACATTTCTATCCAATATTTAATTTAAGGCTTTTTAATTCATAATAATTATTTATCTTTTATCAGTAGTTTAAGAAAAAGGCATTTATGATCTTTAAATTTCAGTATAAAGTTTTCATTTTAGTTCATAGGTGTATTACACAGATTTGCCTTCAATAAAAAACACATTTTTTTTTTTGTTTTTTGTTTTTTGGGTTTTTTTTTGAGACGGAATCTCACTCCGTCACCAAGCTAGAGTGCAGTGGCGTGATCTCTGCTCACTGCAACCTCTGCCTCCCGGGTTCAAGCACTTCTTCTGCCTCAGCCTCCCGAGTAGCTGGGATTACAGGCATCCACCACCTTGCGCAGCTAGTTTTTGTGTTCTTAGTAGAGACAGGGTTTCACTATCCTGACCAGGATGGTCTCGATCTCTCTACCTCATGATCTACCTGCCATGGCCTCCCGAAGTATTAGAATTACAGGTGTGAGCCACCACTCCAGGCCAATAAAATACTATTTTTTAAAACTTGTTTCAAACTCCTGCAAAGGGAAGAGCTTAATGTTTACAGTGAGTACTGTACTTGGTTCCCTATTATGTGACTTTATTCTTGTGTGACATTTTAATTTGTCATTTAAATGATTTTCAGCGGGTACCATCGAATGCTTCATGGGAGCAAGCTATGAAAATGATTATAAATGATCCACGATACAGGTAGTACTTCAATTTTTTATTTACTTTTCACTTTGACCATAGCAAGTGTAGCACATTTAAAAGTTGTATAGAAAGATACAACATTTAACTCCATTGACTTCTGTTGTTTAGGATACCTAGTACAGAGTTGTTTTATGTCTAATATAAATCGAGAAGTCAAAGGCTCATCAAACAATTCGAGTACCCTGCTGTATATAAAACAAGAATTATTTTAAAAGTAGAAATTACTTCCTTGTCTTTAATAAATTTTTGAAATTTTCTTAATTTATATGTGAAAACAATTTTACTATTTTTTCAAACCACTATTTCATTATTTTGCCTGTGTTTACTCTTACATGATATTTTTCTATTAGTGCTTTGGCAAAGTTAAGTGAAAAAAAGCAAGCCTTTAATGCCTATAAAGTCCAGACAGAGAAAGAAGAAAAAGAAGAAGCAAGATCAAAGTACAAAGAGGCTAAAGAGTCCTTTCAGCGTTTTCTTGAAAATCATGAGAAAATGACTTCCACAACGAGATACAAGTAAGATGTTCAGTGTTCCATGGCCTGTATTTACTACATTGTTGTTTGTGTCATCTTTTTTGCCATGTGCAGTAGCTGATCCAGAGCTTATTAAATAAAGCTAGATGTCAATGAATGTAGAAGTTTCATGAGGTACAAAATAAATCTGTAGTTAAATATACAATTTAACTTACAGACTTACTAAGTGTTTTAGAGACTGAAAGAAGGGGAGAAAGACTGCATTTAATAATCAAGTTTGAGGCCAGATGTAGTGGCTCACACCTATAATTCCTACAGTTTGGGAGGCCGCAGCAGGCAGGTGGCTTGAGCCCAGAAGTTCAAGACCAGCCTTGGCAACATGGGAAAACCTGTCTCTAGAAAAAAAAAAAAAAAATACGAAAATTAGCTAATCATGGTGGCACATGCCTGTAGTCCCAGCTCCTTGGGAGGCTGAGGTGGGAGAATCACTTGAACCCAGAAATGTCAAGGCTGCAGTGAGCCATAATTGCACCATTGCACTCCAGGGTGACAGTGAGACCCTGTCCCCCCCTAAAGAAAAAAGGAAAAGAAAAATTTGATTGCCGTTTAATTAAAAACATTGAAATTATTGTTATTTGTGGGGAAAAAAGAGGCTATTTTCATTCAGTAGGTATAGCATTTTTAATAAACTGTTTTATATAGCATTCTTCATTTTAGGTTGCTTTATTATGTAAAATTGTGGGTAATTTAATATTAAAATTTTTTTCATATGTTATTAAACCTATTTTCCATGTGTACCTCTTTGTTTTCCTCCGTATTCTAGAGAAGTCTGTAATTTAGTTCTGAAGGCATTTTGGTAGTCCGTGTGGCTGCCCCTAGAATAAGACGTAGTCTAGACCATAAACGTTGCCCAATGTGAATTATCCCCTCTATCTCTAAGGAGAGATGGAGGCATGTGCTTTTTTCTGTGTGTGTGTGTGTGAGAGATTATCCAGGAGTTTGCCTTTAATACGTTTATGAGCTTAGAAAGTGTTCATTTTGTAGTTTTAAAATTGGTTAAAATTAATTTTTGTTGTATAATATCTTTTTAACAAATAGAAAAGCAGAGCAAATGTTTGGAGAGATGGAAGTTTGGAATGCAATATCAGAACGTGATCGTCTTGAAATCTATGAAGATGTTTTGTTCTTTCTTTCAAAAAAGGAAAAGGTATTATTCTTAGTTTTGGTATTTACAGATAACAAAAGATGTTTTCTCATTCTGATGAGAAGTGGTTTTATAACTTGTACATTTTTATGGCTTAGTTTATCTAGTTTATTTGGTATAGCAGATTTATTTATTTATTGGAAGTAATCTTTACAGAGGAATGTATAGCTTCTATAATAATAAGCTTCTTTTCCATTCATCTACCATATAAAGTACTACTGATGTAGAGTCAGTGAGTACTCATTCAGCTATTTGTATTGTCATTAATTGGCTGTCTTATGCTAACTTTGGAAAAGAAGATAAGTTTTTGGTTCATTGAGTTTAAAAATGCTCGTTTTTTTTTTTTGGTTATAACATGATTGTTACAAGAATGGCAGCAAGGTACAGTTTAAAACTTACAGCATTTAAAAATACCGGTTTTACTTATGTCTGTTTTTCATTGTGCACTGTTACATTTTGTGTTATGTAGTTTTCAAGGAACACATATAGATGCAAGTATTAGGATATTTAAACATAGCTGAAGGTCATTGAAGAAATTAGCATTTATCTGCAATGTGACTTGTCCATGGTAACCTTAGTTTTAGACTGTCTGTAATACATAGTTGTAGAAAGGTTTATGGAGTATGGGGGGAAAGCCAAAAATGTGATTTCCAGATTTTGGCTTTTAGAAGGAGGTGGAAAATTCAAAGCTAAATTCCAAAGCCAAGCACTTAGGCAAGAGCATTAGCAAAGTAAGCAGTGTGGCCATTTAAAGTAACTGAAATTTACTTGAAATTTGATTTTACCTTTGAAATTTGGTCATCCATTAGAATATAAAGAAGCTTTCACTAATTGCAATTTAAATATACTAGTTTCTTGAAACTTTAAAACATACATATTCATACTTTTGCTATAGGAACAAGCAAAGCAGTTGCGAAAGAGAAACTGGGAAGCCTTAAAAAACATACTTGACAACATGGCTAATGTAACATACTCTACCACGTGGTCTGAAGCCCAGCAATATCTGATGGATAATCCAACTTTTGCAGAAGATGAGGAGTTACAAAGTAAGAATAATGGCTAAGAGAAATAGTTTTAAACAGTGTCCTCTAGCAGCAAGTAATTATTTTCACTTTTTTTATGAGATAACTAAGTGAATTTTATGCAGTTGTTTGTTCATTTGTGAAATAGGGTTTTATTTATTTTGAAATAATATATTTCTTTCTGAGTTTGTGATTCATGACAAAATATTTTTTCAAATTTAAAGTAGCTTTATCAGGTAATCCTTGAAATATTTAAATTATAGGTCAAATTTGAAATACGCTTAGCAATTTGTATGTAACTTGGTAAGAACTAAATTATATTTTACTTATGTTTTCTTGAGGTAATAACATTATAGATTTGCAAAAAGCAAAAAATTTATTAGAATTATTTTAATTAGGCTTCGCCAAATACTCTTTTTCTGAGTTAACCAATTGCTTTTTAAATTATAGCTTTCTCAGCTACCCCTCTAAAAATCATGCTTCAGTGGATTTTTTTAAGTAGGATAGACAGTTCTCTACTTTGAAAAGCTCCTGGAATAATTATGGTGTTGCAAACAGATTTTGTTATAACACTTAGAGTTTCATTAGTTTTGCCATAAGCATGTCCTTTGTTTTATCCTATGATATGTTTCAGAGCGTCTTTTTAACAGGCGAATTTAAAGTTTTGGGGATTTAATGCAAATAATCAAACTACTTCACTTGTTGACTTTTGACACTCTAAATTTTAACTGGCAAATACTTTCTTTAGACATGGACAAAGAAGATGCGTTAATATGCTTTGAAGAACACATTCGGGCTCTGGAAAAGGAAGAAGAAGAAGAAAAACAGAAGAGTTTGCTGAGAGAAAGGAGACGACAGCGAAAAAATCGGGAATCCTTCCAGGTAATAGAAAAGAGTCTCTTTTCTACTTAGTTTTATATAATGCTTACTGAACTTGAACAATGATATTAACACTTTTGAGATAGCTGTTCTCAGATCATAGACTTAGGCTTTGTGGGGACTCACACACATTTAACTCTAAGTTCTACAGATAAACATTGATAAATGATGTTTCAGTTGGGAAAAACAACAGGAGAGATTACTGAAAACAAGATATGTGTGGTGAGTCAGTAGTAGTTGATATTTAGTCTCTAGACAACAGAGGACTGCTAGGGTATAGTTTGGGGATGGGCCACAATTTCTTAAACACTAAAATAAGGACCTGGGATTGCATGTTTTTTAGCTAGTAGTTCATTTTCATAATCAAGTATCATTTATTCTTAGTTATGGAAAATATCATGGAGCAATGACTTTTTTGCATTTCATATCTCACCAGATTTCCCATTTCAATAATAGTTATAATAGCTAGTGTTTATTGATTGCTTACTCTTAATGCAATTTACTTTTTTTTTTTTCGAGATGTAGTCTTGCTCTGTCACCAGACTAGAGAGTACAGTGACGTGATCTTGGCCCACTGCAACCTCTGCCTCCCGGGTTCAAATGTTGCCCCTCCCTCAGCCTCCCAAGTAGCTGGGACTACAGGTGCACACCACCACGCTGGGCTAATTTTTTGTATTTTAGTAGAGACAGGGTTTCACCGTGTTGTTGGCCAGGGTGATTTCAATCTCCTGACCTCATGATCTGCCCACCTCGGCCTCCCAAAGTGATGAGATTACAGGCGTGAGCTACCACACCCAGTCACAATTTACATTTATAATCTCAAATTTTATGACAGTCTTACCTTATAAGGGTATTTATTGTTTTTGTTATATACATTTATATAACTAAGGAAATGGACTTGGAGAGGTGCAGTGACTTGCCTAAGTTCAACAGCTGCTGAGTAGTGAAGCCAGAATTTGAATCCATGCAGTTTCGATTACAGAACCTCTTTCATTAATGATTGTATTAGAATAAATACTGGGTCACAATAGCTTTAAAAAGTTTTTTTTTTTTTTTTTAAATAACAATCGTTTTGGTCTAGGGCAGGGCACATTGCCATCCCCTCGGACAGTCATTCTAAAAATTCAGTGTGTATCAGAATGACCTGAAGGACTTTTAAAAAATTTCTTCTGGCCAAGCACAGTGGCTCATGCTAGTCATCCCAGCACTTTGGGAGGCTGAGGCTGTCAATTGCTTGAGTCCAGAAGTTCAAAACCACCCTGGGCAACTTGATGAAACATGGTCTCTACTGAAAATACAAAAAAATAATAATTAGCCAGGCATAGTGGTGTGTGCCTATAGTCCCAGCTACTCAGGAGGCTGAGATGGGAGAAACTGAGCCAGGAGGTCAAGGCTGCAGTGAGCTGTAATGGCACCACTGCATTCCAGACTGTGTGAAAGAGTGAGACCCTGTCTCAGAAAAAAAAAAAATTATTCTCACCATGCCAAAGGTTACTAACCATCTTAAATGTCACAGCCAGTAGAATGATTTTAGTTCTTATTCAATGAAAACTTAACATTTACTACTCTTGATGGATTACTTTATCTTAGTGATTTCCTAGACTGTCATATTCTACAACAGTTAAAAACACACATTGTTTGGCCTTACCTGAAGAATTTGAATTAGTAAGTCTGGGGTGGAGTCTGAAAATTTGCATTTCTAAATTTCCAGGTGATATCTATACTGTTGGATCATACTTTAAGAACCAGTGCCCTAGCTTGTTAGCCTTCTCTGCAGAGTTAGGAGTATGCTGCCCACATATCACATTTTAACTTGAAAAAAGTTGAAAGAACAGTTCTTTTTAAAGCTAATGATGTAGAAGTTCTGCTCACCTCCTTCATTCAGTTTCAGTTGCTGAGAATTTAGTCAAATGGCCGCAACTAGCTACACAAAGGAGGCTAGAAAACTTAGCTTTTAATTAAGCAGCTATGCCCAGAAAGAAGGGAAGGACAGATTTTTAGGAGGGCTGTTACCCTCTTCTACAACCTAAGCTTTAATGTCTCTGAGGAGGGTTTTGCAGTGGTTTAAAATAAGGTGACATATATGAAAAAATAATAATATAGTGAAAATAAGGTATAAATCTGAGTCACAGAAAATGAGAGACTATAATGTAAACAATACTGAAGGTGGAGACTATGAAGAGAAATTTTGATGTAAAGGCTGTATGTTTCCTTAAATAAGCCTAAATGTGACTTTGAGTCAGATTGCTATGAGTCCGGCGTGGTTTCTGATTACTATTAATATAATTGGTATTAAGTATGTTGTATTAACATTCTTTTAGATTATCCAGCCTGGTAATTTTCCTGATGTGCTGCTACTTTAAAATATTTATTTAGGCCTTTAGTAAAATGAATTAAATTAAGATTGGCATTAGACAATAAAAGATCATTAATGGAGAGATTCTCAGTAATTATGGTTATGTGATGACTATCTTTTATCTAGTATTCATTTGCTAATCAGATAATTCATTACGTCTATGACAAGGAAACTATGACTTCTTTTTTCTTAAAGTCTTAAAACTGGTATTTGAAGTCAGTGTCAAGTCTGGAAAGGATCCATTTGAGGCTTTCAAGGAGAACCAGGGGCATGTAGCCAAGAGTTTGGGGTTTTAAGATAGAGCATGATTCCCAGATGCACAGAATTAGTATCATGAGGGAAATTATGAAAATGGTTACTCTCAAACCATACGTCAGATTTAGAGAATCAAATTCTGGAAATGGGACCTAACAATATGATTTTTTAAAACAATCCTTCAAATGAGTCTTTGAGAAGCCCCTAAGATAAAGGAGACTATGTAAAGTAACATGTTAAGAAATTTCTTTGGAAGGAAGACTGAGAGAATACTGTTGAGAGTGGCATTTAAGATCTTTACTAACCATTGGCATGGTAGGGAAAATTAAACAGTCTGCCATATAGTTGAAAGATAAATAGAGGTACAATTATACCTTTCAGTTATTCAATAAGACAAAGTTCAAATAAGCTTGGGGTTAAGAGAAAGACTTTTCTTAGGTAAGTCAAGAGGGGGAGAATGAAGGAAGAATTGAAAAATAAGGGTGACTCTTATTAAACAAAATCTTTGAAGGTTTGCAATCCAAGCATATATATGAATACAGTTAATTGAGAACAGCAAATAAGGGGACAAAAAGAAGGATGAAGATGGAGAAAAATTAATACGGATTTGGATCTAAGACAGTGGTGCTTCAACAGGAAAGATTTTGTGATTGTCACTCTTTGTGGGGAATGCGCTGCTGGGATCTGGTAGATAAAGAGGCAAGAGAAGCTGCTAAACAGCCTGCATGTACAGGATTCAAACATAGCCCGCCCTCAACCAAGAGAAAGAAAGAAAAAAGAATTAGGTCATGCAAGATGTCATTAGTGCCAAGGGAAGAAGAAACATCAGGCTCAGCCATCTTTGAAGCAGCTTGCTTTTTGTATTATAAAAGATAAGCCTTTTTTGCCCCAAAAATGGGGCTAGTAAATAGAAGAGAATAAGAACTATACAGTTTTGTCAGAGCAGTTTTCAAACCTGAATTCACATCAATCTTCTAATCTAAATACCTGGATATTAATTTGTATTGCTTTAAAAAAAAATAGTCCTCAGGTGATTCTGACTTTCAGGTTAGGGATCCACTATTGAAATAAATTTAGTCTCACAGTTCTTTGACTTTATCAGACGGATCTCACCGATCTAGAAATGCAAGAAATACTAGCAAAGCAGGTATGAGAGAGTGAGGTAAGTTCAGAGGTTACTAGAGCATCACTGAAGATGGTTTCCAAGCTATTTTAGAGACTCAAAAGAGAGAGCAAGTGAGGAACCTGGTGACCACAACAATGGTGGTTAAGACAGAATTCCATTTATGTTAAAGGGTAAGGGTAGTAACAAAGGAGTAGATAAACTGTTTGAGAAAAGAATTTCAGAGTTGTAAGGCAGTATGGACATACTTAGTCTTGTTTGAAGAGGAGCGAGTTGAGTTATAAGTACCTAATATTACTTTAGTACACCTCTAGCCAATAAAAATGTGAATGCCACAAATGTGATTTTAATTTCTTACTAATTTTAGTAATTTAACCCAATATAACCAAATATTTTGACACATAATCAATGTTTTAAAAAATTGCTGGCTGGGTGCAGTGGCTCATGTGTGTAATCCCAGCACTTTGGGAGGCTGAAGAAGGCAGATCACCTGAGGTCAGAAGTTTGAGATCAGCCTGGCCAACATGGCAAAATCTCTAAAGTATGAAAATTAGCTGGGTGTGGTGGCACACTCCTGAAATCCCACATCGTACTTACTCGGGAGGCTGAGGCAGGAGAATCGCTTGAACCCAGTAGGTGGAGGTTGCAGTGAGCCAAGATCGCACCACTGTACTCCGGCTTGGGCGACAGCGAGACTTCTCAAAAAAAAAAAAAATTACAAATATTTTTGGTACTAAATCTTAAAGATTGTTGTGTTTTGTACTTACAGCATATCACAACTCAGACTAGCTACATTTCATTTACTCAGGAAGCTACATTTGGTCATTGGCTACCTTATTGAACAGTGCAAATACAGGAATTGTGGGAACAGGATATAGAGTTAGAGTTTCTTTTAGAGGCGTTTGTGTATAGCAGTGGTCTCCAACCTTTTTGGCTCCAGGGACTGGTTTAGTGGAAGACAGTTTTTCCATGCTATGGTGGGGTGGGGGGTTGTTATCATCAGGCATTAGATTCTCATAAGGAGCACACAACCTAGATCCCTGGCATGTTCAGTTCACAGTATGTTCGCAGTCCTGCATCTGATGCTGCCACTGATCTGACAGGAGGTGGAGCTTAGGCGCTAATGCTTTCTCCACTACTCACTTCTTGCTGTGTGACTGGGTTCCAGTTCTGTGGACAGGGGTTGAGATCCCCTGGTATATAAGGATTAAACTCCTTCAGGATCAGATTGGAAGCAGGAAATGTGGAAATTGAAACTAGATATAGGTTTGAATCCTAGGTCTCCAAACTGCTTTGGGAAAATTATCCATCCTCCTCTCCTATGGCTCCATATTTGTTTTAAAAAAAAAAAAAAAAAAAAAAGAATACCTAGAACATGTTAGGCACTATGTTTAAAGGCAAAAAGTATACATTTAAGGAAACATGCATATACATTCTTTAGCCTCATAATTTTAGGTAGATAACCAATATTTTAACTTTTACCTTTTTTTTTTTTTTTTAAAGCTAAAAGTTATGTTCTATCTTAAAGGGTAGGAAGTAGAACCTTAGGAAGATAATGTGGTATTTCAAAGGTCATTTTCTCTAAGGACAAAATATTTTTTTGCCTAAAGGCAGTTGTTACTTTGCTCAAATAGCAAATACTCTTTGCACCCAAACAGGTTTGGGATAACATTGATAGAAGATTTTTAACTATGTCAAAGTTTTTGTGTGTTTTCATGTTAGACTCTTATTTCTCATATACTGAGATGACTTTGCAAATACAATTTTTCTCCCTAGATATTTTTAGATGAATTACATGAACATGGACAACTACATTCTATGTCATCTTGGATGGAATTGTATCCAACTATTAGTTCTGACATTAGATTCACTAATATGCTTGGTCAGCCTGGTAAGATTATTTTCTTTTCTAATTTACCATTATGGTAGTAGTTGGAATGGGCTAAGGGCAAAGGTGACTGTGTTGGGGGAAAGGGTGCTTTGTTTTTGTTTTTTAAACAAAAAAGTAATTGCAGCTCTTTGGTTAGAGCTAGCTTTTGACTTCTTTAGTTTTTTCATTAGGATCAACTGCACTTGATCTTTTCAAGTTTTATGTTGAGGATCTTAAAGCACGTTATCATGATGAGAAGAAGATAATAAAAGATATTCTAAAGGTAAATAAGTTTATTTATTTTTACCTTTTAACCTGTAGTATATCTTAAAAGTTGGTACTATATTCCTTTGATTTATGCGTTATTAAGTTAACAAGATTTCTTTTTTTTTTTAGGATAAAGGATTTGTAGTTGAAGTAAATACCACTTTTGAAGATTTTGTGGCAATAATTAGTTCAACTAAAAGATCAACTACATTAGATGCTGGAAATATCAAATTGGCTTTCAATAGTGTAAGTAATTTTTTCTGATGTAAATAACTAGTTTAACAGTATAGCTTTTAACTTACTCAGATAAAAGCAGCTAAGTTGCAGAGTATTGGAATAAGGGAATATGAATAGAATTTTACTGAGTAGTAGCCAGTCTTTCAGATAAGGTAAAAGAAAAAAATTTATTTATATGATAAATTGGTATTAAACTTCCTTTGCTCAAATTACTGGTATCATACATAAATTAACCCTTATAAAACAGGCCTTGGGCCACACATAAACTACACTAACACTAACAATAGCTGATGAGCTAAAAAAAAAAAAACAAATCGCAAAAAGGAACCTCATAATGTTTTAAGAAAGTTTACAGATTTGTTTTGGGCCTGTGGGCCATGGGTTGGACAAGCTTATTTAATGAGTGATTCCTAAATGAACAATAAATTATTTTAGCTAACAGGGATTATACTGTTATAACTGAATAAATATGATTTTCTGATAGTTACTAGAAAAGGCAGAAGCCCGTGAACGTGAAAGAGAGAAAGAAGAGGCTCGGAAGATGAAACGAAAAGAATCTGCATTTAAGAGTATGTTAAAACAAGCTGCTCCTCCAATAGAATTGGATGCTGTCTGGGAAGATGTATGTATACTTGTAAATTTTTTTCTAATGAATTCTTTTCTTTACAGTTGAGAAAGAAATTTAAAATACACTATTTTTCATTTTATAGCCACAAAAAGCCAAATTTATTTGTAGAATATATTAAATATATTTCGAATGTAATAAAAGCATTAAATCAGCTGTGACTCTGCGTTTAGGAATTTAGTAAAGAATGGTTTGGACTTTTGAAGGGGAGAAATAATACACTCTAAGGGAACTGGTTTATCACAGTTTTCATGTGCTGTTATGATTCCTTTTGGCTGTATTGGTGTGCTTTTCTTGGTATTCATGTATTTATTTTATATCTGAATTTTTCAGATCCGTGAAAGATTTGTAAAAGAGCCAGCATTTGAAGACATAACTCTAGAATCTGAAAGAAAGCGAATATTTAAAGATTTTATGCATGTGCTTGAGGTAATTTTAGAATTCCTGTATACAAAATATAAACAAATTGAGGAGTTTAGAATGATGAAAGTGTGTTGCTTAATACTCACTGCTTTATACAAGTAGTTACGTGGTACGGTTAGAGAATGTTTTTTTCCCTTATAAAAACTGTTCGTAAGTGAAACAAATTATGTTTCCATGGGAATATAAAGACTTGTATGTGAAGGCTGTGTTTTGTATTTTTAGAAAGTTTTAGAAACTGAGCAGTTTGGCAGCCACACGGATTGACCAGTAAACTTAAAGAAAATATCTTATTATGTAAAACAGATAGAAAACAGCTTTTAAGCACCTTTCAGGTATTATACTACATTAGCTGTGTAGAAAACTCAGAGTTTCTGGAAAATAATGGAATAAATGGTAATTTTTGTTAAAATAAGCAATGAAATAGTAACATTTCAGGTCATTTTAATAATTAGGTGAGGTTCGCTGGACACCATGGCTCATGCCTGTAATCCCAGCATTATGAGAGGCTGAGGTGGACGCTGATCACCTCAGGTCAGGAGTCCAAGTCCAGCCTGGCCAACATGGCAAAACCCCATTTCTACTAAAAAAATAGAAAAATATTGGCAGGGAATGGTGGCAGGCACCTGTAATCCTAGCTACTCAGGAAGCTGGGGCAAGAGAATAACTTGAACGCAGGAGGTGGAGGTTGGCAGTGAGCCAAGATAATGCCACTAGACTCCAGCTGGGCAACGGACTGGGACGCCATCTCCAAAAAAATAGTTAAGAGTATTTTGGTAACAGTTTCATTTAGGCTCTTGTAAGTATGCTGAATTGACCAATAATTATTGAATATAGTATTTGATGCCTATGTGTATCAGTATTCTAATTGCTCTATGTATATTAAATATATGAACTTAATCCTTTCAACAAGCCTATGAAGTTAATAGGTGAACAAACTAAGGCAAAGAGAAGTAAAGTAAGTTACAGGGTTGGAAGCCAGGCATGATGACCTTGCTCAATGCTTTTAGCAAGTATGCCATGCTGTCACTTCTAGACTAGCTAATATTTATAAGCTAAAAACTAGTATGTGATTAATATTGTAGTGTTGTACTGTAAATGGGCATAGCGGTCACTAAATTGACTATTTCTTTGGATTTGTTTTTCTTGATTAATATAATGTTAACCACAGCCTTTTTTGTAACATGTACTCACATAGGCCTATATTGTTTCATAGCTGCCTGTAGATGTGGTCTTGTTGTGCACCACTGCACTCTGGCCTGGGTGACAGAGCGAAACTTGGTCTCTAGGAAAAAACAAACTACTTTGTCTACTAATAGTTTTTAACATTGTTTTGTTTAGATGTCCAAATGAGTGGGTATAGGATGGGCAAGAAGGAACAAGAAAAAAAAAAAGATGATTCTTTGCACAGTTTCAAGGGATTACATTTCTATATATGGTAGAGTTTTACTCTATGAACTTACTTCCTTAGCTTTTTAAAGATTCTTTCCAGTCTGTCTACGATAAGTATAAATTCTTGAAATTTTCTTTTTTTTTAAGACAGGGTCTCACTCTATCACCCAATCCCAGCCCAGAGTGCAGCGGTTCAATTATGCCTCACTGCAGCCTACACCTGTTGGGTTCTGACAATTCTCCTGAGTAGCTGGGACTGTAGGCACGTGCCATGAGACCTGGCTTTTTGCTCTTTTGGTTTTTGTTTTTATAAAGATGGGATCTTGCTATGTTGGGCAGGCTGACCTCAAAGAGGTCTCCTGCCTTGGCCTCCTAAAGTACTGTGATTATAAAATGAGCAACCATGCTAGGCCTCTAGATCTTTTCTGTGCCAAATGTATTGCAGACCAGAAGCATCTACATTACCTAGGACCTTAGAACCTAGAAGCTTCTTAGGAATGAAAAACCTTAGGCCCCATCAGTAGAAATCCTGCATCTGACTCTTCATTTTAGCCAGATTCCCAAGCATTAAAATGTACATTTAATTTTGAGAAGCTCTGCTCTAGTGTCTTACCTGTTTTCCCCCAGTTGAATAATCTCCAGATTCTTTTCATGATCTATACTGGGATAAAGTAGTTAGGTGGTAATGGTACCATACAGAAGGGCTGAACACATTCAGAATTTTGGGACTTAATAATCTGAGCCTTGAGGTATTAAAGAAAGGTAGGTTAGTGTTCAGTGAGATAAAAAAGGTAAGAGTCCATTCTGAGATCCAGATTTCCCATTTCCACTTAAGTAACTGAGGTAGAATTTATTCTCAAAGCCATAGATATGTTTAGGGGCGAGGAGCTTGTACTGCAGCACCCCCCCATCCCTGCTAGCCTAATAATTGTTATAATGAGTAAAAATCCACAAAGACAACATGGATGTCTAAGGATGTCATGTTTGAGGAGGAAGGAAATAGCTCTTTGGGGGAAATGAAAGAGGAGGAGATTTGGCATTTATTCTGACATCAATCTTATGTATCTCAATTCAAGGATGTTTTTTATCTTAGTGCTTGGCCTAGCTTACTGACCAAAGCCAGATTGATTAGAAAAAGCATGCCTGAATGTTATTGTATTTCACTGTCATTAAAAGCAGATGTGACTGCATATTATACTTTTCTTCTAAACCACACCATTCTCATTCTTCTTAAAAACTACTTTTTCAGCCGGAAAAAGTAATCCCACCACTTGGGAGGCTGAGACAGGCCGGGTCACTTGGGGTCAGGAGTTCGAGACCAGCCTAGCCAACATGGTGAAACCCTGTCTTTACCAAAAGTACAAAAATTAGCCAGGCATGGTGGCATGCTCCTGTAATCCCAGCTACTCGGGAGCCTGAGGCAGGAGAATTGCATGAACCTGGGAAGCAGAGGTTGCAGTGAGCCGAGATCGCACCACTGCACTCTGGCCTGGGTGACAGAGCGAAACTTGGTCTCTAGGAAAAAACAAACTACTTTGTCTACTAATAGTTTTTTAACATTGTTTTGTTTAGATGTCCAAATGTGGGTATAGGATGGGCAAGAAGGAACAACAAAAAAAAAATGACGATTCTTTGCGGTTTCAAAAGGGATTACATTTCTGTATATGGTAGAGTTTTACTCTATGAACTTACTTCCCTAGCTTTTTAAAGATTCTTTGCAGTCTGTCTACGATAAGTGTAAATTCTTGAAATTTTCTGTTTTCTTTTGTCCCTGTAGCATGAATGTCAGCATCATCATTCAAAGAACAAGAAACATTCTAAGAAATCTAAAAAACATCATAGGAAACGTTCCCGCTCTCGATCGGTAAGGGAATTTATTATATGACACCATGAGTGTATTGAAGTGTTAGCATTATTATGAATGAAATTATGTGTATTTTTTAGGGGTCAGATTCAGATGATGATGACAGCCATTCAAAGAAAAAAAGACAACGATCAGAGTCTCGTTCTGCTTCAGAACATTCTTCTAGTGCAGAGTCTGGTAAGCATTTCTGTTTATTTGATTAAATCATTGACACTGATATACTCCATTTCTGACACTTTTTTTTTCCTTTTATGCTCCTCAGAGAGAAGTTATAAAAAGTCAAAAAAGCATAAGAAGAAAAGTAAGAAAAGGAGACATAAATCTGTAAGCAAGCTTCTGACTTTTATATTTCACCTATGCTTTTGCCCTTAACTTCCTCAGAAATCATAGAACTTTTTTCTCTCTAGTCCTGTGCAGTCTAGGGCAGTTCAGGTGGGCACATAAACTTCAAGTTTTGTAGTTGCTCTTCACCTTAATCTTCCATTAAAATCATTTGGTGAGCTTTGAAAACATATACATACAGGATCCCCTATCCTGGTCTTTAAAATTTTCTAGAAAAAAGTCTCAGGGAGATGTGTGAGCATGTGTCTCTATATGTATGTGTATTTGTGTGAATGTGTAGATTGCAGCTGTTGTTGAGAACCATAAATTTAAATGTTTAAACAACCACTCCTCTACTCTCATAGTTCTTAATCTTAGGTATTCATTAGGATCCAGCTAAGG
The DNA here is from genome assembly GCF_049354715.1 of Callithrix jacchus. Classification (NCBI taxonomy): domain Eukaryota; kingdom Metazoa; phylum Chordata; class Mammalia; order Primates; family Cebidae; genus Callithrix; species Callithrix jacchus. The sequence goes on from NC_133507.1 coordinate 77,419,863, forward strand.
GGCTTTTACAAAATGTGAAGCCCTGGGTGTTACCACAGACCTATAGAATTACATTTTTTAAAATTTGAATTTGTACATAAGTGATGAACCATTTAAGCACTTAAATTTTAAATAATTCCTGCTTCTCAGCAATTTCAAGAAAAGTATTTTATTAATACAGCTGTCTGCCTTATGTGTTAAAGCTAATAGCAGTATCATCCTATGTATATTTGTAAACCAGTATAATACTGGGTTGGTGAAAAATGTACTTTCTCTGTATTTACATAATATTACAGATCTGATGTGGTAGTAAGTCTCATGAGTGATATTTTATCCTGTCAGAATGTTATCCTTCCCAAGGGAAAGGATAATAAAAGATTCCCCCATGAATCTTGGGTAAATTCTAAATCCTTGAGGTTAACAATTCACATTACATTTCACTACTGTAATAACACATAACCTGTTATACATAGATGTTCTTAAATATTACCTATATGAGAATGGTATCTTCATCAAAATGCTAACCTGTTATTTTCTATTCATATAGGACTCTCCAGAATCCGATGCTGAGCGAGAGAAGGATAAAAAAGAAAAAGATCGGGAAAGTGAAAAAGACAGAACTAGACAGAGATCAGAATCAAAACACAAATCGCCTAAGAAAAAGACTGGAAAGGATTCTGTAAGTGTTGAGAATTGTTTCATACCTGTGTTTTCAAAATACAAAAATGGATTCTGTGGTTAAACCATGATGGTGTTGAATAAATAGTCTTTTTTCCAGATGTGCTACAATTGAAGAAAATGAAAATTCAGTTAACTACATTTCACACAATATCATGGTTTTTGGTGATGAATGACCCTAGATTTGATCTCCTAAATTTGATATTTTTAAAATACAGCATTCTGTAATTATGGCCTTAACTCACTAAGAAAGGATATATGATTATTACTAAATAGTGCCACTGGACATTTCTTACTTAATCTTCAAAAACTTTTTTTAAGTGAGAGACTAAATCTGGGATTCTCCATATGTATACAGTTGTCACTGTTATTAAATCCTTTGTTTCAAAAGGTACCAATTCCAATAACTTTTAGAAATATTGATTTGGGCTGGAGGAAGGGCAAATGAATAGGAGAGGAGAATACAAGCCAAAGTTTAGATTTCAATAACAGATCACATCATTAATCCTTAGTTTTTCAAATATATGTGTATATGATTGCAATAATGCAAATGCTGTGGGTTTAGCAAGGGTAAATGCCTGTGAATCATCACTGGAGAGCATAAACTATGTAGATAAAGCTGTTAGGGATTTCTGGATATTCTGATTCGTTGGTATAGGGTGGATTTTTTTTTTTAAGAGCTGAAACAGGTGAGTCTGAGTCACATTGTCAGTGAAGAGTGAATGCCTCCCTTTTACTTTTTAGCAGCTTATGGTGGGTTAAATGAAATCCCTGGAGTGAATGAAAGAGGACAATAGGTGAACCATCCACTTTTCAAAGGTTGTATCTCACATACAGTGCAGCATTATTTTTGTTTGTTTGTTCATCCTAAATCTTGTCCTGTTCATAAGTTTTGTGTATTTATTTACTTGGCACAGGAATCCATATGCTTACAGCATAATAATTCTGTTTCTGTGATAATTCTTCTGGAACCACTGGGAATCTACAAAATTAGCAAGGAATATATTATCTAGGAAATGAATACCTGGCTTCCATTAAATGGAAATATTTTTTCTTATTCACACAATCTTTAAACCCTGTGAAATGTCTTTCTTTGGAAGAGAATTTATATAGATATTGGTTTCTTTTTTCAAAGGCTTAGCACTTAAATTTCTGAGTACTGATGTCAGCTATAATTGTAATCAATGTCTTTTCAGGGTAATTGGGATACTTCTGGCAGTGAACTGAGTGAAGGGGAATTGGAAAAGCGCAGAAGAACCCTTTTGGAGCAACTGGATGATGATCAATAAATTATACCAAATATATGTTTACAGTATGATTTAAAGTCTAATTCAGACCAGGGACTCTATTTTAAGTTCAACTGATATAACACTGGGTTTTAATTATATCACAGGAAAAAAAAAGTGCATTTAAGTATTGTTATCGTGGACTTTATAAAAGCAAAGGAAATTGAAAATAACTTTTGATTCTGTATCAAGAATCATATTTTCATACAGTCATAACTGTCTTTCTGTGACCCTTTCACAGGGCACTGTAGGATGGATTAAAGGTGGCAATTTACTGATAACTGCAGATGTCTCTACTTTGTTCTAAAATCTAAGTCATGAGGTGATTTGATTTACTTTATAGAAGCTGCATTTTGAAGATATAATGAAAAATTTTTTGATAATATAGTAGTACAAAAAAAGCACCAGCAACTGATAAAACTGCTTTTTTGTGCACTACCCAACTGATTAAAGCCAATGTGATCTTTTATGGTGAAACTCCTAATAGGTGTTTTTGCTGGAAACTTGGTAGACCCTTAATTATAGTGGTGCTAATGAGCACTACTGTAATAAAGCCACCATTATTTTTTATCAAACATCTGAATACATTTTAAAAAGGCTATTGTGAGGGCATTATTTTGAGCATCTATTTTGAGGTGATGTTAAAAAAGAAAAAAAACTTTAACATCAAATCAAATTGTAAATTAATTTAAATATATTGCCTTAAGGACCTACTAAAGAATGTGCCACCAGACTTTAAGTGATAGTTGCAATATCCTTGTCTAAAAAAAAAAAAAAAAAAAAAAATTGACTTAAACATTTTCTTTAACAGTTGTCTTTTTTTTTCTAAATTCAGTCTTTCTCTTGCTTTTTTTCCCCTGCTATTGAGGAAGTATTTTGCCTCCCCTACTCACTGAGAAGTATTGACTTCGTGGTACACATTCTAAAGCATTTCTGATTTGAATATTTTTGTACATTTTTATCAACTATTAAACCTTCTCTTCTAGTGTGTACTAGTATTTATTTCTACTTAAACTGTTCAGCTAAATTCTTTGATCATTTTAAAGGTACTAAATCCCTGAAATTTTGCTTCATCTTACCCACACAGCTAGTTTACTTTCCTTTTTTAATATTTAAGAACATTATAAATCAGTGCATTTGAGGTTTCTAGATTTATTTTTCACCTATGAATTTTTTACAGACTATTTTAGAAGGGCAATGGATTGAAGATAGAATACTCTTACATGCTAACTTTTGAAGGTTGGTAATGTAATTTATACTATTTTCCTTCAGTGCAGGAGATTTTTAAGTAAGTAAGTAAATTTTAGCACCTATTCTTTCGTATTATGTTATTCTGTTAATTTGTATACTTGAAGAGATCCTATTTCAAGGTAGGATTTAGAAGAACAAAAAGTTTTTTCCTTACCATTTTAGTGAGTTTTGAAAGTGGACCTGACCAGAATGTCTCGTTCCAATTTTGCCCCCCATTTGAATTAAATATAATGTCTACTTTTAAAGGCTGAAGGGGTGGGGGAGGGGATTGTTTCTCAGTTTGTCTCCCCAGTTATTTTTCTGCTATGAAATATGACCAGGCTTTGTAGGAAGACTCATCTTGGAGAAAATGTGAAGTAATCGTTTGCTTGAGATTAGTCTCCTGTTGTATATTAGAGTCAAAATACCTAACTTTGGCAACAGGGAGTTGTCTAGACTCAATTTTCAGAGGTCCCATTGTAGTTAGTTAATATTGCCAATCATGTCAATCACCTGACATGGATGTCAGTGGCAAATCTTTAAAATATGCATTTGATATTGGCAAATACATATTAGTGATGTTTCACAAAAGAATCTTAGAATCTGTAAAAAAAATTGTTTTCATTACTTCCATGAATGATTTTTAAAGTACAACTTTAAAGTTTTGATTTTTCTATTTAAATAAAAAGCTATTGATGTGTTTTAGCATGTCCTCAAAATAGATTCCTGTATTTCTTACAGAGATAATCTTACTATAACTGCAAATCCCTACAATACTATAGTTTCCCTGTAGTTCACCCATGAAAATTATTTTACTTAAAAACAACTATAGTAGTAAACAAATTGCAATTCAAAATGCAACATCCTTGCCATGAAAGATATAACTTAAAGTGACTGTGGTCCTTGGTCTACCTTTCAGGATCCCATCAAATGGGATTTAGTTGCCGGAAAGATACTTGACAGTCTGAAGGCACAGGTGATAAGATTTTGTTAGAATTTTCTGTGAATAATTTTAAACTAATAGGTTATGTTTCTAAATCTTCGGTTTGATAAAAAACTGAAATGTCTTGGAATACTGGTTCTATCAGAGTTGAACAAATATGTTAAAACAGGAAAATGTGTTTATTTTCAGATAAAGGGAATTTATACTTTTCATTAAAGCCTCAGTCTTGGGAAAATGTTGAGGGTTTATCTTCCCTCAGTGTCACTAATAATGAACTGTTGGATCAAATTTGCTTATACATTTAATATACTTATTCAAAATCAGGACTTTAAATACTTTATTTTTTTTTTATTTATTTTGAGACAGAGTCTTGCTCTGTTGCTCAGGTTGGAGTGCAATGGCATGGTCTTGGCTCACTGCAACCTCAGCCTCCCGGGTTCAAGCGATTCTCCTGCCTCAGCCTCCTGAATAGCTGGGGATACAGGTGCCAGCTAATTATTGTGTTTTTAGTAGAAATGGGGTTTTACCATGTTGGCCAGGCTGGTCTCAAAACTCCTGACCTTGTGATCTGCCTTGGCCTCCCAAAGTGCTGGGATTACAGGCATAAGCCACCGTGCCCGGTCAGTATTTGGTATTTTTCTCCCAGTTCATAATATGTGAGAAAATTGAATTTGTATGAAAAAGTAGATAATGTGGCTAATCAGTTATGAAGTATACACCCTTCCTAAGTGAATTTAAATAATGTAATGCTTTTAAATAAAAGCAGTGATCCCACCACATTTTTTTTCAACATAGTAGCTGGCATTTTGTTATTATTAGCCAGAGTAGCTTCAGCATCTAAGTTACTGAGGTTTTCCAACTTTAAAAGTGCATTTTATGCCTTCTGGTAAATTTGATAATGATTTGTCATAGCTTTGTCATCTTTTGACTTTTGCTTAACTGGGCCTCACTTTGTATAAATTATAATATGAAAAAGGACTGTCCTAAAGTATAAGGCAGTCAGTAATGGTAGGATGAAGAAACTGTAAAAACTCCTAGAAAAAAAATCTGTGTGCATTTTTCTGGAAAGTTTTCATAGTTTCAAACTGTCTAATACAGTTTTCATTCAATTATATAACTTGGTTATATGCTTTAACAAACATTTGTCTAAATGTTCTGGTTTTCTTCTGGTCTTATAGTCAGCTAAGTACTGGCTATGCCACCACTCTTATTTTTACACCCAGAAAGGAGTAGTAACCACTTTATATGAAGAATTGTTTTTTTCTTTTTAAAGCTTTAGATGCTATGTAAGAGAGAACTATTTGTAATCACATAGTACCCAGGGAGGAGTGAAGAATGATTTTTTTAAAAGGGGATACTTAATTATATTATATAATTTAAATATAAAACTAAAAAGCTTCAGCTTTTAAAACTTGTTTCTAAACAAAATGAAGCAGAGTACATTAATTGCTTTTATCTTAAGTCTGAGACTTGTTCTTTTCTCTTTGGTATGTATTTTTTTCTCAATGTTAGGTAGATTTTAATTCAACTATCCTACATTCTCTACGTAAAATTACGCTCATTTTACATGAAAAGATAGCAAAATAATGTCATTACTTTCATGGAACTGTGTTCTCACAGGCTTATAATCTCATTCTGTGTTTCTGGTAATGGCATATACCAGTCTGATGATCTTACCATCCTTATTCTTACATTCGTCTTAAGTTTCCAGTTGTTCTCAAGTGTTCCAATTGTTTTGACTTAACTGTAAGTTAGCATGTAAGTTCCTCGGTGGCAGGGATTTGTCTGGTTCATTTACTGTTATATATCCCTGTGGAATAGGACAGTGCCTGACACATAATAATAGGCACTTTTTGAATGAATGTAAAATACTAGTTGAAATACATACTCATCTTGCATCCATTATACCCATCATCTGTATTAAAGGGCTTAAAAAAGCATCACTGCAATAAATCATACTAACCCACCACTAAAGCCATGGTCATAATTTAAGTGCACCTAAAATAAGGTCTAGTGACTGTACCTTAACTTTTACTTCAGACATGTCCAAAACTTATGAGAACATATAATGTAAAGTTGAAAACTAATGATTTGGGGCTATTTTTGAATAGGGCTGAAGCATGGTGACATGTCAGGCACTCAGTTTACTGGAGCTGTCTTAAAGGTGAGGTGGAAAGTGAGAGATGATTTTGCCCTAATTACCCACACATTCCTCTAACCCTCCATTTTAAGAACCTTAGCTATAATAGCTTCTCCGCTTTTTAAACTTGCCATATAAAGACTATCAAAACTGCTTTCGTGATTCTCAGTAGGATCTAGTTCCAGGCCATCTCATTGCTAGTGATTGGTAATTGTTAATTTGATGCTAATTACCTTACTTGTAAAGTTGACATTTATACTGGTTAATCCTCCCTGCCCCTAGTCATGGACTATGAAACAGTGAGTGGCTGGCTAATAATTAGATCAGGTTCAAACTAAGCCATTCCTTGATGCTATTCTTCCACTACTGTTCCTTAAGGTATCTAAGTGTGTTATGTATAATCATTTGGTGGGGGGGGTCCTCCCTGCAAACTTCGGTAGGTGTTGGTCTTGCCTACCTCTACAACTGAGCCAAGGACTTGTTCTGAAAGGTGAGTAATAAGGGAACAAGGTTTCTATTTTCTGTGTTTGTAATTACCATTTTTTCACCTGTTTATATATTATTCTGATGTAAAAGAACCTTAGTTATATAAAATTAGACCTTTTGTAAATAAATATAATTTATTAGAAAAAGTGGCATCTTTTACTAAATTGGGTTTGTGTCAGTTTTTTCCTTTAAGCACCACTCAGGCAGCAAGCTCTATGCTGTGAGAGTTGCTGGAGGCCTACATTGTTTTCTCAGTGTAATTCCTCTTTTTTTTTTTTTTTTTAATAAAAAGTTATACTGAAAAGCCCATCATTTCTTTCACACATCTGTTTCTTCAAATACTTCTTGGGCATAGATGATGGGCTATTAGTTTAAAAAGAAATAGAAAATACTCTTTTGTATGAAATCTGCTGATAAATTCATCTTTGGAGGCATTTCTGATAGTAAAGATTAGGAAATAGGGCCAAGAAGAGTTTTGTTTCATCAAATATTAAAATAGTAATGTGGCTGGGCATGATGGCTCATGTCTGTAATCCCAACACTTGGCAAGGCGAGGCAGGTGGATTACTTGCACTCAGGCATTCAAGACTACCCTGGGCAACACAGTAAAAACCTATTGCAACAAAAAAATACAAAATTAGCCCGGTGTGATTTTACGTGCCGCTGCTTGGGAGGCTGAGGTAGGAGGATGGCTTGAGCCTGAGAGGCAGAGGTTTCCCTGAACTGTGAAAAGGTCTATTTAAAATTTTCCTTGTTTTCATAAAAAGAACATATGAAATGTTACAAACTTTTGATGGAGTTATTAAAACTGTGCTATGGGGGCCAAACTGTTTGTACCTTGGTGACTGATATAGTGGTTGGGTGCAGGGCTAACTAACTATTCAGTTAACATATAACCTATTATCTTTATTTGTACAACATCCTAACTGAAACATTTCAGTGGGGGCCTGGGGGTTTGGACATTTCACAGAAGTGCTGTTGTTTCCATAGAAGCTGTATGTTACAAATACAGTTTGGGAGATATATGTCTCACTTCAAAGAACCATTTTCTACATTTTATATAGCAAGAATCAAGAGTTCACATCATAGGGAGGAATCCTTCCTGAAATTTATCAAGCATATTTGGATTCTGAGTTCAAATAGCAAGATATATCTGTTTGTAGAAGGTAAGTCTACATTAATACTGCTAAAATCCCCTAAATTGTACCATTGAAAGATCACAACATAGAATAGTAGTGTAAATAGTTTATTTGCTCATATGCCATGAAAAGACCAGAAAAGTAACATGAATTGCTTTTATAAAACATTCTAATATTGCTAAGAAGCAGGCCCATTAATAAACAGAAAAGAACATGCCAACATTGTCTATTTGTAGATAAATAAATAGGCAATTATTTTAACACATACAGGTCAGCATTGAATTTTGGAAAACAGCTGCTTTGTAGTGGAAGTCCAACTATCTGTATTATTGTCAAATTGCTATTTTTAATCAAAATGAATGTTGAGTCCACAGAAAGACAAAATCTTGGCATGTTCTTTTTTAAAGTACACATTTATGGGAATGTGGCCGCAGGTGGCAGTTTAATCTTTCTGTAAATAGGTACACTAAAGTGAAATGTCGTAGGTAACTTGTTCCCTAAACTGTCCTTGTAGTTAAATATATATATTAAAAAAAACCTATAAGTTAAAATAACATTCAGATTGTATAGCATAGGCTGATGCATTTTAAAACAATATTTACAATATTACCCAGAGGCTTAGGTGGGAATTAAAGAGAAGTGTAAAAACCATAAAAAACTGCACCGATTTTATAGCAAAATATCTGTACATTTAAAAAGATCATATAACTACACATCCAAGGAAAAGGGACCTTCACCAAGGGGTTCACATAAGCACAACATAAAATAGGAAATTCAGCGGTTAAATACTATACAATAAACTTTACAATTAATATTGATGTACCAAGAAGATAAGCCAGAAGCAGAATGTATATTATGAAAAGTACAAATTTAGCTTCAGTCCAGTTTTTGACTTTGGAATGGATCAAGTGCCCTGCCAGAGAGGAAGGAAAAATAACAGTGGCTTAGTGGGCCATTTAGTCCCATTATGTATTATTTAAGCTGAATACCATATTAATACTTTTCAACAACTTAAATTGCAATTCCCCAGAACAAGTTAGCCATCATACGTGATGCCAAGTATATCTATCTTCTCCAATTTACAAAAAAAAGGAAAAATTGCGATTGTCAGAGAATAACGCCAGGTTCCTAACACTACTCTGCTAGCAGATGTAACCTTGAATGCTTGTTGATAGAGCTCGTAAACTTCCTTGCAAGGCACCAATTTCAGTTCTCAGAATTAATAATGGTCCTCAGAAATGTTAATATTGATTACTGAGATGTTGATTTTAGTGCTAATATGCTTGCGTTATTTAAAAGCTGCCTCTAGCTGAAGAACACAGTACTGCAAATAAGTCTTATCCCAACATTCATACTGGTGGATGCCTCTCACATAGAATTGTTCTCTAGCACAGAAGTAGAATGTGAAACTGGAAACAAAGGGTTGAGTGACCTTTGTGCCACTGCCATTGCATCCTGTTTGCACTTTGTTGGGGCCTGGTTATAAACAAAAGTTTTATCACGTGATTTTTCCTTCTTCCATGTTGCAAGTAACATACAAAGTTGATGGATATGGGTAAAACATAAAATTTCTTAAGAGACATCTCAGCAAAGGACCCACAGCAGATGCATTCATGTTACAACATCAGGAAACCAGGTAGGCCATCATGGGACAATCACAATGGTAGGTAATAAATTTACATTTTGGTTTAAAAAAACAGTAACATACTGGTGTAAAAAGATACCTAGTCAAATCAAATCCTATTGCTTTGATTAATCTGAACAGGTACTTCCATTTTTAGGCACTTGTTAACAAGGGTTGAAAGGAGAGCTCATTTTGAAATTCTTTTGTGTTTGCTAAATCTGAGCCCTTATTTTATGTGTGTTCAAGGCTGCAGTTAAATGGTAGCACATAAAGTTCATATGGGCAGTTTCATTCACGCACACCCTGTGTTCATGCAGGCCGGTCTCAGGTTCACATCGTTATTTCGGCACCATTAACAGAACGCAAGTTCTGATCATCAAAGCGCCGCCGGACGCTTCTCCTCACCGCATCGGCTCGTCTGTAGGGTTGGTTTCTAAGATCTGGAAAGAGGAGAGTGCCAGTAAGAGAATAGCAACCTTTAATAGCATGTGTCTAAGCAAGACAAAGGCCAGCTGGCAGCCAATCAAAGCAGCTTGTGTAGAAAAGAGTCACCTAATTAGCCCTTCAAACTCAGGGATCATTGAATCAAAGATAAACATATTTGCCTTCATTAATTACAATCAAACAAAATAGGGTATAATACTGGTAGGATTCTAGGACTTTAAGAGAGAAAAATATATAGATTATTTATGTCATAGGCCAGAGTCTAGCTGAAGTATTATTTTGAAATGTTTCTTAAATTAGAAGCAGCTGTAGGTTAATTTTTTTGTTTTGTTTTTATTCTGGAAGCCTGAATATCAATAGCAATTGCAATAAATTTTAAACTGCAAAATTAATAAAGCAGACTGCCCTGTCCCATCTTATCCTTGCAGTTTTAAAAAGAACCTAAAGGCTTTTAGTTTGCAGATAAAGGCTCTATTATTTTCATTCCATTAAGCTAGCTGAGTTTATTATTTTGTAAATTTTAGGCACAATAATTTCAATTAACCATTAAATATAAACCAAAACAATAGTCTATTATTTTCTGCCACTTCTTTTTTTTTTTTTTTTTTAAGAAATGGGATCTTGTTATGTTGTCCAGGCTGTACTTGAACCGGCACTGGCCTCAAGCAATTCTACCACCTTAGCCTCCTGAGAAACGGGGACTACATAGCTCTACCACCCAATATTTTTTATGTTACATCAGCAAGGAGGAGAAGTATCGGCCCTCCTGCATAAGAAAATCTTTAAGTGACTAAGTCAATCACTACATACCATTCCAAATAGGCATTCCTCTGTTGGGATGAAGTGGGATGAGCAGAGGAATTTTATGCAAGAACTTAATATGAAGGCATGCTTTCTTGGGTAAGTCAGGTACCTAACCAGCAACTAGGCTATGCAGCCTCCCTTTGAAGTCAAGACATAGTGAAAAAAGTAAAGCAGGCTTTGTACTTTTCCTCATCTGTTTGGTGTAATTAGTATTTACTTGCCTTTCATTAACTTAGTATTGTTGACTTCTTTTGTTGGAATACATTCTGTCTTTCGAAAGGGAAATACAAGTAACAGAATTAAACCAGATTGAATCTTTTGTATCCCTTTACTCAAGTTGTAAATGGAGCTGATGGACCACATTTGACCCACAGAATGTTTGCTCCACTCTACCCCCCCCTCACATTTTAAAATACAGTTTCCTGGTATTTAAATTGGTACTGAATATAAAAACTAGGGTTTCTGGCTTCCTTTGAAAAATTGGACAATCTGGCAAAACCAGGACCCAATTCCTACACAGCAAAAAGAAGCTGGTGCTAAAGATTGGTGCTCTCAGGTTCAGCACAGTTCTTACCAGGCCTGTTACCTTCCTGGATCCTTGACTCATGGGAATTTATGTGGCCCTGCCCTACTCTTTTTTTGGTGGGGGGAGGGGGACAGAGTCTCTGTCACCTAGGCTGGAGTGTAGTGGCAGATCTCAGCTCACTGTAGCATCTACCTCCTGGGCTCAAGCAGTCTACCCACCTCAGCCTCCCAAGTAGCTGAGCTATAGGTATTTGCCACCATGCCTGGCTAACGCTCGTATTTTTTTTTTGTAGAGACGAGGTTTCACCTCATTGCCCAGGCTGGTCTTGAACTCAAGCTGTTATCTGCCTTGGCCTCCCAAAGTGCTGGGATTACAGATTAAAAGTAAGAGCCACCATGTCCAGCCTCTACCCTTAAATTTAAGGGTAAAATAGTTTTGCATACCCTAATATTCTCAAGCCTCCGCTTCCTAGCCCACACTGGTAATGGAAGGCCAGAATTACACCTGTGGCCAAAGTTATGCAGCTCTGTGGTTCTTCATCCTCTTAGCAATTTGTTCTAAAGATCTTAATTCTTCAAAGGCTGTAGTTCATGTTCCCTGGCCAGGACCTGCTTTCAGTCTCTTCAGATCAAAATGGGTTTAACTGAGTAACTCAAAGGCCAAGATGGGTAAGGGAAGGACAGCTTAGCACTCAAAGCAAATACAATCATCAGCAAATACCCTCGCCCAAGCCATCACACTCGAGAACTTAAAAGCAGGCCGAGAAAGAGTTCAATAGAGAGGCTCAATCCCCACATCATTGGAATGTGAGGTACAAAAACTCCCTGGTCAGATTCTCTCACCAGTATTACTCTCAGCCATAGATTGAAACCATTGATCTGCATACAGAGAGAGGAGGAAGCTAAGTAAAAAGTGATGCTTGCCAGCTCTGTGTATCCTCCACCACCGGTGTGCTAGAAGAAATCCTTACCCTCGAGTGAACATTTGGAAATTTAGTGATATTATTCTTCTTTAAAGCTAAACAGAAAAAAAAAAACACAAAATGATGGTTAAGAAAAAATGGGATGAAAATGGAAAGCAACTCAACTTAGTGCTTAACATTCCCGGGCACATTAGCCAACAGAGGAAGAGAATGGGAAGCCATTACTACAAGAAGTGTTAGGTCAAACAAGGGAGGGATGAATGCATCTTCCCACCCAGCTCTCTAACCACCCAGTCAAGCTGCTTTGAAGATTGGCTCCAGAAAGATAAGAGTCCAGCAGCGAAACACAGCAAACATCAGCCAAACAGATGACAATTTTCTAGCCTGTTAATAAGCACTGGTGGGTAAGTACACTGCAGAGCAGGCAATGACAATATGTCCTTTGACATCAGAGACAGAACATACATAACAAGTGCAATTCATAGAATAGTACATCACAAAATAAACATACCCAGTTCCATGTCAATCTCAGCACAGGAGTCAATGGCTACTTCCAATTAGATTATGTGCTTCCCTTGTCTCTTTTCTAATCAACTAGACACTGGAGAGAAGTTTGTTCCTTATTAGGCATCAAGAACTAAGCCCAGGAAGTTACTTTCAAAAGTTTGATCACCCCCCCCACCCCAATTTAAAAACAGTGGCATTATCCAACGATATTTGCTGTATTTCTGGTGCCACCATCCTGACCAAAGAAGCAGGTCAAGATATGATCTGATCACAGAAGAAATAGCCTGAGTTGGACATGGAACAGAGCTACCAGTGAAAATGTAATGAGATAAGACGGTGGGAGCACCTAAGCCTTTGTATTCACGTCCTGTTTTACAGCTTTGCTGCAACATGGAATTACTGATATAGCTGAAATAGGCATGACATTCAGAAGGAATAGAGGTGGCCTACTCAGGGTAGGGTCTCATAAAGCTGTGGATTGCCTATATCTACACAAACAAGCCACGTCAAAAAGGTTCCCTATGTTAAGCTCATGAGTTTCAAGGCCCAGTTTGTAGCTGTGCATAGTTCACAGTTCTTCTGCAAGTCATTTTGCACTTTGCATTCCTGAGTACTTTCATACGGCTATCAAAGTATGTTAACTGGGTACAGGATAAAAGGGCTGGGTTAATACTGTATACTAGAACACTATGTTTTTTGGGTTTTCTTTTTTTTAAACAGGGTCTCTGTTGCCCAGGCTGGAGTGCAGTGGCAGGCTCTCTACTCACTGCAACCTCTACCTCCTGGGCTCAAGCGATGCTCCCACCTCAACGTCCCTGGTAGCTGGGACTACAGGTGTACCACCATGCCTAGCTAATTGTGTGTGTGCGTATGTGTGTGTGTGTTTGGTAAAGATGGGGTTTCACATTACCCAGGCTGGTCTTAAACTCCTGGGCTCAAGAGATCCTCTTGCCTCAGGCTTTCAAAGTACTGGGATTACAGGCATGTGCCACCACATCCAACCTGAACACAGTAAGTTCTCAATACATGTTAGGTTTAGTAGTTATTATTATTAATGGCTATCATTTTGTGTTGAAAGACATTAGCCTAAAATTCCTATCAGAAATCTACTTGGTACCAATACTGATTCTCAAAGAAGTGCTCTTAATATTTTTGCTCTATTTTTCTCAAAATTTCTGCAAACAATTCTATGACTTCAACTGTCAAAATATGCCCAGACTGTTACAGCAATGTGAATACACATGTATTGAAAGTGGCAGTGAGTGAGTGAGCAATGATGATTGAAGTGTAAAACCATGCACAATGAGAATAACACAAAATATGACATGATGGAGATGGCAATTCCATGCTAGCATGTTGGTTAGCCCTGACACACACACACACACACACACACACACACACACACAGGGACATAAGAAATCAAAAAACCTGTAGCAACCTTTTAAGAGCATCAGGTGAGAAAGAGTAATAGTTTAGTAATGGTATTCCTCAGTGAGAACAGGTTCGCAGAAAAACCGAGAGCCACGCTTGGCGGTGCGAGCAGTAAAGGGCACAGTCTTCAGCACTGCATTAAAAATGACAGCCAAACAACACAAACAGAAGAGAATAAAAAGCCAAGATCTATTGCATTAGTCCATGGTTAGTGCATTGTTAATCATACCTGGGGATGGAGGAAGGCAATATATACTCAGATTAGTTCATAAAGGTACAAAGAAGTTAATCTGGGGCTTTGGGGTGGGCCAGAAAATGAGAATTACTCCGAGGAGGATAAAAATTGCCCTACAAGCAGATACTCACTCCCCTCTAATGGTAGATTAATGACTTAGATCAAGCAAATAGAAAATGTACATTCCATTCATTTTATAAAGCCACGTGTCATTGGGATGGAGGATATACTAACAAAAAAGGAAAGGAACTCCAAGTTCTTTTATTTTTTTGGAGACAGAGTTACAACTTCCACCTCCCAAGTCCAAGAGATTCTCCGGCCGCAGCCTCCCAAGTAACTGGGATTACAGGAACCCGCCACCATGCCTGGCTAATATTTTTGTATTTTTACTAGAAACGAGGTTTCACCACGTGGCCAGGCTGGTTTTAAACTCAAGTGATCCACCCACCTTGGCCTCCCAAAGCACTAGGATTATAGGTGTGAGCCACTGCACATAGCCAAGAACTCCAGGTTCTTAATGAGTAAGGCTGGATGCTTCACTAACTACAAGTTCATTTTGTGGCACTGAGACCAAAAAATGCTTACCTAGGAAGGATCTGTTCCTGGTCTTGTTCAGAGTGGAGTTTCTCCCCCAGCATGGAGGAGGCAAAGAGAGGTGCTAACAATTAAGGTTTTATCTGGGGGTCATCTGCAAGCCACTGCAGTGTGTACAGTGAGATACCAATAGGCACAGATGTACAGGGTGTGTGTGCCATGTGTAGAGAATGGCATTTTCCTCAGCCACTTATCCACTCAGGACCTACACGGCTCTAATCTGGCAGAAAATTCATTATTGTCTTCCTCTGTATAAAATCTACCTAATCATCTAACCTATTTAATTTCCATGGGTCTGAGCTGTTGAGAAAAAAATTGTGGTTTTGACCATTTGGGATTCCAATTTACAATGTTCATGAAGCTATAACAAGAAATGAGATATCAAGAGTCTAGGAATTCTGTTTTTAAAAATCAGGAAAATTGGGGAAATGTAAACTAATGACGAGATATTTGATACTAAGGAACTGTTAGTTTTGGGGAGATGTGATAATGGTAATGTATGTTTTTATTTTTTAAGAGTCCTTATCTTTTGAAGATACGTAATGAAATATTTCCAAGTGAAATTCTATGTCTTGGATGTCAAGGGGTGGATATGGGGGTAGGTCGAGTGTACCTGTAACAAGACTGGCCACGAGTTGGTAATTGTTGAAATGGATGAGGGATACATTACATGGGACCTCATCATACTATTTTCAGTACTTCTGCATATTTCTGGACTGTCCCATTATAAAAAGCTATAAGCATCTGGAAGCTTATAGCAACATTCATGTGTAACAGACGTGAATGAAGTTACTTCCTGCCTCTGCTACAAGATAGTGCCCATTATTGTTCTGATCTGTAAAAGGAAGTACAGAGACCTGGGAGAATCGATTGAAGGAGACAGCATCAAGCCAATTTAATCAGACAAGAACCACGCTGGTTTAACACACAATTCTTGGCTGATAAAACCAGTCCCCAACCCTGGGCTAGAATAGAAGCCTGTTGGCTTATCCAAATTAAAGTACCTACTGACTTAAGTTACTCTGAATGAGTAGTAAAGAGGCTTTTAAAGAGGATGCATGGACTGTGATTAGTGCATGCTGAATGGGTCTTGTCCACACTGTTTATTAATAAGGCAGGTGGCTAGGTGTGGCCACAAGGAAAAAAAAATAGAGCATGATGACAAATCAAAAACAATGGAAATCCTTTAAGTGAAGGAGCTCTGCTGAAACCTGCAGGGTTCCAATGGGGCAGTATGCATGCTGCTGTAAATATACTTCAAACCCTAGCATGAGGTCTCTGCATCACTCTGGGTGTGAATAAAGTCAACTAATGAACTTGCCATCCCTGGACAAAAACAGCTGCAAAATCTGCATGCAGACCAGTCTAGGTGAGGCCAGTGGGATCTCCATGGGCCACAGTGAGGAAATATCTTTTACCTGTGATGATATCTTCAATGGCACCATCTTTTCCCTCATATACATGTCTGTTATCTTTAACTTGTCGTCTTCTTAATTCTGCAATTAACTCTTGCTGCTGCCTTTTTGATTTATGAGAAGGAGACTGAGAAGAAAGGGCAGAGATTAGTGAGGCTAAACTCCTGCCCATTAGGAGTTTATGAAAATTCAAAATGTGTCTGAGCATTATGTTACTAATAAGCAGCCTCGGCCAAAAACACTCATACATCCCAACATTCTGCTCCAATGCAGAAAACTCAGGCTTCTGGGAAGAAAACAAACTTTCACTGAAAAACACACAAAACTCCACCTGGCAGCAACAGGAAGGCTGGAGTCTAGCGCAACAAGAAGCAGTTGGTAATTGCCAAAATTTAGTGCCAGGGATCACAATGAAGAAACTTTGGACT
Source organism: Callithrix jacchus (assembly GCF_049354715.1). NCBI lineage: Eukaryota > Metazoa > Chordata > Mammalia > Primates > Cebidae > Callithrix > Callithrix jacchus. Next base: position 77,436,674 of record NC_133507.1, read on the forward strand.
GCCAGCCTAAATTTATGATTTTTACCTACTAATGACATTGCCCTCCATGAAATCTTCCCTCCATTCCTGCTAGCAGTCCCTGTGCTAGCAAGGCCAGCACCAATGTGCATCTGCACAAAGCCTTCTCTGGATGTTATGCCCTTTGGACACTGGGTCATCTAGTGTGGCCTCTCTGTATATCCAACTAAGTTCCAGATTATAAACTTGGACTTGCCACACAAACATGCTCTTAGCCTCACTCCAGTGGTTGTGGAACAAAGTAATTAATTAACATATTTCAATGTGCCAAGTTGCCAGGCACCAGAAGGAAGTGGTGAGGATCCTGGGCACACCTGGCTTGCTGGCCGTTCCTATGGCTCACTCCAAAGAGTCCTCTCAGCCTCTCTGCACGAACCTGTCTCATGTGGCACTTCTTACCTTTGGATCCTGCTGCTCCATCAGAGCTTCTTGCTCCAGGAGTTTTTCCATGAGAGCTTGTTCCTGCTTTTTCCTCAGCTCGTTTTCCTCTTCTGCTTGCTGGATAAATCAAAAGAATGAGAAACATGTTAATGGAAATAGTAGCAGCCAAGATTTTTAAAAGTCATTCTTCAAGCATCCTTAGTGAGTTGAGAATTTGAATAAATGAAAGGTTGAGAGGATCTACACTTTATGCCTGTATTTAGCTCTGCTTCTGGACTTCTCTGTCAGTCACCTCTCTTTAAAAGCTGGGACGTGAAGTCCTTTCCTGATGATCTTCTCCCTGTTCGAACTGCCTCAGTCTTCGTCCCACATACTGGTGGGCACCTCCTGTCCTGGCAGCTGTGCTCAGTGATTTTGTTTTCCTTCCAGAGACCGTCTGCCTACCTCGAGTGCCTCTGATCTGAGATTCTTCTGCCTTCTGCGTATTGGTAGGAGAAAACCTCCATTCCCTTGGCCTCTTACTTCTTTTCAGGACCTCACCAGAGTGATACTCTTGGCTTCTGTCCCACACCTCACTCATTCCCAAGGGAGGCAGTGTGACTAGTCTGATGAATCTGGAAGAAAGTGAATAGACTCACCTCAGCCCAGCCCTCTTGGGCACTCACTCACTCTTTGGAAGCCAGTCTCCCTGAAGAGACCTCTAGTTGTCAAGCTATGAACTGATGGGTAGGTGATCTATCTAATTTGTGGCTGAAGTTGAAGGTCGCAGACACCATATCCTTCAGCCCAGCTATTATCGGTAATAAAGTTTATATTTGGGTCTCCATTGCTTTTGTTTTAAGTTTCATTTTTGTTCAGCCAAGAGGGATGATGTCCTAAAACCCCAACCTCTGCCTACAGAGTCCCTAGGTAAGTGCCAGGCTGGGAGGCTATTCATCACATACAGGGCAAGAAAAACATCCAGGCAGTCACATTACTGCCTGGCATATGCCTCACTGAGCCAGCTGAGAAGATCACAAGGAGGAACAGTGAGGTGGAAAAAGCACACTGATAAACAGGCTGGGACCTCCAACACAGCCCGGACCACCAAGGGCAGCTCTATTCCTCTGCTCCACACACATCCCTGCTGATGCCTTGGGCATTAAGACAAACCCCAACTACTTCCCAACCTGTCTCAGCCAATTTTAAAATATATTTTCTCTTTTGACCTTAGATTTTTATGTTTTCATGTGAAAAAAACGTGGGCACAGCACATTACAAGGGCCACCTCAGGCTATCTCTGCAGCACACAAGCACAGCCAGCCAGTGGGCTTGGGCTACCAGGCACCACAGTCAGCAGCAGCTGGTGGCCCACCGCCTTCTCATACTGTTGCAAGTTCTCAGAGTCTTGCACACACAGTTTGTGCTGTGTTTAGGTTCACCCTGACTGCCACAGACATGTTCCTTTTACCAGCAGCTTGTAGCTCTACTGCTATATGTAGCCATGCTGAGGGAAGATGGCTAAAAATATTTTGACTTTTTGAGTTGTAGTAAAAGGCCTGATAGTGATTTCCAGAGCAAGCAGCCCTTAGTGGATTATGTCCAAGAGGGCCTCCCATTTAAAAGAAGGGCCACTTACTGATTCACACAAAGAAACAGAGTACCCACACTTAAAAGCACCATCCTTCAGTCCACACTAGAGAAATGCTGGTCTAAGAGGTCCTAAGCCCTGTGCCAGAACTAACACAAGCAGGCTCTCCCTAACCTCAGCTACATCATATACCTTCACCACAGCCCAGAGCTCACTTTTATCCATTAAACAATTCCATAAGAGGCCTGCATTTTCAAGTCCTTCACCTTGCCTGCCCAGGTAAACAGTCAAAGGGGCAGCAATGGTCTTGGAGCATCTCCCTTGCCCCAAGGGAGCAGCCAAGAGCTTTGTTTCCTGGCTGAGTCAGAGGACTGCTGTCTCGTGAAGGCCACCAGATCTGCTGCCCACAGGAACTGGGAGGCCTCTGCAGAGAGCTGGGACTCAGACACAGCTCAAGGAGGGCACTTGCTTAAGAAATAAAGGCAAGGAGGCCTTTAACATATACCTTATACGCTTTCACAAACCGGACAAAGACAGGAAAGAAGACAGAGGGTGGTGTTGTCTTGGGGTTTTCTCCAAAATACTTCACAACATCATCAAAGGCATCCTGTAAAGAAGCACATTTCATTAGTTTGGCATTTGAACTGGATGCTCTGCAGGGGAAGCTGAGGCAAAGCAGCAGCCACAAGACAGGTTCCCATGGCCTCCCATCTCTGCACCTCCTTCACCTCCCAAGATTGCCTAACACCTCTGTGTTTCCTCCAGATGCCTCAGCAGAAGCAATTCAAGGAATACAATAGTGGGGCACAGGAATTCATCTCCAGGACCTCCTGCCACTTCTACACACATGCATGCATGTACACATACACACACACATGCATGCACACACCCCACATACAAAAGGAAATCTTTCAAGAGTTTCCAAAGGCGGTGGGTGGTAGAACCACTTAAAACCAACAAGGTCAAAAGGGATCTTAGTCACTCTGACCCTAATCCTTGCTTCAGCACTCCCTATGACAGCCTCACACGGGACAGTCAGTCTCTGCCTAAACTCTTCCATGGCACGACTGCCCCAAACCAGAGGCCCTTCCACTAAATCTGCTGATCCCCATCCCCCAACTTTGCCTCTGCCTCCTCTGATAATGTGCAGTTCATTCTGTTTAGCAGGTCTGCCTATCTATAAGCAATCCCCAGTATAGTGTAACATTTTGAGGACAAGATCTACAGAAACCCAGTACACAGGAAGAACTACTTTGCCGAGCACAGGCCTGACACATGGGCTGAACTGAATACAGAACCCACACTGGAGTGGGTGTTGGAGTGAAAGGGGAGGGCCCAGGCTAAAGAACCCCAAATTAGAAAAGGACAGTGAGGATGGGGCCCTTCCAAGAATAACCGTGGGAATAGTCTCCATGTCCATAATTAATAGCTATACAAGAAATCTACCCTCCGCAGACAGGGAAATGGAACATTTCTCTCTGAACCAAGGGCCTGCACCACAGGCAGCTTTAATGGATGTAGCTTCTTCACAGGTGTTGGGCCATCAATACTTGCCTGTGCAATCTTGGCATCATCCTGCAGCTTCTTCAGCTTCCCCTCATTGTTGAGGATGAACTCCTTCAGCAGCATGTTGTGGTCATGCATGGTGTACTCTCTCTTGGTCAAGTCCATTCCCCTCTGGAGCTCCTTGACATCCAGCAAAACATTCTCAAGGGAGACTGAAGTAGAGAAAGAACATCCCAGTGAAACTCAACAGGGAAAGTCACAACCACGGCCAGTCTGGCTGCGGAGCCAACTTCTTAGGAGATTCTTAGGCTTATTTAAGGGCCCTAGACCTAGTTTCCAGCTTTTGGCACAGAGCTCTTTTAATACAAAGAAACATTGTAAGCACTACATTACATTCTTTGTGTGCACTACTTCATTTGCACCATTAGCTCATTTTGCCAACGAGCAAAAGCAGCGTAAAGAGGTTTCATGGCCTGCCCTTGGTCACACTGCTAGTAGGTGGCAGAGGAGTAATAACTGTCGACTTTAAATCCCACACTTGCACAAAACTATTCCATTTCTCTTACAAGAAATAACCTATGGGTGGGCCCATAGGCTCAGAGGTCCTTATCTGTAATAAGCCAAAGATTTTTGTGGGTGTTTGGTTTTTTTATACAAACAAGGTCTCTGTCACCCAGGCTGGAGTGTAGTGGTTCCATCATAGCTCACTGCACCCTCAAACTCCTGCCCTGACATCCCAAAGTGTTGGGATTACAGGCGTGAGCCACTGTCTAGTCCATAATCTTTTAACCCCTGCCTAACATTTAAAACTCTTTTGCATTTCTCGGGCTCTCCAGCAGGGGGCAGCCTCTGGTCTTAACCATAGGTTGCATTGATTACTAGGACCCAAAGCAACCTTGCATATAGCTTCTTTAACAACCCCTCCTATTCAGACAGGTTTAGTGTAACCCTTTCTGTCTGCAGTGTGGCCTCTACCGGGACAGGCATGCTCCCAGAGCCTCCTGAGCCGCTTCTGTAGGATGTCAGGCCCCAGCTCTGGCTCCCTCTTGCCTGACTCAGTTCTGCATGTCGACAAAATATTGGTGCAAAAGTAATTAAAGTTTTTGCTGAAATCTGTTTGATATTGGAATACATTCTTAAATAACTATAGTTATGTTATACGTCATTTTAATGCACATTTCTCATTTTTTTGTTACTGACATTACTTGCCATTTTAGACTGGAAATGACATTAGACAAAAAGCAAATTCAAGCGATTTTCTTATTTGAGTTCAAAATCGGTTGTAAAGCCGTGGAGACAACTTGCAACATCAACAATGCATTTGGTGGTCCGAGAAATTTTGCAAAGAAGGTGAGAGCCTCGAAGATGAAAAGTGTAGTAGCCGGCCATCAGAAGTTGACAACGGCCAATGGAGAGCAATCAACAAAGCTGATCCTCTTAGAACCTCACAAGAAGTTGCTGAAGAACTCAACATCGAACATTCTACAATCTTTAAAAGCAAATTTAAAGCAAATATGAAAGGTGAAAAAGCTCAGTAAGTGGGTGGCTTATAAGCTGAGAGAAATTTTCTTTTTAAAATCATTGCTTTGAAGTGTCATCCTCTGCTCTTCTATGCAACAACAAACCATTTCTCAATCAGATTATGACATGCAACAAAAAGTAGATTTTACATGAGAACCAGCAATGGCCAGCTCAGTGGCTGGACCTAGAAGCAGCTCAAAAGCACTTCCCAAAGCCAAACTGGCACCTAAAAAAGCTCATGGTCATCGTTTGGTGGTTTGCTGCTGGTCTGACCCACTACAGCTTTCTGAATCCCAGCGAAACCATTACATCTGAGATGCCTGCAGGCAGCACTGGTCAACAGAAAGGGCCCAGTTCTCCATGGCAACGCCTGACTGCACATTGCACAACTAACACTTCAAAAGTTGAACAAATTGGGCTACAAAGTTTTGCCTCATCCACCATATTCACCTGACCTCTTGCCAACTGACTACCACTTGTTCAAGCATCTCAACTTTTTGCAGGGAAAACACTTCCACAACCAGCAGGATGCACAAAATGCTTTCCAAGAGTTGTTGAATCCAGAAGCACAGATTTTTTTTCACTACAGGAATAAACAATTCTCACTGGCAAAAACGTGTTGATTGTAATGGTTCCTATTTTGATTATTAAAAATGTGTTTTGTTTTTTTTGTTTTTGTTTTGTTTTTTTTTTTGAGATAGCGTCTTGCTCTTTGGCCCTGGCTGAAGTGAAGTGGTGCAATTTTGGCTCATTGCAACCTCTGCCCCCCGGGTTCAAGCAAGTCTCCTGCTTCAGCCTCCCAAGTAGTGGGGATTACAGGTGTGTGCCACCATACCTAATTTTTGTATTTGTATAGAGATGGGGTTTCATCATACTGACCAGGCTGGTCTAGAACTCCTGACCTCAGATGATCCACCCACCTTAACCTCCCAAAGTAATAGGATTACAGGTGTGAGCCACTGTACCCATAATAAAAATGTATTTGAGCCTAGTTATAATGATTTAAAATTCACGGTCCAAAACCACAACTGCTTTTGTACCAACCTAATAAAAACAGTGCAGTCAGTTTTTCCCTTAGTTGACTCACACTGTCTTATCATCCTTGATTCTCCAATACTTATGATGGTGCCAAGTACATGGAGGGCACTCAAAGGTGCTCACTGGATAAATGAAGGAGTGAATACGTGAGTGAAGGCATAGAGAATCTGTGTTGGGCAACCTGGGCACCAGAGAGCAAACAGAACGGTTCTGCCAGGGAGCAACCCAGTCTCCCATTTTCGCTGATGTTTTTCAAGTGACACCATTTGGACCAAACAAAATGAGCTAGTATTCATTGGTCATGGGGAAATTATAATAGCTTTTAACATTTTTTTAAAATTGGAATTGTGAGGTGTAAGAACTAATTTAGGCAAAGGGAAACTTGAAAGGAGGAAGATCACTTGGTCAGAACAAAAATTCTGCTAACTGTCTAAGTGAGCGCCAAGCTCGCTCTAGGTCTGTCTAGTCTGCGTCACATAGTTCTTCATAGTCAGAGTCACGTCCATCTGCCCTGCCCCTCAGTCACCACCATGGCTTCTGCAGTATTTATCCCAGTAACTGCATCATCTCATTCATTCATTTGTTCCCTTGTTCATTTGTTTATTTCCAACATCCAATTTTCAGGGGCTGAATGAGAAAGATAAATAAAACCTGATATACCTTTAAGAAATGCACACAATGGCCAGGCATGGTAGCTCACATCTGTAATCCCAGCACTTTGGGAGGCTGAGGCGACAGTATCACTTGAGCCCAGGAATTCAAGACCAACTTAGGCAACATAGAAAGACCCCATCTCTACAGAAATTTTAAAAATCAGCTGGGCATAGTGGTGTGTACCTGTGGTCCAAGCCCCTCAGAGGGCTGAGATGGGAGGATCGTTTCAGCCTGGGAGGTTAAGATTGCAGTGAGCTGTGATCACATCACTGCACTGTAGCCTTGCTCTATTGAGCAAGACCCTGTCTTTAAAAAGTACACAGATTGCAATGGACATACAAACTGTTGTAACACAATATGAGAAACCTTGTACAAGATGGCAGAACAGAGTGCTCTTTAGTGAGAATACAGAACCATTTACCCTGGCTAGGTTAGAGGCCTCACCCTCGAAGATTCCGTAAGTCTGAGGTAGCCCTCAGGAATCTGAATTAATAATAAACACTGCCTGCTTATGGTTCAATATCACAATTTGAGAATCACGGCCTGTAACTGATTCTAAGGTCAATCTGCATATCATTCCTTTTTCTAATCTAAGGTACTTTCAAGAGAACATGGTACAACTGGATGATATACTTCATGAGAAGTAAGACCTGGTTTCTAGTCCTGTTTCTATCACTTTCTACTCATGTGATTTTGGGCAAGACATTTAACCTCAAAAAATCTCAATTTTCTCACCTATAACATGGAGATACTATTACCTTGTGCATCCCAGCTATCTTAGAGTCACAGATGATTTAAATGAGAAAATGTATACCTGTCTTAGCAAAGTGACAACCAATAGGTGCTGATAATTTAACTAGTTTCAGGCAAAGGCAAAATGTTTAGAACTACCACACTTGAGCAAGTGGAATGGCACAAAATCAAAAGCGTTTGCTGGACAGTGATTCTCAGATTCTCATTCCCACATTTCAAACAACAGCAGCAGAACAAAAAGGGCAGTGAATAAAAGAGGGAAGGGATATGACTCTCAGCAGCCTGGCTCTACAGAGAGGACACAGAGATGACCTTTACGCCCACATTCCCTTCTGCTCTCAGGGTGACAACACCACAGCCAATGTGTTCCAGCTCAGAGTGTCTGACTTCTTAGCCTTGGCTTTTTAAATGGGTTGTGAAGAGTGTTTCAGCAGGGAATGGCTCCACCACAATTAAAGGCATTAAGTACCCAAGAGGAACGGTAATAGCTGAAATCAAGTACCTGCAGCAGCTTTTTCCACATAATGAAGCTCATTATAAAACAGGGACACTTGGTGATATTTTTCTTTCACCACATTGGATATATAGTGCAACAGCGTTTGCTTCCTGTCTGTTGACTTTGTATCTAAGAGCTGAAAACAAAAGAGAACAAGGGTTAGGTACAAGAGTAAAGGGTAATGGGAGAGCTACCCCTCAGATGATGATTTCCCTCCCAGAGTCATTCACTGAGTACAGTCGCCCCACAGGCTGGCCCATTCCCATAGGAGAGTGAGAATTCCATTTGTTCCTCAGTGAACCAGTGCACTGACACTTAGCTGGCTCGACGACTTTCCAACCAGGGCACATACTTAACTACAGAAATGACTCAAAGTACCTAAGAATGGTTCACAGCTTTCCTCTACTCTAGTTCCTTTTTATCCACAGGTTCACTTCCCATGGTTTCAGGAAACCCACACGTTTCAGGTATCCAAAAATAGTAAACGGAAAATTCAAGAAGTAAACAATTCATCAGATTTGAACTGTACACCATTCTGAGTAGCATGATAAAACCTTGCATGTGGAGTTGACATCCCTCCTAGACCAAGAATCACCCCTTTGCCCAGCAGATCCACACTGTAGACATTAACTGCCATTAGTCACTTAGCAGCCATCTGAGTTATCAGGTCAACAGCCGTCTACTGCAGTGCTTGTGTTCAAGTAACATATTTTATTTAGCTGTTCTATCATCTATCTATCTATCTATCTAATTTTTTGAGACAGAATCTCACTCTGTCACCCAGGCTGGAGTGCAGTGGTGCCATCTTGGCTCACTGTAACCTCCGCCTACCGGGTTCAAGCAATTCTCCTGCCTCAGCCTCCTGAGTAGCTGGTATTACAGGCACCCACCACCACGCTCAGCTAATTTTTGTATTTTTAGTAGAGATGGAGTTTTGCCATGTTGCCCAGGCTGGTCTTGAACTCCTGATCTCAGGTGTTCCACCTGCCTCAGTCTCCCGAAGTGCTGGGATTACAGGTGTGAACCACCACACCCAGCCTATTTTATTTTTTAGTTATTGCAAATCTCTCACGGTGCCTAATTTATAAATTCAACTTTATAACAGATATGCATCTCTAGGAAAAAACAGTGTACATATAAGGTTCAGTACTATCTGAGGTTTCAGGCATCCACTGGGGTCTTGGATCACAGCCCTAATGGGAAAGGGGGACACTGATTACTGGACGTACATGAACTCTCCCAGCCCTGCATCTGCTATCCCGCCTTCCCTGCCTTAAAAGCAGGACAACTCCAATTTTAGTGCTCTTCAAAGAGAAGAGCCAGAGAAACAGGATGTAGAGCCAGCAGGCATGTGCAGGTGCCTCCTACACAGCAGGGCTCCTATGCTCATTTTTACATTTAGCTCAGCCCCTCCTTTATTTCCTAGCCTGTGACAACCTGAAACAGACATGCTTAACTGATTGTGATCTGCTGGAGGCCAGAACAGTGACTGACAGAACACTCCTTTTAAATAACTAGCTCCCTGGCCTGGGGACTCAACCCACCGTCCAGCCTTCTCAAGTAGCAATCATGTTAAGCCTGCACAGCCTGGAGGGGGGCCAAAGAGGATTTTCTCTAGTCTTGTTCACATTAGTTAGGTGATTCCGCAAATGAGAGCTCCTTGCACGTAACGACAACAAAAATTCAAGAAAATATAGAAAAGTTACTAAAAGCAGTTTAGAAAATTTCCATGATTCCACCCAACCTCTGCTAACATTTTAGCCTATTTCCATTCAGTCTTTCTTCCCACATAGTTTACTTAGCTGAAATTAAACTAAGTATACCTGCAGGTATACCAGCAATGCATACTCTGCTTTCTTATCTAAACACAAAATCATCCTTTCTTGGAACACTCTTCATCAGTATGTTAACGGTGGAAGAATAGTTCACTATATTAACTAGTGTTAAAGCACATTTAATTATTTCCCACAGTTAGATTGTTATTAATTTGCAATTATAAATAAAATACAGCATTCAAAATTCAGACATTTGAGAAAAGATGCCTAGAAATGGAAACACTGAGTCAGAGTATGAGTAACTATAGTTTCTATGTGCTCTCTGTCAAACAGTATTCCAGAAATTTGTACCAATTCATCTTCCTGTGATAGAAAATATTCATCAAAACACCCCCCATCACCCTAACTTCTCTGCCAGCCATCTGTCCTTCATATAACTCTCAGATTTCTTTTAGTCCACTCACCAGATCTAAACTCTGAAGTTTGAATCCATAAACTGCTCCTCTTTTACTGCTATTCATGTAGTTTCCAAGGGCTAAGATGATCTGCAAAACAGAAGGTGAAAACAAGCCCATCAGCACAGCACTCCAGGTACTCAACACAGCTCAAGCGGCCCTTCACACCTATATACAAGAAAATCTGCACTTGCCTCCAGAATTTTCTTGAGTTTTTGGGACGACTTTATAGAGACAGATGCTGCTATGATCGCATGTAGTTGCTAGATTCCAGTCAATGGAAGGAAAAGAAAAAAAGACATGTTAAAAATGGGAAACTAATTCGCAACTGAATATCAACACAAGAAAGCAGGCAGCAGGCCTGCATTCAGAGCCTAAAGACTTCATGTTATGTTTTTCCTAAGCATAACAAATTTCATTGTCTGCTTGGTCTTGGGTAATCATATTGTTACATGCAAGGTCTTTACTGAAACTATTCACAATAAGTAACATAGGAATCTTGCTTATCACAAAATCTGTAACAAATCTATAACCATTAAGATTCAGGGTTAAGAGTCCACAGCTTCTTCTGGTAGAACTCAATTTCCTGTCCACCACCTCTAATCGTGTCATACAATTAATATTTTTAAACCAATGAGGAGGTATCAAAAATGAAAAAAAAAGGGGGGAGGGGAATATAACACCCTCCAGAAGTTCTCAGAACATGTTTTCAACAGACATATACTTCAATAACAGAAACCAACAAATTTATTTAGAAACAGAATTGAAAGAGAACTGAAGTTTATGATATTCATAAACTCCACTAGGTTAACACAAGGGAATGAGGATGGTTGGCTGTTATGTCTATATCACCACAGTTTACTGTAACAAACTTCCAAGAAAGAAAATGCTGATATATTTAAAGTTTTTAGCCAAAACTTATAAATCTGCTCATTAAAGATAGGGCATAATTTTTAGAAATGAAAGTCACATTTTCAGTCTTGCCAACCCAGCCAGAGGACTAGTATCTTCAGAGGGAAACCAAGTTTGAGAAAATGGTTTTCCTTGTCCTCTGTACTTTTGAAATCTAGAGAACATGTGTAGACACAATAAATGGCATTCTTTCGGGAGAATAGCAATATGGAATATGGAAATTCACCATTTTTCAAATTTACTTTGCATACGTAATATGGAAAAGATGGCTGAAATAAAAATGCAATTTAGAAAATTCTGGGAAGAAGTCTTAGAACCATCACATTGAGTGCAATTCTGGAAGAGACTTTAAAAAATAACGATTCCATATTTCTTTGGTCCCACTCTCTGCCAAAGTCAGTCCACTCACAGGAGTCAGCATCTGAATGCTTTCAGCAAAGTTCCCAATGAAGGCCATGATGGTCATCTTCTGCATGAGCCTCTCGATTTTACTAAACTGCATCATGAACCGATCTTCATCTGACAAGTTTTCCAAAGGCTTCCTTTCCCGCTCATAAAGCCGAAGCACTTTCACTTCATTCTCAGTTGGCAAGAACCGCATCAAGCATTCCACAAAGTCTACAGGCAGTGTCTTCAAGTCAAATCTAAATACAGAAGTGGAGAGATCAGCATTAGAGAGAAAAACCTCCTACCCACTTCTCAGGTTCATCCATCTGGTACAGCTCATTGAATACCAAGTGAACGAGTGTAAGATTTCCCCAGCTGCCCTGTGAAGTCCCACCCAGTGCTGGCTCTTGACTATGCCTCGGGTAACTTAATTGGTTCTTCCTGAAAACCTGGACCTTATCACAATTGCCATCCTCAGTTTTTAGGGTACTGGCATAGCTCTAGGCCTCTGGAATCAGGAGTAAACAAAAATAGGAAGAGGAAGAACAAAGGCTAAAGCATCTGGTGGTTTAGTGGTTCAAGGACACAGTTTAAAGGCACTGTGAAGGACTACTAATTAAGGAGATTAACACTGTATACATCATTACAGAATATCTGGTGAGTTATGTAAAATATTTCAATTAAACCAATAGTCTGGTAATTTTTCTTCTTCTTTGGAAAAAATCCCATCCAAATGCCTGTATTATGTGAACGTTTTAGGTTAAGTGTATACATTCCTTTAAGTTCCTTTTGGATATATGCTTAATTTGAACAAATGAAGTATTTTTTACAATCTCTATTCTCTATTATTCTCTGGACAATCTTTGTTCAGCTAAATAGAATTACATTTAATCATCATGACAAGACAAACAAGATCTATAAAGATTGAAAACCAGGCTGCACGTCAGGTTTCAATGTCAGAAATCAGAAGAGACTGTAGGAGGCACTGGACTACTAGATTATGACCCTGGTTGAGGACACAAAATTGGAACAAAGGATTTCTCAAGGTCATTTACACCTCTAAGTCTCTAACTTTACAAGATACCAATGTACAAAGAAATGGTTCCTAAAACATTTAATAATGTCTTCATCGCATTTGAAAGTCACGATGGCCACAAGAAGAATAGAAGGATTCTTCTAAAAGAGAAGTAAAACCAATGCCTTCTATGCAGTTCAAGAATAAAACAATGAACTTTGTTTAAAATGTCCTGGAAGTACTAAAAGCAAAACAATTCACATTCCTGTTGTTATGAATTAAAATATGCATCTGTATCATATTTGCATCTGGCACTGAACTGTTTCATTCCACAAATGCCACAAATTTGTATTCAACAAATATGGACAAAATCCAGATACTCCAGAGGAAATGGACATTTTCTACCTTTTCTTAACATCTGCCACACTCAGCTCAACTTTCCTTTTATGTAAGCATTGCTGGAGGCCCGCATAAGAGAGCAGACCAAGATAATAAATGATGTCACAATCCAGATGTTATTCTTCTAAAACAATTAGTTACTCATTCTAATGCAACACTCCCCAGGGTGATTTCTGCTCCACCTCTCTTGTGCTGGCATCCTATTCAACTTTGAAGTAGCACACACAGAGTACAGAGGTCTCTGAATTGTGGATATCAAAAATTGCTCCAGGTTTTATCTTGGGTCTTGCCTCACTATTGAAATACTTCTGTCATCTCCTAATTCATAACATTCACATTTTCATTTTATCATAAACTTATTAGAATATAATTTTCCGGAATGCCCTGAACTTACACATGAATAGCTTTACATATCTCCTCAGCAGTCTTTCCAGCTTTCCTTAAAGTTATGGCCAGATTTTTGGCCCTGTTTGCTTCTAGTAATGTCACTTTGTTTGTTCCCTTCTGTGATATCTTCTGTTTGCTTGAAGAAAGATCAATGGCAGGACCTTGGGCTTTTGTCTTGAATATTTCCTCAAATTCATCCACATTTAAATCCTAAGGTAGAGAGGAATGACCATGGAAAATTGGATTATATTTAAAAATTAACTCTGAAAGCCACCAGTTAGTTAGTTTCTGAAGCAAAGACCTTACTTTTTCTATTAAGTTGTCTTTGGCCATGGCTTGCTCTATTTTTCTTGTTTTTGTTAGGGTACAACTTATGGCACACACACAGAAGTGAACACAGGCCGGGTGTGGTGGCTCATGCCTGTAATCCCAGCACTTTGTGAGGCTGAGGTAGGTGGATCACTTCAGGTCAGGAGTTTGAGACCAGCGTGGCTAACATGGTGAAACCCGGTCCCTACTAAAAATATAAAGAATAGCCGGGCATGGTGGTGTGTGCCTATAATACCAGCTACTCGGGAGGCTGAGGCAGGAAAACTGCTTGAACCTGCAAGGCAGAGGTTGTAGCGAGCCACTCTTGTGCCACTGGACTCCAACCTGGGTGACAGAGCAAGACTCCATCTCAAAAAAAAATAATAATAATAATAAGTGAACATAAAAGTAGAGTACTACCAATTCTAACCCACCAATTGAATTGCTTTTCAATAATTAACTTGTATAGACAGCTGCCACAGATTAAAAGTATCCATCAAATAAAGCAGTGAGTGTGATAACTAGGTTCTTACTTACAGTCCAAAAGTTTTTACGTACTTCTCTCAATTAAGGGAAGGAATTATTATGTCAGATCCATATTCTGCAGCATACACTGAAGATGCTCAAAAGCATTTATTCCATTTTAACATAACTCCTTAAACATAGTTTTAGAACCACCTTACGAAATAGCATCCAATGTTATTCTCTGATATCTGTTTCTTCGTTGTAACAAGAGACTTTTTTTTTTGAGACAGGGTTTCACCATATTGGTCAGACTGGTCTCGAACTCCTGACCTCAGGAAATCTACCTACCTTGGCCTCCCAAAATGCTGGGATTACAGTTGTGAGCCACTGCACCTGGCCTGTAACAAGAGGCTTAAAACACTAGTACCTGATCTGTGACACTTCCAGGCTAACAGAACACCCATGTTGGCTCTGCTGCACAGAGTGCATCTCTAGTTTCTAACCGAGAAAAATACCTCCAGAATTCGCTCATCATCAATTTCATTGAAGACTGTCCCATTGATCTGATTGGGCTTCAAAGCAACCCAGTTAAACACCGGCATTCTGAACTTCGTCTTGATTGGCTTCTTAATTTTCACAGCTAAAGATGTCAAACAGAATGGAATTAAGATCCCACCAAAAGCCTATGACCCTCAGGAACAATCAGACAACAGTCTCTGCAGATGACACTTTAACACTGGAGGAAGGTTGGCAAGAGGTGTGCAAGTAGGTTTTCAAAGCTGGGAAACAACACACATGGCCTTGGCCAGGGCCATCTGAGGTCACACACTGATACAACATTGTATTAAAAGCTGTCTAAGGAACAAGGGTTGATTTTTTTCTTTTAATTCTGGCAACTAATTTGCTGCATTACAGTTAAATACTAGGACAACGGTTGGGACAAATAAAAGTGTTGGAGAGAAAAGACTCTTACTCATGTTATTAAATAGCAGAGAGGGCAAAAACTTGCCATTTTTTGACATCCTAAATTCTTGGCTGTAGACCACATATTTACAAACACACCTGAGAAGATGATCGGGCTGCAGACAGTGGCTGCCTAGACTACCAGGAGGATAAGCTGTGAACGCCGACTTTCCACCAGGGCAAGACCTTCCTGTGGGTGATTTCGATCATGAAGATATATTGGCTGCTGAGTTATTTCAAATAGACTAAGGGCCATGAATGGCTGAAATGAGTTTCTGGGGTCTTTCTCTGTCACCCAGGGTGGAGTGCAGTGGCACACTCATGGCTCACTGCAGCCTTAACCTCCCAGGCTCAGGTGAGCCTCTCACCTCAGCCTCCAAGTAGCTGGAATCACAACTGTGGCCACCACACCTGGCTAATTTTTATATTTTTTATAGAGACAGAGTTTCACATGGTGTCCAGCTAGTCTCGAACTCCTGAACTCAAGCAATCTTCCTCGCTCAGCCTCCCAGAGTGCTGGGCTTACAGACATGAGCCATCATGCCAGCCTGAGAAAACATGTAAGACAACAGAACAACAAAAAAGGTACATACAGAGCAAGACTCTGTTTTAAAAATAAATAGACAGATAAAGAAAAAAAAAAGAAAAAGAAATCACCGGGCACAGTGGCTCATGCCTGTAATCCTAACACTTTGCAGGGCAGAGGTGGGTGGATGACCTGAGGTCAGGAATTCGAGACCATACTGGCTAACATGGTGAAACACCATCTCTACTAAAAATACAAACATTAGCTGGGTGTGCTGCTGTGCACCTGTAGTCCCAGCTACTTGGGAGGCTGATACAGGAGAGTCGCTTAAACCTGGGAGTCAGAGGTTGCAGTGAGCTGAGATCACACCATTGCACCCCAGCCCACAACAACGAAACTCCATCTCAAAAAGAAAAGAAAAGAAAAATCTAGAAATTGTATTGCTCCTCAGAAATGGCCACAGTCCCTTCCCCTTCTTTTTGAAAAGCAAGTTCTCCCCGGGAGTCAGCTATGTTTGACTAGGAGATATCGATACATTCATTAAAAACACTGAAAACCTCTTAATAGAGAGAATGGGACCTATCTTTAAGGACCATGGGAGTGCCAACTCCTCTCACTGCGAGGGAATAAACTAAAATATATATAGGTAATATATATATTATGTAATATATAGGTAATCTATTTAAAATTATATTTGACCATTATGTATCATAAAGAAGTCTTCCCAAACCATTTAGCCATATACATTCACCTTCATCAGTCTGTCCTGGGTAGGCCACCACACTACTTGGGAGATTCACTATTTCTCATTATTGGCAAGAAAGGGAGGAGAACTTCAGCACTTCAGTGCAAGATAATATAAAAGCAACACGCGACTAAGCTTGTAGCTGCTGCTGGTCTGCCTCAGTTGGCATTAACTGAGACAGACGGTACCTCTCATTCCTCCAGAGTTACAAAGGCCATTTAAACAGCAGGAATGTCATCTGATAAACCCACACAAAAGCATGCAGAAACACAGACACAGCTTCAGCCAAACCAGGCCTCTCCACCACCAAATGTGACACCTTTGTCCCCACTACCCCACGGTATCAGATTCCTCGCCACAGCGTATTTCACCTACACTACCCAGGAAAACGAATGTTCTCAATGGGACAAAGGACCTTCCTCTAGCACTTGCTCCAGCATTGCCTCTGGCACTTCGGTAATGTTGGGGGTCAGGGGAGCAGGGGAGGGGCTGCCAGGGAGTCTTTTCATAACTTGAGGTGACAGGTTGGTGCCCATGGCTTCCTACCTTCCTTCTCATAGACATGGCAGGCTCATGACGCTCGCTAGAAGTTATGCCATTTGCAGCCACCCTTCTAACTATTTAGCAGGGTCAGGAATAAGCCTGAGATCAGAACACAGGCAAGAAAGTTCTCCTCCTTGAAAAGGTTTTTCTGACTTTAACCAGGGTGGGACTGGAGAAGAGGAGGAGGGCACATAGGTGACTACTGGACGCACTGTGTCACCATGGTTGAGGCTAAAGGTGGGTGAGTGCTCCCTGGAGAGGGCCAGAGACCAGCATGAGGGAGGGAGGGAGGGAGAAAGGGAATGGAAAGGGGGCATCTGTCACCTTTTTTTTCTTCTTTTTTCCCTAGAGGAGATCTAAAATAAATCCTTTTAGAGTTGAAGCCTCAGATGCCACTCTAAAAATTAAAAGCAAAAAAAAAAAAAAAGAAAACCTTTTTCTCAGAGGGAATGGAAGAGAGTATGTGAATCCAGGATGTCTGCTTCAAGGACAATAATCTCTTGTGTAGGTTCAACTAGACTGTGTGGGCAAACCTGGAATAATCATCAGCCACCACCAAGAATTCCCGCAGACACAAAGTCAAAATGCAATGGATCAAAGCAAAATGGAGTGGAAAGATGTCAAGGCACAGTGTGACCAACAGGAACGCATGGCAAATACTCAACACACGCAGTGAGGAGCAACCTACAGAAAAGCTTGATTGGCCCATCTTTTGTGGAAGCAGAAAGAACAGAGAAAATACAAAAAAATTAGATACGGTTAGAGTCAAGTGGCTCAGCAGTTCACGCACTCAGCACAGAATGTCATGCTTCTTGGACACGTTTCACAAGGCAGCACAGAGCCAAAAATTCATTTCCATTCAGGCCTACCTCCAAGACTCAACTATTTTGTTTTAAAAATTATACTCTTTAGAAGAGGGAAGAAAAAAATATTTCATCGTAGTGGTACCAAACAGCAATACTGAACTGTGCTAGGCATTCCACAGGGTCAGAATAATTTTTACATGAAAAACAATCAACCAAAGTCCAAATTCACATTGTGAAGATCCAAGCACATCCTCTCAAAGAGACAACAAAGGCTCTACCTGCTCACAGTCTGTCTCAGGTGACCTACCCGGGGAAAGGGAGCCAGATTGTTCTGTCACGGACTTGAGGGAGTAAGCCTTATTTTTCAAATGCGTATTTTACACTACTAATATTTTCTCTATAAAATACAAAGAAAACTCTCAACTAGATAAACTATGGGGCCCTCTTCTTGGTCTTCTGTCTTGACCACCAAGAACACACCTGCCCATTGAAGAGATAAGGCCTCACCCCACCCCCCTTTGCCTGTGGATCAGAGGCCAGTGATGTCACAGGTTTCTGACTTCACAGGAGGCCTGAGAATATTAGCTCAGCTCTGTCTCTTGGTTCTACTGGGAAATCCTGATTCTGTCTGGCCTCTTAGTTCCAGAGTGAGGGAGAGAATTACTGAGCACTCTAGCAAAACATCTCACCAAAAGGGCTTTAATCACTACGTATTAACAGTCTAAATAAGGATGAGTATTAAAGAGGGATTAAAGGCTTGCAGAAATTGCCTGATCTCAAGCTATCAAAGACTCATAAGGCTCTTGTAATGCTTCCAAGACATCCCTCTTAGTGTTTCATTTAGTGGACACTTAGGGAAATAAAGAGTTTCTCCATTTCTACCTACAGTCCTCTAAATTGCAAAAGCCACAACAGGGACCACTTCCAATTGTATAAACCCTAAAAGCAGTTGGTTATCAGCCGAGCACAGTGATGCCTTAAAAGACTGAGGCAATTGACAGAGCCAACATATTTTTAAAATCAAGTAGTGGGAAGAGCCCAAGCAAAAAAAAATAAATAGATCAATCACACAGGACATGGCCCCTTGGAAGGAAGCTTTAGACACATCTCAACCTCTGGGCTCTCACTCGGCCAAGGCGGTTCTGAGTTCTATGTTAGTGCTCAGGTGCATGGAAGTGGGTGAGAAATCACACATTAGTGTTTGTCAGAGACAAGGGAAGCAGCCCCAAGTGAGACACCATGGCAGACACATCTCACAGCAAGTGCTCCTTGGGGGCTACTGAGAGTGCCTAATCAGGGTGGCCAGGTGCAGGGGACAATTATAGCTTTCCACACCCAGTCACTGACAACAGCCTGGTGACGGAACACATTCCTGGGGCTGGGTATGAGGTTTCTTGTTTGTCTGTTTGTTTATATTCCATAGTCCATCAGTTCCACGATGACTCTCCTCCAACTTTTCTCCTTCAGAAGTAATAAAAGTTCTAGAAGAAAGTGGTAGATGGGGAAGATCTTGAAGGATAGAAATAAGTCACCGATTTACTGTGAACCTTACTATCAACTGGAATCTTGGTTGTTTCCCTGACAGTTTTATACAGAAGTCGGGGTGGAAGTAAAACCATGGATTTGATGTGGAATGAATTTATTCCAGGTGACTTTGGGGCATCCGAAAGGGCTCCAGTCATTATAATGAATGAGCCCGATTACCAGCTGGCAGAGCCACAGATGGGAGCCTGGAAGGGATGGAGATTGGGAAATCTTTACAGCTAAGACTGTCTTTTAGACTTTGGGCAAAAAGCTCTGAAAACTATCAGAGCCTTGAAAATAGAGGCTATGAGAGTGGTAGTTCTTCACTGGAAATAAAAGACCTCATGACAGGCTCAACTAAGTAAGGAGGCAGAATTACCACATGTCATAGGGATGGCAAAGTCTAGAGCAATTCCAAACACCAGGGAAACACTTCAGGACTGGGAAAACGGCTTGCAGTATCATCTTTGTTTCCGTGAGTCAAAACTAAGAACTTAGATGTCAAGGTATCAGAGTGACTCTCCTCCTCCTGCTCTGACCCCTTCCTCCCATTTTATTTCTGGTGAGGTGAGGATGCTGTTTTCTATCTCCTGGTCAGCAAGAGGACATGAATTATTTGGAAGCATTTTAAGGCATGATAATATGGCTGTTGGCAGCACTTCCTCCTGGAAGTTTAAATCCACTCTAGCAAATTCTGATGTTCTCAAATGCTCAGAAGACATGCCTAGGAGCCTACATTGGGCAATTATACATAAAAGCATGTTTTTCTTTTATAGATGACATCATAAATACCTTTAAAAAAAAAAAGAGTAAGAAGCACTCAATGTCTGTGCCTAATATTGAGCTTTGTCTACTAGATGTGCCCAGAAAGTATCTGGTGAACCCATAAAAATGCACTGATCCTCAAGCAGGCAGTTTGTCTCTCTTCAATTCTCTAGATGGCATCAGTGGACGGCAGGAAAATGGTGTGGGAGATCAGAACCTCCCATGTTGGGGGTGTGGTTGTGAAAAAGACTACTCAGAGCAAAATGCCTCCCATGCATGATGACATTCCCTCTGCTGGCTACATCAGCAGGAATTTCTTATGCTAGGAAGAGATACATGTCATGGCAAGAGACCTGGACTTTGAAAGAACAGCTTCAACTCTCTAAGACAGCATTTCTGATATGAGTACCTGGGTTTGAATTCTGTGCTCTTACCTGCTAATCCTGAGTTGAAAACCACTGTGGGTGAAGATGTTCCAGGCAGCGGGGGTGCAGAGGGAAGGGGAGGTGCTAAGGGAGGAGCTGGTACAGTCTCAGCTACAGGACCTGGGAGAGGAGGAGGAGGAGGAGGAGGGGGCGGTGGGGGAGGAGGAGGGGGAGGAGGCGGTGGCGGTGGCGGTGGCGGCATAGGTGGTGTTACCGGACCATTTTGCACTAGCAAAGAAAAAAACAGATGGATGTTGAAAATAGGAGAATGACTTTCCTGCAATTAAGCCATGTGCATATATAGTCATCTGAAAAGAACACACTTAAAAGGACAAAGGACTGTTTTCAAAAACCATAAAATGTCCTCACTGACAAATCGGAAAAATATTTCAACATATGTGAAATGAGGATTTATCATTTTAAGCTCAAAATATAAACAGTTAAGAACTACTTGAGAAAATCAATTCTAAAAGAACATGCTAACAAAAATAGACAAAGGACAGAAGTGGACAATTGGCAAAAGAAGAAACACAAATATTCCGATACCACCTTAGTCTTCCTGACAAGGTTTCTTACCTGATTCAGGTGTGTCTGAAGAGGGAGGCAGTGGTGGTGGAGGAGGGGGCAGGGGTCCCGAGGAAGCGGCCCCTGTTGTGGGTCCCACAGAGTTACCTGCTACCACTTCTGACCCTGTGGACAATGTGCCAGAAGCCACAACTGGCAGTATGGCAATATCCCCATCCCCTTTCTTCTGAATTTTAATGGTCCCTTGTTTCTCCAGTTCATGAATCTTTTTTTCCAGGGTAGACTGTCTTTGAATTGCTTCTTCTTTTTCTTTGACCATTTTTCTTAAAGTGTGAACTTGGGTATTTGCATCTTTGTAGATTTCCTGCAATAAAGTCCAAGGTCGAGTTTATCTTCACATAATATTCATACTTACTACCATTAGATTGGCAAACTGAGGATAAAGAGGAAAAAAGATACTCATATAAATGGGAATTCTATGGAACTCAGCGAGAACCTATAAAGTCTCATTAATTATTAGTTGGATGCTAGTAATGCCTGCAATATATTCTAGCTATTGTTGTTAGTAATGAAGTTCTTTCCATTTAATAAATGCAGCTAACTCAATTTTCCCTGCAGGTGGAAAGAAACAGAGCAGAAATGACCCTGAATGCTGACTCTGGAATCTCCTGAGGGTGCTCTGGTGATGCATGTTTTCCTTTCCTTTAACATTCATTTCTAACTCTTAGATCCACATATCAGCTAACAATAGACAAAAGGGCCCTAAATCAGACTTGGATACAAATCAGACTGGGATTAAAAATCTGCAAAGCATGGAATAATCTACTCATGAGTAACCAGGGGCTGACCGTTCCTGAATGGCTTTCTCTGGCCCTCACAATGCCCCCTTGACCGAGCTCAGGATAGTGATTGTTGCAACATTTTCCCTTCGGTAATGCGGTTAACAAAACAGGCCAAAGCTTCCCTTCACTAATTACTTACTTCTGTCTAGGTTCTTAGCAGAAAACAAAGAAGTTATAATTTTTAATTCAAAGGCTGTCCTGGTTCCTTTACTAAGGGGGGCCCATAGAGGTTCTAGTGAAAGGGTTTTATGGAACTGAACTTCCTTGCTGGGCCTTGTACAAGCGATCTCTCACCACAAACCTCCAGCAAGCAGGGAAATATTCTTCACACCCTGTCTTTTATTAATAATATAAGAGTCTGAAGTTGAATTGAGTCCATATGCTACAACTGTGTCTCGAAGGTGTGCCAGAAAATAAATCTCCTAGACTGAACCGTAGGACACGTCAGGATATCAGGCAACACACACAGACACGATAACCATCACATAAAAGGTGCCATTTCATCAGCAGTGCTGTAAAGGCGAGCCACTCGCCTCAAAGCCCTCTATTTTCAGCAAAATTCCAAGTACAGGGATGGCACTCCATAAATACCTGGCACGTAAGGTAGACAATACTAAGGCCACATGAAATAGCTGGGAGTAGCTGATAATAAAATGGATTGGTTTTGCTCTGCACCCCCCGCCTTTTTTTGGTGAATGCCATTAAGCCTAGACTGTGCTGTAGTTCACTGTTTCCACAGCAACCACCAAATCTGGTTTTGAGTGAAAGCAAAGCAAAGAAATACAAAGAAGCCCAAGTCCTAATAAAAATAAATAAGTGGCATGAATTAAATCCATGCTGTGTTTTTATTTCCAACCAAATGGGTGTTCCACAGAATTAACTCAGCCTTCTCCAGATGGGAAAACATTGCTGCTCCCAAAATCTGTGATAAGGAAATACTGAACCCCCAGTATCTGATTGCACACACATGTGTATACATATGCCGACTGTGTGTACTTTTCATCTGAGCATCACCTCTGAAACATTTCCAATAAATATGCTGCATCAATGCATTCCTCTGAAATGGATGAAGCTGGAGTGAGTGCATTCCCTACCGTGCCCATCTGGGCGGCTATCATCATCACGCTTACCCGAACAACATCCAGCTCCTTGTTCCTCTGCATGAGTTGCTTTTCCAGTTCCACAATCTTGGACATGGCTTCATTCTCTGTGTCTTGCAGTTTTTCAGATAACTGGAAAATTTTGAAAAGCAAGCTGTGTCACAATACAGGATCATCCTGGTCAGGCCCTCAGTTCTCAGAAAGTGCAGCTCCAAGGTCATTAGGGGCCAGGGCCCTGCATGTGTTCTACAAGTTGCTTTCTGGAGATGGTAATATTTATAATATGGTTCTGAATATGTATTTGTTTCTACCAGGAATTAATAACTTATACATGATTCTTAATAAGACCCACATGTTAGCTCCTTAGTGTTTAACATACACAGTGTGCCTCCCTCCATTTCTGCAGGGGCGAGCAAGGGTAGAGACAGTAAGTAGAAAAAGAAGGGAAAGTCCACCTCCATCCCCCACCTCCGTGCCAGGAAAGGGCTACCAGGCTAAAGCTTTGGAAAGCTGGTAACATATTAAGCTTGAATCTTTCATTCTAGGTAGCCAGATGAAAAACAATTACTGCTTGGTTCGATCCAAACTACACAAATAATAAACACTGGTTGGGCACAGTGGCTCATGCCTGCAATCCCAGTAATTTGGGAGGCCAAGGTGTGTGGATCACCTGAGGTCTCAGGAGTTCGAGACCAGCCTGGCCAATATGGTGAACCCCTGTCTCTACCAAAAAATACAAAAATTAGCCGGGCGTGATGGAGTACACCTCCATCTACCCAGCTACCAAGGAGGCCGAGGCAGGAGAATTGCTTGAACCCAGGAAGCAGAGGTTGCAGTGAGCCAAGATCACACCAAGCCAAGATCGCACCACTGCACTGCAGCCTGGGTGACAGAGTGAGACTCTGTCTCAAAAAAATAAATAAATAGGCCGGGCACGGTGGCTCAAGCCTGTAATCCCAGCACTTTGGGAGGTTGAGGCAGGTGGATCACGAGGTCAAGAGATCCAGACCATCCTGGTCAACATGGTGAAACCCCATCGCTATTAAAAATACAAAAAATTAGCTGGGCATGGTGGTGCATGCCTGTAATCCCAGCTACTCAGAAGGCTGAGGCAGGAGAATTGCTTGAACCCAGGAGGCGGAGGTTGTGGTGAGCCGAGATCGCGCCATTGCACTCCAGCCTGGGTAACAAATGCGAAACTCCGCCTCAAAAAATAAATAAATAAATAATAAAAGTTATTTAAGGGAGTCCATTTAAATGAACAGATGGTCTGCCACAAAAGTGACTACATAAGTATGGTCATACCATGTTGGCTGAGGAGAAAGACAGGGTGAGCCAGGTGTTAAAGAGCTGCTGTTCACATAAGGCCCTAACGTTGAGCAACTTCTGATCTCTAACATCTCACTGAAACTCATTACAAGAAAAGAAAACCAGGGAGGCAAAGTAAGGAGGAAGAGTGGAGATTTACACTGATCAGGTTCAGAATATAACACAAATCTTCTAAGGGAAGAGACACTGAGCCTCCAAAATTCTCTTTTTAAGGAATGCCAACTGGGTCATGGCAGCACTTTTAAAGGGAGGGTTTTTGGTTCATCAAATTGGCTTACCCACAGCCATGAAGATTCCTATTTTCAGAGTGATGGGGAAAGCTGAAGGAAATTGAGCATATGCAGTACTCTTTAAAAGAATGTGGAGAAAAATAAATGAACTGTTCAAAGGAGAAAATAATATTCCCCCAAAAGGAGACACTTCATTTTATAATCAAGGAAAGTGCCCATCAGACTCACCAAGAGAATTTGGTCTTCACAATGCTTGAGAAGCACCATTTTTCTGTTAATTCTTTTAATATTGAAATATATGGCTAATGAATGAACAAATAACCTCTAAAGGCCTTTACAGTCATATTCAAATGAGTCTATATGGAAAGAAAAATCCCTCAAAAAAAATGAGACCCCCCTCCTGTGAAAGAGCTGACAATGATACTCTGGACATTCTTCCTCAAAGAGGATATGTGAGAAAGCACACTGATGTCCTTGAAGATGCCTATTGTTGAAATGACTCTATTTAGAATTTGAGTACAGTAAGACAGAAATGTTCAGACATGCATCACAAAGACACTAGCTAATCCTGTCCATGGGCCTGTGTGGACATAGCTGATAAGAAGATACCTCTTCACCTCAGGCCAAATTCCCATATATCATTTCCCTCTAATCTTTTAGGTAATGCCAATCATCAAATTCCACCACTCTGCTTGAGCCTGTAACCAAGACTGTCAGGAAATGCACCTCAGCAGAAACTGAGCAGTTAAGTGAGCTAAAGCAAAGCAGTGGGTT
Organism: Callithrix jacchus; assembly: GCF_049354715.1. Classification (NCBI taxonomy): domain Eukaryota; kingdom Metazoa; phylum Chordata; class Mammalia; order Primates; family Cebidae; genus Callithrix; species Callithrix jacchus. Next base: position 77,461,812 of record NC_133507.1, read on the forward strand.
CTATTTCATTTTATATAACACATCTCCCTTTTGGAAAGAACCCAGAACAGCTTGTGATAGCTCTCTATCGCAGGGCATGGCCCATTCCTACACTCCAAATCCTTTAATTTACCACCATAAGAGCTGACATTAATTCTGCTTTGCACCCAGCTGAAATGTAAGCAATTTTTCCTTTTCTGAGATGTAGTTACATGAGAGATGTTTTCTTCCAGTTCTTCCACCCGCTCCAAGGCGGCATTCTTAGTTTCAGCGTCTTCCAGCAGAGCTCCTACATCAAAAACGTTGTCCAGGTAAGCCTGGATCTGGACCTGAAGCTTGTCACTCTCAGTGTGTTTCAGCTTCTAAAAACCAGAATAGGAGAGAACGTGGTGTTAGCTCATCTGTGGAAATAGAACATCATTTCCCAACAGTCTGCGTGGTTTTGGTTTGTTTTAAGATAGAGTCTCGCCCTGTTGCCAGGCTAGAGTACAGTGGCCTGAGGCCTGATCTCGGCTCACTGCAACCTCTGACTCCTGGGTTCAAGCAATTCTCATCCCTCAGCTTCCCAAGCAGCTAGGATTACAGGCACATACCACCACACCCAGCTAATTTTTGTATTTTTAGTAGATATGGAGTTTCACCATGTTGGCCAGGATGGTCTCAATATCCTGACCTCGTGATCTGCCCGCCTCTGCCTCCCAAAGTGCTGAGATTACAGGGTTGAGGCACCGCATCCAGCCAGTCTGTGTGTTTTCTTTGTGACAAATAGTCCAACCCCCTCCAAGATAGAGCTTAACATGTCATCTTCCTTAACTGAATTATGGAGTGACTGCCTGGGGTGTATCATCAGATGACTTTCTGGTGAATACCCTTTCCCAAATGCACACACGTTTTTCCTGGAATCCTTACTGCCCCATGTAGTTATATTCCAATCTAAACCATTTTGATATATGTGAAGTTGGGACAACAGAAAAATTAAAAGCAGCTTTCACAGGTTATAATCACAGCCACATAAAACCTGAGGGTTATCCGTGTAGTGGAAAAGACTGGAGTGTTTGGTATCTTACCTGGGTAGTGATGGTGGCTCCAGGTGGGGAAGAAGATTAGGCGAGAGGTGGGGTAGACACTGACAGAGTTTATACTTAGCCTTGGGGATTATTTTTAGCACAAATTGCTAGAGCCCAACTTCCATACGTCCCTCCCTAAGTCAGTATACAGCATGAACAGCTCAGGGCTCCCCAAAGCCAATCAGACAGCTTTCCCCAGTTCACTGTCTCTCAAACTAGGCATCCTGCGGGGACTCAGCTAGCTTTGGAAATTAGAGGTCAAATAAATCAATGAATCTTCCCTACAAGTAACATAAGCCATGACTTTCCCTGGGAAACAGATGAGTGGCTAGAATACCTGGCACATGGAGGATGCCAGGAAACATTTATTGAACAAATCAATGGCCACTTACAAGGCTGAGTTTTTGTAAACTAATGAAGCATGCTTTTACATTACTCTTCTATCCACCTCTAACAGTGTTCAGAGTCAACACACCATGAAGTTAAAGAAATATAGTTTTGAAAAAATCTTAGATTTCTAAGAGAAATTCCACTCTACATGAATTTTCAGAAAAATGGATTTTCCCCTAGGTTTAATCGGGAATTCTACAATACAGCTTATTCTGAAGATAGAGTGTTCTGCCTTCATTTAGGAGTCACAAATGAGGATGGTTTCTATATAAGGGCAAAGGCTAGAACAAAAGGAGAAGCAGCTTAATGGGACTTTTCATGAGATTCACAAAGAGTAACAGATGTTCAGTGATAAGTCAGTACCTGCCATTATAATCTAGAGCATAAACGAGCTCTGCTCAGACACCACAAAACTGAACCTGGAACACCACTAGGAATTTGTACATTCAATTTTTGTTTAAATACTGACACTTTTAGAGCATAGGAGAAAAAAGGGTAGACAAACCTTGATCTCAAAGTAAGAAAGAATCTTTCAGTACAATATTCCACCAGTGAGATAAACAAGTCTTTAAATAAATAGGAAAACAACACTTTAGTGGAAATCTATTACACCTCTCCTCAAGTAGGCCTTTAGACAACATTAGGTCAGTCTATTCAAGGGCAGCCCAGCCAGTGTAGGAAGCAAGGCCTTCAGGTTGACAGTAATGCCCTCTGTGATTCCATTTCCCAATAAACTGAGGGTACAGTCTGTGTAATCACTTGGGTTTATCTCTAACAAAGATGGGCAACTGAATGCTAGAGATGCCCAAAGGAAGTATTTTTATAGTTTTCATAGCTAGAAACAGCCCTGAAATTGAGATCACTGGTTGGGTGCCTCACTTGAGGCAAGAGTTTGAGACTAGCCTGGCCAATATAGTGAAACCCCATCTCTACTAAAAATACAAAAATTAGCCAGGCATGATGTCTATAATTCCAGCTATTCAGGAGGCTGAGGCATGAAAATCGCTTGAACCCAGAAAGCAGAGATTGCAGTGAGTTGAGATTGTACCACTGTACTCCAGTCTGGGTGATGAAGTGAAACCCTGACTCAAAAAAAAAAAATAGAGGAGGAAATTGAAGTCAACAATTCTTGCTCTATCACTTGACCATTCCTATATGAACGAGAAAACAAAACTGCCTGGGTCCTCAAGTCCATTTCTTTTCCTTTTTTAGACACAGGGTCTCACTTTGCTACCCACACTGGAGTACAGTGGTACAATCACAGTTTGTTGCAGCCTTGAAATCCTGGGCTCAAAAGATCCCCCAGCTTCAGCTTCCCAAGTAGCTGGGACCACAGGCATGTACCGCCACACCCAGCTAATTATTTTTTTTTGTTTTGTTTTTGAGACAGAGTCTTGTTCTGTCGCCAGGCACCAGGCTAGAGTGCAGTGGCGCAATCTCGGCTCTCTGCAACCCCAGCCTCCCAGGTTCAAGCAATTCTTCTGCCTCAGCCTTCCGTGTAATTGCGACTACAGGTGTCCACCACCGCACCCAGCTAATTTTTGTATTTTTTTAGTAGAGACAGAGTTTCACTATGTTGGTCAGGGTGGTTTCGATCTCTTGACCTCATGATGCGCCCGCCTCAGCCTCCCAAAGTGCTGGGATTACAGGCGTGAGCCACCGTGCCCAGCCCACACCCAGATAAGTTTTTAGTTTTTTTATAGATAGGGTCTCACTATGTTGCCCAGGCTGGTCTTGAACTCCCAGGCTCAAGTTATCCTCCACCTCACCCTCAAAAAGTGCTGCAATTACAGGTGTGGGCCATCAGCCTTTTCAAGACCATTTCTGATTTTCACATCAAGTTTCTGTTTCTTAACTGAAGAAATTCAGGGAACTGACTAAACAATTCTACAAGGGAATAAGAAAAAGGGAAACTTTAAACCTCCTCCTAAGAACTAAAAGTGGAACTTCCAAAGCCACAAACACTATAAGCAGAATTTAGCAGCTTCAGGAGGAAGTCTCTGGTGTCCATTTCCTCATTTTTTTTAAGTGCTCTAAGCACTGACTCATCACTCTACAGTCTTGGCTTGATTTTCCCTGCCCAGATGGGGTCCCCAGAGTAACCAAGAATGCAAATTACCCAATAGCCCAGATGAAGGATGCAATGAGACTTGACCCAGATGAAGCTCAAAAGCAGAGAAAAACTGCAGCAAGGCTTCAAGAGGTTATCTGATTCCCTTACTAAAAGGCTGCTAGCAGAAGATGGCCTGAGGTCCCAGGAGCCCCAAAAGAATCCAGCTTCTTTGGCAGAGTACATCACTCAGCTCTGTTCCCTTTAACTAGCACTACAGTAGTTGACTGCACAGAGTTTTAAGCATTCTTTAGCTGCTATGGAAGTGTACCTTTGAGGGTAGGCAATAAGTCAATTCTTATATGGGAGCCAAAGGTTACAGTTATACTCACGTCCAAGTATTCATCCAGGCCTAATTTGGTAAATTCATATTGGAGGTGAACTCTGAAATTCATATCTTCTACTGAATGAACTACAATATTAATAAACTGCATAGAAGCCACCTGAAATGAAATTGTCAAGGGGTTAGATGGGTTCTAGGTTTTTTTCTCAGTTTAATTGCAGGTATGTGCTTTCAATTTCACAAAGGAGGCTCACTTACTGATCTCCTTTTCCTCCATTTCACGGGTTCTTTAAAAATATTTTATAATCATTTTTAAATTCAAAAGTCACAGAGGTGCCACAATAAGATACCACTTCACACCCCCTAAGATGGCTATAATAAAAAAGGAATACAATAACAAAAGCTGGCAAGGATGTGGAGAAATTAAAACCCTCATCCTCTGCTGGTGGTAATGTAAAAAAGGGTAGCCACCTGAAAAACTGTGACTGTTATGCAAAATGATAAACACAGTGTCATCATATGACCCAGCAATTCTGCTTCAAGATATACAGTGAAAAGAAATGAAAATATACGTCCAGGTAAAAACCTGTACACAGATGCTCACAGTAACATCATTAATAACCAAAAAGTAGCAAGAACCCAGTGTCCATCAACCAATAAACAAAATGTGGTATATTCATACAATGGAACATTATGAAACAATAAAAAGCAATAAATTACTGACACATGTTACAACGTAAACTTGAAAACATGTTAAATGTTAAAAACTAGTTGTAGAAGACCACATGTTGTATGATTCCATTCATATAAAACATCCAAAACAGGTAAACTATTGAAACAGAAAGCAGGTTAGTGGTTGCCTAGGGCTGAGGGTGGGATAAGTGGGAGTGACTGCCAATGGATACAGGACTTTTTTGGGGGGGCGGGGTTGAGGGGGAGGGATGACACTATGTCCTAAATTAGATTGTGGTAAGGGTTGTACAACCCTGTGAATAGGCTAAACAGGCACTGGATTATAAGTAAATGGGGTGAATCTGATGGCATATTAATTATATCTCAGTAAAAGTCACATAGGTATATAAGACAAGCTGTGTAAATTATAGATATGTTGTACAAAATGTAAAAATTATTACAAAGAACATTAAGAAGAACTTTAAATCACCTACAATCTCACCACAAGGTAACCACACCTAAAAATGTCCTGTGAGCTCTGCCATATCAACAGGATTGTAACAGATCCCTGACCCACCTTTCCATATAATCAACCAGCTTCCATTCCCTGGAAGCTTGGGATTTGCTGCTTTCTCCCCACAACTGCACCAGTGGTGAGACCTGCCACAGAGAACACCAGTCCCCAGTTTGATAAATAAAAGAACAGCATTCAACAGGTCTAATTTGCTTTCCACAGTGACAGTCAGTCTATTTATGGTGGAAACGTTTTACTAATGCTTTCCCTCCACAGCTACCGCCCAGCGGAGTCTCTGGCAAGGAGACAACATGATTGAGTGATGCAGAGTTAAACTTACTCTGGGAACCACCTGACTCCTTGTCTCTCTACAAACCTAATTTCCTTTATCTTTTAAAAATTGTTTTTATCGAGTTAGAGTCTTCTTTGAAGATATGGTATACATTGGATATCTTTGGAAGATGTGTAAAGTCTCTGGCTTACAAAGGACTCTACTGCAATTTACTTAAAAAAAAAAAAATGACCATGAGTTCTATCACTGAATGTGCTTTAAAAAATATACTTTAACACAGGCATGTACAAAATACAAACTAGAAAAATGTTTTTAAAAAACTGTCAGTTTTTGTTTTCTTTTGTCCACAAAATACGCAGAAAAAGGATAACTGTCTTATACTACATTTAAAAATGTATACTATATGCTATGAGGAATACGCTGTTTTGGAGGTTGTGCAACCTAACTGCATTCCCAAGACAGTTTGTCAAAAGCCTCATTTTCTGGAGAGAAAATATGGCTGGATTCTGGCGTCTTTCCATTCCTCTTCTGAAAACAGGTCTAAATGATCTACTGAGTTTCATGACATGCCTAAGAGCCAACTCTCTGAAGGTGACACATGAATCCAGTGCACATAACGTGTGTAATAGCAGGCTCTAAATAAGGTACCTCAATGCACATATATGTGAATAAATGAACTGAGAAAATAGGCCCTGGTTTGTATATGGATAATGCAGGTGTTTTAAAGGGCTTTATATAATTATGATTTCAGCAGAAACTCAAAAGGCAAAAAGATCTGGCAAGTATCATAAATGAGCAGGCTGGGCTGTGTGTCACACAACAGGGAAAGGTGTGGACTGTGACAAACCAGAAAGAACATCTCTGCATTAAAGCAATAGGGCTGCTTGGCTCCAGCAGCTGACACTCTGTAGGAACAGGGGCCTAGTGTTCTCAGACATTTTCAGTTTCCAGGAAAATCAGATGTGTACTTTTATATATCATATTCAATTTTTTTAAGTAGGGTCATCACTGTCAGACTAAACTCACAAGCCAGTAGGTTGGCTTTAGCGTGGGAGCCTCCAGTTTGCAACCTCAACTCTAACAGAATGAGTAAGTAACCCTAACAAGGCACAAGAAAGAAACTGACATCATGAGACAAGGCACCAACCTCCTTACATATTTATCACCAGGGCCAGCATTAGCCTTAACTTCCCTAAAAAAATCCTAATAACAAGATTCTAAAAGTCAGTACAAAAGTATCTCTTTCATATGTGTGTGTGTGTGTGTGTGTGTGTACATAAAGTGTGTGTATATATATACATATATATAAGTATACATATAAGTGTACATAAGGGGGACAATGTAAAAGTGTCCCTCTTTCATATATGTGTACACACACACACACACAAACACACATACACTTTGAAAAGCAAATAACATGCTTTATGCAACAGAAAAGCTTCCCTATAAAGGATTTCATCTTTTTTACTGATTTGGAAAGGGCTAAGGGCTAAGACACATATAAAATTTGAGGACTCAAAAAATTCTGTTCACAAAAAGGGTTAGAAGTGTGCAAAGCTAGGTTTCATGTTTTATAACTGCTGAAGCAATTCAAATGAAAACTTCACTTGGTGTCCTTTGCAAGGTAAGAAGCAATTGGTATGTCGGTTTCACGTTAGAAGTGATCTGGGAAATTACACACAAGTTAGGATCTCCTGGGTCTAGAATTTCCCTAGGACAATGGGATTGGCTCAAGGCCTACAGATCTGGTGCACTAAAGAGTAAAACTTCTGAAGAAATTCACTATGGTAGATTCTATCTTCCTTCCAGGATTAGATTTACGTTTATGAATGCAGAAGCGCTGCCACTCACTTTGATGTTCTTCTTCCCATAGAATGACAGGACTGCTGTGGAACCACATGTTCTTGTTTGTCACCTACCCTGCCACGGTGATCCCCAGTATGACTAGAGCCTCACAGAATTACCAAAGCAGAAAAGACATCAGGAAGGAAAAACAAATGACTGCTGCATATTGATTCTGGAAATACATACAGTCAACTCTACAAACCAAAGCACTCTAATTTTTAAGAATAAGAATATAGTTTGGAGAAGGGCACTGGCTGGGGCCTGCAAAAATCAAGAAGGTCAAAACTGCTTCTACCTTAAGGATTCTTATTCAGCATCATCAACAATTAGACAATGGCAGCATTTGTACCAGGCATGGATTTTTCCAACTGCATACCTTCCCATTTATTTGCTATAATTAGTACTTTGGTCTTTACTATACTGGGTATGTAATGAATAAAACTGGAAATCAATGCCCTAAGGGGAAAACACAGATTAAGAAAGACATTTTAGGTTGGATCTTTAGCATATTCAATTCAATTCCCTTACAAATACGTGTGTGTGCGCGTGCATGTATGTATTTAGGGGAAAAGTGCTAAAATTGAGTTTGCTTTATTGAGTACTAAAATAACTTACCATAAAATCTATGTTATTGTCCTCATTCCTGAAATGTTCCATCAACTTCTCAAAGCGCTGTTTTTCTCCGCAAACCTGAAACACACATTTTCATTGTGCATGTGACTTTCTAAACATAAACATTCCAAAATTAGATGCAGAAATTTCAGCTTAATAATTATTTCCAGAATATCTATCTTTTTCTCTCTCATAAACTATTTACTTCCCTTCTAAGCCAGTTAACTCACAAACAGCCACATGAGCTGGAACCAAAAGCTAATCGTTGGTTTCTTTTCCATATTCTCTTGATATTTTGAAATCCACATCAAATGTGTTTTTCTTTCACTGGGTGTCTTTGTAGTCTCACCAATTTCTTAGCATGCATTCAGAATCCAAGAATGTAGTTCATGGTAAAAAAAAAAAAAAAAAAAAAAAGATCATAGTTTCCTTTTGTAAAAAGGAAAAAAAAGACATGCAAAAAGATTTGAGTATTTAAATTTTTCAACAGGCAAATTTAAAATGTTCATATTATGTCTAACTGAATCAAAAAATGTCAGTGCATAAATATAAACTACAACCAAGAAATAGACACTGTGGAAGCTATATTAACCCATTTAAGGTGAGAATAGAAATTTGTAGTAATTTGTGAAGTAGCATCCCAGAATCTTGAAACACATATATTCAGCTCAAATGAATGTTTTCATTGATCAGATGAAATAAACATAAAATACTGGGAACTTCAGGGCACAAAGGTATTTGCATACATATGAAATAAAATACACGAAGCTTTAAAAAAAAGGTCAAAAAAGATTTCTATCAAGTGACTTTCTGGGGACTTTTTTCTTTCTTTTTTTTTTTTTAATTTTAGAGATAAGGTCTCACTCTGTCACCCAGGCTAAAATGCAGTGGCATGATGACAGCTCACTATAGTCTCAACCTCCTGGTCTCAGGCAACCTCCTGCTTCAGCCTCTCTAGTAGCTGGGAGTATAGGCATGCACCACCACACTCAGCTCTGGAGACTTATTTTTAAAGTCAAAGGACAAACTTTAATTCTGTCAATGCCCTTGGTTGACTTTTTGGGCAAAGTCCTATACCCACTGGTTTATTCATTTTGCCTTCAGAAAATATTTCTCCAAACCACTCCTGACTGCTGCATTAGGAAGACACAGTCCCTGGGTTAATATTTTGTTAATTTAATCCAGGTTTCACACGCTAAACTCCAAATTTTCTGATTACATTTGTGATCTTAGGGATTCTCAGGTCAACACTCAAAAATTCTTCTAAAATGTTATTTCGTAATACAGCCATTTAATTCAGTCATGTTAATTAAACTCCATGTGAAAACACATATTTTTTTCATGAAGAGAAAGTCCCATGAAGGCAGGAATTCTGTTTTGTTCACCACACAGCATCTATACCAATGCTCAGCACTTTCTAAGTTCCCAATCATATTTGTTAAATTCCAACGAATAGAAGATAAATTAGTAATTACGTTAAATTTCACAAAAGGATGAATGGCTTCCTGTTTTCCATGATGAAGCATTAAACCATGGTAGGGAGACACCTCCCCCCCACACCCCTGCCGCTGCCAGGGGAAATCCTTAGTGGCTGCCGTCTTTAAACTGTATGCTGGGAATGTTAAAGTGAACAGCCTTCAGACCCTGAGGGCCTCCTAGTCTCAAAGCAACTTAATATTTCCAACAGATTCAGACCACCATTTACTGCATTTGCATGACAACTCTACCAGAAAATGTATTTATACCTGCCTTAACAAAAAATAATTTCAGAATGCAGAGGAATAGTACATGGAAGATAGAGTCTAAAGCAAAGCCTTTAAAATTGACCTGGCACAGTGGCTCATGCCTATAATCCTGGTGCTTTGAGAGGCTGAAGCGGAAGGATCACTTGAGCCCCAGAGTTCAAGACTGGCCTGGGCAAAATAATGAAATCATGTCTCTACTAAAAATAAAAACTAAACAATTAGCCAGGTGTGGTGGCACACACCTGTAGTCCCAGCTACTCAGAAGGCTGAGGTAGAAGGATACTTTGAGCTCATGAGGTCGAGACTGCAGTGAGCTGTGATTGTGCCACACTCCAGCCTGGGCAATGGTGAGACCCTATCTCAAAAATACCTACACACACACACACACACACACACACACGTCCAATCCCACACTAGACAGTCTGATTTAACAGGCCCAGGTGGGGCTGGGGGGACAAAGGCATGCATAATTTTAAAAGCACTACAGATCATTTTGATGACCCTCAATGGCTAAGAACTGGAGATTTAAGGGAATACCATGTTCTGCCCCCCATCCTCAGCTGGCCCCTCTAGACAATATACAGCAAGTTCCTGGAAATGGAAAATTTGTTGAAGGGGGTGAGGCCATACAGGCCGAGTTCCCTAGACTATGACATCAGCCACATCTTATGCCCAAAAAGACAAGCATCCCTTGCCTGCAAAGAGGGACCTGTGAGTAAAAAACCTGAGGTTTTGCATACAAGATCAGGACTACAATCTGAATTTTCTTTAGCAGAATCCCCAATATAGGCTAGGAGCAGTGGCTCTCCCCTGTAATTCCAGCATTTTGGGAGGCCAAGGTGGGCAGATAACCTGAGGTCAGGAGTTTGAGACCAGCCTGGCCAATATGGTGAAACTCGACTCTACTAAAATTACAAAAATTAGCCAGGGGTGGTGGCCTGTAATTCCAGCTACTTGGGAGGCTGAGGCAGGAGAATTGTTTGAACCCAGGAGGCAGAGGTTGCAGTGAGCTGATATTGCATCACTGCATTCCAGTCTAGGTGACAAAGCAAAACTCCATCTCAAAAAAAAAATGGTTTACTTCTGTTTTATTGTGGGTGATTGGTAGTGGCAGTAGGAGAAGAGGAAAAGAGGCCATCCTGAATTTGGAGAGAGTTGCCAGCTCTCCTGAGAAGCAGATCATGACTAATGTTTGGTTGAGGGGCTAAGTACATGCTAACCTAAATGAGGCAACAGCTAGCTGTTCACGAACAGTGATAAGCAAAACAATTCCCAGGGAGGCAAAGCTCTTCAAATCAAAGAATGTTAGAAAGCTGAAAAATACCTTGGATAATCTGATGCTCTCAATTAATGAATTAGACCTACACACAGATTAAACCTCTCTAATCTGATGAAAGGTCCAGAGAGTAGCTGAACCAAGGCTAGAACCAGGTCCCCAATGGCCAGCCTAAAGTTCCTTCTCCCATATAGCCTAGAATGCCCATATTAACATATTCCATTAAAGGAGGTAGTTAAGGCATTCCAGCATTATCTGAGACACACACAGATAAAAAATGTTATCACTAAAAGACATAATTATATCATGCATACTTTGACATCCCTGCACCAGAATCTTCCATGGAACCGCTAAAAATTATAGATTCCTAGAGTCTGTACTGAGACATACTCTGTGAGAATCTCGCCAGATGGGCCTAGAAATCTGTGAATACTCATGATGTTGGACCAACATCTGGGAACCAATGGCTCATATAATATCAGACTAGCTGACTGAACCCTCAGCCTTTCTGACTACCGATTACAAACTGATTAACTAGATCATTAAATCTCCAGCTCATTCAAATTCTAACAGAGCAACCCAAACACTGTTACTGTAACTGGGTATCACAGGAATGCCACAGGAATTGGTCCACTGCCCCTGCATAAGTACAATGAATAAGGTAACCCACGAATAACCAGGGGGTACACAGGGGGTACACGTAGGGTCTTAGAAAAAAATAGGTTTTAAATGGCTGATAAAACACATGTGGACAGAAACAAACTACTCATATAGCCTGTTACTTTAAAAATATGATATCAAATATAGAGCAAGCAACACTAGATTTCATGGTGGATAAAGATCCCAAAAAACATAGCACTAGCCTGGCAGACAGACCTGAAGTAGATGTTAAGAGGAGCCTTGAATATATGCGTTTCTTTAGAGATCCCTCATTCTGTCAACAGACAAATCCCTGCTGAGAACATGTGCATTACAAAACAGATAAATACCTTTAATCTTAAAAAATAACAGACCTAAATGTCTCCCTATTTATAGCTGCTATGAACTTGTTGAAAATAATCCAAATGCACAAGATGACATTACAATACCAATGCCAGCTTTGGAAAACCTTGAAAGCAACAGTGACCACTCTCCACGGTAAGGACTAGAAGGACCCCTACTACCACAGTCCACGAAGCCCAAGCCTGGTTTGCTGCCAGTCTCAACTAATGAACACAGGGTGCTGTTTCCTGACATGTTCCACAGGCACAGCATGGGTTCCAGGGCCCCCTTCGCTTCTGATGAAGGAAAGGAAGCACGCAGGCCAGACTCACATTTGTTTCTCCATTACTTTAGCAATTATTAAACAAGTGTACACTACAATCCCACAGGAAACGGGAAGATTTGTTTGGGGAAGGTTAGTAAAAGTTGTGTCCCACATCAAAGGAAAGCTGTCTTCATTCATACTGCTCACATCTGGAGCACCCCCAAACACTGGGTAAAACAGGACCATCACATGCTCTCTCCTGTGCAGTGGCCTCTAGAAAATCGGTAAGGATGAAAGGAATGAGACACCAATTTTCAGTTATTTTCAGAAACCAAGCATTGACCTAAATGGGAATGAACTCAAGCACTTCATCAAAATGCTTTTAAGAGCCAGGAGAACATTTGCACATGTATATCATTATGCATTATATATTGCTGCATATCACTTCCATCTGCCCACAAAGGCCAGATCATACATGGTACAAACACTTTTTAATAAAAAAGCTATATTCTTGCAGTTGAAATGTGTCATTCTTGACTTTTATATTCACTGGTATATCTCTTTCTCCCACCAGCTCTGATATCCATTTCCCATATCAACATTATGCACTCTAGTAAGTGGGATGGGGAAAAACTTGAAGAGCTACAAAAGGACTGAGCCAAGCAGAGTGGGAAGGAGTCCTTTTGTGCACTGGACTGACCTGTCAGGGTCAGTCTTCTACTGCTAGTTGCTGGGGCTACCAGAAATTAAGTACTCGGCAGACAAATAGAAGTATATGCCCTGGAAAAGCCTTCCCTCTACTGAAAACCAAGAGGTATCTTCATTACAGATCATCTAGAAATCAGCTGCATGTGAATAAATTCACAACCCAATTAACAATGTGTAAAGTGAAAACGATCAGGCTCAATCCTGGACCACAGAATTCAGTCTGCTAACACAGCCAGCTATCTGCCCATCCCTGTGGGGTCCTGCCTAATAAAACTGCCTCTCCTTGCACCTTCAAGTTCTATCACTGATGGGGGCAAAAGGCTGTAAGGGTAGAAATGCAACTATGTGGCATATTAGGCAAGACTGTAAAACCTGGGTTATAAGTCACAGTGCAGCCACTGTGTTAGTTTGTTGTTAGCTTGGACCACTGAGTGAACATCTCTGGACTTCAGTTTTCACATCCATCAAATTGAGAGCCTTAGGCCAGGTGCGATGGCTCACACCTGTAATCCCAGCACCTAGGAAGGCTGAGGCAGGTGAATCACCTGAGGTCAGCAGTTCAAGACCAGCCTGGCTAATGTGGAGAAACCCTGTCTCTACTAGAAATACAAAAATTAGTCGGGCACGGTGGCAGGTGCCTGTAATCCCAGCTATTCAGGAGGCTGAGGCAGGAGAACCACTTGGACCCAGGAGGCAAAGGTTCCAATGAGCCAAGGTCACATCATTGCACTCCAGCCTGGGTGACAGTGAGACCCCATCTCAAAAAAAAAAACCTAAAACTGAGAGCCTTAGATGATACTGCTGGTTTGCAAACCATACTTTAAGAAAACAATCAGGGTTACAGAGGAATTAAAGGAGAAGAAGCTATACAGGTTATAGAGCTTTGGGGGTACGGGGGAATTCCAGGTCAGGGGCTTGGCAGGAAAAGAGAAGGCCTAAGTAAGGTTCTTGAGAATTCCACCCTCACTATCCAGATCTTCTTATCCTTACTTAGTTGTCTGATAAGATTGCTTCTGAGGGAAAATGAAATGTTTCATTACTAGTAAAAAAAGATATGAAAAAAAAGTCTCTCCCTCAGTATTCTTGAAGGTCTAAATTTCTCATCTAGCATGGCAGTAGAACATGATATTGCCCAGCTGACTGGCATGGGAGCTCCACAGAAACTAATTCAGAGGAATGCACTTGGCTGTGCCAGGCCTGAGTACCAAACATAAAGGTCAAACCACTCTCACCCCATCTGGTTCACTCCTGATTGCGAAGCTGAGAAATCCCACACCCTGCACAGATAACATGGGCCGCTCCCAGGACAAGCAAGATTCATTTTCATTTAAAGTAGATTTGAAGCAAAAGCACAACTTCTGCCAAACAAACAACTCAACTATATTCTCCAACATCTGTGAAAGACATTTGTGAACAGTGTCCCAAACCATTTGGAGAAATCTGGGGCCCTGGATACAAAGGTGGCCGTAGTTTAAAGTATCTCAAAGAGTGGGTAGAGTTAGGGGATGATTTCCCTAAAAGCTAATAGTGGAGAGGAGATGGTTTTACAAAAACCTTGGGTATTTTCTTGCCAGTCAGACGTTGAAGTACACACACCCGGCCTTCAGCCAACTCTGTGTCCCTCTTCAAGGTCAGTGACAATCTCTGGCTTTCCCCAGCAACCGCTCCCAGGGCACCACACAAGGTCTGCAGCCAGATTGAGGCCTGACTCTTATGAGATGGCTATAAAATATGCTTCTGGGTTAGTTATATAAAAATTAAAGGCCCTTTGCTTAAGTGTTTCCTTCTTGCCCTGTTGCCTGGCGCCTGCCTCAATACTTTCTTTTTCTCCTCTGACAATAGGCCCCTGTAATCTGCGAGGCTCCCTGCAGGAGGCACCGTTTTAGAGGCACACTCTATTATGACTGATTGGACCATCATTCTCAGGGCCTGCCTCAGAACAAAAGTTCCATTTTCTTTTCAGGGCCTCGTGAAGTAAACAGTTATTTCATAGTTAGTCCTAGGTGAAAACCATCTTGTACCATCTACTGAGTGCACCAGCATTCTGAGGGTTACTGACGCCATAGTGGCCTGACAAAACTACTTTTCTGGGATATTATGTTGTTGTCACTTGAAGTGAGGGGACATTTCATACACATACACCAAGCAGCAGCTGTGACAGAAGCAGATCACTCTGACCTATTGCTGGCTCTCAAGTCCTCCTTGGGATTTAACTGTGGGTATGTTCATCCAGCAGAGATGCTCTGGAACTAACAACCTTATCTCACTCTGATAAAACAAAAACTAATGAAAGCTAAGCAACTAAATGGATTCTATAACCTAGTCAACCCTCCTCCTTCATAAATACAACATTTATATCAATCCTGGACAAGGATACAACTAGGAGCCTGAGGTTTCATCCGCGTAATAAGGCTGAACACCCTCGTGAAGACTTCAGTAACTTTTCCAGATGTTTCCAAATATCCAGATGTTTGGCAGGAGGCACAATGACCAGCCCAGATGACTGTCTCACTTTCCACACCCATATTTTGCTGTACTGAATAAAGAATCCAGACATAGAAGCAAAAAGATACTAAAATCCCAGAAGGACGACTCACTGATGCATCACCCCTTAAACAAGAAATGTCTTTTTACTGCTCCTCTAAAAAAAGATGAATTTCAATAAATTCTAGAGAGTAAAGCTCCCCCATAAAATAGGTCATAAATGATCACTTTCCAAAATATGCTTTAAGTCCAACGTGAACCCCTCTAGCTTCAATGCAAGACTTATACCTCCTGGTCATTAGGAAGGACACATAGAGTCTTTCAAAGCTACTAGTAAAGGTTAACTTCATGTGTCAACTTCAGGCAGTGAAGTGATACCCAGAGAACTGGTGAAATATTTCTCGGTGTGTCTGTGAGAATTAGGAAAGAAGATCCCTCTCCAATGTGGTTGGGCATCTCTAATCCACTGAGGGCCCAAACAGGAAAAAAAAAAGAGAGAATTTGGAGGAAGGGTGAATTCTCTCTCAACTTGAGCTGTGACATCCATCTTCTTCCCCTGCCCTTGGACATTGGAGCACCTGATTCTCAGGTCTTCAGACTCCTTAACCTACACCACTGGCTCTTACTTCTCAGGCCTTCAGACTCTAACTGAATGACACCCTAGCTTTCCTGGGTTTCCAGCTTGCAGATGCATAGCATGAACTTCTCTACCTCCATAACCACATGAGCAAATTCCCATAATGTTTCCTCTCACATCTACAGATATATCTACAGATGTCCTATTGAGGGATCTGTTTCTCTGGAGAGCCCTAATACACTTCCATTTCTACTAGAAAGCCAAAATACCTTCTATTTCTTCAACAGAGAATGATAATGATTGACTGATTGATTGATAATTGAGACAAGAGTCTCACTCTGTTGCCCAGGCTGAAGTGTAGTGGCATTATCTTGGTTCACTGCAACCTCTACCTCTCGGGTTCAAGCAATTCTCCTGCCTCAGCCTCCCGAGTAGTTGAGATTAAAGGCACATGCCACAATGCCCGGCAAATTTTTGTGTTTTTAGTAGAAACAGGGTTTTGCCATGTTGGCCAGGCTAGTCTTGAACTCCTGACCTCAAGTGATCTGCCCACCTCGGCCTCCCAAAGTGCTGGGATCACAGGCTTGAGTCACCGTACTCAGCCTGAGAATGGTATTTAAATAGCTACCTGAGGATTACATGACAAAGACCTTGAGTCCTCTCTGGGATGACTTATCAGTCGGACCCCACAAAGTAGAAGGAGCCTAACACTGTTCTTTGTTTTCAATCATTTATCTTCACAGCTTCATCCTTTGAGCATATCCAATTAGGTCAAGCTGAGCAAGTGAAGGGACACAATGATATCTCTAGGGGTCATCCCATGTTCTCCAAACCACAGCAACAGCACGTGGCTGGAGCTGTTTAAAGCCTACAGCCATTTCAGATCTCAGGACCTGCTGAGGAGGCAGCTGTCAGCCCATGCTCTCCTCACACCTGAATCACTAAATATCTAATCACTGCATGGTGTGCCATGAATGCAGAGCCCTTGAAGACAAGGACTCTTTGATAGATCAAAGATCTCAGGCCAACAACAGGCAAATGCCTGCAGTTTGTCTACAGATCACTTCTCTCATTTCTCAACCCTTCTACTTTCATCTGTGCTTTTCCGCAAGCTCACCCGAACACTCATGATCACCTCTGGGTCTCAACCAAAGGACTTTCCACTTATTCCAAGCCAATTGGAACCACTTCCACCAAGCCCAAGATGACAGCAGACAATGTATTTGGGTGCCAGTTCTTAAAGTGCGGTCCTTGAACACCAAGCATCCCTGAGGCCTTTTTATGAGGTTTGTGAGGATAGCATTATTTGTACAATAATACTAAGATGTTACTTAACACTTTCACAGAGTTAGCAGTTGCACTGGTGGCGCAAAAGAAATGATGAGTGAATGTTGCCGGTACCTTAGCATGCGTCAAGGCAATGCATCAAATTATACTAGCAATCAATGTATTCACCACAGCCATGCATTCTCAGTTTTTTTTTAAAAAAGCCAGTTTCACTTAAAAATATCATTAATGAAGCATAAAAGGTATTAATTTTATTACATCTCGACCCCTAGATACATATCGTTATAATACTCTAGATGATGGCATGGGGAGTCTGCATAAAGCATTTCTGCTGCATACTAAAGTATGATTGATTGTCTTGAGAAAAAGCATTTCTGCGATTATTTCAGTTGAGAGATGAACTAGCCACTCTTTTGTTCTTACCTGAAAGCATGACTGACACAACATAGTTATTCAGACTTATACACTTGGCAGATATTTTCTTGAAAATGAACAAAGTACACCTTTTAAAGATAACAGCTGACAGTATTTGTTGTTAATGATAAAATTAAAGCTTTCGAACACATGAAAACTCAGATGCACCACTGGGAGTATGACTGCTTCCCAAGATTTAAAGACTTTTCTAATGAGATCGGAGGTACAAACAATGCATGTGATTTGTTAAAATATTGCATTATGAAATCTGCCAATTATTGGAAGATCTAGAGAACTCAGTGTACTACTTTTCTTCAAACACCACTGAGTGTTGTTGCAAACTTGTAAATTCATTCCAGGTGCAATTTAGGCAAATAGATTTTAATGCAAAAGTATAGAAAAAGTTCATTGATATGAGTTCGGATTCTACTTTTTAACTAAACTTTAAGAAATTACTACTTGTCCGGTGTTTGTATAGTATCAAAGAAGAATGGCCACCATTACCTGAAAATGCTGTTGAAATCATTCTTTTTCATCGACATATCTGTGTGAGGCTAAGTGTTCTTTATCAACTTCAACAAAAACACCACCACAAGTGACTAAACCCAAAAGCAGATATAAGAATACGGCTGTCTGCTATGAATCAGCCTCCCAAAGTCCTGAGATTACAAACATGAGCCACCATGCCTGGACTAAAATTTTGTTGTAATGTTGAAATATGGAAAATATCAGCATATAACCTGCATAAACAAACACTCTTCGGAGACCTCAGTAATTTTTAGGAGTATAAAAAGGGGTACAGGGGCCAAAAGCTTGGACACTACTGGATTACAGAAGAGCCTCTATTTCTACATAGATGATGAATTCTTAAACCTAAAACCTGAAGAAGCAAATAAATAGATAATAGTAAAATTTCTTGCAAGATTGTTTGGAATCAATCATACCATATAAAGAGCTACTAAATGTGCCATCCCTCAATAAAGATGAAGCCACATCATCCAGAGACCAGCAGAGTGTCTTCATATAGAATGGAACCCTCTACCATTTTACAAAGTAGGAAAAAAAGATAACCAGCTTTTGGTTATGGTGGCTCATGCCTGTAATTCCAGCACTTTGGGAGGCCAAGACAGGTGGATCACTGGCGGTCAGGAGTTCAAGACCAGCTTGGCCAATATGGCAAAACTCTGTTTCCGCTAAAAATACAAAAATTAGCTGGGCATGGTGGAGCACACTTGTAATCCCAGCCACTCTGGAAGCAGAGACAGGAAAATCTCTTAAACCTGGGAGGCAGAGGTTGCAGCGAGGCGAGATTAAGCGACTGCACTCCAGACTGGGCAACAGAGCGAGATTTTGTTTCAAAAGAAAAGAAAAGAAAAGAAAAAGAGAAGACTTTCTTGCAATTCTTAGACAAGGCCAGGTACAATCTCAGGTACTTACCAGGTTGGACGAAAGCAGCCCCTAACTGTTCCCTGGTTACTTCTGGGAATTGCCCACCCTGTCACATGTAGACTCATTACAAGGCTAGAAGATATTCTTTCCCCAAAGCCAAGTGAATGTTAGACTTGAAGCAAGAATATGAAAAAGGGACAGAAACAGATCTCCTCTGCATGGGAAAAAATATATATAAAACACACATTCCTCAAAGTTCAGAAATTTATACTGAATGAATCCACCCAACTAAACAAATTTGTCTGGGATGCCTGACAACATAATATCAAATAATCATGGGCCAACCATGGTGGCTCATTCCTATAATCTCAGCACTTTGAGAGGCTGAGGGCGGGGGGGGGGGGCGCAGATCATTTGAGGTCAGGAGTTCGAGACCAGCCTGGACAACATGGCAAAACCCCATCTCTACTAAATATACAAAAATCAGCTGGGTGTAGTGGCGCACACCTGTAGTCCCAACTACTGAGGAGGCTGAGGCAGGAGAATTGCCTGAACTCAGGAGGTGGAAGTTGCAGTGAGCTGAGATTGTGCCACTGCACTCCAGCCTGGGTGACAGAGCAAGACTGTCTCAAAAAAAAAAAAAAAACAACAATCAATCAATCATGAACAAATACACAAGGAACAAAAAATTATCTTTTACCAATGTGCTAAACATATTCTCGGCACGTTCCACAAAGAAAGCACCCTTTACTAGTTTTACACCTATTCCTGGAAAATAGTTGAAAATGAAAAATTCAGTGTTGCTTTTAGTGGTGAACCAGAAAATCTGGGATATCACATGTGTTGCTAGTACGTTTATTGGCAGGAAAGGAGGCCACATTTTCCACTGCCAAAACCCAACTGCCAAAACAACACAGAGCCTATAGCTCATGTTACCATGACTGGCCATTTCCACTCCCCTGTGACTCAGAGCTGGGGGGACTATCTTGTCAGAGAACTCAACTGCAAGATGAGAGGTGACTGACAGTGACTGTTGGACCATAATCAGGAACCAAGGGGCCATTTTCTTCTAGTGAGTGTATTTCAGTCAATTGTGAATGAAAACCGAGTCTGACTATAAATTCTTGGCAGACTGACATATAAAATTAAAGAGCTAGGCAGAAGCCACACACACCGCTGTGTTGAAAGGAATAAAGAATGGCTGTTGAGCCACAGTGGGCAGAACAGTTTGGGGTAGGACAGGGGAGCTGGAAAAAGAAAAGTTTAAATCAAGACTCAAAAGCTCTATCTTTCAAAAGCTACACAAGCCAGCGAATCTTCTTCCGCAGACGAGCCCTCAACAGTACCTCGTGAGGTGGTACTAACAGCAGGGCCAGCATAGCCAGCCCACTCTCAGGCTAGGGAAACAGCGAGGTCCTTAGACACACTGCAGACTTTTTAAATGAAACGTGAGCCAAGGGATTGATGCAGCCACCTTCTCGGTAGTCATAAAAGGGAACTTAGGACCAAAGTCACAATACTGTCTACAGACAGTCACAGTGATCTCTTTGAGGATTGTTGCTATCCTGCCAACTAGCCTCAGATATATCAGTTTCTCTTCTCATTTGAAAACGAAGGTACCTACCATTTTATTATCTAGGTACTTTGTTTTCATATCTGCAGTCAAAGAAGCACTTAATCTTTCTTAGAGCGAACCATCTGAAGATGTACACACAGTACACATTACATACATAGGCAGGTGTAGACAAAGTTTTATAAAGAATCATAAAACTGTAGAACTGGAAGGGATATAAAAACCATTCGACTAACTTCTCACCTAAAGCAAAAACTTACATCACAATATACCAGACCTACCAGGTATCCTCTCATCGTCCTGACCATCTCCCTTTGTGCTGTGCTGGTCGCTTCTGTGCATCTTTCTAGCCCATTCTAGCCTTGTCTCCTTACTCTTCTCTTTCTAGACTAGAGTCCCTGTGGCGTAGTTTTCCTACTCAGTTACTTAGTTACCATCCCTATTGGATCTCTCTCACACATACACACACACTCCCTCTCTCCTTAGTCACCTCTGTTTAAACTTGTTCTCTCATTCATTATCTTCACTGCACAACTAAGAATCTGACCTCGGACATTATACTCTCACTAAAAAAATAAATTTTAAAAAGTTTTATTTTCTTTGCCTGAAAAAAGAAATCTCCAGATTGTATTTGTCCATTCTGGTTGTGCTACTGTCCTCTTCATTACACATGTATTATTTAAACAGATTCTTATTCTCCTCTTGTGTCCATTCTCATATTCAGTGGTCTCCCTATCTCTTGTTGCCTTTTCTGTCATTTTTGGGCTTCATATGCATTGCCATGGCCACAAACTGGGTCCAGGGCTGAGTCATTTGATAACCGAACCACCTGTCTTCCAGACAGCAGCAACTTTCCCCTCTACTGTATTTTATACAGAGCTACACAACGCTCCTTAAGATTTATCCAAATTGCATAAAAGGCTTTTTGCAGATTTTCACAGAATCAAATGCAATATACATAAAGCATTTTCTAAACTGTAAAGTATTATGTAACTATGAATTTCTTCCCTCTTTTCTCCCTCCTAATTGTATCTATCTTCTAGTTGAGTTGTTTTGTTTTTGTTTTTGATCACAGGTTTCCAATCTCTCCACCACGGTTTCCTCAGAACCTCATTCACGCCTGCCTCTCATCATGTTTTGTTCTGTGACATGGGCCCCGGTCATTTTTCCTGGCCAAGCAACAAATATATTCTGACTTATGCTGCCTTTAAGACAGATTTCATGCCAATCTCTCTGCTCCCAGAACTCTCTCCATCAAATCGGGTCTCTTCCCTTCCTCATCACCCTGCTCAGGACCTACCCCTTTCTCCACTGGGCCCTGTTCAAACAGCATGGTCTGTTCTGAATTTTACCAGCAATTTTAAACACTCCAATAATCTAGCCAATCTCCAACCATTCCCATTAGGTTTGCTTTTTGGTGGAAAATTGAGGACAATATAGGAACCTGTATAGAAAGTGCCTGGAATGTAAGGCTGTATATAAACTCTGAGTTAAATGGATCTGTGCAAAAATCCCACAGTTATCAT
This sequence comes from Callithrix jacchus, assembly GCF_049354715.1. Classification (NCBI taxonomy): domain Eukaryota; kingdom Metazoa; phylum Chordata; class Mammalia; order Primates; family Cebidae; genus Callithrix; species Callithrix jacchus. Next base: position 77,483,801 of record NC_133507.1, read on the forward strand.
TTCCTAGAGACATCAGTAGCCATTTTATCTGAGCTCTCCCTCTGTGTCCCTACCTCAGACAGCGTATCTGCGAATTAACAAAATAACAGATACCAGCCTATTGGCACAAAGGAAACAATAAACAAACAAACCATAAATTTTTATTAAATAAAAAATTAACAGTAGCCTTACTATTTCTACATATTTATATGCCTTTTTATGTACATGACATAAAAATACTAATGTTTACAATAAAGGGGAAAATGGAATTCATTCATGAACTCTGTTCATGTTTTCTTTTGAAGAGAATTGCTAGTGTGAAAGAAACCAACAAACAAAACCCTTATTGATGAGAGACCCCACATAAATTAAATATGTGCTTATGTTTTACAAGAGTTTACATTTCAAACGAAATTTGAACTTGACTCACATAGGGAGTCAAGCTCAATAAGCACATTCATTGTCAATAACACCTAACATTTCGGTTTAAACTATAATTAGGCATACAAATATAAATATATGCATAATTTTCTTAAAGTTTAAAATTACTGTCCTCTTAGTGTTGACCTTAGTATACATTTGGTCCTCAACCAAATACCTACTAAAGTTAGTTCTGCCTTTCTCAAGGCAATAAAATCTTCTGTGGCACAGAAACCATGCCTTATCTTTCCTTTAGAGACGTTCTCGCTCTGTCACCCAGGCTGGAGTGCAGCGGTGTGATCACAGCTCACTGCAGTCTTGACCCCCTGGACCCAAGCAATCCTCCGACTTCAGCCTCTTGAGTACCTGGGACCACAAGCGTGCACCACCTTCCCTGGCTAATTTTTGTATTTTTCTGTAGAGACAGGGTCTTACCACGTTGCTCATGCTAGTCTTGAACTCCCAGGTTATAGCAATCCTTCTACCTTGGTGTCCCAGAGTGCTGGGATTACTGGCATGAACCATCACGCCTGGCCTGATGCCTTTTATTTTCTAACAAACTCCCCTTACCCTGAAATGAGGTCATTGTACAAGTGTCTTTGTTCAACAGTCTCCTGGAAATTCCAAAGAGTTCTGATCCTGTTTCATAGTTTTGAAGAAAAGATGGTAGTTTGCAGAGATGTTACACAAAAGACAACTGAGCACCTTTAGAAAAGACAAAACCAGCCATATAAAATGTTACCAGAGGGAAGATCTAACTCTGCACACAAGGGACAGTCTAGCCATGTGAGGATTATTACTTCCCCAATGGTCCAAGCAACAGAAATAAACACACACACAGAGTTGTCCCAGTGCCATTCCAAATCCTTTCATATGCTTCCTTTTAGGGCTTATCACTATGCATACATAGATCTTTACAGAGTTACTGCTATTATATACACACATATATTTAATACACATACACAAATGTACAGCCATGCATGCACACAGATACACATATGTATTATTTATATATGATTTATCTTATCCTTCTTCCTAGTTAACATATCTAGCACTTCCTAACTTTGAATAGCTGTAGTTGAACCTACAGGCTTATTTAATAAGATGGTTACGATAACCCTGTGTCTAGGGCTTAGCCCTGGACTAATGACTGCTAAAATAAGCTATAATCCAAAATTCCTTGACATATAAAAGTAGCAATTTTTATTTTTACTTAATATAAAACTAATTTAAAAAGCAGCTAGCAGGCCAGACACAGTGTGGCTCACACCTGTAATCCTAGCACTTTCAGAGGTCAAGGTAGGAGGACTGCTTAAGTCCAGGAGTTTGAAATGAGCCTGGGCAACTCGGCAAGATCTTGTCTCCACAAGAAATTAAAAAAAAAAAAAACAAAACCCAGGTGTGGGAGTGCACATCTGTAGTCCCAGCTACCAGGAGGCTGAGGTGGGAGGATCACCTGAGCCCAGGAGGACCAGGCTGCAGGAAACTGTGATAGCACCACTGAACTTCAGCCTGGATGAAAGAGCAAGACCCTGTCTCCAAAAAAAAAAACCGCAGCTAGAAGACATATGGAGTACTTTTTCTTTTTTTAAGTATCCTGAGTATGCAAAAGTTAGGGTGGAGTGAGGGGAGTAAAAGAGCAGGGAAGCAGCTCTTCACACAGGAAGAGCAAACCAACAGGATCCTAAAATAGGCCTTTCACGAAATAAATGCCAGAATGGCGACCAAATCCTGCCCAGATACTGAAAACTTCCATTCGAATGCTTTTTAAGAGTTGGTGATGGTATTGCCAAAGCTTAATAGTTTTGACTCCGGTTTTCTGATCAGCTCACAGCAGAGTTGCTTCATACTGTCCTTCTGTACCTTAAACCAGACAATATCGAAATGTCAAAGAAATACTTCCCAAGTGAAAGCTCATGTTTAGGGAACAGTGCCAGTCTCTGTCTCAGGTTCTGCAGGGTCTTAAAATAATACCCAGCTCTCACTGCTTTCTCTTGGGGTTCCTCCTTGATATCTTCCAAGAATATGAAATAAGGGCACATATGCTGACTTTTACAGTTGGCAAGGACATGCATTATAGAAGCAGCATTTTTATATGAATAAAAATAACATGACAGCAACACTCTAACACCTTTTTCATTTTTTGTTTTTTGCAGTGGCTACTATATTTAAAATAGAGGATGAGGCTCCCTATTTGTATAAAATTGTACTCGGCTTGTGTGGTGCAGAAGGGGTCTAATTAAAGTCAGGTTGTGAAGTAAGGCATCTCTACATTTATACAATAGATAATGTGACAATCTGGCCTGGCTCTGAGCACCATTATCCTCCTGTACTTCCTTTTTTTTTTAAAGCTTCCCCCCCGCAGGACCACCAGAAAAGGGCAGTCCTGAAGACGTGATAAGTGAATGAATACAGCAGCTGATGAAGCAGATGACTCTCAGTGGAAAAAGGGGCCCAAGGAATGAGAAATATGAATGGTAAGATTTCTGAAACAAATCTCGGACCCCAAACACACCCTGCTCTACCAAAGCAACTGCATGCTGAGCCCACTGTTAATTGACTTTCAGAGCAAAACATACAAGCAAATTCTTTTTTACCAGAGTTAAAATCTAAACAGTCGCTTGGGGAGCATACTTGCTCCTTTTAGGCCATGTGGCACTATAAATGAAGAGTGTGGGATAAGCAAGGGGGCCTTTTCTGATCTGCCTTTAATTTCCTATCCCAATTTTTCTCTTCTACCAATTTTTCTTTATACTACCTTCTTGGTAAAAAATGACATCCTCACTTTTTTTATCTGGTGTGACAGGCTGAATGATGTGTTCCTCCTAATCGCCAGGATGTCCACATGCTAATTCCTGATACCCTTGACTATGTTACCTTACACAGTAAAAAGATAATCTCCCCATCTGAAGTTCCTTAATTTGAACATATGATGGTATCTGCAAAGGTATGATCAAATTAAGAAAATTCAGGTGGGGAGATTGTCTTGGATTATTATGGATGGGTCCAATGTCATCAAAAGGGTCCTTAAAGGATAAAGGCCGGAGAAGTCAGAGAGAAAAGGTAATGTGGCAACAGAAGCAGAAAGACAAAGACAAGATGTTATGTGGTTGGCTTTAAAGCTGGAGGAAGGGCCAGAAGCCAAAGAATCTAAGTGGTCTCTAGAAGCTAATAAGGCCAAGGAAATAAATTCTCTACTGGAGCCTTCAGAGGTCACCGCCCTATAGGCTCATTTTATTCTTCTGATCTACAGAGCTGTAGAATAATAAACTGGTATTCTTTTAAGCCACAAAGTTTGTAGTCATTTGTTACAGCAGCAATGGGAAAGGAATACTCCTGGTTAAGCTTGCACACCCTAAACTCTGCTCAGGCACTGTCTCCTACAGGGAGCCTCCCTGAGAGCTCTTTCCCTATCTGCCTCCTCCCCCTACTTTGTCTTGGTCAGCTGTTCCTCCTCTTTGTAGAGCTTCCTGCAATTACCTTAATAAAGACTAGTATTACAACTGTCCAAGTACTTATCTGCTTCCTCAACTAGCCTGGGAAGCTCCCTTTTAAAGGTAGGGCATCTGTCTGATTCATTTTCTTATCTATTTATCAATGTTTCTGACACACAGTCACATTTTTTCCAGTAAGTTAGAATAACTCACCCCTTAACGATCATGAAGATGCCAGCCTTCACTCCCTTAACCAGACGTTAAAGACACTGATGGTAAAGAAATAACTAGTTCATTACCAGAAAATAAGCTTGGACATCCTATGAAAATGGCTCCTTTCTCTAGGGAAGGCTCTCACAATATCATTTGCCCATAATAGATTCATGTGAAAAAATTACTAACTATCCTTTTTATCTCCAATCAAAAAGTTTATAAAGTTTTCAGTCAAAAGGAAAAACCAAGTATTGGACTGAGTAAACATGAGGGGGGAAATGAAAGAGGAATAACAATAAACATTTTGAAAAATCTCATAGAGTTACTAAGGTATGAGACTTACTGAGATATACAGACTGTGACGGTATGAGGCCACAGTCATCCCTCCCACCCCACATGTTCTGCACAGTGACCCAACACTCCAATCATCAGGAAGATAAGCCATTTCCTTCCCCTTGCATCCATTGGGTTCAGGGCCTCACTAATCACCCAGATAATATGGCAGAAGTGACACCATACGGCTTCTAATACCAGCTCAGAAGACACACAGCAGCCTCTGCCCTTTGGAATGGTGGCTCTTCTGATGCTCCTTCCTTCAGCACTTTCTCTCAGAAGCCAGATGATGCGCTGTGAGAAGCCCAAGCCACGTGGAGTTCTACATGGAGGCCCTCTGGTTGATGGTCCCAGCTGGGCCCAGCCCTTGAGAGGTATCATAGCTCAAAAACTAGATACGTGAGTAAAGAAGCCTCCAGATGGGCTGCCATCACTGATCAATCAGATCTTCCCTGATGAGGCCCCAGACACAACAAAGAGATAATCCCTGCCATGCCAGCCTGACTTCCTGACCCATAGAAGCTAGGAGCCTAATTAAGTGTGGAGTACTTCCGTATCCACGGAAAATAATTACAACAGTTGATAAACAGACAAAAAAAAGTTACTCTGTAGTATTAATACCACATAAGACTAGGCCTTTGCTCCCTAATGCTAAGGAGGAGGACAAGCCAAGAAAAGTCTTAGTGAATTACATCAATCTAATTCTGGCCTCATACTGCAAAATACATAGATGCTTTAGGACTGTGGCTCCCAGAGTTTGAGATTTGAGAGAATACATTGCTCATAGTTCCATGAGAGACTGAAAAAAGTACCCTTACTTTACCACTTAGGAAGTTATCTGGATGGTCTCATGCTAGATTTATAATCCTATCCCCTCAAATGCTTGAGAGGTTAGATTAGATGGGATTAAACTCAGAGGGATGCTGGAAGCACACCAAAATCTTTGCTCTCCTTCCTGTCTAGTTTGGTACACTATAAATAAAACTTGACAGGCTTTCTTAAATCAACTAAATAATGTGTAGCACGAGCTTTCAGATGCCCAGTAGCTAAACCACACATCAGCTTTCTTAGGAAGCCTTCTAGCAACAGGCGGAAAAAAGAACAACCACTGCCAAGAGTGCTGTGTACAGAGTGCTGGTGGCCTGAGTGACTCACTCACAAGGCTCCATCTTTCTGTACTGGAAGGTCAAAAGTGGGAAGGAGTTGAACCTTTAATAACCAAATTCAGGCTTTTTGGCTAAAGCCAGATGCTGTCATTATGGAAGCAGAGGAGAACACAGTTATAATTGATATGAAATCCAGATGAATTCCAGGTGCACCTCCCAGCAGCCTGGGAAAGCTGGTGGCTGAAAGCCCTGAGAGGATGTTATTGCTCGTGTCATAGTGGCTGCTCCACTGCAGAGTCTACAGGGCTTCAGTGCTTTTCCTTTTTGACTTCAAAAGGAAGAATTTTTGCCAAACCTTTGGAGATACTTTTAAAAAGTAAACCAATTTCTCAAATATATCAAAGAATATAATGGAGAAAGTAGAAAGACTAAGAAAAAGTTGAGAACAAGATCTAGGTTGAAGACTTCAAGGTTCCCCGGGGAAATGAGATTCAGTGTAGTGTTCAGAAATCTGAAGTGGGCACTGGTTGAGGTCCTTAACCAGTAGGCATAGTTTTACGAGCCAGCAGATTGCTAGCTATGGTCCGTGTCATTTGGAAGAGAAGAAAAAGCAAGGCCAGAACCCCAAATGGTATTTCTGGTGGCTCAGCTTCAAAGGCAGAGCCAGAGTGTAGCCACATTTTAGGAATGCCTGCCCATTTTCCAAGCCTGGTTCTCTGGGCTCCTTGTCAAGTCTGTGCTTTTCCCAGCATCTTTTCGATCAACTCTTTCCTCTATGTGTTAGAGTCAGTTTCTGCTTCTTGCAAAGAAGACCCGGAACTAATATAAATATCCAAAGGGTGGCCTTTACTTCCAAATGTATTTTTTTCTGTCTGGTAGTCTCAGGGCTCAAAAATATACATTGCCACACAACTAAGAAAAAATTAATTTAGTGAAGATGGTCATATGTCCTTCCATGTGGCCGTTATTAAATTAGCCAATAAGAAAAAAAAAGATGACTCCTTGTTCTCACCCTGGTCCTTAGTTCAAGATCATAAATTTTCATTAAGAGATGTTTCAACACAAAACCAGATGTGTTAATCCCCTTACACAATTGTTCTTTAAAGAAAAAAAGAATTCAAGGAGCACAATGGTTGAGTGTGAATGATTTAGTCTTCATCTACTCAATACACTCATGTTTTCAGGCATGTCACAACCATGTGCGGTATAATCTGAATTCATGTAATTAAGACTCACTTATCATCATAAACACTGAAGCAATGTATGTGTTTGCTCAGTGACACCAGGCTTAGACCCCAATCCCACCCCATCATAAACAAAGCTTTGGGTTAATATTCTTGCCACCAACATATACCATTGAACTAAAGGTGCGCCCTGTCTTCATAAAGCATACACTTCAAACATTACAAGATTTGTAGCAAGATTCTTTAGGGAAAAAATACAAGACCAAACTTGGGATTCTAAATATTAATTGAAACATGAGAAAATGATGTAATCATATATAAAAATCTTGCAACAGCCAAATAACTTCTTTTAATTTATATCTGAATTAATTAATTAGTGGTGGTCAAATTAGACAGAATCGATTTGTTGGCTCAAGAGGGGGAGGGGAAAAGAATCCTGTTGAGTAAACTACTTAAGATGTCTTTTAAATTTCTTTCTAGCATCTGGTACCATATTGTATTAGTACGCTTGGCTATGCTCTAACAGTGATCAAAGCCCAAAGGGTCTGGCTACTCTAAAGCATACTACTTCATTTACAAAAAAAAAAAATAGATGTTGAACTCCCCTACTCCACCCTTCATTCCTGCCAATAAAAACAAAGATAATCCTTTCATCCTTCTTAGGGAGATGAATGGAATCCCAACTTACTAAAAAGGATAAAAAGCTTTAAAAACAATCTTGTTGAAGGCAAAGACTCTTCTTTGGTTCTCCTTCCTAGTATCCTGGTACCTGGTATGGTACTCTCTCTGCCAATGGGTGGCTCAAAAGGAATTATTCATTGAACAAAACCCTATCTGCACAGCCATGCCAGAATATAATAATGAATATTATTATAAAACCAGAAGATTCCAATGACATTTTGGCTAAAAAGGTTAAAAAATTCACTTTACTATGATGTGTATAAAAAAAAAAAAGCAACAACTTCACTCACACAAAGTTGGGAGAAAAAGACGCAGAAATTTAAGAGACTCTGAGCTGTAAGTGGCATCGTATGTTGCAGAAAACAAGATCAACACATAATAACACCTTTTGCACCTCAAGATTGGATAAATAGGTTGAGGCTCTTCTGACCTATCCATAAAAACTAAGTTTCTTGGGAACATGTTGTCACCTTGTCTTCATTTCCATGACTCTTAGGATAATAATCCCTTTGCTTGGTGTGTCTATATGGTTTCGAGACAAGAATAATGCAGGATGGTTGCAGCAGAATAAAAATTTCCAGGCAGCAGTTTTAAATGACTAAGCAAAAGGAGACTGCTGAAACAGCTGCAGAAGCTAGGGGCTGATAAGACCCTGAAAAATAGGGTGTAGACCAAGCCGGCTAAGACCAACTGGGTTCAACATGGCACTGGATTTGATCTAGGTTTCTCCTAGGACCTCATTCTATGCTAAATCACACACCCAACCTGTGCTATGACAGTTCAAGGAACACCCTTATTTGGGGTAAAAATGGGTAGCACCATAGTTCTGAGAAATCTCCACCTTCTTCTAGGAACCTCCACAAATATTCCATCCCTTGGTTAAAGAAATCCATAAAGGCAGCAGCACCAAAACATACTGTGTGACTTGCTCAGATCTGCCCACATTCCCCTGACTTGAGTGTGTACTTTTTGCTTTGCAAATACATCTGCGTACTTTCACTATTTTCTAACTCATCCTTGAATTCATTCTTATGAGGATGTTAAGCATCTAGACACCAGCTGGCGTTTAGGTCCCACTGGCATTTGAGGACCTTCCCTAGACTACTGCTATTCCCTTGTCTCAGATGCAAATGCTCATGCCAAGGAGAAACAGAACCCGAAGACCTACCATCAATCCTAATTAACTACAGAAATGAGGCCAGTTTTAGTTAAAGCTCTAAAAATTCAATGTCAAAAGTAATTTAGATCTCATTACTACTATCCAGCTATTAGATTTAGCATTACTTTTCTATTCAATTAAGCACATACTACACTTTAAATAGCTAAACCATATATAAGTCTGGCACCAAAAAGATAAAACTCAATTCTGCAAGTATCTGTGGACTTACTATGCATAAGAAAGGTACTATATCTTATCTAACAGAAAAAAATGATCATTCATCTCATGAATTCCTGGCTTTTACATTTGTTCTATACAAATGTATTTTTAGGACATAATTTGACCTGCAGTATAATCAGATTTTTGTTATGAGTCATTGTAACAAGGGCCACTGATAACTATATAGTAAATGTTTCTAGTGTGAAAAGGACTCAGCATGCAATATTTTCAAATATGACCTAACCATAAAGGTTTGGGAGTTATATTAGCAGTACATACTGTTTCTCTTTCATATTAAATCCATCCACCCAAACATACTTATTTATAAATGTAAAATTTATATATTTATACATGCTATATAAAAACATTCACAGACAAGCATTCACACATTCTTGTCTCTAAAGCCTATTTGTCTTGGAAGCCAGAATATGAATTTAAAGATCACTATTATTCTTCATCATTCTCTTAGAACCTGGATATTTTTTCACTATCTCTGGGGCTAAACAGAAAGGGGAAAAGAAAAGATAATATTTGGTTCTCTGCACAGCTGGCATTTACAAAATGGATAATATGAAACTCTTACAGAGTGGACTAGAGGTAGGGAGGCAATGCAAATAAAGGAGCAAGAGGAGTGTCTGCCCTGTTCACATCTTTGAAGCTTCCCAGCCTATGTAGAGGGTCACAGGGCCGGTGTCTAGAACATTTGGCAGCTGGGTAGTAAGTCCAATTAAGGAGGTAGGAAGCAGGGGAAATGGTTCTGAAGTCCTGTGTCATTCAGTATTTCCCTTATTTCCTTCAAGTCACACACAACAAGGCCACAACTTCATCATATTTCAAGGAAGTTCAGGATCAGGAGCATCAAGTCCTGATCCTGGCTCTGCCACTTATCTAGCTCTGTGACCACAGGTAAACCATGCATTTCAATTTCTCTAAAATCAAGATGTTAATACTTGTCTCAAAGATGTTCTTATAGAACTAAATGATGCCAAGCATGTAGCTGATACAGCCCTGATGTACAGTAGGTTCTCAATAAATAATATCACGGTTTCTAGAACAGAGCTATTCAGGAAAGATGAGAGCAAACAGTCCCTCTGTGACCTGAATTTTAAACCAGCTTGGGTTTCAATCCAAAACATTTGGAATTAAATGAGACTGCTGGAATACCACACGACTTGGCTAAGGGTCCTATTGTAACCTAGGGTTCCAAGTGTTCTCCAAGGACTGTTTTGTATTTTCTCACCTCAAAGTAGCCTCTGATGTCAGACATATATCAGGGGAACAAATAGGCACTCTTTTTGGCCCTACAATACTGCCCACTAGCCCTATGGGAAACCAGCTACTATCTGGGTGATGATGTTTTGATACTTCAGGGCAGGATCCTTGGTGTCATGTTATCTATGTGTAATCCCTCCTTCTTTTGTAGTCAGACAGTCTCCATTTTCAACCATGCTCGTCTGTTGCATTATTGCCTGTCTGTGATAGGACCACTTAAGTTTACACACTCCCAAAACCAGTGCCTGTATTTGCCAGGTTTTTCATGGCATCCAGCAAAAATATGACTTGAGGCTGGGCACCGTGGCTAACATCATAATCCCAACACTTTAGAAGGCCAAGGTGGGCATATCACAAGGTCAGGAGTTCAAGACCAGCCTGGTCAACATGGCGAAACCCTGTCTCTACTAAAAATACAAAAAGTTAGCCAGGCGTGGTGGCATATGCCTGTAATCCCAGCCAATTGGGAGGCTGAGCAGGAGAACTGCTTGAACCTGAGAGGCAGAGATTGCAGTGAGCTGAGATTGTGCCACTGTACTCCAGCCTGGGAGACAGAGTGAGACTTCAACTCAAAAAAAAAAAAAAAGACTTGAGGAAAGTAACTATGATGAAAGAGTTCATAAAATTTGCATGGTAGATGATTGAGTGTCAATGTCAACCCTAATGAAAACCACATACATGTAACAAAACTGGTTTTCAAACTGGATTATTCCATGTTCTCTAAAAAATTAAAATTAAAAAAAAATGAGTACTCCAATTATTTTTAACTTATCCTGGAAATGATTTACCAAATTTAGACTAAGTTCATTACGTTCCTCTCAGTGACATCTTAGAAATTAACTCTTACATTCCTTAGGCCCTAGAATAAATGAAAAGGTAAATCATTCTGTTCAAAGTTGTCCAAATGGAAGACACTTGAGTAGTCTTATGAAAACTGTGGTACAGCCTACCTCTTTAAAGTTATCAAATGCTGATAAAATGATTTCATGTCCGCCTCTGACAAGACAAACAGCAGCCAACAGTTCTAAGACAAGGGCTTTTGTTCTGTCAAAACAAGAAGAAGAAAAACACAAATCAGTGAAAACGGCATGAGTCAGCTATTCCTTCTTTCCAAGTTACATGAGAATAAAACATCTGCCCTTACATTTTTAAAAACTGTTACTAAGGTACAGTTTAATCTAGTACATTTTCAAACATTTACTGACTTCTAAATATGATTTGTCTCAGATATCAAATTTGGAAGGCACATTTCCCAAAACTACAAATTACTCACTAATGAAAACTAGTTCTGAGAAGGATAATCTCTTAGACCCATCATCAAGTGACTAAGTACATACATATAGGTGAAAAAATGTTTACTGGTACAAAAAAACAGAGGGAATGAGAATATGCTGAAAAACAAACTACTGGTTAAGTGTATTCTCTGGTTTTAGAGATAGTGGTAGAACATTTGCAAAAAAAAAAAAGTTTCAAATCAACTGAAATTCATGTTCTACGTTTTAAATCTGCTCATTTAGGGGTGGATCAACAAATCTCCCGAGAAAATACAAGTTTCTGTCCTTTCTTCCTATACAGGAGATCTGGAAGGAGCTGGATTACAGCTTTACTAACACAAGAATATTTTCTCTGACTCAAGAAAATAAAACTCCATCTGAAATATTTTTGGAAAGAGAACAGAGACCCACCCTAAGTTTTCAAATACAATGTCAAGAAAGAAACAGCATTGTTTCTTCAATCATAAGACCACTTAAGTATTTCATTTTTTTCTAGAATAACAACGATCACCAACCTCTAAACAAAGACTGTTCTGATACTCCACAATGTCAATTGTCTTTGAAAAAATGCATAGTGACTTCCCTGTAGTAGAAGGCAGAGACACAGCAGCATGACTACTTAGGATTCTAGTAAACTAAGAAAAAAATCACAGAGCTGCAAAAGGCTTAATCAGGGGAAGTTTGAAAGAAAAATATTCAGTAATTAAAGATGCCTTTACAGTTTTCATTGCATTTTCCAAATCAGAAAGGGCTAATTTATAATCAGATATTTGGGTTCACAGTTTTCAGATATTCTGCCTACAGAGAGGTATTGGATGAAAGGGAGCTGCACATTTGAAGTGCAGAATACTTCACCGGAATAGAAAGCACATTAAAATAACTAAAATTGATGAAGACTGGCTTTTAGCACTAATCTGTGATGTGAATTACATCTGTCACTAGCCTTTACAGAAGGTGACTGTGAAAGGAAATCTGCATATGCAATTATTTTTCTTTTTTTGAGACAGAGTCTTGCTCTGTCACCCAGACTGGAGTGCAATGGTGCAATCTCGGCTCACTGCAACCTCCACTTCCTGGATTCAAGCCATTTTCCCGCCGCAGCCTCCCGAGTGGCTGGGATTTCAGGCATGTGCCACCACACCTGGCTAATTCTATTTTTAGTGGAGCCGAGATTCCACCATGTTGGCCAGGCTGGTCTCAAACTCCTGACCTCAGGTGATCCACCCGCTTTGGGCTCCCAAAGTGCTGGGATTATAGGTGTGAGCCACCAATGCTGGCCACTACAATTATTTTTCTATTTTTGTTCAGTAATTAAAGCTACATATGTAAAGTTACCAAGCAAAGTGTAGATGAAGGATGGTGGTTTTAGTTAGCTTTCAGCAATAACTGACAGAGGTAAACCTTTTATCAAGACTCTCCTGGCCCCTGAGTCCTGGCAACTTGATCCTCTCCAAAGTTAGCAGCAAGAACAAAAGCTTGAAGAGAGTAAAGGGCTAGAATTGTCGCCAGTTGCTCAACTCTGCCCCATGTTAGAATGTAACTTGGCTCAAAGGAAAAATTCTACACAGTCAAAGAGTTTCTAGCCAATCTTATTTCAGAGTCACACTTGAAAGTTTCCAAAGACAAACTTGGTTAGTTGACTAGCTCTCCATTTCCCTGGATACATTTAGTTGCATACTACAAAAGAAGCTTACCTGGGATTCTTGTTGTTCAAGCTTAGTGCAATTTCATTGACAGCATGTGGATGAGACATGACCATGTTGAAACCATACTAAAATTAACAGGGGAAAAAAAGAAACACAAAGCGTTGGGAGACAAGTTAGGGAGCTGTCAGTATTGATTTAAAACCAAAAACCCGAAGTACCTACTTAATGAAATTTCTACCATCATAAATGCACTTATGTCTCCACTTCATCACTGTCAGAGCATATTTCTCTATTAAAAATTTCAAGAATGCCCCATGCAGTGCTTTGCACCTCCAGCCCCACCCACTCAGGAGGCTGAGGCAGGGGTATAGCTTGAGCCCAGGGCAACCAGACCCCTATCTCTCAAAAAAAAAAAAAAATCAGCAATGATGCTATTACCAAAAGATCATCTTCCCACTCTTTAGGAATGAACTACATGTTTCTCTTTATTAAAATGATAAAAAGGCTCTAGCTCAGTGATTCTCAACCTTGGCTGTTCCCTAAACTCACCTGAAAGACTAAATAAAACATTTACTCCAAATCTCAATTACAACGACCTTGCACTTAAGTTTTTTTATGCTTCCAGGGTGACTCCACAGTATACGACAGATGCAACGTACAAAATATGTTAATAGACTACTTATGCTATTGGTGAGGCCTCCAGTTACACACAGATTTTTGACTACAGCAGAGGTCAGTGCCCCTCATAACCCACAAAGTTCAAGGGCCAACTACATTCTTTTTCCTCAAAACTCACTCTCAGCTCATGATCTTATTTCCTTTTATACTAAGAAAATACAAGCGATCAGAAAAAACTTCCAGAAGCTCCCATACCACATCAATCTACCCACACAGATCTGTGGCTTACCTCCTCATCTCCTATTAAAGAGGAACTCTTGTGTGCTCCAAACTAAGGCCAACCCCTCCCATGAGTCCTTCCTTCCATCCCATTCCCTCTCATCTGCTCAAGAACATCATATGCTCCAGAAATTCCTCCATCCCCCATTATTTTTCCCTCTCTATGGAAGCATTGCCAGTAGCATAAAAACATGATGCAAATTCTCTTAAGTAACAATAAAAATCTCTCGATACCCCAACCTGTGTTCAGCTACTGCCTCTCATTTCTCTGCTATCCTTTATAGCAAAACTCCTCCAGTCACCCGGTGTATATCCTCACTTCCTGTTCACTCTTAAAACTACTCCAATCAAGCATTTCACCCCCACTACCCCAATGAACTGTTCCTGCCAAGATCACCAATGACCTGCACTTTGCTGAAACCAATGGCCAATCCTCGCTCCACATCTTACTTATCAGCAACAAGTAACAGACCTGAATACTCCCCTCTCCCCTCTCCTTGAAACACGTCCTCCACTTGGCTCCTTCCGCCTTGGCTACTTTTCAGGCTCTCCAGTCAACTTTTCTTCATCTCTCTGACATTTAAACAGAGAGCGCTAGGGTTCATATTTTGGACTTCTTTACTTCTCGGTCTACTACTACTGAACTCATTCACTCTCCTGCTTCCTATACCATTTATATGCTAATTACTCTCAAATGTCTATCTCTAGCCCAGACCACTACATTGAAATCCAGTCTGGCATATCCAACCACCCTTCTAAGATCACTATTTGAATATCTAGGGGGCATCTCAAAGTTAAAATCCCCAAAACAGAATTCCCAATGATCTCCCTCAAATCTGACTTTCCTGCAGTCTTCCCATCTTTGTAGACAGCAACTCCACTTTACAAGTGCCCAAGACAAAAGCCCTGATGCCACCCTCTACTCCTCACCTTCTCCCTCATACCCAATGCTGTTGCCATTAGCATCAAAATAAAACCACAATCTGACAACCTCTCATCATCCCCACTCCTATGATCCTGGTCCATATGACCATCAAAGCTCACCTAAATTACCGCCTACAGCCTCCTAAACGGTCTACCCTGTCTTGCCTTTGCCTGGCCAAGGTCAAACCTAAACACAGAAGCCAGAATGGTCATGTTAAATGCAAGTGTCAGATTATGTCCTTAAACCATTCAACAGCTTTCCCCTCATCAAGCGAAGTCGGTGTCCTCTCACCAGCCTATAAAGCTCTACATAATCAAACTCCCTGTGACATCTGACTTCATCTGCTACTCTTCTCCCTCTTACTCATTCTGATATAGGCAAGCCTACTTTCTGTGCCTTGGGCAAACCAAACATTCTTGTCTCAGGGTCTCTGCACTTGCCCTTCTCTCTGTCTAGAATCTTCTTCCCCTAATATCCCTGCCTTTGTTCCCTCATTCAAGTTGCTACTAGATGTTACCCTCTCAATGACCCTTCCTTCGCTGGCCTATTTAAAATTCACCCACATTTTCAGCAGTTCCTATTTCCTATTTTTTGTACAGTACTTAGTAATGATTCTCTGGGTTCAAAGCCTTCCTGGGTCCAAATCTTGACTCCACTACTTACAAATTATGTGCTTTCAGGCATATTACCAAATTTCTCTGTGTCCCAGCTTCCCTATCAGTAAAATAAGGAGAGTAATATTACTGATCTCACAGGACTATTTACATGACTTAAGAGGTTTAAAAGCACTAGACCGGTAAAGTGCACCATGTAAGCATTAGCTTTCATTTCATCATTATTATCTGGAACATATACATTTTACCAATTTATTTATTTGTCAGCTGTTTCCCTGGAAAGTAAGTTCCCTGGGCTACAAATTTATTCAATGCTGTATCCTCAGTGCCTATGTGGAACAGGGGCTGTCTGGCAAAGCTCAAAAATACTCAAAGAATAAATGCACGTTTCCCTTCTTAAATGCAACACAGCACCCTTTATGTTGGTTTGAACTCTAATATCAACCTGCCACCTGTGTATCTATTTCCCATTTCTACTTGGACTCACTGTAGCGTCCATATTAATGGAAATTAAATCCTGTTTCTATATTTGAATTCTACTTTTCTAAGTGGAACCCCTGCACCCCTAGTTTGCTTACCCAATTATACCGATGACCCTGCCAGTTCACACTAGAAACTGAGGGCTCTAACTTCCCCTTTGTTGTTAAGATTAACCCAGCACACATGCTGCACTATAACTTCAAGTGTTTTTTGTTTTTTTTTTTACAGTGGGGTCAACCTGCATTGCAATTACCCTAAGGAGGAATCTGCATTTTTTTACAATCTCCCAGGTGCTTCTTATAATAGGAACCACAGAGTCCAAATGCCAATAATTGCAACTTCTTGCCTGTTTGCCTTATAACCCTTTGAGAACCACTGTGTCTATTCATTCCTGGTGTTACAGAATTGTTTCATTGTTACCCGCAACCGGCAGCTTACTCAGTTTTTAATGGTCACAAACATTCACCAAGCAACCTAGGTAAGTTTATCACTACAGGGAAAAACACCTTTCTGTTAAATACATAGCAAATTATATATATTTATTAAAACACGAGCCAGGTGCGGTGGTTCAAGCCTGTAATCCCAGCACTTTGGGAGGCCGAGGCAGGTGGATCACGAGGTCAACAGATCAAGACCATCCTGGTCAACATGGTGAAACCCCGTCTCTACTAAAAATACAAAAAATTAGCTGGGCATGGTGGCACGTGCCTGTAATCCCAGCTACTCGGGAGGCTGAGGCAGGAGAATTTCCTGAACCCAGGAGGTGGAGGTTGCAGTGAGCCAAGATCGCACCATTGCACTCCAGCCTGGTTAACAAGAGCGAAACTTCGTCTCAAAAAAAAACACAAAAACACACACGAGGGAAATTAATTACATCTTGAGCTTAGAATGACCCAGCCCTTTCTTTTTGAGGAGAATCTCATTAAATCCTGGCATTTACTTCAAATAGAAATAATACAAAGAAACCAGAGAACAAAATCTGAGTCTGTTTTGTTTGGTTTTTCTTCTTTTTCAAAAAAATTTCAATAGCTTTTGGGGTACAAGTAGCTTTTGGTTACACGGATAAATTGTAGGATGATGAAGTCTGGGCTTTTATTGTACCCATCACCCAAGTAGTGTGCATTGCACCTAATACTGATTTCAGAGTCTGATTAATTTCAGGTTTTTTTTTTTTTAAAGAACCAGAAGCTCCAACATACCTGATAATTCATGATGGCACGTAAACACATGATACAGACATGTACGTCATCTTTCTTACTCACTAATCTTGAATTTTTCAGAGTTCTTCTGCTTGGCAAAGTATTGTATCTACAACAAAAAGGGAAACTTCTATAAAAACAATAGGTTACTTTCTTAGCATAGGATCATGCATTTAATGAACACTATTCTTTACCTATATCAAATTAAGGATTGTAGGTTAAACCACCAACAACTGGCAACAGTAGGATTGATTTCAACCTCTAAAATACAGCTTTATAATGTGTCACTCTGCCATAAACCCAGCCTGGGCATGCTTGTTAACACACTTCTTGGAGGTCTCAGAGACTGGTACCACTTTAAAAAATAACCACACAGCCAATGTAATCCAAGCATATATCATCTTCTTAATCTACATTTGAAGTTCTTCCCCTTCCTCCATCTTTCTTAACTTAACCTCAGTCTTGTATTTTTTTAATGGAATAACTTAAGTATATGACTGTTTATTAGAAAGAGTTTTCATTTTTAGTTAAAAGCAATAGTTTCTAATGTAAATCAAAGTAATCTAAGTTTTAAAAAGAAGAGTAATTTCAATAGAATCAACTGCCTTTTGCTAAATTATATTCATATGCAGCAATGATTGCAGAAGATATACTGACTAATGAAAACCAGTCTCTAAGGAAAACAGGAGAGGTTATGCTCTACAGTGCCATATTTCTGCATCACTTCCAAATATTAACACATTTTCATTATTCCAGCAAGTAAACCAACCTTACACATTTAATTGTATTTCCTAACAGGTGTAATGTGAAGTAGCACATTCTTTCTTTTTATTTATTGGTCCAGTTCTTGATCTATATTGTAATGAATCTCTTTCGATTTTTTTTTTTTTTTGAGACAGAGTTTCGCTGTTGTTACCCAGACTGGAGTGCAATGGCACGATCTCGGCTCACCGCAACCTCTACCTCCTGGGTTCAAGCAGTTCTCCTGCCTCAGCCTCCTGAGTACCTGGGACTACAGGCACGCACCTCCATGCCCCGCTAATTTTTGTATTTTTAGTAGAGACGGGGTTTCACCTTGTTGACCAGGATGGTCTCGATCTCTTGACCTCGTGATCCACCCGCCTCGGCCTCCCAAAGTGCTGGGATTATAGGCGTGAACCACTGCACACGGCCTGTAATAAATCTCTTTCTAAGAAGCCAAACTGTCCCTGTCATTATTTTCTAGAGTGCAGAAAGCAACAAACCTAATCAGAATAATATTCTACTTACCAAACATAACACAAACGGCTTCTATTTATTGCAGTAGATAGTTAATCTCAAATATATTTTTCTGGATCAACATTTAAAATATATTTAACATGACATATTACAAACATACTTATTAACATTTAAGAACTTTAGAAAATACACAATATATAAATAAGATGTCAATAAAAGCAATGAGAAACTTGTTTATTAGTATATTCTATGCTCAAAAACAATAGAGCTAAACTGTTTTCTAAGATGTATGGCATTTGGTTTAAAAATTATTTTCTCCAATTTTTGGTTTATATAAAAACAGAGTAGTACTAAAAGGTAATATTTGCACTTGTATGTTTAAAATAATAACATTATAAATTTTAAAACCACCATCATGGCTGGGTGCAGCAGCTCAAGCTTGTAATCCCAGCACTTTGGGAGGTTGAGGGGAGGTGAATCCTCTGAGGTCGGGAGTTCAAGACCAGCCTGACCAACATGGAGAAATCCCGTCTCTACTAAAAATACAAAATTAGCCAGGCATGGTGGTGCGTGCCTGCAATCCCAGCTACTTCGGAGGCTGAGGCAGAAAAATCACGTGAACCCGGGAGGCAAATGTTGCGGTAAGTTGAGATTGTGCCATTGTACTCCAGCCTGGACAACAGCAAAACTCCTTTTCAAAAACCACCACCATCACGGCCAATAACAGCAACAACAAAATTATAGCACTGACAGCTGAAGATCTATGGTATCATTTATTCCAATCCTTTCTTGATACAGATAAGAAAACGGAAGCCCAGAGACATGACATCTACATGGCAAATAAGAGATGAGATGAGACCAGGCAAAACCACAAATCTCCTCACTGCGATTCATGACAGTCACTTTCATCATCAACCTGACTCGTCAACAATCTGCTGGGTTATCATGTGAAAAAGCTACTGCCTATAGCTGTCTGTGCTGGCTAGTTCCTTATCAAATGTTCATATCCTGTCATACCGGCAGTGGTTTCTGCTTCAGTCCTAGGTAGGTGTCATTTCTCACCTTGAATAATTATTTCACCATGGAGAATTAAGGCTTAGTTTGTCAAAAACAGCAGCATATTAGGTACCTCTTACAGAACACAGAGGCAAGTTTCTCTCTCTTTTTTTTTTTTTTTTTTTTTTTTTTTTTTGAGATAGAGTTTTGCTCTTGTTGCCCAGGCTGGAGTGCAATGGTGCAATCTCAGCTCACCACAACCTGTGCCTCCGGGGTTCAAGAGATTCTTTTGAGTAGCTGGAATTACAGGCATGTGCCACCATGCCCAGCTAATCTTTTTTTTTTTTTTTTTTAGTAGTGTTTCTCCGTGTTGGTCACGCTGGTCTTGAACTCCAACAAAACTCAAGTGATCCACCCGTCTCCACTTCCCAAAGTGCTGTGATTACAAGTGTGAGCCACGGCGCCTGGCCCGCAAGTTTTTCTTTTTAAATCTGTATTCTATATATCACACTTATCAGGAAAGTAGGGATGTTTTTTGACTTAGGAAATTTTGCTCTGTATTTTAGAATCATCATCTGAAAAGAATTTCCTCCCATTTAAATAAATGCACCCTGAGAAATGTTGTAATTCTTTACCTCTGAAAATATAAAGTATTTTCAAAGAACTCAACTTAGGATGATCTTAAACATACAAGACAACACTTTAGAGACTGTGCCATGGGTTAGCATATACATTAATCAATTCATCATGCACATTTTTTGGGATCTGACAATTTTTGTAACTGGATATTTGGTTTATTTAATCACCATGTGAGTAAATGATTATTTTTTTAAAAAAACAGGGTTTGAAATCAGTTGCAATGCATGATATTGAGACTATGTATTTTTCGGAGACAAGTCTTACTTTGCCACCCAGGCTGAAGTGCGGTAGCATGATCACGGCTCCCTGCAGCCTCAAACTCCTTGGCTCGAGACGATGTCCGGCTAATTTTTTTTAACATTGTTGTAGACACAGGGTCTTGCTCTGTTGCCTGGGCAGGTATCGAATTCCTGGCCTCCCAAAGTGCTGGGATTACCAGCAGGAGCCACAGCGCCCTGCAGATGCTCATACTATCTAATAACCACTTTCCTGAAGAGACGGCTTTACTGACCCTAAAATAGCAACAGAACTAGGACTTCCAAGTTATTGGCCGCTTTTCCCCAACAAGAACACCTAGATAAGGTAAGCAATCTAGAGGAAATGGCCTCTGGTGCTCGTCACCAGCCATAGGAAATCAAACCAAGTCTCTTTTTTAAGCCCCAAATTCGGCTTTATTAAGTACCTACTGTTTATGCTAAACACTACTAAGGCTGTCTAGGCTTAGGTCAGCCGTAAGATAGAGAGCTAAGTAGATAAGGGGATCAACACACTCTTCCTCAGTCACTCTACAGGATGTTTCTTAGAAGGCCTTTTTAGATGGAGAGCTGTTCCTGACCTACCCCGTAGAGCAAATTTGCAGATTTCTGAAATGAGGCCAAATCCCCCCACAACACACAAGACTGAAAAACCAAATATGATTAGAAAACCTCAGCTTTGAAAATCTTACTCCCTGGTGTTGCAGATGTCCACCTAGATGTCAATAAGGCTGAATTCAGTGATTAACAGCTTCCACTGTTAAAGTTCCACAGAAAAAAGGTGAGGCTAACTGATTAGTGCCCGAAAACTCTACCAAATGTGTGAATCACACTGATTCACTTACGTAAGGTTGAAAAAAAAAAACACCACAGTAATCCGTCACCAGTTAACATTCAAACGGCTCAAAAGAAACTAGTTACCACTATATAATAATGAATGTACATGGCGCTGTTGCATCATCATCTTAACACAAATAATTCAATATACTATCGCTGAAAGAGAGGATGAGGCAGCCTGCATCTGGTTCTTTGCTGCAGCCCTTTAGGCCAAACTTTCTTCACTTTCCAAACACTGATCGTACTAGTTTACCTATTTGAATAAACTTTCTACAAAGACCTGAGCTTAAGCCAGTGACTCAGTAGGAGGTATGAGTACCTCCATGGTAAACTAACACCATTGGCATGTGTTCTGCTACTGAATTACATAAAGTGAAAACAGTTACTATCATATTTTCTTCCTGAAGCTATTATGAAACTTCACATAATTTGGGCAGAGCCAAACTGGAGAGTGTCACTCCAATTCACTGTGTTACATTTTAAAAACTTCAGTGAGAGGCAGCATCAGTTTCTCCATGGAATCCCACGGATAATTGAGGCAAATGAGCTTTATTTAGTCCTGTCCCATGTAATACATCTTGCATGATCCCAGCCTCCATCAACAGCTAATGGTGCATGTTCCCTTAACTGACATTTGAAATCAGCTTCAGCAGCAATACACTCCCCTGGGCCCTCCTCTCTCCACCAGCAGTTCTCAAATCTCAGAGGAGGAAGAAGCAGGAGAGAAGGAAGAAGAGGAGGAGGGTGAAGGGCTTTGAAGACACTCCAACTCCATCCTGCTCCTTCGAGAGGCTGCCGGGCTCCTGGTTTTCACTATGATTGTAGCTACTGGTTTTCAAGGCTACTGTGGAACTGGAGAGGGAGGGATAGGAATAAGAACTTAAAATAGCACAAACCTTCCTGCTCTTACTGAGATTCAGTCACTTTTCCTGAATAGATGCTTCCTGGATTACTGTGAGACTTTAATTTCTAGAGTTCTAAAAAAGTTTATTCCAGTAGTTTAGTAGTTTTTGCCAGTTTTCTTTTTTTTTTTTTTTTTTTTTTTGGGACGGAGTTTCACTCTTGTTACCCAGGCTGGAGTGCAATGACGCGATCTCGGCTCACCGCAACCTCCGCCTCCTGGGTTCAGGCAATTCTCATGCCTCAGCCTCCTCAGTAGCTGGGATTACAGGCACGCACCACCATGCCCAGCTAATTTTTTGTATTTTTAGTAGAGATGGGGTTTCACCATGTTGACCAGGATGGTCTCGATCTCTTGGCCTCGTGATCCAACCACCTCGGTCTCCCAAAGTGCTGGGATTACAGCAGTGAGCCACAGTGCCCGGCCTGCCAGTTTTTTTATGGATGACAACATTTCCAGGGGGCCTTAATTCAACCATTTCACCAGCATTCCATACCCAGACATTTAGAGATGATATCCTGCCCAACCTATGCATTCTGAAGTGCAACTTTCAAGTTGATGGGAACAGGTCTACGAAGGTGACAGAATGATCAGGTCTCTCTGGTGACTTGGGGGAGGTTCCCTGAGAGGTGAGAATTGGAAAGGACTCCCTCAGATTCCAAAGAGAAAGACAGGAAATGAAATATGGAGAGGTTGTGACCCAATTCTCGGACCACTGAGGCTGATTATCTTAATGCCATCCTGAGAGCCTTTCTTTTCCGTGGCTGGCAAGCAGAGCCTTTGGGGCCCTGGATGGCTGTACACAAAAGAAGGGCTTCCCAGAGGCAGAAAATAGCTGAGTCAATTTTTGGAGCTCCTGCCATTTGTAGAAAAAAACAATGGGGAACGGATATTTAGGGGTGATTTTGTAGGGAATCTAACAGCACAAAATTTCTCAGGCCCTCTTCTACATCAACTTAGAAAACTGCCTGCTAATTTTCCTCTGAACTAAAACTGTAAATGTCATCCTAGCATTCAAAGATGAGATTCTATCTTGGAAGAGTTGCCAGTTAGAATTCACAAAGCTCTGTGAATACAGAAAGAAGCAGATTACAGATTACAAAACTGACTTAAAATCATAAGTCAAACCCTTGTATTAGTGTTAGGCATTATCTCAGCAGGTACCAGTATTTCTATGTACATAAAATGTTAATAAATAAATAAAAAGTTATGGGTCAATACTAATATGAGTGGTAGCCATTAAAATCTAAGCAGTTTTTGCAAATATCTTTTTGTTTTTGAGACGGAGTTTCACTCTGTCACCCAGGCTGGAGGGCAGCAGCGCTATCTGGGCTCACTTCAACCTCTGCCTCCTGGGTTGAAGCAATTCTCCTGCCCCAGCCTCCCAAGTAGCTGAGATTACAGGCATGCACTACCATACCCAGCTAATTTTTTTGTATTTTTAGTAGAGATAGGGTTTCACTATGTTGGCCAGGCTGGTCTCAAACTCCTGGCTTCAAGTGATCCATCCACCTCAGCCTCCCAAAGTGCTGGGATTAAGGTGTGAGCCACTGTGCTGGGCAGCAAATATCTTCTTTTTTAACTTACCTTTCTTTTGAGACAGAGTCTCAATTTGTCAGCTAGGCTGAAGTGCAGTGGCACAATCTCAGCACACTGCAGCCTTAACCTCCCGTGTTCAAGTGATCCTCCTGCCTCAGCCCCCCAAGGAGCTAAGACCACAGGCAGCGCCACCATACCCAGCTAAGCAAATATCTTTTAAGAAACCTACACATAACATTTCCTATTTAATACTAAGATAACTGCCCCCAGTCATCTACTTAATGCTCAACAATGAAACTATCAAGAAGCACAAAGAGAACACCTCAACCTGCCCAGTACCAGCAGCACACGCTATAGGTAAATAAGCTATTTTTGTTAGTGAGCTCCAAGCAGGAAGCAAAACCTGAATTTTTGACAGGAGGGCAAAAAGATGGCAAGGCCAGCAAAGAAAACCCAGAGAAGCACCTCTCATGGATCTGCCAAACTACAGATCAGATATGCAAAGATTTCTCTTGCCAGATACATGTTAATAGCCGGAATTATATATAAAGTTAGTGTTCTGGTTAGAGTCATGTTTTGCTGTCCTTAAACCACTACTCATCACAAGGGATTTAAAAAAAGGCCGGGGAGGGGGGTTAAGCTACAAAAATTTTAAGCTATTCTTTCATGTTTAAAAATATCAAGTAGTAAATTTTAAAAAATAATAGCAATGGGTAATAAACATAAGTACTAAGTGGTGTGTTTATGAAAATTCTTGGGGTATAGGAGAAAGACCTCTACTCATGAGTAAAAAAGCTAGAAGAGATCAAACACTGGATTTACTCAGAAATTTATATCTGTAATGATAGGGTTTGGCTACGTCTCTATCTAAATCACACTTTGTATTGTAGTTCCCATAATCCCCAAGTGTCATGGGAGGGACCCAGTGGTAGGTAATTGAATCATGGGGGTGGTTACCTCCATGCTCTTCTCATGATAGTGAGTGCTCATGAAATCTGATGGTTTTATAAGAGGTGTATCTCACTTTGCTCAGCACTTCTCCTTGCTGTCACCATGTGAAGAAGGACATGTTTGCTTCCCCTTCCACTATGATTATAAGTTTCCTGAGGCCTCCAGAGCCATGCTCAACTGTGAGTCAGTTAAACCTCTTCCTTCATAAATCACTCAATCTTGGATATGTCCTTATTGCAGCCGGAGAACAGAATAATACATGTAAAAGTACCAAGCACTTAGAAAACACCAAAATGGGCTGGGTGTGGTGGCTCACGACTGTAATCCCAGCACTTTCGGAGGCCAAAATGGGCAGATTACTTGAGGTCAGGAATTCAGGACCAGCCTGCCCAACATGGTGAAACCCCTCTCTACTAAAAAATACAAAAATTAGCTGGGTGTTAATGGTGATTGCTTGCAATCCTAGCTACTTGGGAGGCTGAAGCAGGAGAATTGCTTGAACCTGGGAGGTGCAAGTTGCAGTGAGCTGCGATCACACCACTACATTCCAACCTGGGTGACACAGTGAGACTCTGTCTCAATTAAAAAAAAAAAAAAAAACCAAAAAAAAAACAACAAACCACCAAAATGGAAACTATTGCTCACCCACTGATGTCCCGAAGCAATTGTGATCACCATCTATTGTCTCAACAACATACACTTATTTCTAGACATTTAGACTTATACTAGCATATGAGTTGTGTACATGTCTGTCTCTCTCCCTGAGCTTCAGTTACCCAGACTGCATAATACCGCAGAATCTTGAAAGAATGTTTCCTAAATTGACCTAACCAGGCTTTCC
This sequence comes from Callithrix jacchus, assembly GCF_049354715.1. Lineage (NCBI taxonomy): Eukaryota > Metazoa > Chordata > Mammalia > Primates > Cebidae > Callithrix > Callithrix jacchus. Next base: position 77,509,012 of record NC_133507.1, read on the forward strand.
TGGAGTCTACCAAAAGGTTTTTCACAACCTTCTATGCAGCTTCCATGCCAATATTTGTGAGATTTCTAATATCTAAGCCCTAATGGGAACAAGAAAAATAAAAGGTATATTTTCTTTCTTACAAAAAGCATTTTTGTAAGCAAAATGCCGTCTGTCACACTATTCAGATCTCAAACTAACATCTACCTATAAATAAAAAATAGTATAGAACTCCCTTGGAAGCTGATGTAAGGGTTCAATCCCTGAAATGCAACACCGGTGAGGTATGTTACAGAATTTGGCAGAATTGTACCAGTCTTTTATGGTTCCAAGGTCTGGGCTAACAGAAATTTAACCAAGATTTGGGGTTTTAGGTTTCCTCTTTCTTACCCTTCAGACATGACATCACTTGGGCATATTTCTTCTATCAATTAAACTCATAAAATATATGATGCTAAAAAAAGGAGCCAGGCATTTTTCTGACTGTCTCTACAGCCAAAAGAAACAGAGGTGAAACAGTTGAATCCAGATAATTCAAAGTAAAGGTAGAGGGATCAAGAAGAGAAAGAGGGAAAGAAAGAAAAATGTAAACAAAATTCCAAATGAACTTTTTAATCAGGCATTGAAACGTTGTCTATATGTCCCATCAGAAGACCAGATAAGAGCTAGATCAGAGCCTCTAATGAAAGGTTCTGGTGCACACTTTTTGAATGGAGTAAATGCAAAGGGAGGCTGCCAACCCATCCTATGAATGGAGAGTCATTATTAGCCTTATTTTTCTGATTTTTCATTATAGTCCATTTGTCAAAGGCATTTGCTACTGGGTGGCTAATCAGGACATGGCCCCATGTAAAAAGTGTGCAAGGAGTGTAAAGTCACTCCTGTGATTTTAAAGTGAAAATATTTCTATGTTCTTCCCATATTATCCCCTCTTTTCAAAAACCTGCAAAACTGTTGCCAATGAGCTGCCATGACAATTTCACAGACTAACCTTCAAAACGGTACATAAACTGGCTCTCAACAACTTGCAGCCAGGCTCCTCTCTCCATCATCTCCTAAAGGAACAATGCGGTCTTACCACCAGCCTCCACTCAGACCACCCTCCTGACTTCTCCCTTTTCCCAGCCACTCCTCCAGGTCTTACTCATTGTTGTTTCACATCCACACCAAGTCCCATACATCACTCCCTAGGTTCTGTTTTTCACTCTTACCTCTACATTTCCATATTGATAGTTTGCATTACACTCGTGACATTTCATATATATGCTCGTGTATACACATAAACATATATATACTTAAGTCCCTTGTCAGCCACAAATAACACACAAATACATTATTGAATATATCCTTCTGTATCCTTAGCACTTGGCAAGGCACCCCTTACATAGTAAGTCCATAATCAATCTTGCCAGTGAAGGCACTGGACCACAGCTACAAGAATTTGCTGAGGCCTCTTCTGTGTTTCCTCCAATCCTTGATAAGGCCACTTTAATTCAAATCCTGCCTCTGTCCCTTACCGTTTGATCTAAGGCAATGTGTTTAACTACTACTTCAGGCCTCAGTTTCCTCACAGTGGTAGTAACAGTAGCTCTCTCACAGAGGCAGTAAATTGTGAACAGCAAATCCCCTGAGGCCCTTGGTACAGCAGCTGGCACAGAGCAGACACTCAATAAAAGCCTTTCTTACCAATAAAAAATTACATCAACGCTATCTATATCTTTGTACTATTTTAAAATATTTTTAAGCATTACTTCCATGAAAACCACCAACAGGAATGAGGCTGAGTGCTAAAAATATATAAACAAGGACCTAAATCTGAATTCTTCATCTCTTCATGTAAATCCACTAAGTATACAAGTGGCAAGTAATCAGATAAGGACTATTCATGAAATGCCATTCCATTAAGGTAATTATCTTGGCTAGGCATGGTGGCTCACACTTGTAATCCCAGCACTTTGAGAAGCTAAGCAGGAAGACTGTTTGAGCCCAGAAGTTCAAGACCAGCCTGAGCAGCATAGTGAGACTGTATCTCCACAGAAAAAAAAAATTTAAAATTAGCCAGGCATGGTGGCACACACCTGTAGTCCCAGCTACTTGGGATGCTGAAGGGGGAAAATTTCTTGAGCCCAGGAGGTTGAGGCTGTAGTGAGCTACACTTGTACTCCAGCCTGGGCAACACAACAAACTCCTGTCTCAAAATATCATCATCATCATCATAAGAAAAACAAACTCTTACTCTAGGGGAGTGTAGAATAAATATTAATGGTAGTTAACATATGAAAGGCAATGTGGATTTTGGTGTTGTTTTTAAAGAAAATATATTATTTGAAAATAAAAAATTGCAATGGGAATATGTAAACTATGGGTACATTCAGGAAAGTAAAGGAAGACAAAAAATTTTTAAGGAAAAGATGAGCAGGATTATGTAATCGTTTTGAAATGATCACCCCTGGTTACAAAGACCCTGGTTACAAGGGTGAATCTTGGTTTCTGTCTTATGACTCCCTCCCTCCACTGGACAGCTCTCCACCTCCATCACAAAGCATCTGTCCCTGAAAGGACAGGTTCTTGCCTCTTTCTCTAGCATGCCCGATCTTTTTATGGAGGCCTGTGCTCATCTCATATTATTTCACTTCCCCTCCACCTAGGGCAACCTTTCCTTATCCTGAGGACCAACTCTGGCCATTGTCTGAAGTCCAGTTTAAATTTCTCCCTTCCTCTAAACCCTAAGTTAGTACTCTACCTCTTTCTTTAAAAATTCATTTACTTGGCCAGGCGCAGTGACTCAAGCCTGTAATCCCAGCACTTTGGGAGGCTGAGGCGGGTGGATGGCCAGGTCAAGAGATTGAGACCATCCTGGTCAACACGGCGAAACCCTGTTTCTACTAAAAATACAAAAAATTAGCTGGGCATGGTGGCGCGTGCCTGTAATCCCAGCTACTCAGGAGGCTGAGGCAGGAGAATTGCCTGAACCCAGGAGGCAGAAGTTGCGGTGAGCCGAGATTGCACCACTGCACTCCAGCCTGGGAAACAAGAGCAAAACTATGTCTCAAAAAATAAATAAATAAATAAATAAATATTCATTTACTTACCATGTCATTTTTTACGCGAGTTAATGGCATTAACTCAGACACTCTTAAAAATCAGAAAGTATTTTCTATTGCATCTGAAGTAACATAGCTTTGTCCTCATAGATCTAAGGTGCACAAATGGCCTATACGCCATTATTAAATTTAGCTAGCTCTGTAGCCACACTGACAGAAACCCATCTTAACTGAAGGCACACTACATTCTAATTTTAGGAGACAATATAAACCAGGTCTCTCCTGCACCACTATCAACAGTTTTCCCTCTAGCCAAGTTGACAAATACATGGTAATACAGAATCCAACAGCTAATATGACTCAAGGGGTACGTTATGATATAAAATGTTTAACACAATCAATTTTAAATGATTAAAAAGTAAAGTATGACTACAAGGAGGAGAATTCGTATCAACACTAGAATTTGGTCACAACCTTTTATTTTAGAACACAGTGTTTTTCTATTTTTTCTTGAGACAGAGTCTCTCTTCGTCACTGGGCTGGAGTGCAGTGGTGTGATCTCGGCTCACTGCAACTTCTGCCTTTCAGGTTAAAGCGATTCTCATGCCTCAGCCTCTCAAGTAACTTGGATTACAGGTACACACCACCACACCCAGTTAGTTTTTTGTAATTTTTTTTCTGTATTTTTTTGTATTTTTAGGAGAGATGGAGTTTCACCATGTTAGCCAGGCTGGTCTTGAACTCCTGACCTCAAGTGATCCTCCTGCCTTGGCCTCCCAAAGTTATGGGATTACAGGCATGAGCCACCACGCCCAGGTGAACACAGTGTTTCTCATTTTTTTCTTTAATCAAGCCCATTTACAACATGTTTTATATTTCCTGAAATCTCATTTTTTCCCCCAAGATTAACCAATCCTTTTGCCAAGTGATACCAGATAAGTTTACTATATCTGTTTTATTATAGGGAGATTAGAAAGAAGGAACTAAAATCTGCATTTGGATACAGAAGACATATACTAATTAAACAAAACTATCAGAATAAATCATCTCCATAGAACATGAATTTGTATCTTTTTTTCTTTTTCGAAAAAAAAAAAAAAAACCTGTGCTATTAAAATGTAAGATACCATAAAGTTTCAAAGTCTAAAAATGAGGAATCGTAATATGATAACAGAATGTATCAAAGTTGAAAAGGCAGTGGGCTTTATTCTAGTATGGCCTGTCAGCACAAAGCCACAAGGGTATCCTATTAAACACGGTGAGCAGTCAGAACGCCCTGCCATCATGCCCTGTGAGCTCGCCTGGGTGTCGTTTTCACCTGTGACTTAGGAGATTGTCCAGTTTGAGGCCTCATCATCAGTGTGTAAACTGAAGCTGCTCCAGAGGCAACAGGGAGAAACAGCTCTAGTTGTATTGGAACTGATGAGACTCAGGCAGAGAAACCAATCTGGTGGGTGCATGAGGTGAGTGGAGCTAGAGGGAGGAAGAGGAGACAGCAGGACAAGAAAGGACAAAGTAGAGGAGGAGAAGACAATCAGAAATGAGACGACAGAAAGAAAAGGGAAGACAATAAAAAGCAAGCTGAAAGTGAAGGCAGTGTGGGGAGAAGAGAAAGAAAGGGGAGAGGAGGAGGAGGAAGAGAAAAAAATGTAAACAATTTTGGGCATCTGAAAAGCAACATGTACCATACGCCTGTACTTCTGATTGCTGTTTTTCATAAGTTATAGATGCTATATCCAATGACCAAATATAGAATTAGAATCCAGACATAAATCCACAAACTACAAGAACAGAAAAACGACTGACATATATTGTTTAAAAACAAAACAAAAATCTAAGCTTCCGGTCCTTAAGTGGCATGAAAGTTACTGTCTTATCAGCTTTCTTGAGCTATTAGAAACCATAAAGCAGAATCAAAGAAAATTTAACTATTCTGTCCTTGAGTTTGAAAAAAATCTGAAATTAATTCTAGCAAGATCCACCTTGAACCAAAATGGTGAAGCAAATCAGGCTGGCCTTGGGTGTCCCTCAACCTCCAGCATCCAGGGTTACACCCCTCTTTGAACCTGTGAAGTTTCCCAGATTTCCCCGATTCTTTCACTCTACTGGAAAAAATACTTTAAAAAGTAGGCATACTGAATTATTAACCAGAAAAATGAATCCCTGTTAAGGTGGTAGCTCGCCAAGGTATGATACTTTCTAAGTGTATGCTGATAGAAAACCAAATTAAAATGTACTTTGTAAATTAAATGCCTTACATATAATTATAGTTAAATTAGTGGTGAGAATTTCCATTCCAGTACCAAGGTGATCAGGGGACTCTTCACACAATGAGCCTTTTTTATATCTCTGACATATCAGCCCATACATTCCTGCCCACCTGTGATGTTGATGCAGATTAGTAGGTTGCATAACCCTTGGCCTACTGCAAATATAATGAGGTGAATTAAAACCCCACTCTTGGGCTGGGTGCGTGGCTCAAACCTGTAATCCCAGCACTTTGGGAGGCCGAGGCGGGTGGATCATGAGATAAAGAGATCGAGACCATCCTGGTCAATATGGTGAAACCCCGTCTCTACTGAAAATACAAAAAATTAGCTGGGCATGGTGGCACATGCCTGTAATCCCAGCTACTCAGGAGGCTGAGGCAGGAGAATTGCCTGAACCCAGGAGGCGGAGGTTGCAGTGAGCTGAGATCGCGCCATTGCAATCCAGCCTAAGTAACAAGAGCAAAACTCCGTCTCAAAAATAAAATAAAATAAAATAAAACCCCACTCTTTATTATTATTGAATCAATTCATTCTAAACCCATTAACATTTTTTTTCCAGTTCTAAACAAGGAAAATCTGAATGATTTATTGGAGGTATCATACTCAAACATCAAATCCTTCAGCAGAACTGAACATCATTACAGAGATAAGTTTAACTTCCCATGACAAAACCCAAGTCAAAAAGACAAGTGGTAATTAGGCAACCAAATCCAAAGGTCTGAAAGGCACATATTCACTGACTGCAATCTGACACAGAGATTCTACTACAATGACGAAATACCGGGAGTGATCGTAAACACTTAGAGAAATAATGTCCTCTTGGCAGATCATGCCTGAAATAAGATAGAAACACTTTAAGCTAGAAAGAGTAACTAAAGGGGTAGGACAGAAAAAAACAAAAAGAAGGAGTAAGCAACATTTTGGAATGAGGGTCTTATTCATAAAATTTTATGTTAAAATCATGGACCATAGAAATCTTTACAAACTTGTTTTAGATGATATCTCTGTCCTCACAGGCAGGAGTTTGATTTACCCACCAACATACAATTAATTCTAAGTGCTATGCCTGACACATAGGAAGTACAAAAATATTTTCCAATGAATGAATGATTGTAGGTCTGCGTGAATGAACAACTTCAGTGATATTAAACCCATTACTGGTGTAAGAGTCAGCACCAATCCTCCCTTAACCAGGAGAGATGAGAAAGGGAATAGTTAGGAGGAAATATAAGGCTGACAATTGGTTGGGTGTGGTGGTTCACGCCTGTGATCCCAGCACTTTGACAGACCGACGTGGGCAGATCATCTGAGGTCAGGAGTTCAAGACCGGCCTGCCCAACACGGTAAAACCCCATCTCTACTAAAACTAAAAAAAAGGAAAAATAGCCGGGCGTGGTGGCAGGCAACTGTAATCCCAGCTACATGGGAGGCTGAGGCAGGAGAACTGCTTGAGCCAGGGGGTGGAGGTTGCAGTGAGCCAAGATTGTGTGCCATTGCACTCCAGCCTGGATGACAAGAGCAAGACTCCGTCTCGGAAAAAAGAAGGGAAAAAAAAAAAAAAAAAAGGTTGACAAGTGAAGTATACCTAATCAAAGAAACACTGCTTAATGGCATCTCACTAATAAAAATTATCACTGTAGCAACCTGTACCTATAGCTAAGAAAACACCCCAGAGCACACACCCTGAGCTACCACTGGAGAAATGAAAGAGAGCAGAAGAACAAAGGGTAACAAAGGGTCTTCAGATCCCCCGATCTCTAAGTGCTGCCTCAACCTTGCAAACAGTACCTCCACCAGGATGTCAACACTCCCCTGGTTTTAAAACTTTATCTGCCTATGAGACTACTCTGTTCTATCACTTGGCAGCAGAATTTTCTCCCCTTCTGTGCTCATTGCAAGGTATGGTGCTTCCAGGAAGCTATTTAAAGTTATTAAACATTGCCCAAGGGAAGACCTCAGAAACTCCTGTAGAACTTTCATTTAGACCTCACTGCAAATGAGAGCACTGTGTGGCAATTTACGAGATACAGTGCCCAAAATCATCAAAAGACATAGGACCCTGCTGTCCCAGTGCACCCTGCCAAAGTTGCCTCCTCACTCAACGAACTCACCGCAGCGCAGAATGTCTTCCAGAGCGGGAGACACTGTTGCCCACAGGTGAGGGCAGGTTGCTCCCTCTGTGCAGGTCCTCGATGGACCTGCTCCAGGGCTTTGATTTGTCCACCGAGCTCTCCACAGTACTCTCCACACTTTCAAAGTCAAAACTAAAACAACAGAGAAACGTCATTGGAGACTGAAAAATTCACATTCACACGCATAAACGAACATGTATAACTTGCTGTTCCCTTAATACATCTGCACCTTAGTATGAAAACTCCTTGTATACAAAGAAAACTAAAAAGGAAATAGAACAGAATTTCTAGGGCTCAGTGTTAGCTTTAAAAATATAGAATGACAAATAATGGGTCTGGTGAAAGAATAATGCAACAATTAATAGCAAAAATTAAATAGTGATATATTATTTTATTTTATAAGGCTTGCTAACTTACCAATTGCTAACATTGCTATGATAGAAGGGGGAAAAGATCTTACAGCTGTCTTCGTTTTGCTTTAACAAGTCAATATGTTAGGGTTACAGCAGTTTATTCCTAACCATCAATTTTCACTGAGCATTTTCTCCTAGTGTGTTGGCAGCGTGCTTTTCCAAGCATATGTGATACATTACTAGCAAAGTTATGGATTTGCTTTGATTTTGGAATCTCGCTCCCAATGTGGTGCTCTTTCAAAGACTGTTGTTTCTCTGACATTTTTTGAGGTTATTACTAATGTTAACCATGTTAGAATAAATGGCAAGTTAAGTTGCACATTCTTGTATAGTTTTAGGAACAAAGTTTTTAAACAGGCTTTTGTGTTCCATGCATTTCTCCCCTCACAAAGTCAGTAACTCTGCTTTCTCAAAAACAAAAATTGTATTAATTGTTTCTATCCATAGCAACATCTGATCAGACAGTAGAACAATAGAAGGCAGCTACACTTAACATCTTTAGGAAAATGTTGGAAGATACTGCAGAAGAAGAAACAATAATGCATACTGGAAATCAAAGTATAACATTTTACAAAGTATAAATGCCAAAATAAAATATTTGGTTAGAATCTTCATCTGAAAATTGGTGATGACTTGCACCTATTAACGACTAACCAGATAGCAGAGACTGATAGCACAAAGTCCAAGGAGGCATCTGATCACAATTCTGTCATGCCTTTGGCTGTAGGAGGTAATGCTGAACATGAAAGAGGTAGAATGGGGTAATCTAATAAAATTTTGACTGCTAAAAAGAGAAAGCCATTATTGAGATAAGAGAAGGTAAGACAAGGAGGGCATCTTGAAATCACTGGTGGCACTGACACCCTTGCTAGGCTACTCTGCAGCTCCCATGCCATTCAGCATGTGTTCCTCTCAGCTCATCCCCACTCTCACGGCATCACAGCACAAAAAGGAAACACACATACAAATGAGTGCTTCTAGGTCGGGTGCGGTGGCTCACACATGTAATCCCAACACTCTGAGAGGCCGAGGCGGGTGGATCATCTGAGGTCGGGAGTTTGAGAGCAGCCTGGCCAACACGGCAAAACTCCCTCTCCGCTAAAAATACAAAAATTAGCCAGGGGCAGTGGTGGGCGCCTATAATCCCAGCTTCTCAGGAGGCTGAGGCAGGAGAATCACTTGATCCTAGGAGGCGGAGGTTGCAGTGAGCCCAGACTGTGCTGCTGCACTCCAGCCTGGGTGACAGAGTGAGACTCTGTCTCACAAAAAAAACAGTGCTTCTCTTTTAGGGATGTACTATGAGTCTGTTGCTCATATTCCATGGGCTAGGAAATTGGCACATGCCAAGGAAGAGTAAGAAATTTTTTCAGCCCATTAGTTTCTAGAAAGATGACCAAAAAATTTATTATCTAATGAAAGCCAACCAAAACTAGTAAGAAAACTGTGTAAAGCAATTGCTGTTTAAAAAAAAAAAAACCCACAAAGATACAAGATTAAAAAACAAAAGCTCTGAATTCTAATCTTTTGTGTGCTGCTGTCTTACACTACAGGCTACAGAACTCCCGCATAGGAGCAACTCCTTTCCTGATGTTATGTAAAGGTCCATTTGGGAAAGCTCGCTGCAAGCTCTATTGTCATGTAGGTAAAGGATTCATTCGCGCAACCAGAAAATACACCATGCTGTTCTTACCCATTCTTCCTGACATTTCTTAGTCCTTTCTGAATTGTATAAATATTACTCTAGATTTTAAAACACCCAACGAGGCAGGTAATATTATTTTCTCTTGTCATATAACATAACGCATAAGGGAGACTCGCAGTATTTGATGAAATGGAAATAGATAGGAAACATCCTTTGGAAGACCATTTCTCAGGAAGGTAAGAATCTGTCGGTTTTTCTTACTCCATTCCATCTAATACATGAGAACTATCAAAACTGAACCATATCAACACAGTTTCAGTCAATAGTTTCGTTTCTGCATCTGTAAGTTAGGAATAATTATAGCTTTCTCTTCACAAATTCTCAAGGAAGTAATGGGGATTATAAGACAGCATCTGGTTAAGTCTTAGGACTCTTTTGGACTGAGGCAATTATATAAACAAGTCACTGCTTTTAGAACAAGAATGGAAAAGAAAAACACCATCTAGGCTGAAATGTCTTTCAGTGAAATTAAAAAACGAATATTACTGCTTCAATCTGTGTGTATGAGTGTGTATTTGTGGATACTGGGATATTTCCTGATTAAAGGAGAAAATGTGGGGAAGACAATGTCTCATTCAGATGTACACTTTTGAGTCTTGTAAACCATTCTGGAAGCCAAGAAAATGGGAGAATTTTATGAAATAACAAAAACAAGGTTAAATAGGTTGGTATTTCTTTCCTGCTCTGCCCCTGGTTTTCACTCCCCTTCAGCTTATGGGCAGAGAATCAAAACAATACAAATACGTATAAAGGAAAAAGGAACAGCCGTTTGTTACGGCTCCTTCCAGTGCCACTATGTTTGGTATCTGTTTCTGCAATCATTTTCTATAAATCATTTTTAAAATAGAAAGGGAGTCATTATTTTGCATCACCTAGCGATTTATCACATAGCTCTTACACTAACTGTTAAACTACTCTACCATATATGTAACTTAAGCCCTAAAGAAAGCATTACTTTGAAAATAAGGGCTCCTTTAAGCGTGAATTTTACTCACCTGTTTTACTTCTGCCTTACAGGCATTTCTAATACCAATTATGTGATTTGTTTTTAGTTACCTAAACAGAAACAAACCTCCCTAAGCCCTAGCACATCTGCTTCTGAGTTTCTGCCCTCTGTGTGGTGTATAATTTTACCAATGAGTTGCATCTTCTGTGACCACATAACATTTAAATGTAAGCAAGCCAAGTTTTACTTACGTTACTGCGTACTGTGCAAATGAGAGATATTCCACTAGAACATCGAGACCTTTGTTTTCTTCATTCAGAAATTCTCTGACCCATCTGTTGGGGGGGGAAGAAAGTTAATGGCGTAACTGATCACATGATCTGCTGAACAAAAAACAAAACAGTGCAAAGTTTTGTTTTTTCCACCGAGAAAGGACAGAGGGAGGAAGGCCTAGACTACGCCACATGAGGCAGGAGCTTTTTAGATAATGGTAACCAAGAAAACCACAACTTTTTAATGTGCAAAAATCAGGGCCAAAAAGTGCACGTGGGCCATCTTTGCATTTTAGTGCTTAGAGAATTTAAGATAATCTGTAAGAAACTTTCCTTAAAGAAAGCTTAATGTACTTTTTCCACCACAACTGATCTACAGCTTATTTGTGGAAGGAAGACTACGAATAATGAGGCAGACGGGGGACATGACAACCTAACCACAAAAATCCAGGCAGGATTCCAAATCCAAGTTCAACTCCTTGGCACACTAAGCTACAGAAACCACTAAACTAGCCAATGAGAGACCAGTGTTTATGGGCTTCTAGAAATTCAATAGGGATAATGATTTGCTTAACTTTTTCCATGAATGTTAAAACCTTTTGAAAAGCTGCACGCACTGCATACCATCATCAAGACCAGCACATAATAAATATCAGGTTTTTAAAAAATTCATTTTTAAATAATACCACCTTGCATTTGAATGGTGCGCCACAGTTCATGGAGTATGTTTATACATTCTTATTTGTTCTTCATAATAATCCTGACAGGGTGGTCTAGTAGAATCTTTAGAAAGGTAGATGTAAAATGTTACCACCCGCTTTTACAGATTTCCTCCAGCACATTATCTTCAAACAACATACAATACCTGATTAAACCTTCACTAGGTTTCAAACTCCAACACATAATAAATTAAAAGGTCTATTACTATCGCTGAAATGCCACTTGACGTACATCTGCCACCTGCATTCCACAATGGTTGCTTTCCTCCAGAAACACCAAGCTATAAAGGTTGACCAGCTATGGCCATGATAGACTATGGAAGCCAGTTTTGCTAGTTATTAAAACAACAGGACAATACTACCAAATATCCCTTAAGAATAAGCAACCCCTTGAGGTCTTTGTCTTAAAAGGAAGAAAACAATCCCACGGATTCAGGACATTTGTGCCTGTTGTTTTGTTAATTTTTGGCAGGAGGAAGGGGTTCTTTGTTTTAACCTCAAGCTCATTCTTTCTTCTAGCCCTGTCATCTCCACAATGCATACCCAGCCCAGGTCTGCAGGTAGTTGAAGGAGGCAGCAAAGTGGTCGAGCAGAAAGCTTGCCCCGTGTTTCCCCCCACCAAATGCCTCAGAGAGGCAACTGCAAAACCTATGCACTTGACATAGCTGCCTATAAATGTATAACATTTCATTTAAGAGAGACCTGGAGTGGCAACAGTGGCAAAGAAAATACCAAATGGTAGGCCTCACACAGTGACTTTGCTATGAAATCTAGACAAAACTAACATGGCTGGCTACTACTGGTGGCTGAAGTGTCATTTCGAAACAGCCACAAACACAATTTCACAGCATCTACTACTTATTTTTTATTTATTTTAATTACTTTCTATGGTGCTAGGTCTCAAGAGACATTGATCATGTTTAAACGCTAGTAATTAGAAGCTTAGAAATAGTAAAAAGAATTTTTCCTGTTTTGTAACTGGCTGAAGACTTAAAGTCTGGAACTCACTATCAAAATCTGAAGATTAGAAAATCTTTAAATTCAAGCCCCTTAGCCTTGCTTAGGTTTTTCCATTGGTCTGGACTATGGGTTCTGATTGTACAATTTAAACTGGCCCTTGGTGGTGGGTGTCTTTTTAAGATGAAAAATAATCACAGTGGTCCAGATTTTTCAAAGCAATCTCAGTTTCACATATTCTCAGTGGCCCATAAGAACACACTAATTTAGGAGCCAAGAGAAGCAGCCATTGTTGTTTCTTCTGTTGATTTTCCAGAAGCAGCCTCTGCAGAGTGCAGACCATCCAGAATGCACTCAGTGCCTGCCCTTGTGTCAACCACTGGCAGGCACCTCCAACTCACTTGGAAAGTTCGTTCAGCCACCAATGGGGCAAGAGACAAGCGACCTAAAGACGTAAAACTAAATTTTTTTTTTTTTTTTTTTTTTTTTTTTTTGAGACGGAGTTTCGCTCGTTACCCAGGCTGGAGTGCAATGGCACAATCTCGGCTCACCGCAACCTCCGCCTCCTGGGTTCAGGCAATTCTCGTGCCTCAGCCTCCTGAGTAGCTGGGATTACAGGCACGTGCCACCATGCCCAGCTAATTTTTTGTATCTTTAGTAGAGACGGGGTTTCACCATGTTGACCAGGATGGTCTCGATATCTTGACCTCGTGATCCACCCGCCTCGGCCTCCCAAAGTGCTGGGATTACAGGCTTGAGCCACTGCACCCAGCCGAAAATCTAAATTTTTTTAAGGTAGGAAAGTGCCAAGTACAGGCAGATATACAATTCACTTAACAAGCTAACATGCATATGTTTTGATGCAGGGATAAAGAATACTAACTGGCTCCTCATACTTCACTTCAGTGTCCTTATCCATGCCCCCATCTCCACTTGCTGACTTTGAGTGAAAGGGCCTCAAAGACAATTTTCCAAGTAAAGGTAACAGCCTAGTGGCTACCTCCTAAAAGGTCAGCTAAAGTGTGGCATGTTCTACCCCTGACTTAATGTCATGCAGTTAACATCTTTTTCAAAGTGATGAGATCCTCCCTGGAGTTTGATCCAGTTCTGACACCCCTGCCTAAAACTTAGGAAATAATGAGATAAGTCTTTCAGGGCTGACTACTTTCCCCACTTTACCAGTATCAGGTTAGCTGAGCAAAGTCATTTCACCAATAAGGGTATGGATGATAAGCAAAAAAGAGCCCCCATTTTTCTAACTATTCTCTCAGTCCCTACCCCTTCTTAACTTGGAACTTTCTGTATTAAAGAGAACTGGTCACTTTCAGTTGGAATGGAGAACTCCACTTTCAATTCAAGTTGAAAGTGAACTTCTACAGAAATGAAAGAGTAAGGAAAGAAAACAGGCAAAAATGAAAACGAGCAACTTTCAAACCAGTATCTGGAATCTAAAAGCATTCAAAGAATATGGATGCCTCATTTTGCAGATTTATGTAAATGATCATGCAACGACTGTATCATATATTTAGGATTCCCATAGTAAATTATTTCCATTTCACCTCTGTGCGTGCTACACACACTTTTTAGTATGCTGCCAATAGGCAAATGGTTTCAAATTGGGTGATTATAGGTTTTGGAAAGCTCAATTATTTCTGACTCTGACAGAATGCATAACTTCCTGAGTGCCTCACGGATTCAATGAAATTACCATATGCTGTAAATCTGAATTTAGGCAAATTCTAAATCAGATGCTTAGGAGCTGGTAAAGACAGGGACAATGACAAACAGCTCTGGAAGAAACTGGGTGCAAGGAAGAGATGTAAGCAGCAATGCCAACAGTTACTGTTTTATTGTAGGCTGGTCACAGCTTGATTTCAAACCTTTATTCTGTCTCCCCAAATCTGAGAACCTTATTTCTCCTCATATAGGTCTGAAGAGATGTTCCTGGCTTTCAGTTTCTAAGATCAAGCCAACTGGCCTAAAGATGCACACACAAGACAAAGGAGCAAGCACTTAGTTCCCTTTTTCAGACTCTTTAGAGAGAGGTCCTACAGACATATGGTGGGAACTGAAGTTGATGAAAAATCATGAAAAGCAAGAGAAAGAAGCACCATGCATATTCAACACTGGCCATCAGCTCTACTCTGGTAGGCAGTGTTGCAAACTGATTCTCAAAGTAGAGCCCACACACCACTAGAGGTCCCTGATACCACCTCGGGGCATCTGTGAGGGTAAAACTGTTTTCACAAAAATATTAGGACATTAGTTGTTTTCAATTTGTTGACAATGACACTCATACTGCCAAAGAAATAGTGCGTAAAACTGCTGCAAGCAAAGAAGACACCTGTTGATTGTACTTGTCACGCTGTGCGCTCAGGAGGGAGAAAAAGCCAGCTTCAGTTCAGAATGCCCTTAGATAAGCAATAAAAAACTTTGGTTTTATTAAAGCTTCCTGATTCAGTACCCCTTTTTAATCTTTCAGCGTGACAAAATGAGAAGCTCACATGAAGTACTTCTGCTACCTGCCCAACTGGCACAGCTGTCTCAAGGAAAAGCATCTGCGCAAGTGAGTTGTGAGCTGAACTAGCCATTTTTTCATGGAATGTCAATTTACTTGTAAAAATGACTGACAAACTATGGTGACTGAGTTTTGGGTATGTGGCAGACATTTACTCAAAAATGAAGTGAGTGCGTCCTTTTAGGGACAACACAGCATTTGTTGTTGAAGACAAACTTTGAGCTTTCAAACCAAAATTAGAATTCTGGAAA
This sequence comes from Callithrix jacchus, assembly GCF_049354715.1. Classification (NCBI taxonomy): domain Eukaryota; kingdom Metazoa; phylum Chordata; class Mammalia; order Primates; family Cebidae; genus Callithrix; species Callithrix jacchus. Next base: position 77,524,215 of record NC_133507.1, read on the forward strand.
ACCTGTATTCACTACCATCAGTTCAACAGCTTCTCAATACTTAAAATACATTCTAATCAGACTGGTGGTTATTAACAAGTGTGATTTTTAAAAATATTATAAAGCGATATGCTTTAACATTTGAGAAACATGATTTCACTGAGTTATTCTGATCTTCCAAATGGCCAATTCATGATGTTAAGAAATTAGGTCATAAGATCATGTATGGATAAAAAGACCATTTCAAAGTGTAAGACAGCACAAAGGATTTTTTGAAACAGGGTCTCACTCTGTTGCCCAGGCTGAAGTACAGCGTTACAATCATGGTTCACTGCAGCTGCGACCTCCCGGGCTCAAGCGATCCTCCTACCTCAGCCTCCTGGGTAGCTGGGACTACAGGTGCATGCCACCACACCTGGCTAATTTTTGTATTTTTTGTAGAGACGGGGGTTCGCCATGCTACCCAGGCTGGTCTCAAACTCCCAGGCTCAAGCCATCCTGCCCACCTCAGCTTTCCAAAGTTCCTGGGCATGAGCCACCACACCTGGCCAGTGGATTTTAATATAACAGAGCTCAAAAAGTCCATGGATATGATTTCAGACTCTACATTATAGCTATCTGTAAGAATTAGTTACCAGCCATTAATTTAGGGTATACTACCAAAAAAAAGAATATCCACAATTATCTGAAAAGACCAATAAAAAAAATTCATCCTTAAGTTTGTGTAAGGCCAAACTGTCTTCATATACATCAATCAGAACAGATACAACAAACCAAATGTTGACTCAGACAGGAGAATCTAGCTGCCAACTATTAACCACATGCTAAAGAAATTTGCAAAAATTAAACCAATGCTGCCTTTGTCACCAATTATTTTGGTTTTGAATAATATTTTTTATATGTTACTTATTTAATTTATAGTGTGTTAATATTTATGTTAATATATAACATTTGTGTTATATATTTATTTATATTTATGTATTTAAATTAAATGTTATTAAACATGACATTTTATTAAAGACATTTAAAATCCATCAGCATTAATTTCTAATATTATAAATATTAATAGATTTGACACACCTAAACAAAAGCTTATTGGGGTTCAAAAATAATTTAAAAGTATAAAGGGATTCTAAAACCAAAAAAAAAAAAAAACTGTGAGAACTGCTGGTTTAGATAACAAACTTTAGATGTGACCAAATCTAGGTTCAAATCTCAGTGTTTCTAACTTGAGCAAGATACTTAATAGATGATCCTCAGTATTCTCATCTGTACAACAGGGATTCAGGGGTAAATAAGATTTTTCTAAGAAATACACAGAAAAGCAAATGTAAAGTACTAATACAGTGCTTAATAAATAAATGACAAAATGATACCTTAACGGTTTCTTAAAAAGTACCATCTAAGAATAAATTAATCATAAGGCAGCTTGATACACATATTCCCACACACGTACACACCCGTACATGTTGCATGCATGTTAAAAGCAGCCTTTGTCACTCTTCTGTTTTTCTTTTTTTCGCCTGACTTAGCCAGCACTGATTCATAAAGAAGTCAGCAGGCAGGAGAGAAGACGACAGTCACTAAGCAGCAGTTCCTCACCATCTTCCCTTTTCTACAGACCTCCTTCCCCTCCTAGCCAATTTGCCACATTCCTTCTGCAATCTCATGCCTGTTCTCTCTACACTGCAATGAGAGAAAGTGAAATGATCATCTTTCAGAACTTCTGTGACCTTGCATTGAGGATGAAAAGTAATTTTCTATCATTACAGGCAGCTTTACTACAATAAATTCCCTGCAAGGAGAGACAGCCTACACACTAGATCCATAGCATAAAGCCGGTAAATCTGTCCAGCTCACCCTCACCACCACTTAAATCCTATCACTCTGACATCTTCAGCACCGTGGCATCTGCCTACTCACATTGTATGGGCAGTGTGTTCTAACACTACATGGATCATTTCAAGGGTATTTCAAGTAATTTCAAAAGCTTAGATAAGTCGTAATCCAATTCTTCTCTATTATCATAGTTCCTAAGAGTAAATGAATGGGATTATCTCTAGTCCAATTCTTATTTCAATTTGACTCAAAGAAAATTAATTTTCTTTCTCAGAAGATTGTTCCATTTATAGAGTTTTAGGCTTATATCAAAACTCAGAACAAGCCCTTTGCTTGACAAAGCTGTAGCTCAGAATGTTATGTCAGTAAAGCCCAAGTCCTTAACCTTGAAATGCAAGCACAAGCCCAGAACAATTTAGAACAAGTAGATTGTAAATGTAATCCCTACTTTTAATTTCTGGAAATCACAATCTCCTAGGTGTCAGGATCATTTTACATAAAGATGATAACACTCTCCACCTTAGGAATTTCTTAGAGACATATAACACTATTGAATACTGCAGATGTTATCTGCAACAAGCACACCAACAAACAACTATCAGAGATTGAGTAACAATTACGATTCAGACCCTATACTAGGTCTTCATAAGTTATGTCATCTAATCCTTAACAACATTCCTATGAGGTAAGTATTATTATACTCATTTTATCAATGAGAATTTAACTTGAGTCACATAGTAAGTGCAGAAAACTCATATAACTTACCTAAGATTATGTAACTAGAAAGGGGCACAGCAAAAATTTGAGCAAATGAGTACCAATTTTTTACTTTTATTTTTGAGACCGGGTCTTACTCTGTTACTCAGAGTGCAATGGCACAATCACAGCTCACTGCAGACTCGAACTCAACGGCTCCATTGATCCTTCTGCCTCAGCGTCCCAGGCACTACAGGTGCGTGCCATTGTGCCTGGCTAATTGTTTATTTATTTATTTTTTTTTTTGTAGGCAAAAGGTCTCACTATGTTACCCAAGCTTGTCTCGAAGTCTTGAACTGAAGTAATCCTCCCGCATCGGCCTTCCAAAGTGCTGAGAGTCCAAGCGTGAGCCATCACACTCAGCCCGGAATTATCTATCTATTACAGTATTTTAAACAGCACAATAAAATATGTGGCTTCCTATATAGCACCCTTGCATTCCAAGAATTCATTTTAGTAACTGATTATTTTCCTCATTATTGAATATAATCGTTCAGAAGATTTCCCTACAAGTGAGCTCAAACCAGTTAGTTTACATAACAAAGAGTGAGTTCAAAATCTGGCTCTGTGGTTTTACTTCATGTAAGTTTACGCTAGTGACTGGTTGCATACAATCAGACGATGCATCTCCATGAATTTTTCTGCTGCTAAAGCAAAACCTTTCAGAATGCCTCACCTAGGTGGCGGGCAAAGGAAAACTTCAGCTGGTAAAGATGAAAGAAAGTCTAAGAATCTTTCACCATGTCTATAGTATCCACTCCAACTGCTTGCAGATAGCACTGGCTTCAACGCAACCAAAGTTCTTCTATTCAGCCAAGTTTGTGTTGGAAATGATTATCTTCCTTTGGTATTTGATGGTCAATTTCACATTACTTCGGCAATACTTAAAGAAATGACTTTTTTTTTTTTTTTTTTTTTTTTTTTTTTTTTTGGTGAGTCCTATTCTGTCACTCAGGCTGGAGTACAGTGGCATGATCTCAACTCACTGCAACCTCTACCTCCCAGATTCAAATTATTCTCCTGCCTCCGCCTCCCAAGTAGCTGGGACTATAAGCACGCATCACCATGCCTGGCTAATTTTTTGTATTTTTAGTAGAGATGGGGTTTCACCATGTTGGTCAGGCTGGTCTCGAACTCCTGACCTCATGTGATCCTTGGCCTCCCAAAGTGCTAGGATTACACACGTGAGCCACTGCACCCATCCTAAGAAATGCTTTTTGACAATTTGTAGAAATCCTGGCTGCAGTTCATTCCACCATTTTCAGTTAAAAGGACCAAAAGCATAGGGTTGCACCAAACCAAACTGAATCTAGCTCCTGATCCATAAATATTGGAAAGTATTTAAATTTCCTGAGTCTAAATGCCCAAAAATATTAAATTACCACCATCTTCATCCCTAGCAGACAAGGCTCATTGCTTTGATCCCAAAACCCTGATAATCTCATTTACTTTCAGGGAAACGGCTAGCAGCATAAGTCATACAGGAAAAGCAACAGAGCAACTTGAGCCAAAGCACCTGGCTCTACAGCTGCAGACTCTGTGCAATTCACATACCTTCTCTGGTCTTTAATTATTTTAATCTGTAAAATGAGGCATTAGGCAATCCTTAATTTCTCTTCCAGTTCTAAAATCATGTCTCTCTGATTCACTGTTCTATAGCCCATTTTTAGGGACAAAGTCTAGAATTAATTCATTTTCTGAATATTTCATTTTCGAGGTAACAAACCTGCTGGTTACGCTTTAAGCAATGAACATTCTTACCCAAGTTCCACCACCTATCAATCGCAATCCCATTTCTACAATTTCTAAAACTTGTTTTGAAATAACTGTGCTAATTAACCATTTAAATGGATTACAGCAGTCTTAAGTAAACTTTTATCTACATAATAAATCCACATTGAGTCTTTACTTAACCTCAAATAACATTTTTTCATTATGACATTGATGAGGGAGAAAAGGTTTTATAACATCACTTAAACTCGTGGTTTCCAAGAAGAACCTATCAACGAGAGAGGACTTACTGTATGTTACAGGATACTCTGTAAAACTAAAGTGTAACATACATACATCAAATTCATTTCCAGTTGACCTGCAAAGAATGTCACGGGAAAATTCTAAAGATCTAAATGACTATAGTACTTCCATTGTAAAGCTCAAAGAATCAAAACCAAAGGGGTTAAATACCTTGCCCAATGTTACGCAGGTGCTTTGGGCAGAACAGGATAGCTGATATCATTGTGCCTCAAAGAGAAGCCATCTTATTTTAAGACATGGTCCAATTAAGCAACCCATGGGTAAGGGAGAATATAACACTGGGGTACTTGACTGAGGCAAAGCAACCATGTAGTTGCCTGAAGGAAACTCTCAGAAATGCTTAGTGCAGAGATTTCCTGAACTTTATTTTCCCAGAGTGGATTTACACTTCATGGTCCTGAGATTTTGAGACATATGAAAAAGAGACTGAGAATGTGTCTGAGTGCAATGAGGTGAGTCAAGTGACATTATTCCAGCTTCCGTCCTGTTCTAGCCAGAAACTCTAGAGAATTAATGAAAGGGAAATAAAGCAGCTTCAACTAGCCAACTTGGAGAACTACAGAAAAGCTTAGAAATTTTCCAAGATCTCAGTCTACATCTATTCTTAGGGGTTCCTGATTTGCCATCCAATTGCTACGCACACATGAAATTAAGTGTCCGTATTTACTGCACCCATGCAAAGAAACACAGGATTCTTATGAACTCCAAATCAAGGACTACCTGTCTTGCTTCTGCTGATTCTTGGGCAGTAAGCAATTTGAGTACTAACAAAGGTTACATCAACTAAAACCTCAGTCTTTTAATTTATAATGAACCATAAGGAAGCTCAATTCTTTGGATATGATTCAGTTACTTTATAAAGTGTCCAAAAGCTTTAGAGCTAAGATGTTAAAGAGGTATACTTACCCAATGTGATTAGTTCTTAAAGAAATTTCCAGTTCTCTTAGCACTTGTGTAGATTCCTGAACACGCCGTCTGAATTTCTAGAATTCAAGAACACATATTCTCACAAAATATTTTAGCAACTGCTATAACTGAAGCTTACTTGTAATAAATTTAACACAATGTTAAAAATATGTTCACTTCTAAAATGGGCTTCCCTTACTTTTTTTGTTGCAAAGCACACAAATTTTCCTCACCATGAAAAATAGCTACTGAGAAAAGACTTGAAAAATTCCTTGTTTTATGTAATGTGTCTTTCACTCAGTAGATTTTATCTTCCTACCCCCCACACACAACGATATTGACCAATATCCCTATGGGTCAGGGACCGCAGGACGACCTCCAGTTTCGGTGAGTCATTAGGAGGACTCAGAGGACTCGACATACAGTTATACCCATGGCTATTATGTATTACAGCCAAGGAACACAAAGCAAAATCAGCAAAGGGAAATGGTGCATGGGATAAAACGTGCAGCAAACCAGGTGCAATCTTCCAGGACTCCTCTCCCCGAGGAGTCACAAATGACAACATGCATAAAGCTCATTAGAGACTCAGTGGCCAGGTTTTTATTGAGGGCTGGTTTAATAGGCAACTCTCTGCCTAGCACGTAACAAAAATTCAGACTCCTAAAAGGAAAAGAGGAATTCAGCATAAGCTGTGTTGTTTTCATAAACAGCTTAGGCATAGGCAAACATTCTTAGCAGGAAATGGTAGGAACCTTCCTCCATCAAACACAAGTTCCCAGACACCAGCCAAAGCCAACCTTGCAAGCAGGCCTATATCTTTTTCCTTTTCCTTTTTTTTTTTTTTTTTAAGACAGCGTTTTGCTCTTTTTGCCCAGGCTAGCGTGTAATGGTTCAATCTCGGCTCATGGCAAACTCGACCTCCTGGGTTCGAGCAATTCTCCTGCCTCAGTCTCCTGAGTAGCTGGGATTACAGGCCTGTGCCACAATGCCTGGCTAATTTTTAGTAAAGCTAGGGTTTCTCCAGGTCGGTCAAGCTGGTCTCAAACTCCTGACTTCAGGTGATTTGCCCGCCTCGTCCTCTCAAAGAGCAGGGATTACAGGCATGAGCCACATGCCTGGTCACAAGCAAGCCTTTTTCTAAGGATAGCAGTCTCAGACCTGCTATGTTAATTTTTCCGGATGACCTAACACCTTCCAAAAATAAACATGTAGAGCTACCTCTGACCCTTAGTCCTCACTTGGAGGGTCCTTCCTCCAGAGCATACTGCCCCCCTGACACAAAGTGCCTTTCCTCATTCCCTTTACTGTTAAAATCCCGCCTATGCTTCCAGGACTCCCTTGGGGCTTCTTCCTCCAGTGAATCCACCTCTGATAGGAAATGTATTAATATACACCTCTCTAGCCTCTTGACCCTAAATCACTTCCAACATACCAGTGGGTTACACTGCACATCAGTCCCTTGGAACACATTTTCCTACAGAAATATTTATTTAAAGTGACAGTCTCAGGCCACTATGAAGGAAGAAAATTTGTAAGCAGAGCTCCAGGCTCTCTCTGCTACAAACCTGAACCACCTTAATGTTACACTGTTTACAGGAAAGAGCTTTGAGAATTCTGGCTTAGAATATAAAAGATCTCTCTCCTCTACTGCGGCAATTGCAGAGGACACAGATTCCTTCAACTCCAAGACAAGAAGAAAAGGAAGGATGGAAGTAAGGATTCCAGAATGTGTGGTAGCAAGAGCTATGCCCACACCTGGGACCTGGTGACCCATGAAGACCTGAAGCACAGATCAGCACAGTAGGCTCCTGTCACCCCACTGTCTTCTTCTGAAAGCCCCTGGCTTCCCCACCAGCTGCTTCTAACCAGGGCCCCCAAGGAAACAGACAGTCTCACCATTCCTCCATAAATGCCATTCCCAAGACAATCTAAAAAGATCATGTCAGGTTTCCAGAATCTAGGTATAAGAAGAAACTGGAGGCCGGGCACAGTGGCTCATGCTTATAATCCTAGCACTTTGGGAGGTCAAGGTGGGTGGATCACGAGGTCAGGAGTTCGAGACCAGCCTGGCCAACACAGCGAAATCCCATCTCTACTAAAAGAAAATACAAAAATTAGCTGGGCATGGTGGCAGACGCCTGTAATCCCAGCTACTCAGGAGGCTGAGGCAGGAGAATCACTTGAACCCGGGAGGCAGAGGTTGCAGTGAGCTGAGATCATGCCACTGCACTCCAGTCTGGGCAACAGCGTGAGACTCCATCTCAAAAAAAAAAAAAAAAAGGAAATAAAAATACCCCCAATGTGGGAACAATCCAAGATGGCTGATCACTAACATCTTGGGATTGCAGTTCCCAGTGAATGCGCAGAGAACGAGAGGACACCACACTTTCAGACAAATTTTGGTTGGTCACGGAGCAGAAGATTCCCAGTGGAGGAGCTGCACAGGTCGCCAGCGCAACTCTTGTGGCCGGTACAGCGGTTTTGCCAGCACCTCAGCGCAGCAGCTCTCGCTGCAGAGTAAACGGGACTGGTTCCCCTTCTCACCGAGGTTTGGAGGAGCCACACGGGTCGCCAGAGCGACTCTTGTGGCTGGCGCAGTGGTTGTGCTGGCACCTCGGCACGGCAGCTCTTGGTGCAGAGTAAACGGGACTGGTTCCCCTTCTGACCGAGGTTTGGAGCTCGCGGAGGGCAGAGTTGCCTATTACGGACTCAAGAAGGAAGCCAGACTGGAGATTCCCAAGCAGAAAAGCACCATCAGTCTTAACCACACTGTTTTGGCCGGCGCAGTGGGTTGCTCATATTTTGGCCCTGGGAATTAACAACTGGGACGTCCACTCAGAGACCTAATTTGAAAGCTGGTAATTACAAAGACGACAGGTGGATAAACTTACAATGATGGGAAGAAACTAGCATAAAAAGGCTGAGAATACTCAAAATCAGAACGCCTCTCCCTCTAAAGAGGATCAGAGTTCCTCATCAACACGGGAACAAGACTTGATGGGGAATGAGCGCATCCCATTAACAGAATCAGGCTTCAGAAGATGGATAATAGGAAAATTCTGTGAGTTAAAAGAACATGTTGTAGCCCAATATAAAGAAACTAAGAACTTTGAAAAAAGGTTTGACGAAATCCTAATGAGAATAGACAACTTAGAGAGGAATATAAGTGAATAAATGGAACTGAAGAATACAATACAGGAACTCCGAGAAGTATGCACAGGTTTAAACACTCGAATTGTTCAAGCAGAAGAAGGGATATCCAAGTTCGAAGTCCAACTTAATGAAGTAAAAGGAGAAGACAAGATTAGAGAAAAAAGGATAAAAAGGAATGAGCAAAATCTCCAAGAAATGTGGGAGTATGTGAAAAAACCAAATTTAAGTTTGATAGGTGTACCTGAATGCGACAGAGAGAATGAATCCAAGCTGGAAAATACCCTTCAGGATATTATTCAGGAAAATTTTCCTAAACTAGCAAAGCAGGACAATATTCAACCCCAGGTAATACAGAGAACACCACAAAGATATTCCTCAAGAAGAGCAACCCCAAGGCACATAATTGTTAGATTCACCAGGGTTGAAACGAAGGAGAAAATACTATGGGCAGCCAGAGAGAAAGGTCAGGTTACCCACAAAGGCAAGCCTATTAGACTTACACCAGATCTCTCAGCAGAAACTCTATAAACCAGAAGAGAGTGGGGGCCAATATTCAACATCCTTAAAGAACAGAACTTTCAGCCCAGAATTTCATATCCAGCCAAACTAAGCTTCACAACTGAAGGAAAAATAAAATCTTTTATGAACAAGCAAGTACTCAGAGATTTTATTACCACCAGGCCTGCTTTACAAGAGCTTCTGAAAGAAGCATTACACACAGAAAGGAACAACCAGTATTGGCCTTTCTAAATATATACCAAAAAGTAAAGAGCATCAACATAAAGAAGAATTTACATCAATGAATGGATAAAACAGCCAGTTAACATCAAATGGCAGTAATCCTAAATTTAAATTGACTAAATTCCCCAATCTAAAGATACAGCCAAAACCCAACGGCATGTTACATCCAGACCCATTTCACATGCAGGGATACACAAAGACTCAAAACAAAGGGATGGAGAAAGATTTACAAACCAAATGGAGAGCAAAAATAAATAAATAAATAAAAAGCAGGAGTTGCAATTCTCGTATCGGATAAAATAGATTTTAAAGCAACAAAGATATAGTGGTAAAAGGATCAATGCAACAACAAGAGCTAACAATCCTAACATCCAGATACATAGAGACTTAGACTCAATGAGACAGAAAATTAATAAGGATATCAAGGACTCGAACTCAGATCCGGAACAAGTAAACTTAATAAATATTTTTAGAGCTCTCCACTTTAAATACACAAAATATATTCTTGTCAATACCACATCACACCTACTCATAGGTTTAAATGAAACATTGATTGGCCATTATTAGTACCCATTTTTTTTATAATAAAGCAACATTTCCATTCTCTCTCCCTCTTTTTCTTCCTCTTTCTTCCTCTCCTTCACTCCTTTTTTTTCTTTCCTTCTCTCAAAAAAGAAAAAAGAGAAATCAACTTGTAGACCTCTAGATCCAGGTCGGCAATGTCTCTCTCATTGCCTGATTTCCTTCCTTCCCTTCTCTCTCTCCCTCCCTCCCTCCCTTTCTCCTTTCCTCCCTTCCTGCCTTCCTCCCTTCCTCCCTTCCTAAAAAAAAAAAAAAAAAAAAATACCCACAATGTGATGGAAAAAGAGAGGCACTCCCTTTTCTGTCCAAACAGGCCTAAGAAATGGTGGCATACTTAAGAATTTGGAGGGCACACAACTCCAGAGCTTCCTAGACCACTTCCAGCAATGAGGAGGCTCAGCACAATACTTGTCATGAAAAGGGAGTAATAGCCAAGCTCAGCGGTTCACACCTGTAATCCCAGCACTTTGGGAGGCCAAGGTAGATGGATCACGTGAGGTCAGGAGTTTGAGACTAGCCTGGCCAACATGGAGAAACCCCATCACTACTAAAAAATATAAAAATTAGCAGGCATGGTGGCACATGCCTGTAATCTCAGTTACTTGGGAGGCTGAGGCACGAGAATTGCTTGAACCTGGATGGCAGAGGTTGCAGTGAGCCGAAATTGTGCACTTCAGCCTGGTGACAGAGTGAGACCCCGTCTTAAAAAAAAAAAAAAGGATGGGAGCAAGTAGTGCAGGATGGGAGACTAAAGGTATTCTCTCTTTAAATTCTTTCCTTGGAGATAAAAATTAGGAATGGCGCAATGGAGTAGAGGAGAATCAGTAGGATAGAGCAGGCAGTCTGCTGTGTATATAGAGAAGGGAAGAGAAAGGAGACAAAAGATTCTAGGATCTGTGGTCACACAGCTAGGGTAACCATTTCCAGATGTGCTGGCTGCTCCAATGTGGCCACTCCCGTGTCAGAGACCTAAGTCTCAGGCTGCCTGCACAGGTGGGTGTCAGAAAATAATCAGCCTTCTAAGCTCTGTGTCGTGTGCATTTCTGATTCCCTGCAGCCTTTGCTTCTGCTGGGCCCCTAACATGCTCTGGATATTTGTCCCTTCCAAATCCCATGCTGAAATGGGACCTCCAATATTGGAGGTGGGCCTAGTGGGAGGTATATGGGTCATGGGGGCAGATCCTGCATGAACTGCTTAGTGTTACCCTCGAGATAGTAAGTGGCCTCCTACTCAAAGAGTTCCTGTAAGATCTGGCTGTTTAAAAAACAGACTGGTACTTCCTCCCTGTCGCTCACCATGTGACACACCTGTTCCACCTTAGCCTTCTGCCATGACTGTAAGCTCCCTGAGGCCCTCACTGCAAGCAGATGCCAGCACCACACTTCCTGTACAGTATGAAGAACTGTAGGTCAAAATAAACTTGCTTTCTTCATAAATCACCCAGCCTCGAGTATTTCTTTTTTTTTGGGGGGGGGGGAGGAAGGAAGGAAGGGAAGAAGGACGGTAGGGAGGAAGGAAGGGATGAAGGAAGGAAGGAAGGGAGGAAGCGGGGAGGGAGGGAGGGAGGGAGGGAAGGGAATGAAGGAAATCAAGCAATGAGAGAGATATTGCTGACCTGGATCTAGAGGTTTACAAGTTGATTTCTTTTTTTTTTTTTGAGAGAAGGAAAGAAAAAAAAAATAAGTAAAGGAGAGGAAGAAAGAGGAAGAGAAAGAGGGAGAGTAAATGGAAATATTGCTTTATTTTGAAAAAAATTGGGTATTAATAATGGCCAATCAATGTTTCATTTAAACTTATGGGTAGGTGTGATGTGGTATTGACAAGAATGTATATTTTGTGTATTTGAAGTGGGGAGCTCTATAAATATTTATTAAGTTTACTTGTTCTGGATCTGAGTTCGAGTCCTTGATATCCTTATTTTCTGTCTCATTGAATCTAAGTCTCGTATCTGGGTGTTAGGATCGTTAGCTCTTGTTGTTGCATTGATCCTTTTACCACTATATCTTTGTTGCTTTAAAATCTATTTTATCCGATACGAGAATTGCAACTCCTGCTTTTTATTTATTTATTATTTATTTGTGCTCTCCATTTGGTTGGTAAATCTTTCTCCATCCCTTTGTTTTGAGTCTTTGTGTACCCTTGCATGTGAAACAGGTCTGGATGTAACATGCCATTGGGTTTTGGCTGTGTCTTTTGATTGGGGGATTTAGTCAATTTAAATTTAGGATTACTGCCATTTGATGCTGACCAGCTGTTTTATCCATTCGTTGGTGTAAATTCTTCTTTATGTTGGTGCTCTTTACTTTTTGGTGTATTTTTAGAAAGGCTAATACTGGTTGTTTCTTTCTGTGTGTAATGCTTCTTTCAGAAGCTCTTGTAAAGCAGGCCTGGTGGTAATAAAATCTCTGAGTACTTGCTTGTTCATAAAAGATTTTATTTTTCCTTCAGTTGTGAAGCTTAGTTTGGCTGGATGTGAAATTCTTGGCTGAAGGTTCTGTTCTTTGAGGATGTTGAACATTGGCCCCCACTCTCTTCTGGCCTGTAGAGTTTCTGCTGAGAGATCTGCTGTAAGTCTGATAGGTTTGCCTTTGTGGGTAACCTGACCTATCTCTCTGGCTGCCCTTAGTATTTTCTCCTTCGTTTCAACCCTGGTGAATCTAATGATTATGTGCCTTGGGGTTGCTCTTCTTGAGGAATATCTTTGTGGTGTTCTCTGTATTACCTGGGGTTGAATGTTGACCTGCTTTGCTAGTTTAGGAAAATTTTCCTGAATAATATCCTGAAGGGTATTTTCCAGCTTGGATTCATTCTCTCTGTCACATTCAGGTACACCTATCAAACTTAAATTTGGTCTTTTCACATAGTCCCATATTTCTTGGAGACTTTGCTCATTCCTTTTTATCCTTTTTTCTCTAATCTTTTCTTCACGTTTTATTTCATTAAGTTGGACTTTGACCTCTGATATCCCTTCTTCTGCTTGAACAATTCGAGTGTTTAAACCTGTGCATACTTCTCGGAGTTCCTGTATTGTATTCTTCAGTTCCATTAATTCACTCATACTCCTCTCTAAATTGTCTATTCTCAATAGGATTTCATCAAACTTTTTTTCAAAGTTCCTAGTTTCTTTACGTTGGGCTACAACATGTTCTTTTAACTCACCGAAGTTTGTTATTATCCATTCCTTGAAGAGTGATTCTGTCATCAGGATGCGCTCGTTCTCCATCAAGCCTTGTTCCATTGTTGATGTGGAACTGTGATCATCTTTAGAGGGAGAGGCGTTCTGACTTTGAGTATTCTCAGCTTTTTTACGCTGGTTTCTTCCCGTCATTGTAAATTTATCCTCCTGTCGTCTTTGAAATTACCAACTTTCAGATTAGGTCTCTTGAGTGGACGTCCAGGTTGTTAGTTCCCAGGGCCAGAGCAGGCGTTAAAACTGATGGTGCTTTTCTGCCCAGGATTCTCCTGTCGGGCTTCCTTCTTGTGTCCATAGTAGGCGACTCTGCCTTCCTGGGGCTCCAAACCTCGGTCAGAAGGGGAACCGGTCCTGTTTACTCTGCGCCGAGCGCTGCCGCACCAAGCGCTGCCGCACCGAGGTGCCGTCACAGCTGCTGGGGTGGGCTCTGGTGTCGTGCTGGGGGCCCGTGTGGGTCCTCCGAACCTGTTTACTCTGCTCCAAGATCTGCGGCGCCGAGGTGCTGGCGGAACCGCTGCGCCGGTCACGAAAGTCGCGCTGGTGACCCATGTGATTCCTCCACTGGGGGATCTTCTGCTCCGTGAGCGACCAGAATTTGTCTGAAAGTGTGGCGTCCTCTAGTTCTCTGCGCCTTCCCTGAGAGCTGCAATCCCGGGTTGTTAGCAATCGGCCATCTTGGATCGTTCTGAGTATTTCTTTATAGCAATACAAATGAACTAACACCCAGCCCCTAATACTGCCTTCTGCCTCCTCGGGCAAGGTCATCCCTTACATATGCCATCAGGCACAAGGGCACCAGTGTAACACTGAGGAAACAGCAGAGTATAAAAGCAGGTCAGCTGAAAGGCTAGGAGCTATGTACTGAAACCAGATAACTAAATCAAAACATGATGAGGTAATAATAACAGCAGCAGCGCTAATATTTTTGGGCACTGACTGTGCTACCTATGCACTACCCTTCTGCAACTGCCTGATAACGGAGGTAAACTAAACTGAATTTACTCCTGTATTACATTATCTTAGGAATGGCTCAATTTTCAGCTAGATTCTGGGCCACAGAGAAGTCTTGGGGTTCACTTGTCCAATACGTACACAATGAGTGCTAACACTCTGCACTTCTAAAATGTATCCAGAATGCGTTAAAACACTATGAGGAGAAATGGTGTGTCTATGGGGAGCCAGACAGGATCAGCGAGCGTTCTGTATTACTTTCCCTCCCCATAGAGGGAAGCCTGGGATAAGCCCGCAGAGGCAGCTGAGCCCAGAAGGAGCCCTAAAACAGGCTTCATCTCACAACTGCAACACCAGCAAAGGACCAGACTCCTCTCAACACAGACTAATCACTTCCTGGTATTAAATAAGGAGGCTGGTTTGGAGAGTTCTGTCCACAGAGATATCTAATTTAGGCTCTTCCTTTCCTGCCCTAGAGGTTTCATTTAAAACTATTTAGAAGAAAATCTAAATAGATATTGCTTAAAAATTTTTTTTCAAAAGAGCAAATTAAGGATCTTCTATTCAATTTGCACAAAGGATTAATGAATCCGTTATTCGAGGATTCCAGACACAGTTAAAGGAAGACTGCCCAGCCTAGACTGCCTGGCTGAAATTTAAAGCCCCGATTTGAAATCTTTTTCTCCCCCACCGTAATACAGCTGAGAATTTTAAGCTCATTTTAACTGCAAGCCATGTCTTATTTCAACAAATCTCCTTTTTTTTCCAGGCTTTAAGCATTACAATTATATTGTGTGGAACAGATCATTTCCTCCTGCCAGCTCCTAACAGAATCTTACTAACGCGGGGGTGGTTAATCCACCATCCATTTTATTTTTTCTGAGCTGAATAACTGTCTTGAAAGATGAGGCACAGACCAAACATGGCCTTTCAGGTGAACGCACATGGTCCGGGGCAGAAATGTCAGGGGGAATGAAGGCCCAAACAGACATCTTTTGTCCTGCTCTGGTTTCTTATTTGTGAGGAAGCAAAACATTTTCTAGGAAGCCTATTTATTGTTTTGTTTCTCTTTGTTCTCTTTGCCTAAACCCAGAAACAGCTGATGTGAAGGAGAACTAGAACTCTGCCGGGAGGAAGCCTACCTCTTCCTTCTAAGCATCTTCCTCAATGTGGGGTACGAAAGTGGGGGCCAAAGCCACACTCTCTAGTAGTTTGCATGTTTTTTCCTTTCTATTCAGAACTGGAAAAATGTGGAAAGAATTTTTTTGGAGGTAGGATGAATTCTGCATGAAGAAAGGTCTGAGTCTTCTGTATAAACATCGACATCTCTGCCATACACAGCTCAGGGTGAGCATTAGGGCTCAATGCTGGGGTCTGAGCCATCCAGCCTGAAGGTTACAACTTTGGGGATTTCAGAAAACCTTTAGAAATCAATTCTAAAAAGAATCCTGCTGTCCCTTTGCAAAGAAATTGTGCAGAAAATGCCTGTCTAGGGATGTATTTTGTGTGTATGGGTATGTCTTTATTTATTCATTTATTTATTTGATAGAGTTTTTTGCTCTTGTTGCCCAGGCTCAGTGCAACCTCCATCTCCGGGGTTCGAGTGATTCTCCTGCCTCAGCCTCCTGAGTAGCTGGAATTACAGATATGTGCCACCCTGCCTGGTCAATTTTTGTATTTTTGGTAGAGACGGGGTTTCACCACATTGGTCGGGCTGGACTTAAACTCCTGACCTCAGGTAATCCACCCACCTCAGCCTCCCAAAGTGCTGGGATTACAGGCATGAGCCACTGGACCCAGCCTGGGTGTATCTTTCTTTATAGACTCCTTTAAACTGATGAAATAAAAACTGCCACATTCTTAGGGAAAGGGAGAAACAAGATAAATAAACAAGAACTGAGCAACAGTCTCGTTTATAGGACCTGACAACAGGTCTTTTAGAAAGAAATGTGTGTGCCACATTTATGAGGGGAGAAGTAGCATGATACTGTGACAGGTACATTCCTGCCTTCAAGGCTGTGTCACATTCAAGTCACATGACATACAGAAAATGACAAAGTTCTGCACTCCACTGTCATCATCACTACTAAATTGTATTTCCCTTGTCTACATATTAATCATAAGAGAAACACCCAGGAAGCTTCCAGAAGGAAATAATAGTTGTTCTCCTTTGCTGGACTTTTTTTGGGGGAGGGGGTGGGGTGAGGAAGGAAGAGTTAGAGTAGAAGATAAAGAAAAAACATTTTTTTTTAATGCAAGCTTCAAGAGCCCTGGAAGCAGTGGCTAACCAGGTCAAGTGTACCGTTCTTTTCTCGTAAGTCACACACAAAAACAACAGAGAGAATCCGCCTGAGATATTTTCGCTGGAGCCTTGAAAGCAGGAGTTGTAGAAGGTCAATGGAAAAATAAGTGCTATCTGGTAAAGCACCCCTTCACCGTCTTGAGCAATGACAGCTCTGCCCTGAGACATCCCAAGACCGATTCAGGCCTGCGGGGCCGTGCCAGGCTACATGCTTTACCACGAGGCATCAGTTTAAACCAATTGTGTGGCTGCACAAAGCAGGGCTTGTTTGTAAAAGGAGAGAGTCCATTGAGAATGGAATCAGCTATTCTCTCCTTACCTTCTCAGGCCAGGGGCAGCAGTTGGGGGTGAGGAGGCGGGGAAGCTGCTAAAAGCATCAACACAGGATGTGAGTGCACAGCTGGGAGGACAAAAGCCCAGTGATTTTTCAAGGTCCCTGGAAATTCACCAAGGCATGAAAAACTGAAAGGCAAGTATTCCCTTCGCAAAGCCTGCTCTTCTAGGGACCTAAACACCTCTGCACTGGTCTCACTGCCCTGTGTAACTGCAAACAGCAGTGACTCAATAACCATCAGAGGTACGTGACTCCCATCTCAGCAAAGAACTTTTAGGGAAAAAAAAGCACATGTCTTCAAGTGAGAAGGGTGCTTTTTTCCCTTTGTCTTCTTACATTGTTTGTCTCCCAAGGTTGCGTTTTTGTGGAGGCTCTGGCAGAGGCTCTAAGGCAGAGGAAGGAAGGTCTCTTCCAATGCAGGATTCTGCTCGCTCATAAGGAAGCAACAACAAACAGTGGAAACAAATCCATCTTACCTTCCTGGTTACAGCTGGATCCAGATAGCCTTTGAGCTTTTGAATGTATGTATGGGGAGGATTCTTCACCTGGAATCGTTCCTGCAGGAAGCACAAAAGTAAAAAGCATGAAGAGTATGAAGCCATGACACAGTCAGCCATATCAGGTTCATCTTACCAAAAATGACCGAAATGTAACCACAGCATGAATGCGGCCCCGCAAGCAGTCATTATGTAATATTGTTTTGAAACTTGATAGATTATGTGATCCCCTCTTTGCATAGAAGGAAAACTGAAGTTCAAAGAAATGCAGGACTCCTCTTGAATGGCACTGCTGGTCACAGGTACATGTGGGTTTGAACCCACATCTGCTCAATTGCAGAGGCAGTACTGCTTTCTCTGTAAGGCCCTGCAGCTTCCACTCTAGGAATGATGCTTTGCCCAGTGTGGTTCAGGTCCTCCTTCAGCAGGTCTTCAATCCTTTGCATATTCTTTTGAATATCTTCAACGTTGGCAAAAAAAAATTTTTTTTTTTTTGAGATAGAGTCACTCTGTCGCCCAGGCTGGAGTGCAATAGCGTGATCTCAGCTCCCTGCAACCTCCGCCTCCTGAGTTCAAGAAATTCTCCTCCCTCAGCCTCCTGAGTAGCTGGGATTATAGGCAGGTGCTACCACACCCAGCTAATTTTTATATTTTTAGTAGAGACGGGGTTTCACCATGTTGGGCAGGTCAGTCTTGAACTCCTGACCTCATGATTTGCCCGCCTCGGCCTCCCAATGTGCTGGGATTACAGACATGAGTACTGCGCCCAGCCATCTTTCTCTTTTGTATATTTATCTTTTATATTTTTATTTTTAATATTTATTTTAACCAAATATTTGACTCAAACTGATAAAGCTAATTGTCTTCAAATATGAGCAATGAGTCTATTGCTAAATAACTGGAATGTGGGAGTGTGTCTGTGTGTGTACACATGTGTGCATGCTGTCATGAATGAATTCCAACCTGGGAGATCCAAAAGTATCCTGAGCAAAGGCAGTCACTGGAATAAGAATAAACATACATAATATACATTCCAAGGTGATATCTGAATGTAGGTCAGAGGTGGGGCCCAAGAATCAACATTTCTAAGACGTTTTATGCTAATGCTGCCAATAGAGGAACTGTACCTTGAAGAATTCATGCCATATGTATCAGGTTTTATAGACCCTAATGTCCAAAGCAGAACAGGCAACAGTAAAAACCTAGGTAGAAACCACATGTCCACAAACCATAAAACGAACAAGTACTTATATTAATGTTCATACAACAGTATACTAGATTACAATGAAAACAAGCCATGTACTGCATGTTCCTATGAATGGATCTCACAAACCTGATGCTGAGCCAAGAAGAACACCTGATTTCATTTCTTCACACTTATAAAATGGGAAAAATTATACTTAATGGTTACAGATACATACTCAAGTGGTAACACTATACATATACAGGTATGGTTTTATATATGTGTATTTGGAGATGATCAGCCTGAAAGTCATGACTGGAGGACTGAAGTGGGGAAAGCTGTAATCAAAAGGGGAAATATGACACATTTCTGAGAGGCCAGTTCTATTTTTTGATCTGAGTAGCAGTTACAAAGGTGCTGGCTTTATAGCACTTATTATGCTGGTTCTCAGACTTAACTACCTTTTCTATATACACGCTATATTTCTCACAAGAAAAAGTTTAAATCAGCTCTAAAAGAAAAAAAATGATTCATCAAGAAATGAGGACAAGTCTATGTAACATGGTGAAATTCCCTCTCTACTAAAAACACAAACAATTAGCTGGGTGTGATGGTGGGTGCCTGTAATTCCAGCTACCGAGGAGGCTGAGGTGGGAGAATCACCTGAGCCTGGGAGGTCAAGACTACAGTGAGCCCTTATCGTGCCACTGCACTCCAGCCTGGGTAACAGAGCAAGACCCTATCAAAAAAAGAGAGAGAGAAAGAAAGAAAGAAGGGAAGGAGGAGAGGGGAGGGGAAGAAAATCTTTATCATGTTCTTTTCTTCCTACAACCCAAAAGTTATTTCCTTACTTTAATTCTTTATAATCTGATTACCACCTACTCCACGATGGAATTTTCTGATACTTCACTCTGACAACCGGCCAGCATGTGCATGCATTTGTTTATCCCACAGAAACTTGTATTCCTCCAACACGGAACCACAACACTCTGTGTGGTCCACTGAAGCCTTGCTTGCTAGTCGATTATCAACTGCTTAAGGCCACTATAGTAATATTGCAAAGATCACCTTATTATTTAAAATCTATATTTGTTATTGTCAATACTTAAAAATAGGGGGAAATGTTTTATTGTGGGATACTTATTAATATTTTCCCTTTATTTAAAAATTATCAGGGTGAATTCCGTAGTACATAAATTATATCTCAGTAAAGCTGCTTTTAAAAAAAAGAGCAACATACTTTTTCTAATTATTCATTCAAATGTTCTCTCTTGAGAGCAGTTTCTAAGTAATAATTCACAACTATTCAATTTCTCTAGTGCCATCAGTGTCTTGTGTATAAATCCTTTTTTTAAATCGCCATCACTTCACCAAGGAATCAGGGGGATCCTATTGCCATGGGGATTTAGCAGTGTCCAGCTGAGGGCTAAAATAATCACAAAAAAGCTCAGAAAAATGAACTGATAAGCTATCTAGAAGCCAGTCATTATTTCCAACCTCATGTATGACAACAGCTGATCTCAGATATCAGAATATAAATATTATCCTTTTAAATAATATAATTCCAGTTATTCAAAAAAATTTTTTTTGAGATGAGTCTCACTCTGTCACCCAGACTGGAATGCAGTGGCACAATCACAGCTCACTGCAGCCTCGACTTCCCAGGTTTAAGTGATCCTCCCGTTTCAGCCTCCTAAGAAGTTGGATCTACAGGTGCAGGCCACCACACCCAGCTAATTTTTTCTTTTTTTTTCTTTTGTTTTTTGACATGAAGTCTTGCTTTGTCATCCAGGCTGTAGTGTAGTGGCACAATCACAGATCACTGCAACCTCCACCTTCCAGGTTCAAGCAATTCTCCTGCCTCAGCCTCCCAAGTAGCTGGGACTACAGGCGTGCACCACCATGCCCAGCTAATTTTTGTATTTTCAGTAGAGATGGGGTTTCACCATGCTGCCCAGGCTGGTCTCAAACTCCTGACCTTGTCATCCGCCCGCTTCGGCCTCCCAAAGTACTGGGATTGCAGGCATAAGCCACCACGCCTGGCCCACCCAGCTAATTTTCTAACGACAAGGTCTCACCATGTTGCCCAGGCTGGTATCAAACTCCTCTGCTCAAGCATTTCTCCCACCTCGGCCTCCCAAAGTGCTGGGATTATAGTTGTGAGCCATGGCACATGGCCTACTCTAATTTTAAAAATTCCTAGCATCAGTGAACACTCAAACTGTGCTCCATTTTTCCACAGCAAATACCACATTTCTCTGCATATAGAGTCCCAAAGGAATCAAACTTAAATTCTAACTCCAGCCAATGCAGTATTTGTTTCTAAATTTGATCCTTCCAACAGGTGTTGAGAGACTTTTAATGTTTTGTTTTTTAGGCTACATCTTCACAACAGAAAAACCATATTTAGTTTTTTACCATAATAAAATTTAGTGGGGTAGCACATGTAACACATGGGCATTCACTCATTTAGTGAGCCCCAGCTTGGACAGTCACGAAAGGCAGCTTATTTTCATTTCCTACTTAGGACTATGGCAACATGGAAGGGCTTACTCCACTACACACATTTGCTAGTCCTGTTGACTTGACCATATTTCCTTAGGAGTGAAATTATGATCAAGGTCTACTTTTTCAAACATGCTTTTTCATACTTGTTCAAATATGCTTATTTAGCCTTTGTTGTTATATTCCACATATTTTCCATTTGTTTGAGCAACGTACTGATGATGTATTTCCAAGAAAGAGAAAATAAGGAAGCCTCGTGCTTTAAAACCCAGTTGGTCCATATTACATCCACTTCTAAGAAAACTCAGGCAGGGCCATCTGCCTCGGCATAGTCTGCCCATGTCCTCTTTCTGCCTCCACTGCTGCCTTGGAACCAGTGAAAAAGCTTGTGGCGAATGGGGAGAAGGCAGACAAAAAAAGAAGGTTCTGAAGTTCACTCCTGCTTGCACCCACCCTCTAGAAGATAGAATCATGGATGCTGGCAATTTTGAGTAGTTTTTGCAAGAGGATCAAAGTGAACGGAAAAGCTGAGAATCTCAGTTGGAGAGGTTGTAACTATCGAGTAAGATCACCATGACTTCTGAGGAGCCTTTTCCCAAAAGATATTTAAAATAGCTCACTAAAAAAAATACCTGAAGAATCGTCCGCGTGATGGGTTGCACGTAGTTGCTAATAGCAAAGAGTTACGAATTAACGTTACTTACAAATTAACCAGTTCAGAAAAGAAGAGGAAGATGAGGATTAAAATTCGTTTATCTGGAATATTTTGTATGAGTTCTTTTTTTTTTTTTTTTTTTTTTTTTTTTGAGACGGAGTTTCGCTCTTTTTACTCAGGCTGGAGGGCAATGGCGCAATCTCAGCTCACCGCAACCTCCGCCTCCTGGGTTCAGGCAATTCTCCTGCCTCAGCCTCCTGAGTAGCTGGGATTACAGGCACGCGCCACCATGCCCAGCTAATTTTTTGTGTATTTAGTAGAGACAGGGTTTCACCGTGTTGACCAGGATGGTCTCGATCTCCTGACCTCGTGATCCACCCGCCTCAGCCTCCCAAAGTGCTGGGATTACAGGTGTGAGCCACTGTGCCCAGCTGTATTTTGTATGAGTTCTTAAATAAAACCCATATAAAACTTTCATGGGGACAATGAAAGAAGGGGAGAGGGAGATGGAGAGAAGAAAACTCAGCCTACATCCAGGGATTCAAATAAAACTGTTATGGAGGAAAAATACAAAGCCCCAATTGTTTTTGTAAAACTTGGGGTTGTCTGTCTAATATCTAAAGGAGCCACTGTTTTAGTTATAAATTCAGCACCTAATTCACCAAACCTTTTCTGTCTGTCTTCATGTAGTCAATGTGAACAACAGAAGCAGTAGGAAAATACATCAGAGAATTTCAGCACCTTGCCCAACACCTTTATTTTGAAGGACTTTGGATGGATTATAAGCATCCTGTTTATTTGAATTAATATATTTTCCCCTCTAAAGATTAGAATTTTAGATACTGCATTAAAAGTCATAACTGCTTTAGTTGGTAGTTTTCCATCACCCACACTTTCAAAATTGCTTCATATCCCATGTTATTTTCAGGACCTAGTTACCTGCTTGCTCGACATCACTGATATAAGTACCTTTCTTAAGTCACCAACTTGAGTCGCACTGTGTAGAAATGTTATTCTTGGGGACAAAAATATTCTTTAGTCATGATAAGCTATCAGTATGAATTGATAAGCCATGTGAAACAGCCTTTAAAATACCAATTTCCTTCAGAATGTCTGATCACATACCACCACCCTGAACCCCTGCCATTTATTGCTTTGTGTGATCAAACTTTCTTTATGAAATGTTTAGGGATGGGAAATATCCATTATTCTGGGGGTTTTAATCATTCCCCAAAAGCAGTCAAAGAAAAAAACCCAGAGTCATTTATTAAAATTTAGGTACAGCAAGCCAACCAACTGCATTGGAAGGGGTTTGGGAGGAAAGAGAGGGTGAGAGCAAACCTTAGAATCAAGGAATCTTCTTTAAGTTTCTGTGTCACTTACAAATATTTTACTTTAAGAAATTAGTCTGTTAGGAATTCAATTATATTCAGCACACCTCTCCAGTAATGATCAGCAGATTTGTTTCTAAAAACAACTTCATTTACGCAAACCCAGAAACACAATTATCTTTTCATGTGGGGCAGTACTTTTTGTTTCTCCGATTATCAACTTACCTTTCAGTGATGCTTTACAGTTTATCATATTCTTAGGTCCCTTAGCTCACTCAAGCTTGTACATCTGGCAAGTAGATCTTAACTCCATTTTGCAGATGAGGGAACTGAGGCTCAAAGATTAAATGACATACCTGAAATCATATACTCGTGTGTGTGTGTGTGTGTGTGCCTGTGTGTCCCCTGAAGTATTTTCCCAATGTTTCTGTTGTTCAAACACAGGTTTTCTGAGTTTTTCTGATTTTTGTTCTTTTCACTACACTGTAATAAGCATGCTCTCTTGAACTTAATAGTATAAACATTTTTAAAAGGGTGGAAACATGCTCTATTCTTCATTGAGTCCTAGTATGTAAAACAATACTTGGCACACAGTTGATCTTCCTTAATGTTCCAAGAATTAAACTTTTTAAAAATGTCACATACAAGTCACTTCTTTCATAAATCAAGGGTAAGCTTTTAAAGTATAAAAGTACACAAAGAGACTACAGGCACACTCTACAGGATGTACCCCAGCAGGTTCAGTACACACAAGTTAGTCAAGCTCCTGTCAGAGCCAAAGAACATTTGCTGATGAGCCGCAACTGGGTCTCTCGTTCATAACCATAGGTTTCCTCATTAACCCAATCCCCTAAGGCTTAAACTAGCTT
Source organism: Callithrix jacchus (assembly GCF_049354715.1). Taxonomy (NCBI): domain Eukaryota; kingdom Metazoa; phylum Chordata; class Mammalia; order Primates; family Cebidae; genus Callithrix; species Callithrix jacchus. The sequence continues at coordinate 77,548,029 of NC_133507.1, forward strand.
CTCCTTTCCCAACTGGTTACCTGGAAGGTTAGTTAGGCTGCCTATACACATACCTGCCTTGCAGATAAGGAAAAGAGAAAACATTTATTGGACTTTACTTAATGACCAAGTCTACTGCAACCCACGGTGGGAATCTAGACCATTCTAAAAAGAACTAAATGATCAACTGTGAAAGGAGCATAGTAATTTAATTAGGTAAGTCACAGTAAACAGAATTCACCGGCTATGCTACAACACAGCCTTTTCTACTAGACACAGACAGGCAGACTTTTCTAATAAGCTGAACTGTTTCTTTGGTTTCTCTTCTCCCTGTAAGTCCTCCTCCTCTTTCTCCACTTAAATCTAATAGAGTTTGTCATTGAAAGCCTTTCTGTGTAAAGGTTTGGAATTGGACGTTCGACTCATCTAGCTAAACATTTCTGATCTTTTACATCTTCTCTATCCAATTACATGAGAAATTAATTGGGGTTAATTTGGTGTGAGCTGGACTCAGAACAAGCATGTTATAAGCATTTCCGCTCCATAAATCACATTTGGATACACAGCTCCATAATCAAACAACAATTCCATTCCAGTTTATCTTATATCTTCATATTCTGAGGCTAAGGAAAGAAATTATAACATGACATCTGAAAATAAAAGTTTCAGGAAATGAACGGCACACATGGTTGAGTTTCTCTCCCTGTCTGGGACGGCCACACAGTCACTGGCTCTGTTTCAGTGGTCTATTAGCAGAGCTACATAAACTGCTTGAACACCCTCAGGGATGAATTAGATGTCATCATCATTATGCGAATATTAATGTTTTATTATCTTGATCCTATAATAACTCATTTTAGATAGTAACAATTTAAAGGGCATTGTTTTGTTCACACAATGTCACTACACTTGAATGTTTTTCTTCCTGGAAGCTGGAAGTAGTTGGGCATCCTTTCCAAAGGCTGAGTAGGCAAACTGTAGTCTCTAAATGAGCCAAAATTACAACCAGCACTATTACCATTAGTAAGTACTAATTTGTAAGATTTAGCTTAGTGCCAAGTACTCTTCAGAGTTAAGCTGACAGACATCAACCATATCCTCAAGGGGTTTACCCTCTAAAATAAATAATGCTGACACAAGTAACAGGGAGAAGATTGGAATAAAATGTTGCATTAATATTGCATATGGACAGAAATGATTTATCCAATATGGAAGAGGCCAAGGACAGTGAAACAGGGTGGGCCATGGGAGGGGAGAGGGTTGCCAATACTAGTCAATCCCTAAACAGATGGGACCAAGGTAAGCCATAATACCTTGCCCTCCCAGAGATAACCATTTATACAAATAAAAAATAATTTACACAAATAGACCTAGATTCCCAAAGAACTGAGAGAACCAAAGTCCTGAAAAGAATGCATGCTCCTTGCTCCCCCAAATAAAAATAAAATTCTGAAATTTCAGAGTAGCTGGTGGACTGTCCCAATCTAGAGAAAGTATGCATAGGAGCATGTTGGGGATGGTGAGAAAGGTGAGGACAACTGAGAGAAAATGAGGAAAAAGTATGAAGTCTCTGCCTACTAATAAATGGCCAAGAAGGCAAGTTCAGATGAGATTCTAATTCGTATCATCACTACCAGAGGAAGCCAGCTGTGGTACTATTTAGAAGGATCCCTCTGGTTATTATCGGATGAAAACATTTTGCTAAACAAGCCCCTGCCACTGAACATTTTAAATCTTACTAACATGTTTGGGTCCCCTGTTTCCAGGCACTAAAAGGAACACTTTAAAAAGACTTTTTACTTTTTCACCTATCCAGAACACATTACAGAAGACACTGTAAAAAGCACAAAAAGAAGTAAGTTCAATTGCCAAGCATTAAATCTCATCTCTGAGATGCAACAGACATAGTTGTAATACAAAGTAGAATATGATAAGAGCCATATGTGATCCTCTCAAAGTTCAAAGAAAGGTGAGGCTCTTCCCAACTGAGATGATCAAAGGAACCTCCCTGGACAAAGTGGCTTTTGAATTAAATTTTGGAAGGCAGGCAGTGTATAAATATCCTGGGATGGTGTAAGAGGCAGGAGACAGAGGAGTTTTCCAGATGAGAAACATGGGAACAAAGGCAGAGAAAGGCAGGATATGTGGTACTAACTTCACGAGGTGTAGCTGAGTTCTAGTAATCCAGTTTATGAAAATTGCACAAAGGATCTAAATGGTATAGTTGGAACAAACCACAGCAGACGTCACATACTTGGTTATGAATATAGGACAGACAACAGGGAATCAATCAGGAGTCTTGAAGAGTGAAAAAAATGCATGATTAATACTGTGTGCCTTTTTCTCCATTCCCGATTTTTAAAGTTGGCCATTTCTGCACCAGACTAGACTTGAAAAATCAGCACACCAGATTCATTCCACAGCCATAGTTTCTTGGAGAGCCTCAAAACATTCTTCAGCTCTGAATATGAAATCATTTTCCAGCTGAAGAGAAGAGGACAACTTTCCAAGTATTCTATTACAGCTCTCAGACTGAAAATAACCTCTGATGAGACTTTTCCAAATGTTTTCCTTTATTTAGACTAGCAAGAATTTCTCTAGTTCAATGAGTCTTTCCTGACCAGAACATTCTATAACTCATTTTCTAATATATAATATTGAATGAGTTTCTTTAATCCTACTCCTCTTACTTAGGAATGCCTTTCAAACAAAAAGAAAGTACAGACGATTTTTCAGAGTCTCCAGAGATAGTCATGTATTGTACAAATAAAACATTGGGGGTTGGGGAAGAACAGAGTTCAAAATCTGATCACGAAAAAAAAAAGACAAAATAAGCCTTAAGAGTTCTTGTAGAAACATTAGGCAATTCAAGATCACTAATGTTTTTCAATTACTCACGAATTTTTTTTAAATTACAAGCTCCAATTTTAAGAACTGCTTTTCTGAATACAGTTATATTAACTGGCTTCTCTGAAACTCCACTGGCCTCAATTCAAACAGTGTACAAACTGTGTGTATAATTATCATTACTTCAATAGGTGCTAGCTAACTTAAACTGAACCGAAATATTTACTAAGGCCACAACATTTGTTAGTGAAACTGTAAAGCAAGTAGCATAGGAGCTACAGAAAGAAGCTGCTTTCCACTAAAATCAGTAAGTGGTGTGAGGTGTTTGATACATGCAAAGAAAGCATGCTTGTCAACAGAACAATTGAAAATAAGAGCAAGTCATCAGATCTTAATCATCCTACACTTACCACTTGCTTTAATTTAGACACAGATTTAAACATAAGAACCAAGCTCAGAATACTAAACTTCAACATTTATCCAAGGCAGTTGTTTCTATTACAGAAGCCATAAAATTATATATAAAGAGTTTAATTATAAAACTGGCTTTTGGTAAGTACAGTGATATAACATAAACCATCTCTTTCTATAAAGGCATAAATGAAGTGGTGGGAAGTTTTTCAAAAACAGTATTCCTCTAAGAACAAAAAAATTGGAATCATTTTAAAAAATAGATCACTTAAAATAGCACCAAAATTAATAATAGAGATAACTTTAAAATATGTGTAAGACTTGAATACTACTAGAAATGTCAAAAAATTCCTGCAAGGTATTAAAAACACCTAAACCAACAGAGATACCACATTCATAGATCAGAAAAGTCAATATTGTATAAATGTCAGTTCTACTGAAATTGATCTACAGAATCAATGCGTCTTCTGCCAAAATTCTGGAAGTTGTTTTTCTTAGAAACTGATATGCTGATTCTAAAATTTATATTAAAATGCAAAGGAACTAAAATAGCCAAAATAATTCAGCAAAAGAAAAAAGTTGGAGAATTGACACTACCTAATTCCAAGACAGTAATCAAACCAGAGACATATTGGCATAAGGATAAAAATATAGACAAGTAGAACAGAATAGAGAACACAAAAACAGACCCAGACGTATATGGCCAATTGGTTTTCAAAGATACCAAGGTAGTTCATGAAAAAAAAAAACACTATTAAATAAATTATGCTGAAACAGTTGGAGGAACAGATATATATAGAAGCATAGATGGATGGATGGACAGTTGGTTGACAGATAGATAGATAGATAGATAGATAGATAGATAGATAGATAGATAGATAGATAGATAGAGTGATGAGGAAAAAGTGAAACTCCACCCTTAACTCATCCCATATGTCAAAACAGATCACATTGGGAGGCTGAGGCAGGTGAATCATGAGGTCAAGAGATCGAGACCATCATGGCCAACATGGTAAAATCCCATTTCTACTAAAAATACAAAAATTGGCTGGGCGTGTTGGCATGCACCTGTAGTCCCAGCTACTTGGGAGACTCAGACAGGATAATCACTTGAACCTAGGAGGTGGAGGTTGCAAGTGAGCCAAGATCAGACCCCTGCACTGTAGCCTGGGTGACAGAGTGAAACTCTGTCATAAAAGCAAAACAAAACAAATCAAACAGATCATAGAGTAAAACGTAAGAAAAAAACTGTTAAATTTCCAGAAAAATCCTAAGAGATAATCTCTGTGACCTGAGGGTGGACAAAAATTTCTTAGGAAACAAAATGCATGAGCCAATTAAATAAGAAATTCAATTTCATCAGAAAACCTTTTGGTCTTCAAAAGATACTGTTATGAATACTAAAAAGCAAGACAAAAGCTAATAAAATATTTGCAAAGTATTTGTTTGATAAAGACTTGTATCCAGAATGTTGTTTAAAACTTCTACAGCTCACTAAGACAAATAACCCACTCTTTTTTTTTGGAGACAGAGTCTCGCTCTACTGCCCAGGCTGGAGTGCAGTGGCACGATCTTGGCTCACAGTAACCTCTGCCTCCAGAAGAACCCACTTTTTAAAACTAGGCAAAAGGGGCCAGGCTCAGTGGTTCACACCTGTAATCCCAGCACTTTGAGAGGCTGAGGCGGGCAAATCACTTGAAGTCAGGAGATAGAGACCAGCCTGGTTAACATGGCAAAACCCTGTCTCTACTAAAAATACAAAAATTAGCTGGGCATGGTGGTAGATGCCTGTAATCCCAGCTACTCAGGAGGCTGAGGCAGGAGAATCACTTGAAACCAGGAGGTGGAGGTTTCAATGAGTTGAGATCACACCACTCCACTCCAGCCCGGGCAACAAAGCAAGACTTCATCTCAAAAAAATAAAAAATAATAATAAAAATAAAATAGGCAAAAGATTGGAACAGAACAGATCCTTCAACAAAGACATACAAATGTCAAACAAGCACAGAAAAAGATGCTCAACATCATTAGTCATTAGCAAAATGCAAATTAAAACCACAGTGAGATACTGCCATATGCCCATAAAAATGGCTAGAATTTTAAAAGACTGACAATTTTTAAAAGACTGTTCATGGGATTTGGAGCAACAGGGACTCTATTACATCACTGGTAGGAATGCAAAATGGTCTAGCCACTTTGGAAAACCCAACTGGTGAGCACTATTGCATATAAACTGGACCTCAATAAAAATGATTAAAAACAGTTTATCAAAGTAATTTTAGATATATTTTATTTATTTACTTTGTTACTGAGCACAACTTTCCTGAAAAATTTATCTTGCCCTAATAAAGAAGAAATGCACCAGAGACAGGCCAAATACTCATCTTTGTCAATTAATACTCTTTGGAGAAATAAAGTACTCCAAGGGATCCTATAAACCTTAGTTTTACTATTTCAAAACATCATTCATAATTCTATTTAAATAATTAAAAATTATGGGAACTGCATTACAATTTTTTATCAGGCTCTAAATGTACCTCCATACCTCAAACCATGACTTCGTCTTCACTGTCACTTCGTATCTGCTTAATTCACTATCTTGATCCAAATTCTGTACCTCACCCCACCCCTAACCACATCCCATTCTCCTAGATACATAAATATGCTCCTTCTAAAACATAAAAACTGAAATAACAGGTGCTAATAACTTGAAGACCTAAATCTGAAACCCAGGCTCCAATAATCCCACTGTAGGCATTCCCCTTAGATCTTCTATCTTAGGCCAGGTACAGTGGCTCACGCCTGTAATTCCAACACCTTGGGATCACCTGAGATCAGGTGTTCAAGAGCAGCCTGACCAACATGGTGAAACCCATCTCTACTAAAAATACAAAACTTAGCTGGGCATGGTGGCAGGCGCCCGTAGTCCCAGCTTCTTGGGAGTCTGAGGCAGGAAAATCACTTGAACCCAGGAGGGGGAGGTTGCAATGAGCCGACATTGAGCCACTGCACTCCAGCCTGAGTGACAGAGCAAGACTCTGTCTCAAAAAGAAAAAAAAGAACTTACATCTTAATTTTACATTTAGCATAATGAACACAAACACTCCTTCTAATAAGTCCCACATTCTTTCTTTTCATCTTCAGATCCCATGATTAAGCAAATAATAGTTTCAATCTGTGACCCACATAGTCAAAATTAGTCATTAAGCCAAGCTTTCAAATATGATCTAAGGATAAGCAGATAAGGAAAATAGGAAGTCCCTCTAAATGGGTCACTGCTGAGGACAAAGATATATAAGCAAACACCCAACCAGTTAGATGTGTTCATCTTACAGGGTTTTAGACTGACTTGAAGTTATACTCTATCTGAAAATACGGGTGCACATATCAATAACTGAGTTGTCAAACTGATTGTGAAGAGAAGCAACAGTGGCTTTACAGGTAAGAAACATCTATATAACGATATTTCTAGTACCTAAAGATGCTGCTACAAACTAATATAAGCTGCTACAAGCTTATCCACAGCTAGTATCCACCATGCTGATGGAGGATATACAGTCTCTTCCCTGCGTATAGCTGTTTCTTACAAAACCCAAACCATATTTCTAATTCATTGTCCTATTTTACTGTACTCCCAAATACCTACAGTATCATTAGAAATCAAAACCAATTTACCTTGTATTTCTGCTAACCAAATAAATAAAAATGTTGTTTTACTTCTGCAGCAGGGATAAAGACTGTGGACACCTCAATTTCCTCAATGACTTCAGAAAATGACTTCTTTTAAACTCTTTCTTTCCTTCAAAGTTCATCAAGAATGCTGCAGGCAACCAGGAAAGATTATGTATCTGGACTGAGAGCTTTCTATTATTTAATCTTCTGTAGTTTACTTTTAAGTATATGTCTTAATCTTTTTTCAACCTTGTTTTGAAACATTCGGCATAACATTTTCTGAAGCATGATGGTCTTAGTATCTAGCACATCACTCTTCACAAGGTGAACTTAATCATTTAATTGCTTGATGGTGGAGAAGCTACAATCGCATGGTGGTTTTCTCAAGAAGCCGTTTTTAAACATAAAATTTTTCAGAACCAGGCATCAGTAGACTTCAGTCTTAGTTTCAGCTCAACCATTTGCTGCACAACTTCTAGAAAGCCACTTTACTGTGTGTGCATGAAAGGTGAGCAAAAATAGCCTTCCACAAGCAAACATTATGAGTTAAACGGCCAAATGCTGAAATAACATAAAATAGTATCTGTATCACTTGGTAGAAATTTTTTGCTAACCTGCCTTAATAAGTCATTTTAATTTGCTTAGCAATGATTTCCTAAAAGATAGGTCAAAGATCAACATCAGTGTCCCAAGTTTATAAAAGTAATTGGTATGATAAAGTTTACTTCAAGCAACACAACCAAGTAGTCTAAACCAGCTCAGGCAATTAAGTCAGTTTTAAAAGGTGGGGTAAAAGTGGGGGATCTACAATTCCATTTGTATTACCAAGCAGGCACTGTGATATACATTTTGGCAAAATACAGCCTAAAAGTTTCTTTTCTTTTTTTCCCTCCCCACTAATCTTGCTCCTTCTAAAGCCTTAGTGTTTCAAACAGGACTAAGCCATCAGTGTCTAGCTCTGGCAACAAATACCAAACAGCATTTCTGACACAGTATTTATATCAAGCCACCAAAAAGGATGGTTTTAAAAGGATAATTGTTTCCTCTCCTTTTCTGACTACCTTTCTCCCTTTTTCTCTCCCCCGACCCCAATCTCTGTAGGGTAGGCCAGCATTTTTCTCTCTAGTATTTTTCTCTCTAGTATTCTAGGTTCAGACCCAACTTTCCAAAACTCCAAAAGCTCAATATACAATTCTCAGTTGGCATCTGCTATTTGATTTCTTCTCCAGTGTTTTAGAATCAAAGAATCAGAGACCTAGAGTCTCTTAACCGAAAGAAAACTGCTTTCAGGAAGGAAATGAAAAGTAACTTGACTTCTTTTCAACAGCAATTAAATCCGTGCCTTTCCTCCGGTTTGGAGAGCTCAAGAAAATGAAAACTCCCTTCAAAATCTCAAGCAGAAAACAGCAAAGACACAAAATGCCTATGCTTTTTTTGTTGTTGTTGTTCGTTTGTTTTTGTTTTTCTCTGAGGTATAGCAAAAATAACTGTGTCCCATAGCCAATTCTTGTCTGGTATATTGCTGGAACTCGGGACAAAGAAACTGGAACTACTAAGCATTTGGAGTCTCTCCCTTGACTTATATGAGACATATGAAATGACTCACTTGGGAAGGAAAACTCAGATCCACACTCTGTCTCACGTCACTCTTTCCTTTCCCTCAACTATACAACTAAATACCTAGTCAATGAATAAATTAATTAATACATAAGTAAGAGCAAGTTTTCATACTGAATATAACCTAAAACAAATGAACCATAAGACTATCAAAATTGGGAATTGTGGCAGAGACTAGCAATTGCTGTTTAGCAAACATTCTCTTCTCCCTCTGGGTGCTCAGCTAGTCTACATTTCTCATCATTTTTTGAGGGTCCTAGTCAATAAAATAAGATGCAGGTGACATGTGCCACTTCCAGGCCTGGCCAAAGACTTCCCAGGTGTGCACCTGCATGTTCTTTCTCCCCTTGTTTGGAAAGATTGGACTAGCAGGGTGAAACTGAAGCTACATGTTGAAAATAGCCTCACCTGGGTCCCTGATTGTCTAGATTTGACTCCCAAAGACCAACAATATCCAACCAAATTATGTAAATTAAAACCTTACTATGTGAATCATTATACATCTTAGTGTCTCTGGTGGATTGAATGGTGACCCCAAAAGATATGTCCATGTCCTAACCTCCTTCCCCAACATCTAGTGAGTATAACCATCTGTGGAAAAAGGGTCTCTGCAGATGTCATGAAGTTGATCTCAAGATGCGATCATCCCAGATTATTCAAGTAGGCCCTACATCCAAGAACAATTCTCATAAAAGACAAGAGAAGACACAGAGAAAAGAAAGCCAGGTGAAGCTGGAGGCAGAGATTGGATTTACACAGCCACAGCCAAAGAACACCCAGAGCCACCAGAAGAGAGGAAAGGAAGGAATCACCTTTAGGGCCTTGGGAGGGAACAAGGCCCAGTCAACAGCCTCATTTCAGACTTCTGGTCTCCAGGTCTGTGAGAGAACACATTTCTGTTGTCGTAAGCCACCAAATTTGCGGTAATTTGTTATCGCAGCTGTAGGAAGCTAAGGCAGCATATATTCGTTACCCTACCATTTGGAGCACAGAAAACTACAAAAAAACCTTATACCGCAGTCAGTAATTTAGCCAGCAATGTTTTAGGTAGTAATGATACTTGCATTGTTTAAAAAGTTTTTAAATGATAGAAAAGGATAAATCATGTTAGGAATCAAACATTTCATTGTAAAAGAAAGGTAACTAAAAAAATCAAAGAGATTAAGCAAAAATAAAAATTTATTGAAAACACTGAATTCATAAGTTTTTGAATCTGTATTTTCAAGATCTAGAAACTTACACTGAGAAGCAAATTCACTCCGCAGCAGGTGGATCACGAGGTCAAGAGATCGAGACCACCCTGGTCAACATGGTGAAACCCCCGTGTCTACTCAAAATACAAAAAATTAGCTGGGCATGGTGGCATGTGCCTGTAATCCCAGATACTCGGGAGGCTGAGGCAGGAGAATTGCCTGAACCCAGGAGGCAGAGGTTGCGGTGAGCCGAGATTGCGCCATTGCACTCCAGCCTGGGTAACAAAAGCAAAACTCCATCTCAAATAAATAAATAAATAAAAAATTCACTCCGCAGCTATGAAAACCTGTTGCACTCACATCCTCATCTCTAATACTACCTCCCACTAAAAAGAAAAGGGATCGTTGGAGAAATGACTTATTCTAGGCCTGGGCAAAGAACATACAAGTTAATACTAAGAGATCCTTTTCATACCATAAAACAAGCTCTCAAGGATTAATAGGGTCATGTGATACGGACACAAGAACCAGCACCAAGGGATTCCCATTTAAATCAAAGAAGTGATCATATGAGCCTCAAAAATAATATCATGTTGATTGAAAAAGGATGATTCTGGCTGGGCACAGTGCCTCATGCCTGTAATCCCAGCACTTTTGGGAGGCCAAGGCAGGTGGATCATGAGGTCAGCAGTTTAAGACCAGCCTGGCCAAGATAATGAAACCCCGTCTCTACTAAAAATACAAAAATTAGTCTGGTGTGGTGGCACCTGCCTATAATCCCAGCTACTTAGGAGGCTAAGGCAGGAGACTCGCTTGAACCTAGGAGGCAGAGGTTGCAGTGAGCCAAGATCACACCACTGCACTCCAGCCTGGCAACAGAGCGAGACTTCATCTCAAAAAAAAAGGAAGAGAAAAATGGGGAGGGAAGGGGAGGAGAGGAGAGGGGAGGGAAGGGATGATTCCATGAAAATTCATGAGTTCACAGTGATGCTCAAAGAAAGGAGGCCAGAGAAAACCCGCTGGTCATCTTTTGAGGGATCTATTAACCCAAATTCTTACTTTAAAAAATGGTAATCGAGGGGAAAAATTCCAGGAATAATTATATTCCAGGATAATCCAAGATCCAGTTGAAAGCTCTAGTTACTAGATTAATGTATTAATAGAAGGAAAGGGGGATTAGAAAATCATGTTTTTCCAACTTGTAATTAAATTGATTCAGCAAAAGATTATCAATTGGTTTCAAATCCATTAGGTACAAGGTTGATACATAACTGGACATATTTATGGTGCCAAAGTAACACCAAGCAGAATTCTCTCCAGTACAGGGGAAAAGCACAGTTACACGGGGCCATCAAGTTGTCACTGGATCCACTGGCCAAACTTACTTAATGATGTGATAACCAGACGTTATTTTTCTATTATATTCTTGACAAAGATGTTCAACATCAATCTGTAATGCCTTTAAATCTAAATTCTAGTTAATAGGAAACTCAGGAGCTAAGACACCCCTAGGAAACAGGTAAATTGCAGAAAATGAAACTTTCCTATAAGAGGGCTTGCATAGTATATTCACTATCTGAGTATCATAAACAAAAGTCTACTCCAATTTAAAGTGATTTAAGAAACTTAATGGCCAAATAGAATGTGTGACTGATCCTGCACAAGATTCTCAATTGAGCAAATTAGATAGAACATCTTAAGGAAAATTGAGAACAATCAACTGGGTAACAGGAGATATTAAGAAAAATGTTATAAGGTGCATACTGAATTAAAAAAAAAAAAAACTTGAAAACAAATACCAAAAAAAAAAAATCTAACTAATGCACAACCAAAAGAATGAATGTATAGAGGGGAAAGATTCACTATCAAAATGTAAGAGAAAACTAAGGGTCAAACATAAAATTTGAAAAAAATTAAACAGATCACAAAAATCTAACAATTTGAAAATTAGCATTTAATCATACCACAGAATTATGGAAACATGGTAAAAATATAACCCAATTTAATAGATTAAGCATAGTAAAAACGTCAGTTAGCCAGAGGATAGAAGGAACGGAGGAAAAGGAGAGGGAGAAATGGCTGTCTGCTATCCCAACAGCTGGGAGTGAGAAGCCAGAAAGGAGTGAGTGTAGCTAAATGTAGAATCAAAACCTGGAACTTGGGAAATAGGGGCTAAAAGGCATCTGAAGTCTAGGAGCAAAGGGAGGGAAAGGGCCAGGGAAAGGTTATTGCTGGCATCACCATCTTTTCTTTCAGCTTCTTCACTGTCTCTGCTCTTCCAACACTAGCTCAAATGACTCTAACACACCAGCCACCAACACCAAAGTAGGCTATAAAAATGCCACCACTGTCATACTCATTTATTACCCCTGACGCTTCAAGGACAAGCCCTCCTTACCTGGAATGGCCCACGGGAAATAATTTATCAGGATTCCACAGTACTTGCTTACTAGGCAGGGAAGAGCTTTAACTGGCTCATAAAAATATGAACATTAAAAAAAAATTGAAACACACACACACACACACACACACACACACCATGGAGATGTATTTGCTCTTTACTTTTTTAGGAAATGTAATTCCAATGGCAAACTGGCTTAAATATTGATGCTAGTTCTCCAGTAAGAAACTTGTCTTTTTTAAAGAAATAGTATTAGACAACAAGAAAAGGGTTTAAAAAATAATTAAATTCTTAATGATTAAATATATGTACATGGTATGGGTTAGCTGTGTGGAAAAAGACAAGAGATCACTTTCCACGATGGGAATAATGTGGCTTCTTAGTGCCACTTGGCCTGGCTCAGCTCTGGCTGAGTGGCAGCAGACGGCTTCCCCTTTCCTGGATCAGGACCCATGCCAAACCTGCAGTCTGACCTCCCTGAAATGCTTAACACAGGAAGCTCAGGCTAAGTGGCTACAATTTCCTGCTACCTCTTCACTCTCATCTTTTGTTTTGTTTTTTAATCTCCTTCTCCCCTATCACTTTATACAAGTAAAGAAAGGGGAGATGTTCTGTGACCAAGGGAGCCCTTTCCTTGGTCCCTTCCCCAAGGCTACTATGCAAAGCAACAGCCAGCCGTTAGGAGGCAGGTGCAAAATCACCAGAGAAAATGACCAATCATACCCTCAGCACCAGCAAACCCAGAAGGAAGCTTTTATAACCCAACTTAGTGGTGGCACCTCTAACAGCTTCTGGACTGAATTATATGTTCGTGGGATCTACACTCATCCTCATTAGGCATCTCCAATGTCCCGAATTCTTTGACTAACCACTTCCACTTGATCAGCCAGCAGAGGCACAGTTATGGACCCACCACCTGTAAGTGCTATAGGCTCACCCTAAATCACTTCAGCAGCCACAGCACAAAACCTTAGTGAGAAACCCTTACCTACTACAATCTTTGCTTCAGTGGCTTGCTTCCGGGTCCCTGGTATAATAGGCAACAAATGAAAAAGCTGGTGAGTAGAGTATGGAAATAGACGTTCTCACTTCACTATCTAGGTGGCCTTGGCACTGACCTAGTCGTTTAGGCTCTGTGAACCTCAGTTTCATCAACTATAAAATAAGGGACATGGGGAACAGATAGGAAAGGCAAAGGGACTTGCACTTTACTCCACACGCTCCTTTTTCTTGGACAAGCATGTGTTAACTTTTCTGATAGAAAAAGTAAAATCAGAGTGGCTTCAGACAAATGGTCTCTAACAACCCTTCCAGATATAAATGATCTAAAATCTAAATTCATCCAGGATCTCTAAACCCCCTAAAGCAGCATTTATCCATAGTACCCACTCTAAACTTATGGGAAATGGTCAAAACTCCAAAATGAAAATGTGCAGCACAGGGTCTACACCAAAAATTGAGGCACAAGTGAGAGGGAGGAAGGGGCTTTCTCTCTTTCCATAAGTATAAACACCACTGAAAGAGCTCTTACAGCTAGGTAGCTTGAGGAGTTTTACTTGTAGTTATCAAAAGATCCTGACATTTCCAGCTTTCTTCCCTCACACCACAAAATTTGCCTCTGTGTCCCCACAGAGTCCTTAAATTAATAATGCCTTCATGGGAACTCAGTTCACCTGCTTTAACACAGAAATGGGTATGCTAGTGGCTTCCATAGCCCCACTCCCTCCAGAATTAGTTAGACATTTCTTCCATGTGATTTTAACCTTTGAGACCCACTAGAAGCTCAGGTCATCTTTATATTTATGCACTAAGCCAGGAAAGAACCAAGGGGTATTTCGGCAATACTGTTACTATAGAAAGCTCTTTGGGATTTAATCTTAATTAAATTTGGGACAGAATTTCTGGAATTTATTCTCTATTCCTATCAGCATCAGTCATGTTAAAAAATGTTTATCTTCAACATGAATGTGTTAGTATCACTGAATTATTACATTTAAAAATGGTTTCCTTCTCTCTTTAAAGTAATTCCTAGAATTGAGCAGTGAACTACTTTCATCTACCAAAAGCAAACCATACTGACAAGTAGAGGAAGGTGGAAGGTGACAAGTTCATGGAAACAGCAAACTTCTGCTTAGTCTTCCAGCCCACCTCTTTCACCTGCCTTTTCCCTTCTGCCCTCTCTGCCAATAATACAAGCTTCCTCTCCACTGTCTTCCATACTTAGCCATTATTTCTTTCATTCAACACGTTTTCAATAAACATGTTTCAAGCACTGAGCAAGCTGTTAGAGGCCCATATCCTAAAGGAATTTACTCTTGAGGGAGACACACTTAAATACACACTTACAAAACAAAGTGGTAGACTAATGCAGTCATACAGAAGTATGAAGAAGTTGGTGCCCCAAATTAAATGATGAACTGCCACTTCATGATAAAGTTAAGCCATGAGAAAGCATTTATTGTGACACTCCATATTTGCTTCCTTAGAGAGAAGCAGAACAGATTCAATGCACCAACTTACACGATGCCTTACAGCATAGAGAACATTTCAGTTTAGTTAGCAATGCAAGAATAATCTTTGTTCACAAGTAATGCTGATATATTCTTTTATATTTATCTTGTTCAAAATGATAATTTACAAAAGTTTACAACTTCATATAAGTTTTTTTCAGTGAGGAAATCAGTGTGGAGGGAAAATGTGGGCAGGAAAAATTAGATGAAGCCATGGATGTGGCTGGTAAAACACAAGTCACTGAAATACTGTGCAGCTGGTATAAATGGCCTCTTACAAGCATTTATACCAAATGTGTGGCTCAGGCCACAAATCTGGCTCTGAGCATCTTAGCAGCCAAGGAAAACAATGACCAGTTCCATGATTCACCATGTTCATACAGTAATTTTTCATGGAACTGAAACCTGAAATAATTTCTCTGTAGGTCCTCACACACACATTCATAGTTTCTTTTAAAAATTAATTTCTTTTTTTTTTTTTGAGACGGAGTCTCACTCTGTCACCCAGCTGTAATGCATAGGGGTGATCTTGGCTCACTGCAACCTCCGCCTCCCAGGTTCAAGTGATTCTCCTCTCTCAGCCTCCTGAGTAGCTGGGACTACAGGCACTGGCCACCATGCCCGGCTATTTTTGTATTTTTAGTAGAGATGGGGATTCACCATGTTGGCCAGGATGGTCTCAAAATCCTGACCTCATGATCCACCCGCCTCAGCCTCCCAAAGTGCTGAGATTACAGACGTGAGCCATTGTGCCCGGCCTGGAAAACAATTTCTTTATCTATCATTTTCTGTACCTTGCCTATAACATGTATCCTAAATAACATATACTATATCCATATTATATGCTTAAAAAGAAATGTTTGTGTCCAGTACATTGTGCACACAGCATTGGGGCACAGGGGTGTCCTTCTGCACGTTAGATATCAACACCACCCCACAGTCATCATTTTAAGATTTCACAAATGAGATCTGCATTAATATTTTAGACTGAAAATCTATAGCTGAAACCATAATTCATAACCATAAATTATGGTTTGAATTATGATATAATTGACATACCATAAAATTCACACTGGATCTCCTTTCATTACTTTTTTCATAAAAGAAAGTGTCACTGTTTCTTACCTGATCACAAATCAGTTCCCATTTTTTCTCATTGTCATACTGCCGCAGTAACCTGGCTTTGTCAGGAGGTAGGTTCATAGCATTCTGTTAAAAAAAAGAGAGAAAAGATGTCATATTCCACAGCAGGCTTCCAACTGGGTAACCTGCAGGCAGACCAAAGAATACCACTATGGTTCTTTCATGTCTTTCTCTCAATTCCGAGTATCTGATTAAATCAATACCCAAAGAAGTCAGTTAAACATCAAATTGGTTAGATAAGAGGAGGGAAACTCCGAAATTCAATGTTGGGACATGTGAGATGGTCTGCTTTGAACAATCAGACTTGCATTTTAGCAAAGGTGATACCTTGTCTCTTTGGCAGACTCCCTTTCTATTCGACAAAAAGGTCAGAAAGTATCCAGTTTCTTTTTAAAGTACTATAACCCCACCAGAAGCAAAACAGAAAACACCGACGAGAACTCAATGACTAGAACCACTGATAGATTCAAATTATACTCAATTTGATAAACAACTATGAGGAAAAAAACAAATTAAAAAAAAAAGACAATGATGCAACTAATTTTTATCCCCTCTGGGAGATGACAATATTCCTTGAGGACATATGTTAACATTCGTGTCAACGTTAGTAACCATAATTCTCAGTTTAGCTATACTGGTTTATGAAGTTGAGTTTGAAGTAGGAAATTAATCATGAGCCAAATGAGATGTCCAGACATCAGCACCCATGTAAACTCCCTCTTAACACAGCACACCTTCCGTAGTGCTAGTCATGGATTTTTTCCAGGTACTTTCACATGTAATGAATCCAGTGTCCCAAATGACCAATCATACACATTTTTAAGAAACTAGGTTTGGATGCAAGGTGAGATCTTTAGCAAGACCATGGCAGAATAAGAGAGTCTCAGAAGGAATTCAGATCTAGTCTTTTGGCTTTCCCAAAGCTCTCATGCACTAAACAACTGAGCTAAGCAGTCAATTAGCGTATTATATCTATTAATCATCCTGTCTATTCCCTGGCGTCAACACTCTAAATCATACCTATCCCAAAGTAAACAATGCAGTCCCTTATCTGGGTCAGTATTCAAGCATGAATGCAAACATCTTGAACTTTTAATGCTCAAGCTTCCAGCTCTCTGAAGGACCTGACTTAGGAAGAAACAATTCCCCTGGTCATGGTTATTGTCTCATGTTATATAGGGTGAAACAAGTTCAATAGAAGCAAAGGTCAGTGTGCTATCCTGACTTAATGATAGAGAATCAACCATTGATTAGGATAAATTAACCCAAGCATTTTTCCTTAAATTCCATCTAACATCTAGATTGGTATGCCTGAAGTGTATCTGCCACCTCTTTGAGTCTAATCCCACAGATTTTACAAACACTTCTCTTTAAAATATTTAATTTTTTAATTGCTCCCCTCAAAGCTGACAATTTACTTGGAAGAGCTTTGGACTTTAGAGTCTTCAATGGTACTACCAAGGCTTCTTAGATATAGAAATATCTAATATGGAAAAATGTTTTCATATTGCCTATCTTCATGGAATATCTACTTGACCTACAATGGAAAAAATCCATTTGTAATTATTAGTTATTACAATTTGACAATGTTAAACAAAGATAAGGAAAAGGAGAATTCCCTGTGTATCTTTCTGAGGAAGTCTAATGTTATTTACTGGTAAATGGTCAGTCCATCATTGCTTATTTGCATTCTAGAGAAGGAAGTTTTCCTCTTAAACTGGTGTTGACTTTCATGTTAGTGTCCCAAGTATTATTATGCATTAAGTAAGAACAATAACATTAGAAATTGAGTTCTTTTCCTCCTGAGTCCTTATTAATCTCGAGATATAAAGGGAATAAAAAAAAAGAATGCCTGAACTCCTATAAGGTACCAAGCACTCCATTCAGCACGTTGCACATATAATCTCAGCTATACTCATAGTAACCATGTGGGATAGATATAATTTTCTCCATTTAACATATAGGGAAATAGACCTGGGAGAATTTAGTTAACTTGCTCAAGGTTGCACAGCTTTACAGGAACAAAGACACAACCTAAACTTAGTCTGTTAGTCTCCCAAGGACAAACTCTGAAGATGCCATTAAGCTTTTTTTGCAGGAGAGCAAAATGGCAATAGCTTACGACCTGCTGTTAGTATTCTACTAAACATTCCTGTGGAAACACTTGGAAAACATCGCCACAGGAATTACATGCAGGCTTTGCAAAGAGAAAGGCAAGATGCCCCTTCCAGACCAAACTTCATTTTGATTTAACAGTCTTTAATTCAACAAATGTTTATGGAGTACTGCCTCTGAACAAGCCGTGGGCAACATGCTGGGTGGCAGGGTGGGAATCTAAACAGACGAGGTCCCCAGAGAGCACTATGTTATGGTGGGGAGACACACAGGAAACAAAGCTTTTTAAAGTCTGGTAAGGCTTGAGAAAGGTTATCAGAGGGTAGTTTTAGATTAGACAGTCTGGAAAAACCTCTCCAGAAAAAGCAACAAATAATATGAGTCCCAATAAATGCGAAGGATTGGCCAGGCAAAGAGCAGATGAAAACACACCAGGCACAGTGAATGAGGAAGCCTCGAAGGCAGGAAATAGCTCTGTACATTCAAGGGGCTGAAAACAGTCAGAACAGTCAGGGAGAAAGTAAAAAAGAAGGAATGATAAAAAGATAAAGTTGGAAATGTGGGTCAAAGCCATATCACGCCTAGACATGCAGGCCCGGGTCAATATACTTTATTGTATCTAAAGTGCCACCAGAAGCTATTGAGGGCTTTTAAGCAGATAAGTAACATGATGAAGTTGTTTTTCAAAGATAACAATAGGTGCTATGTGGAGAATGGATTCGAAACAGCAAAAGCAGGGAGGCAGGAGGAGGCCAGGCCTAAGCAGTCCAAGTGAATGATGGCAGCTTAGATGGGGCTGATGACACGTTAAATGAAGAAAGGTAGACAAATGTCAGAAATATTAAGTGAAACTGATTGGTAAGACTTAAGGGCTGGGAAGGATCTGTACCTTGTTTCTAGCTTGAGTCAATAGGTGAATGGGGGTACAGTTTATAAGAGGGGCACAGCAAAAGGCAAAATAAATCTGGAAGAGGTGGTGAAGAATACAATTTATAAATGACCCTGTTTATATATGAGATAGCTCTGAGCTAACCAAGAGAACACTCAAGCGGGCAGGTAGATACATGATTCTGGAGGTCAAAAGAAAGGTCTGAATCTCTGAGCAAGAAGAGAGTTAAGAAGTCGCTTCGAGCATGATTAGTTATTGTCAGAAGTAGCAGTGCAACATCAATACGTCCAAACTAGAACTCCACTGGGTAATCATTCACCAAGCATCTAAAATAAGCCCTTCCATGAGTCAAGCCTCTGAGCTACTCAAGCATACATTGTACAGCTTAATAATTCCATAAGGACCACAAGGAAGCAGTTCTATTTAAAATCAGACACTCCGCAGAGGTCTGCATAAAGTGCAGGGATGCTGTGATTAGCTGGTAATAACTGCTTTTAAACTTCCTTTGAGTGAACTCATTCCTCCTGCGCTATACAGGGCAAGACTCTGGAGTCCAAGCTAAATGTTTGAGCAGGTAATTCATGAGTCCAAGTTACTTTGTGAGGAAAATACTGGCTCTATCTCCAGGTCCCTTTGCTACCTTTATAAAAAAGGACTGCTCTTCTATTTGGCGGAAAATATAAATCAATTTCCAAATTTCCCTAACATAGTGACGACTCTACCTCACCCATACTTAGTGATATCTGTGACATAGGGCTCTCCTTTCCTTCCTTGTATCCATTGTTCCACCCAACATATTTCCCAGGCTTCGACCGTATACCAGAATATGTGCACTGTGGGAATCTGAGACAATTTAATCGTGAAGTAACTGCCTGCAAGTATCGCCAAAGGTCAATGAAAGACATATGATATTTGAACTGAAAAGTTCAGTGGATGTTAATTATCTTTTTTCTAGATTGTACAAGTTCCTAGCTAAACTAAATTAGATCATCTAAGAGTATTATTTCTGTAAAAAAATGTTCCTTTCCTACTACTCTCAACCCAGCAAACTTTAAGAATCAATTCAAATGTCATTTATCATTAGAATCTTCCCAAACTAGTCCAGAAAGACATACCCTCTCATTGGGCTCTAACAGCACTGTTTACATGTCTCTAATCTAACACCTAGTACATTGTACCCTAACAATCTGTTTGCCTACCTAAGTTTCCCACTGGACTGGATACTTCAAGAAAAATTTTTGTTGTTCATATTAATCACCAACGTACGGCACAGTAGGGCAAATAATAAGCATTAAACAGGTGTTGAATACTGAAGAGCAAATAGACTCAGCCATACTGCCCAGCCTGCAAATATCCTTAATGATTTAGGATTTATGCTTTAGCTATTAACAACGTCTACACACTGAACAGCATTTCGGTTTCTCGTGAAACATCATTCCATGATAATATCTGTTGCTTCTTATTTTCCCAACAAAAATTCATGGTGGGGGGGAATCTTCAATTCTAGCAACATTTTTCTGAAAAGAAACATGAGAGTTTAGGCAGTCCTCTGCCACACTTCATAAACCAGGAACCTAAACTGTTTTGCTGCCAGTTAATTCGGATTGTATCTATTCCAAGTGGTAGCTACAGGAATGGTCTCTACTCTGGTTTTATCCATAATTGTACTACTTTGTTTTTAAATGTGTTTTCCATCTCAGAATCTTTTGAAAATAGAAACTGTAACTACAAAATAAAGAAAAATAGAATATCCAAAAATTCCTAAGTATTTTATAAAGAAAGTAATTATGGTAAAGAAGAATCTATGGTAGCCTATGTATCTTAAGTTATACCCACAGATTAATTATCATACACAACACAGAACAGAATGACGGTGCCCAAATTATTCACAACCAGATAGATCTCTGTGATAGCAATAGAGTTTTCTGATGTCAGCTCTTGACCTGGTTTCATGGCAATAATGCAAACTTGTAAAATGTCCTTCTTTTACCCTGATATCCTCAAGGCTCATACTTTGAATCCCACAGTGATATGGAGACACACAGGAGGGAAAGTGCACCATATGAAACACACCTTATGTAATATATCTTTGTCCTTATAATCTCTAAATTAAAACTCACAAGTATTCAGTCACTAGATTTTATAACAGGACCTCTTCTATACAACCATTTGCTTAGAGAGAAAAAACATGGACTTGCCAAGTAGTGCTTCTTATGGAAACAGGGAAAATCATGTCACAAAAGAAATAGGTTAGACAATCTTTTAGAGCTCTTAAATAACAGAGATATAAAAGTTTTCAGGCACTCAAAAGAAGGAGTCATTACTTTAAAATTTTTTTTAATTATTGTTGAAATCATGTCATTTAAAATGTACCCTCCCTCATAACCATTTTTAAGTTTATAGTTTAGTGTCTATAACTACACTAATACTGTTGTGCGACAGTATCTAGAACTTTTCCATTTTGCAAAACAAATTCTATACCCATCAAACAACAACTCCCCATGTCCCCTTCCCCAGAGCTATTATATGTTGCTACAGAAAAGAAAATGGGATGGACTGCAACTGGATGGTTGGGCAGCACAATGAATTCTAATTAATTAATGATTATTAGATTATTAGATTAGATTAATTCTAATTAAAATTTAATGATTTATTAATTTTTACTATTTGGGCTCTGGAATTAGGCTAGCTAGATTCTAATACTGGCTCTACCACTTATCACTGGTGATCTTAAACCACACTATTTGAATCCTAAAGCAAATTAAATGATTAAACACCCCATAGTCGAAAAAGCCAGTAAATGTAATTCAAAATTGAAAATCAGAATCAAAACCGAGGGTCAAAAACAACAAGATGTACCATTTATTGATGGTCTGATATGTCTCAGGCACTTAGGCTCTTTGCATGCATTACCCAATTTAATCTGTCTTATAATCCTGACAGGTAGGTATTATCTTTTCCATTTAACAGAGAAGGAAATTAGAGGACAAGGAGGTTAAGTAATTCCTCCATGCATGAGGTAGGTGGCAAAGCCAGGACTCAGAATAGAGTCTGTATGACCATCCCCTTCCATGACACTTGAACTACAGTGTTTCTAAAATATGACTTGTCTGAACTACACAATCCCACAATTCCACTTAAATAATTAGACACAGTCATTAGCATGGAAAGTGAAAGTGGAAATGCATAATATTAATATTTTCATATAAAATACTGACATTTTAATAGAAGTATTCTAAGATGTTGAAAAATATAAACTACAGCAAAAAAAAAAAAGTAAGTGGGCTGACTATAGGTAGCAAGGTATGGTGTCAAATCAATATATACTTAATAAACTGTCAAATAACAAATCAAGATGAGAATACAAATACATATAAACTCAGGCTTTGATAAGGCATCAATGAAGCAGAAGGAAAGAAGAGGAATACACAAATATAAAATGAAGCATGTCAAATAATACGACAGAACCTCAAAGAAGGAGCTATTACTTTTTCTTATGGAAAGCAGGAAATGCTATGCTTGAGCCTGGATGTGTGAAAAGGATGGTAAAGAATGGCATTAAATGGCACAAAGTTTGGGCTTTGGAGATGGGCCACCTTGGCTGCAATCATGACTACCATTCATTTAGAGCATCATCTCAGCTAAGTCATTTAAACTAAATCTCAGTTTCCTCACTTGTGACGTGGAAATGATCACTGTGGTAGTGATGAGCATCACGATGCTGATGAGGATGGCAGTGATGTTACTACCTGCATCACAAAGTCTGGGCAAAATTAAATTGGATAATCCATGTACAGCAGCCTCATCCACATCTATGATTTTGCTTTGTGTTATTTTGCTATTTCAGTTCCTTGAGGTCAACCATGGTCCCAAAATAGGTTAGTGAAGAACAATAAGATATTCTGTGAGAGAGAGAGAGAACACATTCACATAAACTTTTTTTATAGTATATTGTTATAATATTCTATTTTATGATTAGTTATTTCTAATTTCCTGTGCCCGATTTATAAATTAAACTTTATCATAGGTATGTGTATATGTAAGAAAAACCATCATATAGATTAGGTTGAGTACTATATAAGATTTCAGACATCCACTGAGGGTCTTGACAAGTATCCCCCATGGAGGACTACTATAAACTAGCACGAAAGTACACAGAAAGTGCTCAGTACGTTCAATGATATTATTTATTCCTGTTATTCTCATTATTTTGGGTAAAGGGAAAAAGATGAACAAAGGCATGAACACAGGAGAAGGTAAAGGGCTGTGCGCCACACAGAATAAACCAGGAGGCAAGGCGTGCATAGTGTGAAACCAAGTTTGCATGGACACCAAATCAGAGAATTTCAAACTTACTCCATGGCAGTGAAAAGTCATTGGCCAAAGAAATATCTAGAAAAAGCAAGTCTTTAAAGGGTCCTCAAATCAAATGAGGTAACTGATTCCTCCTGCTCTGTTAACTCTTCCTATACTGACATTTTTCCTTATACCATTGTTGGGACATCAAGTTAAGTCACTTGGAACTGAGTAACGTACCAATTCTCCTGAGTTCACTTTAAAATTGCAACAGCTGAGCGCCTCAGCAGGATGGTTGCAAATTCAGCACAAGGCCGACCCATCCATCCCCCTCACCTAAAAGCCAATTCTTTCCATGACCTATATGCATGGTCCAAACAACTACCTGGCATCCTAAATTTTATTATCTTCCTAGTCTCGAGGATGCTGTTGAAATAAATCTATTCAGCTTCTTTCCTGGCACAGGTCTCAGGCAGCCAGCCAAATGGTTCCCCAAAGTGAATCACCAGGTAGTCATTTTTCATTGTCACTGTTATTTTTATTGAATCATTGAGGGTATTAATATCACCACCGTAGCCAGTAAAGCTCACAAAGGGAGACATTAGGCTCTCCCTAATCTAGTTACATCTTGGAAATAAAAGCTGACTAGAAAGCTGTCCTTTCTGGGGAACCTGTGGTAATGAGACATAGCTCTAATCTCGCTATCACAATTCTAGGCACAGTCTATTTTCTTAAAAGTATTGCTTTCTATCGCTCCTCCATAACTTTTTTTTGAGATGGAGTCTCGTTCTGTCACCAGGCTGGAGTGCAGTAGCATGATCTAGGCTCATTGCAACTCTGGCTCCTGAGTTCAAGCAATTCCCCTGCCTCAGCCTCCTGAGTAGCTGGAACTACAGGTGTGTGCCACCATGGCTGGCTAATTTTTTCTATTTTTAGTAGAGATGGGTTTCACCATGTTAGCCAGGATGGTCTCGATCTCCTGACCTCATGATCCACCCGCCTTGGCCTCCCAAAGTGCTGGGATTATAGGCATGAGCCACCATGCCTGGCCATAACATTTTTATAATCCAAAAGGACAGAGCTAGAAGAGAAGCCTGTGATACATTCATTCTACTCTGTCTTTTATAGGTGACCAAACAGACTATAAAAAGTGAAAGTGCTTGTCCAAGTTCATAGAACTGGTTATTACCATGGTAGAGCAAAGACTCCAGGCCCAGGGAGACATGAAGAGATGTTGGTCAAGTTTCTGTTATGCAGGATGAATAAATTCTGAAGATCTAATTAACAGCACTGTGACTCTAGTTAACAGTACTGTACTGTACTGTACACTTAACATTTGTTAAGAGGGTCAATCTTAAGTCCTCACCACACACACTAAAAAAGGAGGAAATGGTAACCTTGAGCGATGATGGATATAGTAACTAGTTTGACTATCGTGATCATGCCTCCATGTGGTGGTCATTTCTCTATGGTGTTCACACAGTGATGAAATTGCCTAATGATGCATTTCTCAGAACCTATCTCCATTGTTAAGCAACACAAAACTGTATATCAAAACATCAGGTTATGCAGTTTAATATATACCATTTGTATGTATCCATATACCTCAATAAAGCTGTTAAAGAGAACCCAGGCCAACAGGTCTGCTTATTTCTCTTTTATCATGAAAGAAGGATCACTTACATCTGTTGGGAGTCGTTGGTGCGCATGTGTGAATACACATATGCAAATTTGAGAAGATCAAATAAGATAATGCATGTAAAGTAGTTGGCACACTTGAAATTTGCTACTTTAATATGCCTCCATCTTTTCCTGACTATAGTTTCCTCACACCAGAAGCGTCAGCATTTGTCACTGTCTTCATTCCTCCTTGATTTGGGGCTTCATCCTCAAAAAACAACTCATTTTGTTAATTTATGAAGCTCTAGAAAGTTATCCACTTTTTTAAACCAGTAAGCACAAACTAAACAGACAAAAACGAATTCCCCAAATCTCATGTGAATTATCTACTGTGTTAAATTAGTCACACTGTTGCTGTCCTTTATAAATGGAAGTAAACAGTTCATTAAAAAAGGAGTGCATTGTGTACATATTTATGTTTGTAGTATTTATTTAACTGCAAGGCCAGATTACCATCAATATAGACCAAACTAAGTGGGAGAGCCAGTCTTGTCCACATAACACAAGGGTGCAGCTACAGCAGTCAAGGACAAGCTCTCCTGAAGCCCATCTTTCTACTACTACCCATATCATTGGCTTACATGATTCAATGTCTAATAGATGCCAAAACCACATATCCCTTCTCTGGTCAAAGTGCTAACCCCCGAAATACGGATTCCTATTGCATTTAAACACAAAGAGAATAATGGAAAGAATCACTCATGCAATTTTTTTCAAACTTCATATCTGATTTTCATTGGAGGTCTGCTGTCTGATTCCTTGGCATGTTCTAGATTTTAAACACTCTTCACCTTCTGTCTGCTAACTGCTGTGTCAGGAGCCATGTCTGCATCCATGCATTTGTGTGCTGGATGAGGGAGTTACACAAGAGGCCACACTTGAGATGCTAGAAAACTCCTTCGTGGGCAATCATTAGACAACATTACAGACCAAAATGCATTGAAATCCAGAGAAAGTGTTCTTATTCTACTGCTCAATGTCAGCTTTCTATGTGACAAGATCTGGCGTAAAATCATTTTTATAACTGAAGATACCAAACTCAAATTATAACATATTAGATAGCAAGACTCCACCACAATAAAGCCATGAGACTGCAGTCTGTATCACCTGCTGATCTGAAGCACTGTACCATCTCACCTGTCCCACTGCCCTGAAACCCTGGCCTCACCTCCCCCATCCCTTTCCTGGCAACATATCTCTAATTCCCTTCTCAGGATATTAAGATCATTGCTATTCTCCCTCTACTCTTTCACAGCAGTCACTCTGGAAATGACTACTGAACCTGGATTCCATACTTAAGCTTGGCCCAGGTTACAGCCTCATATTCTTCAATCTCATGATGAGGATCACCCAAAGAAGCAAAAGAATTCAAGTTTATGTTCAATTAAGGTCACATCTTCTGAAATAACAAGAGAAAGATTATGCTTTTGTCTTAAGAATGAATATTTTTTGCCATAACCACTATCAAAACTTATAGCCTCAAATTTATGGTTCCTCATTTGCAAATAGCTACAACTTCAAAGGTAGACAGACTTGCTGTTATAGGCAGAATAATGACCCCCCAAAATTTCCTCACATCTATCCCAGGAACCCGCGAATATTCCTTATATATTAAGATGTGATTTGCAGTTATGATTAAGTTAAGAATCTTGCAATGGGAAGATCATCCTGGATTACCTTGGTAAGAACCAGTATAATCACAAGGGTCCTTAAAAGTGAAGGAATAATTTTAAAAGGTGGAGAGGAAATAAATGCTAGCAGGGATTTGGAAAAACTGGTACCTTTATTTATTGTTATTGGCAATATGAAATGGTACACCTACTATGGAAATAAATGTGGTGGTTCCTCAAAATGTTGATCATACACTTAACAGAGTACCTCACATTTCTGCAACTAGGTAAATACATAAAGGAATTAAAAACAGAGACTCAGATACCTGAAATTATGATGTTCCTAAGATTAAATTACTAAAAAAAATTAAAAATAAAACTATCACCTTATGAAGGAACCATGTTCTGAAGTAGAGTTCTATACTATCCAAACACCCAGTAACACTGAGACAACTTAAGGTTTCACTACAACACATGTTTACGAGTCTTGATGTTCTCGTTTCCGGAAATGCATAGTGTCTCTCCAGACAAGTCCAGCCAAGAGAGGCAGGAAAGTTGGACAGTCTTGTGTGGCAGGCCTTCTGCTATACGCCAAGTGGATTAATTTTTCTGCGTAGTTTTCTCCTCCTTACTCCTGCTACTTAGCTTTTGGCTCTAACCCCTCTTGGTGGTGGAAAATACCATGAAGTAAATGTTTGCATCTGTGTGTACATCCTAGTATTAAAGTAATACTTTAATGTTGCTGGTATTTTTACAGTCAATTCCTAAACAAGTTAATTCACACATAATGTCTAAGGGAACACTTTCATGTTTAATTTTTTAAAACTGCTAACCCCCCTAAGATGTCATAAAAATAGAAGTAGTCCCAAAGCAACTGTCATTAAGAGCAACTCAACAACATCAAGATCTTTTCGAGGGGACCACCAATCACATTCTATTTTACTGATTTCTCTTTCTATCCTTACAAAACTCCAAGTCCTTGGAAGGAAAAGAATTTGTTAGTCCTCTTTACAGCCCTAGGACCCCAATAACATATTTGTATTCAGATGGTGCATAATTATTGTGTAACAGAATTCTGTTCAGCCACAAGCTACATTTTGATAAAAGGCATTCCTCCAAAAGGAGATCTTCAATCTCCTTTTAAACAAATAAAGAATTGGGACCAGAAAAAGCAAGTGTCAAATTTAGTCATTATCTATTTGTACATGGTTGTTAATATTATACAACTACTAACAGAGTTTACTTCAACTCTGTAAAGTTTATATATATATATTTATTTAAAAGCTTTATAGGCCAAGCATGATGGCTCATACCTGTAATCTCAATACTTTGGGGGCTGAGGTGGGAGGATCATTTGAACCCAGGAGTTCAAGAACAGCCTAGGCAACATAGTGAGATCCCATGTCTAAAAAAAAAAAATTTTTTTTTTTTAATTAGCCAGGTGTGGCTGCATGTGCATACAGACCCAGCTACTCAGGACACTAGGACAGAAGGATCACTTGAGCCAGGAGCCGGAGGCTGCACTGATCCCTGATGGTGCCACTGCACTCCAGCCTGGGCAACAGAGAAAGACCCTGTCTTTTAAAAAAAAAAAAAAAAAAAAAGAGAGAGAGAGAGATTCAGATATACCTTCTCTTATACTACAGGCCTGGACCTGACCTGCCTCTCCTACCATCCCCACCCACCTTTGCTCCACCAAACCTACATCTCAACCCAAGACATAAGTCTTCCATATACCATGTTTGGGGTCACCTTTGCTTTGTATTATCCCTAATAGCACTTGTTCAAGGAACCAAATGTGATCTTACTGGTTACCATTTCACATGTGTACACTTTTTATCTATGAGAGGGAAAGTTCTCTGGCATATTTTGATGTCTTCTACAATACTCAGAACATGGACAGATACACAATACACATCTAACAGTTATGAGCTGAGCAAAAAAAAAAAATCCCATAATAAAACTAATTCTGATGTGTGGTACATGGAAATTTAGAATTTATACATGCAATGCAAAACAACTACGGCATTAAAGAACAGATTATTCATTAAATGGATGAGCTAAATCATGTTATAAACAGGTACCCTTAGATACCTCAGTCAGAAGTACCTCTTGTTGGGGCACAAAGTTTCAATTTTTGTCTATTTGGAGATAAAACGGTTCATGTGAAATAAAATCCATGTCATCTGAGTTATGCCTGGTTTTATACTGTCACATCACAGTGGTACATTCTAGATGTAAAGTGCTACCCAAGTGTATGGTCTGGTTTCAGCCTAAAACAAGGAAGCATGGTGACATCTGTACTGCATGCACCAACCAAGGCAACAAGAAGAAAGCATTTTCCAGGGTGGGCGCACACCTACATTTACAGACAAAGAATTTCTGGGAAGCAGGCCCTAGGGTGTGCACTATTCCATTTTAAGTGCTGGACTTGGTTGTGGGAAAGAAAAGGGAAAAAGAAAGCATGCATGCAAGACAGAGATGAAAATGGGTGGGGGGTGGCAGGGTGCAGAAATCTGACTGTATTGACTCTGCACGTCTCAGCTGGGTAAACCACAACAGTAGGCCTGGGGGACACGACCCTCGCTGCTGAACTCGGTACACCCACTCACCATGTTCTGGATGTAAACACTGTTTTGTTTCCTACAAAGCAGTGTTATGCTTCTCCAAGAGAGCTACAAGTATTTGGAAGAATGCCAAAATACCACATTGACCATTCAATCTTTGCATTCTTACATTCTATTACAACTCCATCCTCTTCACTCAAGAGATGAACCATAGATAACTCAAATGTACCAACCCATCTTTCTGTAAATTACACCTCAAATCCTAAGGATCCAAGAGATAAGGCAACACACTTCATCCAGTACCTAATGTTATTTCCCACTCAAAGTGTTTGCCAACTTGAAGCATACCTCTGACTTAGATCTGTCCCTCTTTCAGAGGGAAATGCAACTCCAAGTGCACATGAATCCCTGTTTACTTATTAGGTTTTAAAGAGAAGTGACAGGATCAAGAGATTTCTAATTTTCACCTTGAGAAACTACTTAGTACTTACTCACCTTCCTAAACAAGCCTTTAAAACCTGATCCTCCACATACCATCCTATCTCAGGGGTCTGTCATTTCAGCGTTGCTGTAGTGATCCATCCCAGTCAGCTGCCCACTGACAAATAGCTCCATTCATTCTCTCTCTGTTCTATACATATATTTATAAATGATAAGCACAATATATTCTCTGTTATTGCACATGGCTGGGCAACAGGCACACTGTTTAACAGAGAAGCACACACATACCATGCATGATTTCTAAATGAATATGATTTATCAAAATATATTAACACAAAAGTCATATTATCATAACTCAATCTTTCTTTAATAACTTTGAAATAATGCCAGAATTTTAGAATGTCTTTTGGTCATCATGATAAATTACAATTACAACCTTTGGAATTACTCAGACCTGGGTTCAAATTCCAATTACTAGCTGTTAATTCTGGCAAGTAACTAAATTTCTCTGAGTCTCAGTGTTTTTATTTGAAAATGAGAACAAAAAGATCTCCCTGTTAGGATCACCATGAAACACAGAAAGGACCTCTTGAAACAGCAATAGACACATGGATGGTAGCACAGTGTCTACAGAAGAGGCTGTGGCTGTAGACAAAGATTCTAGTCCTCAAGAAAAATTGTAAATATTAAGTTGATATAATAGAACTGAAACTACTTGCTGTACATTCATAGACAAGTCACTTAATTTACTTGAACTTTAGCTTCCTCATCTGTAAAATAAGGACAATATCTACTCCAAGCGGATTTCAGGAGGAGCCTGATAGAAGAGGCTTATGCAGTAGGACTGTTATGAAAATCAAAAAGAAAATGATAGTTTCATCAAACTCTCATGCAAAGAGTTTCATCAAGCTCAGTGCCTGATGTAAGTGTTCGATAAACTTTAGCTATTCAGTACCAGAACATGATACAACCTAATTCAAAAAAGGGAGGAGTAAAGTGTTGGAGCATCTTAATTTCTTTAACAGAAGGGCTTTCAGAGCTTCTCATATACATAAAAATTTCTGGTGCCATAAATACAATGGATGTTTAGCTAGCAGCCATAGAATGAACTGAATAGAAATGTCTAGACCTGTGGTTCCCAAATTAAGTGCCAAGGCGCCGCTAAAGCACTACAGTGAACTAAATGGAAGCTATGGGATTATTTCCAAAGGAAGCAACAAAACTCAAAATCAGATACAGCACAAGCCACTAGCCTGAGGTGGTCCACAGTTTCTACCCTGAATCACGCAACATTTCCTTTCCATAACATCTTACCTTTGCAAAACTGGTTTTTTAGCAGTTGCTGTGATAAAAGCAAGTAACAGGAAAAAATGAAAACTGAACAGGAAGTGAAGTGTGTGTACAATCTGAATTCAATGTATGAAAGCTGTGCAGTGCCCTATAGCTGCATACATCATATTTATAAGTAATTATGTTTTTAAAAGAATAAAATGGGCCGAGTGCGGTGACTCACACCTGTAATCCCAGCACTTTGGGAGGCTGAGGTGGGCAGATCACAAGGTCACAAGATTGAGACCATCCTGGCCAACATGGTGAAACCTCATCTCTAAAAAAAAAATACAAAAATTAGCTGGGCGTGATGGCGCACGCCTGTAGTCCCAGCTACTCGGGAGGCTGAGGCAGGAGAATTGCTTGAACCTGGGAGGCGGAGGTTGCAGTGAGCCGAGATCGTGCCACTGCATTCCAGCCTGGTGCCTGGCAACAGAGCGAGACTCTCCTCAAAAAAATAAAATAAAATGAAAGTTTTTTCCTAACAATTTATATGTAATATTTTCTTAAACAGCCACTAAATTAGTAGGTCATAAATAGTTGTTTATACATAAGTATTTAATAAATGGAATGGTTAGAGGTTTTTCTTTTCGTCTAGGAGGCACCATAAAATTATTGAGACACTAAAGATGTCGTGACTGAAAACGTTTGGAAACCTCTAGTCTAGATACTATCTGCCTCCACCCCATCAGACCTGATAATTACTATTTTCTGGCAGCACAGTGGATTTTCTATATCCATAGGTTCCACATCTGTGGATTCAACCAACCGTGGATCAAAAATATTTGGGAAAAAAATGATCTGTACTGAACATGTACATACTTTGTCACCATTCCCTAAACAATATAACAACTATTTATATAACATTTATATTTTATTAGGTATTATAAGTAATCTAGACATGATTTAAAGTATAGGGAGGATGTGCATAGGTTTTATGTGAATATACTTAAGCACTCGTTGATTTTGGTATCTATAGGGTGGGGGAGGTCGGTCCCAGAATCAGTCCTCCATAGATACCCAGGAATGACCATATTCTAAAAGGTCCTCTATAAAGAATTTTAATCTGAAGCTGCATATGAGAAACTGTTAAAACAGTTGGACAATATTGATTTCAGAAATAAATGTACAAATTTTTCGACTAAAGAAACTATCATAAAAATGAGATCTTTCCCTAGAAGTTCCATGTAAATAGGGTATCACATAGTACGCAGTACCCTAGTTACCATGGTAAATAAACTTCAATCTAGGTAGGTTTTTTTCACTTGTACCTTCTAAAGAAATCTTTCAGATTGAATATGGTTTCAACATTTACTAGAACTTAGCTTTGTGATAGAGCATTATTCTAAAACGCCTGTTGTCCTGGCATAATTATTAACAATGCCCCCTTTCACTCTAAAAGTATTCCAATCTGGAAGATTAATTATATGGCCACCCTGATTTACAAGCCAATTACATGCTGAAGAAATCAAGGTATGAATGTTTGCTTGTATTAATAGCTAAATAAGAATGAGAAGTATGATTCTGGATTTCAGTTTTTTAAATAACTCATTATCAGACACTTGCAGACAAGGCTGGAGCCAGATGACCCTTAGTATCCTGCTTCTAACCCACAGTCCTGTGACTCTGAAGTCAGTGTGGGTAGATAGTGAATCAGCACATCTGGCTGCCAAAGCTACTGATGAATTAGGCTCTGCACCTTACAGTTTCATGCATGTTTTACTAAGTTGTTAATAACTTGTAATAATAAGCCAAGTAATGACTTGGCTTTCCTTATTTAAAGAAATGAGTAAAGAAAATATTATAAGAAAGGCAATTCATTCATTCTAAATTCTCCTTTGTTCAATTATGACAAATTCCATATTTCATTTTAAAGTAGCCACAGTTGGAACTTTTTTCTAATTCTATCCATTTTTTTCCTGTATCTCCCAACCAGCCCTTAGGTAAATTTTAATATCTTTCTTCACGCACAACATTTCTTACTCATTAACACCCTATTTTTGCTTCCCAAGAAGCCCAGTGGCTGCCTAGTTGTCACACTTGATACTGTTCCTTTCTCTAAAAATGGAAACTGCAAAGATTTTTTCTCACAAAATCTCTCATACTTCAGGGAGAGAAAAAAAAAAACCCTCCTGACTTAGTAAATATAGACTCCCAAAGAATGAGCATACTCATGTGTGACTTTTCATAACATCCACAGGACATAAATACTACAAATAATTTTAGATAAATAAAGAGAAATATCATGAAATAGCCCTCTGATTTGATTTCTGAAGAACAATGCTTTAAATGTGATGGCTTTTCAGGACAAAATTAACTTGCTGGTTTTACCTTTGCTTTTTCCTTACATGTCGGTATGTTCTACATTAAGGCATAAGATGAATGTGAATGATGGCATTCACTTTCTAAACTCTGCATGTTTTCAGAGTATTAATACACAGATATGCACATTGCCCCAGTCTTGCAGTAATGATTCAGGAATTCTGAGATCTGAGCCCAGGAATCTACATCTCTTACAAGCCTCTGAGATGAGATCCGTATGTACATAATTTCTTAGGTCTACTGATAAACAAGTGCCTCAGTGCACAAAAGATAGATACTTGCATTCCGTAAACAACCCATTTACTCATTTCTCCAAATTTTGAGCATGAATATATTAAAGCACACACACACACACACACACACAATGGGATACAGCTACGGAGAGACACTAGACAGGTTTTTAAGAAGCTTCCCTACAGCCGGGCATGGTGGCTCATGCCTGTAATCCCAACACTTTGGGAGGCCGAGGTGGGTGGATCATGAGGTCAGGAGTTCAAGACCAGCCTGACCAACATGGTAAAACCCTGTCTCTACTAAAAATACAAAAATTAGCCAGGCATGGTGGCATACGCCTGTAATCCCAGCTACTCAGGAGACTGAAGCAGGAGAATCACTTGAACCCAGGAGGCAGAGGTTGCAGTGAGCTGAGATCATGCCATTACACTCCAGCCTGGCGACAAAGCAAGACTCAGTCTAAAAAAAAAAAAAAAGAAAGGAAGGAAATTTAAAAAGTAAGAAGACTCCCTGCATGCAGGCAGGAGACATCTTAAGAAAGGACATACAAATCAGTTGTTTTGTTATTAAGACGGAGTCTCGCTCTGTCACCCAAGCTGGAGTGCAGCGGCATAATCTTGGCTCACTGCAACCTCCACCTCCCATGTTCAAGTGATTCTCCTACCTCAGCCTCCTGAGCAGCTGGGACTACAGGCGCACGCTACCACGCCCAGCTAATTTTTTGTATTTTTAATAGAGATGGGATTTCACCATGTTGACCAGGCTGGTCTGGATCTCCTGACCTCAAGTGATCCACCCGATTCAGCCTCCCAAGGTGCTGGGATTACAAGTGTGTGCCATCACACCCAGCTTGATTGCTCTTCATTGTGGAATGTGTGAATAGTTCCCCATCAGAAGCAAGGCTGGAGATGCAGTTGCAAGAGAACATCCTGGCTCTTGACCTAACATCTTTTTTCCCCACTGTAATACCTTCCCTAAATTTGTCTGACCCTTAGTAAAGAACATCAGCTCACTCTGTTCTGCAATTCCCTCCTTACCCAGCTTGGAATCCACGGCCCAGGTAAATAACGCTCTGGACCCTGCACCAGTGTTTCTTGCTCCTCCAGCTGTCTTTTCAGCACAACCACCCAACATACCCCCAAACCTCGAAAAACTCACTTACCAGTGATAAAGATTTTTTGCTTGACCAAACTTTAGTCAGGCTCCTATACATTCTCCTACATCCATGTATACACCTCCTGATAAAATCTGGTTTTGGCAAGAACTCTGCTAAGTCAGTTTAGCCCAAATTCCCCACCCTCTACTTCTAATCACCCTCACTAGCTAACTGGGTTCCTCATCTTCTCCCATTCCCCAGATGGTATCTGATCATCCTCTCCCAGCTTCAGCAAGAATCCTGTAATAGGTCAGGATCACTTAAGCCAGAATTCTCTCCCTCTTGTCCCCTACTTCACTCCCACAGCCCTGATGTTTCCTCCTCGTAATTTTCCATCCACTGACCTGCACGCCACTCCACTCCTTGGCTATAAATTTCTATTTGTCCATGCTATGTTCAGAATTGAGCTTACTTTCTCTCCCTCACTGCAAAACTCTCATTGCAGTGAGATGGTCTCTGCAATGGCTATCGAGACGGTCCTGAATAAAGTCTGCCTTACCATCTTGAACAAGTGTCTTGAGTAATGCCTCTTGAATCCCATCTAGTCCCTCCTTATACAGAAGCACCTGGGACTGCAGAGAGTGCCATGCAACAGGTAGACCAGTCAGCCACAGAGCAACTGTCACTTGCCCAGAGAACGTCTATCCCCAACACTGCCCAGAAAACATCTACCTTCTTCTGGTCAACCATTTACAATCTCTTCCAACCTCCAACCTCCATGCCCTCTCCTCACCCCCTTCTCTCAATGTAGCCTCACCACTTGTATCTCATGAAGAAAATAAAGCCCCTTATACCAGAACTCTCTCCCCTTTTTGCTACCAAACTCACAAACCCACCACACTGCTGTACTTTCTTCTCCCACTCTCCTCACAATGAAATAAAGGTGGTATTTTTCTTTTTTGTTTTTTTGTTTGTTTGTTTTTGAGATGGAGTCTTGCTCTGTTGCCCAGGCTGGAGTGCAGTGTCGTGACCTTGGCTCACTGGAACCTCTGCCTCCCTGGTTCAAGCAATTCTTGTGCCTTAGCCTCCCAAGCAGCGAGGATTACAGATGCCCACCATCACGCCCGGCTAATATTTTTATTTTTAGTAGAGACGGGGTTTCACCATTTTGGCCAGTATGGTCTTAGACTCCTGACCTCAGGTGATCTGCCCACCTTGGCCTCCCAAAGTGCTGGAATTACAGGCGTGAGTCACCGCGCCAGGCCCAAAGGCAGTATTTTTTCCTCTCTTGAAGACCATCCGTCTTGTATTCTCCTCTCATAGACCTTTGTGAAAAATTAACCTGTGTTTCACACAGTGCAATTTCTGGCACATTAAAAAGAATTCAATGAATAGATGCTGCTTTCACCATTAAGGCTTCCAACAGAGTTGTACCTAGCAGGTACTCCAGGGATGAAACAATCAATCCTATATTTGAATAGGGTGAGGGAATCAGATAAGCATATCCTCAAACAAAATTCTCACTGTTACCAACTCCCCACTTGCCCAGAAATAACCCATGTGTTTATCTCCACAAGAAGAACTTACCCTATTGACTGGTATAAAGAACAAGGGGTTAAAAAGTTAAAGCATCAATATTTTCTCGCTTTTGGTTTAAAACTACTCAAAGCTACTGTTAAATGACAGGGCACAACAGTGAAAACTAGGTTCCTTTCCATACTTGCTACCATGCAGTTACCGGTTTCTCTTTCAGGAAACTGTAATTTATGAAATTTAAATGAACTAGAACGTTTGGATCACATTCAAAGTGTATACTGGACCTTCTGCCAATATCTAACTCACAGAGGGTACGTAAGACCCCATTAGATAAACAGCGCAGTATGGACATTCACAAGATTCATTCTCATCATCTTCCTTTTAGATGGAGTCTTAGCAATTAATTTCTCAAAATTAAAAAAGGCAGACAAATTTATACAGAGTGAAACAAAGTATCTTTACTTGTTAAAGCCAGGAACATAATCAGGCTCTTTGCTCCTTTCTGTGTAAATATTCCTGAAACCCTTTCGCTCAAAACCCTGGACAGCCTGGGGGATTTCGCTTTTCAGCATCAGGGCAAGCTGGCTAGTTTGGTTTGGAGCCTCTGTACTGGCTGCTCATTGAAGATAAATTTAAAAGCTGAACAGAGCCTTCATTACCATTTCCATCAACCCATCCGGAGCTCTGGATATCAGCTCATAAAGAATTATGCATTTAAGTTCCATGTCTTTTAGAAGAGTCAGAGACATTTTCTGAGTTCCCTTTTGGGAAGGTCATCCTTCAAGTTTCACTAAATGCAAGTAAATGCTAACCCTATCCCCGAGTCACTTTAGAAAAGCAGTTACATTCTCATATCAACAATACAGCAAGGACAAAAACATCAAAATAAAAAGATAATCCTTAAATACATATAGCTTTAAGGAAAGCCTATTAAGTCGAAGACTCTATTTGGGAATTACTGGCCCACATGGTTTGATTTCAGGGCACTAAGGGCAAAAGAGTTGTTTTTACTGCCCATAAAACTTTTAAAACCATCATGAAAAATGTACAAGATTTCATATAAAAATCCAAATTTTCATCTTCTCATGAAAATCTGGAAGGCCTCGCAGCACCGGCCAGCCTTGCCAGTGTGGGCTAAAGCGAGTGGCGCCTGCCTCAGTCAGGAACTTTACTCTCTGGCTTGCCAAGGTTCCACCACTCCCTTTTGTCTCAAATCCAGGCAGATTTTACAAATTTAAGAGACCTAACTGACTCCTGTAGACAGCTGAGATTTGATGCCCTTTTTTTTTTTTGTTTGTTTGTTTTGAGATGGAGTTTTGCCCGGGCTGCAGTGAAGCAGCACAATCTGGGCTCATTGCAACCTCTGCCCTGCCGGGGTTCAAGTGATTCCCTACCTCAGCCTCCCGAGTAGCTGGGATTACAGGTGCCTGCCACCACGCCAGCTAATTTTTGTATTTTTAGTAGAGACGGGATTTCGCCACGTTGGCCAGGCTGGTCTTGAATTCCTGACCTCAGGTAATCCACTGGCCTTGGCCTACCGAAGTGCTAAGATTACAGGCGTGAGCCACCACACCGGGCTTGATGCTCATTTTAAGGCATCGTTAGCATACTGGGGTATGGTAGCAGGTAGGAGACCTATTTGCTGCGGTTGACAGCTGTTGGTTCTTTAGTTGAAAGAATCTCAGGTGGTTTTAAGAAAGAGGTTCTGAGTGAGTAGACAGCAGAGTTTTAATTAACCAGGTGCTGGAGAACTAAGCAGAGAGGAGGAGGAGACAGAAGAAGACATTTTTCCAACCAATAAATTTTGCCTGGGCTCAGTCCTGTTTTTCTTTCTGATGAATGTTATGGAATGAACATCAGACTGATTTCTTAATCTAAGTGTATTTCAGGGGATTATTTAGTTCTCATCCTCCTGCTCTCTTGGTGGGCCAGAAATATCCAATGATTCTTATCGTGGTTTGTCAATTTTCCCCTGGGTGTTGCCTATAACAACATGTTCTCTTCAGAGATTCCCCCACCCAAGTTGTCCTGCTCTGAAGTCAGCACTAATTCACTGCTCTGCTTTCATTAACATCCAAGGGCGAGCTCTAATAAAGTAAACCCAACATTGCTTCAGGGGTCAATGCTCTATCTCCTGACTGCAAAAGAGAAAGCAGACAGACTTCCTCCAGGCTAGAGGAACATGAGAAAGGGGTTTTAGCCAACACAATACAACTTAATTCTCCATGAACCAGTATTAGGAAAACCAAAAGCACCAGATCATCAAAATCACGAAAACAAGAACTCAATGTACTGCTAATATGTGCATAAATGAATGTATTTATATGGATCATGCTTATTCTAGGCTTGTGCCACAGAATAGAATCTTGTTAAAATCCCAAGTCTGGAAGGCTGATGGTTGAGCCTGCCAACCATCTGCCAGCAGAAACCTATTTACACACAAGCTTTCTCATGTAACTTGGAACCCATTCAGTCCTAAAAACCATATACCTTGAAAAAAGCCTACACTAGGCCTTGAGTGACCTTTAACAGTCAGGAAATCCTTTCAAATCAGCCCCTTTCTCACTTCTCTCCATTCTAGTCATTTCTTTGATTTAGATTTTACTTGGCCTTGAATAACGAATAGTCATGAGTATAAGACCTTCTAGAACTGTGGTATATGAAATCCCCAACATCGGAAATCACAACAACCCAAACACTCAGCTTCCTCCAAAAGCAACCAGCCAGAGGCCTGCAGAGAGAGGGAAGCCAGGCGTCACGGCTGGAACTCTCAGGACTTCTGACCATTATCAGGAACATCATGTCCAGACAAATTCTGATTCATTCATTCTTTTGTTCCTTTCCTTTTTCTGAAGCCTAAACAGCTTTTTAGCTATCAAGTAAGATGAGCTTAAAAGGAGGTTCGAAATATTGATCCTCTAGAATCTGCATTCTCATCATCATTTTTCCACTAAGATTTTGACGCCCCAACCAGACTTAACAGAAAACATAGCTGACCAAGCTCCTGGGGATGAAAAGCTCTTTATTAACACTTGGTTCTTCTATGTTAAAATGCCACTGACCCCTCCCATATTGCCTTAGAGAAAGACATATGAATCACATAGGCCCTTTATGTTTACAAAGATGCCAAATACCCTCACTAATTAAGTTGAAGAAGGACTAATTCTGCCTCCTACTGAAGTAGGGACCATTTGCCACGTTTTCAATAATGCACATGAATGGTGAGGTCTCTGAACATTCAGGTAAGTACACTTGTTTGTCTTCAATTTTATTTTCTTTGATGAGCTTCCAAATCTCAGTATTCTCAAGGTTTTAAAGAAAAATGGCGGTGGTGGAGAGATTCCTGATATACGACAGCAACAATATGTTACATAAAAACAATATCCTCAGTAAAATCTGCCAGAAGAATGAAATGCAGATCTGAAAAAGAACAATGTGACAATACGTTGTGACAAGTTATATACAGGACCTTTAAAAATGGAAGAAGGAAGAGTGAAACTGGAAATTTGACTAAGTTCATGGATTGGTGTACAGAAAATAGGTAAGGGCTCAAGAATATCCTTAAGAACTGACAACCCAGAAAATATAAAGTTAAATAAGATACCAGTGGCTGTGGGCATTTTTTTTTTTAAAGGTAATACAAACATAACACTAGAACAGAAATTCAAACCTTCTTAACTGCCAAAAAACTCTATCTCATAGAGAAAAAGCATAGACAATACAATGCTTTTTCATAATACTTGTGTAAAGTGCAAAATTTTTGCATTTGGAGGCTATCTTGGAATTCTACCTGTAGAATGCCACATGATAAAAGCAGAATTCTAAGACAGCCTCCAAGATTCCTGCTTTCTTGGGTACATGTCCTATATTATCATCTCCTCCTCTTAATGTGGGCAGATTAGGAATACGATATGACTTCACTCCCATGATTAGGTTACATTATATGCCAAAGGTGAGTGGGGATTATCCTGGGTGGGTCTGACCTTAAAAAGTACACCCTTTAAAGACAGTCTAGAGCCAGAGAAAATACTAGTCAGAAAACTTCAAAGCAGTAGACACTACTCAGAGACAATCCATGGAGAGGTCACATGGGCAGCTCCTTGGAGATAAGGGCTTCACTGCTACCATTACAAGCAATGGAATTCTGCCAACAACCAGTTAGCTTCGAAAAGGACTCCCAAGCCTCGGATGATATCGAAACCCTGGCCAACACCTGATTTTCAGCCTAGTGAGACTGAGCAGAAAACCCAGCCCAAACTCCTGACCCACAGAAACTATGAGGTAATACATTTGTGTGGTTTTAAGCCTCTAAGTTTGTGGCAATTTTTGTGCAACAACGAAGTACTACCTTTCAAGTATAAAAAAGGGAAAAAAGAAAATACAGTATGTGTCTG
Organism: Callithrix jacchus; assembly: GCF_049354715.1. Lineage (NCBI taxonomy): Eukaryota > Metazoa > Chordata > Mammalia > Primates > Cebidae > Callithrix > Callithrix jacchus. The sequence goes on from NC_133507.1 coordinate 77,588,311, forward strand.
CTGATTTTTGTAAAAAATATATCCAGGAAGGATAAACCAAGAAGTAATGAGATTGTTTATCTTCAGAAAGAGGATGGGAATGGGTCAGAAAGGATAAGAAAGAAATGACACCTTCTGAGCATACTTTTCATGTATTTATAAGTTTTAGAACTGTGGCAATATTTGACATTATCTAAAAATAAATAAAACCAACATGATTTTAATCAACATAAGAACCTAATGCATTACAAATGAAAAACAAAAGCACAAAGTAGGTAGAGAAGAACCTAAGCAACTTAAGACAACAGTACTGTAGATATTTTAATACTAAAAACAAAAAAAGAATGAACACAAATGCTATATTCTAGTTAGTAAATTTATTTCTCATAAGGGTATGTGTTAGCATTATGGAACTACTATGTGTGTAGCTTAGAACCATACAAATAAGTAAACATATTGTGGATAATGACAGCCAGGTTTCTCACATTCAGATAAAAGAGTTACATATAAGGGGGGAAAGTAAGAATGAACACTAAGGTTTTCAATATATAGATACAAATGTTTGCATATGTATATGCATACACATAGACTTCCCAGCTCTATCTGTTGAGAAGGGCTAGAAATACTGACATCTTAGGAACAATAAGCACATCTAGCACCAAACTGTGGTTTCTATATACCTTTGTCCAATAAAGGGAACTAGAGCTTCTTAGAAAAATGGCTGATTCCAGGGATACAGCAAGAAAAAAAAAATCCAAGATAAGCCTGGAACATCTTATGGTACCCAAAAGTAAGAAGCTGGTCCAAGTATAGGAACATGTCAAAAAAACATTACAAGCCAAATTTAAGGAGCTCTCAATAGTCAAATCTGGAACAATTTAAGCAACACAATAGATAATCATAGAAGAGATTGTAACCCATCGAATAAAATATCCATGAATCCATACTGATATAAGTAACTGAATAAATAATAAAAGGAGAAGAAACAGCTCATCCTCACAGAATTCTAACTCGTAAATGAAGGGATGACATAATTTTAAAATCACTGTTTGGCAAACACCACAGTGATAATTAATGCAGCCAGGAAATCAACAAATGCTAAAATTAATGAGCAAATGTAAGATATGAAACTAGAATATTCACAGAGTTGCAAAGTATCTCTGCACAAGACACTAATATCAAAGAGAAAAATCATAGCTTTACTGTGGAGACATCTGGCAGGCACCCCCCATAACCAAGTAATCAAGTCAGCAAAGTGACAAGACTTGTAGATATCACATGCATGTGGTGATAATGCACTAATACATACACAAGATCCCTTCTGTGGTATTCTTGCCAAAAACGCCCAGCCTGAATCAAATCCACAAACCCAAACTGAGGAACATTCTATGAAATAACTGGTCAGTAACCACCAAAACTATCAAAATCATGAAAAACAGAGACAGACTAACTGTTCCAAACTAGAAGAAACTGGGGAGACATAACAACTAAATGCAATGTAGGAACCAGACCTAGATCCTGGACCCAGAAAAGGGCATTAGCAGGACAATGATTAATAGTATTGTGTCTCTCTTAATTTAGTTTTGATCATCACACCATGATTCTGTAAGATATTATTTGGGGAAAGTAAGAAAGATTATATATCAACTCCTTATACTAGTTTGCAACTTTTAAAAAGTCAAATTCTTTTAAAATTAATCTTACCACCTATAAAGTATATGGGCTGATAGAAGATACACAAGCTTAATGCTGGGGTAAACATGGGGAATTACCATTACCAACTTAATAGTGAAATGGCTAGGGTGAAAAAGAAACTAAGGAATACTAACAGAATCAGAACAGTTATTTATGTCATTCTCTAAATGACTTTACACTAAACAAGGCATCCTAGTCAATTCGTGCTTTGTATATGCTTCCTGGAGGCAGGCAGATAGTGCAGTGTGTGTGTATGTGTATCCTGTCCCCTCAACTAGGAGGTAAAAGCTTTTAGGGCATGAACATCGTGTGCACGCGCGCGCGCGCGTGTGTGTGTGTGTGTGTGTGTGTGTGTGTGTGTGTGAGAGAGAGAGAGAGAGAGAGAGAGAGATGGAATTTCGCTGTCACCCAGGCTGATGTGCAACGGCACAAACTTGGCTCACTGAACCTCCGCCTCCCAGTTCAAGGGATTCCTGTGCCTCAGCCTCCCAGGTAGTTGGGATTATAGGCATGCACCACCATGCCCAGCTAATTTTTGTATTTTTAATAGAGACGGTGTTTTGCCATGTTGGCCAGGCTGGTTTCAAACTTCTGACTTCAAATGATGCACCCATCTCGGCCTCCCAAAGCGCTGGGATAATAGGCGTGAGTCACCACACCTGGCCCAACATGAACATCTTCATCTATCTTTACATTCTCTCTGTCTGATAATATGATCTACGTAGAATATGACAAAACTCACCAATAATATGTACTTAATATTTTAAAGAAAGTACCTGAAATAACAGAACTCAGAGTTCTTGTAGCTCCTGAATTCCTTAGTGTTATTTCTTTTAGCATATTTCCAGTAAATTTTTTCCCTAAAAGACAACTGAACTCCCGTTTACATATTCAGGCTTTGTAATGTATAGAATAATAGGAGTAGTAAGCAGGCATCATAGACAAATCAGGTGTTCCAACGCTGAGTTTCCAGGTGTTATATGTCTGCCAAAACAATTTTTTTCCTTCTATTAAACTGAGGTACAACAGAAGAGCTGACTGTGTGTGTTGCAAGTGTTAGTAGTTCCATATTCTACGTGGATTCTACTTGTCCTCTGCATAACAGGCCCTGGCACATAATAGGTGCACAATAAGTATCTGTCAAATGAATAAAATCCACATGGTCCCAATGATGTGATTTCAGAGCCAAGAGTCAAAAAGCATACCAGGTCACTTCTTCTAAACAGGCTGTAAACCCTGGGCTTTCTGTAACAATAGTCAAGGTACATGGGAATGGCCATGACATCTAACTTGTCATTTTGAGGCCTATTTCAAGAGTAATCTAAAATTATCATGCAATTGTTTGGATAAAGACCAATTCACCATGATGATTTTTAACATCCTTCAAACAACTGTTAATGAAACCAGAATGACAATTCTCAAATCAAATGAATATCCTTGCTCTCTAGAAGGAGATAAAACTAGTAGCAGTTTAAGAAATTTTAATTTCATAGCCATATTTTTTAAACCAAACTTAAAAACAATCGAGACAGGAAAAACACAATCACCTATCAGTTCTGAAAGCACTGCAGCATTATTACTGTGGTGGTAGAGTCCCTATTAATTTTGCTCTTTGTGTAGTTTATAATCACTCCTTTACAACAAGCCTCCCTCTGAACTTGACTGCCTTTTGTCAGCTTTGTTCCAAGTTACTGAAAAGGTATGTGTTATTTTGGATCAGATGCAGAGGTTGAAACATGAAGTACAATAACAGAGGTCAAACGCCTCTACAACTTTAGCCCAACAAAACACTCCCCATACAAAAGGAAAAGCTCACCGCTTCCTGAAGATAGTCTCCCTTCCTCCGGCCTCACACTTGGGTGACCCTCGTTTATCACACCGTCTTCCAGAGGAACTGCCCCACTCTGCCCTAACCAGCACTGTGCACATTCCCAGGGTGGATGGTTAAAGGGATTCACCAGGGGATGCTGCTTGCTTTATTTTCTTCCAAACTGTATTTGCTTTTATTTTTAATCCAGCTGTGTACATACCAAGCAAATAAGATATGTAAGCCAAATGCTTTGTTAATAGCTGAAATAGCTTTCATGGTTTTATAAACAAAATTACAGGGTTCTAAAACACTGCCCAAATTAAAGGTGACTATTTGTCTTAGTCCATTTGTGTTGCTATAAAGAAATACCCAAGGCAGTGTATTTATAAAGAAAAGGTTTATTTGGGTTGTGGTTCTCTGGTCTGTACAAAAAGCATTGCACCAGCAACTGCTCTTGGTGAGGGCCTCAGGCTGCTTCCACATATGGCAGAAGGGGAAAAGAAGCTGCTGTGTGCAGAGATCACATGGCAACAGAGGTGAACGGCTCTTTTTAATGACCATATTTTGTATGAACTAATGGGACTAGAACTTACTCATTACCACCAATGACACCAAGAAGAGGCATTAAGACATCAAACCATTCATGAAAGATCCACCTCCCAAGACTCAAATAATCTCCCACTAGGCTCCACCTCCCAACATTGGGTATCAGATTTCAACATGAGGTTTGGATAGTACGACATCCTTCTATAAAGTTAGGACATCTGAGATTTGAAAGACTGTAAAATGAAGGGTGTTGTAGTTGATTTGTTCTCTTCCATAGTACCACATTCTTCTATAAAGTTAGGACATTTGAGATTTGAAAGACTCAGTATCTTCCCTTTTCAGAATTCTGAGGTTCATTATGTTAACAGCAAAAAAGAAATTACACTGGAAGCCTACCTATCAAATGCTGAATCTAAAATGAGGGCAAGTTTGATGAGAAAACAATTTGAACTCTCAGATTCCTCCTTCTCAAGAACATTTTCCTTAACTTCATAACAATCTCTTCTTTAAATTCCAAGAGCTCTTATAGGCTGCCCCATACCATCTAGAGCTTATTCTTAGAGTGCCAATTTGAATCATTCATTGCTTCATAATGTATCCCCTGGGATTTTACTAACTAGATCACACATTCTTTAAGGCTAGGAAGTAGGAGTCTACTATTTCTACCCACAATTACATCTGGCTTCATGTTGGGCAGTGGTAGGTATAACCTTGCTGACTAGTTCCATGAAAATCGTTAAAAAGCCAATGAAATAACCTTATATAGCAAGGTGACATGGAAGAGAAAAAAACTTACAATATATCGGCTATTTTCTTTTTATCACCAACACATAAAAACTGCTTCTTGGTTAAAACAAATTTCACTTAGAGAGCTCAATAAAGCAAAGTAGAAGAACAGTATCTGATCTGCTTAGTTCTTTAGAAAAATTTAGTGTCAAAAGAAACAAGGGGTGATTAAACAAAATACTGAAACACCAGATCTTTTAAAATGCTATTTTTTTGTTTGAATCAAAGCTAATTAATTCAAAACAAACACGGAAAGTGATGAAAGATAAGGAAAAGAAGATTCTGGTCCCATATTATATTTAGCACCCCACTTAGATAAAAATGCAAGAAAACAATAATTTCAAAGCACTTAATATAAAACCATTCTCCAGCTGATAAAAGCCAAAACTGTGATGACAACAGAGCACAGCTATTATTATTGAGAACTGAGTTGACAAAGCCAAAAATATTGAACTAATTTCCTTCCTGAAAAGCATTACAGAAATATTTCTGATACTATGCTATTTTAGAAAATGATCTTACAAACATCTTCCCCAAAATGAAGTTCCTGTTTTTACAGGCTGTATATGAGCCTTGATTTAATCTATCCCAGTTGCTTTTAGAGACAAGAGATTAATCTAACAAGAAATTACATAAAGCAAGGAAATTGTTCTGGGGGCAGAGGGTTGGGGACGGAATGAAGAGATGTCATTACACAATAACCATGAGTTCAACAGACAGGACCATACCTAAATCAGGAGGTACCAAACTTATGAAACCCACAAACTCCTTCCACAGGAGCAGTGCTATGTTCATGCTAGTAATTTTTACTTTTACAAAAGCAATTTACTATTTTTCATAGTACATAAATGATTAATTTAAAATGCATATTTTAGCTCAATATCATTCTATTTTATGACAATATATAGTTTTTTGATGTTGTTGCTTTGACATGGAGTCTCACTCTGGCACCCAGGCTGGAGTACAGTGGCACAATCTCAGCTCACTGCAACCTCCACCTCCCGGGTTCAAGCAATTCTCCTGCCTCAGCCTCCCCAGTAGCTGAGATTACAGGTGCGTACCACCATGCCAGCTAATTTTTGTATTTTTAGTAGAGATGAGGTTTCGCCATTCTGGCCAGGCTGGTCTCAAACTGTTAACCTTAAATGATCCTCCCACCTCCACCTCCCAAAATGCTGGGATTACAGGTGTGAGCCACCACTCTTGGCCGATACATAGCTACTTTTTAAAACCACCTTTAGATAGGCATTATGAAGACAAAATATACTATGCAATGTTAAATTTCAAGGAAAGAGGCAAATAATGCAAAAGTTGGGGAGTTGGCTGGTGAGATTTAAAAGAGTGAAATTCCTTGTGGTCAGTTTAGCTAAGCTTATCTCTGGTTAGTGATCCAAAGCGCCCAGCCAACAATTCACACCAACTGTCCTTTCACAAAACTGAATCAGGATAGAAAATAACAGCATCCTGGCAGGCCGGCAGCCGTTCAGCTGATGCACAGTGTTTTTCCAGCCTAGGCAGCAACCCCAGAACCTCCACTCACCCTATCCAACCCCTGCCCGGCCTCCTGACCCTGATAACTGTGCAGCAAGGCCTCACTCCTCAGCTAGTGGCCAATTTATACTTGAGTTATAAAGGGAGATCATCAATCTAGCAAACTTCCTCCTTAAATCGGGACAGTTTCTTTGACAGATGTTCACATTTACTGGCTTTTTTCACTTAACAATGTGAGTGGGGAGAGGACACATTCATTATACCAGTGATTTTCAAACAGCAACACCAAGAGAGGGCAGGAGGGAAGCACAGGCACCACCCAACCACCTGGACTGTGTCCCCACAAACAGCACAATGGAGCAAAGCTGGTGAGGGAGTAGCACACAGCAGGCTGAATAGACAGCAGCATTATCCAAGGCACATGGCAGGCAAGATGGAAGGAATACAAATAATGTAACTCATTGAAGATGATTTCTTTTTCCCATTTTTTGACACAGCCAGATATTACTTGGCCAGCTACACAACACATTTGCCTTTCCATCCCCACCCATCTGCAACTTTTTCTTTTTTCAATCAGATGTGCTGTTCACATACTGGTCCATAAATAACTTGCTTGGAGCTTGATAATTTTCCTTTTTTTCCCTTAAACTCCATAAACTGTTTCCTGTAGAGTTTTAGCCAGTGTGGAAGGTGAGGCTTAACATGAGTCCCAAGTTGTTTGGGCCGTTGCATGGAAGCAACATGTTTTTTAAGTTTATCCAACACACACAACACACACACACACACACACACACACAGTGGACAGCAAAAGCTAAAGAGAAGCATCTGCAGCCTGCACATACAGCAGAGCTGTTAAATTCCTGGCTCACAAACAACAGACAAGAAGTCAGCACAGAGGCCAAAGATTTCCAGGAACGTTTATGTTAGGGTAGACCATAAACTGCGGCAGACAACTCAAGTCCTTCCAGACTCTGCCTGAGAATGATGCTGTACATTTTCGGTTTTCAAAGGCAAAATGAACACAAATAAATAGTATATCCCTGCATTTTCTTTTCCCTTGTCTCCCCACCCGCCAAACCTCTCCCACACCCTCCAACCTCTCTCACACCTTATTGTAAATTCATTCCCTGCTGTTGGCCTCATGATCACTTCTACTACACCCAATTCCCTCCCCTTTCCCCCTTTTTTCCAAGTTTCCCCATCACCTCTACCATGGCAAAATTAGCATTTTAGTACAAGTTTTAAAAATCCCCCAGGCACAGGCAAAACTAGAGACATAGCATCTGTTTTTCTATATTACAGAGAACTGAACAGTCTGCTACACATTCTTTTTTCTGTTAATAAGTAGCTGTATTATGCTGATTAAAAACTCATTTTATTATTTGTGGTTTATCACTAAAACATAGGTACTATCATCAGTCAATATGACTAAGAAACTCTCAATGTATTCTGACTGACAAATACTATCAATCACACAAACTTTTTGGACGTGAAATCTTTGGCAGGTCATCTCTATCTCCTAAGCTCAAAATGAATTTTTCTGAGGCTTGTTTCAGTCTAAAGTGCTCACTATAATCAATGAAATAACATCAATACATAAGGCAGGAAGTTTCCATTCTACATCCCACATCCACCAACCCCACAAAGGAAAATACTGTCAACTATAGGTAGTCCACAGCCCCCTCCAAGCCTTTTGCTTTGTCCTTACAAGAATTACATTGTGTATGTATAAGCACAGAGGACCATCCAATAGCCTAGAGCTCGGTCAGCTGTTCTGTTTGTCTCGCTCCTTCTTTCATGTTATTCCTATCCCTCAAACAACAGCGTTTCCTGATCTAGTCCCATCTTAATGGCACAGGTAGCCAGCGAGGTCTCCTCCACTGTAGTGTGAGGCATTTCTACATCTGGCCCCTCCCTGAAAGGAGAAAGCTGAAATGCATACTGTTAAGTGGCACATAGAGAGAATGAAGAGAAAGGCAGCCAAGCTGGGCCCCCAGAATAAGGCAGGCCAGGCCCCAGGTGGAGTATTTCCTTCCTGTTTTAAGTGTTGCCTTTCCAATTCCACCTCTTCCAAGGGCCAGAAATTACTCTGTTCTTGTTCTATCCTTTCTGCTAACCTCAATCCTTCCCCACTGTAGGGAAAGCTTCTTTTGTTGACACCACTGTTCTCATAGGTTTAGCCTGTGAGCAGAAGGGTGGGTGCCCAACAGATTCTTCCATTCCACAGGCATCCTTTGCACTCTACCCTGCTAGATAGGGCCTTGATGTCGCCCAGGCTGGAGTACAATGGCACCATCATGGCTCACTGCAGCCTCAACCTCCTGGGCTCAAGGTATCCTCCTGCCTCAGCCTCTCAAGCAGCTAAGACTACAGTCACATGCTACCATACCCAGCTAATTTTTTGTTTTTAGTAGATGGAGTCTATATGGCACAGATTTGTCTCAAACTCCTAGCCTCAAGTGGCCCTCCTGCCTCAGACTCCCAAAGTGCTGAGATTACAGGCATGAGGCACTACACCTGGCTTGTGTCCTAGTTGACACCGTAACTATTTACCAGGATCTTGCCAATTGATTCAAGCCAAGCCAACTTAAACACATTAATGTGGCTACTAGTTCTGGAGGCTAATTAAGTACTGTGATTTTAAAATATATATGTGTGTGTGTATGTGTGTGTGTGTGTGTGCGTGCACATGCAAATATATACACACAGGTGTGTATGTGTGTGTGTATACGTTTGTATACAGCTATAGATTTGCAATCTGGATCCAAAGTGGATACACAATGACTAAATTACACGTTACCTCAGTTTTTCTTTTGTGACCAGCATGTCTTGGAAAAACAGCACTTTTGATTGTGCAAGGATTGCTGGTGTGTCTTGGGCGTCAATGCCAATAAAACACCTAAAACACCTGGGCTTAAGCAGATAAAAAGCTTATTTGTGGACTTGCTTGCACTAAGGGTTCCACCAATAGTCTGCCCTCTCTCTTGCCCTCAATTGTCAAATAATAATAAGACACTTGCTACAACCACCCACAGGCAAGCTCTTTATATAGAGGTAGACTGCTTCATTTTCTAAGTGTGAAATGTATTAACATCTATAAATCACAAACCCCAACAGGACCCAGCATAGGGCCCATTCCTTTCATAGTACTAAAATGAAACACTTATGCTGATATGTAAAAAATAAATTTCTACAAGAAATAATTCATCTAGCCAGGCATGTTGGCACGTGTCTGTAATCCCAGCACTTTGAGAGTCTGAGGCGGGCGGATCACCCGAGGTCAGGAGTTCAAGACCAGCCTCATCAACATGGCAAAAAATACAAAAATTAGCTGAGCATTAGAGCACGCATCTATAATCCCAGCTACTCTGGAGGCACATGAATCACTTCAACACAGGAGGCGGAGGCTGCAATGAGCCAAGATCGCACCCCTGTACTCCAGCCAGGGTGACAGAGTGAGACTTTGTATCGAAGAAAAAAAGAAGAAAGAATTCATCTGAAAGTGTTTTATTATATTTCAAACACACCTAACTATGAAGACTATAATGCATTCCCTATGATGAACCTAGGCCCATTTCTTATCAAATCTTACCCTTTGTCACATTTTCTTCAGGTTTTTTCACATACATTTTAAAGTTTTTTTTTTAATGGTCATAGTATAGCTAAATCAAGAACTAAGGGCAGAAACCATCAGAAATTGGTTCCATTTTTATTGAAGTCAAAACTCTAGACTATAAATGATTATTCTTAGCTTACTTCCTAGTAATTTTAGTTCTCGCTGGTATCACTGATAGATGATAATGTAAAACTTCTACCTTTACTTGGAAACACTAAACTCTTAATGATATATTTGAAAGTCAGTATTAGAAATTCTCTTCTAGATGGAATTTAAGCAATCCTTTCTCCTAAGTTCCCTATTTATGTTCAAGAAAACTTTGATTTTTTGGTATACATAACTTATGATTTATTAAAATAATAGTACTTTTACTTCTAGCATTAAATTTATTTTAAGTACTAAGTGCAAAAGAAAGAAGTTGGAAAGTTTACGGAAATTTCAAACAAGGAAATCAGAACTGCTATGATCATGAAGTCCCTTAGGGACAAGTTTCCATTGCTTTAGAAAATAAGATTTATGTGAAGATTTATCAGAAGGTTATCATGTATGCTGATATCATTACTGATATCACAAAACTGCCTAACATGGCATATGAACAACACAGACTATATACTCAAAACATATCTGTGGGATCCCTATATTGTCTGGATTATGCAAAACAGCCTACCTAACTGCCTATTAAATTAATATAACTTCACTTTAACACACATAGAAGAAAACTAAATTTTTCAGTTAAGCAATTTACTAATTTATGCAATGATAATTTACTTTACTACATAAATATGGAGGCCTACTAATGCAGGGCATGTTAAGATAGCTTTTTTATTCTGAATCTGAGAAAGACACAAGCAAACAAAATTACACACAAAAAAATTTATTATTTCCCCCAGAAAACAACTTAGCGAATGTAGCAGCCAAGTTAAGCCTCTTAATCCTCTAAAGAAAGTAAAGCCTGAATAACAAGCTTCAGAACTCAAGGATGATCCGAAGCACTGTTACAGACTAACCCGATGAAACATTAACTTATTTTCGAGGCCTTAATATCGGAATTCCAAACGCCAAGGGAAGAAAGTGAGAAAGAAGGGCTGAGAAAAGAAAAGTGTTGAAACTTCCATTTAAAAGAAAATTGAACTAACCAGAAACTGTCTTTTCTCTAAGTAATCCTAGTTAATTGAGCTTTTATTGTATAGTATTTGACAAAACCCCCCAAAATTATTTCCAGGTCAAAATGCTTATAGCCCAGGCTCCAGTTGTCTATTAACCAATCCCAGCTATATAAATAGCTCCTGAAAGAATTGAATATTGTTAGGAACATAAAAAGTTCTCCTTTAACAGAGGGTAGCAGGAAGCTTAAGTCTTGTGACACACAAAAGCATGCAGTGTGGCAGGGGAACTTCCTGTAAACTACATTAACTTTACAGCGATTTCTTTTGCTGATTCAAGAAAGAGAAAAAATACCAAAGAGCTGAAAGGTGACAAGAATATCCTGACACAAGCTTGTTCAGAATAACAATCCACTTGAGCTCCGTTCCCGGTAACCATGGGGACCAGCATGATCCGTTGCTATCTATTTATCTTAGGCCTCAAGATATCCCAGTTCTGGTCCTTTCCATGAAATCAAGCAATTATTCTCAGAGATGAGAAGTTTGCCAATTGTACAATAAACTCCTACTCTAAAAATCTTTTTCAGAAATTGCATGCTCCTCCCATGTCTCTGCACAGCCTGAGGTGTGGTTTGATAAACAATTTTTTTAAAAGCTTTCTTTTGGCAGTGAACTCACTAACCTTTCTCTTCAAACTATTATTTGCCTGTAGGATGAGGGGATGCAGTCTCTATTCTGCTACAATTGCTAGGCGAAATGGAGAACCCCAAGCACAGAACAATACCCTCATTCAAGGAGAATCACTGGCTTTTACCTTCATGGAGTACTCTTCCCATACTTACATTAAAACATTTGATTTTTAAAATTTATAACATTACTGGTATGAAGGACACATTTTCAATTTTCAAAGAACCATCAGATAAATTGTCAAAACACACACACACAACCAGTTAGAGGTTGAAAACTAAACATATCTATCTATTTATCTATGAATAATGGAGAATCTTACTCTGTCCCCCAGCATGTAGTGCAGTGGCACAAACATGACTCACTGCAGCCTCAATCTCCTGGGCTCAAGCAGTCCTCCCACTTCAGCCTCCCGAGTAGGTGGGACCACAGGCATGCGCCACTATGTATGGCTTATTTTTTACATTATTTTGTAGACATGAGGTCTCACTGTGTTGCCCAGGATGCTCTCAAACTTGAAAGTTCATGCAGTCCTTCTACCTTGGACTCCCAAAGTATGGGGAGACACCATGCCCAGCCTCAGAATGTTTTTAAATTATAGAATAATTTTAAAAGGTGAAAATATAAAGTAACAATTATAAAATACCATCTATTCTTTTACCACTGGTGAACAACCTAGAAAATGACCACATCTCACATACAAGAGCTATTGCGAACACCCCAGAACATTGCTCCATGCAGCTTATTCCCAAAACAGGAACCATTAATGCACCAGACACTCCCCAATCCCTAAGAGCACTGTTTTTTTTCTTTTGCAAAGTGCATCTCTTCTGTGTTACTGTTTACAGCCCAAATCCTAAAGCCAGTGATAGTAATCTTTTTATTTTATTTTTCAGAGACAGGGTCTCACTCTGTCAACCAGCCTGGGGTACAGTGGCACCATCATGGTTCATTGTAACCTCACACTCCTGGGTTCAAGTGATCCTCCCAAGTCAGCCTGCTGAGTAGATGGGACTACCCATCATGCCCAGCTAATTTGTTAAGTTTTTGTAGCAATAAGGTCTCATTATATTGCCCAGGGTGGTCTCGAACTCCTGGGCTCAAGTGATACTTCTGCCTCAGCCTCCTGTGTAGGTAGAACTTTGGGTAGGCACCACCACTTCCAGCTAATTTTTTTTTTTTTATAAGAGACAAGGTCTTGCTGTATTGTCCAGGATGCTGTATTGGTCCCACCTACTCGGGAGGCTAAAGTGGGAGGAGTGCTTGAGCCCAGGAGATTGAGGCTGCAGTGAGTCATGATTGTGCCACTGTACTGCATCCTGGGGGACAGAGTAAGATTCTCCATCACTCATAGATAAATAGATAGATATGTTTAGTTTTCAACCTCTAACTGGTTGTGTGTGTGTGTTTTGACAATTTATCTGATGGTTCTTTGAAAACTGAAAATGTGTCCTTCATACCAGTAATGTTATAAATTTTTAAAATCAAATGTTTTAATGTAAGTATGGCCTTGAACTCATGGCCTCAAGTGATCCTCCTACCTCAGCCTCCCAAAGCACGGGAATTACAGGCACAAGCTATCATACTTGGCTCAATATGTCTCCTTTAAACTAGGCTTGTTCATTGAGAAAAATGGCAACATAGACTTTTTAAATTATATAAGCAAGAGAAAAGGTGCTGAGTCCTAAGACCTTGGACTGAGGCAAATATTCAAAACAATTTTATAAATGTTAGGTATCTGATGGAAAAACTGAGATGCTCTGGAATTGCACACCAGTGATTCCATTATAATTCAGCATGTGAAGGGGGGAAAGCCCAAAAGAAATCACACGTGAAGGGATCAGGGCCATGACCATTGGAAACTACTTTCTCCGGAGCTTCTGCCAATAGCTTGATTCAATACCACTGACCGGTGCAGAGGGTCCATTATCTGGTCCCATCTCAGCACACATTAAGCACTGCTGACTAACACCTGCACCCTATACAAAAACATCTTCAGAGTCTTGCTCAAGCAAACTGCATTCTTTAGACAAAAACAGGATCCTGGATTGTAGGTTGTTTGGGTTTTTTTCCCCTCTCCATGGAAACTGTGTGTGTATTTCTCTGGTACTCAAGAGGTAGCAATTGCTAGCTATTAGCTACAAATAAATAGCTTCAAGAGATGAGCAATTCATACAGTAGTCTAGAAACATGTGTAGTTACAGTGCTGGCGCGTTGGCAGGCTCACTGCTAGTAAAGGAAAGCTGGAGAGCGTGGATACAGTAATGAGCTATTAAACACAAATAATGTCAACATGGAATCTTTTCCTGAGGGTTAGCATCAGGGAGGGAGGGCACAAAGGAGACACCATGAGAAGACATTGCCATTTCCTGTTCAGATCCTGATGACGTTTTTTTAAGGGCTCACACCTGGGACGAGTTCCGAGTTTCCATCACCAGGTCTAGAAAGTCTATCATGCACTGTCATGGGACAGTGACAGAATCCAGTTGTAGTTAGCTGAACTGGGTCAAACACCTCTTGAACACACAAGGAAAAACTAATAGAGTTCTGTCACTTTACTTTTTTTAAAAATGTGTCTGTAATTCTGGTTATGGAAATGACTGGTTCTAATTTTAACCAACACCTACTACTATTTCAGCACATTCCTCCAGATTCAAGGAAACGAGGACTTTCCAGTCAGGGTCTACAGTGACACAGACATGAACTCGGAAATTTAAGCTTCCAGTTTTCAGCCACTCCACTAGGTTTTTGTTTGTGTGTGTTGCTTTTTTTTAAGAGTCAATATACCATGAAAAACAATGTCCAGTCTTGATGAAATTCTTACAGCCATAAGACTATTCATAAGATTGCTTTTACTAGCCTCAAGCATTCAATACAGCTGATACACAAAAATTTTGCATGGGAAGGGATTGGATTTATTTAGGTAAAATAAAACAGATTCCTGCCCTCAGAGACCCTGTAATCACAGAGATAAGCCTCTGACTCATGAAACAGAAGCCCTCAGGAGAGTCTGCCTAAAAGAGGCCTAGGAAAAGAAAGTTGATCCTTTTTCTTAATAATTCACCAGTGACCTGTGTTTACTTCATGTTTTATAATTATGTCAAAGAGTAATACTGGGGACAGTATCAGGCAGTTACACTAGTAATAAGAGGGGTAGGTAGCAGCAGCAGCTAACATTTACAGAATGCCAGAAGCTGTTTCGAAGGTTTAAAAGATCTCATTTAATCTTCCCTACTGCCCTATGAGATAGGTAGCAATGATTATTTCCATTTTGTAGATGAAGAAACTATGGTTTAGAGAAGTTTTTCAAAAACTAAGCCCTTCAGTTATTAAGTAGAAAAGCCAGAATTCAAATCTGAAAAATCTGAGTTTTGAACCTAAACTCTTAAGCACACTACCTCCCACGCAAAACCCACCACAGCCAGTCTTAAGAAACTGATCATAAACTTCCATGGAAGCTGATGAGGATCCTAGAAGAGCAAAAATGAATCAAAAAGACTCAATGCATCCTATAATGAGTAATACACTAGTATGAGTCTTGCTGGCTAGTGGAAAAAAACACGCTATTTCACATATGAATGGAGAGGAATTCATGCAGTACATGCAGCTGGGCTACATATCTAAAAGATAAATATTTACTGGCTGGGGGGAGAAAGAAAATCCCCTCCTCTTCAAAAAAGATTCATGTGGCAAAAGAAAACACACAGTTCCAGTAGACTTAAGTATTTTTTAATTTAAGTACACATGCTAAGGCTTTGTATTTCTTCCTTGGAAAACTCAGTTTTCATTCAGGTATTTGAAACTTTTATAGCGACCTGTCACTGACTATTTACATAGTCATCTGGCAGAAAAAGGTAAGTCTGCTGCCTCCTGGGTCCGTAACAAGGCTCTACTGTGCTGAGTGTGACTGAGGTCACCAGAACAAATCCACTGGGCTCCTCTCCAGGACAGAGGAAAGTTCACCACTATTTAAATCCATTTCCATAAAGCTGACTGAGGCAGTATGATTTAAGAGGCTACTTTGAGTACTACCTAAATAGCTGGAGTCATAGAGGAAGGTAGTTATCCCCAGGCGAGCATTAAGGTTTCATTTATGCAACTAATTTTCCCCATCAGTCTTTCAAGAGTGCCCCAAAATCACGTTGAAAATAGGAGATAGATAAAGCTGCAAACATGACACCAATTTCCTAGAAGATGTGACATTATCAGGTTGACCTGGAAACTGGAGAGGACCTAACAGGAAAATCCAATACGTAAAAAAATTTCAACCTGAATTGCTTAGTTTCAATGATACAGTGTACAAAAAGGCTGTAGCTGTATCTGAGGCTGTCAAGTCTAACTACAAATTAGAGTCACCTGGGAGGCTTTAAAAAGCTACCAGTGCCTGGGCCCCACACCCCAAACAAATTAAATCAGAATCTTGAGCGGGGGGAGGCGGGGGAGCCTGGGCAGCACCATTTTTTAAAGCTCCCCACGTGAGTCTCAGTGAAATAACATGGTAGAAAAGCACCAAAAAAGCCAAAATGTTGTTCTTTGGCTGTTGAAAGTGCTATATCAAAGTCAGGGTCAAATGAATGGGTGAGTCAAAATTCAGTCATTTAAGTGTATTTTAGGAAGACACCACAGAAACTGGACAGTTTCAATTAAATGATCTATTTTGGTGAGTAAACTAGGAAGGCTGTAGATAAATGAAGGCATAACTAGACATGTTTTATCTCAAACTCTTCTGCTTAGAAGAAATTTTTTAAAATGTAAAGCTGAAGTTTTTGTACAGTTAGTGTTTACTTTCCTTTAGAGACCCATAAAAGAGTCTATGTAATAAATCTAGTTAAACATACTCAGAGGCAGAATGACTATGCACAAGCACATGGATATGCTTCAAATCTGCAGACTAACATGGGAGCCACTTGTGAATATATACGGACCTATCTTACAAAATCCAATGAATGTGAAGAGAGAGACTCTGAAACTATACCTAACACAAAGGCCAAATGTTGTTCTTAGTGTACTCAAAAATGAGTCATTGAAGAGGAAAACACCAGGCTTCATTTCACAGGCCTTTTGAAGGCCTCACTGGAAAAATGAACAGTGCCCTTGAGGCTGGTGAGACGTTTTTTACTGCATGCATCTGGTTTTCATGTATACTGTATTCTTGAAAATGCCTACTGCCAAGAATCCTAAGTTACTGCATAGCCCTTGGTAGATGGGCACTATCCCCAATTTTTTTTTTTTTTTGAGATGTAGTTTCACTCTTGTTGCCCAGGCTAGAAAACAATGGCACGATCTCGGCTCCCTGCAACCTCTGCCTCCCAGGTTCAAACAATTCTCCTGTCTCAGCCTCCCAAATAGCTGGGATTACAGGGAACTGCCACTCCACCCAGCTAATTATTATATTTTTTTGTCGAGACGGGATTAAACCATGTTGTCCAGGCTGGTTTTGAACTCCTGACTGCTGGTGATCCACCCGCCTTGGCCTCCCAAAGTGCTGAGATTACAGACGCGAGCCACCACACCCAGCCCAAAGTTCTTTCTAATCTAGAAATTATCTAACCTATTTTAAGTGTAAGTTCTGGTTCTGCTAATTCAGCAAAAAAAAATTATTGTCAGATTATGATTAGATTTGTGAGTTGTAGCAGTCAAATTAGATCTGATAGGCTGACAGGGAGTTGCTGTCTGACATATCCTAAAGATCTGCAGCCTGCATGCTAAGGGTAAGAACCAGGTCTGCTACACCACCTATGTCTTTCTGGGGTCCAGGCTAAAGAGGTAGCAGGTAGTTGGGGCATATTTTCTCATGATACTCACAGGAACATAAAATCCCCATCACATTTAAGGCATCCCATTTAAGGTATCAGCTTGCATCACGTTCATTTATATTCTTTGGCCGAACCAGTTATAGGCCAAGGCCAACATCTGTGGAGCAGTACATACGCGCTCATACAACATAAGTCACATGGCCAAAAACTCCATCTCTACTAAAAATACAACAGCTTAGCTGGGCGTGGCGGCACGCACCTGTAGTCCCAGCTACTTGGGAGGCTGAGGCAGGAGAATCACTGCAACCAGGAGGCAGAGGTTGCAGTGAGCTGAGATCGCACCACTGCGCTCCAGCCTGGGCAATAGAGCCAGACTACACCTCAAAAAAAAAAAAAGAAAATTAAACCCACAGCATCCATGAATTCATCACTCTGCCAGTTATATATATTTTAAAGCCAGTGTACTTAGCTTTTCCTTCTTTCCAAGTAATTATTTTTGACATCATGTAGATAATTTAGAATGTAAAAACATCAAAGTCGAGGTGTTAATGTAAAATTGATATTATACAGATTTAGAAATAAAGATGATGTATTCAAACTATAGAAGGAGCCAAAAAGTGGTTCTGGTGATGAAGTCATGTTGGAGCACATGTAGGGTTTAAAATAAAACTGCTTCACTAAGCCAGAAGCAGTGGCTCACTCCTGTAATCCCAGAACTTTAGGAGGCCAAGGCAGGAGGATCACTTGAATCCAGGAATTCAAGACCAGCCTGGGCATATAGTGACACCTCATCCCTCCTAAAGACTTGTTTTTCATCAGCCAGGTGTGGTGGTGCACACCTGTAGCTCCAGCTACTCGGGAGGCTGAGGTGGGAGGATTGCCTAAACCCAGGAGTTAGAGGCTGCAGTGAGCCATGATCACATCAGTGAACTCCAGCCTGGGCAACAGAGTGAGATACTGTCTCAAAACAAAACAAAACACCACTACCAACAAAAAACTGTTACATGAAAACTCGGAGTGGGAAAACACAGATTTTCTAAATTTTGTCTCATTTTATATGTATAACTAAATATCAACATACTTTCAATTATTTCACCTATATCCCAAGAAGTTTATACATTCAGAACTTGTTATTCTTCTTGAGAATGTAGGGTATGACCTCATTTGAGGGTTGCCTTATAATCAAGCATATGCTGTAGTTTTAATACATTTATTTGAAATTCACCAGGCCACAAAGTTTCATTTTTATTTTACTTAATTTTGTCTGTATAAGCTTTTTAGTACAATTCATCTTTGTCTTTATAATATTTTTCAGTGAACATAAGGCAATAAAGCTTCCTGAAATTCAGCTCTCATCCTTCCTAAGTATTTACATTTTTCTATGCCACTCAACCTTAAACACAAATGATTTTCAAAGTATAGAACTACCTCCTACTACAATAAAAACAAAATCACATCACCACCATAATACTTGAATGGTATTTTGTTATTTGTCATACTTTACCTTTTTGTAACAATAAAAAAAATTTCAGGTCAGGCACAGTGGCTCATGCCTGTAATCCCAGCACTTTGGGAGGCCAAGGCGGGTGGATCATGAGGTTAGGAATTTGATACCAGCCTGACCAACACGTGAAACCCCATGTCTACTAAAAATACAAAAAAAATTAGCTGGGCATGGTGGTACATGTCTGTAATCCCAGCTACTCAGGAGGCTGAGGCAGGAGAATTGCTTGAAACCAGGAGGCAGAAGTTGCAGTGAGCCAAGATCACACCACTGCACTCCAGCCTGGGTGATGGAGTCAGACTCTGTCTCAAGAAAAAAAAAATTTTATTTTCAGTCAGGATTTTTCAAACAATGTAACCAAAGTTCTCAAAGTCCCCTGAAGGCCCCAGGGAGCCCAGGAACATGGCAGTGTTTGGCTTTTAACTGTTTTATATACCGTGGTTCTGTGTAACTTTTAGTTTAGGTAACAAAGGTTCTGCTATTTAAAAAAAAATTTAACCATCACTTGTGAATGATCAATAATAGTGTTTAGATGAGTTTTAAAAAGGGCTCTCGATGCCTGAAGCTTGGTTTAGCAGACTATGCTGACTCATTAAAAGCTACATGTGGTATGAAGCAACACTAGGGCATTATATTTAGCAGCTGCTATGATCATGTGTGTATAGTTTGTGTATATTTATATATACCACGTATTACCCAATTTAACCAAAGACACCTTTACTGGAAACATGTCAGACCATAATTATAAAGAATCCAAACCACTTTTATATTGTTACTGTCCAACCTATATTCAATGTCCATCTCCCGCTTCCCTCCACTGTTTTGTTTTGTTCTAATTTCCCAGTGTAAAATTATATAAGAACCTCACCTACTGATATTGCCTAGGACCTGAGAAGCTGCAAATAGACCAAAAACCCAAACAACAAATCAACAGACAGCCTGCTGAGACTCCCGTCTTGTTTCCTGCTTACTCTGAGACACCAATTTGTCATCATCTAGGATCTACAGCAACCAGAGCTGAGAGGAAATCAAAGGAGGAAGAAACAAGTTTGGGATAGGGACAGAACAGCACCAGAACTTAGACACTGTGGGGTTTTTTAGAATATTTTTCAAAAGTCATGTATTTCCAACACCCTCATTTTATAGGTGAAGAATCTGAGCACCTGAGACTTCCCCAGGTTGCAGGAGTATTCCTTACTAATGAAATTTACTAATAAAAACTCTAGCTCCAAAAGTAAAGGCTAATGATGAGTCAGTCCATCTCCAATAAGTTTTTATAGATTTCAACAGCTAGCTATTTGTCGTGGCTTACTGCACTGTAATTCCTGGTAATCCTCATGGAAACTAACTTTCTTGATTGTGCTAGATCTCTATGGTAATCTTTCCAAATAGGGAGGTTTCAAGCTACTTGTCCTATCTTTTCAGAAAAGTTAAGCACTCCTATACTTTTGTTTGTCTCTAACCAAGGGCATTTTCATGCATTTAAAACCAAGTGTTTATAATCCTGCTTTGAAGCTTGAGAAGATAAACAAGATGCTACACAAGTGATCACTCTAACTTCCCAGATAGGAATTTCTGCACCCAAATGAATCAGAAAATGAACTCAACCTCGCAGCCTACAACTCTTCCCATGAGCTCCTATTTCTCTGATGTGAGGATTGCACTGTCCACATAATTATTATTTTTTAAACCCTAGAAACAACACCAAGTTTACACAAGGTGTTCAGCTTACTATGGAGGGGTTCTTATCAGAACTGCAAGTCAAACTATCACAGATCCACAATTTTTTTTTTTTTTTTGAGACAGGGTCTCCCTCTGTCACCCAGGCTGGGAGTGTAATGGTTCAGTCACCACTCACTGACTACAGCCTTGACTTCTAGGGCTCAAATGATCCTCCCAGGCTCAACTGATCTTTCCCCCCTCTCAGCCCTCTGAGTAGCTGGCACCACAGGCAAGCATCACCATGCCCAACTACTTTTTAAATTTTTTTATAGAGGCAGGTTTTTAAAAAATTTTTTGTAGAGACAGCATTTTGCTATATTGGCCAGGCTGGTCTCAAACTTCTGGCATCAAGTGATCCTCCTGCCTTGGTCTCCCAGAGTACTGGGATTACAGGCATGAGCCACTACACCTGACCCAAGTTTACTTAAAACCAAACCAAATAAAAACATGTATTTTATGTTGCCCCGGCTGATCTCAAACTCATGGGCTCAAGAGATCCTCCTACCCTGGCCTCCCAAAATGCTGAGATTACAAGAGTAAACCTCTAAAAACAAACTCCAAGGGGCAGAAAAAGTAGTAGTGCCAACATTTGTAGATGGCTGGCTGTCTCCAAAATGTTGGTACTACTACTTTTTCCTATATTGAACAATAAATAGAAAGCAAACATAAATGGTTAAAGCATATAATCAAATAGTAAACATAGCTGTGCTTTAAGTAATAAAAAATGTATCATCAAATGGTAAACACTGACGGTGTTTTAAGTAAAGCCATTCTTAGAATAGTACAATCTGGGTGCATTTTGATGGGCTGCCAGCCAGACTCCTCGAAAGGAAGCCACACTGCTGACCTCATCCAAGGCTCCTCAGGACACCATTTGAGACAGACATTTTAAAATGAATTGTCATTGTATTCATAAAAGAGGAGGAGAAGGCCACCAGGCACGGTGGCTCATGCAAGGCAGACAAATCACTTGAGGTCAGGAGGTAGAGACCAGCCTGACCAACATGGAGAAACCCCGTTTCTAATAGATACACAAAATTAGCTGGGTTTGGTGGTGCGTGCCTATAATCCCAGCTACTCGGGATGCTGATGCAGGAGAATCACTTGAACCCGGGAGGCAGAGGTTGTGGTGAGCTGAGATGGCGCCACTGCCACCACGCCCAGCTAATTTTTTGTATTTTTAGTAGAGGTGAGGGTTCACTGTGTTGGCTAGGCTGCTCTTGAACTACTGATTTCAAGTGATCCTCCCATCTCAGCCTCCCAAAATGCTGAGATCACTGGCATGAGCCACTGAGCCCAGCTCTGACTGCATTTTAATTATATAAAATAAGTGAAGCTCATTTTCCATTTAATTAAAAAGCTTTACATTTGGAGGTAAAACTTCTCTTCAGCCAATACTCAAACAAAAGGCAACTGCAAATCACAGAACTAGTGGCTTTGCTGATCAGAGTGTCACAGGAACAGGATGAGCAGGTAACATTAAGTAAGCAAGTGAGATGGGGCAAGGAAAAGTTTGGTTTTAAGTAAATTTGGGTCAGGTGTAGTGGCTCACGCCTGTAATTCCAGTACTCTGGGAGGCCAAGTCAGGAGGATCACTTGATGCCAGAAGTTTGAGACCAGCCTGGCCAATATAGCAAAATGCTGTCTCTACTAAAAATAAAAAAAAAAAAACTTAGCTAAATATGGTGGTGCACACCTATAATCCCAGCTATTCAGGAGGCTAAGGCAGGTGAACTGTTTGAACCTGGGAGGGGGAGGTTGCAGTGAGCTGATACTTCGCCATTGCACTCCAGCCTGGGCAACAGAACAAGACTCTAAGTAAGGTAATTAATTAATTAATTAATTAATTTGACTTGCGATTAAACAAACCCCAAGGGGCAGAAAATTCCAAATGTGATAAACTACACAAATACTCCATGGTCCAAGATATTCATTTCTTATGCTAAGAGTATCCTAACAAAAGGGTATTGTTAATATTTTCTATGAAGACCTTTCAATACTGGGTCTGCATATGCAATATAAAATAAAGAATGAAGGCAATCATTCAGATTGTTTGTATCAATATGAAATCTTAGGCCAAGCACAGTGGCTTACGCCTGTAATCCCAGCACTTTGGGAGGCAGAGGCGGGTGGATCACCTGAGGTCAGGAATCAAGAACAGCCTGACCAACATGGAAAAATCCTGTCTCTACTAAAAATACAAAATTAGCCAGGGGTGGTGGTGTATGCCTGTAATCCCAACTACTTGGGAGGTTGAGGCAGGAGAACTGCCTGAACCCAGGAGGTAGAGGTGGAGGTGAGCTGAGATTGCGCCATTGCACTCCAGCCTGGGCAACAAAAGCAAGAAACTCCATCTCCAAAAAAAAAAAAATAGAAAAAAAAGAAACAAACAAACTTGGGTATTGATTTTTTGGATGGTATATGCAAAAGGAACTTTTGACTTACATCAGCCCAGTGATTTTCTCAAGGATCTGAATCACCATGTGAGTATTACATGTGTACTGGACCATCTCAGTACACTAAATATAAGCAGACCACTAAAAACAGAGATCTATGTTCCCTGAAGAGGGAACAAAATAATTCTGTTACTGCTATTAATACAAATCTACTCCAACCTCTTTTTGCTTGCCACTGCCACAACACAAGGATCATGACTCAGAACACATATATAGAAGCAAGGTACCAAGAGCTCATGTGTGTAATCCCAGCAACTTGGGAGGCTAGGGCGGGAGGATGGCTTGAGCCCAGGAATTGGAGGTTGCAGTGAACAACAATGGCACCACTGCACTCCAGCCTGGGAAACAGAGTGAGACCCCAACTCTTAAAAAGATATATATCATATGTATACAAAAATGCAAGTACTGAAAAACAATTCACAGAAAAAATCACTTTTCCTTGATGTAATGTACAAATACCTTTTATTCTCTTACTGTATTTCTTTTCCATATAGAATGATCTCGAGGTCACAACCCTAATAACCAGATTCCAAAACCCAATCTTGGCCCACAGCTTGAAAACAACACTTTTCTATACCTCACTGTAATTCACAGTGGACCCCTCACCTACTAAAAGGAACTTACATTTCAGGGTTTACCATGTGCCATCACAGTGGCCAAAGAACTTGTATTCACAAGTCCCTTAAACTTCTATTCTTAAAACACTCCATGCACATTATTTCTCTTAGTCTTCACTATACCCTTAAGGCAGATTATCATCATTTGCACTACTTTACAGATGGGAAACAGGCTCAAAATGGGCAGATAACTTGCCCAAGGTCACACAGTGGCAGAGAGCTAGAATGAAAAGGCAAACTATGTGACTGCAAATGAGACCCTAGAATTGGCCTGATGACAACACAGGTCCACAGTCCCTTATCTGAATTGCTTGAAGACTGATGTCCTTCAGAATTCACGATTCTTTTGGAATTTGGAAAGGTAATGAACATAGC
This sequence comes from Callithrix jacchus, assembly GCF_049354715.1. NCBI lineage: Eukaryota > Metazoa > Chordata > Mammalia > Primates > Cebidae > Callithrix > Callithrix jacchus. The sequence goes on from NC_133507.1 coordinate 77,612,454, forward strand.
GCATATGCCATGTACTCCCAAAAGCAGCCATATCTGGGGCAGTATCCCATAGTCAAAATATTAGGATGTCTGTAGCCAAACATGAGTTCACACTAAGTGGGATAAATAAAGACTGTAAGTAGCTTCCCTTTAGCTGAGGTCAGGTTGGCTGCCAGGTGAGCTCAGGTCTGGCCAGGCTTTGTAACTGAAATGAGTTCTTTTAAAGTAAAAATTATCTTTTTTGAAGATTTTCAATCAAAAATACTAACATAGGGTTGTGGACCTCCACAAAAAAGAGCAAACTGAGACATCAGTGACCAGGATAATTTCACATACACTATTTGGACATCTGGAACCTGTCGATTTTTTATTAATGGTAATTAGAAGGCACTACCTCAAGGTACCTAAAGGCCCTTCAGGACTCCGCTGGCAGTTTTCTATTTCAATGAAGGAAAATTATGATATGCCTGTTTCATCAAGCCTGTGCTATTATAGTGTAGAAAGACTAGATTAGTCGAAGCAATGAAATCACTCTGCTTGATCATAGTATCACATAAGAACATTTCTGTTATGCCATCATTTTGCGTTTGAAAGGAAGCTTCTTATGGCTAGTGCATAATCCAGTCTCAGAGCAGATGTGATCAGCTGTTCATCTTGAGTGATTGCTGGAATTCCATGAGGACCTTTAAGAAGTATTGCTACCAGAGTCCCACTACCGAAACTGTGATTCAGGCAGTGTGGGGTATATAGCCTGGTAGTTGGAATTTTCAAAAGCTCCCCAGAAAGCTTTTATTATGCTTCTACACCCGAGAAACACTGGGGTAAAAAAACACACTAAGGTGGACTCCAGTTTCCAAAGAAAAGTCCTGGCAATGTTACCAGCAAACAACATTGTTTCCCAAACGTCACCATCATCCAGCGCCCCAAACGAACTCATAACAGGCCTTCAAGTGATCTAGTATATGAAGAGGTTCCTATTCATAAAGTTCAGGGAGTGTGAGAATCCAGGGTTAAAAGTTTCTAAATCTAACCACAAGGAAACAAATGTTGGCTCCAGCTCTGGAGTGGGGCTGCTACAGAACCAGGCGCCGGACTCCCACACCGACGTGGACTATACTGAGAGCTCATTCTTTTGTTTATTTTTGGTCCCTTGCTTTTTTAAGGCACCCTGCAGTCAAGTGCTAGGTACAGGAAACTAAAGAGCTTTCTGGTAAATAATTTGGCTTTGTCAAGAATAATAAATACATCTTACTTGCTCAATCTAAATAGCCCCTCAGTCCCCAGAGGATCAAAATGAAGGGCTGAACAGCCTTGCTTTGTTTTGTAAAAAACTGATCTGTAACTGCATTTTTCAAAAGACGAAATGTGGTCCCAAATTACCTAGGAGTTAAACTAATATTCCTTGGCTGTTTAAACTATACAAAGAGCAAAATGTAAGGGCAGCTCAGATAAGACTAAGAAAACGACAGCCTACAGGGCTTTGCTGTTTTTTTTTTTTTTTTTTCCAATGGCACCACTCTGAAAATTAGATCTTCCAAACAACCTAAATTACATTCCTTGCCTCATCAGACATGAATGGGAGGTCTCTTATGTGAAGCCAAACATTCTGTAACACTTCCACAGAACAGGGCTTGGTCCTCCTAACAGCAACGAAGAGCAATGACAGTTAACTGGTGGTAGGAGGCCAATTCTTCCTTTTTACAAACTAAATTAATAGCCTTTATTAAAAGAACACACAACTACAAAGTTCCTGCTCTGCCCTCACTTTCAAGTGAGAACTGTATGTAGCCCCTTAGCCACGGTATCTTTGACTAAATGTTAGATTAGCTAACCAAACTCTTGGATCTCTCATTCATGTAATAACCACAACATAGGATTCATTCCTTCCTGGAACTGCGTATCACCATGACAATCCCTTTGATTCCATAATACAATTCAAATCCTGCATACGATCCAAAATTAAGCCTACAAATGGATCTAGAAGTGGCAATATGAGAAGACTATATTGTTAACCTTTACTGATGGTACTATGTACGAATTATGGCCATAAGAGAAAAATAGGTTAAGCATATTGTTTCTTATAAAGTATAACATTTACTGTCATTTTGTAACCTAGAAGAAATAAGTCTTCAATATGTTTCTATAGATAGATGAGCCTTTCATCTTTATCAGCTTCTTCTCTACTTTCCTATGTCAGCCATGGTTGACAAATCATAGACAGCAACCTTCTAAACACTTTCATCTAAATCTTCAAGTGATATTCTCAGAAGATAACCAATAATAATGGTTAATATTTATTGAGCAATTACTAGAGAACAGGCCCTGTGCTAAGGGACATACACATCATCTGAGATTAAAGGACTTGCTCAGCTTACAAAATGATTGAAAAAGCAGAAACAGAACCAGAACCCAGGTCTTCCCACTTCCTATGTGTATGCCCTAAATATTGCATTATTCTGCCTCAAATATCACCTACCTCTAAAATAGCCACTTTTGTCCTCTATTACCAAGAGGAGAGGCTATCTTTTAAGCTAAGAGTTATTCAAATCTATGTGAAATTTTAAAAGTAGTAACGCAGACACAAAGCAGGGAGAATATGGTCGGGAAAGACAAACACTTAAAAGAGACATTCATTTTTAAAAAGCTTTCCTAGGAATAAATTACCCTCATTAATAAATGCAGTGTTTCAGTTTAATGTACTATTTCAAACCCAATGGTAGTTAACTACTCTAAAATGCACTGTACAGCCAAATATGGCACACCATAGACGTACTACGTTTCTTTATAACGGCATAATGCTCCTTCAGAATTGCCTCAGGATGCACATACTGCTCCCATTTTACAAGGCGGGAAAACTAAAGGACTCAGATATTATTTTCTTAAAAAAACTTATAACCAGAAAAAACGTAGCAGAAGAAAAGATCAGAATATATATTTCCTGACTCTTAACTGCATGCTCAGTTAAGCAAAGAATTTTCAATTGGTGACCCCTCCAAGGGGAGCCTGAGGACACAGGAGGTTCAGCATTTCCACCCCAGTTTGACAAACACTGGGCAGCCCATGCAAGAGAGAGCTGAGGTCCTGAGAGTGCATGGGAAGGCTCAGGCAACATGCAGAATGACAAACAAATGACATGAGTCAGAAGACGGGTAACATTTAGGGAGCATGTGGGAAAAGGGATACTAGCCAAGGAGGCTAGAGAAAAGTAGTCAGAAGTAGGTGGATAATGAGAGGTGGTGACAACAGCTGTGTCACTTCTCAAGGCATGAGGTATCCCAAGGCAACACAGACACTTAATTCTGATTCCAGAGGCACTGACTTCCTCCTCGGTGTTACACATGATGTCAGGGAGAGCTGAAACAACATGTATGCAAAGGGTTCTCCGATCACAAGGGAACTGGTGAGCAGCAGGAAAGAAGGCAAAAGAAGCCAGGAGGAGGTGGGTCCCGGAGGGCTTCATATGCTTAACTGCAAAATCCAACCAAAGGGAAGAAAAACGAATCAACAGCGTCAATGTAATCCAGCTCATGGCAGAAACAGGAAACTCATCCTGAACAAGAGTAATTGGCTCATGTTAATTTTCTCCACTTTGATTTGATCACATCATGAGTCAAAGAGGCAATTTATAGAAAGGGCCAAAAAGCATTGTGTATGTTATGTGGAGTCTATTACGCATCATTATTTCTTCATTTATATCCTAAAATAAGTACCAATTTCAACAAAGTCATCAGGTTCCATTAGCTCTCCCCACTGAATAGGGTCTCTAACCAGCTCCCAATCTCAAATCATGTTTATATAATGATCTTTTGAGTACTTGCTTCAGCAAGGTATTGTATAGGGGAGAATTCACATCTATGCTCCAAAGAGCATTGTCTAAAAAAATTAAAATGAGAATCACATATGGAATTAAATTTTCTAGTAGCTACATTAAAAAGTAAAAAGAAGAAACTGATTTCAATAATGTTTTGGATATATTGGCTTAAATAAGGTGTATCATTTCAACATGTAACCAACATAAAATTATCAATGAAATAAGAAATAATGCAAAATAAGCTTTTGAAATCTTGTGTATTTTTACTTATATCACATTCTAATTCACATGTTACATTTTCAGCAGATATACTTATGTTTAGATTTCATAAAATACACAATTTAAAAAAAAAACAGGCTCACATACTCAAGTTGTTCCAAATATAGAAAAAGTTTTCCAATAACTGAACTATTTTTAAATGTAAATTAATTAAAATGAAATAAACTTAAAATATTTGCTCCTTGGTTACACTGGCCACATTTCAAGTGCTCCACAGCCTCTAAGGCTGGTAGTTCCTGTATTGAACAGCACAGCTCTAGATCTATACACACTCACTTTTGAGGAAACAAGACAGAAATCTCATTATGTATCAGGGGAATTAGTTTCTTAATCAAAGGCCTCAACAAGGGCTGTAATAGAGTCAGAATTCTCCAGAATCCCTCAAACAAAGGTATCAATGCTAAACTGAAGCCATGACTACTCTATGCTTTGTCACTCAGGGGCTAAGTCAATTCCTGGTTGAACCATTTGCCTTATTAGGAACAGCGGTTTAGAAATGAGTAAGAGCATGAGCTCTGGAGGCCAACTGCCCAGCTTGAAAACTCCAGATTCTCTGATCACTTGCAAGTAGCTTAACCACTCCATGCTTCAGGTCCTCCTAAAATGGGGTGATGATAAAAGTACCTACCTCACCAAGTTATCTTGACAATTAAATGAGTTAAAACACATAAAGCTTAGCACAGTGCCTGCAGATTAAGAACTCAATGAACAAATGTCATTGGCTTGCATCAACAGTTGACCAGGCCTGCTCTCGGAAGAAAGCAGCACTCCATGGCAAAACCTACTGTGTGTACACATGCATTGCTGTGTACATACTGATGAAGTCCACAGCTAGCTCACTATGCAGGTGGCAAACAAAATTAACCCTATACCATTTACATCCTCCACAAACAAAATAAGACAAGCACAGATAGTTCCTTAAACAACATATACTATCAAAACAGAGTGCACAACATCAAAAGATGCAGCATAAGTACACAGGATGAGCTGCTGGTAAAGTCAGCAGCATTCACAGGGGGAAAGCTCTGTCAGCCTTCGATTTGTAGGAAACGGGCCGAGGGAAGACGTAGGAGGCAGTAGAGTGGGGTGAAGTACCAGTTAACAAACGGGACAAGTGAAATTCCTAATGCAAGCACATATGGTATTTATTAAGTTTGAGGAGTCTGGTTACATCTATTTTGAGATTTGTGTGTTTCATTTCAGTTTGCCAAAGGAATGACAATCCAACAAGAATTACTGAACAGGTTCAGCACGTAGAGGAATATGTTGGCACTTCCAAGAAAAAAGAATGAGGTGCGGGGCAGATGGTAAAAAAGCACGATCCAGCTCTTGTCAGAAAAAAAAAAAAAAAAGAGCGAAATGGCCAGCAAGAAAGCAGCGAGATTCTGCCCAGGAAACTGGGCTGACTCAAGGGTTAAGGTAAGGCAGTGACAGAAACACGGTGAAGCAAGCCAAGAACGCTAAGGCTTGCCTCACTGTAGGAGTAGCCCTACCTCACTTAGCCCTCTGGCTATAAGTGAAGCTTCCCAGGCTGGAGAAGGCAGGAAGAAGGAAGAATGTTCCATAGCCTCACTTTAGGGACACAATCGGTGCAGACTTATTAAGAAGAGAAGCGGCAAGCTTTAGCACACCAACCAAAAATCCACAGAAAGACATGATTTTATTGCTGGCATCCCACTCACAGCACTTTAGGGGGACTGCAGAGGCTGCTATGTTTCTTTGGATCTAGTTGAGAGAGGAAGACAACTCACTGGATAAAGTACAAAGAGAGCTGAGTTCAGAAATGCCACATTTAAAGGGCAGTATACACCACCGTCTTCTCCCCGCTGCCCCTTAATACTAAGGAAAGCCTGAGGGGTCTTATAAAGGAAGACAAAGAAAGACCAGTGTTAACAGGATGGTCTTTTGCCATTTTTGTTTCATGAGATGACTTCAGCTCAACTCTCCCACAAACCCAATTACTAGACAGACTGATTTTGATTACTCAAATCCAAAGTGGCCCACATTATATCCACAATTGATTGGAGATACTGCAATGATGACTGGGAATAAGGGGGCTACAAGTGCTTAAGGAGGAAGAAGAGAATTCCAGATACTTCATTGAAGTCAGCTCAGTTTAAGAAAACTTTAAAGAGAAAGTGAACTGAAAAAAAAATTTACTAGTAATGGAAAACATTCTCTTCAAAGATAAGGTGGCTTGCAGAATGCCAGTGAGTCACCCAGAGGCCAGCGCAGCCCAGACCTGTCAGGAGCATCTCCTCCCCCATGGCAGGCAGGAGGGCACATGTGGCATGTGGATGGAGGCGCCAAGTGACAGGTTTCAGACAGCCCTCACACTACAAAGTGCTGCACGGTTTACCACGCCTGGTATATGCTCTCGAGTCTCCTAACCGGTCTGCTTATTTGCCTGTCAGGAAACTAAGGCTCAGAAAGATCAAGGTCACCTTCTTAGTCAAGGTAAAATCAAGGGTAGACCTCAAATTCCCCAAATACTAGTCCAATGCTTCTTTCCACAACACTAAATTGCTTCTTGAAAATAACCAACCCTAATTCTCCACTTAGCAACCTTTCTAGCAACTTTCTGGCCCCGGCCATAAACTCTCACCTCCACGATAAACTGATGCCTTTATCAGGGATATTCTATCACATCTGTATGCTCCCAAAACAGAAAGTAAGTTTTAGGGAACCCCTTTCCTTTGCTCTAGATGCAAGCCTGCAGGTGCCCTGGGGGCAAGGTGCTAAATGTGTTGACGTCAATTTCTCATGGGAAAAAACCTAATCTCTCCAAAGAAAAATGAGTACTTCCAGTGACAATTCTGAGCCTTCTGTTACCCTACTTAGCCAACTGCTCAGCTTGAGCTGGGGGAAGGGGAGAGGGAGGGTATCTCCACTGACAAAATCTAGAATAATTACTGGTGTTTAAGTGCAATATAACCTTAAAGAAACAAGTAAAAGCATTTAAAATGTAGCACCGTACCTAGACTCACATCCAGAAGGCTCATTCAGGATACTAAAGGGGCCATCTCTCCTCTTCCCTCCATGGATTCCTTCTCTGTGCTTTGTCCCACTTTAACACTTTGCCCAAACAGCCCGCTAACCAGGAACATCCTGGCCGAGAATTTCCAGATCTGGCTTCTCAGCCTTCTTGCTCTCGGGACACCTTTGAACCTCCCACCAGCAACACACAAAATAGCACTGAATTGAGTCTGACACTGCTCTAGAGGAGCACTCACCAACACGCCAGGCTGTTTCACACCTCAGTGCCTTTGCACAGGGTGTTCTTGCCTGCACAAATGCCATGTCTCACTAGTCCGAGGGGAGTCTTTTCAGAACTGTGCTCAACTCCCCTTCTCTATGAAGTCTCCCCAAATTTGCTGGTAGTTCACCACTTGCTCAGGGCTATGAGATCGCACTAGTTTCTTGTTGATGCTGCCACCTTAGTACTGATGCCACTGTATTACAAGTCATGGCTGAGTTCCCTGCTAATCTGTAAGCCAAGAAGTTAGCACTCACAGCTCTTTTTAAACCTTGGTACACCTCATGTCTAGCAGAGGGAAGCTAGATGGATGTCCAGCAATAACATCATCTTCCCTTCTCTGTAAGATCCCTCAGGACAGGGATGAGGGCAATTTTTTGGTATCCCCCATAGAACCCTCCACTTCACTAAGTACAAATGTCAAAGGCATAAACAGCAACAGCATGCACACAGTAGCTTATTTCTCTGAGAAATAGGACAAGCATTCCCAGAGAGGCTCTGAGGGAAATGCTTTCAACTTTACCCAACTAGAGGATTTAACGTCTGAGCCTCCTCCTCACGCGCTGATCTGTTTCCACTTCATTTGTGCTAACTCATTTTACACTCAATCTAGTCTACCCTGAGATCCAAGGTTATCCTCTGGGGCAAGGACAGTGAAATGGAAATTACAAAAGCTCATCAACAGACAAATGCCTGGAGAAAGCATCTTGAAAATGTACTCTGCTCCCCTCTCCCGCAAACAATTTCACTGGAGTGGACAAATTTCAGTCCATCAAGGGGGGATGCATTCCTGAGGAGCTAGAGGGAGACCTTGGGGATTATCACACCCTGAAGAATGGGAGCCAAACAAATTTTTGCGTGAGCTTTTAGAAAAATAAGGCTAAAAAGAGAACATGTTTAAAGCCAGCCAAAGGAGTTGAGAATAACAAAAGGACCCACCATTCTATTTGTTGGCACCCACAGAAAAGGAGAGGAGGAAGACACATTTTAAAATTAACCATCAGTGGCTGGTGCAGTGGCTCACACCTGTAATCCCAGCACTTTGGGAGGCTGAGGTGGGCAGATCACCTAAAGTCAGCAGTTTGAGACCAGCCTGGTCAACATGGTGAAACCCTGTCTCTACTAAACACACCAAAAAAAAAAATTAGCTTGGCATGGTAATCTTGTAATCCCAGCCACTCGGATGATTGAGGCAGGAGAATCACTTGATCCTGGGAGTCAGAGGATGCAGTGAGCTGAGATCATGCCACTGCACTTCAGCTTGGGCAACAGAGCGAGACTCCATCTCAAAAAAAACAAAACAAAACCAAAAGAAAATTAAGCATCCGATAAGGCAGATACCCATTCCAAGTTTGAAATATTTTTCTCCAAATGAAAAAAGCCAGGGAGAATAAAAAACAACATTCAATTCATTATAAGCTAACCCATTAAATTAAATTAAATCCTGGCTGAGTAGTACTGAGAGCTCTAGGATACCTGTTAGAAAAACTAGGGGAGGGGGCAAGGGGATGGTCTGAAAGCTGCCTTTGCATGGCAAGCTCACTGTTCTTACATTTGAGACACATGAATATAAATATTTCCTGAAGATGCTTTATTTTACCTAAGACTGCGGAAATATACACCATCTATTATAAGTTTAAGAGGGGAACTTCAACGTCACTAGTGAAATCTTGCCACCCCTTGGTACCAGTAACACAGAAGGCAGTAAACATCCTATTAAAAGCAAACTGCACTCCAGCCACAAGGGTATGATGTAGTTCTCTGGAGCAGATATTACCATAGGCTTTGAAGCAAAACCACCTTGGTTCTAATCCCAGCTCTGTCTCTAATAAGATGGGCGACCTTCGGCAAGTCACTGAACCTTGATTTCTTTATCACTGAGAGAGGGGTAATAAGCCCTATTTCCCAGGGCTATTGTGAGGATTGAATTAACTCATGTCTAGTGTATAAAAATAGCTCAATTTTTTAAATTATTATTTAAAGAAGGTAAGAAAAAATTTATTTCAGGGGCAAGTATAATTAATTGCGTAAGTATAAATGTTGGTTTCCATTCCAGGGCAATGATATTTTTTTTGACAACAATCCTTTAAGAGATAGAACAGGCAGGTTTGATAACTCCTGTTCTAACAGCTAGAAATCTGATGTGCTAACTGGCTAACTCAAGGTCACCAAGATCATGTGTTATACCAGGAAGAGAGCAGAGAACTCCTAACACCCAACACAGTGCTCCTTAGAGGATCATGAATCTGTTGGACTACAAACATCCAATTGTTAATGAGATTTTTTTCCCCCTAAATATCAAAAGAAACATTCTTTATAAATCCAAGCACAAGGGCTCTATTATGAAGAGAGAAAAAACAAGCCATGAATTGGAGGAAGCTGGATACTCTATATTTCTCTGCTTATGTGGTGGCAGAAACATGAGATCCAGGTTTAAGTCAGGACTCCATCACCCCCCAGCTCTGTGACCTTCAGCAAGTCAACTAACCTTTGAATCTCTTTTTGTTAGCCAAATGAATCATTTCTACCCCATCTAATGCACAGGGTGTGATCAACTAAGGGTAGGTAAGTAATAGTCTTAGGAACCTAGGAAACACAAGGTATTGATGTGGCTCCTTATCTGTTCCTGTTCGTAGCAAACTTACATATGATATGAATAGCAAGGAAATAGATTTCTGGAAAATTTATAATATGAGTGTAGATCTGTTCCCAGATGTGTTAAATATCACAATCACCTGGGGAGCTTTGTAAAATTAGAATGACTACGTCACCTCCATCAATTAAACCAGAATGTATGGGAGTGGCAGACAAGCAAAGGCCTTTTGAAAAAATCCCCTGTAATTCCAGTGTGCAGTAATGTTCGAAACCATCATAGTCTAAGCTATTCCCCACTAGATAATAATGTCTTATCATTTTCTCACTGCCTAAACTAATTCAAATTGTGGCTCCTTTATGAGTCTCTAGTTCAGCACAATAGCCACTAGCCCTAATGTAGCTACTTACGCTTGAACTAAATAAGATTAAAACTCAATTCCTAGTTGTACCTGCCACATTTCAAGTCTTCAAAAGCTACATGAGTGGCCAGGCCCAGGGACTCCCACCTGTAATCCCAATGCTTTGGGAGGCTGAGGCAATCGGATCACTTGAGCAAAATCCCCTCTCTACCAAAAATTACAAATTAGCCGGGCATGATGGTACACACCTGTAGTCTCAGTTACTTGGGAGGCTGAGGTGGGACAATCACTTGAGCCTTGGAAGTTGAGGCTGCCGTGAGCAGTGATTGCATACCACACTCCAGGCTGAGCAACAAAGAGAATCTTGTCTCGAAAAATTTAAAAAAAACAGCTACACAGGGGTAGCGACTACCTTTGCCGGACTGTGCCAACACTGCACATTTTCATCACAGGAAGCTCTGTCCGACAGTGAAGCTCTAGGCAGCCCATGGCACAAAACCATCCTACACAAAAGCAGGATGAAACTCTTCTGGTCGTTATATACCACCTTGATTACTGAAGTACTAAAGGCAGAAAAGTCTTCTCTCAACATCCGTATCTGTACTGTTAAATACAGTAGCTGCCAGTCACTCAAGGCTATTGGCATTTGAAATATGGTTAGGGTGAAGAAAAAATTGAATTTTTAACATTATTAATTTAAATTAATTTTAATTCAGATTTTAAAACGTTTCAGTTATTGAATAACTTTTCAGTATAATTGGAACAAATTTGGTATGAATCTACTTTTTTGACTCTACATTTTATAATCTAAATACAGATCAATATTTCCAATGAAAATTCAACATCAAATTGAGATGCGCATTAGGAGTAAATCATACACCAGACCTCAAAGACTTCGTATGTAAAAAGGAATGTAAAATATATCACTAGTAATCTTTATGTTGATTACATGTTGAAATGACAGTTTAATATACTGGGTTAAATAAAATTTATTAAAAATAATTCCAAAATCTGTTCTTTTCTCATTTTTTTCACCATCTATCTAATCAGATAAACTGTTTCTTTTTTATCGCTTAATGTGGCTACCGGGAACTTTAAAGTTCATTATATGTTTCACATATTTCTATTATTAAGCTCTGTTCCAAATTATCAATTCTTTGAAGGCAAAGATCATTTTACTCTTTTCTTATACTCTACAGCAGCAGCCCCCAACCTTTCTGGCACCAAGAACCAGGGACAGGTTTCATGGAAGATAATTTTTCCACGGACCAGAGTAAGGGGAAGGCAAGGGGGAGATGGTTTGGGCATGATTTGAGTGCATTACATTCATTGTGCACTTAATTTCTATTATTATTACACTGTAATATATAACAAAAGAATTATACAACTTGCTATAATGTATAATCAATGGGAGCCCTGAGCTTGCTTTCCTGCAACTAGACAGCCCCATCCAGGGGTGATGGGAGAGAGTAACAGATCATCAGGCATTGGATTCTCATAAGGAGTGTATAATCTAGATCCCTCACACGTGCACTTCACAATAGGATTCCACTCCTATGAGAAATCTAATGATCCTGCTGATCTGACAGGAGGCAGGGCTCAGGCAGTAACGCAAGTGATGAGTGCTGTAAATACAGATGAAGATTTGCCCACTTGCTCTTCTGCTGTGCGGCCTGGTTCCTAACAGATCCGAAGCCTGGCAGCTGCGGACCCCAGCTTTACGAAGAGGGCAGCTGTGGGCAAGAAAGATGTTCAACAAATACTGGCTCAATTCAGTTTAAGGCCAAAATACTCTGACCCCTGTCAAATTTGTTAAAATTATACTGCAGTGAATTTCAATTGAACTTTGTGACATCAATTGTTTTATCCAGAAAAAAGGAAGCATACAGTAAGAACTTGGATGATACCCTCCTTCAGTCTTTTATCTGGCAGGACACAGTACCACATAATGGCTGCTAAAAACAAATTCAAATTTGTGAAACCAAATAAACACATTAATTACCAATATTTCAGTTTAGTTCTACATGGATAGAATATGCTATTCTTTGTCCCTAGTGGTCCCATTTGTGTTCTTTCAATCAGATATCATCAGACCACCAACTAAAGATAACATGTCCACCAGGTGTATAAATGAGCCCACTGAGAAAAGGACATGAATTTTCACAGCCTACTTGATTCACAGAACATTTATATTTAATAGTAAGAGAATTAAATTGAATCAAACACTGTTATTAAAGTGCCTAACACGATTTATCTTAGAATAGCTCTTCTTTCCACAAAATATGAAAAAATATTCTGTTTATTTGGTGACTAGAGAATCAAAGGAAAATTTTCGTAATTTCTAAACCAAGTGTCTCACCACTGTGACAGCTTCCAGTTCACAGAAACATCTGGGTTTTTCTTTTCTGCTTTATTTATTTTTTTTTTTAGCAGCTTTGTTGAGATATATTTCACATACCATACAAAGCACCCATTTAAAGTATGCAATTCAATAGATTTTAGTGTATTCACACAGTTATCTGTTATTTTTAATACCTCATCTGGCCCAGATTAACTTCCTTTATTTACAATAGGTAGAACTCTATAATAGGAACTCTGAAATGGCTAGTTTTTTAAAGATCTTCTCTCAATGAAAACAGATGCCTTCCCTTTCAACGTCTATAAAGTTGATAGGAAAGTAAAAGGCACAAAATTGAAAGAAATAAAAAATTGCTTAATATGTCTATTAGGAAGTTTTATTTTATGCTATAAGATCCCAAAATAATATAAAAAGGCAAAATCAATTTTGTGAAATAAATCAATCACTTAGACTTAACTCTTCAGGGAATCTAGAACTCTTTAGAGACTCAAGAAAATAACAAAGACTCCATTGCAATCTTAACAAAAGCAGAAATCAAAATCATGGCATATTCATGAAAGACCTCATTCCAAAAATGCTTGGTTCAGTGGGAATTCAGATCTTTGGGTGTTCTTTGCATTCCAGTCATCAAGAAGAACTAGTTACCACAATGAGCACTGCAAGCAGAGTTCTCTCCACATGTTCTCAAAAATTGGCTATCTTCCCTTTTTTCGAATCTTTTCCATGACAAAATTTCTGTGTTTGATCATCTGCATAATGTCCTTGAAACACAGAAAAAGTAAACAAAAAAATATCTAGAGGTTTGGTAATTTTGCCTTTATAATTGTTATACCAGATCTCAATTGTACTGTCTTACCATGTCCACTCTGGGACGTAGACTGGCTCTCTGTCTACGTTTGAATTTTCACATTCAGCAGCTGGCTTCAAAAAGGTAATGCACAGTTTGGTGCCCTTAACTCTATTACCACTTCCTACAAGACACTCTCTCTCAATTAAAACTTGCCTTCAGGGCCAGGTACAGTGACTCACGCCTGTAATTTGGGAGGCCAAGGCAGGCAAATCAAGAGGTCAGGAGATCAAGACCATCCTGGCCCACATGGTAAAACCCTGTCTCTAATAAAAACACAAAAATTACCCAGGCATGGTGGCAGAGGCCTGCAGTCCCAGCTACTAGGGAGGCTGAGGCAGGAGAATCCCTTGAACTTGGGAGGTGTAGGTTGCAGTGGGCCAAGATCGCACCACTGCACTCCAGCATGGCAACAGAGTGAGACTCGGTCTCCAAAAAAAAAAAAAATTTTCCTTCAGAAAACTGGTATCATTTCCCAGAAATATAATAACTTCCACCTACATTCAAAGCATGATGCCTATCATTCTGAGTACATAGGTCAATCATCCTCCCTCAAGGAGTTTCCTGCACAGTGTTGTGGGGGGGCCACCTATACCAGCATCACCCCCAGAAGCTATTTCATGCCAAACTTCTTGGCCCCACACCAGAACATGTAATTAGTGTCTCTGAGGGTAAATCCCATGACTGACTTTTTACCAAGTATTTTAAGATGGTGGTACCGATGAAAACAGCAAAGGCATTCTTGTGAAAGTTCAATAATAGTACTAGGTAATTATGATAAAGTTCAAATGTGGAGTGAGGATGGCCAGTGTCACAGGATGCATAGAAAGTGTGGGCAGAAATAAGGGAAGGGCGCATTCTGGTTTGGAAGGAACAATTCAGGCAGGGAATCAGAAATGTGCAGTCAACGAACAGGGAATGAAGGGCAATGGTGAGTAAACACATTCAAACAGAACAGAGTTCTTGTTCTGGACTAAGACAAGGGTGAGTAAGGACCCCGCTATGGAGTTACCTGAGTGCCGAGCCAAGGAGTATTTCTAAGTCAGGGAATAATACATCAAATGGGGCTGTCTAGCACAGGTATATGTCTATGGCACAGGTATAGACATCTGAAGGAAAATTAATTTAGAGGCCCATTCAACTGGGTTAGAGAGCCCCAGGCACTATAGAAAGAGCCAAGCCCCACTTCTTTGGTAGGCAGAATAATGGTCCCTAAAGAGGGCCACATCCCAATCCCCAGAACCTGTGAATACGCTACATTACATGGCAAAGGGGACTTTGCAGATATGATTAATATTGAGGACCTTGTGAAAGTGAGATTATCCTGAATTATTTGGGTGGCCCAATCTAATCACATGAATCCTCATAGATGGAGAATCTTCTGAGGCGGTGGTCAGAAAACTGGGGATATGCAAGCATGAGAAGGGCTTGGCCTGACATTATTTGCATTGAATATAGCGGAAGGGGGCCACAAACCAAGGAAGGTGGGTGGCTTCTAGAAGCTGGAAATAGCCAGGAAACAGATTCTCCCCTAAAGCCCACAGAAGGAACACAGCCCCACTTGGTTTTAACCCACTGAGATCCATGTTGGGTTTCTGACTGCCAGAACTGTAAAATGATAAATCTGTGTTACTTCATGCCACTAAATGTGTGGTAATTTGTTCCAGTAGCAATAGAAAACACCCAGCTTTGTGTCATTTTTTTCTTGCCAAGGCCTTCTCTGCTATACACCATGCTCTCAGACCCACATCCACCCACCACAAAGAGTTGAGAGAGATTTCTTAAGAATGTGGACCCCAAAGTCTGTGTGGTAAGTGTCATTGCTTCGGAGATTTAAAGTCACATGTGTGAAGAAGGGATAGTTAGGTATCAGTCTAGTTAGCACAGCTTCATCTAACATCAGCTTCACAGACTTTTCTCCCAGCTTCATTTATCTTGAAAAACAAGACTTAGAGCAAATCCATGTCACCACAATGATGGGAATGTTTAAAAGCCATCTGTTCGTGTTTGTCACCCCATTATGAGTTCCATGGGGAAGTGCTGTATTCATCTTTATTTTGCTAGATCTTACCATCACATACACTAAGTAAACCAACAAACAAATCTTAATTTCTCAACCTTTTTTTTTTACCATCTCCCCCTGAGCTCTCCAAATTCCTCATCCAACTCTGATAACTTTTACTTCTTGCCCACAGCTCTAATTTATTTCTGATATATACCAGACTCTAAAGTCAACTCCATTCTTCAGGCACTAAAAGCTACACATTATCAAAACCAGAATTGGTAACAATATAGCATCACTCAAAAACATTTTAATCATGAAATTGCTCCAAAGCGTATTCCCTTGTAGCAAATGTTGTCAATATACACCACTTCTCTCCAAATTGTAACAAAGAGTAAACCAAAGGGCATACTATAAATCAGTCTTCAATCAAGCAGCACATCACCTTCTTCAGAAGAAAGAAGTGACTCATCTGGTTTGCAGACAATGTGTTAAATCAACATTCTCAGGCGCAGTGGTTCATGCCTACATTCCCAGCACTTTGGGAGGCCAAGGTAGGAGGACTGCTTGAGGCCAGGAGTTTGAGACCAGCCTGGGCAACATGGCTGTCTCCACAAAACAATTAATCAATCATCAACATTTTAGTACTCTTCTTGCTTCTGGCTCACTAAATCAGGTAAATGATCAAGGCACTCATTTATTTGCCTTTTTCAAACTCATCTACCAAATCTACAATGCTAAAAAGTGAAGTTGACCCAAAGTCTTCTTCCTCTTTCTAGTCACAGGATAGTTGGAAAGAAAATTTGATCAAAATAAAAGCTCATCAAGGAAATTTACACCTTTAGGGAGCTTAAAGAGAGAACAAAATTTCTGACTCAAACCTTCCCTTCTTGCATTTACCTAATGTTCTATCTTTACATTCAAATGCATTAGTCAAGACATATGCTGCACTGAAACTTTGTGGGCATCATCCAATGAAGGAAAATATGAGCCTGGGCAGAGCAGCTCACACCTGTAATCCCAACACTTTGGGAGGCTGAGGTGGGAGGGACACTCGAGGCTGGAAGTTAAAAGACCACCCTGGGCAATGTAGTGAGACCCCGTCTCTTCAAAAATTATAAAAATAAGCCAGGTGTGGTGGCACGTACCTCTGGTCTCAGCTACTCAGGGGGCTAAGGTAGGAGGATTATTTGAGCTCAAAAGGTCAAGGTTGCAGGGAGCTGTGATCACACCACTGCACTCTAGCCTGGGTGACACAACAAAACTCAGTCTCAAAAATCAAACGAAAACTATGATATGCAAGTAATATGTATCACTACAATTATGGTAATGTTTCAAAGCTGCCTGTTTACGTTTGTCATCCATTATGAGTCCCACGAAGAACTGTGTTGTATTCATCTTTTATTTTGTTAAATCTTAGCACAGCATCCAGCCTGCCTATAGTAGGTACTCAACAAACAAATGGAAGCTTTGGTAGCCCCCACATCTAAATGTTGCTCAAACCCCCTGAATGCTCCTTTAGCGCATCAGCTTCCATTTCAAACAAGAGCTTTCCTCCCTCCTGTGCGCTGGCTGGAACTGTTGTCTGGTGGTTTCACCAGTGCTTTTCCTCATTCTGTTGATTTGTTTATTTCGTTAACATCATCCATCCCCTAAAAGGACTTTATCTGATTTGATTCTATTTCTTTATTTGCTTTCTCTCCTCCAGGCCTTGATCCTCTTGCCTTTTAAGTAGCCAGCCCCTACCCTGTCCCCACCCCTTTTAAGTGTACTTCTGCTGCTTCAATTTTTTCTTTTCTGCCTGCCTTCTGGTGCTGGTTTTCCCCTCACCCTCCCTGCCTGACCTCCCCTTCTCAGCTTCTACAGGAAAGAAGCTGTCTCCCAGCTCCAGGGATGCTCATTTGAAGAGAAAACCTCTGAGGCAGGCTTTGAACATCCCCAAGACTTCTGTGTGGCACAGTTTCTTCCTCCATCCAGGGACTCCTCACAAAGGCCTGGGACCCTTTCAATCACATCTCTACTTCAAAGTATGGTATCAGGATCAGGTTTTCCCACCCCGAGGCAGCACTGATGCAAGCTTCCCCTCGGCATCTGGAGCTCCTCCAGCAATGCCCTGATCACCAGAACAGGAACAGCTGCAGGCAGTGAGTGCTTTCCTCTGTGGTCACTGACCCTTCTACGGCCCTTTCTCTGACCAATTAAATCAACGGCATGAACAGCCATTCTCAATCCCTTCCTCCTGCATGTAGATGAAGGGTCCAATCATTCAGTGGTCCTTGAAGAACTAGGCCTCGACCTTAATGAAGAGCTCCCAGCATCCCTTTCTGCCCACATTCCTCCAAAGCAAACAAACAATGGAGCAAATACTCCAGGGATGGTGGCAGAAATAGACAAAGTTTGTCACCTGACATTGGCTCTAAAACTCCTTCAGTAAAAATGAGCTTTTTCTGTGCCTTTGCACCCTATGCTACCCGTGATCCAGCAGGATTTTAACAGTTCTTTCACAAGTGAAACATTACACCCACCCAGAGAGGGATATTTTCAACTTAATGTGCGAAGATTTGCACCTTGGTGTCTCCAAGATCTAGTGGGAAGACTACAGTCTTAAATTTAATACAAGAGAAAAAAAAAGATTAAGAAAGTAATTAAACTAGCCTTATTTGTAACTTTATTGCATATCGGTTTCTCGACTGCAAAGAAAAAACCCAATTTTTTTTTCTTTTTTGGGACAGAGTCTCACTCTGTGGCCCAGGCTGGAATGCAGTGGTGCAATACCGGCTCACTGCAACCTCCACCTCCTGGGTTCAAGCGATTCTCCTGTGTCAGCCTCCCAAGTAGCTGAGAATATAGGTGCCCACCACTATGCCCAGCTAATTTTCTGTATTTTTAGTAGAGATGGGGTTTCACCATGTTGGCCAGGCTGGTCTCAAACTCCTGACCCTCAAGTGATCTGCCTGCCACAGCCTTCCAAAGTGCTGGGATTACAGGCATGAGCCACCATGCCCAGCCAGAAAAAAAAACACAAATCTGATCATTAATTTTTTATTTCCCCCACAATACAGTACCTGAGCTATCTAAGCTTTCGAAAGTGTTTTTCATTTCATTATCCTTATTTCTCATGTTTTTGAAACTGTGTTCTTGGCTAGGACATGAGAGCACAGTTGGGGCATGTATTGTTTCCAGTTAGGCTGTAACGACTTGGCTTTCTGTTACATACAATCTTCCTTTTCGCTTTCTGCTCCTAATGGATCTGCCCTCACAGACAGCATGCAAGGGACGGATTGGCATACAATCTAAACCAGTCAATAAGCTAAAGAGATAGTACAGGTCTTTACCTTCCCCTTTCCTCTCTCACTCAGCTAACTTTCAACGAAGGCTGCTAACCCAAACGCAAAGGCAGGCATTGAATCTGAACTTCTTTTGTTTCTTTCTCTCACAAAGAGGCGAATAAGCAGTAATACAGCCAGAAGGCTGGGCAGCAGGGGAGGAAGGGAACAAAACAAGCATCCTGGCAATCCACAAACTGGATCGTCCCCTCCTCTAAGACCAAGGGCTGAGGATTCTTTGTTCCTTTCCCTCCCTACCAAGTGTTAATAATGCCCAATAACTCACAGTTCAAACATGACACAGAAAGCTCTTTTAAATATATACACGCAAAGGGTATTTCTGAGCAGGCTGCTCCTAATGACAGAGTCTGTTAATCACACTGCATCAGCCAGGGCCCAGAATCCACTCCTGACATTTCATTCAGCTGTATTTTTTTTCTTTCTTCTTTTTGAGATGGAGTCTCGCTCTGTAACCCAGGCTGAACTGTAGTGGCATTATGTTGGCTCACTGCAACCTCTGCCTCCTGGGTTCAAGCGATTCTCCTGCCTCAGCCTTCCGAGTAGCTGGGATTACAGGTGCCTGCCACTGTGCCTGGCTAATATTTGTATTTCTAGTAGAGACAGGGTTTCACCATGTTGGTCAGGCTGGTCCTAAACTTCTAACCTCGTGATCTGCCCACCTGGGCCTCCCAAAGTGCTGGGATTAAAGGTGTGAGCCACCGCACCCGGCCATTCAGCCATATTTTCTTTCTAATCCAGCACCACACTGAGGATTAACTCTGGTTTACAACTGGACTGAGAGCTGGAGAACCAAACCCTGCTGCTTCTATAGCTAATTGCATCTCACCTGACACCCCATCTGGCCCTTGACAAAGGTATGCAAAGGAAGCCCTTGGCCCATGGCATCCCCGCCCCCCCCGCCCCCCCCGCCCCCACCCCCAGCAAAGGAGTTGCTCGGTTCCTACTCTCCCCAACACAGACACATACTTAACAGCCCCCCACCTCCCACAGATGGAGGAATATGCATATATTACAAAAGACCCCTGTGGGAACCTCTGAGCAGTCACATTTGTCCCACTACAAAAGTGTTAAAAAAAATTTGGGGGTGAGATATGCAAATTCCTACCAACCCACATTAATTTGCCTTTGCAAAGAAGTTTTTGCTCTTTGAACCCACTGCGTAGTGGTTTTTGCTCACAACAGTGAAGTAGCAACCCTGACTAGACTTCCAGTGGTGACTTCCAGGACCAAAACTCGAGTGAGAAAAGATGCAGGCAAGGAGGGGGTCATAAGCCAAGGAGGCTGCCTTCGGACCAGCTTCTCTGAGTTAAATAAGTCATACTCCTGAATATCCAGTTTGAACAATTCCCAGATTTTTCTTCTAAATTTATCCCACAAGTCCCTCAACTGTCTTTCAGAGATGGGGAAAGAAAAAAGATTCTAACACCTCGAGTCGCCAAAGCAACAAATTTATTCACTTTGGAGTGAAAAGAGGGAAAGGAACAGGGGAGCCATATAATTAGGTCAGAGTGACTGTGGCATTGTCCTAGCATGAGAAATGAAAGGGCATACAAATGAATGGCTCCCAGACTTCAGATCAAGGCAAGGGAGCCCACAGGCCGGGGTTCTTCTGAGTTTGTGGAAAATGGCCTGTTTCCTCTCTTTTCTCTACTTGATACTCTATTCTCTCCTGCTGTAATTCCTTTCCCTCCAAACTTGCCCCACACAGGCCTGGGCTTATCAAATGTGAGGGCACATTTGGTCCACAATCAGAAGAATCCAGTGGCTGTGCTTCTTCCACTCAAAAGTCTTGAAAAGCTACCTAATTATGTTAATGCAACCAGTTTGTTCCAAGAGTCTAGTGTTTCAGAGGGTGAACTCCAGGGCAAGCTGGCTCTGAATCCTAACTCAGCCACTGACTATAGAACCTTGGGCAAGGTGGTTAACCTCTGTGCCTCGGTCTCCTCGTCCATAAAACAGTGCTGATGTTAGTACCTACGTCAATCAGGTGCAGATTACATAAATTAGTAAGCATAGAAACACTGGTCACAATAAGGATTCAATTAGCATGGACCCCTCAAACTGAAGTCTCAGCAATGTGAACATAGGTAGGGTGTAGTGGCTCATGTCTGTAATCCCAGCACATTGGGAGGCCAAGGGGGGTGGATCATCTGAGGTCAGGAGTTCAAAACCAGCCTGGCCAAGATGGCAACACCCCATTCTCTACTAAAAATATAAAAATTAGCCCGGTGTGGTGGTGCACACCTGTAATCCCACCTACTCGGGAGGCTGAGGCAGGCGAATCACTTGAATCTGGGAGGTGGAGGTTGCAGTAAGTGGAGATCATTCCACTGCACTCCAGCAACAGAGCAAGACAGAAGACAGACAGACAGATAGACAGAAAGAGAAAGAAAGAAAAAGAAAGAGAAAGGAAGAAAAAGGAAGGAAGGAAGGAAGGAAGGAAGGAAGGAAGGAAGGAAGGAAGGAAGGAAGGAAGGAAGGAAGGAAGGAAGGAAGGAAGGAAGGAAGGGAGGAAAAAAGAAAAGAAAATACCAAAGCCAAGAGTTCAAAGTTAGCACCTCCAACAAAATACAGGGAGGGGCCCAGCATTTTAGCATTTATCTGCTCCCATGGTCTTCAAACTTTTCTACACCCTGGAATGTTTTATTCAACCAAATCTTACTCCAAGCTTAGAAGACAGAACAAAAGTAGAACTGTGCCAACTGAAGGTTGGGGAGGGGCACAACCTGGAGATCCAAGGACCTGCCAAATCCCAGAAGCACCTTAAAATACCACCGTCGTGGGTAATGGACACGTGGAGCAGGGACATGACCTCATGATCTTGTTCTGTTTGTAAAGATGACAACTGTCAATGATTTTGAAGGATGGAGTGGACAGGTAAGAGGCTATGAGCTTCTGTGAGAGCTTAGGCAGGAGACAGTGAAGTCAAGCAGATGAGACTGCGATGGGAGGTCAGACAGCAAGAGGAGATGCCACGTGGGGCTGACTTAGTGAGAAGGGAGAGGGGGATGGGGGGAAGCTGAGGAAGACTCTGCTCCTGGCCCCTCTAACTATGGCAACTTCCAGATATGCGTGGTTTACGTGGCTGTATGGATAATGAAGATGAGCCGATCTTTTTTTTTAAACAGAAAAATGTTAGGAGAATGAATAGTTTTTGAATAAACAATCTAATTAAAATCAGAAAAGCTTTTTAGTTTTCACCCTTAAATGTACCACTGAAACGTATTACTAGAGTTTCCAACTATTGTAATTACAATACATGAAAAGCCTGTAGTACCTCAAGGTATGTTTTCTCCAGGCTCGCTGTGGAACACAACACTGCAAAAGAAGAGAACTGAGCTGACTCTGTCCTCACCTCGTTATGTTACTCAGAAGGGAAACTGGTGTTGACTTGTTAAATCCTTCGGCTTTTCTTGTGTCTTGCCTCTTATTGATGTAAAGCAAAGAAAAAAATAAGGCTTAACTACAAGTTCTGATTAACATGGGCTTTATGCATTTGGTTTAGAAATGTGTATGATTTTCTGCAGTGTATTTCTCTAATTGTTTTGCTAATGCAAATACTTAAATTAGTTGTTTTTTTTGTTTTTTTTTCCTGAGACAGAGAGTCTTGCTCTGTCACCAGGCTGGAGTGCAGTGACAAGATCTCAGCTCACTGCAACTTCTACCTCCCAAGTTCAAGCAATTCCTCTGCCTCAGCCTCCTGAGTAGCTGGGACTACAGGAGTGCATCACCACACCCCACTAGTTGTTTGTATTTTTAGTAGAGATGGGGTTTCACCATGTTAGCCAGAATGGTCTCTATCTCCTGACCTCATGATCCACCCGCCTCGGCCTCCCAAAGTACTAGGATTACAGGCACAGGCCATCGTGCCGGCCTAAAATTAGTTTTTATTCCCTAAGCTCTCAGTGATTGAAACTCCTTGTGAGCCTATTTCAAAAATTAGAATATTTTTATGTGGACGACAGAAAAAGCCATTGTTACGGAGGACTTGAAAGTGGAAGAGAGTATAGAAGAGGCAATCGGTAGGTTTGGAATAGGATATGACCTTTTTTCTTGAAATCTGTTTGAATGAAGAAAGGTTTATACGAAGGGTGGAAGGTATAAAGGCAGTGATAACGCGTCAGACCACTCTGGGAAAATGTAGGAAGTTTATGCAGTCTGTCAAACATGTGGCCACATTAATGCTTGAGCAAATTTGTTTGACACCAGCATCCAAGAAGCTTCTTCTACAAGTCTTTGGATTTTTTGATGACTGTCTGTATTCTAAAAAGCCACAACTCTCACATAAATCTGTTTGCACTAGGAAACCAAGCAGTGAAAACAAGACCACAAGTAGGAACATTCAGTCTATTCAACCCCAAAGTTCCTCTCACATGATATGGACCTAAAGGGAAGGTTTTCCCTGCTCTCTGAAAGCTAAAAGCATGTAATTTTAAACCTCTCAAAGAAGCACTTACCATGAAAACCTTGACTGGTGCTTTCCTGCAAGAGTGGGAGCCCCCATAGTCCTGTCATAAAACTACAGATTATTTTGAGGAGAGAGGTCAGGAAAAAAAAATTAGAAACTTTACCCTCTTAATTAATTTTGCAGAAATCCATCAGATGGTAGAAAAATCCTGAAAATGAATCTCATACACCAAGGCCTATGAGCAGAGAAAAAAAAGGAAAAAAGTAGTTCGAGATTCTGTTCCCTGCATATCACTGCATATTAAGCATGAAGATTACACATCTAAGAGGCTATCGTGCAAGAAAAATTCCACAGTTTAGGAAAGAGAAACTGAAGAGAGAGAAACCAGAGAGAGAAAGAGGGAAGAAGTAATGTCCAAAACAGACATCATCTAGTCCTTTATAGCAACTAAGAGGCACAAAAGCATCTACAAAAAGAGAAATATTGAACACCCCTTCTGATGTGTTTGCTTAGTGAGGTTCTGTGTTTTGGGTCTTGACTACTGAGTGCCATCTTACCCAACAGACCTCAGACATTGTTAGAGGCTTCAAAATGGCTTTGCCAGGCACAGGTCTTTTGGGTTCTTCTCCACGGACCCAAAGTCCATGGCTTAAAAGCACTAAACAATTCTGTATTTCAGAGACTCTTCAAGGGACAAGAGCATGAGAGACGTAGGAAATCCAGATACCTGCATGTAATCAGCTATCTGGGGAAAAGCTTATATGTCTTATCAAAGCAGCACTGTCCAGGGATTTTCTTTTTTCAAAAAATATTTTTCTTACCTCACTGTGGTCACTGACCTACTTTTAAATTAATGCTGAAAATGGTGCAAGGCTTCATGAGAATTACAGAGCCTAATGCATAGGTGTTCAACAAATGCTTTGATGAGTGCATCTGGATTTAGACAGTATTCTCAAGTTATAGAAGGTTTCCTTTTATGCCATACTGACAGCCCAAAAAAGAGAAAACCCCCAGGAGTTTTACTCCATGTTTATCCTCTCTTTCCAAGTCAAAGAAGAGAGTTTTATGAGCAAGTTCCACAGTCTGTTGGTTTGAACTGAGGGGACAGTCTATCCTTATCCCAACAATGAACAATTTCAAGTCACTGGAGGATTCTTTTATGTTACTCTTATATGACCACTACTCAAACTCCAGCAAGAGTCAAAGGCACCATGTCCTTTGAACACCTTCTTAGAAGCAACTCCGTAAAACAGAACTATAAATCAATACTATTATCCAGAAGTTTAAAACTAAGCAATAAATACATAAACACTCGGCAGTGCTGAAACAAACAGATACAGAACAACTTTCTATTATTATGGTTTTTTTTTTTTTGTTTTTTTTTTAAGAAATCACCAAATGCTAGGTGCAAAAACCTATACTGCCAAAATCTTTAAGCAGCTCCCTTACACACATAGTCAGGCATGTTTCAATGAATTAAATAGGAGAAAACATGTGGAAACACATCTATGACCATGAGTACAACCTGCAGGCTTGTGAGTAATAATACATCAATGAAGAGGCCACTTTGAAAAATTTATTCTCTATCAAATTACAGGTAAGCATTGAAAATTAAAGAGACTAGAGATCTTGTTACATTTTACAAATATTTTCAACTGAATACCAGCACTATTAGATACCTACCGTAATATATGGTAATACACAGGCATACTTTTTATGCAACTGGCAAACAAAAAGCAATACACATGGAAGAACAAATGAATGCTAAGTCGTTTGGTCCAAGGACAGAAGACAGTCAAAGAAAAGCAAAATCACTGGCGGAAAGGGAAGGGAAAGGGCGCTACTTGAGGGAAGACCATCCAGTGAAGGAATCTATGAGAAGCAATAATCTAGGCAGAGGGTGGTAAGGACTGCACTAGGGGTGAAGGTGATGGGGGATAGCAATGGTGTGAAAACGCATTTAAAGAGACATTTTCAAAGTGGAAAAAGATGAGAACAAATTGGCTACATCAAAAGGAAAAACCGGGCCTCAGTTACATCCTATAAATTGGCATGAAGCTCACTGCTATTTAATAAAACCAATTCTTCCTATAATTGTCAAATAAATTTAAAATACTCAACTTCAATTATCATCTAGCTGAAGAAAATCTGAGATTTTCTTCTAAGTCAAAAAAATGTTGATGGCTTACACCAATAATCCCAAAACTTCGGGAAGCTGAGGTGTGAGGATGGCTTGAGCTCAGGAGGTTCAAGCTGCCTTGGACAACACAGTGAGACTTACCTATGTAAAAACTTTTTAAAAATTAGCCAGGCATGGTGGTACCTACCTAAATCCTAACTACTCAGGAAGCTGAGGCAGGAGGATTGCTAGAGCCTGGGAGATCAAAGCTGCAGTGAGCTATTTTCTCACAACTGCACCCTAGAGACTGGGTGACAGAGTAAGAACCCTGTCTCAAAAAAAAAAAAAAGGTGCGCTTATTCCCACAACCTTTAGAAGACTGACAAAAGTCTTGTTGTTGTTTATTTTTTGTTTTTTAACTCTTCTCTTCTGTTTCAGGGTAAATATCATCCATATACTCAAAAAATCCAAACTGGGCCACCCAGGAAAGTTTACCTGCCTATGAACTCCAGTGGTATGAATTGCCACTTCCCTCCCTCTTTCTTGCCTCTTTATTTATTAAACTTATACAATATTTGTCTTTGTCCAAATCAAATAAAACTTTGACACATCACAGTGAGCAGCAGTTGTGTTGGGATTTGTTAAGAAGAGATATCTATAATGGTATACAGAAAAATCAGCAGGGGTGTATTTCCCGTACTTAAACACCATACACACATATGAAGTCCTTTGCAATCTGCAGATTCTTCCTTAAAAATGGTCTATAATCGATTACATTTTAACAATTGCTATTCTCTTCCATTTCTTTTAGATCGCTCATTACATTCTTTATCCAGTTGAATTCCCTAAAACAAAACCAACAAACTACTTTTCATTTTTAATGCCAACTATTCAGCTGGTACTTCAGAAAGATGCTGTATTTAGTTTCTCTAAGAGCATGCTTTTTAAAACCTATTATGTAAAATTTCAAACGATTATGAAAGTTGAAAGAATAGTATACTGCACCTCCATGTATACTTCAACAGTCATCAACGTTCTGCAATCTGGTTTTGGCTACCCTTTCCCAACCAGGCCTTTAAAGGGAATCTCAGACAGCAGGTCATTTCATCTGTAAATATCCCAATATGCTTCTGAGAAAGACCTTTGTATAAACAATCACCCCTAAGACGATGATCTATTATTTAAAAAAATTATTAAACCATATTTAAAATGATTTTGCCAATTGATTAAGAAGCTACTCATTAAAAAATGATTTTAGGGACAGTCCCTCTGACCCCAGGCTAGCCAGCATGGACACGGAAATCATTAAACATAATGCCGAGTATGAGCTAGGCAAAGATAAAATTACTCACAGGCTACATGCACCACAGAGTCAGTCTAATTTCTTATAAGGTTAGTGAACAAATTAATAAAGCTGGAATGGAAACCAAAGTCTGTTCAAGGCTGGAATTTCCCCAGTAGCCCAATGATTCAGCTACTGTAGCTGCTTAAAAAGTATCATGAATCAGCCTTAAAGATAAGCTGTAATGTTTTTGAAAAAGAGGACCCAGTGTGATTTAGGGATGGGAAAGGAGGGGAGGTACTAGGCTGCTTGTCAACTAGCTGACACTGAACCCTGATGACTGGCTGATGGCAATTCTATCTGCACTAGTTCCCATGTTAATTAAATACTAGAACAAAGTCTGTGGTGGTAATTCTCAAATGTGGCTTCCTCCAGGCTAGCAGCATCACCTGGGAACTTGTTAGAAATGCAGATTTTCAAGCCCTGACCCAGACCAACTGAACTATAAACTTTGGGGAAGATGGGGCCCAGCAATCTATGCTTTAACAAGTCCTCCAGTTGATTCTGATGCATGATCAAATTTCAAAACCACTGGTCTGCAGCTACACTGCCTAACCACTTGCGACTATTAAACTCTACAGTAATTAAAATTAAATAAAATCTAACATTCAGTTCTCCAGTGACACTAGCCATTTCAACACTCACCAGTTTTGAAACAGCTAGTGGTTATTCGGCACAGATTATAAAAAGTTCCGTCGGACAGTAGTGGTCTAGGACATTTAAACTGAAGTTTAATTTGCAGAATACAAGGCTTCTCTAATTCTGGGGGATCCAAAAGTGAAATTCTGACTTTGGCAGAATCTCAAGGGCCTTTCCCAGGTGTCCACTGCATGACTCAGTTTCTACAGGGAAAAGCACCACAGAATCGGGGAAGACAGTGGAAGAGGAAGGCAATGTCGCCCACTGTAGCCACACAGGTGAAACACAGACTAGAGCATAAAAGGCACCTTATTTCTTTAAAGAACTGGGACTCTGATATATGGGACCAATGGTATTAGCACAAATTGGCTCTTCGAAAGTTTTGCAACTTGGGATTCAAGGAGACTCCTGGGCAGATGCTTTCCATCCTCACAGAAAACCATGGTGCCAGCACCAAGATATCTACTCCAAGTGGCTTTCACATAGGAGGAGAATGACAGAACTGTTTGTGAGCCAAGTATGCTGCCCTCAGAGAGAATCAAGAGGGGTCAAGAAGAGGACTGAGCTCCTGCCTACCTCCTAAGTGGGATCAATCATCAGCAATATTTTAATATGGATGGTCATATGACCTCATTTGTAACCTCACACATGGTGGAGCAGAGGACACTGAGTTACCCATAGGCTTACTGAACACGCAATCGACTCTATCCTATTTAATACCATTAATAAACTGATCTCAAGGAGATGGCTGCCAAAACTGTGTGAAAATCATACAGGGCCTTTCATCTCCACTACAACAGAACAGAAACCAGGCAGGCTAAGACAGACTCCAGGATTCCATCTCTTCCTCCTGAGCACCACAAGCTCACTACCTCCCATCAAGATAAAGGGGAGCTAAGTATTTACTTGCTTGTTAGAGTCTATTTCTGCCATGTGTTATCCTGCCTGCCCCAGAATATCTTCCATATCTCTCTAAAGGAAAGTAGTCCAAAGGAATAAATTTTTAATGCTGAAAATTAAGGCTATGTGGCACCTAAATGGGGCAAACCTGAATGGGGCCTTTAAGCATGCTCAAATAGAACTCAACATCAAGCTGGTTCTGGGGGATAGGCATGCAGACCACCCATGCAGGGTCTGGGCTGTGGTCTCCTTCCCATCCCATATTCCCATGGACATTCCTCTAGCCAGCTTTTCTCTCCCTTCCAAATCTTCAATCTCTCCCTCTGAATCTTCACATTACATTTAAACATGCTCAAGTCTTTTCCATCACCGTCATGACAATGAAAATCCCCCAGCTACCCGACCCTCTACTCTGCTGCCCTCTCTCCTTCCAGTCTTCTGGAACTCACTGTGTAAACAGTTTCTGTCCTGACCCTCCTAACCCATGGCTGGCTGCCTTCTGCTTCTTCTAAGCCACTGGAAAAAAAAAAATCTCAGTTACGGTTGAGCCGTCAGTGTCTATCTAGCACAGAGCCTGGCCCAAACCAGGCTGAGTCAGCGCTGTGTGAATGCATGATGGACTTCCATTATTGTGAACTCAAGTGAACCCTCTTCAGTACTTAATTTCCTGACATTTCCCCAGCAGCAACTGATGCTGTTTCTCTCCCCACCTTCTTTTTTGTGTTTTTTTTTTTTTTAGATGGAGTCTCACTCTGTAACCCAAGCTGGAGTGCAATGGTGTGATCTTGGCTCACTCCAACCTCTGCCTCCCAGGTTCAAGCAATTCTCCTGCCTTGGCTTCTGGAGCAGCTGGGATTACAGGTACCTGCCACCACACCCAGCTAACCTTTGTATTTTTCATAGAGACAGGGTTTCACTATGTTGGTTAGGCTGGTATCAAACTTCTGACCTCAGGTGATCCACGCACCTCGGCCTCTCAGAGTGCTAGGATTACAAGCGTGAGCCACCACGTCCGGCTCTACCCACCTCCCTTCTAAACACATCTTCCTCTGGGTCTCCACAACAGCACTGGTATACTCTTGGTGTGGTCATCCTCTAACAATTCCTTCTCTTCCTCCAGCTTCCCATAATGAGTTGTGACACTTGGCATTCTGTCCCAGGTGCTCTTTTCCTCACTCATCTTGCTAGCTAATCTCATCTACTCCGATGGATTAACTATCAATCCCGAGCTGATGATTCCGAAAGTAGTGGGAGCCTCTCCCCACTGAGGTGATGGCTGGTGCACCGACAGACAATCTCATCGCTATCCTGCTTGACCTCTCAGAAAATCTGGTCATTTAGTGTTCCCTATTTCAGTGAATGGCACCACCACTCACTTGGATGCCCATGCCAGAAACCCAGACGTCTCTTCCTTCATTTCTCATCACTAATCAACTACCGTCTAGAGGTATCTCTTGGCAGACTCACTTTTCTCCATTATTATTTCTTACCTGAAATAGTGATACATTTTTCAGGTCATTTGCCCTGCTCCTGTTCTGCCCAACCACCCACAAATGCCCCTTCATTCCTGGAGCAGCCCAACTGATCCCTCTAAATAAGTATGATCTTCAGACTGCACCTGGAAACTTGTTAGAAATGCAAATTCTCAGGCTCTAGCCCAGACCTACTGAATCATAAACTGGGTGTGGAGCCCAGTAATTAGTGTTTTAACAAGCCCTCAGACAACTATGATGCAACATAAAGCTTCAGAATCACTGCTTTAAAATATACATCTGCTCACATCACCCTCCTGATAGGAAAGCCTTCAGTGGTTTGTCATTGTTCCTCCATTAAAGGTCAAATTTGTAGATATAATTTATGTATTATAGAGACAACCACCCTAAAATGAAGGGTGTATAAGTTCTAAACACACAAATGAACAGATAACTCAACCTATGGGTGGGGATATGGAGAAAGATATTATTAACAAATGAAATAGCATATGAAAAAGAACAGAAGTGGGCTGGGTGCAGTGGCTCACACCTGTAATCCCAGCACTTTGGGAGGCTGAGACAGATGGATCACCTGAGGTCAGGAGTTCGAGACCAGCCTAGCCAACATGGTGAAACCCCATCTCTACTAAAAATACAAAAATTAGCCAGGTGTGATGGCAGGCACCTGTAATCCTAGCTACTCGGGAGGTTGAGGCAGGAGAATCACTTAAACCCAAGAGAAGGAGGTTGCAGTGAGCCGAGATCACACCATTGTACTCCATCCAGCCTGGGCAACAAGCGCAAAACAAGAGAAGAAAAAAGAAAAGAAAAGAAAAGAGAAAAGGAAGGAAGGAAGGAAGGAAGGGAGGGAGGGAGGGAGGGAGGGAGGGAGGGAGGGAAGGAAGGAAGGGACTATAGACGTGAGAACTATGGGAACTGATAGTTCCCAGTTAAGGGAACTGATAACATTCACAAGGACCAATAGATGGGGCTGAGGAGATTAACTATCTGAGAATACGTTAGTACATTTCTTCCCTTTCTTTTTCAGATGTCTCAATTTTATCAGTTCCTCATCTGGTCACCCTGTCTCTCCCTCACCGACACAAAACTCCCCAACAACTCAGATTTAACACAAAAAACTCCCCTAGCCACTATTTCCTATCCAAACACACAAACACACTCACATATAGACACACACACAGACACAAACTGATAGGAACTTCGACTCTGAATATCTGATCCCACAAATTATCACACACCACCAATTCTCATTTCCTACCGCAGTTCTGATCTACTTTAACTCTACTGCTCCAAGTCCCTCTCCCAATATTTTTTTCTTTTGTTTTTTTTGAGACAGGGTCTGGCTCTGTCATCCAGACTGGAGTGCAGTGGTGCAATTTTGGCTCACTGCAACTTCTGCCTCTGGGGCTCAAGTAATCCTCTCACCTCAGCCTCCTGAGTAGCTGGGACTACAGGTGCATGCCACCATGCATACCACCACACTGGGCTAATTTTCTGCTTTTATAGAGGGGGTTTTTATCATGTTGCTTAGGCTGGTCTCAAACTCCTGAGCTCAAGTGATCCACATGCCTCAGCCTCACAAAGTGCTGGGCTAAGAGGCATGAGCCACCACGCCCAGCCCTGGCCCCGCTCCCCACTCTTTTTTTTTTTTTTTGAGATGAAGTTTCACTCTTGTTGCTCAGTCTGGAGTGCAGTGGTGCGATCTCAGCTCACCATAACCTCCGCCTCCCGAGTTCAAGCAATTCTCCTGCCTCAGCCTCCCAAGTAGCTGGGATTAAAGGCACGTACCACCATGTCAGGCTAATTTTCCATTTTTAGTAAAGATAGGGTTTCTCCATCTTGGTCAGGGTGGTCTTAAACTTCCGACCTCAGGTGATCCACCCACCTCGGCCTCCCAAAGTGCTGGGATTACAGGCATGAGCCACCATGTCCAGCCTCCTCTGCCCGATTTTTAAGACAGGGTCTTGCACCCAGGCTGGAGTGCAGTGGCACAGTTTTAGCCTACTGCAGCCTCAAATTTGTGGGCTTAAGAAATCCTCCTGCCTCAGCCTCCCAAGTAGCCAGCACTGCAAGCATGCACCATCACATCTGTCTTTCCTCCCCTTTTTACTAAAATTGGTTCAAATCCCATCTCTTCCTAGCAAATGTACCACTATAATCTAGTAAACTTGTTATCACTCTGTAGATCCTCTGTATTTAAACATGTTGGGTGTGCTTATGAGTCTCCATCACTTGCTACATCATAAAACTCAGGAATATTTACAAACACATTTGTAGCTGTTAAATAGTTTAACTTCCTAAAGAGAAAGCAAACTTCCTCTTAATTGTCTCATTTCAAAACAAGCAAGTTAAATAAAATTACAATTAAGGTCGACTCCAAGTCTAAAATTTCATTACCTATAAGCTCATTTAGTGCTCTGCATATATATACATTATGTAGTCTACAAATGTTGCTAAGACTATAAAAATCACACTTCCAAAAAGTCATGAAGAGGATCCTGCCTTCCCTGCATCGCCCTTTTTAAAAAAGACAAGGTGAAGCCCGTTTTTCTCTGATCTCTACAGTTTTGCAGAGGTTCACACTTCAACTGCATCAGACAGGCTGGCAAGATTTAGTCATACTTCAGACTTAAGTAAGAACTTAACAATCTTTCGTAAGTAGCATTCTCATCATTCTCACAGAAGTCCTCCCTCATTTTGATGTGAAAAGACTAAAGAAAATGCTTCAAAGAAAAAGAATGAAATTCACCTCTGTGTTCTGCGTGCAGACTCTTGGATAAGGACTTACAGCACCAATAAGAATGTGTTCTCTACATGGCTCTCCCTGTGACAACTTACTCTTCTTTGTCATTTAACCACTAAGTTAGTCACTGTTGTGAACTATGCATATACATCAAGGAGGACTTCTAAAACTGATGATACAGGAAGTGAATCCTGTGAAGACACTTTTAATCTTACATTCCAAGAAAAAATTATTTTTGGATGACTAAACACAGTCAGGCCATTTCCCTCATCCTTATCAGCAATGCCATTTGTCAAGAAGCAGAAGTAGACGTTAGCATTTATGGCTGTAGTGAGATTTTGGTGTTTTGCAAACATGAAGTCACAGCATGCACATTTATCAAACTTTTCTCTTTTCCATGTCTTCCCAACAAGCAAGCAACTTCCCAGCTGAGTTAGCTGCTGAAACGCCAAATTAACATGCAGCAAAGGCCAAACCTTGTAGCTCAGTCCTGTAATCCAACAGTGTGGGAGGCTGAGTCCAGAGGATCACCTGAGACCAGGGATTTGAGACCAGCCTGGGCAACATAACAAGACTTGGTGCCTATCAAAAATGAAATAATAACAAATATGCCTTGAAGCCTCAACTCTTCCATTTAGTTAAGGCATGCTGATGCAAAGGGATTTCAAGTCCACTTCTCATTTTGTGGCTCTACTGTTCTCAGTAGAGCGGTCTATCTGGTAGTACATGTGAGCTCATTACCTGCTTCCTACTAGTGGTTAAGGTCCTGACTTTTCTGTCCAAAATCTACAAATGTGATTTTAAAATGTATTAATGGTGAAACCGCTCTAAGCACCTGCTACGTGCCTGTAAAATTACAGAGAGTTTCTAAAAGGGGTATATGCTGATGCATAAGAACCACAGACACAGCATAGTAGAACAAACTAACTTAAATATGACCCCAAAACAAAAGTAGCCCAAGCTGTATTCTTTCCCCAGCTAGGATTGGTATGGGGAATCAGTACCCTCCTTGATGTCTTTGGGGTTAAAGATACCAAAGAAAGGAATGCGTCCCTATGACATGGAAGTATTAAAACAGGTATATTATATTCATTTAATGCTAAAGAGCAATCTACAAGATACAGGAAACTGCTCCCAATTTATGGATGAAGGTTCAGAAAAAGATGGTGACTTACAAAGGTCACTTTCAGGTTTCAACACAGCTTTTAGGTAAAAATTGTTTTTTTTCAATCCGTTTTCTTATTTAATTATCACATATACATTACATAAAAGTAAGAAAATGAAGCCTGGCTTGATTAAAAAACCGAAACACACACATATCCAACAAAACGTGTCTTCTCTTGGAAAAAATAAATCTTGAACCTTGAAAGTAACAACCTATCTCATTTTCAAAGGTTAAGTTTGATAAATTTTCAATAAAACTAGCAGTTTTTTTAAAAGACATACAAAACTATTAACAGCTCCCCTTGATTATATTTCATTTTTGATCATTTTCATAAATTACATAATTATTTTCTAAACCAACGAATTTTTTTCTCCAAAAGCCAAACCTACTAAGAAGACAGACATTAAACCTGCATTAAAATTAGCTATGGCGAGACACACACACACACACACACACACACACGCACAAACGTGCATGCGCATGCGCACACACTCACAAAATTAAAATGGATCCCTTCCACTTCACAGGCCAGTCAAGAATCTGAATGCCGTTTTTTCCCATTTTGTTTTCAAGTAACTGAAGAGATCTTAAATTGGTTATGCTTCCAATCCCAAATAAGCCATCTTTGTTGATTTCCTAATCTCAAGTACTAGAAACATAAGTGCAGACAACTGATGACTATGGCATTTTTATAAAGCAAATAAAATTTCAGTTTATGAAAGAGTATCAAATAACAGTAGGTTCCCCATATAGCCCCTAGGGCTTTATAAGTGATTTTTTTTAATGGCATCAGCCCCCTGACGCTATGACTGCAAAAATGTAGCCTGATTGTTTAGTCAGAGAATATGCTGCTAAACCAAAGAGCCTCCCTGTCTATCCCATGCCAAAAAGCAAACCTGTTTTCCCTGGTCACTAAAACAGAGGACACAGACAGGTAGCTCTCAGGAAAATTAAGACTGGCAGACAATTTTTCACTGACCTACACAGTATCTCAAAACACCTGAGCTAAGGTTAAGAGTCTTATGTTTCAAAAAAAAAAAAAAAAAACAAAAACCTGTATTTCAGTCTCCTTTAAAATTCTGAAGACCTAACAACACTAGTCCTGCATTTCTGTTTTAAGCTTCAGTATCTACTTTCTCCCTCTTCCTCCAGAGACTTCATCTGTCCACTCACCACTCTAATTTAGAACCTGCATCACCCACTTAAAGTTACCTAAGTGGCCTTTGAGGGCATCTGAATTTGCCACGAGTTTACTTCTAGCTACCAGGTGAAGCTGACCAACTGATTTTGATTCTGGAATGACTGTCCCTAGAAACACAGTTGAGTAAATAATGCATGACACCGTTTCCTATTTATTCCCTATTTAAACCCAATGCTGAATAGGCCTTCTTATTTTTTTCTAGTGCTTGTACAGAGAAATTTGAACATATTCTCCACTTTTTATCTAATTTTTCATTTTCTTCATGTGTCAAATGCTAACATTTGGGCATTCTGCCTCATCATTTTGGAGTAAGAGAAGACAAGACCTTAAGGGCAAATTTCACTAAAAGGGCTTCGAAAGTTTCCACGTAAGTCTCTTATTTATCATGTGCAAATAAGACAAACATCTCTCATTTCAAGTACAGATTTCATAAAGGCTGATTTTTCCTTACTCCACAGAGTTCAATGCCTTTTACAGCAGATGTGAGTGATACTGTACTCAGTGAATGGCCTCAAATTGGCCTCATTTAGGTAAATCAAGAAACAGCCAAAAGGCAGTGATATTCAAAGATCAACTACATAATTCCTCAAGATGTGCTTGAAGACTGCCCAAGAGGGGGACTACTGTGTCACTTTTGTTTCTGTTGTTTGAATCTGGAATTCTTATCAAGGTACCATGGTATCCTAGCTATGAGAGTCACCAGGGTTACTCTCAGTTTCACACAAACCGATAGACTGTAAAATATAGTCAGTTTCACACAAACTGATAGACTGTAAAAAGGCATAATCAAGGCTTGTTTCCAAAAAAGCAGCACTAAATCAATCCAGCAATCTGCTGCAGGTCAGAAGTGGTTTCATGAAGTCAACACCATTATTGCTGGGCTAGAGCATCCTTTTCACTGCAGAGGGGGTGCATTATTGTTATTATTCTACCACTGCTTTACAGTTACAGTAAGTTTCTTTGCTCAATATACTATCAGACATTCTCTCTGAAAATGTTGACAACATAGAATGTTGACAACAAGCTATGCCAACAGGCATGGCTGGTGGTGAAATATGCCCCAAGAGGTTTATTTGCTCCATGTCAAGTACATAGTTCCACAATACCCAGACCATCCATCTGCTACAGACTGTTACTGTCCACCTTCACCACCCCCCAAATTCATATGGGGATCTCTAAATCTCCAATGTGATGGTATTTTGCGATGGGGCCTCTGGGAAATAATTAAGTCATATGGGTGAATCCCTTATGAATGGGATTAGTCCCTTATAAAAGGATGAAGAAACCAGCCATCTCTCTCTCCACCATGTGAGGAGACAGTAAGGCAGCTATCTGCAAACCAGGAAGGGTACCTTCGCCAGACACCAGTGCCTTACATAAAAGGCACTGCCTTCCACCCTCCAAGACTGTGAGAAATGTGTTGTTGAAGCCACCCAGTCTATGGTATTTTTGTCACTGCAGCCCAACTACGACACTGCCCAATCTAGATTCTTGAAATGTATAAATATCGTGAACAGAGGGGCTACTTGTCCACCAATATTCCTACTCTCCCTTCATACTACGAACTTGTGACTTAGGAAGTAGCTTCCACCAAGGACTACACTACCCAGGCCATTTCTATCTGTTACAAGATGGGTTATTGGATCTATCTCTCACTACCAGAAACACTGGAGGAAGTGATATACATCATTTCTAGGAAGGTGGCAAAATGGAGAGTTTTCATCTTTTCCATAGGCCAGCTAGATTCAGGACTCCAAAGTCCTAGGAGACAGTAAAGCACAAAAAGAAAGAAATATGGCAACCCACCTACCAAGAACATCTATGCTGAGCTTCTAGGTCAGATTCACAATAGGCCACTGAAATTTTGACCTGTGTTACAGTAGATACCACTTAGTTCCCAACTTTTACGTTAATATGTATAGGCCAGGAGAGGCAGCTCACATCTGCAATTCCAGCCCTTTGGGAGGCTGAGGTCAGTGAACTGCCTGAGCTCAGAAATTCAAGACCAGCCTGAGCAGCATAGTAAGACCCTCATCTCTACAAAATTACAAAAATTAGCCAAGCATAGTAGTGTGCACCAGTAGTCCCAGCGACTCAGCAGGCTTGAGCCTGGGAGGTGGAAGTTGCAGTGAGCCAAGATAGAGCCACTGCCCTCCAGATTGGGTGACAGAGCCAGATCCTGTCTCAAAAAAAAAAAGTAATGGGGTGAATAAGTTGGAAAAGGCCTGAACTTACCAAACATCAGACTGCAATACTGCATGGTGTTTTGTTTTTGAGATATCCTCAGTGAACGAAATTAGAGAAAAAAAACTAAGCAGGTCTTCTGGTAGTAGAAACAACATTTTATGTACACATGCTATAGCACTTAATGCTACATAAAAGGGTAGAGGAAATATAAAATGAAGGGGCTCTAAACAGCAGTCCAGGCTGGGTCAAGGAAGCACTGTGATGGGGACCACCTCTTGAAGTCTCTGCACCCTAACATTCTATTAGAAAGGGATAGTCAGGATCTAACTCCTATAAAATATCACACAATAAAACACCAGAATATTACAGCAACTGGCTGAGGACAGAATTACCAATTTAGTTTGTTAAACTATTTTTCTCTTACTTCCTGGAAATTCAACTAGCTATATCTCTCAATCCCATCTTGAACAAAATAAAAATGCTGGAATCTCTATATTCAAGAGAGATGCTCTAGAAACCCTCTCATCTCTTTTTACCACTTTTACCAATACACCATCACTTGTGAGGGCTTTTTTTTTTTTTTAGCCATTTATACTTGGTCTGAGGTTCTTCCTAATATCAGTCTACATCCCACTAACTATGTGAAAAGCCATCTCATCAGTAATGATATGCAGGTACTTACCTTATGTGAAGACAAATCTTAAGCACAAGTGACAGAAGAAAAAGTTACCCAGGTATGATAACTGATGGGGAATATCTAAATATAGTTAATTTTGCTGCATACAAAGAAAATTAAATTTTAAATGATTTTTATATATATAATCCAACCCCCTTGCCCTTTAGATTTTTTGGAAAGACAGAGTTCTGCTCTGTTGCCCAGTCTGTTCTCAAACTCCAAGCCTCAAGTGACCCACCCATCCAGCCTCCCAAAATGCTGGGATTACAGCAGTGAGCCACCATATCTGGCCTCATTTGCCCTTAAACAAGTGTATAACGAGAGCAAGGTGAGGGGTGTACATGTATGCACAGGTATCTGAGTCAAAAAATTTAGGCCATATGATTCCAATGCCTCCACAGAGAGATTAAATATAAGAACACCTTCTAGACTGTATCTCTGATCTCTCTGCTTGAGACTTTGACCAATGCTCCAAAGCTCCTTGGCCATAAACCATGCCATCTAGATGTTGAGTGCTACAGCCTGTGGGACATTACTGAGCACGTGTTTGTGGATCCCGGCTGCGAAAAACAAACATTTGGGTACACTGCTCCGAGGGGCCATCCCAAGGATTAGTATCACATTAATGCTAATCCTGCAGCTGGCCCTGCCAAGAATTCCCACCCAATTCCTGGCCCTGGAACTCTGAATAAGCAGCTTATTCTTCCTCAAAGTAGCATGAATAATTGAAGGAGCTAAGCCTACCTGCCTAATTACAACCAATAACAAACGAATCGGCTACCTAAAAACCAACTCTCAACCCACTGGGACAACCAGGAGTAGGCTGGTTAATAAACTCACTGCTGTGTTCTGCAGGGGCCGTTCTGCATGGGGGAAAGACCCTGCCACCACAGCACCCTCCCCTAACCATGGTGCCACCTAATCACTAATCACTTCATAGAAACTAAAATCAGAGGCCAGCTGGGATCCAGATTATGTCAAAGCCGAGGAAGCACTCGAGTTTCTGTGTGCTGGATAAGATGCATGAGATCAAATGTCTAATTCTGATACCGAGTTTGGTTCATAAGGATTAAAACCTCAAATTCAGATTTCGCTGCAACTAGAAACATGAACCCCAAACACAGTTTTCAAAGGGCCACCAGATCATCTACAATGCTAATGCCTTTATTCCTCCATACACTCTGACATTTGTAAATTTTACATGGGCCTGACCTAACATAGAAATTCACTGGGCATACTTTCCTGCTCTGACAGTCTGCACAGTCTTTCTCTCTGACTCCCTCCCCTGCTGCTCTAGGTCAGAGTGTATTTTGTAAATGGCTACTATACTAATTACTAAGCAACTTCCAACAATTTTAAGAGTCCTTCTAAAAAAATTCAATGGGATAATTACAGTTAAATTTTCTACTACTCAGTTTGGCCCTACCCAGCCAGCTTTTCCCTCATAAATGTCCTTCTGTTTCTACTCAAAATGGGCTTTCTCCTTACATGACATTACTAGTACCAGTTTCCTCTATCATGTTAATAATAATTCGTTGTTTGGCCTTGCATTTGAGATTGTCAAAGCTAGGGGAAAACAGCGCAGGACAAAGATTTTCTCCAGACTACATCAGACCGATTTTTCTCTCACTGCTGTCTACAACCTTTTCTTTAGAAGGGTGGGGCCAATTAGAGGGGAAGAACTAGAAGAAAGCAATAATAAGAAAAGGAAATGTTAGCCTGCTTTATCCCTCCGCCTCTGATCACAGCTCGGTTCAGTAAATAGTCACAGCCAACCTCAAGTGGTGACAAGTTTTCCCCAAGGACCCCCAGGCCATTATTCTCACCACCCCATTTACTTTGTCCAGCTGTTCCTCTGTCATTCTCACCCAAGCACTGTGCCCAGGGACATGCAACTTTCCAGTCAGACCAACCCTGATACCTGCAGTAGACTACATTAAGAAGTGACTCATGCCCAGGAGTGGTGGCTCACAGCCTGTAATTCCAGCACTTTGGGAGCCCAAAGCAGGTGGATCACGAGGTCAAGAGATCAAGACCATCCTGGCCAATATAGTGAAACCCTGTCTCTACTAAAAATACAAAACTTAGCTGGGCATGCTGGCAGGTACCAGTAGTCCCAGCTACTTGGGAGGCTGAGGCAGAAGAATTGCTTAAACCCAGGAGGCAGAGGTTGCAGTGAGCTGAGATATACCACTGCACTCCAACTTGGCAACAGAGCGAGACTCCTCAAAAGAAAAAAAAGAGTTGACTCACTCCACAAAAGAAAAGACTTCCCATTCTCAAGCTCACCCAGAGTCTGGTGGTGGGAAGAGAAAAGAAATTGGGTTCATTTTCTATCCTCCACAATAACGTCAACCTCCTTTGTCTACTTTTAAGTCTTCTGCTCTACCAACATACGGTAACCTAAATGATTTCTCCCCTAAAATAAGTTGCCAAAAACAAGAGCACATAATTTCTTTAAGACAACCTACACTCTCATATACTGTTATCTTGCAACAGTCGAAAAGCACGTAAGGCAGTGAATTGTAAGTGCTAATAAAATGATTCTCAGGTTCTTTTTCTGATCCTCTGCTTGGTGGCACACAGCAATGTCTGTTTCCTTCATTAGTTAGTTTCAGGGCCTCCGGTCCTTGAATAAAGATTCAAGAATGAGCTCTTGTGATATAAAATTAAGTGGCCTACCATTTATTCAGTACCTATGAGGTCCAGGATCAGTTCTGGGAAATGACAGATAGATAAATACCTCCTCATTTAATGCTAACAGCTCCATGGGTAAGCTCTGCTAGTAGAGGGCAGAAGCGGAACTCAAACCCGGGTCTGCCTGACTCCAAAGTCCATGCCCATCCTGCTATACAACCTGAAAACTTCTTTTGAAGGCAGCTCTCAGGAGATGGATCCAGAGCTTCTCCTGTATTATCCTAAACTGCAGGACTATCAGGGAGCACCTCCAACATTGCCTCACTCACCTTTAAAATTTGTTAGAGTCCCAAGAAAGGCTACAGTTTAATTAATGGCCCCTACGCCAATTCAACCTCAGAAGGAACATCCAAAGACAAACCTATCTATAACGACTGACAGAAGGTCTACTTGCAATGGCAGGGAAGGCTATCTTCAGAAGAGATTTGCCTTTCTCCAGGCTAAAGGTCACACAAGGTACAAATTTAGGGCTTTGGGCAGCCATCTGCTGATGCATCTGGAAACAAAGGGAGGAGACAGGAAAGAAACGGGAAGCAGCCAAATCCCTTCAGATGTCTCACTGGGGTGTGTGTGCGTGCGTGTGTGTTTCCTGGTGCATCTTTACAACAATACTATAAATTAGGATGGGTGTATCAGACCTTAAGAAAACTGGCACGATTCTCTCACAATGCTTCCTCTCTGCTTTAAATTATTGCAAAATCAGAGAATGATTGAATCATGATGTCAAGCTTTCACATGCTCAATCCATACAGGCAATGCCAGAATGGGAGCAAAGTGGAGATGAAGACAGAATTGTCTGAGACTCTTAAAAAAAAAAAGCAACCAACCACCAGTCCCCTATTTATGAGGAGAAAACACATATTCAGCATGTGGGCCCCATTTTTCTTTTAAATAGACATTAGCCAAATATTAATAACAATCACATAAACCACATTTCATAAAACTGTATGTGTATATACATATACACACAGATAACAGAGAAAGAGATAAAATCTTTGCTCAAAAATATTCAGAATCCATCTCAGATTTAAATTTTCAGCCCTTTAAAGAAAAAAAAAAAAAGTTTCACTTCATTGCCCGGGCCTGGAGTGCTGTGATCAAAGTTCACTGCAGCCTTGATCTCCCAGGCTCAAACTATTCTTCCTCCCAAGAAGCTGGGACTACAAGCATGTGCCACCACATCTGGCTATTTTTTTTTTACTTTTTGTAGAGATGAGGTCTCTCTATGTTGCCCAGGCTGATCCTGAACTCGTGGAATCAAGCAATCTTCCTGCCTCAGGCTTCTGAAGTGCTGGGATTACAGGCATGAGCCTAAATGCCAGGCTTAGATTTCATCTTTAAAACAGATAACGTGACACAGTAATTTCTCCTGTTTAGCCAAGGTACCCCAGGTTTTACATAACACCACAAAATTGGGGCACTTTAACATGAAAATGATATATTTGATGTTTAGTGACTGCAATATGAAATCACGATGGTTTCAAAAACAAGTTGCTATTTTTTCAGCAGCTAGAAAGAAATGTGTTTCACCTCATAATGTGATCCATAAAGAAGTTAATCTTTCTCCATTTGCTGAAAACTTGAGCCTTTGGATTAACCGTGCACATGCAAGCAACTGGTAGAAAAAACACATGTTAAACCTTTGGTTACTAAGACATTGATAAATAATCCTAGATTAACTCAATTTCTCTGACGTCTAATTTTCAGTTTTCTCACCATTATCACAACTGAGCCTTATAATAAGCCTATGAGGGTGGGGATTATTTTCTCCATTTTTGGGGGAAGTGACAGAGAATTAATATTCAAGGAAGATGATTTAAAGCAGTGGTTCCTAAAGGTGATCTCTTTTTCCTTTGTGTGAGAAAGAAAATAACAATTGGCCTTTTAAAAAGGACCATTATTCTCCAGATCCCTGCAGAAAGCAACAAACAAAAAAGTCAGCTGAGCATCTGGCCCCAAAAGTCATTTTGTCCCTTGTAAAGCAAAACACAACCATTCAAAACAGATGCAAGGCAATCTTGGAATTACATTTTTTAAAGGTCCACTTTTAACCATCAATTGGCAAAAATAAAAGAGGGGGGTAGGGCATAATTCCAGAATTTGCTGAAATACATATACACTATTTGGAGACAGAGTCTTACTCTGTCACCCAGGCTGGATGTGGGGTGTGATCCTGGCTCACTACAACCTCCACCTCCCAGGTTCAAGCAATTCTTGTGCCTCAGCCGCACCAGCATCTGGGACTACAGGCACGCGTCACCATGCCCCATTTATTTTTTGTATTTTAGCAGAGATGGGGTTTCACCATGTTGCCCAGAGTGGTCTCAAACTCCTGAGCTCTGGCAATCTGCCTGCTTTGGCCTCCCAAAGTGCTAGGATTACAGGTATGAGCCACTGTGCCCCACCTGAAATAAATCTCTAATCAAATTTAAAGAAAGAGATTAATGGAAGTGAAAGTAGGTATATAAACATTAACTTGCATTACAATGTTCACGTCTTCAACATACCCCATAGACCTGGGCTCTAACGCATGCAGAAGGCCACTAGAAAATGGTATTTCACTCATCCCCAACTAAATGAAATAACACACCCTCAAGCATAATGTTCAGTTTGCCTCTAACAGAACATTAATAAACAGAAGAAAAAAGGTGAGTGTGCACACAAGTGCATGCTGGCAACCCAGTGCTATCTCTGAAGGAAGAGACAAAGGATCACCTGCGCGCAAGTTTTAAAATGGACTAATGTGAGAACGCATTTCCAAAACTCAAGCACAGTACAGTCTCTTGACTTCCACATAGAATATGAAAACCACTTTACTTTGCAAGTGAAAGGATAATCAGTCATAATTTGATTAAACCAGTGTTATAAAAATTTCAACATAATCAGCTACTCAGAGCACACATCTGCTGCCACTTTTTTTTTTTTAATGTGCAGGTTTGTTATAGAAGTAAATGTGTGCCATGGTGGTTTGTTGCACCTATCAACCCATCACCTATGCCACATCTTTGAAGATCCAAGATAGACATGTAAATGCAATATAAGCACAGAATTGGTGAGCTCAATAAATGAGATGTCAGGTTATTTATCCCAGTGCCTTCTTATTACAGAGAAGAAAACTACAGCACAGAAATTTCCACCTGCTTAGTGTAACATTCATGGCCTCCAAGGACAAAAATCAGGTCTTAGATCCCCATCATATCATGTAAATTCAGACAAATCTGAGAGCATCAATTTCTAAAAACTTAGAAATTAAAAATAAGAGAGAATATCCCCAAAATTGAAGACAAGTTGAAGATAGATGCCACAGAAGTCTTAGAATGGAAAAGAAAGAAAAAAAAAACCACAACAGAAGTCGGCCATCTAAGCATCTGTCAATAAATATCCACCACATTAATTCATCAATAGTTCTTTACTGCAAGTCAGCAATAGCTGGCACATTGAAATACTAAGTTTTTAGTCTTTCTCTCTTTAAATTTCAGTAAAGCCTCTATCTCTGAAATGGTGCTGAAAAGAAAAATGAATCGCTAGAGGCAGGAAGTGACTCCCAGTTCATGCTCCAGTTCCCACAGCTAGGATCTTCACCAGGCTCTAGAAAAGGATCAAGAGTTTACACACAATGTTAAGGTGAGGGCACTGGCTTAGGAGGGGACAGCTCTGCATGGACACATTTGGTTGGATACTGCATGCTGTCTTCAGCTTTAACCATTTTCTTTTTTTTCTGTTCCTCAAGGCTTTTTTAAATTTCTAATTTCTATTTGAAGTTTGGGGGTACATGTGCAGGACATGCAGGTTTGTTACATAGGTAAACATGGTGGTTTGCTGCACAGATCATCCCATCACCCAGGTATTGAGCCCAGAATCCATTAGCTATTCTTCCTGAGGCTCTCCCTCCTCCCACGTCCCTCCTCCCTCACAGCAGACCCCACTGTGTGTTGTTCCCCACCATGCGCCCATGTGTTCTCATCGTTTAGCTCCCACTTGTAAGTGAGAACATGCAAGCTTTAACTATTT
This sequence comes from Callithrix jacchus, assembly GCF_049354715.1. Taxonomy (NCBI): domain Eukaryota; kingdom Metazoa; phylum Chordata; class Mammalia; order Primates; family Cebidae; genus Callithrix; species Callithrix jacchus. The sequence goes on from NC_133507.1 coordinate 77,656,869, forward strand.
TCATGCAGCAGTGTTAGATGAATCTCTAGACAGACCAGAAAAATAGCATCAGACCTTAGACTAGACCTTGAGGTATGTGACATATTATTATAACTAGAAACACTTTCTACCCCACAATTCAAACTATCTCTATTCAAGTCACTAATGACTTAAGACCAGTAGCCACATCACGGAATTATAGAACACAATTAGTCAAAACACAGTGTTTTCTATAAATTCTTATATCAAAATACTAGAAATTTTTCAACCTCCCTAGATACTCTATAGAATTCCTTTCAAAAAGAATAAAATGGTATCATTTCAGAAGAGTTCTTAAAAGAAAGTCCTTAAAAGGTTGGCTATCTATCATATATTTGATGCATCAAAAGGAAAAAGACTCTTAAATTATACAATAAGCTAACCTAGAAGACATCAAGAAACTAAATGGAAAATATATTTAGAAATGAGAAGAAAAATACTGCAGGCAACACAGAGGAATAAGCCATATTGCTATGTCATTTTCAACGTTACATTAAACCACAATGGCTTACTACAGGTACTTCTTTGTTTCCATAATAGATTTGTACATAAAATAATTGTAGATTGTGGTTTGCTTGCTTGTTTTTTGTCCCTCACTGCCACTAAACCACAGACACCTAGAAAAGAAGAAAGCATGGTTCTGATTTGCTGTCATTTTGCAGCACAGAGCACAAAGCTTTGCAGGCAGAAGTCACGTAAAACATTTTTGGAATGAGTATGTTACCAAAATCAGCAAACATTTTTCAAGTTTGATAAAATGCAAAGTTGTCAAGAATGGGTTGAGACAGGTACTCCCATACACCACTGGTAATTTAAATTGGTGTTGCCTTTTATAAAGGGGAATGTGACTATTTGGCAGTGTGGTAATGTCCTTCAAAGACAATGGCAAAGTTTCCATCATATGCTGTTAAACTAAAAAGGCAAGGTATAGCACAGTACACTGAGCGTAATCCTATTGTTTTAAAGATAGAGTACACTCTGCATATAGGGTGACCATGTGTGGCCAAGCGTGTGTGCACTGCACAAGCCTAGGAGGAGTCATTCCTGCTGTAATCTAAGCACAATCCATATGTCCAATCCCAGGGGCCCCACTTGACTGCATACACGATTCCAAAAGGATTTATAAGAAGCTTCATAGAGGTTACCTCAAACATTATTATTGGGGAATAGAACTAACATGAAGAGGAAGAAGTCTTATCTTCCCACGTTCTATCCTTTTGAAAAGTTTTCATTTCACATATGACCTTGAAAGTTTCAGTCTCATTTCTAAGAGAGATGTTATGTTGCTTTAAAAAAGAAAAAAAAAAAAAAAAAGACAACAATGGAAAGTAAAACAACAAAAAATGATTTTATTTTATTTATTTATTTATTTATTTATTTATTTATTTTTAAGACAGAGTCTCACTCTGTTGCCCAGGAGGCTGGAGGTGCAGTGGCGTGATCTCGGCTCACTGCAACCTGTCTCCAGGGTTCAAGAGATTCATCTGCTTCAGCCTCACGAGTAGCTGGAACTACAGGTGCATGCCACCATGCCTGGCTAATTTTTGTATTTTTAGGAAAGATGAGATTTCACCATGTTGACCAAGTTGGTCTCAAACTCTTGACCTCAAGTGATCCACCTGTCTCAGCCTCCCAAAGTGCTGGGATTACAGGGTATGAGCCATCGCACCCAGCCAAACATTTTTAAAGCATTAACTTCTCTCTGCTTTTAAACTTCCCACCTGGTTTCCCTCTTTCCCGTAAGTATCTTTTAGAACCCGGTGGTTACTAGCACTGATTTTCATTTCATGCTGGTTTGGGCCCTCATCAGAATAATTTCCTGCTCCTAACCATTCCAACATCAGAGTAGGAGAAACAAACCAGGTCGATACAATCCTCTCCTACCAGGAGTTGGAAGAGGGTTTTGTAATAGAAAAACACTGACCTGCCATTACATGCCATCTGAGCCGTGATATAGAGACCAAGGGGCAAGGCAAGAAGAGTAGGAGCCACTAATGCTTCATTTTGTTATGTATTTCTTTAGCTGGATCAGTTGTGCTTAAAATTTACTTTTTTTTTTTCTCCTTTTTAAGAGATAATTTGTTGAGTGGATTGTTCTGAAAAAGTATCTCTTCAATTCACTGGAAAAGGTTTTTATAGATCATTCCTAAATGAACTCATTTCATGTATATTATTCAAAATGTTTGGCTGCAGTAGTAATAGCTAAGACATTTCAAAGTTTACTGTGTTCCAGACAATGTTTTAAGTGCTTATTTGTATTAATTGGTTTAACTTTCACAGGCCATATGAGAAAGAAAATTTACTTTTCTTTTAAATACCTGTTAGGCTTCTTAGAGACCACTGCCTAATGCAAACAGGTGATAAGGCTGACCTTTAAATATATTTCCTTATGGTAATTCAAGTTGACAACAGGAATAGGCTATAAATAGCTTTTCTAAATACCAAGTACTGTATATATACAAAACAGATCGTTGCTTTATGTTTCAGTGTTCCTTAAAAAAAAAAAAATCTCAATATCAGCTGCCCATCAAAATCATCTCAGGAGCTTTGAAAAAACACCAGTATCTTGGCCCCACCTCTGACTAATGAAGTCAGAACCACAGTATCTGCACTGATATCAAAAGAAAGCATTTCACATCAAGGCTGAGTGTGTATTCACCTGAAAAAGTGAGATGAATTTTCAAGAACTATACATACAAACAATGCTTGAGCGCTGAAAGCATACAGTCACATGGCTCCTGTTTTTGGAATGCAATTCTAAGGAAGCCATACAACATACTAAGGACTACAGCAACCACAACTAATGGGGCCACTGTAATGTCCTTCTACTGGCTGCTTGTCTAGGCTGCTACCAGTGCTTAAAAGGTCTTCTAAATACACAAGTACCCTGTCTGACTTACTCCTAACAACAGCTGTTATTCCTACAGCTATTCTGGAGAGCATCTCAGCCCCAGACATCTACACAAAAATAAACAGCCATTGACATACAGCTCAAGGTCCACTATGGCCTGAAGAACGCTGAGCTTCTCTTCCTCACTCCCTTTCTCCCTATCACCCTTCTCCATTTACTCAGAGGCCATAACACTTAAATATTTTTACATAACACAATGAGGTAGATGTTAAAACATCTTCATCATCCTGGAAATGACATATCCCTACCATAAATCTATCACAATGTACACCTAAAGGCTAACAGAGGATATATCCAATCTACAAGGTTAGAGACTCTTTTACAGAACATTGCTAAAGGGCCCTGCAACCCTCTCTGTGTATTCTGGCCAAAGTTAATAAAGTTTGTTTCCTGAAGTGCTCACACCAGAGAGAAGGGGTTGGGAAAGTCATTTGGAAACTGCCAAGAACCATTGATCAGAAACACACAGGAAACCATAAAAGCATTATACCTGAACTTACATGAACCAAAGGAGGATTCACGTCTCTTCCCAATGTTATAGACAAGACACACTTTGTCTATGTTTGGAGCATGTTTCACAATAAAAATACCTGGTATAAACATGACTGTAGAACTTTAAGTGGTTCTGGCATATTAAGATATGCCAGATCTGTTTTGTTGTAATACTTTATTATTAAAAGGAAGCATAATTAGTACAAGTATAAGAAGGACTACCGGCCAGGCACGGTAGCTCACGCCTGTAATCCCAGCACTTTGGGAGGCCGAAGCGGGTGGATCACGAGGTCAAGAGATCGAGACCATCCTGGTCAACAAGGTGAAACCCCATCTCTACTAAAAATACAAAAATTAGCTGGGCATGATGGCACATGCCTGTAATCCCAGCTACTAAGGAGGCTGAGGCAGAAGAACTGCCTGAACCCAGGAGGCAGAGGTTGCGGTGAGCCGAGATCATGCCATTGCACTCCAGTCTGGGTAACAAGAGCGAAACTCCGTCTCAAAAAAAAAAAAGGACTACCAATCACTTATTTTTATTTTTGGTTTAAAAATACTTACTAAACAAGTTTCTATAACTGCCATGTACAGAGATTTTACTAACATTTCTATCACACTGCACTGAGAATCCTGAAGTCCAATTTAGGATTAATCACCAGGACAGAATGGAAGGAAATTATAAGACTACTTGGCAGTTACTCCAATTCAAATGGCTCTGTCTCTAATCCCATTACTGAAGTAGGAGCACACAGCCCTCTTACCTAGAAAGTAAGATCTCACAGATACGTCTTTAGGTTTATAAGAAGGTCCATATTGGATTTTCAGAATGAAAAAGCACCATAAAATGTACCCAGAAAACTGGACTGATCATTTCATCTGACTCTTTAAAGGACTTTGGAAAACTGACTTTACCATCCTTAGGTTTCAATGCCTACGCATGTAAAATTAACAGGTTGATTTTGAAGGTTTGCTGAAGTTCCTTTCAGCTCCAAAAATGTCTTCCAGTTTACAACTAGAACAAAAATGACATACGATAGTTACAGTGAATTAACAACACAAACTCAGTGCCCTTATATCAATGCCATTGCTTGATCAAAATGTTTCTACACGCACCTGATGTGTTTATACCAGACACAGTGTTTCAAGCTTAGCCATTTTCCAGATTTTAATATATTCTAACAGTTTTGACAGATTACCCTGCATTCCACATACTCATTCTAATTCCCTCTTGAGCATCTTCTTGTGACCTTTGATAAGTTAAAAAGGCCTTGAACTGGATCAAAGTCCACCAGAAGCAAATGGAGGGGCATAACTTGGCAGAATAAAAAGATGGTAGGCCCAAAAAACACAAGCAGCAAATCAATTACTAAATCCCAAGTACCATTACACATTAAGTGTGAAGAGACAAATTTTCCTCCCACGAGAATGTGCTAATCCATTATATTTACTAAGTACAAAAGTAGACACAATCTCAACACGGGGTTCCTTCATTTGTGCTACCCAGTACTTCTACAAGGTTTTTGTGCCCTAAAGACAGGGGAATGCTAAACAAAAACTAGAGTGGTCATTTTCCCTTTGAGGCCAAGAGGGAATTACTATGATGGTTGCTATCTTCCAAATTCCCACTTCAAAGAAAGGTAATTTTTAGTGAACAGCTTAACTTAATCACTATACCAGTCTTCTGAGCTTCCCTCTACAGAATCCTAGCACCATAGTAGATCAAGAGGCCATCCCTAAACAGAGGGTCCCAGGCATCAAAACAGGCAAGGTTAATGGGCAGGCCCACCAACCATAATACAATCATCTGCAAAAGAATAGGAGGGAGGTGGGCTAAGGACAAGGGGCAACAGGCCCAGTTCCTCCCACAGATCATTCCAGACCAGGCTTTTCAGACCCTTATACCAAGGACCTTCTGACCAGAACACAAACATCCCCAACCCCCAACCCCCTCAGCTAAGGGACCTCGAAAGCACATCACTCTAGCTCTTTGAGGTCCATTATAGAAAGCAAAAGTCCATCAAAGCATATTTTGCTCCCTGTGACACCTAGGCAAAGGGGAGTAGGGTAAATGGACAGAGGAATCCTAGATTACTGTCAAATGGCATGCAGATAAATCCACTGTGATGGATTTATCAGATCTTACTCAATTCCGTACTAAGGCATCTGAGACCCAGGGCTATCTGAAGGCCTGGCTGTTTCCTAGAGGGTACTGCCTTACTCTTCCTGATGCCTTCCATCTATCTAGTTAACTATTGCTTCCCCCATTCTTTCTGGTCTCATCAGGTACTTTAGAATGCTTAGAATAACAGGTTTTGATTCCCAACTCCACCATTACCAGCCCTGTGACACTGGCCAATCTATTTTAACTTTTTGATGCTTCTGTTTCACCAGCTGTAAAATACAAAAAAATTTTTTTTGAGATGGAGTTTTTTCCTTTTGTCGGCCAGGCTGGAGTGCAGTAGCACAATCTCGGCTTGCTGCAACCTCCCCCTCCCGGGTCCAAGCGATTCTCCTGCCTCAGCCTCCCACGTAGCTGGGATTACAGGCATGTGCCACCACACCAAGCTAATTTAGTATTTTTAGTAGAGATGGGTTTTCTCCATGTTGGTCAGGCTGGTCTCAAACCCCTAACCTCAGGTGATCCGCCTGCCTCAGCCTCCTAAAGTGCTGGGATTACAGGCGTGAGCCACTGTGCCTGGCCTAAATACAAATATTAAGAGTACCTTTCTCAAATCATGTCATGAGGAATCAAAAAATTCAATGAGTTAATCTTCATAAAGCACTTAGAACAGTGCCTGACATATGCAGAATGCTGTATTGTTTAAAATTAAATAATATAATTAGATTGTTTGTAACACAAAAAATAAATGCTTCAGGGAACAGATATCCCATTTTACATAATGCAATTAATACACATTCCATGCCTGTACCAAAACATCTCATGTACCCTATAAATATATATATGTCTACTATGTACCCATAAAAATTAAAATTAGGCCAGGCATGGTGGCTCAAGCCTGTAATCCCAGCACTCTGGGAGGCTGAGGTGGGTGGATCACGAGGTCAAGAGATCAAGACCATCCTGGTCAACATGGTGAAACCCCGCCTCTATTAAAAATACAAAAAATTAGCTGGGCATGGCGGTGCGTGCCTGTAATCCCAGCTACTCAGGAGGCTGAGGCAGGATAATTGACTGAACCCAGGAGGCGGAGGTTGCGGTGAGCTGAGATCACACCATTGCACTCCAGCCTGGGTAACAAGAGCGAAACTCCATCTCAAAAAAAATAATAATAAATTAAAATTTTTGAAGTTAATTAATAATTTTTAAAGATGATTTCTTCCTCTTCATAGCCAGATGGGATAGCGTATCAGAGAAGGGTACCTTAAAAGAGCAGTTTAAAACTGAGAGAACTGTTACAAAGTTTCTTTTGGAGCAATGAGAAATATTTCCAAATTAGATTGTGGCAATGGTGGCGCCACCCTGTAAATCTGCTGAAAATCATTCAAGGCAGGGTGCAGTGGCTCACGCCTATAATCCCAGTACTTTGGGAGCCTACGCAGGCGAATTGCTCGAGCTCAGGAGTTCAGGAACAGTCTGGGAAACATGGCAAAATCAAGACTCTACAAAAAATACAAAAATTTGCCTGGCGTGATGGTGTATGCTTACAGTCCCAGCTCCTCAGGAGCCCAAGATGGGAGGATGGCTTGAGGAGAGCCCAGAGGCAGAGGCTGCCGTGAGCCAAGATGATGTTCTTACACTTCAGCTTGGGTGACGGAGCAAAATCCTGTGTCCCAAGGAAAACTCTCCCACACAAAAAATCATTTCAGTCTATACTTTAAAACAAGTTAATTTTACAGCATCTAAAGTATACCTCAACAAAGCATTAACAAAAAAAGAACTGAGAAAACCACTTATCAAATAAATCAACTATTTAGTCACAAAATCCAGGATGCCAATCCCTTTTCCTGGTGCTCCTTCAAGCAACAGCCCAACAGTGATGTTCATGGGCATCATGATCTCTTCACACTGGGCATCCATGACTTAAAGAATGGGCAAAACACAGAACCAGGGAATCCCTAGGAGCCTTTCAGCTTCTGGGAAGAATGTTTCACATACCCATAGAACAATTAAAGCACTTTGTAACTAAGAAAACATGCCTCAACAGGCAAGTACTTTCCGTGAACTTCTTAAGCCAATTCCCCTAAACGTGGGAAGCAGCAGATTTAACCTAAAGAGCTCAGGCCCTGTGAGATTTTGAAAGGTGATTAGGTAATTTCAAACCAGGCATGGCCTAGAACAGTTTATTTTGACCTGTTCACACCAGTTCCCTCATCAGTAAAACTACCTACCCTGAAAGTGTTACTTAGTATTAGAGATAATAAACGTAAAGCACTTAATGTTTGGCACAGGGTAGGCATCAAACACAGTAGTACAGTAACAGCAATTACTTTACAGTTATATATAAACATGATAAAATGCACACTGAGAGATCGTCATCCAAAATAAGGGAACCAAACCTTTTCTCTGCACTTACACTATTTCTATAACATCACTCCCTGGTATTCTCTCTCTGTGTGCACATGACTCAGTACAAAGGAAATGAGCTCCAGGGTAGCAAATAATCAGTCACAGGAAGGCACGCGGCCAACAGAATTAAATCATCTCACATGTCTCGAAGTTCCTAGGTGAATTCACTGTCCTCTGAGAAGGTTTTGGAGAAAACCACATGCAGAAGAGTTTTGGGAGGCAGAATGTACAACTCTCTACTCTTAGTCATGTCTGTACATTTCACATAGTAAGTAGCCACTCCTACATTCCCCCCTTTGCAGAGCTGTGGATGGAGATTTACATCTCACAATTGCACTCGAGTTTCCCCAGACAGGTTAGCACCAATTTGTTGACCCAAAACAGCTGCATATTATTACTTGTCCAGAAACAGATGATACAGCAATGGTGCTTAGGTTGTACCTGTAACCCTAACATGGTAGCAAGTATAGTAGGACAATTAATTTGCAGTTGGTTCAAATACCTCACATTACTGGCTTTGGGATAAGACAAATCACTGTCCACAATCAGCCATTAATTTATTTTTCAAAGACTTGAAGTCATTCCTTCCACTGACTTCCTCAGAGCCAAAAATACTGACAGAAGTGTGCTCGCTGACAAGAAAACCCTAAGTAAAGCCAAAAGAGGAAATGAGTTGCTGGGGTGGCAGGACTGGGCAGGGATTCTTCTTTCATTTCAGTTTTACTGTATTACCGACTAATAACAATGCTTACACAGTATTAGGTGTTCCCAAAATGTCCCCACAGGCAAGATGCATTCGAGGGTTCCCTACAATCCTTGCAGAAAGGCAACCAACACCAGACATCTCAGGCTAATGACAGGCAAATCTGAGTGTGAACCCAGTTCTTCCTATTCCTAGTCTTTCCTGTGCTCAATTTCATGTTGCCTCTAGAACTGGAATTCAGAGTGGAACCTAGTCAAGGTTTTTCCACCAGCAGGCTATAATAACTTTACTGTCCCAGAAGTCACCCCCTGCAACCTCACAGTGGAGTTTAGTTTCCAGGCAGGATAAAGTCCCTTGGGTCCATTCAATTCACTTTTCTCTTTGCTTTGGTCTGCAGGTCTCCATGTAATCAGTTGGGATGACTTGGGATGCAGTTCAGTGCTGCATCTATCTGGCAATTTTTGGACTGAGATGTGGCTGATCAGCTCTTTCCTGAAACACAGATGAGCTCACCATTGATATCCAATGCCCCAGTACTGGGTACCACCCCTGTCACTTCTACCTTGTAAGATAAGCATCAATTCTCAGAGAAAGACCTTATTAGAGCTAGTATTTTCAGATCATACTCAGAAACAGATATTTCTTTCCAAAAACTTCAGGTTAAAAAGCAGTTCCTAGGAAAGGGGTGTGAGTTTTATTCCTACTAGCATTTTAAGTAATATTCAGTTTTTACTCTTAAAAATCATGTGGACAAATCAAACTCTATAGAAAACACTTTTTAACTCAGTTCTACGAACAGTTCTATTTTTCTTACAAGCATTCTCTGTATATTCTGAAAGTTTCTATAATTTGTGGCGACCAAACTCGTCTTTTCACAGGGCATTCATCTCTGTGTCACTACTCTCTTTTAAACACTCTGGTGTTTACTATCCATACCCTGTAATCTCTGTTAATGGGGTAGTTCAAGATTCCTTTTCAAAGGCTTTTGCTTTAATTACTGCTTCACCCTTTTGGTAAAACTGGGCTTTTATCAAACTGACCTTCAGGGGACAAGTTTTTAAATTATTCTCAAGCTTTCCCTATCCCTTTCCAAGTTTTTCCAAACTACTTAAAAACCTCTCAGCCTTGGGGGAAGGATAATAAACTGAATGATTTTGCTGTCTCTGATGCCTGGCATTAGTCTTGGTTCTAATTCATTTTTGTCTCACCAGAAACTTGCCAGTTAGAACCGGAGTCTCTCCCATATTCTGCAACTTCCAACAAGTGTGTTCTCCAGTAAGTCTCCCAAGGGTTCCAAAACAGGCCAGGGAGCCCAGCAGTCCCCCTGCCACGGCCTCAGGAGCGCCCATGCCCAGTTTTGCCCTGTGCTTCTCCTTTCTCTGGTGAATTTGGATTCTTGGTTCAAATGCTTATTCTTCAGAAAACTGGTGACTTCAGGATGGATCCCAGAAAAAAGCCATTAAAATTAGTCATTTTAGATCTCAAAAATAAATTAATTTACTCCTCCTGAGACGTGGTACCCTTTGACCGTCACCTCACCATTTCCCACACCCCCTGGAAACCACTATTCTACTCTCTGCTCTGTGAGTTCCATTGTTTTTGATCCCACATATGTGAGAACATGTGATGCCTTTCTGTGTTTCACATATTTCCCTTAGCATGTTTTCTAATTCCACGCACGTTGTTGCAAATGACAGAATTTCTTCCTTTTTAGAGAGCTATTACACAGCATGGTAAATACAATAATAGCATATTATACATTTCAATATCTCTAGGAGATCTCAAATGTTATCACAAAAAAGTCAAATATTTGATGTGATGAATAGGTTAAGTAGCTTGATTTAATCATTCCACATTGAGCTAAAAAATCATTATATCACTTTGTTCCCCCTTAAGTATTTACAACTATAATTTGTCCATACAAAATAAACAAAAAACAGTCCTTTGAAAGGCAGAAAGAGAATATGACAAAATATTAACTGATCTAGTATGAAAAATACACACACTGTTAAAACAGTTTTTTTAAAAACTATGCATAAGTACAAATCGAAACCACAATGAGATGCTACTTCACACCCATCAGAATGACTATTATAAAAGAAAGAAAGAGAGAGAGAGAGAGAGAGAGAAAGAAAGGAAAGAAAGGAAAGAAAGAAAGAAAGAAAGAAGAAAGAAAGAAAGAAAGAAAGAAAGAAAGAAAGAAAGAAAGAAAGAAAGAAAGAAAGAAAGAAAGAAGGACACATAACAAGTGTTTGCAAGGATATAAGGATATGGAGGAATCGGAATCCTCATGCATTGCTAGGGTGCAGCAGCCATTGTGGGAAACAGTATGACACTTCCTCAAAAAGCTAAACATAGAATTACCATATGATTCAGCAACTCCACTTCTAGTTACATACTCAAAAGTACTGAAAACAGAAATTTATCAGATACTTGTAACCAATGTTCCAGTAGCATTATGTATAATAACCAAAAGGTAGAAACAACTCAAATGTCCATCGATAGATGAATGGATAAAGAAAATATCCATACAATGGAGTATTACCGTTCACCCTTAAAAATGATGCAATTCCGACAAATGCTACTAGAATGATCCTTACACAAACACTATGCTAAGCCAAATGAACCAGATACAAAAGGACACAACTTCTACGATTCCACTATGAGTTACATTGAATAGGCATATTCATAAGGACTGGGAAGTAGAACCGTGGTTACCAGGGGAAGGGGTTGGGGGAATGGAGATTTATTGCTTAATGGGTATAGAGTTTCAGTTTGGGAAGATGAAAAAGTTCTAGACACAGATGGTGAAGACCAGTGCACCACCACCAATATGAATGTACTTAATGCCACTGAACTGAATGCTTAAAAATGGCAAGGATGGTGAATTTTATCTTTCGTTTTACCATGGCAAAAAATAAAAATTTAAAATGTGGCCAAAAAATGAAGAGAAAAAGGAATTCACCATGTAAAATGCAATGGAATAAGGAGTAACTTTTCTGTTTCCATTCTTCCAAAAGAACTGCTGTCTAAGTTTTTAAATTAATGCGTTGGCTGGGTGCAGTGGTTCACCTCTGTAATTCTGGCACTTTGGGAAGCTAAGGCAAGCAGATTGCCTGAGCTCAGGAGTTCGAGATCACCCTGGGCAACATGGTGAAACCCCATCTCTACTAAAATATAACAAATTAGCCAGTTGTGGTAGAGAGCACCTGTAGTCTCAGCTACTTGGGAGGCTAAGCCATGAGAATTGCTTGAACCTTGGAGGCAGAGGTTGCAGTCAGCAGAGATAATGCCACTGCACTCCAGTGTAGGCAACAGAGCAAAACTCGGTCTCAAAAAAAAATCAGAGCATTTACTCACTCATTGGTACACAAATAAACAGAGAGGTCAGGTCAAAATAACAGTCTGGGTGCAGTGGGAAATTTAGCACTAACAATATTAGGCATATAGGAGGTGAGTTACTTGCCAAAAGAGCAGGCAGCAGGCATAGATGGAAGCAGAGCAAAAGAGGAGATACATCAGGTGCTGGCATGTTTTCTTCCTTCTGATCTTTTGCCTTGAAAGCCAGCTTCTCAGCCTAAGCCTTAAGGCCCTGATCACCTTGGGTGATGTGCAGAGATCACAGAAACACTTCAGTGTAAGTAAGCACGTCCCACCTCCCAATGCCCTATATTATTTCCTGACACCCCCTCAGTCCCACTGTTAGCACAGCACAATAACCAACAAGGCTGTTGACCTGCCCAACAGTCTTACCAGTCAGCAGATTCAGCTGACAGAAAGCCAAAGAATTTTCTGTCCACATCAATGTCATTCAACAAACTCTTCTGGTTAAGCCAGAACCTTGAAGTTTTCTATCTGGAGACTTTAAGCACAAGTTCAGCAGAAACCTCCAACAGATACCTCTCAATCACTGGCCCTAAAGGAGCAGAAGGGCTCATCCAATCACAGCTAAATGTGTGTATTTTCTAATTAGCTTAAGAAACTTAGCTTAAGATGTCAGATTTGAATGTCAGTGCTACCTTACGTTCAGGTGACTTTGTGTTCCCTAATGAGACTAGGATAAGTAATAGCGTAGAAGTCAACCCAGAATTGTAATTCACTGTAGACACCCAAAGAGAACAACCTATGCCTGTATCATTAAGGTTTGACTCTCCAGAGCTACAAATTCAAGTTGAAACTTCTTATTTCAGCCCTCCTTGGAGCAGGCTGCTAATCTGGAAGACACTGAGGCTATTCTTCTCGAGCAGTGAAACATCCACACACGTTAGTAACTACAGGCTGCTCTAATCAATTACCTGAGACACAACTGTTAGATGTTAGAGTTTGTTAAGTTGCTGTATTTTTAACTCCATTAGCCAACTTGAACCACATTTTCATGCCTTGGCTGTGACACTTGAGAAATTAAAACATCCCAATAGGGTATAATTAAAAGTTAAATATAGCAGCTGCAATCTAATTTCATGGAAAGTCTCCTCCAAATCATAGAAGTGCCACTGGGCTGGCCTGGCTAGAAGTCAGCATGAACAACTCTAGATTCAGGCCCTTTCCACTGTGATGCATTTGTAAAAGCTGCAGCTGGGCAATGGAAAGAAGTAACATATTTGACTCTAGCTTTAGTCTTTTACTTCAAATGTTAGACAAACTGAGATGTTATGGAAGCTTTGCTAACCATCTAAGCAGCCCTCTCCAGTGGGGGATAAACTCTGGTACAGTTTCTTATAGAAATTAGAAAGTCAGTTTATTCTTTGTAAAAGCTGAAGACAAAAAAAAAAAAAAAAAAAAAGAGAGAGACTCACTAGTGACTATCATCTACTAGTTTTGCTTTGATAAAAGAAGTGAACACCACTTCCCAAGTCAATTCCAGAAATGTGGTAAGTACACCACACTCCCTGCTCTGTCCCAAGAGGTATCTTCGTACCCTCTTCCACCAGCAACCTCCAGCTGTCACAGGCATCCTAGTAAGATTCGAAGACTTCTGCCCCTTCCCACGTGGTTACCGAAGAAAGTTTAAATAGTACCTTTGGGAAATGAGCAGTATGTCCACAAAACTATCCCTCTACTCACCTGTCTCTCCAGAAGTAGTTTTGCAATCCTGAAAAACCCTCTTCCATCCATGCTTGGCAGATGCTCCAATAAGTGGGGTTTTTCCAAAACTCAGAGAGGCCAACAGTGAACATCGATTTGTTGCATGCCAAACTTCACATGAGCTGGCAGCCCTAGGAAAAGGCATCTGAATTCCGGTCCCACACTTGCCTGGATAAAGACGCTGCCATTGTTGCCCTGGTGACCACATTCACTTTGGCAGAAGCAGCTATAGTAAATATTTCTTCAGAGAATCAATTCACATCAACTGTGTGCCTTTGTTGAAGAAATCACTTGCTAATTTATCTTGGGAAAACTTTTCTCTGAAGGTTTACAATGCTTTAAGGTGGCACCATCTCTCCTCTGACTTCCATGGCATAGCATGGAACCCAAAACTGGCTTATTTGGAAGAAATTTAATGTCCTAGAAGTAGATACCAACTACAGCATACTTCTGAGAGGAAAAAATGCTCTTGAACTCAATATTAGTATTATCCACGTCAAAAACAAACCAATGTCAGCAAGCTCTACCTGAGGTAGGCCTAGATTCTAAGTTGCCAAAATGGAAAACATCACGTGGGAGAAAAGAGGCACAAATCTTATCTATAGAGTGAGTCACCATTTACAAAAACAGCATTAGGAAACAATATAACCTTCTCCCTACAAGAAGCCTGTGAAGTCAGCTGAGTGTTATCATCCCTACTGTACAGATAAGGCTGAGGAGGTGAGGTCATTCATCCACAGGTACTCAAAACACAGCAGAGCTGGGTAGTGAACTGAGGTCTTGACAAATCCAAGCTGCTTCTGTATAATCACACTGTCTCCGAGCCTAGAACCTGCATGATTCAAAAACTCCATCACTGAGAAGCGGATGTTCACATTAACATGATCAATCCCTGGGGTTGTTATTTTTTTTTAATGTACCAGAACTGACATAAAGTTGCCATAGGGAAGAAGATTCACACCTCTGCTGAAGGCTTCCACATTACAGCTAAATGACCCAAGTATTAGTGACTCACAGCATAGGTGAATCTGTGGAAAGATATGCTGTACTGGAATTCTGTGATATTTTGGTAAGTCCAAGAGAAACTCAGGGACTCTTCCACACAATATTTCCATACATATTTCTCACATTCACCTGAAAAACAATGGCAGCTGCTAGACACCCAAGGGCTCCATCACTTTGTTAACTCTTTTGCGAGAGTATTACAGGTAGCAACCAGTGAGTGTTCAGGTCCACAAGTATAGCTAACAGTTAATGTAAATGTGTATGAAACAGTGCAACCTCAGAGTTACGAAAAGAAGAATCTTCATCCAACAGAAACAGCTAGGAAGGACTGGTAGAAACTGCAGAGTTGTAAAGACTTGAGCTTACCTAAGATGGGCTCAAACTCTCCAGCTCACACCCTGATTCTGAGGTTGGCCCTGGCATCTGGTTTAGGTGGACCTGATCATTCAAATTTCCACTGAGGGGCTACTGTGGGCCAGAGGTCATCTTAGAAAGAGACAGGATAGTCCTTGCTATGGAAGAGCTTGCAGCCCCAAGGGAAGAACAGAAAGCTTCCATCTTTATTCTAGGGAGCTCACAATTCAGCAGTGAGGATGTCCACTTCTGACATACGTCCAAGGGCAAGTGATACTGGGCAAGAACTTCAATGAAAGTTACAAACCTGTTCAGCAAGTAAGAGCTACTGTGGGAGAGATTCGAGTAGGAAATAAAGGTAACATCATTCCACCCCCAGTGAGGTTCATTAAGAATTAGGAGCTTTTCCAAAGGAAAGCAATAAACGAAAATGAAGGGGTGAAAGAAGAGTCTGTATTAGAAATTATACTGCAGTAAATTGAGAATGTATCTTATAAAGTGCAGGAAAACCACGGCAAGAATAAAATACTGTGCAGTTAACAGGTTCACAGACAGGAAAAATGGACTGAAAATGTGTGCCTAATCCAAAGTCAAAAAGGAGAAAAAAACATAGAACAGATAGATCAAACAAACTGTAAGATGGCAAACACGAACTCAACTACATCAATAATCACATTTATGGTAAACAGATGCATTACTCCAATTAAAATAACAGACAAAAATCTTTTTTAAATAGACAAAGACAGTGAGGAGGAGGAGCAACTCAAGTACATTACAAAAAGCATGCAAGAGAGTAAAAGTCACCCCATGAGTCTGTCTTGTTGCCCACAAGGAGGAGTCTGCCAAGCCTATCACAGTCCTGTGGCCATCAGTATCCATATCTTTCACAACTCATTTGTCTGTCTCCACACAGTGTTAGGAAAGCAAATCACTTTACTGGAGAAGGCCATAGAAAACTCTGCTGTCTTGCTGATTCTTTATTTAGAAAGCCCTTGTTCCTCCCTGCTAGGGCTAATTCATTTAGTGCATCCTTGCATATGCACATTAGATCCTGCATTGTATCTAGATTATCACATTGTTTTATTGGAAACTGCCTATTTTTCTGGGGACACCATTAATTATGGAAAGGGATGCACTAGCCCTGCCCACATTCCTTGCACCACCTTCTCCTCCTCCCCCATGCCCCAGCCTCCAAGTACCAGGCTCCATTAGTATAGTAATAAAACCACTACTGTTTGGTTAGCAGTAATGAGTTCTAAAAGTATCAATGGAGTGTTTCACAGAGAAGAGCCATTGTTAGGTGCAGCAAACTTTCCCGGCATCAATCAATTACATACAGTTGATTGTAGCAGCAATTTTTTTAGGCATGTCAGGAATGCAATGAAAAATAGCACAATTCTTGCTCCTCAAGGACAATACAATATAGCTAAGACAACTAAACACAAAAACTGGTGAATATCTACACTATTTTCTACAGAGGCTGGCTCTATTGTATTCTCGTTTTAAAATCTGGGTGCCATTGTTTTAGTGTCGAGGGGTAGTGTTTCTGTTGCTGCCTGGCCACCCTCAAAACTGTCACCTCAACTTGCTAATCTCCTAAAATGATATCCTTTATGTTTTATATCTGTTAAATCCTCAAGACGGGGAGGGTAAGAAGGAAGGAAAGTAGACTCAAATAAAATAGTTCTGTCATACTTTTCTATCTGCTGGGTTAGAAAGGGGTTAGCTGATTAACCCTCCTGGGGTTAATGTTTTAATGGGTTGAGCCATGAGATTGCTGCTATTCAATCATTTCTGACCTATACAGCAGCAAGTTCATATGATCCAAACTAATGGCAACATAAATACTTGAGTACTTGGTGAAGAAAAGATATGGAAGTAAGTTTCCATTTCAGTTTAGCCTTTTTCTTTTGCTGAGACAGGATCCTGCTCTGTCACCAAGGTTGGAGTGCATAAGCAATATTATGGCTCACAGCAGTCTCCACCTGCTGAGCTCAAGAGATCCTCCAACCTCAGCCTCCCAAGTAGCTGGGATTACAGGTGCACACAACCATACCTGGCTAATTTTTGTATTTTTTTGTAGAGATGAGGTCTTGCTATGTTGCCCAGGCTGGTCTTCAATGCCTGCCTGGGCTCAAGTGATCTGCCCATCTCTGCTCCCAAAGTGCTGGGACTATATGCATGAGTCACTGTACCCAGCCCCGTTTCCATTTTTTTCTAATTAATGTATGTATCATGTACAGAGGAAAGAAAGCGGAAACATAAGCCTGAAGGGAGAAGAGACAGAATCAGAAAATATTCCCTCTAAAGGGCATTCCAACAAGATTCATACATAAACTGCACATTTTTGATCCTTTTTCCTCGTTGCTATTCTTTCTGTGCCTCTCCTTTAGCTAATAAAAACCATACACAAGGATAACCTTCACCAGGTTCTGGCTCCAAATGCCACCTGCCAAGTGCTCAAAGACAATACTAAGAGGCCAAAACCAGTCTCATTTATACAGGTCAAACAGAGAAGGCTTTAATGAGTGATAACACAGGAAAGGAAATGAAAGTTTATAGTTAGCAGCACTCGAGGAGATGAAGCAGTACTGGGTACAAAACCCTAGGGAGAGGGAGATTAACCCAAAATGAGTTTGTAACCTACCATTTGGCTTCCAAATGACACTTGGGATGCTTTTATGATCTCAGTTATGGGAATACCAAAATGGGGTCACACCTCCCTGGATCACAAAAGCTGCACAGTAGGGCTCACACACAGCCCTGCCCACTTAAATGTTTATCAGAAAATTAGCCATAACCTGAAAGGAAAGCTGAATGTCCAAAGGGTACTAAGGTTATCTATGGGACCTAATAAAATGGTACCATGTGCTCAGCTCCCAGAAGTCTGGCCACATGGAAGTCATTCAAGTAAAATACACTGTTCAGAGTGCTAGGAATTTGCTGAGATCTAATGGGAATGAAACAGAAGTAGAGCTAGACACAGTGATCCAGCCTTAGCTGGCAGAATGAGCAAATGATCAGGCCTTTCCCCCAATACTTAAGGTAAGCTGTAATCCTACTTACAGTGATGGGTAAAAATAGCTGCTGGCTCTTAATAAGTTAATAAGTCGGTTAACTTTCTCTTAGGAAGGAGATGGGGGAATGAATTTTAGGACCAACTTCTCACTCCAGAAGAGTACTGCCAATGAAATGCATGGATAATATAAGCAAAGATGGCCTAAGGGCAGATTCCTAAGGGAAGTGGTATATTTCCTGTCTTGAGCAAGCATCTACTTCTCTTTTATCAGCAGTCTTCCTCCCACTGGTGGTACGTAGAATACACACCACTTCACTGAAACACACACCCCCAACACAATAACAATTATACCTGCTGTTTGTTTGGGCTTTTAATATGGAGTATAATTAACTTTCCCTTTTCAGAATTTCTCTTCAACGCTTATCAACAATCTTATCTGCTTCTATCAAATTCTCTCAGGACAGCATATTTAGCTGAATATCCCTTAGGGAAGGAACTGAAAACTAATCACTACCTTCATATGTTTTTCCTAATAGGAAATATTTTGCTGGGGGCCAAGGAGGGAGGAAAAGGAAGATGTTTCTTTTAAAGAGTATTGCTCTAAGTAATTCACAAACCAGGTGGCTTGCTCTTCTTTAACTAGAATTAATTAACAGCTACCAATACACTTAGTCATTCTGTAGCAAGCACATAGGGGAAATAATTTGGGACAAAGGGAACTAGTAGGGCTCTCCTCCCACAATGACCCCCCTGGGAAGTCAGCAAGCTGCCATAAGGCCACTCTGCTCACAACATTTATATTTCTCTCCCAACGGGGGTCTTAGTTCAATCAAGTAATCCTTCATGGGGACAGGATTCACTTTTTATTGAGAAAAATAAGAAGCTTATATTAAGGGAGTAAAAAGGTTTAAGCAAGCCATCACTTCACTCCCACCCCACCAATGTCTGTCTGTGCTTGGTCTACCAGGTGTAAGCCCCTTGACTCGTCCACTATTGAAGTCACAGTACCAAATTCAAGATTTAGCTAGCATTCCTTCGGAGTCAGTAAGAAATTGGATCAGTTACGTGTTGCTGAGTCAGGCCTGAGAATCCTGGGGCTTTGGCACAATAGCTTTCAGAATACTGCGTTCACTCAGCGAGAATTGTGACCATGAATGAACTTCCCCTTCTGGTTCTAAAGGTCTGATCTGGAGAAATCAGAATACATGTAGTCCTTCCCAGAGAAGGTCTTGTCAATGACTATCACTGTACTGCTGCGATGAGACAGCAATCACAATGTGATGGTGTGATGTGTGAATCAGAGCTCCCCTGGGAGTAGGTACTGGTCTGCTGCTAGAGTCAACACCTGTACTTGTGACTAGAGCCTGGCACAAAGGCACTGTGTTCACAACCTATGTTCCACATCGACAGCAAGTACTTGGAGTGACAGCTGTTTTCTGAAGGCTGAAAGATGAAATCAGCACCAATGAAAGGCTACTGGCTGTTCTCTAGGAAGAAGAGTCCATCAGCATGACTGAGACAGAGCTGTATTGTTCATTCCTGCCACCCCCATTGCTTCTTTTCCAGAACTGTCACTGAAAAACCATCTTTTTCCAGCCGAGTGAGGTAGCTCACACCTGTAATCCCAGCACTTTGGGAGGCCAAGGTGGGTGGATCACGAGGTCAGGAGTTCAAGACCCACCTGGCCAACATGGTGAAACCCTGTCTCTTACTAAAAATACAAAAATTAGCAGGCCTGGTGGCTCGTGCCTGTAATCCTAGCTACTTGGGAGGCTAAGGTAGGAGAATTTCTTGAACTGGGACCAGGAGGCGGAGGTTGCAGCAAGCCGAGATCGCACCACTGCACTCCATCCTGGGCTACAGAGCGAGACTCCATCTCAAAAAAAAAAATCTTTTTCCTACTCATTTTGTCTCAAGTTCATACACCTAGACTATTACAAGCTATTATTGTTTCTGCCTCTGAAATATATCTTTGGGTCAATTTCCCTTTATTTTGATAACCCTGACTATATCCACCAGGTGCAGTATTGCATCATGGTTTCAAATCCCCACTCCACCCCTAAGCAATATAACCCTGGGAAAATTATCCACTACTCTGAGCTACCATCTGAAAATGGTGACTGTGAGGATTAAATGGGGGAAAACACAAAGTTTTCCATAAAGTATCAATACCATCATCAGCATCATTGTTAATCAGGGTCTGATTACTGCATAACTGCTATGCTATGTCCTCTGGTACCCAGAGTCACCATTAGTAGCTATGTTGATGGCAACTCCATTTGATGTAGCTCTAAATTATATCCCATATCAAATGGGAAACTTATCCCCAAGACTGTGAAATGCTCCACCATGCTTCCATGACCTCAATCACACTCCTTTCTTTAATTTCCCCCAGTCAGAGAAACTAACTCTCTGCTCCTGACCTCTTTTTAAAACTCCTGAAAAAAGCTGGGGGGCAGTAGGGGACTCTCAAACTATATAGTTTTACCCACAGCAGAGAATGATTTTATTACCTTTCTCCAGATCCTCACCAAAAAAACCACTGCTTTATATAAAGGGTAAGTGGTGTCCTAACACCATTACACTGAAGGCAGTTTTGCCAGCTGCCATTTTTCTAATTCCTCACAGCAATTGAGAATTTTTTTAAGCCTTGCATGTGGCAGTCAGATTTGAGATAATCATTTGGAATTATAATGTCTTTATTTCTTTGGAGCATCTTAGTATCTTGTTATGTAAATGAAACATGGGGTAAGGAAGGAAAGGATGCCACTATAAGCACTGCATCAAAGATTTTTGACTCATGAATTTAAAAACCTGAGAAGAAATTTATGAAGCCAATTGCAAACTCTTCTTCCCTCTTAACCAGGAAACTTCCAGTTGTTTGTTTTTTTAAAGTATCTGCTAAAGATTGACTTTAGAAATCAATGCACTGCACAGCAAGCATTTCACCCATGCTGACAGAACTACAGATGGTCCCTAACTTACAATTTTTCAATTTTACAATGGTACAAAAGTGATATACAGTCAGTAGAAACTGTACTTCCAGTACCCATACAACCATTCTGTTTTTATCAATTTCAGTACAGCATTCAATAAATTACATAAGACATTCAACACTTTATTGCAATAGGCTTTGAATTACATGGTTTTGGCAACTGTAGGCTAATGTCAGTGTTCTGAGCATGTTTAAGGTAGTCTAGGCTAGGATGTTTCATAGGGTGGTAGCTATATTAAATGCATTTTTGACTTATAAATATTTTCAACCTACAATGAGTTTATCAGGGCAAAAAAAAAAAAAAAAGCCCATCATAAGTCTAGGAGCATCTGTATTTCAAGGAAAAACAAAACCTCATACACAATTCCTAAATTTCACTTATCTCTACTATAGCTTGAAAAAATACAGATGCAGGGGAAAAAAATGCTAAGCCAGCAGTTTGCCAGCAAATATGAAGCCCCAGATATTGTAATTTCAATTCTCACTCCCCAGAGGCTTTAAATCCATAAATGTTTTATAAACCAATTGACAAAGCTTACTCACTTGTCCTAGGAAACATAATATGACAAAGGAAGAGAACGTTAAGGCTGTGCTGAAGAATACGAAACAGAATGCATCGTGTTTAAAAGTGTTTTTTTTTTTTAAAGTTCTTTGAAGATAAAAAGACCTAAGGGCTACATATGATTACTTATCACAACTACTCAATATCTGTTACTCTACAGGCAGAATCCAAGGTTCTGTGTTGAGTAACTTTCAAGTATGTACCTTATTCTGAACTGGGAACAACAACTAATCCACCTACCAGAGAAATTCTCTAACCCTGTTCTCTGCCACTTTCCAGCCCCCATGTGTCACTCAGAAGGCAGACTGATTTTTCCAACCCAAGTTACTTAAGCTAATTCTCATCCTTTACAAACAGATCCTTCAACAGCAACCCCCTCCACAACCCCACCCCACCACCTGCACAAAATGCTGTATATCTTCTTGGAAGAGCTACAGGAGCTGTTTCTTTCATCTACTGAGTACCTACTATTTGCCAGGTACTGCACTGGTGATTGCTTTTTATTAGACACCACTGTGATAAATTTGCTCTGCCTAGAAAATCCATTTTTCCCTGGAAGATGAAGAAAAGGGAGGATAAAGAGGTTTGTTTCTAATTAAGATGAAACCAACAAACAAGCCTGATTCAGGCCATGAAATTGTACTCTGATTGGTTTATGAACACTGGAAAGAGGGCTTAGTACAGCAGCAGCCAGAGCCAACAGACTCAATGGGGCTGATAAAAATTCAAAATTCAGCCAAAAGGCTGAAAAGCAAGAGAAGCATAGGTTCCTCTCCATTTAATGCACGAAGCACTCTAGCTACTGGGCCACAAATGAGCAGATGAAAAGACGTGGGGACTTTTCCAGTGAATCGGGAAATGTAAGCAGGAGGAGGTAGGCATGAAGAGCTGCATCCACGCCCCTGAAGGGAAGCGGTGTCAGGAGCAGACGGAAAGACAGACGCTGACACCCCACAGTGCCCAGGACTGGAAGAGTTTGCCCTGAATGACTGTTAAGAAAAAAATGAAAAAGGAAAGAAAAATGGTATCTGCTAATAGTAAGTCCTCATGCTCCACTGATGTTATGTTCACCCTATTACTAGAACTCCCTGAGGGTGTCAGGCATTTAGAGGGAATGACATTCTCAAGCCTGGGGGGCAGGGGGGACAGAAAGTGAAAAATATTTTACAGTTAAGATGTTAATTTAATATCAACATAGGTATAATGGCAAACACGCATTAATTACCTTTTATGTACTAAGCACTATGCAAAGAGTTTTCAGGTGCTCTAATTGTCACAACAACTCAGTATGGAAAATAATATTTTCCTGACTTTATCAGGTGAGAAAACTGATGCTTAGAGAAGCTAATCTTTCCCCTCAAGATTACAAAGTGACAGAGCCAGGATGAGTAAGTCTGAGTGACTTAGAAAGCTTTTTTTCCCCAGTTCCTCATATTCGCTACCTTTAAATCATTTATACAAATGTTTCTATTATAGTCCTATGCCAGGCACCAGGAAGTAATATGAAAAAATGAAAACAATAAACTTTCCTAAACCAGTAAGAACAAAATGTAAATGAAACATCTCAGACTTAAAGTGGAACAGTATGTGTTACCTGGAACATCATATAGTTAAGAGTAGGAACTCTGAAGCCAGAAAGACGGGTTTCGGATTCCTATGCCAGCTATAGGATTAAGGGCAAGTAACTTAAATTCTCTCAGACTAAATGTGCTCATCTGTAAAATGGAGGTGATAATGCCAAAAGCAATGAATCAACTCAGATAAACCTTATACTTCCACACAACCCCATTTGTCAAAAATTACGCTACCATCGTAACAATTCAAATCTAGGAGGAGAAAGTGTGGGCTGTAGAAGGAATTGAGACTATCATCTTGGCGGAGCTATCAAATATCTTTTTTTTTTTTTTAAGACAGAGTCTCACTCTGTCGCCCAGGCTGCAGTGCAGTGACACCATCTCAGCTCACTGCCACCTCCGCCTACCAGGTTCAAGCAATTCTCCTGCCTCAGCCTCCCTAGTAGCTGGGATTATAGGCACCCAGCACCATGCCCAGCTAATTTTTTGTATTTTTAGTAGAGATGGGGTTTCATCACATTAGCCAGGATGGTCTTGATCTCCTGACGTCATGATCTGCCTGCCTCGGCCTCCCAAAGTGCTGGGATTACAGGCTAGAGCCACCGCACCCGGCCTCAAATATCTTCAGTCACATCATTTAGGTCACTCAAAAGGGAAAGAAGTCCATAGTAAAATGATGGGCCATACCTCCCACACACCAATCTCTTTCCTCCACTTCCTGGGATTCTTTTCTCTACTGTTAACACCTAACAGAGTGCTAATGTTTTGCTCAAGAGCAAGCTTACACTATACCTCTCTCTCTTCACTCAGGATGCTACTGAACACAGCAGGTAACTATCTCAGTTCCCTCTTTGCCAAGAAAAACATCATCAATGTAAACTACATGAAACCCACGTTCTAGAATACTGCAATTAAGGATAAGGATTTACCCACATTACAGACATCCTGTATTACTGAAGGAAAAAAAGTGTGCAGCGTACGTTTATAGACATAGGGAATCATAACATTTCACAGCCTGAAGCAACAAAAGAAATACTAATCTAATCCAGCCTCCTTTAGAGTAGTCACAAGAGATATATATAACTGGCCCAAAATCTGTCTTAAGGCCAAATTATAACCAAATGTCCTGAAACTCAGAAGAATTCCTACTCTTCTGCATCCCCTTAACTTCTGGATAACAACCCCATGTATATCATGTATTCTTGAAGATTTTACTATGTTATAATGTATGTAGTTTTAAATATCCACCCATATCAATACCATTCTACACAGATGGAACTTCCAATAAGGCAGCCCAGTGAACTGTTCAAAATCCTACTGCAAACCATAAAATCAAAGAGAACCAGGAATCAGGAGACCCAGGTACTAATTAGTCCTGATTACCGCTTACCAGCTTCTGGATCTCAAGTCACTTGACTTCAACTTGGTCTTTGTTTCTAAAACCATAAAAAGGAGTTGGACCAGTTGGTCTCCAGGTCCTTTCAAACACCTAAACCTCCCTAATTCTCAATCATGTGGCATGCAAAGTAGACAAAGGAAAACCAACACATTCATCAGAAAAAGTCACAAGAAAAAAAGAAATCGCAAGATATCACAAGAGTTTTAAGGAAAACTCGGTGTCAAAGCAATGCTTGCTTTGGGGTTTTTCCAGAGGTAAGCACTGTGTTTTCCAAAAGCAAACAGTTCCCTTTCTCCAGAACAAGGACAGGATGTTGGGGACATGAGTCATTCTGTTGACATTCTAGGTACCGGTCAGTTGGAGGACAGGAACCACATCAGCTTCCTAGAGAGCACAGAAGAAAAATCTGCTCCAAAAAAGACCAAAAAGGAAGATGTGATGAATGTCAGAAGGACCTTTGCTTCCCAAGTCTTTCCAATCCAGCCTTCTAGTTAATAATAATAACAAGCTCATTATAGTCAAAGGAGTAAAAATGTATTTCTAGAACCCCAGAGTTCATACAAGCAGCTAGATGCCATGGACAAAACAACTTCCGATAAGACCACCAACAATTTACAGCCTCGTCATCTATTCCCAAGCACGTATCCTTTCTCTCTCAGCATGTCAGAATGCAGATGTGCCTTTACCAACCTTTCTTTCCAGAGACAGGAATTAACAAAGACTGGTAAGAACCCCTGTCAATTTTTCAAACTGGAGGAAGATGATGAGCAGCAGCCTGCAGTACTCAGGGCCTGTTGTAGAGAGGCTCTGCTTATCATTATGCCAAAACTCAACTTGTAGATAGACATCAACACACAATGTTCTCCATCTCATGTTATTTTGACATTTGTGAGAAAATGCCACATGTGACCATCTCATCCTCCTCTTTTCAAAACAGATTTTATATATGTAGGTTATTCCATACCCACTCTAGGACAGTAGCTAACCACACCCACTGGATTGAATGATGCAAATAAGGATCTGTTCTGCCTTTGTTTTGTTTAATGCTGCTGCCACTGTCACCACCACCACCACCACCAATTTTTGATTAGAACCCTGCTGGAGAACTCTGCAGAATAATTAATCTAAAGATAATCGTTCTGAATCCCTTACCTGCATCAGAATTCCATGTCACTCCAAACATGCATTCACTTACTCACTCATCCATCATTGGCAATCAGATGACATAAGCACCTCATTACGAGTAATCTGAGGGCTGAAGTTGTAGGAAGAAAGAGAAAATGACACTATCCCCAAAGCTCATGCATATTCATTATTTTTTCTATTTAAATTCAGCTTGGTGTCCCCTTTCTCTGTGAAGTACCTGTGAGCCACTGCCATGCCATGGGATGGGAGGCAATACAAGATAACCAAAACACAAAATGTTTATGTAGGAAAGGAAAAGCTTATTTATTGATATGTTATTTAATTGAACAAACTGATGACACACAGCAGTAAGAGTTGCATTCATTGAACATGCATTAATTCATTCATTAAACATGCGCTGGGGCTATAAGAAGACCCAGAGACAAAAGTCTGAAGATGTGTTTCAATGTCCAAAAAAAGGGGGGGTCATAGATTGATAACCAATGTGTGCAAACCCCTTTTACATTTATTTCTTTTTTTTTTTTTGCGATAGAGGCTTGCTCTGTCGCCAGGCTGAAGTGCAGTGGCACAATCTTGGCTCACTGCAACCTCCACCTCCTGGGTTCAAGCAATTCTGCCTCAGCCTCCCAAGTAGCTGGGACTACAAGGGCGTACCACCACATGGAGCTAATTTCTTGTATTTTTAGTAGAGACAAGACAGGGTTTCCATTGTTGGCCAGGATGGTCTCAATCTCTTGACCTTGTAATCCAGCAGCCTCGGCCTCCCAAAGTATTGGGATTACAGGCATGAGCCACCGCACCCGGCCCTACATTTATTTCTTACAGTCCTGTTACCTAAAGGTCATTTTAGAGACAACAGGGTCACAAATGTGAGGCGAATTGGCCAGCAGAGCTGAGACCAAAACCTTAGCTTTCAGGCCACCAAGTATGTGATCTGTCACTACTCCAACACTGGGCCGAAAGCATTACAAACACACATAAAAAGTCACAGATGTATTCTAGAATGCCAGAAAGGAAGTACTTAAAAAAAAAAAAAAAAAAACAACGAGTGTATGCCAATAAAGGGACACAGAAGCCAAGTGAGGAGAGCTCCCAATGGCCAAAGCTAAAACAATTCAAACAAAATAAAGCAGTATTAGATTCTAACCCAAAGGATAAAATCAACACCCCTGAGTCCACACTGATACAAATGACTAAATAAGCAAATGGGGAAGAAAAGACAAATCTCCCATGCAGAAGAATTCCAAATAATTTACATAGACCCTCCTCTCAACATCCCACTCCTCAAGTGTGCACTGTACCCAGTGACATCCTTCCAAAGAGGGCAGTACACGAAGAGCTGTTTGGGTTTTTGGTTGTTGTTCTACAGTTTTGTGGGGTTTTCTTTTTTACAGTTTTCAGTAGAGAAACTTGGCAAACACTACCTCCGACAAGTGATCAGAGTCAGCATGTGATAAGTCACATTGATGTGTGATGGAAATGGCACTTAACCTCTGTCATCTTCCCCCTCGAAACCCATAACCCCAATTGCCACAGAAAACAGACAAATCTCAGTTGAGGGGCATTCTACAAAACACCTGACCGGTACTCCTCAAAACTGTCAAGGTCATCAAAAACAAGGAAAGTCTGGGACACCGTCACAACCAAAAACATCCTGAGGCTCCATGACAACTAAACGTGACAAGGCATCCTGGATGGGATCCTGGGACTGAACAAGAACATGAAGTATCAACTGAGGAAAGTTGAACAAAGCACAGACTTTAGCTAATTACAAGGTATCCGTATTGGCTCATTAATTGTAATGAACACACCATTCTAATGAACGGTAATAATAGGGGAAACTAGATGCAGCATATGTGGGAATTCTCTGCACTCCAGTCTCATTTTTTCCATCCATCTGAAACTATTCTACAACAAAAAGTTTATTTTTTAAAAAGTCAAAGAGGAAGGAATGAGAGAGCTGTGTGCAAGGGACAGTAAAACCTGGCCAAATTCATTCTGGCAGCAACTGCCTGTCCTCGCACCTTCCTACCCTTGCTTTCCTGCCTTCGTGGACGAGTAAACATCACCCAAGACCTTGAAGGCAGAATTCAGTTGAAGTCTCGATTTGCTCCTGTGAAGAGCTGGGCCACACTCAGAGGGTAGGCTAGTTTTATTCAGTGACCAGAGGTTGAAAGGCACTTTCTGCTCTTTTCCAAGCGAGAAATGATCCTGAATGCCACTCACCAAAAACACCAGGGAATGTGCCTGGCCTGCTGAGGAAAGACAGTTCATGCAGGCTCCCCTCCCACCCACCCTCTGACTTAGAGCACACCTGTTTATATCTTTGTTTCACCACTATTTACAAATGAGAACAATCCTTAGCATTTATGGGCTTTTAAAAGATTAAACACAGCATCTGAAACTACCTAAAAATAGTTCAGTTTTTCCTCTGCCTTTCTCTTTTTGGTCAATGTAACCACTTCATCAAGCACTTGTCAGAAATGAACTTTAGGCTCAAAGGCAGGAGAGGAAGGAACATCTGAAGAACTCTAAGAAACAGGGGGAAAAAAGCCCCAATCTGAATCAACAGCCTCCCATCCACTGACCTAACAAGGACCCCTAAATCCATGGCCAATCTCTAAATAAAGATGTCAAATGACCCTGTGAATGCCACTGACATAGTCATGAACTTATTCTTTGATACCTTGCACAGAGTAAAGCTTTTTGCCTCCAAACACTTCTTCCTTCCCCTTTCAAGATCAAAAAGGAAGAATTCTTCAAGCATAAATGACAGGTGGGATTTCAATTCAACTCAAGTAACTCATGGGCATCTACCAGGTGAAAAGGCAGTGTGCCGGATATGCAGAGACCACTGTACACGTCCTGTGTCACTTCATTTGGAGGAGGGATATGTTCAACGTCAACTTTTAGGGAACTTCTTAGGACATACATCTGTTTTGTTTGACAGGACACATTTAAATTAATAGCGTCTCCTAAAAGCATTGAAGAACTACATAGGAACTTCTGTAAAATAATACTTTTTGAAACTGATAAATTCCCCAAACTTCCAAAGCTAAAATTCCCTCCACTCCACGCCACACCAATGTGCATAAATGCAGTCATGTCACAGGCCCAGGCCTGTTGAGAGCTAAAATGAAGTAGTCTTACAAGTTCACACTTCTCCCAGTACAGGAAACTGTTTCATAGGACAATTCCCAACATCTTCCTACACCTAACTTTATTGAGAACTGAGTCACAAACTGCTTGCAGCCAAATGAAGGTTCAACCCTTCTGTTGGCACTGTCTGCCTCCAATTCCTCCCTGGTTGTGGTTTGGGCAGGACATACATGGGAAGAAAAAAGAAAGAAAGAAAACTACAAAATCATCACCCCTAAACCAGTGGGGCTCAACTATGGATGACTGACCCCCAGGGTGTATTTAGTAGTCTACAGATGTTTTTGGTTGACACAATTGGGAAGAGGAAGTGCTACTCATTGTTACTCACTGGCATCCAGTGAGCAGGGACCAAGGGTGCCACTCAGCATCGTACAACACACAGGGACCAGGGGTGCCACTCAGCATCGTACAACACACAGGGACCAGGGGTGCCACTCAGCATCGTACAACACACAGGACAGACCTACGACATGACAGTTATCGGGTCCCAAATGCATACATAGTGCTAAGGTTAAGAAACCTTGTTCTAAAGCCATAAAGGAAACAAACTGCCTAAGAAAACAGGTAGGTAGGAAAATATAAGTTATACTGATTCCTCCTCCACATTCTGCGCATCTTCCTTCTGCCCCCTAAAATTTAAGCTTTGCTCACAAGGCCCTATCCTCTGCCTGCTTCCCTTGAATGTCACCTATAATTTTATTTTATAATTTATTGAGACGGAGTCTAGCTTGCTTGCTTGTTTGTTTGTTTGGATGGAGTCTGGCTCTGTCGCCCAGGCTGGAGTGCAGTGGTGCAATCTCAGCTTATTGCAACTTCCTCCATCTCCCGAATTCGAGCAATTCTCCTGCATCAGCCCACAGAGTAGCTGGGGCTGAGACTACAAGCGAGTGCCACCACATCTGGCTGGTTTTTATATTTTTTATTAGAGATGGGGTATCACCATGTTGGCAAGCTGGGCTCAAACTCCTGAGACCTCAAGTGATCCGCCCACCTTGGCCTCCCAAAATGCTGGGATTACAGGCATGAGCCACTGTGTCCGGCCCATTCTTTGTTTTCCAACCCACTTTCTACCTGTTGCCATTCCCAATCTCTGTCCAAGATGTCTAATTTTATGACTGATCACTTGTTGTGATCAACCTCAAACTAAACTCATCAAAACAAAATGCATCTTCAAGGATTCTAAGCCGACTCCTGTTTTAGTAACTGTCACAGCACTTTCCCCATGACCCCGGTTCAAAATCCAAGAGCCACTCTCACTCTACTTCCTCCCCACCTATCTACTCACACAGTTATGCTCAGCATTCTATATCCGGTATCTAATACATGAAGAAACACTAATCTAATACATGAAGAAACCCTATTAAAGACATTAAGGTCATTTTTAACTGCTTCCTCATTTCCCAGACTCCCAATTGAATCAATTGCAAAATCTTACAAACTCCACCCCAAGGTGTAAAGGCACCAACACAAATGCCCTCCCTAAAGTCTAAATGACCTCATCCATCCCCACACAAAATGGCAGATCCATCTTCCTCAAGCATAATCCCCATTATGTCAGAAATATTTCAGCCCCAACCCCAGAAAAAAACTTTCAACAGCCTATCAAATCCTTCCACCTCAACCTTGAAACTGGCGGGTAGGTTTCATGTGTCCGACACCCCCACCTCAGGTTCCCCATCCAGGCTTTTGTCTCCTACTTCCTTTCAATACTACGAAGAGAACACTTAATAAGCTGCTCCTCACCCACATCCAGAATGACCAGCAGTTATTAAAAAGGCACAGGGAAGACCATCTGGGGCTCAGACACTTCTCCAGGCTTCCCCCTTAACCATCATTTTAAACATCCTCCCCCTCATCCTGTGCTGCCACCTTCTGCTCCTTCACCCTCAGATCCACAGCTTTCATTGGGATTAGTCACCTGCCTTCTGATTTCACTTCTCTGTCGATGTTCAGCCTCCACCACTGCCATGCAGCAACCCTGGGCAGGGGAAGCCTCACCCCCAAACCCCTCCTAGGTCTGGGATCCCAGCACCAGCTCAGGATCCAAGGGTAGCTTCTGGGATTGGTTATCACACACCCAGTATTCTTCAGAAAGCCAAGGAAGCTCTCTGCTGCTCTGAGGCAGCACCCAAGTGTTCCTGTCTCTATGGCCACCACATCCTTCTCTCATTGGCTTCCATGTCTGCCTCTCCGCAACACACTCGATTCCTTCTATGCCCAGCTTAAATGACATCTTCTCCCTGAAGCCTGTTCTCATTTTCATACCCAAACCAAATAAAACTGCTTTCTCTTCTCAATCATCTGGTCATGTACACCCTTTTTAAAAATAAGTACCATGTTATGCCTTGTATTACACTTATCAGTTTCTCTCTTTTTGCCTCAGCCAACTGTACAACCTACTAGCTGTGCAGCCTCAGATAAATCAATCCTCTATAATATTACTTTACCAGTAAACTGGAAATAATCATGGTGTGTATATCATAGCTGCGTATGGAAGACTAAGCCAGATAAAATGTACATGTGGCTTAAAATAGTGCCTGTGCATGGAAATGCTACCTACCATTCACACCTTACCTCCCTCAGGACTTAGAAAAGCCTTACATATTAATTGCTCAAAAAATCAGTTGAATGTTAATTTAGTCATCCAAAATTCTAAATACTACAGACCTAGCAGAAAACAAGCATTTCTTGAGGACCCACCAAGTATACCAAGGAATATATAAAGCATCTTACATAGGAGAATTTGGAGTTCTCGAATATCTTTGAACTAGATATCATTCTTATTTTATAGACAAGCACTTATAAACTAAGTACTTAGCCTCAAGTCGTATAACTCGTCATATTAAAAAATCTGTCAGCTGGGCGCAGTGCCTCACACCTGTAATCCCAGCACTTTGGGAGGCCAAGGCGGGCGGATCACAAAGTCAAGAGATCGAGACCATCCTGGCCAAAATGGTGAAATCCCGCCTCTATTAAAAATACAAAAATTAGCTGGGCGTGGTGGCATGCGCCTGTAGTCCCAGCTACTCAGGAGGCTGAGGCAGGAGAATTGCTTGAACCCGTGAGGTGGAGGTTGCAGTGAGCCAAGATCGCACCACTGTACTCCAGCCTGGTGCCCGGGGACAGAGCGAGACTCTGTCTCCAAAAAAAAAAAAAAAAATTGTCTTTGGCTTCCATGTCTTTGGCTCTTTCCACACAGCCCACTACCTCCATAATATGGAATTTGCCTTATTCACAAGCTAGAAAGCAACACAGCCTGGGGGATACAATAGGTAATACTACTTCAGCAAGTTCACGAGCCAGAGGACAACATGCTGAGGCTTTTATTTTGTTTTGTTTTTATTTTTTTATTTTTTATTTTTTTAGACAGTCTTGCTCTGTTGCCCAGGCTCAGAGCAGTGGCCCAATCTCGGCTCATTACAACCTCTACCTCAAAGGTTCAAGCGATTCTCTGGCCTCAGCCTCCCAAGGCTGGAATTATAGGCACCCGCCACCATGCCTGGCTAGTTTTTGTATTTTTTAGTAGAGATGGGGTTTCACCATGTTGGCCAGACTGGTCTTCAACATCTGACCTCAGGTGATCCGCCTGCCTTGGCCTCCCAAAGGGCTGGGATTACAGGTGTGAGCCACCACGCCCTGCCGAGGCTTTTATTTTTTAAAAAAACCAATGACAATGCTGGCTTCCAGAGAAGAATGATATATAAATCAGAAGTTTACAGATTTAGTAGTTTTATATTCACTTATCTTGAAAGACCTGACCCCAGTGGATAGAAGGAACAAAAGAAGGAGAGGTCCGTGCTGCTTGGTGTGCAAATAAAAGAAAAAGAAAGAGGAGGAAGAGAGGGAGAGAAGTAAAGTAGAAAGGAGGAGGGAAGGAGAAGGAGAGGGAGGGAAAACTCCAAGCCACACGTCTTGGCCAGGAAACCACCTGAGGTTCACAACCCGAAAGTGTCCCATCACTTTCCCAGCACATCTCATTTTGTTTATTTTCTTAACGCATACGAGAAATTTAATCTCTTCATTTCACTGTTTTTTATTCTGAAAAGCACACGAACAATTCCAGCAGGTAATTCTGACATCCAAAAAATCTCATTTTTTTCTTTTCCTTTTTTTTTCTTTTTTTGAGACGGAGTTTCACTCTTGTTACCCAGGCTGGAGTGCAATGGCGCGATCTCGGCTCACCGCAACCTCCGCCTCTTGGGTTCAGGCAATTCTCCTGCCTCAGCCTCCTAGTAGATGGGATTACAGGCACGCGCCACCATGCCCAGCTAAGTTTTTGTATTTTCAGTAGAGACGGGGTTTCACCATGTTGACCAGGATGGTCTCAATCTCTTGACCGCGGGATCCACCTGCCTCAGCCTCCCAAAGTGCTGGGATTACAGGCTTGAGCCACCATGCCCTGCCAAACCTCTTTTTTTTTTTTTTTAACTAGCTCAGACAGATAAAGGGAAAGAAACTGAATTATCCCAATAATTTCCCTCAGTCTCCCCTGCCTACATTATGTCCATCCAGTTTCCTTGCAAATTACCCCATGAACCAACTGTGCTTTTGACTTTTTAAAATTCTTCACGTTGAAATTCTTTCATTTATTAATGAGAGAAAAAAAAAGATTTCTCCTCAACTTTCCTCCCTGCATATCCAGGTAAAGCAGGATTTGATGAACCCTAACATCCTTAGGCAGAGCAAAATTAAATCCAAAATACATGTAACTTTAATAGATCTTTTTCCATCAGCCAATTTTACAATAATGCTAATTGCAATTTTAAAGGATGACAACATCTTCTGGATGAGCCAGAGATATAATAAATAGTCTACAAATTCATGGAATAGTGAACAATATGCCAAGTGCATTCCACCTCCATAGTCTTAGGATTCTTTAAGCAAGACAGGCATTTAGAGAGCTTTACAAATAATGATAAGGGGTGAGGGAGCAGATGAGGGGCATAAGTTTTTCTTTTAATGATGGAATTTAGGTAATGCTCTTTGAATAACTGTTACTCTAAATGGCCAGTAGGAAATCACATGAGCATGTATTTAAGACAAAACAACATCTATGCAAAAAGTAGTTTCCCACATATTTTAAATCTCCCTTGAAGAGGGTCACTGAAAATTTCAGAGAGAAGAGAGTTACAGCCTGACTTAAATAAAAACATGCTTGTTAACTGGAAAAGAACAAGAAATAAGACAATGTGTGAAATGTGAAAGACTTCCAGAGGCATGGAGGAAGTTTGCCTCATCAAAGCCAGGACCTCACAGCCTCTCTGGATACATGTTATCTTTGGAAATGAGTGCATAAGTAGAAATGAATTTCCAGAACTATGAACTATGGAGGGTTAAACAGCAGCCTTGAATTTCATTCCGATTTGGCCAACATAGAAATAAAGAATTGGTCAATGACAAGACTGCCCACTGTATTAGACCAAGAAATTATGAATCAGTTCTCTAAATTTAGTAGCTAGACTCATTCCTGTTTGACTTTTCAAGTCAGTTCAGCCCAAATAGCAAGTATAGTATACGACTTCTAAAGCAGAAAAAGGAAAACTAATTCCCTCCTATGAAAATCAGAATTCTATCCAGCCAAGTTCTCCTAGTTCCCCAATGTGGAAACACTTAGCAATGACTGTTCAAATGCTTAGCTGAGATCTAAGACCCCAAAAGAAAGAAGAGGGGAGGGGTGTGGGTGCAGGAGTTCATTTTTGCAGAAATGCTGTGATTAAACAACAAGGCTTACATTTACAGAACCACATTAAAGACTTCAGAATCCCATTCACTCTCTATAGTAACAAATACGCTTAAGGGCTTTCTGACTGTCAAAAAGACAGCAGCTCTTGAAGAATTATTTTAAAAACAAAACAAAAGATTCCACATGACTGTTGTGCTTCCCCCCGCCCCCCCCTCCCACTTCCCAACTTCATTTATCCTATTCATCTCACAGTTGGGTCTTTGGTTGAAGCATATTTGAAAGAGGAGGATAAATCCTGGGCCAATTATCCAAAGAACAAACTGTCTTCCGTTAAAGGCTTATAAAAATAAATTTGGCTTACAAAAAGAAATTCAAGGAGATTTCCAAACCATCCTCGCATTTCATGTGAGCCTGTTGATTTTTTTGTCATTCCTATTTTTCTCCAAATTCATATTGGGTGGGGAAGCTGAATAAAAATTCTAAGTGTACCATTGTAGTCTAGCTAAACAAAAACACATGTTTCAAGTTTCAAATCACAATATCACATCGAATTTACTTTTTAATTTTAAGGGACTGGTCCAGATAGTAGCTGAGAACCATTGTGGAGACACAAAATGGGAACAAGTTTCCTAAGAAAGATAACAGGCCATCGGGGGCATAATCTAGCAATGAATCTCATCTAAACCCAATGTCCCTTGGAATGAAGATTTTCCTCTTCGGATTAAGACATTGAGTTCTATCTCTTGCCTAGAACTTGACGGCAAGCTGGACTTTCTGTAATCTGTATCCCAAGCACTACTCATCTCCTTAACTCTTGTGTGGAGTTTGCCACCTCATGTCCCACAGCACCATGGCAACCCAGTTGAATATACAGACATTTCCAGTTCTGAAAGAACATTCTCACTGGAAATACAAGCTGACCGGAGCAGGACTTCTGCAGTGGAACTGTCTACTGTGAACCAAGAATTACAGAAATTTTAACAGATTTTTTTATTACAGCATTGTAGAAAAATAAGTTAAGGCAAATCCATCCTTGACATTCTAACAGCATTCCTGGTTCAGCAGGAATAACTCTTGGTGCTGTCAGAAAATAAAAGCATGTCATCTATTCTTTATAGTCAACTGAATTGGGAGCAAATTTTTCAGTCTCAGGAGCAAGAAAAACATTCCTGCAAATTTGGTTTTATAATTTTTAGCAGATCAGGATTTTGCTTATCCTCAAATTACATTTTAGGTCACTTCAACAACCTAAAAGACTAAAAATAAAAGATCATTCTTGCCCAATCTTATATGGTAACTTGTGATAAATAAGTCACTTTGCTTATTACAAATTTGAGTATAATATCTTCCAAAGGCAAAAAAAAAAAAACCCAACAGTTAATGTTGTATAATATAAACCATTAATTGCACATTTCTTTCCTAGTATGGGAGATAAAGCTGTCGTTCTTCATTAAAAAAAAAAAAAAAATCTCATAAATTTTTTTTCAGAGAACAATTCTTTCCATTTGTATCCATTAATACTAAGCCTATAAGATTTCTGAATATCCTATGAATGCCAATCACAGGGAAACAGAGGAGCCAAGAAGAACTAAGAGGAACTCATGTCACAGGATGGCACCGTACTTCCTGAACGTAAATGAAAAGTGGGAAAATTATCATGCTGTAAATCTAGGATCAAAGGTACACAAAGCACAGTTGGTGAACCCAGTACCCACCAGGAGGATTCAAAAACAACCCACAATTGGTTTGCTGCTTGCAAAAATAACTAAATTTAGACCTCCAAACCATACTATATACACATAAATTCCACATGAATAAAAGCTAATTCTTTAAAAAACATGTCTCTAAAGCTAAAATTAAGTCATATATTTTTGGATACAATCATTAGTAAGAACATTCTAACTTTCAGAATCATGACAAAAATGGCCAAAAATTTAAAATTTGATGATGTAAGAAATTTAAACTTCTGTAGGCCTAAAAAATATCTCTAAAAAAGGAACTGGGGAAAACAGAACAAATTAAATGAGTTAGCATCTATTATGAAGGCCAGCAAACTATGGCCCACTAACCAAATCCAGCCCACCGCCTGTTCTTCTACAGCCCAGGAGCTAAGAATGGTTTTTACATTTTTCAACCATTGAAATAAAGAGGAATGATACTCCAGGGCACATAAAAAATATATACTTTTCACATCTCAGTGTCCATG
This sequence comes from Callithrix jacchus, assembly GCF_049354715.1. Taxonomy (NCBI): domain Eukaryota; kingdom Metazoa; phylum Chordata; class Mammalia; order Primates; family Cebidae; genus Callithrix; species Callithrix jacchus. The sequence goes on from NC_133507.1 coordinate 77,693,708, forward strand.
AGAGAGAACAGCCAGCCCCATTAGTTGCCTATTGTCTAAGGCTGCTTTCACCCCACAGAAGCTATACGGCCCACAAAGCCTGAAGTGTTTATTTTCTGGTCCTTTATAGAAAAAGTTAGCTAACCCCTGATCTATTATACAAAGAGCTCATGCATATGAAAAACAGTAAGACCCAATAAATAAATAGGCAAAGGAGATTTTTTAAAGCAAAAAAAAAAACTTGTTAATAAAATAGAAAATTTTCACTTGCACTGACAAATGGAAAGACTCTCTTTGGCCTATCAAATTAGAAAAGATTTGTGGAAAAGTCAACACACACTGCTGTCATGGGGACAGTCAAACAAGAGCTAAGAAGCTGCAGGTGGCACTCGAAATATTTCAACCCTTTTAGAATGCAATGCAGCAAAAACAAACAAGTCTTAGAAAACGTCCGTAACTCTCTTCTCATCTATCCTTAGGACATAATCTCAAACATAGGCAAGTTTATAAACAAAGATATTTGTTATGGCATCATTAATACAATGAAAAACCAGTAGCGATTTCATAGGTTTCCCTCTGTTTTAAGAGTCATGGGTGTTAAGTATTAACGTATCTGAAATTAAGCTGTATCTTATAATCATGTACATTTAATACCCTATGTGTTTCTTCATATTAAAGTGTTGATACAGCTTTTAATCAACAGTGTCTTACATGTACTACATAGAGGCAATTCATATAGTTCCAATGAAGAGATCTGGTTGAAGGACTATTTACAAAGGGAAGGGTGAAGGGTACCACAAGGGGCATTCAGGTAGAAAGTGACTCGAAGCATTAAGGAGAGGAAAGTAAGCTGCTGGAGGCCTGAGAGAAGAGTGGTTTCTTGGTGGGACACAGCCACTGACAAAACTGCAACAGAGAAGCAGGCAGAGAGCAGAGATACGGCGCCTGGCAGCTCTCTCCCCTCCCACTCTTAGGTCTTCTAAAGTTCCCCCTTGGCCAATCCAGTTAGCCAGAAGCCAGAGGGCAAGGAAGCCTGGACCATCTGTCAGTCAGCATCACTGCCCACTCCCAAAAAGAGGGCGGACAACAGGTGAGAGGGGGTGTTGTGGTTTATGTGTCCCTTCCAAAATTTAGGTGTTGCCAAAGTGATGGTGTTTACAAGTGGAGCCTTTAAAGGTGATTAAGCCATAATGGCTTCTGCCTCTTAAAGGGATTAGGATTCTTGTAGAAAAGGCTTCATTCTGCATTTGGACAACTTGCCCTTATGCCTTCTGCCAGGTAACGATGTGGCAAGAGGGCCCTCACCAGACCAAATGCTGGCACCTCGATTGTGGACTTCCCAGCCACCTCCAGAACAGTGAGAAATAAAATTCTGTTATTCATAAATTACCCAGCCTCAAATATTCTGTCACTGCAGCACAAAACAAGACTGAACAGGAGAAAAGAAGGAATAAGCATCTCAGTCATTCTCCAAATCACCCCACAGAAAACATGAAAAATGCTTTCCCACTGTGATGAATGATGCGAGGGAATAGCAATCTCAAAGTCTTAATGTCACTGAAATCATCCACTAAATCAGGATCCAAGTGGCTTTGGTCATTTCAAACAGAACTCTGACAAAGGAAGATGAGAAAATGGGGGTCTGAAAGGCCACACTTTTTAAGGTTATAAAAGAAACCACTTTCCACAATGTTTAGGTACAACTAAGATATTAGGCAAATAGCTACCATCTTGGGTAGGTGGAGAACCTCACTTAAATGATATGAAAATAGTACACAAATTTAAAATTAAAGAACAATTTTAAATAGCAAGGAGGGTTGCAATCTTGCAAATGAATCAAGGAGCTGGCAAAGTTAAGGATGTGAATAGATCCTAAAGTAGATGTTTTCTTGACACTAGGGGTTTGGAAAAAATATCAATTTCTAGCTCCTAGTCTTCTGCATCTCTTAATTAACTATTTCCGGTCAGAGTTTGGTAACGTCTCTAGTCGGAGTTATTTTATTAAGAACATATAGAGGTTAGGAGTCTAGAAAAAGCCAATTTTAAGGGCTTAAAGAGCAATGTTAATTTTTTTTTTTAAACAGGGTTTCACCATGTTGGTCAGGCTGGTCTTGAACTCCCGACCTCAGGTGATCCGCCCTCCTCAGCCTCCCAGAGTGCTGGGATTACAGGCGTGAGCCACTGCACCCGGACGCAATATTATTATTTAATAAATAATGTGACCTTCAGAAATCTGATACCATAGTTCAAACCGTTCTTGCTTCAAGTCAGTATACGCAAAACTCCTATTGGGAAATATGGGAAAGTAGGTGTCTCGTCCCAAACAAAAACTAACTCTGTCTAACTACAGTAAGACAAACTCTTGGTACCAAGACAGTCAACTTGCCATCCCTGGCACACATCTCTACTCCTACCACGTGCCTTCCTGCATGCTGCCCTCCCTTTCTCCATCCCAATTTCCCCTCCAGCCAGATACACAAGATGCATTCGCTGGTAAACTACACTCCTCCCAGCACTCTATGCATTTCCACTCAGCTACCTCTACTGCCTTCAGTTATGCCTTACTTACTCACTTCCTTCATCACTGCTTTCTGAAAAATTGTCTTTTATCTGTGTTTATTGTGAAACCTCAATCCTTCAGAATCTCCCAGAAGGTCACTACTAGTTGCCAGGGTGTTTATATGACATTCTCTAAGTCATCCTTTGAGAATTCAAAGTGAAGTCACCCAAAAGGCATATGTGACTGAATCAAATTTAAGACACTAACTTCCACCTCTAGAATCAACTCACCGAGACACAGCTCTGTGATTCAAGTTGGAAGTTCAGGAAGCCATGCTTTAGCTAAAAGCTGCAACAACAGATGGGAATTGAAGAAATAAAATACAACAAAGGTGTAGTTACTATTGTTATGGTATTTATTCATGCCTCAGCATAGCCAAGGAAGACCGGGACCTTTCAAACTAGGGTGTGAAAGTTACCAATGTCCTATCTGCCTCTGTCTCTTATCAGTCATGTATTTTCATATCTGAACTGAACAATTACCTTCATCTTCACAATTTGGCATCACAAACGAGGAAACAAATCAGCCCTAATTTCTAAAAGGTATGTAAGAATTCAAAGTTAAAGAACTAAGTACCTTAAAACGAAGTATCTTCCTCTGCCATAGACTAAATGTTTGTGTCTCCTCAAAATTCATAGGCTGGAACCTAACCCTCAAATGTAATGGTTTTAGGAGATGGGTGTCTTGGGGAGTGATTAGATCATGAAGGTGGAGCCCTCCTGAATAGGATTAGTACCCCTAAAAAAGAGGTTACTTATCCCTTCCTGCCACATGAAGATACAGCAAAAGGATGCTGTCTCTGAACCAGGAGGCAGGTCCTACCCTCAAACACTGTATCTGCTGATGCCTTGATCTTGGATGTCCAAGTCTCCAGAACCATGAGAAATAAGTTTCTGTTGTTTACAAGCTACCTAGTTTATAGTGTTCTGTTACTGTACAGCAGCCCAAATGGACTAAGATACCCTCACACTGTGTGACCCTTGATAGAAAAAAAAAAAAATCCTCCCTTCATTTGCAGCACCCTCCCTGTTAAGTCTGAATTGAAAAACAGCATTTAGACTTTAACCAAAGAAGCCATAAACATTAATACTTTTATTTTACTCATGACTCCATTTCTCTGGTATTCATTGCCTCATACTGCTAGCCACCTTAAATTTGGTATTTTTAACAATCATTGGTGAGGACTGAGGTGATTGTTTTCATTTAAATAGTCATGAGTTCTAGAAACAAAAAGTAGACAGTCATAGACATCCACAGATGTGACCTAAGTAATTTTTAATCACTGGTTCTAATGTCACTTTAGTTGATGAATTTCTCTTAAGAAGTGACACTAACTTCCTTTTTGAAAACTTGTGCACAAACTATCAATTAGAAGGTGCTGCAATGGTATTAGACAATCGCCAAATAAAAAAAGAATCTGTGGTGACATTAGGCACTTGAATAATTAAGCTTGAATAATTAGAGAAGGGCTTCTAATTTAGGCAGAATATCATTGATATGGTTTGGCCGTGTGCCCAACCAAATCGCATCTTGTAGTTCCCATAATCCCCACATGTCATGGGAGGGACCCAGTGGAAGGTAACTGAATCATGGGGCCAGTTAGGCTCATGCTGTTCTCCAGATAGTAAGTTCTCAGGAGATCTGATGGTTTTATAAGGGGCTTTTCTCCCTCTTCGCTCATACTTCTCCTTGCTGCCACCATGTGAAGAAGGACGTGTTTGCTTCCCCTTCCACCAAGATTACAAATTCCCTGAGGCCTCCCCAGCCATGCTGAACTGTGAGTCAATTTTTTTTTCTTTTTTTTTTTGAGACGGAGCTTCGCTCTTGTTACCCAGGCTAGAGTGCAATGGCGCGATCTCAGCTCACCGCAACCTCCACTCACCGCAACCTCCGCCCCCTAGGTTCAGGCAATTCTCCTGCCTCAGCCTCCTGAGTAGCTGGGATTACAGGCACGCAGCACCATGCCAAGCTAATTTTTTGTATTTTTAGTAGAGACGGGGGTTTCACCATGTTGACCAGGATGGTCTCGATCTGTTGACCTCGTGATCCACCCGCCTCGGCCTCCCAAAGTGAATTGTGAGTCAGTTAAATCTCTTTCCTTTATAAATAACCAATCTAACATGTCTTTATTAGCAGTGTGAGAACAGACTAATACAATGGTAAAGATAACTCTTCTTCGATTGCTTGAGTCATTTAAACTGATCACAAGTGTTGAGAAACATTAAGTTTACCCTGCCCCCATGGTTCCTCTGTGGAGGATGCCTTGTAGTTTTGTAATTAGTGGTAGGCGAGTGACAACTGCCTATTTGGTATATTCCTGAGTAAGTGTATATGTCAAGCACCTGTGGATTAATAAGAATCACTGTCAAAAAGCAAATAAATGTGTGGCTGAATCTCTGCTCAGGGCCTTCAGTTCTGGAGAGCTGCAAGCTCCGCAGGCTCTCAGACTGTTGGTCCCCAGAGTAGATCCACTCTGTTAGCTATCTGGGTGTCTGCCTCTCACTGCCTTGCAATACCTTCAGCCCGCCTGGGTGGGAGTCTCCTGGCCAAGCTGGTTCTCAGCACACAAGTATTTTCCTCTTCTCAGAGGGTTAACCTCAATTATGTGTTTTCAGATCTAAACTACATTACCAGGAAGTACAAAATAAATACAGCAAGAATTTCTAAGAATCTTTGTCATCTAAGAACAAGTGATAAAGAAGAATCTTCCTGATTCTTATTAGCCTAATTATCAGCAGGACAATGAAGCCTTTCAACAAAGGACAGAAAAAAACCGTTGAAAAAAATGTGCAGCCAAGTGCAGTGGCTCACACCTGTGATCCCAGTGCTTCGGTAGGTCAAGACAGGAGGATTGCTGGAGTCCAGGAAATCAAGATCAGCCTGGGCAACATAGTGGGACCATCTCTACAAAAACAATATTTTTCAAAAAATTAGCCAGGTGTGGCTAATTTTATAGTCTAGCTACTCGGGAGGTTGAGACGGGGATGGCTTGAGACCAAAGTTTGAGGCTGCAGTGAGCTGTCATTGCACTCCTGCACTCCTGCACTCCAGCCTGTATGACAGAGACCCCAGCTCTGATTCCCACAAAAAAACAAACAAACTTAAAAACCAGACATGGAGTTCAAATGAACTGAACCTCAGCTACGGAATACAGCATAAACAGGACTCGATAAGTCACAATTTTCCCCCGATAAGTCATTTTCCTTACTTTCGGCTTATCTTAGAACTTTTATATTGCATACATTTTTAGAAAAATATTAAATTTGGTTTGTGACTGATAGTTCTTAATTACAACAGAGTTGGCTTAATCTAATCACACTCAGTACTCAACAAGTCAGCAAGCAATTAAATCTAACAAACATTTATCAAAGACCTACTACAAAGCAAGGCCCTGGGCTGGTTGTGCCTGTCATTAAGGAAAGCATCTGTCTACCGTGGAAACAGGCTAGCCACTCATCCAATAGGGATAACACAAAATTATCATTCTCAGTTACAGTGTGGTCTGTTAAACTCAAACTTTACTGGGAGCTTGGCAACAGCACACTATAGATAACAGCTGGGGCTCTGGTTTTTAACCCAGATCTTCTACAGTATTCATATATTGTGGTCACCGACAAAGCAATGAAGAGCTCATTCCTACTTACCAGGAATGGCTTAACCCCAGAAAAGGTATACTTTTTCATGAAATATCTATGAGCCAGTCATCCCTCATGACCTTTTTCTTTTAAATCATCATTCCTCAAGCTTCTTGGAGGAATGGTGAAGGGAGAGGGGAATCTGGGAAGAAAAAACAGGAAACTTTGCCCAGACTCCTAAAGCAACAAAGGTTTTCTCTACCTTTGTTGAGAGAAATTAAAAACATTCTGAAAGCAGAATCTACTTTTTCCTGCATTACTACTTAACATATTTAATTAGACTATGGTGAATAACTAACACAGAGATGGGGAGGGGAGATGCCAAAAGACAGTGATTTAAGGTAACTTGATTCTGAGTTTATCCAAGTCAATGAAAAACACCTCTGTGTAAGAAATCTCCAGGCTTCAAAGCAATAACATCAAACCGGACAGACAATGAATTCCTGAAAAAGTAGGGTCATGAAACTCTTACACGGAAAACAGATCGACTCATATGAGGTCAAAAGGATGAAAATCAAAGTAAAATAATGAGCAGAGGAGGCTGCTAATGACAGAGTGGTAAGCTGAAGCCTAGAGTTTGTGGAATGAGTTAATGAATGAATGGTCAAACCGACTTACCACGAGCACTGACTCCAAGTGAAGAGGTATTTAAAATCACATAACTTCTTAACTGCTATGGTAAAACATTCTCAAGAAGAAGATGACAACACAAGTGGCAACAGCAGAGATTCCCTTAAAAAAACAATCAGGGTCTTTATAAGAGCTTTACATCGAATGAGGTCTGGACCACACTCCCACTTAGAGATTAAGGATCCAAGTGTGCATCCAGGATTACACTGAAGGGATAAGACTCTGTACTTTGTACTTCTCTCCTTTCACTGAGAGGAGTGGGGATTACATTCTACAACAGCCCCCTTGATGGTGCTGGGAATAAATCTCAGCAGAGTATGCTAGAAGAAAGACAAGTTCATCTCATTTTCTTGTTTGCTCAAAACTATCCTACCTTCTATTGTCACCAACTATGGAACCTTTCCTGATACTCTTATTTTTAAACCTTCCAAGAAAGGCAGAGGACCTGAAGCTGAAGCACAGATGTTGTCCGCAGCACTGAGTATATGCCACTTAGACCTAGCAAGCAGACAGCAAATCAGGAAAGGTGAAAGAAAGATAAATCAAGGCACTGCTGACAGCTTTTCATTACAATTTGGCAGCCAAACTGCTCAAGCATTTTCATAAGAATAAGTTGATCATCTGAAAAAAATCCACAGCATAAGAACATCATATAATTTAGGCCTTCAGAGCAAACATTTTGATAGTTCTCATAAGTCATTTAAATAAAATCTTCATGAATAAACCACAAAGCACATGACTAAAACTCCAATTAATAGTAAAAAGCAATACACACTGACAGACTTCTATGGTAAACTTTGCAGAGACCAAATCAGTTGAATGCAACTTTGCCCCCTCAATCAGATACGCTTTTGCCCTGTCCTATCTTTTCCCAGCTAAGAATTCCCCAGCTCCCTAATTCAAACTCACTAGGACAATAAGCATTATATGACCATCTGGCCAACAACATATGACACATTCACAGGGCATGGTTCTAAAAACAGCACAGTTTAAACCACCAGCATAGATCCCAGCAAGGTGCTCCTAAATGGAAGAATTTTATATTTTGCCTTTCAAATTGTTTTTACTGGAAGCATATTTGTGAGAACACTAAGACATAAAAGGCCTCTGAGCCTGAGCTCATTTTGGCATCCCCAGCCTCCCTTCCTGTAAACTGCCTTCTATGAATGGGATTCTATTTCATCTTTACTCTCTGCAAGAGAATGTACCTGCCAACTGATGTCAAGAACAAATCACTTCATTCCCAGTTTGGATGCTGCTGCATTATTGAGCTCTTGTGTGCTTTTAGCATCAGAAACAGTTGCTTCATGGTTCAAGGGCCACTGTTAACTCTTTCAACAAATAAGCATTAACAGAATACAGGAGCAATCCCACTTTGTGGGGGGGGGTATCTCCCTGGAGCCTCTGGATTAAAATTCTCATTGCTAAAGTCACCAAGGAGTTAGACAAAGTTGGGAGCGTGGCCTCAGAGTTTCCTGCTAAAAAGGAATTTGTCCTCTAATACATTTATGGGTATTAGCTACACTAAAATGTGTTAGTTTGCTAAGTTATTTGGTTTCCATGTTAGGATGAAGAGACAAAGTGTCACTGAAGAAATAACAAATCAAATCTAGAGGGTAGATTTTTTTTTTTTACTTTCATGAAGCAGCAGAGAGCTTGAAAAAAAGGTTTTAGAAAAGTGTGCAGGCTTGAGACCAGGGACGGCCAATCTTAGTTGAAAATATAATGGCCCCCACCAGAAGCCCCTGCATTCCAAAATTCAGATACAAGCTTCCTAAATCCCAAAAGGCGCCAGGATGAAGGAGCTCTCAAGAGACCCAGGCAGGCTGCCTCCACTGAACCAAGGAGAAGAGTCCATCTTTCAGCATGATGCTTGAAGGATGCTCTTTCATTCAGGAAGCCTGAGGGAAGGGTTTGCTTCTGTTCTGGGAAACCAGTCACTGGTCAAGAGGACTCTCCTGCCCTCTTGCTAATGTCAGTCATCGAATGGACCACACCTGCCCACCAGCTGAGTTCCACCCACAGTCATTCCATGGCCCGGCCCGGCCCCTATCCTGGCCAGCAATACGGATGCCTACACCCCAAAGCCCCAAGCCCTACCTCAACATCCCAAACTTCTGCTGGACCACAAGGGTGGTAACCCAGACTCTGGAGTGAGGATAAGTCATGATAAAAATGAATTCAGGAAAAACGATGAGTTCGTGTCCTTTGTAGGGACATGGATGAATCTGGAGAACATCATTCTCAGAAAACTGACACAAGAACAGAAAATGAAATACCACATGTTCTCACTCATAGGCAGGTGATGAGCAATGAGAAAACATGGACACAGAAAGGGAAGCACTACACACTGGGGTCTGTTGGGGGGATGGGGAGGGACAGTGGGGAAGGGGGAGTTGGCGAGGGATAGCATGGGGAGAAATGCCAGATGTGGGTGAAGGGGAGGAAGGCAGCAAATCACGCTGCGACGTGTGTACCTATGCAACTATCTTGCATGTTCTGCACATGTACCCCAAAACCTAAAATGCAATTAAAAAAATGAATTCAGGAAAATGTGTAAGTTCTATCTTAAGTAACAAAGAGAAAATGGACTTTGGAGTCAGCCAATTCTTGATTCCAACCTGCGTCCTGCCACTACCACAAAACTTTGAGCAAATTCTTTTACTCCTCAGAATCAGTTTCCTCATCTGGATAATAAAGATAAAATGCCTACTTTGCAGAGCTGCTATGAAAATCTAAGAAGACAGGTACATACAAAGTATGCATTCAGAAAAATAGGAATCAATACCTGTTTATTATATTAAAGGGTAATTCCAAATGCATGTGAGCCAAGAGTGAGATTTCTACTAGACATAGTTCCTACAGTACAACTCTAGAAATGTTAGGGTTGAGATCTGTATAACACATGGTAGCTACCCAGATATAGAAAAATATGCACACACAGTTTTACAGATTCCTAGTTTATGATGTCAAACATCTCTAAATAAAACAGATGCTAATGATCAAACTGATGATGACTTCTGCTCATTTCTTCACCATAAATAACACCCTTGAAGATTAAATAAATGCCTTAACTTATTTTAAGTTTGGGGATGGCTAGGATTTCCTCAATGACTTTCTTCGGTTTCCAAGGTTAACTGTTGTGGTCATTTTCAAAGAGCACCAAGTTTGCAATAACCATTCTGGATATATTAAGACATTATTATAATTATACTATTATTAATTGCCGCTATCTCTTACAGAATATTTTTTGTTTTTTGTTTGGAGATAGGGTCTTATTATGTCACCCACGCTGGTCTCAAACTCCTGGGCTCAAGCATTCCTCCCACCTCAGCCTCCCTAATAGCTAGGACTATAGGATGCACCACCATGGCAGGCTACTCTTAGGGAATATTTTAAACTTAAAACATACTGCATGAAGATGACTATCATTACAATAAAAGATCAAACTCCAAAAAAGAAAACTAATGTTATCTTATAAAAGGAAATCATAAAACCCAAAGTTAGAGCCTAATACACTATTGCTCCCTAAACCATAAAAAAAAAAAAGAAAAAAAAGGAGTAACTTTAGCATCTACACCTAAAAAGTTTCCTCTAGATTCCCAGAGCCCTCTTGCTTTATCCTCTTCCAGGATTTCCAAGGGAAGTGAATTTAACATCAGTATTTCTCCCGGAATTTAAACTATTATTACCTTTCCCTCTGCCCTATTTATATCATTTATTATCAAGTATTTTTTTTTTGTTTTTTTAAGACAGAGTCTTGCTCTGTCACCAGGGGCCAGGCTGGAGTGCAGTGGCACAACCTCGGCTCACTGCAATGACCGCCTCCTGGGTTCAAGCAATTCTCCTGCCTCAGCCTCCCGAGTAGCTGAAACTACAGGTGCGCACCACCATGCCCAGCTAATTTTTGTATTTTTAGTAGAGACAGGGTTTCACCATGTTCGCCAGGATAATCTCGATCTCTTGACCTTGTGATCCACCCGCCTCAGCCTCCCAAAGTGCTGGGATTACAGGCACCCGGCCCATTATCAAGTATTATATATTGAACATAATTGTATGTGCTATACATTTGTATGACTAGCAACAAAGTTGGTTTGTTTACACCAACATCACCACAAACATGTGAGTAATGCATTGCACTATGATGTTACGCCAGCTATAATGTCACTAGATGACAGGAAATCCCAGCTCTATTATAATATTGTGGGACCACAGTTTGTTGTCCATTGTTGACAGAAACATTATGTGGCTCATGACTGTATTAGTTATTGAATATTATGGACACATTTCTATTTCTCCCCAGTTTGAGGTATGACTGACAAAAACTATATACATTAGGGGTGTATGTGATGTTTTGATATAAGTTTATATTGTGAAATGATTACCATAATCAAGCCAATTAGCATTATCTATCACCTCACATTGTTACCTTTCTTGGGATGGGTGAGACCACTTAAGATCTACTCTCGTTGCAAATTTCAAAGTCTATAAGAGCCCTAATAATGCAGTTAAAAGTTGAAGCTGAAAGTGACTCTGGTAGCATCAGAATCTCTGTGGAGGCCAAGTGGACCCTCTCTCAGCCCTTCTTAAGTTCTGTTTTTCTCACCAGGAAGCACTGAAGGTTAGAAAAGGTTTCCCACTTTATTATCAAAAGCCTCCCACAATCTTCTACTGGAGAATCCAGGCTCACTCACCTCAGAGCACCCAGAGGAGGCAAAGACACATATGCTTTCCTTAATGACACCTCTTGTTTGACCCAATGAAGAGAAATCTACCGCAGAAGCAAATGTAATTGGCTGGCACAAAAGCTTCCACACAAAAATGGAGCACAACCTATGAATGAGTTGTTATTTGGGTACCATTAATGTGTGTTTCCATTAAGTATGTAACTTTCCTAAGTATATTTACCTCTTATTAATTGCTTCAAAAAGCGAAAAAAAATGGTTAAAACTGGTATGTAAAGATTCTAGGCCAGGCATGGTGGCTCACTCCTGTAATCCCAGCACTTTGGGAGGCTGAGGTGGGCAAATCGCTTGAACCCAGAAGTTCAAGACCAGTCTGGCCAGCATGGTTAAACCCACCTCTATAAAAAATACAAAACTTAGCTGGGTGAGATGGTACCTGCCTATAGGTCCAGCTACTCAGGAGGCTGAGGTGGGAGAATCTATCAAGCCTGGGAGTTCAAGGCTGCAGTGAGCTGTGACTGTGCCGCTGCACTCCAGCCTGGGCTGGAGGAGACCCTGCATCCAAAAAAAAAAAAAATTCTGCTTTGCTATTTGTTATGCTAACTAATCAAGAATTATAGAGTTTCTTAAAGCAGTACATTTAAAGCATTACTGTATTTAAATTTCTTTTTATTTCTTTATTTTCTATTTTTTACAAGAACAGTCCTATTGCGATATTAAATTTCTTTTTAAAAACTACCACAGCAACTGTGTTGAGTACAGCAGTCAGGAATCTCACAGGAACAATTCTCTATTTCCCTGTGAGATGCATTTTTCAAAGTAAAACAAACTGTCATTTCAGGACCCAGAATAAAGACTGTGACTCTCATGACCCCACACAGAGTAGAAACCCTAACAGCAGGAATATTAAGCCATTTTCCATTCTGCTCTTTTTGCTGAAGAGAAGAACTTCAAATATGATCTCTGCTGTGAACAAAGATATTCAAACAAGAAGTTCCTCTCGTTGTCTCCCCAACAGCGAGCATCCCTGGAGATCTGGCTTTCCCTTCTGGAAGAGGGCACAGGCAAGGGTATTTATGAACTCATATATCACAAACTCCTCTGCTCAGGGAAACCCTGGACTCCAAGCTGAAATGTATGAAATATGCCATGGCAGAAATTTTCAAAAGTCTTTTGCTCTCATAATTTCGACCTCTGAGGCTATCCACCTTTTGTCAACTAAAGCCGTAGATAATATCAGTGTCACATGCCTAAAGAAATCCCAAAGCAATACAGAAAATTAGTCAGGTGTTACCAAACTGCGATGACAAATACGTTGTGATCAATATCCTTTCATGAAATTGCGTGAAATTAGCAACTCTTGGTTTCAAAACAAGGCTTCTTTCACATCACTTGAAACAAAAAGAACAGAAGAAAACTCTACTTATTAGGCACCTAACAAGAGCCATTCCTAGGCATTATATACATTTTCTACTTAGTCATAATAAGTTGCTTAAGAGAAAGTTAAGGCTCAGTTTAAGTAAGCTGCCATAGACTGCACAACTGGTAACTGATACAGCCAGTCTCATCTCACTGTTGCCACACTGCATGCTCTTAAATTGCAGCGGTCTTACAGACACTAGCATAATGCAGCTCTAGCCCAACAGGCCCTGTATAAAACAAACTCCACAGACTCCTGTAAACCAACTATACTGGGAGTATGGAGCAGGAAAATAGGAGTTTTCCCCAATGATTCAAATGTGAGATTACATATGTTAGCTGTGAGCTCAGCCTAGAAGGCTGAGTACAGCCTCAAGAGTAATCCATCAGGAGACAGCCAAAGCCAAGGAGGAAGGGCATTCTAGCTAAAGAGAAAATCCTGAGCCAAGGTGCAGAGGTGGGAGAATCCAGGGTGTATGGAGAGCAATGAGTAACTCCTTCCACCACTGTAGCTCCTCGATGCCAGAATTGTGAAACATTTTAAGGACACAAGCATGGCAAGAACTTTTCAGAAGTGACTACAAACAATTAGGAGGGTGTGGATACAATACTGCTGTCTTAATAAACATCAGAAAGAAAAATCATTTGAAGGTGTTTCACTTTTAACAAAATATTTCAGTCGCTAGGTCACCACAAGCAAAAAGCTTTTTAAGGCTCGCCAAGGTTAACGATGGGCTGCCTTTGGTTCAAACACACTTGTAAAAAACATTTCGTTCAATCAGGATAGTATTTATTGAATACTTTCTACGAGCCAGGCACCATGCTAGATGCAAGAGCTACAAAGATGAGAATACTAAGGTATGAGAATAATAGTAGGAGAATACTAAGATGAGAATAATAAGGTTAGAATACTAACCTTATTCTTGGCTGTTCAAAGCCCAAGAGGAGATGGCCGCAAAAATTAAAATGTAACGAATGCTAAGAAAACAGCGATAGAGAATGACGAGTATCAATTAATCAGATAGATCCATGTTGAAAGAGTAGCAATAGAAACTATGTTAACTATTTTGTCCACATCTAGGCCTATCTTTGATATAACTGGATCTATTTCTAGTTTATATGTTTGAAGGCACCTTCAGAAATTCTCACCCACCTCTCCATTTCTATAGCTTTCTACAGCTTTCACTACTATTTTCTATGATGACTTTCTGTAAACTAGAAATTTAACTTAAAATTTTGAAGTCAGAACACATGATAATCTCAAGACTTCAGTTTCCAATAAGTTTTCTTAGCATTGTGTTTGCCAAACATAATAAAGCTATTGACACAACACCCACCCAATCCTGGGAAGAGAGTATTATTTCATAAATGATGCAAAGCGTTCCCTTCCGCATGTTGAGCAGCTTGTTAAAGCATCTGGCTTTTAAAATTAGGGAAAATGATATATATGACACTCTTAAAACACATCAGGTACTTGCAAATTTAAGAGCAAATTAAAGCAAAATTGAAGGATGAAGAAATCATGGAATAGTAACAACCACATTCTGACACTTTGATTAGTTAAGCACTGACCTACATCAAGACAGCCCAGATCTCTGAGACCAGTTGAAAGCAGTAATACAATTTGAAACCACAAAACACTGTAGTTTTAAAGGAAGTTACTGCAAGAAGACTATCCAGCAGTCATATCAGAAGAAAAAGCACTCATGATGAGCCATTTAACCAATACAGAGCTGACACGTTGTATCCCCAGCTTCCACATCCCTGCACCTGTCCTAAAGCAGGAAAGTGGCTTCTGACTTAAATGGCACTTGCCTAGTACACGGACACACCGCATATGCCTTTAAAGTATCATTATCAGTCTCTAAACAAACCTCCCTTCCTCATCAGCAGGGCTCAGCATCTCTGCTAATCTCAAAGTTTTCAAAGAATATTAGAAAATATTAGAAAGTCTTTCAACAGAAAGACACCAGGCATTCACCCCCTTCCTCTGCCCTAGCTTTTTTTTTTTTTTTTTTGGGGGGGGGGTAGCTGGTCTATTCAGTCCTTCTCTAGTCATTCCTCTCAATAACTGGAGTAGGTTCTCCTACGTATCTTCTTCAAGGCACACTTCTTCACACTCTTGAAAAATCCCACCAGAAAACTAATGCCATGAAGAATCTCATTCATAGCCCACTATCTCATTATCTCATATTGCATCTATCTCATTAAACAGGATGCTAATAATACAGATGTTTGTCTAACAATGAGCTGTCTACACAGCATTTCACACTTAACCTTCTATCAAACCTATCAAAAAAGCAATAAGGCAGACACGTGACGTACGACTTCACACATGAGCCCCTCCTGAGCCAAAACCACACTGTGATTATTTTTTGCATCCTCAGCAAATCACAGACAATGCTTAATAAGTAAGAAAGCAAGAAGGGGATTTCGAAGAGAATAAACATTAGTTCTTCTGATTGCTAACTCAATGCTCTGAAAACAAAATACAAAGAAAAAGCAGAAAAGAGGGTTAAACATGAAATCAAGTACACACTTCAAATATGTAGTCACTTGTATCCAGATGAAGCCAGTCAAATGGATTTATTTAATATAAGTCTACATTGAGATTTAAAGATAAGTTCTTCCAGAGCTAAGACAAACACTGGTATTCTGAAAATAAAGTATAAATGCTGTTAGTTGATATTCCCATAAATGGAAAAGGATATTAAAGTGTTAAACACTACTTGGAGCAAACTCAGTTCAAACATACTCTTCCTCAACAGTCCTACTAAAGAGATACTTGCATATAAACTTTCACCACAAAGCAAGGCAATCCCTATGACTTGGAAGAGGTCTGAAGAGCTGGTGAGAAATTTTGCAGGGTAAACACAGACTGAATCACAGACTGAATTTAACTTTTTTTTGTTTTGTTTTGCTTTGAGACAAGGTCTTGCTCTGTCAACCAGGCTAGAGTGCAGTGGTGCCATCTCAGCTCACTGCAACCTCCACCTCCCGAGTTCAAACGATCCTACCGCCTCAGCCTCCCTTGTAGCTGGGACTACAGGACTGCGCCACCACGCCTGGCTAATTTTTGTGTTTTTATTAGAGACAGGGTTTCACCATGTTGCCCAGGCTGGACTCTAACTTCTGGGTTCAAGCAATTTGCCTGCCTCGGCCTCCCAAAGTGCTGGGATTACAGGTATGGGCCACCACACCCAGCCTATCTTTCATGTTTAAGTTCAAACTTCAAGACAACTTGAGAAACAAGGGCCTCAGTGGGTCACTACTGCAAGTATCAATTACTTTAGCAATCCCAAGAAATGAGATGCCAGAGTTCTAGCCACAGACAGATTCCTACAATTCCAAGAATAAGCTTATATTGAAACTCCCACTTTTTAGAGTCTTATTCCACAGAGCAGGACTGTGCAATGGAACTTTCTGTGATAATACACATGTTCTATCCTATATACGGTCCAATGCAGTAGCTACTGGCCACATATAGCTCTTGTGTACCCGTAATGTGACTAGAGCATCTGAGAAACTAAACTTTTTATTTTATTTACATTTAATTTACATTTAAATAGCTACATGAGGCTGATTGCTACTGTACTGAACAGGAAACTATAGAAGATGAAAAAGAAACGCATTAACTTTCAACAAGAATTCTTTACAAGAGGACAGATTAACTCCTACATGTCTAAAAATAAGATGAGATGCTTATCTGAGAATCTTGATAACTAAAAAACCTTCAAGATCTAGTGAAGGGAAGGGGAAGTCACAAAATCAAATAAATACCAATAGTTACAAGTGAGGCTTGCCCTCCATCTCAATCTCTCTCCAGAACTGCCGTCTGCCTAGAAGTTCAGCAACGAACAAGATGAAAAAGGAAATTAATAATCACAAATATGACAGTTTTTTACAATTGCTGTCATATTTCATCCCTGCCACAATTCTGACAAGTAGCCATCACTATTCCTATTCATTAACTCGAGATAGATTGGCAAAACCAGGATTCCAACCCAGATCTACGCAACTCTACAGAGCAGGTTATTTCCACATCCCAACACCACCTCCTTCGAGGTGAACCCTTCCCAGAGACTCTATCAGTCCTGTGATCCTCAGAGTTTTGTTGTTTGCTTGATCACATGCCCTCAAAGTTTCCAACATCTGATTACCTCCACTGAGAATGCTGGAAACTAAATGATGCCCTAACCAAGCACAAGATAACCCTCCATTCCCAAGAAAGCAATAACACGGTGGGTTTCTCCAGCTTTTTCATATAGAGCTTACTACCCTCAGTGCTAAAAAGCAGGGCTGCCTCTGAGAATGAAAAAGAGCCAAAGGAAAAGCTTGGCATAGCCAACATTTACTAATTAATCCTCACTAGTGTCTAGAGGTGGTCAAGATTTTCAGTAGTATCATCACTCTTTCCCTACAGATAAGGCAGCTGGCAAGTTGATCGATTACCCAAGGCCACACTGCACAGCTGTGCTTCAGCTCTCACATTCCTGGGACGTCCCTGGCTCAAAGCTCCTTCCTCAGCCCCCACGAGTCTGACCAACTCCTTGCAGAATTCTCTAGGGAGGATATTTCTGACTTCAGAGGAATCCTCCTCTCCTCCAAGAGTATTAGAGCTACACACAGAGTTCAAAGGATCCCTGTACTAGAAGCCTCAGCTAGCAATAAAGTAAGAGTATCTCCTAAGAAAACGTATGTCCACACAAAAATGTGTACAAGAATGCTCACAGCAGCATTATTCATAATAGCAAGAAAGTGGAAACAATTCAAATGTCCTCCAACTGATGAATGGAAAGACAAAATGCTGTATATTCCACAAAACCAAAAATCAATTATAGTAGCGGGGCATGGTGGCTCACGCCTGGAATCGCAGCACTTTGACAGGCCAAGTAGGGGTGGATCACTTGAGGCCAGAAGTTCAAGACCAGCCTGACCAACATGGTAAAACCCCATCTCTACTACAAATACAAAAATTAGCCAGGCGTGGTGGTGCATGCCTGTAATCCTAGGTACTCTGGAGGCTGCGGCACAAGAATCACTTGAACTGGGAAGCAGATGTTGCAGTGAGCTGAGATCACGCCACTGCACTCCAGCCTGGAGGACTGAGCAAGACTGTCTCAAAAAAACAAAAAAAAATTACAGAGCTTAAATAGCTAAATGTTATAGTACCTGAAAGGTCAATAAAGTCACGTTTTTAAAAGATAAGAAAACTCCTAAAATAATCCTAACAAAGCAATGGCAGGAGGATATAACTAGCCCATTTGTTTTCCAAATGAGAGAGCCAACTGGTGATGTTTTCAAGTCTTCCCTAAATTCAGCTGCAGATTTCACTGTCCTTCATTGTAACCTTAAAACACAAAAGCCAAGATCATCTCCAACTTATAGAAGTTTTAGATGATCTACACAGAGTAGAATACTACATGTATAGATGAGGTATCAGAAAGAACTTCTAGTAAGTTTTGTCTGAACTAAAAACATTGCTACCATTTCTTCATCCTAAATGTAAATGAATTAGACCAGATCAAAATCAAGGAGTACTTGTTCTATGCCAAGTCCTATTTTAAGCCCACACAATCTTACATAACTTAATCCTCATAACCTGCCAGGCATGAGCATTCACAGTTAGCGGGTCCAGCTCCATGCCTCCGCCATGCCTTCAGAGGCTGAAGAGCTACTGCTGGAAGAGAAGCTGCTCAGCAGGGAA
The DNA here is from genome assembly GCF_049354715.1 of Callithrix jacchus. NCBI lineage: Eukaryota > Metazoa > Chordata > Mammalia > Primates > Cebidae > Callithrix > Callithrix jacchus. The sequence goes on from NC_133507.1 coordinate 77,712,323, forward strand.
TGGTGGACAGGGCTTGAATAGTAAGGCCCCCAACACCTGTTCAGTGCTCCAGAGAGAGGATACTGCTTCTGTAACTGCAAACTCTTACAGTTTCAATGCTCTTCCTCTATGAAAAGGTAGTACTCTTGGTCACTAGAATAAAACTCAATCCTCTAAGGCTTTAACTCACTGGAGAAACAATAAATGTAAAAAATTAATATATATGTATGTGAAAAACTGTAGTAACAACATCTCACCAATGGAAAACTATAGTTCCCAATTCAATAGCAACAGTGAAAAGCAGTGACCACCTCAGTCTAAAGGCATCAGGACAGCCGAGCAGGGAGTAGGGACAAAATATATACCACCAACTCACAACTCTCTGATTACCACTGGCTGACCCCACCTGACAGAGAGACCTAGGGGCCCTCTGATACAGTCTATAAGGGTGAGCAGGACCGAGAGTGGTTCTACGGCTAAAGAAAAAATAATCTTCCTGTGCGATCACAGGCCCATTAGCGGATGATCTAGCAGCCAATTGGCCTTATCAAAATGCATATTCAAATTGAAAAACCAGGTTGCACCAAATGGCAGTGACCCGGTTCCACAGAAAATCATTTGTAAAGCAGGTTCTCATAGTACCTCCCTGCTGGTCTATAGTCTTTTGGGTTTAATGCGGAGTTTTTTAAGCCATTAAAACTAAGACTTTTCCATTATCTGCCTCATTTTTATTCGATATCTACTCCTTCTCCCAACATTGTGACTGAAATAACCCACTGGTATAATATTGCCTTCCAAACACATATTTACAACTGACACAAGACTAGCAATCACTTGCCTGGAATTGTCAAGGTATTACATGATCAAGAAAGTCTGCATGCTAAAGGCCACAATTAATGACATTCTTCTACACATTTGTAACAAAAATATTACCCAACCCTAAAACCATGACCCTCCCCCATAAGCCACCCAGGACAGTTCATCTCTCTTTCAGCACTTGAGAAAATAATACTCCCACCCCAGAGTGGTTATTCCTCCATGCAAGTCTTTGGAAATTAGGGTGAAGGATTCTCCTTTGCAGCCACTTCTTTAACGCTACACTTGTTATTAAGTCTCTTTATTCATTTGGGAACATTCATGTAGTGAAAACTACATACATAATTGAGATGTTTCCTACCCTTAGCAGTCGGAAGGAGAAAAGTACCTACAAGCAAAGCCTCTAAATGCCTAGAATTATAGATTAACCATAGTTTCAAATATTATTTTCCTCTGCCCACACAACCAATCACAACATATAGAAAAATCTGTTATTCTGTATCCAAAGAACACCTCCTAGCCTCTTCTCAAAGCCAAAAAACCTTCAATCACTAATGTGTTCTGATTCCTAAGGCAAAAAAATACTAATAGAAATAAATTATGCTTCATGAATTGAGTTGAATTCTTATATCCCAGATTTCTGAGTGTTAAAAAAAAAAAAAAAAAGTACAGTCAGCCTTCTGCAGCCATGGGTTCCACATCTGCGCATTCAACCAACCAGGGATAGAAAATATTAAGGGAAAAAAAATTCCACAAGTTTCCAGAAACCAAAACTTGAATTTGCCACATGCCAAGTACTACATTAAATTCACAAGAATGAAGTGATGTGTAGGCACTGCATTAGGAATTATAGGTAATCTATAGGTGATTTAAAGTACAAGGGAGGATGCATGAGTTAGATACAAACACTATGCCATTTTATATCAGAGACTTGAACACCCATGGATGTTGGTATCCACAGGAGGTCCTGAGACCAATCCCTCAGGTCCCCAGGGACCACTATAATCTCTATCCAGGGATTTCCTTCAAAATCTCACTTATCTAAAGTGCTTCAGAAATACCACACTCGATTCTACCTTTCTATGTACATTCTGGCACAAACTAAAACTCTCCCCAACTGTACATGGAGAAAATCTCCCAGTAACTACACCAGTCATTGGGGACCACTGGACTTCCCCCATACCATTAAATGCCCAAAGAACTTCTTTTAAAAAACTGATTTTTGAACTCTCAAGTTAAAGAATTAATCTTGATTAGTCTCATAATATTTCATATCATGTATAAGAACAGTAACCAATTTTTAACAAAATGTTAGACACAGAAGGGACAATCAGGTAACTTTAAAACCTCAATGTTATGGATCAGTAAACTCGTACAGGGAGAGATGAAATGATTAGTTCCAAGTTACACAACCTGTTAGTGTTAAGGCTGGAACTAGAACCCTGATCTCTGACATGGGCCCAGGACTGTTTGATTTTACCATGTTCCCTTATTATGCCCAACCTAACCCAAAGACATTCACAAAAAGAACAGAGCACACATCTTCCAATTCCCATATACCTCTCCTTGGGGTCAGAATACCCTTCCTATTCCAAATCAGTATGTGCCTCTCAGATTTTTATCAGCCAACCAAAACAAAGAGCTAAAATAGTCTTCAATGAAACCAGAGGAAGCTGCTCTGCCTCAGATTACTGGAACACAGGCTGTAATTAATAGCAATCCATTGAGAGGAACAGCAATTGCTTTTAATTAGTATTAAACAGCCAATGTTCAGGCTGCCCAGAGGAAACTGCAGAGAAGTTCTCAAAGTGCAAGGTCAGCCATACAGATCCTGCCAAGGTTACAGCACAAATGGGAAGTTTAAGGCCCTTCGTGAGCACAGTGCAGTGAAAACCCTCCACTAACATGCAGAAAGCATCCCCAGAATAAATGGTTGACATGAGACTCATCACCAACAGGCTCTTTTCTCAGATGCAGTAACAAACTTTCTCTCATAGGGCCCTAGTCAAACTCAAACTCTAAAAATAAACCAAATGCTCCCGTGAACCAGATCAAGAATGCATTTATGTAGCTATCTGAAGGCAGGAAACTAACCAAATTTCCAAAAGAATCTTCCATATAACGAACACATTAAGAACCACACATCTGACACAAATGCTAAATTAAGACTCTCCTTAGATGGACCTCTAACTATATAGTTTTACCTACCTACAGAGTAGAGTACTCTTAGTGCCTGACAAAGGTAACAGGCTAAAAATGCATGCCAAATAGTACTTGTATTTGCATCAATTAAAATACTTTCACTAGCAACAGAAAAATCCTTATCCTGAGGTGTATAATTTCTTTCCACGAAACTGTGGACTCTTATCTCCCACATACTACACCCCACATGTGAGCTTACAGAAGCTATAGTGTTACCTGACTTCATTTTATTTTCTGTTGCTCATAAGACCAACAGAAACTGGGTAATTTATAAAGAAAGGAGATTTATTTCTTAGAGTTAAGGAAGCTAGGAAGTTCAAGGTGGAGGGCCCACGTCTGGGGAGGGCTTTCTTGCTGGTGGGGACATTCTACAGAGTCCTGAGCTAGTGCAGGCTATCACATGGCGAGGGGGCTAAGTCAGATAGCTCATGTCTCTCTTCCTCTTCTTATAAAACCACAAGTCCCACTCCCATGATAACCCATTAACCCATGAATGGGTTAATGGATCAATACCACCACATTAGAGATTACATTTCAACATGAGTTTTGGAAGGGACAAATACTCAAACCATAGCACTGACAACATTAGAAAGAGAAAGCAACTGAGATAGAGACAATCAAGTGTCCTTTGTGGTACAACCAGCCTCCAATGATCCTAGCCAATTGGTACTCATACCCTTGTCTAGTCCCCCCATGATAAACAGGACTGACTTGTGTTACCAGTAGAATATTGCAAAGTGATGGGATAGGACTTCTTGGTCTAGGGAATAAAGACCACTACAGTGTCCATCTTAACGTCTCTCAGATTGCTCCCAGGTGCCATGTTGTGTCAACATGCAGTCTATGGAAACACATTTATGGAGTGACACTGAGGCCTCATATCAACAGGCAACGGAAACTTACCAACTACATCAGCGAGACAGCTCTGAAGTAAATCCCTGTGCCCCAGTCAAGCCATCATATGACTGTGACCTCATGAGAGGCCCTAAGGCAGAACCACCCAAATTCCTGACCCATAGACACTGGGAGATAATAAATATTTACCACAGTTTTAAGCCTCTAAGTTTTACAGTCGTTTGTCACACAACCGTAGATAACTACTATAATATACCTTTCCTGATGAACTCAATCCTCAGGAATAAAAGTTTTCCATTTCCCATTTCAGGATGATTTTTTACTTTGTCCTTCAAAAAGGCTCAAGTAACAGGACTCACTTTCAATCAACTCTTCCATGCGAACAATTCATCATTCCTAAGGGACCAACACAGGTCCTATCATTAATAAAATACCACCTTGTTTATAATATCAATAGATGCTGGAAGTCAACCCTGAAAATCTACTTCCCATCAACTCAATCGATGTAGTCCATCCTAATGCTAATAAAAGCTCATATTATTTGAAGGGATGCATGGACTGAATTTTTGTGCCCCACTGGCAAATTCACTAGTTTAAATCCTAGACCCCAACTCGATGGTATTAAAAGGTAGGGCCTTTGGGAAGAAATAGGTCATAAGAGTCTTCAGGAATGGGATTAGTACCCTTATAAGAAGAGACCTTGGGGAGCTCCCTAGTTTTCTTTCCACCATGTGAGGACACAAGAAGTCAGCAGCAAGCAACCCAGAACAGGTTGCTCACCAGAGCCCAACCACACTGAGTGTACCCGGATCTTGAACTTACGACCTCCAGAACCATGAAAAATCGAAGTCTGTGTTTAAGCCACTCCATCTATGCTACTTTGTTACAGTAGCCTGAACTAAGACAGAAGGTATGAGGCCATAACTGCCTGTTCACAAATTATCTTTACTCAATAGAATTTTTCCTTGTGAAAATAAGTCAAATCCCTGTACTTCAGGTGGCTTTCCATCCACCCTTCTTCCCTATAGGCTTCATACCCTATGCTCCACACATAGTACACAGCAAAGAACAAATCAACACAACTCTAAAAGCAAAAAGGTCCAAGGAAATGCATATGAATAATCAAACAATACTCCATTATGCTATAAATGCCTTACCCCATGTTAAAAACGAAGAAGAAAAGGCAATGGCTGTTTTCTGGGAAACACAGCAGCAGTGAGAACAACCCTGAGGTTCAAATTTCCACGTTTGCATTCTTTCACACCAGCTCAGACCCCAAGGTCCTGTCTAGGAAAAGACAGAAGTGCTCTGCTGTTAACTATGTGGGTGTCCAGCCACGAAGGCTGAGTTGCATGTGACAATGGCCTAGACAATTGGCACACAGCCAGTGTACCAATAAACCTCTACCCTCTTCATTAAGCCAAAAGCCTTACCAGATCCTAAAATTTTGAGGATTAGGAGGGATACAAGCAAACTCCATAAAGTGAAATATCAAAGGCAGGGCATCAGGCAAGTACATTACTGTTCAATGAAAGCCATACTTAAGGTCAATAGACTGTAACTTAACTGCATGGCAAGCTCTTGCCCAAGTTTCCGTTGCCAGTCAGCCACATGACTAAACTGGATTTAAGAAAAAAAGCCTTTTGGGTTCAATAAATTACAACCCAGCAAGGTAATGCTGACCTAAAACCTTGTGAAAATGTGATAGGAAGCAATTAGTGAATTAACCATTATTGACTCCTCCCATTGTGACAAGATGATACAGTAAACGCTGACTGTGCCAAGGTTTCTCCAGTTTTTTTAAATGTTTTGAAACTACACAAACATTCTTCCTTTAAAACAAAGTGGGAAGTATGATTTAAAGAATCACTTCAGAAGATACTACACCTGACTACTGTCCCTTTCTCAGGTGAATGCTTTATTGCAGAAAACTAAGGAGCATCTCATTTAGAGCTACAACTTGCCTTGAATTAAAAGGTGTCCAGACTGGGCTGGGCGCAGTGGCTCATGCCTTAATCCCAGCACTTTGGAGGTCGAGATGGGTGGATCACAAGGTCAAGAGATAGATACCATCCTGGCCAACATGGTGAAACCCTGCCTCTACTAAAAATAAGAAAATTAGTTGGGTGTGGTAGTGCATGCCTGTAATCCCTGCTACTTGGGAGGCTGAGGCAGGAGAATGACTTGAACCTGGGAGGTGGAGGTTGCAGTGAGCTGAGATTGCGCCACTGCACTCCAGCCTGGTGACAGAGTAAGACTCCACCTCAAAAAAGAAAAACTTTTTAAAAAAAGATGTCCAGACTAAAAACATGCAAAAGGCGATTCAGATATAACCCTGATGCCTTAAAACACACACACACACACAAACCACAGATATCCATGCAAAATTGTAAGCAAGAGGTGGCTAAAAGTCTCACATTCAAAAGTCAGGAGGAAAAATACGTTAAAAGTCCACAGAATTGTCCTTCACATCCCAAAACCAAAATATTTGTAAAGCAATCACCAAAAAGAAACCTCGCCTTTCCCATTTGACTTTCACTGGTTTCTTCAGCTTTGGATTATCAACCTGGTTCTGTTCATTCCCCCTTTCTCTCCCTCCTTCTTTCCTTTCTTTCTCTCTTTCCTTCTTTCCCTCTTTTCATCATTCCTTCCTCTACTATAAAATTAGCCTGAATGCTAATTTGCCAAAGACCACTGGTCAACTTATTCCATCCTTCAGAAAAGAGAGTAGGTACTTTTTGGGTTTGAAGTTTCCTCAAGGAAGAATTAGTTGCATTTTTATTGCTTAAAAAAAATTGCAAAATACAACAAAAAAAAATTAGCCAAATGCCCCTAGATCTTAAGAAATACATGGGTCAGGTTATTTTGCTTATTTAGTAGCAACCAGACTCTGATAAGAGTATTCTGACCATTTCAGAAATGACATTTTTTCAGATTATCTAGGAGACAGAGACTAGAAGCAATATAGGATGAAAGGCTAAAAGATTATCTTCTCTATCAAGAAAGAGATCACACAAACTTCAGTTATTAAGCTTGAAGAAGAGAAGGCTTAGAGGCACCTAAATCATTAACTTAATTCCATGAAAATATATACTGCATGAAAGATGGTGACCAGATGTTTCTCATCACTTCTGAGGAGAAAATAAATGGGAAAAGCCTTGAACTTCAGCAAAAGGGCTCTGAGAGGCCATATTCCTGTACAGTAGATGAACTAGTCCAGTAAGTCCAAGACTTTAATGCACATGTGAATCACGTGTGAGATCTTGTTAATGTGTAGATTGGTTCAGCAGGTCAAGAGCAAGAACTAAGAATTGTCCTAACAGTTTCCCATAGGAAGGCAACACTTACAAGGGGCAAAACCTCAGAGTGGTGTGGCGTGATACATTTTGGTTGTCAATTCAGTTGAACGTGGTCACGACAGCCCCTGGTATTGATGAGGAAGCTTGCGCAAAAACAGCAAATCCTATAAGCCCTACTTAACAATTAGCTTAAAGATGAAAATCACAAGAAAACACTGAAAAATACCAGAATGCAAAACGTCTTTGGAGTAGGTGCTCTGTCAGCTTCCTGGAGCCCTGACGTGTGCTTTTAACCTGGTAGAGAGAAAGCAAGACAAAAATGACCTCACACATCTGAAGACGGTTTTCACAACCACCTTTCAACCTGTTCTACCAATTACCTCTGCTCATGGGGATCCAAGAAGTTATCTAAGTGACTCCTCTGATGCCAAAATTATTGTTTAAGAACTCTGTCAACTAAAATATCACACATTTGAGTGCAAAGGCATTAAATGCATAGAAATAGGACCCTCTTAAATGTGATAATCCTACATTTTTTCAGCCTTATCCATTGCATTAGCCAGCTATTTCCACTCAAAGATTAACAATGTCAATGCCTACTAAATGTGCACTTTGGGAGGCCAAGGTGGGTGCGTCACTTGAGGTTAGGAGTTCAAGACCAGCCTGGTCAACATGGTGAAACCCCATCGGTACTAAAAATACAAAAATTAGCTGGGCGTGGTGGCAGACACCTGTAATCCCAGCTACTTGGAGGCTGAGGCAGAGGAATTGCGTGAACCCAGGAGGTAGAGGTTGCAGTGAGCACAGACCATGCCACTGCACTCCAGCCTGGGCAATAGAGCAAGAATCCATAAAAAAAAAAAAAAAAAAATACACAACAACAACAATGAAAAAACCTGACAATACACAATAAGAGGGTAGCCTCCTAAACAAGTAAAATAAAACCAGTGTTCAGAGCATTTTATTTAATTAATTTATTTATTGAGACACAGTCTTACTCTGCTGCCCAGGCTGGAATGCAGTGGCGCAATCACAGCTCACGTCCATCCTTGAGACGGAGGCCTCAACCTCCCGGCTCAAGCAATCCTCCACTTCAGCCCCTACCCCGAGTAGCTGGGACTACAGGAGCACACCACCAAGCCTGGTTAATTTTTGTATTTGTTGTAGAGACAGGGTTTCACCATGTTGCCCAGGCTGGTCTTGTACTCCTGGGCCCAAGCCATCCACCCACCTTGGCCTCCCAAAGTGCTGGCATTATAGACATGAGCCACTGTGCCTGGTTGCTCAGAGCATTTTTAAACCAGGGTAAACTAAATTTCAAGCTACAGCTCTACTAGGATTAATATTTATTTTTCTGTAACTAGACCCTGCATCTGGTCAAGTATATGTTATTATAATTAATCCAGCATCAGGAGTTCTTTAGCACAGGTCCTCAATAAGCACTTCAACAGAGGCAAGTGCACTGTTCTCATTCTTTTATTTATTTATTTTTTTTTTGAGATGGAGGTTCACTCGTTACCCAGGCTGGAGTGCAATGGCGCGATCTCGGCTCACCGCAGCCTCCGCCTCCTGGGGTCAAGCAATTCTCCTGCCTCAGCCTCCCAAGTAGCTGGTACTAGAGGCGCACGCCACCATGCCCAGCTAATTTTTGTATTTTTAGTAGAGACGGGGGTTTCACCATGTTGACCAGGATGGTCTGGATCTCTTGACCTCGTGATCCACCTGCCTCGGCCTCCCAAAGTGCTGGGATTATAGGCGTGAGCCACCACGCCCGGCCTTGTTCTCATTCTTATAGAGAAATCTCAGTACATCCAAAATTGAACTCATCTTGCCCTCTATGACCCAACGGGCCGGTCTGTCGGCTGCACCAGTAATCTTCCAATTTCTGGGCTCTAGTAAACACGAAGTTATTGACTCTTTTCTCTCCATCATTCTACAGATCAAGGGCTCTAAACCTGGGATCCATGACCTCTAAAAGCCTGTGAATGGGTTTCTGCTACTGCCTGTTAATTTTTACACATGTATACACATACACAGTTGGCCATGGTTTTCATAAGAATCTCAGGAGTCACTGATGCAAACAAGGATCAATCTGAATCTAAGTCCTGTCCTTTCTTTTGAGGCACCAACTCTTGGCCTCCCTTTCTTCATTCTTCTAGAAACCTATCTTAGCTATCCTCATAGCTGCTGACTGATTATGGCAGGAGACATTTTTTTTTTTTTGAGATGGAGTTTTGCTCTGTTGCCCAGGCTGGAGTGCAGTGGCACCGTCGTGGCTCATCACAACCTCCACTTCCCAGACTCAAGCGATTCTCCTACCCCAGCCTCCCTAGTAGCTGAGATTACAGGCATGCACCACCACATCTGACTAATTTTTTGTATTTGTAGCAGAGACAGGGTTTCACCATGTTAACCAGGCCAGTCTCAAACTCCTGACCTCAGAGGATCTGCCTGCCTCGGCCTCCCAAAGTGCTAGGATTACAGGCATGAGCCACTGTGCCCAACCATCGCAGAAGACTTTTCATTGGGCTTCCTAACTGTCTTTGTCCACTCTAAGCCATCCTAACATTACTCCTAAATAACATTTCTAAAATGTATGTTGGACCACAACCTCTCTTGCCATTTCCACATGGACTCTATGTTCTTCTAACCATAGCAACTATATAGTCTTTCAAAACACACCACACCATGCCTTTCCCTAGAATGACTTCCCCACAAAACTACTCCCCACTTCTCTTCAATTCCAAGCCATTACATTAATCTTCCACTCTCCAGTTCAAGTCAATTATCTCCTTCAGTCAATTTTCTAATTCCGTGCCCATCTCTGCCTTCAAAGAGCATGTATCACATTTAGGTTCCCATTTAATACATATTCCTATTATAAAGACACTGTCTTTTCTTTTCTTTTCTTTTGTTTTTTTTTTTTTGAGATGGAGTTTCGCTCTTGTTACCCAGGCTGGAGTGCAATGGCGCGATCTCGGCTCACCTCAACCTCTGCCTCCTGAGTTCAGGCAATTCTCCTGCCTCAGCCTCCCGAGTAGCTGGGATTACAGGCATGCGCCACCATGCCCAGCTAATTTTTTGCATTTTTAGTTGAGACGGGGTTTCACCATGTTGACCAGGATGGTCTGGATCTCTTGACCTCGTGATCCAACTGCCTCGGCCTCCCAAAGTGCTGGGATTACAAGGACACTGTCATTTCATCTCTTTATACTCTAATATGGTACCCAGCATACCATGGTCACCCAACACATTGTCACTAAATGGATAATCATATATTATGTGCTGGGCACACAGAAGTGCAATACCACTGGTGGATTGAAAAGACTTCAAAAATACTCTTACTTCATGTTCTAGCTCAATTTTTTGAATCTTCAGTTTAATTAAGGAATTATTCAGGGTTTGCAGGAGGGGTGTTCTAGACAGAAGGATAAGACCTCTCAATCTCTCAAGAACTTATCAACAAATTTCATTCATCATGAGAGACAATTCTGAATTCTCAGTATCAATACAGAAACTTGCCCAGCTAAGAGCTCTCTTGAAAAAAGCTGGGTTTCAGATGCTAAACAAAAACTTTACTGAGGAAACTTATTTATGTAAGATCAAAGTCATAGGCTAATTCCAAGATCTGAGTTAATCGCTAGTTGCAGAATTTACCATTTTGCCAGGAAAAGTACCCAAAGTATATCTAAATAGATTAATGTATTGGAAATACTGGTCATGGAATTGCTTCAGATAGTCTGCCAAATTTGCTTTTGTTGCACTAGATTGTCTCAAGATATGTTTTATGGTTTACTAATGTTTTTGTTTAAAAGCCTGGCTCTCTGGCTAATATCATGACAACATGCAAACGCAGGCAAGAAAGACTTAAGATAGAACTGCCAACGTTTTTCTTTTCATTCATCCTTTAGGCTTAGTAACTCCATGTGTACCCTCTAGGCCTCTGTAAATGAGACATAAAATGTGTTGACTAAATTTTAACCTTAATATCTATGGATCTAGTGGAAAAAACAAAGAAAAACAACCACCAACCAACCCCGTAAGGGATGTGAAACTCTTAAAGGATGTGAAAATTTCATTGAAAATGACCAAACCTTGTCTGGATTTCCAAAAGACCCAATTCCTACCCCCTACGTCTGCTTTCTTTGGCTGAACTCATTTATCTGTAAATAATACATCTAAGGGAAGGATCCCAACAGAGGAGTAGTATCTGAGGCTCTCAGGCAAACTACCTCATGACCAACTCAAGAAAACACTCGGGCAAATAAAACAAAACTCAATGCCATGAATTCCAATGTAAACACCACCAAAAACAACAAAAATCAAATTAATTACCGTATTGTCTAGCAGGTGCAAGATACCAAATAGAAAACTCAGCCTACCACAGTCGGGTGTGCTGGCTCACGCCTGTAATCCCAGCACTTTGGGAGGCCGAGGCAGGCAGATCACCTGAGGTCAAGAGTTTGTGACCAGCCTGGCCAACATGGCGAAACCCCTTCTCTAGTAAAAACACAAAAATTAGGCAGGAGTGGTGGTGGCCGCCTGTAATCCCAGCTACTTGTGAGGCTAAGGCAGGAGAATTGCTTGAACCCAGGAGGCGGAGACTGCAGTAAGCTAAGATTGAACCACTGCACTCCAGCCTAGGCAACAGAGTGAGACTCTGTCCAGTGGGATGGGAGAGAAAAAAAAAAACTCAGCCTACCATTGAAGCCACCAAAATATGAACTCTTCAGAAGCATCTGATTATTCTATAAAGCACTTCAGAAACACTGAGTAACAAGAGAGAGATCATAAATTGTTGCAATTAGCAAGTATCTTAGTAAAAGTCCCCAAAGAAAACTCCAAATGTAAATTAAATTCAGTCATCCACTCACATTGGGATTTAAACCAACATTTTCAGGAAACAAACTAACAACATATAAGGAGTTTAATATAACCAGCTTCCATTTAGTTATAATCGAAACATCTAGAAACTTGAAACAAAAGGTTTCCGGAATCATTTGCAGCATGATTATTTTGGGGGGTTTTGTTTTTCTTTTTTGGGGGGACAAAAAAGAAAGACCCCCCCCGGGGTGTCTAGCCTTAGGTAACCATTAATCTACTTTCTCTATATATAGGTTTGCCTATTACAGACATTTCACATAAATGGAATCATGAAATATGCAATCCTTTGTAACTGGCTTCTTTGACATGGCATAATGTTTTCTAGATCCACCGTGTTGTAGCATGCATTAGCACTTCATTCCTTTCTATGACCAAATAATATCCCATGGTATAAAAATACTACATTCGGCTTATCCATTCATCAATTGCTGGGACTCCTGATTTTGAAGCAAGCAGTTAAAGTTAGTAAGTTACAAAGTGAGATTTTGTCAATAAAAGGGTTGCCTTAAGTCAAAATAGACTTGGCTTCAGACAGCATTAATCAATAATCAATGTTTATGATGATTATGACCATGACTCTAAAGGACCACAGGGCACTCAGGACCTTCTGCACCGCCAAAAAAAGGAAAAAAAAAAAAAAAAAAAAAAAAAACAAGCAAGGGGTAGGGGCTGGGGGGATCAAACCTTCTAACACAGAGTTTATTAGAGAAAGGGATACTAGAGTCCTTTTCAGTACTAGTTTCCTTATCTGTAAAATATCCTAAATGTTTGCAGTCAGAATTAAATCCCCTAAAGGGGTTAGCCCATTTTACCTCTGTTAAGAAAGGAAAATGAAGCCCAAAAGAGAAAGTGATTTAAAAGTTTCAGCAACAATTAAAGGCAAAGTTAAAACTCACATCTAATTTTCTTAATGCCCACTTTGTTATTTTCACCACTGTATCTGATACCATCTTAAGATATGATTTAGAATGTGTGCCAAGACTCAGTTACAAGTATGTTCAGAACACAAGTGTATGAGCATCCCAGAGTCCAACAATAAGGAACTAGTTAAACTGTGAAATACTCATTAGTGTAACACTTTGCAAACACACAAAAGTTCTAATTAAAGATATTAAAGTATGTGCATGATCTGGATGCACGGAGCTAAACAAACCATACTGGAAGAATACATACCAAAACATTAACAGTGCTTATAGCTGGGCAGTGTAATTAGAAATGCTCTTATCTTCCATTCCTAATTGTTTTCTAATATTGTACAGAGAATATATTTATGTGTACGAATGGAAAAAACTATTTATAGGTATGTTTGGCATTAGCAGTGAGTGTAAGGTTATTTTCTATTTGATAACTCTATAGTAACAAGACGAGAGTGTAATTCCTCCTATTCCTCATCCCACATTAGCATATATAAAACATTTCCCTCAAAAGTCCTTTGGAGAATTTATCCCATATCAATGGTCTAAGATGGTAACAGTGACAGTTAATCTAGTTTGCAGATGGTGGGGTTAAAATGCAGGGATCCTAAGGATATGGCTGGCAAAGCTGGGATTAAAACCCCTAGGTTTAAGTCTTTCCAGCTTTCATAGTTAAACTGTAAATTAGAAAGCTAAAACCAAGAAAAGGGATGATTTTATGAGAATAATGCTACCTTGTAAAATGTAGGCACCTAGAAACAAAATATCAAACCACCTTTTATTATGATACTATTTTGCCACTAAGTCAAGAGGCGAGGATGTAGGTAGAAACAGACAATAAACAAGGACAATTTTCTATAAAGTTATAGGCAAGGTAAAAGAGCATATGGAAACAATGCAAAAAGCCCCAGAAATCAGCTACAATTTAGAACAGACAGCCCAAAAGGCTGCCCTGTGCTTTCAGTTTTCATGTATTTTTACTGGAAGTTTCCAGGTGAGTAAAAATTAAGTTGATGATATCAAACTAAATTTCAAACAAAAGTTTGTAAAAATTTATTACTATAATTATCTAGATTCTCATAATATATGCAAAACTCAAGAGCATATATTATCAAAGAATTATCAAAGAATTATAATTATCAAATTATCAATTTGATAAGAAATTATCAAAGAATATAAAAAGTCCCTTTACAAATGTAGTATTTTTCATATAAATGCTTTTATCTGGGGAAAAAAATATGAGACTATACACCCAAATATATTAACATGCCTGCTAAAATTTAGCCCTTTTCTCAGTATCCTCTGAAGTCTTAATTATTCTCCAGTTTATCATGCAGTCAAAATTTGAAAAAGCAAATGTTTCCAATCTTAGCAATTACTACAAGGAAAAGATACTGGCAACTCAACAAGACTTAAGGAAGTCTTATGAACAAATCTAAAGAGTAAATACTTTCTTTAGTGTGAGGTTTTTTTTTTTTTTTTTGAGCAGGAGTTTCGCTCTTGTTTACCCAGGCTGGAGTGCAACGGCACGATCTTGGCTCACCGCCAGATCCTGGGTTCAGGCAATTCTCCTGCCTCAGCCTCCTGAGTAGCTGGGATTACAGGCACATGCCACCATGCCCAGCTAATTTTTTTTTTTTTTTTTTTTTTGTATTTTTAGTAGAAACGGGGTTTCACCATGTTGACCAGGATGGTCTCGATCTCTTGACCTTGTGATCCACCCGCCTCGGCCTCCCAAAGTGCTTAGTGTGAGTTTTATGAGCAAAGAGTTTAAATTACATCTGACCAGGTTGCTTCAATACTGTATTAGAAGCAAATTCTGGAATTTATTTATCATGTAGTACATCTTTTTCATCTAAAATGAGTCAGACCAGTATGTTTTAAAAGAATAGAATGGTATAGAAAATGCAATAACATTCACATATAAAGATAAGAATTGTTTTATGAAGCTTGTTTTGTTTTTCTTTGAATTTGTAGAACTTTTATATACTGGGCCATAAATGTAAAATGTATTTTGGCACCAGATACAGTCAAGTATTCAAAAAATAATCTTAATTCCTTCAGAGGAGGCCATGAGTTTATACTTTCAGAAGACAGTATACCAATCATCTGTAATAGGGGAAAGAAAGTATAGCTGGGGGTGATGGCAATCTGTAGTCCCAGCTACTCAGGAGACTGAGGAGGCTGCAGTAAGCTGTAATTGCACCACTGCACTCCAGCCTGGGCAATGGAGAAAGATCCTGTCACAAAAGAGGGGAGGGGAGAGGAGGGGAAAAGGTGGGGGAGGGGAAGAGGAAAGAGGAGAGGGAAAGAGAGAAAAGGATAGGAGAGAGAGGGAAAAGAGAAAAGAAAGAAGCAATTGATTCTAAGAAATAGAGAAGCAACTGTTCTCATTCGTCTTACTATGAACGTCTCAAAAATCTCATTCACCTTACTATTCCACAAGTAAGATAGGTCTAAAGAGCAATGATACAGTTTGTGGCTTTGAAAAACCCTTTTATTATGCTTTAGTTGCAATTTGTCATTTCTGACAGTATAATGAAAAATTAACACAATAGTGACATTCCATTTCGATAAGCCGTCCCTTGTAGTTTACAGCCTACAAGCTTGTTATTGAAGGATGTCACTTTCCCAAGATGTATCTACTCCAGGCCCCCCATTCTCACTCTATCTTCAACAAAAAAAGAGGACAGAGTAGTTGAATGTGTGCCTAGTTCTAATGATGTCAGAGTGCCCAGCCTAAATCCCTCAACTACTTGCTAAGTAAATACTAAGATACCGTAGGATTGTCCTGAGAAATACACATAAAACATCTCACAGTAAAAGCCCTCAAAAAGTAGTGAAGATTAAAACAACTCTTGTCAAGTAGAGAAACCCTCATTTGAACAAATAAATCAGGACAGACCGAATACACAAATTTTCACTTTCTCCCAAAAGTGCTCAATGGCTTTATAAAGGGTGGTGGAAAAACACGGATATTAAGAATCTCTCCTACCAAAAGATCAAAGATGGACTGAATAATCAGTATTGAAGCCAAGATGATCCTCTGTATGTTCTGTTTCACCACTGCCCAGCTTAAAAAAATCAACTCCATACTTCCTAATGCCTGATCTCCCTATTTCCTTGAATTGTTTTTACCTGTTATGTAAAAAAAGCCTACCTCTTGGTCACAGCTAAAACCATGAAATTAAATGGTGAATACACAGCACAACAATTAAGACTGGGCACTTAGGAGTCAGGGGGCTCAAGTTCAAATCCTGACTCTGTCATTTACTGTGTGATTTTAGAGAAGTTGCTCAAACTCTGCATCTCAATTTCTTCAGTTACGTGGAATTAATTACAGTATCTATCTCCTCATTAAGATTAAATGCATTAAGAGCACAAAAAAAAGACTCGATAAATATTAGCTATTATATTGTTTTCCACAAACAATCCCAATCTATATTCATCTCAAAAGTAAAGTTTAAAATGGATGACAACTATTAATAATTTTATGTTTTTAAAACTTATCATTGGAAATATATTGTAAGCTCCTAGATGGCAGCTCACTGTTAGTACTCATAATATCTAGGGCCATGTAGGTGCTAAAAAAAAAAAAATTGCTAATTTAATAACATGTAGGTACAATCTGTGTACACTGTGGGAAGGAACTCCACTAACATCAACTACATCAAAGGAATATAGCCACTTTAGAAAGCACTTCAACAGTAATCACTTAAGTTCAGTATGTCCAAGACCCAACAATTGTATTTCTAAATGTTAATATATAACCTTGAGAAATTTATAACTGTGCATCAGGTGACATAGACAAGGATTTTGATTGTAACATTACTTGTAATAACCTTATATGCCCAACAATAGGGCAAGAGAGATGATTCTCATTATTTGCAGTAGTTGTTTTACTAGTCAGGGTTCTCTAAAGGGACAGAACTAATAGGATATACATACACATGAAGAGGAGTTTATTAGTAGTTTTGTGGCTTTTTTTTTTTTTTTTTTTTTTCTGAGACAGAGTCTCCCTCTGTTGCCCAGGCTGGAGTGCAGTGGCACAACCTCGGCTCACTGCAACCTCCATCTCCCTGGTTCAAGCAGTTCTCCTGCCTCAACCTCCCAAGTAGCTGGGACTACAGGTGTGCACCACCATGCCTAGCTAATTTTTGTATTTTTAGTAGAGATGGGGTTTCACCATGTTGGCCAGGGCAATCTCACACTCCTGACCTCAGGTGATCCACCCACCTGAGGCTTACAGATGTGAGTCACCATGCCTGGCCTTAGCAGAATTGACTCACAGGATCATAAGGCAAAGTCCAGCAATAAGCCGTCTGCAAGCTGGGGAGCAAGGAAGCCAGTCCAAGTCCCAAAACCTCTCAAGCAGGGCAGCCGATAGTGCAGCCCTCAGTCTGTGGCCAAAGGCCCGAGATCTCCTGACAAACCACTGGTATAAGTCCAAGAGTCCAAAAGCTGAAGAACTTGGAGTCTGATGTTTGAGGGCAGGAGGCACTGGGTGTGAAACACGAAAGCCAGCAGACTCAGCCAGTCTGCCCTTCCATCTTCTTCTGCCTGCTTTATTCTAGCCACGCTGGCAGCTGATTAGATGGTGCCCACCCGGATTGAGGGTGGATCTGCCTCTCCCAGTCCACTGACTTGAATGTCAATCTCCTTTGAGAACACCCTCACAGACTCACCTAGGAACAATACTTTGCATCCTTAAATTCAATCGAGTAGACGCTCGATATTAACCATCACAGTTAGGTTACATCAAGTCACCATGGATACTGAATTATTAACCACTGAACCATTAGTTCTAGTGGAAATATAGGGTTAGGCTCCCCCAGAGCCTCTGGGTGCAACATTTTTGTCAACTGATCAATACATAAAACTGTGTTATGTGTGTTTCTTATTTGATATATAGTTATATGTATGAAACTTATTTTATACATAGTAACATAATTAAACTTATTTTACATATATTGTTATATATTAAACTCATTTGATATATATTGTTAATTCATTAACATTAAACTCAGAGCTAACAGCTCTCTAACTCATGCATGAAGAAAGCTTATCAACATACATATCTTCTCCATAAGGCACATCTCAGCCTTCTTGCACTTAGTAACACTAGACAGCACCTCAACATTATGGTTGGAGTCTATTTTAAATAGCAAAATCACAAAAAAAAGCACAAAAGTGCAAAAAGTGTGGCACTAAATAAAAAGCAAAAAGGACACACGTGTACAGTATGCATGCTGAAACAAGAAAGCAGAGTCGCCTTATTCAACCTCAGCTGAGAACTCGCACATCAGGTGACAAATTTTTCACCACTTTGTGGTGAGGATCAACTATAATTTATGGCACATTTATTCACTGAACATGATTGAGAAATTAAATGACCTAAAGCCATATGCATCAACACAAATACTTCTCAAATCAAATGTATAAAGATTCATAGGGGCTGGGCGCCGTGGCTCAAGCCTGTAATCCCAGCACTTTGGGAGGCCAAGGCGGGTGGATCATGAGGTCAAGAGATAGAGACCATCCTGTCAACATGGTGAAACCCCGTCTCTACTAAAAATACAAAAAATTAGCTGGGCATGGTGGCGCGTGCCTGTGATCTCAGCTACTCAGGAGGCTGAGGCAGGAGAACTGCCTGAATCCAGGAGGCAGAGGTTGCGGTGAGCCGAGATCGCACCATTGCACTCCAGCCTGGGTAACAAGAGCGAAACTCCGTCTCAAAAAAAAAAAAAAAAAACCTCAAAGATTCAAAAGTGCATATGAATTACAGTACCATTTCCATAACTTCAGAAGCAAACTATAAGTTATTTTTGACAGGAGTGCATAGGAATGAGATGTGCCAATTCAGGGTAATTTTCCTCTGAAGAGGGTAAAAGAAAATCAAGAGAGAACGAGTTGGACTGTATCTATAACATTTTATTTCTGTGGATATATATTTTTATTTATTTAATGCTTTTTAGTTTTGTTTTTGTTTTTGAGACAGAGTTTTGCTCTTGTTGCCCAAGCTGAAGTGCAATGGCGCAATCTCGGCTCACTGTAACCTACCCCTCCTGGATTCAGGCTATTCTCCTGCCTCAGACTCCCGAGCAGCTGGGATTACAGGCATATGCTGCTATGCCGGCTAATGTTTTTTTATTTTTTTATAAGTAGAGACAGGGTTTCTCCATGTTGGTCAGGCTAGTCTTGAACTCCCAACCTCAAGTTATCCACCCGCCTCGGCCTCCCAAAGTGCTGCGATTACAGGTGTGAGCCTCCACACCAGGCCTGGGTATGTATTTTAACCTAGTATTCTGAAATGCTGAGACTATTTGGGTAAGAATATGTCCATTAGAACTACTGTTCAGTAGCGAAGCACACATGCTACAGAGCAATATGTATTTACAGCACTAAGTTGTACAAAAGGAAACTACTCCCTGAAATTACAGCACATCATAGAGCAGTCGTGCAAATCATTTAATAGCATAATGGACTATGACCATGACAAGAGTCTGTTTGCACAGGAGGAAAGAAGTCTTGTACGAAAGAGAGATGAAAAGGAGAGGGACAAAGAGTCAAATTTTGATTTCTAGATGCACCCTGCATATCTGCTGCTCCTTTGAAATTCATGGGAGTTTCTTCCCAGAAGGACTACGGGCAGCACTGAGAACCACCCAAAAGCAAGCTTAGTCACCGCGACATGAGAAAAACCTAAAGCCCTAAAAAAATTACTCTTAAAGTAGGGGACAAGGTTTGGGAAGGAAAGCTCCTGAATGGAAACTAATATAAGAAGAATAGTTCCTATTGCCTAAGACTGGGGATGACCCCTCAAGGTCTTATGTTCACTGGAATAAAGCACTGGTTTTCTTGAGGCAATGAAAAAGATACCATCTAACTCCCAATTTTGTTTCTGCTTAAGAAAAAAAATAAATGTTTGTGATGCTGTTAGGTTTCATTTATAATTCTCCTCTTTGTTCACTTTTGGCAGTTACCACCATGAGTATTAGGGTAAAGTCTAGCACCCCGCCAAAAATCCCAGCATTGTGATTGATGTGTGATTCAAAAAAAGCTGTCAAAAGGGATACTCCAAAAGAAATGAGTCACATGGCTGGGCCAGGCATGCTATTATTTTTGTACCATATTATAATCCTCTTCATCTGGACCTTCTTAGAGTTGGCTTATTACTTCCTTTCATGCTATTCTAAGCTGACTAAAGGCTACAATAACTGGCCTGACAGAATGGGTTCATACCTTCATTACTAAAATACAAAAATTAAGGCTATTTGATATGGAAATAGGACACCAAGAAAAACATACACACAGCTTCAGCCCACGCAACTTAAGAATGCTTACAGGTCTGAGAATACAGAGAATTTTATCTCAGACTAGTCTGGCAGTGCTATCAAATATTCTTTTATCTCACTAACTTAAAAAAGTAGATTGCCACTATAAAATTTAGGGCAAAAGTGGCATTTATCAGCTGAGAGAAAAATGAGCAATTTTACTCACCAGATAGTAAGAAAGAAGTGTACATCTTTAGAAAATTCTAGGCTCTCATTTCTGGATGGTGGTGATGTTTTTATTTGATTTGGGACTGGCCTTTGTTTCATAAGCTTAGCTCTGTCTGATTCAGCAAGATCACGTAAGACGCAACCCAAACAGATTAATATAGAACCTTCTGGAAAAAATAAAGCAGGGGTTTACTGGGGAATGCAATCTGTAATGTCTTCTTTCTGTGCTTCCTAGATCAAGTCAGATGGCACTGTATTCTTGATTTGAAACAATACAGCTTTTATTGGACAATGCTCTTATCTCAATCAAACAGAAAACCATCTATATAAAAGTTACACAACATTTTTTTTTTGCCACTACCGGAATTCAGAATAAAGTCCAAATGACTCCATATATCCCAGGATGGAGCTAGAGCCAAACAAAACTGCAATAGCAGTTCCTTCAAGGCTCAGATGGTCACAACCTTAAATGTGTTTTCTCATGTGAACAAGCTACTCAGTGGTCACGGCATCGTACGCAGAATGGCACTTGTCTGTTCCAATTATGAAAACACTAGCACTTCCATTAGGCTCTGAAATGGAATAGCTCAATGCCCTGAAACACCTGGGCCTCTTTTTCTAGGTAGCACAAAATATACAAGAGTCAAGATAAAATATCCAAGTGGGGCTGCATGCATGAAATAGAACTTTGAAAGCACTGATGTATCACGGAAGGTCAATAGGTACAATCTTGAGGCAAGAGTAGCAAATACAAGCCACCATCAGTTCAATTCTGGCCATTCTGGAAGCCCTGCTTCACCTGTTCTTCACACTTGAGGTTGATGATGATTTAACTAAAGTTTTTCTGTGAAATACACTAGAGTCCATTTAAAGTCCATAGCTTGGACCCTAAAGCCAGTGCTTTAATAAAGTCAAATTTTAAAAGAGTACAAAATAATCAGAACTGCCACTTCTTGTGATGTGCTTACCTGAGTGCCACAATTTGACTGTATCAAGCAGCATCATTTCATATCCACAACAAGCCAAAAAGGGAGCTCTTGAGCTCATGATGGATGTGGCTACCCAGGCTTAGAAAAGTCAATCAACTAGCAAGCAGCAAAATCCAGATTCAAACTCAGGTCTAGTCCAAAGCCCAAGATCATAAACAAGCTTTGTTCAACAGACTTTGTAGAAAAGACTGTGGGCTTTCTAGCAAAGTGACTATAGGGACATTTACACAGTTTCTGATGCTTGCAACCTAGAGAAGTAAGGCTGATAGTCTACTGCCTTTGGGGTAGAGTCCCCTACCACCTAAAAGGCTGATCCTGGTATTAGTACTTTTTACCAGATTCTTCCAAGTTGTTTGCACAGATATGCCTAGACACACACACTAAAATCTCTAGGCATTCATGCACAGAGAAGAACTCATGCAATTAAATATGACAACCTTCAGCCAAAGAAAGCTGCTAGATTTATCAGCTTAATCTAAAACATTAGAAATTTTAACCTTAGTATGTCCTTCTATATAGCACATTATAAACATAACACACATACATATGATAAATGCCTTTAAGTATCCTATAATCTTCATTCTCTTGCCTCCAGTATCTCATCCACTAGGCAGTTAACTACTCAAAGGGTAAAGACAAAAGAAAATTCACCTTTGCGTCCCAGCATCTTAAAAGGCCTTGCTTGGTAGACTCAAGCAAAACATTGGTTAAACAGAAATAAGATCACATGGGATTTGTTTTTTAAAAATAAGCAATCTCCAACACAAGGCCTACTAACACAATAATGGTTGTTCTTCTCACAAGGAAGTCCAAGCCTATGGGTTATCACTGAGGGCTGAGCAAAAGGCCTTCAAGCTGTAACAACACAGCCATTTTACTAGGGACATTTAAAAAAACAAAGGTTCAGAGACAGTTGTCTGAAAGAGAGCCTTCAGAAAGCCTTCAGAGGACAACTGTTAATACGAAAAAAAAAACGATTTGATCACAAGCTTATTTGGCCTTTACTATTTCAATAGTGAACAGTGGCTTTATTCATCCAGTTCGCATTTTATCTTTAACTTTTCTGAAGGATATGTAGTTACTGTTGGTTCTGGGTATATAACAAAATGAACACAGACTGAAAAGATGATGAGCTTGTCATCGCAGGGCTTTCAATTTACTTTGAAACATTTGTATTTATGATACATATCGCTTATATTTACATAATATGTTTGCACTGGGAGCCAAAACAGAATGTTAGGAGCACAGCTTTTTAATCAACAAATTTGATTTTCAGCTCTATTCCCTACTAGAAATGTGTTCGCAGGTAAGTCTTTTAACCTCCTTAATTCTGAGTTTCTCATACATGAGACAGGGATATACCTACCTTTCAGGTTTCTTGAGCTACCATTCATGTTTACTGAAATGATTAAAGAAATATACAAGTGACCTATATTGTATTATTACTGAAAATGCACGAAATCCACATTTAAACCCATGTTACAGTGGCCTTAAAATCCTCAAAAGAAACAAAGCCACTAATACGTATTTAAAGACTTACTCTGATACTGAATTGTGTAAACCTACTGGCAAGAAGGAAGTTATCAAAATTCCCACCCATCCTTTAGTCACTGCTAGAGGTCTAAGAGTTCTATGTCAGGATTGCCCACTTTTCTTTTGTGGCTTCTTCTTTAATCATGCTCAAAGGTCCTCAAACTTTAACATGCGTAACGATTGCTTTCAGGAGCTCACCACTGGTCATTAGAGAAATGCAAATCAAAGCTACAATGAGATACCACCTCATGCCAGTTAGAATGGCAATTATTAATGTCAGGAAATAACAGATGCTAGCGAGGCTGTGGTGAAATAGGAACGCTTTTACGCTGCTGGTGGGAGTGTAAATTAGTTCAATCCTTGTGGAAGACAGCGTGGTGATTCCTCAAGAATCTAGAACCAGAAATACCATTTGACACAGCAATTCCCATTACTAGGCATATATCCAAAAGATTATAAATCATTCCACTATAAAAACACAAGCACATGTATGTTTACTGCAGGACTATTTATAATAGCAAAGACTTGGAACCAACCCAAATGCCCATCAATGATAGACTAGATAAAGAAAATGGGGCACATATGTACCACAGAATAATATGCAGCCGTAAAAAAGGATGAGTTCATATCCTTTGCGGGGACATGGAAACCGTTATCCTCAGCAAACTAACACAAGAACTGAAAACCGAACACTGCATCTTCTCACTCATAAGTGGGGGTTGAGCAATGAGAACACACGGACGCAGGGTGGGGAACATCACACACCAGGGCCTGTCGGGGGTTGGGGGGAAAGGGGAGGGATAGCATTAGGACAAATACCTAATGTATGCGGGACTTAAAACCTAGATGATAGGTTGATGGGTACAGCAAACCACCATGGCACATGTGTACCTATGTAACAAACCTGCACGTTCTGCACATGCATCCCAGAAGTTAAAGTACAATTTCTTTTTAAATGCCTTGTAGGGTTCGTTTCACTACAGAATTGAGTATGTTGTACTTTCATGGGAAACTTCAGGTATTTTAGGGTTAATTTTAACTACACACAACTCTCACCTTATTTTTAACTTTAGAATTGTACCTCTTTGTAAAATACCTTTTGTTTTGAGACAGAGTCTCACTCTGTTGCCCAGGCTGGAGTACAGTGGCGTGATCTAACTCACTGCAGCCTCTGCCTCCCAGGTTCAAGTGATTCTCCTGCCTCAGCCTCCCAAGTAGCTGGGACTAGAAATGTGCGCCACCATACCCAGCTGATTTTTGTATTTATAATAGAGACAGCGTTTCACCATGTTGGCCAGGCTGTTCTCAAACTCCTCACCTCAAGTGATCCACCCATCTGGACCTCTCAAAGTGATGAGATGACAGGCATGAGCCACTGCACCCAGCCTTCTTGGTAAAACTCTTGTATGCCCTTTAAAATACAATTTTGGAAAGGAAATATAAAAAAGAAAAACAGGGAAAGAATCTGAGCTACAAGCTAGTAGCAAGTTACAGCAATAAAGTAATTCTCTTCTATAATACCTTGCCTGCCCCAGGTCAACCTTCAAGCAGACAAAGCAAGCCATTCTAAGTACTGGCCTTCAGAGTGCCTGCATGTCCATTCTCAAACAGTGTGTCCCATGGGTCTAGAACAATGGCAATTCTGAAATACTCATTTCTTTGAAAATCATCTGAATTTAACAAGAGGCAGAAGGACTCTGGCTACACAAAGCCACTTAAAAGAAATGGCTCTGTTACTGACAACAGAGTGAAAGGAGACAGACTCCTGAGCCCCTATCTTGAGGCTGTCCTGTGCCCACGGTCTGAAGCTGTCTGGGCTGAGTACATCCCATATGCTGTGGAATGACCCTTCACTTGCTCCAAG
The DNA here is from genome assembly GCF_049354715.1 of Callithrix jacchus. NCBI lineage: Eukaryota > Metazoa > Chordata > Mammalia > Primates > Cebidae > Callithrix > Callithrix jacchus. Next base: position 77,737,160 of record NC_133507.1, read on the forward strand.
GTCCCTGGAAACTGCTTCTGAGCCACCAAAGGGAGAAACCAATTGCACTCTGGCTACTCCTCCCTCCCAAGGGCTCTTACCTGCTCACACTGGCTGCCTGCTCACACTGGCTGCCTGTTCCTCCTCGCTCAGACCTTATCCAGATGACACCACTTCAAACATCCCATTTTATTCTCTTCTTAAATGGCACTTTCCACCATCTAAACACTCCATTTCTGTATTTGTGCATCCCCTTCATGTCTGGTGTCCCCCTCTGCACCCTCTCATTAAACTGTAAATTCCTTGAGGGCAGATGTTCAGTCGGTCCTACTCAGTACAGCATCCTCCAGTGCCTACAACACTGCCTGGCACACAGTAAGTGCTTAATAAATATTGTTTCAACTGTCTGAATAAAGTATATCAGCACCAAAGCAGCAAAACCAAACAACGTAGAATAAAAAGTGCAGCCCAGCAGTGGTTGGCACTGAGCTAGAATCTCAGATGCCTACACCCTACTTCCTATTCCAAGGAAACATTTCCTGAGCACTCAAAATTCAGAAATGGCACCTTTCCTCCAAACCCTTCGAGCTTAGCATATCTACATCTACACTGATTGAGACGATCTCTGGGTTGCTTATTGTTGTTTTCCCAGCTACATCCCGAGTCCCTAGAGATTAAGGTCAGATTTTGCAGCGTATAACACAAGCTGGACTCATTCAAAGCAGTTATTGTATGAATTAAAGAGTTTAGTACAAAGGGTATATGAAGAACAAACAAGAAGCATACATTTAATGACATCTTATAGCTAAGTCAGAAAACATAATAGTGTAGTGCAGTAGAAAGACGCAAGCTCTCTCAGGCAGACCTGGATTCAAACCCTGCCCTCGGCATTGGGTAGTGGCCATGCTAACACCCTCAGCCCATTGTCTCATTAGTAAAAGGAAGGTAATACCTCCCTGGAAAAGTTGTCATGAGCGTCAGCAATAATGCTTGTAAAGCACCTAACAGAACTCAAGAGAGCTCATAAACATCATTTGCTTACAGTGGAATGCACCCTGGAGTATTTAGTACGAAGACTTAAGACTGGACCCCAAACTTCACCGCCTTCTTATATAACTTCAAGCCATTCAGTCTCATGCCCTATTTGCCTTATTTATTTAAAACCCTTAGAAGCACAGAAGACAACTGGAGAGCACTCTGCAAAGAGCAAAGCACAAAAATGCCAAAATAAGGAACGCTGCACATTTAAACTTGCCTCACTCCAATAAAAAAGAAAACATAAACTGCCCTCTTCCTCTTCTGGTAATTCACAAGGAGTCAAGGAAGCATGATGCCAACTTGTTATCTCTGAATGTTTTGTATTCTTGGGCACCTACCACAGTCAAGTGATAAGGGGAATACCAAGATGAATAAGAGTCTATGACCAAGCGTCATTTCAACACAAAGACAAGTTAGGTGCAATTAACAGTCAGCCTAGTGTGGTCAGTTACATAGGTTTCCAGAGCAGCTACTCAAATTCCCAGGCCTCTTTCAGTGGGCACTGTTCTCTTATCAAGTCAACAATCACATGCTGGGACCCTTCCAGGGCTAAGCCCAGTGCTAGATAAGGAAAAGCTGTCAGACCTTGTAAGACACGATCCTTGCCTTTCAGGAGCCCACGGTGTGAATTGGCAGGTGAAACAAAGACATTAACAGATGGCTAAGAATGTGATGAGCAACTACAAAGCTACACAGGAAAGCATCGCCCTATTTTACAATCAGAACTTATACAACGTGATTATTTAATCAAGTGCCTCATGAGTAAGAGACAATTCATACCACAAAGTGATCAAAGTAAAGAGAGTTGTTTTTCTCATCACCCCCAAGCTAACATGGGCCTGTCAGGACACTTGGAAAAAGTAGAATTTTAGAGAACTTTGAAGGCTGGATACAGTTTCAGTAAGCAGAGAAGCAAAGGGAGCCCAACTTACGCAGGGGAGTCACCAGAAAAAAAAAAAAAATACTAAGGAGGGAAACCACAGGCCTATTCTGGGGACAGTGATTTTAAAAAAAAAAAGAAAAATGGTCAGGCATGGTGGCTCACACCTGTAATCCCAGCACTTTGGGAGGCAGAGGCGGACGAATCATGATGTCAGGAGATCGAGACCATCCTGGCTAACACTGTGAAACCCAGCGTCTACTAAAAATACAAAAGTTAGCTGGGCGTGGTGGCACGAGCCTGTAGTCTCAGCTACTTGAGGAGGCTGAGGCAGGAAAATTGCTTGAACCCAGGAGGTGGAGGTTGCAGTGAGCCAAGACTGTGCCACTGCACTCCAGCCTGGGCAACAGAGCGACACTCCATGTCAAAAAAAAAAAAAAGAGAGAAAAACCTCAAGTTAGGGACTTGCACAGAAACAGAAGAGGAGATGGGTCCTGCCGCATTAAAGCTGGCTTAAGGGAGAATGCTCTGAGGGGTAGAGCAGTTAGAGGAAGGAAGGAAGGGAGACCAACGAACATGGCCATGAGCCCTTCAAATTGTATCTATTAGTAATGTCTAGAATAACACAATAGGGCTGTGATAGGAAATTGAACCAGAACATGAAATGCACAATCTTATACCTTTTGATATTTCAAGAGCCATCAAGAAAGATGACAAAAGCTAAAGACCAGAACTTAAGCTTGAGAAAGAGTACATAAATTTTGTACTCACATGTCCGTAATTCCAAGTTTTAATGCCCCAAATTGCAAATGCCCATTTTCACTGTGGCCATCCCTCCCCATTCATGCCTTTCTCCTGGAACACAAATCAAAGTGTCCTCTTCTCAGTATTATGAAAAACAGGGACACTATACACGCAAACAAAGATACCATTAACGTTATCCATGATGATACCAACTAAAAGCAAGAGGAAAACGCTGCAATGTCATAGTTTCCTAATGCTCAGGCCTACTTGGACTAGGAACACTCTCAAAGGAAGTGGTGGAAACCTCATGGTTAGAGTCAATTGGAGTCAGACCACAAGGAACAATCCTGTGGCCTACTCTCTTCCACGTGAAGTATGACCGCTGAGAAAGTTCAGGTGAGCAATACTGTGGCTGGAAGGCCAGGAGCCAAGTCTCACCACTTCTGAAGAAGAAGAGAGAGAGAGATTCTGATTCCTGATCTGCAAACGGTTGCAACTATGTTTGGTTTATGAAAAGATTCTTTTAAAGGAGGATCAGGCAATATCATTCTAAAAAATGGACAAGAAGAAATTTTTTAATTTCATCGTTATCATTAGAAAAATCAGAAGAAATGAATTCTGGAACTTTTTTTGTTGTTAGAGATGTGGCATCTTACTTTGTTACCCAGGCTGAAGCATGGTAGCATGATCATAGCTCACAGCAGCCTCCAACTGCGGGGTTTAAGCAATTCTCTCACCTCAGTTTCCCAAGGAGCTAGGACTACAGGGAGTGCGCCACGGAGCCAGCTAATTTTTTTTTTTTTTTTTTTAATTTTCATCGATACAGAATCTTGCTGTTGCCCAGGCTGGTCTTGAACTCTAGGCCTCAAAGCGAACCTCCCACCTCAGCCTCCCAAAGCTCTGGGATTACAGATGTGAGCCACCACACTCAGCCAGAACTTCCAATAATTACTAGTGAAATAACAAAAGTATAGGTTGGGTGTAGTGGCTCTCGCCCATAATCCCAGCACTTTGGGAGGCTGGGGTAGATGAATCACCTGAGGTTGGGAGTTCAAGACCAACCTGGCCAACATAGTGAAGCCTCGTCTCTACTAAAAATACAAAAGTTAGCCAGGCGTGGTGGCTGGCGTCTGTAATCCCAGCTACTCTGGAGGCTGAGGCAGGATAATTGCTTGAACCCAGGAGGTGAAGGTTATAGTGAGCCAAGATCGTGCCACTGAACTCCAGCCTGGTAACAGGGCAAGACTCCATCTCAAAAAAAAAAAGTTTAGGTGCCTAATATTAAAGAATTATTTAATTAAATGAGAAATGGGACCTGGTAAATTCACAAATGACCTGGAGGTTTCTAAACCAATGCTTTCCAAAAAGCAGACCCTGAGAACCAAACCAAACATTCTGCTATAAAAGGCCATTGGAGAGATTAAACACTGGGAAGGGGAAGGGCTGCACAAGCCCAGGAGGCCACACAGTTCGAAATGGCCTCTCCAGGTTCACATCTAGATGGCCTAATTAGTTGGCAGCAGAGTGACTTTGTGGTAAGGCCCAGGGTATCCAAGTTTATGGCATCCTGGGCCCAAGACATTTCGCTTCCTAGGTTCACCAGGCAGAACTCCTTGGGAATAAAGAACTCTGATTAGTCAAGATACTCCACTGTCACCAAAGAGAAAATTTCCTTGGAAGAAAAACAAAGCCGACCATATCAGGGAATGAAAGGGCCAGAACTGAACCTAACCTACGAAGCTATTCACCGATTCACTGCCTTTACTTTTTAGGTTCCCTGGCTTTCACAAGTAAGACACTGGCAGAACTGAATTCACTCGGCAAACGGAGTGTTGCCATGGTGCAAATCTAATCATGACATATTCAACTTCTCCTGCTATTGGTTCCCATAATGCTTCCTTCTATGCCAATAAAAACAGAATGTTATCTCTTTTTCATTCCATTTATTCAATGAGGGCAGATGAGACTATTTTCAATCTTTCTGCCATTGTGAAATTGTCATCTTATTTACCTTCCCCACCAAAATAAAACTCCACAATTATCCTTTACTATTCCCATCTAAATCCATACCTTCTCTTGCCCTGTTCCCATTAAAGTTTTATCTAGCCATAAAAAACTACCTACACTTGCTTAAAAGACTGATTTATATTTCTAAATGAAAATGAAACAGTAATTGCTACTATCTTCTCAGTTCCAGAAAACCACATATGCTGTCCTCAAACCCCAAACCACAAATGCTAAAAATTATGAGTAAGATGAATGTCTATTTGCTTATGTTATAACTAATGAAGAAATAACTAGAGTCTTGTATTGAGAACAATCAGCTCATTCTTGACCTAGCATCCTATTTATCTTTCTATTCTCAAGGCTAATTGCTTATATGAGCATGCCAATTTGCCTTGATTATAGGATTCTTAATAAATGAATGCTGTTTACATTTCACAAGTGTATTTGAATTTCACTACAGGAAGCCAAGCTCATCAAGTCTTTGTAAGTGGTAAAACCAGAGATCAAAGCAAAAGGCCTGCACTGAACTAACAAACAATTAGGCTGGAGAACAGAGGCCTGAGCAAAAATGCCACTGATTTATTGATTATTCTACTCCAGAAGTATACCTCTGGGTCACTGCTCAATCTTAAACCATATATACAGAATTTTCTCACAAATTTTCATTATGATAATTGGGTGGTCGTTTCTTAAATAGTTAAATAAAGCCTCTACCGTTCAACAGGTTTTGATCCTTTTCTTCTGTATTTTTTCATCTTGCTGTTTTCAGTTGAATCAAATACCTTTAGTTTTTTTTTTTTTAACTCTTCACAACCTTCTCAATTTTGACTAATCTCTCCAAATGTTTTTTTGTACTTCTTAAACAATCCCTTTTCTGTTACACTCACTATCTTGTTTTCCGCTGGTTTTAACTCTTTGCTTGGTCTTTGGAACGGGAAGAAAAAGGGGAAAAACATCTAGCACAGTAGCTGTCGACCTTGGCTGCACTTTCAAACCTCCTAGGGAGCTTTTAAAAATCCTGATGCACAGGTCACATTCCAGACAAATTTATCAGAATTTCTGGGAGTGGACCCAGGCATTTGCGGGTTTGGGTTGTTGATGTTGTTAAGAGATAGTTTTCCTCTACTGCCCAGACAAGAGTAAAGGGACAAGATCATGGCGCACTGCAACCTCAAATTTCTGCACTCAAGCAATCCTCCTGCCTCAGCTCCCAGATAAACTGGGATTACAGGTGTGTGCACAGCCACACCTGGCTAATTGCTATCAATAGCAGAGATGAGGTCTCACCATGTTGCTCCAGGCTGGTCTAGGACTCTTGGCCTCAAGCGATCCTCCTGTCTTGGCCTCCAAAAGGGCTGGCATTACAGGCATGAGCCACTGCATCTGACCATTTGGACTTTTTGAGGCTCCCCAAGTGATGTCAATGCACAACCAAGTTTGAAAACCACTGCTTTAACGTATAACTACCCACCTTAAGTAAGCTGTTCTGCCAAACTTCCATGGAGAGAAAAAAAACAAGGAAAGGAAGTCAGGTTCCTAAGCAAACCCTCAATCGAGGCAGGACTTGAGACTGGTGAGATGTGTTATTTAAAAGCACCACCGGTCACATTTTAGTGGCCCAGCACTAGGCGCATGATCAAAAACATAAACTATTTAAGCTGGGCATGGTGGCTCATGCCTGTAATCTCAGCACTTTGGGAAGCTGAGGCTAGTGGATCACTTGAGTCAGGGGTTGGAGACCAGCCTGGCCAACATGGTGAAACCCTGTCTCTCCTAAAAATACAAAAACTATTTGGCTGTGGTGTTGGGTGCCTGTAATTCCAGCTACTCAGGAGGCTGAGGCAGAAGGATCGCTTGAATCCAAGAGGCAGAAGTTGCAGTGAGATGAGATCATGTCACCGTACACCAGCGTGGGTGACAGAAAGAGAATCCGTCTCAAAAAAAAAATGTGAACTCTTTGACATCATTCCCAAAACCAGGCCATGGGCACCTTCTATGCAAAGAAGTCAGTCAAGTGAGATTACTTCTGGAGATAGCAGGGTCTAAATACCTCAAGGCTTTCACCTTCTGTGGCAATGGATACAGGGGCTTACAAATGCATCAGAACTTCTGCAAAGAAAAATGTGGACTGGCTGGGCACAGTGATCATGCTTGTAATCCCAGCATTTTGGGAGGCTGAGGCAGGCAGATCGTGAGGTCAAGAGATCGAGACCATCCTGACTAACACGGTGAAACCCCATCTCTATTAAAAATACAAAAAAAAAAATTAGCTGGGTATGGCGGCATGTGCCTGTAATCCCAGCTACTCAGGAAGCTGAGGCAGGAGAATCACTTGAACCAGGGAGTCGGAGGTTGCAGTGAGTCGAGATCATGCCACTGTACTCCAGCCTGGTGACAGAGAAAGACTCTGTCAAGGAAAAAAGGAAGGAGGGAAGGAGGGAGGGAGGGAGGGAGGGAAAGAAGAAAGAGTGGACTAAGGTTGCATGTGAAATAAGAGTCACCAAAGTCAGTTACAGGCTACACAAGAACACTGAAGATCTTGGAATCACAGAAACTATAGGAAGTTTGTCCTAGAAACTATACAAAACCAGAAATGATAGAGAGTTTGTGATAAATGCCTACCAGTGAACACTGATGGTCATGTTTTTCTGTTTGTTTTTTAAGAGAGTGAAAAGAAAGTACACTTTTATCTGTCAACATCAAATACCATCATACCTGGTAAATATGGGCTGAGTGTTGCCCAATTTCAGAATTCCAAGCCAGTCTGGTCCACATCCGCAGGACTTAGTTGAAATCACAGTTCAAGAGGTAGCTCTCCAACCTAACAGCTTTTCCCTAGACATTGCTTCCAAATTATATCCTATCAGTTGGAAACTGTCCTCGGTGTTATGTTGAAAGACAGGTTTCTGGAAAGGAGGGAAGGGGTCACTGGGGAGGAGGGAGGCAGACCACCCTGCAGTATGAACAGATGCAATTCTAAAGGGAAGACAAGAAATGAGCTATCTCTGTCCCCAGTGTTCAAGTTGGTGACAGCTAAGAAGGTACATGAAGCCTCTCTAAGGAACCATGACTCCAAAGCCTAGGGACACACTTCTTGTTATTTGCAGGGATGGGGGTGGCACTCCATAAAGAGCCACTCTACAAAATGAGCTCTGCCAACCAACCCTATAGCTTGTAACTCACATTCCCTCCTAAGCTCCTCTAGGCTGTTCTTGCTTTTATAAGGATCCGATGCTTTGTTCCTAAAAGGATTCCAGTTACAGAGTCCTCTTGCAAAGGAGGGACAATCATCCACCATCAGTGCTTCTTGTATTAGCCACTATTTTGACATCTATTACTTGCTTAAACCTGAGGGCTGGAGAGCCCACTTTACCTTGTCCCTATTCCCCAAGCTCTACGGATGAAAAGAAAGAAGAGCACTGTTCATTAAGACCAAACCCTTCAGGCAGCAGTTCTCATAAAGTCAACAGAATTTCCAGATCATCAGCCCATACTTATCTTTTTCTCCTTTGAGCCCAGGAAGAACCTACCAGGAGATCTTCCCCCACTCTCAGGTGCTATACTTCTGTATCTAGAACATGCAAGTGGCAGACTCACCTCAAAGAGGGTAACTTTCAAGCCAATAATGTCCTTCCTATAATCTTGGGATGAAATGGCCTTCCAGTGCAGTATTTTTCACACAGATATCTGAATAACTTTAACGGAGAATTCGCCGTCCATTTTCGACAACTCTAAATGTTAGAATATTTTTCTCAATGCTTATATGACTTTCAGTCACTGACCCTGGAGAATTCTCCTCTTTAGACCACACCGAACACCACTACACACATTTCCACCTGAAAGCTCTTCAGATTGGTTATTTAATAACTGTATGATTTTAGGCAATTTAGGTAATCTTTTTCTTTTTAGAGACATGGTCTCACTAACAATTGTGCCAAATTTTATTCCTACTCTCAAAGGAAAACCAAGGGCCAGAGGAAAGAGTTTAACTTGTTTAAGTTGGTACAGCAAATGTGATTCTAGAAACAAGGTCTTCTGCCTCCCAGACCAATGCTAAATGAGAGGACATAAGCAAACGCACTTCTTATCACTTACAGATTTAAAGCCACGCATACCATCTCTCCCCAAATGTCATCATATTACACTGTTGCCAGTCTCTTGCTGGAGCAAAACATTTGCATTTGATCAACTTCTATCCCAGATACCCCAATATATTTTCACAGTTTTTACTAGTATTATGAGGGAAAAAAAAACGCATCCTGCTAATGATACTCATAGCCCTAACCATATACTCCCACTTTGGAGAATAAAACAGCTCAGGGAGTCACTGCCTTGGGTGAAACTGTAATGGTTCAAAGTGACAACACTCTACCCCCACCCTCCACACTCTCCCTCGAAACAGGAGAAAGAACGTGAGAAAACAAATCAGCAGCATCTGATGGCCTCACTACACTAGCAGCCATCCATCTGCTTAACAGACTTCATGGCAAGCGCTCTCCCACGAAGTGGCTGAAAGGGAGCAACACCTTGCAGTGGGAAATAAACTTAAATGTTAAAATTTGACCTTCCTTTCCTTTTCACAGCTAATTACATTTGGAGTGTAAGCCTGGCATTGACAGGTTGTCCATTCCTTCTGATTTGGAGAAAAAACTTTTCAACCAAGGTATTTCAAATCTGCCTTGAAAAGAAAAACTGGAGTACATTTTGGACCAGATCAATTTTTAACTCCGTGCTTGAAAATAGAAGAGTGCACAGTGAAGATGCCAAAAGGTTTGACATCTAAAGAAAAGAAACTTCAAATGCACCTCACTTCAGTCCCTTCTGAAAAATTTCTGCCAACTTTATCCAGTCTGAAATTTGCACTAACCAGATAGGAATTTTTGACTGCTAGTCCCAGGCCCTTTTTTTCCTTTCAGTTCTGAGGCTAAGGAAGCATAATACAAAGGCAAGGCCAGAGGGGAGTAGGGAACAGATCCAAATCTCTGCTGAAAGACCAGATTGGTTATTTAATAACTGTATGATCTTAGGCAATTTAGGTAATCTTTTTCTTTTTAGACACATGGTCTCACTTTGTCACCCAGTCTGTAATGCAATGGTATGAACATGGCTCACTTCGGCCTTGACCTTCAAGACTCAAATGATCCCTCATCTCAGCTTCTTGTGTAGGTGGGACTACAGGTACAAGCCACCACACCTGGCTAATTTTTTTTTCTTTTTTCATAGAGACAGGATCTCACTATTTTGCCCAGGCTGGTCTCAAATTTCTGAGCTCAAGTGATCCTCTTACCTCAGCCTCCCAAAGTGCTAGAATTATAGGTGTGAGCCACCATGCCCATTCTAGATAATCATTATTTATGCATCTACAATGTTTCTGATAGTGTTCGTTACTGTGAGGATTAAATGAGAACATGTAAGCAAAAGGCCTACTCATAGCAGGTACCCAGAAAATGTTCCCACTCCTTCCTAAAGCAAAATGACTACATTCAATCTTAGGGCAAGGGGGAAAAAATAAGAAGGAAATGGACTCAAATTAATCAGATACTAAAGCAGTTCCTGATACCAAATATAATACTGCCCTAAACCATTACTTCCTAATCTGTCTTTTTAAATCTGTTTGCAGTGCCGCCTGGCACCTGATACTGTATAAGACACAGCAGCTAAGACAGAAGACTTAAAATTGTCCTTTCCTCTGAGGCTCAAAGAAAGAATCCTTAGGATAGCTCTTCAACAAAGACATCCAAGGGAGTGCCTTTTAAGTTGTAACAGTGACTGCAAAGCCAAAAGTGAGTGAACCACATCATGGAGGATCTAATGTAGAAAGAAGTATTCTTGGACAAAGACCATTACTTGTTTGCCACATCCACCAAAGAACCACCTTCTTATCATCAGCTTTGCAAATAAAGGACATGGGAGGATTTGTGGGTGTGTATATGTAACTCAGGGATGTCCAATCTTTTGGCTTCCCTGGGCCACATTGGAAGAAGAATTGTCTTGGGCCATACATAAAATACACTAACACTAACGACAGCTAATGAGCTTTAAAAAAAATTGTGAAAGAAATCTCATGTTATAAGAAAGTTTATGAATTTGTGTTGGGCCTGTGCAGCCCACAGGCAGCAGGCTAACGAGGTTGATGTAACCCCCAAAATTAGACAATGGTTAATAAATACAATGGAAGGCCACATGGCTATTATAAATGTGGGGAACCCCCAAAACCACAGGCTAATATTACCTATTAAACATATACATCTTGATCACCAGTGATCAAAGAAAAAAATTTATATATACATCTTTACATCCTAAAAGAACAAAGATTGAAGTACATGTCTGACTTTATAATTTATGAAACACTTCCATATAAATTATACATGTTAGAGTATAACAGAAACACTGCGTGCGCATGCGCTCACACACACACACACATACACACACACACACATACACACACAGGCTTATATATACATATCTAACCTTCTAGCTCTACCTGAAAGGTCAGTACATGGAAGCAAATGGTTAAATGTATACACTAAGACAGCACTCTTTTCCCTTCAATGTAACTTGTATAACCATTACTATAACGATACTGAAGACACCTATCCTTAGGAGGATTAAACTCCTAAGACTGGGATCTAATTTTTGCTATTCATGACTTACGGGAAGTTCAGTAACTCATTTTTTTCTATTAAAAATACTTCTTTTCAAAGTTTACCCCTCTACTGATCTTAATTCATGAGTCTTTTATTCTCTCATTTCCATTCATACCCACTAATTTTTTGTATCCACGCAATTTAACCCATATAAACTCATAGGGAGGGAGAGAGTCATTGAGTAGGTTTGTTCTCTCTTAAGGCTTTCCTAACAAGAAAGAATATGGACTTCTGTCATTTTAATTTTTATTTACTTCTCCCTAGGGCCTTAAATATTCTGGAACTGGAGGTTGGGAAAAATTGTTTTCCTAGCTTGAAACAGTCTGTTAATTATTGATGTAAGCCTTACTTACAATGAGGTGCTTGGACACTTTTCTGTACAGTATTACTATCTGGTTTTCCTCCCAAAACACCCATATGATCTTTATTATACAAGAAAGTTGAACTGGTATCAATGATGCCAACACAATCCATTGTCCTCTACTCTACATCCTTAAAAGTCTGCCACCTACAACTTGTCCTTAAGAACTGATTTCTTAAGCAACTCATGAAGAAAAGCAAAGTTGAGAGTGCTGCACGTACAACTCCAGAAAAAAACGGTAAGAGAAATCACTAACACTGTGTATTTCCATCAGCCTATGGAGATGATCTGGAAGGCTTCCTTTCAACTCCTCTCAGTTTGTCAAAGAGCAAGTGGAGCTGACTTGGGAGAAGGAACACATCAATGGTCCAAGTGCATCCCTAGGAAGAGGGTTCTTAAGCTGACGTGGTCCCAAAAGCTTTGTCTCTACCCAAAAAAAAAAAGGTCAGCCTGGCATTTTGTTTCTTGTTTGGGAGGCTTGGAATATCGTAAACAATTTTAAAAGGAGTTGCACCCAGTAACTCTGTGACACACAGTAGAGCAGAGGTAGCCACAACAACTGCCCCAAGAAGCTTGGGATGTAAAATCATAAATGTCTACATACTATATTTGCAACTGCTAGCCTTAACAGGAACACAAATCCACCGCGCTAATGATGGGACATTATTTTTCTAAAGATTAATTCACACCATGTGTTATTAATCAGCAGGGTAACTGAAAGCTCAAGCAAAAAAAAAATGCTGTCCTAGTCAAGCAGAACTTAATTGCATTATTGTTATTATTATGGCTGCTGCGCTGGTTTCCCTGTGTCCCCGGCTCCTCCACCACAAGTATTCAGACACACACACACACACACACACAGCACCATAGCATGGATGGAAAAACAAAAAAGCCAGAGCCAGGAGGTAAGAACCACATGTATAGTAGGAAGAGGGTTTTGAAGAAAAACGTTTGTCTCTGGAAAAACAGGTCAAGTATGCACGCAGGCTGCCTTGAGAATTATGCCTAGGCCGTTTCATCTGAGTGTCCCATCTTGCACAACGGTGGGAGCAGCTGCGGGAGATCACAGGAAATGCAAAGCAACACAAGCAACCTCATCTATCTCCCCGACGCCCACACCAGAGTTTCCAGGTGGTGGGAGAGAGTGTTCAGGTCTCCGGAAGAGCACACAGCTCACCTGCCATCCAGAACATCATTTCCCATACCAAACCATCCATTTTCAAGGCCTGAAGGCAGGCAATTTAAACTCCTGTCGGTGATCAAACCTCAGAAAACCGATTTTTGATCTAGAACTCGAGTCCTTTGCCAAAGTTGTAGTTTTCATGCCAAAAACAAAAAAACCCGCAGGCAGGCACAATCGTTGGCTGCGTGAATCTCGAGTTTCCCTTGCTGCCTAGTCTTGTGGAGTTTAGAGGCAACCAACTAGGAAAAGAGAAGTGTCCAAGTGTAAGGAGCAGGAATGCGTCCAATCTCGCCCGTGTCCCTCCCAACATCCCTTAGAAGAGGCTGGGACACTAAAACTGGAAGTCTGGGGACCAACTGCAGTCCAGATCCCGGCCGGGGCAAGCCGCCACACCCTCTGCAGCTCAGCATAAGCCCCGGCTGGGAGGGGCCCAGACAGTCCCAGCAGGAAAAGGAGAAAGGGGAGTTTTCAGAGTTCTGGATTAGAGGAGGTGGAAGGCTGGGAGAAGCGGAATGCAGGAGGGAGCGGGGGACCTGGCTGAGTGTGCAAGGGGAGGGGAAGGGTCGCCCGTGCAGTCAGGACAGCTCGCAACACGTTCCCGCAAAACTGCACATTTTTGTGGTTTAAGATTTAAGTCTAGAGGGAACACGCTGAGGTTCTCCCCGGGCTGGGTTTCAGACGCCCCTCCTCCTCGCCGAGGGCCGGGGCGCCGCACAGCTGCGGAGCTCCCCTTTCCCTTTCGGGGAAGCTCCCCTCTGCCAAGCCGCGACGTCCGCCCTCCAAGTTCGCCTCCGCTCACTACCCGGCACGGCGCCCGCGGCCGGCCACACGCGCCCCATCTGCCGAGAACCTAGCAAGTCCCCGGCTGGCCGCTCAAGGGATGGTCCGCAGGGGCTCGGGGTTTTTTGTTTTTTAAAAACACAAAAAGCCTAAGCGACTCGCCGCCCCCTCCTCCCCAGCCCTCGCCACCTTCCCTTCACGCCTACGCCGCACCTCCCGGGCACACGCGCCGAGAAGTGCCTCTCCAGCCAGACAATGGGTTCGGGGCTGGCGGGGCAGCCCGCCAGCCCTCATTCCCATCCCATCCCAGGACCCGGAGAGGCAGAGCGCGCGGAGCTGGAGAGAAGTGCCGGGGGCGTGGGGGCGCCACAGTGGGGAAGGTGCGAGCCTCCCCCTCGGGAAAGGAGGCTCGCTCCCCGCGAGGGACGAAGGGGAGGGGCGGGGGTCAGCTGCGCCGCCCGGCCGGGGGCCCGACCGCCGCGGCGCACTCACCAGCACGATGGCAAATCGTTCCTCCAGTTCACCTGGCTCAGGCATCGGCAGCTTCAAAGGCACGTTGTGCGCCCTGAAATCGGTCTGCTGCGAATCCATGCTCCCGGCGTTACCCATGTCGGCGGCGCGCCGGGGCCGGGGGCTGCTCCGGGCCCCTTGCGTGCGCGTAGGAAATCAGAACAGCTCCCGGCGATCGCCTCCCGTCCGCAGGCGCGACCTGCCCAGCTCCCGCCCTCCGCCGCGCTCCGGCGGGTGTGCGGTGCGCACCGCTCCCTAGCAGCGCTCCAAGCCGAGCCGTCCCCCGGCCACCCTCATGCTCCCCGCCGCCCCAGCTCGGCCCCGGCCTCTTTTGCTCCGGAGAGGTAGTCGGGGCGCTGGGCGCCTATGTGCATGGTGCTCCGCTGGTACACCGCCCCCTGCCAGAGATCGCGGCCCCCGGCGCGTGGTCCCTCCTACTCGGCCTTCAGCCGGGCCCCCGGGCGCCGCTGACACTTCCAGCCCTGGCCGGCAAAGGCTGCGACTGCTAGGCTAGCACCTCGAACAGACAAATGCAGCTCCGCGCTCCCCTACACAATGCCCCCTCTCGCCTGGCCCCCGCCCCCAGCCCGGCTCCGCCCACTCGCCCCGCGGACTGCCGGGACGCGTAGTTTCTACCCAAAGTGTCCGCGCGCAGAAACCACGCCCGCTCTGGAGCGCCAGGCCAGATTGGGACCATTTGCAGCAAGGGGATCCGTATGTTTCTGGAGATGGCTTATGTCACTTTTGACCTCCCCTCACCCCAACAGCAGAATACCTACATCGTATATGCCATGTTGACACTTGGAATCCAATCAATGAATGAATGGATGCATGCCTTCTGATTAAAATCCAGAAAATCATTGCTGTTTTTAAAAGATCTAGTTCAATAAGGAACTTCGAAAGCATTGGCAAAGTGGTTTCATACACGGGGGAGGGCGGGTGGGTCCATGGGTGCTTGCTTATCGTTCTTTCTTCCATATATATGTTATTTGGTGTGACTGAAATATTTTATAAACAAATGTATAATTTATGGATATATACAGCCAGACCCTAGGAGCTGGATAAGGATTCAATTCAATTTACAAAAAAAAAAAACCAAAAAACTGTCAAACACCTTATTATGTATGGGTTATTGTGTTCCTTGGTGGGAGAAAAAAAGAGACTTGCCCCTGTGCTAGAATACATGCCAATCTAGTGAAGGAGAAAATTTACACACCCATATTTCATGTGAGATGGATTTAATGATGGAGTGTTTTGGGAGACTTTGGGATGATTTTTTGACTGCAGCGCTCTTATTTCTTCACAGCAATCTTGAGCAAGGTGTCTTACAGAAAAGATTGGACCTGACTCTGTCCTCTGGGGTGTGTTTCAGACTATAACTACTCATTTCTGAAACCTCAGAAATAGAAATAGCCTTATAAGAGACTTTAGCCAACTGCTTATGTGAATATTAAGGGTATACATCCATATGACTTGTGGCTGAACTTCTGCTGTTAGTACTTTCTTAGTTTAAAGCAGTGTTTCTTAATCCTAGAGGTGTATCAGATTCACTTGGGAAACTTTTTGCTAAAACTACACACACCTTGGGTTCTGTCTATTATCGGAATCTCCCTAAGCTGAGAGCCAGAGCCTAGGCAGGTGTAGTTTTAACAAGCTCCCAGCTGATTTTGATATGCAGGTAAGGTTGTTATCATCCTTTTAGTAAATAGCAAGTGCTTCTGGACAAGGTAGTAAACCAAGATTCAATCATCAAGAACATTTCATTCATCTTTATAAACTCCAAGATACTTTTTTTTTTTTTAAAGATGAGGTTTCAGCATGATGGCCAGGCTTGTCTTGAACTCCTGACCTCAGGAGATCCACCCACCTCGGCCTCCCAAAGTGCTAGGATTACAGGCGTGAGCCACCGTGCCCGGCCTCGGCTCCCGGCCTAACTCCAAGATACTGTAAACATAGTAGACGCCCAAGAACTATCTGTGGAATTGACAAGTGACTTTTTCCAAAAGTCTATAACACAAATACATCATATGCATTCTAAATAAACCACTTCTAGTCTTTTTAAAGAATAGAGAGAATATAAATAAATTCAACTTAAAATTCAGAATAACTGTAACCTGGATTCCTAAAGTAATACTGTATCAAAGTTAATGGCAAATGTGTTACTGATCTGAGAGAAAAGCAGGGAGATTTAGGTATACACATACCCCAAACTAATGAAAATGAGTGAGAAGGAAAGCAGTAGGGACCAGGTGAGACATTTCTGACCCACGAATGTATTTATTTCCTTTGTAATCTCTAGACATATACTTCGGGTCTGATTGACTTGCAAAATCAGCCCACCCAGAGGGTTGCCCACCTGGATAAAAAGGCTGGAATTCTTTTCTGCAGTTGAGAAAGGCTTTCTGATTACATTTATGGCTCCCTGCGGCTATATTTCTGCCAGGAACCAAGACCTTTTTCTCCCCTTAAGTCTTATCACATCTAGTCTCTCTCATAAGCTCACACTTTGAGGGAAGCCAAGGACAAAGTGTGCAAATCTATGAACCAAAAGAATTTTTCTGCCATTTCAATGTTTGCAGTCTCTAATATTTGGTTGGTATTTGTGATTATTAAGAGGAAAAATAAACATTCCATAGGATTGTACAATTTCTATAAGAATTTCCACTAAAATCTTAGGAAATTTTTTGGGGGGAGAAGGCATGAAGGGAAAGGAAAGACATTTCTATTACCTTAATTGTAGCACCCTTCCTCCCCACAAAATTAAAATCAAGCACTCATTTAAAAGTGCATATTCCATTCTTTTATTATTATATATAATTTGTTATAGCTCATGTGCAAAATATTGGCAAAAAAGAAAATGTCTGGGCTGGGCACAGTGGCTCACACCTGTGAGCCCAGCAATTTGGGAGGCCAAGGCAGGTGAATTGCTTGAGCCCAGGAGCTTAAGATCAGCCTGGCAACATGGAGAAACTCCATCTCTATAAAAAATGATTAAGAGACAAAAATGGTAAAGTATGATCTTCCAGGTACACTTCCCTGGAAAAAGAAAAAAAAGAAAGTCTCAGAGGGGCATGGGTAAAACTTCCTAAAGACACTGTGTGAGCTCAATTCCCCAGGGTAAGAAAAGCAGCACTGTGCATGCGGAAGGCCCACCCTGAGGAAAGAATCATGGGAAAGAGAAGTGGGATCTCCCGTGTTGCCCAGGCTGGTCTCAAATTACTGGCCTCCCACTATCCTCCTGCCTTGGCCTCCGAAAGCGTTGGTTTTACAGGTGCGAGCCACTGTGCCACCTTGACATTCTTTATAACAAAGCCTGGAAGATTTCTTCCCATACAGAATTTTCTGAAGACAACAAAGAGGCGAATTATTAATGATTGAATGCATACTATGAGATGAGAATTATATACATTCTTCTAGACTGTCAACTTAGAACAGGATTCAGAAAACTTTGCCTGTAAACCAAATCCATTCATCTGCCTATTTTTATAAATAGTTTTATCAGAACACAACGACACTATTGGCAATTTATCTACCTACTGTTTACGGCTGCTTTTGCACTGCAAGGACCATGTTGAGCTGATATGACATAGACCATATGACCCTCAAAGCCTGAAGCTTTTACTATCAGCCCCCCTTACAGAAAATGTTTGCTGATATCTGACTCAGAAGATACTATATTTTACAAATTGTAAGTACTATAAAGTGATATTTTCCCAATTATCTATGTCGTAGAACAAAACTTCCTTTAAAGCCTAATAGCTTAAAATGGAAAAAAAAAATGTAAAATTCACTGGATGTGGGGGCGCACACCTGGCATCTTAGCTGCTGCTAGGGAGGCTTAGGTGGAAGGATCGCTTGAGCCTAGGAGGCCGAGGCTATAGTGAGCCATAAGTGTGCCACTCCACTCCAGCCTGGGCAACAGAGCAAGATCCTATCTTAAAAAGAATGAAGAAAGGAAAATATCTGTTAAAACTCTACTTAACTTCCATGGAAACAGAAATGTTAGAACATTTATCTTCCATGTGCATTTCCAAGCTATGCCAGGGATGGCTGGATCAGGGATTCCTCCAGAATGGTGTGATTGCTTTCGAAGAACCTTTTCCATTATTCAGGACAAATACTTCTACAAGATCAGCTGTTTGAGGGATTGGAGCTGAGTTTTACTGGTATCTCCTGAGGTTCTAAATGTAAGGATTAGCTCTGCAGGTAAGTTCACTTAGTATCTTAGAAAGACTAAGTGAACTTGGCTACAGAGCAGTAACCCTAAGATTCTCCTTGTGTATGTAATTATGTCCAAATGAGGTCAGCGCTCTGTGACACACCAGATATATATATATATATATATATATATATATATATATATATCTGACAGGCAGACTTGATTCATAGCACCCTGACTGTTATTTTCTAAGTACATGGGAAAAGACCACACCATCCTACAGATACTGGCCCTAGCCTTACTGAGTTGCTTTTCCCATGTGGTATATTGAGGGGACTTGCACACAGGGTAGTGCAGGGGTGGTAAGCTGGATGGAAGACTGCCTGTAAAAAGCATGAAATGTATATAGAATTTCACTTTGCCTGCTCCTTGTAGCAACCTCCACCTAACAACCTTCATCTGATCCAAAACGAAGGGCCTCCAACCCCTACACAGCCTGGGGCTCAGGTGTTCCTTCCTCATGGATAAGGAATGAATACCGGCTAGGTCACTTCCAGATTCCTTAGCTCAGAACTACAAACACACGTTCTTCTTGAGCCACAGGGTCATTTTCAGAGTGTGCTTAAGTTACAGCTGGCAGGTACATCTCCTATACACTCAGTTAAGCCTGTTCCTTTTATCAGGAAAGCAGAGGCTTGCTAGTGGTACATCAAACCACTAGCAGACTGCCGATTATTCCTCATTTTCCACAAGTAAGTAACGTAGCCATTCCTAGCTGCAAGAAGAGCTGGTAGAGCCAAATATAACCTGGGACTTGACACATTCCTCATCTGGATAAAATCAAGAGTCTAATAGCAAGAAGGCAATCGATATAGGAAAACAATGGGTAAACAACAATTATCTTCTAACTTCTTCCCCCACGTAGTTTGTATCTTTGTGGGTTTTTTGTTTGCTTGCTTTATTTTTTGGTTTTTGTGGTGTTTATTTTGAGATGAAGTCTCGCTCTATCACCCAAGCTGGAGTGCAATGGCACAATCTTGGCTCACTACAACCTCCACCTCCCAGGTTCAAGCGATTCTCCTGCTTCAGCCTCCTGAGTAGCTGGGATTACTGGCACCCACCACTGCCCCCAACTAATTTTTGTATTTTTAGTAGAGACAGGGTTTCACCATGTTGGCCAGGCTGCTTTCGAACTCCTGACCTCAGGTGACCCACCCGCCTTGGCCTTCCAAAGTGCTGGGATTACAGATGTAAGCCATCACACCCCGCCGTATTTTGTATCTTTGAATAATACTTTACATTGGTATATGACTTCATATTTTACTAAATGCTTTTACTTTATGTTATTTTATCCTCTCAATACAACAGTAAGGAACCATCGGCTCAACAAAGTAATTTTTTTCTAGTTTATACAAGTGAGAGAATTAGAACTTAGGCATTTTGATTCACCAATCACTATTCTATATGGCCTTAAAATTTTTCTCTGACATTATGTATTCTTTTTTGTTTTTGTTTTTAGACAGGGTCTCACTCTGTCATTCAGATTGGAGTGCAGCAGTGAGATTATGGCTTACTGCAGACTCAGGCTCCTGGGCTCTAGTGATCCCCTCATATCAGCCTCCAGGGTAACTAGAACTACAAGCACATGCAGTTATACCCAGCTAATTATTTTATTTTTTGTAGAGATGGGGTTTCAATATGTTGTATAGGCTGGTCTTGAACTTCTTGCCTCAAGTGATCCTCCAGCCTCAGCCTCCCAAATTTTGGGATTAAAGGTGTGAGCCACTGTGTCTGGCCCATCTATTCTTATATATAAAAGCATAATGAGACTTCTGCTTCTGATCAAGAGGGATTTAAAGACCGCATTTATGCTCACACATGAAACTAATTTTAAAAACTGGACAAATATATATGAAACAACCACCTTCAAGACCTCAACCACCAGGCAATATAGAACAGTGATCCCTGAGAGATGAGAAATAAACATAGAAAGCCCTAGGACTTCCCCAGTTTACTGCCTGGAGAAAGTTCCTAGTGCAAAGAAGGGGAACCCAGACTGAGCCTGGGAGCAACCTTGATTGGGGAGGCAGAGCTGCTTGTTCAGTGAACCCGAGGAGCTAGTATCGTCAGGACAGAGTACTGGAAAAGAAAGAGCTGCAAGAAGAGAGAGCTCCAGAGATCTTCACAGGTGACCATTCCAGTATTCAATTGAGTACAGATCAGTACATGCATGTGAGGAAAAAACCCAGTGCTGGTCATTTAATAACAAGGAGGTGAATTCATCAAAAGAACATAACACCCAATAACAGCATTGCAAAATACATGAACTCAGGCTGAGCATGGTGGCTCACGCCTGTAATCCCAGCATTTTGGGAGGCTGAGGTGGGCGGATCACAAGGTCAGGAAACAGACCGTCCTGGCCAACATGATGAAACCCTGTCTATACTAAAACACAAAAAGTGTGCCGGGCGTGGTGGTGCATGCCCGTAATCCTAGCTACTCAGGAAGCTGAGGCAAGGGAATCACTTGAACCTAGGAGATGGAGGTTGCCGTGAGCTAAGATTGCACCACTACACTCCAGCCTGGCGACAGAGCAAAACTTCATCTCAAAAAAACGCAAAAAAAAGAAAAACAAAAACAGGCTGGGTGCAGTGGCTCACACCTATAATCCCAGCATTTTGGGAGGCCAAAGGGAGAGGATCACCTGAGGTCTGGAGTTCGAGACCAGGCTGGCCAACATGGTGAAACCCCATCTCCACTAAAAATGCAAAATAATCAGCCAGGCATGGTGGCGGGCACCTGTAATTCCAGCTCTTGGGACGCTGAGGCAGAAGAATTGTTTGAAGCCGGGAGGCGGAAGTTGTAGTGAGCCTAGATCACACCATTGCACTCCAGACTGGGCAACAAGAGCAAAACTCCATCTAAAACAAAAAAAAACCCATGTACTCCAAGGAGAAATATATCCACCATTATAGTCAGCAATTTCAACAACCCGCTCTTAATAGTTGTGGAACAGGTAGGCAGAAAAGTAGTAAAAATGTAGAAAATGTCAACACTGTCAACAACTTGATCTAATTGATATTTATAGACTACCTCATCCAACAACAAAAAATACATAACTTTTCAAGTGCCCAGAAAACATTTACCAAGATAGACCATATTACAGACTATAAAACAACTCTCAATAGTTTAAAAAGACCAAAGTATTTCAGCCTGGATTCCCTTACCACAATGAAATTAAATTAGAAATCAAGAACAGAAAGATGGATGGAAAATCTGAAAACTGAATAACTAAAATCGGGAACCAAATGATGTACTTCCAAAACCCATGGACCAATTTTTCAAAATTAAAAGGAAATTTTAAGCCAAGATTACACCACTGCACTCCAGCCAGGGAAACAGTGAGACTCTGTCTCAAAATAATAAAATAAAATCTTCCCACAAAGAAAACAATAGGGCCAAATAGCTATACTGGGAATTTTACCACCCACTTATGGCAGAAAGAGTACCAATTCTACCTAAACAAACACTTCCAGAAAATTGCAGATGATGAATATTTCCCAATTCATTGGTCAATATTACCCTGATAGCAAAACTAATTAAAAATATTACAAGAAAGAAGACTATAGCCAACGTAAAATTGAAAATTTTAGCAAATATAATCCAATAATATATCACAAAATAATACATCCTGACCAAGCAGGATTTGTTCTAGGAAGGCAAGTTTGTTTTAGCATTTTAAAAAATAAATTTCAGCAAGAGGGGCTGAACTTCTATAAACAACTCATTTTCATGTAACAACATTAATCCGTTCACTCCACACTCATGGCTTAATTACCTCACATTAGAATTAGACCTCAGCTCCCAACACTGTTGCACGTGACCATACAAAGACAAAATTTACATGATATTCACAGAAGCTTAACTTGACCAAAAACTAAAACTACTCAAGTGTTAATCAACAAATGAAGAGATATGTGAATTGTGGTGTATATATAAACAGTGGAATATTGCTTGGCAATAAAAAGGTATGGACCACTGATAGACTCAACATGGTGGAATGTTAACTATGCAGGGCTGGGCACAGTGGCTCACAATTATAATTACAACACTTTGGAAGGCGGAGGTAGACAGATCGCTTGAGCCCCCGAATTTGAGACCAGCATGGGCAGCCTGGCGAAACCCCATTTTTACAAAAAGAACAAAAATTAGCCACGTATGGTGGCACGCACCTGTAGTCCCAGCTACTCAGGAGACTAAGGTGGAAGGGATCAATTGACCCCGGGAGGTCAAGGCTGCAGTGAGCCATGAATATGACACTGCACTCATTCCAGCCTGGGCAACGAAGTGAGACCTTGTCTCAAAACCAAAAGCAAAAACAAAAAACTATGTGGAATGAGAAAAGCCAGACAAAAAAAGGGTGTGTACTATATGATTCCATTTATATAAAATTCTAGAGATTATAAACTAATCTATAGGAACAAAAAGCAGATGAGTGATTGTTTGGGTAGGGGGGCAATGTTGGAAGGCAAGAATTCCCAAGGTTGTGAGGGCACTTTTAGGGATGCTAGATACAGTCACTAACATGATTGTGATGATGGCTTCACGAGTGTATACATATGTCATTCTTATCAGATTGGATAACTTAAATATGTTTGGTTTATTGTTGATCAATTATACCTCAATAAGGCTGTTACAAAAATAAATAAGTTTCTATTCTTTTTCTTCAAGGAAATTAGAACACTTTAACTCATATTTCTCACCTCCTTCTTCCATGTTAATGTTGTCTATTCTTTTCATTCCTCTGTTTCTAATCCCTATTAACACTAGCCATTAGTAGTAGTAGCAGTACAAGCATAGCAAATCCTTATTTAGAGTTACCAAATGCTTACAAATTCATTTGTTTTTTTCATGCTGCTTTTTTATTCTGGATTTATTTTTCTTCTTATTGAAGTACATTCTTTAGTGTTTCTTTCACTGAGAGTTTATGAACAGCAAACTTATATGACAATGTCTTTTTGCCCTCAGTCTTGAATGTAGTTTATTTGATTGTAGAATGCTAGGCTGAAATTTCCTTTCCCTCCCCATTCTGAAGGTGTTATTTCATTTTCTCCTAACCCTTATTGTTGGTAATGAGAAGTCTACTATCAGTCTAATGGTCATTTTTTAAAATATAGGTGATCCTTAATTTACAATGGTTCAAGTTATGCTTTTTTAACTTTATGATGGTGTGAAAGCGATATGCGTTCAGCAGAAACCTTTCTTCGGCTTTTCAATTTTGATATTTTCCTAGGCTAGCAACATGCCATACAATTCCTCTCTTGTGATGCTGGGCAGTGGCAGTAAGCTGCAGCTCCCAGTCAGCCATGTGATCACAAGAGTAAACAAGCAATACAACCGTTCTATTAAGTACAATATTCATTCAATTACATGCGATATTCAATACTTTATTATAAAGCAGGCTTTGTGTTAGATGATTTTGCCCAGCAATAGGCTAATGTAAGTGTGCTGAACACATTTAAGGTAGGTTTGGCTAGGCTATGATGTTCTGTATGTTAGGTGTACTAAATGCCTTTTTGGCTTAAGATAGTTTTGATTTACAATGTGTTTACCAGGTCTTAACCCAAGGATCATCTGAATATTAGTTTTTTCTCATGCCGCTAATAAAGACATACCCAAGACTGGGTAATTTATGAAGGAAAGAGGTTTAATGGCTTCACAGTAACACATGGCTGGGAAGCCTTTACAGTCATGGCAGAAGGCAAAGGAGGAGTGGAGTCACATCTTACATGGCAGCAGGCAAAGAGAGCATGTGCAAGGGAATGCCCTTTTATAAAACTATCAGATCTTCTGAGACATATTCACTATCAAGACAACAGCACAGGGAAAGATCCACCCCAATGAATGATTCAGTTACCTCCTACTGGGTCCCTCCCATGACTTTTGGAATTGTGGAAGCCACAGTTCAAGATGAGATTTGGGTGGGGACACAGCCAAACTATATCAATCTGTATATAGATATTTCATCTTTTCTCTATAATAAGCTTTTTCCCCTTTGTCTTTTATTTTCTACAATTTTCTTACAGTGCATTTGGTTATCTTGTGAATTTAATTATCCTTCTCAGGACTTGGTTTGCTTACTCAGTCGAAAGACGTGTGGTTTTTGTTTGTTCTGGTTTGGTTCTGGAAAATTCTCAGCTCTTGTCTTTTAAAATATTATCTTGACAGCCAGGCATGGTGGCTCACACCTGCAATCCTAGCACTTTGGGAGATCAAGGCAGGCAGATCACTTGAGGTCAGGAATTTGAGACCAACATGGACAAAATGGAGAAACAGAGATATATGATCCTTTAGACAGATAATTCAAAAGAGCTGTGTTGAGGAAACTCAAGGAAATTCAAGATAAGATGGAAGGAATTCAGAATTTCATCAGATATACTTAACAAAGAGATTGAAATAATTTAAAAGGAGCCAAAATGCTGGAGCTAAAAAAAATGCAATTGGCATATTGAAGATTGCATCTGCTTTTTAAAATATTTTTGAGACAGACTCCTGCTCTGTTGCCCAGGCTGGAGTGCAGTGGTGTGATCTTGGCTCACTGCAACTTCCGCCTCCCGGGTGCAAGCAATTCTTTTGCCTCACCCTCTCTAGTAGCTGGGACTACAGGTATGTGCCACCACACCCAGCTAATTTTTGTATGATTAGTAGACATGGGATTTCACCACGTTGTCCAGGCTGAACTTGAATTGACCTCAGGTGATCTGTCCACCTCAGCCTCCCAAAGTGCTGGGATTACAGGTGTAAACCACTGTGGACAATGTGTCCATTGTTTGTTTGTTTGTTTGTTTGAGATGAAGTCTCACTGTGTTGTCCAGGCTGGAGTACAGCAGTGCGACCTTGGCTCACTGCAACCTCTGCCTCCTGTGTTCTAGTGAGTCTCCTATCTCAGCCTCCCAAGAAGCTGGAATTATAGGTAACTGCCACCATGCTCAGCTAATTTTTTTTTTTGTAGAGACAGGGTTTCACCATGTTAGCCAGGCTGGTCTTGAACTCCTGACCTCACGTGATCCACCCACCTCAGCCTCCCAAAGTGCTGGGATTACAGGTGTGCGCCATTGTGCCTGGCCCCAACATCAGTATTCTAATACAAGAATTGACCTAGTAGAAGAAAGAATTAGTGAGCCTGAAGGCAGCCTATTTGAAAATACACAGTCAGAGGAGACAAAAGAAAAAAGAATAAAAAACAATGAAGCACACCTATAGGATCCAGAAAACAGCCTCAAAAGGGCGAATCAAATAGTTATTGGCCTTAAAGAGGAGGTAGAGAAAAAGACAGGAGTCAAAAGTTTATTCAAAGGCATAATAACAGAGAACTTCCCAAACCTAGAGAATGATATCACTATCCAAGTACAAGCAGGTTCTAGAACACAAAGCAGATTTAACCCAAATAAGACTACCCCAATACATTTAATAACCAAAGTCTCAAAAGTCAAGGATAGAGAAAGGATCCTAAAAGCAGTAAGAGAAAAGAAACAAATAACACACAATGGAGCTCCAATACATCTAGCAGCAGACATTGCAGTGGAAACTTTCAGGTCAGGTGAAAGTGGGAAGACATATTTAAGGTGCTGAAGGAAAGGACTTTCGTCCCAGAATGTTATATCTGGTGAAAATATCCTTCAAACATGATGGAGAAATACTTTCCCAGACAAACAAAAACTGAGGGATTTCATCAATACCAGAATTGTCCTACAAGAAATGCTAAAGGGAGTGCTTCAATCAAAAAGAAAAGGATGTTAATGAGCAGCAAGAAATTATCTGAATATACAAAGAATAGTAAGTATACAGAAAAACCAGGAATATTATCACACTGTAACTGTGGTATGTAAATTACTCTTATCTTCAGTAGAAAAATGAAATTATGAACCAATAAAAAAATAATAACTACCACAACTTTCCAAGACATAGGCAATACAATAAAATATAAATAGAAACAACAAAATGTTAAAAGGCCAGGGGATGAAGTTAAGGCATAGACTTTATTAGTTTTCTTTTTTGCTTGTTTGCTTATTTATGCAAATAGCTTTGTTATCAGCTTAAAATAATGGGCTATATTTTTTGCAAGCTTTGTGGTAACTTCAAACCAGTAAACATACAATGAATACACACACACAAAAAGTAAAAACCAATTCATATCACCAGTGAAAATCACTTTCACTAAGAAGAAGACAAGAAAGAAAGAAAGAAGGAAGAAAAGACCACAAAACAACCAGAAACAAATATCAAAATGGCAGGAGCATGTCTTTACTTAGTAATCTTTAATGTAAATGGACTAAACTCTCCAATGAAAAGACATAGAGTGGGCCAGGTGCAGCAACTCACACCTGTAATCCCAGCACTTTGGGAGGCCAAAGCAGGTGGATCACCTGAGGTCAAGAGTTTGAGACCAGCCTGGCCAACATAGTAAAACCTTGTTTCTACTAAAAATACAAAAATTAGGCATAGTGGCACATGCCTGTAGTTCCAGCTACTAAGGAGGTTGAGGCAGGAGAATTGCTTGAACCCAGGAGGTGGAAGTTGGGCAACAGAGCGAGATTCAATCTCAAAAGAAAGACATAGAGTGGCTGAATGGATAAAAAAGAAGACCCAATGATCTGTTGGCTACAAGAAACACACTTCATCTATAAAGATACACACTGACTGAAAATAAGTGAATGAAAAAAATATTCCATGCTGATGAAAGCAAAAAAAAAAAAAAACAAAAAAAGAGCAGGAATATCTATACTTATATCAGACAAAATAGATTTCAAGACAAAAACTAGAAAAAGACATAAAGAAGGTCACTATACAACGATCAAGGGGTCAATTCAGCAACAGCATATAACAATTTTAAACATATGTGCACCCAACACTAGAGCACCCAGATATAGAGAGCAAATATTGTTAGAGCTAAAGAGAGAGAGAGGCTTCAATGCAACAATAGCTAGAGATCTCAACACCATACTTTCAGCATTGGACAGGTATTTTAGACAGACAATCAACAAACAAACATTGGACTTAATCTGTCCTATAGACCAAGTGAACCTAATAGATATTTACAGGACATTTGATCCAACAGCTACAGAATACACATTGTTTTTCCTCAGCACACGTATCATTCTCACGGATAGACCATATGTTAGGTCACAAAACAAGTCTTGAGACATTCCAAAAAAACTGATATAAAATCTTCTCTGACCACAATGAAATAAGAGTAGAAATCAATAAGAAGGGAAGCTTTGGAAATGACATAAACACATGGAAGTTAAGCAATATGCTCCTGATATGCTCTTCAATAAAGAAATTAAGAAGGAAATTGAAAATTTTCTTGAAACAAATGATAATGGGAACACAATATACCAAAACCTATGGGATACAGCAAATGCAGTACGAAGAGGGAAATTTATAGCTATAAATGCCTAAATAAAAAAGAAAAACTTTAAATAAACCACTTAACAATGTATCTTTAAAAATTAGAAGAGTAAAAGCAAACCAAACACAAAATTATTAGTAGAAGAAAGAAATAATAAACATTAGAGCAGAAATAAATGAAATCAAAATGGGAAAACAATACAAAAGATCAATGAAACTGTAAGTTGGTTGAAAAGTTAAACTGTAAGTTGAAAAGTTAAATAAAATTAACAAACATTTAGCAGACTAAGAACAAAAAGGAGAAGATCTAAGGAAATAAAATCAGAGATGAATAAGGAGACACTTTAGCTACTCTGAAAGCTGAGACATGAGAATCACTTGAACCCGGGAGGCAGAGGTTGCAGTCACCTGAGATTGCACCATTGTACATAATACAGCATAAATTCAAATATCATTGGTGGCTACTATGAGCAGCTATATGCCAATACATAGGAAAACTAGAAGAAATGGACAAATTCCTAGACACAATCAACCTTTTGGATTTCTTCATGATTGAATCATGAAGAAATCCAAAACGAACATACCAATAACAAGTAACAAGATTGAAGTCATAATTTAAAAGTCTCCTAATAAAGAAAAGCCCATGACCCAATGGCTTCACTGCTGAATTCTAGCAAACATTTGAAGAACTAATATCAATCCTAGTTAAACTATTCTAAAAAATGGAGGAGGAGGGAATACTTCCAAACTTGTTCTATGAAGTCAGTATTACCCTAATACCAAAACCAGAAAAAGACACGTAAGAAAAGAAAACTACAGGCCAAAATCTCTGTTGAATATTGATGCAAAACTCCCCAACAAAATACTAGCAAACTGAATTCAACAATACATTAAAAAGATAATTCATCATGTCCAAGTGGGCTTTATCCCTGTGATACAAGGATGGTTCAACATATGCAAATCAATATGTTATATCATATCAACAGAATGAAGTACAAAAAGATGCTGAAAAGGTATTGGATAAAATTCAACATCCCTTCTTAATAAAACCCTTTAAAAACCTGCATATGGAAGGAACATACCTCAACTTAATAAAAGCCATATATGACAGACCCACAGCTAGCATATCATTCTGATTGGGGAAAAACTAAAAGCCTTTCCTCTGCAACATGACAAGGATGCCCACTTTCACCATTGTTATTCAATATAGTACTGGAAGTACTAGACAGAGCAATCAGAAAAAAGAAAGAGCATCCAAATTGGAAAGGAAAAAGTCAAATTATCCTTGTTTGCAGATGATATAATCTTGTCTTTAGAAAAACCCAAGGATTCTACTAAAAAACTATTAGAACTGATTGACTGGGTGTGGTGGCTCATGTCTGTAATTCCAGCAATTTGGGAGGCTGATGTGGGTGGATCACCTGAAGTCAAGTTCAAGACCAGCCTGGCCAACCTGGAGAAACTCTGCCTCTACTAAAAATACAAAAATTAGCTGGATGTGGTGGCATGCACCTGTAATCTCAGCTACTTGGGAGGCTGAGGAATAAGAGTCATTTGAACCCAGGAGGCAGAGGTTGCAGTGAGCTGAAATCATGCCATTGCGCTCCAGCTTGGGCAACAGAGCAAGACTTCATCTCAAAAAAATACAAACAAAATAAAATAAAATACAGAATGTAATTGGATTGTTTGAAACTCAGAAGATAAATGCTTGAGGGACTGGAACCCCATTTTACATGATGTGATTATTATGCATTGCATACTCATATCAAAACATCTAATATACCCCACATACACCTACTATGTACCCACAAAAATTAAAATTAAAAATTAAAAAATATATTTTCCTCATTTTCTTTTTTCTCCTTCTGAAATCTATTCATTGATTTTTCTGTCTATGTTCTCTTAAATGTCCTTTCATATTTTTCATATCTTTATCCCTTTGCTGCGTTCTATCTGATTTCCTTAGACCTTCCAATACAGAAACTCTTTAGGCTTGTTCAATCTAGTATTTTTCCTATTCATTGAGATCTAAATTTCATTGATGCTATTTTGGTAGAAGTTCTAGTTGAGAGAATTCTAGTAAAGTTCCCATTCTTTTTCAAGTCTACCTGTGCCCTTTTTTATACTGCCTGTTCTTTAATTTTTGGCTTATAATTATTCTTGCTATCATTGTTCTTTTCTATAATTTCAAGAGACTTTTGGAAGACAGAAAAGATGGACATATATTCTATTCACTATCTTGATAATAGTCATTACCTGCTTCTTTTTTGTTTAATAGTCCTTATGAATTTTATTTTATTTGTTATTTTTTGAGATGGAGTATTGCTCTGTTGTGCAGGCTGGAGTGCCTCCCAGATTTAAGTGATTCTCCTGCCTTAGCCTCCCAAGTAGCTGGGACTACAGGTGCACACCATGATGCGCAGCTAATTTTCTGTTAATATTTTTAGTAGAGACAGGGTTTCACAGTTTTGGCCAGGTTGATCTGGAACTCCTGACCACCAGTGATCTGCCTGCCTTGGCCTCCCAAATTGCTGAGATTACAGGCACGAATCCTAGCTGGCCATTATTATGAATTTTAATTATATCTTAATTAAATAATCCTATCTTTATAATTTAAAAAATATTGGTAGATTCCAACCCCTCCAACACCACTGCAGAAAATTATTAACTATTTGTAAATTTTAAAATTCCAGCTATCTGACCCGTATCTCTGAATAGTATCTTCTTCAGGCCCACATTGAATATCACATCACATAAACATATCCTCCAAATTTGGCAAAAATCCATCTGGGTCATTTTTTAATGATATGAACAAAGTAACACAGAAACTATTTTATTTATAGAAGTTTAATAGACTTGTAAATACACACATATAAAGAATGTATTAAAGCTTCTTTTAAAATGGCTTCTATGCTAAATAGGCATGTCTCTGTTGGAATCCAGACACATCAAAAATTATAAACCAATGATAAAGGATGAAAAAATAGGTGAAAATTTGAGGTCTTCTGAACAAGCTCTTAAATATTGGTAGCTACTCCCTGCCTTGCTCCACCAATTGGCCAGTTTAAAGGCAGCTGAATTTGTGAAGACTGTAATTAATGAATTATCATCTAGAAGCCATATGAGATACTCTGGATGCAACTCTTGCAAAAACAAGACAAGATAAAAAAAGACAAATCACAAAATACAAACAACGTTCTCACCTATTCTCATCTTCTCCTTGATCCTACATTCCTGTACTGTTTTGCCTTCTAAAAAAATCCTCCTTAACAGCCTACCTTATAAATGACTGAATGGAAAGGTCTTATAACCTATGATATCAACAATAATGGCAGCAACAAAGGAATATACTGCTGACTAGTAGTGTCTGCTTTTTTTTCTTTTTTTGAGATGGAATCTCACTCTGTCGCCCAGCCTGGAGTGCAGTGGTGCAATCTCAGCTCACTGCAACATCTGCCTCCCACGTTCAAGCGATTCTCCCTCCTCAGCCTCCTGAGCAGCTGAGACTACAGGCACGCTCCATCATGTCCAGTTAATATTTGTATTTTTAATAGAGATAGGGTTTTACCATATTGGCCAGGCTGGTCTCGAACTCCTGACCTGGTGGTCCACTCGCCTCAGCCTCCCAAAGTACTGGGATTACAGGAAGTCCTCCCAGCTTCCCAACTGAATGTTAACTTTTGTCCAGGAGGGTGAGAATTCCTAAGTTGGGATGCACGGGAAGCCCAGAATGTCCCATCCACACCTGACCTCCTCTGCAGATAAACACAGGATTCACAATCTCCTGAGCTATCCATCTGGCACCTTTCATTTAAGAAAACAAACCATTTGAAAAAAACATTTTTATTTATTTTTTTATTTTTTGAGACGGAGTTTCGCTCTTGTTACCCAGGCTGGAGTGCAATGGCGCGATCTCGGCTCATGGCAACCTCCGCCTCCTGGGTTCAGGCAATTCTCCTGCCTCAGCCTCCCGAGTAGCTGGGATTACAGGCACGCGCCACCATGTCCAGCTAGAAAAAAAGATTTTTGTAAAACAAGAAAGCCGAAATGGAGCCTTTTTTCTAGCCACATCCACTTCAACTAGAAAAAAACTCTTCGAGGGGAGCAAGAAAGATAATCAATTGGAGTAAAATGCAGTTCCACAGGTACATATTACATATCTGACTCAACAATTTTATTTACTTTTCTTATTTGTTCTTTGGGAGAGTTAATTTTTAGGGAACAACTATAAATTTCTTTCTTACAAGAACAAAAGAGGCTTGTCATCCTACGTGAGTTAATCAAACATTCTGAAATCTCCCATCCTTTCTTCCCTCTCTTGTTTAATTCAAATATATGAGAAATTGCCTCTTCCCCGCCCCAACACAGGGTCTTGCTCTGTCACCCAGGCTGGAGTACAGTGGTGGCCTCGTAGCTCACTGCAGCCTCAACCTACAGGCATGAGCCATTGCACCTGGTCACCTTCTTTTTCCTTTATTTTTTTTGGCTTCCAGAGAATAAAATTTCACAAACCCATGATCCCATAATTATTCTGCTCAGTGAATTTGAATTTCTTGACTTGCAGTTTATACTCTTAAGGATAGTAGCCTTATAAGATCACGTGCTTGGTGGATTGGAGCCCTGTCTCTCTTGCTTACCGAGTGATCTAGGGAAAATTTGTTAACTTCTTCAAGCCTCAGTTTCTACATGTGTAAAATGGAAATAAGTACTTATGTCATGAAGTTTTGCTTTGTTTTGTTTTTGTTTTTGTTTTTTTGAGACAGCGTCTTACTCTGTCACCCAGGCTGGAGTGCAGTAGCATAATCTCTGCTTACCGCAACCTCTGCCTCCCAGGTTTAAGTGATTCTCTTGCCTCAGCCTCGCTAGTAGCTGCAATTGTAGGTGTCCGCCACTACGCCCGGTTAATTTTTGTATTTTTCGTATAGACAGGGTTTCACCAGGTTGACCAGGCTGGTCTTGAACGCCTGACCTCAGGTGATCCACCTGCCTTGGCCTCCCGAAGTGCTGAGATTACAGACATGAGCCACCTCGCCCAGCCTGAGTTAATTGTTAAGATTAAGGAAAATAGTGCCGGGCGCGGTGGCTCACTCCTATAATCCAGGACTTTGGGAGGACGAGGTGGGTGGATCACGAGGTCAAGAGATCGAGACCATCCTGGTCAACAAGGTGAAACCCCGTCTCTACTAAAAATACAAAAATTAGCTGGGCATGGTGGTGCACACCTGTAATCCCAGCTACTCGGGAGGCTGAGGCAGGAGAATTGCTTGAACCCAGGAGGCGGAGGTTGCGGTGAGCCGAGATCATGCCACTGCACTCCAGTCTGAGTAGCAAGAGTGAAACTCCGTCTCAAAAAAAAAAAAAAAGATTAAGGAAAATAATCTATGTAAACCAACTGTCAGGATCATGCCTCATGCATGCTAGGTGTTCAACAAGAGATTTCTCCTCCTTATGTTCTTCTTTCAAGGTGGTAATGGATTTAATCTTGGACCTATTATTGAAGAAATAATGTTTGTTTTGTTTTGTTTTGAGATGGAGTCTCGCTCTTTCACCCAGGCTGGAGTGCAGTTGTGCGATCTCAGCTCACTGCAAACTTTCCATGCAGGGTTCAAGCTATTCTCATGCCTCAACCTCCCGAGTAGCTGGGATTACAGGCATGTACCACTATGCTGGCTAATTTTTGTATTTTTAGTAGAGATGGGGTTTCATCATGTTGGCCAGGCTGGTCTCATACTCCTGACCTCAGGTGATCTGCCCGCTTTGTCCTCCCAAAGTTCTGGGATTGTGAGTGTGAGCCACCGTGCGTGGCCTGAAGGAATAAAATTTTCTGCAGTACCTGAATGGATAAAGGAGAACATGTAAACACAAAACAATGGTTTCAAATAACAGGAAGATATATTTACATAAAATAGAATATGCTTTGGTAGGTAGTCATGAGTGCTTCCTAATGTCCTGGTTCTTCCAATGATGAAACTTCATTCTGGTCACTCAATGTGATAGTAACCACGAAGCTAATGCCACTGTCAAAGATATCCAAACAGGCCAGGCGTGGTGCCTCATGTCTGTAATCCCAGCACTTTGGGAGGCTGAGGCAGGTGGATCATGAGGTCAGAAGTTCCAGACCAGCCTGGCCAACATGGTGAAACCCTGTCTCTACTAAAAATACAAACATTAGCTGGGTATGGTGGCGGGTGCCTGTAATCCCAGGTATTCTGGAGGCTGAGGCAGAAGAATCATTTGAACCTGGAAAGCAGAGATTTCAGTGAGCCGACATCAAGCCATTGCATTCCAGCCTGGGCGTCAGGAGACTCCGTCTCAAAAAACAAAGAAATACAAACACTGTTTCCCAAATGTGCCTGATACTTGTTGAACATACAGATTCCCATATGCCTTCCCTAGAAATTCCAATTCAGTAAGTCTAGGGTGAGCCCTGGAATTCGTATGTTTAAGAAAAATTCCAGGTGGTTCCCATTTCAGACAAGTTTAGGAAACACTGATTCCTAGCTTGGGATGGGGGAGTGAGTCATCTGCAATTAAACAATAATGCCTCTACTTAAGGAGCAATGCCAAGTTATTTTAAAGCCATTGAATAATTATAGCACATACACTGCTCTAAAGATTGTATTCACTGTGATTTCAACCAAATAAATTGTTCATTTAAAAATGTTTATTCCGTTTTTTAAAAGTTCTTAAAAATGTCATCAGTTCTCATATTTGCATTTGCTATGCTTTTTAGGTTTTAGAGGAGAATAAGGCATAATTGATTTAATTATGTAAGTGGCACAGTTACATAATTACTGGTTAGGAGGCATCTATGTCAGGTATCCAAATATTGAGGTGAAATTTTGCTTATGCAGGTTTTTCCTGACCCCTCAATTCATATTTATATCCAAAAATAAACAATAGATGCCAAAGATTACATTTCTGCATAGAAGAAATTAAATTTTCCAGAGCTACTGATTAATGTTGCTTAGACAATTTTGATTTTATCAGATTAATTGTACTATTGTACAATGGTAAATGTTTATTGCATTCTGTCAGTCTGGTTGCAATCATTTTCTGTACAAAATTAAGATCAAAGAAAAGTTCACTGATGGAAGGAAGGGGCAGAGGGCTGGGCAACTAATTAGTAGAACTAAAAGATCTCTCTCAAAGGATCAAGCCCTTTGCCTGCGCTGTCATCACCAGTCACAAACATCTGCAGAGCTCATCCTCTCTCAAGAGCATGAACTCCACTAACCTCATGCATCTACCTATAGATAGTACTAGAGAAGTGCTGACAACAGGGGCCAAACAGGTCTGTCTTAGCTCCAATTCTCATGGCCTCTTTGCTTTGTTCTGTTGATTTTAGGGTAGGAGGTCTTTGTTAAGACTCTTTTTTATTTCTGAGACAGAATCTCACTCTGTTGCCCAGGCTAGAGTGCAGTAGCACAATCTCGGCTCACTGCAACCTTCCGGGTTCAAGCGATTCTCCTACCTCAGCCTTCGTTGTAGCTGGAATTACAGGTGTGCACCACCATACCTGGCTAATTTTTGTATTTTTAGTAGAGACAGGCTTTCACCATGTTGGCCAGGCTGGTCTCAAACTCCTGACACTCTGGTGAGCCACCTGCCTCAGCCTCCCAAAGTGCTGGGATTACCGGTGTGAGCTACTGTGCCTTGCCTGTTAGGTCCCTTCAAGAAACCGTTCAAAATATTGAATTGAAATCCATGAGAAAGAGGCAAGCCCCCAAAGCAGAAAGAAAAATGTATATAATCAAATGTATATATATATTTTTTTCTTAAATCACTATTGCACTGATAATGATTAAAAGTGGGAGTTCAGGCCAGATGTGGTGGCTTACACCTGTAATCCCAGCACTTTGGGAGGCTGAAGCAGGAGGATCAAATGTTTTAATATAGCCAGGGCTGGGCACAGTGGCTCATGCCTGTAGTTCCCAGCACTTTGGGAGGCTGAGGCAGGAGGATGCTCTGAGACCAGAAGTTCAAGACCAGACTGGGCAACATGGCAAGACCCAGTCTCTATAAAAATAAAATTAGCTGGGTGTAGTGGCATACAACTGTCGTCTCAGCTACTCAGCACTGTTTATTGAAAAAAAATCCCAAAATTAAATTGACAACTAACAGAGTTTTGTTTTGTTTTTTGAGACAGGATCTCACTCTTTTTCGCAGGCTGGAATACAGTGGCACAATCTTGGCTCACTGCATTCTCAACATTGCAGGCCCAGGCGATCTTCCCACCTTGTCTTTCCCAGTAGCTGGAACTATAGGCACAAACCACCGTGCCTGGCTAACTTTAAAGAAGAATTTTTTTTGTAGAGATGGAGTCTCACTACGTTGCTCAGACTAGTCTGAAACTCCCAGGATCAAGCAATTCTCCTACCTCAGCCCTTCAAACTGCAGAAATTACAGATGTGAGCCACCGTGTCCAGCCCTAGAATTTTAACACAAGTATCAGAAAAGTCCCAAGTAATGGCCTACAATTGCTCAGGGCCATAAAGAAAACACAAGGCCAAGGTTAATCATGACAATAATAATAAATAATTTAACTTGAGTGCTAACCGTGGGGAAGCCAGGAAATTAAGTGCTCTATATATGATATATTTAATACTTATTACCACCGTATCAGTTAGGTATTATTCTTACTGCTACCTTGCAGATGAGGAAACTGACGCATAGTGTTGAAATTTGCCTTCACGAAGAATGTCCACGAAGAGCCCACCCAGTATTTCTGGTGCCTCTGGACTGGCTGGTATGTTTGAAAGAAGTGGCTGTTTCTCACCCTTCATCATTACTCCTGTCTTTGGCTATCAGTTGCTAAGTCAGTGAAATGGATATTACCACAGGAAAGGAGTTAGGACATTACCACACTCAGGCCAGAGAAGCGTATTGTACATTCCCAGGCCTCTTGCTCTCCAAGTGTGAGCATGCTCCCTGGTTCCATTTCAGTCCTCCCTTTTCTCCCTACACCACTCCCTGCTTCTGCTTCCAAGCCACACCCTGGGACTGCTTCTGTCCTGATAGGAAGTATGCAGGGAAGTTTTGAATAAGGCAGAATTACCATCAGAATCAGGATCTCTTTCTTTCTTGTCCCATTTTTATCTGTAATTCTTGACTGTCCTGATTCCTGTGGCCTTCTGCTCAGTCTCAATCAGTGCCTTGCCCTGACTTGTGGAATTAATTCTGTTTTCTCACTATCTAGCTCTAGTTTCCTATGATCACAGCTTCCTAGAAAACCCAGGTCCATCTGCTCCCCAAACCAGCATATTTCGATTTCCTACCTCTGCCTCACCCTTCATCCTAATTTGTGACCCTGTATACTTGACCTTTTGCCACTTATGATCCTGGCGTCAGCAGCCCCCTCTTGACTTTCCCCAATATGGCAAATGGTATCATTCTCCTCCCATTTACCAAAGCTCACATCTTGGAATTCTTCTTGACTCCATCTCTTTTTTAGTTCTCTTAGCTTTTCTTTGTTTTCACATGTTCCAGACCACCTTGCCCTGGTCAACAGGGTGAAACTCTGTCTCTACTAATATAAAAAATTAGCTGGGCATGGTGGTGCGTGCCTGTAATCCCAGCTACTTGGGAGGCTGAGGCAGGAGAATTGCTTGAACCCAGGAGGCGGAGGTTGTGGTGAGCCGAGATCGCGCCATTGCACTCCAGCCTGGGTAACAAGAGCGAAACTCCAGCTAAAAAAAAATAAAAATAAAAAAAATTAGCATATAATGAGCAGTGGGGACCACCAGAGGTCACTTCCGTCACCATCTTGGTTTTGGTGGGATTTGGTCAACTTCTTTACTGCATGCTGTTTTATCAGCAAGGTCTTTGTGACCTGCATCTTGTACTGACCTCCTGTCTCATCCTGGGACTAAGAATTCCAGCCCTCCTGGGGATGCAGCCCAGTAGGTCCCAGCCTTATTTTACCCAACCTCTATTCAAGATGGAGTTGCTCTAGTTCGAATGTCTCTGACACTTTGAATCTCTTCTCACTTCAGAACATCCCAGTTGGAGGCTCTAGGATAAAAAATCTCAGCTCACATTGTCATTAGGCCAGTTGTTTTCTTAAGCTCCTGTTGAATCAGAGCTAAACTCTTCAGGATTCAAGGCAATACGCTAACTGGCTTCCCTTTTTCTGGACCTTAGCTAACTTTTCTTCCCAGGTGTAGCTGTGTCTTGGTGATCTCTTGGTAAGTCTCCAGACTCCTGTCCATCAACAGTTCAACATAACTGTTTGACAAAGTCTTTCTTGTTAAAACTCATCTCTTCCTACCACTTCATATGCCTTCTAAATCCCAAGCAAAGAAACTCATCATTTTGCATTACCTTGAATATGCTTATGTTGTCTAGATGTCACACACACACACACACTTTAAATCTTTCCACCTAGTTTTGTAAGTTCTAGCTTTAGTAATAATGTGCTTTACAGTATGGTTCACATCCATCTGCATTTGAATCATCTAAAGTGCTTTACGAGAATGCCTATTATTAGCCTCACCCTCAGTATTTATATGATAAGTCCAAGAGGTATGCATTTTTTTCCTTTTGAGATGGAGTCCTGCTCTGTTGTCTAGGCTGGAATGCAGTGGTGCAATGCTGGTTCACTATAATCTCTGCATCCCAGGTTCAAGTGATTCTCCTGCCTCAGCCTTCCGAGTAGCTGGGATTACAGGCACAAGTCACCACACCTGGCTGATTTTTTTTCGCATTTTTAGTAGAGACAGTGTTTCACTGTTTTGGCCAGGCTGGTCTCAAACTCCTGACCTCAGGTGATTCACCCACCTCAGCCACCCAAAGTGCTGGGATTACAGGCGTGAGCCACCACACCCGGCCAAAGAGTGCTTTTTTAACAAGCTAGGTAGTTCTTGTGCATAGAGTTTGGGACCCATTGTACTGGAAGAATAGATACCAGAATGGTAGTGTGTGTGTGTGTGTGTGTGTTTAATACTCCAGATACTTTCAATTCTATGCTTGGCGCATGGAAGATTCTCATTAAATGCTTGTTGGATTAAGGAATGAATAGATTTAACTTTGGAAGGAAATCCAGTCATGGGAGATCTTTACTACTCTATAGAAATATTTGCAATTTTCACTAAACATGCCCATAATACTAACTTCGATTAGTATAATCCACATACCCTCATGAGTTACACTGCATAAATCTCCTTTGGATTTTGCTTCTTCATAAAATAATATAATTTTAATTTACTTGGGTTGTGATGAACTATCATATCAAATTGGTTCAAAACTCTCAAGGTGTTTGTTCTTTAATATATTTTACATTATATTCCTCTTGGATGGAAGCTAGAAAAATTCTCTCCAGTTATAACTGGAAAGAAATACTGAAATGATTGTATAAGCCAAGTAAATATTGTTATGGGGCACCTAAAGAGATCTAGTGTTCTAACATATTGTTAGTTCAACAAATACTTGCTGTAAACATTCAGGTTATTATTGCCAGCAGTACAAAGAAGATGCCAGTAATTTTCTATTTCTCCCTGGGAATATTAACATCTTGACTTCTTCATTTAATTAGGCTTGGAGGAGTTTTTTGCGTCCTAGCCTTGACCCACTTAATGATGGTCAAATCCAGGTAGACACTTTTGATTGTTGACTTTTTTTTTTGAGACAGTCTCACTCTGTCACCCAGGCTGGAGTGCAATGGTGCAATCTCAGCTCACTGAACCTCTGCCTCCCAGGTTCAAACAATTCTTCTGCCTCAGCCTCCAGAGTATCTGTGATTACAGGCGCCTGCCACCTCTCCTAGCTAGTTTTTGCATTTTTAATAGAGACAGGGTTTTACCATGTTTGCCAGGCTAGTCTCGGTCTCCTGACCTCAAGTGAGCCGCCCACCTTGGCCTCCCAAAGTGCTGGGATGACAAGCATGAGCCACTGTGCCCAGCCTGATTGCTGACTTTAAAAGACCTCTAATTCACAGAGCTTCTATCAGCATAACTAACACCTAAGCTTCACTCCAATTTATGTCTTTCTGACAGATGTTGCCTTGATCTCTTTGCTAACCTTGCTTTGACTTGGAGCACATGAAAGGGCAACGGAACAAAGGTGATATGATTGTGAGCTTTAAATATAGTACATTATTGCTTTTAATTTTTACACTGACTTTATGAGGCAGACAATTTTTCTCCCCATATTATAGAAGAGATATTTGACACCAGTAGTAGAGGAATAATTGCACCAAGTCATATATCCAAGAAGTGGCAGAACCAGGGTTCAATTTCCCATTGCTTTGGTCCCTAGACTCATCTACTTTGTACTATACTATGTTGCTTCATCGCTGTATTTTGCCTTTTCTTAAATACTTCTCCACCCTCTCCCTGGGATTTGGGTCTTGCCCTTGGCCATGTGTTGAACTCCCTATCCAGAACTGGTCTCACTTGGAAGTTTTCTAGCAATCAGATGCTCTGTTCATGTCACTCAGCAACCCTCCCTTCCAGCCCCTGCTGGCTATCTCTTCCTAGTCAGTCTTACCCAAACTTAGGCACCAGAGCACCACTTACAGAACCAAAGCAATAATATGCTTTGATGACTTCCACGTGTCTTATTGTGGAAATGACAGGGGTATTGGTTGAAAATAAATTGTTTAAGCCAACTACAGTGGCTTAAACAAAAAGGGGTTTATTTTTCTGATACAGCAAAATGTCTAGAGGTAGATATTTGCAAATGACTCTGCAGTGATTTTACAGCTGATGTCTGTGCAATTCTCCTAGCCTTTTCCTCCCTCATAATGACAAGACAGCTGCTGTATCTCCAGCTGTTGTATCCACATTCAAGACCAAATTAAAGAGGGAGGCCAAGTGTTAGTTGTATTATTCCTATACCCAGAGCATATCCACCTTCACATACCCAAAGACCTTGTTGAATAGACTAGGTCACAAGGTCCACACTCAGCCATTAAAAATGCAGGCAAGGCATGGGAAAATCAATTAATGTAATCCATCATATCAACAGGTTAAAGAAGAAAAATCACAATGATGTAAAACATTTGATAAAACCTAACCCCATTCATGATAAAAACTCTTGGCAAACTAAGAATCAAGGAAAACTTCCCAACTGGACAAAGAATATTGTCTACAAAAAACCTACAGCTAACATCATTCTTAATAGTGAGATATTAGTAGGTTTCCTGATAAGATCAGGAACAAGACAAAGACATATGTTTTTGCCACTCCTTTTCAATATTGGAAATCCTACCTGATGAGATAGGACAAGAAGGGGCAATGAAAGGTATGCATATTGGGGAAAAAAGCACTGTCTTTGTTTGTAGATGATATAATCACCTATGTGGAAAATCTGAAAGAATTGACAAAAATACTTCTGAAACTAATAAGCAATTACTAAAAAAAATTAGGTTACAGGATACAAAGTTTATATGCAAAAGTCAATTGTTTTCCTATAAATGAAATGAATATAGGAGATGAACAAGTAACTCAATAGTAATGAGCAAGTAGAATTTGAAGTTAAAAACACAATATCACACTAGCACCACAAAGAAATGAGGTACTTAGGTATAAATCTAATAAAATGTGTATGGTATTATGAGGAAAATGACAAAACTTTGATGAAAGAGATCAAATAATATCTAAATAGAGAGATATTCAATTTTCACAGATAGAAAGACTCAACAGATATCAGTTCTTGCCAACTTGATTTATGGATTCTATGCATTCTTAATCAAAATCCCAACAAATTATTTCATGACTATTGATAAACTGATTGCAAAGTTCATACAGAGAGGCAAAAGACCCAGAATAGCCAACACAATATTAAAGAACAGTTAGAGGACTGATATTACCCACTAATGTTAACTATGGACTGTGGGTGATAAGGATGTGTCAGTGTAGGTTCATCGGTTGTAACAAATGTGCCACTGCGGTGTGGGATGTTGTATGGTTGGGGAGAAGGAGTGTATAGGGATGCTCTCTACTTTTGCTCAGTTTTGCTGTGAACCTAAAACTGCTCTCAAAAGTAAAACCGACTTTTTTAAAAGGCAGACAAAAGATGATCATGATTGACATTGACCAATCATCAATATTTTGCTTAGGTTTGGGACCACTGAAGCCCTGAACTAAATTGGAGTTTTGTTAGCAAGGAAGAAAGAGGAGACATTTCCTCCTTGTTGGGATTTTCTAAGACTTTTTTGGCGTATAAATCCCTGACAACGCTATTGTAATTCCTGTTGTTTCACTGGATATTTTAGAGGCAACTAACAGCGTGTGTCTGCGTACAAATGCTTCTCAGGCATTTCCAGCTCCTAGTACTGAATGGATAGTACTGAATGGAGGCTTTCCTGGCCTCCCTGCCACCTTCTCTGACCCAGCCTCTCTCTGCTTCATTTTTGTTGACAGTCAAAGTTCCAAGTACAGCCTGCAGCTGTGGGACTGCAGCCACAGGTGACAGTAGGAAGGGTGGGAATTAAATGGAAGGTCTTGCTCTTAACAGCACTGGGACATAAAAACATGGTTTTGGAAGGCAGCTATGCTCACCACTATACCACCAATGCTTAAAAACATGTTTTTATCTTTGTTTGAATGAAATCTTACAAAGAAGTTTAAACAAACAAGATACCATCAGAGTTGCCTGCCTGAATCTAGCATGAGGGGGGAGTAGAGCAGCTCTCCTAAACAGTTATCTTCTAGAACAGTTAAATCACTGGCTGGAAACGAAGCCTTGCCACAGCTGACTTTTTTTTTCTTTTTTCTTTTTATTTATTTTTTATTTTTTTTGCTAGATGGAGTTTCGCTCTTGTTACCCAGGCTGGAGTGCAATGGCGTGATCTCAGCTCACCACAACCTCCGCCTCCTGGGTTCAGGCAATTCTCCTGCCTCAGCCTCCTGAGTAGCTGGGATTACAGGCACGCGCCACCATGCCCAGCTAACTTTTTGTATTTTTAGTAGAGATGGGGTTTCACCCTGTTGACCAGGATGGTCTCGATCTCATGACCTCGTCATCCACCTGCCTCGCCCTCCCAAAGTGCTAGGATTACAGGCTTGAGCCACCGCGCCCGGCCCAGAGCTGACTTTTCATGTCTGAGAAGGTTAAAATGGGCTGGGCACGGTGGCTCATGCCTGTAATCCCAGCACTTTGGGAGGCCAAGGTGGGGGGATCATTTGAGGTCAGGAGTTCAAGACCCGCCTGGCCAACATGGTGAAACCCCATCTCTACTACAAATACAAAAATTAGCCGAGCATGGTGGTGAGTGCCTGCAGTCCCAGCTATTCGGGAGACTAAGTCAGGAGAATTGCGTGAACCTGGGAGAGAGGTTGCAGGAAGCCGATATCGTGCCATTGCAGTCCAGCCTGGGCGACAAGAAGGAAACTCCATTTCAAAAAAAAAAAGAAGGAGAGAGAAATAGACATTATCCCTGCCCATTGGTAGTTATAGAATGACCAGCAGTGCTGCTGAATATAGAAATATATATGGCGATTACATTAAAATGTTCATCTATGTGGATTATATTTGGCTGAAGTTAGAACTTAACCCAATATCCTTTAAAAGGAAAGAACA
Organism: Callithrix jacchus; assembly: GCF_049354715.1. Taxonomy (NCBI): domain Eukaryota; kingdom Metazoa; phylum Chordata; class Mammalia; order Primates; family Cebidae; genus Callithrix; species Callithrix jacchus. Next base: position 77,780,381 of record NC_133507.1, read on the forward strand.
GCATCACATTAATTAATGGCAATTTATGCATACACTCTTATTATAACAAACCCTGACTGCTTGCCTAAACCAGTCTTTTAGGTTTATTATAGTGATCAGAGTAATGTGTCGGAATTTCACATGTGAGTATGTGAATAACACAAGTTTTAACATTCCTCAGCAGAGTCCTATTCTTGTGTAGTACTTTTACAGAATGGCAGTTTTCACAAAGGCACAGCATTTCTTTCAACGGAGAAACATAAATTGACCTCAAATCTTTGGCAGACCTAATATTCCTTCTTTATTTGACATTAGTCTAAGTTCATGATTTTTTGTTAAATTTTTTATCAGGCAGCCCCCTGAATCACAGCAGATTCAGAGAGACTCCATAAGTTCATGCATTAATCTATATGTTTTAATTACGTTTAAACCAAGTTGTAAACCTGATATTGCCTCCCTTGTCTCTGTGGTAGATAACGGGCCATCACGAATTGTAAACTAGAGTGTTATAGTCTCTCTAGGTCCCATTTCTGTTTCCCATTTTCCTACTTTCTTCATTTCCTCGTACCTTAAAAAGATCCAAATGGAATTAACGCCATGTAAGAAACTTTTCCCTTGCTGGTTTTTCCTAATAATGACTTTTTCTTCTGGATATAAATATGTTTCAACATAATATTATTGTAATCTCTATTTTCTTTTTTTTAGATGGAGTCTTGCTCTGCAGCCCAGGCTGGAGTGCGGTGGCATGGTCTTCCCTCCTCACCCCGGGTTCAAGCGATTCTTATGCCTCAGACTCCAGAGTAGCTGGGACTATAGATGTGTGCCACCACACTGGCTAATTTTTGTGTTTTTAGTAGAGACAGGGTTTCACCATGTCTGCCAGGCTGGTCTCCAATTCCCGATCTCAAGTGACCTGCCCTCCTCTGTCTCCCAAAGTGCTGGGATTATGAGCCACCATGCCCAGTCAGTAATCTCTATTATAAGTATTGTTTCTAATAAAGACATATTTCTTAAAATGAAACAAAACCCAAAAAACTTATATATGTGCTGCTGTCAGAGGAATCCTGTGCAGTGGATGGCTAATTTGTTCAGTTATCCGCAGGGATTGGTTGAGTATTTACTATGTTCCAGGCACTCTGGGAGCTGAACTCTTATCCTTAGAAGTTCACAGACAGCTGAAGACACAGACTGTAAATTACATGCTCTGGCTTGACATATGACATGATAGAAATCTGATGCAATATGCAAACCCTCACGAGTGGCAGGCACGCCTCACAGGAGATGCATCTGAACTAAATTGTGAAGACTGCTTAGCATAGCTCTATATCCTGGCTGGGATTTAGGAGCAGAGGTTCAGTTCTTGGGTAGTAGAAGAGCTCACCTGAGTTTCAGTCCTAGTGGGAAGCTGAGGTGCCAAACTTAGAGAAACAAGAACTTAGAATGGGGCATAGATAGTTTCTCTATGTAACACTATTCAGCTGCCAAAAAATACATTTGTCCTCTAATCATTCATTTAAGAAATATTTATTGAGTCTGTTTCTTTATTGAACACTGTTTGCAGCAGTGTTCTATGTGCCAGGAATACAGCATTAAACAAAACAGATATAAATCCTCACCCTAGTGGAACTTAAAATGAGGAAAATAGTATTAAATACCTGAGAAAATGTCATGTGAAAAAGTGCTGGCTATAGAATGGTATATAGATTCATCAGTCATTAGCTGTGGAATAAAAAAAGAATAGTAGACACAGTATAATGTTGATTTTGTTATATATAAAAAGGCTAAAGGATTATTGTGTCAGTTAGCTTTTGCTACATAAAAGCTTAGTAGGGGACCAGGGATGCAGTGGCTTAAGCCTGTAATCCCAGCACTTTGGGAGGCTGAGGAGAGCAGATCACCTGAGGTCAGGAGTTCAAGACCAGCCTGGCCAACATGGTGAAACCCCGGCTCTACTAGAAATACAAAAATAGCTGGGCATGTTGGTACACATCTGTAATCCCACCTACTTGGAAGGCTGAGGCAGAAGAATTGCTTGACCTGGGAGATGGAGGTTGCAGTGAGCCAGGATCGTGCCACTGCACTCCAGCCTGGGTGACAGAGGGAGACTCCATCTCAAAAAAAAAAAAGAAACAAAGAAAGAAAGAAGAAAGAAGAAAGAAAGAAAAAGAAAGAAAGAAAGAAAAGAAAGCTTAGTGGTTTAAATACCATGTATTTAGCTTAGTGGTTTAAAAAATACCATTTACTTAGCTCAGGATTCAGTGGGTTGGCACTCTGGGCTGGGCTTAGCTGTGGTTCTGCTGATCTCAATTAGGTTCACTCACATGTCTGTATTCGGCTACCATCACCTGAGACTTTGTCTGATCACCTCAGGTGATCATCGGAGGTGTTGGCTGACGTGATGGGGCCACGTATCTCTCATCATTCAACAGGCTAGCAGAAGCTTGTTTACATGGTGGCAGTATATTCCAAGAGCAGCAAGAAAGGGCATTCATAACCATTTTAATGAGCCCCAAAATGGGCTCATTCATAACGATTTTAAAAGTCTGCTGTAATATCATTGCTATTGTCCCATTGGCCAAATCCAGAGTCAGAAAGAGAAGAATATTGGAAGATATGGCTACAGGGAGGTGTGAACAAACTAGGGGCCCTGCTGCAACAACTTAACACAGATGTACCCAAAAACTTTAAGGTGGTTGTCTGGGTAGTGGAATTATTATATATTGTTTCTTCTCTGTTTCTTAATTTTCAAATGTCCTTTCATGACCATGTAGAATTTTTATAAAAAAATGGAACAATCATACCCCTATGATTATATATATAGAAGACCCCATCTTCTCAGCCCAAAACCCCTGAAACTGATAAGCAACTTCAGCAAAGTCTCAGGATACAAAATCAATGTGCAAAAATCACAAGCATTCCTATACGCCAATAACAGTCTTGAAGAGAGCCAAATCAAGAATGAACTGCCATTCACAATTGTTACAAGAGAATAAAATACCTAGAAAGACAACTAACAAGGAACGTAAAGGACCTCTTCAAGGAGAACTACAAGCCACTGCTCAATGAAATAAGAGAGGACACAAACAGATGGAGAAACATTTTATGTTCATGGTTAGGAAGAATCAATATCGTGAAAATGACCATACACCCCAAAGTAATTTACAGATTCAACGCTATCCCCATCAAGCTACCAATGACCTTCTTCACAGAACTGGAAAAAAACACCTTAAACTTCATATGGAACCAAAAGAGAGCCCGCATAGCCAAGTCAATTCTAAGCAAAAAGAACAAAGCAGGAGACATCATACTACCAGACCTCAAACTATACTACCAGGCTACAGTAATCAAAACAGCATGGTACTGGTACCAAAACAGAGATATAGACCAATGGAACAGAACAGAGGCATCGGAGGCAACACAACATATCTACAATCATCCGATCTTTGACAAACCTGACAAAAATAAGCAATGGGGAAAGGATTCCCTGTTTAATAAATGGTGTTGGGAAAACTGGCTAGCCATGTGCACAAAGCAGAATCTGGACCCCTTCCTGACACCTTACACTAAAATTAACTCCAGATGGATTAAAGACTTAAACATAAGACCTAACACTATAAAAACCCTAGAAGAAAATCTAGACAAAACCATTCAGGGCATAGGCAAGGACTTCATGAACAAAACACCAAAAGCATTGGCAACAAAAGCCAAAATAGACAAATGAGACCTAATCAAACTCCACAGCTTCTGCATGGCAAAAAAACAGTCATTAGAGTGAATCGGCAACCAACAGAATGGGAAAAAATTTTTGCAGTAAAAAATTTTCTGGCTGATATCCAGAATTTACAAAGAACTAAAACAGATCTACAAGAAAAAATGAACAAGCCCATTCAAAAGTGGGCAAAGGATATGAACAGACACTTTACAAAAGAAGACATACATGAGGACAACAAACATATGAAAAAATGCTCATCATCACTGGTCATCAGAGAAATGCAAATCAAAACTACATTGAGATGCCATCTCACGCCAGTTAGAATGGCGATCATTAAAAAAAATCTGGAGACAACAGATGCTGGAGAGGATGTGGAGAAATAGGAACACTTTTACACTGCTGGTGGGAGTGTAAATTGTTCAACCATTGTGGAAGACAGTGTGGCAATTCCTCAAGGACCTAGAAATAGAAACTCCATTTGACCCAGCAATTCCATTACTGGGTATATATCCAAAGGATTATAAATCATTCTACTATAAGGACACATGCATATGAATGTTCATTACAGCACTGTTTACAATAGGAAAAACCTGGAACCAACCCAAATGCCCATCGATGATAGACTGGACAGGGAAAATGTGGCACATATCCACCATGGAATATTATGCAGCCATCAAAAACGATGAGTTCATGTCCTTTGTAGGGACATGGATGAACCTGAAACAATCATTCTCAGCAAACTGACACAAGAACAGAAAATCAAACACCACATGTTCTCACTCATAGGCAGGTGTTGAACAATTAGAACACATGGACACAGGGAGGGGAGCATCACACACTGGGGTCTGTTGGGGTGGGGAGTTGGGGAGAGACAGCATGGGGAGAAATGCCAGATATAGGTGAAGGGAAGGAAGGCAGCAAATCACACTGCCATGTGTGTACCTATGCAACAATCTTGCATGTTCTTCACATGTACCCCAAAACCTAAAATGCAATTTAAAAAAATAATAAAGACATAAATTAATTAATTAGTAAAATGGAACAACGTATAGGGAGAAGCCTGAAGCCCACCGGTTTGTGCTAGGGTTGAGAGGAGGAGTCAGGAGAAGAAACTCAAGAGCCAGTTATCAGAGCATGAGAATGTGGAGGGACCTGCAACTTGGATCATAGCAATAGCGCCCAGTGTTTGGCACAGGGCACCACATCCTGGCTCCTAGGGAGTGTATCACACCTCCTCAAGTCTGACTGAATTGGAGAAGAGAGATTTTCCCAATTTGCATCTTGGCTCAGAAATAAACCAGCTTATGATATAATCTGTATATATCCGAAATTAGAAGATCCAGTTTGGTGTGCATGAGCAAGGATAGGCAGGAGCATAATGATGAAGGGAGCCCTCTTAGGAAAATGTAAACCTTCTACTGGAGTGAATGAGCTAGAGAAAGATAGAAAGAAACTATAAGCCTCTTTAATACTCCAAGAATTATATACTAGAATATTGTATGCTGGCAGAAACTCAAATGCCATTTTATTCTAGCTCTTCATTACAACAAACAGAATCTCAGTGAAGTCCCAGGGCTTGACAGGGTCACCAAGATCTTATGACAGTGGTAGAGCGAGAACCCAGGTCTTCTTAGAGCAAGTCTGGTGTTCTTTCACCTTGCCGCTGGTCCATTCATGAGCAATGGAATGTTGGTTTTCTCTCTCTCAATTTCTCTCTCTCTCTGCCACAATTTACCACAGATATACCCAAAAGTTTAAGATGGTTCTTTCTCTCTCTCCCCCATCTCTCTCTCTCTCTCTCTCTCTCTCTCTCTCTCTCACACACACACACACACACACACACACAGTCCCCTTATGTATTAAGATGATCCAGGTGTTACCATTATTAATGGTCACCATTTCTCTTGCTGTGCCCTTAAGCCTATGCCTACAAGTTATCAGCTGAAATGCACTAAGCAAGCAATTTTTAAACAGACATACAATTAATGAGCACTTGAAACAGACAGGCTGATTTGCCAAGTCAACACTGATGTGAGACCTGGGATTTTGCCAGGGGAATAATTATCTGCTACATTGATGGAACTTTCTTGGCTTTACTTGACTTGAGCCTATTAGTACACCCAAAGCTCTTACCTTGAAAGAAGCATTGAGAATAAAATGTCCTGTTGTTTAGATGGGTGTTTTATTATTTATCAAGACCATGATGTTCCTTTTTATAATGATCCAAACCAGATATTTTATTATTAAAGAAATATATACAATTAGTTCAAAACAATAAACCAATTCATTGCTTCTATCTAAATGTATTTAGGCTAAGAGGGCAAATTCAACAATGAAGCATAGGGACACAAGAAAAAGAGAGAGGATGAGATGGATGTCACTGTCTGTACTCAAGGCGTTACAGAATTCCAAGGAGGGATTATGATTTGTATCTCATTAAAATATGTACACGCAAGAATCAGAGTTCCCTGCAAAGTGTTAGGATTTACCCATTTTTACCACATATAGATGGGAGAAAGAGTTTTGTTTTTGTTGTTGTTGTCGTTTTAGACAGAATCTTGCTTTGTGACCCAGACTGGAGTGCAGTGGCAGTGGCCTGATCTCAGCTCACTCCCAAATAGCTGGAACCACAGGCATGCACCACCACACCTGGCTAATTTTTGTATTTTTTGTAGAGCTGGGGTTTTGCCATGTTGCTTATGCTCATCTTGAATTCATGCTCTCAAGAAATCCACCCACCTTGGCCTCCCAAAGTTCTGGGATTACAGACATGAACCACCATGCCTTGCCCAATTATTTCTGTGTCAAGTCAGAAATGATTTAGGCTGAATAATTCGGTTTTTTTGACTGACTGACTTGGATCATAACTTTATTTTCTCTTAGATGTGTCTTCCTAATCCCATCCCTTTCCTCTCATTCTCACTGAGAGCTCATTACGTTCTTATTCCTGCCACCATGGGTTTAGGTTCTCTGCAAAGCATATTATCTCTATCAGCAGTCCCCAGTCTCCAACCTTTTTGGCACCAGGGACTGGTTTCATGGAAGACAATTTTTCCCTGGATGGTGGTGGGGCGGGAATGAGGAGAGAGTTTTGGAATGAAACTGTTCCACTTCACATCATCACCCATTCAATTCTCATAAAGAGTGTATAACCTAGATCACTTGCATGGCGGTTCACAATAGGGTTTGCGCTCCTATGAGGATCTAACACTGCCACTGATCTGACAGGAGGCAGAGCTCAGGCGATACTCGATTACTCCTCATTTTCCTCTGTGCCACCTGGTTCCTAACAGGACAGGGGCTGATACCAGTCCAAGTCCCTGGGGTTGGGGACCCCTGATCTATTTGGTGATAATACATTCAAGAAATTTCTGCTCAATTATTTTTAACTTAAGTCCAAAAGTCCTAAAATTGGCCAGGTGCAGTGGTTCACACCTAAAATGCCAGCACTTTGGGAGGCCAGGGTGGGTCGATCACCCGAGGTCAGGAGTTTGAGAACAGCTGGTCAGCATGGTGAAACCTAATCGCTACTAAAAATACAAAAATTAGCTGAGTGTGGTGGTGCACACCTGTAGTCCCAGCAACTCCAGAGGCTGAGACAGAGAATTGCTTAAACCCAGGAGGCAGAGATTGCCATGAGATTGTGCCACTGCACTCCAGCCTGGGCAACAGAGTGAGGCTCTGTCTCAAAAAAAAAAAAAAGTCCTAAAATCTCTCTAAGATGTGAGGGCGTGTGACTGCTCTCAGCAGCCCTAGGAGTGCTGTGCTCTGGCTTTGTCTCCATTGCCATTTGCATTTTCCCATGTAGGTCATACAATGTGCATAATTCATCTAAGTTTCTTGCAGCTAATGAACCTCAATGAGCATCTATTCCAAATGTAGGGCATTTAGATGAAATAGGTTTGGGTCTCAACTCAGTGTTGCATGGGGCTTAGGGGTCACTACATGACAAATGACCCTGTGTTTTTTATACAGTGCAACCTGTAAGGCAGATGAAGCTGCTGGTCACTGGGATCACTCTATCTTTAGGCTCCTGAGCCATAACTAAAATTCTTACAAATGAGTATAATTATGATGCACAAGCTCTTGCTTTTCTACTTGGCTCTTCTCTGATTGCAGGCAGAGCCATATTGTGAGAAGGGCCCAGGGTTCAGAGATATTAAGAACCCAAATCCCAACTCCAACCCTTCCTTTGGTACTGTGCCTATCCAGAGCTCTTCCAAAGTAAATGGACAGATAATGCAAAGAAAAATGAATCTATTCTTGGGAAATTTCTGAGTCTTTTTCTACTCACAAGGAATTTAAAAATAATTTGAATGACTTACTTTTTTTTCAAAAAATTTTTTTGCAGGAATGGTCTATAAATGTGGGGTTTTGTTTGTTTGTTTGTTGTGAGACACTCAGTCACTCAGGCTGGAGTGCAGTGGCACAAACACAGTTCACTGCAGCCTTGACCTCCTGGGCTCAAGCCATCCTCTCACCTGGGCCTCTCAAGTATCTGGGACCACAGGTGTGCATCATCATGCATGGTAATTTTTTTTTTTTTTGTAGAGGCAGAGTCTCATCATGTTGCCCAGGCTGGTTTCAGACTCCTGGGCTCAAGGGATCCTCCTGCCTTGGCCTCCCAAAGTGCTAGGATTACAGGTGTGAGCCACCGTGCCTGGCCAATTTGAATGATTTATTAACAACTATTTATTAAATAGCTACTCTGAGCCAGGCTTCTGAGGTTACGGAGATAAGTAAGTGTCTTTCCTCAAGATGCCCACAGTCTAAAAGGGGAGCTCTATCTATAAACACATTAACCATACATGTTGTGCTAAGTACAACAGTAAAATTGAGTGGAGGGCACAGCAGCAGCATAGAGGGATAGTGACAAACTTTACCTTGGGGCAGAGATGCTCAGAGATGCCCTCTAACATTTTACTCAGTAACGCAGGCTTAACCAATCTTTTAAGGATCCACAAGACCTGTGTGAGGTACATGGAACTGGAGAATATTTGGACCAAAAAATATCTTTAGAAACCACACTAGTCTATATTTCTACATCTAGTTAAGACAATATTTGTAGGCTGGGCACAATGGCTAACTCCTATAATCCCAGGACTTTTGGAAGGCCGAGATGGGTGAATCACATGAGGCCAGGAGTTCGAGACCAGCCTGGCCAACATGGTGAAACCCTGTCGCTACAAAAAATACAAAAATTAGCTGATCGTGGTGGTACACACCTGTAGTCCCAGCTACTGGGGAGAAGCACTTGAATCCTGGAGGAGGAGGTTGCAGTGAGCTGAGATGGCGCCACTATACTCCAGCCTAGGCGGCAGAGTAAGACTGTCTGAAAACAAACAAAAAAACAAACAAACCCCACATTTATAGACCATTCCTGCAAAACAAGGCAGGCTACATAATCTGTGGAATGCTTTGTTCAAAAAGCAGGGAAAAAAATGGTGAGAAAGTCACTAAAATATCAAGGATTTTTCCTTTCTTCTATGATCTCTCTTTGACTTGTGAAGGTTTTTATTTGCAATTTAATGTTGTTCTAAGTAAAATTCTTTTTAAATTATTAGCATGTATTTTACTGTTGATTTTTACATTTTTCAATGTGTTTTAAATGCAAACATAAAAGCATTAACTTGTATATGGAATCAGAAACTTCACAATTTTTGTTTTGTAGCTTGTATATACATATGGAAATGCTGCACAAAACTAACTCAATCTTTTTATTTCACTTTTTGATATGAGTACATTCTACCAACACTCTCTGTCTTTGGCTTACTGATGAGAAAGGAAGATCAGGAAGTAAAAGGAACTGTGGGTTGCACTATCTTGCCTTTCCTTCTGTCCTTTTTCAGTGTAAATGGCTGGCTAATCCAGGGAAGTAATATGAGTTTGATTCTTTGGTCTTCATGTTTCTTAGAATGCCATTCCCTTCTTTCTGCATTCTAAACAAGTTCTGGTTCAAGTAGAAAGCACGGCCTCTTGGGGCCTGTCTGCACCTCCACTTAGGCTACGACTGAAGGTTCACCAGAATTCTGTGTTCATTTGGTATTGGGAACACCATATGCAAATGAGGCATCAAGAAACAATGAAGCCCAGACACCATGGTTCAGCCTGTAATCCCAGCACTTTGGGAGGCCGAGGCAGGCAGATCACGAGGTCAGGAGATTGAGACCAGCCGGGCCAACATGGTAAGACCTCAACCCTACTAAAACTAGCCAGGCATAGTGGCAGGCACTTGTAATCCCAGCTAATCAGGAGGCTGAGACAGGAGAATCACTTGAACTAGGAGGCAGAGGTTGCAGTGGGCCGACATCACACCATTCTACTCAAACCTGGGTGACAGAGCGAGACTCTGCTTCAAAGAAAAAAAGAAAGAAAAAGAAACAGTGAACACATTGTGCATTTCTCCTCTGCTCACGCGCATGCCCCATTATCAGATCAGACTTCACTTTACACAATTTCAAAGACAAAATAATTAAGACTTTCGTGATAGACATTCAACTAAGCACAGGGCCCATGAAGTCAGTTCTGTATACAAGCGAAGGCTAAACCCTGTATTGGGGCTCAAAAACATATGTTGCCTTTTATGACTTTATAGTATGCCACCGTTGCAACTTCTAGATAAAATTCCCATGTGTAACAAATTTATATATTAATGATCTTGGTTCACATTCCTAAAAAATACTACAATGATACGACCAACATTTTACACCAGAATATTTTGTTCAGCTACAGAAAAGGGCAATTTAGGCCGGGCACAGTGTTTCACGCCTGTAATCCCAGCACTTTGGGAGGCTGAGGCGGCCAGATCTTGAGGCCAGGAGTTTGAAACCAGCCTGGCCAACATAGCAAAACCCCCTCTCTATAAAAAAATACAAAAATTAGCCAGGTGTGCCGGCATGTGCCTGTGGTTCCAGCTGCTTGGGGGAATGTGGTGGGAGGATCACTTGAGCCTAGGAGGTTGAGGCTGCAGTGAGCCGTGATCACACCACACCACTGCACTCCAGCCTGGGTGACAAAGCAAGACCCTGTCTCAAAAAAATAGAAACAATAAATTAAATAAAATGTCTGCACATGTCTAACACCTCAAATCAATTTGCAGAAGGTTGCCTGTCACTGTTTGGGAAGAATTTGGTTCAGCATTCCCAGCAATTTTTCTGCTACAATAACATGATAGGTGGTGTTCCCAGCGTGGCACTTTGCCATGGTTATATGTAGCTGTTTTAAAGGCTTTGACATAGATCAGGCAGAATATGGGTGAGGCCCAGTTTCTACATCCCCTATCTATGATTTCACCTCTTTTTCTCCCACTGATCATGTTACCTAATATGTAGACAACACAACTGAAACTGGGAAGGTCGAGCATCTGTTGGATTTATGCAACCTGAATTTATATGGGCCTCCCCTATTTCTCTCCCAGTAGTTTTTGTGGTTTACCATAAGACCTCTCCAACACCGAAACTGAGATAATCAAATAATAGGTTCATTAAAAGGAGCAGAAGTTTAAAATTTAAAGTTGGAGTTCTCTCCTGCAAATGAGCACCAGTGTACAAACTGATCAGTGCCTTCTCAAACGTCCACTCCTTTGGACAGCAAGAATGTAGGCCAGTGCTTCCCAGACTCTAGGACATCCACGAGACAATTTGTGGGAGTATACAGAGACAGCCTTGAAAAGCATGGACAACTGTATGAGACATGGACAACTTCCCTTTTTTATTCTATTTTAATCCTTCTGATTATGTCAGGGAGAAAAATCTCTTCAAGGCTTATATTTTGTTGTTTTTTAGAGACTGGGTTTTGCCATGTCACCCAGGCGGGTCTTGAACTCCTGGACTCAAGTGACCCACCCAGCTTAGTCTCCCAAAGCGCTGAGATTATAGGTGTGAGCCACCATGCCCCAAGGCTCATATTTTTAAAAACCTTTCTAACAGTTGCTAATATACTTTTTTTAAAACAAAGTGAAAGCAGACACCACCTTTAAGACAAGTATTTATCAGGTATTTATCAAATTAGTATTTAATTAATAAATTGTTTTGTTATATGTTTTACAGTTATTCTCTAGAACAGATGATTCAAAAATTTTTATTTGTGGTAGGTATATACATTTTACTGTTTTCATAAACCTATTTAGGTAAAAATAAAGGTGATTTAAAGAAAACTCAGAGGTAGATAATAGATCTAATGGATATAAATATGTGAAAATTGTACCGGAGTAGTTGAAGTTTGAGAAACACTGGCAAACTGAAACAGAATTGGTATTAATTGGTCGAACTGGTATGTGTCAAGTTCTCTCCCATACATTCAGCATTTTTGAAGAAAATGGGAAAAGACATTTAAAACCCAAATTAACCATGCTTTTCCTTCTGTGGAGGCATCAGAATCTTGCGGGAGACAGAAGAAATGGAAACCAGGGAACATCAGTCTCTCTGGGCAGGAAGTAATTTGACTACTGTTGGGAGGAGCATTTTACAGGCTTTGGAAGTGGAACAGTTGGCCAAGGAGCCAAACGAGGGAGGAAAGATTAATTGCTTTCCAATCAATGAGAGGAGCCCCCAGAAAACAGGCAGAGAAGAGAAAAAAGGAGTGGTTGCATCTTCCCATCCACATGCAAACACTTTCTATTTCACTCCTGTTAATCAGGATGGACCATAGTTGTGGGTGGGAGGAGAGGCTAGAAGGCATTCAAGAATGCCTGTCATCTCCCACTCATGCTGTTACTGACTGTTGTCACCAAGTATGTACAAGGTGCAAGTGCCAGGCTCTGGGAACAGAAAGGGGCAAAGACACACAGTCCTAACAGCATAGAACTTGCAGTCAAATATAGAGGAGTAGATATATACATAAAATACTGATATAAATAAATATGTAATTACAAATTGATAAATGTGATGAGAAAAAATAACTGGGTGCTGTGGACAGTGCAGGGGGTGGGGGGTTATCAGATTCCTGTCTGCCGCTTCAAATCCCTTTGGCCTCTTTTCCTATTCTAGAGATGCTGTGGCAACCGGATCTAGTGCCAGCTTCCACCACTTTTCCGCAAGTGCAATCTGACTTCACCTCAAGCCACCGGTTCCCAGGCCCCTCTCGCACAGGAAATCCACCTGCACATGTGCAGCCCAGAGCGTGGAAGAGCTAATACCCTAGGAGGAGCCGCTGCATAAATGCTTCCTTCTTTCCGAAGTCAGCTGGACGAACACAGTGAGTTATCTCAATGGATTGTTCACTGTCAGTTACAAATCAAGCTCCTTTTTTTACTCTTTCTCCCCTTCTCACTACTGCATTTGACTAGTCTTAAAATAAATAAATAGAATTCATAAATTATATTAAAAACAATAATAAATACTTAAGATTCATCACTTCCTCATTCTTTTGCTTCATTATCTGTACTCTTGAAGTTATTTACATCTATTGTGTCTGTTTGGTCGAAATGCTTTTTAATGCTGGGCTATGTCGCCTCTCTTCCCAGGTCCACATTCAGTAACACCACATTAGTAGCTTTACATTAACCACGGTGGAAGAATTTGCATCACAGAAACAGGCAAATGCTACAAATTAGGATGTGATTATCTTGTTGATTGTGTAAACTTAAGAAAATGATAGAGAAAATGTTAATAGATTAAACTTCAAAGTATGTCTATAGCAGTTATGAATAGCACAAAAAAGCATGTCTAAACTATTATTTGACTCAGCAAAAAAACGCACATCATTGATGAATAATAAAGTCAACACACTTTATCCTATTTTCACTTTCATCTTATTAGTGTAGATGAATCAACATTCATATTGCAATTGTACTTACTGTCAATCACGAATATAGGTTGGCTATGAATATGAGAGCAGCAAAAATCAATGAAAGCATTCTGCGAACATCAATCAGCTATATAGAATTTACCATAAAAAGCAACATATAGTTTACTATTTGGAAATTATGCACTATACATAATTTATGTCAGTAAAATTTATAATAAACTTTTGTACATGTACATACATGTACAACTTGATAAACATTCATCAACACCCCACTGCTTCTTACTCATGTGAGTCTTTATTTCAGAGACTCTGCTTTGAGGTCAACCCAGGATGAGACCATTGTAATCAGGTGTGTCTCTAGGAAGTTGACCCACAGAATAGGAATTTGGAGCTAGATCACTCACCGGTAAGATGGCAGTAGGGAGGGTGTTTATAAACCTTGGCATGCAGTAGCATCACAGTTATTAAGACTCTTACCTGAGTGACTGTGATGAGATGCAAATGGAAGATGAAGCACTGGGTTATGTGGTGGGTGTAATGCTTGAACGGTAGGGGCTATGATAATTATATGACTATGAGGATTGCTATGATAAATATAAGGAGAGTGGAGCTTGCAGATCTTGGTTCTACCCATTTGCTAGAGCTTTTTTGGCTATAGTTCAGGGGCTCAAAGATGAAGGAGTGTCCAGAGACCAACAGCTTCATTTGTTTGTATTTTAAAAAGCGTGTCATCTAGAGAATTTTAAACCTCATATAACATTGAGCTGACAGCCAAATCTCTTTCAACCAACTACCCTGTAAGAGCAAATGGATAAATGGCCAAAAGGCTCTGGGATACATTTCGTAAGATTCTCAGAAGGTCCTGGGTGATCAAGCAACTAGTAGCCCATAGCAGAGGTCAACTCAATACTGCATCCTTATGTTGGCTCATCTTTCTCCCTGTTTCACTCCCCTGTTCTCGCTCCTGCTATATAGTCACATGGAAGCCTTTGTATCAGAATCTGCTTTGGGGAAAACTTGACCTAAGTCAGACATGAGTCTTATTTGGACTGAGAAGTAGAAACATGTCAATGAAAACCTTAATAATCAAGGGAGGGAAACTGAGTGGGTAAAGAAAGGGTCCAAGTCAAAAGAAGATTTTCTGTGAAAGTCCGGAAGCGGGGGAAGAATGTAATCTACTCCAGGTGTAGAAGAAGACCAGTGAGGCTGAAGCAGAAAAAGCACACGGGGAGACTGGCAGGAGGCAAAGCTGAAGAGTGAGCAGCATTTTTTATTTCCTCTGATTAAATTTTCTTTGTCACTAGAAAAACATCATTACTTTGTTCACTGAGCTACCTCATTTTCTCCATTATTTCTACTTGAAATGTCCCTAAAATTAGACTTTTTATGAGAAAAAACAGTGAAATTGAAGAAATCTTAGCTCATATTTTGGTTCTGCCATTGAGTTTAATGTGTTACTTGGACAAATGACAAAATATGTTAAAGTAATATGAAGACAATAAATACCATGCATAAATGCTCTATATAAAATACATGATATCACTATTATCACCACAAGTTATGAAGCCTGGAAGGTCATGACCAGAGTCCATGTTTTACAGATAAGTGAGGACCCAGAAGCATTGTCCAAAGCAAAAAAAAGAGAACAAGATAGCTCCCTGAAGCTCCACCTTTGCTCACAGCAAAATCGCAGAATTGATGGGATTTGGAAGCAGTCATCCATGATTAAGCATCTGCTCAGAGAACCCCAGCCCAAAGCCACAGAAAGGGAAAAGGCTTTGACTTCTTTATATTGATAAAGCCAGAGAGGTAATGATAAGAATTTTCCTTCAGAGAATTAAATTATTTGCCTGTTGTCAATGATACTCTAAGTGGAATTTTTTTAAAAAATCAGGTGCAATGGCTCATTTCTATAATCCCAGCACCTTGAGAGGCCAAAGCAGGAGGACCACTTGAGGCCAGGAGTTTGAGACCAACCTGGGCAACATAGCAAGACCCATCTTTATTTTTTTTTAATGGCATTCATAATTGTATCTTTAAAGCAGTTCCCACCTACACAATAAACATTAAACAATTGGTAATTAGTACCTCTTACACATATACCATGGTAGGGTATAACTTCATTGTTAAAAAGGCTGCTTTACTAGTTTATATTTCAATAGTAGAAATTAACCGTGGCTTGAAGTGTGATGCCAACAAGCACTACCTAGAAGGTCTGTTTCAGAAGGTATTGTCATATGCACTGGGTCATGTAATGCAATCAGGTCCATTCTGTTCCATAGTCTTTGATTCCTTCTCTGGTGAGTACAAATTACTGGAAGAGACTTTGAGAATTTGTCCTATCTAGGCTGCTCTGCCTATAGAGTAGCCACTCTTTTATCTTCTTACTTTCTTAATTTAAAAAAAAAAGAATTTGTTCCACCTAGACAGTCTTGCTTCTAAACAAGTGCTCACCTATGATGAATGATTCTACTTGTCATATCTCTACCCCATGCCTGGAAACTATGTTAGAAACTTGGAATGAAAATACAGAGATTTATGTAACGGTTCCCAAGGCATTACTCTTTCATAATTTTTCTTCTGGGCTAGAAGTATATCAAAATTATCTTGTCGTCCTATGCCCCACTGGATATTTATTGCAAGCTCTTGTTTTCGTTTTCTCTTTAGTTTTTAGAAGTTTGACTTTATGTTTTGGTGTAGATGTCCTTAGGTTTATTCTGTTTGGGGTTCATTCAGCTTCTTGAACCTGTAGGTTTTTCTTTGGTCAAATTTGGGGCGTTTTCAACCATATTTCTTTGAGTACTTTTTCAGCCTGTTTTCTTTCTCCTCTCTCTGAGTCACCAATGGCATGACATTGGATCTTTTGTTAAACTCCCACAGGTTCCTGAAACTCACTTTTCTTTTAGTGTATTTTCTCTCTGTTGTTAAGTTTGAGCGATTTTTATTGTTCTGCCTTCAAGTTTGCCGATTCTTTCCTCTGTCTCTTCTATTCTGCTGTTAAGCCCATTCACCGAGTTTTTAATTTTGGCTACTACATTTTTTTGTTCTAAATGTTTCAAATGATTCTTCTCTATGTCTTCTATTTCTTTTCTGAGACTTTCTAATTTTTAATTGAGATGATATTTTTTCCACTTGCTTCAAGCGTATTTAAAATTGCCTGTTGAGGCATTTTTATGTTGGCTACTATAAAATATTTGTCAGATAATTCTAACATCCTGTCATCTTGATGTTGGTAGCTATTGCTTTTTAAAAAAAATTCAGTTTGAGATCTTCATGTTTCTTCTTTTTACTAGAAATATGAGGAAATAAAAATATATGAGAATCTAGATCTTACTTAAACTGTCTGTTTAGCTGACTTCCCCTCACACCATCTCAGCAGGGGAGGGGATGGCTAATGCCTTGTTACTGGCAAATAGAGATAGAAGTACATGTTCTCCATTCAGCCTCATTACTGCTGAGCAGGGGTGAGAGATCCGGCTCATCACTGTGGCCTCCATGGACACCACAGGAGGGGGGGTCCCTTTTAGCATTTAGGATATGGCAAAAGTCCTAACTCTCTACCAGCTATCCTCTGATATAACAGTGGAAGAAGAGAGGGACGTTCATTACCGCTGTGCGGAGGTAAACATCCAGACTCCCCGAGTGATCTCCATTGATGTTCCGGGAAAAAAGTGACCTCTTTCTATCCCAGTGGAAATGAAGGGCTCAGCTCTGCATTTGGCCTTCAGTATTACCCCAGTAGGGGCACTGGGGCACTGCACTATAATCTGGCAAGGGTACAAGTCTATGCTCTCCATGCAGCCTTTGCTGGCAGGAGTTGGAGTAGGGCCACAGTTTTTTTTTTTCCTGTGGTGTTTGGCTACAGTGGAGCACCTATTGCCTAAAAATTTTCTGTCTTACCAAGAATCCCCCTTCCTGATCCTTTTGCAAGTATTAGTCAGGATTCTTCAGGGAAACAGAACTGGTGGGATACATAGAGATATACAGAAAAAATATTATTATGAGAAATTGACTCATGTGGTTATGGAGGGTAAGAAGTCCCACAGCCTGACATCTGCAAGCTGGGGACCCAGGAAAGCCAGTGTTACAGTTCCAGTCCAAGCCCAAAGCCTGAGAACCAGTGGAGCCAATGTTGAAAGTCCCAGTCTCAGTCTGAAGGCCCAAGAACTGGGAAAGCTGTTGGCAAACATGCTGGTCCAAGTCCAAAGGCCCAAGAACCAAGAGTGCTAATATCCAAAGACTGAGAAGATGGATATCCCAGCTCAGACAGAGAGAATAAATCCACCATTCTTCTCCCTTTTTGTTGTTCTGCTCAGGCCCTCAATGGATGCAGTGGTGCTCACTCACTCTGGTGAGGGCAGATTGTTACTCAGTCTACCAATTCAAATGCTTACCTCTCCCAGAAACACTCCTACAGACATACCCAGAAATAATGTTTTAGCAGCTCTCTGGGCATCCCTTGGCCCACTCAAGTTGACACATAAAATTAACCATCATGGGTAGAGAGAAAAAGCCTTTCTTAAGGCTTTTTAAAATCTGTACCTATTGACATTTCTGTGTTACTGGCTTCTCCAGCATCCAATCTGGGATATATAAAGCGATTTTTTTTTTCTTTTAAGATGGAGTCTTGCTCTGTCGCCCAGGCTGGGGTGCAGTGGTGCCATCTCAGCTCACTGCAACCTCCACCTTTCAGGTTCAAGCAATTCTCCTGTCTCAGCATCCCGAGTAGCTGGGACTACAGGTGCCCACCACCACGCCTGGCTAATTTTTTGTATTTTTAGTAGGGACAAGGTTTCACCATATTGGTCAGGCTGGTCTCAAACTACTGACCTCAGGTGATCTGCCCACCTTGACCTCTCAAAGTGCTGGAATTACAGGCATGAGCCACTGCCCCCAACCTATATAAAGCAATTTTTAAAACCCCAGGAAACTCACTGCCACATCACAGCCAAGGTCTTTAGCCAGTCTGTCCTCTTCCTACCTTTCAGAGTCTTCTTATGATTGTTTTAGATGCATTGTCAGGGAGTTTGGCTGAACAAAATGGGAAGAATAGGGGAAGAATTGCCTAATCTATCTCTTCAGACCAGAATAGCTTTTTAGGAAATTGTCTAAGCAAAAAGAACACAGCAGGAGACATCACACTACTGGATTTCAAACTATACTACAAGGCTACAGTAATCAAAACAGCATGGTACTGGTACCAAAACAGAGATATAGACCAATGGAACAGAACAGAGGCATCGGAGGCAACACAACATACCTACAACCATACAATCTTTGATAAACCTGACAAAAACAAGCAATGGGGAAAGGATTCCCTGTTTAATAAATGGTGTTGGGAAAACTGGCTAGCCGTGTGCACAAAGCAGAAACTGGACCCCTTCCTGACACCTTACACTAAAATTAACTCCAGACAGATTAAAGACTTAAACATGAGACCTGGCACCATAAAAACTCTAGAAGAAAATCTAGGCAAAACCATTCAGGACATAGGAGTAGGCAAGGACTTTATGACCAAAACACCAAAAGCATTGGCAACAAAAGCCAACATAGACAAATGGGACCTAATCAAACTCCACAGCTTCTGCATGGCAAAAGAAACAGTCACTAGAGTGAATCGGCAACCAACAGAATGGGAAAAAATTTTTGCAGTGTACCCATCTGACAAAGGGCTAATATCCAGAATTTACAAAGAACTAAAACAGATTTACAAGAAAAAAATGAACAAGCCCATTCAAAAGTGGGCAAAGGATATGAACAGACACTTTACAAAAGAAGACATACACGAGGACAACAAACATATGAAAAAATGCTCATCATCACTGGTCATCAGAGAAATGCAAATCAAAACTACATTGAGATACCATCTCACGCCAGTTAGAATGGCGATCATTAAAAAAAAATCTGGAGACAACAGATGCTGGAGAGGATGTGGAGAAATAGGAACACTTTTACACTGCTGGTGGGAGTGTAAATTAGTTCAACCATTGTGGAAGACAGTGTGGGGATTCCTCAAAGACCTAGAAATAGAAACTCCATTTGAGCAATTCCATTACTGGGTATATATCCAAAGGATTATAAATAGTTCTAGTATAAGGACACATGCACATGAATGTTCATTGCAGCACTGTTTACAATATCAAAGACCTGGAACCAACCCGAATGCCCATCAATGATAGACTGGACTGGAAAAATGTGGCACATATACACCATGGAATATTATGGAGCCATCAAAAAGAATGAGTTCGTGTCCGTTGTAGGGACATGGATGAATCTGGAGAACATCATTCTCAGCAAACTGACACAAGAACAGAAAATGAAATATCGCATATTCTCACTCATAGGTGGGTGATGAACAATGAGATCACATGGACACAGGGAGGGGAGCACTACACACTGGGGTCTATTGGGGGGAATAGGGGAAGGACAGTGGTGGGGGAGCTAGGGAGGGATAGCATGGGGAGAAAAATGCCAGATGTGGGTGAAGGGGAGGAAGACAGAAAATCACACTGCCACGTGTGTACCTATGCAACTATCTTGCATGTTCTGCACATGTACCCCAAAACCTAAAATGCAATTAAAAAAAAAGTCTGTAGATCACTTTGGATAGTATGAACATTTTAACAATATTGTATTCCAGACCATAAACACAGGATGTCTTTTGTTTTGTTTGTGTTTTCCTTAATGTCTTTAATTAGTGTTTTGTAGTTTTCAGTATACACATCTTTCAGTTCCTTTGTTAAGTTTATTCATTAATATGTTATTCTTTTTGGTGCTTTGTAAGTGGAATTGTTTTCCTAATTTCCTTTTCAGAAAGCTCGTAGTGTATTAAAGTGCCTCTGATTTTTGGATGTTGATTTTGTATATGGCAACTACTTAATTAGGTTATTTGTTCTAATTGTTTTTCTTTATGGGGTCTTCAGAGTCTTCTCTCATTCTCATTCTCTATGTATATAAAATATTATGTAGTCTGCAAGCAGGAATAATTTTACTTCTTTTCTTTCTAATTTGGATGCCTTTTCTTTCTTTTTCTTGTCTGATTGCTCTGGCTAGGACTTAAAAGACTATGTTAAGAACTAGGTCAAGAACAGTGGCTCATGCCTGTAATCTGAGCACTCTAAGAAGCCGAGGAGGGTGGATCACTTGGGGTCTGGAGTTCAAGATCAGCCTGGCCAACACAGTGAAATCCCGTCTCTACTAAAAATACAAAAATTAGCTTGGCATGGCAGTGCACACCTGTAATCTCAGCTACTTAGGGGTCTGAGGCAGAAGAATTGCTTGAACCCGGGAGGCAGAGGTTCAGTGAGACAAAATTGCACCACTGCACTCCAGCCTGTGCAACAGAGTGAGACTGTCTCAAAAAAAAAAAAAAAAAAAAAAGAGAGAGAGAGAGAGAAAGATTAAAGAAAAGAACTAGGCCAAGCAAAGTGGCTCATGCCTGTAATCCCAGAACTTTGGAAGGCTGAGAGAGCAGATCACTTGAACCCAGAAGTTCAAGACTGGCCTGGGCAACATGGTGAAACTTTGCCTCTACAAAAAATAAAAAAATTAGCCAGATGTGGTGGCATGCACCTGTACCCCCAGCTACTCAGGTGGCTTTGATGGGAAAATTGCTTGAGACTGGAAGGCAGAGGTTACACTGAGCCATGATTGTGCCACTGTACTCCAGCCTGAGTTACAGAATGATACCCTGTCTCAAAAAAAAAAAGAAAAGAAAAAGAAAAAAGAAAGAAAGAGAAAGAAAGAAGAAAGAAAGAAAAAGAAAGAAAGAAAGAGAGAAAAGGAAAGAAAAAAAGAAAAAGAAAGAAAGAAAGAAGAAAGAAAAAGAAAGAAAGAAAGAAAGAAAGAAAGAAAGAAAGAAAGAAAGAAAGAAAGAAAGAAAGAAAGAAAAGAAAAGAAGTGGTAAGAAAAAGCATCCTTGTTTTTTTCTTCATCTTAGAGGAAAAGATTTTAGCTTTCACCATTGAGTATAATGTTAGCTGTGGGCTTTTCATATATGGCCTTCATTATGTTCAGATACTCTCCTTCTATTCCTAGTTTAAGAGTTTTGATCATGAAGGAGTGCTTAAATTTGTCAAATGATCTTTCTGCATTTATTGAGATACCCATGAAATTTTTATCCTTTACTCTGTTCATGTGGTATATCACTGTATCAGTCCATTTTCACTCATGCTTCTGATAGAGACATACCGGAGACTGGGCAATTTACAAAAGAAAGGTTTAATGGACTCACAATTCTATGTAGCTGGGGAGGCCTCACAATCAACACATCTCACATGGCGGCAGACAAGAGAAGAGAATGAGAGCCAAATGAAAGAGGTTTCCCCTTATAAAACCGTCAGATCTCATGAGGATTATTCACTACTGTGAGAACAATATGAAGGAAACTGCCCCCATTATTCAATTATCTTTCACTGGGTCCTTTTCACAACATAAGAGAATTATGGGAGCTACAATTCAAGAAGAGATTTGGGTGGGACATGGCCAAACCATATCAATTACATTAATTGATTTTCGTATGTTAAACCATCCTTTCATTCCAGGGATAAATCCCACTTGGTCGTGCCATATGATTCTCTGAATGTATTGTTGGAATTGGTTTGCTAGTATTTTGTTGAAAAATTTTCCATTTCTATTCATCAAGAATATTGACCTGTAGTTTTCTTGTGTGTTGTCTTGTCTGGCTTTGTTTCATGACCTCATGAAACACGTTTTAAAGTGTTTCCTCTTATTTAATTTTTTGGAAGAACTTAAGAAGGATTGGCATTAATGCTTCCTTAAAAATTTGGTAGAATTTACCAGTTAAGCCATCTGTCCCTGGTTGGGAGGTTTTTGATTATTGATTCAATTTTCATACTTGTTATATGTCTGTTCAGATTTTCTATGCCTTTTTATGTCTTCTAGCCTTTCTCTGTCTTTCTATGTTTTCTAGTCTTAGGAGGTTGTATGTTTCCAGGAATTTATCTGTTTCCTCCAGGTTATTCAGTTTGTTGGTGATAACTGTTCATAGTAGTCCCTTATGATCCTTTTTATTTCTGTGGTTTTGATTGTAATGTCGACTCTTTCATTTCTGATTTACTTGAGTCTCTGCTCCTTTTTTCTTAATTGGTCTAGCTAAGAGTTTGTCAATTTTATCTTTTCAAAAACCAACTAGGTGATTTTGTTGATTTTTTTTTTTTTTCAATTTTCAATTCCAGTTGGGCACAGTGGCTCGCACCAGTAATCACAGCACTTTGGGAGGCCTATGTGGGCAGATCACTAGAGGTCAGGAGTTCAAGACCAGCCTGGCCAACATGGTGAAACCCTGTTTCTACCAAAAACACAAAAATTAGCCAGGTGTGGTGGCATGTGCCTGTAATCCCAGCTACTTGGGAGACCAAGGCAGGAGAATCAGTTGAGCCAAACCAGGAGCTGAAGGTTGCCGTGAGTGAGATCGCACCACTGCACTCCAGCCTGGGTGACAGAGCAAGATTCTGTCTCAAAAAAAAAAAACAAAAAAAAACCAATTTTGTTTGATTCTGCCCTAATCTTTGCTAGTTTCTTCTTTCTGCTAACGTTGGACTTGGTTTGTTCATTTTCTAACTCCCTCAGGTGTAAAAATAGGTTTCTTATTTGACATCTTTGAGATGTTTCTTCTTTTTAATGTAGGCGTTTATCACAATAAACTTTGCTCTTAATATTGCTTTCACTGTATCCCATAAGTTTTGGTATGTTATGTTTTCATTTCCACTTATCTTAAGGTATTTTCTAATTTCCTTTTGGATTTCTTCTTTGACCCAATTGTTATTCAAGAGTATATTGTTTAATTTCCACATATTACTAAATTTTCTAGTTTTCCTCCTGTTACTGATTTCTAGGTTCATACCATTGTGGCCAGGGAAGGCATTTGATGTCTCAGTCTTCCTAAGTCTGTGAAGACATTTTTTTTTGTGACCTAATGTGATCTTTCCTGGAGGAAATGCCATGCACACTTGAGAAGAATGTATATTCTGTTGCTGTTGGATGAAATGTTCTATACACGTCTGATAGGCCCCTTTGGTCTATAACATTGTTCAAGTTCTTTGTTTCCTTAATGATCTTCTATCTGAATGTCCTATCCATTACTCCAAATAAAACATTAAGGTCTCCTACTATGATGATATGTTGTCTATCTCTCCTTTCAGTATTTTCTCCGTCAACATTTGCTTTATATATTTAGGTACTCTCAGGTTGGATGTGTATGTGTTTATATTATTTATATCTTGTTGGTGGACTGATCTTTTACCATTATATAATATCCTTCTTTGTCTCTTGTGACAGAATTTGATTTAGCCTATTTTGTCTAATATAGCCACCTGCTCTCTGTTCGTTACAATTTACATGAAATACCTTCTTCTGTCCCTTCACTTTCCGCTTATGTGCATCCTTAAATCCAAAGTGAGTTCCTTGTAGATAGCATAGAGTTGGGTATTTTTTTTTTAAATCCATTCAGCCACTTTATGTCTTTTGATTGGGAAGTTATTTAAAGTAGTCACTGGCAGGGAAAGATTTACTATTGTCATTTTGTTGTTTCCTGTTAGTCTTGTGGGTTTCTTTTTTGTCTGTCTTTTCCTCTCTTGCTGTCATCCTTTTGTGTTTTATTGACATTGATATGCTTTGATTCTTTTTTCTTTTTCTCTTGTGTTACTTTCATAGATACGTTTTTGGGGGTTAACTTGGGATTTACATAAAATACCTTATAGTTATAATGATCTAGTTTAAGCTGATAACAACTTAAGTTGAATTGGACACAAAAACTTTAACTTCTCCTCCCCGCTGCCCTCAGTACCTTGTGTTACTATTGTCTGCATTTCCCTTAGAATCTTATTTTATTTTTGTTTATTTATTAAGACAGAGTCTTGCTGTGTCACCAGGCTGGAGTGCAGTGGCCTGATCTCAGTTCACTGCAATCTCCACCTCCCTGGTTCAAGCGATTCTCCTGCTTCAGCTTCCTGAGTAGCTGGACTATAGACAAGTGCCACCATGCCCAGATAATTTTTGTGTTTTTAGTAGAGACGGGCTTTCACCATGTTGGCCAGGATGGTCTCGATCTCCTGACCTCATGATCCACCTGCCTTGGCCTCCCAAAGTGCTGAGATTACACGCATGAGCCACCATCCCCAGCCTGATTTTATTTTATTTTTAAAGACATGATCTCACTCTGTTGCCCAGGCTGGAGTGCAGTGGCATGATCATTGCTCACTGCAGTCTCTAACTTCTGGGCACAGTGATCCGCTTGCCTCATCCTGCTGAGTAGCAAGTACTACAGGCATGAGCCACCATGCCTCACTAATTTTTTAAAATTTTTATTTATTTGTAGTGACTGGGTCTTGCTATGTTGTCCAGGCTGGTCTTGATCTCCTAAGCTCAAGCAATTCTCCTCCCTTGGCCTCCCAAAGTACTGGGATTACAGATGTGACCCATAATGTCCAGCCCCCTTTAGAATGTTGGAAAAATTGACTTGCCAACTTCTATAAAAACTGCTGCTGAGATTTTGATTGAAATTGCTTTGAATCTACAGGTCAAATTCGGGAGAACTAATTCTTTTCAATATTGACTTTTGATCTATGAGCGTGGTATATCTCTTCATTTATTTTTCTTTAATTTCTCTTACAACATTCTGTAATTTCCAGATTTATTCTTATGCATTTTATATTTTTGATGCTATTGTAAGTGATACCATTTTCATTTATTTCTATTTCTGATTTTCAATGCTAGTATATAGAAGTATAATTTTTACATACTAATCTCACATCCTGCAATCTTTATTGCTTACTTTATACATATTAAAATGAACATATTATTTTTCTTTTGTCTGTTGCTATGGTCGATAACATTGATTGAATTTTGAATGTTAAATATACCCTGCATTCATAATAGATACTAATTATGATATATCTGTGGTAGATGTCTGAAGTGTGTTTTTTCAGAACATTAGCTCTGTGACATGTTAATGGATATCATGCAAAAAAAGCAAATAAAATTAATTTGGCAAACAGTAGGTTAATTAAGTTTCTTTACTTCAGGACTTCCCAGAAGCTTGAATATCCTGGAGTAAACTGCAAATCTACACAAAAATTTCCACATACTTATTTGACTATGGTCTTATCTTTTCTTAGATTATTCCTCAAGGCTAGAGTTTCCACGGAACACACTCTGGGAACTGCAGTGTTATATCAGGTAAATAATGTATTTCCAATCTTCTGGTTAAACTGTGAACTTGTCAGTGGCACCCATCATATTGAAATCATAACATCTAGTACCTGCCTGGCATTCTTATATTTATTCATTCTTTTTTATTTCAATACATATTATTTGACCCCTTTGTATACTGGATTTCATATTGGGGGGAGAGAGATGAAAGTTATTTGTTTCTGATCTTCAGGAGCTCTAATTCAAAAAGAGTCTTCAATAAACATTAGTTGAAGCAATGTGCAAATGAAATAACATCTACTCATTTTACAATCAACTGTATTATAAGTTATACAGCACTCTTTGGTGAAAATAAAGAGATATTAATAAATCTTAAATGAAACCCAATTGCCTATGAGTTTCTCCAAAACAAAGACCATCCTCCCCAAGGTATCCCTTACACTAGCAGAGTTTGGCACTTAGTAAGTGGCCAATAAATATATATGGAATCTAACCGAATTAATGACTCGGGAATCCTTATTCTCCTCACCAAGTTCCTGAGAAACTTCAGCAAAATAATTGACATAAAAAGGTCAGTATTCTTTGTACAAAACATTTATTCAGCATTAAGTTGTGCTGTTGGGAGGATTGAGCACTCTTGGGAAAGATAATTACTAATATCCTGACCTGTGCTTGCTACCCAACATGGTAGTCACTACCCACATGTGACTATTTACATTTTACATCAAAATTAATTAAATTTAAATCAAATCGAGTTATTCAGTCACTCCAACTACATTTCAAGTGCTCAGTAGTCACATGTGGCTAGTGGCTATTGTGTACATAGCTCAGAATGAACATTTCTATCAGTGTGAAATGTTTTTTGGGCAGCATTTGTCCAGAGCATAGGAAATAAAATACACAACCTTTCAGTAATTAAAAATAATTCAAGGTTGTTTTTTAAAAACCCAATACCCACACTGCCTTTCAGAGGTTATTTTAGAAAGTCAGTTTCTGGCTTCATATAAAGCCCAGGTGCTAAAGTTAGTTTCAGAAAACAATAAAAAGCCCAAGGACTATGTTTCTAGAACACTGAACCAAGCTGATTACAAGACTACTTTAAATTAGCTCATAATCTGACAGCTAAGTGCCATTAAATGTATCCATTCACATCTCGATTGCTAACGTTTAAATTTTGAAACCCCATAAATGTACTTAAGAAGAACATTCCAAATTCTGTGAGTTCCTTAACATACCAGACACATAGAAGATACTTAAATACATGTTGGTTGAATGAAGAGGTTCTTTGGGAAAAAATCCTAAATCTTACACGTAGATATTCCTTGAATTAAACACAAGGATGTTTGACATGCGGCGACTCTTTGATTGCCTTTGGAAATTCTTTCCTGCTCAATTAGTTTGTGAGACCAGGGCATTACTGAATTTGGCAAAGCTAAAACTGAAAGTGGAGTCAAATTCTCATCTATCTGAAGCAATGGGGGAGGTCTTGGCTGCATGCTGTTCCCGTCATGATAACAATCAAAACCAAATATTTTTCTGAGTACCTTTATGTTCAAAGCATCAGCTTAGGAGGTGAGGATACAAGCAATTATGACGTACAGTCTGTTCTCAAAAAGGCGAAGTTCAATTGAGACAGAACAGAAGGAAAGAAAAAGCTTTAATAGTTTAGAGTTTTCTCATAACAAATACACCAGTATCTTCCAGGACAGCTGGTCTATTGTGTTCTTTGCTCTGTCTCCCCTTAGTTTGTTTCCAATTGGTTTTCAAGTTCTATCAAGTCTTTCTTATTTATTTATTTTTTTTTTGGTTTTGTTTTCTGAGATGAAGTCTCTCTGTCGCTCAGGCTGGAGTGCAGTGGCGTGATCTCAGCTCACTGCAACTTCTGCCTCCTGTGTTCAAGTGATTCTCCTGCCTCAGCCTCCTGAGTAGCTGGGATTACATGTGCACACCACCATGCCAGGCTAATTTTTGTATTTTTAGTAGAGACGGGGTTTCACCATGTTGGCCAGGCTGGTCTCGAACTCGAGCTCAAGTTGTCTGCCTGCCTCAGCTTCCCAAAGTGGTGGGATTACAGGTATGAGCCCATACCCAGCTAAGCCTCTTTCCATGGTGACATCTGCACTCATTCTGCTCTTTCCATGTGTGATACTTAAAACCTGGTTCAAGTCCTCAGGTCTTTCTTTTATTTCATTTGAGACAGACTCCTAACTGATTGCTCCGTTTCTAGTGCCTGTTCCTTTGCTCCTACATTCCTCTCCCACTACCACTTGTTTGAGCTCGCAAAGGTGTACCTGCTCAAAAATGTTCAATGGCTCCCGACGTCATTTTTCCTCTCTCTCTTTTTCTTTCTTTCTTTTTCTCTCTCTCTCCTTTCCCCCCTTCTCTCTTTCTTTGAGACAGAGTCTCACGTGTCACCCAGGCTGCTCAAAAATCCTCAATGGCTCCCTATGTCTTTTCTTTTTTTCTCTCCCTTTCTTTCTTTCTTTCCCTCCCTCCCTTCCTTCCTCTTTCCCTCCCTCTCCCTCTTTCTTTCTCTTTCTCTTTCTTTCTTTTGCTTTCTTTTCTCCTCTCTTTCTCTCTTTCTTTCTTTTCGAGAGTCTCACCCTGTCACCCAGGCTGGAGTACAATGGTATGATCTTGGCTCACTGCAACCTCCGCCTCCCAGGTTCAAATGATTCTCCTGCCTCAGGCTACCGAATAGTTGGAATTATAGGTGCCCACCACCACGCCCAGCTAATTTTTCTATTTTTAGTAGAGACAGGATTTCACCATGTTGGCCAGGCTGGTCTTGAACTCCTGACCTCGTGATCCTCCAGCCTCAGCCTCCCAAAGTGCTGGGATTACAGGTGTGAGTCACCACACCTGGCCAGCTCCCTGTTTCTTATTGAATGAAGTGCATATTCCTCCGTCGGATTTTCAAGGCCTTCCCCACAATGGATTTATAACCTATTTTCCCAGGCTTCTTTCTCATCGTTGCCCATATTGTACCTGATACCCCAGCCAAATTGGAAAAGGTGCTGTCCTTTGGGCCAGTACTGTGTCTTTGGGCTTGCTATTCAAAGCACGTGCTTCAGGAATGCTCTCCTCTTGCCCTCTCCCACCTCACCCTTGTCCTTACCAGGCAAACTAAATCTACCTTCCATGATGTCTTTTGTTCTGATATAGTCTCCTTATCTCCAGCTTTTCACTTATGATCTTTTTATGGCAACAAGATTGGGCCTTGTGTTCATCTTTTTTTTTCCCCCACGTCTGCTTTATTGAGCCTATAATTTTGTCCATGAGGATTCAACAATTCTTGAAGATATAACTATTTCTATTTCTTTTGGATTTAATATGCAAGATTTGAGGTAACTGAAAATTTTGTTTATTAAAGAGAATAACTTTAAATAAAAAATCTAAGGTACACAGTTATTTAAAAATTTGATTAAGCTTTATCAAACCCTAGTATTTTGGTTTGATTAAAGTATACCACATTTTTTTTCTTATGGCATTTAGCAGTTACCAGAAGTGTTTATCTCTATAGTAACTAATTCACAAAATAATAATCAAAATAATCCTTTAAAAATATTTTACAGTACAGGTTTCAGTATTCATGACTGTAACCATAAATTCAATTCCACAAAGCTATTATGTTAAGTGTATACTGTCTTTTTTGTTTTGTACGGAGTTTTACTCTTGTTGCCCAGGCTAGAGTGCTGTGGCACAATCTCGGCTCACTGCAACCCCCACCTCCAGGTTCAAGTGATTCCCCTGCCTCCGCCTCCCAAGTAGCTGGGATTACAGGTGTTTGTCAACATGCCTGGCTAATTTTTGTATTTTTAGTAGAGATGGGGTTTCACCGTGTTGGCCAGCTGGTCGTCAACTCCTGACCTCAGGTGATCTACCCACCTCAGCCTCCCAAAGTGCTGGGATTACAGGCATGAGCCACTGCACCCAGCCTATTTTTTAATAGTTTATTTCTTTTAACTTTTACTTAAGGTTCAGAGGTACATGTGAAAAGTTTCTTGTGAAGATAAACTCATGTCATGGAGATTTGATATACAGATTATTTTATCACCCAGTGATAAGCATAGTACCCAGTAATAAGCATAGTACCCAATAAGTATTCTTCCTGATTCTTTCCCTCCTCCCACCCTCCCCCTTGAAGTAGTCCCCAGTATCTGTTATTTCCTTCTTTCTGGTTATAAGTTCTTATGATTTAGCTCCCACTTATAAGTGAGAACATGCAGTAATTGGCTTTCTGTTCCTGTGTTAGTTTGCTAAGGATAATGGCCTTTAGCTCCACCCAAGTTGCTGCAAAGGACATGATCCCATTCTTTTTCCTGGCTGCATAGTATTCTACAGTGTATAAGCACCACTTTTTTTTTTTTTTTTAATCCAGTCTGTTGTTGATGGGCTTTTCAGTTGAATCAGTGTCTTTGGTATTGTGAATAGCATTGCAACAAGCATACATGTGCATGTGTCTTTATGGCAGAATGATTTATATTCCTTTGGGTATATACCCAACAATGGGATTGCTGGGTTGAATGTTACTTTTGTCCTTAGTTCTTTGAGGTATTGCCACATTGCTTTCCACAATGGTTGAACTAATTTGCATTCCCACCAGCAGTGTATAAGCATTCTCTTTTATCTCCAGCCTTGACAGCATTAGTTATGGTTTGACTTTTTAATAAAAGCAATTTTGACTGAAGTGAGACGATACCTCATTGTGGTTTTGCTTTACATTTCTCTAATGATTAGTGATGTCAAGCGATTTTTTAATGCTTGTTGGTCACATATATGTCTCTTTTAAAAAGTGTCATGTCTTTGCCTACTTTTTAATCTGTTTGGTTTTTTTCTTGTAAATTTATTTCTGTTCCTTATAAATGCTGGATATTAGACCTTTGTCAGATGGATAGTTTGCAAATATTTTCTCCTATTCTCTAGGTTGTCTGTTTTTTATTGAGATAGTTTCTTTGTCATTTATTGTTTTCCAAATATAAAAGCAAATATAAACACAAGGGATAGTTATGGATATACAAATATAGAAATAGTAACATTTTGCCTTTGTGTAGCTTCTACTGACCACATTCCAGGTTTAGAAGTCGTTAGAAGACCAATATAATTGCCTGTTTCTTTGGATTTCCAGAAACTTCAGGCATTTTTGCTATTCAGATTCCAAACCAGTTTCTTCTTGTTTTGAACTTCCCAACTCAGACCAGCTCCTAAAGTCTGAAGTGTGATGTGAAACCTTGCAAGAAGGGCATGCTGAAAAATTATAAAGTGTGTTCTGCCATATGTTGCTTCCCATGAAACTGCAGTAAGAATTGATGGGAGACACCTCTATGGAGAAATTCTCTGAAGATGCTGGTCAGTGTCCATTTGGAGAGAAGCAGGGCATCTGAAGGGAGGAGTACTATGCATGTTCAGAAAGCTTGGATGTATCTTCTCTGGAGTTGCATGGTGTGAACAGGTGTTTGACTTTTACAGGTGAGTTCTAATGATATTTGATTGACGTGAGAGCTTCTGTGTTGGTCTCACTGGGAGCCGCAGACTGGAGCTGTTCTATTCGGCCATCTCAGCCCCTCCTTATGCTCATCTTTTATTTTTCGCTGAGGAGCAAATTCTCTCTCTTTCCTTCTCTTTCTTTTTCTCTCTTTCTTTCTCTCCTCTTTCTTTATTTCCTTCTTTCTTTTGAGATAGGGTCTTGTTCTGTTGCCCAGGCTGGAGCAGCACAGTGGTACACTTATGGCTCACTGCAACCTCAACCTCCTAGGCTCAGTGATCCTCTCCCCTCAGCATCCCAAGTAGCTAGGACTACAGGTGGAGGCCACCATGCCTGACTAATTTTTTAATTTTTAATTTTGTAGAGTTGGAATCTCACTGTGTTGCACAGGTTGTTCTTGAGCTCCTAGGCTCAAGCAATTCTCCTGCCTTGACCTCCCAAAGTACTGGAATTATAAGCATGAGCCACCGTACCTGGACTCTTTCAGTTTTTTTGGTAAATATTTTTATTGATATATAACATACATACAGAAAAGTATACAAATCATGTCAATTAAAAATTTAATTGAATGCATCTATATTACAACCATAAAGATCCGTCACACAGCCTTCCAGAGGCTTCCTTTCATTTTCCTCTTTGTCATTACTTTAAAAGGTAATCATTATTCTGACATAGCACCATAATTAATTTCAGCTGCTTTTATACATCATGTAGTAGAATTTGTGTATTTTTTTTATTACTAACTAGACTGGAAATTGTTTAAGACAGTCTGTGTCTTTTTTTTTATGATATTTCAAAGTTTTGACTATAGTTTTATTTAGGGTGATAATTAGATATTTATTGAGTCAAATTGCCTGCAAGGTGGCATAGCAAGTTATCAGAAGGGAAGAATCAGACTGGGTGCAGTGGTTCATGACTATAATCCCAACATTTTGGGAGGCCCAGGCCAGAATATTGCTTGAGCCCAGGAGTTCAAGACCAGCCTGGACAACATGGTGAAACCTATCTCTACAGAAAATACAAAAGTTAGCCAGGTCTGATGCCATAGGCCTATAGCCCCAGCTACTTGGAAGGCTGATGCAGGAGGCTTGCCTGAGCCCAGGAGATAAAGAATGCAGTGAACTGAGATCATGCCACTGCCCTCCTGCCTGGGTGACAGGGAAGAACCCTGTCTCAAAAAAAAAAAGAAGAATTAATATGGAGTAACAGCCAAATGACATATTAGGTAGCAGTGAAGAATACGCTAAACCATGAGCCCAGAAGATCTCTCAGGTAAGAAAAATGGCACTGTCGTCGCCATTACTCCAAGAAGAGACCAGTCGGTAGAGGAGAAGTCGAGGTTAGAGAGGACTGGGGGGCACTTCGCTGTCTTCAGTGGAAGGGTGCAAAAATGCAGAGTAATAAAACTTTTAACTTGGAGAAGCAAAATCAATCTCCAAGAAAGCATCATCAACATCACCTCCAGCAGCAGCACCACCAGCAGCAACAGCAGCAGCTACCACCACCGCCAATACCCGCAAATGGGCAACAGGCCAGCAGCCAAAATGAAGGCTTGACTATTGACCTGACGAATTTTAGGAAATCAGGACAGAAGACCTTCACCCAATGAAGCCATCTTTTTGTGGAAAATCTTTTCTCGACATCAGTCAGGAAGAAATGAGGAAACTACTTGAGAAATATGGAAAGGTGTGTGAAGTCTTCATTCATAAGGATCAAGGATTTGGCTTTATCCATTGGAAACACGAACCCTAGTAGAGACTGCCAAAGTGGAGCTGGACAATATGCCACTCTGCGGAAAGCAGCTGCATGTTTCCTGCCATAGTGCATCCCTTACAGTTCGAAACCTTCCTCAGTATGTGTCCAACGAACTGCTGGAAGACCCTTTTCTGTGTTTGGCCAGGTGGAGATGGCTATAGTCATCATTGTGGATGATCGAGGAAGGCCCTCGGGAAAAGGCATTGTTGAGTTCTCAGGGAAGCCAGCTGCTGGGAAAGCTCTGGACAGATGCAGTGAAAGCTCCTTCCTGCTAATCACATTTCCTCATCCTGTGACTGTGGAGCCCATGGACCAGTTAGAGGATGAAGAGCGACTTCTAGAGAAGCTGGTTATAAAGAACCAGGATTTTAAAGGAACAAGAGCAGCCACCCAGATTTGCACAGCCTGGCTCCTTTGAATATGAGTATGCCATGTGCCGGAAGGCACTCATTGAGATGGAGGAACAGCAGCAGGACCAAGTGGACCGCAACATCAAGGAGGCTCATGAAGCTGGAGATGGAGATAGAGACTGCATGCTGTGAACACCAGGTCATGCTAATGAGACAGGATTTGATGAGGCGCCAAGAAGAACTTCGGAGGATGGAAGCGCTGCCTAACCCACAGGTACAAAAACGAAAGCAACTGGAGTTCAGGCAGGAGGAAGAGCACAGGCGCAGTGAAGAAGAGATGCGGCGGCAGCAAGAAGAAATGATGCAGCGACAGGAGGAAGGATTCAAGGGAACCTTCCTGGATGCGAGACAGCAGGAGATTCGGATGGGTCAGATGGCTATGAGAGGTGCTATAGGTATAAACAACAGAGGTGCCATGCCCTCTACTCCTGTGGCATCTGGTACTCCAGCTCTTCCAGGACCTGCCCACTATGATGCCGGATGGGACCTTGGGATTGACCCCACCAACAACTGAACGCTTTGGTCAGGCTGCTACAATGGAAGGAATTGGGGCAATTGGCGGAACTCCTCCTGCATTCAACCATGCAGCTCCCGGAGTTGATTTTGCTCCAAACAAACGTCACTGATACTAATAAAGTTGCAGTGTCTAGTTTCTCAAAACCCTTAAAAGAGGGACTCTTTTTGGACTAGCCAGAATTCTACCCTGGAAAAGTGTTAGGGATTCCTTTCAATAGTTAGATCTGCCCTGCCTGTACTATAGGAAGTATGCTGGAGGCAGAGGGCAAGGGAGGGCAATATACCACACATAAACAAACCAATTATGTGTGGAATATTGTTTAATCAGTTCTGTGTGGTGCATTCCTGAAGTCTCAGACGTGATTGTTGACGGCCTGGGGAAACCATGGCAAAGTGGATCCAGGTAGAGCCCATTAATCTTGATCATTCCGTTTTCGTTTTTGTTTTTGTCCCTCTTGTTTCATTTTCTTGCTTCCATGTGCCAGTACTTACCTAAGTGATTTCACTTGATCCCAACAGCAACTCTGAAGGTAGGGAATATTATTTCTCTCATTTAGAAGAAACTAAGGTTAAATAAGTGGCTGTGGCTGGGCGCAGTGGCTCACGCCTGTAATTCCAGCTCCAAGGTAGGCATATTGCCTGAGCCCATAAGTTTGAGACCAGCCTGAGAACTCGTCTAAACACACACACACACACACACACACACACACACACACACACACACTTAGCAGAGTGTGGTTGCTCTCGCATGTAGTGTCAGCTACTAGGGAAGCTGAGGTATGAGGATCACTCTAACCCAGGAGGTTGAGACTGCAGTGAGCTGTGATGGTGCCACTGCACTTCAGCCTGGCCTGAGTTAGACCCTTTCTCAAAACAAAAACAAAAAAAGAAAAGAAAAAAACATGGCCTTCTCAATGTCCTTAGGAACTGCAGAATTATTGACTGCTTGAGACTAGTAGTTTACCCTCTTGTATGTGTGCACCTTTCTGCTTCTACCAATTAAATTCTAATTCTCAACAAGTCATTGTGTTTATTCTTTTTGTTGTTGTTGTTATGAACAAATTAAAGAAATAAAGAATGGCTGGCTACTCCACAGAGCAGCCAATTGTGTTTATTCTTAAAACTGTTTATGCCCGTTGTGCTAGTTATTATAACTAGTTGATTTAATTAAAGAGATGAATATGCATGCAAACTTAAAAAAAATAACTTGGACTGCTTTAGAAAAACTCAGAAAAGGCAAATCATTGAAAAGTAATTGTGTGAATTGGATGAACGGAAAAAATCGTGGAAACAATCATAAAAATCTAGAAGGCTTTTGCATTCAAGATGCATCCCAAGTGGATTGAAGTTACTGCTGCTCTTTCAAGAAAGGAAATGTGGACATTTTCTACTACTAATTATGGGTGTGGTTTATGAAAGGCAAAAACAAAACAAAACAAAAAGCAGAGCAGAACCCGGTTCAAGAGATCTATACCAGAAGAAAAGATCTTGACTAAACATCAAAATGTTGGCAGATAAATACAAATTTACATGTTTTAAGGTACATATGCATCACTTTCTTGGGATTTTCACTTTAATCAACCCTCTTTGATTAGAAGATCCACAACCAGTCTCAACTCAACCTTGTTAAATCTGCCACTTACATTAACAGTACAAATTAGAGAGCTTGCTTAGCAAGCAACCAGTGCATAATAAGAGCTCAGTAAACCTTAGCTCTCATTATTACTAGCCATACATGATGTCAAGTAGAACTAGTAACTGCTGGGACAAACTTTGACAAAGAAGGGTAAAATGACACTTACTAGCCATCCCAAGTAATTCAAACTAGATGCAGATCTCAGACTCTTGCCAAAATATGATGATGTTCACTGAAAATATCAATTGGCTTTTCCCTCATCCGGTGTTACAGTCTAGGAATGCTTCTCCTGAATAGAGGATTTTTTTTTTAAACTTTTCAAAAGAAATCTCATAAAGTCTAATGTGGACTGGTTTACGTCAGGTCCTGGCAGAGTTAATTTGGGGGTGGCAGCCTGGAACTTCTTGAAATAAGTGACTTCAGTGAGAAACTGCAGCCCAGACATGTCTTTGTGAGAATGCTGTTATAAGGACATTGTGTTTCATTTCTGCCTCTCCTTACAGTTCATTTTTAATTATTGATGTCACTTTTTCCTTCTCTCTCCACCCAAACGAATATAACATTTAAACATTAAAGAGACTAAAGAGTCAGTGACTGAATTTTTAAAAAGAATTAACAATTAAAATAAATTCATTATTAAACTTGGTTACATCCTGAGCTACAACTTACTCCCTCACTTTCCTCGTGGGCAGGGATTATAGAACACTACTCACCCTCCATCCAAGCCAGGTCGAAGGGCCACAGCACTGGAGGGCAGCAAAAAGAAATGTGAATGCTAGTGAGTATGTCCTCGGGTAACTGGTCCCAAGTCATCTATTTCTCTCATGTTACCCATCTGTGCTATATGTGTTTCCTTATAGAGTCAGAGCTGAGTCAGAGCTAAGGTTTGCCTTTAAATGCAGGACAACATTATCAAGATATAATTTCCCTGGGAAATACGTGGAATAGTCCAGCATTTGTATGTGTGTATGGCAGTGAGGAAAATGGTGAGAATTGTGTACACATATGACAGTGATGGACCCTTAAGTTCCTATGTTACTTTTCAAAGCAGAAAGCTCTCCTAGCAAATATTTACCATAATATTAGATCTCTAGATCAAATACTTTGATTTAATTTTGCAGACATTCACACACACACACACACACACACACTTCAAAACAATTACAGAAGTAATATCGCAGACTGGGTTCTGCCCATCATCTTGCCGCCTTCCACACTTAGACACACATATGTATTAACTCAGAACCCCTTGGCAGTACTCAGATAACACAGGAAAGTGAATGAACCCATCAACTAACTAGGCCAGGTTCCTGTGTTTCTATTATGTTTGCCTTCTTGTCTGAATACTTACTACCTCACACAACCTAACACCTGACTGTGCAGCGTGTCCCCAGTTTTGAGTACATGGCTTTGAGAATTTCTTACCTAGCCAGACTAAGCTTTTTGAAGACAGGACAATGTCTTATACTTAGCTTATATATTCTTTCATGCCTAGCACAAAACTCAACAAGAGGTTGAGTGTTAAGAGAAGGACATAAGCCAGGCACGTGGCTCACGCCTGTAATCCCAGCACTTTGGGAGGCTGAGGTGAGCGGATCACCTGAGGGTGGAGGTTCAAGACCAGCCTGATCAACATGGAGAAACCCTGTCTCTACTAAAAACACAAAGTTAGCCGAGCATGGTGATGGCACATGCCTGTAATCCCAGCTACTCGGGAGGCTGAGACAGGAGAATCGCTTAAACTTGGGAGGCGGAGGTTGCAGTGAGCTGAGATCTCGCCATTGCAAGATCTTTCTACCACACACATATAGACGCTACTCACATGGCTCCTCTTGTGAGGAGGACTTCCCATCTGAACAACAATAGCTTGAACAGCAAGAGTGAAATCCATCTCGGAAAAAAAAAAAAAGAAGAGGACATATCAGATGAACATAAATGACTGTTCTACCCTGAACTGAAACAGCACCAAAGCGCTTCTTGGTTCAGGTCATCAGCTGTGTCACCTTTTTGACTGGGTTTTGACTGGCTATTTGTAGAAATCACTGTCCTCCCCGGAAGTCATATTTATGTTTGTAAAACAGATTGCCTTGATGTAAAATGAAAGTAATTCCACCACTGCCAAAGTAGGGCCAATTGCCTACATGTTTTTTCAAAATGCAATTCGTTTCAACCAATTTTATTATCCCCTAAGCCAGCTGCCAATGATGTCAACTGAAAAATCCAGATATCCTGGCTCTAAAGCTGGTCCTCCCAATAATTGGCTACCCCTCACTGAATACAAAGGAACCTCATTTGTTTCTTTCCCACCACCCTCACTGTCAGCATTCTCTATCAGGGTAAATTTCAAATAACTTTGGGGACTTCTATACGTAGTTGAACTTCCTAGTCTCCCCAAATTTCTTGCCATATCCTGAGAGTGGGATAGGGAATCTATTCAAGTATCTTGGCTCATTTACATGGGCAGTACTCATGTGCTTAGAGTTATCAAGGATATAAAAGGGGCATGGGCCAATGGACTCCTGCCCCCAAGTCATTTATAACTTGGAAAAACAAGGCTTCTCAAATAACTGGGGACCAAGCCAATATACAATCACATGACAACATGATATACGTGTCTAGGAGAATGACAGAGTGAATGGAATAGGGACCTACGAAAAGACTGTCAAGCAGAACCCACTCAAGGCTGGTGATCCTGTATTCAAAATGAGACCAAGTGCCATGGTGACATTTTCTTTCAGTCAGTCATGCTCAGCTACGTAAGGGCAGTTGCACCAAAGGCAGAAAGTTGAAGCTATGCCTGGACTAGGTTTAGTTAAGCAAGTGTTATCAAGAGTTGAAAATACATGCAAAGGAATGATTCTAATGATCACCCATGGAGGTCACTTGCACCAGGTGCAGAAGGAATGTGAGAGATGTGAGGACAATGAAAAGGTATCATTCAATTGTAGCCCACAATAGGCATAAAGAAGTGTTGGAGTCGGTGCAAGAGGAGCCATGTGAGTAGCGTCTATATGTGCGTGGTAGAAAGTCAGAAAAGGCACAGTTCATATGGGCCAGGGAGCAGGTGGCCCACATAAACTGTGGCAGGATTTAGGCTGAGAATAAAGAACATAGAACAAAGTTGATTAGACTAAAGAGAGGACATAGAATATTCTAAATTGGAGCATACATAGTAAGGGTCTGTACTAAAGATAATGGACTTAGAAAATAGGAAACCAGGCTTACTAGGATGTAAAGTTCAATTTCCTTAGTGGTAGAGTGTAAATTTTGATAAGCATTACTAAACTACGACTCAGGTACAGGGAGTTCAAGGACTGTTTTATCTTCCAAATATTCCAAAATGAGTTGTAATCTTTTTCCTCAGTTTGTTGGTGAGTGTGAATAAGGTCTCTGCAATTTAAATTAACAATATTGCCTCTGTTTGAAAACCTTGTCACATTTTATCAGTATCTTTCCCCCTGGTTCTAACACCTTTTATTGGCTCCCTAAGGTGAATTTATGTGTTTGCCTTACAGTGTTCTGTGTTGAATAATTTAGTGCTGTTACAGTTAACTGAAGCAGAGATTCATTATATATTTCAAAGTTTCTAACAATCTCACCAAAAACATCCAAATCAATAAATTCACACAGAGACCTAGAGTTAGTCATTGCCATTGTCAATTGAAAATCAAACTCCTGCCAGGCACTGTGGCTCACACCTGTAATTCCAGCCTTTGGGAGGCCAAGCCGATGGATCACTTGTGATCAGGAGTTCAAGACCAGCCTGGCTAACATGGTGAAACCCCGCCTCTACTAAAAATACAACAATTAGCTGGACATGGTGGTGCATGCCTGTAATCCCAACTATTTGGGTGGCAGGAGAATTGCTTGAACTGGGGAGGCAGAGGTTGTGATGAACCGGGATCACGCCATTGCACTCCAGCCTGGGCAAGAGGGAAACAATGTCTCAAAAAAATAATAATAATAATAAAGAAAGAAAAAGAAAAAGTAAAAAGAAAAGCAAGCCCCCCAAATGCTTAAACTTTATGTAACTACAATCAGTTCTCCATATCCTACATTATTCATTCATTCATTCAACATTTGGGCACCAACTAGAAGTTGAGAACGATGGTAGGTGATGGAAATGTGGAAATGAAAGGCTCAGCCCTTCCCAGGCATGTAGGTAAGACAAACAAGTAAAAGATAATAATACTAGTGCTATGACGGAGGACAACATAGGGCGCTAATAGGCAAGTGTTCCTTGCTTGGATGCAGATGGGAAGTCACAAAAGATGTCTGATATCTG
Organism: Callithrix jacchus; assembly: GCF_049354715.1. Taxonomy (NCBI): domain Eukaryota; kingdom Metazoa; phylum Chordata; class Mammalia; order Primates; family Cebidae; genus Callithrix; species Callithrix jacchus. The sequence continues at coordinate 77,820,077 of NC_133507.1, forward strand.
AGCTAGGTTTTGAAATTCCAGCAGCAGTTATTTAACCAGCTATGAAACAGCTGAGTGGGTTACTGGAGGCGGTAACGTCATATGTAAAGGTTCAAATGAGAGAAAGAAACACATGAGACAGTAAGGAAGGTCCCAACTGATTTGGCATCTTGGAGCAGCAAGTGGGAAGAGTGACAGAGCTGAGGCAGGAGAGATGAGCAGGGACAGATTTTAAAGACTGCATTCTGCAGTGCACTGGAGGCACCTTGGAGAGACCCTGATAAAATTTAAGCATCTTATGGCAGGGTGGAAGATTTGGGCAAGGCAATTAGTTAATTAACTTTTGCAGTCATTCAGGTGAGAAATGATAGGACTTTGAACAGATGGGGATGTAAAAGAGGAAACAAACACTACGATTGCTTCAGAAGTAGTGTCTGGTAGGTTTAGTAATTGGCCTGGTTAGTTATAAGAACTTATGGGGAAAAGAAACCAGGTGATGCTTTTCTTTCTCCTAAAAGACCAAAGGTCTCACTGGAGCTATAAAGTCAATTTATATTTTCGACAGGTAACTTTACAACTGTGAAATTCAAGTAAAAAGTTGAGTCATGAAGCTTCTTTTATCCAGGGTAGGGTGAGGTTTCCTAGATTTGTGCTGTTGGACTTGTAGTTTCCAGAAGAAAGTTTGGACAGACTGTCCTTTTAAAGAATCTAAATTTATTTATTAAATGTATTTTTTATGATAATGAAAAATGAATTGCCAATCATTTTATACAGCCATATACTGAAGCTTTACTTTCTTTCTGTTTGTCAGATCTTTAAAAATGGTATATGGCAGCCGGGTGCAGTGGCTCACGCCTGTAATCCCAGCACTTTGGGAGGCCGAGGCGGGTGTATCATGAGGTCAGGAGTTCAAGACCAGTCTGGCCAATATGGTGAAACCCTGTCTCTACTAAAAAAAAAAAAAAAAAAAAAAATTAGCTGGGCGTGATGGCACCCGCCTGCAGTCCCAGCTACTTGGGAGGCTGAGGTAGAAAAATCGCTTGAACTCGGGAGGTGGAGGTTGCAGTGAGCCAAGATTGCGCCACTGTACTCCAGCCTGGCAACAGAGTGAAACTCCTTCTCAAAAAAAAAAAATGCTATATGGCTAGAGCTACTACACCTATATCCCAACTCCTATAATACCTTCCTTATCTGATCAACGTGAGGCAAGAGTAGTAGTCCAGTCTTCTTTGCAGCTTCAGCAGGATGAGGAAATAAGGAGTAGAGCGTTGCAACATGTTGCTAGTATGATGAGATCACATTTGTCTTTGACACAGAAGATACTGTTGCCATCTTTACAATTAGTTTTTTTCCTACTTAAAATTCATCCATATGTGCTTAGATTCCAAATGACAAAAGCCATTCATTTTTGACTACTTCAAGTGAAATGGAGTCAGTGTTGGAAGAAGAGCTTACAGGATTACAGCTATTAAGTCTTTTCCCCTGGGGAGTGAGTGGCAATTTAGTAGCAACCATGCGGTTCTGCCACACGGCTAGATCACAGCACCACATCCTTGGTGTCAGGGTGGGGCTGACACCAAGTGGGGACCAGAAATCATAAGAGACAAAGGAAAGGAGAAAACTGTAATTTGAAAGGAAAAAGAAATAAAGAACAGAAAGAAAACTCCTGAATTCCAAGTTTTTAGGTTTAAAGAGACAATGTAAGATGTGAGAAAAGCTGCTTCATGTCCCACTTCTGTTGAGTCCTGCTGACTGCTTCTCTTTGCCTCACTTTTCTTTGCTAACCACAGGCAAGATGGTACAGTGCACAACTGGAAGCGTGACCTCTGCCCTGGTGCCAAATGGATAACTAAAACAAGCCTAGAGAACCAAATAGTTGTCTTTGGACTAAAACACCCATTTTGTTCATTTGAGGCTTGTGACTTCCTTTTGGATCACTGTCTTGAGATGCCCACATGTGGCCTCCAAAGCTCTTTCTTGCATAAGTTTATTTTTAAAAAAGTGATATATGCCATATGTTCAAGTGTTTAATAACAATTCTTTTCCTTGGCTGTAAGCTAGGGGATGAATAGAAGTGCGGCATAGGAAAATACGAGAAAGTACACACTTAGTTGCATCTCTTGAGGAATTTAAGTTGCTTTAAAACATGTGCTAAGAATTCCTTGGCTGATCTTTGGGAGGAGTAATTTGAAAGTTTCAGTGTTGTTGTCACCATTTTTCAGATATAGAAAGGAAGTAGACTAGTTAAGCAAGCCTGGCATGCAATTTAAAAATGTATCAGAGTCCAAGGAAATGTTTTTTTAACCATTACTGACTTTTTCATGTTCTCACTTAAAGTTCATAGTTATTATCTTTGCCTCATCCCACTATATTAGGCTAAGAATTACAGTACCTAAGCCTTTCCAAGAATACAAAAGCCATCTAAGGTCCAGCTGTATCAGTTATCATTCTTTTGATTACAAGAGGCAGAAATATAGTTCAAATGGGCATAAGCAAAAAGCAGAAGTTATTGGTTCATATAACTAAAGCCAAGGAATATAGCTAGCTTCAGGCATGGCTGGATCAAGATGCTTACATGTTAATGTATGAAATATGTCTTTTTCTCCAAGCTACAGATCTGCTTTCCTTTATGTTGGCTTCATTTTCTGATGTGGTGGCAAGATGATTATCAGCAGCCCCAGGCCTGGCAATACCATTAGAAAAAGATTCAATTTATATGCAATCCTTTTAGCAATTTTAGGCAAGGCTCTCATTGGCCTGACTTAGGTCATATGCCCATTCTCGAACCACCCACAGTGTCAAGAGCTTGAAATATGTTTAACTAGCCCTCATTGGAGCCAAAGTTGGGTCTAGCCTCACTGAAACCACAAGGACAGTTTGAACAGTTGCATAGTTACCCAAAAGACAGTTACTGATACCAAAATGGTAATGGATGGTTGTAGAAGGCACTGTTGGCTGCCTATTCAAAATCTACTTTCCTCTTCTTCCTTGCTAAGTGAACCCTATGTTTAGCTATCTACTCTTCTCCTTGTGGCTAGGGGCTCAGGTAAGGGATGACAGAGGAGAGTGGCAGCCAGGTACAAAGTGTCAGGGCCTAAATAGGATGGGGGGGCATCCTAATCACAGGACAACACTGACATCATGTCGAAGCTCAAGTGTATTAAGCCAAGGACATCCATGCAAAGAAGGGGGTGATCATGGCCTGTGGAAGGATGATTACCTTCAGGGCAATGATCAAAGACATAATATATTACAAACTGGGCACAGTGGCTCACACCTGTAATCCCTGGACTTTGGGAGGCCAAGGTGGGTGGATCACCTGAGGTCAGGAGTTTGAGACTAACCTGGCCAACATGGTAAAATGCCATCTCTACTAAAAATACAAAAATTAGCCAGGCATAGTGGTAGGCACCTGTAATTTCAGCTACTCAGGAGGTTGAGGCAGGAGAATTACTTAAACCAGGGAGGTAGAGGTTTCAGTGAGCTGAGGTCATACCACTGCACTTCACCCTGGTGAAAGAGCAACCCCCTGTGTCAAATAAAAAAAAAATAGTGAACTCTATGGTGTTGGATTGGAACTGAAGGTGTTGTGAATTTATGGTTTTCCGCTTACAAAGAAATATAGAGAAATAAATATAGATATAAATATGAGTGTGTGTGTGCATATACATACCTACATGCATACATATGTACATATGCTATCTGGATCTGTTCACAGAAAGGTTCTGGGAACAGTAACATCTCATGGTAATGAGCACAACTATTGCTCAACATTTGTCTTCTAAATGCCATTCTCTATTAAAAGGCACTGGTGTTCTTTATCAATGGCTGATTCCAGGTCTGGGCAAGGAAAATACAAGATGAGCCCAGAATAACATGTTGTGCCAAAAACTAAGGAAGTGCTCCTGGATAAGGGCATCTTGAAGGGACACATGAACCAACTTTAAGGGGCTCCAAATGGCTAATCTGGGATGACGTGAGAACAAAATACGTAATCTTAGGAACGAATTATAACTCATTGCATGAAGTAAGAATTTGAGTTCATACTATTGCAAATAAACAAATGGGGAAGAAGCAAAAGTTCTCTCTTATAACAGAATTTTAACTAATAAATGTAGAAGGAATGGTAAAAACAGAAAAGGACCATTTGGCAAACACAGCTGTAATAATTGTTTCAGGCAAGACTCATCAACAGATGCTAAAATTAGAGGAGAAAGTATAATAAGCCATTTACCTACAATGTCTCAAAGTATCTCTCCACAAATCGGTTACTCCAAGAAAGACACAACAGAACTTCTGCAGTTTTTTTGGACCAAAATACAAAACTTCAATCTAATCATGAGAAAACATCACACAAACCCAAATTAAGAGAGATCTACAAAATAACTGAGCAAGACTCTTAAGAAATGTCAAGGTCAGGAAAATCAGAGACCAATAAATGGTTCTAGAATAAAGGAATCTCTAGACTGTTAGCTTGGATTGTAGACCAGAACAAATTAATTAGTGGGACAACTGGTAACATTTGAATAAGATCCATAGATTATTTGGAATATATTAGATTAAGAATAAGCTATTAAAATTAACTTTACCTGTTTTTTTAAAAACAATACAAAACAAAAAATCCTTTCAACAAGGTTACTAGACAATGTTAAATTACAGTAGTCCCCCTGGCTTATCCAGGGAAATAAATTCCAAGACTCACAGTGACTACCTGAAACAGTAGATAGTACCAAATCTGAGTGCCACGAATCAGAACATGTTTCTGTTCCTGTCCTCCACCCATAAATTTAATGAATTTTATATTTTAACTAAGCTCTTGTCATACACTGTGGCTGTTAACTTTTGCAGTTTGAGGAGTGACAGCAAACTAGCACCAATTTATTTTTCCTTCTTCACAATTCACGGATAAAAGATTCATTCTAACTGCAGATCTTAGCAACTTCAGCACACGATGTTTTTCTTTTTCCTTTTTTATTTTGACACAGTCTCACTCTGTTGCCCAGGCTGGAGTGCAGTGGCGCAATCTTGGCTCACTGCAACCTCTGCCTCCTGGTTCAAGCAATTCTCCTGCTCAGGCTCCTAAGTAGCTGAGATTATAAGTGCCTGCCACCATGCCCGGCTAATTTTTGTATTTTTATTAAAGACAGGGTTTCCCATGTTGGCCAGGCTGGTCTCAAACTCCTGACCTCAAGTAATCCGCCCACCTCGGCCTCCCAAAGTGCTGGGATTACAGGCATGAGCCACTGAGCCTGGCTGATATTTTTTTCTTGTTCTTTTTTTCTTTCTTTTTTTTGAGTTGCAGTTTTTACTCTTGTTCCCCAGGCTGGAATGCAATGATGTGATCTCGGCTCACTGCAACTCTGCTTGCCAGGTTCCAGCAATTCTCTTGCCTCAGCCTCCCGAGTAGCTGCGATTACAGGCGCTTATCACCACGCCCAGCTAATTTTTGTATTTTTAGTAGAGACAGGGTTTCATCATGTTTGTTGCTCAGGCTGGTCTCGAACTCCTGACCTCAGGTGATTCACACACCTCAGCCTCCCAAATTGCTAGGATTCAGGCATGAGGCACCCCACCCAGCTGATTTTTTTTCTAAAGTCAAGAACTTCACCTTTTCACCGAAAAGAAGCCCTTTGCAGATTCTCTTGGGCTTATCTGAATCACCAGCATCACTCCTCTTCAGCTTTAGGGCCACTGTTAAGTAAATTAAGGGTTTCTTGAACGCAAGTATTGGATACCAAGACTGCCAACGTCATAACTGAGATGACTATAAAGTGACTAACAGCTGGGAGTGTGGACAGCTTGGAGACACTGGACAAAGGGATAATTCATATTCTGGGTAGGACAGAGCAGGATAGCATGCGATTTCATCGCTACTCCAAACAGTGCCCAACTTAAAATTTATGAATTGTTTTCGAAATTTACCATTTAATATTTTCAGACCGAAGTTGCCTGTGAGTAACTGAAATCACAGATACTGTAGATAAGGGGGGACCACTCCACATATGTTACTTGCATTTCCATTGGACAGCATAAATCTAGATCTTTAATGTCTTTCTAGGACTCCGGGTCGTTCAGTCTGAACGGCCTCCTAGTTAACCTACTGACTGCAATTGCCTAGAATACATTGGGCAGGGGGTGCGATGGCGGTTGAGGGGGGTGGGTTTTACAGTGAGGGAGTCCTGAGGAAGATCAACAGGTTGGTATTTCTCAGAGGAATGAATCTCACTAAGTAGCCTTTGAAGTAATATATAATTTTTGTAAATGGTGATGCTTGTTTATCTAGAAGGAGGATAAAGTATCAGGGGGACTGATACGGATGTCACCCCACAACTATAGCTAGAGGGCCAGGACTTCTGCTCATTCATCTGATCTGTTTGCCCCATAGCAGAGGAAGAGACTTGAACAATTAAAAAGTTTCTGTTGCTGAACTCGGTGGCTCATGCCTGCAATCCTACCACTTTGGGAGGCGGAAGTAGGCAGATTGCCTGAGCTCAGGAGTTTCAGACCAGCCTGGCCAACATGATAAAACCCCGACTCTACTAAAAATACAAAAATTAGCGAGGCATGGTAGTGCACACCTGTAATCCCAGCTACTCCGGAGGCTGAGGCAGGAGAATTGCTTGCACCCGGGAGGCAGAGGTTGCAGTGAGCCGAGATCTCACCACTGCACTCCAGCCTAGGGACAAGAGTGAGGCTTCATCTCAAAAAAAAAAAAAAAAAAAGTTTCTGCAGCAGGGCCTCAGAAACATGAATTCCTTAGAGATGGTAGGGGCAGGCGTGTGGTTCAGGCTGTTTTCTCCAGAAAAGGAAAACACTGCTAGTGTACGTCAAATAATGTGCCAGTACTCACTAGGTTAACATTTATTTTTGTGCCTTTGGAGAGTACACTCTCCGTGATATGTCAGAAAGCCAAATTGCTGTGATCTTCAAGAGAAATAAAAGCTTTCTAGATTTTATCATTTTGAAAGGGGAAGCACATCTGCTGGAATCAACATTTTTTTTTTTTAGGATGTTAGTCTCACCACATGGCTTCAGAAACACGTCTCCCTTTTCTTTGAATTTATTTGAATTTTAATGTCAGTTTGTTGAAAAAAGGTTCTGGTGATGTCTGTAGTATGCCATGGAATTCTTATAGAAAAGATAGTTTTGGAGGGAAAAAAAAACACTGGTCCAGCTGCTTAGCTGCCAATACTTCCAGAAAATTCCTTTGTGCTGTATTTATGTAAACTTTTGTATTCAGAACTAAAGAAACAACTAAAGTGTACTCCTTGTATTGCTAATTATGTCATACATTATAGACCTTTATACAGATCAATTAAATGATATTACTACAATGTGATTGTGGCATTTCTGTACAATATAGTATAAAATAATAAAACATAAGAACCCTAAAGTTGTAATACTTGTGAAAGGCCTTAGATTGCCAGAAATACCTTTCTTTCTCCTTCTCTCTTTCTTTTCCCTTCCCTCCCTCTCTTCTCTCTTTCTTTTTCTTTCTGTCTTCTCTCTCTCTCTCTCTTTCCTTCTTTGTTTCTTTTTCGGAGACAGTGCCTCACTCTTGCTCTGTTGCCCAGGCTGGAGTGCAGTGATACGATAATAGCTCACTGCCAGCTTGAATTCCTGGGCTCAAGCAATCCTCTCCCCTCAGTCTCTCTATGTACTAGGATTACAGGCATGAGCCACCACATCCGGCTGAGAGTTCTTTCTGTCTTCAGCAGTAGAAGTGATTCAACATGCCAGGGCATTAAGAGTTAAACCAGGGTTCAACTCTCTTTTCTTGAGTTTCTCAATTGTTGTAGGGATGGAGAGAATCTGGAGGGAAAGAGCTGATAAACTCAGCCAGGCATAAAGACCAGCCAAATAAGCTACAAAGGAAAAGGGGGATCCACGTTTAGAAAATGCCAGTCTAGATTTTAAAAAGATTTGGCAATTCTTTTGCTGCATATATCATTAACCCTGGGGAATTCCAATTTTGTTATCAAAAAATATTCATGAATGCTCTTTGAGTTTATGGTCCTATTCAAATTTACTCCAACACCTAATGTCCCAGTGAATCATGTTTGTTCAAGTGTTTGATGAGTTTGATTTAAAACAATTGGCGGGGGCGGGGACTCACACCTGTAATCTCAGCAATTTGGGAGGCCAGGCAATGATCTTTTGAGGTCAGGAGTTGGAGAGCAGACTGGCCAACATTGTGAAACCCCGTCACTATTAAAAAAAAAAATACCAAAAATTAGCCTGTAGTTTTAGCTACTTGGCTGATGCAGGAGAATCGCTTGAACACGGGAGGCAGAGGTTGCAGTGAGTCAAGATGGTGCTACTGCACTCCAGCCTGGGCGACAGAGGGAGATTCCATCTCAGAAAACAAAACAAAAAACAATCAATCACAAACTAGAGAGTTTCTCTGGTTACAACCTCCAGATATGGATGTTATCTTCATAGTGTTTTCTATGTATCTGAATATTATGATTGAGTTAAATGACCCTATGCTCAATATAATCATTTAATTTGGTCATTTGATGAAAGGATTTGGGCTGTTTTAAACTATTTTGCCATGGGCCAGTTATCAAACTTCTTACACCTAGAACTCCTCTGGATAGCGGGAAAATCCATTCATGATTATCATTTGGAAAATTTCAGAAATCAAACTATACGAATTTTTAACAGAATCCATTAGACATTTAAGTACTTTTCTACTTCCACCTAAATCCAGACCTTGCATTCCTGTTGGTCAAAAACCTGAGCAAAAATGCCCCAGGGAAATTGCTCCCATTTTGTGCTGAGAGGAAAAATTATTCATTTCATAATGTCACTGCCACTTCAAAAGAAAAGCTGTGTGGGATATTTTTCCCATCGAAGTCATTCAAAGCCTCCCCTCTGTTTATTCATATCTGGAGAATCCTGCTCCTGCCTTCCTGTCCTTGCGTCCTTGGCACGATGGGCACAGGATGCCCTAGAACCATGCCTGCCAGACCACCCTAGGATCCTGGAGTGAGTTGCTGGCTGGGTTCAACAATAAGCTCTCAGTAAAGCAAAGTCACAGGGCAGGAGCTCCTCAGACAGTTTGTAGAACCCAAAGCCATTGTCTAAATATAATCTCATTTTGTCTCAAAAGCTATGGGGTAGATTGGTTTCTTTTGTGTGTGCTTTTCTATAAGATCTGTATCATCTGACAAAATCCAAAGAAAAAATTTTGCCTTGTGGGATTTCTTTTCTATTTTGTTTGCTGGGAGATATGCCAGAATGAAGTCCTCTCTTTCAGAGTGGATTCAGTGCAGGCAGCAGCAGGCTGACCTTTCCCACCCTTTTCATTTACACAGCTCTAAGGAGAGAACCTACTTTTGTTCTTGGTGCCTGTTCAACCCTTAGCCTCTCTGCTGAGCTTACCAATTAGTGTTCATAATTGTGGCCAGGGTTTAAGGTCTGGACCTAGGAACACAACTGAGAAGATGGATTCATTTCAGGAACTAGACTACTAAGAGGGCATCTGCTAGCACATGGAGGAAGCAATTTGCAAGAGCAAATACTCGGGGGGTTAGAGCTTCATGGTTGGAAGCTATCAAAGCCTTTTCATGTTGCATGCATCAACTCATTCAATTTGCCTCAAATCTTACTTGCAACAACTGAAATAGCATAACAAAGTTAGAATTTGTTTATAAATTTTCAACCAATTGATAGATTTAGCTTAAAATATTCAAAAAACTTGCAGACAATTAAAATTCGATGTTGAATCAGGATAAATACTTTGAGAAACTCAAAGACCATTTCATTTGTTCTCATCTACTGGAATGGGTTTAGTAAATAATAGTTATAAATTAATCTTCTTTTAAAGAGGGAGACTGGAAGCTCCAGCAGGTTAAAGGAGCAGTAGGATCACTGGGACTAGAATGCTATTGGGTATCATACGTTCAGGCTGGAAAGAGGGACGTAGGGTGATTGTGTGCATGACCCCCCTTAGCACCAGCCTTGCCAACACTCAAGTCTCAGCTGGCTGACCTTAGACAACCTGCTTAACTTTGCTATGCCTCAATATCCCCCAACCCAACGGACAATACGGGAATAATAGTAGTTTCTATCTTACTGAATTGCTATGAGGGCTAGATGAGCTAATCTATTTCAAGATCCTAGAACAATATCTGATTGGTACTATGTAAGTGTTTATTAAACACAAAATACAATGGGATAGTAAAGATCTTCTGTTTTGCTCCTTATCTACTCGTATGATCTTTTAAAAATGTTTCTCAGAAACTAATTTGCACAACATTCCTGGGATGTTGGATAATTACAAGAGACCCAGGGTAGGGTCTGGCTGCTGGTCAGACGTGCTGAGGTGGAGTTATGACTTGTAAAGCCTATTGCATAGTTCTCTGTGCCCACCACCAGAACTTATTGCATAATTACAACCGGTTTTTCATTGCTCGGTGTTAATGAGTATCTTATTGCATGCTTTGATCAGTGTTTTTGCTTCTGAAGATGGATTAGTATTTTTGAAATTTTAATTCAAAAGGAAAAGAAGCTCTTTGTCTATTCAGCACATATATTATGTAGATGTGACAATTATAGAGCTATAAAGAAGCACGCATACATGTTTAATGTGCAAAGTACATGTGAGAGGTAGCTCAAAGGCAACACACAGGGGTCCAAACCTCCATTCTCAAACCTCATAACAGAAACCTATGAAATATTTACGTTAGGAAAGCACAGGCATCACATTTATATATGCATATGCTGCCATGAACAGGTAATTTACATACACATTCATGCACACACCTATTCATATATCTAGATAAAAACATATGAAACTCCTGCTTCATTTGTACTATACAGTAACAAAGTCCTTCAAATTAAGCATGATGGGTAGAAAATTGTGACTTACTAGGTCATAGTGAAGGGTTTCATCAAGCTCTGGATCATATTCCTAAATTCGAAGTTGTGTTTATCCTTATCTTTCTACCTCGCTTTTGTAGATGTGGTTTTATTTGGTAATTACAATGGTATTTCTGAAACAATACAAAAAAAGATTCAGAGGTAGGTGAGCCCATTTATGGCATGCCTAACTCAGGATCTCTGGCATTCCACCACAGGCCAATTGCCCTTCTGGCAATGAGAGGCACGGATATTGGGAACTTCAGAGTGCTGTGTGCTTCTTCTTTAACATACCTGGGCAGGGAGGGAGGGAGGGAGAGATGTTCAATATAGAAAAACATATATTTACCTCTCCTCATGTTTTCCTTGGAGAGATGAATAGAATAGGATCGCTGTCTGCCTCTTTTCACTCCTCACTCTACCCCATGAGAGAAATGACTTGCTGATTGGGTGAATTTTTAAGAAGGACATGTTTGGCCAGGCTTGGCTCACCCCTTCTGGGGTCTTTTGAGGAGCCAGCCTGGCCACATGACTCTACCATTCCAGTTTGTTCTCCAAGATGTAATAATCTTAGCAGGAAGTTTTCTGCAGGAGGAAGTTCAGTTCCTGGGGAAAAAAGTCGGAACTTTGTTTTCAATCTCTTTCAGCCACAAATCTAAAACTATGGGTGCAAATCAGTTTAATGAAGCTAATATTTCAGTCCTAATCTTATCTCTGTGCCTTCATTCTTACATGATTCAAACTCAGCAATTCTAGCTTAGACCCCTAAAATGCCCAGCATCACAGAATGATGAGTTAGGATCAACAAAGCTGCACATTTGCTGCCTCCCTGGACCCCAGTAATTCTGACTCATTGCACCTCTTTAAAGAGATCTCGAGTTAAGCAGTGAAATATATAGAGAGCCAATAGAGGAATCCCAGGAAACAGAAGGCTACTCATTCAAGCTGGGGAATTGAAAGATGAATTTGAGTGTGTCTTTGAGTGATGCCACTAAATTCTCTTTGACCTGGAGGAATTGAATAAAATACAGATAAAATGATTCTAAAATTTTGAGGAACTAAACTACACTTTTGGGAATCGAATAAAAATCTGTGACACTGATACGAAAGGAAAGACTCTTTCAAGTAAATCAGAGGACTGTCACACCTCAAGGAGAGGCAGTAAGATTGACATCATTCAAGTAGCAAGGTCAGACCTCAGCAATAATATCAAGGTCATATTCTGAGATAACAGAAGAAGCAGTTGCTAAATAAAGTTACCAGATTGCAGAAAACAGCATTAACATTGGAAGCTGAAAAACTAGAACATATTCTGGAAACCAGCCAAATGATGGGAGAGAACTTGAAAAGCTACTTCTATTAGCATTAGAAGTCTTAGTCATATTCTTGTCTTTTTCCTTCAGCTGGGGTGGCCTGAGGGAAAACAGTTATAGGTCTAGACTGTGTGGCAGCTGTTTTCTAAAGATGGTCTCTGTCTTACTCTTTTTTACTGAGGCTGTAACAGTATATCACAGGCTAGGTAATTTATAAACAATAGAGGTTTATTTGGTTCACAGTTCTAGAGGCTGAGAAGTCAAAGAGCATGGCACCAGCTTCTGGCAAGGGTCATCCCAGGGCAAAAGACAGAAGGCAGAAGTGTGAGCATGAGTAAGAACAGAGATTGAGCCCAACTTATTCTTATATCTGGAGCCCACTCCCCTTGATAATGAACCCACTTTTGTGATAATGACCTGAATCCATTCATAAGGCAGAGCCTTCATGACATAATCAGTTCTTAAAGGTTCCACCTTTCAACACTGCTGCACTGGGGATTAACTTTCTAGCACATAAACTTGGGGCACATTTTCAAACCACAGCAGTTTCCTAATGAACCATACCTACCCGTATTCATTCCCCTTTGTAGTCCTTTCTCCGAAAATCTATTAGTTATCATAGGATCAATAGAATGCAGTAAAAATGATTCTGCATGGTTTCCAATGCTGGGTCAGAAGAAGGCTTGCAGCTTGCACCTGGGTCTCTTGGAATGTTCACTCCAGGGAAAGACAGCTACTACATATAGACTCTGACTACCCTGAGATTTCCTTGCTATAAGGAAGCCCAAGCTAGCCACATGGAGAGGCCACATGGAGAAATAAGACCAGGCCGCTCCCAGCTATTCAAGCCATCTTAGCCCACGTACAAGACATGAGTGAAGAACCTCTTTTGTACCGCCATTGTGTTCTTGGATGACTCCAGCCTCAGCCAACACCTAATATGAACTGCATAAGAGATTCTAAGTTAGAATTGCCCAGCTGAACCCCCAAAATCCACAAAATTGGAGATACAAGAATAGAGTATTTTTTAAGTCATTGATTCTTTAAGTAATTATCTACAGTGGCAAATAATTAGAACAGGCTTCACAGCATACGGTATGGAATTGTTTATAATAATATCCCTGAATTTCTGTAGCCAGGTATCTCAGTCTGTTTGGGCTGCTATAACAAAAGGCCACAGACTACACAGCTTATAAACAATAGACATTTATTCTCAGAGTTCTGGAGGTCGGGAAGGCCAAGATCAGAGCGCCAGCATGGTTGGGTTCTAGCGGGGGTTCACCTTCTCAGAGATGGCATATCCTCTCTGTGTCCTCACATGCTGGAAGAGACAAACTGGTTCTCTGTAGCCTCTTTTATAAGGGCACTAACCCAATCATGAAGGCTGTGTTTTCTCAATGTAATCACCTCCCAGAGGTCCCTACCTCCTAATACCATCACTTTGGGGGCTAGGATGTCAAGGAATGAATATTGGAGGAACATCAACATTTAGACCATAGCACTTGGTCTATGGAACACCTAGGAAGATCCCAGATGGGATTGCAATAAAGTAGCATCCATATTTTACCTGATGGGAGATGCACTTCCAGTTTAGATTTCAATCATGAACTTACTTTTCCCTCCAGAAGGAACAAAAACAAACACTAGTTCCATCAGTAACATAAACAGAATGAAAATGCTGTTGGCCGGAAAACACAGGGCCCTCATTATTGAAAGGCAAATAGAGGTAATTACTGGGAAGGTAAGCAATTTGTGGGAGATATTTTAGGAAAACCTGGAAATTGAAACAAATGGAAATTGAAAAAAAAAAACACCTGCAAAAAGTAGTAAGAGTCTGACATATCTTAGCAGAGACCACATTGAAATAGAAAGCAAGCAAAAGAGAGATGCAGGCATAACGCTGAGTTCAAGAGCTTAGCCTTTGCAATCACAGATCTGGGTTTGAATCTTGTCACTGCCACTTACTAAACTTGACTCTTGATATTCAAAATCTAGTTTTTGAATTAAAAACAATCCACAAAACAACACCTCTTTTTCTCTGATTCGCTTTCATACAACTAAAAAATGCTTTGGCTTTTAGACTATTGCTTCTATTATGTATTTACAAAAACTTCTTAAAAACTAAAAACCAGGAATTCCACTAATTGCTCTCTGTGTCACCTCACTCTAGAGAAGAGTCCATATAGAGTGTTCTTTTTTTTTCTTTAAAGACAGATTCTCATTCTGCTACCCAGGCTAGGGTACACTGGCGTCATCATGGCTCACTACAGCCTCACTCTTCTGGACTCAAGTGATCCTCCCCACCTCAGCCTCACAAGTAGCTGGGACTACAGGTGTGAGCCATCATATCCAACTTTTTATTTTTTAGTAGAGACAAAGTCTCACTATGTGCCCAGGCTGGTCTCAAACTCCTGGCCTCAAGCAATCCTCCTGCCTCATCCTCCCAAAGTGCTGGGAATACAGGCCTGAGCTACTGCACTCAGCCTTAGAGAGTGTTCCTGATACTCTTAATAATTGAATGATACAGAAAGAGCAGGGGTAAATGAGATTTTCCAAATACATAATTTAATATTCAAATATTTTTCTTTAACTGAAAACAATGAACTGAGATTAATTTGGAACTGTCCTAGAAAATCCAGTTGTGTAATTGCCATAGGTTGCATTGTCTATATGTAAATATTGAGGCAGTTTACTATTTGGGAAAGATCACCAGGAGCCGGAGAAAGCTATGTGGTTAGGCACTTAGTTGGGTATCCTGTGCCCGTAGACAAATGGGCCTTTGTGCTCTCTTTAAATTTCATAAACAATTTGTCTGTATGTGTTATCCAACTAATGTCAAATCAGTGGTTCTTAAATTTAGTGCTCAGAAGAATCAAACTGAAAGCTTGTTTAAAACTGTATCTTGGCCAGGCATGGTGGCTTGTGCCTATAATCCCAGCACTTTGCGAGGCTGAGGTAGGTGGATCACTGAGTTCAGAAATTTGAGACCAGCCTGGACAACATGGTGAAACCCCCTTTCTACAAAAATTTAAAAATTAGCCAGGCATGGTGGCATGTGCCTATAGTCCCAGCTACTCCAGGGGATGAGGTAGGAGAATCACTTGAGCCCAGGAGGTTGAGGCTACAGTGAGCCAAGAACACAACACTGCACTCCACCCTGGGTGGGTGACAGAGTGAGGCCTGTCTCAAAAAAAAAAAAAAAAAAAGCATCTTGCTAAGAAATGCAGACTTGCAGACTCCTGAACTGTATCCGTAAAAATTGACTGATTAAGTCAGAAATAGGACTGGACTCGCCTAGCAATTTTATTAGGCACTCAGTTTATACCAATTCAGGTGGTCCATAGACCACACCTTAAGAAACACTATCTCAGATCAGGAAAGGAAAGTGTCTCTTCACTCAGCCGCCTTGTTCCTTACCCAAGGATCCCCTAACTCAGCATCATCAATCACCACCCACACCTGGATAGCAATGACCTGGGGCTTGGCAGGGTTCACTTAAAGAGCCTACATGCTGTGGAAGGTGGGTGCTCACACAAACCTCCCATGCAGAATCAGCAACTCAGCACCACCTGTGCTTGAAGAATTTGCTTGGCATTTTGGCCATCTGGACATAAATACACACAGCAGGTAGTGATAGGACTGCCAACTAAACTGCCTACACTGCAGCCAGCTTTTGTTCAGCAACTGGCTAGCTTTTTAGCCTTGACAATGAGTTCTCATATTTAGAGATCTGATTTTTTTTCCTTGTAGGAAAATATTATATATCAATTCCCTCTTTAAAAATTAGCTATATGTGAAATATTCTTGCTGCTACTAAGATACACTGAAAATTACACTGGCTTCATTTGAATAGAAAGACTCATAGGAAGATTATATTTGTCTTCATCAACAAAAGCAGGACAGCTGGCCAGGTATGGTGGCTCACGCCTGTAATCCAAGCACTTTGGGAGGCCAAGGCGGGCAGATCACTTGAGGTCAGGAATTTGAGGCCAGCATGGACAAAATGGTGAAACTCTGTCTGTACTAAAAATATAAAAATTAGCTGGGCATAGTGGCACACGCCTGTAGTGCCAGCTACTCAGAAGGCTGAGGCACGAGAATCACTTGAACCCTGAAGTGAGCTCTGCACTCCAAAAAAAAAAAAAAAAAGACAGCCAAGCCATTAATGATTTATTATTGTTAAGATTTGTTCTCACCTGCCTTTCTGGGGAAGACGTTTAAAAAATTTTGTTGTTGTTGCAATTGTTGTTGCTGTTAGCATTTTTTTAGAGTCAGAATTCACTACAATTCTCTCATTTGTGAGCACGCATAAAAACATGTTAAATACAGATGTTTCTCCTCATTTACAACATCAATAATTCCAAAGATATTCAAAGGGCTTTTTATTATATTTTAAAGGAGACATTTACAAACATTCATCTAGGTAGAACAGATAGTGAGGGCTGAAGTATGCTGTGCTGACTCAAATTGGTTGTAATAATTGGAACCAGGAGAGATTGTAGGTAAAATATGTAACTGTAACACAATAGAAAATCTTACAGAGCGTTGTCAAAATACAGTAGTGCTTATTTCAAAGTTCCATGCTGGGAGAGGAATTATTTACTATCATGAGTTATAAGCAATGAGGTAAAACAAAATGGGAAAATGTAGGGAGCCTATCTGACTTCCTAGTAGTGAGATTTATTTAATAGTAAGGTACATTCTGCCAGGAAAAATAAATCCATATCAAGTGAAGCATTGAACACAAGACTAGAAACTGTACACTGAAATCCTCTCCAGACAGTGGGGAAATTAAAAGAAAACCAAAATGCACCCTCAGTACCTGATGGCCCCATTTCACCCTGTTTCAGCATTCATCCCATTTCAGAATTTTAGGACTGAATGTTCCTAAGGAGATCATTTCTTCCTATACATAGTTCAGCACAAGAAACTGTTACATCTTACAAAAATTAATTATAAAATTGCGCCAGACCACAGTGAAGATGGAGGTGATAGAAAACATTCAGACAGACTGTGATGAATGTCGGGGCTTGGCCATTGTTAGACTCCACCTCATTTCTCTCTGCCTTTGTCCCCCAGATTTTGGTAGCTTGGTTCACAATTTGCTTAGGCCTTGTCTCAGTCCTTAAACAAATTTTAAAAAGATCCTGCCCCCCTTTATTTCTTTCCTGCCCCCAAACTGTTAGTACTTACTATTATTAAGTTTAGGCCAGGCACGGTGGCTCACGCCTGTTATCCCAGCACTTTGGGAGGTGGAGGGGCAGATCGCCTGAGGTTGGGCAGGAGTTCTAGACCAGCCTGACCAATATGGAGAAACCCCATCTCTACTAAAAATACAAAATTAGCCAGGTGTGGTGGTGCATGCCTGTAATCCCAGCTACTCAGGAGGCTGAGGCAGGAGAATTGCTTGAACCCGGGAGGCGGAGGTTGCGGTGAGCTGAGATTGCGCCATTGTACTCCAGCCTGGGCAACAAGAGTGAAACTCTGTCTCAAAAACAAACACACAAGAAAAAGCCCCCAAAACATATTAAGTTTATTATCACCCTAGGGTTCTAGAGACTCAGTCATTACTGTTATACCTGTGGGTTCCTTTACCAGCGTCTGAGATTTCTGCTTACTATTTCTTTTCTTTTCTTTCTTTTTTTTTTTTTTGAGACAGAGTTTCGCTCTTGTTACCCAGGCTGGAGTGCAATGGCGCAATCTCGGTTTACCGCAACCTCTGCCTCCTGGGTTCAGGCAATTCTCCTGCCTCAGCCTCCTGAGTAGCTGGGATTACAGGCACACGCCACCGTGCCCAACTAATTTTTTGTATTTTTAGTAGAGACAGGGTTTCACCATGTTGACCAGGATGGTCTTGATCTCTTGACCTCGTGATCCACCCAACTCGGCCTCCCAAAGTGCTGGGATTACAGGCTTGAGCTATCGTGCCCGGCCTTGCTTACTATTTCTTATGGCCATAAGTATAACCATGGATTGTGCATGCCTTATGCCCAAGTCCCCAGCAATGACAACCACCTTTGCTGACATCTCCTACTGTCATCACCCATGGCCCCAGGGCTTTGTACTCACGGGATAAGATGCCAAAAACAGAACCCTTTCCCCCAAAACAGAACCCTATCCCAGGTCCCTTCTTAAAAGAGAATGTACTATTTCTTTGCAAGAATACCACCTTAATACAAGAGTAAGGGTCTATTAGGGTACATTTATGAATATCAAGGTCCAAGTTTGTCCAAATGGGCAAGATCTTAGTGGTCCTTGGTCTTAGATTTATTTGCCCAGTTTCCTCAATCCAAGCTTTTTCAGATCTGGGTTCTATATTGTCTTACTGACCAACAAATCTACTTTCTCTTCCTAATTCTATTTTATGTCTCTGCTCTACATTCACCCAGACACTGAAGAAATAGGGGCCCTACAAAGTTCTTAAGGTGCTATCAAGATCTTGGGAACACTTTGCTCAAGATCTTTTATACCGTCAGATCCTACCTTGGCTCCAGTCTTGCAAGACTCTGCTCATTTCTAACTCTGACTCGTCCCTTTCTTTGATTCTCCTTTTAATTTGTTGCATCCTTCTCATTTGGATGCCCCGAACCCACCCGTCTTTCACTGACACCTAACCTCTCCTAGCTGTATAGAGCATGATTGTCAAAGTAGCATATAGTTTACAGCACAGAAATTTCCAAACAAGGAGTATTCAGTATGTCATATGCAAACTGGAGAACTGGATTGGAGGAAAGCATTCCCAAAATAAACACATTTCATTTAGGCCTAAAATGTCTGGTATGAACTTGAGCTAATATAATTGAATTTGTCCAAAATAGAGCTGCTCAAGAAGAAAAAACGCAAATGACCATTTACTAGAGTGGTGAAATCAAACAGAATGCTAATGTACAGGACTGGTGGGGATGAGAGGATGTAAGTGCTTTCATAAATGATTAATAGAAATGTAAAGCAGTACACATTTGGGAGAAAGTAATTTGGCAATGTCTACTGAAATGTAAAAGGCACATACCTTTGACAATCCCACTTTAACAAATACCTATCAAGTGCCTCATCTGTGTTAAAAAGTAGAAAAACCAGCCAGGTGTAGTGACTCACGCCTATAATCCCAGCACTTTGGGAGGCAGAGTGGGCAGATCACGAGGTCAAGAGATCGAGACCATCCTGACCAACATGGTGAAACTCCATTCCTACTAAAAAAAAAAAAAAAAAATACAAAAATTAGCTGGGCGTGGTGACACATGCCTGTAGTCCCCAGCTACTCATGAGGCTGAGGCAGGAGAATCACTTGAACCCAGGAGGCAGAGATTGCAGTGAGCCAAGATCTTGACACTGCACTCCAGCCTGGGCAACAGAGTGAGAATCTGTCTCAAAAACAAAAAACAAAACAAAACAAAAACACCATATTGAGCAAGGAGATCAGTCCAGACCCTCATGGAACCAGTTTTCATGAAGGAGATAGAAAAATGTATCAAATCACAAAGAGATTGATGTTACTAAACTACAACGTATTTTATGAAGGAAAGATGCATAATACACGCACATGAGAGGACTGATCAAGTCTGCAGAGTGAGGAAAGACTTCCTGGGGAAGTAAGGTCAAAGAATGAGTAGGAATAATCAGAGAAAAAGGGAAGAATGTAGGAATAAAGTGGGTGAAAAGGAAGGGAAACATTCCAGACAGAAAGAACAGCGTATAGAAACTTTCCTCAATCTGTTCATTTCTCACCACATCCACCTATTACACAGATCCAGCAAGCCAAGCTTATTCCCATATGAGAGTTGAAAGTCTTTGCATTTTCTTTTCCTTTTGTCTAATGCTCTTCCCCATCATCTCTGCATGGCTGGCTATAGATGGAAATTCCATTAGGGTAGAGAAGAGTGAGAGACAGCTTAACTAGGAAGATATTACAATGGTGACTGACAGTAACAGCATGACTTAGGTGGGTAGCAGTGGAGATGGGGAAAGTGGATGGACTAAATAAATAAATATTTAGGAGGTAAAACTATGCTGGATGATTAATTTTATAAGGGTATTTATTTCTGCTTGTACAACTGTTTGAATGGCAATACCACTCAGTAAGATAGAAATACTGGGGAGGACTGGGTTTGATGGAATTATGAGTAAGGTTTTAAATATAATGAGTTTGTGGCAGTAGGATTTATGGCTCAGGGGTCATGAAGAGAGTTATGAAGTAGAAAAATAAATCAAAAGTAATTTAAAAGTTTATAGATGTGTTTCACTCTTCATGGTTGTAGAATCCAGCGTCTTGGTGTACGTATTAGTCAGTTCTATGCTGCTAAGAAAGACATATCTGAGACTAGGTAATTTATAAAGAAAAAGAGGTTTCATAGACTCACAGTTCCACAATCATGGCAGAAGGCGAAGGAGGAGCAAAGCCACGTCTTACATGGTGCTGGGCAGGACAGCATGTGTGGGGGAACTGTCCTTTATAAAACCATCAGATCTCATGAGGTTTCTTCACTATCAAAAGAACAGCATGGGAAAACCCACCCCCCTTATTTAATTACCTACCACCAGGTCCCTCCCACAACACGTGCAGATTATGGGAGATACAATTCAAGATGAGATTTGGGTGGGGACACAGCCAAAGTATATCAGTCTAGGATGAAGACATAAATATCTGTACCAGTCTAGTTTACATGGTAACTGAAGCCTCAGGCATTGATGAGGTTGTCTAGAGACAGAATATAATACTCAAAGAGAAGAGTGCTGAGACACAACTGAAGGAGGTTGCATTGTGGAAGAGGTGGGAGCAAAGTAGACTGAGAAGAAGCAGCACAAGTGGTATGAAGAAAAGCAGAGGATTCCAAGGAACAGAGAGGATGTTCAAGTATGTGTTAATGATAAGAAATGTCCCATTGGCTTTAACATGCTGGTTATGGTGACCTTAGCAAGAACTGGGTCTCTGGAGAAATCTTTCTTATGTAAATGTTACCACAAGCACATAAAGCCACATAATCCTCCCTGAAACAGTGTTTTCAGCAGCATGAAAGAAGAAAAAATAGTCCAGGTGTGGTGGCTTACGACTGTAATCCCAGCACTTTGGGAGGCTGAGCCGGAAGGATTGCTTAAGCTCAGGAGGTCCAGATCAACTGAGCAATTTGGTGAAGCTCTGTCTCTACAAAAAAATACATTAGCCTGGCAGGTTGATGCATGCCTGTAGTCCCAGCTACTAAGGAGGCCGAGGTGGGAGAATCACCTGGGCCCAGGAGGTCAAGATTGCTGTGAGCTGTGATCGTGCCACTGTGCTCCAGCTTGGGTAACAGAGCAAAGACCCTGTTTGAAAAAAGAAAGAAAGAAAGAAATGAAAAAGGAAACAAAAAAAAGGGAAGAAATCTACTTAAAACTATTTAAATATCAATGGAGGATGCCCATATAAATCGCAATACAGCCACATAGTGGGTTGTAATGCAGTCACTGAAAGTGAGGAAATCCACTTATGATGACACAGAAAGATGTTCAGATGTAAAAGGGGAAAAAGCATGTCACAGATTAGTATAGATAGCCTGATCAGTTTTTGTAAAAACTGTATAGATTGATTGACATAGCGGTGTAAACAGAAAAAATTGAAAAAAATTTGTGCCAGGCACACTGGTTCACACCTGTAATCCCAGCACTTTGGGAGGCCGAGGCAGGCAGATCACCTGAGGTTAGGAGTTCGAGACCAGCCTGACAATATGGAGAAACCCTGTCTCTACTACAAATACAAAATTAGCCAGGCATGGTGGTGCGTGCCTGTAATCCTAGCTACTCAGGAGGCTGAGGCAGGGAATTGCTTGAACCCAGGAAGTGGAGGTTGCAGTGAGCCGAGATCATGCCACTGCACTCCAGCCTGGGTGACAGAATGAGACTCCATCTAAAAAAAAAAATAAGAAAAGAATTTGTATGTACCAAATTTTTTTAACAGTGGGTTCTTCTTGAGAATACTGCTAAATGATGAGAGGAGGACAGAGAGGGATGAAACCTAAATGGTGAGATTATAGACACTTTAACTTTCTTTGTGCCTCAAACCGAAAAACAAAGATCAGTCATGTGCTAAATCTCCCTTTTCCTTTGTGGTGCAAAAACAGTGTATAAGAACCTAACACAATATAAGAGCTGAAGGAATAAAATAACTTAAGAAATATGTCAGGCAAATGGATAATGTCACAGCAGGCCAAGAAAGTTCAACTGGCACATTCACTAATTGGAACTCTTTTCATATACAAAATAATTATTTTAAGATTTTAAGTCAAAAGCTAGACCTACTCAAAGTGATAGAATTCCTTAAGAAATACTTTTACATCTCATTTGAATTCCCACATTTTGTACATAGTTAACAGGGATCTATGCTCACTGAGCATTTCTTGGATTAATAGTTTTGTTTTAATTTTGTAATTGATGAATAAATTCTATTTTAAAGCAAATGATGTTGAAAAATAGTCCAGGATTCGTGGGCCTATTAATTTTTCTTTACTTTGGCAGATTTGTGGTGTGTGTATCTGTGTGTTTTGGGGAGGACATATATACATACAAATATATATTATATATTGACATTTGTGTATATATAAAAATAATATTTACTCTTCCCTGTTGGGGACTGCAGTGTGTTGATATGTGCAAACTGAGACTGTTTTTAAAAAATCTTTATACACATATATCTACATAGTTATATAGGGAATTATAAATTGATTAGTATATATATTATTAACAAACAGAATTCTCAATATTTGCTTACTCATATAAAAATAGAATCATCTCATCTATTTTAATATTTTTATCCATTAAAGTTCTTACCATTTTCTAAATATGTTACCAGATACACATCATAAAATTTAAGCAGATATGATATACGAGATATTTTAAGAAGTTTTTGTGTTTTTGTTTTTGTTTTGTCACCCAGGACAAAGCGCAATGGTATGATCTTGGCTCATGCAACTTTTGCTTCTCAGGTTCAAGCAATTCTCCTGCCTCAGCCTCCCAAGTAGCTAGGATTAAAGGTGCCTGCCAGCAGGCCTGGCTAATTTTTGTATTTTTAGAAGTGATGGGTTTTCACCATGTTGGCCAGGCTGGTATCAAACTCATGACCTCAGGGGATCCACCCACCTCAGCCTCCCAAAGTGCTGGGATTACAGGCATGAGCCAAGGTGCCTGGCCTAAGAAGTTTCTTATAATATTTAATCACCTTACATTTAATTTTAATAAATAGAAATGAGTCACCAATTGCATATTGTTGTTTGCCAATTTAATTAATTTACTTGGGAGGCTAAGATGGAAGGATGGTTTGAGCCTAGGTATTTGAGACCAGACTGGATAACATAGCAAGAACCCACCTCAAAAAAACAAGCAAACAAAAATCCCACCAGCTTGAATGAATTACAGAACATTCTTAAACTTATAGGAAGGCATTTAACATATGTAAAAAATATGTTTTCCACAATTGCTTTTAGTCTCACAAGTGGATCAAGTTAATAAAATGTATAAAACAGCCTTGATCAAAGTCTGCTGAATTTGCATACTTCGTAATTTAAGAGTAACTTACTAACTTGAGTCTCTTTCCATAGGTAAATTAAAGCATCTACAATGTGAAACAAATGGATGTAAGAAAGAACTTTAAGGGCAAAGAAGTTTAAGAATACTTTTTCTTGTCTATGTATAATTCATTAAGAGTCCATCCTTCTCTGTCATATAATACTCATAGTTTAGATATAAATTATTATTTATAATCCTAAAACACATAAAAAACACACAAAGAGTAATTGGATTTTTAAAACACAAAAGGAAATATTGATTTCTAATAAGAATCATCTTGAATATACAAATACACTTGTTTTATTAAGTGTTCTTACACTGTAGTTGTTGCAAACCAAACTACTAATTCGAGTACAAAATTTTAGGGACACTTTTGTGAAATTGTAAATGTTTAGGAACTCAACATTAAAGCCTCATTTTACACATAAGCATCGTGTTGGTCTACGTCAGTTGCTGAGGTACTTAAACACTGTTTCCGTCTATCATTCTGCTTTTAGACAGTGTCTAACCATCTCAAAGGCCTTTGATGCTATATTATTTTTAAATGTTTCAGTTATGTTGATTTCACAACCTTCCTTATACTCCATTCCAGTATTTAGAATTCCATTTTTTTTTTAGAAACCCTTTCTCTAGGGTAACCGAGGAAGAAATAGTAAAAGGGGAACAAAAGGACTTTTAAATATTCATTCCTCTGTTTGAAAAAACAGATATTCTCTTAAGAAATTTCACTGTCCTAAATCAATTAAGAGAGAGGTGGCTTAAGCATGAAGATCAAAGTCTTACAGGACTGCACCTCGGGGACAGCACTTTCCTTTGTGAATGCAGTTAGGTTCACAGTTGCTCCCAAGCTGGGCAAACACCCCAAAGAGCTCTCCTAGACAGAGTCCCAGGGAAAGGTTTCTTCAAATTTTCATTGTGTCTCCTTGGCCAGGCTCAAGCACCTCCCCACTCAGAGGCTCTTCCTGCTTCTTTCTGTCTCCTCTAGCCTAATTACCTCATTATCATAAGAAACAAGCATGGGAAAACAATTTGAAAGGGTAAAGCATTACTTTTTTGTTTATTACCATTCGCCCCTATGCCCCCAAACTTTCACCGTTTTTCTTTTCTTTTCTATTTTTTTGAGACAGTCTCGCTTTGTCACTCAGGTGATCTCAGCTCACTGCAACCTCCATCTCCCAGGTTCAAGTGATTCTCCTGCCTCAGCACCCTGAGTAGCTGGAACTACAAGCTCGCACCACCATGTCCGGCAAATTTTTGTGTTTTTTGTAGAGACGAGGTTTCACCTTATTGGCCAGGCTGGTCTTGAACTCCTAGTGGCTCATGCCTGTAATCCTAGAATTTGGCTGGGTGCAGTGGCTCATGCCTGTAATCCTACAATTTGGGAGGCCAAGGTGGGTGGATCACCTTAGGTCAGGAGTTCAAGACCAACCTGGCCATCATCGTGAAACCCCATCTTTAAAAAAATATTATCTGGGTGTGGGGGCCTACATTTGTAATCTCTACTACTTGAGAGGCTGAGGTAAGAGATTTTCTTGGACCTGGGGGACAGAGGTTGCAGTGAACCAAGATCATGCCACTGCACTCCAGCCTTGGCAACAGAGTGAGAAAATCTGGAGGCAACAGATGCTGGAGAGGATGTGGAGAAATAGGAATATTTTTACACTGTTGGTGGGAGTGTAAATTAGTTCAATCATTGTGGAAGACAGTGTGATGCTTCCTCAAGGACCTAGAAATAGAAATTCCATTTGACCCAGCAATCCCATTACTGGGTATATATCCAAAGGATTATAAATCATTCTATTGTAAAGACACATGCACACATATGTTCATTGCAGCATTGTTAACAACAGCAAAGACCTGGAACCAACCCAAATGCCCATTGATGATAGACTGGATAAGGAATCTGTGGCACATAAACACTGTGGAATACTATGCAGCAATAAAAAACAATGAGTTCATGTCCTTTATAGGGACATGGATGAATCTGGAAACCATCATTCTCAGCAAACTGACACAAGAACAAAAAATCAAACACTGCATGTTCTCACTCATAGGTGGATGTTGAAAATGAGAACACAGGGACATAGGGAGGGGAGCATCATACACTGAGGTCAGTTGTGGGGGTCAAGGGAGGGACAGCGGGGGGGCTGGGGTGGTATAACCTGGGGAGAAATGCCAGATGTAGGTGACGGAGGGATGGAGGCAGCAACCACATTGCCATGTGTGTACTTATGCAACAATCCTGCATGATCTGCACATGTACCCCAGAACCTAAAGTACAATTTAAGAAAAGTTTTAGAGGTGTAACTTATGTAAAATAAACTTGATCCATGGACAAGATAAGATGCTATGAAATCTGAGTGCTAATATACCTGTGGAACCATTACCACAATTATGACAAGCATCTCTATCATGCCAAAGATTTCTTATACACCTTTTCAACCTATCACTTTATGTGCTCCTGGCTGCAGACAAGCCTTTTGTCACTATATATTATTTTAATTTTCTGGATTTTTAAAATTTTCTGGATTTTTGTATAAATGAAGTCATGAAGTATCCACTACTTTTGTTTATTTCATTTCACAAAAGAAAATGATTCAGAGATTCATCCGTGTTGTATTTATCAATAGTAATTCATTTCCTTTTACTTGTTGTATTGTATATCATCACACAGACATACCATAAATCAAACCCATTTTCCTGCTAAACATTTTATTATATGCTTATTGGCCATTCATCAATCTTTTATTTGCAAAGTGTCTGTTAAAATATTTTTCCTACTTCTAAAAAAACTTCTTTTGCATTAGATGACAAAGAATATTTCTAATATTTTTCTAGAAATTGTCTAGTTTTAGCTTTTACATTCAGAGCTATGATCCATTTTGAGTAAAGTTTTATATATTATGTAAGATAAGAGTTGGTGTTCAGTATGTAAGAGTAAGTTTTGTGGTATCAATTTATGTGTTTTCTATATGTGGCTAGCTAATTATCTCAACATGTCTGTGGGCTTAATTAAACATCTGACTACTATTTAACTGGGCTGACACCAGGATGTAAACTGCTCAGGGATTGAAAACCTATGATATTAGAACTATGAGCTATTGAACTATGAAATGTATTGAACTATGTAGTGTATTGAATTATGTGGTGGCAAATGTAGCTCCAAATAAAGGACCTCCAATTTTATGAGTTTTTTTCTTCCCATCACCACAGAGTAATAACATAGTAACTAACTCCTGTCCCCAAAAAATATTCTCCCCAAATTAACTGATGTAGGCAGCTTTGTGTTTGTATTCTTTTATTTCATCTTTGCTCTAAACATTCCCAAAACTGTGTGGGAGTGGTAAATGTTTCTTTTTCTCACTCACGGCTCTATTCAAGTTAGACAAAACTGTCTTCTTTTCTAGATTTGGTATATACTCTCTTATTGAATAATAAATTATTCAGAAAATTTTCAAATCTTTCTTAACATCTTTTCCTAATGTTTCATATCCAGTATTATAAAAAGTTTTCATAAATACTAATTGTAAAATGTTCTACTAGTCATACAAAATCCTATTGTCATTTATATTAACCTGTTTTTAGCTTGATATAACTTAAATTGTAACAGCTATCATATGGTAACAGTAACATAACGTATCCTTTATTAATTGAGTCCTTACCTCATGTAATGTTTATGGACTAACTTGAACGAGAATATGTTTCTGATGTATCTCTCCTTTTATTAGACTCTAACTTGTCACAGGGTTTTAAAATGTGTTGGCTTTGCATATTTATTAGGAATTCATTAGAAGAAAGTTTTGAAGCATGATTTGCACCAATGAAATTCTTGAAACGGGATAAATTATTAACATTGTCTTTTTGTTCTTATGTAAAACTTTTAGTTTAAATATTAATAATCTAACTTTCAGTAAAATGCAATGAAATTTTAATTAGTTTGCGTAAATGAGTTAAGCATATTGATTATTGTGCTATAGTAAACATCAGAGCAATGCACTTATCACCTAATATGCTATCTTAATAATTAAAGATTAACTTCCAGCTTATTCAAAATATAGCATATAAGCATAACCTTTAGCAATTCACACATCAGTATAGAATGTGACAATGTAATGAAGCATACCAGGACTATCCAAAAAATTATCAAAAAATTATCAGAAAAATTAAATTTTTTGTTGTTCATTTTTTTGTGATGTTCATTTCGCTTAGAAAAATGTATTTTAAAAATCCTGACTTATATCCAGAAATGTATAGAGAAAGCTCCTAAATTTGTCCTACTTCATGCAGTTGTGTAACCTATTGTTGGAGGGTATCGCAACGCAGAAGCTAAGCCGTGTAAGCTAGAGTACAAATGAAATTCCTGCTTCAGAATTTACCTACCCAGATGCATTTCCTGTATTGAGAGAAACGTGACTTGGAAATAGAAGTTGTTTTTACTAAAACAATTATAACTTCTCCAGAGGAGAAGTGAGACATAATTCTTTTAGTAAAATTGTTAAATTTACAATAATTTCAAGCATTTCTGTGGTTAATGATGTTTGACAGTTTTGGCATTAAAACATAAGATATTATTTAACATTAAAAATCATATGAAAATAAATGATAAATAAGGAATGATAATTTTTATTTTACCAAAAATTTAATTTTATTTATTAATTTTAAAATTAGAAATACTTTACAAAAGAAAAAAATGTGATACTCAGGGCTAACATAATTGTTTTGATTCCCCATAGTTCATTTCAGACTTCATGCATATTTATAAATGTTTCTTTATACAAAAAAAAATGTGGCCTCCTGAATCTTTTCCACAATGTTGATATAGTAGTCATTTATATTCTGATTTTCATTAGTATTTAGCCTTATTTTTATTATAAAAGATATAACATTTATATTTTCATTTTCTGATGATTTATTGTAATTTCTACAGAACTGGTTTATATTTAAAAATTATGTAATTTGGTATATTTAGATATGCTTTTAATGTACCTTTCTATGATGCATCGCTTACATTAGTCATATCGCTTTTTACAAAGTACTGTGAGTATCAGTCTGTGTATCTTTCTTGTGTATTATAGAGAGCCAAAGGCTACAAGTGTTCTACTTACTTTTTTTTTTTTTTTCTTTTTTTGGGGGGGAGGAAGGCAGGAAGGGCAGAAAGAAGGACGGTAGGGAGGAAGGAAGGGATGAAGGAAGGAAGGGAGGAAGCAGGGAGGGAGGGAGGGAGGGAAGGGAAGGAAGGAAGGAAATCAAGCAATGAGAGAGACATTGCCGACCTGGATCTAGAGGTTTACAAGTTGATTTCTTTTTTTTTTGAGAGAAGGAAAGAAAAAAAAAATAAGTAAAGTAGAGGAAGAAAGAGGAAGAGAAAGAGGGAGAGTAAATGGAAATATTGCTTTATTTTGAAAAAAATTGGGTATTAATAATGGCCAATCAATGTTTCATTTAAACTTATGGGTAGGTGTGATGTAGTATTGACAAGAATGTATATTTTGTGTATTCGAAGTGGAGAGCTCTATAAATATTTATTAAGTTTACTTGTTCCGGATCTGAGTTCTAGTCCTTGATACCGTTATTAATTTTCTGTCTCATTGAATCTAAGTCTCGTATCTGGGTGTTAGGATCGTTAGCTCTTGTTGTTGCATTGATCCTTTTACCACTATATCTTTGTTGCTTTAAAATCTATTTTATCTGATACAAGAATTGCAACTCCTGCTTTTTATTTATTTATTATTTATTTTTGCTCTCCATTTGGTTGGTAAATCTTTCTCCATCCCTTTGTTTTGAGTCTTTGTGTATCCTTGCATGTGAAACAGGTCTGGATGTAACATGCCATTAGGTTTTGGCTGTGTCTTTTGATTGGGGGATTTAGTCAATTTAAATGTAGGGTTACTGCCATTTGATGTTGACCGGCTGTTTTATCCATTCGTTGGTGTAAATTCTTCTTTATGTTGGTGCTCTTTACTTTTTGGTATATTTTTAGAAAGGCTAATACTGGTTGTTTCTTCTGTGTGTAATGCTTCTTTCAGAAGCTCTTGTAAAGCAGGCCTGATGGTAATAAAATCTCTGAGTTCTTGCTTGTTCATAAAAGATTTTATTTTTCCTTCAGTTGTGAAGCTTAGTTTGGCTGGATATGAAATTCTGGGCTGAAGGTTCTGTTCTTTGAGGATGTTGAATATTGGCCCCACTCTCTTCTGGCTTGTAGAGTTTCTGCTGAGCGATCTGCTGTAAGTCTGATAGGCTTGCCTTTGTGGGTAACCTGACCTCTCTCTCTGGCTGCCCTTAGTATTTTCTCCTTCGTTTCAACCCTGGTGAATCTAATGATTATGTGCCTTGGGGTTGCTCTTCTTGAGGAATATCTTTGTGGTGTTCTCTGTATTACCTGGGGTTGAATGTTGACCTGCTTTGCTAGTTTAGGAAAATTTTCCTGAATAATATCCTGAAGGGTATTTTCCAGCTTGGATTCATTCTCTCCGTTGCATTCAGGTACACCTATCAAATGTAAATTTGATCTTTTCACATAGTCCCACATTTCTTGGAGACTTTGCTCATTCCTTTTTATCCTTTTTTCTCTAATATTTTCTTCACATTTTAGTTCATTAAGTTGGACTTTGACCTCTGATATCCCTTCTTTTGCTTGAACAATTCGAGTGTTTAAACCTGTGCATACTTCTCGGAGTTCCTGTATTATATTCTTCAGTTCCATTATTTCACTCATACTCCTCTCTAAGTTGTCTATTCTCAATAGGATTTCATCAAACTTTTTTTCAAAGTTCCTAGTTTCTTTACGTTGGGCTACAACATGTTCTTTTAACTCACCGAAGTTTGTTATTATCCATTCCTTGAAGAGTGATTCTGTCATCAGGATGCGCTCGTTCTCCATCAAGCCTTGTTCCATTGTTGATGTGGAACTGTGATCATCTTTAGAGGGAGAGGCGTTCTGATTTTGAGTATTCTCAGCTTTTTTACACTGGTTTCTTCCCGCCATTGTAAATTTATCCTCCTGTCGTCTTTGAAATTACCAACTTTCAGATTAGGTCTCTTGAGTGGACGTCTAGGTTGTTAGTTCCCAGGGCCAGAGCAGCGGCGTTAAAACTGATGGTGCTTTTCTGCCCAGGATTCTCCTGTCTGGCTTCCTGCTTGTGTCCGTAGTAGTCGACTCTGCCTTCCTGGGGCTCCAAACCTCGGTCAGAAGGGGAACGGGTCCTGTTTACTCTGTGCCGAGCGCTGCCGCGCCGAGATGCCATCACAGCTGCTGCGCCGAGCTCTGGTGTCCTGCTGGGGACCCGTGCGGGTCCTCCGAACCTGTTTACTCTGCTCCGAGAGCTGCTGTGCCGAGGTGCCGGCAGAACCGCTGCGCCGGCCACGAGAGTCACGCTGGCCACCCGTGTGTTTTCTCCACTGGGGGATCTTCTGCTCCGTGAGCGACCAGAATTTGTCTGAAAGTGTGGCGTCCTCTAGTTTTCTGCGCCTTCCCTGAGAGCTGCAATCCCGGGTTGTTAGCGATCGGCCATCTTGGATCGTTCTCCTCTACTTACTCTTGTATCACCTCACTGTGCACGGTGCCTGAGACACAGTAGAAGCTCAGCAAATATTTGTCACAATCTCCTTCAGCACATTAAATAACAGTATAAGTCCAAAATCCTACGTGTGGTTCTATTTAGTTTTTTACTTAGTTTTTACATCACAAAACTAGTTTTTAACTTTGTTTTTAGCACCTGTAGTTCTTATGTACTGGGCTAATAAATCATTACCACTCTCTCATCTCTCTTATCTCTGACCTTTCTAGGTATAAATGGTAGTATTCTTTAAGCTAGCCACTATGTCCACTAGCAGTAATTTATCCACCAACATAACCCTTTTCTATATTTTCTGGAGTAAATAGAACTGGTTAAATCCTCTAGCAAAGTATAAACTGACATAAATGATTAACAAAGTGTAACTGATATGACCCCTCCCTAAGTATATTTATTTATTTTTATCGCCCGAACTCTTGTAAGCCTCCAAATTTGGGGTTTTTACCTCACATGGAAAGATCGTAAGACTTCCCTGCAGTAGTTCCCTTAGCTGTCATTAAATGCCTTTGAACATAAAATTGCATATCTGTTAACTCTCCTATTGATTCAAAGACAACTGGGTGTCTTAGATAAACCCTCAGGAATGCTCATTTTTTTTCAGCATGACATTATGGGCTCTTTTAGTTCTCCAGAGAAGTGAGAAATGTGAAGTTGCATGGAAATTTAGATCACGCTTTTATTTGATCAATCTTAAAATTACTTTGTACCAGGTTTTCCTAAATGGTTTACATATGATAAATCATTTAATCAGTGTACCTCTTACATCCTTCCCAAATTACCTCTCTGTCATAACTATCTTAAAATTACAGTAAAACTATGAAAATAAGATGTCTGTTAGAAATTCCAAATGTGGTGATTTTATTTCACCAAAGTAAAGGCAATTGTTAACTTATATATTATCATAAAATAATCTCCCTCATAGATTTCACTATAATTTTGAAAAAAAAAAAAATAGATTCCACTGTAATTTTGAACTTTTGGAGGCTTGCTTAGCATTATTCTAAAAGCAACAGCATAGAAACATGTCATTAACAAATTTATACTTTATGTAGAAAAACTTCATATGACCAATTTAGTGTGTTGCAAATAAAGACTCAGAAATTATTAAAATGATAAGAAGTCCTCTATGAAGTTTGAAGAGATTAGTGACTTTGACACAGTTAAACACTACTATGATATTTCAATGTAAACATAGGACACAATTTTTAAAAGACGACTTTCTCTTTGGCTAGCAGGGTGATACTGCCTTACTTATAAAATAAGCTTGGATGTGTTTGTTCTTCTTTTAGTTAAAAAAGAGTTGAAGAAAGATTGCTGTTAATTATTCTTTGAATGTTTCACAGGATTCATCCATGAAGCCATAGGTCCTGGGCTTTTTTTTGGTGTTGATGGGAGGTTTTTGATTAATAATTAGAATTCATTTGTTATTATCTGTTTTGGCTTTCTATTTCATCTTAATTCAGTTTTGGTAGGTTGTCTATTTCTGGGAATTTATTCATTTTTTTATAGGTTATCTAATTTGTTTGAATATAAGTGTTCCTAATAGTTCCTTATGTTGTAATGTTGCTTGTTTTATCTCTGATTTTGTTTATTTGAACCTTCCTTTTTCTTAGTATAGGTAAGAATTTAAAATGTTTATTTTTTCAAAAACTTTCT